>NC_069795.1:61722500-64222500 GCF_027406575.1 Nycticebus coucang
CCATCTCCTCAGGGACACGAGTTGTGTGCAAAGCACTTCACACCTCATCTAAAGGAGCTACTGGCCTGCTGCTCTCTCTTGCCAGACTTCCGGATCTTCCTGACTCGGTGCAGGTTCAGCTACAGTCTGGCATCTAGCAGTGTGATTTTACACAAACGAGACAGACATTAACACGCCTGGCTCAGAACAACGCCAAGGAGAAGCTTACTTACAAGGAGCCTGCGCTTGCCTTCAAAGGACCCCAGCAGGTCGGCTGCCGACTTCCCGGAGCTCTGGGTGGAATGTCTGCCGGCGGGTTTCTGGTAGCCATCCTGCTCTGTTTTACCTGCTTTCTTCTTCTTGCTCTTCTCTTTCTCCTGCTTGCTCTTTTTCTCAGCCTTCTTCATTTGTTTTTCACTCTTGAGTAACTTGTCTGCTTTCTCATTCTTCACTTTTTTTTTCTTCTCCTTCTCTGGTTTCTCAAGCCTTTCGTGCTTTTTAGACTCCTTGGTTTTCGGGGGGGAATTATTCGCCACCTGCAGCTCCTCCTCTAGCTGGGAGGCGGTAGGCCGGCTGAGGTCATACTTATCCTCGTACTCGTTGCTGAGAATTTTGTCCTGGGCCTTCTTTTTGGGAGGTTTCTCCTTGGCTGGCTTGTGAGGACCTGGCACCACATGTGGGTCCTGGTGGCCGTGTTCCCGCCTGTCCGTGCGGTTGTCCCGGACACGGCCGGGGCCAGCAGCCCTCGTGCTGGGCTCGGAGAAGGTGGTGGGAGGGGCGGCTGTGACGCTCTCGAAGCTGGTGGCCTTGCCGGGCCGCCTGGTGGCCAGAGGCCTCTCCCTGTGCTGCTCCTTCCGAGCTGGAGGGTAGAGATTCTCTGAGACTGAGGGGCCCCTGGCAGTGGTCACGTCAGTCGGCGCAGGGGGCCTGTGGGAGGCCGAGGGGGTCCAGAGCCGCGGAGTGGTCGGAAAGGCAGTGGTGGTGGTAGGTCTCCTGGCTGGCGTTACCACCCGGGCCGTGGCCCTAGTCCCTGTTGTGGCTGGAACTGGAGGAAGGGTTGTGGGCCGCGGGGTTGGGGGAGGAGGGGGCAAAGCCACCGTGGTGGTGGCAGGTTTCCTGAGCACCTTCACCCGGCTCTCTCTGGTCGGCGGCACTTGGGCTCTCCTCGGGTCCTCTTTCCTCCTCTCGCTGCCCGGGCTCTGCCTTCCTGCTCCTCCCCCACCACCATTCCCCTCCTCCACCACCTGGCCCTCCATGCCCGCTGCTTTGCATTTCTGCACGAAACCCTTCTGCCTGATTTTCTCGATCCTGCGGATGGGGCCTTGGTCGATGAGCTCGTACATGGCCTCCAGCCTGACAGGGTAAGGGTAGCGCTCCTCCACCTGCAGCGTCTTCTTCAGCAGCACCATGCCAAACTTGCCCTTCTCCAACTTCAGGAAGCTCATCAGCTTCGGGATGAGGCTGGGGTCCAGCGGCTGCTCCAGGATCTGGCCCTCGCTGGTGATCCTGCGCACCTTGCCCCCTTCCTCGCCCTCCTGGTGGAACAGCACGAGCTGCTGGATGTGCCTTTCCGCCAGCTCACAGTACACGTCGTCCTTCAGCAGGCTCATCATGAGGCGGTAGTAGCCTTCCGAGGCGTGAGGGGCCGAGATGACCCATACCCGGTTCTTCCCCGCGAAGCTGGCAAGGATGTTGGGAGAGCTGGACCCGGAGGGGAAGCGCAAGATTCTCGACCGAGATGAGGACCCCTCATCTCGGACCATCTCCCGGGGAGAGCGCCTGGCTCCTGGTCTCTGCTCAGGTCTCACTGCGGCTCCATTGATGCCCAAGGCAGCTGGCAGCTCGGCTGGGCGAGCTAGTCTCAACCCTGGCACAGTCCTCCTTCTCTGGAGAGGCTGAAGGTTTGTGTCTTCCACAGTGGATTTCTCAATTCCACGAGACCTCCCAGTATGCCTCAGAAGCCGAGCTGGCCTACTGCCCACTGGGGAAACCAAAGGCAGTTTCTGCCCTCCGTGGCTCCTTCTATTCGTGGCATGGGGGTGGGGTTCTGACCCACACACCAGCCACATTGCCATCAGCATGGTGAAACGGGGTCCCATTCTCCACGTCATTGTGTAATCCACTTTGGGATGCATAAGACAGAAAGGGATGGGGAGAGAAAAGAAAGAAAATTATTTAATTGAAAACAGAGCTGGTCATTTTCTCTTTTTCCATCTTGGCCAAGGGGAGGGGAAAGGAGTGATTAGAGAAGAAGGAAGGAGGTCACGGAATGGAAAATAGGATGAGATCTTGTTACTTTTAAGTCCCTGTAATTTGTCAGTGTTTAGCAGAGACGGTTACATTAGGCAGGAAATCCAACTCAGTTCCCCAATCATCATGCTTGCACTGTTTCAACTAACACTCTGGATGCTCCAGAGAAAATGCAAACTGAGCTTATTAATTATGACAACACTCACATTTCATTTCTTTCAAATAAGCCCCAAAGAAACAAACACAGCAAAGATAGAAAGGATTACACACTTACATAGTGGCTCATAGAGATGGAATGCAGAGCGTTTCAAAAGAAAAGTGAAGTTTGGTCCCCAGGACAGTTTCCTAGACGAAGCACTCTTCCTCCCAGCCCTCTGCCTGCTTTCTGAGGGTGAGCAATGCAAAAGGGGTATGCTGCAGCTCCAGCACCACGGATCCACAGCACCAGTGTCCTGATGTGAGAGCTGAGCAGATTCTTTTTCCTTCCGGCTGTGTCCTTTTACCTTCTGGACAAGTAGGATGAGGTGAAAGGAGCTGTCCTTCTAAGTCTTTGTATCTCCATTTGTCTGTTGTTTCTCCTTGGTCGTATGTGTCTGTTGTGAGCCAGTCTCTTGTGCTGACACAGGACGTCCCTTGAAGTTGAGTCCTGGCGATTTCTGAAGCTTGCTCTTTCCCTCTTTAAGGTTCCAGGATCCTTCTTATCTCCCTTTCCCCCACAGTCTGGCTTAGTCCCTTTGTTTCCGGGCGTAAAAGCTCTGGGATTAATATGTTTTCCAGGCTGAGGGAAAACACAGGAATGTGATGTTGAAAAGGACTTTTTTTCTTTTCCTACACTTCTCCCCTCCCTTACTTCTCCCCACCTTTTTTCTTCTCTTTTCCTTCCCCTTCTTTTTCTTCTTCTTCTTGCCTGGATTCAGTCCCAGAAATGTCAGGACTACCTCAGTTTTGCTCCAAACCAAACTCAAACAACAGCAGCCACTGGAAATCAAGGAAACTTCACTAAGAATTTAACAGATCAGCAAAACACCGCCTCCTTCCCATTTCAGCACGTTGAGAGTGGACTCAGTGAGGAGACAGAGGGCTGTTCTCTGGAGTGGGGGGAAGTTTTGAAACTCTACACATCATCATAAATCACTTTGGAATAGGATGAGTGAGGACTTAACCCATTCCATACCAAGTCATCATGGTCCTTTCTTCTTGTCTTTTCTTACACTGAACTTTGAAAGGAGAACATTCTCAGATTTCAGTAGCTGGCTGCTTGGTTTTCTTAAGAGACAGATATTCATTTGAGTCAGGGTGTTTAGCTATGCAGACACAGTCTCTCTCCCGCATTCATATATATATTCATGGGAATATATTTGTTTTCATGAGTATATTTTTATCTCTTTATCCCTGCTTCATGCTTTTAGTTTGAGGTTAGAAAAGCCCATGGAAAACATGACTGGGTTGTTTTTATTTATGCTAATTAGGGATCATGTTACTGTGTTCTTGGTCTTAGTTTCCCCATTGGCATGAAAGGAAGCTGGTAAAAGGTCAGAGATTCAGGCAATGGCTGCTCATCCCCTGAGATTACAGTTGACTGTTATCATCGGGGAATGGGCATTATGATCTCCAGCTTCAGCGCTTTGGCTACAGGTGGTAGACTAAAGCTTTCCTTGGAGGTCATGAGTGTATGTATGCATGCAATATTTTGCTGTCTGGAGGCTCAAGGTATCTGGAGAGCTTAAGGCAATCTTTAGAAATAGCATTGTCTGGTTCCAAAGGAGAGTTTGGGGCAGATTTGTGTTTTCGCCTCCTGGATTTCCCGCAAGGATTCAGCTTTTTGTGGACAGAGAAGGTGCCTCAGGTTATACAGATATTTCTTTCAGACTCTTCAAGGGTGTACTGCCTCTACAAGTCAGTATCAACTGCCACCGACAGTGGCAAGGCAAGGTTCTCAGAAGCCTCCTTGCAACCTGGCCACACTAATGGCTTTTCCCATTGGATCAAACCTTATCTCTAGTCCCTACCCCTTGCTCAGCCCCGTCTAATCCTGGTCACATTTGTCGGTCCTGCTGATTTGTCTGTCATGTCAAGCTAAGAGCATGAAACTGAGGAAGTCCTGTTAAGTATAGAGCTCTTAGCTAACAGCTTGAAGTCCAAGGAATGCTGAGAAGGAAGACCCTCCTGAGGCACCCTCTCAGACACTTGTGAGTACAGTGACAAGGTGAGCTTCAGACAGAGACCTCTATCCCCTGGCATAAGAGAAGATTTCAGCTTCCATGGGATTCACCTGTTAGGCTGATCAAATTCCAGGTGCTAATAAGTTGGAAGGTCCTAGATGTTATTTCCTTTCTCATGATTTCCTAATGTGTTTCACACTATTCTTACGGAGCTGTCTCCCTGATGTGTTTTCTCTCCTTTTTCTCTTCTTCTGCTAATAACAACTATTGTTTGTTATTGAGCATTGCCACGTAAAGCTTTATGCTTAGTACTTTCATATGTTCTTTTATTTAACCCTTACAATACCCCTATGAAGTAAGATGATCCCCATTTTATAGATGAGCAAACTGAGGCTTGGTGAGTTTAAATAAATTGCATACTATCCCACAAATGGTGAGCAATAGTTCTGAAATTTGAACTCATGTTTAAGACTGTCTTCAAAGTGTGATGTTATTCTGTCTCCCTTTTTCATTTTCTTCCCATACCTTCCCCCCCTCTTTTTTGATACCTTTTTGGGTTTCCCACATCCTCAGAAGAGTCTCATTCATTTGATTCGAGTCTTACTTTCTGGAATAACTGTGTATCTGTGCTTTTTGCCATTCTTAATAGGTCATTAAGGCCTTTCTCTCTTTTTCTTGAATATCTCATGGCTTCCACCAAACTCTCTATGATGTGCACCACCTTCATCACCCTTGCTTTGTTAAAGCTAAACTGCAGCCATATTAGTGACCTGGAAATAACCCAGAAGGTGCGCTTACCCTGGTGCTGAGCTGTTATTTGTCTTCCCTGGACTTGTGTTACTCTCTCTGCGAGCTTCAGTCACTAGATGGCGCGCTAGACACACACTCGAGAGAGGAACTAACACTCCGCCATCACTGTTACCCCCTAGGGAAGGTTCCCTATTCCTCCTAACACACATACATACGCACTGGCAAGTAGACCTTCTCATGTTTATTCAGGATTTTTCCATCTTAAAGTCCGAATCCTTACCTGCGATCCCAGAAAAGACCCCTAGGGAAGTCTGTGGAACACATGCTTAATAAAACTAATTAAAAGTTCACATCCATCCAATTCTGGCGAAGCCTTAATGACTTCTGGCTTGTAATGATTTTCGATTCCTAGTCCATTATTTAAGAGCTCAGTATTAAAAAGTCCCTTATTTAGATCTTTTCATTTTTCTGCAATTTAAGAAAGAAACAACCAAACCAATGAGCGTGGCAGGGGCAGGGTGGGGGTAACTGAGAAGAAGCCATTGAGTCAGAGAAAGGTGAAAGAAATAAGATTCAAAACTATATTTTAGAAATGCTTATTTAGGAATTAACTTACAGGAAACTATCTGATATTGGTTGCACAGTAATTTGGGGAGAGGAAAGGAAAGAACGTATTAATACAAACCAGAATTGCTTTAGAGAAACTAGGGTCAGGGGCAAGTTATTTGATGAAGTCTGGAGTGAATGTGAGAAGGCATCCAGAAAGGGGGCATGCTAGCTGACCTAAGGCTTCAGTAACCTGGCACCAAGGCTCAGGGAAACACATTGTCCCAGGCACCCTCGAGAAACAAAGGTTCTTGTTGCCTGCAGTTGGTTCTCTTGCACAAAGTAACCCTTCGTGGATGTTACTGAACCAAATTCAAAATATTGTTCTATTGCTTGAAAAAAATCATTTGCTCAAGAGGAAGCCAAAAAAAGGAGGAGGAAGAAGAAGAGGAAGAAGAAAAATAATACGCTTTTCAGTGTGGTCTTGGAAGGTAACCACCTCTTCGGCTCTGTAATCATTGGTATCCCCAGAAGAAAAGTTAGCAGAGCCATTTTCTTCACATCTCTATAGCAGACACAAACAATTTTCCCACATTAAGGATATTGCTACATGTTTTTTCTTTCAATTTGCAGATCTTTAATTTTCCCACATTAAGGATATTGCTACATGCTTTCTTTTTCCATTTGCAGATCTTTTTTTTTTCCGTTTGCAGATCTTAATCAAATGTTCACTCTTAAGCTCCATTTGTGTCCTTCAGAATGAAAAAGAATTCTGCTTTGTTAAAACTCAACAGTGCAGGATAAACTAAAAAAAATGAACTGCAAATTTGAGGGGGGTAACCCAGGATGATAATTCACTTAAGATGTTGTTGCAGACCCAGAAGATTCTGAGAAAGGATGACCCCTAAAAAGAAATATTGATGTTGTCCCTGAAATGTTAACAAGGGCACATGTTAACATTAAGCCAAACTTGAAGGAAATGCACACTTAAAAAAAATTTACTGGGTGAGATAATGGCCAAAACTCTTGGGAAGAGCAGTTGTTAATGTTCTGTATTTATTCATTTATTTTTAACTAGAGTTTGTTGGGAATAACTTAAAGGCCCCTTTTTCTAGGCAGAAGGTTTTTATTTAAGAAAATGTCTTGTTCCCCTGATAAATGGGGAAACTAAATTAAAAAATCAAATATTAAAAACCAGTGCATTGAATGGTCTTGCCCTAGTAGAAATTAAAGAGCTGTGTGAATGACCTAATGATTCATTTTAAAACTCTAAGGTCAGTGATTTGAAGTTCGGATCTTAATTGATTGGTGCTCTATGTGGAAAGTGTGAACTTGTGGGCATATGAATTTGCTACTTTGGAGGATTAGGTTTGGAAGGAGTGGATTCATCTTAATCAGGAGCCATTTAATACATACAAAAGATTTATCTCCACTGGGCTTACAGGGGAACTTTCTGATTGTACCTCTCTCCATGCCCTTAGGTGCAACTAAAAAGTGAAGATAATACAATATATTTTTTTTTTCTGTTTGTTCAACCTTTCTCTCAAACATTTGCCGAAAGTGCAGACTTCACACCAAGAATGATGGAGAACCAGGCAGCCTCTCCTGGCTAGAAGCTCATACCCCACTGGAGATGATAAACAAATATTATACTCTCTGCAGCAGCACTGCCAACTTTCTCTGCATATAAAAATTCAGTGCTAACTATGACTGCAGCCAACATGCAGAGAATCCATTTCTGCTGGAGACTTTACTTCTCTGATTCCTAGAGCAGGTTGGACATAGAAACAGGCTCCCTGTGACAGCAACTGTGTGTCACCTGGAAGATCTTGGTTGGCATGTTCCATTGGCTGTGGAATCTGCAAGCCCCAGATACTCTGCCTGACGGGATGTGTTAGATTGACTGACGATCTTTCCTTGCTCATTCTTCCAGTCCCAATCTCGGCACTGCCTCCTGCACCTGTCCTGCTCTGTTTTTCACTGTACTGATCTTGCAAGCCAGGATTTGATCATGTCATTCGAACATTACCTTATATAAGAAAGTGTGGGCCTCCTTGCCTTTTCTTTGTTGGGACAGTGGGACGTAGTCTCTATTTATGGTGAATGTATCTTGCTCTATCAGCCTATATCTTGCTCTTACTCTGTAAACCTATCTTTCTCTTCCCCGATAAACTTTGTTTCATGCTTGAAAAAAAAAGAAAGAAAAAAAAGTGTAAACCAAAAGAAAGACAGTTCATTTATTCAACAAATATTTACTCAAGGCCAGGCACTGTTGTAGTTACTAAGGATATAGCAGTGAACATTACCTTTTTTGTTGTTGTTGTTCTCACCACAATAATAACTACATAAACAATGAATATTTTATGACCTCAGAGAACTTACATTACAATGGTGGGAAACAAACAGTAAGAATAAAAACAAATATACCTGGATACCTGCTTGAAGGAGATTTTTAAAAGGGATGGAAGTGAAAGGTGATGATGAGAAGGAGGACATTTGAATGGGGGGCAAGGATGGCTCTAAAAGAGGCAGGGAGCAAGTCACCCAAGCATTGGGGATGGGAAGAACATTCAAAATAGATGGAACAGTGAGCATGCAAGGTGCTAAAGTGGGGGCTGTTTTACAAGTGTGTTCCCCAAGAGCTATGTTGAGGGATTTTAAGCAAAGATAGGGTAGAACCTGATATATGATCCTTAAGGATTGCTATGACTGCTATCTGGAGAATAGAGTGTGAGGGCAGGAATGGCAGCAGGAGAACAGTGAGGAAGATATTATACTGGGGCCTGCAGCTTAAACTGGGGTGCTAGCAGCAGGGTGGGTGTAGAAAAGTCATCCTATTCGGCATGTATTGTGAAAATAGAGCTGCCAGGGGCAGATCATCAGGCATTAGATTCTCATAAGGAGCATTTAACCTAGATCCTTTCCATGTACAATGTACAGTAGGGTTCATGCTCCTGTGAGAATCTAATGCTGCTGCCTTCTATCAGGAGGCAGACCTCAAGCAGTGACGCAAGCAATGGGAAGGGCTGTAAATACAAATGAAGCTTCCCTGGCTTGCTCACTGCTCACCTCCTGCTGTGAAGCCCAGTTCCTAATAGGCTTTGGACAGGTATCAGGAGGGGACTGGAGACTGCAGTTGTAAATGATTCTCTTTGCTAAATAAATTAACCTGAGAGACAGGCATTATATTACAAATGATTTGAGCCAGGTTTGGTTGCATTGTTGATCATCTTTCCTACAATATATTGATATAACATGGAAGGGAAAGTAAGTTAATTTTTCTTTTTAATGTGTCAGTCTGCTTTATGCAGATTGAGGGAAAACCCCTTCCAATGCCTGTTAATCTCTAAGGGAATTTAATTCAAAATGCTCTTTATAACAAGGTGTCATATTTGGTGGTAAAATTTCCTGAGCTCCTTCATTTGAAATCTCTATAACTCAATTCTATTGAATGAGGTAGATCAAATTGTTTAATTCTGGTCGGAGTCAAAATAATAGATGGCTATAAAGAAATAAGTTTCCCACACAGCTCATTAACTGACTTCAAAAATAAATATGTAAAAGAAATTAAAAAAAAATCCATTGAGTGTCTAGTATAGAATAAATTCTATGTGTTTCAATAAATGAGTAATTTAAACATCACTATCTACAGTTTCCCAAGATGACTGCTTTGAAGTCAATGACAATAATTTGAATTCTGCTGGTTGTTCTTTTTCAATATTCACATTAGTTTGTAATCACATCTCATAAAGCTCTATTTAAAAGCTATATTAAGTTATAGCTTAGATTCTTTTAAACAACGTCTTTTGCAAAATTTCCAGAACAAAGATCAAAGACAATACATAGTCTTCGAAATGAATTAAAATGTGTAAAGTAGAATTTGTTCTGAATATAATGGGTAACATTCCAAAGTATTAAATGTTATTTTTTTAAAAGTTAAGTATAGAAAATAGAAGCATGTGATTCCTTTATAAATAATTTGTAATGGTTTGGGCAGAAACATTGTCATTAACTATCAGGAAAATTCAGAGTCAATTGAAATGAATGCTAGTAAGTAATTGCATCAAAGACAAGAGAAATAGTTTGGATTAAAAAAAATACTCCAGATTGGACAACAGTCCCCATATTTGGATATTACATGTATTGAATAAGATTTGTTTTGTTTTTGAGAGGGCAGTGCAAAATTTTCAGCCAAATAGACCTTAATTTGAAATCTAGGTTTGCTGCTCACTAGTTGTGTGACTTGGGCGAGCTGTCAATTTTCCTGAACCTGTTCCTTTATAAAAATGTGAATTTTTTTATATTAACAACAGGGTTAAATTTTTTAGGATGACTTATTAGAGTGCTTTCTAGTTCAAATAGCAGAAAAATCCCCATCTACTTGGTAAGAAATTTGTTGGCTTACACAACTAAAATGTCCTGAAGATGAGCAAACTTCTGGGTTAATTTGCTCTAGATACATAAAATTTACCACTTTATCATTTTTAAGTTCACAATTAAATAGCATTAAGTACATTTGCATTGTTACACAACCATCACTACTGTCTATCTCTAGAACTTTTCCGTCACCCCAAACTGAAACTCTGTACCCATTAAACAGTAACTCCCTGCTCCCTGCTTTCCTTAGTCTCTGATAACCACTATTTTACTTTCTGTGTCTTTGAATTTAACTGTGAATAGTTATTTTTAATTTACAATGTGTGCCTAGCACACTGCTATCCCCAGCTAACTGTGGAGGAAATGAAACCTGTTGAAGAGAAGTCCTAAACTCAAACTTACAGCCAAAAGGCTAAAGGCTATCAAAACAACGTGTGAAAGAACTCAAGGGTCAGACAGAGGTACAAAGCATCCAATGCAAAGAGAAATGATTAAAAAATGTGAGATGTATCTGTTAAATATTTCCATGACAACTGGTCATGAAATCAGAAGACAGAGCAGTGTATGTACTTTGTGTCTCCCATTGGCTCTCACTTCCATGGCGACAGTAGTCTTCCACTTGGTCTTATGGCCGCCAAATTCAATCTCTGTAATCCATCCTCCAAATGGCCATCACTATAATTTTCCCAAAATATCAATATTCTATTCTTGCTGCAAATTCCATACCATTTTTCCTCACTGTCCTCAAGCTACGTTTCAACCTCTAAATGAGAGTCACCAGGCCTCCGTGGTCTATTCTACATGTATAATCTTGGCTTTCCTACTCCCTTGCATACCTACGTTGAAAACTATTGTAGCTCTGTTACCATTCCTAGGACACCGTTTCCTCTCTCACATCTTGGCATCCAGGGTTATGATATTCCTTCCTTTTTTTTTTTTTTATTGTTGGGGATTCATTGAGGGTACAATAAGCCAGTTACACTGATTGCAATTGTTAGGTAAAGTCCCTCTTGCAATCATGTCTTGCCCCCATAAAGTGTGACACACACTAAGGCCCCACCCCCCTCCCTCCGTCCCTCTTTCTGCTTCCCCCCCCATAACCTTAATTGTCATTAATTGTCCTCATATCAAAATTGAGTACATAGGATTCGTGCTTCTCCTTCCTTCTGGAAAGCCCCTCGCCCTTCATCATGTATCTGTCTACCTAATTTTTATTCACCCTTCAAAGCTCTGCTTTAATGTCTTATAATAACACTTAGAAGAATTTTCTGGCCACTCTCCAAGTAGACTGAACTTGGTGCCCCTCTCTACACTTTTATAAAAATCTGTAGATTCTACTTTTTAATGAGCACCATTTCCAGTCTATTTCCCTACCCTAAACACTAAGCAATTTGAAAGCAAGGACTGTGT
This sequence comes from Nycticebus coucang, assembly GCF_027406575.1. Lineage (NCBI taxonomy): Eukaryota > Metazoa > Chordata > Mammalia > Primates > Lorisidae > Nycticebus > Nycticebus coucang. Next base: position 61,733,975 of record NC_069795.1, read on the forward strand.
TCTCAGGATCTATCAAACACAGTTTAATTAGTAGATAGTAAACTCTCAGTTGCAATTTGTTGAATGAGTGAATGAATGATATGACAAACACACAAAAACTTATAGGTTTTTATTCAAAGTAGCATTTTGGAATGAATGGAAAACTGGTTTCTACTTTAGTCAGAAAAGGAAAATCCATGATTAAGCAGTAACTGTTAAATATAAATATGAGCATCTCTGATTATGCCTACTACTTGCATTTTTAAAACACACCCAAAGTTTAGCATTATTTAAATATGCTTATATCTATACCTATTTACACATGTGAGTATATGTTCAGAGGATGGCAAAAAATGTATACATGTTTTAAGAAAGGAAAAAACAGTATTAAAATTGTAATACTCAATATATACTGATAACAAAAGATGAATATAAGTCATGTTTGACCTCTGCATTTACAAGAGCTGCTCACAGTGGTTACCATCAGGGTCCAGACAACTGTTAAACAGCATTGACAAAAGCACTTGTTACTGTGTGAGACCTCCCAGATATTCCCTCATGCATATCACACACACCATGCTCCTCAAACTTACCAAGAATGTATGCAATTGTTAGGTGTGTTGAAGGTTCTGTTGAATACTCACACCTCCATTGTCATTGTGTATTTTAAATACCACTTCAAAATGGCCTTGCACTTTTTGAATGACAGTCATGCTTCTGTCATTTTCTGTGACTGCCTGTCACATGGTGATGCTAGCATTCATTTGATTAATGCCATAAGCATCATACTACACATTGCTGTCGTAATTCAATTCTATTTTGAAGAGTAATATACAGATAACATCTCTTAAAATGCACATACATTTTTGGCACCCCTATTATATACACATACTACACACTCATATATATATGAATTGTTGGACCTACAGGTTCATACTTAGTGTTGCTATTACCTCATACTTGCAAGAAACAGTTCTTCTTCTCAGTGGATACAAGGAGGTATTTTTTTACTCTGTGGCTTGTTCCACAGTCCTTTGTAAACTAAAAATAAAATCCTAAATCTCCTGCTGACTGAATGAGCCCCTCTCTTGGCCAAAAAGACCCCAGAAAAACTGTAAAACTCAGTTCCCAATGATGAAGGAAAGGGAGGTCAAGCACTTCCAGAGTTTTGACTAGTTGCAAAGGAGACTTAAAGCCTTCTAAGGCAAAGGTTAAGTCATGCCTCTATGCCACAAATTTGCTTTTAACAAATCACTTGAAGTCAGTGCATTGTGGCATGCTCTATAACTAATATACTTCCTTATCTTAAAACATTCCTTTCTACGGATTCCAACCCTTTAGATAGAGGTTTAGTTCTCTAACCAGTTACAAATAAAAGAATCTCAGAAGCCATCTATAACCCGTAAACCTCTGATTCCAGAAGTCCTGCCCTTTCAGGCCAAACCAATGTGTACTTTCTATATATTGACCTGATTTTACCAGCAATTCCTGTTCCCTCCCTAACTCCTTATGCAAAAGGAAAGGCAAAGCCTGGAGGCTGAGTCAGGCAACACCCCCTTCCAAAGTTTGGAAAAGGGTGTTGCTAACATCAGCCAGGTCTCCAGGGGAAGGTGAAAGATCTAAGGCATCTAAAACACTACTCCCAGAGCATTTGAAGGATATTCTTTGTTGCCTTCCCATAAACAAGTGCCTGAAAATTGTAACTTTGGGTCTTCAGACTAAGTCTAGTTCCTAAAACTAAAGTCCACTGGATTCTACACTAATAATGTTGACTACAAGTTTATTTTCCCAAGTGCAGAACAGAGATGACACAATCAATCATTCTTCCAGCTACCCAGGAATGTCCATATAAAAGATTCTTCCCCCCCTATTTCTCTTCAAATATTCACTTTATCTCATATAAAATATATATTTTCTGGACCTCTTAAGTATGCAGCCATTTTGCCTCACTGTCACCAACCACTTTTTCTTTCTGTTTCTCTTGTCCCCTTTAGATACTGCTGTTCCCAAATTCACCAGCAGAAAACAGTCACAGATATGTCTGTAGTACGTGTTTTCCTGGGCACATCCTTAAACTTTGGCTTAATAAACCATTGCCTCAGTCACTTATTTTGGATTTTCTTAATGGCAGCCACATTGAACAGATACTTCAGAGTAGAGTCCCTTTTGACTCGAAGGGATTCTCCTAGCACAAGGCTTCATCAAAAGAACAAGGACAAGTGGTTAATGAAAAGGAAAGAGAAGTTTATTAATTTGCCAGCAAATGAGGAGGATGGAAACTCAAGTGTTAAAAGGCTATCATCCTGTTCATAAGCAGAAAAACAGAACTTTCAAAGGGAGGGTTTCCAGCTTCACACTATTGCTATTTTGATCTGTCCCACCTGGAGTGAAGACAATTTTTTTGGACTTCCATCTGGCCAATTCTGTTGAGGCATCTCCTATGGCACAAAGTACAAATGACACTCCTCTGCCCCTCCCATGCACTGGCCTGAAGCAGAGATGCAGATTTTAGTTCTCAAAAAGGGTGAAGAGGTTTTTAAGAGACAGAAAATGTTTTTACCACTTTTTAGGCCATTATTAATGTTAACACCAGCTAAAGTTTTACTCTAACCAATTCCAACATTAGGGGAACAGTGGCTTCCTCCTGAGTTCCCCAGTTTCCCAACATTTTGGTTTGAGATCCAAGGTTGATTTTGCCAGGAAACTCCTTAAAGGAATTTTGCTTGCTTCTAATAAGGAGTTTCTTGCTACTTTGACAACAGAGAACAGTCTTCAGCTTGGGTCCCATCTCCAGGTAAAGAGATGGTCTGGGTTTCATTTAGAATTTGATAACTAAAGGTTAAGGCTTATTGTCAGCTGGCTACAATGTCTCCTTATGCTTAGAGATCTTAACAGTATATTAGTTGTGTAATTGCTTTTTCTATTTTTGGTTTTAGTCTGTTTTACATTGGATCTGACCAACTCTTGGTCAAAACTGACAGATGAATTATGGGAAACAGGGCTCTAAAATCAATTAAAACCTTCTATGTCTGCAGAAAGTCAAGTTCCACCACTAGCAATATCAGCTTGTTAAAAAAACAACAACAACAACAATATTACACACCAAAATATATTTCTCTAGTATATTTTAATGGGCAAAACCAAACTATAACCTTGCCTTGTCAGGTGCATTTTCTCAGGACCTCTTGAGCTATGTTTCTTAGGTTGGCAGTAACTCATACTCAGCTCAGAATAAACTTCTCTAAATTATTTTACAGAATTTGTTTTTTCCCATAAACACTTCTCAAACACTTACTATATAACTAACTAGATATTGTGAAAGGACATAGAGTGATTTCCAAGTCTAGTCACAAAAGACATAGCCACTTCTGCTTTATACTTTCTTGGATAATTTGCCCTGAAAGAAGCCAATTGCCATATTGTGAAAACACTGAAGCAGCCCTGTGGAGCAGTCCACATGCTAAGGAAATGAGCCTTCCTGACAACGGCCAACACTGACTTGTCTTCCATGTGAATGGGCTATCTCTAAGTCACATGGCTATCTAACACTGAAGCAGCCCTGTGGAGCAGGCCACGTGCTAAGGAAATGAGGCTTCCTGACAACGGCCAACACTGACTTGTCTTCCATGTGAATGGGCTATCTCTAGTCACATGGCTATCTTCCATGTGACTAGAGTCTTGATCAACATCTTGACTACACCCCATGAGAGAGGACAAGCCTGCTCCCAAATTCCTAACCTACAAAACCTGTGTGGGATACACAAAATTTACTGAAATTACATAGCATTCTAGACACACCTCATGGTGCACACTGAATAATGAACATTCCCTTATATGAAGGGAAAGCAAAACCATGGAGCCTCTGCTTCCAATTAAACAGCAGCTCAATAGCATGATTTGGAAATTGAGAGGCAGTGATTCCATTAATTAAGAGTTTTAACAACTTAGTTATAAAAAATGTGCTCGAGTCCAAACTTGGAATTTTTTACCATATTGGACCAAAATTAACCTGGCTATATGTAAAGCTACATTTTAAAGGCAGAATGTGGCTTTAATTCTATTTTTTTCAGAACAAAATAACTTATTTTTTCTTAAGTTGTGGGTTTAATTTTATTTTTAATTTAATGGCATCTCAAAATAGAATGTCATTAAAACATGCCACATGTATACCTATTCATGGAGAGCTAGTATGAACTAGCAAGATTTCTGTATAAGTAAATGATTATATATAGAAATATAGAAGAAAATAATATCTTAAATCCAGGAGTTATTTTCGAGAGTTTTTCTTGAAAGCAATTATGTTATTATGTGCAAGTGAATAATATCTACCCAGCTTATTGACATGGCATAATTACCTAGGGTGAATCTGAAACTATTTATAGAACAAATAGTCAGAGCTTGATTGATGGTTTGAAGAACCAATTTCTCTTCTGTGTTTTCAATTGCAATAAAGCCAATTAAATTTTGCCTGACTATTCAAATTCAACTTACTTCAATGAAAAAAAAAAAGTTGATTTTTTTCCCCTCCTTTTCCTTTATTGTGTTTTCAAGCATCTATTCAGCTGTACTTTCACAAGTCCAAATACTAGAGAACATTTCAGCTTACGATAAGAGACATGCTATAAATATCAGACATATTCAAAGATGCAGAGAGATGCCTGGGGAGCCAGTGATCCCCCTCTTGAAGGTTTTAAAAGAAGAAATCCTTAACAGAGAACTTAAGCATTTGTGAGAGGCTAAACCAGGTGAATGTTTAACCTAGAAGAGTCTGGGAATCCATGGTTATTCTAATTACTATGTATGAATTGATACAATAATTTCTCTGGTTTCCTTTTAAGAAAAAAAAATTGCATGAAATACCCCTTTTCAGAATTGTCATCTAAAAGCACAAGATAGGAGAAACAAGTGTTATTGTAACACAAAAATATTTCCTAATGAACTGTCCACTTAACAAAAGTAGTTCTTAAACATCCTCTTCCATGTAACAACTTTTGCCCATCAATCAGTACCTTTATCAAACAAGAGATGATCAAGAACTGCTAAAATCATATGCAAAGATACTAACAAATGGACCTAGCAGAGGAGAAAATCAACAGGAATAAAAACACGATTGGTTCTTCAAGAGACAATTATTTGGATATCAACAGTTTAAAAGAAAAGTCTCTCAAAAAAAGCTATCAAATTGGCCTAAAATTGTGATCCTTGGTACAATTATGCTATAAAAATCCAACTGTGAAGCAATGCACACAAGGTCATGTTATGTAGTTTTGCTTTACCCCAAATCAACAGCTAAGTAACTCTTTCATTATCCTAAGTTTAGTGAACATTTGTTATTAATACAACTCAATTTGTCAAATGTAAAATTAAACCTGTCATATTTTTCTGTTATATTTCAAGATAGTTTCAAACACACTTTATTTCTATGACATTGATTACCTGTTGAGATGGGTTACTTTTAGTGACCGTTTTTTAGGACTAAATTTTTGTCGAGAAACAAAAACTTTGGTGATTTCAAAGGGAGCTCCTTAAAACAACCTGAAAACAAATATATAGAATGAGATGCATCATATTAATGAATTTTAAGAAATTATTTAAATTTTCCTACTCTATACAAACTCACAGCAGAAATAGCAGGTATATGTCAATTAAAAAGGGACAAGTTGGGCGGCGCCTGTGGCTCAAAGGAGTAGGGCGCCGGTCCCATATGCCAGAGGTGGTGGGTTCAAATCCAGCCCCGGCCAAAAACTGCAAAATAATAATAATAATAATAATAATGGGACAAGTCTAAGCCTCTGTGTCAAAAGCTCTTTAGGAATCTAAGATAATTCCATTAATTAATTAGACTAAAAGCAGTTTATGCAAGTCAGGAGCATCCCATGGGGTGTTGGTCATTGAATGCCATTATGGGTGACTGGATCATATTTTTAGAGGATTCAACATATCTGGACAGAATTATCTACTCTTGAGCTAGGTTTCTCGCAGCTCCGCCTGTGACCTCTGCTCTTTGAACCCTGCCTCAGCCTCTTGACCACCTTCAGCATTTTGGGGGTCAGCACATTAGTCTTAGGGTATGAGTCAAATTCTACTCCCACAATCCTCAGAGGTATTACTTATGGTTCTTAAAGTAAATCTCACTGTTTCCCAACACTGCATCTTACCAATGAATTACCAAAAAGTTCCCTGGATACTCTCAAACTCCAGTTTACTGGAAGTCAATTTGTTCCTTCCCTGGTCACAGAGCAATGCCCCAGGAGTAAGATGAGTGGTTAGGAAATCCTGGTACTGAGGTGGGGCAATAAGTCTTCTTTATATTGGAGCCTCTAAAGGAGGACTTTAGAGGCAATTTCAGTAAAGAAAGAGCCACAAATGTAGATTAGAGCCCAAAGACAAGCCTGAGAGATAGCAGAAAGCCTTTCAAGACCTTTCTAGCACCTTCCTTGCCCTTTATAGAATTCATGACCTCAGATTTTGGCCATAAATACACTGACCTTTGAGGTAAAGTAGGAAGGCAAAGTTTTTGAAGGAAAGGCCTTGAGTACCATTCTTCTTTTTGGGAGTTCTTTATTTGCTCATTATTGGGAGAAAGGGTTTAACCTCTGGCTGCCTTCCTTTATTACATAATCTTTCATCCCTGAGGGCCCAGTGCTAGGAACTGGTTGCTTATTTGGATAAAGAGAATTTTAAATTCTGGATTTTGAATTCGTTAAAAGCTTATCTGGTTGGCTTGGTGTCATTTTCCTCTATGTTGGTAAATTCATGCCAGATGTGTTTGTTTAATGCAATGACTTTTACATGAGGTAATAGGACAAAGTCTTCAGCTACCCATCTTGCTCCTACTTAATTAGCTCTCCTTGCCTTGGGAATAGGTAGCCCAGTCTCATGTTTGCCCCTGGCTCTCAACAGATTCAGCACAAGCCTGACAGCAGCTCCGTGGGAAATACCAAGACAGTGTCTCATACTTTCTGGAGCTCATCATAGAAATGTGATGGAGGTTAGAAATACGCAGACCTTTCTCTCTGTGTTTGTCATCCAGACACCCTGTGAGGACTGGCAAAATGTGTTCTTATCCTCCAAACATTCACTGGCATGAGTATATGCAGTAAAATTATGTTTTGGGGTTTGGAATTTGTTTTTTAAGTGAACATCTGTTCTTCTCTTTCCATGGAAAGGTTCTAAACACAGCTGGGCAGGGTAACTTGGCTTCCTCTGCCATCTGTGTAGAGTCACAAATAGAACTGTCATCCACCAGCTGCTTGTCCATTGGCTGACCAGCTGCCACTCATCTCCCACAGCTGGTTTGGCTCTGAAGCCTCATGGGAAGGGATAAGGTCAGGGTTAGGTTGTTTTGTGTGCACAGCCCATAGGAGCTCCAGAACCAGGGAGGATGTTTCATGAAAATGCTGTGGTCAGCCATTGCTGAATGCTAAAGTCACAGCTCTGAGTGGGAGTGAAAGAGGCAGAGGGTCTGGTATGTACCTTTTAGGATACTGAGTCATAGCAGCCTAGGTTTTAGAGCAATTGTTTTTATCTCATGGCGTTACTCTTCCCTATTTCTATGGTATGAGGTTACAGAGAATGTGACTTGTTTTAAGGCATATGTAGTTACAGAGAGTGCTTTATTTTCTCCAAAGAAATATGCTCTTTGGGCCCAATTTATGAGTTCCATATTATTCAAAGAAAAAAGTTTAGGTCGTGTCCTGCACCCAAGAAGTGGTTATAATAAACTCTAAAACAACAGCAACAACAAAAAAGTTTGTTACATGCCTCAGTACCATCAAATACAAAAATTTATGACACTTCTGGACCCTGAATTTCAAGAGGGCTAAAATATAAGATTAAAGATTCTCTTTCAAACTCTTCAGTAAAGTCATTCAATAGTTATAACAACCTATCCTACATGCAGCTGTAGCTGACTCTTTTTGCCTAGCAGCTCACCCTTCCTGATTCTCAGTCTCAGTTGTGTTGTTCTGTTGCCCAGTTTCCTCCAATAGCTCACAGATGTTAAAAATACAGTTCACGCGGTTTAGCTCAGCATTCAAGGCCCTCTACATCCTGATCTCAAACTACTTGTTCAAATCCTTGTTGCTGACTATTGCCATTAATGCCTCTTTCAATCTAACCAAATGGACTATATACTGGGGATTTTTTTTTTTTTTTTTTTGCAGTTTTGGCTGGGGCCAGGCTTGAACTCGCCACCCCCGGTATATGGGGCCAGCACCCTACTCCTTGAGCCACAAGCGCCACCCCACACTGGGGATTTTTGTTGCCCCTTGTTCACCCACTTCTGTGCTTTTCTTTATTCAGCTTCCTGATCTCCTCAAGTTCAGATGTCCCCTAATTGTTTAGACCAAGCTCAAATGTATCTGCTACCTAAAGTCTTCCCTGAGCCCTCCCAACTGAGCCAATCTCTCTCTCTTCCAAATATTTAATCCCTTTCCCCATCCCTGTCTCAAAGCACCTATTAGTTCTTTCTGGCCAGAAATATAGCTCCTAGTGCCCAATTATCCTACCTTCCTCCAACAGGGGTAGGTAGAACCTGTTTCTATTTATTCTTTCTACTTTCACTAGGGCCTTATGAAGAACATGTGCTAGGCAAATATTTATTACAAATATAGCAATAAATATTTGTAGAGAGCTTTACTGTGCAGAATTTACAAAGTATATTTGCATCCGTTATTTTATTTAGTTTTTGTTAAGAGAAAGTAGAAAAAACAGGTGTTTTTCCATTATAAAAAAGAAAGGGAACTTTTAGTCAGAATCAACTCTTACTTATTTATTAAACTATTATTTGCACCATTGATCTGCCATATGTTAAACTCCATGAAAGCAGAAACCATGTCTATTTTTTCACTGTTTAATTTTCAGTGTTCATCGCATTTTCAGACATGGTACAAAAACTCATTACATGTTTGTTGAATAAATGAATGAGTGAATACTATGAACCATGTAGTGGGCTAAGTCTATTACACTCACTATTTTTAATCTCACAGCCGGTCTCATCTTCATATCACAGTCAGGGAAAGATAATCTCCAAGACACACAGTAGTTATGTGTGTGACTGGAATTCCATACACATTATATGATTATATTATATGAATATAGACAGCATGTGTTTTTCCATCACATCAGTCTCCCACAAGAGGCCTTTAAGTTGTCCTTTATTTGTTGTTGTTTGAAACCAATTTCATTGTATTTCCCTTTTTATTAAAGAAGTTCTCTTCAGAATTTTGTTAATTGAACTTAAATATTTGTCTATTAATTATAGACACCAGAGTCATTGAATAGGGGCTTAGTCACTATTGCCACGTCCATTAGTAGCATTGTGTGAGGATAGTTGGGGTGCAGAGAGAGGGCAATCTTCTAAACATTTCTCTATCTCTACTGTAGTTCACTGCTTTCCTCTAAAAGAATTGTTTTGAACTGAGAGTAAACAATAACTAAATATCCATCTCAGTTTATTTTGTGCTTAGTGATCCGGAGGAGTATTTATAGTTACATTGTGATGATTCTCTTTGAGGAGCGGAAACAAATGTGCGGAGCATCCTCCTTGCAACTGGAGTTATGTAGGTGAACAACGTGATGAAGTGGGTATTATCATCACTTCTATTTGTAAAATGTAGACATTCCCGCTTTATTTCTAAGCATGCTTTATTTTAAAATCTGTAAAATTCAAATAAAAAAATTTTAAATTCAAATGACAAATTTAATTTTTTATTGAATGTCCAAATCTTCTGTTTTCTGTATGAAATTTGGGGGAAGATATTTTTTCTTCTGGTTTAACAACAATAGTTGTACCTAAACTCAAAACAGGAAACTTTACTTTGTATTTTTTCTTTTTTTGAGTCAGAATCTCACCATGTTGCCCTTGGTAGAGTGCTGTGGCATCACAGCTGACAGCAACCTCAAACGCTTGGGCTTAAAGTGATTCTCTTGCCTCAGCTTCCCAAGTAGCTGAGACTACAGGCGCCTACCACAACGCCCGGCTATTTTTTGTTGCAGTCGTCATTGTTTAGCTGGCCTAGGCTGGGTTCAAATCCTCCAGCCTCGGTGTAGGTGGCTGGCACTGTAACCACTGTGCTATAGGCGCCGAGCCTACTTTGTATTTTTCTGAGTCTTCTTTCATAACCATTTCACACTGTGGTTGGTGGTCAAATCATGATGCTTGAGAATTTGTGTTTTGTTAGTGCATACATGAGAACGTGAGAGTTTCGGAATGGATGTGGTAGCTCACACCTAAAATCACCAGCATTTTAGGAGGCTGAGGAGGAAGGATGGCTTGAATCCAGGAGTTTGAGATAAGCCAGGGCAACATAGTGAGATCCCATCTCTGTAAAGAATTAAAGAATTTAGTCAAGAGTGGTGGCAGGTGCCTGTAGTCTTAGTTACTCAGGAGGCTGAGGCAGCATCTCTGAGCCAAATAATTAGAGGTTACAGTGAGCTATGATCATGCCACTTCAATCTGGGTGACAAAGCAAGACACTTAAAAAGAATTATTTTTTAAGTAAGAGTTTAATATTTAGTGTCTGCTTATTATGATTATTGTTACTTATTAAATGTGTTTACTTTGTTTTGTCATGCCAGCAATATATAGGGTGTCCATAAGTTTGTGTGCTATTTATTTATTTATTTATTTATTTATTTTTAAGAGAGAGTCTCACTTTGTTGCCCTTGGTAAAGTGCTATGGCATCACAACTCACAGCAACCTCAAACTCTTGGGCTCAAGTGATCTTCTTGTCTCAGCCTCCCGAGTAGCTAGCAATACAGGTGCCCACTACAATGCCTGGCTATTTTTAGAGATGGGATCCCACTCTTGCTTAGGCTGGTTTCAAATTCCTGAGCTTAAGCAATCCACTCACCTGGGCCTCCCAGAGTGTTAGGATTGTAGGTGTGAGCCACCACGCCTGACCTCATGGAGACATACGGATGGTATTTCTTTGACTTTTCCATATCAGTTTGCTTTTGGGAAGCTCAATCCAAAACTGTAATAATTCCTCTGAAAGATAGCATGTTTTAACATGACTTCTAAGTGGGAATTCATTTCATTTACAAGTTTATGTTAATCTACCTTTACCACTCCCCATGAAATCTGTGCCTTCAATATTTACTGTGGTTGTAGTCATAATGAAGTTTTCTTTGTTTTTGTGCAGACCTCAATTACTAAACTACTGGTAAGCAGCAGCAGGTATTAGTCATTCACAAAGTGTTTTGGATCGAAACATAAGACCTCAAGGCCAAAGCTCTGTGCTCTAATAAAATTCTCATGAGCCCTGTTTGGTATCTACACCACATCCCTGTCATGGTGATATGGATGTAAAGAAAGGTCTAAAAAAACATAGCAGATTAGCAACATCTAATCATCCTTGAATGCAACCATTACCCTCAAAATGTGATCCAGGACTAACATCATACAGAATCTTTTGTGGAAATTTCAGATCCCATGGGCTCTCTGGCAGTGCAAAATATTTATGTGAACCAAACTTTTCAAAATTTTATCTCATGTCTCCTTTTTATTGTCTTCATGGTCATACTTTAGAATTGTTGTCAGGTTCTTCACTGCAACAACCCTCTTGAAAGAAACATACATAGCTATTTTAAGGCATTGAAATGCCAACTCTGAAAATATTAAAAATGTACCTTCTAAATGGGGTTTTCTAAAAAATCGTATCAATTTATTTTATGAGTATTTTTTAATTTTTTCAAATTAATATGAGGGTTCAATTTTTAGATTACATTATTCTCACTTCCAGGGTAAAGTTCCATTTGTAGAAGAGCCCCTCACCCAGGGAGCGTATTATACACTCTCACAATGTGCACATTAGGTGAGATCCTACCTCATGCCTTCCCTCCTTCTGCCAAACAGCCTCCCCCGTCCCACTTCCCACTACCTCCCAACTGGACTATATTAGTGTTTTATTGTTCTTATGACCATGCAATTGTTTATATATTGATTTCATATTACTATGGAGTACATTGGGTATTTATTTTCCCATTTTTGTGATACTTTACTAAGAAGAATGTATTTCAACTCCATTCATGTAAATGTAAAAGATGTAATGTCTCCATCTTTTTTAACAGCTGAATAATATTCCATGGTGTACATATACCACAGTTTGTTGATCCATTCATGGGTTGATGGCACTTAAATTGCTTCCACAATGTGGCAATTAATATCACATCAATTTAAATAGAAACAGAAGTTCTTTCTCTGAAGGTAGAGAAGTAGTCTCTTTTCTTTGACGAGCACCTGGCTTCCTGGCTTTTAGTTGGTTTTGTGGAGATACTACATCCAGAGAGATCAGCACTCTTCTGGAAACATAAAGCAAGAGAAGATATCCTTGCAGATACCTCCAAAGCTCTGTCCATCTTCCCTGTCATCTCCACCTACATGGATAAGAACAATTTCCTTTCTTTACCATAATCCCTAGTCCTGACCTCTCAGGATTTACAACTGTCATGCACCCCGGTGTTAACTGTCATTTCTTCGTCATCAGGTCCTCCCCTTCAATTGTCTGGCTCAGGTCTTGGAAGAGTTCTGGGATCCTCCAGCCTTACTACCCACCTGTATACTTCTCCAGCCTCCTCCTCCTGCTGGGGTGTGCCACCATAATAGTTCTTTATGGCCTTTTCCTGATCTAAGCAGCTGTAGACCCAGAGGATGTTCACTCTTCAGGTTTTCATAAGATATACCCTGCAATCCTAATACAATAAACAGGGATAATTTTGAAGGAGATAGTTACCTGACTCATGTCATGACCTCTGACATACCCGTAACTGCTGCCCTCCTCTCTCTTTGTCTATGCCTCCAACGCTTTTTTTTTTTTTTGCTCTCCCCTTCTTACTCTGATGAATCAGAATGAGTGAAGGAGAACAGATAAAGCCATAAGAACAACATCAAGGGAACAATAGTGACCTGAAGCCTTCAGTTGATGAAGAATAAACCAGAAAACACATGAGGGCCAATCGAAAGGTATATACAAATTTTATACAAACATGTAAATTAATTTTAACTCCTCTATTTCATTAACTAAAAGTTTTAACAAAGCATCTTGTGAAAACCATGCATGGAGCATTATATGTTGTCTTTGACCATTTAGAAACATCAAAAGTGTTATATACAACATTCTAATCAAGGAACCACATTAGCACAGGAAAAGCTCAATTAGAATTCTCTGATCTCTCCATATCTTCCTGATATAAAGATGTTTTTGCAAGAAATTAAGCAGGAGGTACACATTTACACATTTATATATATTTTTATACATGTAGCCTCTATTATCAAGAATTCCAAAAGTTTTAAGAATTATTGATAAGCCAGCCAATGATTTTGAAACAATGTTAAAAAGTACTAGGGAAGACAGATAAGGAAGTTACTAACAATAAAGAAGTGGGTTTAATAAATTTTGAATTAGAGATGAAAGATATTACAAATAACTCACAAAATCCTTACAAAATAAATTGAAATATCAAGAAGATGATTTTTCTAAAATTTAGAATTGGATAAGAAGAAAGAACTTTTAAAATGAGGCCAAAATATCCTTGTAAATAAAGAAGTGGGCAATCATCAAGTAGTTGTGATCTCACAATGTTTTAGTATCTGGAAATTTGGTAACAGTGAGATATTGTAGGACCTATAATTCTATTCCTTTTTTAAAAAAAAAGATAACTGTTTCCCACCCAGTGCCATTTTATTAAATATAAAATTTCAATAATTTAAAATAGTTCCTAAGTGCTATACAAAACTCATTCAGATTCAAGAAACCTGGAGAAGAGTGTATGTTATCTATGGGAGCAAAAGTTCACCTCACATTATAATTTCATCATAAACCCAGTCCTGGAGAAATCATGAAGGGGTTAGTCTCTACATTTAGTTCCCCTCTCAGGGTCTGCCCCTCAGTCCTAGCTCTTCATCCCCAGTTTCCTGACCCCACTGCTACCCATTTTTCATAAGCATTTCTAGTCCTTACTATGGTGTTCCACCCTGCCTTCAAAATCTCCATCCCTGATTCCTTTGTGCACTCTAAGGAGATAGTTAGCCACTAGGATTCCTCCATCTTTGTGATGGTGCCCATGAAGCCTCTCATCTTCAAGGGCCTTCCTTCCCAGCCCCTAGTTGTTGAGGACTTCTGGGAAGAGTATACCTCTGCCTCTAGTTGTCTAATGCAAAGGAGGGTCAAAGCGACAAGAAAAGAAGGGCCAGGCAGAAAGAGATACATATCATCAAAATGATCCCCAGAGTTCTCTCCCCTTCTCTCCTATCTCTCCAAATACATGTGGCCACCACCTCTGGACCCCCATACCTTTAGATCCTCCTGGGTATCTTGTCTTTCAGTCCGTTTGATCTCTCCTTTTGATTAGTTGAGAGGGATGGGGATTTTCCAAAAGGCATTCTTAGAGAAAATTCTTAGAGGAAACTGGGAGAATGTTAAGGGGAAGAGGCAGGCTAAGAAGAAAACACGCCCCTTTTCAGGGAAACTCAGACCTGAGTGGAAATGGCTTGGGCTGGGATGTCACACTGATAGGGGAGTCTGACCTTTTGCCCTTCCCCATATAACTATCCCTGGGGACTAATGTTTCCGAAACCATTTTTTAGTTCTCCATTGACCAAGCTTCTTTTTTTCCATCTCTACTACCTTTTGAAGAATAGGAGTTTTGTTTGATTTTCCAGATGGGCAATGAGTACTCAGTACATAATGAGCCATCTTCAAGTAAAGAAAAAAGCCCCCAAAATTCCAAGGAGAGAGACAAATGTACTAAAGTGTATTTCATGTTACCAGGAAAGGGGAAAAGGATGTTTTCTAATGGTCTAGTAATAGGAATTTAAGATTTCTGTCCAAAGACTAAGGAGACCTATTTCTAGACAGGCAAGGGCTCCTGACATCAGGTATCGCCTATACCATGCATGAATACATGATGTCTGGTGCCTCCCACCTTACTTGGCAGAAGAGAAGAACACAGGGACGTAGGGCTCCAAAATGTCAGCCTTTCTCTGCCCTCTTTCCAAGTTACCTTGGAATCCCCCACTGGTAGAGATATTTCTGAGTCCTAAAATGGTCCCCTAGTATAGGCTGAAAAAGAGGAAAAAGAAAAAAAGAGATAGTGGACTGGATACTCTAACTCAAGTGACAAATTGTAATTTTAGTTTTGGGATTGAGAGTCATTGGAGAAAGTGCAGTGGAACAGGAATTGGGATGCCTAGGTTCAAAGTCTGCTTCTAATTTGCTAGCTTTACTTCTGTAAGATTTATTTATTTATTTATTTATTTATTTATTGAGACAGAGTCTCACTATGTCACCCTCGATAGAGTGCTGTGACATCACAGCTCATAGCAACCTCAAACTCTTGGGCTTAAGCGATTTTCTTGCCTCAGCCTCCCAAGCAGCTGGGACTACAGGTGCCTGCCACAATGCCCTGCTATTCCATATTTTACCCAATCTTCCTCTTCCATTGTTGTAGTTGTCATTCATCGTTGTTTAGCAGGCCTGGGCCGGGTTCAAACCTGCCAGCCTTGGTGCATGTGGCAGGCACCCTACCACCGGGCTATGGTGTTGAGCACTCTGAGTTTTAGTATTCTCAAGTCTAATGTGGAAAGGACTGAACTTTGAGTACCTTGAGTCAGTGCTTCTCAAACTCTGTATGATAAAGTTCTAATTTTTTTTTAAATGTACATCTGGTTTTAAACTAATACTTTTTATAATACAGTAAGAATAAGTTGCCAGAAAAGAAAATAGGTGTTTGGAAATCATAGCAAGACCAACTTGCTACAAAGTTTCTAAAACCTCTTAGTATTTGTCCTCATGTTGTTACAGACTATAGTACCAGTTCCTGGGTCACACTTTGAATAGCACTGCTTAGAATTCTGAGTATAAGTTGTGAATCTGAATATATTGGAGATTATTTAGTCTTAGTGGCTATTATTATTAATAATAAGGGAATAAATCATTAATTTAAAAAATGGTTTGAGGAATCATTGGCCTTTGGATTGGAGCAAAGAAAGAAGTTGCATCAAGAAGCAACTGTCATGAAAATATAGCCATCTGGGGTTTTGTTTCCAGCCAGTAACTCAAAAGTCTTTGGAAAATGGAATAAAATGGTGAAGATGCCACAGTGCAAAAGGTTTCCCTTTACATAGTTGAAATAGGCTTATAAAATATGAAATAATTGAAGGAAGGAATGGGAGGCATGACAAGTTGATACTGTAGTTGCCTCTCAATAGTCATTCTCCCTATCTTTTTTAATAATAAGAATTCCATATTTTACCCAATCTTCCTTTTAAATGGGGGTCACCATGGGCTTAATTTTGGCATATAAGATATAAGTGGAGGTATTGTGTGATATTTCAGGAGTTATCTTTAAAAGTTCCAGTCCGTACCAGTTTAACCCCATCCCTGAATTCCTCAGCAATTTTCTCATTATTTAGAATTTTCAACACAAAAAACATTTCATAAGTTATAAAAACATTATACCATATATTTATATAGGAAAAAGTAAAATTGTCTCACATGCTCTGTAATATTCAGTGTCAGCAAATAATAAAGTGAACTATCTATCAGACTTCAGGGATTAAGCCACTATTAATAAAACTGGCTTTTTGGGTTCTCAGGACATAGGGAAAAAAAATCAAACTGTTTTTCTGGGTTCTTGTGTCCATAGGGTTAAAGACTGATTAATTTCCCCACCCCACCCCCACTTTTTCCATCCAGCTGATGTGATGGCTAGAGTCTCAGCAGCCATTTCGAACAAGGACCACCTTAATCATGTTGAAGCAGAGCCTTGGAGAAAGCCCATTTCCTGATGAGGTGACTAACATTACTGGATTTAATATTTCTGAAATTATGTTACATAAGAGAGAATGACACATCTACCTATTTTAAAGGTACTTTGTGCATGTGTGTGGAAGGGAGCAGGGGAGAGACAGAGTTGTCCATGTCACTCTCAGATGAACCTAAACCTAACTGATGTATTTTATTCTCCTCTCCCCAGGACCTTCCTGAGATTTGGTGTTAGGCTTGGAGGAAGGTTGAAGATAAGTGGAACAGTATTCAGGACAACCCATAACCATACATTGGAAAGTTTGGCATTCATTATATTTGCAAGTTGTAGGCATGGTTCTTCAGAAGAAAGGTAGAAAATGAGCATTTTTGTCTAAAAATGATAGCAGTTTCTGAACTACCTGATGGATTGGTCTCTGTTACTCTCTTAAATAAAGGATATAGTAAAATACATAAATGTAATTTTTTTCCTTTCTTAATTTGAAGAGAGTACATATATGTAATCTTGAGTATATTGCAATTCTGATTTTCTTATTAAGATTAAATGAAGTTTTAGTTTTAATATTTTTAATGGAAGTGATTATCTTACAGGAAATCCTAAAATCTAAGTCACTGAGTCTATGTTAGATTTTTAACAGAATGTTTATCAGTTTTTCATTTTTTTCTTTTTAGTTGAGATAGAGTCTCACTTTGTCACCATCGGTAGAGTGCTGTGGCTTCATAGCTCACAGCAACCTCCAACTCTTGGGCTCAAGTGATTCTCTTGCCTCAAGCTTCCTTAGTAGCTGGGACTACAGGTGCCCACCACAATTCCTGGCTATTTTTTTTTTTTGTCTCAGGCCTAGGTGGGGTTCAAACCCACAAGTCCTGGAGCATGTGGCTGGTGCCCTATGGGCGCCCTGCCAGTTTTTATTTCTTAATGAAAATTTCCGAGCAACTTAAAGTCCCAGAAAGAAAAGTATTCACACAGTTGTGGCCAAAACTTCCTATATGAGAACAAACATTATACCAGTTATGATTATACTTCCCATTTGGCATATATCTGTCTGGTGTCAGAGAATAGTAAAGAATCCATGGCTTGAAGAAAAGGAAAGAAAAAAATTATTACACATAGAGGCAAAATGATTCTTCAATTGATAGCCTCTTTTGCCTTGTTGAAATGTATCTAATAAGACAGTGGATTATCTTGTGCACCTCTGTGATACATTCATCCCATGTAGAAATTACTAGGCTATTCAAAAACAAGTCCTCATTACAGCATTCATTTAACAATCAATGACAATAACATGTGGATATCCCATACCCCTTTCAAAATTTTCTTATGTAACTAACATGACCCAGCTCAACTCAGAGAATTGATGAACACGCCCATCCTTCTACCTGCTAGTAATGGGAACCAAGATGCTGGACTTTCTATTTTATTACAATGTAAGTGTATTACGGGCTGAGGAGATTCCAGTCCAGCACCATCCCACATTGCTACACTAATTGAAGTTGGCCTAGAGACCAGACCTTTACACTGAGTTGCAGGGCCAGTTCTCCACTCAAGCCTTTTTATGTCACTGTTTCCCTTCTACAGGCTCACTCCACTTTAGCTGCTAGCTGGGCCTAGAGTATAGAGTTGAGTTCAGCTCAGTTGGCCAGTGCAGACTCTGATTCCATTCTTCTTTCCTCCCCACTTCCAGCCCAGGGTTTAGGCTTCAAAGCATAGCGTCTTATTCCACCCTTTTGCCCTAGACAATGAGGCAGTCACCATCTAAACATAGCCACCTATGGTGATTCCAAAGAATATTCCTAATCTCAACCTTAGGTACTATGGACCATTGGTCTTGGTGAGGTCAAAGTGGTTTTCTAGCTTCTTTCTTGTTGAAGCAGAGAAAAATCAAAACAAATTTTATCTCCAGCTGGACCTGCAGCTATGATATTGAATACATACTGTGTTCAAGGTGCTGCTGAGACATCTTCAAACATTGTTTTGCTTAATACACAAGGCTATGAGGTAGATATAATTATTATTTCTATTTTACAGATGAAGAAATCCAGGCTTAGAGAGGTTACCCAATTGACACAGTTCCAAATATGGAGGTCCTATGATGCAAACAGACTCAACTAACTTCAACTTCATAATATAACCAATTTTATGTAGTAATATTAAAATTCATAATTATATTTATAGACAGCAGTAACTATCACAATTATGTTCTATGATATGATGGAATATTTGTTATCAATTAAGCCACAGTCTTGAGGGACAGGTTAAGTGTGAAACAAGAGACTGGCAAAGGTTGCTGGGAGGACACAGAAAAGAGAGCAGCTAACTGCCTAGGAGGGAATCAGATAAAGCTGAAAAGCCTGGTGGGCAATCCTGCAGAGGAATCATTTATGAAACTAGTGTATGGTGCCCCATGATCACATTAATGTACACAGCTATGATTTAATAAAAAAAAAGAAAGAAAGAAAAGAAAAGCCGAGAAGGTCTGAGAGAGTCTAGCATATCGAAGAACAAAAAATCCCTTCTACAGTCAAAGCACAAGAAATGAAAGTTTGAATGTTGAACAGAGGAGAGATAAGAGACAAGATAGGAATAAAGGGCAAAAGAAAAAACAGGGAACACTTTGCATGCTATGCTGAGGTCTTAAAAGTTTTCCTGAGCACAGCAAAAAGCCCCTGAAGGAGGGTCTGTTATATGATCACATTTGTGTCTCAACTCTAACAATGGATTAGAGGATTGTATAAGCTTTAGAGCCTTGGGTAAAAAAAGTGTACAAGTTCATGACACCATTTTATTCAAAAACTCAGGAGACGGTGTGTGTCCCAGAAGCCTCTGGGACAGACACTCAAACCAACCTTGTCTTTTTCACATCTTTCAGAGTTGAGGGCCTAGAACCAAACTTGGATCTCTTAAAGTGATTCACTCATTTCTTCATTCAACAGACATTAATTTGGCACTAGTGTTTCAAGCACTGAGCTTAGATTTACAGCAAACTCTTTCCATTTGCGTTCTTCCCAGCACAAACCCATAGCCTCTAAAAATTAAGCCAAGTTAGGGAGGCTCCTCCCCCTGAGCAGTAGAGAGCGTGAGCTGGCCTTTATGCCTGTCTGTCTCTGCTCTCCACTTCTTGCATTGACTTTCGTGCACCCATCTTGGAATCTCACCAAGAACACCAGTCACACCAGTCTGTACAGAGTCCCTGTCTTCTAGATAATTACATGTGGTAACCACGTGCTGAGTAACCCTCTGCCAAAATCCTGCAGAGATTTCTGCAGAAGGACTGTAGACTATTGCAGAAATACTGAATTAGAATCAGAACTGCATTGGCTGAAGGATGTCCATATCTTTTCCTTATCAGACCAATTTGAGGATAAATGAAAATCCCCACCCGTGTGCCAAATGTGGCAACATTTCAAATAAAACCCACATGGTATCAACAAAGGAAACTATGTTGATTCCAGGGTCACCAATCCAGAAAAGATGAAAATTCTGCCTTTTTGCCTGCATAGATGATCTGGATTCTTTCATCTTAGAACAGGAGCCAATATACCAAAAATAGAGTTTCTTTACTTTTTTTTTTTGCCATGCTCTTATTTCCAAAATCTGCATAATTGCTCTCTTCACTAGTTCCAATAACAAAAATATACTCAATGCTCTACTGTGTGCCAAGCATTTAGCTAGAGAGAAAAGCTCGGTGGATATTACTGCCAGGGGAACCATTTATGTAAAGGCAAGAAGAGTCTGGAACATCACAGAACAAAAACTCTTTTCCATAGAGAACAAGGAATGGAAGTTTGAATGTTAAATAGAGGAGAGACACAGAAGATTAAAAGATGGCAGAAATCTCATTGTCCTTGAAGATAGTAGTCTATTTTTAAAAGATGAAAAGTTCATAAGGAAAAAAAAAACACAGTCAGATAGAATATGGAATGTATTAAGTATATGGTACAAGCAAAGATTTCAGGAAAAAGGAGATTTATCTAAACTGAAAGGACAAGGGTTGGTTAAATTATTAGCAAGAAGAGAAATCCTGGAGGGGTTCATAGAGGAAGAATGTAAATACTAGGATCAAAAATAACAATATTTTACATCCCACAACATTGTCAGGCACTGTTCTAGGCACTTTATACATCTTATTTTATTCCTTATAATATCCTTATAAGTTCTAAATGATCCTCTATATTAAAAATGATACAGCACAGAGATTTTTTGACTTTCCCAAGGTGACACAGTTAAGAAGCAAGAGAGCCACCAGAGTGAGGTGCCAGGCAGCTTGCTATCATTGTGGTATTAACCACGATCCTTTACGACACACCATCATTCAGAGACAGCAACCAGGCTTCATCCAGTGGTAGTGAGGGGGAGCAGAGGTGGTCAAGGATGTGCATGGGGCAGATGGCAAGGTCTGAAGGGCATGAGGACATAAATAAAATTGTCCTTCAAGCCCTGATACTCTCAATGTGGGTAATAGCCTGAAAGCCATTCACTTCTGAGTTTTCAAATGGCAGCTTATTTTATATTTATAAACATATGTTATTTCAAAAGTCAAAATTCAAGCAGTACAATCTTACACAATTGCAGGCTGTGGTAATAGTGGGGTTGGATGAGAAACTGGGGGAAGTGGTATATTGTGTAATGACAGAAATGAATACTAATATGGTCTTAAATGTAAAAATGTACAAATTAGGATTTCTGAAGAATTTGTTATTTTCAGAATCAACATTTGTGTAAACATCAATTTTCATTAGAAAACATTCATGAATGTTATGTTTGGCCTCTTAATTTATCCTTCTCCCTGGCACTGCTTCTTGCTCTTTTCTCTTTTTGCCCAAAGCCAAGACAACAGTGACATCCTGAATAGGGTCATGCAAATGCTCATTAGGGTCCCATTTGGGTGAGAACATGGAACCAGAGCATCTCTTCACACCCTGCTCATAGAACTCTGCTTCTAGTTTCAGGAGATCAGAGGAGGGGAGAGAGCATGGCAGAATGGTGAATTTATTAGCATTTCAAAAAGGGAAATTTTGTAATCAAACAATGAACCAGTCACAATGACACTATCTATTCTGTAACATATCCATAGAACTTTTTTCCACCCCAAAACATATTAGGCAAACAATGATCTCATTTGAAGAGACAGACAGTGGTTAAATGAGGAGTCTATCTGACAACTTCCTTAATACAAAAATAAATTAACATCTGAGTCTCACAAATCCATTAAAAAAAGAAAAATTCTATGGGAAAAGCTAACAACTCTATTCTCTCTACTTTTCCTCCAGCTCTATCTCATTCAAATGAAATCAAACAAAATCCATACAAATGTTTTGGTATTTTCCCTATATTTTTGTTCATCCTCTCCACTCTGAGGTTATTAATATTTTGAAGACTTTTCCATCATTTGACATTCATTTTCACTTCTTTGAGTCCATTTTTTTGACTTTGGGTCTCCCAGACTTAAGCCTCACTTCTTTAGGACAAAGTGGGGAGGTAGATTCTTGCTAGGAATCTATGCTTGGACAGGGCCTCCCTGTAAAGGGAAGAGCCCCAAACAGGAATCATCAAGGGCCAAGAGGACCAGGAGCTAAAAACAATTTTCCAGATGGGATAGATGAGATCCTTCTATGTGATTTCATTTCCCCAAGACCACAAAGAGAATGTGAAGAGTGTCCCTCTCTCATCCTCTCCTTATCTCTGAATGGATGATTTATGAATAAATACTAAAGTCTCCAAGTATCTTCCAGTGAGTTTTCAGAACTCTCTGGAAATAATTTTTTAAAACATAAAATTGTTCAGAGTTCTTTGGGGAAAAATAATGCTAGGTACTTAATGGCTTACAATAAATCTTTATTGATGGGTGAATGAAAGCAATAACTTCTGGCATGCTGAATAGAAACAGGAGAGGCACAGGGTCAGAGGAGGACCTGGAGATTGGAGAGGGAAGAAAAGATGCAGAGGGTGTAGAGCGGCTGAGCAGATGTGCATGTGGCATGATTTGCTACTCGGATGGTCATAGGTGCCTGGTGGTGGACAAGTCAGCCTGGCCTGGATACAAGTACAAGGAATCAGGACCCACTGCTTCCTCGTGGGCCATGGGTCCAAACAAGACAGTTAAGCTCAGACTGGGAAGGAAGCAGAAAGGAAGCAAGTGGCAAAAAGATTTTCTGATGGTCAGGGACAGTGGAAACCTGGTCTTGGGTGCTTGGCAGAAATACCTAGAGCAGTAAGATGCCTTAAGGTAAATCATAAAGTAGACAGTGCTGATGCATATTATACTCAAGGTGTCCTTATGACTTTCTAGAAAAAAAGTATCCCATACTTTAATTATCTTGGTTATTTTCTTTTTTTTTTCCCCAATGCTCCTTGTTAAAATTTCATTTTAATCTCTTCTCCTTAAGCCACTTGGGAATTGAGTCTTTATTTTGAAAAAGATTTTGTCTTTTTCTTTTACTTGTTCCTGAATTTAATCAATATTCTTCGTTTCTTCTTTGTTGGATTTTTTTATTCACTTCCGCTTTGGTTTTTAATTTTTGATTTATTCCAAATACCAGCAACAAAGGCTTGAAATCTTGTGGGTATCTGTGGATGCGAGGTCTAGGTAGAGAAAGCAGCACTACATAGGCATGGAGGTGTGGGCAAATTTGTTTTATTTGAGGAAAATTAAGGAAGTGAGTATGGCTGGATTAGGGGTGCAACATCATTTTCCTTACTTTATGTCAGGCACTGTTTTAAGGACTTTTAAAAATATTAACTCACTTTGTCCTCATTTAACCATACGATTGTTAGCCTCATTTTAAAGATGATGAAGTGAGGCATAGATCAGTTAAGAAATCTACCCCAAAACACACAGAAAATAGAGCCAGAGAATAATCTAGCTTCAGCTTCTATACTAGTAATAGTGGTTGGAGAAGAAGGAGGAAAGCAGAGAGAGAGGAAAGGTACAGCCGAATCCCCCCCACTCCATATAAGGTTTTGCAGATCATATCTGGGACTCTGACTTCGGCTCTGAATGAGATGGGACAACATGGGAAGATCTTAATGAGTGGAATGATATAATTTGACTTGCATTGGAAAATGATCACTGTGGCTTCTGGGTTGAAAACAGACTGTAAGGGAGGCAACAATGGAATCAGGGAGACCAGCTAGGAAGTTATTAAAATAATACGGGTGAAGACACCAGATTAGCTGATGTTAATTCATGAATTCTAAATTTTCATGTAAGAAAAAGATCTCAATTTTTGAACATGTTGGCAACTAATTCAGGCCTTTGTAAAATGCTGGAAGTGATCAAAAGACATGCTTACAGACACCTCCTACCTCCTAGCCCTCTCTCCCAGCCACACATATTTAAACATACCCTCTGCTCTTGTGGGATACGGGCATTATGACTTGTACCCTCCCCAGCCTTTCTCAATTTTGAACCCCTCCTCTGGGTGTGCCATCAATGAATCAGCTGCTTAGTCTTCTCTGGAGTGCATGAGCTAGTGCATAGCAAAGAAGAGGCAGGACAAATCCCACAGGGATTTCACTTCCTTCACAGTGCATATCCTGCTCACCACCTCATAGTGCACAAACTGCTGGAGAGGCCCCAGCCACTCTCTCATTCTCCCTTTCTACCCCTTACTCTCCTGAATGCTATCACAGAGAGGGGATGGCAGGGGCAATCCAGACTGGTAGCAGACATTACCCTAGTTCTGTTTTTCCTACCCCTGAAGACCTGAGACCTTGAGTTATAAATGCCTCCTGTATTAATTCCACTTTAATGTATGAAACTATGTTTTGCAAGCCCAAGAAAAGCAGCTGGGCAAAGACTGTGGGAAGGGGAAAAGTGTGCAAATCTTTTACATCATTTCCCTAATAGAACCATACAAATTGATATAGGCGAGCCCACTAGCTACCAATGGATATCTGATGTCAGTCTAAAAAACCTAGATCTGATTCCTGAGGGGTACTTGAGCTTTAGCCTCTATTTTTTGTTTGTTTGTTTTTTGAGACAGTTTCACTGTGTCACCTTCAGTGGAGTGCCTCACAGAACCTCAAACTCTTGGGCTTAAGTGATTCTCTTGCCTCAGCCTCCCAAGTAGCTGGGACTACAGGCGCCAGCCACAACACCCAGCTATTTTTTATGCAGTTGTCATTGTTTTTTAGCTGGCCTGGGCCGGGTTCGAACCCAGGTTCAAACACCAACTTAGGTGTATGTGGCTGGCGCTGTAACCGCTGTGCTCTGGGTGCTGAGCCTTAGTCTCTGAGTTTTAGACCTAAGGGCTGAGATTCCTCCTTAGAAAATAGGTCCTGTCTCATTTTCCATACTTTTTCTTTAAGATGTGTTCACAATAGCAATGCACTTATCAGGTCAGCCTTGGGAAGACAGCAAGAGTACCTAATAGGATATGGAGGCACAAGTATCTTCTTAGCAGTGGCATGATAATTTCCCAAGGAAGAATGTCTTTGATGTTGTGAGGAGGAGAGAAGACACAGCCTAGTTGGCCTAGTTGTAGAAGGAAGAGTAGGACCAAGTGCTGTAAGGGAAATGTGAGGAATGATGGGAGTGTGGCTGGGGGAGGGAAGAAGGCCTTAGTAAAGCAGATACTTACACAGATGGAAGGACTGAGAATAGCTGTGCATTGAGAGATGCACCCCTTTCCCATAAATCTCCAGATCTCCCCTAAAACTACAAACAAAACTGTGGAGTTGCCTAGTGTGATTGTATTTCTTATGAAAGTTGGTGAAAGGCCTTGCATATCAAGATTGGCCTGGAGCAGAAACAGAGGCAATCTACACAAAAGAGAAAAAGAGTTAAGATCTAGGCTGACCTACTTGACGTAGGCAGTAGAATATTACACGCAGAGTCAGGATGCCCTGGCAGGACAGGTGCACAGCCAGATTTAAGACTATCTCTAAAGAACTCAATTCTGGGTGACTTTCTGACCCTTATTTCACCGTCTTTCCTGGTTTCCTGGAGGTCTCCCTCCTCTTTTAATATTTATACTTTAAGACAGTAAGCTCAGTTCAGCAATCAAATGAGATTTTTGTCTCAAGAGAGAGAGTGTAATGCAGCTGTAAAGAGTGAATACTCTAAGTAGCCTGGGAAGTGACCCTCAACCCCTGCCAAGACAGTTATTGTGCCTACCTTTGTGGAGCCTGAAACTAGGTTCATCTGACCCAGCCCTGCCCAACCTCACTCCTCCACGTACCTTTATTGTGGTGGAGAATAAGGACTCACTTGGAAGGTCCAGGGCCCCTGCCCAGTACCTGAAGCATTTGAGTGCTTCTCCTGAGGGGCTAAAGGCAGTCATAGGTTCCAAATAACAACACAGCAGCTGGTTCTGTCCTCTAAACTCCACCTACTGGCAAGAAAGACAACTTGTGCATCACATTCCATCTTTTACTGACTGAATCATACAGGGTGTGGCTGATTCTTAACCATAAGCACCACCTACTGTCTCAGAGATTAAATTAAATGTCCCCCTATAATTCACACTGTTAAGACCAAGGGACTGGGGAAAGAGAAAGGATTTTTAAGACCGCCATATCCCCTCATCAACAAGAGACAAGAAATTTCTCAACACACATAATACATCACCACTACAGCCTACAAATAACTACCAACTGATCAAACTACCACACTAAAGAAATCTATAACCTAGACTCCCTATCAAAGTACCCACAAGCAAAGCCAAAGGTCACTACCCAACATATGCTACAGACATGCCCTTAACAGTGAGAAGGGGTGGTGGTGAGAAATCTCCATCTAAACAGAAGAAAATCCAAAACAAGAAGTAACAGATGCCCCAGATGAGAAGGAATCAGTGCAAGAATTCTATAAGTGTGAAAAATCAGAGTAAAAGGATCCCTCCAAAGGAGCTCTCCAGCTCTTTAGCAACGGATCTCAATCAAAATGAGAACACTGACATGATAGATAAAGAGATCCAAATATGAATTGTAAAGATCAATGAAATTCAAGAGAAAATGAAAACCACCTCAAAGAAACCAGAACAACAACTCAAGAAATGAATGAAAAAAATCACTGAAGAGATCAACATATTGATCTCTGATAAGAGAACAACATATTGATCTCTGATTAGAGAACAACAAAAAGAATTTAAGGAAATAAAAAGCATAATGGACAGCATTAAGAAAAGACTAGAGTAAGCAGAAGAAAGAATTTTGGAGCTTGAAGACAACTCTTTTGAATTTACCCAGATAGTCAAAAATAAAGCAAAAACAATCAAGAGAAGTGAACAAAGTCTATAAGAAATATGGCATTATGTAAAATGGCCAAATAAAAGAGTTGTAGACATCCCTGAGGGTGAAGAAGAAAAAGTACAAGGCCTGGAAAACCTACTTGAGGGAATAATTGAGGAAAAATTTGTTGGTCTTGCTAGAGATTTAGACATCCAGATAGAAGAAATGTAACAAACACCCGGAGGATTAACTGCAAAGATGTATTGTCATCAGACTGGCCAAAGTCAACATGAAGGAGGAATTCGGAATTCCTGAGCTGTGAGGCAAAAACATTGAGTAACTTATAAAGAAGAACCTATCAGGCTAACTATAGACTTCTCAGTGGAGAACTATCAAACCAAAAGGGATTGGACTCCTACTGTCAGTCTTCTTAAACAGATCAACTGCCAGCATAACATTTCTAATTCTGCAAAACTAAGTTTAATAAATGAAGGAGAATTAAAGACTTTTCCAGGTAAGCAAACACTGAGCAAATTTTTTGTGACCAGACCTGCCCTGCAAAATATACTTAGAACTGCATTATACATGGATCAACACAATAAATGCCCACCAGGGTAGAATTATGAAAAGGTATAGTTCACAGCTCATATAAATCAATAGTACAGGGGGGGAAAACAAAGCAATAAGTACTACTCAACATGATGAATGGAACATTATCCCACATCTCAATTCTCTCACTCAATGTTAGCAGTCTTAATGCCCCGCTCAAAGACATAGGCTGGCTGAATGGAAATGAAAAAAACCACCCAAATATCTGTTGTCTTCAGGAAACACATGTAAACCACAAAGACTTACACAGAATTAAGGTGAAGGGATGGACAAAAATATTCCATGCAAATGCAAACCAAAGGAGAGTGGGTGTAGCAGTTCTCATATCAGATAAAATTGACTTTAAATCAGCAATGATAAAGATAGACAAAGATGATCACTATATAATGGTAAAAGGAGCAATTAAACAAGACATATAAATGCTCCTAACACAAGAACTCCCAGATTCATAAAGCAAATTCTATTATATCTAAGCAAAGAGATACATACATGTATAATGCTAACATCATAATTGCCAGGGACTCCAACACTCCACTGACAGATCTGGACAGATTATCCAAGCAGAAAATAAATAAACACTGGACTAAAATGGAACTCTAGAACAAATGAAACTGGCAGACAGTTACAGAATATTCTATCCCAAAATTACTAAATATACATTCTTCTTATCAGCACATGGGACATTATTTGAGATTGATTATCTCTGAGACCACAAAACATGTCTCAACAAAATTTGAAAAATTGAAATCATACATGTGTATTTTCAGACTACAGGGGAATAAAACTAGAAATCAATTCCAAGAGAAATACTTGAATATAGACAAATGCATAGAAAGTAAACAAGCTGCTGCTGAACTAATATTCAGTCAGTAATAAAATTAAGATTGAAATAAAAAGATTCCTTAAACTGAGAGACAAAGGGAAAACAAGTTTTCAAAATTTATAACATCTGGAAAAAGCAGTCCTGAGGAGAAAATTCATGGCCATAAGTGCCTATAACAGAAAGACAGAAGGACCACAAATTAACAACTTAATGTCTCATTTCAAGGAGCTAGAAAAGGAAGAGCAAACCAAATCCAAAGCCAGTAGCAGGAAAGAAATAGCAAAGGTCATAGCAGAACTAAACAAAATGAAAAATAAAATAACAATACAAAGGATCAAAAAAACAAAAGGTTGATTATTTGAAAAGAAATATAAAATTTCTTAAAAGTTGAAAGCATTCCTTCTGAGAACTGGAACAGGAAAAGAGTGCCCACTGTCATTTATTTTTATTCAACATAGTACTGGAAGTCCCAGCCAAAGCAATCAGACAAAATAAAGAAATAAAGTATATGCAAATAAGGAAAGAGAAGGTCAAACTATCACTTGTCACTGATCATATGATCTTGTATATAGAAAATCTCAAAGGCTCCACCAAGAGACACCTGGAATTGATAAATAAATTTAGCAGATTTTCAGGTTACAAAACCAATGTGCACAAATCAGTAGCATTTCTACATACCAATAGCAATCAAGCCAAGAGTCAATCAAAGAGTCAATACTATTCACAACGGCTGCAAAGAAAATAAAATACTAAGGAATATACCTAACCAAGGAGGCGAAAGATCTCAATAAGGGGACCTACAAAACATTGAGGAAAGAAATCACAGATGACACAAACAAGTGGGAAAACATCCCTTGCTCATGGATTGATAGAATCAATATTATTAAAATGTCCACGCTGCCTAAAGTGACTTACAGATTCAATGCAATCTCCATTAAAATACCAACATCATATTTCACAAATCTAGAAAAAATAATTCTATATTTTGTTTGAAACAAAGAAAGCATAAAAAGCCAAGGCAATCTTAAGTAAAAAAAAAAAAATCTGCAAGCATTACATTGAGGCAATATATGCTCTAGCCTATAGTAATCAAGCCAGAATGATATTGTTACAAAAATACAGACATAGACCAATGGAATAAAACATAGAACACAGAAGTGAAACCAATTACCTACAACCAACTGCTCTTTGACAAAGGAGACAACATGTATTGGGGGGGGAAAGCCCTATTCAATAAATGGTGCTGGGAAAATTGGATAGCCACAGGCAGAAAAATGAAGCAGGACCCCCATCTCTCACCACTTACAAAAAATAATTCATAAGCGGCACCTGTGGCTCAGTGAGTAGGGTGCTGGCCCCATATACCAAGGGTGGTGGGTTCAAACCCGGCCCCAGCCAAACTGCAACAACAACAAAAAAATAGCCGGGCATCGTGGCGGATGCCTGTAGTCCCAGCTACTCGGGAGGTTGAGGCAAGAGAATCACCTAAGCCCAAGAGGTGGAGGTTGCTGTGAGCTGTGACACCATAGCACTCTACCCAGGGTGACAAAGTAAGACTCTGTCTCTTGAGAAAAAAAACAAAAAACAATAGATAAAAGACTTCAATGTAAGACATGAAATCATACAAATTCTAAAAGAAAATGTAGAAAAAAACTCTTCTATACATCAGCCTAGGGTGGTAATTGCCTTTGGGGTCACTTTTCACTGACAATATGATCTTGTAACTAGAAAATCCCAAAGATTCTACCAACAGACAACTAGAACTGATAAATAAATTCAGCAGATTTTCAGGTTACAAAATCAGCAACAACAAAAATAAATAAATGGGACTTGATTAAAAAAACTTGTGCATAGCAAAGGAAATAATGAATAGAACAAATAGACAACCTATAGAATAGGAAAAAATACTCATAATCTATATGTCTGATAAAGGGCTAAGATCTAGAATCTACAAAGAACTCAAATCAGCAAGAAAAAAAATTTTTTTAAGGCCCAAAAGACACGAACAGAAGCTTTTCAAAAGAAGATAGACAAATGGTCAACAAACATGAAAAATGCTGAATTTCACTACACTCCTGGGATAAACAAAATTTGTTCATGATATATTATTCCTTTTACATATTATTGGTTTTATATTGTTAAAATTTTGTTTAGAATATTTTTACATCTATATTTATGAGGGAAATTGTTCTATAGTTGTTTTCTTTTTCTTTTAAATGATACTTTTGTCTTGTTTAAACATCAAGGTAATGCTGACCTCATAGAATAAGTTGGAAACTATTCCCTTTTTTTCTAATTTTTTGAGAAGTTTGAGGATTTGGATCGATTCTTCTTTAATTACTTAGTATAATTCACCAATGAATTCATATAGTGTTTGTTGGTCTTTTGTAATTACATATAGTGTTGGGAGGTTTCTAATTACTGATTTGATCTCTTGTTACAGATCTGCTCAAATTTCCTATTTCTTCTTGAGTCCATTTTGGTAATTTTTAACCCAGTGGTTACATAGGAGTGTGGGGTTTTATTTCCACCTATTTACAAGTTTTCCAAATTTTTTCTGTTATTGATTTCTAATTTTATTACATTGTTATCAAAGAAAATATTCATATAATTTTAATCATTTAAAATTGTATTGATATAGATATACTCTTCAGGGCCTTTGTTAAGGTTACATTTGACCATGATAAAATTTTACTTCAGGTGAGTTGGAGTTTCTTTTTTCTTTTTTGAGACAGAGTCTCACTTTTGTTACCCTTCGTAGAGTACTGTGGCATATAGCTCACAACAACCTCAAATTCTTGGGCTCAATCAATACTCCTGTTTCAGCCTCCCAAGTAGCTAAGACTTAAGGCCCCAGATATTTTTAGAGACAGAGTCTCCCTCTTGCTCAGGCTGGTCTCCAGCTTCTGAGCTCAGGCAATCCACCCACCTTGGCCTCCCAGAGTGCTAGGATTACAGACATGAGCCATCACACCCAGCCAAGCTGGAGTTTCTTTTGAAGCTAAGTAAGCATATGTAGGCTGCATGTAGCCAGTAAGGGCTGGGCTTAGCCTTCCTATCTTGGTTTCTTCCTAAGACTACAGATTATCTATCTAATATAATTTAAGGAGTACCTTTATTTCTCTGTTTTTCGGAGCTGAAGAACATACAAATCCTAGGCAGATTAGTGCAGTAGGCTGATGTGAGTGTAATGTTTATACTTCTTAGGTTACTTTGCAAAAGCTGTTTTACAAAATTCCAGTGAGTGTTAGGAAGATGTGGTTGGATTTCTGATGGTAGGGTTTTTTATTACTGGTTTCATTTCCCTATCTGGCATCCAGCTAACATCCCTTTCACTGACTACTGAAATCAGAAGACTGAAATACACCCTTCCTTCAGAAGTCTCAATGAAATTCTCTCCCCTAACAAGCTCATATTTCCTAGCCTCTGCCAAATCTTTAGGATATTTTAGGATGTTGTTTTCTTACTCTCTGAAGACTTTAGATACAGGGATTTATAAAATAGTGTACTCAATATTCTTGGGCAACTGTGATTCACAGCCCACTTTGGAGCTATTTATCTGAGGAAATATCTAAGCCAACGAATTTGGCTGAGTATAAATTCTGCAAAGAGAAGAGATGCAGAATAGGCAAATTGAACACATTGGTACATTGAACAGTCTTCAGTCCTCCTTTGCCAAGCTTCATTGTGGTCAGGTCAGAGAAATTCTTAGAGGCTTTTTTTTTTGCCTCTTGGAAATGGGAAAATTAAACCCAGCTTTGAAGTATCCTGTGATATTTGCCATAAATAAAAAGATCCCATTTTCCTTTCATTCCTCTCCTGTGGCAGCTGCCACCATGTGAAGGGGGATGCCTTCATTATTGTCGTGTTTGATCCATAGTATTTAGGTCACTAAACAAGAAATGTCTGATTTGAATCAGAAGTTTAGTTTATTATATTTCAAACAAGGTGCAAACAAAGTATGCACCTAAACTATTGATGTGATTTTGCCATCTTAACAGTAGCTTGTGTCTGCCAGCAGTGGTGAAGCCTGGAGAGTGAGTGGTGATGAAATTGCAAAAGGCGTTTTCCACAGCTTGTTGAATATTTTTCCTTGCAAGAAGTTGTCCAAAACCTGGAAGGAGTAATAGTTAGTTGTTGCATGGTCTAATGAATACAGAGGATGACAGAGTTTCCAAGTCCAGCTTCTGTAGTTTGAGGATTATTTGTACAACATGTGGTTGAGCTTTGTCTTGTAAGAGGATTGGCCTGTCTTTATTGGCCAATCTCAGCTGCTTAATCACAAGCATCCTCATCATTTCATCTGATTTGTTGTAGTAGACATGTGCTACAAATGATGACTGGATTTCATGAAGCTGTAGTGAATGATATACGTACCAGCGGTGGACCACTAAACAGGCACAATTCGCTTTGTTCGATGAGTATTTGGATTTGGACTGCATTTTGGCACTTCATCTTTATCCAACCATTGTGCCAAACACTTGCAATTATTAAAAAGAATCCATTTTCATCATACATAAGGATACAATGTAGAAATGGCTCTCCTTTATGTTGTGACAGCAAACAAAGGCAAGCTATGAGAAGGCTTTTCTCTTCTGATGCTCGTTTAATTTGTGTGGAACCTATTATGTCCAGCTTATTTGCCCTGCTAATTTATTTCAAATGATCTAATATTGCTGGAATAATGTCAAATTTTGCTGCTAATTCACCTGTGAGTTGAGATGGATTCACTTCGATTATAGCTTTCAGCTCTTCATTATCTAACTTGGTCTCAGATCACCCAGGTGGCTCAATTCCAAGATTAAAATCACTAGAACAGAACTTCTCAAGCTATTGAAGTACTGTGCATCGTTAGCCATATCCTTCCCAAATACTTCTTTTATATTTCAAGTTGCCTGTGTAGCACTGGTTCACAATGGAACTCATTTTCCAGAATAACACAAATTTTTGACTTATCCATTTAGAGCAAAGATTGCTCTAAAAAAAATTTGAAAGATAATCGCAAGCCAAAACACGTGTTTGAAAAAAATGAGGTTGTACCTTCACAACAAAAAGAAAGTGTCAAAAAGAAATGTCAGAGACATTAACTGTCAAACTTAGTACTTAATGAAATTGGACATTTCATATTTAATAAACCAATATTTCCCTGACTTGATGAACTAAGAATATACATTCAATGTTTTCTTTAAAAATTTTAACTTTAATATTAAATATCAAATTAAGGAAAATCATATCTAGTTAAAATATATGTGCAAGAAAGAGTTAAAGAATAAACTGAAACAGGATTTTTATAAATATAAATCTTTTTTTTTTTATAAAATCATAGCTGTATACATTGATATGATCATGGGGCATCATTCACTAGCTTTACAGACCATTTACCAAGTTTCACATATACCCTTGTAAGATGCACCGCTAGTGTAATCTCACCAATCCCCTTCCCTCTACCCACCTCACCTCTCCCTCCCCTCCCTTTCCCCCTATTCTTAGGTTGTAACTGGGTTATAGCTTTCATGTGCAAACCCTAAATTAGTTTCATAGTAGGTCTGAGTACATTGGGTACTTTTTCTTCCATTCTTGAGATACTTTACTAAGAACAATATGTTTCCATCCATGTAAACATAAAAGAGGTAAAGTCTTCATCTTTCTTTAAGGTTGCATAATATTCCATGGTGTACATGTACCACAATTTATTAACCCATTCATGGATCGATGGGCACTTGGGCTTATTCCATGACTTAGCAATTATGAATTGAGCTGCAATAAACATTCTGGTACAAATATCTTTGTTATGATGTGCTTTTTGGTCTTCTGGGTATATGCCCAGTAGAGAAATTACAGGATTGAATGGCAGATCTATTTTTAGATCTCTAAGTGTTCTCCATATCTCTTTCCAAAAGGAATGTATTAATTTGCATTCCCACCAGCAGTGCAAAAGTGTCCCCTTTTCTCCACATCCGTGCCAACATCTCTGGTCTTGGGATTTTGTGATGTAGGCTAGTCTCACTGAAATTAGATGGTATCTCAAAGTAGTTTTGATTTGCATTTCTCTGATGATTAAAGATGATGAGCATTTTCTCATATGTCTGAAGGCCACACGCCTGTCTTCTTCAGAGAAGTATCTCTTCAAATCCCTTGCCCAGCCTGCGATGGGATCCCTTGTTCTATTCTTGCTAATGCATTTGAGTTCTCTGTGGATTCTGGTTATTAAACCTTTGTCAGAGACATAACCTGCAAATATCTTCTCCCATTCTGAGGGCTGTTTGCTTGCTTTACTTACTGTGTTCTTGGCTGTGCAGAAGCTTTTTAGTTTGATCAAGTTCCAGTAGTGTATTTTTGAAGCTGCTTCAATTGCCCGGGGGTTCCTCCTCATAAAATACTCGCCCAGCCCGATTTCTTCAAGGGTTTTCCCTGCACTCTCTTCTAGTATTTTTATAGTTTCATGTCTTAAGTTCAAATCTTTGATCCAGTGAGAGTCTATCTTAGTTAATGGTGAAAGGTGTGGGTCCACTTTCAGTCTTTTACAGGTTGCCAGCCAGTTCACCCAGCACCATTTGTTAAATAGGGAATCTTTTCCCCACTGAATGTTTTTAATTGGCTTGTCAAAGATTAAATAACAGTAAGTAGCTGGATTCATCTCTTGGTTCTCTATTCTGTTCCACACATCTACTTCTCTGTTTTTGTGCCAATTCCATGCTGTTTTGATCACTATTGATTTGTAGTATAGTCTGAGGTCTGGTAGCGTGATTCCTCCTGCTTTGTTTTTATTTTTGAGTAATGTCTTGGCTATTCGAGGTTTTTTCTGATTCCATATAAAACAAAGTATTGTTTTTTCAGGATCTTTAAAGTATGACAGTGGAGCTTTAATAGGGATTGCATTGAAATTATATATTGCTTTGGGTAGTATAGACATTTTAACAATATTGATTCTTCCCAGCCATGAGCATGGTATGTTTTTCCATTTGTTAATATTTTCAGCTATTTCTTTTCTTAGAGTTTCATAGTTCTCTTTATAGAGATCTTTCACATCCTTTGTTAGATAAATTCCCAAATATTTCATTTTCTTTGGCACTACTGTGAATGGGATAGAGTCCTTAACTGTTTTTTCAACTTGACTGTTGTTGGTGTATATAAAGGCTACTGATTTATGAATGTTGATTTTGTAACCTGAGACGCTGCTGTATTCCTTGATCACTTCTAAAAGTTTTGTAGTAGAGTCCCTAGTGTTTTCCAGATATACTATCATATCATCTGCAAAGAGCGAAAGTTTGATCTCTTCTGACCCTATATGGATACCCTTGATCGCCTTTTCTTCCCTAATTGCAGTGGCTAAAACTTCCATTACAATGTTAAAAAGCAATGGAGACAATGGGCAGCCTTGTCTGGTTCCTGATCTGAGTGGAAATGATTCTAATTTAACTCCATTCAATATGATACTGGCTGTGGGTTTGCTGTAGATGGCCTCTATCAGTTTAAGAAATGTCCCTTCTATACCAATTTTCTTGAGTGTTCTGATCATGAAGGGATGCTGGATATTATCAAAAGCTTTTTCTGCATCAAGTGAGAGAATCATATGGTCTTTGTTTTTTAATTTGTTTATGTGCTGAATTACATTTATAGATTTACATATATTGAACCAGCCTTGAGATCCTGGGATAAAACCGACTTGGTCATGATGTATAATTTGTTTGATGTGTTGCTGGATTCTGTTTGTTAGGATCTTGTTGAATATTTTTGCATCTATATTCATTAGTGATATTGGTCTATAATATTCTTTTCTTGTTGGGTCTTTTCCTGGTTTGGGGATCAGGGTGATGTTTGCTTCATAGAACGTGTTGGGTAGTCTTCCTTCTTTTTCTACCTTTTGGAACAGGTTAAGTAATATAGGTACTAATTCCTCTTTAAAGGTTTGGTAGAATTCAGACATGAAACCATCTGGTCCCGGGCTTTTTTTTTTTAGTGAGGTTTTGTATGGTTGATGCTATTTCCGAACTTGATATGGGCTTGTTCAACATTTCCACTTGATTCTGGCTAAGTCTTGGAAGGTGATGTGCTTCCAAGTATTGGTCAATTTCCTTCAGATTTTCATATTTCTGAGAATAAAGTTTCTTGTAATATTCATTAAGGATTTTTTTGATTTCTGAGGAGTCTGTTGTTATTTCATCTTTGTTGTTTCTAAGTGATGAGATTAGAGATTTTACTCTTTTTTTCCTGATTAGGTTGGCCAAAGGTTTTTCTATTTTATTGAGCTTTTCGAAAAACCAGCTTTTTGATTTATTGATCTGTTGTATTATTCTTTTGTTTTCAATTTCATTTAGTTCTGCTCTAATTTTGGATATTTCTTTTCTTCTACTGGGTTTGGGGTTGGAATGTTCTTCCTTTTCCAGTTGCTTGAGATTTTCCATTAAGTTGTTAACTTCCTCTCTTTCCGTTCTCTTGAGGAAGGCTTGTAGTGCAATAAATTTCCCTCTTAGAACTGCCTTTGCGGTGTCCCAGAGGTTCTGATAGTTCGTGTCTTCATTGTTGTTTTGTTCCAAAAATTTGGCGATTTCTTTCTTAATCTCATCTCTGACCCAGCTATCATTCAGCATAAGGTTAATTAACTTCCATGTTTTTGTATGAGTATGCAGATTCCTGTTGTTACTCAGTTCAAGTTTTATTCCATGGTGGTCCAAGAAGATGCATGGAATAATTTCTATTCCTTTAAATTTACTAAGGTTAGACTTGTGACCTAAGATGTGATCGATTTTGGAGTAAGTTCCATGGGCTGATGAGAAGTATGTGTATTCAGTTTTGTTGGGGTGAAATGTTCTGTAGATGTCTGCTAAATCCAAATGTTGGATGGTTAAGTTTAAATCTAAGATTTCTTTGCTCAGCTTCTTGTTGGAGGATCAATCGGACACTGCCAGAGGAGTGTTGAAATCTCCGACGATTATGGAGCTGGAGGAAATCAAGTTGATCGTGTCTGTTAGAGTTTCTCTTATAAATTGAGGTGCATTCTGGTTGGGTGCATAGATATTAATAATTGAGATCTCATCATATTAAGTATTACCCTTAACAAATATGAAGTGACCATTCTTGTCCTTCCTTCCTTTTGCTGGTTTCAAGCCTATTGTATCTGCAAATAAAATTGCAACACCTGCTTTTTTCTGATTACTATTTGCCTGAAATATGGACGACCATCCTTTCACCCTGAGTCTGTATTTGTCTTTTAAGTTAAGATGTGACTCTTGTATGCAACCAATATCTGGCCTGAGTTTTTGTATCCAATCAGCTAACCTATGCCTCTTTAGAGGACAGTTTAAGCCATTCACATTAATAGAGAATATTGATAAATGTGGTGAAGTTTTGGGTATTGAGTTTTTCAAAAGTCCAGTGGGCATTTTTAATCCTTTTGCCAGTGTGGAAATTGGAGTTTGGTCCGAAGTTTCTGAGTGAGTTTGCTTTTGTGGTATAGGATTGGGTTGGTCATTATGGAGGATAGGTCTGAGAATATCCTGAAGAGCTGGTTTGGTTATGGCAAATTTCTTCAACATATGAATGTCATTAAAGTATTTAATTTCTCCATCATAAATGAAACTCAGTTTAGCTGGATACAAGATCCGGGGTTGAAAGTTATTTTGCTTTAGGAGATTAAAAGTCGGTGACCACCCTCTTCTGGCTTGAAAAGTTTCAGCAGAGAGATCTGCAGTCATTCTAGTATTCTTCCCTTTGAAGGTAATGGTTTTCTTTCTCCTGGCAGCTTTGAGGATTTTCTCCTTCATATTAACTTTAGTGAAGTTAACTATGATATGCCTGTGGGATGTCTTATTGGGGTTGAGTCGTGCTGGGGTTCTGAAGCTGTCTGCTATCTGAATTTCAGAATCTCTAGGCATGTCTGGAAAATTCTCTTTCATAATTTCATGCAGAAGGGCCTCTGTGCCCAGGGAGGCCACTTCATCAGTTTCAGGAATTCCAATTATTCAGATATTAGCCTTCTTTGAATTATCCCATAGCTCTCTGAGAGAATGATCCATTTTTGCTCTCCATTTCTCTTCCTCTTTGAGAATTTGGGAGCATTCAAAGGCTTTATCTTCGATGTCAGAGATCCTTTCTTCTGCTTGCTCCATTCTGTTGCTGTGGGATTCTACTGTATTTTTCATATCTTTGAGGGCTGCAAATTCTTGCTTCAGTGTGTCTAAGTCTTTGGTGGTTTTGTCTTTAAATTCATTAAATTCTTCAGACAGCTTTTGAATTTCTCCTCGAATTCCTAATTCCACTTTGTTAATCTTGTCTGCAATCCAAATTCTGAATTCGATTTCTGACATCTCAGCCAGTTGTTTATGAATGGGATCTTCAATTGCATCTGCCATGTCTTTCCTTGGGGTGGTTGATCTATTCTGGTTATTCATGTTACCAGAGTTTTTCTGCTGATTCCGCCCCATGGTTGTTTTACTCCCTCTGATTTTTTCCCCTGGAGCTTTTTCGAGGGCCCGTACAGTGTTGTGGCCTGAGAAACTGGGGCCCTGTCTGGTGTGGTGGGGTAAGTGGTTCTGTCTTGTTTTCAGCTGGTTTCTGTTCCACCCTAGTTAAACAGATACTTTGGATTGAAGTCTCAGCTGTGGAGAAATATCAGCAATTAAGTCACCCCGCCCCCCACTGGCAAACAATTGGAGAAGAAAAAATCAAACCTTCACCGTGCACCCAGGGCACCACCTGATTTGTCCTCAGGCGATTGGTTCAGTTCAAAAAGGTCCAAATCAATTGTCTCATTCTGCACCTGTCTCGGGTGAGAGAGTTTAAGAGGTCTCTGGGAACTGGATCACAGGGGTCTGGTGACTACTGTGGTGTGGCTTGCTCCAGTGCCGCGTGGAGTCAGGAGAAGCCACCCAGCCAATAAATCAGTCTGGGAAGGTTGCTGCCTCCTTCCCCACCTTGCACCACTTCACATCCAGTCACTGATAGCCCTGCAGTTGGCTGACCCATTTGCCTGTTTTGAATCAGTACTCCAAGAGTTTGTACCTGCCTGAATCACAAGGAAGTCTGCCAGGCCGCTGCGCTCTGCCTCTCTCCAGCAGGAGGAGGTGAGGCCTGACAACCTCGGGCACTTAATGAAGGTTGAGGGGTTTTCACTCAGGTCCAGTCTCGCCCCTGATTAATGTTACTGACAGAACAGAACAACTCTGCAGTTCCCCTGCAGAAGAGAAGCTGAATTGAGCTCCAAATCAGCTTGTCTTTGCTCCTGTATTGTCTATAGGCTGACGATCCCCTGAGGGCCACGTGCGTCTTAGGTTTAGTAAAGGGGACCTCTGGGTCAGCCCCACCCTGGGAGTTTCCCTGGTTTGCAAGCTGGAGTTGCCTCAGGCAAACTCAGAGTCTCTGGTTGCCCAGGGAGACAGGGGATGTGGCTTCAGAATATTCGGTAGTGAGCAAAAGAGGGCCGCTGCTTTATGGCTCAGGCAACCGCCGCTCTGGTGTAGCTCCCCTCTGCCCAACAGTCCTCTCTCTGCTCCTGTACCCCAGAGTCTGCACCAACAGGCTGCAGCCCAGCACTGTCTACACCCCTCGAACAATCGCCCAAGAGTCCAGACCCCTGGGGGACAGGCCTCCAGACCTTGGAGCGACAGTAGAGGGGAGTGCGGGGAGCGCTGGGTGCCTGGGGTTGCGGGCAGAGAACACACAGAGCTCCACACAGTTTTATGCCTGGCCGTATTGTCACCAAAAGACGGCTGTCGCACTGTGCCTCAGGGAACTGCCACTCCGGTGCAGTCCCGTCACCACCGACCGACCAGGACTGGCCTCCAGACCCCAGTGTGAGTGAAGGGGAGCACTGGGAGCTCAGAATTCCAGGTAGAGACTATATACAGTTTATACAGTTTTATGCCTGGCAGGAGGATGCCGTGGCACCCTAGTAGGGGAGGTAGGTCCAGTTTTTAGGGGGTCTCTCCCGTGGAGTGTAGTGGGAGGAACTTTGAACTCTGACTGGTTGTTTGTGGGGCACTCTGAGCCGTTCCCATGGGCCAGGGGACTCCCGTCCGCTTGGTGATGGATTTTGTACCTTTTGTTTGTATCCTTATGGTCACAGCTCGCCTCAGCGGGGTTGACGTGCGTTCTACAACCTTCTCTCTTAGTGCAGCTCAAATCCACCAGGTTACTTGCTGAATTTTTATCCTTTAACTCTCCTTCTGGACGGGAGCCTCTGTGGAAAGCTGGCTTCAGTCAGCCATCTTGTCTCCTCCCCCCAATACAAATCTTTATGCCTACATACGGACTGCTGTTTATCACTAAGTTCAATTGTTGCAATCCTCATTTAATTCAATCTAACTTTAGTTCAAACTCTAAGACATTAAGAATAAAAATCAGTCTGTCTTTTTTCCTAGATTCAAGATTTTTTTCTCTGCCTAGGCTTGATTTAATTATTCTATTTAAACCCTATAGAATAATTTTAAATGACAGTTCTCTTCCACAATTGGATGAAAATATAAAAATGATATGGACTGAAGTTATATTTTTGACTATGAAAACTTCTCTGTTTTATCCTTTACTGATATGTCACTTAGGCCCTAGCTGTTCTTATTTTTAAAGTTGCTCTAGCACTTGGCTTCTGCCCAGGCTAGGGTTTTCCTTTTGAGTTATTTAAAAATACATTTGAATGTAATATAACAGTGTTAATCAAAGTTATACAGTAATTTGCACACATATAC
Organism: Nycticebus coucang; assembly: GCF_027406575.1. NCBI lineage: Eukaryota > Metazoa > Chordata > Mammalia > Primates > Lorisidae > Nycticebus > Nycticebus coucang. Next base: position 61,775,013 of record NC_069795.1, read on the forward strand.
ATTTTGTGGGTTGTCTACTTTGTAGCTTATTTATTTATTATCAGGTTAGAGTCTTCCAGCTTTTCATAGCCCATTTTAACATTCATGAAGACATTAAACATATTGCAAAAGAAAGTACAATACATTTGAAATACAATTTAAGTCATTTATTAACTCTTTGGGATACATTCTTATTAATGTTCCAATGGATCTATTGACTGATATAAATGGGAACATTTTACCCTCCTTCTTTTCTTTTATAATAGTGATGGGTATAGTTCTCATTCTGTTGAAGCCTCGTGAAGCTCTCTCAAATACTATATAAGAGTGAACCTCTACAATCTCGTGGATTTACCTCTGATTTTAGTCTTATCTGAAATCAGTCATTTTTTCTAATTCATTTGTCCTCAAGAAAGATTAGATAGAACCTTCACATGGCCCTCTGTGTACCTTTTTCCTTCTGGGAGAAACATCATACCACCCTATTTACCATATGTGCTCTACCACGTTGAGTGTATGGAAGAGTTTGAAAAGGTATAGCTGCCCTCCCTTCATCCTAATTTTTGTCCTCTGTCTCAATGCTTTTTAAAATTCTACCATTAAAAATTCCATCCCAGGGATTAAGGCTGTTTACCCCAGGAATTTTCCTCTAGCCACAAGTGTTTCTGGGAAGGGCAACCCATTAAACAACAGTGTACTGGAGGGAGTTATTTCTTATATGATAACTCAGGACACAAGGACAGAATAAAGTCCTGGGAGGGAGGTCAGATTGGTGGCTCCAGTTGAGAGCAGTTTGGTGATAACCTAGACCCACAGCGGAGAGGGAAGCAGACTGCAGGAGAAGCACAAAGCCATGTCAGGAACCAAAGACAAAGATTGCCTATTTCACAACAGGCAGAGTCAGAGCTTGGTGAATGTTTATTTCATAATCTCCCAAATCAATAGGAGGATTCCTTTGCTAGACAAAGCCACTTGTGCCCCCAAACAATTCAACATGCTCAGTTATAACATGCAGAGGGTAGCAGAGTATAGCGGCATCAGGATTAAACAGGAGTCATGAGTCCTTCAATCCATCACCCATTCTGAAGGATTGTCCGTGGTTCCTGTCTGGAAGCCCTGGAGTGTGACAGGAGTATTATACAAAGATTTATGAAACCCCCACTAAACATGGTGGGGTTATTTTGCCAGAGATTTGAAAAAAAAAAAAAGACATTTTTACTTGAAAAACCACGTCTGAAGGTTGTAAAGAAGAGTCAGAAGATGGTCTTAATTTTAGATTAAATATGTGTAACTTTAGAACCTGCAGCTTCCCACACAAGTTTCCAGATATCAGAACGAGTAGATTTTGCAACATAAATATAAATAAATACACACATGGATATACATTGTGGCTGTATTCTGCATAATGCAAAATAATAACAGAATATAACCATTAGAAAAGACATTTAGAAAAAATAAAAAATAATCAATAAAAGAAAGGACGTTTAGATTTCTAAACTAGTTGTATGTAAAAATAAACTATTGTTAACAAAAATGATCAAGCAAGAAAGGAAAAATCCCTTCCCTATCTCACCCTTCTGCTTCCAGAGTCATCACTACAGAACCCAGTGTTCATAACAGCACAGCCTAGTGCAGAGATTGGAGAATGGATGTTGCCAGTGTTGGACAGCTTCCTGCCCTCCTGTGTCTCCATCCCAGCACATGTTGTGGTTGCTGGCATCTGAGCTCTAAAACCAAGGAAGTTATAAAGTGTCATCTCTCCCTATACCACTCATGACCTGGAGAAGTCCCTTAGCCTGAGTGGATCTTAGCCTCTTCATACACAAAACAAGTTGATTGGCCCAGATGGTCCTAATGTTTTTCCAAACTCTTAACAGTTGGAGGAGACCTTAGCATTGGAAGCAATTGCCATGAATCTACAATGTGAAATATTAAATAATGGGTGTAAAATAGAGGTTACTACAATACTAGGAAAAACAGAGTCAAAAAGTGAAAAACATTTTTTCCTGGTCACTAAAATGGATATAAGAAACACAACATAAAACAAATTGATGACAAAAATTTATTCTGTTACCTCCATGAGCTCAATTCATTTATTTTGCTACTTGGATGAGCTCCCTTTCCATTATAGCCAATTATCTTCACTTTGCAACACTCTCACCTAGTCAATTTAGTTCACTCAGTTATTAGTCAGTGATCTGAGAGATAGAAAACTTTTGGGGGGAGATTATTGTTCTATACCTATGGATTCATAGCTGTTTTTCTACTTAACTTTAGTCAAACATTAAGGAACATCTGGTATTTCATAAAATGTCACCTCCAAATAGAAATATGTCAATCATGTGTTGAGTTCTGGAAAGTGACATACTGTCTAACCAGAGATCATGTGTGGGCTTCTGTAATATATCTGAAAAGAAAGTGACTTGATCCAACCCACCAAGAAATGCTGACTGAGCTTACTGGTGGACATATGCCATTTTTCCCAACACCATGCTTAACATAATCAGCACAGATACCAGCTTGACTATGGAGGAGCCTGCCAGGCCATGGAGGGAGTGACAAGAACAAAGGGACAGAACTCTGGATTCCAGTGCCATAGTGCATTGGTGCTGGTTAGAGAATTGTGGATTAATTATTGTTACTTAAATGTGAAGCATATTCAACTGCATCAAAGAAAAGAAATACCTAATGCTGCTTTATCTGTCTTTAAATTCTCTCTTTTACTCTAATGAAAGCATTTGGAGTATCTTAATCCTCTAGTGCTAGACTGCCTAAATTCAACTCCTGACTCTACCACTTCCTAACTATGGAAGGAATCGTGGGTGAATTACTGATCCTGTGTCTTCATTTCACCTTTTGTAAAATGGAAATGAAAATGCTGCATACCTCATTGAGTTGCTGTGAGAATTTAAGGACTTAATCTACATTTAAAAAATTAAAAAAGGCTATTCCTGATACAGAGCAAGCACTGTGAAAGAATTACTTAAGATTACACTAACCTTCAAAAGGGAAAATGAATCAGTTGATAAGATAAAAAATTTCTTGGATGGATTATTTTTGAAAGATTATCATATTTAGAATGTATTTCCTTGGAGAAATCTTAATCCTTTTACCACCTGATCCTTTCTGCCACCTGCTTCTTTGTGGGTAGAAAAAAGCAAAGGGTTCTCAGACTTGGAACAAATGGTTGTTGTTACTAAGATGTCACTCCTTTTGTACCCTTGGGTCTGCTCAGGAAAGAAAAAAATTTGCAAGTCCGAAATTAACATTTTTTCTCTTATAGAGATTCACTGGTTTAAACAATGTTAGAACTGTCTCATGTTTCCCAGTGAAGATGGGCTTTGTCCTGCCAACCAGATAGAGCTGTGTCTGCCTAGGGATTGACAACAACTATGTCACTGCTGAGTTACAAACCAAACAAAACTTTCAGGCTTTGGAGTTTAGACAATAGCTGAATTACAAGGGTACTGTCCCAGAAGGGGCCATGCCTATTTTTGCAGACCTGGACAATAAAATGGCTGTGTCTTTGGAAATAATTGCCCAGGTCTTTGCTTTATTGGATGTGCTTTCCCCTTGACAATAGAAAATTCCCAATATGGGGACAAAGCAAGTTCCCTACTATAGTCTCTAAGATAGCTTGGTTGACTGAATGTAATTTGCAGTCCTCCAAGTCACCTGGAGAGACTGACTTCACCATGCTAGAAAAAAACTTGTTGACCCAGAGAGGAGGATGTTGTTTTGTTCAGCATTTCAGCCAAACAAGGAGATTATTACAGATTCAGATAAGTAGTGGGTTTCCTAGAAATGCTGAGTACTGACCACAAAATAGGCTATGATTTGAGATGGATGCCTTGCCAAAAGTAAAGTCCCACAACAGAGTAGTTGATTTCTAATAAAACATATGTCTATCAGCCCCAGGACTAACCTTAGCCTCCAAATGACAATGGGAGATTCGCTGGCTCTCAAAGCATTCTAAATGCTCTTCAAAATTCCCTTCTAGGAGATTCATTATGTATGGAGGGAAAAAAAGATCATGAAACCAATGCTCATTAAGATGTTCAGGCCTGGATATAAAACTCCATCCATGCTCCACAGTTACTCACTCTTTGAAAGAGAACTGAACAGAAAGTAATTAGTCACCTCCTAGAATAAATCCCAATGGTATAATTCTAGAACAGATGCAATCCATCATATTATCATCACCTATGTCACCACCTTCTCTCATTCACAAAGCTAATCCTACAGCATTTTCCTGAACAAACAGTTCAATTCTATAAACATTTAAGAGTGACAATGCAAGCATCTGTGATGTTAAACCAGCACAGTGCAACACAGAAGGGCCCTGAGGTAGCAGTTAGACTTGAGTAAAACGCTAGCTTCCCCCTTTACATCCTCTATGAGCCTGGGTAAGTGATTCAACCTCTTGAGTTTCAATTAACAAAATAGAAACTATAAATTTACCTCTTAATAAGGGTAAATAATGTGGGGATTTGGTATGATGAAGGTCTTTGCACAATGCCTGGCACACAGTAAGGGTTCAGTAGTTGTTAACTGTATGTGATAGTCAGTGAAACCCAAGCACATACATGTTTAAGACAAAGTTTCTTTAAAGCTCAGCTGGTGACAACCCCACTGACCAGTGAAGTCCTAGTGCCTGGTACAGGTGACTATATGATAGTACTTGTTGATTGAATACACTTATGAGTTTCTCCTGATTCGTCAGCTCATTGCCCCTAATCCTTGTTATCTTGCTTCTTTCATCGCAAGGGAACTTCCTAGAGTTGAAGGAAAGAGTACTATGAGAGGGTGATGTTGGATATGGCAGTAGGACTTGTCAAGACTAATGCTGGAAGCAAGAGCACAGTGGGAAAACGCCAGGCAAGAACAGCCCATCATCTGGGAAGGTCACACTAGGGGCCAGGATGCTGTGCTGGGTCAAGTTCAGGGCATGCGAATTCCATGTGCTGCTTTCTTCAAGGGCTGGCTGTGCTGGGAACTCCAGCAAATTAATCTGCCAAAGTTGAAACATAAAAGCTTCTTTCAAGTTTTTCCAGGAACTGTCTTATGCTTCATTCCAGGTAGTATGTGTGCAAAGGCTCATACTCAATAACTAGACACTTAGGTATTTATTGTAATCCACACTCCTTCTCCCAGATCCCCATCTCCCTCTGCCCCCAGGATTTCCTTTTGCTCAATGGCTTGATGGGAATAGAGAAGGCTGGGAAGCTGTTTCTTTACACTTTTCAACTTAGGGCCAAAATTTGCTTTATAAGCATCTGTAAAACCAAAGTGTTGTGTGCTTATGTCTGTGAAAATTTATCACAAATTAAACAGATTAGGCTGTGTTTCAGTTAAATGAAATAAATGGTCTGCATTCATGTGTTTGAGGCAAATTGTCAATCACTGATTTATTATTTGTTAGTCTGGGGTTTAAAGTTTCCCTCACTCTCATAAACCTTTTTGATGTACTGTGTCCTAACCTCTTCTTAGCAGGGATGTTCTCTCTAAGGAACATTCCTAGCCTTTGGTTTCAAAGCCCTCAGCTCACTAGCTCACCACCATATGGAGGAGAAGGAAGTATCATATGCAAGAATGTTTTCAATTCTGCAGATGGTGGTTGAAGATTGCGAGGTCAAGCTTGAGATAGGTATATTTTATTTTTAAGAGTTAAAATTGCTTGTTGATATTGGCAGGAGGCCTAGTACAAAAAGAGGGAAGAACTTGTCCGTGGCAGCTTTCAAAACTACAAAGAGCCAGCATTTGCTTCGCAAACACATGTCTCCCAAGCTTTGTGGGCTCCTGCCCACAGTAGGCAAGCAGTTTACTCTTTGGCCATAACAACTCACCATGCTTCAAAAGATTCCTTTGGTGCTGGTTCTCCATTCGGTTCAAACTCTCTAACCTAAGGCAGTTTCACGGATGTATCAGTATTGAGAGCAGACAACATAGATGTCAGAGGAAAATGACACTTAGCTTCAACCTTTGTTGTTACCACATTAGTGGTTTTCCTGCTCCGTTTTGTGGCTCTCTAATTCTGCAGCTATTCTTTCTTCAGCTCTTCTAATAAGCATTACTTAAACCTTCCCATTCCAACTTCTTTGAATCCTAATTGTCCCAGCTCAGCAGCAGCCTTACTGGACACAAGTCCAGGGAGCCAGGCATCAAGACTAGGAATGCAGGGCGATCTGAATGTAGAGGTCACATGGGCACAGGAAAACCCCAGAACACAAAGGCCCCCAAATGCAGGCTGAGCAGCAGAGGCAAGCGTCTGAGGCACAAAATGTAGACCACAAAATATACACGTGTAAAAACCTCCAGAACACAAAGGCCCCAAATATAGGTTGAGTAGGAGAGGCAAGTGTGTGAGACATAAAATATTGACCACAAAATATATAGATGCTGAGGCCAGGAGTAAACAGAAAAATGAAGTAAAAACGGAAGCCAGGGTCAATGCAGGAGCACAGAGAACTATGGGGTCCATATTATTCCAGAGGGGTCCTTTCAGCCTCTGGAATAATAACCACTAATTAAACACCTACTGTGTACCAGACATTTTGCTTGAAGCTTTACACACGTCATAACTCTGAAGAATTTAGTCTTTATGATCCTGAACGTGAAGATGAAGAAAATGAGGCTCAAAACTGGAAGTTACTCGACCATACCACACTTCAGACCTGTGTCTGTGTGACAGTGAGCCATCCTCTTCACAGCGGTCTCACTGCTGTCAACTGGTCTTTCTGTGGAGCTTTTTTATGAGTTGCCTGACCTTGGACAAATTTCTTCACAGCCCTATGCCCCAGTTTCTCCCTATGTAAAATGTCAATAATAACTTCTAATTAATTGACTGGCTGCTATTTTGAATTTTGAGTGAGACAATCTAGGCAAAACACAAGTTCAGTTCCTGACATGTGCTAGGTAAGTAAACACTTAATGCTCATTGTTATTATCACAACTAGAGTCTTTATGTCTGTTTTTAAGAAATATATAATTTAGGAGTATACCTTAAAGCAAAACAAGCCTTGCCAAGATATTGTTTGGCAAGATCACTACAGTAGGATTTCCTGGTGAGCTGACCAATTGTATTGGCACTTCTCTTTGAGATTCTTTCTCTTAAATGCCATTGCTCTTCTCTTGGAGTAGAGCAGATGCTCTTTGGGACTCTTTTATTAAATACCATTGGTCTTTCCTCAAAGAAGGAATTGGAGGTGTGTAAGGAGAGAAAGAGGAAGTTTAAACGGATCTTAAATGCTATATGCAAATATTTTCCCCTCCTTTATACTGTCCTAGCTTATTTCACAGATGTAATGGCCTCTCAAAATTTTCAAATCTAATCTATCTAATCTATTAACCAATCTATATATTTGAAGATCTTATCTGTTCCTGTAGTTATTTGTCTCCTCAGGGTTTGGTTCTTATGTTTTTGAGGAACCCATCCTATTGGATTTTTTAAATGCAGAGTGATTGTCATTTGTTTAAATTTATAAATCAGGGCATGGTATATGTTAGCAATCTCAATGCTGACTTCAGTGGATCCCATGCTCTGGAGGTAGAGTCTAGGCATCTGTAGTTTTATGAAGTTCTCAGGTGATTTGGAGACACAGTGATTTTGAAGATGCATATAGATACAGAGGGCCGATATGAACAGTATTAGGGATAGAAATGGTTTTTCTTGGTACAAATGAAGCTGTCTGACCCACCATACTTCCTTAGGTAAATATAGATGTCAATCCCAGAATTCTTGAAGAGAGTTTCCAAAGGAGAAAAAGATGAGATTGGGGAAAAGCTGAGCCACAGAGAATTAGTCTTCAAAGATAAAAGGAAATATTGGTGTCTTGGGTGGGTGTAGCAGAAGGACCTACATGGCTCTTGGGATGGAGGCTAAAGCTCAGGATGGTAGGGAGAAGCACAACAATAATAGAAATATTGGGTCCTGATATAGAGAAGACCAGCTTTATTCACCTTCTCCTCACAAAGGCCACTGCCTTCCACACCTACTTGCTATAGAACCAAGTTTCTGGGCCCTGCCGACTTAGGTCTGGCTTTCCCTTGTCAGGTGGGAGGTGTTGGGCTTCTTCCTGAAGTCCACTTACAATCTATGACTATGTGCAGGAATTAGAATACACTGCTGGTCATCTTCGAGGCCCACAGCCACACTCTTCCATAGCATACTCAACAGCAAGCTGGAAAGTTGGCAAAGTCAGAAACATGAAAAGGAAAATGTAGGTGTCTTACCCTATAGACCTGGCAAGGCAGCCTACATGTGAACTGGCTATGTCAAGGTCTTCATAAGGCCACCATGACTTTCTTATATTAACCCAAATCTCTGGGAGTTCAGCATGACCACACTGTGCCTCTAGGCCTACAAAGCTCCTCCCTGATCTGCTTCAGCCCTACAGGCAAGTGTAGACAAGTAACCACAGTACTGATGTTGCATGAGGCCATCTAACTTCAGAGACTTTGCTCAGGCTAGATCAGGAAGGCTCATGGCTAGCAAGTGATCATCATACTTTCAGGGTTTCTTCTGCATTAATATTAAGAGGGGCTTCTGCCATCCTCTCAGCAGTGTCAAGGTGCAGCATGGTAAAGAAATATGTCAGTGGTACCTGCCTTGGCTCTGGTGAGTGGGAGCTTGTACCTAAGGCAGCAATAAAGTCAAGGAGAGTATAGTCTTACTTAGCTACACAGATAATTGGGTGCAAGATTATGGGAATCCAGAATAGCAATGAAGTAACTCATATCTGAGATAAGGAGCTCTTCAATGAGAACAACGGGTAAAACAAATTTTAGTCCAGACACTAATTTTGCTCTTATTACATTATATGGGCATATAGCTCCCCTAAATACAATCTTCTGTATGAACCAAAATTCATTCACAATGTTTTCATTGAGCAGCTCCAATATGCCAGCAACAGTTTGAGCACTGATGAGACAACAATGAACAAATAAGAACATCTCTGATCTCATGGAATTTGTATTCTGGAGTTACATTGTCCAATATAGTAGCATCGAGCTACTTGTAGCTATTTAAGTTGAAATTAATTAAAATCAAATCAAATTTATACTTCTGTTCCTTGATTGCACTAGCTGTTATTTGGAGACATTAATAGCTAAATGTAGGTTTTGACTACAGTGGTGGCCAGCACAGACATAGACCATGTGCATCATTATAGAAAGTGCCATTGGATAGCACTGTTGAGAGATGGTTTATACCCTAGAGAAGGAACCACCTTTAGTCTCCCTCTGAGGTTAAAAATTCTGAATGAGCCCATTATGTAAACAGTTCTTTGAGAAGGACAGCACTACAAGGCATTGTTAATCCTTATAGAAAAAGCATTGCTATTGGTGTTAAAGATGAATTAAAATCTCTGTCTTGCACTGAAGTCACTGTGAAATTTTGTTCAGGAATCAATTTGCTTATGAAGACAACAATGATACCTCCTAGAGATTGAGATGATTTACATAATGTGGCTCCTAACTCCAGTGCCTGAACTGGAGTTCAGAGATGCTCATCAGGTATCACAGAGCAGTCATTTATGGAGGTCAGGTGTGGTGGCTCATGCCTGTAATCCTAGCACTCTGGGAAGCTGAGGTGGATTGCCTGAGTTGACAGGTTTGAGACCAGCCTGAGCCAGACAGAGACCTCATCTTTAAAAATAGCCTGGCATTGTGGCAGAAGCCATTAGTCTCAGCTACTTGGAAGGCTGAGGCAAGAGAATTGCTTGAGCCTAAGAGTTTGAGGTTGCTCTGAGCTGTGATGCCATGGCACTCTACTGAGGGTGACAGAGTGAGAAAAAAAAGTGTCACAGAGCAGTCAATTATGGATATGGGTCACAGGACGGATACGTTTTTATGAACACAAAAACTACCATTAGCTAGGCACTGTTCCAAGTGTTTACAAGTGCAAAATCATTCAATGCTCAGAAAAACCCTAGAAAATAGGTGTTATTACTATTTCTATTTAATGACGGGGAAATTAAGATAAGAAGAGATTACATAGTCTGCCAGTATCTGAGATTGTATTAGACTAGGTTTTTTTTTTTTTTTTTGTTGTTGTTGTTAGTTTTGTTTTGTTTTCTTACAGCTTTATAAACAGCCCTGAAATCTCAGTGGCTTAACACAGTGAAAGGTTTATTTCTTGCTCAGTTCCCAGGCTAATCATATGTTAAGCGAAGGCCATTGTGCAAGGATTCAGAGCCCCATTCTGAATGACTGAAAGTAATTCCTCCTGCTCAGTTCCCACACTAATCATATATTAAGTGAAGGCCATTATGCAAGGATTCAGAGCCCCATTCTGAATGACCAAAAGTAATTTGTCCAACTTTTAGGTTCCCAGAATCCTCTTGTGGATCTTCTGCCTCAAGGGGTTAAAACAGGGGTTTCTCAGCCTTAGTATGTGTGATGGCTAAATTTATGTGTCTAAAACAGGGGCTTCTCAGTCTTAGTATGTGTGATGGCTAAATTTATGTGTCAACTTGGCTGAGTCAAAGGATGCCCAAATGGTTGGTAAAACATTATTTCTAGGTGTGTCTCTGAGGATGTTTCTAGAAGAGATCAGCATTAGAATCAGTAGGCTGAGGGTCCTCAGCCACATGGGTGGCCTCATGCAATTCCTTGAGAGCTTAAATAGTATAATAAGGTAGAGGAAGTGAGAATTCTCTCACTCTCTTCTTGAGCTGGAACATCCATCTTCTCTGTTCTTGGACATCAGAGCTCCCTGTTGGAGCTGGACTGTCCAACTCTGAGATGTATACCAGCTGCCCTCTCAGTTCTCAGGCCTTCAGCTTCAGACCAGAAGTTACACCGCCAGCTCCCCTGACTTCAGTCTTTCACACCCAGACTGAATTACATCACTGGCTTTTCTGAGTCCCCAGCTGGAATATATGGGATTTTCCAGTCTCTGTAATTACGTAATTTATAATAAATAAGTCAATCTCCTCTTATGTGTATATCCATAGGTAGCATATACCCTATTAATTCTGTTTCTTTGGAGAACTGTGACTAATACAGTATTGTTGATATTTTGGGCTGGATCATTCTTTATTTGCTTTATTTGCTTCTGTACTGTAGGATGGTTAGTGGTATCCCTGGCCTCCACCCACTGGATGCCAGTAACCACCTTCCAGGTGGGACAATCAAAATTTCCTAAGGCAGTGTGTGTATACATGTGTGCAGACCTTCATGCATGCGCAAAATTGCTACCAACTGAGAACAAAGGCTTAAAGGATAGATCCAGAGATTTTTAAAGACTAGGCTTAAAAGTGGGCATATTCTTTTTTTTTTTTTTATTGTTGGGGATTCATTGAGGGTACAATAAGCCAGGTTACACTGATTGCATTTGTTAGGTAAAGTCCCTCTTGCAATCATGTCTTGCCCCCAGAAAGTGTGGCACACACCAAGGCCCCACCCCCCTCCCTCCTTCCCTCTCTCTGCTTTTCCTTCCCCCCCATGACCTTAATTGTCATGAATTGTCCTCATATCAAAATTGAGTACATAGGATTCATGCTTCTCTATTCTTGTGATGCTTTACTAAGAATAATGTCTTCCACTTCCATCCAGGTTAATACAAAGGATGTAAAGTCTCCATTTTTAAAAGTGGGCATATTCTTTTCACCCAAATCTTATTGGCCAGAACTCAGTCAAATGGTGACATATAATTACATGAGGGCTGAAAAACATATTATGTGCTTAGGCAGAAAAGGAGGTCTAGAAAGATTAGATGAGCAATGTGGAATTCATTCAAGCAGTGCAGAACCCCTTAAAACATAGTAAAAACTTCAGAGAAACTAGCAGAGACATATAGGGGGTTCTGGACAGTATTAGAGACAAGAATACATTGTTATCACAATTTTTTCATGGCTGATCTTGACATTACATAGGTCTCCAAGAATAAAAAGTTAATGCAATAAAGCACTACGTGCCATGTTTCTTAAGTGGATATATTTGTCAGATAACACCAAAAAGCAATCAATGTTTTCCAATGACTATGGCAAAGGACATACAGCATAGTCATACAACATACAACATAGTGATAAATATAGAATGATAACAATGTTTCCATGAGGCTATCTAACCCTGATCACATTCCCAAAAGATGAGTAACTAGAAATGCATTTCTGGAAGAGGGAGAATTGGAGACTCTTTGGATACATGGCACAAATAATGGAAGGTCAGAAACAAAAAGAGGTGGGCGGAAGTCTAAGTTGCCATTCATTACTATTAATAGTTTCAAAGAAATATCTTGGCTTAGTGTAAAGGCACATTGTAAAGCTGATTAATAAATTACACTTTTGAGAATTTCACTTGAAGCACTAGCGTTTTTGTATTCCAAAACAGGCTACGTTATTTTTTCTGTACAGAAAAAAATGCATACCTTTTGTAAGGATCATCTAAATTGCTATTTGCTCTTGTTGGTACATTAAGTACCTTTAAATATCTCTTAATTTTCCCTGCTTTATGACAGCCAAATAAAATAAAATTGGTTTTTCAGTTTTTTATTCTATGATTTAAGGAAAATTATTTCTCAGCTGCCTAGTTTGGACATTTTTCTCTTTACTATGTAATATATTGAATAGAACTAGAAACTCTCAAGTTTCCACAAACTGGCACAAAATCAAACTCCAGAAGCCAAGGCTGCCTCCTCCAACCACATTTAGCTCCACCCCACCCAACCCCTACCCTAAGCAGAAGATAACAATGGGCTACATCTTTATGCCCATAAAAATTGATCAAATCCAGCCTAGGTCGTGGGCTTAAAGAAAAATAGTCTACCCAATAAATACATATAATAGGCCTACAACTTATTACAATGATTGATGGCCTGAGTCTTATTAGAATTAATGATTTTATTTCTTTGAAAAAATATTCTTACAGCTTATATTAATGAAGAAAAGAGGAAAAGGATGAGGAAAAAGAAATAAAATGGAGAATAAGATTTTCTGAGTTGCATGTAAGTTTCAGTGTAAGGAGAATTTATTTCTACCCTTACACAATACAAATAGTTCCCCAACTTGGGGATTTTTCAACTAATATTTTCAATAAATATTGAAAATATTAGTTGAAAAATATCAACTAAATGGTTCAACTTAGGATTTTTCAACTAATATTTTCAATAAATATTTCAAAAATATTTATTGATAAAATATTTTTATCAGGATATAATCAGATGCATTTCAACTTCTGATATTTTCAGTTTACAATAGGTTTGTTGGGATATACTCCCCATCGTAAATTGAGGAGCATCTGTAGACTACCTCAGTTATATTTTCTAGAGTGTAGAAGGTCAGAGTCATGAAACAGCATCAACTGAAAACTACAGGCAATTTTCCTTGGTGTTCCTAGAAAGACACATATTAGTAACCATAATTAATTGATGCATATATACATGAACTTACAAATATTCATTGGGAAATTCTATACTCAAATATTCTTTTTTTTTAAGTCTTTTGCACATAGATCATAAATACATTTATGCCAATTTCAGTGTGTTGATTATTTGTATAAATTGGAGTGTTTACATCACACTAATCAATATAGCTTTCACCTCATTTACCCAGTTATAACATTAGGACATTTGTGCTCAGCACATGATTGATCCAACTTGTACTTGCAATGTGCTCCATAGTTGTGGTCCCTCTACTATCCCCTACTATTCCTCCCAGCCCCTCGCCATCCCTCTCCCTCCTCTTCCCTCCTTTATCTTAGGCTAAAATTGTGTTTCATTTTTCATATGCAAGTGTGAGTTATTATAAATTGGTTTCACAGTAGTACTGAGTACATTGGATATTTTTTTCCCATTCCTGAGATACTTTACTAAGAAGAATATTTTCCGGTTCCATCTATGTAAACATAAAAGAGGTAAAGTCTCTATTTTTTTTTTTTTTTTACTGCTGCATAGTATTATATTCAAATATTCTGCTAGATTGGTAGGTGAGGGATGAAAAAGGTGCAAAACAATGTGATTCCTTTCCTCAACAAACTTGAAATGTAGTAGGGATGTCAGATAAGTATACAACCAAACAAAATACAAAAAGTAGAGCAGAGTAGAGCAGAACAGGTAAGGAAGGAGAGGAAAACAAAAGAGGGGGGGAAGAATAGACTGGTGGACAGAAAAAGATCGAAGGATTAAATTTTTCTGACTGGGTAAAGGAATGTGGCATCGCTTTTAAAAGTAAGAGCTTGGAAGAAAAATGTAGTCAGGCTGCCAAAATTAAAAATCTCTCCCTTTACTGGCCAAGATCATAGGTGGTACTTTGGATTATGATGAAATGAAACTTTCAGGGCACTTAAGAGGGAGAAATCACAGGTTTTACATGTCCTTTATTATCCAGCAAAAATAGTGCCCAGCCATCCCCAGCAATTGCTCACATGGCTGTCTGCCCTCTGCCTGAAAGTGGGGTTCTTCATTTCTCCAAGAGTTCTGGGCTCCAGCCCAGCATTGCTTCCTCAATGACCCAAGGCTGACAGCAAGAGAGTGAGCCTTGTATAGCATGCTGCCATCCAAACACTACTCTCCCGGTGCATTTGGAATACTGTGAGCAGGCTTCTCTTTCTTCTTTCAGAGATGAAAAACTCAAGAAAGCACTGAAGAAAACAAAATGAATTGGAGAAACAGATTGCTTCAGTCATGTCCCTTCCTCAGGTGTCCAAATGCTTCTTATAAAAGCATTTTCACTGCTCTTAAATTGTACAGGTTTGGCCTGAGAGAATCAAGAATAAAGCTAACTGCAAACTTGGTGCATAACAGAAAAAATAAAGATACCACCATTTGCTGACTCAAAAAATAAAACAAAATAGAAAAAGCAAGTAAGCAGAGTTTCCAAGCCAAAGGGGCCTTTTAAAGGGGGAATTTGCCAATATTGCATGTTCTCTTTCCTTGGTGCAATATGCAGCAACTCTTGGAGAGAGCCTACAGTATAATAGTCAAGAGAACAGATTTTGGACTCAGATAGGTTGGTACTTAATTTAGTTCTACTTCCTGTTGCTATGTGACCTTGGACATGGCTCTTAACTTTCCTTCAGTTTCCTCATCTACAAATGTGGGATAATGATAGTGCTACTTCACAGGGTCATTATGAGGATTAAAAGAAATGCAGGCTGTCCCCCAAATTACCCATAAACTCACCATACATAGGGAAAACAGGAAATTGTAGTTAAAAGTACTTTTATTTACAAAATAATCTCTATGTGTTGACTAACTCTTTATAAAATTTTGTAATTAGTATTTTGTAAATAAAGGTGCGTGTAGCTACAATTTCTCATTTTCCCTATGTATGGCCACTGTATGGGTAATTTGGGGGACACCCTATAATACATGCAAAGGATTTATAACAGTTCTAGGCCCACAATATGAGTTTAGTAAGTGTTGTTATTAATAACATCACTTAAGAAAAATAAGTAATGATGTTAACTCCTTAAGTTTTTTCCTGTAAGAAGGATACATTTCAGGTCCCATAAAGGGTTAGGGTTTTTCCTGAGTGTCCAACTTTATAGTAGAAAAACATTGATTCAGTAATGGCATAGACCCATAGACCCAGAGATTCAGCTCTGTTTTCTCTAGAAGTCTTTCTTCCTGTCACCAGATTCCTCTTCACCAACAAAAGTATCACATATACAACCACCAGAGAAAGACAGTGGCATTGGGCTTGAAAGCAACTGTTTCTCTGCCTACTTCTGAGGTGTTATCCTTGATTTCCACTATCCAGTGTAACAACTTATTCAATATTTGTGTCACATCAAAATTTTTTAAGTATTATTACATTTTATTTGGGTTATTGATGACATAATTATACAAGATTTTATCATGCACAAAGACAAACAGAAAGGCTTCTCTATAAGCATCACTCATTCCATTTTGTTCTACAGAGAGGTTTCTCTCCTTCTATTAAGGCATTCTCTCACTTTTGTTCTCTTCCCCCTGCCCTCCTCAGCACAATTTGGACTTGAGCTTGCATACTCCTTAGGTCATGATATATTATCATATTGGTCTGTCCCAGTTCCCTTTTATCACCATACCTTAACATCCCCAAATCACTGTCACCTGTCTAATGAATTTGTGTGTGTTTATAAATATACTTTCAAAATACATATGATTTTTTCATGTGAACATGTTTTAGAATATATATTATTCTACTGTATTATGTATATACCATTATTGTTTTTTTCACTCAGTACAACTTTTTCATGAGGCTTTGTCTACTTCTAATCTGCTGATTCTAGCTGCTATGTGAAGTTCCATGGTATTTATTCATCTATTACATTTGATTATCTACTTTTTTTACCCTGATGGACACCCTAATTATCTCCAATTTCCTATCACCACCAAAATGGTTGTGATAAATTAGAGACTAAGCAAAAGACTCTGAGATATAGATCCCAAGGACAAATTGCTGTATTGCAGACATTCATCTAGTAAATTGACCAAGACCAGCCACTTAATTCTCCAGTGTGGCTGCTCCAGTTGGAGCAGTCTTAGTTATCCCTTCATACTACATCACATCCATAAACCCCATCCTGCTAGGTCTTCCTTGATGTTCATGAAATCACTTTGACCATCCATGCTAAATGTAAAGGTTTATTGGTTTGTAGCTGTTTCCTGTGCACTGGGATATCTGGTAAGATAGAGCCACTGGGGTATCTGTTAAGGCAGGGTAATTGCTGAATCTCTTCTCTGATATTTAATTGCTGAATCTCTTCTCTGATATTTTCTTGTTAGAATAACAGCACTTTCTTTGTAATGATTCTTCTAATGTTGCATCAGTTAATTATCGAACTTACTTTAGACATTTGTCTATTCTTTTCCCTCCATTATATTTCAGGTTAAATCCCTTTTGATCAGGTTAGAAATTCTCCTGTCAAACACAGTTTTCTTCTTCTCATGGGCTGTACTTCATCCCTTGCCAAGGCTTAGATGTTCTTGCATGACAAATCATAGACTAAAACACTTTAGACTATTTCTGTGGCCAACGGTTCACTTCCCTGATGCCTTTCCCTCTTCCAAATGCTTCAATTTGTAGCCTGGACTTCAAAAGTCACCAGCAATACATTCCAGATTTCTTTGGCAGCTATATAATTAATTCCCAAAGAGATCAGCAAAACAGCCAGTACTTAGTGGGTTTGAGGAGTCAATTGCTGCTACTTTTTCGGAAGATTCTATCACCCCTTCCTCTGAATCACTTTCCCTACACATTAACTTCTTGACATTGGCTTCAATTCTATCCGATTTCTTGGGATTTTTTTCCTCCTGACTTCGCTTCTGAATTATTTGCTCCTGCCTGTTAAAACTGGTATGACGTTTCCCCATTACAACTGTTCACTTAACTCAGGAGTACAGAAATAGTTTGTTCTATAACTTCACATAAATCTTGGGCCAAATTTTCTGCCATCATCCAAATTCTTATTATCCAAGAATCCAGTTCCCCAAGAGTTTCTTTCTTTTCCTCTCTAAGCCAGTTTGGGATCAATAGCCTGGGATAGAAGAAAAAAGAATGCTCCATTTCATACTATCTGTCCTGTGCTCTCTCTTTCTGCATTGCTCAAGAGTTCACTCAGTCTGGTGCCAGTGTGAGCAGCTGATATTGACTAGCAAGTAAAAACTGACTGTAATGTAACAACCCTCTTCTCCCTAGGAAGATTTGTGGCTTTACTTGATTCCAGGAGACTTCTGGAATACTTCAGGTAGCTACTTCTACCTTTGTTACCACCCAACTATGTTCATTACCTCCTGCTCAAGAGGAAACCAACACACTGAGACAGCAGGTGTCAATAGGGAAAGGGTTTAATATTGTAGGTGCCATGCGAGATGGGAAGAATTTCTCAAATCCATCTCCTGAAAATTTGGGAGAAGAGATTTTTCAAGACAATTTGGCAGACAAAAGGCCAGGCAACTGGGTCTGTTAATTGGCTGGGTTTGATACAGAAACATAGGGGTATAAAAAAATGTCTCCTTTGCTGAGTCAGTCTTTGGGTGGAGGTCACAGGACCTGTTGAATCAGTTCCACTGGTCTGGGTAGGTGAGCCCTTCCACTGTAATGCGGGCTGGAAGATATCACATTTAGGTTTTGAAGAGGTGATGTTATCTATGGAGAAAGTTAAGAATTTTCCCGACCATAAGCTATGTGACAACAGAGTAGCAGTTATAGAGAAGCAATCAGGTGGACAGAAGCTGATATTAACAAGCCAATCAGGGGATAATGGTTGATTATTTTCATTGTTTTTAGCTAGGCCTGTGCCTTTGCAGAGTTTTAGGCCCTTACTACAGTTCTCCCTTGCACCCCTTTATTGCTTTGTTAAGGGTGTTTTTACCTCTTTCCCTAGGCAGAAATCAATGAGCATACTTTGGTGTTTTTGTGTCTCAGGTGGCCTCTTACAATTGGTGAATAAATGTAAACTACCAACTAACATCAAAAGCTCTCTGGGACCAAAAGGAAGTTACAAATTTTCACAAATTGCCAACCCTGAGGGGAAATTGTGGGTGGCTAGTAGGGTAATCTTTGCTGTGTCTGAGCCTTGATGACCTGTTTCCATATAGCCCTATGGTCTGGCTGCAATTCTGGGGCTGTGCTCCACAGGATTCATCCAAAGTGGGGCATTACTTTATCCCCTGGTCTTTGACTTCACAGACTTTTCAGAGAGACCTATTCAGTAACGCCCTCCTCTCAAACACACACACCCCACCACCACCACCAGCAACTCTCCTTTCTATTGTCCATTTTCAAGCACTTTCTTCAGCCTTCTTCTAAAGCTTGTAATTCTAACCTCCTAGGGCAAAGGATAGAGGAGGTACAAGTTCCTCAAGGATATCTTTTGCACTTAGTAATTTAGATTCTAGGTCTTGTACCCACACCAAGCATTTTCAATTAAACCTCCACGTAGGATTATCTAGAATGGCAAGATGACATGCTTCTGTCTAATAAATTGGTATTAAGAAGGCTTCAGACCATGATAAGAAGAAAACAGAAGATCCAAAATAACGGAAGTCATTAATAGGGTTCTTAAGTTTCGAAGTATTTGCATCTTTGTGACTGTTTATCTGCAGTTAATTGAAGTCCTATGGATTCTAAGGCTAAATACATTTTATAAATGATTTTAGGATTAGATGCCATTTTGGATTACTTAAGTTCCAGCTCTTCAATGTTGGTTGACTCAAGTCATTGAGCATTGACATGTAATCATCTTCTCTACTGTTTCTAATCTGTATTTTGCTAATTAGATTATAAGGTCCTGAGGTCAGGGATCTTGTACCTATTTTGTGCCTAAATTTTAATATGTCTAGCAAAGGGTCATGCACACTAGAGGCACTCAATAAATTTAAAAATGAATGAATGAATGAATGAATGAATAAATAAATAAACCTCCTAATAGGAAAGAGAATGGGTAGAGGTATATACCATTACTACAGTCACCCCTTAAACAAGTAAAGGATTAGGGTGCTGATCCTCCACTTAGTTGGAAATTGGAATAATTTTAGCCTCCCCCCAAACTTAACTACTAATAGCCTACTGTTGACCAGAGCTTTAGAGATAACATAAACATTGCATTAACACGTATTTTATATCTCATATGTATTATATACTATATTCTTACAATAAAGTAAGCTGGAGAAAAGAAAATGATATTAAGAAAACCGTAAGGCCCTTCTCACACCCCAGGCATGGTGGCTCACATCTGTAATAATCCTAGCACTTTGGGAGGCAGAGGTGGGTGGATTGCGTGAACTCAGGAGATCCAGCTTGAACCCAGGAGCTTGAGGTTGCTGTGAGCTATGATGCCAGGGTGACTGAGCGAGACTCTGTCTCAGAAAAAAATTTTAAAAATCATAAGGAAGAGAAAATACATGTACAGTATTGTATCATATTTACAGTGTGAGAGTGAGGGGAAACTTGCTTTTTCCCCTAAATGTTTGCTGAAAGATAAACTCACAATTAAGGCTGATTAATAAGAAGAAGATTTATTTTGCTATGTCCATGGGGAGAATTACAGAGTGATTATTCAATATCTCAATGGGATCCAGATATTTTTATACATGCCTTTTAGAGGGGAGGGAATGAGTATAGGTAATTCTGTGTTTAATGGCAATAACAGTTGCTAGGGAGGCTGAATATACTTGGATGAATGAATTGGTGTTAGTGGGGAACAGACTGACTTATCTTGATTGAATTCTTGATTATTTCTCCCTGCAATATAGTGAGATAACAGGGAGGGGAAAGGAAGGCAATTATTCTTTTCCAAGAGCATGTATCTCTAAGGCCCTTAATTCAAAATACCAAGAAATCATATTTTGGGGTGAAATTTCCTGAGCTCCTCCTTCACTTCCATTTATCAATGCTGTAAGTTTATGTTGTCTGTTTATGAGATGAATCTTAAGTTTGAAATGGTGGGCAACCATAGCTACAGACTTCAGTTTATGGTACCTATCAATCAACATTTTTTTACAACTTTTCTCTGCTTCTTGGAAATACTTCTGGCATCACTAGTGGTGCTTTATATGCGTCCCACAGGTGTTATTCAAAGTTTGCAGTATTGCACTGAACATGATGAAAAATGTTCAAGAGAGAGGACCAAGAGAGATCACTTTTTACAGAGATACATAACTTACTAAAAAGAAGAACTGCTCATTCAGAGATAATTAGTGTCACAATTATCTTTTCCTTGCACTGATCTTGGCTCATTTTCCAGGCCCTTATAACAAAAGACAGATTAATAACAGAAAAACATACAAACTTATTTACATATTCCACATGCCAAGTTGCCATCTTTTGGTATAGCATAGAATTCCATCATTTTTTTTTATAACTGTGTTAGTTGGAGAAACTGAGAGGAATGCAAATAAATTTCCTCTATAGAAATTCAAATGCATTTTGTCTGATAGATATATAATTGATTTCTGCTCTGTAGAAAAGATGATTCCAAACATCACATTTTATTTTTCTGTAGATAAAAATAGTTCTGTATCCACTAGTAGTAAATTCATTTCCACATTGCTAATTACCTGTACATATATGTGTCTATTCTGCAGATTTTCTTTGAATCAGTCTTCACATCTTACAGATTCTTTCATTAATTAATGTATTAAATAAAACCTTCAGCATGCGTTCATTTTATATTTCTATGAGAATGATGACTTTACCTCTTAAAAGTTAAATTTTAACACCTTTGAATTCACTTAATATCTAAAAACTATCTGCCTAGAAAATATACTAAAACCTAATACTCTCTAACATAGTATTTCCCCAAGTACACTCCATTAACACTAATTATGTGGGTGTTAATAAATGTTCCCTGAAGGAAGGGTTTCATTTTGAAATAACTTGTAGGAACAATTTTTTACTCACAAAACCTCTTGCATTTCATGCAAAATATTTTAGAAAATTTTATTCTAGATTCTTGGATCATTATTATAAACCAGTAGCCAAACCCCTCATAAAATTATCATGCTTGTGTCAAAAAGAAAATTCATTCTGTAAGTTCTTTTGCTCTGATTTATCTAACTTTTAATGCTCTTGGCTTTCTGGCTGTCTTTAACTAAAAGCTGCTGACAAGCAGTAGTGGTGTAGGTGTTATTCCAAACTGATGCTACCTCTGATTTTTGTTTGATTTTTTTTTTTAATATTCAAGAGATTGAGACATTCTTTAGAATGCCAAATTATTGATTTCCAATGGATCATCAGTGATCCAAAATCTCTTATGCCTGGTACCTGGTCTGGTAGTCAGATGACTTCTTGCTGACTATAAACCAGAGTACAGTGAGGTGTGCACTCTTTCAAATCAAGTAATAATAACCACTACCAGGAGAAGATGTTTGCTATTTGCCTGTCTGTGGGCTGAACACTGTGAATCATCTCCTTCAGTATCTAAACTAGTAATAGCCCAATCTTACTAAAGAAGAAACCAAACCTGAAAGCCAAGAAGTCACTTATTTGAAGTCACATGGCACAGCTGAGCTGTGATTGAGGTCCATACAATATTAATATTAATATTAATATTATAAAATGCAGGCCCATAAGCCCATAGCTGATTGGGGCCAGATGTAGTTCAGATTTCAGAATTAAGATTATGGAGATATAGGGCGGCGCCTGTGGCTCAGCGGGTAGGGCGCCGGTCCCATATGCCGGAGGTTGCGGGTTCAAACCCAGCCCCGGCCAAATTAAAAAAAAAAAAAAAATTATCTAAGATTATGGAGATATAAACAGTTCATATACTATACACATATATTAAAATACCCCTAGTTGGGCAGCATCTCAAAACACATCAACGTATCTCTCACAAAAGATAAAAATATCCACACTAAAATAAATCAGGTGAAGGTTTGTTGCCAGATGAGTCTCAAAAGAGTTTCTATTTTCAGAATTTTTTAGTTTTTGAAATTGCTTACACAGGATTTTGGACCTTCACTTCCTTTCAAGTACCCAGTTATGTTCACTAAATTTAGTATTTCTCTCCTTCCTGGATAGTGCTAACAAAATACTGCTGATTCTTAGTCTTTCATTAAAGGTTTCATAAGCCACCAGACCTTTAACTCCAGGTTCTTTCTTCAGTCAGGGTAAAATACATTTGTCCTGTAGGGGGAGCTCCAGGCCTCTGGTTTCATTCCCCTTCTTTTCATCACTCCCCACCCCCAACCCCAATCCGCACCCATAAAAGCAAGGCTCCAGCCCCAAAGAGGAGCTGTACATCTGGCCATATCAAGAAGGACTTTTATTTGAGCCCCCATTCAAACCCTGTGGTCTCTTTTCTCAGCATTTTCTTTCTTGGGAGTCTTTCTTCCCTCTACACATGGTATAATAGATGACTAGGAGCTGCTCTGGGCTGTGGCTCGACCCACTTTGAGAGAAAATGGGCTGGGCAGATTGGATAGAACAGTGTCCGCAGCCCACAGGAAGATGAAGGCTGGCCCTCCCTTTGCTTTGGCAGGCTTTTGTATGCCCTTCCTTGCCATCCACGTGGATATGATGAAGTTAGAAGCCTTGGTTTGAGCCCAAAGAGAAAATAGTGGAAACGGCCTTCCTTGAGGGGAGAAGAAAAAAGCCTCTGCATCCCCATCCTGGTGCACAGGGGATCCCATTGGAACGTGGGATCAAAGTTTTCTGGTCTTGTCCTTAATTCCTGTTATTCCACATTCCAGAGCAAGGTGGCTATAGCAAGCCTGTTTCCTAGGTCCCTGGACAAGCACTGTTCCATTCCCTTTAAAAACTATTTGTAAATACAAATTTCTATGTGTGGGCTTTCTTACTTTTGATCACATGTTAAACCTGCTTCTTTCCATTTACACCCTGAATTTGAGTGTTTTTATATTTCTCAGGCTCCCTTTCTTTTTTCTCTCTTCTTTTCTTTCTTTCTTTCTTTTTTTTTTTGGAGTCAGAGTTTTACTATATCACCCTCGGTAGGGTGCTGTGGTATCACAGCTCACAGTAACCTCAAACTCTTGGGCTTAAGTGATTCGCTTGCTTCAGCCTCCTGAGTAACTGGGACTACAGGCACCTGCCACTCCTGGCTATCTTTTGGTTGCAGTTGTCATTGTTGTTTAGCAGGCCCGGGCTGGCTCAAAGTCTCCAGCCTTGGTGTATGTGGCTGGCACCCTACTCACTGAACTATGGGCACCAAGTCTCAGGCTCACTTTCAGGGGAATTCTTTTGGTTGTTTCAGAAGATAGCTTGTTGTATCTATTTATGTGCTGTATTTCCCCAGTTTAGCTTTCAGAGGCTAACTGTGCATCCAGAGCTGGCATTCAAAACTATAGCAACTGAAATGGCACAGCCACCAATCACTCAGCACAGATGCAAGATACAAACAACCAATCTGCCTGTACTGGTGTGTAACTCTGTGAAAATCTAGGCTGTGATTCCATTCTTGCTTTTATTCCTACTTCATACTTGGCCCACTTGTGGAATGGGCCTTCATGTAACATTGACTATTGCAATAAAAACACCATTTATGCATGCTGCACTGTGAAGAAACAAATAAATAAAAAAAAAAAAAATGCTGGTATTAATTATTCTCACTACCTATTTATGTGTAGTAAGAAAGGAACTATTTTCTGGTAGAAGCTGATATCTCTAGCTGAAGGGCAGGATGTGGCCTGTAAGAACCTGCTCTCACTTCTACAAGGACAGGTTGACTGTATGAGGCCTTAAGCTCACAAAGAATTGCTGCTGACACCATTCAAATTGTTCCCTCTAGAAAGCTCCAAAAATATATTTCCTAAACCTGCTGACTGTAACCTTCCATTATAGCAACATAGACTACCAGGAGCCAAAAATATATGTTTCATTTCAACAGCTTTTGATTTTCTGAAGTGTTAACTTCTGAATTGCTCATTGTATATGACCCAGAGTGTCTAACTTGGGAATTTTCTGCATTAATCAGTACAACCTCATGACAAAATATGCCACTCGACTTACAGCTTTGTTAGACATTCTAACTACTAGGAAAAAAGAAGAGAACTAAGATATGGGAGTTGCTATAAGGACTTGTGCGTAATAGCAAGGGAAAAGCCTTGGAAGAGAGGCCTCTGGTCAGAAAGGTACACCCAAAAGCTGAAATTCTGCTGGCTTATTATAATAGCCAGGCACTGAGTCAATTTCCAATTCAAAAGCACAAATAATATCAAAAGAACTTCACTCTGTGATGGAGAAAACAAAATCTTTCAATTTCATCTCAATATCAGTTAAAACATGTAGAGGAGTTTTCTGATAGAAACTCATAAAACATACCTTATGCAAATTGGTTGTATGGCCTCTTCAGTTGGAGCATTTCTGTTGCATAAATCATGGTGTGACTGCTATTAGACTATAGAAGCTGTCCTCTCCCATTGTCCCTTCTCTTTGGGGGCTCATTTTTGGCTCCTATTTGTAGATCCAAGGATAGCTCTGTAAAGAATTTTGAAAATTCCAATCAGTCTGCAGATCACTTAAGCCAGTGCTATTGAAAGTGTATTCACAGGCCACTGCCAACTGTTTTATCAGTCTATAATGACATTCATACAGAAATTGAGAATTACATTTAGAAATTTTTAAGCTTTGTCATCTTAATAATCATTTTAAATCCCTTGAAACTTATGAAAAAGAGAGGTTTATATGTTGTACATTCATCCATGAGGAACTGGGGTTTGAAAAGAACTAGCTGGTGCACTGTCCTAACTTGTCTTTCCATTCGCCAGTGCCTTCCTCTTGATCAATAAGTGTGTGATTAGCTGTTCCCAGAATACAAAATCAGGCATGATATCCAGTAAAAAATAATCCATCACCTATTACCAGTATAAAATTTGCATTTTATCTTGAAAATCACCATTACATGTTACCTTGTTTTAATTTTTACAATCACATGAGATAGGAAAGATAGTAGCTACATTTTAAATATGATTCAGCTGAGCTCTGAGGTTCCACAGCTGCACTGATAAGCTGGTGAGGACTAGGAAAGAGTTGAAAGGCAATTTACTGGGTGAATGACCATGAAGAAATTCCTTAATCTCTCTGAGGTTATTTTCCTTATCTGAGGCAAGCAGATAATAATACTTACCTTGCAGGTTGAAAGTTTGATGAAAAGAAGAAATGAGAAAATAGGGTAAGCCCTCAAAAAATTAAGTGTTATTTGTGCTTGTTAAAATATGTTCATTAGCATTACAGGTAAAACCATGGTATCTCACAAAAGTAAGATAGTCTTCCCAGGGTCTAGCACAAAAAACAATTATCAATAAATACTAGTTGAATTAATGACTAGGTAAATGAATGAGCACAGGTTTTTCTCTCTGTACTGAGTTCTTTCTAATAACACACAGAGCTTAATCAAGAGGGGTATAATCTTGGCAATTCTGTTCTCTATTACTATATTATTTAGGATTTCATGGGCTGTGTCCAATTACATATAGAATTTTGAATACTCAACTCAGAGATTTTTCATGCTCATCTTAACTAAAGAATGCTTTCCCCCAAAGTTTTATACAGGGTTTCATTGTTAAAGTAAATATGTATATTGGGTATATCTATCTATTTCTATATATTTGGGTGACAGAAACAATGTGATCTAATTCCTGACTCACTCAGACTCCTGCTTGCCCCATAATAGCCCCTGAAACACTTTCTCAGACCCCTCATGCTTCATGGAGCACAGTCTGAAAACTGTCCTTTTCTATTACTAGACTGTATGAACAATTGACAGTAGAAACAGACTTAATCAAAGTCTGTGACCAGAACTGACAAGAATTTGGTAAATTAGAAAAGATAAAGGCCAGCATACAGACTTTTAGGAGTATAGCTACCTCTCCTGAAAATCTCTCATAAGAGATGGTCACGAATAAATTAATTTGAAAATCCAATGTGTAGTGACTTATCCAGAAACTCTGCTCGTTTCACTCAATTATACTTTTGTGTGTTTCAGAGAAATGAAGAATTTCTTGCACTTCTGGCACTTTCTGGTTCGTGGTTTAGTTGTTTGGTTAATGTTGTGGTCATCCAGGGCTGGTTTTCCTCAAGTTCAAAGACAGGAAAACACAAGAAACCAAAGAAGAAGTTACAAACCTCCCAAGAACCCATTTATCTTGACTTAGAAGACTCAGGTAGCTGAAAACACTGAACTAATCAATTAGAAGAGCTAGAATGGGACCTCTGCAGCAAAAATACTTGAAAAAACATTCTGCAACCTGGTCAAGTCCTGAGCAAGATACTGGAGCCCCAGACAATTTGCCTGGGCATAGTAGTTAATACTGCAAGAAAAGCAAGGGCAAAGGAGGGCCCTAAAAGGGCAAATAGCTGAAGGCTAGGTTTCTCCAGAGGAGGAGGAGGATGAGGAGGTTGTTCTCTGGTTCAAGGAGGAAGAAGAGGTTGCTCCCTGGTTCTTGGCTCCCAGTGCCAAAAATGAGCACTGGTGCCTAGCCCATGATGGAGCGATCACAAAAGTAATCACAATGAACATACATCTTTTACAGAACAAAAGTACACAGATCATAAGGATAATATGTGCCATGAGCCAAATGGGTCCCTCTCCATAAGCGGAGAAGAGACCTGAAGTCTCAACACCCGGTTTTTTAAAGGCTAACTAACCTGCTTAGTTTGCCCCACCTTTTCCCCAAAGGCTGCTGCCTCCTGCCTTTGAGGTAACTGACAGGTTGGTGTTACATCCACAAACTTCCCAAGGAACCCAGAGCTGTAGAAAGTTGCGAATTTAATTATATGATAATGAACCCAAGGGGGCCCAGGTCACTGTAAAGTCACTAGAGGATCCTCACTATTTTCAGACTGCGGAGCATTACCTGGCTGTAACTGTAACTCGCTTCCTACTCTCCGCCCCCTAGCCACACCCCTTAGTCTTCTGTCCAATCAAGGAAAGAAGGTGGGCGGTATGTTTCCTCCCAGGCCCAGCAGCTGTCAAGGAGAGAAGCTAGGAGCCAAAAGGACACTTCTTTTCTGGCCAGGCAGAGAGAGTCTGGGGGCCCGAGACCGCATGTCACCCCGTCAGGCACTGCAGCCCTGAGGGCAGGACAGCCACAGTATATCGGCAAAGCTGGTCATGCTGCTAAAGCAGAGATGTGCTATTAAACGCCTACTAGGCGTGAGGCTGGCCGTCAACCATGCAGGCCATGAGGGGAGGGTGCCCAGCCAGACCAGCACTGCCCAAGAGGCCCATCCACAGTTCAAAGTGGGCACCCTTGGGTGAATTGTGAAGATGAGGAGTTTAGTTTAGTTTTGCTGAGTTCATGGAGAAGGTGGGACATGCAATTCTTTTATGAAAACTCCAAAAGATTGAAAGAATCAGCCTGACCGCCCTGGTAATGTTCCCTCATGTACATGGAAGACGGATTCTGTGCTGACAACCTTAGTGTGGTCTGAATTAGCAAATGCTACTTCAAGATATTGTCATTCCATTTGTCCTATCCCATAACACCCCCCCCTCCCATTTCAAAAGCTCTAATGCATAAGTTGAAGGATTTTTGTCTCACTGTAAACATACATTTTTGATTCCTGGAGAGAATGGAAGAGGTGGGTAGGAGGACAGGAAATTAAAGGACACGTTTCCATCTGAGGTAGGTGTTCTGTTTGATTTCACTTTTCCACTGGGCCAAATGATCTTTTCTCTTCAAATTATATAGAGTTGTACATTTTAGAGCAAAATTATACAAAAGGTTTTATGAGATAGTGAGAAATAATATAGGAGTTCATGATTGCCACATCATTTTCATCTAGAAAGATCTCACTGTAATTTGTAATATCTATATCTATAGATATCTATCATATTTTACCCTCAGGTTACAAATATCTATATCATATTTTACTCTCAGGTTACAAATTAAAGAATATACTTTTGCAATAGCAGTTTAAAGATAGATAACCTCAGTATTTCACA
This sequence comes from Nycticebus coucang, assembly GCF_027406575.1. Lineage (NCBI taxonomy): Eukaryota > Metazoa > Chordata > Mammalia > Primates > Lorisidae > Nycticebus > Nycticebus coucang. Next base: position 61,803,324 of record NC_069795.1, read on the forward strand.
AAACACTTTGAAAGAATATGCTTGAATATCAACTCTGATATTTGCCATGAACCCAGAAAATGTGTCCTTAATGTGAAGGACACAGGGACTAAGCTATAGGATAGTTCATTAAGACTATGGGAGTGGCTCAGGGGTTTGTTTTTTCTTTCTTTTTCTTTTCTTTTTTTTTTTTAGAGAGAGTCTCACTTTGTCCGTCTTGGTACAGTGCCATGGCATCACAGCTCACAACAACCTCCAGCCCTCGGGCTGAGGCGGTTCTCTTGCCTCAGCCTCACGAGTAGCTGGGACAACAGGTGCCTGCCATAACGCCCGGCTATTTTTTTGTTGCAGTTTGGCCGGGAACGGGTTCGAATCTGCTACCCTCAGTATATGGGGCCAGCGCCCTACTCACTGAGCCACAGGCACCGCCTGGGATTATTTTTTCCATTTTACATAGGAATAGGTGAAATTTGAGCCAAGAAATATTAGAGGGTATTAGAAATTTTATGACTAGATTCCAATTCTCCCTGTTACTAACCTTTGACTTATCCATTAAATTAAACCTTCATTCAGATGGAATTCTTGGCAGAGTTAAGATGTTTTATAGTTTTTCATAGACCTGAATTTTCTATGCCCACAGAGAGAATTGAAAAAAGCACATAAAAACTTGACATGTTCTAGTACTAAAAAAATTAAGCACTTTTCAGTATTTTGGGATTTCCAAACCAACTCTGTACTGCTCACAAATTTTCTGCCACTCACAATATTAAGTTTTAAGGGAGAGAGCTTTTTAAATACTAGCTGTCTTCTGGATTATTCTTTTTGTTTTTCATTAGAAGAGCTAAAAACTGAGTATAGACTAATAAAGGCTGTAGATGCTACAAACCTTAGATTTGGGAGTGCCAGTCTTAAAATTCTTTGAGACTGGGAGGAAGTGGTGAATTGCTTGATAGAATTCCTTGCATGCAAATGAAGTATATGTTGGGCGGTTGGTTATCTAAGAGGAAGTGCACTGTGTTCAAGCAGAAAGGAAACTGGTGGAGATGTTGTGAGATTGATTTTCATTCTCCTAGGTCAGGGTAAAAGATCCAGGCAGGGAAGAAGGAAGCTGATGTTTCCTCTACAAGAGAGAAATAGCCTATGTTGCAAATTGTTACACACTCTTGATTACTAATATGTAAAAGGATTTATGTACTTTTGATCAAAGTTTAGGATTGGCTTGGAATCAAAGGGAGGTGAAAACTTTGGGATTCCAGTCCACCCTTATGCTTGTCACCTTTAATGTCACAAAGATGGAACACAGCCTCTATAGCCCAGAAGTTACATAGTCAAAAGTTGCTCATCTTGAACTATAATGGATAGATATGAAACTCCAAAATTGTGATTTCATAATGTCTTTACACAGTTATTATGAAAAATATGATCGTTTTACTATATAGGCCAATCATGGTTTATTCTGTTACATTTCAGTTTATAATGCAAACGTGATTGACAGTTCTTTTCATAAAAGAGTCAATATTCTTCCTATTGAAGGCTTTAAAAGTATTCAAACATCACAGTTGTCTGTATCTAGTCACCCTGGTGGTTTAGGGTCTTGGGTTAAGAAAGCAAGGTCAAAAGTTTGATCTCAGAAGATCAGCTGGCCTTTCCCAGTTCCTTGTCACTGCCAGGATAAATAAGAGCTGTCTATCCCTATGTGTAGCTTTTGCCTCCTTCTTATACATGCTAACTACTATGGTTTGTAGTATTGCAGTCAATATCAATCTCCTAGCTAAAAGATTTGCTATGGATTCATTCAGCAAATATTTGTTGACAAATATGCTAGGCATCACCCAACTTTGTCTTCAATTGGACAACTTCTCATCTTCCTTTAAAGTCTAAGAAAATAACATTTCCTCCAGGAGGTCTTCCTAACCTTCTTCCCACACATTCACTGACAAATAAGATTCCCCATTCTATACTCTTGAGGCACAGTGACTTCCCTTAAGAAGCATTGTTTAATCAGCTGTTATTCATTTAATATCTACTTCTCTTACAATACTGCAGGCCTTTCTTTCTTTCTCTCTTTTTTTTTAATTTTTTATTTTATTTTTTTGTGGGTTTTGGCCGGGGCTGGGTATGAACCTGCCACCTCTGGCATATGGGACTGGCGCCCTACCCCTTTGAGCCATACATTTCCATGACCTAGTAAAGTGTCAGGTATATAAAATATTTGTTGCATTAGCTGAATGAAAGATTGTTTTATAAAGACCAAACATTCTATAGAAATTCTGCCAGAATGGGAGGCTATGAAAATGGACTAGGAGCTACTGCTCAAAACTTGGTGCACATGTTAGCGGGGCAAAACAGAAAAGAACACACAGGATGTGGAGTCATGTGGCACAGAAACTCAATGTGGAACTTTGGGGAAAAGGTGAGTTAATTTACACAATAGATACGTTTCTGAAATGTCACTTTTCTTGGGAATTGATCCATTTTCTTATTGATACACACTATAAATTCTAAGACATGGATGTATTCAAGTAAAAGTATCCAAAAATAACTATATTATTATCATAATCTCATATAATAAGTCAACAACTTTACTAAATGTTTAGCAACTTAGCAACTTCCTGGAATCGGAAGATGTGGGAAAAAAGAAATCTCTTATTTCTGGAGAAATACTTAGGGCATTTCTTTTTAAGGAAATTCATTAAAAAGTAGTTTTGAGCAAAATTTTTTATGATATCTTTTACTTTCTGGTTTCTTTCCAAACCAGACGAAAAGTACCACTTGAGAAGTCTAAAGTCTGCTGCTTAGAATTTTCTTCTGATTACAATGAGAAGATGAAGTTTCTTTATGAGTTCTTACCTCCCTATCATTATTTGACTTAGTTTTCTCCAGGTTTCATGGTTTTAGGGCATGAAGCCTGCAGAGCCTTAGCAATTACCTATTCCAGCATTATCACTTTGCAGTTAAGGAAGACAGAAGAGTAGAGAGAATTGCCTATGCTGGTTGGTGGCAACTAAAACCTAGGCCTCTGGACTCTGTCCCTCCAGTGTCCTTTCCCTACACCACAAAGTCTCCCAAGATAAGCTGAGATTATATGTGTTTTGGGAAAGGAGAGTGAGGCAATGCCCAGGATTTGGGACTGATCAATTATTAATGTGATTACGGCCATATTTAGGCCAAAGGGATCCAGACTTCTGTCCACTATAAAGAGCCAAAGGATATAAAAAGCCAATTTTGTTTTAGTACAAAAATGAGAAAGCTTGAAATGCTTCCAATTGTCTGCAAAAAAGCTTCTGACATCTTGAACAAACTCGGATCTGGAATCACTATCCAAAAAAATAAGAAAATTAAAATACAATTTTTTTAAAGTGGTAAGAAAGGGATATCAGAATATTAATATGTTATTTGTTGAATTTACAAAATTAGTTCTGCATCAAATCGATATTTGGAGGACCTTCAGGTGTACTTTGAGAATTTCAGCAGTAACAGAAAAATGTAATATCAGACCAAAAAAGGGACAACTTCTCCAGACTCCTCACCTGTATACCACACTCCCATTAAATTAAAAAAAGATGTTGAAACTCAGAAGCCAGAGTTGGAAAAGTAAATGGCCAGGGCCATTTTACCACTTCAGGGATTTGATGGAACTTGAAACATGCAAATGAGTGTAGGCCCACCAAACACTGCCTAATGGAGATGACCTCTCCTGAAATCACCTAAGTAAAGGTAACATACAATGAATGGCAAAGCACCAAACCAGGTTCTTCTGTGCTAACAGACTACAGAAAGCCGACTTTCATCCCCCTGGAAAGTAAAAAGAGGCTGAGACTGGGCTGTGTGCCTGGCCAGCTCACCCCTGGAGCTCAGCACATCTGCACTTTGGCTTTACAAAGAAAAGCAAGGAACAATGTATTCCTCATAGTCTCATGGCCCCAAAGATTCTCAAACCAATTCCCAATCTGTCAGGGTGTTAATCTGTTTTGAACATTTGGTCCTTCTTTCCAGAATGTCTTCCCAGAGTAACCCAACCCTTCCTTCAGACTGCCAGCACAGCCTGACTTCTGTGCTCCTCTCAGCTGGAATCCTAGTGCACACACATCTGGCTGGCTGGCTTATTTCCCTGTTCATTTAAAACCTGCTTGAGAAAAGCCTGACTTTTGATATGCATATTGGTCAGTGGTCTGCAGTGCTTTGCCCTGGGAGTGTTCATAAAAAGATGTGCCTTATATATGACATCTGTGAGGAAACTGGGCAGGGAGTTATTGCACTCTCTCTAAACTCTCTCAGAACTATGGTTATAATACAGACTTGGAGGTAGTGAGAAAAAAAAATAAAGAGAAGGTTCTTTATCATTTAAATGGGTCCTAAGGAACTAATTTACACAATCTATATTTAATCTCCATATGATTGAAACCCACATAAAATGAGGCCCAGTTAGTCTTATTTTGAAGCCAGGTGTAATCAAGTATAAGAGTTAAACAGCATCACTCTGACTCAGAAAGCTTTCAAGAATTTACTAGATCTTTGTTGTTACTTCCTTAAAACTTTCTAAAAATCCTCTTTAGACATCTTTTCTTCTCCCAGTTTCACATTGCGAGCAGCACCTTTCCTCAAATTTTGGTGAATAAAATTCTCCACCGAGTTATATACATACACACTGAAGAGGAATCTGAAGGAAAAAAGGAGATCCATGTGCATTATTTCATTGTTTCGTTCAAAGAACATTTATTGAGCACCATCTGTGTACCACTCACTGCTTTAAGCTTCTTGAGTACAAAAAAAAATAAGACATAACAACAATCACAGCCTATTGATAAAACAGCAGGGCTGGCAAATAACTGCTTCTATTTTATGGGAAAGAATCTACATTCTGAAATGGAGGGAGACTCTATGCCTAGTCGTAGTGACAGCTGAATTACTACAGTTAGATGGATCCAGGATCCAAGAGATCTAAGGGTTTGTTTTTCACATTAAAAAACATGAATTATTTGGCAAAGAAAAAAACCTACAAAACTTTCAGTAAAACTTGATTCGAGTTCCTGAATTGGCATAAATATATTCATTAGAGCCAATTTGAGAGCTTTCTGTATGATGTGTGAGACCAAGTACCAAATGTAAGAAGCCATGTTTGCTCATCTCTGTTTGCCAGTACAATTTCACAAAGGCCCTGATTCTGAGGAAAGATGCTTTGAAAACAGAACAGGATAGAGCACACACTACCTCTCCTCTACGTCTCTTGACTAAAGCACTTTATTTCTTAAGAGATAAATGACCCCACTCCTCACCTTTTCCAGCACATCAGTTAATATCTGGCAGGGTTTGTGATTATGCTTCCTTAAACTATAACCAGAACGTACTGTTATACCCAAATCTTGATGTGATTCTGCTTTAATATTATTTCTGAGCAAGTTTGATGCAATTTTGCATGTACTGAACCTTTGCCTATATATAAGCAAGGGATTAAAACGTTGTGCTGAAGCAGTCTGAAAGAACTGATCCTGGGATATAGGCCTTGGTCAGACTTCTGAGCAAAACTACCTTTAATTCTTTAAAAACCTGATTTTTTTTTCAACAGACATCTTTACTCAAATGAGCCTCAAGAGCAGTGCTGTTGAATCGAACTTTTGCAAAAATGGAAACATTCTGTGTATACTATGGAGCCCTTGCAATGTGGCTTGTGCAACTGAAAAACTAGTTTTATTTTAATAAATTTACATTTAAATATTCACATTTGCATAGCAGCATCTGTGTTACACAGCACAGCTCTACAGTGTGAAGATCATGGTAACATGGGGAATGATTAAGGATAGCATTTTACTGGAGGGGAATCTTTCCCTTAACAGATAGAAGGGATATTTAACAGATACTTAACCACTTTACTATCTTTGTGGAGGTGCGGGTAAAAGTGTAGTAGGAAGAGAAACAGACAGACAAAGGTGCAGAGCTCAAAAGAATGCTGCCTTTCACAAAATAACGAAGTGACAAAATAACTAAGTAACCACTATTCTGGATGCTGGTCACTGGTAAGAAATGGACTATCCATCCATAGACAGTTATAGTCAAAAAACAGTTATACCTGCAGAGGTGGAGAAAATAAGCTTGTGCTTATAAAAGTTTGTTTCTAGATGAAATGGCTTGACTATTTTTATCTACACAAGGCTAGAGTTATTACTGAATATTAATAAGCTTAGGGGTCTGGGGCGGCGCCTGTGGCTCAGTGAGTAGGGCGCCGGCCCCATATACCGAGGGTGGCGGGTTCAAGCCCGGCCCCGGCCAAACTGCAACCAAAAAATAGCCGGGCATTGTGGCGGGCGCCTGTAGTCCCAGCTACTCGGGAGGCTGAGGCAAGAGAATCGCTTAAGCCCAGGAGTTGGAGGTTGCTGTGAGCTGTGTGAGGCCATGGCACTCTACCGAGGGCCATAAAGTGAGACTCTGTCTCTACAAAAAAAAAAAATAAAAAAAAAAAAAATAAGCTTAGGGGTCTGAAACAACTGGTTGAATGTGGAGGGAGAGAAAAATTTCCAGGAGACAAGCAAACCTGAAACTTTAAGTCTTTGTGCACACCAAAATAAGATTTCATTCCTTAGAGATTCAAGAGCTGGCTCAACATATTGCAAAATGCTCTTTTTTCTATCACTCATTCCTCTGACTTGCACATTGTAGTATCTGGAGATTTTGCTAATAAAAGCACACTGGCTTTTTCTTGTTCATTTTGCATTTCCACACTGTAAAGATATCCAAGCTGCTTGGTGTGACAATATTCCACAGTTGCCTCTGCTGCCAAGCCAAAGATGTTGGAGAGATTTGGTGACCAGGTAACTTAATAAAAAAGAGAAATTTATAATGGAACCAGTTATCATCAGGTTCATTCTACTTACCTGATCAGATATCATCAAACAGAGGGCAGGCAGAAGACAAGATTCACAGAGTTCTCAGGCCACCATAATTTTTTCCTCTTAATTACAAGGAATTACTCCTGACATACAAGACACAATGTATAGTAATATGGAGGTAGCAGGATATGAGTTTTAGCCTGTATAAAACTACCTGTTTTCTGGGTTGGGGGTTGCTTCTTTGCAATGGAAGGAGTGATTAAACCCATTCTAGGAGGGAAGGAACTTTCTCTGACCTTCCTCATTCCCATTACTCCCCACTCCCAGGAGGAAAAGCAAACATCCACCCCTACTACCCCATAGTGTATGATGACTAAGTGTCCAGACCCTGGAAAGAGACACTAGTGTTTAATTGCTGGTGATTTGAGCCCCAGATTTCATAGCTATTGAAGGTTACTGCAGGAAAGAAAAGTAAATAATGCAGGGCCTGGGCTTGAAGGATAGAGGGCCTAGGAAAATATGAAACACGAGCAAAGGAGAGTTGCTAGATGAAGAGAACTGTCTGGGAAAAGGGGACACTGAACAGGAAATAGAGGATGAGTAATTGGAAAACAGTCTTGAATAAGAGGAGAAGCGTGTTCCTTTTAATGTACTACTTGGTATTCGCCCAGGTGACAATCATCCCAAAATCTGCACTTGAAACCTCCAGAGCACTATTTCTCCATCTGTATTATGACCTCAATAAATTGACTGCTCAATGGACAGAACAACCATCTTTACCACAAAACAATGTGGCTAGAGTTTGTCCTAAATTGGGGTTTCCTGGAATAGCTACCAAAAAAAGATTATAAGTGATAGTAATTTATTTCACATAAGTTCCGAGGACTAATGGATAGAAGAGTGGGGAAGTAACTCTCCCTCTTTGCTGACGACATGATCCTATACTTAGAGAATCCCAAGACTCAACCACAAGACTCCTAGAAGTCATCAAAAAACACAGTAATGTTTCAGGTTATAAAATCAATGTCCACAAGTCAGTAGCCTTTGTATACACCAATAACAGTGAAGATGAGAAGCTAATTAAGGACACAATTCCCTTCACCATAGTTTCGAAGAAAATGAAATACCTAGGAATATACCTAACAAAGGAGGTGAAGGACCTCTATAAAGAAAATTATGAAATCCTCAGAAAGGAAATAGCAGAGGATTTTAACAAATGGAAGAACACACCATGCTCATGGATGGGAAGAATCAACATTGTTAAAATATCTATACTTCCCAAAGCAATCTACCTATTCAATGCCATTCCTATCAAAATACCAACACTGTACTTTCAAGATTTGGAAAAAATGATTCTGTGTTTTGTACAGAACTAGAAAAAACCCCATATAGCTAAGGAAGTTCTTAGTAATAAAAATAAAGCTGGGGGCATCAGCATACCAGATTTTAGTCTGTATTACAAAGCCATAGTGGTCAAGACAGTGTGGTACTAGCACAAAAATAGAGACATAAACACTTGAAATCTAATAGAAAACCAAGAAATGAAACTAACATCTTACAACCACCTAATCTTTGATAAACCAAACAAGAACGTACCTTGGGGGAAAGACTCCCTATTCAATAAATGGTGTTGGGAGAACTGGATATCTACATGTAAAAGACTGAAACTGAACCCACACCTTTCTCCACTCACAAAAAGTGATTCAAGATGGATAAAGGACTTAAATTTAAGGCATGAAACAATAAAAATCCTCAAAGAAAGCATAGGAAAATCACTGGAAGATATTAGTCTGGGGAAAGACTTCATGAAGAAGACTGCCATGGCAATTGCAACAACAACAAAAATAAACAAATGGGACTTCATTAAACTGAAAAGCTTCTGTACAGCTAAGGAGACAATAACCAAAGCAAAGAGACAACCCACACAATGGGAAAGGATATTTGCATATTTTCAATCAGACAAAAGCTTGATAACTAGGATCTACAGAGAACTCAATCCACATGAAAAAAGCCAACAATCCCATATATCAATGGGCAAGAGACATGAATAGAACCTTCTCTAAAGAAGACAGATGAATGGCTAACAAACATATGAAAAAATGTTTATCATCCCTGTATATTAAAGAAATGCAAATCAAAACCACCATGAGATATTATCTAACCCCAGTGAGAATGGCCCACATCACAAAATCTCGAAACTGCAGATGCTGGTGTGGATGTGGAGAGAAGGGAACACTTTTATACTTGCTGGTGGGACTGCAAACTAGTACAACCTTTCTGGAAGGAAGTATGGAGAAACCTCAAAGTACTCAAGCTAGACCTCCCATTTGATCCTGAAATCCCATTACTGGGGATCTACCCAGAAGGAAAAAAATCCTTTTATCATAAGGACACTTGTACTAGACTGTTTATTGCAGCTCAATTTACAATCGCCAAAATGTGGAAACAGCCTAAATGCCCACCAACCAAGGAATGGATTAACAAGCTGTGGTATATGCATACCATGGAATACTATTCAGCTATTTGAAAAAATGGAGACCTTAGCCGGGCATTGTGGCGGGTGCCTGTAGTCCCAGCTACTCAGGAGGCTGAGGCAAGAGAATCGTGTAAGCCCAAGAGTTGGGGGTTGCTGTGAGCCGTGTGACGCCAGGGCACTCTACCCTAGGGCGGTACAGTGAGACTCTGTCTCTACAAAAAAAAAAAAAAAAAAAAAATGGAGACTTTACATCCTTTATATTAACCTGGATGGAAGTGGAAGACGTTATTCTTAGTAAAGCATCACAAGAATGGAGAAGCATGAATCCTATGTACTCAATTTTGATATGAGGACAATTCATGACAATTAAGGTTATGGGGGGGGGAAGGAAAATCAGAGAGAGGGAAGGAGGGAGGGGTTTGGGGCCTTGGTGCATGCCACACCTTCTGGGGGCAAGACATGATGATTGCAAGAGAGACTTTACCTAACAAATGCAATCAGTGTAACCTGGCTTATTGTACCCTCAATGAATCCCCAACAATAAAAAAAAAAAAAGTGGAGGAATAAAGTGAACTTCTAATGCAAAGAAAAAAAAAAAGAGTGGGGAAGTAAATCAGAGAAAAGCAATGCAGGGTGTGATAATGAGCAATTTACCATTGTGGCAATTGAGACTTACGCTATCCCTCCGGGGACCTCCAGAACACTACAATAACACACCTCAGGGTTTTCTCAACAAAGGCATGAGAAGCTGGATATTTATCCACAAACTTCCTTTATTTTCTTTCTTCTTTTTCTTCTTCTTTTTTATTTATTGGAGACAGAATCTCATTTGTTGCCCATGCCAGAGTGCCATGGCATCAGCCTTGCTCATAGCAACCTCAAGCTCCTAGGTTCAAGCCATCCTCCTGCCTTAGCCTCCTGAGTAGCTGGGACTATAGGCACCTGCTACAATGCCCAGACAATTTTTCCATTTTTTAGTAGAGACAGGGTCTTACTCTTGTTAAGGTTGTTCTTATTTCTCAGCCACCCAGAATGCTAGGATTATGGGCATGAGCCACCACACCCAGCCCACAAACTCCCTTTCATTATTAGTTGAGAAATGCTGCAGGGACACCATCTTTCCCCAGCACATCCAGTATTCCATTTATGTGATGTTGAGCAGCCTTGGGCTCAGGAGCTTGAAATAAAGCCATCAGCATGGGACTCATTATGGGACTAATGAGTGCTAAGAGGTTGTGTGTTGGGCACCAACAGTGTCTGCTGCAGTCCACATTTTGAATCACTCAGGTCTCTTTAGGCTCTATAATCAACTGACCCAGCACTGTTACTGATTCTTCAGTAGGTGATTGGTCAGAATTTTAAAAGAGAAAAGAAAAAACAAGAGGTTAATGGGGTGGTTGCTACAAAAGTCTTAATTGATAATGTCACTTCCCTCCTCTACCACCTGTTTATCAGCCCTGCTAGTATAGATTGCTTGTTGGGTGTGATAACCTAGAACTTAATTCCTGAGAAATTTGAATCCCTGATGACCATGCTCTTATCAGACTGAGACTGCTTGAATTAGCTGTCCGTAATGACTGCTATGTATGAAATTAACAAAAAGTGCCCCCATGAATTTCCTGAGTTCCAGACATCTTCCCTGCTGGCATTTGATGTTACCAAACCTATCTCCTGTGATGATCAGAACCAATTACTCCTCCCATTGTAGTAACTTTTTTCTTTGCCTGCCAGCTTACTAGCATGAAGATCCCAAAGGAACTAGGTGGAAGTTATGACTAGGTAGGCAGATCTCAAAGAAAGGTCTGAAGAGACCTGGGAGTTTCCAAGACTCAAGGGCAGCTGAAGCCTATGATTTTCCATCATATAACTGCAAGAGACCAAATTTTTTTCATATACTTCAACCAAAACAATGTATAATGACAGTCTGAAGGCTGAAGTAGTTATGAGATTCTACCTCTCTTATATTAAACCAGATATTAATGAGATTTACAAAACTTTAAAACATTAGCGTTCTCTCATTAAATTTTTAGTTTTAGAAAGAGTTTTTCATAAAAATATGTTATATTCATTAATATGTAATGGGCTTATGATAGTTATTTTAAAATAAATTACATTGTTCAGTTTTAATTATGAATAATTAGTGGAAGAGAAAAACTCACAAAAATCAAATTCACTGGGGCCTGCAAAGAGTATAAAAGAGTTCTGAGATCAAAAGTGTCAGACTTTTGCTTTAGGTTTAATGGACATTAACAGCATTTTTGGTAATTGTGACTTTTCCCCAAGAACCACGACCTATACTCTGGCAAAGGCTAAAAGTGCTAGGATGGAAAGTACAGAGGTTCTGAGAGGGTCCCTGGGAGTGACGGTGAAAGGACCACTCCTCCTACCACTTCATTTCTTGACCCATATACTATAATTGTCAAGGCACAGAATTATCCAATGGCTATAAGCCCCAAGTTTATACCCCAGCTCTGAAGACTACCATTCACAAAGGGACATTATTTATACTTCCAAAAAGTTACATTATAAAAATTTTCTAAGATACTCAAAAGATTTTAGGAATTATCGTATGAAGTTCTGAAATTAAGTTTGCAATCTTGCTTACAGTGAGGCTCTTATGTTGGCATCACTGTACAAACAATTCAGTAAGGTTTCGTAACCTTGGTACATCAGGGTCTCACAGCTGTGTTCTTGTTGATATGTGGCAATGTCTTATTGAGTGGCATTCACTACTGCTGTGTGTTTTTGTGTGCTACATGATAACGGCTCTGATGATCATTTTGGAGAAAGAGTTTCAAAATTGCTTTGAAGGGTAGACTAGGTGCTAGTGTCAGTACACAACTTCCCAAGGGAAGTGCTTCAAAGATTACCATAGTGATATTCAGCTTTGATGTATGCAGCATTTTTTTTTCTAGGATAAGTTCATGAACTTAATTGTCAGACCATCCATATTCAACAATTGTCAAATTTTTATAACATACTATGTTTTTTTTAATTTTCCTTTTTTGCTCTGCTTATGTAGTTTTTAAATCCTTTTACAAGTTTTTGAGGTATAATTGAAGTATGCATACTTTATACATCTAAAGTGTATAACTGGATGGATTTTGAAATATATATACCCTTAAAGTCATCATGAAAATCACAATAACAAACATGTCCATCACTTCCAAAAGTTTCTTTCACACCTGTTTATAATCCATTACTTTTTCCATCACTCTGTCTCCAAGAAACCACCAATGTGTTTTGTCACTGTAGATTAGTTGCCTTTTTCTATAATTTTATATACATGTGTTAAAATAATTAATTGGAAGACCTTTAGGCTGAGACAGCTCCAGTGCCTTGGGTCCCTACATAAAGCAAACCAAAAACTGACTCAGTGTCAATGATAAAATAGAATTTAAGCTTAAACAATCAGAAATTAACAACTTACCTCTAATTAGGGACTTTCCAATGAAATAATACATAACAGGTTGCTGCTCCACCTTGACCAATTAATTATTTTTTTACTTGCTTCTGCATTTACCCTATAAAAATATTCTTCATGTACTCTTTTTGGGGAGCCTCCAAACCATTTGTGGTCTGGAGCTGATTAATTCATGAATCACTGTCTACTCAAATATAAAATCTTTAATATTTTAATGTGCCACAGTTTATCCTTTAACAAATTAAATCTTACAATAAATATTCTTTCTTTGCTTGCAGTTTTTCAACTCAGCATAATTATTTTGAGATTTATCCACATTGTTCCATGTATCAATAATTCATCCATTTTATTACTGAGTAGTCACTGTATGAATATATGGTTATGTGCTGTATAACAATGTTTTGGCCCTTGACAGATCCCATATGTGATAGTGGTCCCATAGAATTAAAATGCCGTATTTTTACTATACCTTGTCTACGCTTAGATATGTTTAGATACACAAATGCTTACTATTGTGTTACAATTGCCTACAGTATTCAGAACAGTCACACGCTCTACAGGTTTGTAGCCTGGGAGCAACAGGCCCTACCATATAGCGTAGGTGTGTAGCAGGCTGTGTTTGGGTTCGTGTAAGTGATGTTTGCTTTATGATGTTTGTGCAATGACAAAACCACCTAACAACGCATTTTTCAGAATTGTATTACTGTCGTTAAGTGATGCATGACTGTACCACAGTTTATCTTCCGTGTCACATCTGGGCTATTTTCAGGTTTGGATTATTAAAAATAAGGCAGCTCTGAGCATTTGTATACAAGTCTTCAAGGGGACATAGGTGATCTATTTCCTAGGAGTAATGGCTGGGTCATATGATAGGTATGTTTTCAAAATAGTTGTACTATTTTACATTCCCACTTATAGTCCAAGAAAGTTCCAGATGCTCTCTGTCTTTATCAAGACTTGGTTTGTCAGTTAATTTCAGTCATTCTAATAGGTGTGTAGCTATATCTTATTGTGGTTTTAGTCTGTATTTCTCTGAAGACTAATGACATTAACCATGTTTTCCTGTCAATTTGCCATTCATATATCTTCTTATGTGAAGTGTCTGACTAAGATTTTTACCCATTTTGTAATTAGATTGCTCATCTTATTTTAAAGGGGTTATATATATTTTAGAAACAAGTCATTTGGCAGATATACATATTTCAAACGTTTGATTCCAGTTTGTGGCTTCTACTTTTGCTTGCTTTTGACGAGCGAATGGTTTTGATTTTGATGAAATCAAATTTTATCATTTTTTCTTATCTTGTTTTTGTTCTTTGTGGTCTACGAAATCTGTGCCTACTCTAAGGTAGCTAAGATTTTCTCCTTTCTTCCTGATGTTTGTAATTTTAGCTCTTACATTTAGACCTTTCCCTTGAAGGATAATTTTTATGTCTGGTGTGAGGTAAGAGTTGACATTTTCTTTATATTGATATACAGCATCAACTTTTTGAAAAGCCTATTTTCTCTTAGTTAAATCACATTAGCACCCTTGTAGTCAATCAACTGGCCATTGTGTGGGTTTATTTCTGGGCTCTATTTTGTTCCATCGATAGATTGGTAGATATATAATTCTTTTGCCAATGCTCAAATGTCTTGATTAGTATAATTTTATAGTAAGCCTTGAAATCAGATAAAATAAGTCCTCCAACTTTGTTCTTCCTTTTAAAAAATTGCTTAGGTCATTTCAGATCTTTGTGTTTCTATATATAATTTTAATCAGCTCTCAAATTTCTGCAAAAAAAATCTTGCTGGAATTTTTATTGGTATTTAGTGACAAATTTGAGGATATTTGAAATTTTATGGTATCAGGTGTCTAATCCATAATCATGGCATACTTCATTAATTTAGGTCTTCTCAAACTTCTCTAAACAATGCTCTGCAATTTTTAGTGTGGAGTTTTGGACATCTTTTATTATTTATTCTTAAGTGTTTTATATGGTTTAGTTGCTACTGAAAAGGGATTGTACATTTTAAATTTAATTTTCCTGTAGTTTACTAGTATAAGAATATATATATATATATATATTTTTTTTTTTTTTTGATACAGCGTCTCACTTTGTTGTCCCAGGCTAGAATACCAGGTGTCATACCTCACAGCAACCTCAAACTCTTGGGCTTAAACGATCCTCTTGTTTCAGCCTCCTGAATAGAACTGAGACTACAGGCATGCACCACCATGCCTGGCTAATTTTCTGTATATTCAGTAGAGACGGGGTCTCACTGCTACTCTAGCCACCATACCCAGCCTAGAATATAACTGATTACTGTGTACTATAATATCTTGTATCCTGTGAAATTGCTAAATCCATTCACTAATTCTAATCGTTGTTTTGTAGATTCTTTCATATTTTCTACATATCATCTATAAACATCATTTCCTTTCCAATTTGTATGCCTTTTTATTTCCTTTTCTTTGCTTACTGGCTAAAACCTGCAAAACAAGGTTTTTGAATTAGAAGTAGTGAGAGTAAACAGGGATCTTTTTTCTGATTTAAGGTGTAACAATTCAGTTTTTCACTACTGAAAGAGGTATTCTGGTTTTTCTTAAAGACGCTCTTTATCAGTTTAAAGAGGCTTCCTACTCTTCTTAGCTTGCTGATAGTTTTTATCATGAAAGGATGTTCAATTTTTAAAATAACATAATATGAATCTTGTCCTTTGTTCTGTTAACATGGTGGGTGACATTAATTGATTTTTGAATGTTAAACCAAACTTACATTCCTGGGAAAAAGGCTATTTGTTCAGGTTCTAGTATCCCTTGTATGTACTATTGGATTCTAATAACTAATATCTTCTATTTTCTTAAGCTTTCTTCTTATCTTTATTATTTTCTTTCTTCTACTTGCTTTGTGTTTACTTTGCTCTTGCTTTTTCAGATTTTGCAGGTGGAAACTTACATCACTGTTTTTATACCTTGCAATATCTTCTAATTTAAGCATTTGAAACAGTTTCATGTTCTTGTTTCCATTCGGATCAGCATATTTTCTTTCTTTTTTTTTTTTTTTAGAGACAAGAGTCTCACTTTGTCACCCTTGGTAGAGTGCCATAGTGTCACAGCTCACAGCAACCTCCAGCTCTTGGGCTTAGATGATTCTTTTGCCTCAGCCACCCGAGTAGTTACAGGCACCTGCCACAGTGCCCCGCTATTTTTGTTGCAGTTTGGCCGGGGCTGGGTTCGAACCTGCCACCCTCAGTATATGGGGCAGTCACCCTACTCACCAAGCCACATGAGCTACCTGGATCAGCATATTTTCTAATTTCCCTTGTACTTTTATGTTTGACCAATGAATAGAAGTGTGTTATGGTCAAAGAATATATTATGTTGTAATTATGTACAATTTTGACCTTTGTAATTTTATTAATTTTATTGAGAGTTATGTTATGAACCAGCATATTGTATAACTTGGTGATGCAGTATGTATACTTGAAAATTATGTGTTTTATGCAGTTGTTGTACGTAGTACTTTAGAAATGTCACTTAGATCAAGTTGATTTTTAGTGTTGTTCTCATCTTTTATGTCTTCATTAATCCTTTTCTTTCTTTCTTTTTCTTACTCTATCTTTTTTTTTTTTTTGTCTAAGGTCTTAGCAATTGCTGATGCAGTGAGTTAAAATTTTCTACTATGTGTCAAATTTTCCATTTCTTCCTTTTCTTCTCTCAATATTTTCATAATACATTTTAGGTCTCTGTTGTTAGATCCCTGTACATTTATAATTGTCATTTCTTCCTGATGAATGATCTTTTTTATTATTAAAAAATATCCTTTTTTGGGTGGCACCTGTGACTCAGTGGGTAGGGCACCAGCTCCATATACTGAGGGTGGCAAGTTCAAACCCAGCCCCAGCCAAAATGCAACAAAAAAAAATAGCCAGGCATTGTGGTGGGCACCTGTAGTCCCAGCTACTCGGGAGGCTGAAGCAAGAGAATCACCTAAGCCCAGGAGATAGAGGTTGCTGTGAGCTGTGTGATGCCACAGAACTCTACCGAAGGCAATAAAGTGAGACTCTGTCTCTTCAGAAAAAGAAATATCCTTTTCTACTGGTAATACTCTTTGAAATCTGTTTTATCTAATACTAATATGGCCATTCAGCATTCTTGTGCTTATTGTTTACGTGATTTATTTTTTTCCAACTAGTTAATTTCAGTCTATATATGCCTTTATATTCTAAATGTAGCTTTTGTAGGAAACATGTAATATGATCTTTATTTTTAAATTTATTCTGTCCATTTCTGCATTTAAATGATTAACACTATCCATTATCTCCCATTAGTTGTCCAAGACTGTTCCCTGGGTCATTAAATCCCTGACATTTTTGGTCTCTCCTTCCTGTCAGGCTGGGCATGGTCTTGTAATAAGAAGAAGTCAACATGTGGAGGAAGAACAAGTGCTAAAGAGATGTAGAGAGGACAGTGTCTCCTTCAGAGGAAGGAAAGAAAAAACTGGGAATGGTGTTTTATTTCTTTGCCAGAGTTATGCAATGATGTTAGTTAGGAGAATTAAATCTGGGGATATCAGATAGATGCATGTTGAAGGGTTGAGGACAATGAGCCCTGGTAGAAAGACACCAAAAAGAGTGGGTGAAAAAAGGACACAGAAATCAGCTTGTAAAGACAAATTTAAAAAGCTAATTTTTTGAGTATTCACTATGCCTTTAATTCCAGTGCCTAGCTACTCACCTGTATTATTTGATTGTATATTTATAACAATACCTTGTGTTAGATAGTATTATTTCACAAATGAGGAAAATGAGACTTAGAGAAGGCAAGTTCCACAGGTGGAAAGGACAAAGGATTCCAACCCAGTCAATCACACTCTAGATTGCTAGAAGGGCGGCGTGAGACATCATTGCCAGCTCCTTAGGCCTTGGTGTATTTGCCACATATGCTCTGGGGTGTGTGTCTATCAGAAAATTAAAATTAAACTCTGCAAACAGATTTTTTATAAGCTGGATGACCAATGAAGCGTTGCTCAGTCTGCATTAGCCCCTGAGGGCTCCAGAAAGAGCAGGCACAGGGTGCTCCTAGGAACTTTAAATCAGCTTCTACTGCAGGGGGGGATGAGGGGCAGGCTTCTGGGTCCCACCCTGAGCTGATCCACAGCACAGGGCTGGCATGAGATATTAGGATGAGGTAAAGGGAGGGTCTGTGACATCCCACTCATTTCCTGCTGTGTGGAACAGCAAGGATGGCTCAGTTCATGGAGCCAATGAGGGAGATACCCTTCCACGTGAAAACTCAAGGCTCCGGGTGGCCTCTCACGGGAATGCTGTTCGTTCAGCACAGACCGTTTCTCTGATTTACAGTGTTCTCAGTTGCAATTTATATTGACTCAGCTGCAGGCACACAGCTGACACAGCTGTGCTATCATCTGAAGATTGTTAATTCCTCATATAAATGTGATGACACGCATGCATATGCTTTGGTCCAGGTCTGTGTAGAAAATAAGTGAGCAACTGCCACCTTTCTAAAATTGCATGGGAGACATAAACCCACTTGGTAGGAGGCTACTACTAAATCTAAACATCTTACACTATTTACTGCTGTGCTAGCTGGGCTTTAATCATGCCACTCATGTTATTCTCTCTCACATACACCCCTTCTACAAAGTCACTCCCCTCCTCTCTGCCTTGGACATTTCTATGAGGGCTGTGGGATGGAGCACTTCCATTTTGTGACAAAAAAATTGAAGTCCAAGAAGAAAGAGAGTAATTTACCACAGGGGAAGCAGGAAGTCTTCGTTCAGTGGACTCTGCAATGGAGTACAGCACCTGGGTTAGACACCCTGTCTACCTATGACACTATGGAATGAGAACTGTCAGTCCACAGGGCTGCTCAAAAAATGCTCTGCTTTCTCTAGAATTCATATAGATCTGTATGCGTTTCCATTGGCCGCCATGATGAAAATCACAAACTTGGTGGCTTAAAGCTAAACAAATTCACTCTCTCACTGTTCTGAAAGCTAGAAGTCTGAACTGAAAGCAGTGGTGGTTTCTTCTGGAGGCCCTGAGGAAGAATCAATTTCTCATTTGCTTCTAGCTTCTGGCGACTGCTGCCAATTATCAGTGTTTCTTGACTTGTTACTGCTCCAACCTCTGCCTCTGGCTTCACGTCACCTTCTCTGTATGCTTTTTATAAGGACATTTGTTTTTTAATTTGGGGCCTGCCTGGATAATCCAGGGTGATACCATCTCAAAATTCTTAACTTAATTACATCTGCAAAGATGCTTTTTCTAAATAAAGTGATGTTCATAGGTTTCAGGAAAGTGACTCATCCTACTAGATATTGCTTGTGTCCTATTCCTTTGGTTTATTTGAGTGATCTTGGACTTGCTACATGCTACAGCTCGGGAGAACACTGCAGTCCATCATTAAATAAAAAAGTGTTTAGTGAGTTTTAGTCTGAGAATTTAGCTAGGAGATAGTGATAATGAAACAAATGAGATTTAGCACTACCCACATAACTGTAATCTAGTAACAGTTTTATAAGCAACTGAGCCCCCAAATGGTGAGTTATGAGCACTTTAGCAGGCATCATGCTGTTATCCTGTTAGAGACATACTTAGCTTATGTGAGTGATTTTAGCAACAACAAAGAGCTCTCCTAAAATCCCACTCATAGTTAAAAGAAATAATATTATTTCCTTTGTTTTGGGGGTGCACCCCACATATGGGAGATGCTAGTGCATGAAGTTGACAGAGGTAAGACATGCCAGACCTAACCCTTTCAAAGGGTTCACCTGGTATGTGGTAGAGTTTTGACTGGTTTCATCTCTTTGATTCCTTTGTCCAGACACTCAAAGTGAATGTGGAGCTCCCAAAACTTTTCACTGTATCAACTAAACCTGCTAAACCATTCCCAAAAGGCAATGAAGAATCAAAAGATGGGACTTGATAAATGAGGAATGCACTGCTCCACAGCAAAAATAACTGCTTTGAATCTTTTTTTCCTAATTTAGGAGACTCTAGAAACAAGGACAAGTTCCCATAGAGCTCTACATTCGCTCCTGGCAGACACTGGCCCAATTTACTTTCTCTGTCAATATAGATTTTATAACTAATTTACTAAGACAAGGTCCCTAAACCACTGGAATTTATAAGAATCAAGATCATTCATTCACTGAACGAATTGTGTCTAAAATTAAGGGAGTGCCAGATGCTTTTAATTCTGCTTCGTAATCTGTTCCATCACCACTAGTGTACTGCTAAGAATATTTTGCCTCAGCAAAATATTTTGAGATCTCAGCTCAGTTAAGTCTTTGCTATTTTATAAGCAGCCACTGTTCATTGCTCTCTTAAGGTTATAACTTCTCAAAGGCAGTGTACATGGGTATGAACAGAAAAAGAGAAAAAACAGTTATACCTTTATGAATGCACATTCCTCAATTTTGCAAGAAGCATCAGAAAAGGTTTAATCTCCTGTAATCCTAGAAGACTAAAGCTTAAAAGTAAAGCTTGAGCAAAGCATTGTATTCTTCATTATGGGTCACAGATAAGATCAGGGCCAAGAGCTTCTTGTTTGGGGCTTTCTCTTGTCCAAAAAGGGAGAAGGGTGGGATGGATAAAGAGAGAGAGATCATCTTTCGACAAGTAGATGATCTTGCCTGACTCAAAGCCCAACTTGCTAAAGCCACCAGGGCCAGCTGTTTCAGAAAGGAACCAGAATGGAGGTGCCCACAAGAAAGGTCTGATTTGGATTCTAACTTAAAATTGCATTTCCAGACACAGGAAAGGATGTGCTCCTGGCCGATTCTCCCTGCTATTGTCATGACCAGAATTCTTCTGGCCCACATTCATGCTTAGTTGTTTGGATATATTTGATCCCCAGGCCATCACACCGACTAGCTGATTAAACACCTTAGAATGGTTCTCTGGGTGAACTCCAATCTGGTGTTAACTGTTGGGGAAGCTGCCTTGTGCTTTCTACTACTTCTATAGCAATGCATTTTTCCGGCAAAAGAAGTCCCTAGACCATTCTCATTAGCCCTTATAATTCTTCTTTGGCTTTCTTTCATATTGCAGAAGACTTCCAGGTTTTCACCTGGAGAGTTCATTACTTAGGGTTGTTTATCCCTAAGGTCACGAGCACATGAAGAACTGACTTATTCAGACCCTGGCCAGTTTCCTCTTTCAGGACATATTCTAGACTACCCTCTCACACCAGCAGCTACAGCACTATTTACTATGGATGTGACACTGCAACTCTAATATTAGCTTAATAAAACTTGGCAATACATGGCCCCAAATACTTACTTTTCTAAGAACACTATCTAGATGATTTGCATCCTCAGACCTGATTATTCAGTCCATAAAACATCTGTTCCTTAGACCTGCCTGGAGAATTTGCATGTAGTCTCTTCTGTCTGTGGGGAAACTGGTGAGCCTTAGGCCACAAAAATGCTCTACTTTTCATGATACCAAAAGTCATCCAGAAAAAGACTGGACTAAAACCATCAATACTTTTCTCAGTATTTTATCTTGAAGGGAAAACTATCACTTGCAAAATAAAACATATAAAAAAATAGCAAGGTATAACATGCAACTTTGGAAGAGGAAGAGAAAGGAGTAATTATCAGTTTGGTTAAGTCATGTTTGCTTTCTTTTTCCTCTGTGTGTTGATGTTAGTGAGGTTTTTCTCAGGGTGCAAGTTTTAGTAGAGTCCAGGCAAGTATTTTCTTGGATCACCTTTGGATCCAAATGGTGAAGTCATGATTGCTCAATTCACATGTGAAGGTGACAGCAGAGAGAAGAATGGCCTAGAATTGAGGCCAGTGAGAAACAATTTGTTTTTAATCATGAAGAAGGTAAGCTTTTGCAGCCACCTGCCTAAAAACATGGCTCCAATACGACCAAATGGAGGTGATAATTCACATAAGGAACTCCTCAAATAAATGCGTTCCACCCTAAAATGCTTTTAGTGATAGAATAAATTAGTGCCGGCAGAATACTTTGAGATAGTTGAAAATACTTTTTCTTTTCTGAACTGGCAATAATTCTCTGATGGACAACTAGGAAAAAAATAGAGTGTATTGAGTTTGCCTTTCATTAGAAAAGCAACATAAGATTATTGCGGGGGGGGGGAATGAAAAATATAGAAATGAAGGGAGAGAAAAAAGCCACCCACCTGTAGACCCACTAGATTAGAAACAATTTTGGGAATCAGTGGAATTTTATGAAAAGAATATAATCTTTGGAATCAGAAAGATCTGGGTCTAAGTCTAGCTGCCAGTTTTATGACCTTGGTCAAATCCCTTCAATTTGTGCAAATGGACATTGACCAAAAAATTTGATCAGTTTTACATATCAGAGTTACTGGAAAGGAACACTCACCTTTTCTTTTCACATGCTGCACTGGGTTTTAAATCAGTATTTCACTGTCTTTAATGTTCTTGCTTGTTTATTTTTCTTTGTTACAAGCTGAACTCCACATTACGGGCCTTCTCATTTGGTGCTCCAGGGCAGCGGCATTTTGGCTAAGATTCCTCTTAAGGAAGCTCCTGCCTTCCTCCCCCAACGAGCTTTCCTTTAGCTCTTTCCTAGACACCTTCACTCCCTATTGGCCACAGCCATGCCAGTGATGTCTCACTCTCCATTCTGAAAGAGGGAGCAGCTCATGACCCTCCTTCTTGCTTCCCAAAGGAAACACAAGCTAAGATAAAAATAGTTAGGATGAATTACAAGGACATCATATTTCAAAGAACTACTTATGATATTGTGTCAACATGATAATTTAATTCAGAATTCAAATATTGGAAAAGCTCCTGCTGCTCTTGCCCACTGCACTTTCTAGTCTGTTTCTTGCCCACTGCACTTTCAAGTCCTTCCCACACAGCGTGCAGAGCACAGCACCCACAGGTCCTGGGGGCTGCCCTCAAGCAGGGAGGAATGTGAAGGTCTGTGTAGAAACTCTCCACTGCTCAAGCTTCCCAGAGAGGCTTCTGGAGCTCATGCATAAAATTCAAAAAGCTCAGCAATGATGAAAACTTGATGCTTATTGAAAACCAAAACAAAGCAAAATAAATGACCACTTGGCTTATCGACACCTTTCCTGAGATGAGATGAAATGGTGCTTTATGAAAAGCTGTGGGTTGTAAAATTAATTTCACAGGCATAGTTCAGCATTTTTTAAGTGAAAGAATAGAATAAAATAGAAAATATTAAAGGAGAATATAGATGATACAGATAGATACTGTTTCAGCATGCCTTTGAAAAGCAAAGCAAAACATTTGTTTCCGTGGTCACAGTCAGAAATGTTTAAAAACTTTTGCTATGGTCTGAATGTTTGTTTCTCATCCCCCACAATTCATCCATTAAAGCCTAATCTGCAGTCTGGTGGTATTAAGAGGTGAGGCCTTGGGCAGGTGATTAGGTCATGAGGGAAGAGCCTTCTGAGGGAATTAGAACCCTTATAAAAGAGGTCCAAAGGAACTCATGGGTCCCTTCTGCCATGTGATAGAAAATGCCATCTATGAGGAGAAGGCCTTCATCAGACACTGAATATGCAGGGGCCTTCAATTTGGACTTTCCAATATCCAAACCTGTGAGCAATAAGCTTCTATTGTTTGTAAATTACCAGTCTGAAGCACTTTGATACAACTGCCTGAGTAGACTAAGACAAGCTTCGGGATATGAACTTGGGTCTAGGGAGAGAGTAGGGTGACAGGACAGGTTTGAAATAGGCTTGGAAGAAAGAAAAGGGATGTGATTAGGGAAATGTGAGTGGTTGGTGGGTGCCCAAAATAGACTAATTTTCACAATTCTGCCAAAGTCCACACATACACACACACCATACCAAATCCTATGTATGCATTTGCCTAGCCCTGGCACCACTCTCCTAAGTTCACCTCCTCCCCACCCCTGCCAATTCTCCAATTGCTGCCTGTGGCATAAATGCCATAGACTCCACCATTTAGCTAAGAAAATCTTCTTGGAAACTATTGGTTCCAGTAAATACCCACGGGAAGAAGATCAAAAGACCTGTTTCTTGGGCTAGGAATAATGTTAATGAAAGGGTGATCAACCCCTTGTTTACATAGCTTCCTATTTTAGAGTTTCTGCTTTGGAATATTTAGATTAATAAGAGTGTCATAGACAGAACCTCCAGTTTTAGGTGAGATGAAACTCCATTGTAATTCAAACATGAGAAAACTTGAAGTTTTATGTTCCTAGCCACCTGCATCATGTGCTCCACAAACATTGCAACTATCCTTCCTAAGAAAGGTCAATTAAACCACATCCACCTTTCAGTTCTCTCTAAATGGAGCAGAGAGCATGTGTGTGGTTCCTTCACTCTGTGTCTTAATCTCAGGCAGTACCCACGGAAGGTTGGACAACCTAGCTAAAGCCACAGAGACCTCTACAAAGTCTCATTTCTTTCTTTAATACATTTAAAGCATTCTCGTATCTGGCCACCACGGAAATCCCAGGGTAAGAGTAAGGTTGAGAATTCTTGGGGGAAGGGAACTGAAAAGGACTCATCCACAAAACACTATCCCCATACCCAGAAGTGGGTTTAGTGAGAGGTGGAGAGGTAGCAGTGGCCCCTGGGTCCGTCCCCAGCCTCCCTCCCTACCTCCCATGGGGCTTAAAGGCAACTTTGACTGTGTTCTCTGAGGTTCTTCACTGTTGTTCTCCCCTCTCCCCAGCCCCCTGACACTCTCCTATAACATTTACCTGCACTAGACAGATAATTCAGATCACCTCACCTGGGAAAATTTTCTCAAAGAACTTTGCTTCTTCCTCTACCCTCTGAAAATTTTACTTCTACAACTCTTAGGCTTAAATTTGGTCTGCCTTCAGATCCAATATCATTCTATTCTTTGGGTTCTAGGTGGTGATTTCAAGGGTGAGTTCACTTTACAAGAATCCATTGAGTTGAATATTTATGATTTGTGCATTTTTCCCTTCATATGTTATGTTTTAATACAACAATTTTATTTATTTATTTATTTTTATTTATTTTTTTTGCAGTTTTGGCCGGGGCCAAGTTTGAACCCGCCACCTCCAGTATATGGGGCTGGCACCCTACTCCTTGAGCCACAGGTGCTGCCCCAACAATTTTAAATATTTGTACATTCCGCACTTGTCTGTTCCCTGAAGACTACGGTCTCTGTGTGCCCTAGACTTATAGCAAAATGCCTGGCACCTAAAGAGTTCAGGAGGTATTGATTTAAATATTAGTGAACCCATAACAAGGACCAGGAGGAAATTAAAAAATCATTGAGCTGGAAATATAAAAACTTGAATACTGGTTTTGGGTCTGTTGTCATTTACCTGAGCTAACTTGGGCAAGTTACTTGGCCTGTCTACGGTCAGCTTGAACAACTACAAAATGAACTCCTGTGCACTTTTCTTCTTGAGGATTCTTTTAGGAACTAGATAAAATTTTCTACATGAAAATATATAGACAAGTGTCATGTGCAGGAAAAACTTGAGGTAGGTTTTATCAGGAGCCTCCTGCTTGTGCTCCTGTGGCTTGGTCTGGGTTGGATTGCAAGAAGTTGGGGTGGAAACTTTGTGTCTCTCTTTAGCAGTTAGACAAGAAATGCTTTTACAATATTAAGTATTTTAAAAGAATATCCCCTCCTCCTCCAGCCTGGATCCCATAATTCACTTCAAAAATCCTGCCTCATGCTTTTGCTGGACCCCTGTTTGCAGTCCCCCACAAGGTTTGACTCATAAGGACCCCTCTGTTTTTCCCCTGGGGTCCACACACTGGAGTCACTCACTGTTCACCCTGTAGCAAGCAGAGCTGTCACTGACAGGAGGCAGCTGCTATTGACTGGTAGAAGGGCAGTGAGGGAAAAGAGAGAAATGGGGTGTGTGAAGAAGCACAAAGATTATGTAGAGGAAAGGGCCTGATCACCCTGGCCATGGGCTGACATGTAAAGGAGAGGACCTCCTAGGACTAGATGACACTAAATTTCTTGCTCAGAATTTGAATGGTCAATCAAAAAGCAATGCTAAATTGTCTTCTTGTCCTAGATATGGGGCTCCCACCAGAGCTAGAAAGCTAATCTAGGGTGCCAACTTTGTGCCGCAGTTTGAATCTGGGCTCTATGGCTTCCTAGCTCTATGACCTTGACCTCTCTAAACCTCAGAGTTTTTTTCATCTGCAAATATGCTAGTAGGTATCTGATGAGTTTTCCACAAGATCAAATTAAAGTTCTCAGTAATTATTATTACTATGCTAAATAAATTTTATGGGAAGCCATTGATGTGGACTGAGCTCTGGACTAGACCACAATAAATTAACCCAAAATGAAATCACTAAGCTTCCAAAAACCAAGACCTAATCTGTCTACTTGTAGTATCTGATGATCCAAGAAATCAGGAGGTAGATCATAACCAAATCCCCAAACAGGCCAGTTTTATCCAGCATGATAAGTAAGTTCCCTCTGCTTTAATCCTTACCAAAAAAAGTAATGTTAAGTAACTTGACATTAACCAATTTGGGAGGGAGGGTTTGTACTTACTTGAGCTACCTTACAAAAATGAACTATTCTACCTGCTTGCCAGAGCAACTTTATATTTTGTGGATGGGGTGCTGCCTGATTCATGAATTGCTAATAAAAGCCAATTGGATCATTTGTTAAACCAAATTTGTTGAAATTTTGTTTCTTGACCATAAAAGTAGGAAGGAGAGCCTTATGAATGGTTGGCATCAAAAAAAAAAAAAAAAAAAGTTGCCCAAGAGTAATGTGTATAGGTGCTAAGAAGATGAGAAGGACAAACAGAGAAAGACCACAGAGCAAACATTTGAATCTGGATGTTTGGGAGAGTCAGGAGGGAAGGACCATAACTCAAGGGACAGAAATTATGCCATTTATGATAGCATAAACATTTGCTGTGTCAAGTGATTATCAGAATCATTAATATGACAAGACTTAGTTAGTTTTTGGTATCTAACACTTGCTGTGTCAAGTTATTATCAGAATCATTAACATGACAAGACTTAGTTAGTTTTTGGTATCTAACACTGTAATAGAGTTGGTAAAATTTACCAACATTAAATTAGCTATATCATGTAGGCAAAGATTTCTTAAACACATTACACAAATATATAACTCATACAGAAAAAGATTTATAAATTAGATTTCATTAAATTCAAGAACTGTCTGCAAAATGACACCATTAGGAGAGGGAAAAGGTGAGCCACAGACTAAGAAAATATATTTGCAATTTGTACATCTAACAGAGGATTTAAAGAAATTGTACATGTCAATAAGATAAAAGCAGTCAACTCAAATAGAGTTGACCCTTGAACAACATGAGGGTTAGGAGTGCTGACTCCACTCCCTGCATGGTCAAGAATCAGAGTATAACATTTGACTCTTTAAAAACCTAATAGCCTACTAGTGACCAGAAGCCTTACCCACAACATAAGCAGTCAATGAACACATATTTCATATGTTGTATGCATTACGTATTGTATTCTTATAATAAAACAAGCTAGAGAAAAGAAAACATCATTAAAAACCATCAGAAGGAGAAAATATATTCACTATTCATTAAGTGGAAGTGGATCATCAGAAAGGTCTTCGTCCTCATCCTCTTCATGTTGAAGAGTGGAGGGGTTGGCCTTACTGTTTCAAGGGTGGCAGAGGTGAAAGAAACTGTATAAATGAAACCTCACAGGTCAAACACCTGTTATTCAAAGGTCAACTGTAAATGCTATTTTAAAGGGAGACAGACAAGTGGCACATGACTTGAATTTCACTCACAAAAGAAGATTTACAAATGGCCAATGAATATATGAAAAGGTGTCTCTTCAGTAGGGAAATGCAAATTAAAACTACTCATTGCCCACCAAATGGCAAAAGAAAAAAAAATTGTGTTGGCAAAAATATGGAACATCTAGAACTCTGACACATTACAGTGGGGAGTGGAAATTGGTACAAACACTTTGGAAGTGGGTTGAGGGTCATGTTAGCTATTTATATTTATTTCCTACAGTCCAAAATTCCATTCCTTGGTGCACAAACATAGTCATAGCAGCACTGTTCACAGCATTCCTGGCTGAGAACAGCCCAAATATTTGTTACAAACAGACTACATAAGCAAGTTGTGATGAATTTATAAAAATCAAATTTTATTCAGCAATGAAACTGAACTGACTGCTACTAACACAAAAATGTGGAGACTAATATTGAGTAAAAGAAGCCCAACACAGACTGATTTCATTTACATAAAGATGCAATGGTGGAAACAACCTAGGGTGATCACATGAAGATAATGATTACCTTTAGAGGAGGGGGAGGTGACTGAGAGGGACACAAGGGGGACTTCTAGAACAATGCTTATGTTCTATTTCTTGATTTTATGAAGGTTACACAATTTTAACTTTTGTAAATTCAAATATATTTATGAATTTTGTACTTTTCTGAATGGGTTAAATAAATCGTGGTATATGCATACCACAGAATATTATGCAGTCTTAAAAAAAGATGGAGACTTTACCTCTTTTACATTTACATGGATGTACCTGGAACATATGCTTCTTATAAAGTATCTCCAAGAATAGAAGAAAAAATATTCCATGTACTCAGTACTACTATGAAACCAATTTACAATCACTCACACTTTCATATGAAGAATAGATCACATCTATGGCCCAAGATGAAGGAGGGAGAAGGAGGGTTGGGAAGGGAGGGGGGAGGTCAGATTGAGGAAGGGTGAATGGTGGGATCACACCAATGGTGCATAATGCAAGGGTACATGTCAGACCTATTAGTATAGAGTGTAAATGTCTTAACACAATAACTAAGTAAACAAGATGAGGTATATATTAACCAGTGTGATGTAAGCATTCCTAATTCTATATGAAATCAGCACATTATACCCCATAAATGCATTAATGTATACATGATCTATGTGTTTATGATTTAATGAAACAATCGTCAGCTTTTCCTAAAACATTAAAAAATAAATAAATAAAACTAAGTTTACTTATAAACCAAGCAGATCCTACCCCACCCCCCACCTACCCAGAGAGAACTGCATTATTGTGATTTGTGGAATGTGTTGCCCATGTGAGCCTGATTTTGCCAGGTGACCCAAAATGTTGCAGCCTTTCAGGGAGGAGAGGCCTCAACCCTTCCAGGATGCCTGAGCATGGGCAGAAAGATCAGAGAGGCCATGAAATGTTATTAAAGTACAACTCCCTGAGAAATAACTTCTACACAGGAGCCCATGTCACACAGCGCCAAAAGAAAGCTCACACAACCAGGCGCAGGGGAGGGCCTCAGGGAGGCAACAGAGGCTGCATTTGGACTATGCTCATTGCCACGAGGCAGGCACTGTCATTAGAGAGAAGGAAACTGAGGCATGAGTACCCATCTCCAGGTCACATGTAGTCAAAAGGCAAGATCTGAGTTCAGTATCTGAACTTCCTGCAGCCTGGCTTCAGAGCTTGGGAGCTTTACGGTGCGGTGCAACCTCCTGAAGGTGGATGAAATCAAGGGCAGGGCTGTCTGGTTGACATGTGATGTGAGCAACATATGTGTTTTTTAATTTCCTAGCAGCCACATATGAGAAAGTAAGAATACTGGTGTGCAATTGGGTTTAAAATTGTATTTTATTTAATTCGACATATCCAAAATATTATTTCCTCATATCTTACATATAAAAATAACATGATTGATAAGATACTTCACTGTTTCAAATACTGAGTCTTATTTTCTACTTGCAGCACTTCTCTGTTTGGACTAGTCACATTTCCAAGGCACGTGTGGCAGGTGGACACAGTACTGGACAGCACAGGGCTGGGGAGAGGAATGGCCTGTGAGAAAGTGTGAGATAGCAGGGGTAGGAGCCTCTGGGGCATCTTTTGTGAACTGCCTGAATCTGGGCCTTCTGACAGCTGCCTCCAGGGAAGTTTGCTCTGCCACTTGGCAGAATCCAAGGCTGAAAGTGCACATGGAAAGGGGCCTCTCACAGAATCACGAGCACGCACAGGCTTCAGACCCACAAGTGAGTAAGAGGAAGAACCCACTTTCAGACACATTCGTATAAATCTCAGAGTCCAAGGCTGAGCCTGTGGTCCTGAGAGCCTCTGTCTCCACTTGACACTCTCACCTCTCCAGTCTTGTCCTTTCCCGCCCACTCCCTGTCAGGCAGTCCCTCTCAGGCTCCTTTGTCACCATCCTCACCCTCCCACATATCCCCACCCTCTCTCTCATTCCTGACTTCACATGATCCATGAGGAGCCCAGTTCACCTGCAGTTACAGTCTGGCCCATGCAATCCAGCATTGTTCTGTATTCCATTACCACAGTCTGCTCAGTTTCACAGCCAGCTTGGCCCCCAACTAGAGCTGTGTGTTCTACCCACAGTGTCGGAGAGACAGCAGGCAACTTAGAGATAAGTATTGTGAGAAGGAAACCCCCAAGGGTTGAAAGAAGCAGAGTTCTCATGCGAGCAGTGCACTTAAGATGACATTTTATAGTTGTTGCGCATTTGCCAAATAATGTCCGACTAAATCATGCCTTGAAGTCTGTCTCAAATAATTCTCCTTCTGTATAGGAAACCATGATACGGTAATGCGAACTGTGTCCGTATTTAACTCATTTAGAGATTCTGGCATTTACATTTCTAGATGCTCAGGCAACTATGGGCTGAGGAAGCTTATTTACAGACCAGCACACCATGCAGATGTGGGCGAGTTGTGAACAGTGCTAAGTGTCAGGGCCAGCTGCCACCAGAGGTACATGAAATGTAAATAAGCAATATTCTCAGAAGTCTGCAATAATGCCCTATTCCTGTGTAACTCTAGGAAAAAATTAATTTAAATAATATTATCCTATCTAGTCCTTGCTTTGAGGTCTCATTAAACAGTAGCAGGGAAATGACTCTGTTTCTGGGAAGTCAATGGCTACGTCTGCCGTAGCCATGAAACCTGTACGGACGAGACCACTAATAGTAGTGTGTTGTTAACCACAGGGCTAAACCTCCATGCTGGGACCTGGGTCAAGTACAAGATCTGTGGATAATTTGCAGGGTTGCTTCCTCTGTGAACTGATTCTCATCTCTGAAATGGAGGAAATGAACTTATATTTTGAGGTAGAGGAAAACACCAGGTAGAATGCACCATACATTATTGCTGCTAACAGAAGGGAGCTGTGAAAAAGAGAATAAAAGTGAATGATTCTCCCTTCAGGTGGGATGATGCTTTGAATCCAGTTTCATGAAAGGAATTATGGGGGCAGGGGAGGATATGAACCTCAGCAGGAAAAGTGCCTCAATTCATGGCACTCAAATGTTATCAGTGGAGCCAGGGTCTTCACGGTTTCATTTGTTTTGCTTTGTTTTATATATGTGCTCTTCATCCCTACCTGCCTCCCCCCCCACCGTAGGTACTCACTAGAATGTCCTTGGGTGTGTGTGTGTCCAGTAATACATGTGAAACTTTCAGATGTTCCCTCATCTCTGTATACATATATATTTAGCAATATATGTATATATGTATATACACAGTAAAGCAAAGAACTCATTCTTTTTCTTACTCCTTTTTTTACACAGCACTATGCTTTTAGGAGCTGTCTATGTGTCTGGTGCACACTATTCCAGATGTACCCATTCGTTCCACAGGGACAGACACAGAGGTAGGCACCAGGCATAATGGTTAGGCATGCCTCCTCAGGAGCCAGACTGCCTGGCACCATAACTTACTTAGCAGCTGTGTGAACCAAGCCCATTTACTCAACCTCCCCATTCCTCACTTTTCTCATGGAAACAGTAAGAGTGTCAACTTTATGCAGCACTTAGAGAATATAAAGTACGAGCATCCAGCAAGTCTTAGCCTTCAGTATCATCATCATTATCATAACTATTCCCACCCTCAGTGCTGCAGTGAACACCCTCATCCACGTCCCTTTGTGGACCCATGCCTGAGTTTCTCCAGGGTGTAGGCTCTAGAGAAGGATGGCTGGGTCACAGGGTGTGGGCACGCTTCATTTCACTGTGTACTGCCAAATGGCTCTCAGAATGACTGCCCCAGTCTACAGTCCCATCATCAGTTCCTGAGCATTCTGGGAAAGGTTTTCTCAGCCAGTGAGATTTTTAACGAGTCTCCCTTCTAGTTGCACTGACATCATCTGTCTGAGAGACTTCTGTCCAAGTTGAAAGGAGAAACAGCTTGAAGACACATGGCTGATTCAGGAGTCTCAGCAATTCTGTACTCTGGAGCCCTGTGGAGATTATAAAATAGGAGGAATCACCTGGGGTGGGGAAGAGGGCATGGAACTCTGGCTCTTAGCCACCAGGTAAAATTCCTGCCTTTGGGAACCACTGTCACTGATGGATACTGTCAGCCCAGGACAGAAACACCCAGGGAGGGCTAGGCCTGCAGAAGCTCAAGACCCCGGAGAAGCAGGAGGCTGCTGATGTGACTTAATGGGGTGGGGAAGTCCCCTTGTCCAGAAAATTGTCCTGTTGTCCAAGCTCTCTCCATGGCCTAGAGAATACTAGAAATGTCACTATTTCACTTGGCCTTTTGAATGAGGCCTACATTTTCCCTGGAAAACCATGTACTTCCACATGTCACCTGGAAGGCTCTTGGCTCAACACCTATTAGTACCAGAAGATATAAACATCTAAGCAGTAGTCATTGAATAATGTGAACATTTGTTAAATGTTTAGGGACAGAAAGGGGAATGTGTGTCTCATGCCCCCAGGGATAGTAAGTGTGGCTCTAGGGCAGATTCTGAAGCCCACTAATGAGTATAATTTCAGTCCAAACTGCATCCAGACCAACATAAAGATGCTAACTTTAATAGTTTCCAGTAATCCCATATCTAGTTCTGGAATTCAATAACCTCTGAAATACTCCTTTTTATGAGAGATGAGTCAGGAATATTTGGTTTCCTCTATGACTCCCTCATAAGAGTTCATTAAACTTCAAAGCAAAAGCTAGGTAATTCATCAGTTGCCTTACCCACTGGTGAGCTATTTCTTACTCAGGGCTAGTTTCTCCTTCTAAAAAGAAACCTCTGGCTACCAATTGTGCTGAAGTTGTTAGAAAGTGAAAGTTACACTTGTATATATGCTATGAACGTTTGTAGCCCACAGGTATGAGGGAAGATGAGAAAGAAACTCTAAATTAGGTACTAAGCCCATAGCTTTCTGCTCAGTAAAGTAAAAATCCTGTTATATAATTTGGTTTGAGGCTTTCACAGTCTGGTCTGAGACATGTTTTTTAGGTATCCAATGGTTTGTATGCTTGAAAAGATAACAGAAAAATATTTAAATTGCCATAGTAAAGGATCACTAATTTTAAAGATCCTTTCTCATTACTTTTTATTCTGTGTAATTTTATCCATGGATTAATAAGCTGCCATCTTGTAGGTTCTCAAAAAATATTTATTGATGTGTGAACAGTCAGTGAAGAGCAAGGTTCCTCACCCTGTTCTCTGATCTCACCAAGGCTGAGACCACCCTCACCTTCCCATATAGTCATTGATGCCATAAGGTGCATATTGATTACAATAAGAGATGTACTGAAATCTGACATGAAAATCTCAGGTGAAGATTGGCTGTCATTTTCCCATCTTTCAGCTAGCCCAGCTGAAGAATTAGTCTGAGGCATAACAAGATGGGAAAATGACAGCCAACTCAGGAGGAAGACAGACCAATGCCCTATAAGGATCAGCCTTAGGAAATGGATCAGCCTGAGAAAGGACAATGTTCACAAGGAACCTTTGGAGGAGGCAGTGACTGGTGTTGTAAGGCAAGGATGAATTAAACATGGAAGAGCCAGGTTGAAAGCTGATACAATGAGTAGGGTTTGGAGGCAGAAATCAGACAGGCAAGAATGGGAGATGCTGGGATGAATAAAATTGCAAGGAATAAAGGAGGCTGAGGCCTGAGACCTGGACCTAGAGGCCAGAAAGGGAGTTTATGTTAGTTTTCCCTTAACCATGTTTACTACGTTCATAGAATACTAATCCCCATCTCACCCTGACACTCCTGCATATAGAGAACAAGGGAGAAGCCAGGCCCTGTGGGACACAGGGAAGGCATCTTCTGAGTTTTTGTCTCCCCACTGTGATGCCAAATTGATATCCCTAAGTGTGCCAGTCTTTACCTTCTGGAACTAGATTCTGCTGTCTCCAAGCCTTTGTGTCCTTCCAGGTGACACTCATGCTGTCCCCATCCAAAGGCTTGTCCTGCCCCAGAAGAGATAGGCCCAAGGGCAGAGATTTAAGCCAGTCTGGCCCAAACATCTAGGTCCTGGTTTCAGTCACTGGCAGTCTCTAATCTGTCCCTGACTTTGAGCACCAATCCTAAAAACTGGCCCTTGGTCTTAATTCATAAACATTTACCACGAACCAGCCATTCTGAACCTTACTGGAGACACAGTTATGAATACAATACTGGCCTTAACCTCATGGAGAGTATGGCTAGGGAGAGACAGGGTTCTATAAATAGGCAGTCTGGGAGAAATGATAAATATAGGGATGGGGAAATGGAAGCCCGTAGGAGGGCAGGAGGAGGGAGGGAGGGACAAAAGAAACTTCTTAGAGGAAGTGAGAGCTAAACCCTGATGCCAGGGACGAGTAGAAGGGAACCAAGCAAAGAAAAGGTCTGCGGATGTAGGTGGGGCAGTGATGTTGAAGGAAGTAACAGCAAATTCAACAGCCCAAAGATCACAGAGCAGGAAAGGCCCAAGGATCTGAGCACCATATGGTTGAAACCAGAGGACTGTGGTGGTGGGACAGGAGATGTGACAAGTAGAAAGTAGGAGCCAGAATGACTGGCATTTCCAGTAGGGTCACCATAGCTGTTTATTGTCTAAATTGGAGACTCAGAGTTGTAAAGTGGAGCTGTTATGGCAAGCCAGTTCAAATCATCACCTTATTTATTTATTTATTTATTTATTTATTTTCATCACCTTATTTATATATCACTTTCAGGGTTTTGTTTCTCCTTGGGTCTCTATCTTTCTACACTGAGCCTCACCCCAGTGGCCTGCCAGAAAGTTAGGTTTCTCTAATGTAGTGGCCCTGACTTGGTTTTGCTGAACTTCTCCCAAGACCTGCCTCCCTGTGTATCTGAATCTCCATCAGTTCCTGTCCTCTGGATAACCCATAAACATGGCCAGTCCCATAGTCAGCCTCCCAATCCTCTTTCTGCCTGACCAACAGCCTCCTTCGTAGAGGCCTGGATTGGTTTTTCATATTCGCCCTGTACTTACATGGGTATAATTCCTTACTCTGGTCCCCCAGGTTCTTATCCCAAGGCTGTTAACTAGGGGGTACCAGATGATACAGTATTTACAATTTGCAAAAAGCAAATGTCTGACTTGTGGTAGAAGCTCAATACAACTTTACTTAATTTTTTTTAAATGACCAGAACTTAGCCACTGCCATAGGGCAGTGAACCTATGTGCGTATGTGCGTAGTCATTGTACACAATGCTTTTGATTAATCTTTTCCAAGTTTATAAATACACTTACTCCCAGACACCTGAACCACAAAAATCAACTGGGTTTTCACTTTGTCTTCCAGAAATATAGTCCATTACCGCTTCCCTGAGACGCCCAGGTTACCTACCTAAGGGCCTTTGTTGCATGTCTTAATCCATTTTATCTGATGCCCTTCTCTCTGTGTGCCCCTGCGTGCCTAGGAAACTTCCTTCCTGTCTCACTAAGGCTTACAGTGACTCACTTAGTGACAATGACAGTGACGCCACAGATCTTAGAATGAGTTTGGCTCAATGGTACCAATTATGGACTAATTCTCCTGCCTTTAGACTCAAGAACTCATAGGTGTGTCCCCCTTAGCTGGGCTTGAAGTTGCAACACCTACCTTAAAAACAACCTGGTCCACCATTCTTTGGCCTGAAATACTACCTCCATCTTCACTATTGGCCTGAAGCTGCAGTCAGGATAATTAAGACAACTTCTCTTTTAGGTTGTGGGATGTGGACGCAAGCACAAAAGTGCAGTAGTAGTGGCAATGATCCCACTAGCACAGTGTCCCCTGTGCTGGAACTTCCCATAAAGTTCACAGAATAAATTCTCCAGGACAGAGTTCTAGAGTAATACACCAGGACACTAGATTCATAAAGGTTTAGAATGTCAGTCCCATGAGGTAGGAAACGTCTTCGTTCTTCTTTTTTTTCTTTTGAGACAGAATCTCACTTTGTCACCCTGGGTAGAGTGCTGTGGCATCTTAGCTCACAGCAACCTCAAACTCCTGAGCTCAAGTGATTCTCTTGCCTCAGCCTCTTGAGTAGCTGGGACTACAGGCACCCGCCACAATGCCCGGCTATTTTTTTAAGACATGGTCTAGCTCTTGCCCAGGCTGGTCTCGAACCTGTGAGCTCAAGCAATCCTCCTGCCTCAGCCTCCCACAGTGCTAGATTTACAGGCATGAGCCACCACACCAGGCCCTCTTTCTTCTTCTTCTTCTTCTTCTTTTTTTTTTTTTTTTGGTTGCAGCCGTCATTGTTTGGCAGGCAGGGGCTGGATTCAAACCCGCCAGCTCAGGTATATGTGGCTGGAGCCTTAGCTGCTTGAGCCACCCTGTTCTTCTTCTTTCACTGCTGTTTCCCAGTGTCCAGCCCATGGCTTCTTATTTAGTATTTGTTCAGTAATACTTAAGTGCATGATTAAGAATATTGTCTATGAGAATTGTAAGTTTAAAAAATGAAAAGTAAAATAAAATCATAAGGGAGTTTGGATTCCTCTGATTTAAGAAACAATATATACATGTAAGAGGAACTTAACAGTTAAAGTTTTAATTTAAAGAATTGAAAGACTGAATAGGAGGTACTATTTTAGAGTATTAAAAATACACAATTTGGTTTCAAATCCAAGCTTTGATGTTTACTAGGTATGTCAGTGTAGGCAAGTTAGGCAGCCTCTCTGAGCTCAATATTTTTGTCTGTAAAAATGGGAATAATGCCTATAGTGACTGCCTAATGGAACTGATGTGCAAATTATATGAAGTAATACATGGAAAGGACATGGCACCCTGACTAAAGAGTCAGCCCCCATCATTGTTAGCTCCTGTCAGCAGTAACATAGTATTAGCATTATCTCACGCCAACACCAGTAGTTTGGTGATGGCTTTCTACAGGGATGTATGGAAGAGCATGTCCACTGAACATCTAGGCTTGGAAAGAAGAAATCATGCCTGCCCTGGACTGGACTATAAATTTCTCAAAAGTAAGAACTGTACTTATTCTTCTTTGCCTCCCCATCACCTTGCAAAGTGTTTGACACACAGTAATCTATCAATAAATCTTTGTCCAAGTGTTCAGTCTTTGCATTGGCTGGCAAATAGCTTTTCTCTGCCTATAATTCTGCAGGACAGACAATCGCAATGCTAGTGTGATGGTCCCATAGTAAATATTAGAAACTCTAGTCTCTGCTGGGTGGTGATGGTGGTATGTTAAGAATACACAGGCTCCAACAAAAATGTTCCATATCCTGTGAGTTCAATGCATTCCAAGAAGGATTAAAGATATACCAGGCTTCCCCCGCATGCTACCACATGTGGACGCTCTTGATTTACATGTCTCTCTCTTCAGAAGTTTGTTTTTTTCCTAACCCATTTGAAATGTTACATAAAAGTTCTTTGAGGGTATTGCAGTCTTTTAGCAATAATCTGACAATGACTCATCCATATTTCACAATTAAATACTGTAAGAAGCAACACCCACAAGCTTGCCAGTGAATTCCTCAGCTGTTTTCTCTATGACCTATGGAAATAGCAATGTCTTTTTTATCATCAGCATAGAGATGATTGAAGACCTGAAGAGCAGTCCAATTTTTAAAAAATTATTCAGCACCAGAATAATACAGCAGAACAAAATTACACTGGTTTTATCTCTAAACACAAACTCCAAACTATGTCAAAACATACACATGTTCCTGAATTACTACTAGGGTCATAGAAGGAAGACTATTTCTTTTTGATTTAAAATATTTTTTTATTGTTAAATCACAGCTAATTTATTGTTAAATCACACTAATTACATTAGTGCAATCAAGGGGTACAATGTGCTGGTTTCACATACAATCTGAAATATTCTCATCAAACTGTTCAACGTAGCCTTCATGGCATTTTCTTAGTTATTGTGTGTAGACATTTGTATTCTACATTTAGTAAGTTTTGCCTGTACCCATTCTAAGATGCACCGTAGGTGTGGCCCCACCCATTACCCTCCCTCCACCCTAACCTCCCCACTCCCTTCCCCTTCCTTGGTCCTTTCCTCATAGTCTTGTACTATAGTTGGGTTATAGCCTTCAAGTGAAAGCTATAATTTAGCTTCACAGTAGGGCTGAGTACATTGGATACTTTTTCTTCCATTCCTGAGATACTTTGCTAAGAAGAATATGTTCTAGCTCCATCCATGTAAACATGAAAGAGGTAAAGTCTCCATCATTCTTTAAGGCTGCATAATATTCCATGGTATACATGTACCACTATTTGCTAGTCCATTCGTGGGTCAATGGGCACTTGGGCTTCTTCCATGACTTAGCAATTATGAATTGGGCTGCAATAAACATTCTGGTACAGATGTCTTTGTTATATTGTGATTTTTGGTCTTCTGGGTATAAACCTAGTAAAAGAATTATAGGATTGAATGGCAGGTCTATTTTTAGGTCTCTAAGTATTCTCCAAACATCCTTCCACAAGGAACGTATTAGTGTGCATTCCCACCAGCAGTGTAGAAGTGTGCCCTTTTCTCCACATCCACTCCACCATCTCTGTGGGATTTTATTATGTGGGATTTTATTATGTGGGCTACTCTTACTGGGGTTAGGTGATATCTCAAAGTAGTTTTGATTTGCATTTCTCTGATGATTAAGGATGATGAGCTTTTTTTTCATGTGTTTGTAGATCGTGCATCTGTCTTCTTTAGAGAAGTTTCTCTTCAAGTCCCTTGCCCACCCTGAGATGGGATCAAGTGTTCTTTTCTTGCCAATACGTTTGAGTTCTCTGTGGATTCTGGTTATTAGACCTTTATCAAAGGTACAACCTGCAAATATTTCCTACCATTCTGAGGGCTGTCTGCTTGCTTTACTTACTATGTTCTTAGCTGTGCAGAAGCTTTTTAGTTTGATCAGGTCCCAGTAGTGTATTTTTGATACTGCTTCAATTGCCTGGGGAGTCCTCCTAATGAAATATTCACCCAGGCCGATTCCTTCAAGAGTTTTCCCTGCACTTTCTTTAAGTATTTTTATAGTTTCATGTCTTAAGTTTAAATCTTTTATCCAGTGACAGTCTATCTTAGTTAATGGTAAAAGATGTGGGTCCAGTTTCAATCTTCTACAGGTTGCCAGCCAGTTTACCCAGCACCATTTGTTAAATAGGGAGTCTTTTCCCCACTGAATGTTTTTAATTGGCTTGTCAAAGATCAAATAACGGTAAGTAGCTAGATTCATCTCTTGGTTCTCTATTCAGTTCCAGACATCTACTTCTCTGTTTTTGTGCCAATACCATGCTGTTTTGTACTATCAATATATAGTACAGTCTCAGGTCTGGTAGCGTGATTCCTCTTGCTGTGTTTTTATTGCTGAGTAATGTTTTGGCTTTCAAGTTTTTTTCTGATTCTATATAAAACGAAGTATTATTTTTTCAAGATCTTTAAAGTATGACAATGGAGCCTTAATAGGAATTGCATTAAAATTATATGTTGCTTTGGGCAGTATGGACATTTTAACAATGTTGATTCTTCCCAGCCATGAACATGGTATGTTTTTCCATTTGTTAACACTTTCAGCTATTTCTTTTCTTAAAGTTTCATATTTCTCTTTGTAGAGATCTTTCACGTCCTTTATTAGGTATACTCCCAAAGTGAGACTCTGTCTCTACAAAAAAAAAACAAAACAAAAAAAACTGGTGGAATATCTGAGGTAAGGGGTGCCTATCCAGGCCAAAGTTCAGCAACACTTAGTCTTTGTGAGAGTAATTGCCTTTATATAGCATCACCTTCTCAGAAAGGAAAATGTACTCAAAAATATTAAAATTTTAAATCAGAAGAATTATGTGGTTAAGCATAAGATTAGTGTGAAGTCAATGCCTGGAAACTCTTCTGGTATATTTCTATTTCAGGCTAGCATATCTATTTTTAAAACTATTTCATTTAGAAATGTTTAGATAAGGGATGTATTGATGGAAACTAATCAAATTCTAAAGTTTTTGGTGCAAACTTTTTAAAAAATTCTGAATAATTTTACTGTTAATATGCTCCCTTAGCAATCTGAAACAAAATAAGTACACAAATTCTGGCTTGAAAACACAGAGAGCTATTATTCTTTGAAAGATAGAAAACTTTGAATCAAAAAAAGACTCTCGTGCTCTTACTAGATCCATGGGAAGTAGGATGGTCCCTCACTAGGAAGAAGGCCAGTCAGACTTGGTCTAAAAGAAATAGAACCATACATGTAATAGTCAGATGAGGGCTTGGTGTTCAAGCACCCTACCCTGAACATCCTCTTTAAAATTGCAAACAGCTTCTCCCTGAAACTTCCAGTTCTCTTCACTTTGATCTTTTTGTTCTTTTCACAATATTTATCTGCTTCTAACAGTCTATGTTTACTTTTTATGTTTTCTGTCTCCACTCATGAGAATGTAAGCTCTACAAAGTTTAAAGATTTTTGCCAGTTTTATTCGCTGATATAGAATAAACTTCTTAGAACAGTGCTGGGAGAAGCAGACCAAGGAGAGAAGACCAAGTGTCAAGGGCAAGTGCTAGTGATTCAAACTAAGCTATGAGCCAATAGTGAAATATCTCATAGAGAAGGGCTTATGCTTGAAATTCAGGGAGCCCCACGATTACATGCTGCTGTGAAATTTCAAAGTTATAAGCACCAGTTATGTGTGGGAGTCCAGAAGACATTTAACTCTTCAGCAGACACTAGCTACCTACTCACTTTCCACTCCCCACTCTTATTTGCCACATGAAGCATACATTGTACCCAACTTTAGATGAGGAAACCGCAACTGGGCAAAGCCAATTATGATCATTCTTTTCCTAGTTTCTCAGCTCCTCCGTCCAGGCCAGTGAGAGCAACATGGAAGTCCACTGGGCATATTCTGGAAAATAAAAATCCTGGTAAATGGAGATATGAATCACTGGCACAGTCCTTCCCTCTTCTTCCTGTGTTGGACACAAAGCTAAGAGTGGGAGCTGCACCAGTCATCTCAGGTGCCTGAGGGAAAGGCCAAGAGAATTTCACATCTTTACCTCATAGACATTAAACCAACACCAATAAGGGCCTAACGCAGGATCGCCTATTAAGAAGGAAAAACAAGTTTTCTTTATTTAATCAATTGTACAGGCCATTTACCTGTTTGTCCCCAGATTTATTTTGCACCCTTACCTATAAATGGCATTTCCAAATTCCCTTGCCAACTGCCTTCCAGCTAGGTATTGTCATTGGCAGCACTGGCAGGAAATTGGAGAATGAGAGGAAAAGAGGAGCCAGGGAATTTCTCCTCCTTTCCACTGCTGCCGCTGCTGGTATCTCCAGT
This sequence comes from Nycticebus coucang, assembly GCF_027406575.1. Taxonomy (NCBI): domain Eukaryota; kingdom Metazoa; phylum Chordata; class Mammalia; order Primates; family Lorisidae; genus Nycticebus; species Nycticebus coucang. The sequence goes on from NC_069795.1 coordinate 61,844,552, forward strand.
ATTGGCTTAGTATCTCCATGATTCCCAGCTAAGCCAACAGGCCCTCCTTCCATGGTCCCAGCTCCCTCCAAGCTGCCATCTCATAGATCCACTCCAGGTGGCTCTGCCTCCCCTTCTCTGCTAAGCCCATCTCCTACTTTGGCTTGTCATTCTTCTGAGTGGTAGTGGCTTCCTGCAGCCATTGATCTTTAAACTGCTAATCCTGGCTTCAAGTTCTACCAGTCCCTTTGTAACCAGTGCCCTGTATTAAATTATTTCTACTGGAGTACCCGGTGTTGTCTAGGCTTTTCTCCATTAGATTCTGACCAAAGTTGCATTTTATTTGGTTTTGTCATTACTTGATAAAACTGAGTTTCCAAATTGATTCAAGGCTTAAGAAATAATTAAATCTTCTTAATCTTATGGGCTGGTAGATTTTGGTGAAGTCCACCCTCCTTTTTAATATATATATGCCACAGCAAGTTGCTGACTTTACTCTCTCCTTATCCACACTGAAGCCCAAGCATCCTGTAAAAGCCATGGGTGCTCCCTGCCCGGGATCTGAGAATTACTCCAAAATTCAACCCCTTCACTTTATACTTGGCACTTTCTTACTTCATCTCCAACTTGCTTCATCCCAGTGACTGTACCTTGACTCAGCCTCTCCACTAAGCCCAGATAACAGATGACATATTTAGATCATCTCTCTCACCCCAAGATTTCCTCTTCCCAGTTGCTCCCTTGCATACACTCACCTTTAGCCACAAAGCAAAGACATAACTCCTCTGCAGCCCATGAGTGGCGTCCTGGAGCCAAAAGTAGCCTGGACCTAAAACCTCTGGCCTTCTCCCCCAGCATAGAAAGATCCAAACAGTATGTGTGTATTACAGATGAACTAAAAGTTCCTTCTACAGGTTGGAGGGCAGGAGGAAAACTTTGGAGGATAAAGAAATTATTTAGATGACCGTATATCAAGTTGTATTGTGTCCTGTTCTGTATGTGAGAAATATGGCAGTGAACAAAGCAGATAAATCCCTGAGCTCTGTCCTTCTACACTAGGCTCTGACTCTCCAGAATGACAACAAGAGCCATTGACAGCCAGCATGTCATGTTATTAAGGTTATTAAGGGGATGTTTTCACAAGTGGTAGAGTTTTATTTTAAAAGGAATATCCTATCTTTATTAAAATTAGATTGGGCTAATCCTCAAAAAATGAGTGCTCAGTCTAGCAAGTTGTGCTGGCTTCCTGGGCAAATCAGTAAGATAAAAACCAGCACTCTAGGTGACAGATTGACCAATCTGGAGGATGAGGAATTCTGCTTTCTTTCATTGATTATCTATAGTCAGTAGTTTGGGGGCTCAGAACATGACACCCCAAGTAGGCCAAGGCATGCTGAGTACTTCAAACTGAAGGAAGCTGAAAGGAGGCCTCAGAATGAAACTCTCTCTGATATTCCTCTGCTCTTTTTTCTCCCACCCTGTTTTTTCCCCTGAAGGGAGTCATAGAAATCAGAATTCCTCATCTCCAAAGCAGATCATAAAAACTAAAACTCTACTACCCCCAAAGCAAATTATAAAACCTCTCCCTTCTCCTTTACAAACCCTCATTCCAGAAGGTCCGGCCCCAGAAAGGATGCTACACAGACAGTCCAAGAAGAATCTGAGCAGACAAGTCTTTCTGAGTTTCCACATTCAGTCTACTACCATTAGATCATACACATTTGTCTAACCTCATTCCTACATGGCTGTCCATTCTTCATTGAACCTAAGCATAAAAATTGTTTTCTCTGGTCTTTCATTGGATTTTCATTTCTGCAGGCTCCTGCATCATGTAAAACTTTGATTAAATAAATTGGTTCCCTTTTCTCCTGTTAGCCTGTCTTTTGTTATAGGAGTGTTCAGCTTGACCTTTGTGATGGGTGAGGAAAGGTACCACACCTTTGTGCCCCCCACAGCAACAACTGAGTTAAGGAGTCTCCATCAGCATCCAGTCCAGGACTGAGGTACCTAAAGCGAGAAGGATGCAAGATGGGACTGAGTGATAGGGATGAGGATGACAGAATGTCTTTCTTACCTAAGGAGAGTGGAATAGTCAGAGAAAATAAGGGCAGAAAGAAAGAGTAAGGGAAAGAAACAGAGTAAAAGAGAGATGGTAAGAGAGCTAGTGTCTTCACAGGCCTCCCTCCTTTTAAAGCCTTGAATATCTCAGATCCCCAACAGCTACAACTGAAAAGAGCTTCTTTCAGGTTCTATTTAGCCACAATTCTAAAATCTAAAGCAAGGCAGAAAAAAAATCCCCAATTCATTAATTGGAGTATATCTCAGTTGATAAGGAACAACATTTGTTAGAGAAGATCCCTGGTTTTTGTTTTTGTTTGTTTATTGGTTGAGACAGGGTCTCAACCTGTTGCCCAGGCTGGAGCACACTGGCCTCATCACAGCTCACTGCAACTCCGAACCATTAGGCTCAAGAGATCCTTCTATCTCAGTTTCCCAAGTTGCTGGGATGATAGCCTGTATTTTTATTAGTGCTTATTAAGAAATGAAAAATGGGTGGGAGGAGAACAAGATGGCAGCCGAGTAACAGTTTCCTTGCATCTGGGCACCGTGAGTCTGGAGAGATAGGACTCCAGGCATCTCTGGCTGGTGGGATCTGCCTATCATCACCCATGTGAGGATACAGGGAGTCAGCGAAAGACTTCTGGACCCCAAGAGGAGGACTAAAACAGTGGAAAACTGGCAAGTGGTCACGTGTGTTCAATCTGTCTAAACCGGCCCGCAACTATAGGTTCAGTAGCAGCAAGACTGCAAACCAGAAAGGCCTTACCTGTGAACTGTTTTGGTGTCTTTGGACTTGGCACTCTGTTGAACTGCCCTGGGGAGAACCTGAGTGGGAGTGCGGAGAACTTTGGCAATTGTCTAGGGCCCCAGTCTGAGCCGCTGAGCCAGAGGGAGCTAATAGTGTTTGGCTGTGGGCCACAGGGAGCCATTGTGAGTGACCTGCCCCGGCAAGCTCTGCCCTCAGGGTCGCAGAACTAGAATTGGGTGGGAGCCGGAAACCTAGCAACTGAGTAGCCTAAGGGCGGGGTCTGAGCCGCCTTGCAGACCTAACCCTCAGGGGCAGAGTGAGACTGGTTTTGGCACACTGGGTAAGTGGATAGCCACTTCAGCAGTGATTCCAGTGATAAGCACTTTAATGGGAAAGCTTCTGCTCAGCAAGTTTACAAGTTCAAAGTGCCTTTTAAGAGGGCTGAAGAGAGATTTAGGGTGTCTACCTGCTGGGGTTTGAGAAATCAGCAGCCTCCAGGCGTATCAGAACTGTGATTAACATCTCATACCCCAGAAGACCATGTGTTGCCCAGACAATATTCAACAACATATACATACTGCTTTGGTTTTGGTTGTGTGTTTTTTTTTTTTTTTTTTGGTTTGGTTATTTTTGTTTGTTTGTTTATTTTGATGTTGTTGATGTTGTTTTGTTTTTTAATTTCAACGTTTTCCATACAGATCTTTTTTCTTTCTCAATTTTTCTAGTTTAATTATAATTTGCCAATGCTGCCTTTTTCAATAACTAGAACTCCATATTTGCTAGTGTTTCTACTGATATTATTTGGTTTTTCACCCAATTTTATCCCGTAAAGTTTTCTGTCTGCTTGTTTTGGTTTGATTTATAGCATTTTTGTCTTTCCTCTCTACTTGGTGGAGGTGGGGTACTGTGTCTGATCAGGTAATCAAAGAGCTGCTGACCTCAAGGGAACCACCCAACTGGGTACCCCCAGAAGGTGTTTTTTTTTTAAGGTTGTGTCAAAGTAGCCTACTGTACACCTATATTGCTCTGTCTCCCTCTTTCTGTGCCTCTCTTCTTTTTGTCAATATTCCTTTTACCCACCCCCTCTCCTTTCTCTATTTTTTTTTTTCACTCAGTCCTCCTTTCTTTCATCCCTTTCTTGCTCTTCAACCTTCTCACCCTTCTGGTCCTGTACCAAAAGGACTCATCAAACCCTTAGTCCACAGGCACGAGAACTTAAAGATCAATAGGAACTGAAAGGAAAATTAGGGCAAGGAAACAGATAAAAGAAATCACTCATGAGGAAGAATCAGCAGAAAACTCCAGGCAACATGAAGAACCAGTCCAGAACAACCCCGCCAAGGAACCATGAGGTAGCTACTGCAGATGATTCCAACTATAAAGAAATATTAGGAATGACAGAAAGGGAATTTAGAATACACATGATGAAAACAATGAAAGAAATGATGGAAACAATGAAGGAAACTGCTAATAAAGTGGAAAATAACCAAAAGGAAATCCAAAAACAGAATCAAATAAGAGATGAACGATATGAAGAATATAAAAAGGATATAGCAGAGCTGAAGGAACTGAAACAGTCACTTAGGAAACTTAAAGATGCAATGGAAAGTATCAGCAACAGGTTAGACCATACAGAAGAAAGAATTTCAGAGGTAGAAGACAAAGTTCTTGAGATAACTCAGATAGTGAAAGAGGCAGAAAAGAAGAGAGAGAAAGCAGAACATTCACTGTCAGAATTATGGGACTTTATGAAGCATTCCAACATACGAGTTATAGGAATCCCAGAAGGGGAAGAAGAATGCCCCAGAGGAATGGAAGCCATACTAGAGAATATTATAAAAGAAAATTTCCCAAATATCACCAAGGATTCTGACACACTGCTTTCAGAGGGCTATCGGACCCCAGGTTGCCTCAACTCTAACCAAGCTTCTCCAAGACACATTGTGATGAACCTGTCCAAAGCCAAGACAAAAGAAAAGATTCCGCAAGCTGCCAGGAGTAAGCGCCAGTTGACCTACAGGGGCAAATCCATCAGCGTGACCACAGACTTCTCTAATGAAACTTTCCAAGCAAGAAGACAAGGGTCATCTACCTTTAATCTACTTAAACAGAACAATTTCCAGCCCAGAATTCTGTACCCTGCTAAGCTAAGCTTCAAAATTGATGGAGAAATCAAATCATTTATGGATATACAAACATTGAGAAAATTCACCACAACAAGACCAGCTCTACAGGAAATACTTCAACCTGTTCTGCGCACTGACCACCACAATGGATCAGCAGCAAAGTAAGAACTCAGAAATTAAAGGACAGAACCTAACCTCCACGCTGATGCAAAAGATAAAACTAAGCAATGGACTCTCACCAAATAAGATGAATAGAATACTACAACACTTATCAATTATCTCAATAAATGTTAATGGCTTGAATTCCCCACTGAAGAGACATAGATTGGCTGACTGGATTAAAAAAAACAAGCCATCCATTTGTTGTCTGCAAGAAACACACCTGGCTTCAAAAGACAAATTAGGGCTCCGAATCAAGGGTTGGAAGACAATTTTTCAGGCAAATGGCATTCAGAAGAAAAGAGGAGTTGCAATCTTATTTTCAGATACATGTGGATTTAAAGCAACTAAAGTCAAAAAAGACAAAGATGGTCACTTTATATTGGTCAAGGGAAAAATACAACAAGAAGACATTTCAATTCTAAATATTTATGCACCCAATTTAAATGCTCCCAGATTCGGGCGGCGCCTGTGGCTCAAGGAGTAGGGCGTCAGTCCCACATGCCGGAGGTGGCAGGTTCAAACCTAGCCCCGGCCAAAAACCAAAAAAAAAAAAATAAATAAATAAATGCTCCCAGATTCTTGAAACAGACCTTACTCAGTCTGAGCAATATGATATCTGATAATACCATCATAACAGGGGAACTTAACACTCCTCTTACAGAGCTGGACAGATCCTCTAAACAGAAATTAAAAAAAGATATAAGAGATTTAAATGAGACCCTAGAACAACTGTGCTTGATAGACGCATATAGAACACTCCATCCTAAAGATAAAGAATATACATTCTTCTCATCACCCTATGGAACATTCTCCAAAATTGATCATATCCTGGGACACAAAACAAATATCAACAGAATCAAAAGAATTGAAATTCTACCTTGTATCTTCTCAGACCATAAGGCGCTAAAGGTGGAACTCAACTCTAACAAAAACGCTCAACCCCACACAAAAGCATGGAAATTAAACAATCTTCTGTTGAATAACAGATGGGTGCAGGAAGAAATACAAAAGGAAATCATTAACTTCCTTGAGCATAACAACAATGAAGACACAAGCTACCAAAACCTGTGGGATACTGCAAAAGCAGTTTTGAGAGGAAAATTCATCGCTTTAGATGCCTACATTCGAAAAACAGAAAGAGAGCACATCAACAATCTCACAAGCCATCTTATGGAATTGGAAAAAGAAGAACAATCTAAGCCTAAACTCAGTAGAAGAAAAGAAATATCCAAAATCAAATCAGAGATCAATGAAATTGAAAACAAAAGAATCATTCAGAAAATTAATGAAACAAGGAGTTGGTTTTTTGAAAAAATAAATAAAATAGATAAACCATTGGCCAGACTAACGAGAAATAGAAAAGTAAAATCTCTAGTAATCTCAATCAGAAATGATAAAGGGGAAATAACAACTGATCCCACAGAGATACAAGAAATCATCTCTGAATACTACCAGAAACTGTATGCCCAGAAATTTGACAATGTGAAGGAAATGGATCAATATTTGGAATCACACCCTCTCCCTAGACTTAGCCAGGAAGAAATAGAGCTCCTGAAGAGACCAATTTCAAGCACTGAGATCAAAGAAACAATAAAAAATCTTCCAACCAAAAAATGCCCTGGTCCAGATGGCTTCACACCAGAATTCTATCAAACCTGCAAGGAAGATCTTATTCCTGTACTGCAGAAATTATTCCAAAAAATCGAGGAAGAAGGAATCTTCCCCAACACATTCTATGAAGCAAACATCACCCTGATACCAAAACCAGGAAAAGACCCAAACAAAAAGGAGAATTTCAGACCAATCTCACTCATGAATATAGATGCAAAAATTCTCAACAAAATCTTAGCCAATAGATTACAGGTTATCATCAAAAAAGTCATTCATCATGATCAAGTAGGTTTCATCCCAGGGATGCAAGGCTGGTTTAACATACGCATGTCCATAAACGTTATCCACCATATTAACTGAGGCAAAAATAAAGATTACATGATCCTCTCAATAGATGCAGAAAAAGCATTTGATAAAATCCAGCATCCTTTTCTTTTGTTTTTTTGTTTTTTTTTTTTTTGCAGAGACAGAGTCTCACTGTACCACCCTTGGTAGAGTGCCGTGGCATCACACAGCTCACAGCAACCTCTAACTCTTGGGCTTACGCGATTCTCTTGCCTCAGCCTCCCAAGCAGCTGGGACTACAGGCGCCCGCCACAACAGCATCCTTTTCTAATTAGAACACTGAAGAGTATAGGCATAGGTGGCACATTTCTAAAACTGATTAAAGTTATCTATGACAAATCCACAGCTAATATTTTATGAATGGAGTAAAACTGAAAGCTTTTCCTCTTAGAACTGGAACCAGACAAGGTTGTCCTCTGTCACCTTTACTATTCAACATAGTGCTGGAAGTTCTAGCCAATACAATTACGCAAGACAAGGAAATAAAGGGAATCCAAATGGGAGCAGAGGAGGTCAAACTCTCCCTCTTTGCTGACGACATGATCTTATACTTAGAGAATCCCAAAGACTCAACCACAAGACTCCTAGAAGTCATCAAAAAATACAGTAATGTTTCAGGATATAAAATCAACGTCCACAAGTCAGTAGCCTTTGTATACACCAATAACAGTCAAGATGAGAAGCTAATTAAGGACACAACTCCCTTCACCATAGTTTCAAAGAAAATGAAATACCTAGGAATATACCTAACGAAGGAGGTGAAGGACCTCTATAAAGAAAACTATGAAATCTTCAGAAAGGAAATAGCAGAGGATATTAACAAATGGAAGAACATACCATGCTCATGGATAGGAAGAATCAACATTGTTAAAATGTCTATACTTCCCAAAGCAATCTACCTATTCAATGCCATTCCTATCAAAATACCAACATCGTACTTTCAAGATTTGGAGAAAATGATTCTACGTTTTGTATGGAACCGGAAAATACCCGGTACAGCTAAGGCAGTTCTTAGTAATAAAAATAAAGCTGGGGGCATCAGTATACTAGATTTTAGTCTGTACTACAAAGCCATAGTGGTCAAGATAGCATGGTACTGGCACAAAAACAGAGACATAGACACTTGGAATCGAATTGAAAACCAAAAAATGAAACTAACATCTTACAACCACCTAATCTTTGATAAACCAAACAAGAACATGCGTTGGGGGAAAGACTTCCTATTCAATAAATGGTGTTGGGAGAACTGGATGTCTACATGTAAAAGACTGAAACTGGACCCACACCTTTCCCCACTCACAAAAATTGATTCAAGATGGATAAAGGACTTAAATTTGAGGCATGAAACAATAAAAATCCTCCAAGAAAGCATAGGAAAAACACTGGAAGGTATTGGCCTGGGGAAAGACTTCATGAAGAAGACTGCCATGGCAATTGCAACAACAACAAAAATAAACAAATGGGACTTCATTAAACTGAAAAGCTTCTGTACAGCTAAGGAGACAATAACCAAAGCAAAGAGACAACCTACACAATGGGAAAGGATATTTGCATATTTTCAATCAGACAAAAGCTTGATAACTAGGATCTATGGAGAACTCAAATTAATCCACATGAAAAAAGCCAACAATCCCATATATCAATGGGCAAGAGACACGAATAGAACCTTCTCTAAAGATGACAGACGAATGGCTAACAAACACATGAAAAAATGTTCATCATCTCTATATATAGAGAAATGCAAATCAAAACAACCCTGAGATATCATGTAACCCCAGTGAGAATGGCCCACATCACAAAATCTCAAAACTGCAGATGCTGGCGTGGATGTGGAGAGAAGGGAACACTTTTACACTGCTGGTGGGACTGCAAACTAGTATAACCTTTCTGGAAGGAAGTATGGAGAAACCTCAAAGCACTCAAGCTAGAACTCCCATTTGATCCTGCAATCCCATGACTGGGCATCTACCCAGAAGGAAAAAAATCCTTTTATCATAAAGACACTTGTACTAGACTGTTTATTGCAGCTCAATTTACAATCGTCAAAATGTGGAAACAGCCTAAATGCCCACCAACCAAGGAATGGATTAACAAGCTGTGGTATATGTGCACCATGGAATACTGTTCAGCTATTAAAGTAAATGGAGACTTTACATCCTTCGTATTAACCTGGATGGAAGTGGAAGACATTATTCTCAGTAAAGCATCACAAGAATGGAGAAGCATGAATCCTATGTACTCAATTTTGATATGAGGACAATTAATGACAATTAAGGTTATGGGAGGGAGGAAAAGCAGAAAGAGGGACGGAGGGAGGGAGGTGGGGCCTTGGTGTGTGTCGCACTTTATGGGGGCAAGACATGATTGCAAGAGAGACTTTGCCTAACAATTGCAATCAATGTAACCTGGCTTATTGTATCAGTGAATCCCCAACAATAAAAAAAGATAGAAACGAAAAATGGAGTCTAATTTTCAAAAGGAGTTGTAAATTTTAATGTCTTATCCTTCTCAAGAAAGATCCAAATTCAGTCAACACTATCAAGAACCATTTTCTATAAGCAAGATAATAAAAGTTTCCTCTAAAAGTAAAAAATAATTTACATATAAAACTGGAGTGAGATCTTTGAAATATTCTAATAAAACTAACTTCAATGATCTCACTTAATCTTCCCATCCAACTCTATGAGGTAGATATTATTTTAAATCCTATTTATAGGTGTGAAAATTGAGCCTTGGAAAAACTGAGTAATGGGCTCAAAGTCACCTGGCCAGTAAATGACAGAGCTGGGATCTAAACTCTTGAAGGTTGGGAGCTGACTATTTATTTTACTGTCTTATAGTGCATTAGATAGACAGGAGAGTGTTAAAGTAGCAGAAGAAAATAAGTCTTGAACTGTGCTTGCTTTAACAGTTTTCTCTAATAAGTTTAAAACAAAAATTTTTTGTATCTTTTTTCCTTAATGAACATATATTGTCCCCTTTAATAAAATTCATATTTGTGATATATATACCAGTCCATTTTCATCAGCTAACTGGAATTGTTCAGAGAAAAATCCTTTTCCTAAACAATAAAAAAATGAATTTAAGTAAAAAATTGTTAAACTAAATATAACTCAAAAAATTACTTCCTGAAATAGACTGTTATGGTTTGAATGTGTCCCCTAAGTTCATGTGCTAGAAATTTAATTCTCAGTCCAACAGCGTTGAGGGAAGGGACCTTTTAAGAGGTGATTAAGTCAGGAGGGTCCAACACTCATGAATGGATTAATGTGGTTATTGAGGGAGTGACTTCCTAATGAAAGAATGAATTCAGCCTCTCCCTCTCTATTTCTCTCCCTCTCTCAATGTCTCACGTTTTCTCTTGCCCTTCTGCCTTCCCCAGTGGGATGATGCAGCAAGAAGGCCCTTGCCAGATGTGGACCCCAACTTCCATAACTATAAAAGTAAATCTTTTTCTTTACAAATTACCCAGTCTCCAGTTTTCTATTCTAACAGCCCAAAACAGACTATGACACAGACACATCACTTCATATTTAATCAGGGCAGCACACAACCCAACTGTATACAAAAACAGTTGTGTGTTTTCCAAGAACAGGACCACAATTTTCATGGTTTCATTATCATCATTCAGAGAAGTTAAAAACAAAGTACATATGCTCTTCAGGCTTCAGAAAAGAGGCAAGAATTTTAGCAATGACTTCCACTTGTAAGGTCTGTCTAGTAGCCTACTTAACATAGAATTTTCAGACTGCATGGCAAATAAGCTTTTGGGGTCTTGGGCTGTTTACTCTTCTCCCTCTACAAGTGCAAAAAATGTGAAACAGATGTCAAAATAATGGATTGAAGGAAGTTTCAAGTGCTCCAGGACCTAACGCTAAGGCAGGTAAGATTGCACTTCATCAATACTCTGCCCAATAATCAGCTTATTAGGAACCTCAAAGTACTAGCCTGAAAGGACACTGAAGAGCTTTCAGTTCTAAAGACCCTTGTTTTCTAACTTCCTTATCTGTGAGTTAGGAGATAAGTAGCAGCAAAACTGCAAAACTGTGTATATCATTTCCTGCAGAATCCTCACTCCCTTTTCCAATTCTCTTCATCCAGTTTCAAAACGGAAATACAACAGATTTTATCACTCTCCCTCAATGGCACCTCTGCCATTAAGCTTTGTGGTCTATGGCATAATTTTCCAGACTATTGGAACAGATCTATTTTCCAGATATTTGTGAACACAGCTGCTGGCCACGGGGGGGGGGGGGGAGTAACTGGCGGCAAACCCCAAGAGTTTTATGGTCAGTTAGCAGTCTGCGGCTGGGGTGGTGAGTGCGCGGTGGTAGAAGAACCACAAAGGAAAGAGGAGAGAGAGAAAATGGCAAACCTCAGCTAGAGGAAGCACTTTTCAAAAAAAGTCTTATTAATGCCTTTATCCCAATAGCTAGTAATAGAGCTTATGAGTTCAGCTGGTTCCAGCTGTGTTAAATCTACAAAGAAAAATATCAGTTCTATCCTAAATTCACAAACCGCCCCAACCAATATCACACCCCACAGCTTATATGATCCACCTTGCTGGTTCACTAACATTAAGTATAAAAATTGGGAACAGTGGTTCTCAACTAAAGCTGAACTTCACAAATGCCTGATTCCTAGAGCCCATGGACCAGCATTTCTGATTTACTAGCCTATATACAACTCAGGTTTCAGGCTTTCAGGCTTCCCTAGTTTTTCTAGTTGTAGACAAAACTGAGACCCACTCCTTTAAACCCCACATCTGAGTCTCAGATCCTCCACCTGAGGTCAGAGATTTCTTGGGGACAGCATTGGACAGGATGTCAGTTAGTTTGGTCTTGACCATGTGGGACCTCCTGTCGCCTACAAATCACTTTTTTTTTTTTAGAGACAGAGTCTCACTTTATCGCCCTCGGTAGAGTGCCATGGTGTCACACAGCTCCAACTCCTGGACCTAGGCGATTCTCTTGCCTCAGCCTCCCAAGTAGCTGGGACTACAGGCACCCACCACCACAACACCTGGCTATTTTTTTGTTGCAGTTTTTTTGTTTTGGGGCCAGGTTTGAACCTGCCACTCTCGGTATATGGGGCCTGCACCCTACCTACTGAGCCACAAGCGCCACCCTACAAATCACTTCTTTAAATGAAGACTGGGGCTTGAGGACAGAAGTCTACCCTTGCATGTTCATAACACAGCATTTTCTAGCAATACAAAACCTCACAGATTTGAGTTGAGACTATAGGGACTAATCAAAGTCTTCCCATCCCCCTACCCATACTTAGAAGCAGTAGGCCAACAGTAATTCACTCTTGGTCTGCTGTTTGCTCCTTGGACATGATGTTGAGTCAAGCTGAATTTAAACCCATAACCAAATCATGATAGTCCGTCTTCTGCCTCATAATCCAGATTGACCTGGAAAATACATAACCTCCTCCCTATTGCCATCTGACACTCAGAGAAGTGGGAGTTGGACAAGATTTTAAATCTCTGAGAATTCAAGTTTCATTCAACTTGATTTTAAAGCATTGCTGAAGTGATGCATTTAGCAAAGGACCTAACATCTCTCCCAGTACTGTTGTGACTATGTGCATAATACATTTATCACCCGTATTACATGAAAGTCCTCTGCGGACTTTTCCAGAGTCTCAAATCTAATCACAGTTAAGCCAACAGAGGGATTATAGCTTTATCAGGAGTTTATTTTGCAAGACTGCCACATAGCTCTGCCAGATACGGTATCCTGTTTTTCCCACTGTGCTGAGCCCAAAGATTCCATTAAATAAATTTGAACTCTTCAGTTATGCAGAAATATAAACAGTCTGCTCAATGTGGTGTGGAATTATATTTTCATTTAGGAAAAAATATGTTCTAATACTAAACAGTGTTGACCCCTGTAACTCAGAAATATGAATGTGATAAAAGAGGAAATTTTGAAGTTTCTCCAGAGGAAAAGGCACTATATGTTCAACACACACACACACACACACACACACACACACATTTTGCCATTTAATGTACCCTAGCCGTGGCGTTTACTTGATAATCAATGATGCCTGAAGCGTTTTTCAGTGGATAAACTAGTGAGGACATTCTATACCCCTCTGTAGCATGAAACAAACCCATCAAGCTTTGTAGAATCAAGTCTAAAACATTCACCTGAAGCACAATTAGTTCAGTCTAATCAGAGTATATGGTACTTTATGGGATTAGTAACAAGGTGGCTGGAGGAAAATAATATAGATAGTATCACACTGCCCTGGTCTTCAGTAGGCCAAACTAGTAAAACAGATGGTCCATGTCCAAATATAAATAGATCCAATCAGCTGCTTCAACCAAAGCAAAATTATTCCATTTCTATGTAAAATTGTGAACTTAAATCCCAAAGAGGAAACCTGCTATATACCTTTAGACCTCTATACAACATCTTTCTACTTGCAGCCCTAAGAATTCCAGGTGTATCGTCTTAGGTATACTTCTTATGATGCAATAATAAGTGACTTATTAGAGGATGGTGGCAAGGGAAGAGAGTCATGGAATTAATTAATTCTTATGAAAAGATATTGATAAACTCCATTTTATGCTGCAGTTTGGTTCATTCACATGGTGGCTATACAAAGAGCAAGGTTGAGCCTCTGGCTATTACCGCCACATAATGGGAAATAACGCTTTTTGCAACCATATCACCCATCTTTCCTGTTTTTACTATGTGACCTCACTATTCCCCTATCAAGAAGGGAGTTTGATTCTCCTTAGTTTGAACCTGGGCAAGAGGTATACCTGCCTTTGCTAGTAGAATATGGCAGAAGTGTGGCATAAAAGACTGAGTCATAAAAGGCAATGTAGTATTTGCTTTGTTCACTAAAATGCTTCTGCTTGGAGTCCAGACCCGCCATGTAAGAAGTTCAGCTACCCTGAGGTCACCATGCAGTCAGAAAGCCAAACTCCATGGAAAGCCCCTGCATAGGCACTGTATTCTGCAGCCCCAATGTCACTCACTGTGAGCAGGCCATACCAATGGCTAGTCCTGCCAGGAAGCCGTCTGGAACATCTATCCCAATGTGGTCTTCAGATGGCAGCAGCCCCAGTGACATCTGATTCCAACTCCTCAAGAGAACCCAAACCAGAACATCTATAGAGGAACCCAACTGAATTCCAAGCAAAATGAAATGGCTGTTTCAAGCCATTAAGTTTTAGGGTAATTTGTTATCCTATCCTCAGGAAGGAGCATCTTTTCTTAGATACTGGGATCTGAACTTTCCAATATTGTGGTATTTCTGGAATTTGCTAACAACTAATGGCCCCAATAAGCTACCACAGTATTGTGCAACCAGGCAGGGAAAATTATATTTACCTGCACTCTTCTAAGAGAGACTGTTCTATGTATTTGAAAAAATATATTTTGGCTCGGCACCTCTAGCTCAGCAGCTAGGGTGCCAGCCACATACACCAGAACTGGCGGATATGAACCCAGCCTGGACCTGCCAAACAACGACAGCTACAACCAAAAATAGCCTGGCGTTGTGGTGGGTGCCTGTAGTCCCAGCTACTTGGGAGGCTGAAGCAAGAGAATCGCTTAAGCCCAAGAGTTTGAGGTTGCTGTGAGCTGTGATGCCACAGCACTCTACCAGGGTTACATAGTGAGACTCTGTCTCAAAAAAAAAAAGAAAGAACGAAAAAATAAACTTTGGTCAATGCATAGTGGGGATGATATGAAAGTAGAGTAGAGTGAGATATTTAAGTCCATTTTTACGTAGCACTAAATAATTACTAAACTTCCTTCTAAGGTGGGAGAGGGGAGCATCCCATATACTGCAGGCATTTTTGCTTTGTTGAGCACCTCGTTGAGTAGAGATTGCAAATTTAGGGGAAGAACTTGAATTGCTCAGCAAAAAATTAATATAAGCAACAGGACCATGCTTAGAAAAAGCAAAAAGGAGAACATCCCATTTGCTGAGTAGCCTAAATAAGAACTTTGGGGAACAGAGATACTTAACAATGTTTTGAAAGAGTTTGCTATAAAGTATATAAGGAAAACTTTATCCTTTGTCATCCTTTCTAGAGTTGCAGGAAATATTAACACATTGCTCAGAAGTTCCCTAGTTGCTACTGGGTTAGGGAAATGCAGGGGTAAACAAGGGGCTAAAAGGAGATTACATTTAAGGACGATCAGATATCTGGGATACTCATAACTGGCGAAAATGTAGCAGAGGCAAAACGTTTTTTAAAAAAGAGAAGAAAAACTGCAAAAATAATAATATTAATAATAATTTACCTTCAGATATCATCCATTTATGGAAGGCATACTTTAAAAAGAGAGTTTCATACACACTGTCCTCTGAAGATTGTGAGAAGACAGGTGTACACACAGGAATTTCTAAGCATTGATCAGTATTTTTTTCCCTTTGGATGCTAATGGTGGTTTAGTCTTGAAGGAGAAAGAAACTTGTAGGGAAAGTTGGGGTCCAGATGGGCAGAAAAGTTCATATACCAGAATCCCATAAAAATGGCCCAGTGTTTTAACAACTGCAACCAGTGAGCCTTTGTCTATTGCTTCCTCTTTCAAGCCTTTCAATTTTTTTTTTTTTATTTCTTTTTTTTTGTAGAGACAGAGTCTCACTGTACCGCCCTGGGGCAGAGTGCCGTGGCATCACACAGCTCACAGCAACCTCTAACTCTTGGGCTTACTCGATTCTCCTGCCTCAGCCTCCCAAGCAGCTGGGACTACAGGCGCCCGCCACAACGCCCGGCTATTTTTTTTTTTGTTGTTGTTGCAGTTTGGCCGGGGCTGGGCTTGAACCCGCCACCCTCGGCATATGGGGCCGGCGCCCTACTCACTGAGCCACAGGCGCCGCCCAAGCCTTTCAATTTTTTTTTCTCATTTGTCCTTTGGGAATATATTCTAATGTGATTCTATCCTGATGAAAAAAATCTGCACTTAATTGTTTGTAATAAGTGAATATTTTATGTACTTTAACTCCCAGGGT
Source organism: Nycticebus coucang (assembly GCF_027406575.1). NCBI lineage: Eukaryota > Metazoa > Chordata > Mammalia > Primates > Lorisidae > Nycticebus > Nycticebus coucang. The sequence goes on from NC_069795.1 coordinate 61,860,572, forward strand.
CATTTGCATTTGTGGCCTATATGAATCTCTTACTCCATAAACTTGGGTATGAAAGGAGTATTCCATTTCTTTATTTTCCTTCAAATTAAATCCAAATTTGAGCCTGAAGAGCTATAGAACATAACAGTGTGAAAAGGTTTTTTTTTTTTTTCCTGAGTTCTTATTGCCTAAAAGCAGGTCCTCCCCCAAAGAATTCAACTATCACAAATCCCCACCCTGAGTTTGTTAACCAGAAAAAATTGACTTCTGTTGCTAGAGAGGAAAAGTTGGCACCAAGATAAGAAATTCTCTAAACAGACTTTGCCACAAAAATATCATCTCCCATCTATTATTCTAAGGACTGGTTTAGCCTTCCTAAAAGTCATTTATTTTCTCAAAAAAGCCCTTTTGCCTCCTTCTCACCTCACTATTAAGATGGTATATAAACCCTCAATTCTTTTTTTGTTTTTTTTTTGAGACAGAGTCTCACTATGTTGCCCTTGGTAGAGTGCCATGGTGTCACAGCTCTCAGCAACCTCAAACTCTTGGGCCCTAGAGACTCTCTTACCTCACCCTCACTAGTAGCTAGGACTACAGGTACCCGCCACAATATCTGGTCATTTCTTTCTTTCTTTTTCTTTTTTGTTTTTTTTTGTTTAGCAGGCCTGGACCAGATTCAAACCCACCAACCCTGGTACATGTGGCCGGCACCCTAACCACTGAGCTACAGGTGCTGAGCCATCTTTTTTTTTTTTTGAGACAGAGTCTCAAGCTGTCTCCCTAGGTAGAGGGCTGTGGCATCATAACTCACAGCAACCTCCCACTCTTGGGCTCAAGTGATCCTCTTGCCTCAGTTTTTTCATTTTTAGCAGAAACAGAGGTCTTGCTTTTGCTCAGACTAGTCTGGAACTTGTGAGCTCAAGCTATCCACCCACCTCGGCCTCCCAGAGTGCTAGGATAACAGCTGTGATCTACCATGTCCGGCCTAAACCCTCAATTCTAACAACTTTTTTTTTTTTTTTTTTTTTGAGACAGAGTCTCATTCTGTCACCCGGGGTAAAGTGCCATAGTGTCATAGTTCACAGCAACCTCAAACTCTTGAGCTTCAGCAATCTTCTTGTCTCAGCCTTCCTAGCAGCTGGGCCTAGAGATACCCACCACAATGCCCCACTAGCTTTTCTATTTTTAGTAGAGACAGGGGTCTTGCTCTTGAGCTCAAGCAATCTGCCTGCCTTGGCCTCCCAAAGTGCTAGAATTATAGGCCTGTGTCACCCTGCCTAGCCTCTAAAGACTTTTTGAGTTACATTTTTCTATGAACTTCACATCCATGCATAAAAATCTATCTTCTCTCTTGCAAATCTGTCTTTTCTAGTTTAATTTGCAGGCCCTGTAAGTCTTGCTCCTGAGCTCAAGCAATCTGCCTGCCTTGGCCTCCCAAAGTGCTAGAATTATAGGCCTGTGTCACCCTGCCTAGCCTCTAATGACTTTTTGAGTTACATTTTTCTATGAACTTCACATCCATGCATAAAAATCTATCTTCTCTCTTGCAAATCTGTCTTTTCTAGTTTAATTTGCAGGCCCTGTAAGTACTAAACCTGAGAAGATAGAGAACAAGTTTATCCTGCCTCACAAGCCTCTTCCCTTCTGAGGCTGTAGAAAAATTCAAAGTCAATCATTGCTGGGGTTGGTGGGGAGGAGTTCTCTCTTCCTCAGGCTCCAACCAGGGACTTACGGTGTAGTTCCTGAAAATAGAGGGGCAAGTCACTGGCCTTCAGTCCATCTTGATACTAAGATAATACGCCTTGTTCAGGTTGTATTACTCTCTAAAGTCTGGGGGTCTCCATCATTTCCTTTGCTATGCATGGATAGAGAAATTGTAGCTAGAGCAGGAGCCCGTAGCTAGCATCTGATCGCCTCAGATACAGAACTTTCTTAAGTTCTGTCTCCTCCCCAGTCTCTTCAGGGAATGGGGAGCATATACTGCCATTCTTTAATCAGATTTCCATTCACTCCAGTCTTGGGGAGTCACCCATCTCAAAAGACACACACTTCTCCTCCCCTTCCTAGTATAATCTTATCAAGGAACTCAGCCCTTGGGGACAGAAAAGCCAGAGGGAACCACGGTCTATAGTAATTTTTGCTTCCTGTGCCCACAGCACAAACCTCCCTTGAAGGAGGGGATCAGATGGTAAAGCTACCTTCCTGGGAAAGGGAGAAGAAAACATATCAGAAAAGGAAAGCACTGGTGTCTCAGCAAAGCACTGAAACACGTATTTAACAAAGTATTCCAGAAGTAGGAAAACAACTGTGAAAAGTAGCAGCATTTAAACCCAAAGGAACAGGTCTTTCAAAATGGGTCCTCTGGCTCCCCTCATGTCTCACAAAGGCCCCTCTGTGGAAAGGCTGTACCCAAGGCTGGAACACAATGCCTTCCAGAAAGTCTTCGATGTGGTATGCTCGGAGACACATTTCTCTTCAGCTCACAATGTTTGTCAGGCTTTTGTTTCCTGTCAGCAGAAAGCTCAGAGCTGAGATTACTACCTTGAAGACAACATCACCCACAACCTTAGAATCTTGATGGTAGCATCCTTGCTTCTTTCTAAGGCTGGATTAGCCCACTCTCCCGACTGAGTTTAGTTTCCCTGACCACACCAGCCCCCCACCCCATGAGAGATGAGGCCTGCCTGCCAAGACATGGGCTGGAATTGCCTCTGAGGAGTAAATATTCTCAAAGACATTTTTCTCCCCAGCCCCCACCCTCCAGGCGAATGTGGGCAATAATTCTGTCTTAGTGAGCCAAAGGCAGGCCCTATCCTACCTGGCTCCTGCCAGGAGCCACTGCCTTTGAAAAACAGCAAAAATAGCTTTCTCTGTTAGGACGAAGCAACAGAACCCCCAGCACTGAGCAAAGCTTACCCTTCCCTCAAGCCACTTATTTACAGACAGTCCAGAACAGGGAAATTGAGGTCAAGGAGCTGCTGCTGTTTCTCTCCTTCATGGGCCCAAGTGACCTGCGGGATGACCCTTAGAACCAGATACTTTTAACTCCTGCTGCAGTGCCTGTGAGACTTAAATCCTACCTGTGACATCAGAGGGGTTCTGCCGAAACCCCTTGTTACTACCCATGAGAGAAGGCAAACTCGGAAGTCTAAAGGCATATACATTTTCGAATTCAAACTAAGAGAGATTTTCTAGAAAAGCACAAGCTGTATTTTTTCATAGGGCCTTTTTGTTTTTGTAATTTCACTTTGATCAAGCAACCAGCAGCCCAAGTTCTTCTTTTCTGGTTTCCTACTTCTGTTAGCAGCCCCATTTTACAGATGAGATAAACTGAGGCTCTGAGGAATGAAGTGACTCATTTCAGGTCCCACAGCTAGTAAATTGTATAGAATTCCAAGGATTCCAAGCTAAGATTTCTGATTCGCTTTACTTACTTATTGCCTTTTCAGATGTATATTTCACCAAAATATTTTTAGGTTTATTTGCTAGTTTAAGATAGATGCTTGAAGACTGAAACTTTCTAACATTAAGAAAGACTGAGTCCCTGTTAGGAAAACCAGACATTTATTTGCGAAATTCTAAGCAAATTAGGTGTCTTTAGGAGACACAGGTAGATCACAGTTGGCAAGGAAACTCCAAACCAGTCTCTCTTAACTATTTTACTAAGAGTTGCTTTCTGTTTGTAGGCTTCTAGCTCAAATTAAGGATTAGTGTGTGTGCAGTGTGTGCAGTGTGTGAGTGTGTGTGTGTGTGTATGTGTGTGTGTACACTAGAGGTGTCCGTGGAATAGACAAATAAACTTTAATATAGAGCAGGGTAATGTCAAAGAATAAGTACACTGTATACAACAGAACAACTAGAGTGTTCTGTAGCTTTGAAAAACATTGTGGCCAAACAAAATGTTCTGCCAGGGGCAACATGGGCGAGCTCTCTATCGTCTCACTGTGAACAAGTCATATTTTCAGGGTCTATTGGTCTTCAAGGCCCAGCCTAATAAACTGTGTTCTGATGTACCTGGGTTGCCCATTAAGACCAACAATTACATATGAGAAGTGAGAAAGTAAAAGTTAATATTAGTTCCTTTCACAGAACTCTGTCTTTTCCAGAAAAATCCTTAGTCCTCGACAAGTGCCTCTAAAAAAAAAAAAAAGAAAGAAGAGGTATACTTCCTTTGAGAAGCTGTAGTATTTTCAAAGCATTCTTCCAACTGGATTAGGGTTTTTCATTAGGACCCTGTAACAGTAACTTCCATTAAGTGAACGTAGATGTGATCTCACTTAATCTGTAAGGAAGGTCTATGGCAAAGGCAGCATTTGTCACATTTTCAGATGCAGAAACTGAGGTTCAGATATTTTAAATAATTTGCCTAAAAAGACCCTGTGCAAAGGGATGGATCTTTCTATGTTATAATGCCTCCCGATTTGACACTAGGGAAATAATAAATTATCTACATAGGGTAGATGGTAGTTGACATTACATGACTAAGAACTGTCTGTGTGAATTATGAGACAACTTTAATCTTGATCCTCACTTTGAAGGGATCTCTATCCCATAAGGAGAGCCTTTATTTTTCCAATTTTCAACTGGGTACATTTTCAAAATAAAAGATACTAAAATTTTCAACTGGGTACATTTCAAAATAAAAGATACTAAACTGAAAACACTACTTTTTTCATCTCCTGGGGCAAGAAAAAAGGCATGCTCATAAAATCATATTCAAATTATTCACATGCAAAGATTTCTTCTCCACTAATTGCATGAAGATTATTTTGTCCTAAAGGAACATTATGTGAAGTTCAAATGTATCTAAAGTGGAAATCTTTATGGAAACTTTACCGCAGGTGCCAGTTGTCAAATTTTGTTTCTTAAGCTGAGAAGTATGTACAGTACTTCTTTTTTACTGTTTATATCTCTGGGTTTTTAGGAAACATTTTATAATTTTTCGAAGGTACTCTCAGAGATCAACACTCTCCCCCCAAATGGGCAGAGCAAAGGCCTGCTTGTCACCTTTCAAATGCATTTCTGTGACTAAGCTCCTAAAAACCTACATCTCAGGTGAAGCAGTGACAACAATTCAGAAGCCCATTCTGGAAAAATGAGCAACTGTTCCACATTTACAACCTAGGGTCCTCTTCAGCAATAGTTAGGAATCCATCAGTGCAGATTCCATGCCCTGCCCTTAGCCTGGGAGGGGTATAGATAGCAGTACTAACTTTTTTTTTATTATTATTGGGGATTCATTGAGGGTACAAAGAATAAGGTTACACTGATTATATTTGTTATATAAAGTCCCTCTTATAAGTGTTCTGCCCTCAAAAGGTGTGCCATACACCATGACGCCCCCCCTTCACCTTCCTCCTCCCCTTTCCCCACTCCGCTCCCCCATTCCCCTACCCTTCCTTGTATTAGCTCATCTACTGCCTTCATATTAGAATTGAGTACATTGGATTCTTGCTTCTGCATTCTTTTGATGCTTTACTGAGAAGAATGTGTTCCACCTCTATCCAGGTTAATACAAATATGTAAAGTCTTCATCTTTTTAATGGCTGAATAGTATTCCATGGTATACATATACCACAGCTTGTTAATCCATTCCTGGGTTGGTGGGCACTTAGGCTGTTTAAACATTTTGGCAATAAAAATCCTTGAAGAAAATGTGGGGTAAATACTTGAAGATCTTGGCCTGGAGAAGATTTATTTTATAATTTTTTTATTAAGTCTTTTGTACGTAGATCATAAATACATTTATGCCCATTTCAGTGTGTTGATTATTTGTACAAATTGGAGTGCTTACATCATACTAATCAGCATAGCTTTCATCTCATTTACCCAATTATAGCATTAGGACATTTGTGTTCTACACATGATAGAACCAACTTGTACTTGCAATGTGCTCCATAGTTGTGGTCCCCCTACTATCCCCTACTGTCCCTCCCACCCCCTTCCCCCTCCCCTTCCCTCCTTCATCATAGCCTAAAGTTGTGTTTCATTTTTCATATGCAAGTATGAGTTACTATAAATTGGTTTCACAGTAGTACTGAGTACATTTTTTTTTCCATTCCTGAGATATTTTGCTAAGAAGAATATTTTACAGCTCCATCCATGTAAACATAAAGGAGGTAAAGTCTCCTTTTTTTTTTTTTTTTTTTTACTGCTGCATAGTATTCCATGCCCTGGGGAAGATTTTATGAAGAAGACATCAGTGGCAACTGCAACAACAAAAATTGGGACTTAATTAATTGGACTTTAAACATAAAAGCTTCTTTACAGCTAAGGAAACAACAACCAAAGCAAATAGACAACCTTCAGAATGGGAAAAGATATTTGCATATTATGAATCAGATAAAAGCTTGATAACTAGTATCCACAGAGAGCTCAAATTAATCAACAAAAAAAGACCCAACAATCTCATAGATTACTGGGCAAGAGACAGAAAGAAGAATGGATAACAAACATATGAAAAAATGCTCATCATCCCTAATCATCAGAGAAATGCAAATCAAAACTACTCTGCGATATCACCTAACCCCAGTAAGAATGGCCCACATCACAAAGTCTCACAGCTGCAGATACTGGTGTGGATGTGATAAGAAAGAAACAATTTTACACAGCAGTTAGTACTTTTAAAGACAGAGAGATAGATTTGGGTTTGAATTCTTTCCAGCCTCAGTTCCTTCATCTATAAAATGGAACTAATAAGATACACCACCTCACTGGATTTTTATAAGGATGTAATTAGTTACTTCATATAAAATGCCTGGCATACCATAAACATGCATAAATAATGTTGTCATGCTTTATACAAATCACCAGTCTAGGAAAGTCTGTTCTGATTCTCTTTCTTGCTCTTTCTTTCTCCAGGATGTCTACCATTTTCAAATTTGCCCTGTAACTAGATATTTGCATTTAAATAGCTTTCCTGAGGCCTGTGATCACATGCATCCTAATTCACTGTTCAGATAGTCCATTTTCTAGTTATTTATAAACTTAGGGGAAAAAGTAAAGAAATAAAAAATGTTCTACTTATTCATGTTTCTTTCCTCTTTAAAAGCACTAGTTGAGGTCATGAGACCATTACCTCAGAGTGTTCAGACATTACTAAAACAAATTACTCCAGGTCAGTCTAAGGGGAGTCCTAACACTCATTCTAGTGGAGGAGGCTGGGAGACCCCCTGCGAAGAAGTGAAAGAATGGGTCTCTTGTTGGATTGCATAACATACTTAGAAATGGTTTGTTTTGCTAATATGAACAGATGGCTCCTAGCCATATATAAAAACTCTCCAAACCACATCGATTTGCCTGACAAGTGTCCTATAAAAGGCAGTCAATCTAGACTGAAGGGTGTGTATGTCTGTGGGAGCAAATCTTGCTCAAGGATTGAATTATCTTCCAATGAGAGCTCTTTCTTGGGAATACTTAGATCCCAAGTTAGAAGGAAAAGCCTTTGCTTGTGCTGGAAGTTGTAGGTTTGAATCTCCACCACTTCCTGGTGAGGTGGCATGAGTAAACTGTTTAATTTCTAAGCCTCAGTGTCTTCATTGGCGGAGCAGGGACTATAATAATGTAACTCACGGAGTTCTGATAAGATTTAGGCGAACATTATGAAAGAAGCTGGAAGGGAGCCAGATGCCTAGTAAGCATTTGAAACATGTGTGTGTTCAAATTTCAGACCCAAGTTTCAAGATGGTACGGGTCATGAGGGAGTAGAATAGATATTGAACTTGTAGCCAAGGAAATAAAGCTAAATAGTACTTGCAACTTGCTGGTAGCTTTGGACAAATTTCTCAACTTTTCTGAGTTTTATTTTCTTAATGAGCAAAGTGGGACGTAATATCATATCTCTCTCTACTCTGGATTGTTGAAGGAATAAAGTTTGTCTCTCTATATTCCCAAGCTTCACATCTTGCATAGTTTGTGTTTCTTTTTTTTTTTTTTGGCTGGGGCTGTGTTTGAACCCACCACCTCCGGCATATGGGGCCAGCACCCTACTCCTTTGAGCCACAGGTGCTGCCCCATTCTTTGTGTTTCTAAAAGTAACAACATTGTTAAGCAAATCTTTGGGTTTTTCCAAATTACTAACTTCTGATGGAATAGCAAGTTTTTTAAAAAATCTGGTAGAAGAATTATAGATAGGTTCTAGAATTCTCCAGTCTTCTCTTGGTGAACAATTTACATGCAAAAGCAAACAGCAACTTTGGAATGGAACACTAGTAATTATTAAGATAATTATTTGTCTTTGTAGAAACACCACCAATCTTTGGTGACCTTATGCTTTCAAGTTCAATAAGATGGAATAATTCCATAATAGTTTAAATCCCAGAACTACCTTTACTCAGAGTCTGAGTAATAGTTTCTAAAGACTCCAGAAATCAAATTTTGTGTTGGCCAGTTGGCTGCAGTGATAGATAAATCAAAGGATGAAGCTCATAAAATTCTGAATTCTGTAAAGGATCAGACCCAGTAGGTTGGGTGGTATTCTAGCACATGGAGTATGCATGGGAGTTTATATAATATTGCCTGGAGAAATAAAAATCTAGTTAGATTTTAGTTTAGCTGAATAGAAAATGTTAAAGTCAATTTATCTTATCTTCCTCTGTTAGGAAAAAAATTACTCTTTTTTTAACTATACATGAATACATTCTTAGAAAAAAATAAATTCTACAGATAAAGTTTAAATCTCTGTCTCCCTCATGGTGATGCCTAATACCAGTTCATTGTATGTCCTTCCACAGCCCTTTTCTCTGCATTTTCAAGGTCACACCACAGAGTCAGGATTCAAATCCAGCCCTGCTCTCTGATGCTGTTCTTTTTTTTTTTTTTTGGCCAGGGCTGGGTTTGAACCCACTACCTCCGGCATATGGGACCGGCGCCCTACTTCTTGAGCCACAGGCACCGCCCTCTGCATTTTCTTTAAAACACACACACATACACACAAACACACACTATGGAAATACGTAGTTACATTAATATGTCCATGTAGTTGTACTTAAATAATACAAACTATTCTATAGCTACCTTTTTACTCTACGATGTGTATTAGAGATAATTTCCTGTCAGTTTGTAGATACTCACACCATTCTTTTTAATTGTTGCATAATACTCTGTATTATCAATGTGGCAACTTTTTTTTTTAATTTTTTTTTTATTAAATCATAGCTGTGTACATTAATGCAATCATGGGGCACCATGCACTGGTTTTATATACAATTTGAAATATTTTCATCAAACTAGTTAACATAGCCTTCCTGGCAGTATCTTAGTTATTGTGTTAAGACATTTATATTCTACATTTAGTAAGTTTCACATGTACCCTTGTAAGATGCACCATAGGTGTGGTCCCACCAATCATCCTTCCTCTGCCTATCCTCTCCCCTCCCTTCTCTTCCCTTACCCCTTTCCTCATATTCTTAGGTTATAATTGGGTTATAGCTTTCATATGAAAGCTATAAATTAGTTTCATAGTAGGGCTGAGTACATTGGATACTTTTTCTTTCATTCTTGAGATACTTTGCTAAGAAGAATATGTTTCAGCTCTATCCATGTAAACATGAAAGAGATGAAGTCTCCATTTTTCTTTAAGGCTGCATAATATTCCATGGTGTACATATACCACAATTTATTAATGTGCTAACTTTTATCTGACCACTTTACTGACTTACAAGTGGGTCATTTCAAATTTTTTGCTCTTATAAATATTGCTGCAATTATCAATGGATACTGTCTATGCCTTCTTAGACAAATGCAAAGATACAAGAAATGTTAAATACTGATTATATGATATACACATTTAAAGCTGTAATACTGCCAAATTGCCTGAACCAGTCTATATTCTCATCAGCAATGTATCATGGTATTCCTTTCCTTATACTTTTACTGATACTTGATATTAAATATTTCAATTTTTGTGCTTAATAAAAAGAAAGTAGTATCTTATTACAGCTCATTTTTCTATTTCCTTGATCAGTAGTAATATTTATCACTTTTTCATGAGTGTACTTATTATTTGTATTTTTTAAAGAAACTACCTGTTAATACATAAGTCCTTCCTAAGGTTTATTCTATTCTATTAATCTATTTACATTGTCCCACATAGATGCCACATTTTCTTGATCTAAATTTTTAAAATGTTTTAATATCATGGGAGAGGAGCTTTTCTGCCATTTGTATACACCATTTGATTTGTAAATTACTTACACAAGAAAATAATCTAATGTCACATTACACTTGTAACCATATGGCAGATATTACTCTCTATTTCTTAGAGATGAGGAAATAAACCACAAAATGTACAAAGTCAGATCTATAACCTCTATCTTTGTGTCTAGAGTTTTCTTCTAGATTAAAGTTTTGCGTTTATATCTGGATTCCACAGAGAACAAGGATCTGAGAGGGAAGTAATTTAGGTAAGAATTATCTAATCTAAACTCCTCATTTTGCAGATGGGCAATCTGAGGTATGGGGGAACTAAGTATGTAAAACCTGGTACTAGAATGCCAGTCTCTATATTTTCAGTTGGGATCCTTTCCATTAAATTGTATAGGTTCCTATAATGGAAGTATTTCATAAATAAATTCTAAACCTAACACTGTAATGGTAGTATTTCATAAACAAATTCTAGGGTTATTTTTTTCCCTATCAATTTCCTAGAAGAGGAAATGAATTTAGAACTGTTGTCAGACCTTCAGTTTGTTTTGTTTTTTTTTTCATTTTCTTCATGAATAAAATAAACCATTAAAGTTGAGACGACACAGAAAAGTTCACACTCAGGAGTTTTTTCAGTGTTTGTACTGACTCTGTGGGAAAGACAAAGGGAATAAAAATATCCTGGGTCAAAATAATGCATTGAATCTCCTGTCCACCTACTGCATACTCAAGTATTTCATGGACAGGTTGCATCTATAAGCAAGGATGGCCAGTGTGTTTGGAATAAGCAGTTCTAACTATCATGAGGCGTCCTCTGGAATAGAAGGTAATTCAAGCTTTCCCTTTTATTGAAAATTTTCACATCCTGATTTTCAGCATTCTGAGCTAAGAAACACACGAACACATCAGCAGCCATCTTGTTTCACCTGACAGTACTTTTTTATTTATTTATTTTTTGCCTGTGCAAAAGACAAGGGTGGTTTAACCTGTATCACAAATATCAGAAGAATTATAACTACTCTTGGAAGCACAGATATAGGAGGCTGCCCACACTTAAACATCTTCCTTAGATTTTGATCCAGGATGAATAAAACATCAGTGCTTGAAGTTCTAACAAAATTTGGGCCCATGGTCTTAGATCCTATTAGATCCCTTGATTTATATACCAGGAAAGAAAGAGTCACAAGCCATATAGACTGACTGAATAATCTGTGATTTTTCCTAGGTTCCCAACGTGGCCACCTCGGAGCCTTGCAAATATTCCATTTATAGCCCTCAGACAAATTCTTTAAGCTTTTTGGTTGCATTTTTTTCTCTCAATTTGTTGTAAATAATAGGTCAGAACACATGTCTTGAATAACCTAAGATCTAAAACATATGTTTGTGCAATGAGACCACAGAGGTAGAGAGAGCTATAGAATCTGAAGCCAATTTTATTTTTAGCAAAGACTTTAGATGTCTGTTCAACATATTTATTTGCACAGTAATTTTGTTCATCCAATATGTCATGCTGTTAAGAAACATACCAAAGAAGAAAGTCAAGTTCCTGCCCTCCAGGAACACATATTCTCATTCCTCAGTGCCCCTTGTTCATGAACAGAGCACCAGTTGGAAGAATTAGAGGTTCAAGAAAAGTAATGACAAATGGGAGGAGAGCACACTTTCCCCTCAGTCGGTCTCAGGTCAACAAGGAATCCCCACAGATTCACTTGGCCCTTCAATATGTCAATAGGGCAGTAGAACAATTGTGTGGATCTGTCAACTGTACGTGGCCATCTGGTCTAATTAACAAAAATGCCTCTTTGTTCCCTCTGAGACCACAGTTCTCCTGTCTATGTACATATTTTCTTGGCTGTAGCAGAAACATAGATAAAACACCCATTTCTTGAATCAGGCTATCCTCTCTTGGTGGGGAGGTTTCCTTTTCCTCAGATATTCCTCCCTTGAATTTCATGTCTTGCTTCACTAACTTTGTAGAAACGTTCTTGCTCCTTCCAGATCCTAGAACAATTCTACGTCTTCTTCTTCCCCTTCTCAACTTTCCAGAAAAAGATGGTCTAAGAGGGAACAGTATCATGGGAAAACCCTGAGTTAGGATCAAGACATCACCACTTAATAATTGGAGCTCCAATGTTCTTGATTATAAAATAGATTAAAATATTAACACTTAACTGCTTCAGCAGGTTGATGAAATGATTAAGGTATGCATAGCTAATACTCTGTAAGTATTAGCTCCCATCTCCTTTTCCTAATTAAACCCTAAATTCCTCCTTAGGTTATAGACCATTCCACTCTTATCTGTGCTCACTTTTCTCACTTAAAAAAAAAAAAGTGTCGTTGGCTGTAATCTCTGAATTTCTCCCTGGTAAGTCCTCTGTCTCCTGTGAGCATTGCCTTTATGGAGCCCAACTAGCTTTATCTCTTGAGTGAAGCTCAGCCTTTCCCACCACTACCACCAATACCGGGTTGTAACCTCTTCTAAAGCATCCCCATTGTGAACCTCCCACAGATCCTGGGATATGTTGATCAGCTGCTTCTTTCTTGAGGTGGGTGAAAAGGCAGACCTGATTTGCAGTGCAGTGTAAATATTCTAACCATTCCCTACTTCAAACTACTAATGGATTAATAATCAGCTTGCAAAATTCCTGAATATGTAGTAATCAATACCACAAGCTAGCAAGAGCTGGCTCTAGTACATTATATAGGTTCCATATAAATGCTCTACTTGGTTCAAGGGGTCTCCTTTGTAACCATCAAATTCCACAGGACCTTCTATCCTTCTATTATGTCCTGCTTCCACCATTAGGGATACATCTGGTTTGCATCTCATTTCCTGAAATGATTGATATACCGTTGAGGGCAGCAAATTTCCCAAACCTTCCTGGACTAGATTATAAGCCTATTCACCTCTTAAGGCGACTTTTTTTCTCTCTCGCCCCAAAAGTTGATTATTAAAGAATATTTTCTTTCTTTTATGTTCTTCTTTCCATCATAAATGTGATGTTATTTACTTAAACCCAAAGAGACATAGGCTGTAGACTGAGTGTTCATGTTCCTCCAAAATTTATATGTTGACATCCTAACCTCCTATGTGCTGGTATCAGGAAGTGGGGTCTTTGGTAGGTGATTAGGTCATGAGGGTGGAGCCCCCTTAAAAAAGAGTCTGGAGGGCAGAGGGAGGGGGATTGGTGGGATTACACCTGCGGTGCATCTTACAAGGGTATATGTGAAACTTAGTAAATGTGGAATGTAAATGTCTTAGCATAATAACTAAGAAAATGCCAGGAAGGCTATGTTAACCAGAGTGATGAAAATGTGTCAAACGGTCTATGAAACTAGTGTATGGTGCCCCATGATCGCATTAATGTACATAGCTATAATTTAATAAAGAAAATAAAAATAAAAAAGAGTCTGGAGAGCTCCTTTGCATCTCCTGCCAGAGGAGACACAGGGAGAAGATGGCTGTCTATGAACCAGGAAGCAGGCCCTCACCACAGACACCAAGTCTTGATCTTGAATTTCCCTGACTCTGGAACTGTGAGAAATAAATTTCTATTATTTATATGCCACACATTTTATAGTATTCGTTCTAGCAGCCCAAAGGGACTAGGGCACTAAGATGATAATAGACTGAGTCAAACCCAGGAGAATTAAAAAAAAAAAAAAAAGGCTGAAGATTGTCCTAAAGCATGAAAAACAATGGTCTTTATTTTAGTGTCCAAATATTATCTGTGTCCCAAATTGGTCACAATTCTAGATGAAAAAAAGGCTTTTAAAATAATTTTAAAACTTTCCAATCAGCCAAATAATGCTCCAAGAAGAGCACATTTCCTTAATTTTCTAATTTCTCATTTTATTCTGACAACTTTGGAGAGTAACAGTAAGTAGCTTTCTATGAAGAAATTCCAAATTGGCTTCAGTTGAAAAAATTCTTGAATCCCTCTTATGATACATCTGAATTTCTGTGTTTTGTTTAATCATTATAACTTAATAGATTCCGCAAAGCTTTTGGCTTTTAAATCAAGTAATTATCATAACCTTATTGTAAATTTCGGTCTACGTATCCCAGAGTCATATAGATAGTGGATTCATTCAAATTCCTACTTTGATTATGCAATTAACTAAAAAAATTACAAATTCCTGTTTTGCTCAGCATGATGGTTGGCTTTCAGTGATCCCCTCCTTGTGGTGTTCATGCCCCACTGTACTCCTTTCCTACCCTGAATAGGAATGGCTTGTGTAACCAATAGAATATTGTGCAAAAATGTCATAAAAACATTGCAGCTTCTGCTTTGCTCTTTCTTGGATCACTAACAGCTTCCACATCATGAGAATGCTCAAAAAGCCCTACAGAGAGACCTACGTGGCAAGGAGCAGAAGCTTCTTGCCAGTGCTAGGCATCAACTGTCAGCATGTGAGTAAGCCATCTTTGAAGTGAATCCTTAAGGCCAAATCAAAAGATGACTGCAGCCCCAGCTGACATCTTGCCTGCAACCTTATGAGAGATGTCAAACAGGAACCATCCAGCTAAGGTATCCCTGAATTTCTGTTCTATAGAAACCATGTGAGATCATGCTTATTTTTATCTTAAATCATGAAGTTCTGAGGTAATTTGATATGCAGCAATAGAAAACTCAGGTAGACAGAAGAAGAAAAATCATTTTACCACAAAGACATTTTCACTAGAATATTTATTGCAGCTCAATTCATAATTGCCAAGTTGTAGAAGCTACCCAAATGCCCATCAACCCATGAATGGATTAACAAACTGTGGTATATGTATACCATGGAATACTATTCAGCCATTAGAAAAGATGGAGACTTTACATCTTTTATGCTTACCTGAATAGAGTTGAAACACATTCTTCTTAGTAAAGCGTTTCAAGGATGAAAAAAAAATATCCAATACACTCAATACTAATATGAAACCAACATATAAACAGTTACACGATCATACGAATGATAAAACACAAAAATAGTCCAGCAAGGGGGAGGGGTGAGGAGGGAAAACAGGGATGGGGAGGGCGATCGGAAGGAGGAGGGAAGGCACTTGGTGGGATTTCACCTAATGTGCATAATGCCGGGGTGTTCAGCATGCCCCTTGGGCAAAAGGTTCTTCTACATCTTGAACTTTACCTTGGAAGTGAGAACAATGTAACCTAAAAATTTGTACTCTCATATTAATTTGAAATTAAAAAAAAAGAAAACTCAGGTAGGAATTTAAAACCCAGTATTCAAAAAGCCAGTGTTTGTAAACCTCTCAGTGTTGGTAAGTGAAAAAAGACTTCTCTTTAATCCCTCATTAGATAATACTGGTTTTCTGAAACCCTTTGGCCTTTGAATTTCTCTCCTCTGTCCGTGAATTCTCCACCTTCTGGGTCCTGATGACTGAGCATTTCTTGTACCTGAGGCCCAGAAAAGGCAAGATAATTACTTTGTCAGTTCTGCTGGCAGTTGGGTTTTGGAAAGTGCCCCAGGCATAAGTCATCAGGTACACTTCCTCACCAGTTGCAAACAGGACAACCAGAGGTAGAGGAGGGTCCAGTGGCCAGTGGCAGTCTACTGTCTAATAGCTATGGCAGTGAAGCCCTTCTCCACTAGATGGGTTTGTTCCTTCTCATTTCTCAATATGGTTTTCCAGCCACAGAGACTCTATAAGCTACCTAATATTTCTTAACAAATTCCTTTTGTGCTTCAATCGCTTCTACTATGTGCATCTTGCATCACAGCAGGTGTGGTGCAAGTCACAAGGGAAAAGCCAGAAAAGACTGCTGTCAACAGCAACTGCTACCTCATGACTGAATCTGTCATCAAAAGTACAGCTTCAGTGGTAAGGGGAAGCTGGGTTAGAATACGTAAAATAAAGGTGAAAGGGCACAGTCTCTAAGATAAACCACTGGTATGTATTCATCCATGCACCGAGAGTTTGGAGTCCCCAAACAATTTATAAATGAAATGCTTTTTCAAAGTCTAAATTATCTCTCAGTAGCTTTATATTTAAATGCATATTAACTGACTAAAAATAATTACAACTCTTTTGCAAACTTCACAAAACAGAAGGGATCAAGAAATGAAAAACAAAATTAATTTTAGTTTTTAATCTAATAGAGCCATCGTAGGTAAAGCAAGGACACTTAGAGAACAAAATTTAATTTGTACACAATTTAATGTACTTGGAACTGAAACAGTCATAAAAGTATGAGATAGTCATAAATATCAGATTTTTATACTGTTTTCCCAAATAATTAAGAAGGCATACCCATGACAAAACTTGGATTAAGTGTTTTATTTCTCTCCTCATATGCCTTTGATTAATTCTTGAGTTACAAATTCTCATAAATTTTGGTCTTTTTAGGCAACTAAACAGATCTCTCAGCAAGCCAGAGAAATTCTACATGGTGAGGAAACAAAAGTGCGGAATCACAGCTTCTGCAGGTCACCTCTGGCCTCCCCACTCCAGCTTGGTAGCCAGCCTGTCAGCTACCTCAGTCTTCTACACGGCCTTAGCAAATCCTATAACTCTTTTTCTGCCTTTTGGAAGAAAGTCTATTGGATTGTTTTACTTTTCGTTTCTTGGAAATACTTATTTTTAATAACATGGAGTACCTGAAATTAGTCTTGGTACAAAATTCAAACATTACAAATCAACCCTTCTTCACCACCACCCACAGTCTGTGCTTCCTTCCAGACATTTTTTCAGGTTCACATTGAATTACATAGGTACAGGCATAAGGCTCAGGTCCGACTCTGGTTTTCAAGAAAAATTATGAGTATTTAGAGTACTCATTCTAGCAACATGAAAAAAATCCGTCCCAGTCCATCAGCCCATTCCCTCTTCCCTTCTCCTGTAGTTACATCTAAATTTGGTGGTTGTTAGAAATAATCTGGTCCTCCAAGTCATCTGAATCACAGGCCTTTAGGGAGAAAACCCTTGCTCCCATGTGCTCAGCCCTTTAGAAGCAGAGACTGCCTTTGCCATGTCAAGATTGGAAGAGTAAGAATCAGTCTTCTACCACAGTGTTTAAGGAAGAGAATTCCTGTAGTGCCATCCAAATTCTTTACTGCCAGAACTCTAGGGCTTCTCTCCTGCTGGGCTCTGCCTGGGAGAGAGAGCTCCTACCTTCTGTAGGAATCTAAACTCCACCACTTGCTCCATTTACTTTAAGCTTCTCCATTCAAGGCATTTTGTTTCTTTCGGGCTGAGGGAGGAGGTATAAAATGAGAGATAAGACGCAGAATTCTCTTTTTCCCCCTAAGAGATTTTATGCTTTTAAAAACCAAGTTGGGAAAAGATAGGTAGGTAATATGATTTCAGGCATATCTTTCTGCCATCCTAATGAGGCCAGGATGGCCAAATTTTAAAGGAGACGGTGGAATTATTAGAATCATGCTGCAAAAAAAAAAAAAAAAAAAAATCATTTAGTATCCATTGTACATAAATTATATCATCTTATATATATCATTCTGTAACTTGATTCTTCCTATTAATATGTCTTGGAGATCTTTCCATGTTGTTGGACTTAGCCTCACATTTTCAGATCAATAACAATTTACTGAATCCCTATTGTGTACCAAGCAATATGTGCCTGGGACTGCATATCAGCACTGCGAAATCAGACTAAGTCTCTATTCTTATCAGTCTTATATTTCAGAGAGGGAGAAAGATAATAGCCAAATAAACTAGTAGCTAATATGATAACATAAGGTGCCTGTGGCTCAGTGAGTGGGGCGCCAGCCCCATATGCCGAGGGTGGCGGGTTCACAACCCAGCCCCGGCTGAACTGCAACCAAAAAATAGCCAGGCGTTGTGGCAGGCGCCTGTAATCCCAGCTGCTTGGGAGGCTGAGGCAGGAGAATCGCGGAAGCCCAAGAGCTAGAGGTTGCTGTGAGTCCTGTGTACATCATGGCACTCTACTGAAGGCGGTAAGGTGAGACTCTGTCTCTACAAAAAAAATAAATAAATAAAAATAAATAAAAAAAAACATAAGGTGCTATGAAAAACAGGAAAGTTGTATAAAGGGATACAGGCAGGTGTGGTACTTCAAAGAGTTGAAGAAAGCCTCTCCACTGAGGCAACCCCATTCCTCTTAGCTGCTGTGTAGTATTTTGTTTCCCTAAGAAAGGACAGTGAGGCCATTTCCCATGATTTGCTATTATAGGTCTCGTTGTAATATTATCTCCTTGTGCACATGAACAATAAGGCTTTGAGTAGATACTGAAAAATGGAATTACTAGGTCATACTTGCAAACTGCTCTCTGGAATGGCTATATTAACTTATATTCCCATCAGGCCTGGTGCAGTGACTCATGCCTGTAATCCTAGCACTCCAGAAGGCCAAGGCGGGTGGATTGTTTGAGCTCACAAGTTCAAGACCAGCCTGAGCAAAAACAAGACCCTGTCTCCACTAAAAATAGAACAACTGAGGCAAGAGGATAGCTTGAGCCCAAGAGTTGGAGGTTGGTATGAGCTATGATGACACAACACTCTGCCCAGGGCAATGGCTTGAGACTCTGTTTAAACAAACAAACAAACAAAACCTATACTCCCATCAGAAACTACTTGTTATTAATTCTACCAATCTGATGTATGAAAAAAATGGTATCTGGGCATTTTTTGTTTGTTTAGTTAGCATGTCTTTGATTACTACTTCACTATCATTTCGTGCGTTTATTACACATTTAGGTTTCTTATCTTCTAAAATGGCCATTCACATCTTTTGCCCATGTTTTTATGGGATTTTTCTTTTGTTGTTTTCTTCTGATTTGTTGACATAAATATACTCAAGGTAACATTGATTTGTCTTATATATGTGGCAAATACCTGCTCCCATTGTTTGTCTTTGTCATAAAGAACTTCATTTATTCATGTAGTCAAATGCATCCATGACTGACCATATATTTCTCAGTCTTTATATTTTGAGCATTTAAATTCAAATTCAGTATACTTTTATGGAGTGGCCACTATATGTAACACATTGTGCTACACAGTTTGGGACACAGAAAAATGGATGAATGTGGCATCTGCCCCCATAGATCCCACAATTTAGTGTTGAGGACACATGAACCCAAATAACTGTAAGGCCACAGGTCTTAATACTCCACAAAATGCTATAAAAAGTAGTTTGGTGGGGCAATGCCCAGGTCAGAAGAAGGCATCTAGAAAGATGTCACAGACACGGCAGCATCACAGTTTGGGAGTAGAGGCCTTCATCTCATGTTCCAAGGCAGAACATGGAGCAAGAAATGGGTACAGAAAATTTGCTGGAAAAGCTGGACAGAAGGTGTGTGGGTAGGAATTAGAGGTAAGAGGAGTATATGGGAGATTAGATTGGAAAGGTAAGGTGAAACTCATCTGATCTTTTACACATAAATAAGAAACATGGTGATGAATTCCATATCTCCTAGTCTCCTTGAAAAGTAGTTTTAAGGAAAAGAAGAACCCTTGACTGTGAGAAGTTAAGTAAAAATCTGGAGTGATTGGATGAGCATAGATAGCCTCGCCCTAGCTCCTGATGACAGCTGAAGATGGATTGTTACCCAGCCCGTCCAGTGTATGTGCACATTGCCAGCAGATCTGCCGGATTCCGCCTGGCCAGAGCCCTTGCCCAAGAACAGCTGCAATTTGCAAGTCTTAAGTCTGTTTTACCATCCTACAGAGGTAAGAGTTGGATAATTTATGTGGTATGACTTCACAGTCCTCTGGGGAGGCTGCCAAGAAAAGCATGTTTTGGATAGAAATCTGAAAAAAATGCAAAAAGAAAAAAAATAAAAAATTTTAAAACCCAAGCCCAGTTTGGCATGGGGATGAAGTTTCACATCCAGATCCTCCCTAGATTCTACCGTTTAATCATCCTCCAGGACACAAGGGCTGTGGTGGGGATAGCGATTAAGGGATAGCGATTAGGCCTCCTCAGCTACATTAGCAAACACCCTCCCCTGATAGGCAGCTAGAAAGTAATGGGATTTGGGTTTTATTTGTAAGAGAATGGTGGAAAATGTTACAAAGAGCTGACCTCCTTTGCCCCCGCTGAAATGGCAGTCTTCTTCTGCACATTTTATGTTTCTTTGGGGAGAATGACAAAAGACAGATGCTTCTTGCTGAAATGCTAGTTGTGTAATCATTCTTTCTAGTCTGAAGACATTTACTGTAGCTTCTTGGAGCTGACATTTTGGGCCACTCCTTGGCTTTCAATGTCTTGTAAATGGTTTTGCAACTTTCCATCACATAGAATTTGGGAATGTTTGTGGGAGAGTTTTTTGAAGGTGTTATGTTGCAGATGGTGTGCTCGGTGAAAAGTCTTAAAGTTGGGATTGCTGGAATCATAGCTAAACTGTAAATTCTGCAGTGAGACACAAAATACATAACCTGGTTTGGCTCCTGTGTCACCCACAGCCTCCATCAGGTCCATAGCAGTGTTTATGCCCATTTCAAGGCTTAGAGGTAACCTCTGAGATTAGTTTTCCCAACAGCATGGTTTGCCCTCACAGCACCACAATGGAGGACACTCATTTCCTCTCCAGGTTCCATAGCCTCCACAGAATCCCAGGAAGCCGGAGGGTACATAAGATGCCCTTCAGTAGTGTGGTAAGCTATCATCAGACAGAGACCATCCTTGACAGGTGGTGTCTTTCTCTGTTTTCAGAATAACATAAAATAGAAACTGAAAAGTTGTGATGGACTCAAGCATTTTCATCTACTCAAAGAAAAAGAGTAAATGATTGATAGTCATACGCAATCCACTTTGTTTTCCCAGGAGGATGGTGTTCTTACCACCAGGCAAATCATAACAGCAAAGTAATGAAAAAGTAATTCATTTTCTCTTCCCCTAAAAGTCCTAACAGTTCGTTGAACTTCCCAATTTCTCTTGTTTTAGTGTATCTTGTTACATATGCTTTTCCTGAAAATGAGTATGTGAATTTTTTTTCTCTCCCTCACAATAAATTTTAAAATTCTCTTGATCAGACCCATGCCCTTTCCCTACCTGTGCAGAGATATTCATTCCTTTCCTCCCTAATGACTACCATACTCTAAAGAGCTCTCTCCTCAACATGTGGGAGCTTTAAACTAGAGAGAACACAACTGGAAATGGAAACCAGAGTATGTGGCATCTGTGTGTGGGCTCTCTGTCTCTTAGGTTACAGAGAAGTTTTTGTGAAGAATATGCTTAAATTTTTTTCTGTATACCAATGTGTGCAGGAAGGACGTTTGGAAGCAGGTACACAAGATTTTGTGTTTCTTAGCAACTTTCACAAGGACACTTCAAACATACAAAGATTACCCTCAAACCCCTCTCTTCTGCTTGGTTGAGTGCAAGAATTATTTTCCCTTTATGTGAGGGGAAACCAGCATAAGAAGTGTCCCAGCTCTGCCAACTTTAGCCAGCTCTGAAACTGAGCCCCACCCTTCTGAGATCAACGATATCATCCATCAGATGCACTGCCTGTCCCCAGGCTCTCTGTGGCTCTCCACTGTGTAGAAACCAATGTTCTTGGCTCTTTATTTGACCTTAAAACCAGTGTTGGGAGAATCAGTGAGAAGATTTGAACATTCTGTTCAGAAAACATAAATTGATCAAGATTTGCTGGTTCTGCAAAACTCTCCTGGCATTCTTAAAAGAATAGCTGTTTCCTGTCCTCAAATAACTTCATGAAATGTGGAATTTGTGTGAGAAGATGTTATGACAGTTTTCCCCAATGCCCTGAAAGAGACACAGCCTGTCACACCTCTCTGCCTTTACCCATGCTGTCCTGTCTTCCTGGCATGCCTTTGTTCACCTGCCCGTGTTCACCTGCCCTTGTTCTCATGCCTCTTATAAAACTCTGCTTGACTATTACCATCTCCTTCATCAAGACTTCACACACATTCTTCAGTTCTCCTTCTTAACAAGCCCCAATTTTGTTCATGTCTCCACTCATTCCTCTCCCACAAGGACATGTGTCTGGTGAAAGATGTTGACCTTAGCCCCTGCTCTGCCTCCAGGAAAGGCCTCATCAACACAAGCATGCTGTCAGTCCCTTTGTCAGAGACTGGAGAAACCATTGTCAAGTGGCCTTGGCCAGTCAGACAAGAGTGGAAGCATGTGAGGGGCACCAAGGGAGTCCGAGGAAGAGATGGCCAGCTCTTTTCCTCTGGATGTGCCATGTCTACCTGTGGCTGACTTCCTCAGCCACAAACAAAGTAGGCTACCTGGCTTCTTAATAACACCCTACAGTCACTCATCTCTGAGAGTCTCAGTTTCCTCTTTTGTAAAAATGAAGAAGTTGACCTAATTTATCTGTATCTTCCTTCCAAGGTTAGAATACCATGTGTGACTCAAAACGGTGATGGGGAGGAGATATGAGAGGGGACCTACGAGAAAGAGAAGGGCAGCTACTTTTATGTGTAGCTCTAACCATCAGCTATCATTAACGCAAATAGCTCCTTGCTTTTCAGTGACTGGGTAGTCTCAACTATCCAGTTTAAGAAATAAGTATTAATCTTGGTTTAACCACTAAGATATCCTCACATTTGTCCTTTTTCTGAAATGAAACTATTAATATCCACTCCTATCTTATTTGGTAAACAAAATGTTTTTACTAAAATTCAGTGAAAAGTATAGTGCAATTAGAGCTTAAGGACGGAAAAGAATTATTTTTCTCCTTTAATTCTCCTTAAACCATTCTCTCCTCCTCCTATAATTGTTATAAAATCACCCAAGAAAACCTAAAGAATTAGTAAATGGATGGGCAATTGTATGAAAAAATTTTTTAAAAAATGCAGGATTACTTTGCCTGAGATTAGTGGATTTTAGCTTGCTTCAAAATGTTAAGAGTTAAGTTGAAGCACCATCTAGTGGTTCTCAACTGTGTTTTGCTAAAAGTCACTCCCAATTTCCCTCAATTTAAGACCACAATTAACTTATTGCACATGTAATATAGCTGTCCATGAACCACACAGGCCGACATTTGTGCAAATTGTTTTGTGTGGGCATGTTAAGCAGTCCAGGGCTGGGTTCAAACCTATCACCCATCGTGCACAAGCCTAGTTCTCTAACCACTGGACTACAGCCACTCAGCCAGTATTTGCAAAATTCTTCTGCCTCTGCCACCCCTGAGACAGCAAGACCAACCCCTCCCCTTCCTCCTGTTCCTCAGCCTACAAGCATGAAGTATGCAGACCTTTATGATGATCCATTTCCACTTAATAAGCAGTAAACATATCTTCCCCTCCTTATAGTTTTCTTAACATTTTCTTTTCTCTAGTTTAATTTGTTGTAAGATATGTATTAATTGACTGCTATGTTATAAGTAAGGCTTCCAGTCAACAGTAAACTATTGGAAGTTAAGTTTGGGGGGAGTCACAATTTATATGCAGATTTCTGCCTGCATGTGATAGAGGGGGTCATTGCTTCTAACTCTTGCATTATTCAAGGGTCAACTGTATTTGTATACATATATGCATTTAGAAAAAGAAAAACAATTTGTTTTTTCCCCCCATTCTTATTGTAGGGAAAGCGGGCTGGGGGAAGTAGCTGTATCTCTTTACTCTTCCAATCTAACATCACCCCAAAAATTATGGCAATGAGAATGGGATAAAGAAGGAGGATGAATTCATATAAATCTCTTCCAGGAACAACAGACTCTCTTCAATGGGGAAAAAACTAATAGAGCAAAGTGCCATAGATTTCAGTTCCTCTGTTTCCCCAGCAGTATCTTTATCTTTTTAATCCTGTACCATAGACATGTTCTCATATGTCTAGAGATTAATGGACTATTAGATAATTTTTACACACCTCCAAATTCCCAAGCCCTTTCCCACCACAAGTCTACAGCACCCCTGTACACTTGTGTTTATCCAACCAGGAGAATTGTCAAAGATGGCTCTAATACCTATGATTTCCATCTTCTGAAATTATGTATGTTTCATTACCAGTAGGGGAAGAATGAAAATAGACCATAACAATACACATGAGTAGGACATCTGTTCTATTGTCTCTAGAGGAAGAACAAAATTAAACCATAGAAATGCACATGAATAGAACATAACTTCTTGTTGCAAAATTGACAGCAAACCTTCAAATTGACAAACTAGGTATTTGTATAAATTAGGAGTAAGTTCATCTCTGTGTAGAATAAAATCCAAACTGACAGTGGCATGAATAAAACTGTTTATTTTCTCTCATGCAAATAAAGTCAATGGATAAGTAGGTGATCAAGGACTTGCCAGTCATCAGCCTCAGGATCCTTCTAGCCACCTCTTCTTCCATCTCAGTGAACAGCTTCCAACCTCAACACTCAAGTTGGCTGTTAGACTGCCGCTCACCAGGAGATGAGAAGGAAAAGCAAAAGAAGACCCTTCTTTTCTCTTTAAACTCCCTGAAAATATCACACAAGACTTATATCTCATTTGCCAAAATTTATGTAGATGGTCATACTCAGCTGCAAAGCGAATTGAAAAACATGCCTTTCACTCAGTACATCCCCCAAATAAATTAAATTAGAGTCACGTGTAGGATAATATTTAGAAATAAACATATCCTACATCAAGCACACAAAGTAAATTCAGTGTGAGTTAAAATGACTTGCTTTTCTTCCAGAGGCTTAAGGGACCTGAACCCCCCTGGGACACACACAGAGTTGGCTTGCCTGGAGTTAAACATTCCACAAGTCCATTCTCTGAAGCTGTGCACCCTGTGAAGCCTGAGATTAAAGGGCATGCCACCCTTCCTCAGAGATACGGGCCAGAGGGTTGACGTATGTTAACAACGTATTGTCAGAGGTCTATAGGTACTCTGCCCTGAAGGAAAGACACAGTCATTACTTTATACTGAGTAAACTGAGTGAATGCTTGAAGATATTCTTCTATTAACTCTGTTCCCCTGTGGCTACTTTCTTCTTTGTGATCTTTCTTTAGATACCTGCTCAGAAATTAGTCAATGTTTAGAAGAAGAGGGTTACTACAAAGGTGATTGTATTGATATGATAACAAAATATTTCCTTTCAAGTTAATTTCAGATAGGTAAAATAAGATAATGATGAAACTAATAGATAATAGATTAAGTGTGTATGTGACTAGAAAAGTATAAAGTCAAAACCTGGAATAAAGATTTTTGCTACACGCCATCTCATTTGTGTAGGCTGTTTCTTGATTTAATAATTACAGGAGCAAGTTTACACCCACGGCAAAGCTGCTGTTCGTTTGCGTCTCCAGTCATGCAACATCATGTAATTAAGCAATGTATCCGTTACCTAAGGCTACAATAATGCTGTGTAACAACCAACCACAAAAATCTCTTGTAGCAACAATTACTCATACATATGGGATCAACTGCAGATCAGGTCTGCTGAACTTGACTGAGCTGCCTAGACTATTGGATCGTCTAGGCTAGGTTCAAATAGGAGGGGGGTGGGACTGAAGTGACTCAACTCTGCTCTGTGTGGTTCTCATCCTTTCTCTGGCGGGGCCAGGCATGTCCTTGCAGAGCAGTGTTTTTCAACCTTCTTTGTCTCAGGCACACTTGAACCTATAGTGAAACTTCTGTGGTACACTTAAATTATGCTGATCCAAAAAAAGAGTAAAAAAAGAATATACTTACTATGCTCTGAACTTCTTCCAAAAATAATGTAATTAATAATCTTCAGTAATGTTTGTGGCACACCTAAGATCCTCTCATGGCACACTGGTTGAGAATCACTGTCATAGCATAACAAGTAGAAATATGCTACTCTCTAAGGCCTGCACTTGAAACTAGCACACTGTCACTTCTGCCTCATTTTACTGGCCAAAGCAAATTACATGGAGTGGATACATATGTTCCCCCAGTAGGGAAAGAACTCTGAAGCCATCTGAAAATTTACATCGATGGATGAAGATACAGAGCCATGAATATACTATCTGCTAAAAGAAGAAAGGGGAGGATGAGCATTTAACTAGGCAATTAGTAATCTCTAACATATTTTCTAGTTTGTGTATTCCTAGACTTCTTCTCATTCTATGTCCTGTCTTAAACATGAGAGAATGTTAATACAAAGGAAAGAAACAAATTGCTTATATTTTTTATAAATATGACATTATTTACTAATTTAGTTATTTCTTGACTCGTGTTCAATTAATCTTAGTATTTGTCCTATTCTTTACTATGGGCAGAGACTGGCTAGGTGTGCACCAAACCTCGTTTCTTTTTTCCCAAGGCAGTTATACTACATTTTCCAACTTTTGTAGAAGTCAGTATAACCATGTGACTGAGTACTAGCCTATGGAATTTGAGCACAAGTGATTGCTACTCCAGGCCTGATGCATAAAAACCTCCCACACAAAACCTTCCTCTTTCTCTGTTTACTGTTCACCAGCTGAATTAGAGAATGCTCTGAGAAGGGCAGAGCCAAAATAGCTTAGAGAAACACCCCTCCAGCCCTCTGCTCCAATCCTACCAACTGCATTAGAGTGTGATGTGAGCAAGAATTAAGTTGTGCTATGAATACACCAACAATGAAACTAGCATATGTATATAATATCCTCCAATGTTTGTTCTTCATTTTCTTTCTTAGGGTTTTGCAAAAAAACAAAAGTGATATCCTTGCTTTTTTACATAAGAAATGTCTTCCTTTAAGTAAAAGGGCTCTTTTTACTGTAGGAGTACCATCTGTATCAAGAGTTGATAGGGTCTCAGCTGACTGTGGCCCTACAAGATATTAGGGTTTTATCAATATCTTACTCTCACTGTCATTATTAATCCATCCCAACCTCTGCAACCTGGAGTATAGACATTAAAAAGAGTTGGAGAATCTGAGCTCTAAGGTAAAAGTCACCCAAAGCCTGACTTGCAGAGGGCATTTGCCTAGTTCCTGATATTGCATGCTTGATTAGCATCTCAAGTGAGCAGAGGAAGCAAAGAACCCAAGGGGTGTGAAAAACTGCAAGGCATGGTTATTAGTGTGTGCATTTTGCTGAGCCATCTTCCTCTTTATTTGGAGAAGCAGCATTATTTCACTTTGCAAATAAGACCCAAGGGAAAGGGGAAAGTGAATAAGAAATCCCAGGCATTTATGATGGCAGGTGCCAAGTTTTGCATGTATATATATGCAGTGTGCTAAGAGTTTGAAGCAGGACTTGCTAACTCTCACATCAATTCTTTTTTTTTTTTAGAGACAATCTCACTTTGTCACCCTTGGTAGAGTGCTATGGCATCACAGCTCACAGCAACCTCCAGCTCTTGGGCTAGGGCGATTCTCTTGCCTCAGCCTCCCAAGTTGCTGGGACTACAGGCGCCTGCCACAATGCCCAGCTATTTTTGTTGCAGTTGCCCCTCCTGTTTTAGCTGGCCAGGGCTGGGTTCAAATCCACCACCCTTGGTATATGGGGCTGGTGCTCTACCCACTGAGCCACAGGCACTACCCTCACACCAATTCTTCTAAACTTGAAGGCAGCAAAGAGTCACGGGAACAGTTACACTAGAACATGAAGTCTGATTGCAAAGGGTTGCTTTTTTGTGATGTCTTATCAAGTCTAAATTAACTTCCAGCTCTTTTGATTTTCATTCTCTAGGAAAAAAACATAAAATATATAAGTAAGGGAGGAAAATGAACATAAGCCCTCAACAGAGCAATTTGGAAGAAATACTTGAGAAGCCCCAGCAACTTCATTTTCCCCATCGAATTCTCAAAGTTAGGTCAGGTCTCTCCTAGTTCAAAACTACACTGAAGCAGAAGTTAAGGCCCAGTGCTATAGGCCCCTCTAACTGGGCCCTCAGTAGTTAGAAAGCCTTCATGGAGGACTGAGGGAAAAACACAATACACCAAAATAGGTGTCAAGCTTTTTTCAGCACATTGTAAACTCAACGTTTTACAGTGAAGTTTTCTTTCAAGTGAGTCTTACACTTTTTCAATCTTCAGTTCCTACCTGCTATCATTTATCCTCTGGAAGAAAACAAATCCCATGATGACCAGAATTATCACAGAAAGAAAGAGTTTCACATAGAGAATAATCAGGAAGGTCAATGATAGAAATCTTGAGGTTCTGAGACCTTAAAACACAGGCAGAAATAAAAAGTCATTTTAAATATTCTTCTAATTAAGAAATTAGCATCAATAGTTTAAAATTTTTTTAAATATTCCTAAAAGTTTACAGCTATCATAATCATAAAACCTTCTAAATTATAATTTAAATATTATTAATATATCACTCTTTCATAGCAGAGTTTCATAACCACTTCATTTGTGTTTTGTACATGGCAGGTTTTAAACAAATATTTTCTGAATGAATAATGCACAGTAAACATTGCTAGTATTTCCAATTTTATAATAAAAAAACCATATTTTCTAACTTTCATGAAAATATTAGCTTTTTGAAGGGCATTATTCTTAATATTTTGAGCATGATCTTTCCATGTGGTGAAGTATTTTGCCACTGAGTTGATATAATCCCTTTAGCAACGCATTTCATGTATCTTCCTACTTTCATTTTGTTTATCTGTGAAATGATTCAGAGAATACTTGGAAAGATGAATGAAACTAATTGGAAGTATCATTATGAAGTCTTTTCCTATGAAAATGGCAGCCTAAAGATTGTGTGAAGTCTAAGTACAAGTCTAACTCTTGACTTCAAGAGGTCATTTCATCCCATTGAGCAACCTGGTCAAAGACTCAACTAAAGAACATCAGGTAATCTGAGCACTGTAAGGGAATAAAACAATAGCATGGTTATAGTCCTCAAAGAGCCTCAAAGAGTCCATGACTCGGCGCCCGTAGTTCAGTGGCTAGGGAGCCAGCCACATACTCTGGAGCTGGCAGGTTTGAACTCAGCCTGGACCTGCCAAACAACAAAGACAACTATAACGAAAAAGTAGCCAGGCATTGTGGTGGGTGCCTGTATCCCCAGCTACTTGGGAGGCTAAGGCAAGAGAATCACTAAAGCCCAAGAATTTGAGGTTGCTGTGAACCATGACACCACAGCACTTTACCAAGGGCGACATAGTGAAACTCTATCTCAGAAAAACCCAGAAAACAAAAAAAATCTCACAGTCCAGTTGGAGGAGTCAGACCCATATAAATAGAAAAATAACTTACAAGAAAGTGAAAGTGCTAAGTAAACTTTCAAGATTATAAATCACCTAAGGCATAAGAAAGGTTAATCAACTCTACGTGGGAGATCAGGGAGAAGCGGGATTTGAACTAAGCTTTGCTGGTCTACAGAATTAAATAGATTTTGAAAAGAAGGAAGGACTTTTCAAGGTTAGGGATCAACTTGAGAAAAGATTTGAAGATGAGTTAACCTATTTGGAGCATAGAGTGGCTTACATAAAGTCTGTGATGATCTGAACCTAATTCTGCAGTTATTTATATGTACCAGGTACTGTGCTAGAACTTAGGGATATAGAAATCAAAGAAGTGGTTCCTAACTGGGCCTTGTGGTTCATGCCTATAATCCTAGCACCATGAGAGGCCAAGACAGGTGGATTGCTTGATCTCAGAAGTTCAAGGCCAGCCTGAGCAAGAATGAGACCCTGTCTCTACTAAAAATAGAGCATTGTGGTGGGCACCTGTAGTTC
Source organism: Nycticebus coucang (assembly GCF_027406575.1). NCBI lineage: Eukaryota > Metazoa > Chordata > Mammalia > Primates > Lorisidae > Nycticebus > Nycticebus coucang. Next base: position 61,890,220 of record NC_069795.1, read on the forward strand.
CAGCTATTCTGGAAGCTGAGGCATGAAGATCTCTTGAGCCCAACAGTTTGAGTTTGCTGTAAGCTATGATGCACCATGGTACTCAACCCCAGGGCAACAGAGTGAGAGTCTGTCTCAAAAGACTAACCAAAAAAGAAGAAGGAGGAGGAGGAGGATGAAGAGGAAGAGAAGGGGTTCCTATTGGCAGTCAGAGAAGTAGGTAGTTGTGATATGGTAAGAAATATATATTTGGTGATTTTCCCCCAGATTCTGGTATAGTTGCTGGTATAGTCTAAGGGTTTCTTCTAAAATCCTTGGAAGTTTCACAGTGATAAGAGTATATTTTTTAGACTAGTGAATGATGATATGACTGGTGGCTGGGACCCCCAGAGAGATTCAGAATGGGCTTGGTCACTAGGAAGATCCAGGCATTATTAGTTAAAACTTTTAGTCCACACATCACCCACCCTCACCCACCCACCTCCATGGACCTCCTGGGAGGAGCTGAAGATTGAACTAATCACCGAAAGCCAATGATTTAAACAATCATGCCTATGTAATAGAGCCTCCATAAAAACTCTAAATGACAGCATTGGGAGAGCTTTGGGGTTGGGAGTTCTTCAAAGTCAGTAAACACATCACCAAGCTGGGAGGTGGCACTCCTGGTGATAGCATGGGAGCTCCTACCTCTATACATTACCTTATACATCTCTTCCATTTGGCTGTTCTAGAGTCATATCCTTTATAATAAACCAGTAATAGTAAAGTACCCTCCCAAATTCTGTGAGCCATTCTAACAAATTATGGAACCTGACAAAGGGATTATGTGAACACCCTGAATTTACAACCAGTTGGTTAGAAGTGTAAGTGGCAACCTGGGACTTGTGACTGGCATCTGAAGTAGGGAAGGTCTTGTGGGACTGATCCCTTAACCTGTAGGGTCTGTGCTAACTCCAGGTAGTTAATGTCAGAATCGAATTGAATTATAGGACACCCAGGTGCTATCTATAGAGATGAAAAATTGGTTGATGTGGGATTAAAAAAAACACATTTTGTATCAGAAGTATTATAAGTGAAAACAGTGAAGAGCATTCAAGTACAGGGCTATGGAAGTGCTCTGACAGAGACGTTCATAGACATGAAGCATTATGTGAGCACATAGGAGGAACAGCTACCCAAACTTCAAGGCAAGAAAAAATCATCCCAGAGGACCAATTGATGCCACTCTAAGGTTTAAAATTTCAGCTGGACGCAATGGGACACACCTGTAGTCCCAGCCACTCAACAAGAGGCTGAAGCAGGCTTGCCACCCATAGCTCAGTGAGTAGGGCGCCTGCCACATACACCAAGGCTGGTGGGCTCAAGCCTGGCCCTGGCCTGCTAAACAACAATGACAACTGCAACCAAAAAATAGCTGGGTGTTGTGGTGGGCGCCTGTAGTCCCAGCTACTCAGGAGGCTGAGGCAAGAGAATCACTTAAGCCCAAAAGACCATGTCACTCTACCAAGGGCAATAGCTTGAGACTCTGTCTCCAAAAAAAAAAAAAAAAGAGGCTGAAGCAGGGCAATCCCTTGAGACAAGGAGTTTGAGTCTAGCCCGACCAACATAGTGAACCCCCATCTCTAAAAATAAATATATATATATGCATATATATAATTTATAGTCATTGATCAAACAATAGAAGAAGAGAATATGATGAAAGAAATGCATTGTGGGGGTTAGGTAGAGGTTGCAAGTAAAAAAAGGGCAGAGGATTAAAAGAGCATAACACTTTTGAAGAGCCTAAAGAGCTCCACATGTGTGGGCTGTAGGCTGGAGAGCAGAGGCACATGGGTCCTGGTGAGAGACATTATGTGATCAACTAAGGCAGTGGTGGGAAAGACAAAAGCCGAGATTCAAGGTCAAATCAACATAAGATAGTGACTGAATATGGAAAATAAGAAAGAGAAATGTTGTAGGATTTTTAAAGTTTCTGGCTTATTTTCAAGATATAAAAAACAGATGTAAAACTCATAAAAGGATAGAGAAGAAGACCTCTGTTTCAGGAAGTGGTAAGTTGAGGTGCCCTTGATGCATCCCGGTGAAGCTGTCCAGGCGAAAGTTGGTTTTGATCGCTGTACAGTCAAGGAAAAAAATCTGGGCAAAGACACAGAGCTGGGAGTCAAAACTTAGCCAGTGGTTGAAGCTATAGAAATAGATGAGATTACTCAAGGAACAGAGGTAAAGTAAGGAGAACAAAGATAGAACTCAAAGAAATGCCTTTAGTCATGCAATGAAAAGATAAAAGGAATCTATTTAAGAAAACTAAAAAATTGGCTGAAAGTGAAGAAGAAAATCAAGTGATAATGAGAGGACAACACATGAAAAGGGAGAGAAATATCAAATATCACAAAGAAGATAATTAAATATTTAAAATGTTAGATGTTATTAAAAAGTATTCATTATTAAGAATTATTAAATATTACATATTTTAAAATGTCTGTAGAGATGGAAAATTTGTTGATGTGGGGAAAAAACTACACACACTTTGTATCAGAAGTATTAGAAGTGAAAACAGGGAAGAGCATTCAAATACAGGGCTATGGAAGTGCTCTGATGGCACTAATTCTATAATTAGAATAAATTTTATAATTAGAATAAAAATTTTTTAAAAGAATTCAGCTAATAAAGAATATAATTTATATTTTATTAAGCATCTGAGAACTCTAGTGCTTTTGTCAGAGCATTTTCTGTGCAGGGAGATGTAAATGAGTTAAAGAATAGCTGTAAGGTGACATGGAGGGACGATAAGTATAGATTGCTCTTCAAAAACATCTTGGATATAGGTCGAAGGCAAGAGCTAAGACTTTGAGGAAGTTATAGCATCTAATTTTCAAACACAGGAGAAAAATAGGCATGTTTATATGAGTAGCTTTGGGGAAATGATTTAAGGAACAGAAAGGATATAGAAGGGAGGGCAAATAACGAAGCAAAACCTATAAGGATCTGATCGGGAAAACACCCTCAGAGTATATTCTACAGAAGGAAAAGTCAGGCGATACTGGAGATATTACATAGGTCTAGAGATAAGAAGTGGGACATTAAGAACCTGGACTTAGTGGTAGACTAATCAGGAAAAATAAAGAATACATGTGAAAATATTTACACATGCTACAACATGGACCAACCTTAAAAACATCCTGCTAGTGAGTCTCTGAAGGCCACATGTTATACAATACCATTTATTTGAAATGTCTAGAGGAGACAAATCTGTAGAGACATAAAGTAAATTAGTGGTTCCCTAAGGCTGAAAGAGATGGTAGAATTGGGAGGTGATAGCTAAAGGTATAGGGTTTTCTTTGGGGGTGATAAATACTTCTAAAATTGAATATAGGATGGGAGGAGACAAGATGACTGACTGAAGCCAGCTTTCCACAGAGGCTCCCGTCCAGAAGGAGAGTTAAAGGACAAAAATTCAGCAAGTAACCTGGTGGATTTGAGCTGCACTAAGAGAGAAGGTTGTAGAACGCACGTCAACCCCACTGAGGCGAGCTGCGACCATAAGGATACAAACAAAAGGTACAAAATCCATCACCAAGTGGACGGGAGTCCCCTACCCCATGAGAACGGCTCAGAGTGCCCCACAAACAACCAGTCAGAGTTCAAAGGTCCTCCCACTACACTCCATGGGAGAGACCCTCTAAAAACTGGACCTACCTCCCCTACTAGGGTGCCATAGCGTCCTCCTGCCAGGCATAAAACTGTATAAACTGTACATAGTCTCTACCTGGAATTCTGAGCTCCCAGCGCTCCCCTTCGCTCACACTAGGGTCTGGAGGCCAGTTCCGGTTGGTTGGCGGAGAGGGGACTGCACCAGAGTGGCAGTTCCCTGAGGCACAGTGTGACAGCTGTCTTTTGGTGACAATACGGCCAGGCATAAAACTGTGTAAAGCTGTGTGTGTTCTCTGCCCGCAACCCCAGGCTCCCTGGGCTCCCCGCACTCCCCTCTGCTGTTCCTTCAAGGTCTGGAGGCCTGTCCCGCAGGGGTCCAGACTCTTGGGCGATTGCTCGAGGAGTGTAGACAGAGCTGGGCTGCAGCGTGTCGGTGCAGACTCTGGGGTAAGGGAGTGGAGGAGGGGAGCTACACCGGAGCAGCCGTTGCCTGAGCCATAAAGCAGCAGCCCTCTTTTGCTAGCAATACGGCTCACTACCGAATATTCTGAAGCCACACCCCCTGTCTCCCTGGGCAACCAGAGACTCTGAGTTTGCCTGAGGCAACTCCAACTTGCAAACCAGGGAAACTCCCAGGGTGGGGCTGACCCAGAAGTCCGCTTTACTAAACCTAAGACACACATGGCCCTCAGGGGATCGTCAGCCTACAGACAATACAAGAGCAAAGACAAGCTGATTTGGAGCTCAATTCAGCTTCTCTTCTGCAGGGGAACCGCAGAGTTGTTCTGTTCTGTTCTGTCAGTAACATTAATCAGGGGCAAGACTGGACCTGAGGGAAAACCCCTCAACCTTCACCAAGCACCCGAGGTTGTCAGGCCTCACCTCCTCCTGCTGGAGAGAGGCAGAGCACAGCGGCCTGGCAGACTTCCTTGTGATTCAGGCAGGTACAAACTCTTGGAGTACCGATTCACTACAGGCAACTGGGTCAGCCAACTGCAGGGCTATCAGTGACTGGATGTGAAGTGGTGCAAGGGGGGGAAGGAGGCAGCAACCTTCCCAGACTGATTTATTGGCTGGGTGGCTTCTCCTGACTCCACGCAGCACTGGAGCAAGCCACACCAGATTAGTCACCAGACCCCTGTGATCCAGTTCCCAGAGACCTCTTAAACTCTCTCATGCGAGACAGGTGCAGACTGAGACAATTGATTTGGACCTTTTTGAACTGAACCAATCACCTGAGGACAAATCAGGAGGTGCCCTGGGTGCACGGTGGTAGGAAGGTTTGATTTTTCTTTTCCAATTGTTTGCCAGTGGGGGGGTTGGGTGACTAAATTGCTGATATTTCTCCACAGCTGAGACTTCAATCCAAAGTATCTGTTTCACTAGGGAGGAACAGAAACCAGCTGAAAACAAGACAGAACCACTTAGCCCCACCACACCAGACAGGGCCCCAGTTTCTCAGGCCACAACACTGTACAGGCCCTCGACAAAGCCCAAGGGGAAAAAATCAGAAGGAGTAAAACAACCATGGGGCGGAATCCGCGGAAAAACTCTGGTAACATGAATAACCAGAATAGATCAATCCCCCCAAGGAAAGATATGGCAGATGCAATTGACAATCCCATTCATAAACAACTGGCTGAGATGTCAGAAATCGAATTCAGAATTTGGATTGCAGACAAGATTAACAAAGTGGAATTAGGAATTCGAGGAGAAATTCAAAAGTTGTCTCAAGAATTTAATGAATTTAAAGACAAAACCACCAAAGACCTAGACACACTGAAGCAAGAATTTGCAGCCCTCAAAGATATGAAAAATACAGTAGAATCCCTCAGCAACAGAATGGAGCAAGCAGAAGAAAGGATCTCTGACATCGAAGATAAAGCCTTTGAACGCTCCCAAACTCTCAAAGAGGAAGAGAAATGGAGAGCAAAAATGGATTATTCTCTCCGAGAGCTCTGGGATAATTCGAAGAAGGCGAATATCCGAATCATAGAGGTTCCAGAAACAGATGACGTGGCCTCGCTGGGCACAGAGGCCCTTCTGCATGAAATTATGAAAGAGAGTTTTCCAGACATAGCTAGAGATTCTGAAATTCAGATAGCAGACAGCTTCAGAACCCCAGCACGACTCAACCCCAATAAGACATCCCACAGGCATATCATAGTTAACTTCACTAAAGTTAATATGAAGGAGAAAATCCTCAAAGCTGCCAGGAGAAAGAAAACCATTACCTTCAAAAGCAAGAATATTAGAATGACTGCAGATCTCTCTGCTGAAACTTTTCAAGCAAGAAGAGGGTGGTCACCGACTTTTAATCTCCTAAAGCAAAATAACTTTCAACCCCAGATCTTGTATCCAGCTAAACTGAGTTTCATTTATGATGGAGAAATTAAATACTTTAATTACATTCATATGTTGAAGAAATTTGCCATAACCAAACCAGCTCTTCAGGATATTCTCAGACCTATCCTCCATAATGACCAACCCAATCCTATACCACAAAAGTAAACTCACTCAGAAACTTCAGATCAAACTCCAATTTCCACACTGGCGAAAGGATTAAAAATGCCCACTGGACTTTTGAAAAACTTGATACCCAAAACTTCACCAGACTTATCAATATTCTCCATTAATGTGAACGGCTTAAACTGACCTCTAAAGCGGCATAGGTTAGCTGATTGGATACAAAAACTCAGGCCAGATATTGGTTGCGTACAAGAGTCACATCTTAACTTAAAAGACAAACACAGACTCAGGGTGAAAGGATGGTCATCCATATTTCAGGCAAATGGTAATCAGAAAAAAGCAGGTGTTGCAATTTTATTTGCAGATACAATAGGCTTTAAACCAACAAAAGTAAGGAAGGACAAGAATGGTCACTTCATATTTGTTAAGGGTAACACTCGATATGATGAGATCTCAATTATTAATATCTATGCACCCAACCAGAATGCACCTCAATTTATAAGAGAAACTCTAACAGACATGATCAACTTGATTTCCTCCAGCTCCATAATCGTCGGAGATTTCAACACTCCTTTGGGAGTGTTGGATTGATCCTCCAACAAGAAGCTGAGCAAAGAAATCTTAGATTTAAACCTAACCATCCAACATTTGGATTTAGCAGACATCTACAGAACATTTCATCCCAGCAAAACTGAATACACATACTTCTCATCAGCCCATGGAACTTACTCCAAAATCGATTACATCTTAGGTCACAAGTCTAACCTCAGTAAATTTAAAGGAATAGAAATTATTCCATGCATCTTCTCGGACCACCATCGAATAAAACTTGAACTGAGTAACAACAGGAATCTGCATACTCATACAAAAACATGGAAGTTAAATAACCTTATGCTGAAGGATAGCTGGGTCAGAGATGAGATTAAGAAAGAAATCGCCAATTTTTTGGAACAAAACAACAATGAAGACACAAACTATCAGAACCTCTGGGACACTGCAAAGGCAGTTCTAAGAGGGAAATTTATAGCACTGCAAGCCTTCCTCAAGAGAACGGAAAGAGAGGAAGTTAAGAACTTAATGGGACATCTGAAGCAACTGGAAAAGGAAGAACATTCCAACCCCAAACCCAGTAGAAGAAAAGAAATAACCAAAATTAGAGCAGAACTAAATGAAATTGAAAACAAAAGAATAATACAACAGATCAATAAATCACAAAGCTGGTTTTTCGAAAAGCTCAATAAAATAGATAAACCTTTGGCCAACCTAATCAGGAAAAAAAGAGTAAAATCTCTAATCTCATCAATCAGAAACAACAAAGATGAAATAACAACAGACTCCTCAGAAATCAAAAAAAAATCCTTAATGAATATTACAAGAAACTTTATTCTCAGAAATATGAAAATCTGAAGGATATTGACCAATACTTGGAAGCACGTCACCTTCCAAGACTTAGCCAGAATCAAGTGGAAATGTTGAACAGGCCCATATCAAGTTCGGAAATAGCATCAACCATACAAAACCTCACTAAAAAGAAAAGCCCGGGACCAGATGGTTTCATGTCTGAATTCTACCAAACCTTTAAAGAGGAATTAGTACCTATATTACTCAACCTGTTCCAAAAGGTAGAAAAAGAAGGAAGACTACTCAACATGTTTTATGAAGCAAACATCACCCTCATCCCCAAACCAGGAAAAGACCCAACAAGAAAAGAATATTATAGACCAATATCACTAATGAATATAGATGCAAAAATATTCAACAAGATCCTAACAAACAGAATCCAGCAACACATCAAACAAATTATACATCATAACCAAGTCGGTTTTATCCCAGGATCTCAAGGCTGGTTCAATATACGTAAATCTATAAATGTAATCCAGCACATAAACAAATTAAAAAACAAAGACCATATGATTCTCTCAATCGATGCAGAAAAAGCTTTTGATAATATCCAGCATCCCTTCATGATCAGAACACTTCAGAAAATCAGTATAGAAGGGACATTCCTTAAACTGATAGGGGCCATCTACAGCAAACCCACAGCCAATATCATATTGTATGAAGTTAAATTGGAATCATTTCCACTCATATCAGGAAGCAGACAAGGCTGCCCACTGTCTCCATTGCTTTTTAACATTGTAATGGAAGTTTTAGCCACTGCAATTAGGGAAGAAAAGGCGATCAAGGGTATCCATATAAGGTCAGAAGAGATCAAACTTTCGCTCTTCGCAGATGATATGATAGTATATCTGGAAAACACTAGGGACTCTACTACAAAACTTTTAGAAGTGATCAAGGAATACAGCAGCGTCTCAGGTTACAAAATCAACATTCATAAATCAGTAGCCTTTATATATACCAGCAACAGTCAAGTTGAAAAAACAGTTAAGGATTCTATCCCATTCACAGTAGTGCCATAGAAGATGAAATATTTGGGAGTTTATCTAACAAAGGACATGAAAGATCTCTATAAAGAGAACTATGAAACTCTAAGAAAAGAAATAGCTGAAAATATTAACAAGTGGAAAAACATACCATGCTCATGGCTGGGAAGAATCAATATTGTTAAAATGTCTATACTACCCAAAGCAATATATAATTTCAATGCAATCCCTATTAAAGCTCCACTGTCATACTTTAAAGATCTGGAAAAAACAATACTTCGTTTTATATGGAATCAGAAAAAACCTCGAATAGCCAAGACATTACTCAGAAATAAAAACAAAGCAGGAGGAATTACGCTACCAGACCTCAGACTACACTACAAATCAATAGTGATCAAAACAGTATGGTATTGGCACAAAAACAGAGAAGTAGATGTGTGGAACAGAATAGAGAACCAAGAGATGAATCCAGCTACTTACCGTTATTTAATCTTTGACAAGCCAATTAAAAACATTCAGTGGGGAAAAGATTCCCTATTTAACAAATGGTGCTGGGTGAACTGGCTGGCAACCTGTAAAAGACTGGAAGTGGACCCACACCTTTCACCATTAACTAAGATAGACTCTCACTGGATCAAAGATTTAAACTTAAGACATGAAACTATAAAAATACTAGAGGAGAGTGCAGGGAAAATCCTTGAAGAAATTGGGCTAGGCGAGTATTTTATGAGGACCCCCCGGGCAATTGAAGCAGCTTCAAAAATACACTATTGGGACTTGATCAAACTAAAAAGCTTCTGCACAGCCAAGAACACAGTAAGTAAAGCAAGCAAACAGCCCTCAGAATGGGAGAAGATATTTGCAGGTTATGTCTCTGACAAAGGTTTAATAATCAGAATCCACAGAGAACTCAAACGCATTAGCAAGAATAGAACAAGGGATCCCATCGCAGGCTGGGCAAGGGATTTGAAGAGAAACTTCTCTGAAGAAGACAAGCGTGTGGCCTTCAGACATATGAAAAAATACTCATCATCTTTAATCATCAGAGAAATGCAAATCAAAACTACTTTGAGATACCATCTAACTCCAGTGAGACTAGCCTATATCACAAAATCCCAAGACCAGAGATGTTGGCGCGGATGTGGAGAAAAGGGAACACTTTTGCACTGCTGGTGGGAATGCAAATACATTCCTTTTGGAAAGAGATATGGAGAACACTTAGTGATCTAAAAATAGATCTGCCATTCAATCCTGTAATCCCTCTACTGGGCATATACCCAGAAGACCAAAAAGCACATCATAACAAAGATATTTGTACCAGAATGTTTATTGCAGTTCAATTCATAATTGCTAAGTCATGGAAGAAGCCCAAGTGCCCATCGATCCACGAATGGATTAATAAATTGTGGGACATGTACACCATGGAATATTATGCAGCCTTAAAGAAAGATGGAGACTTTACCTCTTTCATGTTTACATGAATGGAGCTGGAACATATTCTTCTTAGTAAAGTATCTCAAGAATGGAAGAAAAAGTACCCAATGTACTCAGCCCTACTATGAAACTAATTTAGGGTTTTCACATGAAAGCTATAACCCAGTTACAACCTAAGAATAGGGGGAAGGGGGAAAGGGAGGGGAGGGACAGGGGAGGTGAGTAGAGGGAAAGGGATTGGTGGGATTACACCAGGGGTGCATCTTACAAGGGTATATGTGAAACTTGGTAAATGGTCTGTAAAGCTAGTGAATGATGCCCCATGATCATATCAATGTACACAGCTATGATTTAATAAAAAAAATAAAATAAAATAAAATTGAATGGTTTCACGACACTGAATTCTAAACTTTAAATGTGTGAATTGTATGGTATGCAAACTAGATCTCAAGGTGTTGCAAAAAGAGAAACATGAAAGACATTATTATACATAATAGTTGTGTAACATGTTACATAATTAATATGATATAGTGATTTCAATGATTGTTATAATAATGATAACAGCTGATTTGTATTAATGTAATAAATGTAATAGCTATTTATTACTATAAATGTAATAACTAATATTTATTGAGTATGAATGTGTAGTAGGCATATACAATTGCATAGACAGTGTTGTGTATATATGTAGTTTTATTTAATTAACACAATAATCCTATCAGGTGGGTCTTATTTATTTATTTATTTATTTTTTTTTTTTTTTTTTTAGGTGGGTCTTAATTAACAGATGCAAAAACCATGACACAGAGAAAGTAAATACTGTTCAAGTTACACAAACTGGTAAACGGTAAATGACAAACCATGTTATGCCAAATGCATTGATCCCAACCACCAGATTACATTCCCTCCTAAAATGGGAAGCTATGGACCTCATCATTTCCTCTCTGAATCATCAGCTTCAAACTTGTAAATAACAGTCAATAGATGTTTGGTTGGTGGAGTAAGGAATTGATTTCAGATGAGAAGACACAGTGCTATGGAAAACATGTCTTTTATGTAGGGTAACAAATAAAATGGTGAGTACTATAAGAAATAGAAAATTCAGGGCAAGAATGAATGTCATTTTGGGCTATCTACTAAATAAATACTATTAAAACTATACAAAAGTTATTGATGTTTAATACAAAAAATTAGTCTCAAAGTAACAACCTAAACATCACTAAGTTAGTAAAACATATTTTTATGGGTGTCTGATTAAAAGGCAGAGAAGTACTGGTTAAGAAATTCTTAAATTACTTTCTTCTATTTGGTAATGGAGTAAAAACAATTTTTCTAGCACACTAATGCATTTCTCAGTTTTAGCGAATATTTTCCAATCAGGGCCTCAAATATTCTAACCCCGTATGTAGTTACTCATAATCTTCTATGGAAGAAAAGGTTAAGTTTCAAGTTTACTCTTCTAAAAGACACAAGGACTAACCTGGATTCAGCTTTATCCACAGGCTCTTGTTACCAGTGAAATGGGAGACAGAGCAGGTCACAGCAGTCACATTGGGGTCCTCCCAGGTGCATGTACTCTGGACAGTCACTGTGCCATTGGCATAATATTCTTCCTTAGTGTCACAATCATCCCTCTCTGGAGTCCAGGAGATGTGTGCAGCTGGCTTCCCTGCTACTGCCTTGCACACCACAGTTCTATTCCTACTTAGAAACAGGGTCACTTCAGGGGGAACTGCAGAGATGTAAGGAAAAATGCTTCAGTCTTAACGTAAGGGATATGGAATCTGGAGAGACATTTGTTTTAGTCGCAAATGTAGTGACGTGAAATACCACAGTATGTGGTGTTCCTTACCTAATACTTGGAGGTGATATCCATCCAGGAAATTCCCATCAACTGAAGTTCTTGTACACTTGTAATACCCATCATGAGAGACGGCCACTGGACCAATTTGAAGGTCAGGATTCTTCTCAGGTCTGAAGACCCATATTATTCTGTCATCAGTACAGTTGATATCCTGGTCTCATCTGTGTCACTCCTATACACTTTTGTACAGGAAGGCTTGTCTCTGAGGATTATTTCCCATATTGTTACCATTCTTGTCAATGGGGTACGAGGGCAGCGGAGCACAGCCATGGTATCCATCACCACAGGCACTGAAATGTTAACTGAACATATATACACACACCAAAGGAGAAGGATAAAAGAAAATCTTGATAAAGAACTTCATGTGTTAAATTTATCAACAGCATATGACATGAACTTGTACTACATACTAACTTTACTTGTGATAATATTCCAGAAGTATTACACTTACATAAGAAATTAACATTTAAAACTATAGTGTATTAAACCCAATTGAGAAATTTAAAAAATTTCTCCTGTATTATGCACTATTAGAAAACCAGTATATATCAAGAAGCATTTTGAAACTACTTCAGGATTTTTAATATCTAATAGCAACAAAACAAGAAAAAAGATTTAAACGGGAAAGGTAATATTTATATCTATCACACAATTCATGAAATAATTAGTAGTGTGCTTGTTTTCTCCTAAGGTTTGAGCACAAAAATATCAGTAACATCAGAACTAAATGTCTTTCCCTATGGTTATTTCAGACAAACATAAATGTGGGAAGTATACGTTTCTTTCATTAAAAGTAAATAACATGACATTCAGGAGGAGCTAGCTGGATATTTTAGAATTTATTTTTTATTTAAAAAAAATCACAAAATTAAGAATATCCACAGATCTTTTATAACATCTGTAATTTCACCAGGTAAGACATTATACAAAAATGAAAAATGATAGCCAGGTGCAGTGGCTCACACCTATAATCCTAGCACTCTGGGAGGCTGAAGCTGGAGGATCACTTGAGGTCATGAGTTCAAGACCAGCCTGAGCAAGAGCAAGACCTGTTTCTACTAAATATAGAATAACTAGCCAGGCATTGTGGCAAGTGACCATAGTCCCAACTACTTGGGAGACTGAGGCAAAAAGATCACTTGAGCCCAGGAGTTTGAGGTTTCCGTTTAGACTGATGCCACAGCACTCTACCCAGGGTGACAAAGAAAGACTCTGTCTCAAAAAAAAAAAAAAGAAAGAAAAAAGAAAAGAAAAATGAAAACTGATGATACACATTGATGAGATGCTTAGAAATAGCCAAACTGCAACAACAACAAAAAATAGCTGGGCATTGTGGCAGGCGCCTGTAGTCCCAGCTACTGGGGAGGCTGAGGCAAGAGAATCGCCTAAACCCAAGAGTTGGAGGTTGCTGTGAGCTGTGATGTCATGGCACTCTCTACCAAGGGTGATAAAGTGAGATTCTGTCTCTAGAAAAAAAAAAAAAAAGAAATATTTATTTCTGGTGAAAAAATAGTTTAGACCATAATTGAAAAACAATACCAGATTTGTTTTCCTCTAGATGTTTTCCACAAAAAAGATTTTATTGAAAATGTATGACATTATGAAACATAGCTTGTGGAAGAGTTTTCCTTCCTTTTTCATTAGTCACATACACACACCCAGAAAGTTTAGCTATGAACCTTGCTTGCAGATTTTGTGTTTGTATGTTCAATATAATTATCAGAAGTAAACATTGAAGCTGAACTCTCATCTTTGAAGATAAAAATTAAGCCTGGGTCCTATAAACATCTTCTAACATAGAACCTCAGGCTTCCCATAAACCGACACAATGTGTCCATGACTGATAGGAGCCTACTGAGAAATGATAGTATCTGTCAGATCATCTGTCATCTGCAACAGGAGCGAGTGTCAATGATGGCATTACTGTAACCTGAGCTGGACCAGCTATGGTGGGACATTTGTGTTTATGTAAACAAAACAAGTTTTTGCTAAACTTCTCTCTTCTCTCTTATTTTTGTGTCACCTGTCTCTCTGTGGCACTGAAGCCGGGCATTTCACTGTCCAATAACAATCATAAAACTAGATGAAGACAGAGGCAGGACTTTCACACAGATCTGAGAGGCAGTTAAATCCACTCTCTTTTCACCACCACAACTTAGCAAAGGTTCAGAGACAAGCAAGAACATGGCTTGTTTGGGAACAACTGGATGCTCTGATCACCATATTCTTCACAGAGTCACAAGGCTGCCCCCAGCCAGGACATCCCCTAATGTTTCTACAAAGTTCAACTCACCATCACCCTGGTACTGGCACTGCAAAAGGAAGCATGCTACCTTCTAAGAGAGGTACTGAAGAGTTCTGTATCATCTGATTTCCATCCGTATCTGAACTATTTGAAGCTAGAAAATATACAAAGAAAGATAATGAAACCAAGTTTATGTAGTGGAAGCCACCATCTCACATAGTCTTATTCAATAGAATAGAAAATCAGGTAGGCATAACTAAAATTATGTGAAAGTCATGAAAAATAGAAATTATAAGTTATACCATCATTGGGAGGAATGTCATATTAACATCTTGAAAATTACATTTATAGTTTATTAATCAATGACTTCCCATTGATGACACCTAATAATGTTGACTTTTTTTTTTTACAAGGTAATCCTACTTCCACTTCTTCCTCCTTCCCCACCCAAGGGAATGGTCTTACTTGGACATCTCACTGGAGTTGGTCCAGTTATACTCCTTTTTCTAGATGCCACCCTCCAACCCCTAATAAAATTTGTTTGGTCTAATGGTGCACACCTCACCCAGATGGACAAAACAGAGTCCTTTCTCCAGAATCTCAGAAACATAACTTAGAAGAATTCACCCATCCTTCTTCCATTCTCATTTACCCTGCTATGTAAGAGTAAAAAATGAAATATAACATTAAAGCAGATGTTAGAAAAATGGCTTACTAGAGGGAGCCTATCATCCCCCTCTCCAAGAATGGAACTAGGCAACAAGCAGCTAAGATTAGCCAGGAGGAGTGTGGAAAGGAGAGCACTGGAGAGCAGCAAAGGGTTAGAGAGGTACAGGAAGTCACCGGAAGCCCAGGATAGCAGCATAAAGGTATCCTGCCACATACCCCCACCCCCACCTGGATCAGCCAAGAGTCAGGAGAGATTCTCCCTTGCAGAGAAAATGTAAGCATAAGAACCCTGCCAGCCCCCTATTGCCACCACAAACACTTATAGTCCTTACTAAGATGTAATCCTACAATCCTCACAAGCCCTGAGCCCAGTTTGCAGAGCTACCATGAATTCAAATAGCTGCATTGCAATGGATTAGAAGCACAAGTTGTGCACTCCCCATTCCTCCACCCACTCCCAGTGAGCCAGTTGCAGAGGCCTGGAACTACCTGAGAGCAGAGCCACTTCTGGAGTGACCAGGAGGCAATGCACCCCACCACAACCCTAGTTCCGTGGAGCCAGAACCCAGGCTCTATTGTCACTCTCTGGTCCTATGACTCTCTGAAACCAACACCCTCTGCCTATATTTCCAGCCAGACAAATACTCTGGCAGTCTGACCTAGGGAAAACCCTTGATTAAACCAGTCAAACCACTGTTCACCCTCCTCCATGTAAAGAAATAAGAGTGACCCCTGAGCCACTGAGCAGCTGACATGCCCCCAGGACAGTTAAATGGATATCCACCCCGACCCAAGGCCTGAGAAACAGCCTTGAATTCCCATCCCCACAAACATACCTCTAGGCCTGCCCAGCAGCACTGTGCCCTTGTTCAGAACTTGAGAAACATTCCCACAAGCCCCTTCCAAGACACAAATACTTTAGGCATTTCTACACCTATGCTTGGGGCATGAGAGAGAGTTGGGGGGGTTCATTCCCAGAGGACATGTACGACAGGCCCATGGCCACACCCAGGACCTGAGAAACAGCCTGGCAGGCCTGCCTTCTGTGGACAAACTCCCAGGCCAACAGAACAGCCACACCTGCACCTAGAAACTAGAAAACAACCTGGTGGGTCTGTTCTCAGAAGACACACACTTGGACTGGATAAGACCCTATCCCCAGGGTCTGAGAAACACCCTATCTGGCCCACCCCCGGCAGATACTAGAAAACAACCTGATGGGTCTGTTCTCAGAAGACACACACTTGGACTGGCTAAGACCCTATCCCCAGGGTCTGAGAAACACCCTGTCTGGCCCACCCCTGGCAGATACACCCTGGGACTGTACAAGAAGCCACACAGTCATGCCCCTGTAACAGCCCTGTGACTCCAACCCAGCAAGACAGACCCCAAGTTGGCCAACCCACAGAGTGCCTACAAGCATGCCTGACTTGAGAAATAGATCACTTCCAACAAAGGTGTGCCAAAACCACTACAAACTCTTGCAGCCTTGGCCACTGAGACATCACTACCATAGATTACAGCTAAAAAGCTGTACAAAGACTACATTACTACATCCGCCTAGAAACAAAGCCAACACATTCCATTCAACTGATACCCCAAGATCCATCAATACAAATAAGTCTTTCTCTGTGACACTCACTCCATAGAATAGAAAGAGGTAACTCTTCCACCAGATACATATGTATCAATGTAAGGATGCATCAAGAACAAGGAAACATAGGGGCTGCACCTGGGGCTAAAAGGAGTAGGGCACCGGCCCATATGCCGGAGGTGGCAGGTTCAAACCCAGCCCTGGCCAAAAACTGCAAAAAAAAAAGGAAAAAAAAAAAAAACAAGGAAACATAACATCCCCCAATGAATATAATAAATCTCCAATAACAGACCCCAATCATAAGAAAATATTAAAAAATGCCAGAAAAAGAATTCAAAAAACTAATCTTAAGGAAACTCAGTGAGATACAAGAGAATACAGATAAACAATTCAATAAAATAAGGGAAACGATTCATGATTTAAATGAGAAATTTAACAAAATAATACACATCATAAAAACAACCAAATAGAAATCTTAGAGTTGAAAAATTCAATTAAAAAATGTTTTAAATGGGGCGGCACCTGTGGCTCAAAGGAGTAGGGCGCCAGCCCCATATACCAGAGGTGGTGGATTCAAACCCAGCCCTGGCCAAAAACTGAAAAAAACAAAATAAAATTTAAAATGCAATCTAGAGATTCAGTAACAGACTAGACTAGGCAGAGGAAAGAATTTTTAAGCTTGAATACAGGCCTTTTGAAATAACTCAGGCAGATAAAAGAAAATACTTTTTAAAAAAGGAATGAAGAAAGCCTATAGGACTTATGGGACACAGTAAGTGAATAAATATTTACATTATGAAAATTACAGAAGAGAACAGAAAAGGCATAGAAAATATATTTAATGAAATTATAACAGAAAACTTCCCAAGTCTTGGGAGAGAAATGGATATCCAGATCCAAATAGCACAAAATTTTCCAAAAATATTTAATCCAAATAAGTCTTCTACCAGACATAGATAGTATAATTAAATTATCAAAAGACAAAGACAAAAAAAAAGGATTTTTAAAACAGCAAGAGAAAAGCATCAAGCCTCATAAAAGGAAATCCACATTATACTAATAGCATATCTCTCAGGATAAACCTTAACAGGCCAGGAGAAAATGGGATGATAAATTTAAAGTACTGAGAAAAAAAAAACAAAACTACCAGTCAAGAATATATGTCCAGCAAAGCTATTCTTCAAAATTGATGGAGAAATAAAACCTTTCTCAGACAATCAAAAACTAAGGAATTCACCACCACTAGACTGACCTTACAATAAGTCAAATAATTGTACATCTGGAAGCAAAAAGTATATATATATATCCACAATCATGAAAACATGCAAAATTATAAAACTCACAAGGAAAGTTGATAAAAGAAGGAGAAAGAGAAAGAGAAAGTAATAAAATCTTATCCCTACAGAAAACTTCAAAAATAAACAATAAGAAAGGAAATAAGGAACAGGGGATGCACAAAACAGAAAACCATCAATAAAATGAGTGGAGTAAGTCCTCATCTATCAATAATAACTTTGAATGTAAACAGACCGAACCCCTCAATTGAAAAATATAGACTGGCCAAATTAATTAAAAAAAAAAAAAGATCCAACTTATTGCTGCATATGACAAACTCACCCCACCTATAAAGACACAAATGAACTGAAAGAGAAAGGATGAAAAAAGATATTCCATACAAACAAAAAACAAAATCAAGCCAGAGTAACTATATTTATATCAGATGAAAGAGATCTTAATTTAAAAAATACAAAGAAGGATAACAAACTCTGTAGTTGTGTGGTGGATGGGATGGGTGAGTGGGGTCTCAACCTCCTGGACAGCCAGGAGGCCGAATGCAGGAAAAAAAAAAAAAACTTGTTTTCTTATAAGGCACATACTCATATATTACTTATTTATCTTCTTTTGATGCTTTCAGGATCTTCTCTTTGTACTTTATTTCTGACAGTTTGATTTTAATATGTCTCAGAATAGTCTTATTTGGATTGAATTTCATTAGGAACCTTTGACTTACCTATACCTGAATATTTTGTTGTTGTTGTCATCACTGTTGTTTAGCAGTCCCTGGCCAGGTTCTAACCCACCAGCCCTGGTGCATGTGGCTGGCACCCTAACCACTGAGCCATGGGTGCCGAGCCCTGAATATTTTTATTATTTTCCAGGTTTGGAAAGTTCTCTGCTATTATTTCTTGGAATAAACTTTCTACCCCCTTTTCTTTCCTTCTCCCTTTTGAATGCCAACGACTTGAATATTTTATTCTCTTGATGGTGTCCCCCAAATCCTGTGATGTTTCTCATTTCCTTTCTGCCCCTGCCCGCGGGGAATTCAACGGGGACCTGGGAAACAAAGGGGTCAGTCGAATGAGGGGACAAGAGACACGAAAGAATGAGAGCAAGTCAAGAGTCTGATCAAGCTCCGAAGAGTTTATTTTTCAGCTGGACTTATAAGCACACAAACGAGGAAGTAACTAAGGGCTGTTCCTAGCAGGGCGGGGAGGGGGCTAGTTTCTGGAAAATTACTAGGAGAAGGACCCTAAGGCGGGGGTGCATTTTTGAGGAGATATGCAAGGGGAAAGTACTGTTGCTGTTTACAGTTGAATTCCTGAGAATAGTTTGCTGTAAAATCAAGATAGCAAGGGGCATTTTTGTGATATGTTTTGGCTCCTAGCACCTTTCATTCTTTATTCTTTTTTCTCCTCTGACTCTATATTTTCAGATAACCTTTCTTTGAGTTCACATATTTGTTTTTCCTGCCTGATCAATTCTGTTGATACTGTCTATTGCAGTTTTCATTTTGTTCACTGTATTTTTAGGGTTTCTAGGGGTTTTAATTATTATTATTATTTCAGTCTCTCTATTCATTTTTTTATTGTGGTAACTTATTATTTTTCTCATTTCTTTGAATTATTTATCTGTATTGTCTTAAAAAAATTGCTAAGCTTCCTTAAAACAGCTATTTTAATTTTTTTCTAAGTGCGAATTAAAGGGACAGCAAATCCCTAATTTTGCTCATATAAGCAGTACTTCTACTCCTGACTGAAGAAGTTTATCCTGCTTTTACTGAAGAAATTTTAATGCCTTTCATTGAGATAGTTACCATGAAAGACACCATTCTCTTCAGGATCTGTCCCTCTCACTCCTCTTTTCATCTAGACTTAAAACTACACTGAAATCCCAATAGCATCCAAAGAGTGAGATATAATGTGACCCACAAGAAGGTACATTACACAACAAAAGAACTATATAATTTTTCTAATTTATACAGTAATAAATCTGGAAAGTATGTACAGGAATAGATATTAAGGATGTGGGCTAATGATAAAAAAAGAAGACTAGCTAATTGATATGAACCTACTAAGTAGAAGTTTTAAATTCGTTGCTATAGCTTAACAGGTTAGAATGGGCTATAACTGTTTACTTGTTTTGTCAAAGGACTGAAACATGAAGAAAACATGTGACCTATAATAAATAAAAATAAAATGCCAGAACTGCCTTGGCATGTTATAGAGGAAGTTATACAAAAGCTTAGAGATGCTGGAATGTTAAATTGAATTTATCACGGAAGAACTGCTCACTTACCCTAAGTGACCTTTCACTACCACTGCAAGAAATGAGTTTGTAAAGAAAACTTCAATATCTTTGAACAGCTCTATTACTGCTCATCTGTGAATGAACTTGGTTCCTAAAATGCAAAAGAGGTCATTGGATGCCAGGATGGCAGAGGCCAATTGATGGTACTTGCTCACCAGAGATGAGTGTGGTTATTGTAATAAACAGCGAGGTCAAAACAGTAATTAAAATAGTCCTACTGGCAGAGATGTGTGGCAGTACATTGTTGATCATGATGTTCCTAGAAGTGAAATAGATGAACGGTGTTAAATTCCTACTGGATTGATACAAGCAGAAGAGTTCTAGGAATTACCAAAACAGAGTCATGACCTCTCAATCAATTCCAAGACCTAAGTAGTTCTATCAGGTTTTGTTTCATGTATTTTGATCCTTGGTCACTAGATGAATAAATGTTTAGAACTACTTTTTAAGTTATTTCACACTAGTTTATCTCCTCAATAGATTTTTCATATTTTCATGTACTTCTTCACTCATTAGTTCATCTAGCTCTGTAGGTTTACTCAGTGTCACCTTCATCAGCCAACCACCTTCATAACAAGATTTGTTGACAGGTCCTGGATTTTCTGCCAGAGCTCCATTAATTTTAGTTACTTCTCCTGATAAAGCATATAGTATCCTAGCAGCTTTCACATTTTCCAAAGCACCAAACTCATCTTGTTTGTTGAATTTTGTCCCAGCTGTTGGCAGACTACAGTAAGCAACATCTCCCAAAGCTTCCTGCACAAAATTGCTGATTCCCACTGTTCTAACACCATTTTCTGTTGTTATCCATTTGTGGTTCTCTATGTATTTATGCACTGAAAGCAGAATGGGGCCCATGTGTATTGTGCAGATGGCACTCACTCCCAGCCAGTAGGGCTGTCTGGAGTGCAGGCTGCAGGCCACAGCTGGCACCACCATACCTACTTGGAACACCATGTTCATAGGAGTCTTGAGGGTCACCCCACTGTGCCTCCGCCACTGGACTCAGAGGAGTAGGGTGAAGGTAGGCCAGGAAGGGGGTAGGGATCCTGTCTATAAAAATTAAATCCTCTTGATGAAATGATCTATTTATCAATATTAAATCTCCTTCTTTATTTCTAGTAATATTTTTGGTCTAAAATCTACTGTGTCTAGTTTTAATATAGCCACTCCAGCTTTATTTTGATTAGTATTAGCATGCTGCATTTCTCCCATGTTTGCTCCTAACCTATTTGTGTCTTTATATTTAAAGTGCATTTCTCATAGGCAGCATATAGCTACGTCTTTCATTTTTATTCAATATGACATTTTTTTCTATAATGGAAATAGAGAACCCACAAGCTATATTTCCATAGGTTCAATAAGTCGTTTCCTAAACTAAATCAGCAATAAATGCACTAATAAAGGGCATGGGATAAATGAGGGCATTTGCATTATTGAGAAACTCCCACTTACAAGCTCCTACTCCAAAATTACAAAACAATGAGATAATGTACCTTAACTGGCTGCTCTCTCTTATTCCTAAATAGAAGAATAAAACCCCCCAAAGAACTCCAGCGGCAGCAGTTCTCACTGTAATTTCTCATTTGCAGAGAAAAGCAACCACAGAGCTCTTCAAGGATTCTGGAGTTCCTCTCACAAACTTACCTCTCACTGTTTATTGATTATACTATATAAAATAAATTGGTTGAAAATCTTCAAAGAAATAAAAGATAACTGTTTAAAAACATAAAACAGGAAAAATATGCCCTCATAAAAGATTAGGCATATGTGGATAATAGGACAATGTGCTCTTTGATTCTCTATTATCAGAACTAGAAAATTATAGTGGGAAATAAAAATGTACAGGATGAGAAAAAGGGAGAAATATTTAAAAATATAAATCATTCACATCATTCAACATCATTGGAAAATACAAAAAGCATTTTTGAGTAATAAATGATGACAAAATAACATGTAAAAGTTAAATCATAAACAGAGAAGTTAAGCACAACTTCTCTAGGTTAGTCCTGTTGACTTGAGTGATCATGTTGATTAAAATGTTAACTATAAATGAAAATTATTTTCCAAAGATTATATTTCCCCACATTCCTATGAAAAGAAATTTCAATCAAAAATTAGTTACAGAGAAACTTAATATCTTAGATTGAAAAGATTATCTAGGGTTCTGATTTTGTGTATGGCTAAAGGCTTCTAACGAAACAATACTTCTATAAATACCAATCATAATTTATTGAAAAAGTATAAGTATCTGAATGCAAGGCAAATATGTTGAAGGGAATTGAAAGGAAAGTGTAAAATCAAAAAGAAGTAAAAAAAAATCCCAAGAAACTAATGAAATTAAAGACAAAGTCCCCATGTATCTGCACAAAACTAGAAAGGCTATTAAAGAATTGAAAGAGGCATTCAAGGAGTTTCAAAATACCATAGAAAGTTTTAATAATAAATTGAACCATGGAGAAGAAAATCTCAGAGCTTGAAGAAAAGGCTCTTGAGTTGACCCAGACATTTAAAGTGGCAGAAAGGAAGAGAATAAAAGCAGAGCAATCTTTTTAAAGTGGCAGAAAGGAAGAGAATAAAAGCAGAGCAATCTTTTAGCATTATAGGATCACACCAAGCATACAAACATATGATTATAGGTATCCCTGAACGAGAAGAAGAGAGCCCCAAAAGCATGGAAGCTCTAGTTGATGATATTATAGCTGAAAATTTCTCAAGCATTACCAAATATTGAGACATACATCTACTAGATGGATACCAAACCCCAAGGTAACTCAGTTCAAACAGAGCATCTCCATGATGCATTGTAATTAACCTTATCAAAGTCAAACTGGAAGAGAAAATTCTGCAAGCAGCTAGGCATAAGTAGAAGTTGGCATACAAAGACAAACTCATCAGCGTAACAGCTGACTTCTCTTTGGAAACTTTACAAGCCATAACAGAGTAGGTTCCTACCTTCAATTTTCTCAAACAACTGCCAGACTAGGATTCTGTAACCTAAAAAACTAAGTTTCATATTCAATGGAGAAATCAAATCTTTTACTAACAAGCAAACACTGAAGAAATTTGCTATTACAAGACCTGCTGTGCAAGAAGTACATAGACCTACACTGTATACACACAGACCAAGACAATGGAATACAAGCAAAGTAAAGACACTCAGAAATTAAAGGACAAAGCCTAGCTACAACAATGGCCCAAGTAATAAAGCAAGGCAACAGAGCCCCCACACAACAAGATGAACAGAACTCCACCCTACATGTTAATTTTTACAATAAGTGTGAATGCCTTGAATTTCCCACTTAAGAAACATAGGATGGCTCACTGGATAGCAGGAAATTAATCACATTAGATGCCCACATCCAGAAATCAGAAAGAGTGCAAATCAACAATCCAATGAATTACCTCAAGAAACTGGAAAAGGAAGGACAATCCAATCCCAAATCCAGCAGAAGAAAAGAAACAATAAAAATCAGATCAGAAGTAAAAGAAATCAAGAACAAAGGAAACATTCAGAAGAATAACAAAACAAAAAGTTGGGTCTTTAAAAAGATAAAATTGATAAACATTTGGCAATATTAACCAGAAACAGAAAAGTAAGATCTCTGACGACTTCAGTCAAAAACAAAAAAGGGAAATAATAACAGAAATACAAAATATCATCACTGAATTCTATAAAAATCTCTATTCCAGAAATTTGAAAACATGAAGAAAATGAACAAATTTCTATAATCACATTCATTGCCTAGACTCGACCAGGAAGAAAAACTCTTGAACAAATCAATATCAAGCACCAAAATTAAAACAAAAATAAGAAAAATTCCAACAAAAAAGTCCCAGACAAGATGGTTTCCCACCAAAATTCTATCAAACTGTCAAAGATAAGCATGTACCTATATTGCAAAATATATTCTAAAACATTGAGAAGGAAGTAATCTTCCCCAATGTCTTATACAAATTAAATATAATCCTTTTACCAAACCATGAAAGGTCACAATTAAAAACAAAGACAAGTACAGACCAATATCATTAATGAATATTGATGCAAGAATACTCAATAAAATCTTAGCAAACAGAATTGCTACACACAAATAAAATAATTCATCACAACTAGGTGGGCTTAATGCCAAGGATGAAAGGCTGGCTTGATATATATATACATTTATAAATATAATTTATCACATGAACAGAAGTAAAAACAAGCAGCATATGATTCTCTCAATAGATGCAGAAATAGCATTTGACAAAATTCAGTATCACTTTTTGATAAGAACACTTATAAAAATTGGCATAGATAAGATACTTTTTAAACTGATAGAAACCATATAAGGCAAACCCAGAGCCAACATCATATTGAATAGAGAAAAACTGACATCATTCCCAGTTAGAACTGGAACCAGACAAGGATGTCCATTATTGCCACTAGTATTCAACATAGTGCTAGAAGTCCTAGCCAAAGGAATCAGACAAAAGAAAAATATCAAGGATATCCAAATGGGGACAAAAGAGGTCAAACTATTACTCTTTGTTGATGATGTAATCTTAAACCTAGAAGACCCCAAGGACCCAATCACAAGAATCCTAGAATTAAAGTAGAAATACAGTAATATCTCAGGATATAAAATCAATATACACAAATCAGTAGCCTTCATATATGTAGTATGCCAACAACAGTCAAGCTGAGAATCAAATCAAAGATACAATAACCTTCACAGTAGCATCAAAGAAAATGAAATACCTCAAAAATATATTTAGCAAAGGATGTGAAGGATCTCTACTGAGAGAACTATGAAACACAGAGAAAAGAAATTACAGAGGATGCCCGTGGCTTGGAAGAATCAACATTGTTAAAATAACTATACTACCCAAAGCAATATATAGCTTTAATGTAATCCACATTAAAATACCAACATCATACTTTGAAATTCTTGAGAAAATAGTTCTGCATTTCATATGGAACCAGAAAAAAAAAAAAACCCTGAATAGCCAATGCAATTTTACAAAATAAGAACAAATCTGGAGAAATCACTTTGCCATACTTTAGGCTATTCTACAAAGCTATAGTGATCAAAACAGATGGTATTGGTATAAAAATAGAGACATAGATGCATGGAAGAGAATAGAGAATCTGAGATTAAACCGACTTCATATTGCCATCTGATCCTTGGCAAAGCAAACAAAAGCATACACTGGGGAAAAGAATTCTTGTTCAATAAGTGGTGCTAGGAGAACTTGTTAGCCACATGTAAAAGAATGAAACTGGATTTACAGCCCTCATCACTTACAAAAATTAATTCACAATGGATAAAAGATTTAAATCTAAGACATGGAGCTATAAAAACCCCAGAAGAAAGTATGGGAAACATTCTTAATTTTATCAGTCTCTGGAAAGTATATCTGAGGAAGATTTCATTGGCAACTACAACAAAAATAAATAAATGAGACCTGATAAAGTTAAAAAGCTTCTGCACAGCTAAAGACACAAACAACAGAGCAGGGAGACAACCTATAGAATGAGAGAAGATATTTGCATGCTACACATCTGACAAAAGACTAATAACCAGAACCTACAAAGACATCAAGCAAATAAACAAGAAAAGATCAAACAATCCCATTAAAAACTGGTCAAGGGCAGCACCTGTGGCTCAAAGGAGTAGAGCACTGGCCCCATATACCAAAGGTGGCAGGTTCAAACTTGGCCCTGGCCAAAAACTGCAACCAAAAAAAAAAAAAAAAAGAACTGGTCAAGAGACATGAACAGAAACTTTTTGCATGAAGACGGATGAATGGCCAAAAAAGCACATGAAAAAATGCTCACAGCCCTAATCATCAGAAAAATGCAAAACAAAACTACTGTGAGATATTACTTAACCCCAATAAGAATGACCCAGATCACAAAGTCCCAAACCAACAGACATGCTGGCGTAGGTATAGAGAGAAGGGAATACTCATTCACTGCAAACTAGTATAGCCTCTATGTTGGTGCAACTGCAAACTAGTACAGCCACTGTGGAAAATGAGAACATTCTCCTAAGCAAAGTATCACAAGAATAGAAAAGCAAGCATCACAGGTACTTAGCACCAAATTGGAACTAGTATATCAACAACTATATGTCCACATGAAAGACAAACTAAATAAATTAAAGTGGCAGGAAGGTGAGAAGGGGTTGGGTAAATTCCCATTCAATGGGTACATTGCATGGGTATGTTGCATACTTCCTGGGTGAAGGACACAACCATAACTAGGACTTGAACTTTACAAAAGCAAACTATGCAACCTAATTGTATGTACCCCATGTTAATTTGAAATTTTAAATAATCATGATAAAAAAACTACTAACAGCTGTATGACAAAAATTAAATAACTAATTAAATTAGTTTCACCTAATAAATAGGTGAAACTGGCAAATTCCAAGAAATACAGAAATTAAAACAGTAAATCAAAATAACAAGTAAAAACATTGACTTACTAATTTTAAAATTTCCCACAAGGAAAAGTTCTAGCCAAGATTATTTTGCTGGTGAATCATAGTAAACATGATAAACCTCCTCAAATTCTTCCAAAAAATAAAAGAGAACACTTACCAAGTAATTCAAAGAGGCCAGCATTAGCCTGATACCAAAGCCAAGGATAGCACAAGAAAGGAAAACTAGAACTAATATCCCTTATGATTATTGATATAAAAATCTTTGATAAAATACTAGCAAACTAAATACAGTAGAATTTTAAAAATAATTATGCACCATGACCAAGTATTATTTCCCTCTGGAATGCATGAGTGATTCAACATATGAAAATCAAGCAATGTAATATACTGTACGAGTATAACAAAAGAGTAAAACCACATGATAATCTCAACTGATGCAGAAAAAGTCTTCAGCAAAAAACAACATCCTTTCATAATAGAAAGACTCGATAAGCCAGAAATAGGAAGTGTACAGTTGTGATATATTAAGAAATATATATTTGGTCTTTGTCCCTGGTTTCTGGCACACAGCTCCTAAAATCCTTGAAATCTTCAAAGCAATGAGTATCTTTCACATTCTAATCACATGACTGGTGGCTTAGGGTCCCTAGACTGATTAGGCTGGTTACCAAAAGAATGAAAGCATGATCAGGGAATTGGGACTCTAGCCTCAACTTCCAATCCCTGAGGACGGGGGAGAAGATGAAGTTTGAGTTGATCACCAATGATGTAATCAATCATCCCTACATAATGAAGCCTCCAACACACCTAAAAGGGCTGGCTTCTGAGAGCTTCTGGATTGCTGAACATACAAAAGGTTAGAGTGGAACACTCAAAAAGGACATTAAGTTCTATTCCCCTTCCCGTAAACCTTGCCTTATGTATCCCTTTATCAGGCTAGTCATCTGTATTCTTTATTATAGAACTAGTAAATTCATAAACTAGTAAATGTAAGTAAAGTGTTTCCCTGAGATCCGTGAACTATTCTAGCAAATTAATGGAACCTGAAGAGGGAGCCCAGGAACCTCAAATTATACCCAATCAGTCAGAAGCACAAGAACAACCTGGGGCTTGCTATTGGCATTTGTAGTAAGGAGCAATCTTATGAGACTGAGGGATCTTAACTTGTGGGATCTGACACTATCTTCAAGGAGCTAGTGTGAGAATTCAATTGAATGAGATGACACACAGTTGGTGCCTCTTGGAGAACTGCTTGGCATGTGGGGAAACAACCTTCACATATCTGGTGTCAGAACTGTGTTGAGTGAACATCAGCAACATGGCAGTCTAGGAGGCTCCTGAATGTAATTGTTCCTATAGCACACCAAATAAACATCCACACATGGATCAATTCTCTCTATCAGAAAGCCATAAGCCAACTGAAAAACTCCTACATACCAAAGAACTGAGAAAGGAAGGAAAGGTAGGAAAAGTGGAGATAGATTCACTAACCACTTCCAGTGTCTTCAAGGGGTGAGGGGAATGTACCACACATATAGTGCTGGACTTTTACAGTCCCTGCTGGGGGTCTTAACTCTTAAATAACCATGCTGGAGAAACTCAGGGACATGGAATCAAAGAATTTCCCTCAAACGCAAAGAATAAAGGGGGACTTTGAAATTCACTAGCACTCACAACTATTATAGCCCCAAGGATCAGCCCAGCTTCCACCTTTAACCTGAAAAGCATTTAGCCATGTGCTTTTGTAGCAGCTCCCAGTGGTTCTGGCCTCCAATGAGCCAGTATCTGGGATCCTACCTAGCAAATAAAGAATAAAACTCTGCAAGCCTAAATGAAAAGGATGGCACTCTCAGTGACTTCTTTTCTTCCTCTGCCTGCTTTAGTGACAATTCCAGTTTCCCCATGAAAATAAGTTGGCAGCCTCTGCAAGCAAGAATGAGAAGGATGGCAACACATGTCCTATCATACATCTTCTTCCCGGATTGCCTCTAAGATAAATTCCTGCAGTCTCTCATTAGAGGGAGGCTGGGGGCACTCTCTGTGACTGAAAGATAAGGGGGGCACTCCCAGTGCCTTTTTCCCTGGTTTGCATCAGTGGTAACTCCAGATCAGACATCTCCCTCTACTAGGAAAAGTGTAAATTTCTGCTTGCTTGAACAGGAGAGTGGGCACTCCTCCCAGTTTCTTCCCTGGATTGCTCCAGCAATAAATTTAGGTCCACAGATTCCCTGGCCATAGTTTCTGCATACATCAGGCACCCTAACTTTTACAACCTTCACCCAAGGGACTGGCTTCCAAATCACCTAGCAGTCGGAAAACCTCTGTATTTTTCTGCCTCCTAGACCACAGAGAACAAAGATTACATTTTAAACTTACAAACATTCAGCAGCTCTCTCCCCAGGTTCAAAATGAGATGTCTTATCAAGAGTACAGGCTTTGCCTTATACCATCTTTGGTGTTGGGTAACACAAGTGAGAGATAAGCTCTAGTTCTCAGCTTTTTAAAAGGAAAGAAGGAACTAAAACACACATTTAACACTACTCTGACCTCTCAAGAAGCATCCCTCAAACAGGCTTCTACCTCACCACTGTCAAAGCAGTAGCACAACTGGATTCTAATTTCTTGGAAGCCATTAATGAAAAAGACAGCAGATTAGTCAACACAGGGAGTTAGAAGTACCTAGAATCTCTGAACCAGTCAATGGGAAGGAATATCTCCTACAAAAGACCAGTCTAACATTCTTTCATCTGCACAAAAACCACACATAGAGTCAAGAAAAATGAAGAGATATGGAAATGTATTTCAAATAAAAGAACAAAATAAATCTCTATAAACCAATAATAATGCAATGAAGATATATGACTTATCTGACAGGGTAGTCAAAGCATAGTCACAGAGATGCTCATCAAGGTAAGGAAAGCTATATATGATCTAAGTGCTTCAACAGAGAAATAGAAAATGTTTAAAAGTATCAAACAGAAATCATCAAGCTGAAAAATATAACTGAACTTAAACATTCAATAGAGGGGTCCATAGCACAGTAGATCAAGCAGAAGAAAGGACAAGAAAACTTAAAAGCTGGTCATTGTAAATAATCTAACCTGTGGAACAAAAAGAAAAAAGAATGAAAGAGTAAAGACATCCTAGGGGACTTCTGGGACACTATCAATCAGAATAATATATACATTATTGATACACCAGAAAGATAAGAGAGGGTGAAAGGAACAGAAGACATATTCAAAGTAGTGGTAGAAATCTGTTAGAAATCTAAATAAGAAAATAAAAATCCAGATCCAGGAAGTTCAATGGACACATAATAGTATAAACACAAAGAGACCCACACCAAGACACATTATAATCAAATTGTCAAGAAGTTAAAGAAAGAGAACACTGAAAACTACAGGGGAAACATAGCTTGTTAAATACAAGGGTGTATACATAAGACTATGAACAGATTTTTTCAACAGAAACCAAGCAGGCCAAAGGGAATGGGATGACACATTCAAAAAGCTGAATGAAAAAAAAAAAAAAACCTGCCAACCAACAGTGCAAGAATACTATACCCTGAAATTCTGTCCTTCAAAAATCCAGAGAGATTAAAAGCTTTTCAGACAAATGAAAGCTGAGGAAATTTATTACTAATCTGTCTTACAAGAAATTCTTCAAAAAAGTTTTTCAAGCTAGACTCCCTATTAATAAATGGTGCTGGGAGAACTGGATATCCACATGTAAAAGACTGAAACTGGACCTGCACCTTTCTCCACTCACAATAATTGATTTAAGATGGATAAAGGACTTAAATTTAAGGCATGAAACGATAAAATTCCTCAAAGAAAGAATGGGAAAAACACTGGAAGATATTGGCCTGGGGAAAGACTTTATGAAGAAGACTGCCATAACAATAGCAATAATAAACAAATGGGATTTGATTAAATTGAAAAGCTTCTATTGCAGCTAAGGAAACAACAACCAAAGCAAACAGACAACCTACCCAATGGGAAAGGATATTTGCATATTTTGAATCAGACAAAAGCTTAATAACTAGGATCTATACAGAACTTAAATTAATCCACAAGAAAAAAAACAAAAATCCCATACATCAATGGGGAAGAGAGATGAACAGAACCTTCTCTAAAGAAGACAGATGAATGTCTAACAAACACCTGAAAAAATGCTCATCATCCCTAATTATTAGAGAAATGCAAATTAAAACCACCCTGAAATGTCATCTAACCCCAGTGAGAATGGCTCATATCACAAAATCTCAAAACTGCAGATGCTGGCACAGATGTGGAGAGAAAAAAACACATTTACACTGCTGGTGGGACTGCAAACTAATACAACCTTTTTGGAAGGAAGTATGGAGAAACCTCAAAGCACTCAACCTAGACCTCCCGTTTGATCCTACAGTCCCATTACTGGGCATCTATCCAGAAGGAAAAATAAAACTTTTATTATAAATACACTTGTACTAGACTGTTTATTGCAGCTCAATTTATAATCGCTAAAATGGAAAACAGCCTAAATGCCCCTCAATCCAGGAATGGATTAGTAAGCTGTGGTATATGTATACCATGGAATACTATTCAGCCATTACAAAAAATGGAGACTTTACATCCTTTGTATTAACCTGGATGGAAGTGGAACACATTATTCTTAGTGAAGCATCACAAGAATGGAGAAGCATGAATCCTATGTATTCAACTTTGATACGAGGACAATTAATGACATGGTGGGGCATGGGGGAAGGGGAGAGCAGACAGGAGATAAGGAGGGAGGGGGTGAGGGAAAGGAAACAAAAAAAAAAAGAAAAGAAAATAGTGACTAATTCTCACATAAATTGGATTTAATTTTGACCAAAGTACATTACTTGAACACTAATTTTTAATTCAACTTGTTTTTTCGCATTTTTTTTTTTTGACAGGGGCCGGGTTTGAACCCGCCACCTTCAGTATATGGGGCCGGTGCCCTAATTCAACTTGTTAATATGTTGTTTAGGATATTGCATCCTCATCCATAAGTGAAATATGTTTGTAATTTCCCCTTTATAATAATATGTTTTTTCCAATTTTAATATCAGGTATATCCAGATGAAGTAGAATGATTTTGAAGGATTTCTCCTTTTTCTATTGTCTATAAGATTTGGCATGATCTGTTTTTTGAAATTATCTTTTATTTTTATTTATAAATATTAGTTGTCTATTTTTTGAGACTTTGGAAAAAAAATAATAAGAAGAAGTTAACTGATGACTCCATATTGAACCTCAGAGTCAAAGTGTTCTATGATACACATACTCTTATCTGACAATGTGAATGTTACTTTTTATTATTATTATTACTGTTCAATATTTTGTTGCAACAATTGTCTGATTTCTTTTCTGAATGTAGTTATCTTCATGCATTCTTTACGAGGTTTTTGTTAAGTCCTTATCTTAAATATTGTTATTGTTATTTAAGCCTTTTTTAATTTTATGAAGGCAAAAAGTCGGAAAAAAAGTTTTTCAAGCTAAAAGAAAATATTGATTGCTAAGTAGAAATGTCTTCCACAGCTACTTCACTGAGTTGCTGTGCAGATCAAATGAGAAAAGGTATGTGAACATTTTTGATAAAAAGGTACAGTAATGGAGTATAATTATTTTACATGTGCTTATCAGTAATGTGAACATGTGGAAAACAAACTTTTTTTGTTGATAATAGACAACATTTTGAAGTAATTCATAAATGAGAAAAAATATCTTTTTTCTTTCCATTATCAAATTATGAAATTTAAAACTAACTACATTGCTTCTTTGCAGCTGTTCCACTTATAAAAGTGAAACATTAAAAATATTGCTGCCACATCAACTCCTATCAACACTCTATCCTAAAACTAGGATGTCTGATGTCTTCATAGTAGCCCAAATTCTCTAGAACCCCTACAGGAAACCAGACATTGAGTATTGTGTTCTGTAACCCATAGTGTCTCTTATAGCTCACATACATTAAAGATAAATACAGAGATACAGCACAAATACTCCACTGTAAATATAAGTGTATTATATTTAAAAAGCACCTAGTTATATCCACAGCTGCTAGCCCAGGAGGAAGCTTGGGCAACCTACAATTTCTCTTTTCCTACCCATTTTCCTGCCTTTGTGCCACACTTCTACCTCCCTTTAATTTTACAAGCTTGTGACAGTTTGTATTTGCTCAGCCATTGGGGCAGAAAACCTAGAAAGAATTTCTGGACTTCAGCCCACCAGTGTGTCTGGTTTGGCTAACCTGATGAGAGCTAAAACTGGCATCCATTGCCCCAGAGCCCTCAGGCAGTCTCATGGGGCAGAGTATGCCACCATCTGATTATTAGGCACCAAGTGGGATATGGGTGATGCTCATGTGACTGGCTAGAGCCTTAGGGGTGGGGTGGGGGTTAACTACAAGTTTTTTGGCCATGATCTCTTTCCTCTTCCTCTTTTTAAAATTAAATAAATGGGTCAAAATTAAATCAAGCCCTGCCTTCAAAATGAAATATTTTTAGTATTGTTTAACAAAAACAATAAAACTCAAATCTTTTAACCGTCAAAAAAATAAATAAATAACACCTAGTCATAGAAAGTGATAGCAATACAATTTTCTAATTTATACCATTAGCACCATGGACCTAAATGAACTAGGATTATTTAACTTATTTTTACAGAGGGAGAAAAGGATAAAGGGAACCCAGGTAACTTCTATTGCTACTAGTGCTATGTGTGTATTTAATTTAAGAAACATATGTATGTGTATGGTGCCCCATGATCACATTAATGTACACAGCTATGATTTAATAAAAAATAAATAAATAAAATTAAAAAAATAAAATAAAATAAATTAAAAAAAAGAAACATATGTATGTATGTATTCAAGGAAGATTATATTTACGGAAGTATGTATTTAAGGAAGTGGGCAGTGAGCCAAATTATAAAGATATGTATATTGTCATAGGATATGAACTAAAATAAATAAGACAGACAGGAAAAAAAGAATGATAAAGTAAAATAAATTTAAGAGTAACCCCTTGTATTGTTGATTGCAATTGAGTCACATTTCCCCAAAAGAAAGTCAAAGAAACCCCAGGAAGAGCTGAGACCGGGTTTCTCACTATTCTCCCAATGAGAATTCAGACTTACCTGCCTTTAGAAGATGGTCAAAGTCAGTAATAGCCCTATATGAGCAGTTATCCAAGGAAAAAAATCCCTGTTTTCCTTTCTCTGCCCTTCACTTAGATATTAAAGGACATATGAGCATGATGAGACTCTCTCTGGTCAACTTTTCATACTGAATCCTCTCAGCCCATTGGCAGTGGGGCACTCCCTTCCTTTTAGCCTCTTCCTTCAACTTTATGTGGTTTAGCCTGATGAGTACTTGGAAGAGATTAAACTCTTCTCTGGAACTTGACTCAAAGATAGATTTCCTGTGTGAGGCACTGAAGCAAAAGATGGAGGAAGCAGATTGATTATCTCTCTGATCATTGGTCCTCCTCTCATTTCTGTTGTATGCTGATAAACTTTATAGTAAGGCATTGAATACACCCAGGATAAATAGATTTGTCTAAATTGGCATTAAAAAGTAAAACAGGACATTCATCTAGTTTTGGCCTATCACTGTAAATTTCTCAATCATGATAACTTTCAGAAGTTTTTTCCAGGTTGAAGAAGTATAAACCCTTAATATTCAAGTCTTGAATAAAATAATTTTCCTTGAAATTTTTTATATGAAGTTACTGTATATAATGGAAATCAACACACAGCTTTGGAAATATCATAATTGTATTACTATTTCAAATTTTATTTTAAAAATAGAAAAAAATGGTAAGTTGGTGAGGTGATGGATTTGTTAATTAGCTTGGTTGACTCTCTGTATAATGTATACATAGACCAAAATGTCACATTGTATCCCATAAATATACACAAATATTATTTTTCAATTAAAAATAAATATTAAAGAATGTGTTGAGTGGTGAAAAAACACAGGGAAAACACATTGTTTTTCTCTATATCTTTATTAGAAGGGAATTCTTCACCTCAATCAGATAAAGATGTGTAAAAAACCTGCACCTAACATTTTTCTTAATGATCGAAGACTGGGTACTTTCCTCCTCAAATCAGGAACAAAACTAGAATATCTGCTCCATCGTTACTGTTCAGTATTGTACTGCAAGTTCTATATGAGCAATTAGGCAATAAAAAGAAATAAAAGAGAATCCAGATTAGAAAGGAAAATGTAAAGCTATTTCTATTTGCAGATGATATGACTTTGTACATAGAAAAACAGGAATCTATTATTGAAAAACATTTGAACTAATGAGCAAGTTTAGCAAATTTTCAGAATACAAGATATATCTTCTAGTAGACAAAAGATAATTTCCTATGTACTTATAATGAACAATCTAAGATGAAATTTAAAAAACAGTTCTATTAACCACAGCATCAAACAGAATAAAATATTTAGGAAAAAATTAAGAAAAGACACATAAAACTTATACTCTGAAAATACAAAATATTGTTAAAATAAATTAAATAAGATCTAACAAATGGAAAGACATTTATTACTCAAGAGTTAGGAAACTTAATATTGCTAAGATGCCAATGTTTTAACAAACTGATCTATAGATTCAATCAAATTTTATAAAAATTCCAGCTAATTTCTTTGCAAAACTGACGAGGTTTTTTTAACACTCATATAAAAATTCAAGAGGCCCTGAAAAATCAAAATAATCTTTAAAAGGAACAAAGTTGGAGGACTCATGTTTGCTTATTACAAAATTTACAACAAGGATCATAACATTGTGATACTGACATAAGAATGGACATATAAATCAATGGAATAGAATCAAGATATAAACCTTTGCATCTATGGCCTATTCATTTTTAACAAAGGTATCAAGACCATTCAAGGGAAAAAGAATAGTCTTTTCAACAAATGATAATGGAATAATCAGATACCTACATGAATGACAAAACAGAAATGAAATTGACTCTTCTTACACCATACACAAAGACTAATTCAAAATCAATCATCGATATAAATGTAAAAGCTAGAGATATGCTTAAAAGAAAAGATTAGTAAATCTTTATGACCTTAGATTAGGCAAAGCCTTCTTAAATACAACATGTGAAAGTATAAGAAACAAAAGAAAAAATAGATAAATTGTACCTCATTAAAATTAAAAACTTTGAGCAGGCATGGTGGCTCATGCCCATAATTCTAGCACTCTAGAAGGCCAAGGTGGGAGGATCTCTTGAGCTTAGGAGTTCTAGACTACCCTGAGCAAGAGCAAGACTCTGTCTCTAGTAAATATAGAAAAATTATCTGGGTGTTATAGCAAGTGCCATAGTCCCAGCTACTCCTGGGGAAGCTGAAGCAGGATATTCACTTTAGCCCAAGAGTTTGAGGTTGCTGTGAGCTGCTGTGAGCTGGGTTGATGCCATGGAGCTCTAGCCTGGGGCAATAGAGTGAGACTCTGTCTCAAAAAAAATTTTTTTTTATGTGCAAAAGACACTATCAATAAAGGGAATAGACAAGGCACAGAATGGTTGAAAATATTTATAAATCATGTACTTTATAAGGACTTTCTTTGTAGAATATCCAAAGAACTCTTATAACTCAATAATATAAAAAATAAGTAACACAACTTAATATTGGGCAAAAAATATTAATAGACACTTTTCCAAAGAAAATACACAAATGTTAAATAAATGCATGACAGATGCCCAGCATCATTAGTTATCAAGAAAATCCAAATAAAACTACAATAAGATGTCATTTCACATTTACTCAGATGGTTAATAATCAAAAAGATAGCTAATAGCAAATGTTGACAAGTACATGAAGAAATAGGGACCCTTAAAAATTACTGGTGGGAATTTTAGATGTAAATATTTTAAAAAAACAATTTGGCATTCCTCATAAAAGGTAGAGTGACCATATTACCCAGCAATTTCCCTCTAATATGTGGATACCTCAAAAGTAAAAACATACATTCATACAAAAACTTGTACACAAATATTCATAGCAGAGGTATTCATAGTAGCCAAAAAGTGGAAATAACTCAAATATCCATTAACTGATAATGAATCAATATAATGTGGTAAATTTACACAATGGAACATTATTAAGCAATACAAAGAAGTGATATACTGATACATGATTGAAGCTTAAGAACATGCTAAGTAAAGAAGCCAATCACATAAGACCACATATTATATGATTCCATTTATATGAAATTTTTAGAATAGGTAAATCTATGAAACAGCACATAGACTAGTAAAATTTTTCCAGAGATAATATTGTGGGGGGGGGGGGGAAAACAATCCTTAGGACAAACAATGAAAAATTATGTAAAGCAGTATAGGTAAAAAGTAATAGTAAAATTAAAATAATGTCCTTAAAAATTCTAATTAATTCAAAAGAAGGCAGCAAGAAAGAAAAAACAAAAGAACAACAAACAGAAAACAAACAGTAAAATGATTGATGTAAATTCAACCATATCAGTAGTGTAGGGGTGAGGGGAAACTTGTCCTTTCCCCTGAAAATTCCCTGAAAGATCAACTCACAATTAAGGCAGATTAATAAAAGTTTTATTTACTGTATGCACAGGGCAGAATCTCAGAGTGATAATCCAATGAAGTTCAGATATTTTTATACTTATCTTTTTGGAGGGGAGGGGAAATGAGGAGTGCAGGTAACTCTGTTTAGGGGTAACAAGTAATTACTAGGGAGGAGAAATGGATGGGAGAAACAGATTGACTTGTAAATTAACTTAAGAGACAGGTATTAAATTTAAATCATTTGGGCCTGTCTTTTTGCATTCTTTTTTCCCCTAGATTAATATGAGGGTACAAACAATTAGGTGACACTGTTTGGGTTTGTAAAGTTAAGTCCAAGTTGTAGTAGTGAACTTCACCCAGGAAGTATGCCATTTATCCATACATTGTACTTGTTAGGTGAGAACTTAACAAACCCCTTCCCCCTTCTTGAATTTAATTGAGTTTTTCCTCTGACATGTAATTTCTTGATCTTCTTTTCTACAATATATTGAGAGAGCAGGGAGGGGAAGAGAAGTCCATTTTTCTTTTTGATGGGTCAGTCTTATTTATGCCAATAGAGGGTAAGCCTGTTCCAAGGGCCTGTTAATCTCTAAGAGCCTTTAATTCAAAATATTCTATATAACAAAGGAGTCATATTTTGAGAGAAATTTCCTGAGCTCCTTCTTAAGAAATTCATCAAAACACTTCTTTCTGGGGAATCATGAATACTGAAGTTCATGGTAATGGCTGATAGAATAATTTCCTTCCACGAAGTATTTGTGGAACATCTACATCTTTTTTTAAAGTCAGTGCAAAAGTAAATTATAGAATAGAAACATGATCCTGTTTGTTACTGGGTTTTGTGGGTTAATTGGAGATCCTGGCCCCCAATCCAACTCAAGGACCCAAGAGAGTTAAAACAAAGAAAGCACAGGGGACTGGCCACCTCCTTGAGTAGCACAACTGAGAACATGCTGACTTTTTTGGAAGACTGCCCTACCATCCCTAGTGACACATACTGATGAAGGTCCTCCATCACCACCCTGGCATGGACACAGACTCCATTTTCTGGACCTACACAGGCTCATAAAACAAATTTGATCAGTGTTCCATATAAGCACCACTCCCTGGGAGGAGCAGAACACCTAAAACAAGACCACATTCCTACACAATGGCAGTTTTAAAATTAAATTCTACCCACAGGCCTTTGGTACCAAAAGGTGTGACATTTTAGACATATATTCCATTTCCTCAAATACCCCTGCCTGCAGAAAGGGAGAAACTGCATCTAAACCCCTAGACAGAGAATCCAAATTGGTAACCCACTCGGGACCCCCTTTGTTGTGCCAGAGGCTTTGTTTTCCTTCTTCTTATCTATAATAAAATCTGTCCTGTTGCTTACTCGTGGTGATCCATGAATTCATTCTTTGATTTGATTTTCCCAAGACCAAGAACCTGGTAAAGAAATTCTGGTAACAATACCATACTCCAAACTTATTGTTTCTTTGTTTCTGCTGGCCTGTATAATCACTTGCTATTTCAGGGAATAAAGCAGAGAATGTCTCTTTTCTTCGGTCCTTTGGTTTGGTTCTTTGGTAAGTCGGCTCACATTATCTGGTGTTTAATTTCATCAAACACCTTAGGCAATCAGATGGTTCTTCTCCTTTAAATACACAATGGGGTCAATTACATTAACAGATTTTAATTAAACTCTCTCTGTCACACCTTTGTGTTGCATTCTGTTTCCTGGCAGAAACTCGCCTCATCTAAATATTCCTCTATCCATTTCTTGAGTCAAAATTTGCTATCCTCTTTCTTTTAAGGTCCCTCCATATGTTCTTCCCACCATCCTAATGCTTTTCAGCTTCCCCTTGCCCTGGATTTTTCTCTTTCTTTCTACTAAGAACCGATTCTTTTCACCCTTAACTAGACATAATATGGAAAAGTAGAAATTGTTTCTCAAAATCTTGTGAAACAATGTGATTATTTCACACACTTTTGTGATTTCTTTGGAATCATTGCAAGGAAAGAAAGGAAAGACCCAAATGTTGCTTCGATTAGAGTCACTGCACTCATGTTCTACTTGTTTATGCTTTTCAGTAAGACTCCATTTGTAAAAAGAGTTTTAGTGTTGTTAACCAAAGCTCAGCACTTGTCCTCAAGGACATCTCAGAAGAAAGAGGACAAGTTGTTTGAAGACAAGGAAAGAGAAGTTCATTAATTTGCCTGAAAATTCTAAAAGCCATTGTCCTCCTCATAAGCAGAAATACAATATAGTGATTCTGATTGTCCCTTCTCTGCCAAAGACAATCCCCTGACCTCTGCCATCTCTCTCCTTGGACAGTTCAGCTAAGCCACCTCCTATAGTACAAAGAACAAAAGACACTCCCCTGCCCTGCCCAGCCACTGTCCTGCGGCAGGGAAACAGGTTTTAGTTCAGGCGTCCTCAAACTGTGGCCCGCAGGCCACATGAAGCGGTATGAATTGTATTTGTTCCCGTTTTGTTTTTTACTTCAAAATAAGATATGTACAGTGTGCATAGGAATTTGTTCATATATATATATATATTAAACTATAGTCCGGCCCTTGAATGGAACAGCTCTCCTAGGGAAGGAGGACAAGGCAGAGTCCCTGGGCTGCCATCTTGGTGCCACTCACCTTAATTCTGTCCCAAGTGATTGCTCACACCTGAGGAAGAGGGAACATCCTGCCAATCTACCAATCAGAACTCAGCATGCCAACTGCAAAAGGGTGTAGAGGACTCTCTAGCCTAACAACAGCTACAAAAGAGTCTTGAAAGTGACCTAGAACAGCCTTAAGACTGTCATGTCCTCAGCTTAAATCAGCATTGTGGTCCGTGTTGGGGGTCCTAACAGCAGCCAAGCATTGACCCTTTTCCCCCTCCCCTACCTCTCCTCCTAAGACAAAGAAACAAAGGACCTAGTTAGCCCCACCCCCAGAAATTTGCACCAAAGGACCTAACTTTTTGGGCAAGCTGTGGAATTTGCCCACCTTCTATGGCTCCATATAAAAGAAAGGAGTCTCTAACTGCCCCTGAGCTCTGATGCCATCTTTGCACTGCCCAGGCAAGTCACCCTCCCTTCCAATAAACCTGGCCTGAACATCTCCACTCAGGTCTTGTCTCTGGGTGCCACTGCTTACACCTTTCAGTCCACATCCCCCAGTGGACTCTGAGAGAGGCTCAGGGGATGTCCTCACATGCAGGAAGACTCTGGTTCCCAGGTGACCTCTGACCTCTGGACCACCTCATGCAGACGATATCAAAGAGAACTCCCAGCCATAAACTCTTTGTCTTTTCCTTATCACAACAGTTGAGACCACCTTCATTGTTTATGCCTAAAGTATTTTGCTCTATAAGCCTATATCTTGCTCTTACTCTGTAAATCTATCTTTATATTTTCAATAAACTTTGTATAACACTTGCCTTACTTTGGAGGTCTGGTCATTTTTTGACCAAGAGTGCTCCAAGAACCAAGGACCCTGGCAACTGCCTGAAACTCTGACATTTTAGGAGACAAGCAGCTGCCTTGAAACCCAGCACAACAATAAAGAAAATAATTGCATGTCAATAAGCATTAAGATCTGAAAATAAGCAATAAGCAATAACAAGTCAAATGAGATAATAAAAATACAAGCCACAAAACTGGAGTAAAACACTATTTTTGTTCAGTCAGAGAATATTGACATGCAAAGAAAATAATTGCATGTCAATAAGCATTAAGATCTGAAAAATAACAAGTCAAATGAGACAATAAAAATACAAGCACAAAACTGGAGAAAAAGGCTATTTTTGTCCAGTCAGAGATTTTTGTCCAATCCTAACTCCCAATATTTCCCTGGACTCAGCTAATCAGCTAGTCAGTGCACCTCTAGGATGAAATAATCCAAAGTTTTGCTAAATAATGTATACTGTTATCACTGCTGCTAGGACAAATGACAGTATCCTCATCAAATTGAGAGTTTCGCTTTTTCGCTGAAAATGTCACAGTATCCGACTTACCGGGCATCATGATAATGATGGAGATGAGTAAGCTCAAAGCTGAAGTCCTCCACAAAGTATGCATTTCAAGTGCATACATTCCTTTGCCTTCGGCCTTCTGGACTTCTGATTAGTAATTAATTGGCTGTTCATCTTATTT
This sequence comes from Nycticebus coucang, assembly GCF_027406575.1. NCBI lineage: Eukaryota > Metazoa > Chordata > Mammalia > Primates > Lorisidae > Nycticebus > Nycticebus coucang. The sequence goes on from NC_069795.1 coordinate 61,931,232, forward strand.
AGTTTCCCTTATTTAGGAGCAATTACTTCTTGGTGCTCAAGGTTCTGTCTTTGGTTTTGATATTTTAATTACAGTGTCTCTCACTGTGGGTCTCTGAGTTTATCCTCCTTGGGTTCATTGAGCTACCTGGACTCCCATTATGCATAATATGATGGTATTGTATAAACCTCTTTGGTTCTATTCATTTTACTTCATCCTTTTTTCTTTCTGGATCTCAGATTGGATCATCTCAGTTGACCTATCTTCAAGTTCTCTGTATCTTTCTTCTGACTATTCAAATTTGTTATTGAACCCCTCTAGTAAATTTCCTATTTCAATTAGTGTACTTCACAATTCCAGGATTTCTACCTGGCTCATTTTCTTTTTAACCTTTTTGTCTCTGCGTTGATAGTCTCTATTTGGTAAGATTGTATTTTTCTGGTTTTCTTTAGTATTTTGTACATGGCTATATGTGCAATAGGCCCAAGAAGGAAATGAGAGAGAGAGAAAGGGGCAGAAAAAATATTTGATGAAATAATGATTGAGGACTTCCCAACTTTTATAGAAGACATTAATCTATATATCCAAGAAGCTCAATGAAGCCAAATTAGAATAAACATACAGAGAACCACACTGAGATAAATTATAATCAAACCTTTAAAACCCAAGACAGAGAATCTTGAGAGCAACAAGAAGTGACTCATCAAGTACAAGGGATCCTAAATAAGATTAGCAACTAATTACTCATCAGAAGCAAGGGAGGACAAATATTTTTTTGTACAAAAAGAAAAAATTGAGCATGTGTAAAATACTTGATTTAAAGCCTTTGACTGGTTGGAAAATGTCTGTATTTCCTTAGAGACAGTTCCTATTTTTTTTTCCTGTGCATGAGCTATTCTTTCTTATTTTTTGCATGCCCAATAACTTTCTTACAGGTTGTTTGTTTTGGGTTTTTTTGGCCAGGGTTGGGTTTGAACACGCCACCACCGGTATATGGGGTCAGCGCCCTACTCCTTTGAGCTACAGGTGCTGTCCCCAATAACTCTTTTAATTGTTGAAACTGAACATTTTGAATATTGTGTGCATCACCCTTGGAAATTAGATTCTTGCCTCTCCCTGGGGTTTATTGTTGCTACTTGTTATGGTTCCTTTTGTTTGTTACCAAACAAATTCGTAAAGTGTTTTCTCTGTTGTGCATGGTCTCTGAAGTCTCTGTTATATCAGCTCATCAGTCAGCTGTTGATTGGACAATCATTTCCTTACATATCTGTATCCAAAAGAAAATGTCTCCTAGTGTTTATAGATGGGCTCAGTTTGTGAGTTAGGGCACACTTTCAACACTCACCAGGAAGTTTACAACACTGCCTTAGCCTTCCTTTTTTATTTGCACAGAGCCTAAACGTCAGCCAGAGGTAAGAGCATAGGGCCTCTTCAGATTTTCTTGAGTGAATGTCCAGGACTGCGCATAAGGATGGCCAATTATATTTTTCAAAGACCTTAATATCTCCCATATCTCTTTTCCCAACCTCTTCCTTTCTCAGCAGACTTTTTGCTCTGTCTGCTGCTTGCCCCATTTTCCCCCCTGTCATCTGAGGCAGCTGCCACAGCTGTCAAACTGGTATTTGACAATTACTACCTGTCTTGAGATAGTTAAGCAGAAGAAACAAAGAGTCAATCCCTGGGTCAATCCCCTAGAGAGCCACCAGGCAAGTCAAAACATGCAACCAAAATTCCTTGACAACAATATCTGTATGGCCCCCTCTGGTATCACAAACCACAGCAGGGGAGTGGGAGCTGTCCCCATTAGCCACCGTCCAGCTGGGGAGTGAGGGATGGTGGGCAGGAGAGTCAAAATGCCATGTCTCTCTACTACTGAAGTTTACCAGTTTCTCTCTTTATTAAGTATTCCCTTGATGCAGTAAGCTTTTTAAATTAGATTTCAGAGTTCAAAAAAAGTTCATTCAGTTTTCGCCAGTTTAATTGTAGCTTTAGCAGAATAACAGAGCTTTGCAGTTCCCTACGCCTCCATTTTTATTGGTGTCACTGAACATGAGGTCTGACAATTTTATGAACTCATCCTATAAAAAGTGCTACATACCTCATTGCTGAATATCACTACAGTCACCTTCAAAGTACTCCCTTTGGCCATCTGGTGACCGTAGTGATATTCAGTAAGGAGATCTGTCGCACTTTTCCTGGGATAAGTTCATAAACTTAATTGTCCCACTTTTTATGTTTTCTTTTAAATAGTTGCTGATAATTACTATGTCACAGTCCCTAACCATTGTTTGCACTTGTTCTTCTCAAAGTTAGACTCTTTTATTTACATTACACATAACCTGCTTCCTTAGAGCAAAATATGATTACTTACAAAACCACTTTTGGAAATTTTACAGCCTATCACCAAATACAGTTTCATTGGCTTCTGGTCTGAACGTGTCAGAGCCTCCAGGTGCTCTTCACCATTCAGCCAGCTCACCTCACCATCCCCCACTTCTCTGGGCAGTGCACCTTCTGCTTTCCCTCCACCTGCCTCTCTAAAGTGCATGTTTAACACTGAAATAGTTACCCACATGAATTTCCTGTTCAGGTTGATGCTATCATAGACATTTCCACCACAAAACAAACATTTCATCTAATAGCTATAATTGCACAAATAGAAACATTAACCTACACACACAAACTAGACATTAGGTTGTCGAGGTGTGGTCAACCTCATGACCATTAGGCTGATATTGACTTGCAGATATCTTTTAAGTAATGAGGCAGAGCTAGCAACCCAATATACTTCCAAACTAGGAGTGCCATTTATCATTCTCACCAGTTGCAGAGGGCAGATTGCACCCATCCTCACCATATTTCCGATTCCAGTTCTCCACATGTCGTAAGCCTGATAGCTCCATAATATACTGATCTTTGTTTCATTTGAAACACAAGGAAGAGGCCAGGCACGGTGGCTCAACAACTATAATCCCAGCACTCTGGTAGGCCAAGGTGAGCAGATTGCCTGAGCTCACAAGTTCTAAACCAGTCTGAGATAGAGTGAGACCCCACCTCTAAAAATAGCCAGGCATTGTGGCCGGAACCTGCAGTTCCAGCTACTCCGGAGGCTGAGGCAAGAGAATTGCTTGAGCCCAAGAGTTTGAGGTTGCTGTGAGCTGTGACACCATGGCACGCTACTGAAGGTGACAATGTGAGACTCTGTCTCCAAAAAAAAAAAAAAAAAGAAAGAAAAGGAAAGGAAAAGAAACACAAGGAAGGCAGTTTGAATGCTACAGCTTCTACATTTGCTCTAACATTTTAAAATATATTGTTTAATCAATAGTCTCCAAAAAGTTTTAATAATGAGTCAGAATTTGTTTTGCTTTGTTTTGGAGGGGGATCTGTCCTTTTTTCTCACTCACAATGGAAATTAGCCATGCTAGTTACTACAGGATTATATTGTCAGATATAATCCCACCACATATTCAATGAACAGGATCCCAAAGAGAAACAGACATTCTGGACTAGAGAGAGCTGTGGTGGGATTTATTTCATCTTTCCTGTAGATCCACATCAAAAAAAGACAGGAGAGAATTAAAAAACAAATACAAACCCTTATGCTTTTAACACTTCCTTGGCCCTCTTATATTCCTCTAGTTGTAAAACAAACAAGTTACTAGATAATACCAGTGAGGTCCTACTAACCAAGATATAAATCACAATAAGAAACTATGATTGATTAATATGTAGTTAAAATTCAACACCTGAAGGAGTTATAGCTAAAGAACAGAATGCAAATGCTTTAAACCCTTAAAATGTAAAAATAACTGAAGAATCATGAAGTAGGGGAAAAGGGAGATTTGAAGGGTAAATTTGTTAAGATTTCTTATTTTTCATGATATACAGTCAACGGGCACTGTGTCAGAGTGGAAATACAGTATTTAAGGCTGGGCACAGTCACTCATGCCTGTAATGCTAGCACTCTGAAAGGTCAAGGCAGGCAGATTGCTTTGAGCTCAGGAGTTGGAGACCAGCCTGAGCAAGAGCAATACACCATCTCTCCGGAAAACAGAAAAACTAGGCAGGCACTGTGGTGGGTGCCTGTAGTTCCAGCTCCTTAGGAAGCTGAATCATGAGGATCACTTGTGCCCAAAGAGTTTAAGGTTGCTGTGAACTAGGATGGCACCATGTCACTCAACCCCAGGGCAACAGAGTGAGACTCTGTCTCAAAAAAAAAAAAAAAGAAAGAAAGAAAGAAAGAAAGAAAAAACAAGAAAAATTTAAAATTTACAGTTACATTATCATCTTACTACTGTTCATAATTTTTTTTTTTTTTACTTTGAGAACTCCTTTAGAGATTAGTGTTAGTCTGATAAAGACACCTTTTTTTCTCAGTATGTATAAGGCAATAATCTAAACTCATAGGAAAAGATACGTATACAGATTTTTTTTCTCTACTTGGCATGATTTCTTTTTCTAAGTTTCCTGAATGCCTTATTCAGTGCCATGACAAACCAGAAAATACTGCTGAACAGAAGCACACTTTGTTTAGGGTTAACACATTTAGATATTTTTTAAAATGAATTTATAAAGTTCTCCTTTTCAGACAGCAACATAAAGATTAGAAATTGCAACAATATATTTGAGAAAGTAATTACAACATCCCTGAAGTGTTCTATTAGCTACTTCTGTACTTAACTTGAGAAACCATTACAACATACTTAATTTTGTAGTATTATAACTGCTGTCCTAATATTAAAAGTCATTACTTTTTTAGAACACACAGAAATGAATCATTGATTGACCTATTCCTGACCATCAAAGTAACTTGGCAAAGCAATATTTTGTAGTAAAATGAACATGTAAGATGGTTTCAGTCCTAAAATATTGAGTAATTAAAAAAAAAAAAAAGAAATCATCCTTCACATAAAAAAAATTTAGGTAATAGCAAACGAAACTGAAGCAAAATGCTCCAGTTATACTTACAGTTAATTTGGAGTATAAATGAACATGATTAATTTACAAAGCAGCAAACATTTGTAGTTTTTGTACATTTGCTGATTTTACAGGAATTTATTTCCATTCATTTGGTTCTGCTGGACTCAGTTGCTTGATTTTAGATAAGGTGTTAATGTTGCTCTTAGTTCAAACACATGTAGCTAATTGAAAGTAAATATAGTTCAGGAATCTGAATGATTCATAATTTTTTTTAATTTCAATAGATTTAGGATATGCAAGTGGGTTTTTGTGACATGGATGAATTCTATAGTGGTGAAGTCATGGCTTTTAGTGTACCCATCACCTGTGTACATTGTTCCCTACAGGTAGATTTTAGTTCCTCACTTCTTTTCCATCTCCCCCCTTCTGTGGGAGGACACCACCCATTGTGGTGTTACTTGGCAATGTAGGTCAGATGGAACTCAAATCCTCAGAGGAGTGTTCAGGTGCCAGCAGTGGTAGACTAAGTTAGGGAATCTCCAGTTCCCAGACCCCTGAATGATGTGCTTGAGTCCTGGGTGCCCAGACCTAGACCAAGCTAGAAAAATTTTGTAGTATTATAACTTGGGTTCGATCCTGGCTGAGATGGTAAGGGTTGGGGCACTCTCCTTCCCCAAAAGAATCCTCAGTTAGGAGAAAGGTGGATGTACTGTGAGCTCGAGATAGTAGGGACAGGCCCATCTTGACAAGATTAACAGAGACAGGCAGCTGTAGAAGACACAGCCACTCACATCTTCCTCTCTCGGTAAGGACAACAGTTTGTGCTTTGGGGGGCACAAAAGTGCCCAGATTCCCAGATCCCACCCTGGCCCAGCTACTACACTATTGGTGGAGGCAACTCAACTCATCATGTACAGGGCTACTGGACTGGCTATGGCAGAAACTCTCTGGTTGGAGGAATGTGGTTGTGCTAAGGACTTGCCTACAAGGAAGGTAGGCTTCTCCCAGAAGAGATAGGGCAGCTTGGTCCAGGGAGCTTAGAGAGAGAATTTCTAGCCCTGCCCTCTCTCAGAGGGGGCAGGAGCCTCTGTCTTTGAGGCATGCAAATGTACTTGCTGCAGCTTTTTAGAGGGAAAGGAGTAAGCTCCAACCTCCATGAAAGACAATGTATAATACATGCTTTTTAAGAGGCAGGGAAGCCAATCCTAAAGACCCTGGCTTAATTGTTCCCTGTGAGACTCTTGCCAGCACTGACTGAGCAAAAACAGCCAGCCTGAATGTGATAAGCACTCTGTCAGAGGCAGGGCAGCAGCTCCCAAGTGCCTTAGCTTAATCATCCCCTGTGGAATCCTCACCAGTTCTAAGCAGAAACAGCCTTTCAGCCATGGCTGACTAAGCAGAAGTGAGCAGGAAACAGGAGGATGAGGAGAAGGCCCCAAATGGTTGGAAATGCCTCCACTGGGAGGGGTGTACATAACATTGAACTATGAGCCAGGGGATGTCCTGAGCATCTTCTACAATCCTCTATCCTAGAAAGCATTTGCCACACTTACAGGTTCCTTGGTACAGCCTTCCTATGGATCAGAACTCCCAGAATGTTGCTGTTGGCCTGCTGCCCAGTCCTTTCTTATTGTCACTGTGCAACCAGATGCTGGGGAATGTTCATGTAAGATCCAATGGCAGGGAGACTGAAGGGCTGTGACTTCCCCAGCAGGATAGAGACACCTGCCATAAGTGCAGGCAATATGGCATCTGCTGGCTCACCTTGGGAAGCGACCCTATGTAGGCCCATAGCCCAGTGCTCTGCATATTATGCTACTTACATAGTTCATAGACATTCGTTATTTGATAAGTACATCACAACAGAATGTAAACCACAAAAATACACAATTCCAATTTTTCACATCCACAGAACTGTTAGGTATTAGTATTAATGCCTTTATAGGACTATAATGAGTTCAGAAGAAGCTAACATCTTTACAAGTGCATTCACTCTCCTGAAAACATAACAAGAAATATGAATTCATTTTTATTAAACAATATGATTCTTATCATAATCTTATATCATATTAGCTAACTAGTTAATTAAAAAATCAAAACTGGGAAATTGAGAATCTTGCACATATTAAAATAAGAATATAATAGGGAAAGGCACATACAAATAATGTCAGAAGGAATGTAAATTGGCACAATTGGATAATAAAAATGAGCAAATCTTTTACCTAGCAATATCCCTCACAATTATCCTACATATATACTTAAACAAATACAAAGAGATGTACCCTCAAGGAACACTCTGTGTGGCATTGTTTATACTACAAAAAAAAACTCCAAACAATCCAAATGTCCATCATAGGATTGTGGTTAATAAAATTACAATATAACCATACAATTATGCAATTATTTAAAAGAAAGAAATAGTACTGCTTGTGTTGATATAAAAGTATGTTTAAGACTTAAAAGAACACAACAACATTACAGTATATTCCCCTTAGTTTCTTGAGAAGAATATGTGTGTGTATGTAAATAAATGTATAACATAGGCATACAGATGTGTATATGTACCTAAAAATTTTTTAGAAGGAAACATAAGACACTATTGATGATTGTTCCTTCTGCAGAGTTATTTCTTCAGGAAACCCAGGTTGGTTTATTTATTCTCCTTCACAATTAAAATATATTTTTATGAGCATGTGTTTTCTTTGTAATGATAACATTAATTCTTCAGTGAACTAGCTGGTAGCAACTAAGAATTTAAAATTCCTATTATACAAGCACACGAATGCAAATCCATTAGAATGTCTTTGTCTTCCAAAAACCTTTAACAAACTAAATCCAAAAAAAAATCATCCATTCTCCAACTGCAAGAAAATTGAAATGGTAATTGAAATGTATCTTGATTCATTTTTCATGTTGTTAGATTCCAGTAACTTATAATATATGGAGGCCCATTTTGTCAACTTTGTAATGCCTGAGATATCTTCACCTTGTTTGTAGTATTACAGAGTGGATGATTCTTCTCTGAGTAGCTGACATAGGACTTCATTTTACCTTAAGAAAGAATTAAAAATCAAATCAGTTCCGAAAGGCCAGAGATCATTGTAGAAACTACCTGTGCTTTGTTAACAGGTGCCCACGACAGGTGCCCTTTGGTATCTACCAAGAGGGCTTATATTTGTGTCTCTGTACTTTCATCAACATAAGAGCAAGGCTGCATCCTGATATTTTATATTAAAAAATTGTTGATTACAAAAAGAAAAGAAAGAAATTGTTGATTACTGAAGTGTCTGTGTAAGATGATGCCTGGGTAAAAGTAGAAACAGAGATGAATATAGTGATAAGAAAAGAATTTCAAGCAAGAGAGTTGAAGATTTAGTAAAGTGTTTGTTATAAAAGATTAAGGAACAGGACATGTTTTAAGCTGGTAAGAGGGAAATGATGATGGTATGTATGTACTGGAAAAAGAGAGTCAGGAATTAGAGATGCTGTCGTTTGAGAGGAAACAACAACAATGCAGTTTCTCCCAACATTACAATACAAAGAAGGCTACTGCCACGTGTATTAGGTAGGATGAAGTTCATAAAATGAAAATGTGGCTCTTGGGTGCTATATAAATATTACTCATTGGTAATAAAATACACCTAGTAGCATTGTAAAAATACTTTACATCTCTTTATGCCCATGAATACCCATTGTTTAGTTCCCACTTATTAGTGAGAACATGTGGAAAGCAGAAGAAACTCAGACTGAACAGGCACAGAACCAAGCAGAGGAACGAGGCAAAAAGAATGTCCAGGACAATCGCTGCTCAGCATGTCTAGGGACCGACCAGGACAGATCAAACAACAGCATGGAAATTCTCCAGGGAAGTGACATATTACCCAATAAACCTGACCACATGGAAAACATTACTAAGGAGTTCTCTAGTTTTGTGAGTATACTTAGTGATAATTCCAAAAGGTACATAAGTTTTTAAGGAAACAAACAAAAAAAATTAAAACAATTATGAAATCCAAGAAAAACAAAAAGCTGCTCAAAAGAGAAAGCATCATTTTATCTCTTCATTCAGCACTTAAGAATACTTACATATTCAAATTAATGTGAACATTGCTTGTTTAATAAAAAATTGCTATGTCACTCAATATCATGTATGAGAGTACGGAAGATGGTCATTTTAAATTCATATCTACTATAAGAAATGGGTACGTAATGTCTAAATTTGATTCAGTAAAAAATAATCAGAATTATGTTATTTAGAAAAATAGAGCTAATTGCTAGAAGAAATGCTTGTCAGTTTGACAGCGCCTGCCTCTGGGAAGTTGAATGAGTATGGAGAGGTGGGGGGGAAGCGTGGGAAGGCTGATGTTTTCTTTTTTTTTTTTTGGCAGGGGCTGTGTTTGAACCCGCCACCTCCGGCATATGGGACTGGCACCCTACTCCTTGAGCCACAGGCACCACCCGGAAGGCTGATGTTTTCATAGAGGCTGAGGAAACGATTTGACTTGAAACTATGTATAAGTGGATAAAATTAATATTTGAGCTTTTTATTTTTATTTATTTATTTATTTATTTTTGCAGTTTTTGGCCAGGGCTGGGTTTGAACCCGCCACCTCCGGCATATGGGGCCAGTGCCCTACTCTGTTGAGCCACAGGTGCTGCCCCAATATTTAAGCTTTTTAAATAGCAAAAAATGAAAGTAGGATCAGAATAGATAATGAAGAATAGAAGCACTGTGTGTGGTTTGTATACCTAAATAAGAAAATTCTGAATTGGGGAAAAGGAAATAAAATTATGCAATAGGAGCTAGATGCAGTAGAATATATGTAACACCTCCACTTTGTTTCATGAAAATAACTGTAATTATTTTTCCCAATTAAAAAAAAATAGCATGTACTCTTTCCTAAGATCCTACCCTAAATGACCTAATTCAGCATGCTTGCATGCCTGAGCTACCTAGCCAAATCCCTCTCATCATTCGAAGTAATCCAAGTCTAACATCTTCAGAATACTCTTTTTGATTTATGAGAAATGTGATGTTAATATCCTAATTTACACAGTCAATTCCATATTTCTGACTCTTCTAGCCAATAGAGCTGAAGAAGAAAAAAACATTCATCAGTCAATACCTGCAGCAATTGATTTTCAAAAACCCAAAGGATCCCACGATGATCAAAATCAAAACAATGAGGATAACAATAGGTCGAATATTTAATTGGGCTAATGTTATGGTACCTGTTAATTATAAACACAAAAATATCCATGTATTTTTATGTGGTGCATACAAACAATGAAATATTACTCAGTGCTAAAAGCAAATGAACTACCAAGCCATGAAAAGACATGGAGAGCCTTTAAATGCAATTACTAAGGGAAAGAAGCTAATTTGAAAAGGCTACCTACTGTGTGATTTAAACTATGAAACAGTCTGGGAAAGCCAAAACTATGGAAACAGACCACTGGTTGCCAGGAATTAAGTGGAAGAGAGAGATGAATAGACAGAAGACAGAGGATTTTAGCCTAGTGATATTATTCTCCATACCCCTAGGAGGGTGGATACTTGTCATTATACATGTCAAAACCCACAGAATATAAAACATCAATAGTGAAGCCTATAGTGAAGTATGGTTTTGGATGACAATGATGTGTAGCTTTATCAGTTATAACTAACATTAAGACTGTTGCAGGGTGTACTTAGCTGGGGAGATTAAGCTTGGGTAGAGGCAGGGGTTACATGGGAACTTTGTCTATTTTCCCCTCAATTTTGTTATAACTGTTCAAAAAATAATATCTATTAAAAAATAAATTACATATATGTACATATATGTATTTTTCAATGCTGTCCAGAGTAGGAACCATCAAATACAGAAAAAGGGTATATAAGGTAGGGGGCAAATGTGGGCTAAAGGTCAGGAGTTTCTTTGAAGGTTCTTCCTGGAATTCTTCGGAACAGGCAGCCCAGACCCCTGCCCACCAGCACAGCATACTTCCCCAACCAGCAGAACAAAAGGGAGACTGACCTAGTGAAGATCCACTGGACAGACTCCAGAGTCAAAGATCGCCACATCATGGACAGTGGGGATGAGGGGATAGAGTCGAGATGTATTAAAGGAGTTCTCAACTGCACACTCACACACACACACACACACACACACACTCCCCTCTCCCAGAACACTGACAGTCAGGCTTCTCTCTCCCAGCCAACAGACTGATAGGTTATTTTCTGTAAGAGCCTGAACAGAGCCAGAAAAAAGGTCTTCAGATACATAACAAATCCTCAATTTCAGTAAAAATCATTTACCTCCTTTTCACTATGTCAAAGTTAACTAATTCACAAGACCCAGCTTCAGATAGAAGAGCTTCCAATCAGCTCTTTGGTGCTCACTTTGAAAAGAATCCATTAGCCAAGGATTACCAAAGACTTCAGAAAAGTCTCATAAATGAAAGAAAGAAATTACACACCCCCCCACACACACACGTCTTGAAAGCAGAAGAAACTGAGATGAAACAGGCCCAGAACTAAGCAGAGGATCAAGGCAAAAAGAACATCCAGGACAATTGCAGCTCAGTGTGTCTGAGACCAACGGGGACAGATTAGACCAAGAGCATGGAAAAACTCCACGGAAGTGACATATTACCCAGTGAACCTGACCACATGGAAAACATCACTAAGGGGTTCTCAGGTTTGTGAGTATGCTTGGTGAGAATTCACAATAGGTACATACATTTTTGAGGAAACAAAAAAAGTAAAAGACTTATGAAATCCAAGAAAAACAAAAAAAGTTACTCAAAAGAGAAAGCGTAAGTTTATTCCTTGATTCAGCACTTAATAATACATATTCAAATTAATGTGAACACTGGCTATTTTATCTTATAAAACTATAAAAATGTCACTCAATATCAGGTATGAGGATAAGGAAGAGGGTACTTTTAAATCTACATCAACATAAGAAGTGGGTACATAATATCTAAATTTTATATAGTAAGAAATAAGCAGGAGCATGTTATTTAGAAAAATAGAACTAATTGCTAAAAGAAATGTTTGTCAGTTTGACAGGACCTGCCTCTGAGAAGCTGAATGAGTGAGTGTGGAGAGGTAGGGTGGGAAAAGCATGGGTAGAGCTGAAGTTTTCATAGAGTCTGATGAAACAATTTGACTTCAAACTATATATATGTGGATTAAATGAATTTAAATACCAAAAAATGAAAGTAGGATCAGAGTAGAGAATGAAGAATAGAAGCAATGATGAACTCAATCGTAGATGTTATTTGAGACGATAAAGAAATTCCCCCAGAAAGAGCCTGGAGGAGAAAAGTTTGGCGATCTAAAAGCACAGGAAGGAAAAGTATGAGTGACTTTATTCTTCTAAGAAAGCTTTAAGTACTTCTTTCAAATTATAATTTATCTTTCCATTAACCCTAAGGATTCTTTCAAAAGTATCTATTGATGCCAATTAAGTGACAGAATAGAAGTGATTAAAAGGCAGAATAAACAACATTCCAAAATAAGGCTTTTTACAACAAATTGCTGTATTTTTCTTTTCTATTTATCTTTTTATTGTGGGTAAAAGGAAGATAAAGTAGAGGGCAGAGAAATCCTCCTTGAACAAAATTTCTCTGCATGTTCTGTGTCCTTCTAACTCCTCAGAAAGAATGAAAAAATAAAAAACCAGAAGATTTACTAACCGGGAAGCAGCTTTTTGCACAGACTCTTGTTACCAGTCAAATGGGAGACAGAGCAGGTCACAGCAGTCACATTGGGGTCCTCCCAGGCACATGTACTCTGGACAGTCACTGTGCCATTGGCCCAATAGTCTTCCTTAGTGTCACAATCATCCCTCTCTGGGGTCCAGGAGATGTGTGCAGCTGGCTTCCCTGCTACTGCCTTGCACACCACAGTTCTATTCCTGCTTAGAAACAGGGTCACTTCAGGGGGAACTGCAGAGATGTAAGGAAAAATGCTTCAGTCTTAAAGTAAGGGATACGGAATCTGGACAGACATTTGTTTTAGTCACAAATGTAGTGACATGAAATACCACAGTATGTGGTGTTCCTTACCTAATACTTGGAGGTGATACTCATGCAGGAAATTCCCACCAACTGAAGCTATTGTACACTTGTAATACCCATCGTGAGAGATGGCCACTGGACCAATTTGAAGGTCAGGATTCTCCTCAGGTCTGGAGACCCATGTTATTCTGTCATCAGTACAGTTGATTTCCTTGGTCTCGTCTGTGTCACTCCTATATGCTTTTGTACAGGAAGGCTTGTCTCTGAGGCTTATTTTCCATGTTGTTACCACTCTTGTCAATGGGGTACAAGAGGGCAGCGGAGCACAGCCATGTGGGCAGCGGAGCACAGCCATGGTATCCATCACCACAGGCACTGAAATGTTAACTGAACATACATACACACACCAAAGGAGAAGGATAAAAGAAAATCTTGATAAAGATTTATCAAGTGTTAAATTTAATCATGTGTTAAATTTATCAAGTGTTAAATTTAATCATGTGTTAAATTTATCAAGAGCATATGACATGAACTTGTACTACATACTAACTTTGCTTGTGATAATATTCCAGAAGTATTACACTTACATAAGAAATTAACATTTAAAACTATAGCGTATTAAACCCAATTGAGAAAATAAAAAAATTTCTCCTGTATTATGCACTATTAGAAAACCAGTATGTATCATGAAGCATTTTGAAACTACTTCAGGAGTTTTAATATTTAATAGCAACAAAACAAGAAAAATGACTTAAACGGGAAAGGCAATATTCTAAATCTAATCTTATGATGGAAGGGACTATTATATCTATCATATAATTCATGAAATAATTAGTAGTGTTCTTGTTTTGTCCTAAGGTTTGAGCACAAAAATATCAGTGAAATCAAAACTAAATGTTTTTCCCTGTGGTTATTTCAGACAAACATGAATGTGGGAAGTATATGTTTCTTTCATTAAAAGTAAATAACATGGCATTCAGGGGGAGCTAGCTGGACATTTTAGAATTTATTTTTTTATTTTAAAAAATCACAAAGTCATGGTTACCACAGATCTTTTAAAACATCTGTAATTTCACCAGGTAAGACATTACATAAAAATGGAAAATGATAACCAGGTGCAGTGGCTCACGCCTATAATCCTAGCACCGTAGGAGGCTGAAGCTGGAGGATCACTTGAGGTCATGAGTTCAAGACCAGCCTGAGCAAAAGCAAGACCTGTCTCTACGAAATATAGAAAAACTAGTCAGGCATTGTGGCGAGTGACCGTAGTCCCAGTTACTTGGGAGGCTGAGGCAGGAGGATCACTCAAGCTCAGGAGTTTGAGGTTTCTATTAGGCTGATGCCAATAGCACTCTACCCAGGGTGACAAAGAAAGACTGTCTCAAAAAAAAAGAAAGAAAAGAAAAGAAAAGAAAAATGAAAACTAATGATGCATACTGATGTGATGCTTAGAAATATTTATTTCTGGTGAAAAAATAGTTCAGTCCATAATTTAAAAAAAAAAAAAACAGATTTGTTTTCCTCTAGATGTTTTCCATGAAAAAAGATTTTATTGAAAACGTATGACATTATGAAACATAGCTTGTGGAACACTTTCCCTTCCTTTTTCGTTAGTCACACATATACCCCCAGATACTTTAGCTATGAACCTTCCTTGCAGATTATGTGTTTGTATGTTCAATATAATTATCAGAAGTAATGTAGAAGCTGACCTCTTTTGTTAATCTTTTTTTTATTATTATTAAATCATAGCTGTGTACATTATTGCTATCATGGGGCACCATACACTTGTTTTATAGACCATTTGACACATTTTCATCACACTGGTTAACATAGCTTTCCTGGCATTTTCTTAGTTATTGTGTTAAGACATGTACATTCTACATTTACTAAGTTTCACATGGACCCTTGTAAGATGTACCACAGGTGTAATCCCACCAATCTCCCTCCCTCCGCCCACCTCCCCCCTCCTTTCCCTGTCTTTCCCCCTTCCCCCTATTCTTAGGTTACAACTGGGTTATAGCTTTATGTGAAAGCCATAAATTAGTTTCATAGTAGGGCTAAGTACATTGGATACTTTTTCTTCCATTCTTGAGATACTTTACTAAGAAGAATATGTTCCAGCTCCATCCATGTAAACATGAAAGAGGTAAAATCTCCATCTTTCTTTAAGGCTGCATAATATTCCATGGTGTACATATACCACAATTTATTAATCCATTCATGGAATGATGGGCACTTGGGCTTTTTCCATGAATTAGAAATTATGAATTGGACTGCAATAAACATTCTGGTACAAATATCTTTGTTATAATGTGATTTTTGGTCTTCTGGGTATATACCTAGTAGAGGAATTATAGGATTGAATGGCAGATGTATTTTTAGATCTCTAAGTGTTCTCCAAACATCTTTCCAAAAGGAATGTATTAATTTGCATTCCCACCAGCAGTGTAGAAGTGTTCCCTTTTCTGCAAATCCATGCCAACATATCTGGTCTTGGGATTTTGTGATACGGGCTAATCTTACTGGACTTAGATGATATCTCAAAGTAGTTTTGATTTGCATTTCTCTGATGATTAAAGATGATGAACATTTTTTCATATGTCTGTGAGCCCTGCACCTGTCTTCTTCAGAGAAGTTTCTCTTCAAGTCCCTTGCCCAGTCTGCAATGGGATCACTTGTTCTTTTCTTGCTTATATGTTTGAGTTCTCTGTGGATTCTGATTATTAAATCTTTGTCGGAGACATAACCTGCAAATAGCTTATCCCATTCTGAGGGCTGTCTGCTTACTTTACTTACTGTGTTCTTGGCTGTGCAGAAGCTTTTTAGTTTGATCAGGTCCCAATAATGTATTTTTGATGCTGCTTTAATTGCCCTGGGGGTCCTCCTCATAAAATACTTGCCCAGACCAATTTCTTCAAGGGTTTTCCTTACACTCTCTTCAGTATTTTTATAGTTTCATGTGTTAAGTTTAAATCTTTAATCCAGTGAGAGTCAAACTTAGTTAATGGTGAAAGGTGTGGGTCCACTTTCAGTCTTCTACAGGTTGCCAGCCAGTTCACTCAGCACCATTTGTTAAAAAGGGAATCTTTTCCCCACTAAATGTTTTTAACTGGCTTGTCAAAGATCAAATAATAGTAAGTAGCTGCATTAATCTCTTGGTTCTCTATTCTGTTCAAGACATGTACTTCTCTGTTTTTGTGCCAGTACCATGCTGTTTTGATCACTATTGATTTATAGTATTGTCTGAGGTCTGGTAGCATGATTCCTCCTGCTTTGTTTGGTAGCATGATTCCTCCAGCTTTGTTTTTTATTTCTGAGTAATGTCTTGGCTAAGCGATATTTTTTCTGATTCCATATAAAACGAAGTATTATTTTTTCAAGATCTTTAAAGTATGACAGTGGAGCTTTAATAGGGATTGCATTAAAATTGTATATTGCTTTGGGTAACATGGACATTTTAACAATGTTGATTCTTCCCAGCCATGAGCATGGTATGTTTTCCGATTTGTTAACATTTTCAGCTATTTCTTTTCTTAAAGTTTCATAGTTCTCTTTATAGAGACCTTTCACGTCCTTTGTTAGATAAACTCCCAAATATTTCATCGTCTTTGGCACTACTGTGAATGGAATAGAGTCTTTAACTGTTTTTCAGCTTGACTATGGTTGGTATATATAAAGGTTACCGATTTGTGAATGTTGATTTTGTAACCTGAGACTCTGCTGTATTCCTTGATCACTTCTAAGAGTTTTGTAGTAGAATCCCTGGTGTTTTCCAGATATACAATCATATCATCTGCGAAGAGTGAAAGTTTGATCTCTTCTGACCCTATATGGATAAACTTGATCGCCTTTTCTTCCCTAATTGTGGTGACTAAAACTTCCATTACAATGTTAAAGAGCAATGGAGACAATGGGCAGCCTTGTCTGGTTCCTGATCTGAGTGGAAATGATTTCAATTTAACTCCATTCAATAAGATATGGCTGTGGGTCTGCTGTAGATGGCCTCTGTCAGTTTAAGAAATGTCCCTTGTATACCAATTTTCTTAAGTGTTCTGATCATGAAGGGATGCTGGATATTATCAAAAGCTTTTTCTGCATCAATTGAGAGAATCATATGGTCTTTGGTTTTTAATTTGTTTATGTGCTGAATTAAACTTATAGATTTATGTGTATTGAACCAGCCTTGAGACCCTGGGATAAAACCCACTTGGTCATGATGTATAATTTGTTTGATGTGTTGCTGGATTCTGTTTGTTAGGATCTTGTTGAATATTTTTGCATCTATATTCATTAGTGATATTGGTCTATAATTTTCTTCTCTTGTTGGGTCTTTTCCTGGTTGGGAATCAGGGTGATGTTTGCCTCATAGAACGTGTTGTAGTCTTCCTTCTTTTTCTAGATTTTGAAACAGGTTGAGTAATATAAAAACTAGTTCCTCTTTAAAGGTTTGGTAGAATTCTGAGGTGAAGCCATCTGGTCCCTGGCTTTTCTTTATAAGGAGATTTTGTATGGTTGATGCTATTTCAGAACTGATATGGGCCTGTTCAAAATTTCCACTTGATTCTGGCTAAGTCTTGGAAGGTGATATGCTTCCAAGTATTGGTCAAGTTCCTTCAGATATTCATATTTCTGGAATAAAGTTTCTTGTAATATTCATTAAGGATTTTTTGAATTTCTGAGAAGTCTGTTGTTATTTTGTCTTTGTCGTCTCTGATTGATGGAATTAGAGATTTTACTCTTTTTTTCCTGGTTAGGATAGCCAAAGGTTTATCTATTTTATTGACCTTTCAAAAACCAACTTTTTGATTTATTGATCTGTTGTATAATTCTTTTGGTTTCAATTTCATTTAATTCTGCTCTAATTTTGGTTATTTCTTTTCTTCTACTGGGTTTGGGGTTGGAATGTTCTTCCTTTTCCAGTTGCTTGAGATGTCCCATTAAGTTGTTAACTTCCTCTCTTTCCGTTCTCTTGAGGAAGGCTTGCAGTGCTATAAATTTCCCTCTTAGGACTGCCTTTGCAGTATCCCAGAGGTTCTGATAATTCATGCCATCATTGTTGTTTTGTTCCAAAAATTTGGCAATTTCCTTCTTAATCTCATCTCTGACCCAGCTATCATTCAGCATAAGGTTATTTAACTTGCATGTTTTTGTCTGAGTATGCAGATTCCAGTTGTTACTGAGTTCAACTTTTATTCCATGGTGGTCCAAGAAGATGCAAAGAATAATTTCTATTCCTTTAAATTTACTGAGGTTAGACTTGTGACGAAGGTGTGATCAATTTTGTAGTATCTTCCGTGGGCTGATAAGAAGTATGTGTATTCAGTTTCGTTGGGATGAAATGTTCTGTAGATGTCTGCTAAATCCAAATGTTGGATGGTTAGGTTTAAATCTAAAATTTCTTTGCTCCGCTTCTTATTGGAGGATCAATCCAACACTGCCAAAGGAATGTTGAAAACTCCAAATATTATGGAGCTGGAGGAAATCAAGTTGCTCATTTCTGTTAGAGTTTCTCTTATAAATTGAGGCGCAGTCTGGTCAGGAGCATAGATATTAATAATTGAAATCTCATTATATTGAGTATTACCCTTAACAAATATGAAGTGACCATTCTTATCCTTCCTTACTTTTGTTGGTTTAAAGCCTATTGTATCTGCAAATAAAGTTGTAACACCTGATTTTTTCTTATTACCATTTGCCTGAAATATAGATGACTATCCTTTCACCCTATGTCTATATTTATCTTTTAAGGTAAGAGGTGACTCTTGTATGCAGCAAATATCTGGCCTGAGTTTTTGTATCCAGTCAGCTAACCTGTGCCTTTGTAGAGGACAGTTTAAGCCATTCACATTAATGGAGAATATTGATAAGTCTGGTAAAATTTTGGGTATTGAGTTTTTCAAAAGTCCATTGGACATTTTTGATCCTTTTGCCACTGTGGAGTTTGATCAAAAGTTTCTGAGTGAGTTTACTTTTGTGGTAGAGGATTGGGCTGGTCAGTATGGAGGATAGGTCTGACAATATCCTGAACAGCTGGTTTGGTTATGGCAAATTTCTTCAGCATATCAATATCATTAAAGTATTTGATTTCTCCATCATAAATGAAACTCAGTTTAGCTGGATACAGGATCAGGGGTTGAAAGTTATTTTGCTTTAGGAGATTAAAAGTTGATGACAACCCTCTTCTGGCTTGAAATGTTTCTGCAAAGAGATCTGCAGTCATTCTAATATTCTTCCCTTTGTAGGTAATGGATTTCTTACGTCTGGCTGCTTTCAGAATTTTCTCCTTCATATTAACTTTAGTGAAGTTAATTATGATTTGCCTGGGGGATATCTTATTCTGATTGAGTCATGCTGGGTTTCTGAAACAGTCTGCTATCTGAATTTCAGAATCTCTTGGCAAGTCTGGAAATTTTCCTTCATAATTTCATGGAGAAGGGCCTCTGCGCCTTGCGAGGCCACTTCATCACTTTCAGGGATTCCAATGAGGCGGATATTAGCCTCCTTTGAATTATCCCAGAGCTCTCTAAGAGAATGATCCATTTTTGCTCTCCATTTCTCTTTCTCTTTGAGAGTTTGGGAGTGTTGAAAGGTTTTGTCTTCAATGTCAGAAATCCTTTGTTCTGCTTGCTCCACTCTGTTACAGAGGGATTCTACTGTAGTTTTCAGATCTTTGAGGGCTGCAAATTCTTGCTTCAGTGCATGAAAATCTTTGGTGCTTTTGTCTTTAAATTCATTAAATTCTTGAGACAACTTTTGAATTTCTCCTCACATTTCTAATTCTGACTTTTGAATTGCTCTTCGAATTCTAATTCCAATTTTTCCTCCATTTTATTAATCTTGTTTATAATCCAAATTCTGAATTTGATTTCTGACATCTCAGCCAGCTGTTTATGAATGGGATCTTCAGTTACATCTGCCATATCTCTTCTTGGGGGGGGGGTTGATCTATTCTGGTTTTTCATGTTACCAGAGTTTTTCCACTGATTCGGCCCCTGATTGTTTTACACCATTTGATTTTTTTCCTGGAGGTTGTCGAGGACCTGAACAGTGCTATGGCCTGAGAAACTTGGTACCTGTTTGGTGTGGTGGGGCCCAATGGTTCTGTCTTATTTTTAGCTGGTCTCTGTTTGACCCTAGTGAAATAGTTACTCTGGGTTGAAGTCTCAGCTGTGAAGAAATACCAGCAATTAAGTCACCCCGCCCCCCACAGGCAATAATTGGAAAAGGAAAATCAAACCTTCCACAACCACACACCCAGGGCACCACCTGAATAGTCCTCGGGTGATTGGCTCAGTTCAAAAAGCCCAAATCAATTGTCTCAGTCAGCACTTGTCTCAGGTGGGAGAGTTTAAAAGGTCTCTGGCAACTGGATTGCAGGGGTCTGGTGATTACTCAGATATGGCTTGCTCCAGTGCTCCATGGAGTCAGGAGGAGCCACCCAGCAAATAGATCAGTCTGGGAAGGATGCCTCCTTCCCCACTTTGCACCTCTGTCACTCCCAGTCACTGATAGCACCGCAGGGCTGTGACCCAGTTGCCTCTAGTGAGCAGATACTCGAGGGGTTTGCATCAGCCTGAATCACAAGGAAATCTATTTCTGCTCAGCCAGGCCACTGTGCTCTGCCTCTATCTAGCAGGGGGAGGTGAGGCCTGACAACCTCAGGCGCTTATTGGAGACTGGGGAGTATTCACTCAGTTCTAGCACTGACTCTGATTGATGTTACTGACAGAACAGAACAGAACAACTTTGTGGGAATTTGTTTCTGTCCCTGCTAAATTCCCCTGCAGAAGAGAAGCTCTTTTGAGTTCCCAGAGCCTGTACAAAGGTCCTGTCTTTGCTCCTGCAGGTTTGTATTTAGTTAGCTGTCAGTTCTAGCCACCTGTCTTCCTTTGTCTATAGGCTGATGATCCCCTGAGGGCCATGTGTGTTTTAGGCTCACTAAAGCAGTCCTCTGGGTCAGCCCTGCCCTGGGAACTTCCCAGCTCTGCACATGCATTTCTAGTCACCATGCTCCATCCAGGCCAGTACCACCTCAGGCAAACCCTTTACTCACAGGGCCTGCATTTCCATCCCAGCTCTGTTCCATGGTGGTTGCCACCTGAATAGATGCCTGGCCTCCTCTGGTTGCCCAGGGAGACAGTGGGTGTGGCTTCAGAATATCCGGGAGTGAGCCCTATTGTTGCCAAAAGACAGCTGCTGCTCTGTGCCTCGGGGCACCACCACTCTGGCATGGTTCCTGCTCAGCTGACTGTCCTTGCCTCACTCCCATGCCACAGAGTCAGCACTGATCAGCTGCAGTTTAGGCCCTGTCCATACCCCTCAAGAAATCACCCAAGAATCTGGACTCCTGGGGGACAGGCCTCCAGACCTCAGAGTAAGAGTGGAGGGGAGTGCTGGGAGCTCAGAGTTGCAGGTAGAGAATATATACAGTTTTATACAGTTTTATGCCTGGCAGGAGACTGCCGTGGCACCTTAGTAGGGGAGGTAGGTCCAGTTTTTAGAGCGTCTCTCCCGTGGAGTGTAGTGGGAGGACCTTTCAACTCTGCTCTTCGGGAGGTGCATGTGACTCAAAGGAGTAGGGCGCCAGCCCCATATACTGGAGGTGGTGGGTTTAAACCCAGCCCTGGCCAGAAACTGAACTCTGCTCATTTGTTTGTGGGGCACTCCGAGCCGTTCTCATGGGGAAGGGGACTCCTATCCACTTGGTGATAGATTTTGTACCGTGTGATTGTATCCTTGGGGTCACAGCTCACCTTAGCGGGGTTGATGTGTGTTCTTCAACCTTCTCTCTTGATGCAGCTCTAATCCACCAGGTTATTTGCTAAATTTCTGTCCTTTAACTCTCTTTCTGGATGGAAGCCTCAGTAGAAAGCTGGCTTTAGTCAGAGATCTTGTCTCAGCCTCTTTTGTTAATCTTTTGAGGTAAAAATTAAGCCTGGGTCCTATAAGCATCTTCTAACATAGAACCTCAGGCTTCCCATAAACTGACACAATGTGTCCATGACTGATAGGAGCCTATTGAGAAATGATAGTATCTGTCATATCATCTGTCGTCTGCAATAGGGACAAGTGTCAGTAATGGTATTACTGTAACCTGAGCTGGACCAGCTATAGTGGGACATTTTTGTTTATGTAAACAAAACAAGTTTTTGCTAAACTTCTCTCTTCTCTCTTATTTTTGTGTCACCTGTCTCTCTGTGGCACTGAAGCCGGGTATTTCATGGTCCAATAACAATCACATAACTAGATGAAGACAGAGGCAGGACTTTCACACAGATCTGAGAGGCACTTATATCCACTCTCTTTTCACCACCACAACTTAGCAAAGGTTCAGAGATAAGCAAGAACATGGCTTGTTTGAGAACAACTGGAGAGTTCCTCAGCCCACAATGCTCAGATAACCATATTCTTCACATAGTCACAAGGCTTCCCCCAGCCAGGACATCGCCTAATGTTTCTACAAAGTTCGACCCTCCATCCCCCTGGTACTGGCCACTGCAAAAGGAAGCATGTTACCTTCTGAGAGAGGTACTGAAGAGTTCTGTATCATCTGATTTCCATCCGTATTTGAACTATTTGAAGCTAGAAAATATAGAGAGAAAAATAATGAAACCAAGTTTATGTATTCAGAGTGGAAGCCACTATCTCACATAGTCTTATTCAATAGAATAGACAAGTAGGTGAGCATAACTAAAATTATGCAGCACTCATGGAAAATAGAAATTATAAGTTATACCATCATTGGGAGGAATGTCATGTTAACATCTTGAAAATTACATTTATACATTATTAATCAATGACTTCCCATTGATAAGACACCTCATAATGTTGACTAGTTTTTTACAAGGTAACCCTGCCTCCACTTCCTCCTTCCCCAACCAAGGGAATGGTCTGATATGGACATCTCACATGAGTTGGTCCAGTTACACTCCTTTTTCTAGATGCTACCCTCTACCACTAATTAAATTTGTTTGGTCTAATGGTGGGCACCTCTCCCAGATGGACAAAACAGAGCCCTTTCTCCAGAATCTCAGAAGCATTACTGAGAAGAATCCATCCATTCTTCTTCTGTTCTCATTTACCCTGCTTTGTAAGAGTAAAAAATGAAATATAAAATTAAAACAGATGTTAGAAAAATGGCTTACTAGAGGGAGCTTATCATCTCCCTCTCCAAGAATAGAACTAGTCAACAAACAGGTAAGATGAGCCAGGAGGAGTGTGGAAAGGAGAGCACTGGAGAGCAGCAAAGGGTTATAGATATATCTGAAGTCACTGGAAGCCCAGGAGAGTAGCATAAAGGTATCCTGCCACATCCCCCTACCCCATCCCTACCTCCATTGGCCCTGAGTCAAGAGGGATTACGCCTTGCAAAGAAAATGTAAGCATAAGAACCCTGTGAGCCCCTATTGTCACCACAAACACTTATAGTCCTTACTAAGATAAAATCCTACAATCCTCACAAGCCCTGAGCCCAGTTTGCTGAGCTACCATGAATTCAAACAGTTGCATTGCAATAGATTAGAAGCACAAGTTGTGCACTCTCTATTCCTCCACCCACTCCCAGTGAGCCAGTTGCTGAGGCCTGGAACTACCTGAGAGCAGAGCCACTCCTGGAGTGACCAGGAGACAATGCACCCCACCACAACCCTAGTTCCATGGAGCCTGAACCCAAGCTCTATTGTCACTCTCTGGTCCTATGACTCTCTGAAACCAACACCCTCTGCCCATACTTCCAGCCAGACAAATACCCTGGCAGTCTAACCTAGGGAAAACCCTTGATTAAACCAGTCAAACCACAGTACACCCTCCCCCAAGTAAAGAAATAAGAGTGACCCCTGAGCCATTCAGCTGCTGACATGCCCCCAGGACAGTTGCCTGGATATCCATCCCCACCAAAGGCCTGAGAAACAGCCTTGCATTCCCATCCCCACATATATACCTCTAGGCCTACCCAGCCCTGCACCCTTGTTCAGAACTTGAGAAACATCCCCATAAGCCACTCACAAGACAGAAATAACCTTAGGCATTTCTACACCTATGCTTGGGGCATGACAAAGAGTTGGGGGGATTCATTCCCAGAGGACATGTCCCCAGACTTGTACTAGAAAACAACCTGGTGGGTCTGTTCTCAGAAGACACCCTCTTGGACTGGCTGAGTGGCTTCATACCTATCCCCAGGGTCTGAGAAACACCCTATCTGGCCCACCCCTGGCAGACACACTCTGGAGCTGTCTAAGAAGCCACACAGTCATGTTCCGTAACAGCCCTGTGACCCTGACCCAGCAAGACAGACCTCAAGTTGGCCAACCCACAGCATGCCTACAGCATGCCTGACTTGAGAAATAGATCACTCCCAAGAAAGATGTGCCAAAATCACCACAAACTCTTGCAGCCTTGGCCACTGAGACGTCACTACAATGGATTACAGCTAAAAAGCTGTACAAACACTGCATTCCTACATCAACACACACACAAATCAAAGTCAACACACTCCACTCAACTGATAAGCCAAGATCCATTGATAAAAATAAGTTTCTCTCTGTGACACTCTCACCATTGAATAGGAATAAGTAACTCTTCCACCAGATGCATGAAAAGCAAGGAAACATAATATCCCCCAATGAATATAATAATTATCCAGTAACCTACTCCAAACACAAGGAAATATAAAAAATGACCAAAAAAATCAAAAAACTAATCTTAAGGAAATTCAGTGAGATACAAGAAAATACAGATAAACAATTCAATAAAATAAGGGAAATAATTAAATTTAACAAAATAATATATATTATAAAAAGAAACAAATGGAAATCTTCGAGCTGAAAAATTCAATAAAAAATTTTAAATGCAATCTAGAGATTCAACAACAGACTAGACTAAGCAGAGGAAAGAATGTCTAAGCTTGAATACAGGACATTTGAAATAACTCAGGCAGATAAAAGAAAATACTTTTTAAAAAAGGAGTGAAGAAAGCCTATAGGACTTATGGGACACAGTAAGTGAATAAATATTTACATTATGAAAATTCCAGAATAAGGGAATACAAAGGAATAGAAAATATATTTAATGAAATTATAGCAGAAAACTTCCCAAGTCTTGGGACAGAAATGTATATGCAGATCCAGAAAGCACAACATTTTCCAAAAATATTTAACCCAAACAAGTCTTCTGCAAGACAGAGATAGCATAGTTAAATTATCAAAAGACAAAGACAAAAAAAGGATTTTTAAAACAGCGAGAGAAAAGCATCAAGCCTCATAAAAGGGAATCCACATTACACTAACAGCATATCTCTCAGAAGAAGCCTTAGCAGGCCAGGAGAAAATGGGATGATAAATTTAAAATACTGAAAGAAAAAAAAAACTACCCATCAAGAATATATGTCCAGCAAAGCTATTCTTCAAAATTGATGGAGAAATAAAACTTTTCTCAGACAAGCAAAAACTAAGGAATTCATTACCACTAGACTGACCTTACTGTAAGTCAAATAATTATACATCTGGAAGCAAAAAGAAAAAATATATATCCACCATCATGAAAACATGCAAAATTATAAAACTCGCAAGGAAAGTTGATAAAACCTTATCCCTACAGAAAACTGCAAAATTAAACAATAAGAAAAGGAATAAGGAACAAGGGATACACAAAATAGGAAACCATCAATAAAATGACTGGAGTAAGTCCTAAGCTATCAATAACAACTTTAGATGTAAACAGACTGAACCCCTCAATTGAAAAATATAGACTGGACAAATTAATTTTTTTTAAAAGACCCAACTTATTGCTGCATATGACAAACTCACCCCACCTATAAAGACACAAATGAGGGGGAAGGGCAAGATGGCCAACTGAAAACAGCCTCCAACAGAAGTTCCTATCCAGAGAGAAGGATAATGTCCAATTAAGAAAATATCCAATTAAGCTGAAGACAGGGAGCCTGGCTGAGAGAGAAGTGAGATAACTGCAGGTCACCCCTGCTGAGGCAAGCTGTGACTCCAAGACAATAATCTTGAGGTACAAAGCTCAACCCAAAGGAAAAGTGCCCGAATCCTCCTCCCAAAAAGCTGTGGGTTCTTTTTTTCTTTTCCTTTCACTCTTCGTTTGCTCCTGTGGGTTTTCTACAGATGAGAAGTGAACGGAGGATCCCTTGTCTCAACCCACTGGTGTGAGCAGTAGGAACTGGGGACCACTTTCTCCAGAGGGACCTAGGAGAATACTTCTTGTGGAAGACACCCCGGACAATTCAAGCAACATCAAAAATACATTACTGGGATCTGATCAAATTAAAAAGCTTCTTCACTGCCAAGAGCACACTAAGTAAAGCAAATAGATAGCCCTCAGAATGGGAGAGGATTTTTGCAAGTTATACTACTGACAAAGGTCTAATAACCAGAATCCACAAAGAACTCAAACTTATTACTAAGCAAAAAACAAGTGATCCCATTTCATTGTGGGCAAGAGACATAAACAGAAGCTTCTCTGAAGATTAGACAGGCGTGTGGCCTACAGAAAAAATGCTCTTCATCTTTAATGATCAGAGAAATGCAAACCAAAACCTCTCTGACCATCTAACTCCAGTAAGAGTAGCCCACATCACAAAATCCCAAAACTACAGATGTTGGTGTGGATGTGGAGAAAAGGGAACACTTTTACACTGCTGGTGGGAATGCAAGCTAGTATGTTCCTTTCGGAAGGAAGTTTGGAGAACTCTCAGGGATCTAAATGTGGACCTGCCATTTCATCCTGCAATTCCTCTTCTAGGTGTATATCCAAAGGACCAAAAATCATTTGGCAATAAAGATATTTGCACCAGATTGTTCATTGCAGCTCAATTCATAATAGCCAAGTCATGGAAGAAGCCCAAGTGCCCATCGACCCATGAATGGATCAATAAATTGTGTTATATGTATACCATGGAATATTATGCAACAATAAAAAAATGGAGACTTTACCTCTTTTATGTTTACATGGATGGAGCTGGAAAATATTCTGCTTAGTAAAGTATCTCAGGAATGGAAAAAATCATACCCAATGTACTCAGTACTACTGTGAAATCAATTTATAATAACTCACACTTGCATATGAAAAATGAAACACAACTTTAGCCTAAGATGAAGGAGGGAAGGGGAGGCAGAAGGATAGGGAGGGGGTGGGAGGGATAGTAAGGGATAATAGGGGGACCACAACTATGGAGGACCTTGCAAGTACAAGTTGTATCTATCATGTGTAGAACACAAATGTCCTAAAGTTATAATTGGTTAAATAAGGTGAAAGCTATATTAATTAGTATTATGTAAGCACACCAATTTGTACAAATAATCAACACACTGAATTTGGCATAAATGTATTTATGATCTATGTACAAAAGACTTAATAAAATATATACATATATAGATAATTTTTTAAAAAGACACAAATGAACTGAAAGAGAAGGGATGAAAAAAGATATTCCATACAAACAAAAAACAAAATCAAGCCATAGTAAATATATTTATATCAGATGAAAGAGATCTTAAGTTAAAAAATGCAAAGGATGACAAACTCACCTCACCTATAAAGACACAAATGAACTGAAAGAGAAGGGATGAAAAAAGATATTCCATGCAAACAAAAACCAAAATCAAGCCAGAGTAATTGTAGCTATTATCAGATAAAAGAAATCTTAAGTTAAAAAATGTGAAGAAGGACATCACAGAATCATATAGGACTCAATTCTGCAAAAAAATAATTATTATTATAAAAATACATGCACCCAATACCAGAGCACCCAGATATAAAATGCAAATATTATTAGAGCTAAAGGGAGACATTGTACCCAATATAGTAACACTTTGAAACTTCAACACCCCTCTTTCAGCACTGAAAAGATCATTTGGACAGAAAATCAACAAAGCTGCATTGGACTGAAACTGTATGATAAGCTCTTCTCTTTTTTCAAGATGGCTGACTAGAAGTATTTCCAGCATGCCCAATCCACTTAGAAGAACCAAAAATAGTGTGCAGACACACATTGAATATATTAAGAAAGAGACAACATGGGAGTTCAACAGAAATGCAAAAGAAAACTTCAAATTCTGGGAAGAATGAAGAAAATAGTCAGCCCACATGACCAGGATCAGTCAAAAACTAAGAGTAAAATACAGGAGGGAATGAGTGAGTGTATTTTTGTGGTTCACTTTCCACTGGGAAATCATACAATCCAGACCATGGGAGAGCACCTTTATCCTCCTCAGCCCTGAATCTAACTTAAGGAGCAGCTAGGAGAATTAATTGCTTTAAGGAGTGCTCCCTCCACTCTCTCAGACCTATGCAGCTGCAGTAAGAAAATATTCTTCATACCAGTTCTTAGCAAACTGTGCAAGGGTCTAGAAACTTGTAGAGAAAATCTTATGCATTAGAGAGAATAAGGTTTTGGCTTGTGGAAATTCAGATTGGGTTGGGGAGGGGATCCTACAACCAAAACTGAGAGGTCAATGTGGCATGTGCTGCCAGCCACTGGCACTGGAATCAGACCTCCCCTGAACCCCAGGATCTGAGCAGGATGAGAACCAAGCAGTGTCTTCTATGGCCTGAAGCTGAATTATGGCCTGGCTGTAATCTGCCAAGACTGACTGATCATCAGTATGGTTGCCTTAACTGGAATGGTGAAGGGAGCACCACTGGACTGGAGCGTGAAAGGGAGGCAAGCCCCCCACCCACTAATCAAAGTGGCAGTCACTGGGACTAATCTCATCCCCACTTTCATGGTACAATCTGAGTACAGTAGAGGTCACTCTCTCACCCAAGCATTTCCCCAGGAGCCTGAATACCACCCCACTACCCAGTCACAGCTGCTGCATACACTTGCCATTGGGGTGCTGTCACTGGCAGAGGCTGTGGTGAAGTTGTTCTGGGATTGAAATGCCTTATTGGTCCTTCTGCATGTTACAAGTAGTACCAGTGGACTAAGCATGTCCATCTTTGTGTCCTGACACCTATATTCGTTTGGTCCAGGCAGATTGATTCTTGGATCTCTAGGTGGCTTTCTCAGATGCTGGTTATAGTATTAGTGTGGTGGTTGGGATGGGTGAGTGGATTCTCAACCTCCTGAACAGCCAGTGTGGCTGAATGCAAAAAAAAAAAAAGAGACTTGCTTTCTTATAAGGCATGCATTCATATATTACTTATCTTCTTTTGCTGCTTTCAGAATCCTCTCTTCATACTTTATTTTTGACAGTTTGATTTTAATATGTCTCAGAATAGTTTTATTTGGGTTGAATTTGATTTGAAACCTTTGACTTGCCTGTACCTGAATATTTTTTGTTCTTATTGTTGTCCTTGTTGTTTAGCAGACCCTGGCCAGGTTCTAACCCACCAGCCCTGGTGCATGTGGCTGGCACCCTAACCACTGAGCTAAGGGTGCCAAGCCCTGAATATTTTTATTATTTTCTGGGTTTGGAAAGTTTTCTGCTATTATTTCTTGGAATAAGCTTTCTACCCACTTTCCTTTCCTTCTCCCTTTCAAACTGCAATGACTTGACCATTTTATTTATTTGATGGTGTCCCCAAATCCTATGATGTTTCTCATTTTCTTTCATTCTTTATTCTTTTTTCTCCTCTGACTCTATATTTTCAGATAACCTCTCTTAAGTTCACATAAATTTTCTTTCCTGCCTGATCAATTCTGTTGATGCTATCTATTGCAGTTTTTATTTTGTTCACTGTATTTTTCAGCTTTAGGATTTCTAGGGGTTTTTAATTATTATTTCAGTCTCTCTATTAATTTTTTTATACTGATCACTTATTATTTTTCTCATTTCTTTGAATTATTACTCTGTATTTTCTTAAAATTTGCTAAGCTTCCTTAAAACAGCTATTTTAATTTTTTCAGGCAATTCATTTATCTCCATCTGTTTGGAATTGGTCACTGGCACTTTGTTTTGTCTCTCTGTTGATACTGTGTTTCCCTGATTGTTCTTGGTCTTTATGGCAATGCATCAATGTTTGTACATAGGTCTACACAAGACTTGTGTGTGAATATTTATAGTGGCCTTATTTGCAAATATATTTATTCACAATTTCCAAAATCTGGAAAGGAACCAAATGTCAATTAACAATTAAGTGAATTGGTCAATGCCCATAGCTCAGTGGGCAGGGCACCAGCCTCATACACCAATGCTGGCAGGTTTGAACTTGGCCCAGTCCAGCTAAAACAACAATGACAACTGCAACAAAAAAATAGCCAGGTGTTGTGGCAGACGCCTGTAGTCTCAGCTACTTGGAAGGCTGAGGCAGGAGAATCACTTGAGCCCAAGAGTTTGAGGTTGCTGTGAGCTGTGACACCATAGCACTCTACCCAGGGGGACAGCTTGAGACTGTCTCAAACACACACACACACACACAAATTAAGTGAATAAACTGTCAATATAATACTACTCAATGACAAAAAGAAAAACAACATTGTTGAATCTCAAAATCATTCTGTTAAATAAAACAAGACAAGCGCAAAAGAATGCATACTAAATACCAGGCAAAATACTGCTACTAATATAAAACACTAAGAAATCTATGAGGACAAAAAGCAGATTAGTGGTTGCCCACAGGTGGGGATGAAGGCAGGCATGGACTACAAGGATAGTTTGTAAATGGTAAAAATGTTTTGTATCTTATTTATGGTGTATACAACTGTCATTTGAGTACAGTTAATTGTACATAAATTAATCCTCAATAACATTGAAAGAGCATAATTAAAATAGGATCAGAAGCCTTAAGTTTTAATACACATAACATTAGAGCATTCATCCACACAAGTAAATACAAAACAAAATACTTCACAAACACAAACTCTTGACATTGAAAACAATGTTTTAAAAAAAATTTTCATCCAAGCTGAAATCATAGTTGAAGTAAGAATGTTTTGTGATTTTACTACTAATGAAACTTCTTACTCACTTCAAGCACCAGAAGTTTCCTTTCCCAAGTCATCATAGTCACATGCCTGGGCAAGCATAGATCCACCCACACAACAGACTGCAGAGGCATGACTCTGCAACCCATACTCCATAAAAGCTTCCTCCAGAGAGGAAAGAAAACACATGATTTTCTGGTGATGTTAAACAGTTTTTATCTTTCATAAAAAACTATGCTTTGTGTGCTCTACTTTCAAAATCTGAGAGATAGGTACTTCTGAAATTTCACCATCCCCAATAAAAACTAATTTAGTACATGTTATTAACCAAAGGAGAGCCCAGATTATGCCATACTAAAATATTTAACATTATTGCTCATATTCATTTATTATTTCTAAGGTATGGGGATGGGAAACAAACAAAAAAAAATTAAGGTCTTCTATCCTTTCATTCATTTGCAAGTCTTCTGGAGGCATATGAACAAATCAGTTAGTAGGATGATAATTGAACTTTAAACTAAAAGCCTTGGGACAAAACTATAGATTAAAACATGTGGCTATGATTTAATAAAATAACTATCTAGCTTCAAAAAGAAATAGTGTACAATAGTTTTATTTTGACATTTCTATTAAAATTTCTTTACAAGACTTGGAACCTCTATGCTGGTATTGAACTAAGTAGAATTTATTTGATTGCTTGTTATGATCTTTACAACTTGATATCTTTAGTGTTATTTAAAATTAAATGAATTTACTATAGTGCTGTAAAGTCACACAGTATGGAAACTTTTACTATGAATCTACTCAAAAAAGCTTAAAATATTAATCTTAAAGTAAACGTTTGTACTACATTTTTATAAACTTCAAATTGTAGAAAGAGGTTAAACAGAAAAGCGTTATTTCCCAAGAGTTTTCAGAGTTATGAATGGATCCAAATAGCAATCTGTGGAAATAAATTGCCTCCCCCTGCCCCCACCAGAGGTCCTGAAAATAAGATGAATTGTCATCCAAGTGATTTAATTATATTTTTGCCATGAACACATTGATTTTCAGTATCATCTGGGGACTAGTGGAAGTCCACAATAGCCTGCCAGTTCATGAACTTCATACCTTTTAGACGAAAGAGCCTGAATTACAATTTTATTTCTGATACATATTAAAAATTATTATCATCTTTAGGTATAATGAAAAGCAACACCAATTTTTTCTCAAATGCTGTTATTTCTAAATGGCAAACATGAAACATAGGAGACCTATGTGATCTTTTTTCTCTACTAAAGCTATCTAAAGACTCATGCATTAATTTTATGATAAATTTAATGAGTAAAGAAACTGCTTTCTTCTCTGCTTTTTAAGATAATGATCAGTTATCATTACTTATTAATAGTTTTCATTCAATTAGCACCTGAGTTATCAACTATGAGGTACATTGAAGCTTTTGGACAGATGAAGGGAGGCTGATAACTGTATTAATATTCATTTACTCAATAAATGTCTCTTCATTAAAGTGCTTTCAAGCTAATAAGGCCAATAGATATTAACTACTCAGATGATTAGACAATCATATGACATTACAATAGCAGTAAAGGCAAAGTACAGAAAGTGTACCTTGAGCTACTTACTCACTATTGAGATCTGTGGTAGGCAGCCTCTCAGATGGCCCTAATGTTCTCCCAATGTTCATGCCTTTGCAAAACCCACTTCCTCTTACATGTGGGCTAGACCTACTAACTCGCTTCTAACAAATAGAATACAGCAGAAGTGATGGGATTATCCTGCTGAGATTAGGTCATAAAAAAGAGCAAATCTCCTGTACTGATGTGCTCTCTCTTGCATTCAAATAACTAGGAGATAATAAGTATTTGTTTGAAGAAAGCAGAGAAGAAAACATTTCCTTTACTTGTAAAATGTATCATAAAATTAATGCAGATTTAGTAGAGAAAAAAGATCTCATAGGTCTCCTATGTTTCATGCTTGTCATTTAGAAATAACAGTATTTGAGAAAAAAATGGTGTTGCTTTTCATTATACCTGAAGGTGATACTAATTTTTAATTATGTATCAATACCTATTATAAGTAGGTAACTAATATAAGATCCAAATAATGAAAAGGAGGTAAGATGCAAAAAAGGACAAAAAAGCATTCCAAAGAAAATAAATATTATGTGGAAAGGACATGTGGCTGGAGGAACTGTAGGAAATATTAGTATCTGAAGAGGGACCAGTGTCTCATGACTATACTAAAAAAAACGAATTTTTTTTTTCGGAGATAAATGTATTTCCTAGGAAAAGAGAACAAAAAGGAAAAAGAAGTGTTTGACATTTTAGCAATCTAAAATGCAACATTTTTTTTTTTTTTTTGAGACAAAGTCTCACTATGTCATCCTCAATAGAGTGCCATGAAGTCACAACAACCTCAAACTCTTGGGCTTAAGCAATTCTCTTTCCTCAGCCTCCTGAGTAGCTGGGACTACAGGTGCCTGCCACAACCCCCAGCTATTTTTTAGTTGTAGTTGTTGTTGTTTAGCAGGCCTGGGCCAGGTTCAACTCGCTAGCCCTGGTGTACGTGGCCGGTGCCCTAACCATAAGCTAAAGGCACCAAGCCTGCAACATGGTTTTCAAATTAAAAATTTCTCCTTCACATATCTCATAGTTTAGCATTTCAATTGTCCTTGCTTCTAAAAAGGGGAGAAATTAAAATATCAAATATGAGATTTTTTCTTAAAATTACATTTGTTATTTATGCACCAGGAAAAAAGGTATTTTTTCAATCATTTGAAATTTTAGGGTAAAAATTACTTATGTTAATGAACAAATACAATCTTAAACATGGATAAATCTCAAACATAATATTGAATAAATTAATCAAGTTATAAAAGAATATACACAGTATGATTCCAGTTATGCACAATGCCAAAAGATATAAACCAAATTTTATTGTTTAGGACTACATACATACATGATAAAATACAAGGAAAATCAGGGAGTGACTATATCTCAAAGAGAAAAATTACCCCAAAAAGTAATGGTTATGTTTAGAGGAGAGGTTGGGACTATAACTGAGAAGGAACTGACAATAGTCTCTTCTTAACTTACATAGGTTAGGTACCTATTGTATAATTATTCCTTAAAGTTTATTCATAAGCATTTCCCTTATTCTACAATATATATTAAAAATGTTAACATAATAGAAAATTTAAATGAGAACAAAGAATGTAAATTAGTACTTTCTTTTTTATTTTTAATAGTTTTAAACATAATTTGAACTGAACATAGCATACATTTCATGTTCTTATACTTTATGAAACTGATTTTTATTTTATTTTATTTTATTTTATATTATTTTCCTTTATTTTATTTTATTTTATTTTAGAGACAGAGTCTTACTTTGTTGCCCTGGATAAAGTGTCATGGCAACATAGCTCCCAGCAACCTCATATTCTTGGGCTCAAGCCATCCTCTTGTCTAGCCTCCTGAGTAGCTGAGACTATAGGTGCCTGCTACAACTCTCAGCTATTTTTAGGGATGAGGTCTTGCTCTTGCTCAGGCTGAACTCCAACTCCTGAGCTCAAGCAATCCACACCCCTTGGCCTCCCAGAGTGCTAAAATTACAGGCATGGGCCCAGGCATGAGCCATGGTGCCCAGCCTGATTTTTAATTTTAAAAACACCAGTTTAGTAGCAGACAATACCTAATTAGATGTTCAGTAAACAAAATTTCAGGTGAAAACTCAAAGTTCTAGCAGCAACAAATATAGAAATACAACAAAACTGTTCCATTCATTACCCCCTTTATACTTGTATAGGTTACTCCACAAACCTCACTGGCTTCATCTATATATATGAGAATTTAGTATCTGATGCCAGTGGTCACTCAAATTTCTAAACAGAAGGATGATTATTTATGTCATTGACAAAAAGTATTTTGAGAAGTAGGAAGCCATGTGGGAAAATAAAATAAAATAAAATTCCTATCGCACTTCTCATACCAAAACAAAATTAAATAAATTAAAGGTTTATATATGAGAAACAAAAATAAAAGTACTAGAAGAAACCATAGGTAATTTTTTTAATCTTAAGATACAGGGTGAATAATACCTCAGTTTGCCAGAACTAAAGGGTTTCCTGTGATGCACGACATTCAATGTTAAAACCAGGAAAAAAGGGGTGGTGCCTGTGGCTCAAAGGAGTAGGGCACCGGCCCCATATACCAGAGGTGGTGTGTTCAAACCCAGCCCTGGCCAAAAAAAACACCAGGAAAAAAGTTCCAAGCAAACTGGGACAGTTGCTCACCTTAAATGAAGAAACTTTTCTTTCTAACTCTGGTACAAAACATGAAAACCATCAATAATAAAAATACTGAATAATTTGACTAGAAAGAGTTTAAACTTCTGCATGACCAAAAACCAAATCATAACAAACAAACAAAACAACCATGATGTTTACAAGAAAAAATCTGGGGAATGTTTGCAACATTTATAATAAACAAAGGCTAATTTACTTCAAAAAACATACGCAAAACATACAAACCAATAAAATAGAGATGGACAACTCCATTTGAAAAAAATGAGCAAAATATATGAACAGGCTGATGACAGATTAAGTAATATGCTGGAGGTGACATAGCTAGTAACTATAATTCTACACTTCAGCTACAACTTAGAGATAAAAATAAAACACTCAGAGGGTTTTATAAAAAGAAAATGTGAGCAGTGTTTGAGGAAAGTAACAAAAAACACGAGAATTCAATAATGAATTCAATGGATGAATAACATTTAGAAAGCAAAAAATAATCATGGTAAACAATAAAACTGATCCTACTTTTTAAGGCAATATAATCATAAAGTCTAGATCTGTTGGTTAGAGAACAGTGCTAATGAAAATCACCTTATTGGCCTATTCCCCCCACTCCAGGATACTACCATCACATAGTTCAATACTAGTTAATGAAGGCAAATTTGTTTCTTTATCCAAAGCAGATGTGCAGATGTGTATCAGTGATCCCAAGGGACACATGTTACATGGATATATAGATAGTACAGTATGTGTATATTCATATAAGCAAAAGTATATGTACTAAGATATTAGCTCCAGCATTGTTTTCCACAAACTGAAAACAGCATAAGGATTATAATTCCAGAAACCTGACGACAAACAAAACCTTGATCTGTAAGAGGCTAACTAAATGTTACAAAACAATATACATGAAAGAACTTTCAAAACTGCAAAATGATAATTACATTACCATTTGTGAATGTTTATAAATTCAGGCACAGTGCTAAGTACTCTACATGTACCAGTTCACTTAATTCTCATAGCAACCCTAGATAGTAGGTCAGGGATTTTAACTAAAATCTCCCAATTTTATTGTTCATTGGCAGCTATTAATTTTTTCTTTTTTCTGCTGGAGTTATTTCAAAAGGCCTGTATTCAAGCTTAGACATTATTTCTTCTGCTTAGTTTAGTCTGTTGTTGAATCTCTAGATTGCATTTTAAATTTTATTTATTGAATTTTTCAGCTCTAAGCTTTCCATTTGGTTCTTTTTATGATATATATTATTTTGTTAAATTTAATTGTTTCCCTTGTTTTACTGAATTGTTTACCTGCATTCTCTTATATCTCACTGAATTTCCTTAAGATTAGTTTTTTGAATTGTTTTTTTCTGGCATTTTTTATATTTCCTTGTGTTTGGAGTAGGTTACTGGAGAATTATTATATTTATTGGGGGATATTATGTTTCCTTGCTTTCAATGCATCCTTACATTGATACATATGCATCTGGTGGAAGAGTTATTCCCCCTATTCTATGGCATGAGTGTCACAGAGAGAGACTTTTTTTTATCAATGGGTCTTGGCATATCAGTTGATTGGAGTGTGTTGGCTTTGATTCTAGGTGGATGTAGTGATGTAGTCTTTGTACAGCTTTTTAGCTGTAATCCATGGTAGTGATGTCTCAGTGGCCCAGGTGCAAGAGTCTGTGGTGATTTGGGCACATATTTGTTGGGAGTGATCTGTTTCTCAAGTCAGGCATGCTTGTAAGCACAAGAAAAAAGAAAAAATTAAGAAAAAAAAAAAGAATGAAGAAAGCCTATAAGACTTATGGGACACAGTAAGTGAATAAATATTTACATTATGAAAATTCCAGAAGAAGAGAATAGAAAAGGCATACAAAATATATTCAATAAAATTATAGCAGAAAACTCCCCAAGTCTTGGGAGAGAAATAGATAACCAGATCCAAACAGCACAAAATTTCCCAAATAGATCTAACCCTAACAGGTCTTCTGTAGGCATAGTATAGTTAAATTATCAAAACACAAAGACAAAAAAAGGGATTTTAAAAACAGCAAGAGAAAATCATCAAGCCTCATAAAAGGGACTCTACATTAAACTAATAGCATATTTCTCAGAAGAAACCTTACAGGCCAGGAGAAAATGGGATGATAAATGTAAAAAGTACTGAAAGAAAAATAACTACCAGTCAAGAATATTGTGTCCAGCAAAGCTATTCTTCATGAAAGGAGGAGAAATAAAACCATTTTCAGATAAGCAAAAAGTACCGAATTCACCACCACTAGACTGACCTTACAGTAAGAAATGGTCAAATGAATTTTACATCTGGAAGAAAAAAAAAAGATTATATACAGATCTGGAAAGATTTTTGCTATTATATCTTGGAATAACCTTTCTACTCCCTTTTCTTTCCTTCTCACTTTTGAACTCCAATGACTTGAATATTTTATTCTTTTGATGGTGTCCCACAAAACCTGTGATGTTTCCTCATTTCCTTTTATTCTTTATTCTTTTTCTCCTCTGATTCTGTATTTTCAGATAACCTCTTTTTGAGTTCACATATTTTTTTCCTGCCTGATCAATTCTATTGATACAACATATTGCATTTTTCATTTTGCTCACTCTATTTTTCAGCTCTAGGATTTCTAGGGGTTTTTAATTATTATTATTATTTCAATCTCTATTAAATTTTTTATTCTGGTTACTTATTATTTTTCTCATTTCTTTGAATTCTTTCTCTGTATTTTCTTAAAATTTGTTAATGTTTCTTAAAACAGCTATTTTCAATTTTTTTCAGGCAGTTCGTACATCTCCATCTGTTTGGAATTGGTCACTGTCACTTTGTTTTGTCTTTCTGGTGATACTGTGTTTCACTGATTGTTCTTGATACTTATGGCCATGCATCAATGTTTGTACATAGGTCTACACAAGACTTGTGTGTGAATATTTATAGTGGCCTTATTTGCAAATATATTTATTCACAATTTTCAAAAACTGGAAAGGACCCAAATGTCAATTAACAATTAAATGAGTAAATAAACACACACACACACATTCTCCCCTCTCCCAGAACAATGACAGTCAGGCTTATCTCTTCCAGGCAAGAAAACAGTAGGTTATTCTCTGCAGAGCCTGAACACCCCC
This sequence comes from Nycticebus coucang, assembly GCF_027406575.1. Classification (NCBI taxonomy): domain Eukaryota; kingdom Metazoa; phylum Chordata; class Mammalia; order Primates; family Lorisidae; genus Nycticebus; species Nycticebus coucang. Next base: position 61,969,463 of record NC_069795.1, read on the forward strand.
AGAGAAAAAGTCTTCAGATACATAACAAATCCACAATTTTGGTAAAAATAATTTATCTCCTTTCACTGTGTTTAAGTAAACTGGTCCATAAGCCCAGCACCAGAAGCAGAACTTCTGATCAGCTCCTTGGTGCTAACTTTAAAAAGAAACCATTAGCCAAAGATTACCAGGGACTTCAGAAAAGTCTCATACATGAAAGAAATTAAATGCACACGTGTCTGGAAGGCAGAAGAAACTCAGATTAAACAGGCACAGAACCAAGCGCAGGATGGAGGCAAAAAGAATGTCCAGGACAATTGCTGCTCAGCGTGTCCTGGGACCAAGACCAAGGGCATGTAAAAACTCCATGGAAATCACATATTACCCAATAAACCTGACCACACAGAAAACATTACTAAGGGGTGTTCCAGTTTTGTGAGCAAACTTAATGATAATTCACAAAAGGCACATACATTTTTATGAAAACAAAAACAAAAAGAGAATTATGAAGTCCAAGAAAAATAAAAAGTTATTCAAAAGAGAAAACATGAATTCTGGGAAGATGGCTGACTAATAGCACCCATGGCAGAGGCTCCTGACCAGAGAAAAACTGGACAAAATCAGACTCTATGAAGCCAAAAGTGGGGAACTGAGCCAGGAAAGAAGTTCAGCAAGCTGTGACTCCCAGGGAGAGCATTCAAGAAAACAAATTTTGGGTACAAAGCCTATCAACTAGAGGATAGGAGACCCCTCCCCTAAGTGGGAGGCCTACCGTGGGCTCTCTGATAGTGAGTAGAGAACAAAAGACCTCTCATTTTACCTAACTGAAGAGAGTCTAAACACTGGGTCTCTTTCTCCAGGGAGGTCTCACTTATGGACCTAGACTCCACCCTGCCAGACAGAAAATTGAACAAATAATTTCCCCCAAATTTCAAACTCCCAGTCCACCTTCCCCCCTCACATGACAATCTGAAGTTCTGCCCCTCTAAAGAGCAGAGTGTTTGGTCTTTTCCTGAGAGATCTTGGCATAGTGTGGACTGGGAACGTCAGGATGGAATCTGTGACTACTGGGGAAGAAAGAGGGTGTGGAAAGAAAGAGACACTCAGTGGCAGGAGGTGCAGTCCCCTGGTTATGACTTTGCCGGCCAGTGGTGGTATTGACCTGTGGTTCAGACTGTGTCTGGCAGGAGGCGGTGCAGAACCCCTGGCTCTGACAGCACCCACAAGAGGGACATTGGTTGCCCTGGTGTGGACTGAGTTTGGTGGGTGGGGCTGGTCCTAGGCCCCAGCAGGCCAGTGAGCAGAGGATAACTGGGTGTGGACAAAGACCTGAGGACAGGGCATGGCCCCCTGACTCCAACAGAGCTGGCAAGCCTCCGGGTGTGGACTGAGACCTATGGGTGGGGGCATGGTCCCCTGACTCCAACTGGGCTGATAAGCAGAGTCTTGCCAGATGTGGACAGAGACTGGTGGGCGGGGAGCATGTTACCTGGCTCCAACTAGGCCGGTGAGCAGGGAAGGGAACACCAGTGTGGACTGAGTCTGTTGGGCGGGGACGTGGACCCCTGGTTCCAATTGTGCTGTTGGACCCCTTGGATCCCTCTCTATTGAGCAGGGTTTGTACTGCCTGAAACAATTTGATTGGAACTCGTATCTGGGGCTATCCACCCAGGGTCACTCTGAGGTTGACCTTCAAAGTTATGTAGTGGAAAAGAACTGAAGGGTGGAAGCCAGGTGCTGTAGCTATCCACATCTCTCCATAGCCGAGATTTAAACCTAATATTGTGGCTTCTTAGGATAGGGTAGAGGTTGGCTGATATCAAAACACAGCTAGCTTGCGCTGTCTCATCAAGTAGGTCCTCAGAGTCTCTTGCCGGGATAAGCCACAATTACAAAACCTAGGGCTTTGGTAAGGGGCTGATTATCTCTACTACCTGGGAACCCCAATTCAATCTCACCCTACCAGTTCTAATAATCAAATGGTGGAAAATAGACATGGTGCAGAACCAACAGAAGATCTTTGGCAACATGAACAACCAAAGTAGATCAACCCTCTGAAGAAATGACAAAGGAGATACAACTGAAGATGCCATGCATAGACAAATGGCTAAAATGTCAGAAATCGAATTCAGAATGTGAATGGCAAATAAGATAAATAGAATGGGGAAAAAGTTAGAAATTGAAATCCAAAAAGTAGTTCTAAAGTTGTCTCAAGAAATTAATGAATTCAAAGACAAAGTCACCAAAGATATGGACATAATGAGAAAAGAGATAGCAGAGCTTGAGGCAATGAAAAAGTTATTCCAGGAGCTCCAAAATACAGTAGAATCCCTCAGTAATGAGTTGACCAGGAAGAAGAGAGGATCTCTGAAATTGAAGACAAAGCTTTTGAATGTTCCCAAATGCTCAAAGAGGAAGATAAATGGAGAGCAAAAACTGATCATTCCCTGAGAGAGTTGTGGGATCACTCCAAAATATCAAACATTCATCTTATAGGAATGCCCAAAGGAGAAGAGGATGGTCCTAAAGGTACAGATGCTCTACTCCAAGAGATCATGGAGAATTTCCCAAGCATTTCAAGAGATACAGAAATTCAGATAGTAGACAGTTCCAGAACCCCAGCAGGACTCAGTCCAAATGAAGCATCTTCTAGACACATGTGATTAACTTTGCCAATGTTAAGATGAAGGACAACATTCTGCATGTAGCCAGATGTAAGAAAAGGATCACCCACAAAGGTAGAAATATCAGAATGACTGCAGATCTCTCAGCCAACACTCTTTAAGCCAGAAGAAAATGGCCATCAACCTTCAATCTCCTAAAACGAAACAACATTCAGCCCAGGATCCTGTACCTGATAAACTGAGTTTCATTTGTGATGGAAAAATCAAATATTTTAATGAGATACACATATTGAAGACATTTGCCATAACTAAACCAGCTCTCCAGGATATTCTCAGACCCATCCTCCACAATGACCAGCACAATGCTCTACCACCAAAGTAAACTCACTCAGAAATTTTTGAACAAAACCCACTTCCACAGTGGTGGAAGGATTAAAAATGTCCACTGGACGTTTGAAAAACATGACACCCCAAACACAACCAGGCTTATCAATTCTCTCAATGTGAATGGTTTAAATTGTCCTCTAAATAGGCACAGGTTCGCTGACTGGATACATAAACTCAGACCAGATTCTGCTGTATACAAGAATCTCATCTTACCTTAAAGGATAAAAATAGACTCAGGGTAAAGGGATGGACATCAATAATACTGGCAAATGGGAGGGAGGCAAGATGGATGACTGAAGCCTTCTTTCCACAGAGGCTTCTGTCCAGAGGGAGAAATAATGGCCAGAACCAACCCAATAAAGTGGAAGATTGGGAGCTGAACTGAGAGAGAGAATTGATAGGTTTGCATCACCACTGCTGAGGCAAGCTGGGACTCCAAGGAAACAAATTTCAGGTACAAAACCCACCCCAAAAAGGAGGAATCCTTCCCTTTCCTCATTCATGAGAGCAACTTGAGATGAGATGTGAACAGAAGACATTTTGTTTTATCAAGGGGGAGAGAACAACTGAGGGCTGGGACTCCCTCCACAGAGAGATGCTGCTGCAAGCCCAGGCAGTCTCTTGCCTGGGACAAAAGTTGATCTAATATTCTCCCTGCCTTCCTAAACTCCCAATTCATCCCTCCCCCTCTCCTGGCAGTCTGGAAGACTATCCCCTGCAGAATCCAGAGTGTCTGTCTGATTTTTGTTGGAGTGGGGCATCTCACGGGCTGGGGCAGTTGTGCTGAAATTATAACTTTAATAGAGGTAGGGAGTCACAAGGGTAGAGAGACTTGCCCCGTGTTGGAAGGAGCATAGTGCATGACCCAAGGCAGTGCCCACTTCTGCTAACTGAGGGGCGCTGGCCACCAGTTCCCTGGCTCCCCACCCGGGGTCCTGTGAGCCAAGTGGCCTGTGACCCACAGCCAGAGGCTGCACCCTCCTGCTCCCCTCCCAGCTCCCACGATCCACGGCCAGCAGCCAGCAGCTCTGCCCTCCGGTTCCCTGCCCAGCACCTGCAACCTGCGTGGCAGGTGGCAACAGCCTCTAGCTTCCCGCTCAGCTCCTGTGACCTGACCTGTGAACAGCAGTACCCAAGACCAGTGGCACTACACCCGACAGTGACAGTGTCACCTGGGACAGTTGTGGTGGCCCCACAGTCCCTCCCACTGGGGTCAAATTTGGAAAAGACACCTCCCCAATTCTGTGGAACACGAAAGGAATGTAACCTGACCTACAGGAGTCCCAGAGGTGGAGTGTGGCCAAGGTAACGGCATGGTCTCTGAGGAAGAGAACCACATTCTTCCACAGTAACCCCTGGTTGCACCCACACCTTTCACCATTAACAAAGATAGACTCTCACTGAATTAAAGATTTAAACTTAATACATGAAACTATAAAAACACTAGGAAAAAATGCAGGGAAAACACTTGAAGAAATCGGCCTGGGGGAATATTTTATGAGGAGGACCCCCCTGGCAATTGAAACAACACCAAAAATACATTGATATGATATAGGGGATATGATCAAACTAAAAAGCTTTTGCACAGCCAAGAACACAGTGTGTAAAGCAAGCAGACAGCCCTCAGAATGTAAGAAGATATTTGCAAGTTATGTCTCTTACAAAGGTTTAATAACCAGAATCCACAGAAAACTCAAATGTATTATCAAGAAAAGAACAAGTGATCCCATCTCAGTATGGGCAAGGACTTCAATAACTTCTCTGAAGAAGACAGGCGCACAGCCTACAGACATATGAAAAAATGCTCATCATCCTTAATCATCAGAGAGATGCAAATCAAAACTACTTTGAGAGATCACCTAACTCCAGTAAGATTAGCCCACATCATAAAATCCCAAAACCAGAGATGTTGGCATGGATGTGGAGAAAAGGAAACACTTCTACATTGCTGGTGGGAATGCAAATTAATACATTCCTTTTGGAAAGATTTTTGGAGATCACTTAGGGATCTAAAAATAGACCTGCCATTCAATCCTACAATTCGTCTACTAGGTATATATTCAGAATACCAAAAATCACTTTATAACAAAGATATTTGCACCAGAATGATTATTGAAGCCCAATTCATAATAGCTAAGTCATAGGAGAAGCCCAAGTGCCCATCGATCCATGAATGGATTAATGAATTGTGATATAGGTACACCATTAAATATTATACAGCCTTAAAAAAAAAGATGGTGACTTTACCTCTTTTATGCTTACATGGATGGAGCTGGAACATATTCTTCTTAGCAAAGTATCTCAAGAATGGAAGAAAAAGAATCCAATGTACTCAGCCCTACTATGAAACCAATTTATAAGCACCCACACTTCCATATGAATGCTATAACCCAACTACAGCCCAAGATGAAGGGGAAAGAGAAGGAGGAGGGGAGGTGGGAGGGTAGGATGGGTGGAGGGAGGGTAATTGGTGAGACCACACCTATGGTTCATTTTACAATGGTACATTTTAAATCTACTAAGTGTGGAATATAAATGTCTTAACACAATAACTAAGAAAATGTAGTGAAGGCTATGTTAACCAGTTTGATGAAAGTATTTCAAAATGTATATAAAACCAGCACATTATACCCCATAATTGCATTAATGTACCCAGCTATGATTTAATAAAAAAAATAATAATAATACAGGCAAATGAAAATCAGAAAAAAAGTAGGGGCTGCAATTTTATTTGAAGATACAATTGGCTTTACATCAACAAAGATAAAGAAAGATAAGGATGGTCACTTCATATTTGTTGAGGGAAACACCCAACATGAAGAGATTTTGATAATAACATTTATGCACCCCACCAGAATGCACCTTAATTTATAAAGCAAACCCTAACAGATATGAACAACTTGATATCTTCTTGCACTATAATAGTTGGATATTTTAACACACTTTTGACAATTTTGGATAGATCCTCCAAGAAGAAACTAAACAAAGAAATGTTAGACATAAACTAGACCCTAGAACAAATGGACTTAACAGACCTCTACAGAATATTTCATCCTAATAAAACTGAATATACATTCTTCTCATCAATCCACAGATCATCCTTCAAAATTGATCATATGCTAGGACACAAGCCTAACCTCAGCAAATTTAAAAGAATAGAAATTATTCCTTGTATCTTCTTGAACCACCATGGAATAAAAGTTGAACTCAACAGCCACAGGAATCTTCAAAACAAAGTCAGGGAAACTAAATGATTAAAATTTTCCAAACAAAGTCATGGAAACTAAATAATCTTAGGCTGAATGATAGCTGGGTCAAAGACGAGATTAAGACAGAAATTACCAAATTTTTGGAACAAAATGATAATGAAGACACAAATTATCAAAACCCATGGGACACTGCAAAGCCAGTCATAAGAGGGAAATTTACAGCATTGAAAGCCTTCATCAAGAAAACAGAAAGAGAGGAAGCCAACACCTTAATGGGTCATCTCAGGAAACTAGAAATGGAGGAATATTCCAACCCCGAACACAGCAGAAGAAAAGAAATAACCAAAATTAAGGCAGAACTAAATGAAATTGAAAACAAAAGAATCATTCAGACTATCAACATTTCAAAATATTTTTGAAAATATTAATAAAATTGATACACCTTTGGCCAACCTAACCAGAAACAGAATGGTAAACTCTCTAGTATCATCTATCAGAAACAAAACAGGAGAAATAACAAAAGATACCTTGGAAATTTAAAAAATCCTCAATGATCACTACAAAAAAACTCTATTCCCACAAATACGAAAATCTGAAGAAAATGAACCAATACCTGAGAGCACACCATCTTCCTAGACTCAACCAGAAAGAATTAGAAATCTTGAATAGACCTATATCAATCACTGAAATACATCAACAATACAAAATCTCCCCAACAGAGAAAAGTCCAGGACCAGATGGTGTCATATCTGAATTCTATAAACCTTTCAAGAGGAACTAGTATACAAGTACCTATATTATACAACCTTTTCCAAAGCATAAAAAAAGGAAGACTGCTTCCCAACATATTATATGAAGAAAATATCACCCTAATCCCCAAACCAGGAAAGGATCCAACAAAGAAAGAAATTTATAGACCAATATCATTAACAAATATCAATGCTAAAATATTCAATAAGATCGTAGCAAACAGAATTCAACAACACATCAAAAAAATTATACAGCATGATCAAGTTGGTTTTATTCCTAAGTTACAGGGTCGCTTCAACATACACAAATCTATAAATATAATACATCACATCAATAAAATAAAAAACAAAGACCATATGATTCTCTGAATTGATGCAGAAAAAGCTTTTGATAATATCCAGTATCTTTTCATGATCAGAACATGTAAGAAAATAGGCATAGGCTTGGCTCCTGTAGCTGGCAGCTACACCACCAACCTCATACTTCGGAACTGGTGGGTTCAAATCTGGCCTGGGCCTGCCAAACAACAATGACAACCACAACCAAAAAATAGCCAGTCATTGTGGTGGGCACCTGTAGTCCTAGCTACTTGGGAGGCTGAGGCAAGAGAATCACTTAAGCCCAAGAGTTTGAGGTTGCTGTGACCTGTGATGCCACAGCACTCTACCCAGGGCGAAATAGTGAGACTCTGTCTCAAAAAAAAAAAAAAAAAGGAAGAAAGAAAATAGGCATAGAAGGGACATTTCTTAAACTGATAGAGGCCATCTACAGCAAACCCACAGCTAATATCATATTGAATGGAGTAAAATTAAAAACATTTCCACTCAGATCAAGAATTAGGCAATGATGCCTATTGTCTCCACTTCTATTCAACATAGAAATGGAAGTCTTAGCCACCATAATTTGGCAAGAGAAGACAATCAAGGGTATCTAAATAGGGTCAGAGGAGATCAAACTTTCACTCTTCGCAGATTATATGATTTTCTACATGGAAAACCCCAGGGATTCAACTATAAAACTCTTAGAAGTGCTCAAGGAATACCACAGCATCTCAGGATGCAAAATCAATACTTACAAATCAGTAGCTTTTATATATGCCAACAATAGTCAAGCTGAAAATATAGTCAAGGATTCTATTCCTTTTACAGTAGTGTGAAAGAAGATGAAATATCTTGGAATTTAAATAACAAAGGACATAAAAGATCTCTATAAAGAGAATTATGAAACACTGAGAAAAGAAATAGCCGAAGATGCTAATAAATGGAAAAACATACCATGCTCATGGCTGGGAAGAATCAACATCATTAAAACGTCCATACTACCCAAAGCGATCTACAAATTTAATGCAATCCCAATTAAAGAACCATTGTCATACTTTAAAGAGCTTGAAAAAAATGATACTTCATTTTATATGGAATCAGAAAAACCTTGAATAGTCAAGACATCACACAGAAATAAAAACAAATCAGGAGGTATAATGTTATCAGACTTCAGGCTATCCTATAAATCTATAGCGATCAAAGAAGCATGGTACTGGCACAAAAACAGAGGTGGATTTATGGAACAGAATAGACAATCAAGAGAGGAACCCACCTACTTATCGTCATTTGATCTTTGATAAGCCTATCAAAAGCATTCAGTGGGGAAAAGATTCCCTATTTAACAAATGGTGCTGGGTGAACTGGCTGGCAACCTATAGAAGACTGAAAATGGACCCGCTCCTTTCATTATTAACAAAAATTGATTCTCACTGGATAAAAGATTTAAACTTAAGACATGAAACTATAAAAATACTAGAAGAGCGTGCAGAGAAAACACCTGAAGAAATCAGCCTGGAGGAATATTTTATGAGGCAGACCCCCCAGGCAATTAAAGTAACACCAAAAATATATTATTGGGACCTGATCAAACTAAAAAGCTTCTGCACAGCCAAAAACACAGTAAGTAAAGCAAGCAGCTAGTTCTCAGAATGGGAGAAGATTTTTGCAGGTTATGCTTCCAACAAACATTGTCATCCCCACACAAAGGCATTGAAACTGAAAAACCTTATGCTGAATGACAATTCAGTCAAGGAGGAGATATAAAAAGGAAATCATTAACTTCTTGAGCATACTAACAATGTAAACACAAGCTACCAAAACCTGTGGGACACTGCAAATTTCTCTAAGAGGGAAATTTATTGCATTAGAAGCCTACATCTGAAAAACAGAAAGAGAGCATATCAACAACCTAATGAATCATCTTAAAGAAATGGGAAAGAAAGAGCAATCCAATCCCAAACCTAGCAGAAGAAAAGAAATAACCAAAATTAAATCATAAATAAATGAAATTGAAAGTAAAAGAATCATTCAGAAAATTAATGAAATGAAAAGTTAGTTCTTCAAAAAAATAAATAAAATTGGTAAACCATTGGCTAAATTAACCAGAAATAGAAAAGTAAAATCTTTACTAACCTCAATCAGAAACAAAAAGGACAAAATAACAACTGATACAACAGAGATACAAGAGATTATTTCTGACTACTACCAAAAATCCTACGCCAGAAATTTGACAATGTAAAGGAAATGAACTAATACCTGGAATTACACCATCTTCCCTAGATTTAACCAGGAAGAAATAGATCTCTTGAACAGACCAGTATTAGGCACTGAGATTGCAGAAATGAAAAAAAACCTTTCAACAAAAACAGAAAAAAAAAAAAAGCCTGGGCCCAGATGGCTTCATATTAGAATTCAACCACACCTTCAAAGATGAGCTTGTACCTACACTATATAACCTATTCCAAAACATCGAGAAGGAATGAGCCTTGCACCAACATGTTCTATGAAACAAACATCACACAGATTCCAAAACCAGGAAAGGATCCACCTAAAAAGGAGAACTAGGGTGGCGCCTGTGGCTCAAGGAGTAGGGCAACAGCCCCATTTACTGGAGGTGGTGGGTTCAATCCTGGCCCCGGCCAAAAACTGCAAAATAAAATAAAATAAAAAATAAAAAGGAGAACTACAGACCAATTTCACTAATGAATATAGATTCAAAAACATTCAACAAAATCTTATCTAATAGATTGCAGCCACACATTAAAAAAGTTATACATCACGATCAAGTGGGATTCATCCAAGGGACACAAGCTGGTTTAACATACAGAAATCCATAAATGTAATCCACCATATCAATAGAAGCAAAAACAAAGGCCATATGATCATCTTCATAGATGCAGAGAAAGCATTTTATAAAATTCAGCATCCTTTTCTAATAAGAACACACAAGGAAATAGGCAGAGGTGGCCCATTTCTTAAGCTGATTGAAGTCATCTATGACAAACCACGCCAACATCATACTGAATGGAGTAAAACTGAAAGCTTTTCCACTTAGAATTGGAACCAGACAAGGATATCCATTATTACCACTGTTATTCAACATTATGCTGGAGGTTCTAGCCAATGGAGTCAGGCAAGAGAAGGATATAAAGGCCATCCAAATGGGAGCAGAGGGGGCTAAACTCTTACTCTTTGCTGCTGATATAGTCTTATACTTAGGAAACGCCAAAGACTCAACCACAAAACACCTGGATGTGATCAGGAAATATAGTAATGTCTCAGGGTATAAAATCAATGTCCATAAATCAGTACCCTTCATATATGCCAATAACAGCCAGGTTGAGAAGCAAATCAAGAACACAATTCCCTTCACAGTAGTTTCAAAGAAAATGAAATACTTTCTGAATGTATTTATCTTCATTCATTCTTCATGAGGTTTTTGTTTCTAGTTCTTATCTTAAACATTGTTATTGTTATTAAAGTTTAAGCCTTTAAAAAAAGGCTAATAAATCAGAAATCTAATAAATCAGAAAAAAAAAAAGAAAAGAAAATGAAATACTTAGGAATATACCAAACAAACGAGGTAAAGGATCTTTACAAAGAGAATTATGAAACCTTAAGAAAAGAAATTGCTAAAAACATTAACAAACCGAAGAACATATCATACTCTTGGCTGAGAAGAATCAACATTGTCAAAAATGTCTATTCTAGGGCTGCGCCTGTGGCTCAAAGGAGTAGGTGCTAGTCCCATATGGTGGAGGTGGTGGGTTCAAACCCAGCCCTGGCCAAAAAATTGCAATAAATAAATAAATGAATAACTAAATGTCTATTTTACCCAAAGCAATCTACAGATTCATTGCAATCTTCATTAAAACAACAACAACATATTTTGAAGAACTGGAAAAAATAGTACTTCATTTTGTGGTGAACTGGAAAAATACTCATATAGTCAAGGCTATACTTAGTAATAAAAACAATGCCAGAGGTATCACCCTACCAGACTTCAGGCTATATTATAAGTCTATAGTGATCAAAACAACATGGTATTGGCACAAATATAAAGACAAAGACATAGGGAACCGAATAGAAAACCAAGAGATGAAACCAGTCTCTACTTGCATCTGATCTTTGATAAACCAAACAAAAGCAGACAATGGGGGAAAGAATCCCTATTCAACAAATGGTGTTGTAAGAACTGGATAACCACATGTAAAAGACTGAAACTGGACCCACACTTCTCACTACTTACAAAAATTGACTCAATGTGGATAAAAGATTAAAATCTAAGGCACAAAACAATAAAAATCTTAGAATAAAGCATGGGAAAGACTCTTGATGATGTTGGACTGGGGAAAGATTTTATGACAAAGATTTCAGTGGCCATCGCAACAATAAAAATTAACAAATGGGACTTAATTAAGTTAAAAGCTTCTGCACAACTAAGTACACAACGAGTAAAGCAAATAAACAACATTCAGAATTGGAAAATATATTTGCAAGGTAAATTGAATCTGACAAGGACTGATAACTAGAATCTACACAGAACTCAAAAGAATCAACAAAAAAAGAGTAAATGATCCCATCTACCACTGTACAAGATATATGAACAGAACCTTTTCGGATGAAGACAGATTAATGACTAACAAGCATTTGGAAAAATGCTGATCATCCCTGATTGTCAGAGAAATGCAAGTTAAAACCATGCTGAGATATCACCTAACCCTAGAGAGAACTGACCACATCACAAAATCTCAAAGCTACAGATGCTGGTGTGGATGTGGAGAGAAAGGAACACTTTTACATTGCTAGTGGAACTGCAAACTAATAAACCTTTTGGGAAGGAAGTATGGAGAATCTTCAAAGAACTCAAATTAGACCTCCCATTTGATCTTGCAATTCCATTAGTAGGCATCTACCCAGAAGAAAAAAAATCATTTTATCATAAGGACATTTGCACTAGACTGTTAATTGTAGCTCAATTTACAATTGCCAAAATGTGGAAAAACCCTAAATGCCCACCAAACCAGGAATGGATTAACAACCTGTGGTTGTTAATATACCATGGAATACTATTCAGTCACTAAAAAAATGGAGACTTTACATCTTTTGTATTAACCTGAATAGAGTTGGAACACATTCTACTTAGTAAAGTATCACAAGAATGGAGAAGCAAGAATCCAATGTACTGAATTCTAATATGAAGCCAGTAGATGATGTAATACATACCTTCATACCTTCATAAGAGAAAAATTCAAATCAATTCAAGGTGGGGGACAGGGAGAATGAGGGAGCGGGGAGAGGAGGGAGGAGGATGAGGGGTTACAGTATATGGCACAGTTCTTGGAGGTGGAACACAATAATAAGAGTGACTTTACCTAACAAATGCGATCAGTGTATGTCCCTTCAATGAACCCCAAACAATAAAAAATAAAATAAAATAAATTTTTAAAATACCTTTAAAATTAAGAAACAAAGGCAAAATTCTAAACCTGATCTTTTGGTGGAAAAGACTATTGTATTATCATACAACTCATGCACTTCAGGAAAGAAAAATGAAATAATTAATGGTATGGTTATCTCCTCCTAAGTTTTGATGAACACAAAAATATCAATAACATCAAAATTAAATGTCTTTCTCTATGGTTATTATTTTAGACAAACATAACTGTGGATAGTATATGGTTCCCTCATTAAAAGTAAGATAGAGCTAACTGGGCGTTTTTAAGTTTATTTTTTATTTTAATAATCACAAAGTTCCTGAGATCAACAGATCTTGAAGTAATTTATAATTTACCAGGTGAGCTATCACACAAAAATGAAAAAGGAAGATACATAAGAGATGCTTATTTCTACTGAAAAAGTAGCATTATACATAAATTTTTTAAAAATGAAAACAGAAAATTAAGGATGGAAAAGGAAAAACTTTCTTTAGAACGTGTCGTAAAAATATTTTGTCACGAATATCTGATAGCATAGCCTTTTAAGGCAGTTCCTTTCCTTCCTATTAGGTCACAAACAACAGTCTTAGATAGAATATCTGTGAACTTTGCTCATGGATTTATTCTGTATATGTAATCAAATTACCAGGATAAATATAAAATTTGACCTCTTTGTCCATCTTTTATAGTAACAATTAAGCCTTGTATTCTACAAGCATTTTCCAACATAGAATCACATCTATACCATAAATAAACACAGTGTGCCCATGATTGATAGGAGCCTACTGAGAGGTGATTAGTCAAACAAAGTATCCTGTCACAATTCATGTGCAACAGAGGTGACTGTCAGTGATGGCCCTACTGTAACATGAGCAGGACCAGGTATGGTGGAACAAACTTTTATATGCATTAGTATCTTCCCTCTCCTATTTTAGTTTCACCTGTCTCTTCTGTGGTACTCAAGCCCTTGCATTTCCTGTTTAAATAAATAACAATCACATAACTAGATGAAGAGTGAGGTAGGACTCTAATATGAAGCCAGTAGATGATGTAATACATACCTTCATAAAAGAAAAATTCAAATCAATTCAAGTTGAGGGATAGGGGAAATGAGGGAGTGGGGAGAGGAGGGAGAGAAAGGAACACTTTTACATTGCTAGTGGGACTGCAAACTAATAAACCTCTTTGGAAAGAAGTATGGAGGGAAAGAAAGGAACACTTAGAGCCAGTTAAATTCACACTTTCTACCACTCCAATTTGGCAGAATTTTAGAGACAAGCAAGAATATGGCTTGTTTGAAGAATGACTAGAAGTTGGGTTGTTCAGGGTCCCTCATCCCATAGCACCCAGATCTCCATATTCTTCATATCCTGTCTGTCCCCCACCCCAGCCAGGACATCAGCTAATGTTTCTAACAACTTTGAACTCTCCATTCTTTCGGTGCTGCCCACTACATAAAGAAACATGTTAGGGAAGCGCCTGTGGCTCAAGGAGTAGGGCGCCAGTCCCAAATGCTGGAGGTGGTGGGTTCAAACCCAGCCCCAGTCAAAAAAAAAAAAAAAAAAAAAAAAAGAAACATGTTACCTTCCAGGAACGGTATCGAATAGTCCTGTGGCATCTATTTTCCATCCACACACAAACTACTTGAGACTAGAAAGATTTGGGGAAGAGTAAAATGAAACCAATGTTATGTACTCAAATAGAGTGGGAGCCACTGCTGCTCCACAAAGTCTTATTCAACAAATAGGCAGTTAACCATACTAAAATTACACAACAAACGTTGGAAAGGAGAAATTTCAACTACGACATCACTAGGGATAAAAAAGCATTCACATCTTTAAAATTATACTTACAAGTGGTTAATAAATTGTTTTTTATTCATCAGACACCTTGTTTTGGCAACTATTTTGTACACAGTAATTCTGCCTCTGCCAGCCAGAGACTAGTCCAGCATGAGCATTTCATGTGAGCTGGTTCAATTATATTCCCTTCTCCAGGTGCCAAAGAGAATATCCATAAGTGAAATTTCTTTACATGTCTCTTTCCTTCTTAACCTAACTGCTCTGAAAGAATGGGAAAATCAGACACAAAACTGGAAAAATTGCTGATCAGGAAGCAGCCCTGTGCACAGACTTTTGTTGTCAGTCAAATGAGAGACAGAGCAGGTCACAGGAGTCTCAGTGGGGCCCTCCCAGGGGAATGTACTGTGGACAGTCACCATACCAGTGTCCCAATAATCTTGCTTAGTGATGCAGTCATCCCCCTTTGGAGTCCAGGAGGTCTGTGCAGCTGGTTTCCCTGCTACTACCTTGCACACTGGAACTCTACTCCTAGTTAGAAACAGGTTCACTTCAGGGGAACAACAAAGATATATGGGGGGGAATAATGTTTCAGCATTAACATAAGCAATATGGAATTTAGAGAGACATTTGTTTCAGTCCAAACCTGATAATCTATAATACCATAATACATAATGTTCCATACTGGCTCAAATCTGAAGGCCAGGATTCTAGTCAGGTCTGGAGGTCCAAGTTATTATTTTCAATGCTGTTTATTTCCATTGTCTCATTTGTATCTCTTCTGTAGGTTTTGATGAGGAAGTTTTGTCACTGAAGACTATTTTCCATATTGTTAAGATCATAGTTGTTAATGGGATAGAAGGGCAAGAAAGCATAGCCTTTGTAATTACTGGCACAGACAGTAAAGTGTTAACTGGACACAAGAAGAAGGGACTGAACGATTTCCATGGAACAGCCATTTCAGAAGGCATTATTTAAGCTCCCCAGTAATAACATGTTTTTACTTAGAACTTTCATTTCAGGGGGGAGGGAGCAAGATAGCAGCCAAGTAACAGCTTCATTGCAACCAGGTGAAGTGAGATTGGGGAGAAAAGACTCCAGGCATCTCTGGCTTGTGGGCTCTGCCATGAAACATCCCTTTGGGGACACAGGGAGACAGCAAGAGAATTCTGGACCCCAAGAGGAGTACAAAAGCAGTGGAGAACTGGCATGTGGTTGTGTTCATTCAGTCTGAGGCCATGGATGCTATAGCTATAACTATAACAGCAGCAATATTGCAAATAGGGAAGGCCTTCCCTGTGGGCTGTTTTGGATTTTTTGGACTCGGACTCAGATGAACTACCTTGGGAGAACTTGGGTGAGAGTGCAGATGACTTTAAGCATTGTCTAGGGCCCTGGAGCAAGACGCTGAGCCAGACAGACCTAAAATTGTTCAGTTGTGGACTGCCCGCATGCAGCCATCATGGAGAACTGCCCCTGCAGGCTCTGCCCTCAGGGTTGCAGAGCCAGGCTCAGGGTGGGAGACCTTGGGTGAATGATCTAGTGACTGATCAGAGCCAAAGGCTGGGACTGAGACACTGGGAAAGAAAGGAGATTTCAGTGTTTGGCAGTAGCAGGACTGCCTTGCAGCCTTGGCCCTCAGGGGCATTGAGTGAGACTCTTTTTGGTGTTCTGGATAAATGGGCAGCAACTTTAGGAGAGATCCCAGAGACACATGCTTTCCTGGGAAAGCTACTGCTTAGCCAACGTTAATGGTTTAAAGTGTCTTTTAAGTGGGCTAAGGAAAGATTTAGGTTCTCAACCCTGCAGGATTTAAGAAATCAGCAGAGGCCTCCAGTCTCTATCTCATACAGCTGTATCAGCATTGTGATTAACATCTCATACCCCAGAAGATCACCTGTTGCCCAGATAATATTCAGCAAGATATGTGTACTGCTTTGGTTTGGGTTTTTTGTTTTTTGTTTTTTAACATTTTCTAGATTTTCTTTTTTTTATTTTCTTTCTTCATTTTTCTGGTTTAAATATAATTTTCTATTGTTGTCTTCTTTAATAATAAGAACTTCATTTTTGCTAGTCTTTCTGCCACTATTATTTGGTTTTTCCCCCAATTTTATCTGGTAAGGTTTTCTGTTTCTTTGTTTTGGTTTGATTTATAGTATTTTTGTCTTTCCTTTCTATTTGGTGGAGGTGGGGTACTGTGCGTGAATAGGCTGGCAAATAGCTGCTGGCCTCAAAGGAACCACCCAACACAGCACCCCTACAGGTTGGGGGGTTTTAAGGTGGATCAAAGTACCCTACTGTACACCTTTATTACTCCTGTCTCCTCTTTCTGTGCCTCCCTTCTTTTTGTCAATATTTCTCTTTTACTCATGCCCTCTTCTTTCTTTTTTCTTTTTTTTTTTAATCTTTTTCCCTTCTTGCTCTTCAATCTTCTCATCATTTTTGTCCTGTACCAAAAGGAATAATCAAAACCTTAGGCCAGAGGCATGGTAACTTAAAGAGCAAGAGGAAGTGAAAGGAAAATTAGGACAAGGAAACAGAAAAATAAAACACTCATGAAGAAGAATCATAAGAAAAATCCTGGTAACATGAAAAACCAATCCAGAGCAATCCCCCCCCCCCAAGGGACCATGAGGTAGCTACTATAGAGGATTTCACCTATAAAGAAATGTTAGAAATGACAGAAGGAGAATTTAAAATACAAATGATGAAAACAATGAAGGAAATTGCTGAGAAAGTGGAAAATAACCAAAAAGCAATGAAGGAAATTGGGGAGAAAGTGGAAAATAACCAAAAGGAAATCCAAAACCAGAATCAAATAAGAGATGAATGATATGAAGAAAATAGAAATGGTACAGCAGATCTGAAGGAATTGAAGTGGTCAATTAGAAATAGTCACTGAAATAGAAAGTATCAACAACAGATCAGACCATGCAGAAGAAACAATCTCAGAGGTAGAGGACAATGTAATTGAGATAATTCAGAGAGTTAAAAAGGCAGAAAAGAAGAGAGAGAAAGCAGAATGCTCACTAACAGAATTATGGGACTTTATTAAACATTCAAACATATGAGTTATAGGTATCCCAGAAAGGCAAGAAGAATGCACCAGAAGAATGGAAACCATGCTAGAGAATATTGTAAGTGAAAATTTCTGAAAGATTCTGACACAGTCCTTTCAGAGGCATATTGGACCCCAGGTTGCCTCAACTCTAATAGAGCTTCTTCAAGACACATTGGTAATAATGAACCTGTCCAAAGTCAAGATGAAAGAAAAGATTCTGCAAGCTTCCAGGAGTAAGCACCAATTGACGTACAAGGGCAAATTCATCAGGCTGACTGCAGACTTCTCTAAAGAAACTTTTCAAGCCAGAAGACCATGGTCATCTACCTTTAATCTACTTAAATAGAACAATTTCCAGCCCAGAATTCTTTACCCTGCTAAGCTAAGCTCTAAAATTGATGGAGAAATCAAATATTTTACTGATATACAAACATTGAGGAAATTTCCCGCAACAAGAACAGCTCTACAGGAAACATTTCAACCTGTTCTACACACTGACCATCACAATGGACCACCAGCAAAGTAAGCACCCAGAAATTAAAGGACAGAACCTACCTTCCACAGAGATGAAAAAGAGAAAGCTAAGCAATGGACTTTCACAAAGTAAGATGAATAAAACACTTCCACACTTATCGATTATCTCAATAAATGTTAATGGCTTGAATTCCCCACTGAAGAGATTGGCTGATTGGATTAAAAAACACTAGCCATCCATTTGCTGTCTGCAAGAAACACACCTAGCCTAAAAAGACAAATTAAAACTCAGAGTTAAGGGTTGGAAGACAATTTTTCAGGCAAACAGAATTCAGAAGAAAATAGGTCCACAATCTTATTTTCAGATTCATGTGGATTTAAAGCAATTAAAGTCAAAAAAGACAAAGATAGTTACTTCATATTGGTCAAGGGAAAAATGGTCTGAACATTTCAATTCTGAACATTTATGCACCCAACTTAAATGTTCCCAGATTCTTGAAACAAACCTTAATTAGTCTGAGCAATATGATATCCTATAACACCATAGTTAACAGGGGACTTTAACACTCCTCTCACAGAGCTAGACAGATCCTCTAAACAGAAATTAAATAAATATATAAGGAACTTAAATGAGACCCTAGAACAACTGTGCTTGTAGACATATATAGAACACTCCATCACAAAGCTAAAGAATGTACATTCTTCTCATTGGCCCATGAAACATTCTCCAAAACTGATCATATCCTAGGACATAAAACAAACCTCAACAGAATCAAAAGAATTGAAATTTTACCTTGTATCTTCTTAGACCACAAGGCATTAAAGATGGAACTCAACTCCAACAAAAAGGTTCAACCCCACACAAAGGTGTGGAAATTAAACAACCTTATTCTGGGTGCAGGAAGAAATAAAAGAGGAAATCATTAACTTCCTTGAGCATAACAACAATGAAGATACAAGCTACCAAACCTGTGGGATACAGCAAAAGTAGTCCTGAGAGGAAAATCTATCGCTTTAGTTGCCTACATCTGAAAAACAGAAAGAGAGTTCATCAACAAACTCACAAGACATCTTATGGAATTGGAAAAAGAAGAACAATCTAAGCCTAAACCCAGCAGAAGAAAAGAAATATCCCAAATTAAATTAGAGATTAATGAAATCGAAAACAAAAGAATCATTTAGAAAATTAATGAAATGAGGAGTTTATTTTCTGAAAAAATACATAACATAGAGAAATCTTTGGCCAGACTAACTAGAAATAGAAAAGTAAAATTTCAAGTAACCTCAATCAGAAATGATAAAGGGGAAATAACAATGGATGCCACAGAGATACAAGAGATTATCTCTGAATACTACAAGAAACTCTATGCCCAGAAATTTGACAATGTGAAGGAAATGGATCAATATTTGGAATCACACATTCTTCCTAGACGTAGCCAGAAGAAACAGAGATCCCAAACAGACCAATTTCAAGGACTGAGATCAAAGAAACCATAAAAAATCTCCCAACAAAAAAAAACCCTTGTCTGGATGACTTCACATGAAAATACTATCAAACCATCAAAGAAAAGCTTATTCCATACTGCAGAAATTATTCAAAAAAATTGAGGAGGAAGGAATCTTCCCCAACACATTCTATGACACAAACATCACCCTGATACCAAAACCAGGAAAAAAAAACAACTAAAAAGGAGAACTTCAGACCAATTTCATTAATGAATATAAATGCAAAAATTTTCAACAAAATCCTAGCCAATAGATACAGTAGATCGTCAAAAAGTCGTACATCATAGTTAAGCAGGTTTCATCCCAGGGATGCAAGTCTGATTTAACATAAATCCAAGTTTAACATAAATCCAACATAAATCCAAAACTCAAGTCCATAAACATTATTCATCGTATCAACAGAAACAAAAATAAACCCCATATGATCCTCTGAATAGATGCAGAAAGAGCATTTGATGAAATCCAGCATCCTTTACTAATTATAAAACTGAAGAGTATAGGCATAGGTGGTATATTTCTTAAACCAATCAAAGTTATCTATGACAAACCCACAGCTAATATTTTACTGAATGGAGTAAAACTGAAAGCTTTTCCACTTAGAACTAGAACCAGACCAAGTTGTCCTCTGTCACCATTACTATTCAACATAATGCTGGAAGTTCTAGCCAATACAATTAAGCAAGACAAGGAAATAAAGGGCATCCAAATGGGAGCAGAGGAGGTCAAACTCTCCCTCTTTGCTGACAATATGATCTTATACTTAGAGAATCCCAAAGACTTAACCACAAGACTCCTGGAAGTCATCAAAAAATACAGTAATGTCTCAGGATATAAAATCCATGTCCACAAGCCAGTAGCATTTCTATACGCCAATAACAGCCAAGATGAGAGGCTAACTAAGGACACAACTCCCTTCACCATAGCTTCAAAAAAAAAATGAAATACTTCAGACTATACCTAACAAAAGAGGTGAAGGATCTCTATAAAGAAAATTATGAAACCCTAAGAAAGGATATAGCAGAGGACATTAACAAATGGAAGAACTTACCATGCTCATGGCTGGGAAGACTCAACATTGTTAAAATGTCTATACTTCCCAGAGCAATCTACTGATTTAATGCCATCTCTAGTAAAATACCAACATCCTACTTTCAAGTCTTGGAAAAAATGATTCTGCATTTTGTATGGAACCATAAAAAAAACCATTTAGCTAAGGCAGTTCTTAGTAATAAAAACAAAGCCAGGGGTAGCACCATACCAGATTTTAGGCTGTATTACAAGGTCATAGTGGTCAAGACAGCATGGTACTGGCACAAAAATAGAGACATTTGAAATCAAATAAAAAACCAGAAAATGAAACCAACAACTTACAGCCACCTAATCTTCCATAAACCAAACAAGAGTTCACTGGGGGAAAGATTCCCTATTCAATAAATGGTGCTGGGAGAATTGGATATCCACATGTAAAAGACTGAAACTGGACCTGCACCTTTCTCGACTCACAAAAATTGATTCAAGATGGAAAAAGGACTTAAATTTATGGCATAAAACAATAAAAATCCTCAAAGAAAGCGTAGAAAATATACTGGAAGATATCGGCCTGGGGAAAGACTTTATGAAGAGGACTTCCATGGCAATTACAAAAACAACAAAAATAAGCAAATGGGACTTAATTAAACTGAAAAGCTTCTGTTAAACTGTGTGCTTCAGCACATAGCACACACAGCTAGGGAGACAACTAAAGCAAATAGACAACCTATACAATGGGAAAGGATATTTGCATATTTTGAATCAAACAAAAGCTTGATAACTAGGATCTATAGAGAACTCAATCCACATGGAAAAAACCAACTATCCTATATCAATGGGCAAGAAACATCAATAGAATCTTCTCTAAAGAAAACAACCAAACGGCTAGCAAACATATGAAAAAATGCTCATTGTCCCTAATGGTTAGAGAAATGCAAATCAAAAACCCTGAGATATCTAACCCCAGCAAGAATGGCCCATATCACAAAATCTCAAAACTGCAGATTCTGGTGTGGATGTGGAGAGAAGGGAACACTTTTACATTGCTGGTGGGACTACAAACTACTACAACCTTTTTGGAAGGAAGCATGGAGAACCCTCAAAGAACTCAAGCTAGACCTCCCATTTGATCCTGCAATCCCATTACTGAGCATGGGATTGCAGAAGGAAAAAAAGTCCTTTCACCATAAGGACACTTGCACTAGACTGTTTATCACAGCTCAATTTATAATCACCAAAATGTGGAAGCAGTCTAAATGCCCACTAACCCAGGAACGGATTAACAAGCTGTGGTCTATATATACCATAGAATACTATTCAGCCACTTAAAAAGATAGAGATGTTACATTCTTTTTATTAACCTGGATGGAAGTGGAACACATTGTTCTTTTTTTTTTTTTGAGTGGATATATTTTGTTTATTTTTATTTTTTTATCACAATTTATTTTTTTATTTTTTTTAACATAGCCTTCATGGCATTTTCTTAGTTATTGGTTTAAGACTTTTATATTCTACATTTAGTAAGTTTCACATGTAACCTTGTAAGATGCACGGTAGGTGTGGTTCCACCAATTACTCTCCCTCCACCCATCTTCCCCTCTCCCCTCTCCTCCCTTTTCCCTTTCCCCATATTCTTAGGCTATAATTGGGTTATAGCTTTCAAATGAAAGAGCTAAGAGCCTCTAAACATGCCTTAGCATGTCTTAACATGAATAGCATTGCCCTTAACATGTTATCAAAGGACCCTTAGTAATTAATAGTGGTAATTTGTTACTCTGTAGCATATAAAACTTTTACATTTAGTATCTCACTTTAACACCAACCAGTGAGACAGATAACATTGTCCTTGTTGTACTATGAGGAAACTGATGTGAAATAATTTGTCCAACATCATTAGTGGTAAGTCTCAATGTCAGAAATTTTTACTTCAAGACCAATATTATTCTGCTGTCAAAGCTTCCTTGCTAATTAAGAGAAAGTAGAAAGATCACTCTAGCTAAATGTAAAAGCAATTATAAAATACTTTTATAAATAAATGAAGTTTTATTTGCTTTGATTATGTACAGTAACACAATCTAATTATTATTAGGGGGGTTTTTTGTTTGTTTGTTTTTTCTTGAGTCAGATTCTCACTCTGTTGCCCTGGGTAAACTGCTGTAGTGTCATAGCTCACAGCAACCTCCAACTCCTGAATTCAGGTGGATCCTCTTGCCTCATCCTCCCAAGTAGCTGGGATTATAGGCACCGGCCACAACACCTGAACTCCTAAACTCAAGCAATCCACCAGCCTCAGCCTCCTAAACTGCTAGGATTACAGGCATGAGCCAACACTCTCAGCTAACCTAATTATTAAAATACATTGTCAAACTATAAGAAGAAATGATAAATAGGTAAAACAATTAAATTTAGCTTAAATGTGAAACCAGTAGTTATATATATATAGTAGAAAAGAAATAAGAAAACTAATATTTATTGGTTATCTACTACATGAAAGACACTTCTAGATTCAGTACCAAAAATTCTGTAAGGGCAGAATAGCTGACTCCATTTTACAGATGAGGAATCTACCACTCATGGGACAGAGAAGATATTGGAACCCAGAGGGACCACAGGGATTGTTTGTGCCTTTTCTACATCACACTGCCTCCAGAGGGCTTTTGTTTAAAAAGAAAAAAAAAAATCTTTCTCCTAAAGTAGATTAAACAGCACATAGCACACACCCACTATTAAAGAGATTTCCATTTCCATGGGAATTTGTTCTTAGACTCTTTCATTTATTTGTTCTTTTTCTTTTCAGATTCAGGCTTTTTTGGCTCACATTTCTTTGAAAATGAGCAAAGTGAGTCTTTCATTCAACTAATAATAATACCAATTTTTTAGTTATTATTAACTAAAACTTATTAAAACTTAGTTATTAACTGCCAATTGTAACTGTGGAGCTTTCAAGTAAAAATGAATTTTTGAAAATATATTTGAAAAAAAAAGAAAATATATTTGAGCTTAACAGCCTCCCAATACATACTTTACTGATGTAATTTTTGTCAACACTAACAAATGTGATTTTTTTGATAATGTAGAGTAAAATATGTCAATATTTGGAAGATCTGACTGCATGTCTCAGTAAAATAATATTTTCCAAATGATCAATGAATGCTGTAACAAAACCAAGCACGAATGAAAGATCAATTCAAAGCAAAAGATAGATTAATGGACTTTTAAAACAACTGTATTAAAGAGTAATTATTTTTTCTTTCTTTCATTTGTGTTGTTGTTTTGCAAACGGTGTAAGGATGTCTTTTATCAGAGAATTATCACAAGGCCAAAAGTCTCTCTTTTCAATTAACAACACTTCTGTAAAGCCTCACTATTCCACGTGTGATCAGCAGATCAGAAGCACCTGCATCTCCTGAAAGCTTGTTAGAAATGCAGTACAAATGCAGAACATTAACCACCAACCAATGGCTTGATTTAAAATTCATAGCCAAGCCAGGTGTGCTGGCTCACACATGTATAATCCTAGCACTCTGGGAGGCCGAGGCAGATGGATCACCTGAGATCAGGAGTTCTAGACCATCCTGAGCAAGAGTGAGACCCCCATCTCGACTGAAAACAGGAAAACTAGGCAGGCATTGTGGTAGGCACCTGTTGTTTCAGCTACTCTGTAGGTTGACGTAAAAGGATCACTTGAGCCCAAAAGTATGAGGTTGCTGTGAGCTATGACACCACGGCATATGAATGAGACTCTATCCAATCAATCAATCAATCAATAAAATTCTTAACCAAGGCAGAAAAAAAGAATATTATTGAGAATTTTAAAGGATGTGAAAAACTCTAGTGAAAAATATTTTAATGTAGCTTTCTCATAACGGTTTCCTGTCTATTCTACCCAACACCCCTCGACTTTCCTCCCAACTTGCCCAATAGACTTACCAGCTATGAAAAAAAGAAAAATTGTGAACAGGGTCCCAAAAGCCGAAGCCATCTTCCAAAGAGAGTTTCTTATATTTTTCTTTCTATTCTTACCTCCGTGTTTTCTATCTCACAGGCCTAGCTGTGGTCATTTACTTCTCTTGCCCTGCATCATTAGCCCTGGTGAGAAATGCCCCACTCACTTAGACTGTTGTCATTCTGGTTTCAAAAAGAAACATTTCCTGTTTGGACAGTTGAGGTTATAAAGACTGAATGTCCTGGTTTGTGCTTTTATACATTTATAGATCTCGACAGAAGCACATTATATTTGACCCATGATTCAGATCCAATTGTAATTGACTGAGTTACAACCCAGAAACTGCCAAAATGAATTGCATGAGACATATTTTATTTTATTTTTTTTCACTTTTTAAATTTAAATTTATTTTTTAGAAACAGGATCTTGCTCTGTCTCCAAGGCTGGAGTGCAGCATCACAATTACAGCTCGCTGCAACCTCAAGCACCTGGGCTCGAGCAACACTCCCATCTCAGCCTCTAGAGTAGCTGAGACTAAAAGCATAGGCCACCAATCTCAGCTAATTTTTAACCATTAACATCTCAGTATGTTGCCTACACTTGTCTTGACTTCTTGTCATCAAGCAATCCTCCTGCTTTGGCCTCCCAAATGCTGAGATTATGGGTGTGAGCCACCACACTCATCTATATTAGTTTTCTCTTGCTATATAACAAATTAAACAGATTAGGTGGTTAAAAGAAAAATACATTTATTGCTCATTTTTTGTGGGTCATGTGTCCAGGAATGGTGTAAGCTAGGTCCTGTGGTCAAAGTCTTACGCTCTGAAATCAGGGTTGGGTTGTTGGCTGGGCTGTGTTTCTTACTGGAGCTCAGAGTTCACTTCCAAGCTTGCTGGTGACAGAATTTAGTCCCTTATTATTGTAGGCCTGAGGTCACCATTTTCTCGCTGACCATGAGCCTCGGGCTGTCTCAGTTCCCGCAAGGGTGAGGAAGTTGTAACCTTGGGGCCATGTGTGGCCTTTGGACTAAATGCAAATTTTGTAGAACTAAACCTTTTGTTTTTATTAATATGTTTTTATCTTTTTATATTTTCATTCTTTTGTTGTTGTTGTTGTTGTTGTTGTTGCAGTTTGGCCTGGGCTGGGTTTGAACCCACCACCCTTGGCATATGGGGCCGGTGCCCTACTCACTGAGCCACAGGCGCCACCCTATATTTTCATTCTAAAAATGAAAATATTTAAAATACCAATGAGTAAAATAAGTCTCAACAAAATAATCCTCTTGGATTGACCAGCACAATTAGAGCATTAGTAAGCCATAAGGGTTAAATTGATGGCTGTGGCAGTTTCTCTGACCTTTTCTGTTTTTGATAACCATGACAGTTTTAAGAAGATCTGGTTAGCTTTTTTATAGACAATCTCACAGTTGGGATTTGTCTGATGTTTTTCTCATGATTATGTTGGAGTTTGGGGTTTGGGGAAAGAAGAACATAGAGGTAAAGTGACATACTTACCACTAATTCTCACAGTGGATTTTAACCTCAGACCCTCAGCAGAGGGGCTTATGTCATGTTTCTCTACAGCGAAATTACCCTCTCATACCAGTCTTTAGAACAATGTCACCATATACTGACCACACTAGAAGAGCGGGAGTTATGCTCCACCTGCTTGATGGCTGAATATCTACAGAAGTGCTTTGGAATTCTATATTAGAGATTTATCTTTCTTCCCCATAGATTGGTTTATTCAATCATTTGGACTCCTGGATATTTATTCTGAATTTTGGGTTATAATCTAATAATCCTTTATTATTGCTCAAATTGTTCCAACTTTTACGATTGGGAACTTTCTCAGTTGGCTCTTGTGTCCAGTTGACATACCCTCATAATTATGTTTTTTATTTGATAACTTACTTATGTCTTATATTATATGCATTTTATACCTTTTTAAATTGCTCCATAGTTCTTAGATGTTTTTTTTTTTAATTTACTTATTTTTATTGTTAAGTCATAGCTGTGTACATTAGTGCAATCAAGGAGTACAATGTGCGGGTTTCATATACAATCTGAAATATTCTCATCAAACTGTTCAACGTAGCCTTCATAGCATTTTCTTAGTTACTGTATGTAGGCATTTGTATTCTGCATTGACTAAGTTTCGCCTGTACCCATTCTAAGATGCACTGTAGATGTGGTCCAACCCATTGCCCTCCCTCCACCAAAACCTCCCCCCTCCCTTCCCATTCCTTGGCCCTTTCCCCATAGTCTTGTACTATAGTTGGGTTATAGCCTTCATGTGAAAGCTAAAATTTAGCTCCATAGTAGAGCTGAGTACATTGGATACTATTTCTTCCACTCCTGAGATACTTTGCTAAGAAGAATATGTTTCAGCTCCATCCATGTAAACATGAAAGAGGTAAAGTCTCCATCTTTCTTTAAGGCTGCATAATATTCCATGGTATACATGTATCACAATTTGATAGTCCATTCATGGGTCGATGGACACTCGGGCTTCTTCCATGACTTAGCGATTATGAATTGGGCTGCAATAAACATTCTGGTACAGATGTCTTTGTTATATTGTGATTTTTGGTCTTCTGGGTATAAACCTAGTAAAGGAATTATAGGATCTAATGGCAGGTCTATTTTTACGTCTCTAAGTATTCTCCAAACATCCTTCAGAAGGAACATATTAGTGTGCATTCCCACCAGCAGTGTAGAAGTGTGCCCTTGCTCCAAATCCACGCCAACATCTCTGGTTTGGGGTTAGGTGATATCTCAAAGTAGTTTTGATTTGCATTTCTCTGATGATTAAGGATGATGAGCTTTTTTGTGTGTGTTCGTAGATCGTGCGTCTGTCTTTGGAGAAGTTTCTCTTCAAGTCCCTTTCCCACCCTGAGATGGGATCACGTGTTCTTTTCTTGCTAATACGTTTGAGTTCTCTGTGGATTCAGATTATTAGACCTTTATCGGAGGTATAACCTGCAAATATTTTCTCCCATTCTGAGGGCCATCTGCTTGCTTTACTTACTATGTTCTTGGCTGTGCAGAAGCTTTTTAGTTTGATCAGGTCCCAGTAATGTATTTTTGATACTGCTTCAATTGCCTGGGTAGTCCTCTTCATAAAATATTCACCCAGGCCGATTCCTTCAAGAGTTTTCCCTGCACTTTCTTCTAGTATTTTTATAGTTTCATGTTTTAAGTTTAAATCTGTTATCCAGGGAGAGTCTATCTTAGTCAATGATGAAAGGTGTGGGTCCAGTTTCAATCTTCTACAGGTTGCCAGCCAGTTTACCCAGCACCATTTGTTAAATAGGGACTCTTTTCCCCACTGAATCTTTTTAATTGGCATGTCAAAGATCAAATAATGGTAAGTAGCTGGGTTCATCTCTTGGTTCTCTATTCTGTTCCAGACATCTACTTCTCTGCTTTTGTGCCAATACCATGCTGTTTGATCACTATTGATTTATAGTACAGTCTCAGGTCCGGTAGCATGATTCCTCCTGCTTTGTTTTTATTGCTCAGTAATGTTTTGGCTATTCGAGGTTTTTTCTGATTCCATATAAAATGAAGTATTATTTTTTGAAGATCTTTAAAATATGACAATGGATCTTTAATAGGAATTGCATTAAAATTATATATTGCTTTGGGTAGTATGGACATTTTAACAATGTTGATTCTTCACAGACATGAGCATGGTATGTTTTTCCATCTGTTAACAACTTCAGCTATTTCTTTTCTTAAAGTTTCATAGTTCTCTTTATAGAGATCTTTCACGTCCTTTGTTAGATAAATTCCCAAATATTTCATCTTCTTTGGCACTACTGTGAATGGGATAGAGTCCTTAACTGTTTTTTCAACTTGACTATTGTTGGTATATATAAAGGCTGCTGATTCATGAATGTTGATTTTGTAACCTGAGACGCTGCTGTATTCCTTGATCACTTCTAAGAGTTTTGTAGTAGAGTCCCTGGTGTTTTCCAGATATACAATCATATCATCTGCGAAGAGCAAAAGTTTGATCTCTTCTGACCCTATATGGATACCCTTGATCGCCTTTTCTTCCCTAATTGCGATTCTTCCATTACAATGTTAAAAAGCAATGGAGACAATGGGCAGCCTTGTCTGGTTCCTAATCTGAGTGGAAATGATTCCAATTTAACTCCATTCAATATGATATTGGCTGTGAGTTTGCTGTAGATGGTCTCTATCAGTTTAAGAAATGTCCCTTCTATACCGATTTTCTTAAGTGTTCTGATCATGAAGCGATGCTGGATATTATCAAAAGCTTTTTCTGCATCGATTGAGAGAATTATATGGTCTTTGTTTTTTAATTTGTTTATGTGCTGGATTACATTTATAGATTTATGTATATTGAACCAGCCTTGAGACCCTGGGATAAGTCCCACTTGGTCATAGTGTATAATTTTTTTGATGTGTTGTTGGATTCTGTTTGTTAGGATCTTATTGAGTATTTTAGCATCAATATTCATTAGTGATATTGGTCTATAATTTTCTTTTCTTGTTGGGTCTTTCCCTGGTTTGGGGATCAAGGTGATGTTTGCTTCGTAGAATGTGTTGGGTAATATTCCTTCTTTTTCTATATTTTGGAAAAGGTTTAGTAGTATAGGTACTAGTTCTTCTTTAAAGGTTTGGCAGAATTCTGACATAAAGCCATCTGATCCTGGGCTTTTCTTTTTAGGTAGATTTTGTATAGTTGATGCTATTTCAGAACTTGATATAGACCTGTTCAACATTTCCACTTCATTTTGGCTAAGTCTTGGTAGGTAGCGCACTTCCAGGTATTGGTCAATTTCTTTCAGATTTTCATATTTCTGAGAGTAGAGTTTCTTGTAGTATTTGTTAAGGTTATTTGAATTTCTGAGGGGTCTGTTTTTATTTCATCTTTACCATTTCTGAGTGATGAAATTAGAGATTTTACTCTTTTTTTTCCTGGTTAGGTTGGCCAAAGATTTATCTATTTTATTGATCTTTTCAAAAAACCAACTGGATTTATTGTTGGATTTATTGATCTGTTGCATAATTCCTTTGTTTTCAATTTCATTTAGTTCTGCTCTGATTTTGGTTATTTATTTTCTTCTGCTGGGTGTGGGGTTGGAGTGTTCTTCCTTCTCCAGTTGCTTGAGATGTCCCATTAAGTTATTAACTTCCTCTCTTTCCGTTTTCTTGAGGAAGGCTTGCAGTGCTATAAATTTCCCTCTTAGAACTGCCTTTGCAGTGTCCCAGAGGTTATGATAGTTCGTGTCTTCATTGTTGTTTTGTTCCAAAAAGTTGGCAATTTCTTTCTTAATCTCATCTCTGACCCAGCTATCATTCAGCATAAGGTTATTTAACTTCCATGTTTTTGTATGAGTATGCACATTCCTGTTGCTACTCAGCTCAACTTTTATTCCATGGTGGTCCAAGAAGATGCATGGAATAATATCTATTCCTTTAAATTTACTGAGGTAAGACTCGTGACCTAAGATGTGATTGATTTTGAAGTTCTCATGAGCTGATGAGAAGTATGTGTATTCAGTTTTTGGGGGATGAAATGTTCTGTAGATGTCTGCTAAATCCAAATGTTGGATGGTTAGGTTTAAATCTAAGATTTCTTTGCTCAGCTTCTTGTTGGAGGATTGCTCCAACACTGCCAAAGGAGTGTTGAAATCTCTGACAATTAAGGAGCTGGAGGAAATCAAGTTGCTCATGTCTGTTAGAGTTTCTCTTATAAATTGAGGTGCATTCTGGTTGGGTGCATAGATATTAATAATTGAGATCTCATCATATTGAGTATTACCATTAACAAATATGAAGTGACCATTCTTATCCTTCCTTACTTTTGTTGGTTTAAAGCCTATTGTATCTGCAAATAAAATTGCAACACCTGCTTTTTTCTGATTACTATTTGACTGAAATATGGATGACCATCCTTTCACCCTGAGTCTGTATTTGTCTTTTAAGTTAAGATGTGACTCTTGTATGCAAGAAATATCTGGCCTCAGTTTTTGTATCCAGTCAGCTAACCTATGCCTCTTAGAGGATAGTTTAAGCTGTTCACATTAATGGAGAATATTGATAAGTCTGGTGAAGTTTTGGGTACCGAGTTTTTCAAAAGTCCAGTGGGCATTTTTAGTCCTTTCACCAGTGTGGAAATTCGAGTTTGATCCGAAGTTTCTAAGTGAGTTTACTTTTGTGGTATAGGATTTGGTTGGTCATTATGGACGATAGGTCTGAGAATATCCTGAAGAGCTGGTTTGGTTATGGCAAATTTCTTCAACATATGAATGTCATTAAAGTATTTAATTTCTCCATCATAAATGAAACTCAGTTTAGCTGGATACAAGATCCGGGGTTGAAAGTTATTTTGCTTTAGGAGATTAAAAGTCAGTGACCACCCTCTTCTGGCTTGAAAAGTTTCAGCAGAAAGATCTGCAGTCATTCTAATATTCTTGCCTTTGAAGGTAATGGTTTTCTTTCTCCTGGCAGCTTTGAGGATTTTCTCCTTCATATTAACTTTAGTGAAGTTAATTATGATATGCCTGGGGGATGTCTTATTGGGGTTGAGTCGTGCTGGGGTTCTGAAGCTGTCCGCTATCTGAATTTCAGAATCTCTAGGCATGACTGGAAAATTCTCTTTCCCAGATTCATGCAGAAGGGCCTCTGTGCCCAGCAAGGCCACTTCATCTGTTCCTGGAACTCCTATGATTCAGATATTTGCCTTCTTCGAATTAGCCCAGAGCTCTTGGAGAGAATGATCCATTTTTGCTCTCCATTTCTCTTCCTCTTTGAGAGTTTGGGAGCGTTCAAAGGCTTTATCTTCGATGTCAGAAATCCTTTCTTCTGCTTGCTCCATTCTGTTGCTGAGGGATTCTACTGTACTTTTCATATCTTTGAGGGCTGCAAATTCTTGCTTCAGTGTGTCTAAGTCTTTGGTGGTTTTGTCTTTAAATTCGTTAGATTCTTGAGACAACTTTTGAATTTCTTATGGAATTCCTAATTCCACTTTGTTAATCTTGTCTGCAATCCAAATTCTGAATTCGATTTCTGACATCTCAGCCAGTTGTTTATGAATGGGATCTTCAATTATATCTGCCATATCTTTCCTTGGGGGGGTTGATTGATTCTGGTTATTCATGTTACCAGAGTTTTTCCACTGATTCCACCCCATGGTTGTTTTACTCACTTTGAGTTTTTCCCCTGGGGCTTTGTCAAGGGCCTGTACAGTGTTGTGGCCTGAGAAACGGGGGCCCTGTCTGGTGTGGTGGGCCTAAGTGGTTCTGTCTTGTTTTCAGCTGGTTTCTGTTCCACCCTAGTGAAACAGATACTTTGGATTGAAGTCTCAGCTGTGGAGAAATATCAGCAATTAAGTCACCCCGCCCCCCCACCGGCAAACAATTGGAAAAGAAAAATCAAACCTTCCTACCACCGTGCACCCAGGGCACCACCTGATTTGTCCTCAGGACAAATTTGTCCTCAGGCAATTGGTTCAGTTCAAAAAGGTCCAAATCAATTGTCTCAGTCTGCACCTGTCTCGCATGAGAGAGTTTAAGAGGTCTCTGGGAACTGGATCACAGGGGTCTGGTGACTACTCTGGTGTGGCTTGCTCCAGTGCTGCATGGAGTCAGGAGGAGCCAGCCAGCCAGTAGATCAGTCTGGGAAGATTAATGCCTCCTTCCCCACCTTGCACCACTGTCACACCCAGTCACTGATAGCCCTGCAGTTGGCTGACCCAGTTGCCTGTAGTGAATCGGTACTCCAGGAGTTTGCACCTGCCTGAATCACAAGGAAGTCTACCAGGCCTCTTCACTCTGCTTCTCTCTAGCAGGAGGAGGTGAGGCCTGACAACCTCGGGCGTTTGATGAAGGTTGGAGGGTTTTCACTCAGGTCCAGTCTCGCCCCTGATTAATGTTACTGACAGAACAGAACAGAACAACTCTGCGGTTCCCCTGCAGAAGAGAAGCTGAATTGAGTTCCAAATCAGCTTGTCTTTGCTCTTGTATTCTCTATAGGCTGACGATCCCCTGAGGGCCAGGTGCATTTTAGGTTTAGTAAAGTGGACCTCTGGGTCAGCCCCGCCCTGGGAGTTTCCCCGGTTTGCAAGTTGGAGTAGCCTCAGGCAAATCCTATACTCAGACAAATCCTATACTCAGAGTCTCTGGTTGCCCAGGCTTCAGAATATTTGGTAGTAAGCCGTATTGCTAGCAAAAGAGGGCTGCTGTTTTATGGCTCAAGTAACCGCTGCTCCGGTGTAGCTCCCTTCCTCAAAACCGTCCTCTCTCCACGCCTGTACCCCAGAGTCTCCACCAACCAGCTGCAGCCCAGCACTTTCTACACCCCTCGAGCAATCTCCCAAGAGTCTGGACCCCTGCAGGACAGGCCTCCAGACCTTGGAGCAAGAGCAGAGGGGAGTGCGGGGAGCACTGGGAGCCTGGGGTTGAGGGCAGAGAACACACACAGCTTTACACAGTTTTATGCCTGGCCGTATTGTCACCAAAAGACGGCTGTCACACTGTGCTCAGGGCCTCCAGGTCTGCCTCCAGACCTCAGTGTGAGTAAAGGGGAGCACTGGGAGCTCAGAATTCCAGGTAGAGATTTATACAGTTTAATGCCTGGCAGGAGGATGCCGTGGCACCCTAGTAGGGGAGGTAGGTCCAGTTTTTAGAGGGTTTCTCCTGTGGAGTGTAGTGGGAGGACCTTTGAACTCTGCCTGATTGTTTGTGGGGCACTCTGAGCCGTTCTCATGGGGGAGGGGACTCCCGTCCACTTGGTGATGGATTTTGTACCTTTTGTTTGTATCCTTGTTGTTGCAGCTCACCTCAGCGGGGTTGATGTGCATTCTTCAACCTTCTCTCTTAGTGCAGCTTAAATCCACCAGGTTACTTGCTGAATTTTTGTCCTTTAACTCTCCTTCTGGATGGAGCCTCTGTGGAAAGCTGGCTTCAGTCAGCCATCTTGTCTCCTCGTCCACTTGCTTAGCTTCTTTTTGGGGGATCTATCCAGCACTGCTAAAGAGGTGTTAAAATCTCCAATACTATGGAAGTGGAGGAAATCGAGTTGCTCATGTCTGTTAGAGTTTCTCTTATAAATTGAGGTGTGTTGTGGTTGGGTGCATAAATTTTAATAATAGAGATATCATCATATTGAGTATTACCTTTAACAAATATGAAGTGTCAATCTTTATCCTTAATTATTTTGGTTGGTTTAAAGCCTATTGCGTCTGCGAACAGGATTTCAATGCCTGCTTTTTTCTGCTTTCCATTTGCCTGGAATATAGATGACCATCCCTTCACCTTGAGTCTATATTTGTCTTTTCAAGTAAGATGCTATTCTTGTATGCAGGAGATATCTGGCTTGAGTTTTTGTATCCAGTCATCCAACCTGTGCCTCTTTAGAGACAGTTTAAACCATTCACATTAATTTAGACTATTGATAAGCCTTTTGAGAGTCCAGTGGACATTTTTAATCCTTTTGCAACTGTGGAAGTTTGAATTTGATCAAAATTTTCTGGGTGAGTTAACTTTTGTGGTGGAGGATTACACTGGTCTTTATGGAGGATAGGTCTGAGAATATCCTAGAGAGCTGGTTTAGTTATCGCAAATTTCTTCAACATGTGAATGTCATTGAAGTATTTAATTTCTCCGTCATAAATGAAACTCAGTTTAGCTGGGCATAGGATCCTGGTTTGAAAGTTATTTTGTTTTAGGAGATTAAAAGTCAATTGATCATCCTCTTCTAGCTTGAAAGGTTTCAGCAGAGAGATCTGCAGTTATTCTAATATTCTTCCCCTTGTAGGTGATAGTTTTCTTTCATCTGGCAGCTTTCAGAATTTTCTCCTTCATATTAACTTTAGTGAAATTGATTATGATGTTTCTGGGGGATGTCTTATTTGGGTTGAGACATGCTGGAGTTCTGAAACTGTCTGCTATCTGAATTCCAGAATTTCTTGGCATGTCTGGAAAGTTCTCCTTCATAATCTCATGGAGAAGAGACTCTGTGCCTTGTGAAGCCACTTCATCGGTTTTAGGGATCCCTATAAGACAAATATTGGTTTTCTTTGAATTATCCCAGAGCTCTCTGAGAGAGTGATCTGTTTTTGCCCTCTATTTCTCTTCCTCTTTGAGAGTTGGGGAGCATTTGAAAACTTTGTCTTCAATGTCCGAAATCCTTTCTTCTGCTTGCTCCATTCTGTTACTGAGGGATTCTACTGTGTTTCTCAGATCTTTGAGGGATGCAACTTCTTGTCTCAATGTGTCAAAATCTTTGGTCATTTGGTCTTTGAATTTGTTGAATTCTTGAGATATCTTTTGGGTTACTGCTTGGAGTTCTAGTTCAATCTTATTTGCTATCCAGATTCTGAATTCGATTTCTGACATCTCAGCTATTTGTTTGTGCATGGGATCTTGTGCTGTGTCTGCCCCATTGATCCTTGGGGAAGTTGATCTACTCTGATTATTCATATTGCCAGAGTTTTACTGTTAATTTCACCTCATGATTGTTTTTCACTATTGCTTCTGGCCATCCTCAGAGTTGGGGATGTGTCTCTCCAAGATTAGATCCCAGCAGGATCACTCTATTGTTGCTTGATCTTTGTAGGGAGTAACCCTGTGTAGTTCCTCTGTGGCTGCTCCAGCTAGGGAGTTCTGGTTGTGGAAGCAGCTCTGTTGTGTGATACACCCAGATCCAGCAACAGGGCAGGAGGTGGTGCACACGGTTCTAGGAGTGCCCGGCACCCAGTGACGTTGGCACAGAGCCCAAGTCTCCAGTAGTCTCTGGCCAGGAGAAGGGCTCTGCATAGAGCCAGGGAGGGCTCCAGAGGGCACATGGCTACCAGTATTCCTGGTCAGACGAGTGGGCCAGTGTGTAGACTGGGAGGACACAGGAGGGAGAACGCAGGGTTGCACGGCTCCCGCA
Organism: Nycticebus coucang; assembly: GCF_027406575.1. Lineage (NCBI taxonomy): Eukaryota > Metazoa > Chordata > Mammalia > Primates > Lorisidae > Nycticebus > Nycticebus coucang. The sequence goes on from NC_069795.1 coordinate 62,004,898, forward strand.
GTTCCTGGTCAGGGCATGTGGAGGCCCAGTTGGTGTGGGGTCATAGCACAGATCTTATGGAGGTCTGGGAAGCCCCAAGCCCAGGAAGTTGAGGTTGCTATGAGCTGTGATACCATGGTACTCTACCCAGGGCAACAGCCCAAGCCTCCAGTGTGCCAAAATCATCTCACTCTGCCCCTAAGGGTTAAGGCTGTAAGGCATCTCAGTCCCCACCTTTAGGCTGCTCAGTCGCTAGGTACTAGGTCCCACCAGATCCTTGCTCTGGGACACAAGGGCAGAGCTTGCTGGGGCACATCTCTCACACAATGGCTCCCTACAGCCCAGCTCAGTGGCTCTGTCTGGGGCCCCAAACAATGCACAAAGTTCTCCGCACTTCTGCTCAAGCTCTCCCCAAGGCAGTTCAACTGAGTGCCAAGTCCAAAAACACCAAAAGAGTTCACAGGTAAGGCCTTTCCGGTTTGCAGTCTCACTGCTGCTTGTACTTACAGTTGCCGGCGTGATTAGGTAGATCGAACACATACAACCACTTGCCAGTTTCCCACTGTTTTTGTCCTCCTTTTGGGGTCCAGAAGTCCCTTGCTGACTCCCTGTATCCTGAAGGGAATGATTATACGCAGATCCCACCAGCCAGAGATGTCTGGAGTCTTATCTCCCCAGACTCACCATGCCCAGTTGCAGGGAAGCTGTTACTCGGCCGCGATCTTTATTTCAATCTGAGACATATTTTATTAGGTTCATGTTATACAGATGGAGATAGAGTCCAAGAGGTTAAGTAACTTATCCTAAGTCAGTTAATGATAGGATAGCAGAACCAGCATAGAAACCAAAATCTTTTTGTGGTAGTTTTTCTTACCTTGTATTTTATGTGTGTATGTATCTGCCTATGTACATTGGTTAGGAATTTATTATATGGTTTATGAGAGAAGCTAAATGTAATATCTCCCTCCAGGCCCTACAGTCTAGGGATATTCACTATAATACAAAAATACTGAAGCAGAAATTATTTAAAAATAAAATATTTTAAAAAAGAAATCATGATACAAATAATTCTCCACCCCAATGACAGTATTAGCTTCTTCTACTTCATAAAATCTACTTTATGTCTTTTTTTTCCCTCTTTGTTCAGTTTGTTTCTGGTTAAAGCAATTTAAGATATGCTGTCTCCTGCTCCAAACTCAGGGTTGCTGTGTGTGGTGCTAAAGTGAAGACTATGGGTGTTGACCAGTAGGCTGAAGATCTCTTTATTTTTTTTTTCTCATTTTCTTGGAGGAACTATTGTTAATTTTTATTATTTTTATATTTTTTATTTTTTCTATTTTTTAACTTATTCGTTCTTCTTGTTTAACTTTTTTAGGAACACTACTTTTTATTTTTCCCTTCTCTCTTCCTCTTCTTCCCTTCTTATAGTTTCTGAGAGTGCTAACATCAGACTTCTAGAGGGTTTTTTGATTTTTTGTTCATTTTGTTTGTATATTATTTACCTTTTTTCTCAATTATTTTAGATTAACATTATTTACATTGTAGTTGTTTTTGTTGTTGTTGTTGTCTGTATGTCTATGCGTTTCTAATTGTTTGTCCATCTCTGGGCTTGTGTGTCTGGTAGCCTTTTTATCTGTTTATTTGCTGATTTGGTCTCAATGAGTTTGGTGTTTTGACCTGCAATTCTGAGCTCCCAGCACTCCCCTCCATTCTCACTCTGTGGTCTGGAGGCCTATCCCCAAGGAGTCCAGATTCTTGGGTGATTTCTCATGGGGTGTGGACAGGGCCTGGACTGCAGCTGGTCAGTGCTGATTCTGCAGCATGGGAGTGAGGAGATGACAGTCAGCTGACAGGGAACCACCAGAGTGGCAGTGCCCTGAGGCACAGAGCAGCAGCCGTTTTTGGCAACAATTGGGCCCAACCCCAGATATTCCGAAGCCACAACCCCTGTCTCCCTAGGCAACCAGAGGAGACCAGGCATCTTCTCAGATGGCAACCAATGCAGAACAGATCTGGGACTGAAACACAGACCCCATGAGTAAAGGGTTTGCCTGTGGCAGTACCGGCCTGGGTGGAGTGCGGGGACTAGAAAATGCATGCACAGAGCCAGGAAATTCCCTGGGGCTGACACAGAGGACTGCTTTACTGAGCCTAAGATGCACCCAGCCCTCAGGGGATCATCAGCCTATAGACAAAAGAAGGCAGGAGACTAGAGCTGACCATCCTACGAATACAAACCTGCAGAAGTAAAGACAGGACCTGAGGCACAGGTTCTGAGAACTCAAAACAGCTTCACTTCTGGAGAGGAATTTAGCAGGGACAGAAACAAATTCCCACAAAGTTGTTCTGTTCTGTCAGTAACATCAATCAGGGGCGGGGCTTGGAACTGAGTGAACACCCCCCCAGCCTCAATCAAGCACCCGAGGTTGTCAGGCCTCATCACCCCCTGCCGGACAGAGGCAGAGAGCAATGGCCTGGCTGAGCAGAAACAGATTTCCTTGTGATTCAGGCAGGTGCAAACCCCTAAAGTATTTGCTCACTGGAGGCAACTGAGTCACAGCCCTGCGGGGCTATCAGTGATTGGGTGTGACAGAGGTGCAAGATGGGGAAGGAGGCATCAATCTTCCCAGACTACTCTATTTGCTGGGTGGGTCCTCTTGACTTCACGGAGCACCAGAGCAAGTCATATTTCAGTTACCCCTGCGATCAAGTTCCCAGAGACCTTTGAAACACTCACACCTGAGACAGGTGCTGACTGAGACAATTGATTTGGACCTTTTGAACTGAGCCAATTGCTTGAGGACTATTCAAGTGGTGCCCTGGGTGTGTGGTTGTAGGAAGGTTTGATTTCCTTTTCCAATTATTGCCTGTGGCGGGCGGGGTGACTTAATTGCTGGTATTTCTCCACAGCTAAGACTTCAACCCAGAGTAACTGTTTCACTGGGGTCAAACAGAGACCAGCTGAAAATAAGACAGAACCACTTAGCCCAACCACACCAAATAAGTCCCCAGTTTCTCAGGCTGTAGCACTGTATGGGTCCTCAGCAAAGCTCCAGGGGAAAAGTCAAATGGTGTAAAATAATCACAGGGCGGAATCAGCGGAAAAATGATGGTAACATGAATAGCCAGAACAGATCAACCTCCCCAAAAAAGATATGGCAAATGTAACTGAAGATCCCATTCATAAACAGCTGGCCGAGATGTCAGAAATCGAATTCAGAATTTGGATTGCAAACAAGATTAATAGAATAGAGGAAAATTTGGAATTAGAAATTCAAAGAGAAATACAAAAGTCAGAATTAGAAATTTGATGAGAAATTCAAAAGTTGTCTCAAGAATTTAATGAATTTAAAGACAAAAGCACCAAAGATTTTGATGCATTGACTGAAGCAAGAATTTGCAGCCCTCAAAGATCTGAAAAATACAGTAGAATCCCTCAGTAACAGAGTGGAGCAAGCAGAAGAAAGGGTTTCTGACATTGAAGACAAAGCTTTTGGATGCTCCCAAACTCTCAAAGAGGAAGAGAAATGGAGAGCAAAAACAGATCATTCTCTCAGAGGGCTCTGGGATAATTCAAAGGAGGTTAATATCTGCCTCATTGGAATCCCTGAAAATGATGAAGCGGCCTCGCAAGGCACAGAGGCCCTTCTCCATAAAATTATGAAAGAGAATTTTCCAGACATGCCAAGAAATTCAGATAGCAGACAGTTTCAGAACGCCAGCACAGCTCAATCTGAATAAGACATCCCCCAGGCATACCATAATTCACTTCACTAGTGTTAATATGAAAGAGAAAATTCTGAAAGCAGCCAGATGTAAGAAATCCATTACCAACCAAGGGAAGAATATCAGAATGACTGCAGATCTCTCTGATGAAACTTTTCAAGCCAGAAGAAAGTGGTCATTGACTTTTAATCTCCTAAAACAAGGTAACTTTCAACCCCAGATCCTATATCCAGCTAAACTGAGTTTCATTTATGATGGAGAAATTAAATACTTTAATGACATTGATATGTTGAAGAAATTTGCAATAACCAAACCAGCTCTTCAGGATATTCTCAGACCAATCCTCCATAATGACCAGCCCAATCCTCTACCACAAAAATAAACTCACTCAGAAACTTTTGATCAAACTCCAACTTCCACAGTGGCGAAAGGATCAAAAATGTCCATTGGACTTTCGAAAAACTCTATACTCAAAATTTTACCAGACTTATTAATATTCTCCATTAATATGAATGGGTTAAACTGTCCTTTAAAGAGGCACAGGTTAGCTACCTGGATACAAAAACTTAAGCCATATATTTGCTGCATACAAGAGTCACCTCTTACCTTAAAAGATAAATATAGACTCAGCATGAAAGGATGGTCATCCATATTTCAGGCAAATATTAGCCAGAAAAAAGCAGATGTTGCAATTCTATTTGCAGACATAATAGGCTTTAAACCAACAAAAGTAAGGAAGGATAAGAATGGTCACTTCATATTTGTTAATGGTAATACTCAATATGATGTGATTTCAATTATTAATATCTATGCACCCAAAGAGAATGCACCTCAATTTATAAGAGAAACTCTAACAGACATGAGCAACTTGATTTCCTCCAGCTCCATAATAGTCGGAGATTTCAACACTCCCTTGGCAGTGTTGTATCGATCATCCAATAAGCAGCTGAGCAAAGAAATTTTAGATTTAAACCTAACCATCCAACATTTGGATTTAGCAGACATCTACAGAACATTTCATCCCAACAAAACTGAATACACATACTTCTCTTCAGCCTACGGAACTAACTTCAAAATCAATCACATTTTAGGTCATAAGTCTAACCTCAGTAAATTTAAAGGAATAGAAATTATTCCTTGCATCTTCTTGGACCACCATGGAATAAAAGTTGAACTCACTAACAACAGGAATCTGTATACTCATACAAAAACATGAGTTAAATAACCTTATGCTGAATGATAGCTGGGTCAGAAGAAAATTGCCAAATTTTTGGAACAAAATGACAATGAAGACACGAATTATCAGAACCTCTGGAATACTGAAAAGGCAGTCCTAAGAGGGAAATTTATACCACTGCAAGCCTTCCTCAAGAGAACAGAAAGACAGGAAGTTAACCACTTAATGGGACATCTCAAGCAACTGGAAAAGGAAGAACATTTCAACCACAAACCCAGTAGAAGAAAAGAAATAACCAAAATTAGAGCAGAATTAAATGAAATGGAAAACAGTAGAATTATACAACAGATCAATAAATCAAAAAGTTCGTCTTTTGAAAAGGTCAATAAAATAGACAAACCTAAAAAAAAAAAATAGATAAATCTTTGGCTAACCTAACGAGGAAAAAAAGAGTAAAATCTCCAATTTCATCAATCCGAAACAACAAAGACAAAATAACAACAGACTCCTCAGAAATTCAAAAAATCCTTAATGAATATTACAAGAAACTTTATTCTGAGAAATATGAAAATCTGAAGGAAATGAACTGATACTTGGAAGCATGTCACCTTCCAAGACTTAGCCAGAATCAAGTGGAAATGTTCAACAGGCCAATATCAAGTTCTGAAATAGCATCAACCATACGAAATATCCCTAAAAAGAAAAGCCCGGGACCAGATGGCTTCACGTAAGAATTCGACCAAACCTTTAATGTGGAACTAGTACCTATATTACTCAACCTGTTCCAAAATGTAGAAAAAGAAGGAAGACTACCCAACATGTTCTATGAGGCAAACATCACCCTGATCCCCAAAACAGGAAAAGACCCAACAAGAAAAGAAAATTATAGACCTATATCACTAATGAATATAGATGCAAAAATAGTCAACAAGATCGTAACAAACAGAATCCAGCAACACATCAAACAAATTATACATCATGACCAAGTTGGTTTTATCCCAGGGTCTCAAGGCTGGTTTAATATACATAAATCTATACATATAATCCAGCACATAAACAAATTAAAAAGCAAAGACCATATGATTCTCTCAATTGATGCATGAAAAGCTTTTGATAATATCCAGCATCCCTTCATGATCAGAACACTTAAGAAAATTGGTATAGAAGGGACATTTCTTAAACTGATACAGGCCATCTACAGCAAACCCACAGCCAATATCTTATTGAATGGGGTTAAATTGAAATCATTTCCACTCAGGTCAGGAACCAGACAAGGCTGCCCATTGTCTCCACTGCCCTTTAACATTGTAATGGAAGTTTTAGCTACCGCAATTAGGGAAGAAAAGGTGATCAAGGGTATCCATATAGGGTCAGAAGAGATCAAACTTTCACTCTTCACAGATGATATGATTGTATATCTGGAAAACACTAAGGATTCTACTACAAAACTCTTATAAGTGATCAAGGAATACAGTAGTGTTTCAGGCTACAAAATCAACACTCATAAATCGGTAGCCTTTATATATACCAACAATAGTCAAGCTGAAAAAACAGTTAAGGACTCTATTCCATTCACAGTAGTGCCAAAGAAGATGCAATATCTGGGAGTTTATCTAACAGAGGACGTGAAGGATCTCTATAAAGAGAACTATGAAACTCTAAGAAAGGAAATAGCTGAAAATGTTAACAAATGGAAAAACATACCATGCTCATGGCTGGGAAGAATCAACATTGTAAAATGTCCATACTACCCAAAGCAATATACAATTTTAATGCAATCCCTATTAAAGTTCCACTGTCATACTTTAAAAATCTTGAAAAAATACTTCGTTTTATATGGAATCAGAAAAAAACCTCATAGCCAAGACATTACTCAGAAATAAAAACAAAGCAGGAGGAATCACGCTACCAGACCTGAGACCGTACTATAAATCCATAGTGATCAAAACAACATGGTACTGGCACAAAAACAGAGAAGTAGATGTCTGGAACAGAATAGAGACCCAAGAGATGAATGCAGCAGCTACTTACCATTATTTGATCTTTGACAAGCCAATTAAAAACATTCAGTGGGGGAAAGATTTCGTATTTAACAAATGGTGCTGGGTGAACTGGCTGGCAACCTGTAGAAGACTGAAACTGGACTCACACCTTTCACCATTAATTAAGATAGACTCTCACTGGATTAAAGATTTAAAATTAAGACATGAAACTATAAAAATACTAGAAAAGAGTGCAGGGAAACCACTCGAAGAAATCAGTCTGGGTGAGTATTTTATGAGGAGGAACCCCTGGGCAATTGAAGCAGCTTCAAAAATACTACTGGGACCTGATAAAACTGAAAAGCTTGTGCACATCCAAGAACACAGTAAGTAAATCAAGCAGACAGCCCTCTGAATGGGAGAAGATATTTGCAGGTTATGTCTCCGACAAAGGTTTAATAACCAGAATCCACAGAGAACTCAAACGTATAAGCAAGAAAAGAACAAGTGATCCCATCGCAGGCTGGGCAAGGGACTTGAAGAGAAACTTCTCTGAAGAAGACAGGAACACGGCCTACAGACATATGAAAAAATGCTCATCATCTTTAATCATCAGAGAAATGCAGATCAAAACTACCTTGAGATACCATCTAACTCCAGTAAGATTAGCCCATATCACAAAATCCCAAGACCAGAGATGTTGGTGTGTATGTGGAGAAAAGGGAACCCTTTTACACTGCTGGTGGGAATGCAAATTAATACATTCCTTTTAGAAAGATGTTTGGAGAACACTTAGCTATCTAAAAATAGATATGCCATTCAATCCTATAATTCCTCTACTAGGTATATACCCAGAAGACCAAAAATCACATTATATCAAAGATATTTATACCAGAATGTTTATTGCTGCCCAATTCACAGTTGCTCAGTCATGGAAAAAGCCCAAGTGCCCATCAATCCACGAATGGATTAATAAATTGTGGTATATGTACACCATGGAATATTATGCAGCCTTAAAGAAAGATGGAGACTTTACCTCTTTCATGTTTAAATGGATGTAGCTGGAACATATTCTTAGTAAAGTATCTCAAGAATGGAAGAAAAAGTATCCAGTGTACTCAGCCCTACTATGAAACTAATTTATGACTTTCATATGAAAGATATAACCCAGTTATAACCTAAGAATATGGGGAAGGGGGAGAGGGAGGCAAGGGAGGGGGGAGGATGGGCAGAGCAAGAGTGATTGGTGGGATTACACCTGCGGTGCATCTTACAAGGGTACATATGAAACTTAGTAAATGTAGGATATAATTGTCTTAACACAATAACTAAGAAAATTCCAGGAAGTCTATGTTAACCAGTGTGATGAAAATGTGTCAAACTGTTTATAAAACCAGTGTATGGTGCCTCATGATCACATTTATGTACACAGCTATGATTTAATATTAATTTAAAAAAAAAGAAAGAAATTCCTAGAAACATATCACATACCAAGACTGAATCTTGAAGCCAGAGGAAGATATAGTTACATATATAAAAATTATGAACTGTAGCTAATTATAAGATTGAAACAGTAATCAAAAAACTCCCAACAAAGAAAAGCCCAGGACCTTATGGGTTCCCTGGAAAATGCTACCTAATATTTAAAAAATAATTGATGGTAATCCTTCTCAAACTCTTTCGAAATATTAAATAGGAAGGAGCACTTCAAAACTCATTTTCTACAGGCATTACCTCCATATCAAAGCCAAAGACACTACAGGAAAAGAAAACAATGGGACAATATCCTCAGTAAAAACAGATATAAAAATCCACAATAAAGTACTAATAAATTGAATTCAACAGCACATTAAAAGGACTATGCACCATGACTCTTTGGGATTCATACCTAGGATCCAAGGATGATTCGATATACAAAAAAAATTAATGTAATATACCAAATTAACAGTATGGAGGATAAAAATCACATGATCATCTCAATAAAGGCAGAAAATTATTTGATAAAATTCAACATCCTAGGATAAAAACTCTCAACGAATTACTTCTTCCACAGTTCCAAATTCATAGTGAAGTCCAAACCCCTCATGTAAGTTTATTACAGAGGTAATGAGGTTAAAATTACATCATTAGGATAGGTCCTAATCCAATATTACTAGAATATTTACAAAAGGGAGGGAATTTGGAGACAGACATGCACATGAAGATGGTCATTCACACCAAAAGAAAAAATCTAAAAGTAGGTTAGACACAGATAAAGGAATATTGATGGTTTTTAAGAGAAGTCTGACGAAATTATAGAAGTTACACAAGGAGAAAAAGATATGGAAAATGTGGAAAAGATGTTGAGTCATGGAAGATTGAATGAGAAGATTTAAATGTACTTCTAGAAGAATAGAAAAAATAAAAGTGGTGAAACCTATTATTAAAACAAATAATAATATTTTCCTGTTGATTTTTTAAAAAACCTAAATCCTCTAAGATGAAAAATGAATCTCAAAGAAGAAAAGAAAAATAAGTCTACATTTAGATGTGCCACAGTAAAATTGCAAAACACTAATGACAAAAAGGTCTAAAAAACAGGGAGAAAAGATTTCTCAAATACAATGCCAAAAATCCAGCCTATTTTTAAAAAATATAAAAATTAATAAAATTTTTCTTCATCAAAATCAAAAACTTTTCTTTGAAATATATTGTATCTTAAATAAAAGGAATTGGAAAGAATTCTCAAGTTAATTAAAAACAATTTCCCATATTTTTAATCAAAAAGTATTTGGACATTTACCAAAGAAAATACATAGGTGGTAAATAAGTATATGACAATATGGTCAGGGAAATATTAGTGTTTAGGGAAATGCACATTAAAACCACAATGAGATAGCAAAATGCATCTATTAGAATTTCTAAAATTAAAAAAGAATGACTATATCAAGTTTTGCAAGAATAAGAAAGGCCAGAAGTCTTACTGGTAGGGGGATGTTAAATTGTATAACCACTAAGAAAAACAGTCTGGCAATTTATATAAGAGCTAAATGTTCATTTACCATGAGATCCAGCCAATCCATTCATCAGTATTTACCAAGGAAAAATAAAAGCGTATGTCAAAAAGAACTTGCATAAGAATCACAAGAATGTTTATAACAGCCACCCTTCCTTCCCTCCCTTTCCCTTCCCTTCCCTCCCCTCCCCTCCCCTTCCCTTCCTTTCCCTTCCCTTCCCACCCCTCCCCTTCCCTTCCCTCCTTCCTTCCTACCTTCCTTCCTTTTTTTTCTGCTAGAATGCTGTGGCCTCAGTCTAGCTCATAGCAACCTTAAACTCCTGGCTTCAAATGATCCTTCTGCCTCAGCCTCTGAAGTAGCTGGGACTACAGGCACCAGCCACCATGCCCAGCTAACTTCTTCTATTTTTTTTTTTTTTTTTTTTGAGACAGGGTCTCACTATCCTACCCTCAGTAGAGTGCTGTAGCGTCACAGCTCACAGCAACCTCAAACTGTTGGGCTTAAGCAATTCTCTTGCCTCAGCCTCCCAAGTAGCTGGGACTACAGGCGCCCACCACAACACCTGGCTATTTTTTTTGTTGTAGTGGTCGTTGTTTAGCAGGCCCAGGCCAGATTTGAACCCACCAGCCTCCGTGTACATGGCCAGCACCCTACCTACTGAGCTGCAAGCACCGCCACTTTTTCTATTTTTAATAGAGATGTGGCCTCACTCTTATTCAGGCTGATCAAGCAGTCTTCCTACCTCGGCTTCCCAGAATGCTAGTATTACAGGCCTAAGCCACTGTGCCCAGCACTGCAGCCTTATTTCTAATACTCCAAAACTAAAAACAATCCAAAAGTCCATCATCAGAGGAATGAACAAACTGGTTTATGTAACAATTAAATAGTATTTGCAATAAAAGAAATGAAGTGTGTATGTGTGGATGTATCCAAAAATAACAATGAAGAGGGCAGTGCCTGTGGCTCAAAGGAGTAGGGCTCTGTCCCCATATGCTGGAGGTGGTGGGTTCAAACCCAGCCCAGACCAAAAGCTGCAAAAAAAAAAAAAAAGAAAAAAGAAAAGAAAAAGAAAATAGCTGTGAAGAATGAAAAAAGTCCAACCAAGAAAAGACTACCTATCACTTTATCCTATTTATGGAAATTTCTAGAAAATGCAAATTATTATATAGATACAGAAAGCAGATCAGTGATTGCTTAGAAAATGGGGGGATGGGAGAACAAGAAGAGTTTGGAGGTGGAATTACAAAGAAGCATAAGAAAAGTTTTTGGAATGATTAACAAGTTTATTATCTTCTTTATGCTTATGGTTTCACAAGTATAAAACTATGTCAAAACTTATCAAAGTGTACATTTTAAATATGTGCAAAATTTAACAAATTGTACACTTTAGTATCATTTATGCCTTAGGTGAGCAGTTTTTAGATTTTCATAAATAAAGCATAACAGCTAACAGGTGTATGCTATAATAGATAACCTTCAAATGAGCAGAGGTATTGAAAAAGAGAGAGAACTAATCAACCTAACAAAGCAAAGCAGAGTGAAGGGAAAAAAACTGAAAGGGTGGGTTTCAGAAAAAACATAATGAATAAGACACATAAAATGAGAATTATAAAAATATGGCCTAATATGTGTGTGTACGCAATCAGTCCTAACTCCATCTCAGTTCTACTGCCTGGATGGCTAACTGACATACCTAGTCCCATCCCTAGAGTTTCTAATTTGGCAGGTCTAGAGTGGGATAGGATATCCAAGTTTTTCCCCACATGATTCCAACATTCAACCATGTTTCACCCCCATAGTTGAAATTTTCATACACTTATGTTCTGTAAAATATAATCCAACCCATATAAACTATCTTGAAGTCTTTATTATGGTGGTGTCATTTGACATGCCTGTTTTAACATTACCAAGTTAAAATGTAAGTATAGTTTTATCTTATTTTGCTTTTCAATTATATTTAAACAACTAGCCTTGGACCTAAATATGAGCTGCATCCAAACCAGGGATGAGTAAAGAAATACTAAAGTTCAAGGACAGAGTTATGATATTTATTGCGCACACTATTTGATAATGTTTATATGAAGATATTTAATGAATTGAGATTTTTGGCCAAATCAATATGGTTTGATCAAAATATCATGTACTTCCTTTAAGGATAAAGCCTAGATTAACCTAAATGTATGAAGGGAGGAAAATACATAAATAAGACAAAATAGCTATCTTAATTATCTCAGATGGCATGATTGAAAAAGTAATGCATTTTATTAACAGAGGGCCCTACAAATTTTTCAGAATATTATAGGAGTACACATATTTTGGTTACATAATTTGCTCTTGTACAGTTTGAGTCAAAGTTGTAAGTGTGCCTTCCACCCAGATGGCATGTATTGTACCCATCAGGCATGAATGTACCCATCCCCTCCTCTTCCCTCCCACCTGCTTGGTTTCTGTTTTACATTTTGTTTTAACTTTTCTCGTGATAAAAAACTTTTAATGTCTTGTCCTGCTGGGAAGCAAACAGATTTATTTTTTCATAATTTTTTATAATTAAAAATATTTTAATGACATCAAAAATAACATATGCATCCCCAATATTACTCCACAGAAAAATGGAAGAGAGGATCATGTCATCCCATAGCCATTCTCTTAACATGTAGATCATATTTTACACATTCTCCAAGACCTCCATAGTGCATATTTTGTTAGTGGTATAGTTCATAGACCTTGGTTATTTGATCTATACACCACAATATATGCCATAAAAATACACAAATCCAGTTTACAACATCTGCAAAACTATTAGGCATTAAATACCAACACCTCTATAGCGATATTGTGAGTTCAGAAGAAGCCAATGTCCTAACACACTCATTTTCTCTCTTGCAAGTAGAACGAAGACTATAACTCCATTTTTATTAAAAAGTATACTTCTTATTATAATCTTAGATTGTATTAGTTAGCTGATTAAAAAGAGAAAATGGGAACTGAGAAGTAGGAATCTTACAGATATTAAAATAGGAATTTAGGGAAAGACACATTCAAACACTGTTAGAGTGAATATAAATTGCTATAATTTGAATAATCTGAATAATAAAATGCACAAACCCTTTGACCTGGCAATTTCACTCAAAATATTATCCTATGAATACACTTAAACAAATGCATAAGAAATTTTCTATGTGGTATTGTTTATACCACAAATACAATTAAAAAACAAAACTTAAAACTATTTAAATGTCCATCACTAGGGTGGTGGTTAATTAAATTATGACATAACCATAAAATGGAATTTTATGTAACCATTAAAAAGAATGAGGTAGCTCTGCTTGTATTGTTATTACAAGCTCTCCAAGACTTATATTATTAGGTACTTATAGGTACATAACAGTGTGACAATGCTCTCATTGGTGTCTTGACAAAGATATGTGTGTATGTAAATAGATATATAAATGTACACATAGACCATAGGCATACAGACATGTCATATGTACGTAAACATTATCTGGAAGAATGTCTCAATATAACAAATTATTGATGTTTTTTTTCTGCAGAGTTATTTCTTCAGGAAAGTCAGTTTTTTCATCATTTACTTCACAACTTGAATATTTTATCATGAGCATGTTTTCTTTGTAATGATGACATCAGTTCTTAAGAGAACTAGCTGGTAGCAGCTAAGAATCTAAACTTCCATTTATACAAGCATATGAATACAAATCCATTAGAACATCTTTGTGTTCTAAGAACTTGAGCAAACTAAATCCATGAAAATGTCTTTGCCTTCTAAGAACCTTTGCAAAGCTAAATTCAACATGAGTCTTCTTTTCTAGAATCAAAACAGTAATTATAATGTATCTTGATTCATTTTTCTTCATGCTGGATTCCAGTAATTTATAAAGTGTGGAGCCCTGTTAAATCAACCTCATTTTGTAATTCTTGAGACACCTTCACCTTGTTTGTAGTATCATAGAGTGGATTGTTCTTCTCGGTGTAGCTGGCATAAGGTTGCATTTCATCCTAAGAAAGAACTCAAACTCAAAATCACTTCAAAAAATTACTACAGAAACTCCTGGTGTTTTTCTAACAGGTGCCCCCAGCTTTGGTGTCTATCAAGAGTGCTTATATTTGTGTCCCTGGGCTTGTATGAACATAAGAACAGGCTTTATTCTAATATTTTATCAAAAAACTACTTCTTAATTACTTAAATCTGAGTAAGATGATGGTTGAATGAAAGTGGAAATGGAAGTGAATGTAGTGATACAAAAAGAATTTTATGAAGGATCTGAAGATTGCGTAAGTTAGGGGTGATGAGAGATTAAGGAGCAGCATATGTTAGAAGCTGAATAAGATAGAAATGATGATGGTATTGAAACAGGGAAGTCAGGAATTAGGTGTGGGAGGAAATGCCAATTCAGTTTCTCCAAACATTAAATTCCTAGTGTGTCATTTTAAGAGTTATTGGTAGGTAATAAAATAATTATACCCACTACCATTGTAAAATCAGAATTGTTTGTTTTTCAAATGAAACACTAATATTGATACAAATTACAAATTATGTTACTAGGTTTTAAACTGGGTAGCCTAAAATCTGCAAATATTCTTTTTTTCTTACCTCTTCAAAAACTGGAGAAGCTTCTGTTTTGTTCACTTTACATTTTCTAGAAAAATAAAATAAGCTGGAGTGAATGGACAAAGAATCCTTATTTACCCTGAAAATGGAACACACACACCACACACACACACACACACATGCTATTGACAATTGTGGTTCATTTTCATAGAAGCCATAATAAATCAGAAAGGAACTATAAGAAATGAGTGAAGAATACTGTTTGTGTTTTACATACCTAAATAAGAAAATTCAGGATTGAGGAAAAGGAAGTGAAATTATGCAATAGGAACTAAATGCACTAGAATACATGTGACACCTCCTGTTTGGTTCATGAAAATAATTGTAATTATTTTTCCAAATAAAACAAATTAGCATGTACTCTTTCCTAAGATCCTACCCTAAATGGCCTAATTCACTATGCTTGCATGCCTGAGCTACCTAGCCAAATCCCTCTCATCATTCGAAGTATTCCAAGTCTAACATCTTCAGAATACTCTTTCCAATTTATGAGAAATTTGATGTTAATATCCTAATTTCCATAGTCAATGCCATATTTCTGGCTCTTTTCTAGCCAATAAAGCTGAAGAAGAAAAAACATTCATCAGTCAATACCTGCAGCAATTGATTGTCAAAAACCCAAAGGGTCCCACGATGATCAAAATCAAAACAATGAGGATAATAATAATATGTAATTTTGCTAATTGGTTGGTATCTGTAACAGTGAACACAAACATATATGTTTAACTGTGGTGCATACAAACAATGAAATATTATTGCTAAGAACATATGAACTACTACTCCATGAAAAGACATGGAGAGCCTCCAAATGCATGTTACTAAGGGAAAGAAGCCAAATTGAAAAGGCTACTTACTGTGTGATTCCAACTATGTAGCACTCCAGAAAAGGCAAAACTATGGAAAAAAATCACTGGTTGCTAGAAGTTGAGTGGAATAGAGAGATGAATAGACAGAAGACAGAGGATTTTGAATGCAGTGATACAATTCCCTGTGTCACTAAGAAAGTAGATACATATCATATGTCATACATGTCGGAAACCCAAGAATACAGAACAACCATAGTGAAGCCAATAGTTTGTAACAATGAAGTCTAGGTCATCAATTATTAGCAATGCAACACTGTTGCACAGTGCTTGGGTAGAGGCAGGGGTTACATGGGAACTTTGTCTATTTTTCCCTCAATTTTGTTATAACTGTTCAAAAAATAAAATCTATTAAAAAATAAATATATGTACATATATGTATTTTTCAATGCTGTCCAGAGTAGGAACCATCAAATATTAAAAAAGGGTATATAAGGTAGGGGGAAAGTGTGGGCTAAAGGTCAGGAATTTCTTGGAAGGTCCTTCCTAGAAGTCTGCAGAACAGGTGCGTCAAACCCCTGCCCACCAGCACAGCATACTTCCCCAACCTAGTGAAGATCCACTGGACAGACTCCAGAGTCAAAGATCCAGACATCATGAACAGTGGAGATGAGGGGATAGACGCGAGATGTATTAAAGGGTTCTCAACTGAGTGCTCACCTGCGCACGTGCGCGTGCACACACACACATACACACACACTCCCAGAACACTGACAGTCAGGCTTCTCTCTCCCAGTCAACAGACTGGTAGGTTATTTTCTGCAAGAGCCTGAACAGACCCAGAAAAAAAGCCTTCAGACATATAACAAATCCTCAATTTCAGTAAAAATCATTTATCTCCTTTTTACTATGTTAAAGTTAACTAGTTCACAAGACCCAGCTACAGATAGACGAGCTTCCAATTAGCTCTTTGGTGCTCACTTTGAAAAAAATCCATTAGCCAAGGATTTCCAAAGACTTCAGAAAAGTCTCATAAATGAAAGAAAGAAATTATACACACACAACACACGTCTTCAAAGCAGAAGAAACTGAGATGCAATAGGCCCAGAACTAAGCAGAGAATCGAAGCAAAAAGAACATCCAGGACAATTGCTGCTCAGTGTGTCTGAGACCAACCGGGACAGATTAGACCAAGAGCATGAAAAACTCCACAGAAGTGACATATTACCCAGTGGTCCTGACCGCATGGAAACCATCACTAAGGGGCTCTCAGGTTTGTGAGTGGGCTTAGTGAGAATTCACAAAAGGTACATAAGTTTTTGAGGAAACAAAAAAAGTAAAAATTATGAAATCCAAGAAAAACAAAAGTTATTCAAAAGAGAAACCACAAGTTTATTCCTTGATTCAGCACTGAACAATACTTACATATTCAACTTAATGTGAACACCGGCTGTTTAATCGTACAAAAATGGGTATGTCACTCAATATCATGTCTGAGCATATGGAAGACAGTACTTCTAAATCTACATCACCATAAGACGAAGTGGGTACATAATATCTAAATTTCATATAGTAAGAAATAAGCAGGAGCATGTGATTTAGAAAAATAGAACTAATTGCTAGAAGAAATGATTATCAGTTTCACAGGACCTGCCTCTGGGAAGTTGAATGAGTGAGTGTGGAGAGGTAGGGTGGGAAAAGCATGGGTAGAGCTGAAGTTTTCATAGAGTCTGATGAAACAATTTGACTTCAAACTATATATATGTGGATTAAATGAATTTAAATACCAAGAAATGAAAGTAGGATCAGAGTAGAGAATGAAGAATAGAAGCAATGATGAACTCAATCGTAGATGTTATTTGAGACGATAAAGAAATTCCCCCAGAAAGAGCCTGGAGGAGAAAAGTTTGGCGATCTAAAAGCACAGGAAGGAAAAGTATGAGTGACTTTATTCTTCTAAGAAAGCTTTAAGTGCTTCTTTCAAATTATAATTTATCTTTCCATTAACCCTAAGGATTCTTTCAAAAGTATCTATTGATGCCAATTAAGTGACAGAATAGAAGTGATTAAAAGGCAGAATAAACAACATTCCAAAATAAGGCTTTTTACAACAAATTGCTGTATTTTTCTTTTCTATTTATCTTTTTATTGTGGGTAAAAGGAAGATAAAGTAGAGGGCAGAGAAATCCTCCTTGAACAAAATTTCTCTGCATGTTCTGTGTCCTTCTAACTCCTCAGAAAGAATGAAAAAATAAAAAACCAGAAGATTTACTAACCGGGAAGCAGCTTTTTGCACAGACTCTTGTTACCAGTCAAATGGGAGACAGAGCAGGTCACAGCAGTCACATTGGGGTCCTCCCAGGCACATGTACTCTGGACAGTCACTGTGCCATTGGCCCAATAGTCTTCCTTAGTGTCACAATCATCCCTCTCTGGGGTCCAGGAGATGTGTGCAGCTGGCTTCCCTGCTACTGCCTTGCACACCACAGTTCTATTCCTGCTTAGAAACAGGGTCACTTCAGGGGGAACTGCAGAGATGTAAGGAAAAATGCTTCAGTCTTAAAGTAAGGGATACGGAATCTGGACAGACATTTGTTTTAGTCACAAATGTAGTGACATGAAATACCACAGTATGTGGTGTTCCTTACCTAATACTTGGAGGTGATACTCATGCAGGAAATTCCCACCAACTGAAGCTATTGTACACTTGTAATACCCATCGTGAGAGATGGCCACTGGACCAATTTGAAGGTCAGGATTCTCCTCAGGTCTGGAGACCCATGTTATTCTGTCATCAGTACAGTTGATTTCCTTGGTCTCGTCTGTGTCACTCCTATATGCTTTTGTACAGGAAGGCTTGTCTCTGAGGCTTATTTTCCATGTTGTTACCACTCTTGTCAATGGGGTACAAGAGGGCAGCGGAGCACAGCCATGTGGGCAGCGGAGCACAGCCATGGTATCCATCACCACAGGCACTGAAATGTTAACTGAACATACATACACACACCAAGGGAGAAGGATAAAAGAAAATCTTGATAAAGAACTTCATGTGTTAAATTTATCGACAGCATATGACATGAACTTGTACTACATACTAACTTTGCTTCTGATAATATTCCAGAAGTATTACACTTACATAAGAAATTAACATTTAAAACTATAGCATATTAAACCCAATTGAGAAAATAAAAAAATTTCTCCTGTATTATGCACTATTAGAAAACCAGTATGTATCATGAAGCATTTTGAAACTACTTCAGGAGTTTTAATATCTAATAGCAACAAAACAAGAAAAAAGACTTAAATGTAAAGGCAATATTCTAAATCTAATCTTATGATGGAAGAGACTATTATATCTATCATACAATTCATGAAATAATTAGTAGTGTTCTTGTTTTCTCCTAAGGTTTGAACACAAAATATCAGTGAAATCAGAACTAAATGTTTTTCCCTGTGGTTATTTCAGATAAACATAAATGTGGGAAGTATATGTTTCTTTCATTAAAAGTAATAACATGGCATTCAGGGGGAGCTAGCTGGACATTTTAGAATTTATTTTTTTATTTAAAAAAATCACAAAGTCAATGATATCCACAGATCTTTTATAACATCTGTAATTTCACCAGGTAAGACATCACATAAAAATGGAAAATGATAACCAGGTGCAGTGGCTCACACCTATAATCCTAGCACCGTGGGAGGCTGAAGCTGGAGGATCACTAGAGGTCATGAGTTCAAGACCAGCCTGAGCAAGAGCAAGACCTGTCTCTACTAAATATAGAATAACTAGCCAGGCATTGTGGCAAGTGACCATAGTCCCAGTTACTTGGGAGGCTGAGGCAGGAGGATCACTCAAGCTCAGGAGTTTGAGGTTTCTATTAGGCTGATGCCATAGCACTCTACCCAGGGTGACAAAGAAAGACTGTCTCAAAAAAAAAAAAAAAGAAAGAAAGAAAGAAAAGAAAAGAAAAAGAAAAACTAATTATGCACACTGATGAGATGCTGAAAAATATTTGTTTCTGGTGAAAAAATAGTTTAGTCCATAATTGAAAAAAAAAAAGATTTGTTTTCTTCTAGATGTTTTCCATAAAAAAGATTTTATTGAAAACGTATGACATTATGAAACATAGCTTGTGGAACACTTTCCCTTCCTTTTTTGTTAGTCACACATATACCCCCAGATAGTTTAGCTATGAACCTTGCTTGCAGATTTTGTGTTTGTATGTTCAATATAATTATCACAAGTAACATAGAAGCTGACCTCTTTTGTTAATCTTTTCAGGTAAAAATTAAGCCAGGATCCTAGAAGAATCTTCTAACATAGAACCTCAGGCTTCCCATAAACCGATAACTATGTGTCCATGACTGATAGGAGCCTACTGAGAAATGATAGTATCTGTCATATCATCTGTCATCTGCAATAGGGACAAGTGTCAGTAATGGTATTACTGTAACCTGAGCTGGACCAGCTATAGTGGGACATTTTTGTTTATGTAAACAAAACAAGTTTTTGCTAAACTTCTCTCTTCTCTCTTATTTTTGTGTCACCTGTCTCTCTGTGGCACTGAAGCCGGGCATTTCATGGTCCAATAACAATCACATAACTAGATGAAGACAGAGGCAGGACTTTCACACAGATCTGAGAGGCACTTATATCCACTCTCTTTTCACCACCTCAACTTAGCAAAGGTTCAGAGACAAGCAAGAACATGGCTTGTTTGGGAACAACTGGAGAGTTCCTCAGCCCACAATGCTCAGATAACCATATTCTTCACATAGTCACAAGGCTTCCCCCAGCCAGGACATCGCCTAATGTTTCTACAAAGTTCGACCCTCCATCCCCCTGGTACTGGCCACTGCAAAAGGAAGCATGTTACCTTCTGAGAGAGGTACTGAAGAGTTCTGTATCATCTGATTTCCATCCGTATTTGAACTATTTGAAGCTAGAAAATATAGAGAGAAAAATAATGAAACCAAGTTTATGTATTCAGAGTGGAAGCCACTATCTCACATAGTTTTATTCAATAGAATAGACAATCAGGCAAGCATAACTAAAATTATGCGAAACTCAATTCAATAAAATAAGGGAACAATTACATTTAACAAAATAATATATATCATAAAAAGAAACAAATGGAAATCTTTGGGCTGAAAAATTCAATAAAACAATTTTAAATGCAATCTAGAGATTCAACAACAGACTAGACTAAGCAGAGGAAAGAATGTCTAAGCTTGAATACAGGACATTTGAAATAACTCAGGCAGATAAGAGAAAATATTTTTTTAAAAAGGTATGAAGAAAGCCTATAGGACTTATGGGACACAGTAAGTGAATAAATATTTACATTATGAAAATTCCAGAAGAAGAGAATAGAAAAGTCATAGAAAATGTATTTAATGAAATTATAGCAGAAAACTTCCCAAGTCTTGGGAGAGAAATGTATATGCAGATCCAGAAAGCACAACATTTTCCAAAAATATTTAACCCAAACAAGTCTTCTGTAAGACAGAGATAGCATAGTTAAATTATCAAAAGACAAAGACAAAGACAAAAAAAGGATTTTTTTTTTTTTTTTTTTTTTTTTTTGTAGAGACAGTTTCACTTTATTGCTCTTGGTAGAGTGCTGTGGTGTCACACGGCTCACAACAGCCTCCAACTCCTGGGCTTAGGCGATTCTCTTGCCTCAGTCTCCCGAGTAGCAGGGACTACAGGCGCCCGCCACAACGCCCAGCTATTTTTTGGTTGCAGTTTGGCCGGGGCTGGGCTTGAACCCGCCACCTTCGGCATATGGGGCCGGCGCCCTACTCACTGAGCCACAGGCACTGCCCAAAAAAAGGATTTTTAAAACAGCGAGAGAAAAGCATCAAGCCTCATAAAAGGGAATCCACATTACGCTAAGAGCATATCTCTCAGAAGAAGCCTTAGCAGGCCAGGAGAAAATGGGATGATAAATTTAAAGTACTGAAAGGAAAAAAAAACTCCCATCAAGAATATATGTCCAGCAAAGCTATTCTTCAAAATTGATGGAGAAATAAAACTTTTCTCAGACAAGCAAAAACTAAGGAATTCACCACCACTAGACTGACCTTACTGTAAGTCAAATAATTATACATCTGGAAGCAAAAAGAAAATATATATATCCACCATCATGAAAACATGCAAAATTATAAAACTCACAAGGAAAGTTGATAAAAGAAGGAGAAAGAGAAAGTAATAAAATCTTATCCCTACAGAAAACTGCAAAATTAAACAATAAGAAAAGGAATAAGGAACAAGGGATACACAAAACAGGAAACCATCAATAAAATGACTGGAGTAAGTCCTCACCTATCAATAATAACTTTAGATGTAAACAGACTGAACCCCTTAATTGAAAAATATAGACTGGCCAAATTAATTTTTTTAAAAAAGACCCAACTTATTGCTTCATATGACAAACTCACCCCATCTATAAAGACACAAATGAGGGGGAGGGGCAAGATGGCCAACTGGAAACAGCCTCTGACAGAAGCTCCTGTCCAGAGAGAAGGATAATGTCCAGAAAATATCCAATTAAACAGAAGACAGGGAGCCCAGCTGAAAGAGAAGTGAGATAACTGCAGGTCACCCCTGCTGAGGCAAGCTGCGACTCCAAGACAACAATCTTGAGGTACAAAACTCAATCGAAAGGAAAAGTGCCGGACTTCTCCTCCCAGAAAGCTACAGGTTCTTTTTCTCTTTTCCTTTCACTCTTCGTTTGCTCCTGTGCATTTTCTACAGGTGAGCAGTGAACGGAGGATCCCTTGTCTCAACCCATGGGTGTGAGCAGTACGAAGTGGGGACTACTTCCTCCAGAGGGACACTGAGGTGGCTCTGAACATTCTCTTACCAGGCAGAAAAAATTGAATTAATATTTTCCCTGCCATTCTGAATTTCCAGTCCACCCTTCCTCCCTCACCAGATAAACCAGATCCCTAACCACTGCAGAGACTGAGGGAGGAAGCTCATGAGCAGTGCCTCCCCCTCCCTGCCTGCCTGACTGAGTACCCAGCCCTCTGCCCAGACTAACCTGGAGCCCTGCGCCCGCATTCTCCCTGCCCTCCCTGTCTCCAAGTGCAATGTGGGTCCTGAGCCCTGCCCCCATGCCCTCCCTGCCTCTGTGCCACACCTGCCCAGCCGGAGACCCACTGAGGCCACGCGCTGCCCAGCTAGAGACTCACTGAGCCTGTTTGCTGTGCTATGCCCACCCAGCTGGAGACCCACTGAGACTGAGCACCGCACTCCTCCTGGCTTGATACCTGCTGAGGCTGCGCACCAAGCCCACACTGCCTCCATGTCAGGCCTCCACCCAATTAGAATCACCAGTGGAGTAGTGTTCTCCTTGCTGAAGTCACCAGGCACTGGACACTGCCAGAATCATGTGCAGCGTACTCCTGCTGCCAGATCTTGTGCAGCACACACCTAGAACTGCTTCTACAGCCAGAATTCTCTGGCTTTGACAGTGGCAGAAGAGCTGTGCAGGGGCACTTACCAGAAAGATCCAGCAACAATAGAGTGATCACACTGGGGTCTAATCTTGGAGAAACACCCCCCCAACTCTGTGCACTGCCAGATCAAATCAGAACTCACTCTATAGGGATACTGATGCTGCAGAGCGGCAGGGGCAAAGGCGCAGTGGCTAAGGGAGATAAGCATTTGCTGGCCTGGTACCCCCAGGATTAGACTGAGCCCAAGTGGAACACTCACCAGTGGAAATTGAACACCTGAGGCAGGCAGGCCTCAGATCCCACAGGTTGCTGGTAGCCGAGGGCAGTGGCTGGGCCTCAGGGGCATTGACCTTCCTTTGACTCTGACAGGCACTAAGCCCTGGCACTTCACATTATTGAAGGGAGCAGGACTGCAGCCATGCAGAGTCACCAGTGATTGGGCATGAAAAAGGAGCAAAGTGGAGAAAGAGATGCAGCACCCTGGTCCTATTGTACTACCAGGCAGGACTTTCTGACTCTGTAGAGCACTGGAGAGAGCCAAATCTGAGAGCCAGTAGACCTCTGCTATCTAGCTGCTGGGGACTTTTCATACTCTCCCACCTGAGAGTTTGTACTGACTGGGTCAATTGGTTCAGAACCCCTAACTTGGGACAATCACCCAAGGACCCTCTCGGATGATACGCTGATTGTGTAGTAACAGGAAGGGTCGATTTTCCCATTCCAGTTGTGTCTGGGGAGGTGGGGTTTCTTAATTGCTTGTATTTCTTCACAGCTAAGACTTCACCAGAGTCACTGATCCACCAGTATCAGGCAAGAACCAGTTGAATACAAGACTGAGCCACCTAACCCCACCATACCAAGCGGGTTCCCCAAGCCTCAAACTGTAATACTGTACAGGTCCTTTGCAAAGCTAAAGGGGAAAAAGCTGCAGTCATCAGTCTCTGATCCTTAACAAAGGGCTGGTTAACCACAACCCCAGGAAACCCCAATCCAATCTCACCTTACCAGACCACCTATCCAACAGTGAAAAACAATCATGAGGCAGAATCAGTGGAAAAACACTGGCAACATGAACAATCAGAATAGATCAACTTCCCCAAGAAACGATAAAGCAGACACAGCACAAGATCCTATTCACAAACAAATGGCTGAGATGTCAGAAATCGAGTTCAGAGTCTGGATAGTAAATAAGATCAACAACATGGAGGAAATGATGAAATTAGAATTTAAAGCAGAAATTCAAAAGATGTCTCAATAATTCAACGAATTTAAAGGCAAAATGACCAAAAATTTTGACACAATAAAGCAAGAATTTGCAGCCCTCAAAGATTTTAAAAAAACATGGTACAATCCCTCAGTAACAGAATGGACCAGGCAGAAGAAAGGATCTCCGATATTGAAGACAAAGCTTTTGAACACTCCCAAACACTCAATGAGGAAAAAAAAGTGGAGACCAAAAACAGATCATGCTCTCAGAGAGCTCTGGGATAATTCAAAGAGGTCTAATGTTCACCTTATAGGAATACCTGAAAGTGATGCGCTTGCTGTGAAGGATACAGATGCTCTGCTTCATGAAATAACTAAAGAGAAATTTCCAGACATGCCCAGAGATTTGGAAATTCAGATAGCAGACAGTTTTAGAACACCAGCACGACTCAACCCAAATAAAAATTCTCATAGACAGAGGCGGAGCAAGATGGCAGCCGAGTAACAGCTTCCTTGCATCTGGGCACCGTGAGTCTGGGGAGATAGGACTCCAGGCATCTCTGGCTGGTGGGATCTGCCTATGATCACTCCTGAGAGGATACAGGAAATCAGCGAGAGACTTCTGGACCCCAAGAGGAGGACTAAAACAGTGGAAAACCGGCAAGTGGTCGTGTGTGTTCAATCCGTCTAAACCCGCCCACAACTGTAAGTTCAGTAGCAGCAAGACTGCAAACCAGAAAGGCCTTCCTGTGAACTGTTTTGGTGTCTTTGGAAATGGAACTCAGCTGAACTGCCTTAGGGAGAGCCTGAGCGGGAGTGCAGAGAACTTTGGCCTTTGTCTAGGGCCCCAGTCTGAGCCGCTGAGCCAGACGGAGCTAAAAGTGTTTGGCTCTGGGTCACAGGCAGCCATTCTGAGCGATCTGCCCTGGCAAGCTCCGCCCTCAGGGTCACAGAGCTAGAATTGGGTGGGAAATGGTAACCCAGCAACCAAGTAGCCTAAGGGCGGGGTCTGAGCCGCCTTACAGACCTAACCCTCGGGGGCAGAGGGAGACCAGTTTTGGCACACAGGGTAAGTGGATAGCCACTTCAGCACTGATTCCAGCGACAAGCACTTCCCTGGGAAAGCTTCTGCTCAGCAAGTGAACAAGTTCAAAGTGCCTTTTAAGTGGGCTGAAGAGAGATTTAGGGTGTCTACCTGCTGGGGTTTGAGAAACTAGCAGCCTCCAGTCGTATCAGAACTATGATTAACATCTTATACCCCAGAAGACCACATGTTGCCCAGACAATATTCAACAACATATACATACTGCTTTGTTTTTGGTTGTGATTTTTTTTTTTTTTTGGTTTGGCTGGGTTTTTTTGTTTATTTTGAGGTTGTTGATGTTGTTTTGTTTTTTAAGTTCAACCTTTTCCATATAGATCCTTTTTCTTTCTCAATTTTTCTAGTTTCATTATAAGTTCGCATTGCTGCCTATTTCAATAATTAGAACTTCATTTTTGTTAGTGTTTCTACCATTATTATTTGGTTTTCCAGCCAATTTTATCCCGTAAAGTTTTCTGTTTGCTTGTTTTGGTTTGATTTATAGCAATTTTGTCTTTCCTCTCTACTTGGTGGAGGTGGGGTACTGTGTCTGATCAGATTAGCAAAGAGCTACTGACCTCAAGGGAACCACACAACTGGGCACCCCCAGAAGGTGGTTTTTTTTAAGGTTGTATCAAAGTACACTACTGTACACCTATATTGCTCTGTCTCCCTCTTTCTGTGCCTCTCTTCTTTTTGTCAATATTCCTTTTACCAACCCCCTCTCCTTTCTCCATTGTTCTTTTTTTTTCCTATCGCTCAGTCCTCCTTTCTTTCATCCCTTTTTTGCTCTTCAACCTTATCACACATCTGGTCCTGTAACCCTTAGTCCATAGGAATGAGAATTTAAAGAGCAAGAGGAAGTGAAAGGAAAATTAGGGCAAGGAAACAGATAAAAGAAACCACTCATGAGGAAGAATCAGCAGAAAACTCCAGGCAACATGAAGAACCAGTACAGAACAACCCTGCCAAGGGACCATGAGGTAGCTACTGCAGAGGATTCCACCTATACAGAAATGTTAGGAATGACAGAAAGGGAATTTAGAATACACATGTTGAAAACAATGAAAGAAATTATGGAAACAATGAAGGAAACTGCTAACAAAGTGGAAAATAACCAAAAGGAAATTCAAAAAAGAATCAAATAAGAGATGAAGGATATGAAGAATATAAAAAGGATATTGCAGAGCTGAAGGAACTGAAACAGTCAATTAGGGAACTTAAAGATGCAATGGAAAGTATCAGCAACAGGTTAGACCATGCAGAAGAAAGAATTTCAGAGGTAGAAGACAAAGTTTTTGAGATAACTCAGATAGTAAAAGAGGCAGAAAAGAAGAGAGAGAAAGCAGAACGTTCACTGTCAGAATTATGGGACTTTATGAAGCATTCCAACATATGAGTTATAAGAATCCCAGAAGGGGAAGAAGAATGCCCCCAGAGGAATGGATGCCATACTAGAGAATATTCTAAAAGAAAATTTCCCAAATATCACCAAAGATTCTGACACACTGCTTTCAGAGGGATATCGGACCCCAGGTCACCTCAACTCTAACCAAGCTTCTCCAAGACACATTGTGATGAACCTGTCCAAAGTCAAGACAAAAGAAAAGATTCTGCAAGCTACCAGGAGTAAGCGCCAGTTGACCTACAGGGGCAAATCCATCAGAGTGACCGCAGACTTCTCTGATGAAACTTTTCAAGCAAGAAGACAATGGTCATCTACTTTAATCTCCTTAAACAGAACAATTTCCAGCCCAGAATTCTGTACCCTGCTGAGCTAAGCTTCAAAATTGATGGAGAAATCAAATAATTTACGGATATACAAACATTGAGGAAATTCGCCACAACAAGACCAGCTCTACAGGAAATAATTCAACCTGTTCTGCACACTGACCACCACAATGGATCAGCAGCAAAGTAAGAACTCAGAAATTAAAGGACAGAACCTAACCTCCACACTGATGCAAAAGATAAAACTAAGCAATGGACTCTCACAAAATAAAACGAATAGAATACTACCACACTTATCAATTATCTCAATAAATGTTAATGGCTTGAATTCCCCACTGAAGAGACATAGATTGGTTGACTCGATTAAAAAACACAAGCCATCCATTTGCTGTCTGCAAGAAACACACCTGGCTTCAAATGACAAATTAAAGCTCCGAGTCAAGGGTTGGAAGACAATTTTTCAGGCAAATGGAATTCAGAAGAAAAGAGGAGTTGCAATCTTATTTTCAGATACATGTGCATTTAAAGCAACTAAAGTCAAAAAAGACAAAGATGGTCACTTTATATTGGTCAAGGGAAAAATACAACAAGAAGGCATTTCAATTATAAATATCTATGCACCCAATTTAAATGCTCCCAGATTCTTGAAACAGACTTTACTCAGTCTGAGCAATATGATATCTGATAATACCATAATAACAGGGGACCTGAACACTCCTCTTACAGAGCTGGACAGATCCTCTAAACAGAAATTAAACAAGGATATAAGAGATTTAAATGAGACCCTAGAACAACTGTGCTTGATAGATGCATATAGAACACTCCATCCCAAAGATAAAGAATATACATTCTTCTCATCGCCCCATGGAACATTCTCCAAAATTGATCATATCCTGGGACACAAAACAAATATCAACAGAATCAAAACAACTGAAATTTTACCTTGTATCTTCTCAGACCATAAAGCACTAAAGGTGGAACTCAACTCTAACAAAAATGCTCGACCCCACCCAAAGCCAAGGAAATTAAACAATCTTCTGTTGAATAACAGATGGGTGCAGGAAGAAATAAAACAGGAAATCATTAACTTCCTTGTTAATGAAGACACAAGCTACCAAAACCTGTGGGATACTGCAAAAGCAGTTTTGAGAGGAAAGTTCATCACTTTAGATGCCTACATTTGAAAAACAGAAAGAGAGCACATCAACAATCTCACAAGAGATCTTATGGAATTGGAAAAAGAAGAACAATCTAAGCCGAAACTCAGTAGAATAAAAGAAATATCCAAAATCAAATCAGAGATCAATGAAACTGAAAACAAAAGAATCATTCAGAAAATTAATGAAACAAGGAGTTGGTTTTTTGAAAAAATAAATAAAATAGATAAACCATTGGCCAGACTAATGAGGAATAGAAAAGTAAAATCTCTAGTAAGCTCAATCAGAAATGATAAAGGGGAAATAACAACTGATCCCACAGAGATACAAGAGATCATCTCTGAATACTACCAGAAACTCTATGCCCAGAAATTTGACAATGTGAAAGAAATGGATCAATATTTGGAATCACACCCTCTCCCTTGACTCAGCCAGGAAGAAATAGAGCTCCTGAACAGACCAATTTCAAGCACTGAGATCAAAGAAACAATAAAAAATCTTCTAACCAAAAAATGCCCTTGTCCAGATGGCTTCACTCCAGAATTCTATCAAACCTTCAAGGAAGAGCTTATTCCTGTACTGCAGAAATTATTCCAAAAAATTGAGGAAGAAGGAATCTTCCCCAACACATTCTATGAAGCAAACATCACCCTGATACCAAAACCAGGAAAAGACCCAAACAAAAAGGAGAATTTCAGACCAATCTCACTCATGAATATAGACGCAAAAATTCTCAACAAAATCCTAGCCAGTAGATTACAGCTTATCGTCAAAAAAAGTCATTCATCATGATCAAGTAGGCTTCATCCCAGGGATGCAAGGCTAGTTTAACATACGCAAGTCTATATACGTTATCCACCATATTAACAGAGGCAAAAATAAAGCTCACATGATCCTCTCAATAGATGCAGAAAAAGCATTTGACAAAATCCAGCATCCTTTTCTAATTAGAACACTGAAGAGTATAGGCATCGGTGGCACATTTCTAAAACTGATTGAAGCTATCTATGACAAACCCACAGCCAATATTTTACCGAATGGAGTAAAACTCAAAGCTTTCCCTCTTAGAACTGGAACCAGACAAGGTTGTCCTCTGTCACCTTTACTATTCAACGTAGTGCTGGAATTTCTAGCCAATACAATTAGGCAAGACAAGGAAATAAAGGGAATCCAAATGGGAGCAGAGGAGGTCAAACTCTCCCTCTTTGCTGACGACATGATCTTATACTTAGAGAACCCCAAAGACTCAACCACAAGACTCCTAGAAGTCATCAAAAAATACAGTAATGTTTCAGGATATAAAATCAATGTCCACAAGTCAGTAGCCTTTGTGTACACCAATAACAGTCAAGATGAGAAGCTAATTAAGGACACAACTCCCTTCACCATAGTTTCAAAGAAAATGAAATGCCTAGGAGTATACCTAACGAAGAAGGTGAAGGACCTCTATAAAGAAAACTATGAAATCCTCAGAAAGGAAATAGCAGAGGATATTAACAAATGGAAGAACATACCATGCTCATGGATGGGAAGAATCAACATTGTTAAAATGTCTATACTTCCCAAAGCAATCTACCTATTCAATGCCATTCCTATCAAAATACCAACATCGTACTTTCAAGATTTGGAAAAAATGATTCTGCGTTTTGTATGGAACCAGAAAAAAACCTATATAGCTAAGGCAGTTCTCTGTAACAAAAATAAAGCTGGGGGCATCAGCATACCAGATTTTAGTCTGTACTACAAAGCCATAGTGCTCAAGACAGCATGGTACTGGCACAAAAACAGAGACATAGACACTTGGAATCGAATTGAAAACCAAGAAATGAAACTAACATTTTACAACCACCTAATCTTTGATAAACCAAACAAGAACATACCTTGGGGGAAAGACTCCCTATTCAATAAATGGTGTTGGGACAACTGGATGTCTACATGTAAAAGACTGAAACTGGACCCACACCTTTCCCCACTCACAAAAATTGATTCAAGATGGATAAAGGACTTAAATTTAAGGCATGAAACAATAAAAATCCTCCAAGAAAGCATAGGAAAAACACTGGAAGATATTGGCCTGGGGAAAGACTTCATGAAGAAGACTGCCATGGCAATTGCAACAACAACAAAAATAAACAAATGGGACTTCATTAAACTGAAAAGTTTCTGTACAGCTAAGGACACAATAGCCAAAGCAAAGAGACAACCCACACAATGGGAAAGGATATTTGCATATTTTCAATCAGACAAAAGCTTGATAACTAGGATCTATAGAGAACTCAAATTAATCCACATGAAAAAAGCCAACAATCCCATATATCAATGGGCAAGAGACATGAATAGAACTTTCTCTAAAGACGACAGACGAATGGCTAACAAACACATGAAAAAATGTTCATCATCTCTATATATTAGAGAAATGCAAATCAAAACATCCCTGAGATATCATCTAACCCCAGTGAGAATGGCCCACATCACAAAACCTCAAAACTGCAGATGCTGGCGTGGATGTGGAGAGAAGGGAACACTTTTACACTGCTGGTGGGACTGCAAACTAGTACAACCTTTCTGGAAGGAAGTATGGAGAAACCTCAAAGCACTCAACCTAGACCTCCCATTTGATCCTGCAATTCCTTACTGGGCATCTACCCAGAAGGAAAGAAATCCTTTTATCATAAGGACACTTGTACTAGACTGTTTATTGCAGCTCAATTTACAATCGCCAAAATGTGGAAACAGCCTAAATGTCCACCAACCCAGGAATGGATTAACAAGCTGTGGTATATGTATACCGTGGAATACTATTCAGCCATTAAAAAAAAATGGAGACTTTACATCCTTCGTATTAACCTGGATGGACGTGGAAGACATTATTCTTAGTAAAGCATCACAAGAATGGAGAAGCATGAATCCTATGTACTCAATTTTGATATGAGGACAATTAATGACAATTATGGTTATGGGGGTGGAAGCAGAAATAAGGAAGGAGGGAGGGGGTGGGGCCATGGTGTGTGTCACACTTTATGGGGGCAAGACATGATTGCAAGAGGACTTTACCTAACAATTGCAATCAGTGTAACTGGCTTATTGTACCCTCAATGAATCCCCAACAATAAAAAAAAAATTAAAAAATAAAAAAATTCTCATAGACACATTATAATTGATTTCACTAAAGTTAGTAGGAAGGAGAAAATTCTGAAAACTGTACGATGTAAGAAAACCATTACACACAAGGGGAAGAACATTAGAATGACTGCAGTCCTCTCCACTGAAACCTTTCAAGCTAGAAGAGGGTGGTCATCAACCTTTAATTTCCTTAAACAAAATAACTTTCAACCCAGGATCCTGTATCCAGCTAAACTGAGTTTCATCTATGATGGAGAAATTAAATACTCTAATGACATTCACATGTTGAAGAAATTTGCCATTACTAAACCAGCTCTTCAGGATATTCTCAGACCTATCCCCCATAATGAACAACACAATCCTCCACCACCAAAGTAAAATCACTCAGAAACTTTTGATCAAATTCTAATATCCATAGTGGTGAAAGGATTAAAAATGTCCACTGGACTTTCAAAAATCTCAATACCCAAAACTCTGTCTGGTTTATCATTACTCTCAATTAATGTGAATGGATTAAATTTCCCTCTAAAGAGACACAGATTGGCTGACTGGATACAAAAACTCAGGCCAGGCAACTGCTGCATTCAAGAATCTCACCTTACTTTAAAAGATAAACATAGACTCAGGGAGAAGGGATGGTCGTCTATAATTCAGGCAAATGGAAATCAGAAAAAAGCAGGTGTTGCAATTTTATTCGCAGATACAGTAGGCTTTAAACCAATCAAAGTAAGAAAAAACAATGATGCTCACTTCTTATTTGTTAAGAACAACACTCAACATGATGAGATTTCAATTATCAACATTTATTCACCCAACCAGAATGCACCTCAATTTATAAGAGAAACTCTAACTGACATGAGCAATTTGATTTCCCCTAGCACCATAATTGTTGGAGACTTTAACACTCCTCTGGCAGCATTGCATAGATCCCCAAAAAAGAAGCTAAGCAAAGAAATTTTAGAATTAAATGTAACCTTTCAACATTTGTATCTAATAGACATCTGTAGAACATTTCATCCTAACAAAACCATATACACATTCTTCTCATCAGCCCATGGATCATCCTCCAAAATTGATCACATCTTAGGTCACAAGTCTAACCTCAACAAATTTAAAAGAATAGAAATCATTCCTTACATTTTCTTGGACACCACAGAATAAAAGTTGAACTCAGTAACAACAGGAATCTTCACACACATACAAAAACATGGAAACTAAATAACCTTATGCTGAACAATAGCTGGATCATAGATGAGATTAAGAAGGAAATAACCAAATTTTTGGAACAAAACAACAATGAAGAAATGAACTATCAAAACCTCTGGGATAAGGTATATTCCTAGGTATTTCATTTTCTTTGAAACTATGGTGAAGGGAGTGAAGGACCTCTATAAAGAAAACTATGAAATCCTCAGAAAGGAAATAGCAGAGGATATTAACAAATGGAAGAACATACCATGCTCATGGATGGGAAGAATCAACATTGTTAAAATGTCTATACTTCCCAAAGCAATCTACCTATTCAATGCCATTCCTATCAAAGTACCTACATCGTACTTTCAAGATTTGGAAAAAATGATTCTGCGTTTTGTATGGAACCGGAAAAAACCCCGCATAACTAAGGCAGTTCTTAGTAACAAAAATAAAGCTGGGGGCATCAGCATACCAGATTTTAGTCTGTACTACAAAGCCATAGTGCTCAAGACAGCATGGTACTGGCACAAAAACAGAGACATAGACACTTGGAATCGAATTGAACACCAAGAAATGAAACTAACATTTTACAACCACCTAATCTTTGATAAACCAAACAAGAACTTACCTTGGGGGAAAGACTCCCTATTCAATAAATGGTGTTGGGACAACTGGATGTCTACATGTAAAAGACTGAAACTGGACCCACACCTTTCCTCACTCACAAAAATTGACTCAAGATGGATAAAGGACTTAAATTTAAGGCATAAAACAATAAAAATCCTCAAAGAAAGCATAGGAAAAACACTGGAAGATATTGGCCTGGGGGAAGACTTCATGAAGAAGACTGCCATGGCAATTGCAACAACAACAAAAATAAACAAATGGGACTTCATTAAACTGAAAAGCTTCTGTACAGCTAAGGAGACAATAACCAAAGCAAAGAGACAACCCACACAATGGGAAAGGATATTTGCATATTTTCAATCAGACAAAAGCTTGATAACCAGGATCTATAGAGAACTCAAATTAATCCACATGAAAAAAGCCAACAATCCCTTATATCAATGGGCAAGAGACATGAATAGAACTTTCTCTAAAGACGACAGACGAATGGCTAACAAACACATGAAAAAATGTTCATCATCTCTATATATTAGAGAAATGCAAATCAAAACATCCCTGAGATATCATCTAACCCCAGTGAGAATGGCCCACATCACAAAACCTCAAAACTGCAGATGCTGGCGTGGATGTGGATTGAAGGGAACACTTTTACACTGCTGGTGGGACTGCAAACTAGTACAACCCTTCTGGAAGGAAGTATGGAGAAACCTCAAAGCACTCAACCTAGACCTCCCATTCGATCCTGCAATCCCATTACTGGGCATCTACCCAGAAGGAAAAAAATCCTTTTATCATAAGGATACTTGTACTAGACTGTTTATTGCAGCTCAATTTACAATCGCCAAAATGTGGAAACAGCCTAAATGCCCACCAACCCAGGAATGGATTAACAAGCTGTGGTATATGTATACCATGGAATACTATTCAGCCATTAAAAAAAATGGAGACTTTACATCCTTCGTATTAACCTGGATGGAAGTGGAAGACATTATTCTTAGTAAAGCATCACAAGAATGGAGAAGCATGAATCCTATGTACTCAATCTTGATATGAGGACAATTAATGACAATTAAGGTTATGGTGGGGGAAGCAGAAAGAGGGATGGAGGGAGGGGGGTGGGGCCTTGGTGTGTGTCACACTTTATGGGGGCAAGACATGATTGCAAGAGGGACTTTACCTAACAATTGTAATCAGTGTAACTGGCTTATTGTACCCTCAATGAATCCCCAACAATAATAAAATAAAATAAAATAAAATAAAATAAAAAAAACCTCTGGGATACAGCAAAGGCAGTCCTTAGAGGAAAAATTATAGCATTGCAAGCCTTCCTCAAGAGAATGGAAAGAGAGGAAAGTCAATAACTTAATGGGACATCTCAAGCAACTGGAAAAGGAAGAATATTCCAATTCCAAACCCAGTAGAAGAAAAGAAATAACCAAAATTAGAGAAGAATTAAATGAAAATGAAAACAAAAGAATCATACAACAGATCAAACAAAGAGTTGGTTTTTTGAAAAGGTCAATAAAATAGATAAACTGTTGGCTAACCTAACCAGAAGTAGAAGAGTAAAATCCCTAATTTCATCAATCAGAAATGATAAAGGCCAAATAACAACAGACTCCTCAGAAATTCAAAAAATCCTTAATGAATACTACATAAAACTCTACTCTCAAAAGTATCAAAATCTTAAGAACATAGATCAATACTTGGAAACATGCCACCCTCCTAGACTTAGCCAGAAAGAAGTGGAAATGTTGAACAAGCCTATAACAAGCTCTGAAATAGCATCAACTATAAGAAATCTCCCCAAAAAAGAAAAGCCCAGGACCAGATGACTTCACATCAGAATTCTACCAAACCTTTAAAGAGGAACTAGTACCTATATTACTTAATCTTTTCCAAAACATAGAAAAACAAAGAATACTTCCCAACTTATTCTATGAAGCAAATATCACCCTGATACCCAAACCAGGAAAAGACCCATCAAGAAAAGAAAATTATAAACCAATATGTCTAATGAATATTGATGCAAAAATATTCAATAAGATCCTAGCAAACAACATATCAAACAAATTATACACCACAACCAGGTGGATTTCATCCAAGGGTCCCAAGGATGGTTCAATATACATAAATCCATAAATATAATACATCACATAAACAAATTAAAAAACAAAGACCATATGATTCTCTCAATTGATGCAGAAAAAGCTTTTGACAATATCCAGCACCCTTTTTTGATCAGAACGCATAAGAAAATAGGTATAGATGGAACATTTCTTAAACTGATAGAGGCCATCTACAGCAAACCCACAGCCAATATCACAGTGAATGGAGTAAAATTGAAATCATTTCCACTCAGATCAGGAACCAGGCAAGGATGCCCACTGACTCCACTGCTTTTTAACATTGTAATGGAAGTCTTAGCCACCACAATCAGGCAAGAAAAGGCAATCAAGGGGATCCAAATAGGACCAGAGGAGATCAAACTGTCACTCCTGGCAGACAATATGATTATATAACTGGACAACCGCAGGGAATCAACTACAAAACTCCTATAAGTGATCAAGGAATATAGTAATGTCTCAGGATACAAGATGAACACTCATAAATCTGTAGCCTTTATATACACCAACAATAGTCAAGGGGAAAAAAACAATCAAGGATTCCATTCTCTTTACAATAGTGCCAAAGAAGATGAAATATCTGGGAGTGTATCTAACTAAGGACGTGAAAGATCTCTATAAAGAGACTATGAAACTCTGAGAAAAGAAATAGCTGAAGATGTTAACAAATGAAAAAATATACCATGCTCATGGCTGGGAAGAATCAACATTGTTAAAATGTCTATACTACCTAAAGCAATTTACAGATTTAACACAATCCCTATTAAAGCACCTCTCTCATATTTTAAAGACCTGAGAAATTAGTACTTTATTTTATATGGAAACAGAAAAAACTTCGAATAGCCAAGATATTACTCAGAAATAAAAACAAATTGGGAGGAATCACACTTCCAGAACTTCAGACAATATTATAAATCGATAGTGATCAAAACAGCCTGGTACTGGCACAAAAATAGAGAGGTAGATGTGTGGAACAGAATTGAAGACCAAGAGGTGAACCCAGACACTTATCATCATTTGATTTTTGATAAGTCTATTAAAAATATAAATTGGGGGAAAGATTCCCTATTCAATAAATGGTGTTGGAAGAATTGGCTGGCAACTTGTAGAAGACTGAACCTGGACCCACACCTTTCTCCTCTAAAAAAAATTGACTCTCACTGGTTAAAGGACTTAAACATAAGACACAAAACTATAAATATTCTTAGAGAAAGGGCAGGAGAAACGCTTGAAAAAATTGGCCTGGGAGAATACTTCTTGAGGAAGACACCCCGGACAATTGGAGCAATATCAAAAATACATTACTGGGATCTGATCAAATTAAAAAGCTTCTGCACTGCCAAAAACACACTAAGTAAAGCAAATAGACAGGCCTCAGAATGGGAGAGGATTTTTGCAAGTTATACTACCGACAAAGGTCTAATAACCAGAATCCACAGAGAACTCAAACTTATTACTAAGCAAAAAACAAGTGATCCCATTTCATTGTGGGCAAGACACATGAATAGAAGCTTCTCTGAAGATTAGACAGGTGTGTGGCCTACAGACACATGAAAAAATGCTCTTCATCTTTAATCATCAGAGAAATGCAAACAAAAACCTCTCTGACCATCTAACTCCAGTAAGAGTAGCCCACATCACAAAATCCCAAAACTACAGATGTTGGCGTGGATGTGGAGAAAAGGGAACACTTCTGCACTGCTGGTGGGAATGCAAGCTACTACGTTCCTTTTGGAAGGAAGTTTGGAGAACTCTCAGGGATCTAAATGTAGACCTGCCATTTCATCCTGCAATTCCTCTTCTAGGTGTATATCCAAAGGACCAAAAATCATTTGGCAATAAAGATATTTGCACCAGATTGTTCACTGAAGCTCAATTCATAATAACCAAATCATGGAAGAAGCCCAATTGCCCATCGACCCATGAATGGATTGATAAATTGTGGTACATATATACTATGGAATACTATGCAACAGTAAAAAAAATGGAGACTTTACCTCTTTTATGTTTACATGGATGGAGCTGGAAAATATTCTGCTTAGTAAAGTATCTCAGGAATGGAAAAAAACATATCCAATGTACTCAGTACTACTGTGAAACCAATTTATAATAACTCACACTTGCATATGAAAAATGAAACACAACTTTAGCCTAAGATGAAGGAGGGAAGGGGAGGGAGAGGGATGGGGAGGGGGTGGGAGGGATAGTAAGGGATAGTAGGGGGACCACAACTATCAAGCACATTGCAAATACAACTTGGATCTATCATGTGTAGAACACAAATGTCCTAATGTTATAATTGGGTAAATGAGGTGAAAGTTATATTGATTAATATGGTGTAAGCACTCCAATTTGTACAAATAATCAACACACTGAATTTGGCATAAATGTATTTATGATCTATGTACAAAAGACTTAATAATATATATATTTTTATATAAAATTATATATATATATAATTTTTAAAAAGACACAAATGAACTGAAAGAGAAAGGATGAAGAAAGATATTCCATACAAACAAAAAAGAAAATCAAGCCATAGTAACTATATTTATATCAGATGAAAGAGACCTTAAGTTAAAAAATGCAAAGAATGACAAACTCACCTCACCTATAAAGATACAAATAAACTGAAAGAGAAGGGATGAAAAAAGATATTCCATGCAAACAAAAACCAAAATCAAGCCAGAGTAACTATAGCCATTATCAGATAAAAGAGATCTTAAGTTAAAAAATGCAAAGAAGTACATCACAGAATCATACAGGACTCAATTCAGCAAAAAAAAAAATAATAATAATTATAAAAATACATGCACCCAACACCAGAGCACCCAGATATAAAATGCAAGTATTATTAGAGCTAAAGGGAGACATTGTACCCAATATAGTAACACTTGGAAACTTCAACACCCCTCTTTCAGCACTGAAAAGATCATTTGGACAGAAAATCAACAAAGCAGCGTTGGACCTAAACTGTATCATAGCTCTTCTTTTTTTTCAAGATGGCTGACTAGAAGTATTTTCAGCATACCCAATCCACTTAGAAGAACCAAAAATAGTGTGCAGACACACTTTGAATATATTATCAAAGAGACAACATGGGAGTTCAACAGAAATGCAAAAGAAAACTTCAAATTCTGGGAAGAAAGAGGAAAATAGTCAGCCCACATGACCAGGACCAGCCAAAAACTAAGCATAAAATACAGGAAGGAATGAGTGAGTGTATTTTTGTGGTTCACTTTCCACTGGGAAATTATATAATCACCATGGGAGAGCACCTTTATCCTCCTCAGCTCTGAATCTAACTTAAGGAGCAGCTAGGAGAATTAATTGCTTTAAGGAGTGCCCCCTGCACTCTCTCAGACCTATGCAGCTGCAGTAAGAAAATATTTCTTAATACCAGTTCTTAGCAAACTGTGCAAGGGTCTAGAAACTTGTAGAGCAAATCTTAAGCATTAGAGAGAATAAGGTTTTGGCTTGTGGAAATTCGGCTTGGGCTGGGAAGGGGATCCTACAACCAAAACTGAAAGGTCAATGTGGCATGTGCTGCCAGCCACTGGCACTGGAATCAGACCTCCCCTGAACCCCAGGATCCGAGCAGGATGAGAACCAAGCAGTGTCTTCTATGGCCTGAAGCTGAATTATGGCCTGGCTGTAATCTGCCAAGACTGACTGATCATCAGTTTGGTTATATTGATTAATATGGTGCCTTAACTGGAATGGTTGCCTTAACTGGAATGGTGAAGGGAGCACCACTGGACTGGGGCGTGAAAGGGAGGCAAGTCCCCCACCCACTAATCAAAGTGGCAGTCACTGGGACTAATCTCATCCCCACTTTCATAGTACAACCTGAGTACAGTAGAGGTCACTCCCTCACCCAAGCATTTCTCCGGGAGCCTGAATACCACCCTATACCCAGTCATAGCTGCTGCATACACTTGCCATTGGGGTGCTGTCATTGGCAGAGGCTGTGGTGAAGTTGTTCTGGGATTGAAATGCCTTATTGGTCCTTCTGCATGTTACAAGTAGTACCAGTGGACTAAGCATGTCTATCTTTATGTCCTGACACCTATATTTGGTTGGTCCAGGCAGATTGATTATTGGGTCTCTAGGTGGCTTTCTCAAATGCTGGTTATAGTATTAGTGTGGTGGGTGGCATGGGTGAGTGGATTCTCAACCTCCTGAACAGCCAGTGTGACTGAATGCAGAAAAAAAAAGAGACTTGCTTTCTTATAAGGCATGCATTCATATATTACTTATCTTCTTTTGCTGCTTTCAGAATCCTCTCTTTACACTTTATTTTTGACAGTTTGATTTTAATATGTCTCAGAATAGTCTTATTTGGGTTGAATTTGACAGGGAACCTTTGACTTGCCTGTACCTGAATATTTTTTTGTTGTTATTGTTGTCATTGTTGTTTAGCAGACCCTGGCCAGATTCTAACCCACCAGGCTTGGTGCATGTGGCTGGCACGCTAACCACTGAGCAAAGGGTTCCAAGCCCTAAATATTTTTATCATTTTCTGGGTTTGGAAAGTTTTCTGCTATTATTTCTTGGAATAAGCTTTCTACCCGCTTTCCTTTCCTTCTCCCTTTCGAACTCCAATGACTTGAAAATTTTATTCATTTGATGGTGTCCCCCAAATCCTGTGATGTTTCTCATTTCCTTCCATTCTTTATTCTTTTTTCTCCTCTGACTCTATATTTTCAGATAACCTCTCTTTGAATTCACATATATTTTTTTTCCTGCCTGATCAATTCTGTTGATACTATCTATTGCAGTTTTCATTTTGTTCACTGTATTTTTCAGCTTTAGCATTTCTAGGGATTTTTAATTATTATTTCAGTCTTTCTATTAAATTTTTTATTCTAGTCACTCATTAATTTTCTCATTTCTTTGAATTATTACTCTGTATTTTCTTAAAATTTGCTAAGCTTCCTTAAAACAGCTATTTTTAATTTTTTCA
This sequence comes from Nycticebus coucang, assembly GCF_027406575.1. Classification (NCBI taxonomy): domain Eukaryota; kingdom Metazoa; phylum Chordata; class Mammalia; order Primates; family Lorisidae; genus Nycticebus; species Nycticebus coucang. The sequence continues at coordinate 62,044,866 of NC_069795.1, forward strand.
GGCAATTCATACATCTCCATCTGTTTGGAATTGGTCACTGGCACTTTGTTTTGTCTCTCTGTTGATACTGTATTTCCCTAATTGTTCTTGGCCTTTATGGCCATGCATTAATGTTTGTACGTAGGTCTACACAAGAATTGTGTGTGAATATTTATAGTGGCCTTATTTGCAAATATATTTATTCACAATTTCCAAAATCTGGAAAAGACCCAAATGTCAATTAACAATTAAGTGAATTGGTCAATGCCCGTAGCTCAGTGGGCAGGGCACCAGCCTCATACACCGAGGCTGGCAGATTCAAACCTGGCCCAGTCCAGCTAAAACAACAATGACAACTGCAACAAAACAATAGCCAGGTGTTGTGGCAGATGCCTGTAGTCCCAGCTACTTGGAAGGCTTGAGCCCAAGAGTTTGAGGTTGCTGTGAGCTGTGACACCATAGCACTCTACCCAGGGGGACAGCTTGAGACTGTCTCAAACACACACACACACACACAAAAAAAAAAACAAATTAAGTGAATAAACTGTCAATATAATACTACTCAATGACAAAAAGAAAAACAACATTGTTGAATCTCAAAATCATTCTGTTAAATACAACAAGACAAGCGCAAAAGAATGCATACTAAATACCATGCAAAATACTGCTACTGTTTCTTAAAACACTAAGAAATCTATGAGGACAAAAAGCAGATTAGTGGTTGCCCGCAGGTGGGGATGAAGGCAGGCGTGGACTACAAGGATAGTTTGTAAATGGTAAAAATGTTTTGTATCTTATTTATGGTGTATACAACTGTCATTTGAGTACAGTTAATTGTACATAAATTAATCCTCAATAACATTGAAAGAGCATGATTAAAATAGGATCAGAAGCCTTAAGTTTTAATACACATAACATTAGAGCATTCATCCACAAGTAAATACAAAACAAAATACTTTACAAACACAAACTCCTGACATTGGAAACAATGTTTTAAAAAAAATTTTCATCCAAGCTGAAATCATAGTTGAAGTAAGAATGTTTTGTGATTTTACTACTAATGAAACTTCTTACTCACTTCAAGCACCAGAAGTTTCCTTTCCCAAGTCATCATAGTCACATGCCTGGGCAAGCATAGATCCACCCACACAACAGACTGCAGAGGCATGACTCTGCAACCCATACTCCATAAAAGCTTCCTCCAGAGAGGAAAGAAAACACATGATTTTCTGGTGATGTTAAACAGTTTTTATCTTTCATAAAAAACTATGCTTTGCGTGCTCTACTTTCAAAATCTGAGAGATAGGTACTTCTGAAATTTCACCATCCCCAATAAAAACTAATTTAGTACATGTTATTAACCAAAGGAGAGCCCAGATTATGCCATACTAAAATATTTAACATTATTGCTCATATTCATTTATTATTAATTTATTATTCTAAGGTATGGGGATGGGAAACAAAAAAAAATAAGGTTTTCTATCCTTTCATTCATTTGCAAGTCTTCTGGAGGCATATGAACAAATCAGATAGTAGGATGATAATTGAACTTCAAACTAAAACCCTTGGGACAAAACTATAGACTAAAACATGTGGCTATGATTTAATAAAATAACTATCTATCCTCAAAAAGAAATAGTGTACAATAGTTTAATTTTGACATTTCTATTAAAATTTCTTTACAAGACTTGGAACCTCTATGCTGGTATTGAACTAAGTAGAATTTATTTAATTGCTTATTATGATCTTTACAACTTGTTATCTGTAGTGTTAATTAAAATTAAATGAATTTACTATAGTACTTCTAAAAAACAGAACACAAAACAAATATACATTGAAATCTGTGAAAACATCCTGACATTTCACATGAGGAAAACCAAATAAAATGATCTCACTCTTCATTTGGTGCTTCAAGCTTTTAAACTTCACAACTTTGTTTTCTTCCAAACTCCAACAACTCTGGAAAGTTATAACAAATGTAGAGCTGAACCATTAGGGATTATGTAAGGAGTAAGCATTAAGCCATTTCTAATGGCTAGAAAGTATAAGGGATATGAGTTTTCTTTTCCCCTTATTTCTTCTTTCCTCAATCTTTTTACACAAGAATTTATATGCTCTCATTTTCCCCTCTGCAAAACATATACTATCATTCTTATTTACTTAACAATTAAGGGATTATTTATGAAAGATATACAAAGCACATTACAAATTAAAGTCTTTATTAAACAGTACACTTACGATTTAAGTTTCGTTTAAAATGAATGCAACTTTATGACTGAGATCTTAATCACACAAACACCTGGAAATTCAAACTACATAGTCAGAGTAACCTTTATTTAGCTACACAAGGCACATGAATTTTTTCTGATCACATTTACAGCACAGTAAAGTCACACAGTATGGAAACTTTTACTACAAATCTACTCAAAAACGCTTATTTTAAGTAGTAAACGTTTGTACTACATTTTTATAAACTTCAAATTGTAGAAAGAGGTTAAACAGAAAAGCATTATTTCCCAAGAGTTTTCAGAGTTATGAATGGATCCAAATAACAATCTGTGGAAATAAATTGCCTCCCCCCACCCCCACCAGACGTCCTGAAAATAAGATAAATTGTCATCCAAGTGATTTAATTATATTTTTGCCATGAACACAGTGATTTTCCGTATCATCAGGGGACTAGTGGAAGTCCACAATAGCCTGCCAGTTCATGAACTTCATGCCTTTTAGACGAAAGAGCCTGAATTACAATTTTATTTCTGATACATATTACAAATTATTATCATCTTTAGGTATAATGAAAAGCAACACCAATTTTTTCTCAAATGCTGTTATTTCTAAATGGCAAACATGAAACATAGGAGACTATGTGATCTTTTTTCACTACTAAAGCTATCTAAAGACATGCATTAATTTTATGATAAATTTGGTAAGTAAAGAAAATGCTTTCTTCTCTGCTTTTTAAGATAATGATCAGTTATCATTACTTATTAATAGTTTTCATTCAATTAGCACCTGAGTTATCAACTATGAGGTACATTAAAGCTTTTGGACAGATGAAGGGAGGCTGATAACTGTATTAATATTCATTAACTCAATAAATATCTCTTCATTAAAGAGCTCTCAAGCTAATAAAACCAATAGATATTAACTACTCAGATGATTAGACGATCATATGACATTGCAATAGCAGTAAAGGCAAAGCACAGAAAGTGTACCTTGAGCTATTTATCTCAGTATTGAGATCTGTGGTAGGCAGCCTCTCAAATGGCCCTAACATTCTCCCAATGTTCATGCCTTTGCAAAACCCACTTCCTCTTACATGCGGGCTAGACCTACTAACTCGCTTCTAACAAATAGAATACAGCAGAAGTGATGGGATTTCCTTGCTGAGATTAGGTCATAAAAAAGAGCAAATCTCCTGCATTGATGTGCTCTCTCTTGCATTCAAATCACTAGGAGATAATAAGTATTTGTTTGAAGAAAGCAGAGAAGAAAATATTTCCTTTACTTGTAAAATGTATCATAAAATTAATGCAGATTTAGGAGAGAAAAAAGATTGCATAGATCCCCTATGTTTCATGCTTGTCATTTAGAAATAACAGTATTTGAGAAAAAAAATGGTGTTGCTTTTCATTATACCTGAAGATGATACTAATTTTCAATTATGTATCAATACCTATTATAAGTAGGTAACTGATATAAGATCCAAATAATGAGAAGGAGGTAAGAGGCAAAAAAGGAGAAAAAAGAGGAGCGGTTGGGACTATAACTGAGAAGGAACTGACAATAGTCTCTTCTTAACTTACATAGGTTAGGTACCTATTGTGTAATTATTCCTTAAACTTTATTCATATGCATTTCCCTCATTCTGCAATATATATTAAAAATGTTAACATAATAGAAAATTTAAATGAGAACAAAGAATATAAATTAGTACTTTCTTTTTTATTTTTAATAGTTTTAAACATAATTTGAACTGAACATAGCATATGTTTCATGTTCTTATACTTTATGAAACTGATTTTTATTTTATTTTATTTTATATTATTTTATTTTCCTTTATTTTATTTTATTTTAGAGACAGAGACTCACTTTGTTGCCCTGGATAAAGTGCCATGGCAACATAGCTCAAGCAACCTCGTATTTTTGGGCTCAAGCCATCCTCTTGTCTCAGCCTCCTGAGTAGCTGAGACTATAGGTGCCTGCTACAACTTTCAGCTATTTATAGGGATGAGGTCTTGCTCTTGCTCAGGCTGAACTCCAACTCCTGAGCTCAAGCAATCCACATCCCTTGGCCTCCCAGAGTGCTAAAATTACAGGCATGGGCCCAGGCATGAGCCATGGTGCCCAGCCTGATTTTTAATTTTAAAAACACCAGTTTAGTAGCAGACAATACCTAATTAGATGTTCAGTAAACAAAATTTCGGGTGAAAACTCAAAGTTCTAGCAGCAACAAATATAGAAATACAACAAAACTGTTTCATTCATTACCCCCTTTATACTTGTATAGGTTACTGTTCAAACCTCAGTGGCTTCATCTATACGTATGAGAATTTAGTATCTGGTGCCAATGATCACTCAAATTTCTAAACAGAAGGATGATTATTTATATCATTGTCAAAAAGTGTTTTGAGGGTGGCGCCTGTGGCTCAGTGAGTAGGGCGCCGGCCCCATATACCGAGGGTGATGGGTTCAAGCCCAGCCCCGGCCAAACTGCAACAAAAAAATAGCCGGGCGTTGTGGCGGGCGCCTGTAGTCCCAGCTGCTCGGGAGGCTGAGGCGAGAGAATCGCGTAAGCCCGAGAGTTAGAGGTTGCTGTGAGCCGTGTGACGCCACGGCACTCTACCCAAGGGCGGTACAGTGAGACTCTGTCTCTACAAAAAAAAAAAAGTATTTTGAGAAGTAGGAAGCCATGCGGGAAAATAAAAGAAAATAAAATTCCTATCCCACTTCTCATACCAAAATAAAATTAAATAAATTAAAGGTTTATATATGAGAAACAAAAATAAAAGTACTAGAAGAAACCATAGGTAATTTTTTTAATCTTAAGATACAGGGTGAATAATACCTCAGTTTGCCAGAACTAAAGAGTTTCCTGAGACACATGACATTCAATGTTAAAACCAGGAAAAAAAGGGGTGGTGCCTGTGGCTCAAAGGAGTAGGGTGCTGGCCCCATATGCCAGAGGTGGCGGGTTCAAACCCAGCCCTGGCCAAAAAAAAAAAAAAATCAGGAAAAAAGTTCCAGGCAAACTGGGACTGTTGCTCACCTTAAATGAAGAAACTTTTCTTTCTAACTCTGGTACAAAACATGAAAACCATAAATAATAAAAATACTGAATGATTTGACTAGAAAGAGTTTAAAACTTCTGCATGACCAAAAACCAAATCATAACGAACAAACCAAAAAAACATGATGTTTACAAGAAAAAATCTGGGGAATATTTGCAACATTTATAATAAACAAAGGCTAATTTACTTCAAAAAACATACGCAAAACATACAAACCAATAAAAAAGAGATGGACAACTCCATTTGAAAAAAATGAGCAAAATATATGAACAGGCTGATGACAGATTAAGTAATATGCTGGAGGTGACATAGCTAGTAACTGTAATTCTACACTTCAGCTACAACTTAGAGACAAAAATAAAACACTCAGAGGGTTTATAAAAAGAAAATGTGAGCAGTGTTTGAGAAAAGTAACAAAAACACAAGAATTCAATAATGAATTCAATGGATGAATAACATTTAGAAAGCAAAAAATAATCATGGTAAATAATAAAACTGATCCTACTTTTTAAGGCAATATAATCATAAAGTCTAGATCTGTTGGTTAGAGAACAGTGCTAATGAAAATCACCTTATTGGCCTATTCCCCCCACTCCAGGATACTACCATCACATAGTTCAAAACTAGTTAATGAAGGCAAATTTGTTTCTTTATCCAAAGCAGATGTGCAGATGTGTATCGATGATCCCAAGGGACACATGTTACATGGATATATAGATAGTACAGTATGTGTATATTCATATAAGTAAAAATATATGTACTAAGATATTAGTTCCAGCATTGTTTTCCACAAACTGAAAATAGCATAAGGATTATAATTCCAGAAACCTGACAACAAACATAACCTTGATCTGTAAGAGGCTAACTAAATGTTACAAAACAATATACATGAAAGAACTTTCAAAACTGCAAAATGATAATTACATTGCCATTTGTGAATGTTTATAAATTCAGGCACAGTGCTAAGTACTCTACAAGTACCAGTTCACTTAATCCTCACAGCAACCCTAGACAGTAGGTCAGGGATTTTAACTAAAATCTCCCAATTTTATTGTTCATTGGCAGCTATTCAAAAATTTTTTTTTTTTATTTCCATGACCCAACTGAAAAGTATTTGCAAGCCAGACCTAGTCCACAGGCTGCCAAATTGCAATTTTTATGTGGAAATGAGAGAAAATGCCCAAACTAGAGTCCTGGAAACATTTAAAATTAGGGATCTGTTGAGGGCAGTGCAGTTAGCAAAAATGACGAAGAAAAGTAGAAAGTAAATGCAGTGCCATAAAGCCAGGGAAAGAGATTTCAGGACAGGAAAAATCAAAAGCAAATCGTGTGCAGAAAAGTCTTCAAGTAAGAATTAGGAATGTTTGTGATTTGGTAAAAAGGAGAGCATTGGTAAACTTTAACATCTGTAGGAGATTAAGTAGATTTAGAAAAGAGGTATAAGTGGAAACCAGATTGAAAGTAGCCGAGCAGAGGCAATTGGATCAACAAATGTGGACTTAGTCTTTCAAGGAATTCTGACCCTGAAAGAAAGGAAGAAATGTGACAGTAGCCTTATCCTTTCGTGTCAAACTTGAAAGAGATGGGGCAGTATCTGGAGCTACGATGACAGAGAGGGTATTTAGGAACAGGGGAGAATGCAGCATGTTGTAGAAGTTATAAGAACAAAGAGGCTACTTGGTAAAGCAGGATCCAAAGAGACAAAAAACGAAGTATCAAAGTAGTTTTTGTTCCTCTCAGGGAGGAACAGAAAGGGTAATAAGAATAGCTATAGATGCAAGAGACATTTTAAGGAAGTTCAGGTCAACAAACATCTGGTAGTTTCTTCTTAGTGCAGGGCTCTGGGAATGTAGCAGGGATGATTCAAAGCAAGCCTGCTCTCAGAAATCTTACCATCTGGGGATGTTAAAGATGTCTACATTGGACGTTAGGTAAATGGAAGATAGGTGAGCTGTTCAGTGAGTGTGAAGGACAACAGAGATCGTTTGGGTGATGAAGAAACTAAAACAGACCTATAACAAGGCTCTGAAATCTGGCTCTCATCAAATTTCCCTGCAAAGATTTGTAAGAGTCTAGAGGCCTGTAATTTGGAACAGTCTAATGAAGTAGACTTGAGCTAACACCATAATATTTTTAATATTTTAAGCTCTGTAGAAGTTTATGTCTGACAAATATCTTAAAATTACCAGCTTAGGACAATCTCTGGGGAATATCTAGGAAGGAGGTGATTAAGATAGGATGATCTTGAGACGAGGGAAGATAAAAATACCTAGATTTCATTATTTGAAATCTACCAGTATTTACCATTTGGGCTCTTTAAAAACATTATCAATACCAAAAAATGGATTATATAGGATATTCTCATATTACATAATGGACAAACCTTTGGGAAAAGGCAGCATGTCATGGTAAAGTAACAAAATGGCAAGGAAAAGGAAAAGAAATTACTAAATACCTTAAAACTACATAAACACAGATTGGAAAAACTCTTAGACCAAATCACTGAATTTTCTCAGATAATATCCCTCAAATATACCCAGGTTTCCCCTATACTGGTAGAAAAAAAATTATTAGATGCTACTTCCCCTTCTAGCTAAGATCCTTTCTCCTTTTTTTTGTTACCTGACTTCTAGAATGAGTGGTCTGTGCCCACAGCCTTCCCTTCCCACCCACTCTCTCCCCAACACCAGCAGTCTTGCTGCTCCCACGCCCTTCTACTCAAACTGCAATTTTGAAGGTCATCAGCTCTTTCATACTCAAGTTTTCGAGTCCTCTTCTGGGCTGGTGCTCCTAGGTTGCTGGTAATAAATTAACCAGTTTCCTTCCCTTCCAAATCTCCCTTCCTCAGCCTCCGCCACTACACCCAATGCCTTTCCCTCTCGGTCTCCCTTTCTGTCTTTGCTGCCTCCTCCTCCATCTTCTCTGTAAGCTACTCTCCTCCTGAAGCACCTTAAAGTCACTATTCCCCAAAGTCCCAGCTGCTCTTCTCTCTTTAGATCTCTTATCTTTCTCTCCCACCCCCAGAACTTCAACTAGACCCCTACACAGGTGACTTCTTGTTTTCACCACTCCAGTCATAGTTTACCTCTGTCTGTCCCTCATTCAACCTGTTTGATCCAACTGGAAAGTTCATCCCTCAACTCTTCTTCTGTGGCTGTTGTTGTTCATCTTCATCTTGCACTTTACTCCCTCAGGGAAGCTTTCCCCAACCTTCAAACCAGATTTGATTTATTAAACAAGCATGTCTGTGTCACCTGTTTCTACTTAATACTTTGCAGAATTTATTTTCAGTAATGTATTTTATATCTATCTTCCAGATTCTAAGCTCCATAAGAACAGAATCTATGCCTTTCTTGATCAAGTATCTACAGCAGAAAGCCCAGTGCCTGACGTATGACAGACATTCCCTTATTTATGGGCTGACAAAATAACCAAACCACATTTTAGCTTTGACTTAATTTTCCTAAATGAGAATCTCAAACCTTTAGTTGCTATTTTTTTCCACTTGAATGCTAGCTCTCATTTTAAGTGCATCACATCTAAAAATCATAGATTTTCCCACACACACTTGCCATACCTCTTTGCCATCCATTTTTGGTACTATGGTACTAATTTGCTCCAAACTCAGCTCAGCCTCTAAAAATTGTATGATCTTGTTAGCAATCTGTTGAACATATCTGGCACATTTATGTGCTTATGAATAAAATGAAAGGATTTTATTTGACGGTTTCCAAATTAAGGTTTCCTTCCTTTCTGAAAGCTTTATCTTCTTTATTTCACAAATGAGGAAATTACTGTCAAAAGAGATTAAGAAATTTCTTAAAGATGACAAAGCTAGTGGTTAGACTTATGGAACAGCTCTTTAGATCCAACAGAGAGATGTATTTGAATGTAGAAAATGGGTGGGAGGTAAGATCTTATTGAGAAAAATGCCAAAATATTTAATGCATGAATCAAATTTAGAAACCAAAAAGGCATTTAATAATATAATATTTCAACCTCAATGTCCAAGACAATATAAACACCAGGTAGATATTAGTTTGTAATAACTCAACAATATTAAAAATGAATGGATTTGAAGTAAGTTCCACTTCTTTATAGCCCAGTAAGCTTCCACAGATAAGACAAATAAATTGTAGACAAAATACAAAAACAACTGCCTGATGCCACTGTAGAGCAGAAGAAGCAGAAAGATTCTTGAAGGGTGTCAACTCTTAGAAGAAGGAAAAGCTATGGTTAGGAGTGTAGGATTCCATTTTTTGCCATTTTTACTTATGTTGGTCTCATGGAGGGCTGTAGATGGCACATTAGACAGTTAAAATTCTGATAGAAAACCCACAGTTTTCTTAAAGAACTAGAGGACAGGCAACCTTAGTCTCTGAAAAGTAAGAGAGACAGAGCAAAAGAGTTCCAAATTCTGCATATAAACTCTATTTATATCTCTACTGACCACAAGCCACACACGGCAGGTCACACACAAAGCAGACTAGCTAAAAGTAAAACAAGCAAACAAAAAAAAAAAAAATGAAGACTGAAGATGCTGTCCAGGAGACAGAGTTTGCAATTTGAGTTCAACCAAGTTAAATATTACATGTACAATACATACATATACACTTCTGTATATATCAACACAGCAATATAATAGAATCCATGCAACATTCAAAATCCAAATAACATTACTCAGCCTGCAAAGAACCAGGGAAACTAGGCCACCAGTGCTCAAGAGAAAAGATGTTAAGGAGACATTAAGGGAGCCTAGTCATAAATTGACCCAGATATTGGAATTATCATTCGCAAAGCAGATATTAAACTATGATTTGTGATATTAAAATTATACATACTCACAGTGAGTGAATGAAAACACACAAAAAAATCTCAGCAGGGAAAAAGAAACTTAAAAAATAAATAAATAAATGTGGGTTGTTGTGGTGGCTTATACTTGTAATCCGAGCACTTAGGTAGGACTATTACTTGATTGCCAGGAGTTTGAGACCAGCCAGAGCAACACAGTGAGACCTTGTCTCTACAAAAAAAATAAACAAATAAACAAAAATAATTTTAAAATAGGGAATATATGTTCTCTATAGGTTTGGTGAACATTTGTCTGTAAAAACATGTAAATCCTAAAACTAAAAAATACAATATCTGAAATAGTGTATTCACTCAATGGACTTAAAAAAGGAATGGAGGGAAGAGAGGAAATTGTCAGCAACCTTGAATGTATACCAACAGAAATTATTCAATCTAAAGAACAGAAAGACAAAAATTGGGGGAAAAATTATGAAAAGAGAACTCCTCACCAACAGCCTGCACTACTAGAAATGATAAAAGAAATTATTCAGGCTTAAAAGAAATAATACCAGATAAAAACTTAGAAATTCAAGAAAAAAAGAAGAGTATTGGAAATGGCAACTGAAATGGACATGTGCGTCCCAGAATCCCCTGCAAGTAATGACTCTTTGTTCCTGCCACCGAGAGTACTATTGGCAAACAGCCTTCAGTTTTTGCATCTCCAGGGATCACTTCGCTTACTTTGCCCAAAGTCAGATCCTGCTCAGGGCTGCCCACATCCAATGACTGACTGAGATGAAAGTCTAACGGATCAGCCAATTGTGTTTAATGCAGGGCCCCTCTAAGGCTATTTCAACTCCCCAGCTTCCTATGGGATCAGATGGTTAAGATTACAGGTAGATTTCCCCCTCTGCTCACAAACATTCTGCTCCCAAAAATCTCTGTTGCTTCATGCTAGAGTTCTTTCTCTCCCTGAACACCTTGTGTTTGCTCATGCTACACATCACCCCCTTCCAATTCCTTTCTCTACTTTCCTCCATGTCTACAAATCTGTCATTCAAACCCCTATCTTAGAGTCTTATTCCAAGACAACAGCATCAATAACTCAAAGTAACAGAGATTGTTAAAAGTATTTCTTTAGAAGTGGAAAAACTCCCAGGCTTGCTTCAATCCTGTCCTTGTCTATACTGCTCTCCTTATTAGCATTACATAGTCCAAAGCTATTTCATGACCACAGATCTGCTCTCTTATCACAGTGAAGAGCTGTCAAATGAGTGTCAGTGATAACAGAGAAAAGGCAAAAATATATTGGTGGTTACTACATTTTAGTCAATGTACAGATTAATTTTTGAGATATAACATAAAATTCAATGTGAACTGAGTTACTTTATTAACTAATATCATTAACTGAAATATTCATGACATTATTGGGAGGAAATTTATTTATTATGAACTCTTATTTCACCATCTTCAACCATTAGCATCCCCACATCTAACTTCTCAATTTATTCTTCAATTTCAGAAGAGTATCTCTCCTCTATTTAAGGTTAAGCACTCAATGTATACCCTAAAGTGTCTCTGTTCCTATCTCTTCTCAGATCTTGCTTTCAATTACAAGAGGAAATAAACTGTGGCTCCCGGGTTCCAAATCCAAAATATCTAGTGCTTATTTTATTATTTTATTGTTAGGTTTATTCTCTTTGTGGGATTGTCCACTCCATGGATGACTCACCAATTATGGATTTTGCTATCCATCAATACCTTAGTATCCTTGGAGAATTGGTTCTATGCCTGCCAGGAACACCAAAATGCTAGGCTGCTCAAGTCCCTTTATAAAATGGCACACTATTTGTATATAACACCTGCACATTCTCCTGTGTACTTTAAAATCATCTTGAGATACTTATAATACCTAATACAACATAAATGCTATGTAAGTCATCATTATACTGTATTATTTAGGAAATAATACCAGGAAAAAAGTTTGTACGTGTTCGGTATGGACACACTCATTCATATTTTTTCCTGCATATTTTTTATTCATGATTGGTTGAATCTGGACATGCAATATGGAAGGCTAACTGTATTTCCAGGTATCTATAGGAATTTTCCTCCTAGGTGGCCTCTCTTCCTACACTGAATTTAACATCTTCTTACAAAGAAAACACTTCTCAGCCACCAATACCTCTCAGTGTCTTTATGAAACTTTCTCAAATGGGAATCTCAGGGTAGAAGCTCCTGTTCCAAAATCAACCTTTTACCTAGTGACATTACTACCCAGTGGGACACTGCTATGACATTATTCTCCAAAAACATGCCTTCTTACATTATTTTCCTGTTTACAAGAGAACAAATGGCTCCTCACTGGCTACTTTCCAATACCCAGTCGCCAAGGATCCCTGAAATCCAGCCTTTTCTACTATCATATAACACACAATCTCCGTTGCTTCAAGCTAGAGTTCTTTCTGTCCCTGAACCACCATGTGTTTGCTCATGCTACACATCACCTCCTTACAATTCCTTTCTCTGCTTTCCCCTATCTCTGCAAACCTGTCATTCAAGGCCCAACTCACAATTCATAACCTTCAACAACTCCATCCCATCGTAACTTCTCCCTTCTTTATATTTTTACTAGGTGTATAGACAATTTCAACATTTACTGATTTTTAACGTTCAACAATTGTTTCATATTAACTTTGCCTTTCTAATTTACACGTCTAATACGTTCAGGCACTCTCCTACACACACGTACACACACGCCCTCCACACACACTCAGCGCTCTTTATAAGGACTTTTGATTACTGTACTAATTGTTTAAGCATAGCGTTTGGAGAAAAACGCACCTATAAACTATTATAATATGTAAATATGCAATTAACACAAACTATTAAAGGAAGATAGGACTAAAACTGATGAGAAAAAATCATTTTTTTTTTTTTTTTCAAAAATTGCTTTTCATCTCTTTTTCCATCTTTTACAAATCTGCTGAAGCTATCAAGGAGCCCGGGATTGACTTTTATCTCTTCTTGTTACTGCCTGCCCTCTAGTGGACAACAATGAAAAATGAATAAAATCAGCCCAAAGAAAAAAGTTCCTTTTCAGTAACTTATCCTCAGAAAATAAGTAACTTTTATAAAGATGGAATGATTTAAATTGGAACAGAAAAATATAACTTGAGCAGGAAAAAGAATCTAGAAGACAACGGTATAATAAGAGGAAGAAGAGGCCTGGGGTACAGAGGCCAGGGAAGACACAAGTTTGGGAACTTTGCTCCAAGGAGGACAATTTAGGTTGTTTTAATTTTTCTTCCCAAACATTTTTTTGATAAACTTTGCTACCCCATTGTTTGAAGTTATAAGAAAGTAAGCAAAAAAATTAAGTAGGAAAACCAAATCAATGCTATGTTTTACATTAAAATCATCAGGTCTCTTGATCCTGTGTGCAGTTACCTCGTACAAAATGAATTATCTCTGTTTGGCAGTATTCATAACAAAATGATATTAATTAAAAAGTCTTAAAGTCATTGACCCATGTGTATGCTTCTCATTTGGTAAATTTTTCAAGCTAAATCACTACATATAAAGTAATTCTTTTTTGTATCTTTATCCTAAATATTTTGATAACTTTATAAAGATACAAGCCTAGGCTTCAAAGACTTGATATATGTAGTATCATGGTGCCGAGAAACAATTATAAAATTTAAACTTTTCAACTTGAAAAATTCAAAATTATTGATTTTTTTCATCTTTTTTTATTCCTTTTCCTAAACGTAATAGTGCAGTTTGACATAAACAGCTTTTTTTTTTTTTGGCCAGGGATGGCTTTGAACCCACCACCTTGGGCATATGGGGCCAGTGCCCTACTCCTTCGAGCCACAGGTGCCACCTGACATAAATAGCTTTTTGCCTCCCTGGCTCCCTCTGCCAAGCTGGACCCTGAACAGGTCCCTATTAGGACTTTCTACAACAAGATCTCAACTATTTAAAAAATGACTCTGATAACTTGATTTTTTAAGTAATAGTCTATTAAGTTTATAACTAAGGATTGGCTTGATTTTTTTTTTCCTATGGTGTTATAAATAGTGATTCGCTTTAGTAAAACTTATAATGGTTAAGTGTTGAGGAAAATTGCTAACTCAAATGTTTAGCAATGTTTATTCACAAACATCACATCACATTATTACTGAGTGTGATTCTGCCAGTATCTAACTTTGGACAAATCATTTCACCTCTCTAAGCCTTGGTTTCCACCTCTCTAAACCTTGGTTTGTAAAATGGAGAAATGTCTTCTGTGCAAACTTCACTGCAGATCAAAGGAAAAAAAAATGTGAAAATTTTCGATAGAAAGGCACAGTAATATAGTTATTTCACATGTGCTCACCAATAAGATTACCCTTGCGGAAAACAGATTTTTTTCCTGGAAGATAAACAATATGTTATCATTCAGAAGTGAGGAGTAAACGCTTTTTCCTCTTTCAATTATAAAATTATAAAATTAAAAACCAACTACACTGTTCCCTTGCAACTGCTCCATCTACTAAAAATGAAACCTGAAAACTCCCTCCCACATCAACTCCTACCTACCCTCTACAGTGAAACCAGGACACCCCCACAGTAGACCAAGTTCTTTCTGACTTCTACAGGAACCTAGTCAAGGGGGAGTGTGTTCTCTAACCTACGGTGTCTCTTCCAGCCCACACATCTCCAAGATAAATACAGACATGCCAAGTACATCACAGACATACCTGTGTTAATTGTAAGCCTATTATATTTTAAAAGCACCCAATCATGGAAAGTGATGGAAAGAAATAAACTCTCTTAATTTATACTATTAGTAATATGGACCTAAATGAGTTGAGATTATTATTTAATTTTTTTAAGGAAGAAAAAGGCAATGAGAACCCAGGCAATTTTGATCACTGCTAGTATGTATTTAGGTTATCCTACCTTGTTCAAAAACAAGGGAGGAATGATAAGGAAGTGGACAGTGAGGCAAATTATAGAGATGTTTATATTATAATAGGCTACAAAGTAAAATAAATGAGGCAAAGAGGAAAAGAAGGATGATAAAGTAAAATAAATCTGGGGCTAAATCCATGATTGCAACTGACTTGCATGATCCCAGAAGGCAAAGAAAGTTCATGAAAAGCTGAGACCAGGTTTCTCTCTGGTCTCCCAAAGTGAATTCAAACTTACCAGCCACTAGAAAGACGGTCAAAATGAGTAGTAGTCCTAAGTCAGCAGTTCTCCAAGGGCAAAGCATTTCTGTTTCCTTTCTTCTGCCTTTCACTCAGTACTTTTCCTCCACATAGGCACGGAACGAGCTATGTGCATGGTGAGACCCTCTGTAGTCGACTTCTCTGTACTAGATCCTCTCAGGCCATTGGCAGTGGGGCACTCCCTTCCTCCTAGCCCCTTCCTTCAAGTCTATGTGGTTTAGCCCGATTAGTAAGTTGGAAGAGAAGAAAGTCTTCTCTGGAACTTGACACAGCAATAGATTTCCTGTGCGAAGCACCGAAGCAAAGACGGAGGAAGCAGATTGATCGAGTTATCTCTCAGCTCATTGGTCCTCGTCTCACTTCTGCTGTACACAGATAAACTTTACAATAAGGCATTGAAGGAACATACCCAAGATAAACAGATTTGTCTAAACTGGCATGAAAAAGTTAAACAGAATCTTTATCTGGTTTTGGCCCATCGGTATAAATTTCCCAGTCACTATGGCATTTGGAAGCTTTTTCCAGGTTGAAGAGGTAAACGGCCTTAGTATTCAAGTCTAGAATAAAATATTTTCCATTGAAAATTCCTGTGTGAAATTACTGTCTGTAATGGGACTCAACGCAAAATTCTGTTAAGTATTATAAGCATGTTCATTTCCTACTGCCACTATAACAAATTACCATAAACTCGGTTGCTTAAAACAACATAACTTTATTACCTTTCAGTTCTACAAATCAGAAGTCAAAATGGATCTTATGAGGCTAAAATCAAGGTCTTGGATGTACTATATTCCTTCTGGAATTCTCCATGGGAGAATTCATTCCTTGCCTTTTCCAGCTGCTAGAGGAGGCCTAGCTTGTGCCCCATTATTCTGACGTCTACTCCATTGACACATCTCCTTTTCCAATTGTGACCCTCCTATCTCCCTTTAATAAGGATCCTTGTGATTATATTGGGTCCACCCAAATAATCCAGCATAATATCCCCCCTCAAGATCCTTGATCGCATCTGCGAACATGTCAGGACACATATTCACAAATTCTAGGAGTTAGAATATGAACATCTACCTTGGAAAGGGCAGGCACAGAAAGCGGGGGGCAGGGGAGGGGGCAGGTTTTATTCTGTTCAACACAATTGCCATTCACTTTCAAAGAATTAAGGAGATGATTTTAACCAAATAACAAATAAACACCCATCTTTTAGTTGCCAAAGACCTGGAATCTAGACTTTCCCAAAAAACTTGCTAGCTAATACACACTAACTTATGTTTGAAGGGTAAAAGATTACTCTATGTGCTAAGAATTGTCTACCCTAAAGCAAAACTCTCCAGGAAGGGGAAGAAAACATTCTAAACAGGAAAAAGATTCAACATTCATTTTTTTCTAAGTTAGCAGTTCCATCTTCCTTTTTGACGAATATTAAATACATTCTCCCCTTCCCTTTCTCAAGCTTTCCTTCCAGTGAATCAATTTAAGGCAGTGAAATCAGGTCCTTAAAGGCATGAGATACCTGAGGGTATGAACTTGATAATGGATGGACATAGCAGAAACATTTTTTTCCTGTCTAATATTTCATCGGGTATCAGAAAGTCAGTGAGGAACTATCACTTAATACACAGCATAACTTTCTTATTTTCTATCCCACAGAGGTAAAAGTACATAGCGGTTAGTTAAGACCATTGGTTTTAGTAAGAGATAAACAGGGCTAAGTCTCTGCTGTGCAATTCCTACTCCAATGATAGTAGGCAAGTTTCTAATCAACCTTATAGCCTGCTTATTCTACTTAATATTATACTGACATGAACTCTTTCTCATGTCATCAAATATTCTTGATGATCATTTATTTTAATGCCTGCTAGGTGTCACAGATAAAACTAAAGCACCAAAAGGCTAAATGGCCTGCTTAAGGTTTCAAAGTGATACGGTGGCACAGTTGGGACATTTCATGTTTGCTAGCCTGTGTTTATTCCACTCAACTCCTCCAGTTTGAAATTTCAGGCAACAGCTTTCATAGACACACTCCCATGCACTCACCTGAGGTCAGACCACAATCTGGGTCAGCAGTTTTTAGGGTCAAGTGAGTGGTGTCAAAAACCACAGAATTGACAAAATAGATTTGACAGGACAAGAATTGCTCTCCCCACTCCATTATCCCCTCTGTCACCAAATCTCACTTCCCCAACTCCTCAACTCCCACCTTTACTTCTTAGGGAGAGAGAGGGTTTAAAACAATAAAGGGAGGGCGGCGCCTGTGGCTCAAGGAGTAGGGCGTCGGTCCCATATGCCGGAGGTGGCGGGTTCAAACCCAGCCCCAGCCAAAAACCACAAAAAAAAAAAAAAAAAAAAACAATAAAGGGGCCAAGAGTTTGTTAGAATAATCATCCTCCAAAGTTATGCCATGAAAGTCAGTAACACAAGAGAAAAATGTCCATGTCAGATAAATGCCCCTCTCTAAAGAATCTAAAGGCCCTAGATTCTCCTTGATTGGGTTTTTTGGGGTACAGGGACTCAGGAAACAGAGAAGAATAAGAAAGGATGGAGAGAAAGGTGTCATTTAAAGCGGAACTCAAACATTTTACTCCATCAGTCTTTCAATTCTCCTTCAATAATATACCAATTAAGAAAAAGAGCATACAAGAAACAAACAGAACAATGTTATTGTGATTAATGTTGTGGTCGCCAAGACAAAAAAATGTCTAAGCTTTAGTAAATTAGAGCTACTTTAAGCCATAATGCCCCATACTTCCACTGTTGGTTTACTTGATTTACTGATGTTGATAAATCAAAGATTTATTATCTGCCTATAAATGCTATTAAATGTCTTTTAATCAGATGTGTTTCTTTGTCTCCAACATTAGATTCAGATTTAGTAGCCACAAACTAAAACCATTTAAGATGGAGATATTGCAGTTATTTTTTTTTTTTTTTTGCCCTTGAGATTCCTCTGCATTATGTAGAAGCTTTGCACGGCCCTTGAATACTTACTACACAGACTCTATGGTCTTTTATTCCTACCCCTTGTTCCCTGAACCCCTTGTGGCCCCATACCATTCATATATATATATATATATATATATATATATTTTTTTTTTTTTTTTTAAGACAGTGCCTCACTCTGTCACCCTGGGTAGAGTGCCATGGTGTCACAGCAACCTAAAACTCTTGGGCTCAAGAGATCCTCCTGCTCCAGCCTCTCCTGAAATCCTTCATCTTTCTCCATGCACAATCATTAAATGAATTGATGAGTAACTCCCGAGTCCATTCACCTATTCATTCGTCTATTCTTTCTTCCAGTTGGATACCCTTCCAACTTCATAGTTGTTCTATTTTTTTTTTTTAAGTAAACAAACGCTATGCTTTGTCTCTAATAATCAATTTGCATTAGGATTACTCTCTGCTGCCCCTGGAGGTAACACAGTGAAAGCAATGCTAATGTTTTCCTAAACGTCCTTAGCAAATGCAGTAATACCTGCACTTAAAGATTTTGATCGCGTTCCCTGTGTGTGGATTATTAGAGTGGACAGACAGCTGGAGACGCCCAGCGAACTGGCGGATTGCTATATATAAGAGGTAATTTAAAACCACAGACTCTGTTGTAGAGATTCTTCCCTGCCTGGCCATGCTGGCCAGCAGGCCCCTCCCCTATGGAGGTCAGCAGCTTGTAAATGCTGACAAAACCCAATTGACAAATAATTATTCCTGAACTGAGGGAGGCATCCGAAAGGAGAGCCACTCAAAACCACGGGGAGCTGGGAAAACTGTTGGACAATTGAAGGGAAGGGATCCTGCCCGGGAAACAGACATTTTGAACTACCCAAAAGGGCAGGCACCTTTCCCCAAGGTGTTGGAGAGGGCTGGTGAACTGGCAGGCGCCAATCCAAAAGGGAAACTCTGAACCATAAAACTCAGAATAAGTCCCCCGAACACTCCAACCACAGGAACTGGCTACAACTACTGAAGCCGTGGACCCGGCTTTAGCTGCTAAAGCCGCGAACTTGGTTTCAGCCCCGGGAGCCAGCTACAGCAGCTAAAACCGCAAACTCGCCAACGACCCTGTGAACTCAGCACCACTCCCCCTACAGCCAATTGCAGTCGCCAGTTTGCAGGAGAACCTGGGAACAGAGTGGAAAGACTTAAGAAGTGTGGACACCCGCACTGAGTGGGAAGGTCGGTCGCAAGTGCTGTCTGGAAAAGAACAGCTGAGGTTATACAATTCTTTTTTTTTTTTTTTTTGGTAGAGACAGAGTTTCACTTTATTGCCCTCAGTAGAGTGCTGTGGTGTCACACAGCTCACAGCAATCTCCAGCTCCTGGGCTTAGGCAATTCTCCTGCCTCAGCCTCCCGAGCAGCTGGGACCACAATGCCCGGCTATTTTTTTGTTGCAGTTTTGGCCGGGGCTGGGTTTGAACCCACCACCCTCGGTATATGGGGCCAACGCCCTGCTCACTGAGCCACAGGTGCCACCCAAGGTTACACAATTCTTAGGTGACAAACTTTTACAGAAATTTCAAAATGGCCATCAGCCATGGAAGGTGGTTATCATGGTAACAGTATAAACTGTAAATCAGGTATAAGCCTCAGAACCACTCACAGCGCCACCTGGTGTCCAGAAAGTATATTGCAGTATGAATATATTCCTACGAAAGTTGATCCCCACAGTAGACATATAGATATATATAGGTATATTTCTACATGCAAGAATATTTTTGTAGTTGGTGCTTTTTTGTTTTGTTTTGGTTTGGTTTTCATGGGGTTTTTTGTTTGTTTTGTTTTTGTCTGTTTTTTCCTCACCATTTTCTTAGAGGAGATTTCAATAGTTTTTTATTACTTTTTATATAGATATATTTTTTATTTCTATGTCTTCTAATTTTAATTACTTCTTTCTTCTCTTTTAACATTCCTATTAACACCACTTTTTTCTCTCTTTTTTTCCTTTCAATTATTTTACGATTATCACTATTTTTATTGCAGTTGTTGTTATATTGCTGTTGTCGTGGCTGTTACCTGTATGTCTATGTGTTTCCGCCTGTCTCTGTATCTATGGGCGCGTGTGCCTGCTAACCTTTGTATCTGTTTATTTGTTTATTTGGTCTCAATGAGCTTGGTGTTATGACCTGCAACTCTGAGCTGCTAGCACTCCCCTCCACTCTCACTCCGTGATCTGGAGACCTGCCCCCCCAAGAGTCCAGATTCTTGGGTGAACTCTTGAGAGGTGTAGACAGGACCTGGACTGCAGCTGGCCAGTGCTGACTCTGCAGCAAAGGAGCGAGAAGACGATGGTCGGCTAAGAGGGAATTACACTGGAGCAGTGGTGTCTCGAGGTGCAGAGCAACAGCCATCTTCAGCAATAACAAGGCCCACCCCCAGATATCCCATAGTCTCTCCTCCTCTCTTCCTGGGCAACCAGATGAGGCCAAGCATCTTCTCAGATGGCAACCACCATGGAACAGACCTGGGACTGAAACACAGGCCCCGTGAGTAAAGGGTTTGCCTAAGGCAGCACTGACCTAGGTGGAATACGGGGACTAGAAAATACACCCTCAGAGCCGGAAAACTCCCAGGGTGGGGCTGATCCAGAGGACCGCTTTACAGAGCCTAAGACGAACCTGGCCTTCAGGGGATCAGCAGCCTATAGACAAAGGAGGCCAAGAGGCTAAAGCTGACAACTGATAGTGCTGCGAATACAAACCCGCAGGACTAAAGACAGGGCCTGAGGCACAGGTTCTGGGAATTCAAATCAGCCCCTCCTCTGCAGAAGAATCTAGCAGGGTCAGAAACAAACTCCCACAGGGTTGTTCCGTTCACCCAGTAACATAAACTAAGGGTGGGGCTGGAACTGAGTGAACACCTCCACCCTCCATCAAGTGCCCGAGGTTGACAGGCCACACCACCCCCTACTGGATAAAGACAGAGAGTAGCGGCCTAGACAAGCAGACACAGACTACCCTGTGACTTAGGCAGGTGCAAACCCCTGGAGTATCTGCTTACTGCAGACAACTGACCGGGTCACAGCCCTGTGGGGCTAGCAGCGACTGGGTGTGACAGAGCTGCAAGGTGGGGAAGGAGGCATCAATCTTCCCAGACTGATCTATTTACTGGGTGGCTCTTCCTGACTCCACGCAGCACTGGAGCAAGCCATATTAGAGCAGTCACCAGACCCCTGTGATCCAGTTCCCAGGAACCTCTTGAACTCTCCCACCCAAGGCAGCTGCTGATTGAGACAATTGATTTGGACCTTTTGAACTGAGCCACTCACCTGGGGACTATCCAGGTGGTGCCCTGGGTGTATGGTTGTAGGAAGGTTTGATTTTCCTTTTCCATTTGTTGCCTGTGGTGGTGGGTGATTTAATTGCTGGTATTTCTCCACAGCTGAGACTTCAACTCACAGTAACTTTCACTAGGGTCAAATAGAAACCAGCTGAAAACAAGACATAACCACTTAGCCCCTCTACATGAAACAGGGCCCCAGTTTCTCAGACCACAGCACTGTACGGGTCCTCGACAAAACACCAGGGGAGAAATCAAAGGGAGTAAAGCAATCATGGGGCGGAATCAGCGGAAAAACTCTGGTAACATGAATAACCAGAATAGATCAACCCCTCGCCCCCAAGGAAAGATACGGCAGATGCAATTGAAGATCCCATTCACAAACAACTGGCTGAGATGTCAGAAATCGAATTCAGAATTTGGATGGAAAACAAGATTAACAAAATGGAACTAGGAATTCATGGAGAAATTCAAAAGCTGTCTCAAGAATTTAACGAATTTAAAGACAAAACCACCAAAGACTTAGACACACTGAAGCAAGAATTTGCAGCCCTCAAAGATATGAAAAATACAGTAGAATCCCTTAGCAACAGAATGGACCAATCAGAAGAAAGGATTTCCAACATTGAAGATAAAGCCTTTGAATGTTCCCAAACTCTCAAAGAGAAAGAGAAATGGAGAGCAAAAACAGATCATTCTCTCAGAGAGCTCTGGGATAACTCGAAGAAGGCAAATATCCGACTTATAGGAATTCCTGAAACAGATGAAGTGGCCTCCCTGGGCGCAGAGGCCCTTCTGCATGAAATTATGAAAGAGAATTTTCCAGACATGCCTAGAGAACCTGAAATTCAGATAGCAGATAGATTCAGAACCCCAGCACGACTCAACACCAATAAGACATCCCCCAGGCATATCATAATTAACTTCACTAAAGTTAATATGAAGGAGAAAATTCTCAAAGTGGCCAGGCGAAAGAAAACTATTACCTTCAAAGGGAAGAACATTAGAATGACTGCAGATCTCTCTGCTGAAACTTTTCAAGCCAGAAGAGGGTGGTCATCAACATTTAATCTCCTAAAGCAAAATAACTTTCAACCCTGGATCTTGTACCCAGCTAAACTGAGTTTCATTTATGATGGAGAAATTAAATACTTTAATGACATTCATATGCTAAAGAAATTTGCCATAACCAAACCAGATTTTCAGGATATTCTCAGACCTATCCTCCATAATAACCAACCCAATCCTCTACTACAAAACTAAACTCACTCAGAAACTTCTGATCAAACTCCAACTTCTACAATGGCAAAAGGATTAAAAATGCCCACTGGACTTTCAAAAAACTCCATACCCAAAATTTCACCAAACTTATCAATACTCTCCATTAATGTGAATGGCTTAAACTGCCCTCTAAAGAGACATAGGTTAGCTGACTGGATACAAAAACTCAGGCCAGATATTTGTTGCATACAAGAGTCACATCTTAACTTAAAAGACAAATACAGACTCAGGGTGAAAGGATGGTCATCCATATTTCAGGCAAATGGTAATCAGAAAAAAGCAGGTGTTGCAATTTTATTTGTGGATACAATAGGCTTTAAACCAACAAAAGTAAGGAAGGACATAAATGGTTACTTCACATTTGTTAAGGGTAAGACTCAATATGATGAGATTTCAATTATTAATATCTACGCACCCAACCAGAATGCACCTATTTATAAGAGAAACTCTAATAGACATGAGCAACTTGATTTCCTCCAACTCCATAATAGTTGGAGATTTTAACACTCCTTTGGCAGTGATGGATCGATCCTCCAACAAAAAACTGAGTAAAGAAATTCTAGATTTAAATCTAACTATCCAGCATTTAGATTTAGCAGACATCTACAGAACATTTCATACCAACAAAACTGAATACACATACTTCTCATCAGCCCATGGAACTTACTCCAAAATCGATCACATCTTAGGTCACAAGTCTAACCTCAGTAAATTTAAAGGAATAGAAATTATTCCATGCATCTTCTCGGACCACCATGGAATAAAACTTGAGATGAGTAACAGGAATCTGCATACACATACAAAAACATGGAAGTTAAATAACATTATGCTGAATGATAGCTGGGTCAGAGATGAGATCAAGAAGGAAATTGCCAAATTTTTAGAACAAAACGACAATGAAGACACGAACTATCAGAACCTCTGGGACACCGCAAAGGCAGTTCTAAGAGGGAAATTTATAGCACTGCAAGCCTTCCTTAGGGGAACGGAAAGAGAGGAAGTAAGCAACTTAATGGGACATCTCAAGAGACCGGAAATGGAAGAACACTCCAACCCCAAATCCAGTAGAAGAAAAGAAATAACCAAAATCAGAGCAGAACTACATGAAATTGAAAACAAAAGAATAATACAACAGATCAATAAATCAAAAAGCTAGTTTTTTGACAAGGTCAACAAAATACATAAACCTTTGGCCAACCTAATCAGGGAAAAAAGAGTAAAATCTCTAGTCTCATCAATCAGAAATAACAAAGACAAAATAAAAACAGACTCCTCAAAAATCCAAAAAATCCTTAATGAATATTACAAGAAACTTTACTCTCAGAAATATGAAAATATGAAGGAAATTGACCGTTACTTGGAAGCACATCACCTTCCAAGACTTAACCAGAATCAAGTGGAACTGTTGAACAGGCCCATATCAAGTTCGGGAATAACATCAACCATACAAAATCTCCCCAAAAAGAAAAGCCGGGACCAGATAGTTTTAGGTCAGAATTCTACCAAACCTTTAAAAAGGAATTAGTACCTACATTACTCAACCTGTTCCAAAAGGTAGAAAAAGAAGAAAGACTACCCGACACGTTCTATGAAGCAAACATCACCCTGATCCCCAAACCAGGAAAAGACCCAACAAGAAAAGAAAATTATAGACCAATATCACTAATGAATATAGATGCAAAAATATTCAACAAGATTCTAACAAACAGAATCTAGCAACATATCAAACAAATCATACATCATGACCAAGTCAGTTTTATCCCAGGGTCTCAAGGCTGGTTCAATATACGTAAATCTATAAATGTAATTCAGCACATAAACAAATTAAAAAACAAAGACCATATGATTCTCTCAATCGATGCAGAAAAAGCTTTTGATAACATCCAACATCCCTTCATGATCAGAACACTTAAGAAAATTGGTATAGAAGAGACATTTCTTAAACTGATTGAGGCCATCTACAGCAAACCCACAGCCAATATCATATTGAATGGAGTTAAGTTGGAATCATTTCCACTCAGATCAGGAACCAGACAAGGCTGCCCATTGTCTCCATTGCTCTTTAACATTGGAATGGAAGTTTTAGCCACCAGAATTAGGGAAGAAAAGGTAATCAAGGGTATCCACATAAGGTCAGAAGAGATCAAACTTTCGCTCTTCACAGATGATATGATTGTATATCTGGAAAACACTAGGGACTCTACTACAAAACTCTTAGAAGTGATCAAGGAATACAGCAGCATCTCAGGTTACAAAATCAACATTCATAAATCTTAGCCTTTATATATACCAACAATAGTCAAGTTGAAAAAACAATTAAGGACTCTATCCCATTCACAGTAGTGCCAAAGAAGATGAAATACTTAGGAGTTTATCTAACAAAGGACATGAAAGATCTATATAAAGAGAACTATGAAACTCTAAGAAAAGAGATAGCTGAGAATGTTTACAAATGGAAAAATATACCATGCTCATGGTTGGGAAGAATCAACATTGTTAAAATGTCCATACTACCCAAAGCAATATATAATTTCAACGCAATCCCTATTAAAGCTCCACTGTCATACTTTAAAGATCTTAAAAAAACAATACTTCGTTTTATATGGAATCAGAAAAAACCTTGAATAGCCAAGACATTACTCAAAAATAAAAACAAAGCAGGAGGAATCACGCTACCAGACCTCAGACTATACTACAAATCGATAGTGATCAAAACAGCATGGTACTGGCACAAAAACAGAGAAGTAGATGTCTGGAACAGAATAGAGAATCAAGAGATGAATCCAGCTAATTACCATTATTTAATCTTTGACAAGCCAATTAAAAACATTTAATGGGGAAAAGATTCCCTATTTAACAAATGGTGCTGGGTGAACTGGCTGGCAACCTGTAGAAGACTGAAACTGGACCCACACCTCTCACCATTAACCAAGATAGACTCTCACTGGATTAAAGATTTAAACCTAAGACATGAAACTATAAAAATACTAGAAGAGAGTGCAGGGAAAACCCTTGAAGAAATTGGGTTGGGCGAGTTTTTTATGAGAAGGACCCCCCGGGCAATTGAAGCTGCTTCAAAAATACACTATTGGGACTTGATCAAACTAAAAAGCTTCTGCACAGCCAAGAACACAGTAAGTAAAGCAAGAAAACAGCCCTCAGAATGGGAAAAGATATTTGCAGGTTATGTCTCTGACAAAGGTTTAATAACCAGAATCCACAGAGAACTCAAACGCATTAGCAAGAAAAGAACAAGGGATCCCATCGCAGGCTTGGCAAGGGACTTGAAGAGAAACTTCTCTGAAGAAGACAGGCATGCGGCCTTCAGACATATGAAAAAATGCTCATCATCTTTAATCATCAGAGAAATGCAAATCAAAACTACTTCGAGATATCATCTAACTCCAGTGAGACTAGCCTACATCGCAAAATCCCAAGACCAGAGATGTTGGCGTGGATGTGGAGAAAAGGAAACACTTTTGCACTGCTGGTGGGAATGCAAATTAATACATTCCTTTGGGAAAGAGATATGGAAAACACATAGAGATCTAAAAATAGATCTGCCATTCAATCCTGTAATCCCTCTACTGGGCACATACCCAGAAGACCAAAAATCACATCATAACAAAGATATTTGTATCAGAATATTTATTGCAGCCCTATTCATAATTGCTAAGTCATGGAAAAAGCCCAAGTGCCCATTGATCCATGAATGGATTAATAAATTGTGGTATATGTACACCATGGAATATTATGCAGCCTTAAAGAAAGATGGAGACTTTACCTCTTTCATGTTTACATGGATGGAGCTGGAACATATTCTTCTTAGTAAAGTATCTCAAGGATGGAAGAAAAAGTACCCAATGTACTCACCCTTATTATGAAACTAATGTAGGACCTTCACATGAAAGCTATAACCCAGTTACAACCTAAGAATAGGGAGAAGGTGGAAAGGGAGGGGAGGGAGAGGAGAGGTAGGTGGAGGGAGGGGGATTAATGGGATTACACCTGCGGTGCATCTTACAAGGGTATATGTGAATCTTAGTAAATGTGGAATATAAAGGTCTTAGCAAAATAACTAAGAAAATCTCAGGAAAGCTATGTTAACTAGAGTGATGAAAATGTGTCAAACGGTCTATGAACCAAGTGTATGGTGCCCCATGATCATACTAATGTACACAGCTATGATTTTTAAAAAAAAATTTCAAGATACTAAAAAAAAAAAAAGATTTTGATCGCTAGGTATGTTAACATGACTAAACAGTCACATTAAATTTACATCTTTTGAAAACTAAGTAAACAAATGACTACCTACTGGGAAGTAAAGGTGTTATAACCTGAAGAAATTTTATTGAAAAGGACAATAAGGAATGTTCTGAGTTGCCATGATGGTCTAATAAATACAGCACTATAAAGAAATGGATGGAAGGAAGCTAGAGACTATGTTTCATTCCATGCAAATTTGAAGATTGTCGCCATTGGCTACCTTGAACCTGGAAATCAAATTCTAAGAGGAGAGTTTAGTATGAAGAATGGTTGTTGTGAAGTAACCTCAGATCATCGCTCTGAGAAATGAAAGGACAAAAACTGGCCTGGGCAGTAAGAGAAGTCAAACTGCGAGGCTGGCCCACACCAGACTCAGCTAACTCCAGTGGGGAGCTCTGGAGTATAAAGTGTCCTTTAGATTTGTCATCTGCTGGCCTTAAATGACCAGGTCTCTATAACTCTGCATCTATCCATCACCGGATATACATAGCAAAAGGAAGTACCATGACTTTGGGTGAGGCAATCCATGAAGGGGCTGACCCCTGACAACAATATCAACACTGGAACAACAAAGTCACTTTAATTCTGATCTTTAATTACAGCGATATTCCACTCAGCCAATTGTCTTTTATTCCCAAGAAACAAAATTAAGGGAAAGTCTCGTCAAAAATATAACTTGAAGGAGTTCTGCGTTAAGAAATTTGGTACTTGACCAGGTGCGATGGCTCACGCCTATAATCCCATCACTCTGGGAGATGAGTGGATTGTTTGCGTTCAGAAGTTCAAGACTAGCCTGAGCGAGAGCAAGACCTCATCGCTTAAAAAAAAAAAATAGCTGGGTGTTGTGGTGTGCACCTGTAGTCCTATAATGCTCTAACTTCATTTTGTACATAGAGCCAGACTTACTCCATTTTGCTAAGGAATTTGCTAAGGGCTTTCGACACTCCCCCTTTAAGCTCAGCTGAAAGCTGCAGAGTTTAGCAAAAAACTGCAAAATCCTGTGAAACCACAGCTCTCCCTTGTAAGCATTCCCCTTATTCTACAGATCTAACCTTAAACAGGTGTTGGCTTTTATGAAACTCGGGTTGCGTTAAGGACTCCCCTTCCCCTACCGAAAGCACCTTATAAAAAGTTTGTGCTGCTGCTTCTGGGGGTCTAGAGACTTTGTGGTGTGAGCCCACTCTTGACACTGGCCAGTAAAGGACCCCTGTTTAATTTGGATTCAGTGTGCTGGCATTTCTCTATTCCACTCACTTTGAGTATAACAGTCCCAGCTACTCCAAAGGCTGAGGTAAGAGGATCTACCTGAGCCCAAGAGTTTGTGGTTGCTGTGAGGTATGATGCTACAGCACTCTCAAGTAAGACAAAGTAAGACTCTGTCTAAAAAAAAAAAAAAGAAAGAAAAATTTGCTACTTGGGGCAGTTATGTTATTTTTACCCTTTAATGGCAACTTTGAAATCTACAAGAATATAGAAATAAATAGGAAAAAAAAAAGTCTGATCATATACACTGGCTAAGAACATCAAGGTAAGTCATTCTCAAGAGAAACAAGTAACATCTGATCTGCAAAAACATCCTCATTACTAAAGTAGAGAAAGATGGAAAAAAAATTTTTTTTCAACCGACCGAAAATGTATTTTTCTACACTTTTAAACTTTATATAGTGGTTTTTTCACTTCCTTCTGCTTTCCTTTCTTTTCCTTCTTTTTCTTATTTTCTTGTTATATATAGATTCTTTTTTGGTTCCAACTAACCCTTATGGTAAGTTAGAAAATGTTTTTTTTTCTTTTTCTTTTTTTTTTTTTTTTATTGTTGGGGATTCATTGAGGGTACAATAAGCCAGGTTACACTGATTGCAATTGTTAGGTAAAGTCCCTCTTGCAATCATGTCTTGCCCCCATAAAGTGTGACACACACCAAGGCCCCACCCACCTCCCTCCTTCCCTCTTTCTGTTCCCCCCCCATAACCATAATTGTCATTAATTGTCCTCATATCAAAATTGAGTACATAGGATTCATGCTTCTCCATTCTTGTCATGCTTTACTAAGAATAACGTCTTCCACATCCATCCAGGTTAATACGAAGGATGTAAAGTCTCCATTTTTTTTAATGGTTGAATAGTATTCCATGGTATACATATACCACAGCTTGTTAATCCATTCCTGGGTTGGTGGGCATTTAGGCTGTTTCCACATTTTGGCGATTGTAAATTGAGCTGCAATAAACAGTCTAGTACAAGTGTCCTTATGATAAAAGGATGTTTTTCCTTCTGGGTAGATGCCCAGTAATGGGATTGCAGGCTCAAATGGGAGGTCTAGCTTGAGTGCTTTGAGGTTTCTCCATACTTCCTTCCAGAAAGGTTGTACTAGTTTGCAGTCCCACCAGCAGTGTCAAAGTGTTCCCTTCTCTCCACATCCACGCCAGCATCTGCAGTTTTGAGGTTTTGTGATGTGGGCCATTCTCACTGGGGTTAGATGATATCTCAGGGTTGTTTTGATTTGCATTTCTCTAATACATAGAGATGATGAACATTTTTTCATGTGTTTGTTAGCCATTTGTCTGTCATCTTTAGAGAAAGTTCTATTCATGTCTCTTGCCCATTGATATAAGGGATTGTTGGCTTTTTTCATGTGGATTAATTTGAGTTCTCTATAGATCCTAGTAATCAAGCTTTTATCTGATTGAAAATATGCAAATATCAGGGGCAGCGCCTGTGGCTCAGTCGGTAAGGCGCCAGCCCCATATACCGAGGGTGGCGGGTTCGAACCCGGCCCCGGCCAAGCTGCAACCAAGAAGTGGCTGGGCGTTGTGGCGGGCGCCTGTAGTCCCAGCTGCTCGGGAGGCTGAGGCAAGAGAATCGCTTGGGCCCCAGGAGTTGGAGGTTGCTGTGAGCTGTGTGGGGACACGGCACTCTACCGAGGGCCATAAAGTGAGACTCTGTCTCTACAAAAAAAAAAAAAAGAAAGAA
Organism: Nycticebus coucang; assembly: GCF_027406575.1. Lineage (NCBI taxonomy): Eukaryota > Metazoa > Chordata > Mammalia > Primates > Lorisidae > Nycticebus > Nycticebus coucang. Next base: position 62,074,933 of record NC_069795.1, read on the forward strand.
AATATGCAAATATCCTTTCCCATTGTGTAGGTTGTCTCTTTGCTTTGGTTATTGTCTCCTTAGTTGTACAGAAGCTTTTCAGTTTAATGAAGTCCCATTTGTTTATTTTTGTTGTTGTTGCAATTGCCATGGCAGTCTTCTTCATGAAGTCTTTCCCCAGGCCAATATCTTCCAGTGTTTTTCCTATGCTTTCTTGGAGGATTTTTATTGTTTCATGCCTTAAATTTAAGTCCTTTATCCATCTTGAATCAATTTTTGTGAGTGGGGAAAGGTGTGGGTCCAGTTTCAGTCTTTTACATGTAGACATCCAGTTCTCCCAACACCATTTATTGAATAGGGAGTCTTTTCCCCAAGGTATGTTCTTGTTTGGTTTATCGAAGATTAGGTGGTTGTAAAATGTTAGTTTCATTTCTTGGTTTTCAATTCGATTCCAAGTGTCTATGTCTCTGTTTTTGTGCCAGTACCATGCTGTCTTGAGCACTATGGCTTTGTAGTACAGACTAAAATCTGGTATGCTGATGCCCCCAGCTTTATTTTTGTTACAGAGAACTGCCTTAGCTATACGGGGTTTTTTCCGGTTCCATACAAAACGCAGAATCATTTTTTCCAAATCTTGAAAGTACGATGTTGGTATTTTGATAGGAATGGCATTGAATAGGTAGATTGCTTTGGGAAGTATAGACATTTTAACAATGTTGATTCTTCCCATCCATGAGTATGGTATGTTCTTCCATTTGTTAATATCCTCTGCTATTTCCTTTCTGAGGATTTCATAGTTTTCTTTTTTTTTTTTTTTGTAGAGACAGAGTCTCTCTTTAATGGCCCTCGGTAGAGTGCCGTGGCATCACACGGCTCACAGCAACCTCCACCTCCTGGGCTGAAGCGATTCTCTTGCCTCAGCCTCCCGAGTAGCTGGGACTACAGGCACCCACTACAACACCCGGCTGTTTTTTTTTTTGGTTGCGGTTTGGCCGGGGCCGGGTTTGAACCCGCCACCCTCGGTATATGGGGCTGGTGCCTTACCGACTGAGCCACAGGCGCCGCCCCATAGTTTTCTTTATACAGGTCCTTCACCTCCTTTGTTAGGTATACTCCTAGGTATTTCATTTCTTTGAAACTATGGTGAAGGGAGTTGTGTCCTTAATTAGCTTCTCATCTTGACTGTTATTGGTGTACACAAAGGCTACTGACTTGTGGACATTGATTTTATATCCTGAAACATTACTGTATTTTTTGATGACTTCTAGGAGTCTTGTGGTTGAGTCTTTGGGGTTCTCTAAGTATAAGATCATGTCGTCAGCAAAGAGGGAGAGTTTGACCTCCTCTGCTCCCATTTGGATTCCCTTTATTTCCTTGTCTTGCCTAATTGTATTGGCTAGAACTTCCAGCACTACGTTGAATAGTAAAGGTGACAGAGGACAACCTTGTCTGGTTCCAGTTCTAAGAGGAAAAGCTTTCAGTTTTACCCATTCAGTAAAATATTGGCTGTGGGTTTGTCATAGATAGCTTCGATCAGTTTTAGAAATGTGCCACCGATGCCTATACTCTTCAGTGTTCTAATTAGAAAAGGATGCTGGATTTTATCGAATGCTTTTTCTGCATCTATTGAGAGGATCATGTGATCTTTATTTTTGCCTCTGTTAATATGGTGGATAACGTTTATAGACTTGCGTATGTTAAACCAGCCTTGCATCCCTGGGATGAAGCCTACTTGATCATGATGAATGACTTTTTTGATCACAAGCTGTAATCTATTGGCTACGATTTTGTTGAGAATTTTTGCGTCTATATTCATGAGTGAGATTGATCTGAAATTCTCCTTTTTGTTTGGGTCTTTTCCTGGTTTTGGTATCAAGGTGATGTTTGCTTCATAGAATGTGTTGGGAAAGATTCCTTCTTCCTCAATTTTTTGGAATAATTTCTGCAGTACAGGAATAAGCTCTTCCTTGAAGGTTTGATAGAATTCTGGAGTGAAGCCATCTGGACCAGGGCATTTTTTGGTTAGAAGATTTTTTATTGTTTCTTTGATCTCAGTGCTTGAAATTGGTCTGTTCAGGAGCTCTATTTCTTCCTGGCTGAGTCAAGGGAGAGGGTGTGATTCCAAATATTGATCCATTTCTTTCACATTGTCAAATTTCTGGGCATAGAGTTTCTGGTAGTATTCAGAGATGATCTCTTGTATCCCTGTGGGATCAGTTGTTATTTCCCCTTTATCATTTCTGATTGAGCTTACTAGAGATTTTACTTTTCTATTCCTCATTAGTCTGCCAATGGTTTATCTATTTTATTTATTTTTTCAAAAAACCAACTCCTTGTTTCATTCATTTTCTGAATGATTCTTTTGTTTTCAGTTTCATTGATCTCTGATTTGATTTTGGATATTTCTTTTCTTCTACTGAGTTTAGGCTTAGATTGTTCTTCTTTTTCCAATTCCATAAGATCTCTTGTGAGATTGTCGATGCCCTCTCTTTCTGTTTTTCGAATGTAGGCATCTAAAACGATAAATTTTCCTCTCAAAACTGCTTTTGCAGTATCCCAGAGGTTTTGGTAGCTTGTGTCTTCATTGTTGTTATGCTCAAGGAAGTTAATGATTTCCTGTTTTATTTCTTCCTGCACCCATCTGCTATTCAACAGAAGATTGTTTAATTTCCATGCCTCTGGGTGGGGTCGAGCATTTTTGTTAGAGTTGAGTTCCACTTTTAGCGCCTTATGGTCTAAGAAGATACAAGGTAAAATTTCAATTCTTTTGATTCTGTTGATATTTGTTTTGTGTCCCAGGATATGATCAATTTTGGAGAATGTTCCATGGGGTGATGAGAAGAATGTATATTCTTTATCTTTGGGATGGAGTGTTCTATATGCGTCTATCAATCACAGTTGTTCTAGGGTCTCATTTAAATCTCTTATATCCTTGTTTAATTTCTGTTTAGAGGATCTGTCCAGCTCTGTAAGAGGAGTGTTAAGGTCCCCTGTTATTATGGTATTATCAGATATCATATTGCTGAGACTGAGTAAGGTCTGTTTCAAGAATCTGGGAGCATTTAAATTGGGTGCATAAATATTTAGAATTGAAATGTCTTCTTGTTGTATTTTTCCCTTGACCAATATAAAGTGACCATCTTTGTCTTTTTTGACTTTAGTTGCTTTAAATCCACATGTATCTGAAAATAAGATTGCAAATCCTCTTTTCTTCTGAATTCCATTTGCCTGAAAAATTGTCTTCCAACCCTTGACTCGGAGCTTTAATTTGTCTTTTGAAGCCAGGTGTGTTTCTTGCAGACAGCAAATGGATGGCTTGTGTTTTTTAATCCAGTCAACCAATCTATGTCTCTTCAGTGGGGAATTCAAGCCATTAACATTTATTGAGATAATTGATAAGTGTGGTAGTATTCTATTCGTCTTATTTTGTGAGAGTCCATTGCTTAGTTTTATCTTTTGCATCAGTGTGGAGGTTAGGTTCTGTCCTTTAATTTCTGAGTTCTTACTTTGCTGCTGATCCATTGTGGTGGTCAGTGTGCAGAACAGGTTGAAGTATTTTCTTTAGAGCTGCTCTTGTTGTAGGGAATTTCCTCAATGTTTGTATATCCGTAAATGATTTGATTTCTCCATCAATTTTGAAGCTTAGCTTAGCAGGGTACAGAATTCTGGGCTGGAAATTGTTCTGTTTAAGTAGATTAAAGGTAGATGACCATTGTCTTCTTGCTTGGAAAGTTTCATTAGAGAAGTCTGCGGTCACTCTGATGGATTTTCCCCTGTAGGTCAACTGGCGCTTACTCCTGGCAGCTTGCAGAATCTTTTCTTTTATCTTGACTTTGGACAGGTTCATCACAATGTGTCTTGGAGGAGCTCGGTTAGAGTTGAGGCGACCTGGGGTCCGATATCCCTCTGAAAGCAGTGTGTCAGAATCTTTGGTGATATTTGGGAAATTTTCTTTTATAATATTCTCTAGTATGGCTTCCATTCCTCTGGGGCATTCTTCTTCCCCTTCTGGAATTCCTATAACTCGTATGTTGGAACGCTTCATAAAGTCCCATAATTCTGACAGTGAACATTTTGCTTTCTCTCTCTTCTTTTCTGCCTCTTTTACTATCTGAGTTATCTCAAAAACTTTGTCTTCTACCTCTGAAATTCTTTCTTCTGCATGGTCTAACCTGTTGCTGATACTTTCCATTGCATCTTTCAGTTCCCTGATTGACTGTTTCAGTTCCCTCAGCTCTGCTATATCCTTTTTATATTCTTCATATTATTCATCTCTTATTTGATTCTGTTTTTGAATTTCCTTTTGGTTATTTTCCACTTTATTAGCAGTTTCCTTCATTGTTTCCATCATTTCTTTCATTGTTTTCAAACTGTGTATTCTAAATTCCTTTTCTGTCATTCCTAACATTTCTTTATAGGTGGAATCCTCTGCAGTAGCTACCTCATGGTCCCTTGGCGGGGTTGTTCTGGACTGGTTCTTCATGTTGCCTGGAGTTTTCTGCTGATTCTTCCTCATGAGTGATTTCTTTTATCTGTTTCCTTGTCCTAATTTTCCTTTCACTACCTCTTGCTCTTTAAGTTCTCGTGCCTGTGGACTAAGGGTTACAGGACCAGAAGGGTGAGAAGGTTGAAGAGCAAAAAAGGGATGAAAGAAAGGAGGACCAAGTGATAAGAAAAAAAAAAGAAAAATAGAGAAAGGAGAGGGGGTGGGTAAAAGGAATATTGACAAAAAGAAGAGAGGCCCTGAAAGAGGGAGACAGAGCAATATAGGTGTACAGTAGGGTACTTTGATACAACCTTAAAAAAAAAACCACCTTCTGGGGGTGCCCAGTTGGGTGGTTCCCTTGAGGTCAGCAGCTCTTTGATAACCTGATCAGACACAGTACCCCACCTCCACCAAGTAGAGAGGAAAGACAAAAATGCTATAAATCAAACCAAGACAAGCAAACAGAAAACTTTACGGGATAAAATTGGCTGGAAAAACCAAATAATAGCGGTAGAAACACTAACAAAAATGAAGTTCTAATTATTGAAATTGGCAGCAATGGGAAATTATAATTAAACTAGAAAAATTGAGAAAGATAAAGGATCTGTATGATCTGTATGGAAAAGGTTGAACTTAAAAAACAAAACAACAATCAACAACATCAAAATAAACAAAAAAAAAACAACCAAACCAAAAAAAAAAAAAAAAAAACACACAACCAAAAACAAAGCAGTGTGTATATGTTATTGAATATTGTCTGGGCAACACGTGGTCTTCTGGGGTATGAGATGTTAATCACAGTTCTGATACAACTGGAGGCTGCTAGTTCCTCAAACCCCAGCAGGTAGACACCCTAAATCTCTCTTCAGCCCACTTAAAAGGCACTTTGAGCTTGTTCACTTGCTGAGCAGAAGCTTTCCCAGGGAAGTGCTTGTCGCTGGAATCACTGCTGAAGTGGCTATCTGCTTACCCTGTGTGCCAAAACTGGTCTCCCTCTGCCCCCGAGGGTTAGGGCTGCAAGGCCCCTCAGACCCCGCCCTTAGGCTACTTGGTCACTGGGTTACCAGCTCCCACCCAATTCCAGCTCTGCGACCCTGAGGGTGGAGCTTGCCGGGGCAGATCGCTCACAATGGCTGCCTATGACCCAGAGCCAAACACTATTAGCTCCGTCTGGCTCAGCAGCTCAGACTGGGGCCCTAGACAAAGGCCAAAGTTCTCCGCACTCCCACTCAGGCTCTCCCCAAGGCAGTTCAACTGAGTGCCAAGTCCAAAGACACCAAAACAGTTCACAGGTAAGGCCTTTCTGGTTTGCAGTCTCGCTGCTACTGAACTTACGGTTGCGGGCGGGTTTAGACGGATTGAACACACGCGACCACTTGCCGGTTTTCCACTGTTTTAGTCCTCCTCTTGGGGTCCAGAAGTCTCTCGCTGACTCCCTGTATCCTCTCAGGGGTGATGATAGGCAGATCCCACCAGCCAGAGATGCCTGGAGTCCTATCTCCCCAGACTTACGGTGCCCAGATGCAAGGAAGCTGTTACTCGGCTGCCATCTTGCTCCGCCTCCTCAAGATGGAAAATTTTAAAAAGAAATATTCCAGACTGAGCCAATTTTTTTTCCAGTTTTGAAAATATGTTATATAGTACCTAAATCTGAACTTCCTGGGTTCAAACTTAAGTTCTCCCTCTTAAATTTTGGTTACTGTATTTTTTCTTATTGTTGTTGCTCTAGAATGTCTATTTTATTATTTTTTCATATTTCTGGCATTTTCATAATTTCCAGTTCTCCCCCAAAACTCTTTCATCTTTTGTGTCCTGGACCATAAAATGAGCATGTTCAAGTCTCATAATCCCACTACGTAGCAAATCTACGTAGGGGTAGATTTCTTTTGGTTCTTTCTCTGCAATCTGTTCTCTCGTGTGCTAGATATTGTGTTTTATTTTTCAAATTGTAGAAATTGTAGAGATATTTATGTGGGGCCCTGAAAGATCTGTATTTCTCCAGAGAGTTTTTTCTTTCTTTCTTTCTTTTCTTTTTTTTTTTTTTTGTTTTTGGAGACAAGAGTCTCAAGCTGTTCCCTGGGTAGAGTGCCTTGGGCTCAAGCAATCCTCTTGCCTCAGTTTTTCTACTTCTTTTTTTAGTAGAGGTGGTGTCAGGCTGGTCTCGAACTCGTGAGTTCAAGCTATCCAACCACCTAGGCCTCTCAGAATTCTAGGATTACAGGCATGAGCCACAACACCCAGCTCCAGAGAGTATTTTCATTTACCTCTGCCAGAAGTTTGCAAACATTAGCAATCTGGCATCACCTTAATCTAATTTTAAGGACTTGGATTTTCTGTGCAATCAGGTGACCCAAAGGCAGGTTGCAGTCTCTGCACTAAGTTTGAATATGTCCTTTATTGTTCATTTGTTGGAAACTTAACCCCTGGACAGGCACTGTGGCTCACACCTGTAATCTTAGCACTCTGGGAGTTGGTTGTCTGAGCTCAGGAGTTGAAGATCAGCCTGAGCAAGAATGAGACTCCCGTCTCTACTAAAAGTAGAAAAGACTAACCAGGCATTGTGGCAGGCATCTGTAGTCCTAACTACTCAGGAGGCTGAGTAGGCTCAGTAGAAGATCTCCTGATGCCAAGAGTTTGAGGTTGCTGTGAACTATCATGCCATGGCACTCTACCCAGGGCAACAAAATGAGACTCGGTCTGTAAATACACATACACACACACACACGTATATGTACATAAAAGTAAAAAAACTTAACCCCAAATTTCATATTTTAATTGGAGGTGGAACATTTGGGGCAATAATTAAAATGAGGTAAGGTCATCAGTGTGGGACCCCCCTGATAGGAGTGGTGGCTTCATAAGAAGAGGAAGAGAGGTGCGGCGCCTGTGGCTCAAAGGAGTAGGACGCCAGCCCCATATACCGGAGGTGGCAGGTTTAAACCCTGCCCCGGCGAAAAACTGCAAAAAAAAAAAAAAAAGAGGAAGAGAGATGTAAGCTAATATGCACACTCTTGCTCACCGGCCATGTAATGACTTCCACTGTGTTATGACCCAGCAAGAAGGCCCTCGTCAGATCCTGACCCCTTGATCTTGGACTTATTAGCTTTTGTAGCTATAAGCAATACATTTTTCTTCTTTATAAATTGCCCAGTCTGGAATTCTGTTATAAAAACACAAATTAGACACTAGTGAAGAATGATTTTATCGTTCACTCCATCCCACTTCACTCACCCTTCCCATCCTAAGAGGTTGTCAAAAGCACTGCTGACCTTCAAGCCAGCTCTTACATTTAGATGAGTCAGCAAACATTCCCAGCATAAAAGTAATTCAAGTGCCCAGATCGTCGATCTGTATTTCTTTATTTTTTCTGAATCTTGGCCAGGTAGTTCTTCATTACCTTGTTAGGTCTCTGTTGCCTTCCAGTAGATGATGATGATTGTGTCTAGATTTTCTACTTGTCTTCAGTGGGAAAGCTGTTCTAAATGTCTTAGTCTTTCATAACCTAATATAGGTTCCATCCCTTAATGCTTTGCTTCCCTCAGTCTCTCACTACCCATGAGCAAATCTTTTTGGTTTTTCTCTTAAAATGTTTCCTGAACTTGAACTTGATCATTTCATACAATCTCCACTATATTGAATTAGAAAAAAAGAGATTAAAGTTAAAAATTCAAAAACCATAATTTAAAAAAAATAAATCACTGTGTCATTAAACTTGGGGGCAGCAGCAAAAGATAAACAGTTCCCAGAAGCAGAAGAACCTTTGTGTATGGCGGCCACTCCACTTTATCACAGCTTTCTTCCATCTGTTTTATTAAAAATCTTTGTTTCTTTTGTTCACTTGAGGCATTGATTATGTTATTGAAACACACAAAGGCTCAGATTTTGCATACTTGAAACTTAGGAATATTAAAACTCTCGAAGTCCTAGATTAAGATTTTTTTTTTGTAAAACAATGGTGCAACAATATCTAAATTATATTTTTGTGGCTATTTTCCTCCTTGTGAGCTTTCTTTTCTGTATACTTCAATTCTCTTTACTTAATATACTACCAATAATTATGGCGTGGCTTAATATGATTTGAAAGCATGCCTAGGGGAATTTTCTAAAGAATTCTGTTATGATTATCTGTCCTTGGGAAAAGAAGAAGTGAGAGTTATGAGACTGTTGGAAATGTTTAGATGTTGAACGTTCTGTATCAAGAAAAAGGAAGTAGGTAAGATCTTTTTCTGATTTAGTTTCCCTATATTTTATTTGCCTAAACATGATAAAGCAATTAAACCTGTAAGACGTGATAAGTGGTATCTGCTACTAACAAATTTGTCCTAAGAGTAAATAAGGCAACCATGACTGAGCTCCTGCAGTTGATGTAGCAACCTTAAGGAAAATGAACCAGGGATAAGCTAGCACCACAAGTTGATCTACAAACCTCAGTTCTTCAAAATGAGAACCACAAAACTAACGGCAGAGGCAACTGTAAGCAGCCATGCCTCAGTCTTCAAAAGCAAATCTCTATCATAATATCTCTCAGGCACATCCAGCCAGAAGGAGGACACCCCAACCCTCAGAATACTTTTGGGAAAAAGATGTGGGCAGCAACATGAAGGGCGGGCTACTTTTATCTTTGTCCATTGTACCTGTATTAAATATGATATTGCAGATAACGTGTCTTATGACTGCTTAAATTTGGTTTGTTCATATGAGGTCAGGGAAAGAGGGAAATTAATGAGTACGACAGCTACAAAAGTTAAGCTGTCCCAGGAATATGCATCAGGTATTTCATTTAATACTTTCTTGGGCCCATTTGGAGGCAAAGAACTACTTGAATCTTTGACACCAGGATGATAGTCTTAATGGATAATACTCAAAACACATATTCCAACTATTTTGAAATCTTTGGGAAAGTGACATGCTGAAATACTTCATGTCTTTTTTTCCTTATTTATTCCACTATTGTTCTTCTTCCAAAAGATATTCCTCTATTCAAATACAAATATTAGGGTAATTCAATTATGCTCTGTGTACATTAATTTGTATCTATTAAATAGAATTATTTAAACATAACTTTAAGAAGTCATTGAAAAAATTTACAAGGCAAAGAGATATACAATATAAAATTACTTTTTACAAAAACAATAAATAATGACTGAGAGATGAAAATATCTTTTTTTAAACGGTTGTTGTAAAAGTAATAGCTGCTTGGCAAAAAAAAAAAAAAATTTAAACAGTAAAAAATAATTTAAAGCAAAACGTCAGAATACTCCTTCAAGAACTACAATTTCTGCCTTCCCATTCCCACTCTGCGCTCATGGGAGACAGAATCATGTTCCCCCCAAGGACGTCTACATCCTAATCCCTAGAACCCGTGAATATATTGCCTTATAGGGAAAAAAGAATCCTGCAGATGTGATTAAATTAAGGAGTTTAAAAATGGGTAGATTATCCTGGATTATCCAGATGGATCCAATATAATCACAAGGATCTTCATAAGAGAAAGAGGACTGACAGGGGAAGGAGATGCTAACAGCTGGGTTTAAAGATCAAGGAAGGAGCCATGAACCAAGGAATGCTACCTCTGAAAGCCCAAACAGGCAAAGAAGCAGACTATTCCCTGGGTCTTCCAGAAGAAACCCAGGCCTGCTGACACCTTGATTTTACCTTAGCAAGAGCCATTTTGGACTTTGACTTCCAGGCAATATATGTTGTTAAAACTGGCTAACTCTGCTGCATGGCAGCCACAGAAAATAAAATACACTATTTAGCTGCTCCTGCATTTGTCCAGCCTTCCGTCACATGTTCAAAGGCCTGCTATGGTTTTATTTTATTTATTATTATTCTGCCTTTATCAGTCTTACCTCTAATATTTGTGGAGCCCATGTAAGAGTGAGATGGGGGCCTACAAATCACAAGTCTAAATATCAAATAGTAATCAGTTACTATTGCCTATGTCTAGGTCATCTATCTTGATGGGTCATCTCTATTTGGAAGTCACAAAACATATATAATTTATAAGCCATTATACAACTATGCCATAAATCCTTCATGTTCTACATAATCGAGTTTTCTACCTCAGTGAATTGATTATTCATAAGTTTTGTTTAAAGTTTTCTTTTTCTATTTGGGTTAAGTGATAGTTAATTTTATGTATGAACCCGACTAGGCTAAGGATTGACTAGATACCTGGGAAAACATTTCTGGGTGTGCCTGTGAACATGTTTCTGGAAGTAGTTAGCATTTAATTGATAGACTAAGTAAAAAAGATCACCTTCACTAATGTAAGTAGACATCATCCAATCCATTGACAGCTTGAATTGAACAAAAAGGCTGAGGAAGGGTGAATTATGTCTTTTTACTTGAACTGGGACATCCATCTTCTCTTGCTCTTGGACCCCAGTGCTCTTGGTTCTCAGGCCTTCAGGTTTGAACTAGAACTATACCATCTCTCCTAGGTCTCCATCTTACCAATGGTAGGTCATGGAACTTCTCAGCCTCCATAATCACGTAAACCAATCTCTCATAATAAGTTTTTCTATATATATCTAAATAAATCCTACTGATTCTGTTTCTTTGAATAACCCTGATAATACAGGTTAACTATTATTTTTCAGGGCTATCCTAAGGCTCTTTATATTCTATATATTAATCCCTTTAACTCCTTCCTGGCTTGGACTCATTTTTCTGCTTCCAATAAAAATTCTGGAAGAGGAAGTTAAAAGGCTACACATTTTTATTTTAAATTTTATTTAAAACATAGCATATAGAATTACCTGATTGATTTGGATCTTGCATTTTTTGTCTTATTTGTTTTGTTTGTTTACCATTATGAGAGACATTATTTCATTGATCAAACTATTTACCCTTATTATATTGCTGTCATAGTTGGTCTTAGTTCAGCCATCTCATTGCAGTTGTCATTTAAAAATACTCTTTATTTATTCACTTATCCTTTTCTAATACTCTCATTACATGAATTCAATTTTCTTATTCTATTTTAAAAGATCTACACCTTATTTTATCCTTATGATGGGCAGCCCAACTTAATAAGATTTATCTCTAGACTTATTTTTTCTTATGTTTTAAAGCTTATCAATATCTAAATCTTCTCTCTACCACAAAACCAAGACATAAGCCTTAACAGCCTCTCATGTCCCTATGGTCTTATGAACCTCCACCCTACAACCAGCCAAGCCATCATCTAAAGCAGTGGTACTCAAAATGTGGTCCCTGAACTGGCACTGGTCCACAAACTATTTAATATCAGTTTATGATGAAAAAAATGGAGCTGGAACATATTCTTCTTAGTAAAGTATCTCAAGAATGGAAGAAAAAGTATCCAATGTACTCAGCTCTACTATGAAACTAATTTATGGCTTTCACATGAAAGCTATAACCCAGTTATAACCTAAAAATAGGGGGAAGGAAGAGAAGGAGGGGAGGGAGGAGAGGGAGGGGAGGGAGAGGGGAGGTGGGAGGGTGATTGGTGGGACTACACCTGCGATGCATCTTACAAGGGTACATGTGAAACTTAGTAAATGTAGAATATAAATGTCTTAACACAATAAGAAAATTTCAGGAAGGCTGTTAACCAGTGTGATGAAAATGTGTCAAACGGTCTATAAAACCAGTGTATGGTGCCCCACGATCACATTAATGTACACAGCTATGATTTAACAATAAAAAAAAAACTATGTCAAAGCAAAACTAAAATGTATCACTTAAGCACAAAGTTCAGTCCCACTGACCTTTTTTTCCTAGTAAGACTTTCTCAGTAGAAGCACATCTTGCTTTACATTTCTATACAAGCTCCTCATCACAACCAGATAGGTAACAAATTATTTATGGACTTGCACATTGTGTAGCATTGGTCTAGACTAAGTTTTTTGTTGTTGTTGTTGTTTGTTTATTTTTGTTTTTGCAGTTTTTGGCCAGTGCTGGATTTGAACCTGCCACCTCTGGGATATGGGACCAGTGCCCTACTCCTTTGAGCCAGAGGTGCCACCCAAGACTAAGGAGTTTTATTTTTTTTATTTTTTAGACAGAGTCTCACTTTGTCACTCTTGGTAGAATGCCCTGGCATCATAGCTCACAGCAACCTCCAACTCTTGGACTAAAGTGATTCTCTTGCCTCAACCTCCCAAGTAGCTGGGACTATAGGCACCCAACACAATGCCTGGCTATTTTAGTTGTTGTTTAGCAGGCCCGTGCCAGGTTCAAACCCATCAGCCCCGGAGCATGTGGCTGGCGCCCTAACCACAGAGCTACCGGCGCCCAGCCTAGACTAAGGAGTTTTAGATCTGGACTGTAAGAATATGAATGTGCTTTATTGTCATTCCCTATTATGTCCACAAGTAACATTACCAAATTATTTATTCACTCCTACTTCTCATGTCTCGTTATTTTTTTCTGGATTTATGTGTCTCACTGCTAGAGTACTTTCTCCAAAAATGCTGTTAAAAATAATCTTTATGTGTCAAATTTAGTATGGCCTTATAGGCATGTGGCTCTTTGTTTTATATTCATCTTTAATTAATATCCAAAATTCTCAGTTGAGTATTAAGTTTCTTTAATACTTTAATAATAACACTTTATTATTTTCTTGCTTCCAGCACTACTACTCAGAAAATGTGACTCTTGTTGCTTTGTAGGTGACCTGCATTTATCCTCTGGAAACTTTTAGTATTTGTTTGATCCTCCTGGATGTTAATTTACTATGTCTAGGTGATGGGTTTTTATTATCTAGTCTGTTTTATGAGCCTTTCCAAACCAAAGTATCTTTAATTCTGGTAATTTCTCAATAATTATTTTTTCAAATATTTCCCTCCTTCCATTTCAAGTGACTTCTGTAACATTGATATTAAAATTTCTTCTTTTCACCCCACCCCACAGCTCTTAACTTCTTTATTTTTTATCTTTTTTCACTTCCTAATTTTTTCTTGGAATATTCTCCATGCTAACCATGCCAGATTTTTGCTCTGGCACAAGTGTGTTTGGTTGTTTTTTGTCACTAACTGTTTATGGACCAGTGCCAGTTCAGGGACCACATTTTAAATAGTGCTGCCTTAGATGATGGCTTGAGTTGGTGTAGGGTAGAGGTGTGTAACACCACAGGGACAGAGAGGGTGCTGGATAATTTGTTCTTTGGCTGAATTCATTCTACTATTCAACTCTTAGACTCACCCACTGAGATCTTTACTTTAATAATAATATATTTCATATCCAATATGTTCAATTTGTATTTCTTATAAGCTCCTTATTTTACATTTTCCACATATTCCCTTAAGTCTCTAAGGATATTTATTATTTTTTTTAAATTCTTTGTCCACCAGATCCATTCACTCTAATTATTTCTAAAATGACTTTTTTAACTTTTCCTTATAGTGCTTGTGGGTTCATAATGTGAGTTTGTCAGACCATATTATCATGGTAAAATCAGCTACCTTGGCAAATAACAGATACCTGAAGAGGAGAGTAAATGTCTATGTGAGTACTGTACTGGTCTAGGCAGGAAAGGGTTATCTCCCTGCCTGAAGACCATCTGGTATTTCATTTTGGGTTCAACCACTCAAGTGCCCTCCACCTAGCAGACACTACCTATGAGTTAACCATGTTATATCTCTATACTAGGCATCATTCCTTTCCAGAGGGTAACCACATCTTTCATAACAGATTGTCCAGCCCATTGAAGAGCAAAGGGAAGAAGGTTGAAGGGAATGTTCAAGAACCATGCTACAGTCACTTCCAGCTAAATACCCCAGGGCTCATCTAGTCAACCTAGGATCTGCTGTTCTTGCTAGTTCAATCACTTACATTCATTGTACTGCTATCTAGAGGCCCTACCCTTCATTGCAAGTAGCTGAGGCAGCAGCTTTTTTTTTTATTATTATTATTAAATCACAGCTGTGTACATTGATATAATCATGGGGCATCATTCACTAGCTTCACAGACCGTTTGACACACTTTCATCACACTGGTTTCTCTCAGTTACTGTGCCAAGACACTTATACTCCACATTTACCAAGTTTCACATATACCCTTGTAAGATGCACAGCTGGTATAATCCCACCAATCCTCTTCCCTCTACCCACCTCCCTTCTCCCTCCCCTCCCTTTGCCCCTTCCCCCTATTCTTAGGTTGTAATTGGATTATAGCTTTCATGTGAAAACCCTAAATTAGTTTCATAGTAGGGCTGAGTACACTGGGTACTTTTTCTTCCATTCTTGAGATACTTTACTAAGAAGAATATGTTCCAGCTCCATCCATGTAAACATGAAAGAGGTAAAGTCTCCATCTTTCTTTAAGGCTGCATAATATTCCATGGTGTACATATACCACAATTTATTAATCCATTTGTGGATCAATGGGCACTTGGGCTTTTTCCATGACTTAGCAATTATGAATAGGGCTGCAATAAACATTCTGGTAAAATATCTTTGTTATGATGTGATTTTTGGTCTTCTGGGTATGTGCCCAGTAGAGGGATTACAGGATTGAATGGCAGATCTATTTTTAGATCTCTACCGTTATTTAATCTTTGACAAACCAATTAAAAACATTGAGTGGGGAAAAGATTCCCTATTTAACAAATGGTGCTGGGTGAACTGGTGAACAACCTGCAGAAGATTGAAACTGGACCCACACCTTTCACCATTAACTAAGATAGACTCTCACCGGATTAAAGATTTAAACTTAAGACATGAAACTATAAAAATACTAGAGGAGAGTGCAGGGAAAACCCTTGAAGAAATCAGTCTGGGTGAGTATTTTATGAGGAGGAACCCCCGGGCAATTGAAGCAGCTTCAAAAATACACTACTGGGACCTGATCAAACTAAAAAGCTTCTGCACAGCCAAGAACACAGTACGTAAAGCAAGCAAACAGCCCTCAGAATGGGAGAAGATATTTGCAGGTTATCTCTCTGACAAAGGTTTAATAACCAGAATCCACAGAGAACTCAAACGCATTAGCAAGAAAAGAACAAGGGATCCCATCGCAGGTTGGGCAAGGGATTTGAAGAGAAACTTCTCTGAAGACAGGCACGTCGCCTTCAGACATATGAAAAAATGCTCATCATCTTTAATCATCAGAGAAATGCAAATCAAAACTACTTTGAGGTATCATCTAACTCCAGTGAGACTAGCCTACATCACAAAATCCCAAGACCAGAGATGTTGGAGTGGATGTGGAGAAAAGGGAACACTTTTGCACTGCTGGTGGGAATGCAAATTAATATATTCCTTTTGGAAAGAGATATGGAGGCAGCAGCTTTGATTAGAACCTCTTTCAACATAAAGAAGTCTAGTAGGGTGCCAGCCTCATATACCAGAGGTGATGGGTTAAAACTTGGCCCTGGCCAAAAACTGCAAAAAAAAAAAAGTCTAGTTTTGCCATGTTCTACTAAAATGACTAGAGCAAGTCTGTCCCACTTTCCTCAAAAATGTCCAGAGAAATCATACATATTTAGAGAATACAAGTATACAATCTCACAAATGAAGATGAGAAACATCTCATTTTTAAATTTTTTACCTTTTAATCCACATGCAGAAAAGTTACCACAGCAGGCCTACAACTACTATCCTTAGAAAGGCTTGTTTACCAGATTGGCCCTGGGCTGGCATCTCAGAAACTGAGTGATAAACAGTTCCCTACAATGAGAGAAACTGTTCCCTAAACGATGAGTAGTTCACTGTATCTAAACTGTACAAACAATGTGGTTTACACTGAACATCTGCTTTCCTTCTGAGAATCTAGAATTTCAGTGAGTACAGTCTGTCACAAAGGCACTAGGTGGCTATATGATCGGCTCTCGATAAAAACCCTGGACTTCTAGGCTCAGATGAGATTTCCTGTAGATAACACTTCACATGTGTTTTTACAACTCGTTGCTGCTGGAACTAAGTGTATCCTGTGCAGCTCCCCCAGAGCAGGACTCACATGCTTGTGCCTGGTTTTCTCCAGACATCACCTTGTGTGCCTTTTCCCTTTGCCTACTTTGTTTTGTGTCCTTTTGCTGTGTTAAATTATAGCCATGAGTAAACTATATGCTGAGTTCTGTGAATCCTCCCACTAGACCATGTCTTAGAGACACGTGACACACTCTGCCAATAAGTTAAAAAATTGAATATATATCAGAACATCTGCCTGTGCAATGTTGCCTCATCTCTTTAGGATGCCAAAGAACATAACACTCACATAAATTAGAGATATACCACAAAATAAATTTGTCCACCAAAATAACTTTGCCTAATAGATAATATGAATTAAAATGTTAATGAATTAATCTGTGAGCACAGCAAAATCCATGCTTTCTTCCACAACAACAACATAAAGGACTCAAAGCTTGTTACTAATATAAAAACACAAACTGAACATGGTAAAGAGGGTTCTAAAATATTTTAATGGCAATAGTATGCCAAAGACACAAATATGCAATTACCAGTGAGTAAAACTAAGATTACTTAAAGCAATCATTTTTCATTCTATTGATAAAAACCACCCAGAGGGAAGTGAATCTTTACTCCTCCTGCAGAACCTAAATCATTCTAAGAACTCACCTCCTACATGCAAGTGTTGTCTGATATTTAATCTCCAGATCGCTTCAGAGAAATCTGTCAGTGCAGCAGACACCTTAAAAAAAAAAAAAGCTCAAAAACCTTCTCTAAGAAAAAAATAAAAACCTCTCTGAAGTTATATTCTCTAAAGGTACATTAATTGGGAATAAATTAAACTCAATGGTTTCATGACCTTCCAAAGAGATCACAGGAAATATGTCTGTTCTTGAATGATGATAAAATAATAAATCTCAAGAATAACATTTTATACCCTAATTAAGAAATTAGGTAAAGAAGTTATGCATCATGTTGCCTGTTCTACACATTTGTGTTAATGTGTTGGCTGATATCTAAAGTAAATTTAAAAATTAATTGTTGCACAGAAACTTTAAGAGAAATATAATTAAATGTGTTTTAAATTTAAATTGTTCATTTGGACAGCTGTTTTGCAATTCAAGCAATGTAAGTTACATGTGGAAGTTTCTCTGCAGTCACTTTCCTTCATACAATGCCTCTTCCTTTCTCCCAATATTATCTTCCTAAAACAAACTTCACAAAGTTTGAGGCCTAAACTTGAATGTGACCAGGTCTTTCTCACTGTTAATCCCTGGTATCAGGTCAATTCCTGGCAGAGCAGGCACTCAATACATTTTCATTATTACTGTTACAAGAGAGAAAGTGGTGGTAGGAAAAGGTCTTCCATAAACTGGACATGGAAACCTAATCCATTTTTCCTGGTGTCTCTGCCCTTGTTTCCATCAGGGCATTCAAACCATGTCTACCCCAGGATAGGAGTTAATCTACATGTATACTGTGGTTACTGACTCTCTAATTCCTACTTGCTGCGTACCTATCTAGGCCTACGGCACTTACCTTCCTCATGTCTTAAATGGATTCCCTCCATGAACTTGACATCTATAGGACTTAGACATAAATTAGGATCATTCTGGACCCACTGGTCATTTCATTATAGAAGCAGACATCACAGAAAGAACAAATGAGATGATCCTGTCCTATTTGTAAGATCCCACTCCTGTTCTATCTTTCTTCTATTCTCATTAGCTAAATATGACAGAGACTAACTATGGCATTTAGGTCAGATGAATTTAAGCAAGAAAAGTTGGGTCTAAGGATGCTGTGTTAAGTCTTGAAAGTCTTGTTAATTTTGTGGTGTTCTAAGTCCTGTGCTACCACCTCAGCTGTTAAATTAAAAGGCACTTTTTCTCAGAAGGATAGCCATAAACACATCCTAAATGGTGGGGAATAACCCATATAATTAATTATCTGGGGAGAGCATTCCAGTCAGAAGGGCAAAAACTCAGATGCAGGTGTGTTTATGGGTTGTTTGAAAAACATCAAGGATGCCAGAATGGCAAAATGGATTGAGAATAAATGAGTGGGAGAATGATAGTACATGAAGTCAGACAAGCAAGAGTAGGGAAAGTAGAAAGAAATTCAGGTTTTTAGGTGAGTGCAAGGACTTTCCAACTTTTGAGTGAAACATTCTCTGAAAAGCCTAGTGTCTTAGTTAATCTCTTAGATTCTATCCTCTTTACTCATCAGCCTACCTGGGATGATTGTCAGTAGCTTTTACAGGTGCTCTTCACTGCGGAAGAGAGGTAGAGAATTCTGTCAGAGGCTCGGAAGTCGGTCGTGGGTGCAAACGGAACTGTGACTACTAACCCTGCTGAAATTAATGCTGTTTTCCCCCTTACCCTAAGCCCTGATTGGGATTTCCATACAGGGGATGGTTAGACGAGTCTCCGAGTCTACCACCAGACTCTAATGAAGGGTCTCCAGAAAGCGTCCCATGAGCCGACTAGTTTGGCTAAGGTAGGGAACGTGCAGCAGGAAAAGAATGAGTCTTCCGCTGCCTTCCTGGAAAGGATCATGGAAGCATTCCGTACTTATACTCCCATGAATCCTGAGGAAGACAGTAGCAAGGCTGCGGTTATCATGGCTTTTGTTAACCAATCTGCCCCTGATATACAAAAGAAACTTCAGAAAGTAGATAGGTTGGCTGAGAAAACCTTACAGGATTTGCTTGCAGTGGCCAAGAAGGTTTATGATAACAGAGAGACACCACCAGAGGAAAAACAGACCTGGCAGGCATGACTGAAGCGACTAACCACTGAAGGTGAGGAGAAACCCTGGGAGGGTGCACCTACTGCCAGGAAATAGGGCACTGGGCCAGAGAATGTCCCAAGCGGAGACCCAACAAGCCCACCCCCCATGGTGAAACTCACATTTTGGAAATGGGGGAATTAAGTGATTAGAGAGGTCAGGGTTCAGCACCTCTCCCTGAACCCAGGGTAACCCTCAAAGTGGAGGGGACACCAATTGATTTTCTTGTGGACACTGGCACCCAGCATTCGGTGCTTTTAAGAGATCAAGGTAAACTAGATACAAAAAAATCTTGAGTCCAAGGGGCAACTGGGATGAGCAATACTCATGGACTACCCGAAGAACTGTAGACTTGGGCACGGGCCAGGTATCCCATGCATTTATGGTTATCCCAGACTGCCCATACCTCTTACTTGGGACAGATTTATTAACCAAGATCAGAGCTCAGATATCTTTCAAGCAGGATGGCCCCCAGGTTACAGATGGGCAAGGGCGGCTACTACAAGTTCTGACTGTTCAGTTAGAAGATGAGTATGCACTCCACCAAACACCACATGGGGCCCCGGCTGACATAAACGACTGGCTCCACTCTTACCCATTAGCATGGGTGGAGACAGGAGGAATAGGATAAGCCCTTCATCAGCCTCCCATCTTAGTGGAACTTAAGCCTGGAGCAGAACCCATAAAGGTGAAACAATACCCCATGGCTGCAGAGGTGAAGAGGGGCAGAATCCCGCACATTAGACACTTCCTTCAGGTGGGTATTTTGATCCCCTGACAGTCTGCTTGGAATACCCTCCCTGTTGCCTGTTAAGAAACCCCTTACAAATGACTATCGCCCAGTACAGGATTTACGGGAAGTAAATAAGCGGGTAATGGACATCCACACCACAGTGCCTAACCCGTATACACTTCTCAGTGCCTTGTCACTGACTCAGAAGTGGTACACAGTACTAGATCTGAAAGATGCCTTCTTCAGTCTGTGTCTTGCCCCACAAAGCCAGGCTATATTTGCTTTTGAGTGGAGCAACCCAGAGGAAGGCCTCAGTGGACAACTGACATGGACCCGCCTACTGCAAGGCTTTAAGAAGTCCCCAAACATCTTTGATGAGGCTCTACATGCAGACTTAGGTGAGTTCCATGAATGTCACCCCAGCTTGACCCTTCTCCAGTATGTAGGTGATATATTAATAGCAGCCGCCACAGAACAAAATTGCCTGCAAGGGACACGAGATCTACTTGCTACCCTGGGAGACATGGGATACTGTGCATTAGCGAAGAAAGCCCAAATATGTCAGCAAACTGTGAATTATTTAGGGTATGTGCTTTAAAATGGCCAGAGATGGCTGAGTGAGGCCAGGAAGTGCACTGTACTTGGAATTCCTGTCCCCACTACTCCCAGGCAAGTACGGGAATTTCTGGGGATGGTTGGATTCTGTAGACTATGGGTGCCAGGGTTTGCTGAAATGGCTAAGCCCCTTTATGAGGCCACCAAAGAGGGACAGCCTTTCCAATGGACAGCAGAAAGAGGTCAAGCATTTAAAGTCCTTAAGACTGCCTTATTAACCTACCCTGCACTAAGCCTCCTTGATATCACCAAACCTTTCCATCTATATGTAGATGAGCATAAAGGGGTGGCAAAGGGGGTATTAAGCCAGACTCTGGGACCCTGGACCCGCCCAGTAGCTTACTTGTCCAAAAGACTCGATCCAGTAGCCTCGGGATGGCCCCCTTGTTTACATATCATAGCAGCCACTGCCCTCTTAGTGAAAGATGCTGATAAACTCACCCTGGGGCAGGAACTGCTAATAACAACCCCTCACACCATTAAGGGAGTTTTGAAGCAGCCCCCAGATTGGTGGATTAGCAATGCATGACTGACTCATTACCAAGGCCTTCTTCTGAATCCACCAAGGATTCAGTTCTTACCCAGTACAGCCCTGAATCCTGCTACTCTTTTACCCAACCCGGATGCAGAGGTGCCGCTACATCACTGCCAGGATATACTGGTGAAAGTCCACAGCCTCCACCAATATTTGACTGATCAGCCGCTGCCTGATGCTGAGGAAACCTGGTTCATGGACGGCAGCAGCTTCGTAAAAGATGGACACAGGTATGCAGGGGCGGCGGTGGTTTTAGAAACCGAAACATTGTGGGCTGAGCCCCTTCCAAGCAGTACTTCTGCCCAACGAACAGAACTTATCGCCCTTACCAAGGCCTTAGTACTGGGCGAAGGGAAAAAGGTCAACATTTATATGGACAGCCGTTATGCATTTGCCGCGGCCCATATCCATGGAGCCATCTACGGAGAGAGGGGATTGCTGACAGCAGAGGGAAAAACGATAAAAAACAATCAGGAAATACTGGACCTCCTGACAGCCATCTGGTTGCCAAACAAGCTGGCCACCATTCACTGTCCAGGCCACCAGAAAGGAAATTCCCAAGTGGCCAGGGGGAATCGCAGAACTGACAAAGCAGCCAAGGATGTGGCCCTTAGTATGGCCCAGGAGCTAGCTCTCCATTTGCTTGATCCAGGAGCACCAGTGTTACCTGAAAAAACCAAATATTCCCCTGAGGACCTGGCTTGGATCCGCACCATTCCTCAAGCCCATTGCCCAGAGAAATAGAGTGGCTGGTGGCGCACCACAGATGGCAGAACTATTCTCCCGGCACAGTTAGGAATGGAAGTGCTCCAACGCATGCACCGGGCCACTCACATGGGCAACAGAAAATTTAAAGATCTGGTCCACCATGCAAAAATTAAAATAGAGCGCCTAGGCACCAAGATAGACCAAATCATCGGGGCCTGTAAGGCCTGCCAGCTCACAAATGGCAGAGCGGGTCCTACTGCTCCGGGAACCCGAGAGCGGGGAGACAAGCCCCGTGTGTATTGGGAAGTAGACTTCACAGAAGTCAAACTAGGTCGGTATGGATATAAGTATCTTTTAGTCTTCATTGATATCTTTTCTGGGTGGGCTGAGGCATTTCCAACCAAGCACGAAACAGCCCAGGTAGTGGCGAAGAAACTGCTGGAAGACATCCTCCCCAGGTATGGACTACCAGCCCTAATTGGCTCAGACAATGGCCCTGCCTTCGTGTCACAGGTAATGCAGGGGGTGGTTATGGCTCTGGGAACTACCTGGAAATTACATTGTGCTTACAGGCCCCAGAGCTCAGGGCAGATAGAAAGAATGAATAGAACCCTAAAAGAGACCTTAACCAAATTAACTCTTAAGTCTGGCGGAGACTGGGTGGGTCTCCTTCCTTTTGCCCTGTACCGGGTTAGGAATTCCCCTTATAAGCTCGGGCTTACTCCCTATGAGATACTTTATGGGAGACCACCTCCCATCATTCCCAACACCCGCATAGATTTAGTAACTGAGACAGATGATGAAAATTTCCTCCTCTCCCTTCAGTGTTACCAGCAGGTACAGAAAGAGTGTTGGCGCCGCCTGCGGGCTATTTGTGAGGCTGATCCTGTACCTGAGCCCCACGAGTTTCGGCCTGGTGATTGGGTCTACATAAAGAGGCATCGCAGAGAGACTTTGGAACCCCAGTGGAAGGGCCCATATGTCGTGATCCTGGCAACACCCACCACTCTCAAAGTAGACGGCATCGCCTCCTGGGTACGCCACACCCACATAAAACTTGCAGACCCATTCGCCATTCAGGAAGACTTCATTCCACAATGGAGAATCCAGCAAGCCGAAGGCAACCCTTTAAAACTCAAACTGAGGCGCTCCCCACCTACTTGCTGCTAATATTGTTTGTATGTACCCCTTGGAGTGCCTTTCCTTACTCTAATCCTCATCAACCATATAATGTCACCTGGTATATCTATGGGGGACCCGTGCATGGGATGTTCTGGGGCACCTTCATCCGGCCTGCTGACTGGTCGCTGTTAAATTCTACTTGGGGTATCCATCCTAAGAACACCTGGTACCCAGATTTATACATAGATCTAGACCAAGTAGTGGGTCTCACGCAGAGCACCTGGAGCCCCCAACACAGCTCATATTATGTGTGCCCAGGTCACAAAACAGACAAGTGCGGGGGAAAAGACTATTTTTTTGTCGACATTGGAGCTGTGTATCCACAAGCCAAATCTGGTGGACACCACCAGACACCCCAGATTTAATTGAGGTAAAAAGAAGCCCCAGTCCTTGGTCTTATACAACTGGCAGAGACAATTGCCACCGTAAAGGGCTCCTCAGGGAAGTAAGACTCTGTGACCCAGTGCGCATTTGGTTCACTGACCTGGGGAAAAATCATTTCACCACTGGGAATTTGGAAAGATATAGGGACTCCAACTATACAGCTCTGCCCAATGGGATATGGACTTTGCTGTACACAACATAGAATACAGCCCAGTTCCTGATAAACCCACTCAAGTTGGGCCTAATAGTATCCTCCCTTACCCAGCAAGTGCCCAAATATTCTTCAGATCAATAACTTGTGCCCCTGTGACGTCCCCATCACCATCCAATTCCAGTAAAAGTCAATTTGCATACCTGGAGCCCACATGTGAACTGCTCACCAGTACGTATCAAGTACTGAATTTAACCCGGCCTGACCTAACTGCAGCCTGCTGGCTCTGTCTTAGTGTAAAACCCCCTTATTATGAAGCTGTTGCTATCCTGGGGCAATAGATGGATGCTATCCTGGGGCAATAGATGGCGTCAGAGTCACCCTAGACTCACTGTTCAGACAGTGGTGGGCAAAGGGCTTGTGTGTTGGAAAGGTGCCCATTTCCCACCAGCATCTATGTAATGCTCCTGTCCCATGGAATGGAACCAGGTATCTGATACCCTCGAGTGATACCTGGTGGGCTTGCTCAACAGGTTTGGCTCCGTGCATACATGCAGGGATTTAGACCAGAATAATGATTATTGTGTTCTAGTACAGCTCATACCAACAATAATCTATCACGAAGTACAATACTTCAGAGATTTTCGGGCACCTTGAGCCCAACCCCACGCAGAAAGCGGGAGGTAATTATGGCTTTCACTATTACAACCTTATTAGGGCTAGGAATAGCTGGGGCCAGAACTGGACTATCCGCCTTAGTCCTCCAGGATAAGAACCTTGGTGCCCTCCGGGATGCAACTGATCTAAATATTCAGCAATTACAAAAATCTATTACTCTCCTCCAAGACTCCTTAACTTCCCTTTCTGAAGTAGTCTTACAGAACCAGAGGGGATTAGACTTGCTGTTCCTCCAGCAAGGTGGGCTGTGTGCTGCCCTAGGGGAGGAATGTTGTTTCTACGCTGATCATTCGGGGGTCATGAAAGAATCTACGGCTCTTGTCCGAGAAAGTCTGCGCCAACGCAAAATAGACAAAGAAAATAGTCAGAGCTGGTATGAAAATAGTCAGAACAGCTCATACCAGCTGTTCAATTGGTCCCCCTGGTCAACAACACTAATATCAGCATTAGCTGGGCCTCTGGTAATATTACTATTACTTCTAACCATAGGCCCCTGTATTATCAACAGGCTCATAACATTTGTGAGAGAACGTGTAAGTGCAGTACAATTGTTAGTTCTTAAAGGCCAATATCGGCCCTTAGCAGAACAAGAAATGATGGAGATGCAGATGTCAGGGTTGGGCCCATGATTGGGCCCTTCAATTTACAAGTAGAGGGGGGAATGAGAGGACAAGACGAGGACCAGACTAACGCCATTTTGAGGGTTCAGCCATTTTGTTCAAAACTGATGAGTCACCATGAGTTGCTGGCTTTCCAGCTTGTGTCATGGGCCTCCAATCAGAAACTACCTCCTGGAGTGGGCCATATGGCAGGACTAGTGGCAGCCAACCCAGAAGCAGCACCTTTGTTTAAAATGTATATGTCCACTTTGCTGTGCTACACTATAAAATAGCCCTGTAATAGAGCTCAGGGCTCCTGGCTTGGATCCCAAGGAGGGGGGAGCCCAAGCTCCAGCTTGCAATAAAATGGCTCTTTTGCATCGGGATCAGCTCTCTGATGGTCTTTGGAGACTTCGTGATCTGGGCATAACAGTACCTGTATTTCCCATTCCAGTGCTGTTCAATTCAAATGGCTTTGAGAAGAAACTTTTGAAATAAGTCGTTGTGACACTTTTATGTAACTATCCGTAAATCCTACGCAACACTGTTTTTGTTAAGAAATTGCTAAAGTTTAATGACATTTCCTGCAGTTACAAAAAAGACTGAAACTCGAACAGCTCCTCCCCTGAAAACGAGGTGCTATTTCAACCATATTTCTCGTCAGTCCTTTTCTTTTTTGCAAAAGTGCTTTTCCCAGTGATGTGGACGTATGACAAATGTCAACCACCAACAAGACAACCAGAAACAGTGAAAATAAAAGGGCTGGGAATCCACCGAAGCTTTACACATTTATTCCTTCAATTGAGACGCAAGAGCTACATAACCAGGTGGGACTGTCACCTCCTACAGCGACATACAAAGGCAGGGTGGGTAAGGCCAGGTTGTTAAAAGCCACACACCTCTTGCGGGCGGGACACAGTTATGAGAGAGACTTTACCTAACAAATGCAATCAGTGTAACCAGGTTCTTCGTAGGTTCAACGAATCCCCAACAATAGGGAAAAAAAAAAAAAATACTGCCCGCCTCCACCCGCCTCCGGCGCGCGGGACTGGAGCGCGAGCCGGGCAGGCGCGAGCAGAGCCCGCGGAGACTACAGCTCCCAGCAGGCGGCGCGGCAGGAGCTCACGCACGCGCAGCCCAGACCCTGGGCACAAGGACGCGCGGCGGGCTCCTTGGGAAAGAGAATGGCTGCGGCGGGGCTGCGGCTTTCTTTACAGAGGCTCTTTGAGATGCCGGCGGCGCTTGGGCGCCAGAGCCGAGTTTACAGCACGTCTCACGCCTTTGCTGACGTGCTACAGCTGCCGAAGGTGCAGCAGACGAAGCTGCTGTATCCGCTGCAGGAACTCGAGCGGCACCTCGCTCCAGATGCGAGGTCCGACCTTCACCTGAGAGTCTTCGACCCCAGCCTGGAGGACTTGGCGAGGGCCGATACGGTGTTCACCGCTACCGCCCGGAACCGCATCGATTACGTCAGCTCGGCCGTCCGCCTCGACCATGCCCCCGACATCCCCTGGCCCGAGGTGAGCGCCGCCCCTGCTTCTCCAACTCTCCGCGAGTGCTGCAGGGCGACCTGCATCTCCCGTCCGCCCGTCCTCACCCAGGCTGGCGCGGGAGTTTTGCTGTCACTTATTTCTTGTCACCCAGCGAGATTTTCTAGCTTTATGTGGACAAAATAACCATGTACAGACGCTCTTCGACTTAACGGGGGGTAGGAGAGCCGATAGACCACACAAACCAAAATACCGGAAGTCGAAAGTGCAGTCGGTGCCACCCCTCGCCCATCGTAAAGGCGGACGGCATTAAGTTGACCCGTCGTAAGTCAGAGATTGTACATAGTTTAAATTTCCAAAAGGTTTTAAAACCAAACTATGCGTTCAGAAAATTAACTCTACTTTTATAATTATTTTCCTATTTGAGCGAAGTAGGGAAAACCTGCTGAGACAGATTACGTTTACGAGTAAGAAACGTGTATTAGTGTCACAAATGAGATGATCCTCATCAATATTGATTTGTGCCCAATCTCAATTTCCTATGCAAAATAGTAATTATCGGTAGAAGGCAAAATGGAAGATTTTTTAAAAATCGCTTTATTATAGAAATTCCATGAATCGGCATTTTCTGACTGTCCTACGGTTTACTATTTTGTTCTAAGTCTGCTGAAAGGCAGCTTAAATCCCTACACATATTTTCTTCTAAATATATGTAGAACTGTAGTTAGAACTGAGGAAGTACGTGAAGTAATTAATAATTTTGACATAATGTTGTGTTTCCATTTACACGTTTAAATTACTGGACTTTTTAATAGTTAATTTGTTTAAATTAAGCTTTATGTACATATTAACATTGGATTTGATCTGGCAGAGCATTTAAATTTACTCAGGATTCAGGTCAATTGATTTTGAAAAGATTGATTCGTGTTTTGCAGAATATATAGCATTCCTGGCCCCTGCCCACTAAATGCCCTTCAGTTGTGTTGATAACCAAAAATGTCCTTACAAATTTCCAAAATGTACCCAGAGGGTATATGAGTACTGCCCTCATTCTGAAACAAGTAGTTAATATTGTCCCCTTTGATACCGTGTTCAAAAGCAGGGGAGTGTATATTAATGATAATCATCATTTTGGTGGGAGGTGGGTAGATGATGAGAAATTACTTAATGGGTACCATGTACATTGTTTGGGTGATAGATACACTTAAAGCCCAGATTTCACCACTATACAATACGTCCATATAAAAAATAAATGCTCAATGCCTAAAACAGAACCTGGCACATTGAAATCATTCAGTAAATGTTAGCTGTATGTTAGAATTTGAGGTTTAACTAAATATAAGCCGCTTATTATATGGTTTGGCAAGACTGAATAGTTCAAGAATTTTTCAGCTAAGACAGTCTATTTTTTTTTTTTTTTGCAGTTTTGGCCCCGGGCCAGGTTTGAATCCTCCACCCCTGGTATATAGGGTGGGCGCCCTACTCCTTGAGCCATGGGTGCTGCCCTAAGACAATCTATTTTGTGTGTGTGTGTGTATACATTAAATAGTACTTAATAATCTTTCCTTATATAAGGTGTGTTTTATAGGCAGAAGCAATGTTGGAAAATCCTCCCTCATAAAGGCTTTATTTTCACTGGCCCCTGAGGTTGAAGTCAGAGTCTCCAAAAAACCGGTATGCTGAAATTTTCAAATACCTCTGGACTGTTCATCTTATTGAATAGTAAATGTTATAAAGTATAAGAAATCATAATTGCTAAGTTCCTAGACAAGGGATTTCTTTCAAACATGTCTGTCCTTTCATAACTTCATTTCTATTTTATTAATGCCTGTGTATTTCTCTGAAGAAAAGGAACTGTGTCTGGATTCATTTGTGTAGTCTTGGCAACATATTGAGGAAATTTTCCTTTGTCCAAATTATCCCAAAAGTTGCCAAGTAAAGTATTGTCATTCTATATTTCCTTCTATAAGAGTGATCATCTACTTCTACATTGATTTTAGGAGAAACAACTAAGTTTTTTGCTTTTTTCTTCCTCTAATCTTTTATTAATCTCATAAGGTATACAGTATATAAGTTACTTTTCACACACACACCTATATACACATACATAGATGTGTATATACACATACACACAAACATGTACACCAGTCAGACATGTTTACCTAGGGCCAAATTATGTGCTTGTCATCCCTGCTACTCTGCTTTACTTGCTTTGTCATTTTTTGATTCTTTCTACTTCCTTCTCAGTGATGGACCTTTACCAGTATGTAAGACACTTTTTCCTCAAAACTCACCGCCCCCCCTTATGTATCCATAGCAAAACCTTTCCACCAACCCTTATACTCACTACTACCCTCATCACTTCCCCCACTGCCCTGCCTTTCATTGAGTTGGAACCTTTCTATGAAATGTCACTGATCTTTTCTTGCTCCCCGCTTCTTTATATATTTGATTCTGTGGTTCTATCACTATTCTTTCCATTCCTTAACCCCTCCATCCTTATTTCTGCCTTGCCTCACCAAGTAAACACTTCTAAGTAGAGGGGTCCCCTTCCTGTTGTAAAAGGGCAGCAGAAAAAAAATAACAGCCCCAATCTAGGATTCTAAAATCATTTTCCTATAGATAGACAGATAAGCTGACTGGAAACTTAATCACCATTTATAAAAATCTTCCCTCTGGTAATAGTTGTTCTAAGATGCAAATAATTGATTAACTTCTTAAATTGCCTGTCTTAAGATGAGAGGTGCTAAGTGATTCTGTGTTGTAAGCAGCTGAGAGAGGATGAGGGAATAAAGAATAAAATAAGCTGAATTTGGGACAACTGGGAATTGAGACTGGGAGAAATGAAATCTGGAAACAGCTGCTATGTGAACAGATTATTGACTGGCAGTTTTATGCAGAAACTGTCCATGTTACCAGATAACTCAAGACTGGTCATCAGTGTATTAATCTTTCCTTTTCTGATTAGTAAATGTCACAATACTATGAATAAACCACTTTTCATCATCTTTATACCAATTTTACTTGCATAAATATTTTATAATTATAGTATTGTACCTGCTTTAAAAATTTTTAATGAAAGCACAATAACCCACCTTAAGAAACATGCAAAAAAATCTTGATTTTAAGGAAGCAGTAGTCTAGGTATAAGAAATTAATCAGGTTTCGGGGTAGGGCGCATGTGGCTCAAAGGGGTAGGGCGCCAGGCCCATATGCCGGAGGTGGCAGGTTCAAACCCAGCCCCAGCCAAAAACCGCAAAAAAATAAAAATAAATGTTCAATAAGAAATTAATCAGGTTTTGAATCTAAATTTTATGAAAACCTAATATATGAAAAACCTTAAACCTAGATTGTAAGCATTTTATTTTATTTATATTTTTTTTTTGTAGAGACAGAATCTCACTTTATCACCCTCGGTAGAGTACCATGGTGTCACACAGCTCACAGCAACCTCCAGCTCCTGGGCTTAGGCGATTCTCTTGCCTCAGCCTCCCGAGTAGCTGGGACTACAGGCGCCCACCACATCGCCTGGCTATTTTTTTTGTTGCTGTTGCAATTTTGGCTGGGTCCGGGTTTGAACCCACCACCCTCAGGATATGCGGCCAGCGCCCTACCCACTAAGCCACAGGCACCACCAGGATTGTAAGCATTTTAATCTATCAGTTCCATACTTCATTTCTCTTTAAAGTGGAGACATATTATTTATCAGAGAATATTGACTAAGGTAGTCAATTTAGAACAGATGTTTTTTACCAAGAATTAATAAAATGGGAAAAACTCCAAAATATTTTACCTATATATTTCTAATATAGGATCTAATAGTCTTAAGGCAAACATATTTTATTTTAAAAAGAGAATTGTTTCATTGATAACAAAAATAATAAAAAAGAGAATTGGAGGGAAAAAGTAGTATGGTCTAAGCTTATCTCCATCTACCTCCCTTCTGTCTTTACCTGTGTCATCATCAGCAGGGTTAGGAACATACATACTTGGGCTTTTAATAAATATTTATTGATTAAATAGAAAACATTTTGAATCATTAAATATATGAAGGACATATTTTAAGACAGCTTTTATTTTTCCATTTATAGGGACATACAAAGAAAATGAATTTTTTTAGAGTTGGAAAATATTTTACATTGGTGGACATGCCAGGTTATGGCTATAGATCTCCTGAAGATTTTGTTGAAATGGTAGAGACCTATCTAAAAGAACGAAAGAAGTAAGGAAACTTTTTTCTCACAGTAGTTACACATTTAACCTCATAGCATGTTTTCGTCAGTGTAGTATTCTACACATGATGAACACTTGGGTTTTACCAAGTGACTTAGAAGGTCCATTTTATTCTCATAATATTCTACAATGCAATATTTATGGCCAAGGGATGTACTGCTTACTTGTCTTCTGTGTTTAGGTTAGCTTAAATCTTAAATTCACGTGTTTCCTATATTGAAATTGAACAAAGAGTACTTCAGTTAGTACACTGATTTTTTTTTTTTTAAACCACTCTTAACTAGTTCATTTGAAAAATGAAAATTGTTGGTTAATGTGGTATTTGCCAGATTTTAATAAAGTAAATGCTGATCATTCTTAAAATACCTTGGCTATCACATCTTCTGAAAATGTTATTTTTTGTTTTGTCTCTATATATAGTAAAGTAACGATTCTCTTTCAAGAACTGTACAATATACAGAAAAATAATCTCTTGAAGCATAAGAAAAAGTTTGTTGTAACTTTAGTTAGTTAGATTTGTGACTCTTTCTTCCACCAGAGTTTTAAGTGGAAAGAGCAGACTCATTTTGTGTCAAGTCCAGGCAATGTCTTATGTTCATTATATACTTATTGAAATAAGTTAATATTTAGCAAATTTAGTTAATGAAAGTAAACAGCATTGAGACCTATTAGACTATACGATGAACTTCCTGGTTAATTGAAAATTTCTATTGCCTAAAGAAATGTGTAAATCTTAAATTGTCTCAATCATTCAAAGGAAAATTTCTTCATATAGTGGGGAATGGGGGATAATGAGTGGAGATATCTTATATTGCCACTAATCTTCATTTCTACGTTCTTGTAGTTTGAAAAGAACATTTTTATTAGTGGATAGTGTTGTCGGAATTCAAAAAACAGACAATATCGCCATAGAAATGTGTGAAGAATTTGCATTGCCATATGTGGTAAGTGTTTCCTTTGAATCGTGGTTGCGATTAGAAATATCAGTTCTGTGTGCATCTTCACGTGCACATTCCCTTTTTTTTGTTTGTTTGTTTTTGAGACAGAGCCTCAAGCTTTCGCCCTAGGTAGAGTTCTGTGGCATCATAGCTCACAGCAACCTCCAACTCCAGGGCTCAAGCAATTCTCCTGCCTCTGCCTCCCAAGTAGCTGGGACCACAGGCACCCGCCACAACACCCAGCTATTTTTTGTTTGCAGCTGTCATTGTTGTTTGGCGTGCCTGGGCTGGATACAAACCTGCCTGCTTAGCCGCTTGAGCCACAGGCGCTGAGCCACACCTTCCTATTATTTTAACAACTGAGATTATCTTTCTTCCTCAAAAGACAAAGGAGATTAACCTTTGAAAACACTTATCAATTACTCAGCCCTTAATATTAAAATAAGTTCTGTGGCACTTTTATTCTCTTTTCCTTCTCTCAGCTTTAAGTTTTTAAAATTATAGTTAATGTAAAAGTTTTTTAAGCTGTTCATTTAATGTTCCTATATACTTTTTCATATTTTTTTCTTTATGGCAATATAAACATTTGTCCAAAACAAATTAGTAGGACTTCAGCAGCAGGTTGGCAGATAGTACTTAACAGAATGTGAATGAAAGTGCTACTGAAAACTTTGCTTAACTATTTGGAATTGAAAAATTGTTCCAACAATATAGCAGCTCTAGCCCTCAAGTAGAACATTCTTTTTTTTTTTTTTTTTTTGAGACAGAGTCTCACTATGTTGCCCTCAGTAGAATGCCATGGCGTCATAGCTCATAGCAACCTCAAACTCTTGGACTCAAGCAATTCTCTTGCCTCAGCCTCCCAAGCAGCTGGGACAACAAGTGCCCACCACAACAGCTGGCAAGAACTGTTACATTCTTGAAGAAAACAGAATTTCTTTTAGAAATATCTTACCAATATTCTTTCTGTCTTTTGACCTAGAATAGAATACAGATTAGTAGATTGGTATCCACATTAATTTTGCTTCGTGGGGCTTCCATATAAAATAGCACTCTTAAAATTGATTTTCCAAAGAAAAGTGAAGAACCCAGTGTATAATTTGGTTTCAAAAAAATGTCATAAAACCACTAATTTTAATGCAAATCAAACTGGTCAGCCACTTTCATTCTATTCTTGGGGTTTACAAGTCCTGTGAAGCCCTAATATAACTTATAGTCATGAGAAGTCAAAGCATTGATAATATACCTAGAAAAAAATGACTAAATATTACCAAACTAAGTAATAGAATTCCTAATTTGGTATCATAGATGCCAGTTTATAAAATCATCTTTTCCTCAGTTTTAACTGAAAGGAAATGCTACTTTCTTCTTTGAAAAAGGAAGTGTAATAGAGAAATTATATCTGCATTTCCCTTTAAATATCAGCACATTTGCCTTTATGAGAAAACATTGCCATTTGGGGAAATGGGTAGAATCACAGGTCATTAGAAACCACACATTTTCTGCTTCTCACTCCTTCTGCCATTAGCATCTTTTATGACTAAAAAGCATAAATGATTTTACAGGAAATTTAATTTTATGGAAATTCTATAGGAAAACCTAATGGATTTGTAATCATCCGTGTCTTGACCTTACTCCACTATGTAGTTGATCCTTGGACAAGTAAAATTCTTGACTTACTTGGAATATAATATAGTAGATAAAACCTACAAAGAACTTTTCCTTTAGAG
The DNA here is from genome assembly GCF_027406575.1 of Nycticebus coucang. Taxonomy (NCBI): domain Eukaryota; kingdom Metazoa; phylum Chordata; class Mammalia; order Primates; family Lorisidae; genus Nycticebus; species Nycticebus coucang. Next base: position 62,108,044 of record NC_069795.1, read on the forward strand.
TAGTACAGGTAAGGCCAAATCATTTTGTAGGTCAAAAAATGATTACAAATTGGCAATTTTATATATCCTAAACCACAAGATAAGTTGTGATCATATGAAACATTTAACTTAAGAAGCTGAGGCAGGAGGACCACTTGAGCTCAAGAGTTTGAGGTTGCTGTGAGCTATGATGCCATGGCACTCAACTGAGGGCAAAAAAGTGAGAAAAAAAAGAATGAATGAAACATTTAACTTAACACAATTGCAAATATGACTTGATGGTCCTTTTTATTGATCTTAAATCCAAAATACTATGGTTCTGTGTAGTTAAAGCAGTATTAAATAGCAAATATTTAGTGTATACTTTACACGACGTCTGACAGTTAAGTTCATGAACTCATCTGAGAAAAACTCCTACATACCTCATTGCTGAATATCAGTATGGTCACTTTTGAAGTACTCCACTTAGGAAGCTATGCCCCCATGCCAGCACCTAGTCCACACCCTTCAGAGCAATTTTGGAACTCTTTTTTTTCTGGAATGGCCGTCACAGCTTTTGTCTTATGAGTTCTGGCAAATCAAGTTCGAGAACTTGCCACCATGTACTTATGTTGGCAGCACTGTTCAGACAACTTGGTAAGATTTCATAACCTTGGTTTATCAGTGTCTCACAGCTATGTTCATGTTGACACATGGTCATGTCTTGATGAGTGATGTTATTGCTGTGTGTTTTTGTGTGCCATATGACAACAGCTCTGATAGTAATTCCAGAAAAAGAATTTCAAAATTGCTTTGAAGGGTAGACTAGGCACTAACATCGGTACATAGCATTTTAAAGGGAGGACTTTGAAGGTGACCATGGTAATATTCAGCAATGAGGTATGTAGCACTTTTTCTAGGCCAAGTTGGTGAACTTGATTGTCAGACCTCATATGTTGCACATATTAACTCATTTATTCTTTACAGCCACTCCTTTGTAGGGTATTGTTTTTATTTTATACTTGAGGAAATAGAAACAGACTAAAAAATTTGTACGGATAACCTAGTTTTAACAAAAAGTCATAGCTAAAATGTGTAAAACTATATGAAGAACTACTTTATTTCTAATAGTTAAAGAATTGTTTTCTTATAGATGGTATTAACAAAAATTGACAGATCTTCCAAGGGACATCTTTTAAAACAAGTGCTTCAGATACAGAAATTTGTTAACACACAAACACAAGGATGTTTTCCTCAGTTGTTTCCTGTAAGGTAAGAGTTGAATTTTTATAACTTTGTGTACTAAAAACTTGTAATATTAAATCACTGTTTCTTAAATTGAGGCATCACTTAAAATTAGAGACTTTTTGGAAAATTTTGCATTTAGTTGTGATTCATTGGTATGGTTCATTAGTACTTTTATATTTTTCTCCCTTTATACCTTCTTCCTTCTGCTGTTTCTTGAGGGCACTTCATTCTCTGCCTCAACCTAGCTCAACTCTATACAAAAGCAGAAATGAAAACTTTTTACTTTTTAAAATTAGCTAAAAGGCCACAGTAAAAATGCTGCCATTCATTTGTGTGTGTGTGTTTGTCTGTTTCTCACTGAGACAGAATCTTCCTCTGTTGTCCTGGGTAGAGTGCAGTGGCATCATCTAAGCTCACAGCAACCTCAAACTCCTGGGCTCGGGCGGCACCTGTGGCTCAAGGAGTAGGGCGCCGGTCCCATATGCCGGAGGTGGCAGGTTCAAACCCAGCCCCGACCAAAAAAAAAACTCCTGGGCTCAAGCAGTCCTCTTGCCTCACCCTCCCAAGTAGCTGGGACTATAGGCACCTAATGAATAATTCTTCCCTCACTTGCCTGGCTAATTTTTTTCTATTTTTAGTAGAGATGGGATCTAGCTCTTGCTCAGGCTGGTTTCAAACTCATAACCTCAAGTAATCCACCTACCTCAGCCTCCCAGGGTGCTAGGATTACAAGTGTGAGCCACCATGCCTGGCCCTCTTGTTAGATTCAAAAGAAAAATACCTTATCTTTTTTGATAGAAAGCTCAATTTTCCTTCAGAAGGACCTTATAGAAAGAAAACAGGTTTCATATACATAAGTTGGAATTAAATATTGCTGGAAGACAGAATGATCATTTTCTAAGCTGCTAATTTTTGAGACTTTATAATGTAGTTTAGTGACAAAGCATGGGTTTGTACTTTCATTTTATACCTTGGATACAGGAAGTAATGTGTATGATGGAAGAGATACAGTGCCACTCTGAATTTCTTCCTCTGACTTCTTTTTTGGAAGGCATTATGCTAATTTTATGAAAAGATAATAAAATCAAGTAATGCTTTGTTGTATATGAAACTGTCTCCTAAGCTGTTATTTTAAATACTACCAATCTCTAGTAGATTTAAATTGTAATTGTGAACATGCTTCACAATTCCTCTTCCTTCATTCCTACAAAATACTTTTCTCCCTCGACTTACATTCAAGTATTTATTGTGTTCATTGTCTTTGTCCCACATATACAATGGGAACTTCTAGGGATGGGAGTAAAATCCTAATTCTTCTTAGAGCCCTGAGCATTGTCAACTAAAAACAACTATTTCTTTTAACTGTTTAATGACAAGTGAGACTTCAGCTAAAAAGGCAATAGGAACATAAGATGGGCAAATCGTGGTTTAACAGTAGCATTTGTCGAAAAAAAATTAAACTTTAGTTGACTATAAACTGAGTTTCAAATGACAGTGTAATGTGGCTGGGGACAATATTAGTGTTTTCTTGGGCTACAGTAATTGAATTACAGTGTTCAAACAAGGGAATAGTCTCATACTAGAATGGTCATTCTAGTCAGATTGTGGCTCAACATTATCAACTAGAGCTATTTAATGGTTTTGGGAGAGGGCCTGTCACTAGATCCTTCAGAAAAACTAATCCTCACAGTAGTATCCCTATTTTACAGATAAGGTTACAAGTAAGAGAAATTGAGTTGCAGAGAGGTATTTGCTGAAATACAAAAAGCCTGGATAGGCCTTAGGGTCAGACAGCCATGGTTTTACATAGATTTCTTACTTTCTGCCTACTGAATTTAAAACAACTTAATTCATTTTCTTTGAGTCTGTTTTACATAGATTTCTTACTTTCTGGCTACTGAATTTAAAACAGCTTACTTCATTTTCTTTGAGTCTCGCTGGCAAAAATGTGATCATTAGAAGGATTAAATAAAATGTATTGTGACTGATATACCCATTAGGCCAGTAATAATGGTAGTTTCCTTCCCTGCCAAAGGTCAAAGACTCAGCAAAAGACAAGGTTAGGCCTGTGACCCAGATTATCAGATTTCTGGTACTTTGAGACATTTTCTTCTTTAGATAGGACAGCATTCTCTTTATATGACCCTGGAATCACTGCCAGTATCATACTCACTTTAAGAGATAAAGGCACTGCAGAAAGCCACATAGCACTCACAGTCCAATAATTGAGACATGGGGGTGGTGCCTACTGGCAGCCCTCAAGACCATCAATGTTCACTATACCAAGGTCACCCTATATAAGAAGTTGGCAGGCTGTATTCTTAGCTCTCAAACTCAAGCCAGAAAGCAGAGTTACATATTACACTTCTTGCTTTTACTTGCATGACCAAGCTCCAGGCCATCCTTCCAGAAGGGGATTGTAAGTCAGGTTTTATTTCCTCCTCTTCTTTTATGCTCTTGGTAGGAGGAAAGTATAGTGTAGGGTAGACATGTAGTCCCATGAGGTTTGGCCTTTAAGTTTATATGCCAAAATTGAGTGCTAATTTTCATGTATGAACTCTGCCCCAGAAATATAAAGATCAGTCTATTTTTGTAAATAATACTGAAGAAATACTTGTGTAGGCACAGTATAATTGCTTCTAAGGTTTTCTATGTAATGAAATTCCAAGCAGGTAAGAACACTAAGGACAGAGAAAATTACAAGCTGACAAAAATGGTGCAAATGAGTTCAAGGTGCCGTATTATATGTAGGATGTGAACTGTCCAACTTTTATCTCTCCTTTAAATTTTGATCAAAGTCTAAAATGTGACACTTCATCAAGGGAATTAGTAATATAGCAGGAAGTATTTTAACTGTTTATAAATCCATAGAATTATGTACAGGATAGACATAAAGTTCATGTGCAATTTAAAATAGTTTAACATGTAAACTAGTAAATTGCACACAAACTTTATAGCCATCCTGTATATCCATGCAGGCTGGTTGCATGGATACAGGCAACCAGTGGCTGTCTTCATATTGACAGATGAATAGATGGATGGATAGATGACTGCATATTGGAAGAAAGATAAACAATTAATATAATAATGGTGATAGTAGTTCTTTTTTTAAACCTGAAAAGTCTATATTATCAAGGTAATTAAATTTTTTTTCACAGAAAGAACTGAAGAAATTAAAACTTATTCTGGAAAACAGCAAACTTTGTAGAATCTTAAAGGAAATGTGATCATCAGGTAATACGAATCACCAGATTTTAGAATCCTGTAAGAAAAGGCTAGAGGAAGAGAGGAAAGGTAGAACAGGTTAAAAGACATTCTGCTTCATACATGTAATCACAAGAATTTATAAATAATTTTTTTAAAGAAATTTATTTTTCTTTTCTTTTAACAGTGCTGTGACCTATTCTGGAATTCATCTATTGAGATGCTTTATAGCAAATATCACAGGAAATCTTAGCTAGTAGCTCCCAGGTTAGCCAAAGACACAGAAAACTTCTTTATGCCAACTGGAGTTAAACCTAGAATTTCAACATTGTTTTAAGCGCTGTGTATCTATATAACATACAGGGTTACAGAGTGATCACTTCAGATTTAATTAAACTTGCACCTTCCCGATGTAAGAATGAATTTTGCCTGGAGAAAATAAAGTTTATGAATAACTGAAAATGCTGTTCACTAGGACAGATACTAGTTGATTTTCTTATTTTAACAAGTTGACAACCAAGAGCAGACAAAAGTCAATAAAATGAAAACCAATTACTACTATGTAGAGAAGCATTTGCTGTGTTATTGGGCTTTTATCTTTTAAGAAAATAGACTAAGTAAAAGGGGCTGCTTTTTTTTTAAGCATTGATGATGCTTTTCTGTTAAACATTGACAGACAAGATGAGGATAAATGCCTATAATTAATACTTTGTCTTAAGTTCTTATTTGAGTATCTTCTTGCTAAAATTTGTCAATCCAGGTTGGAAACACCCAAAAGACCAGAATTCCAGTTCCAGTTCTGATGTTCTCTATGTTCTGAATGGTGGGAACATTACTTGAATCCTCTAAACCTCATTTGTAACTATAAAGCTATTATAATTAAATGAAGCTATTAAAATTATATGAAGTGGTATCACACGAGGTAATATGGTAATAGACAACTGTTCAAAATGGCACACGAACTTTATGGCCACCTTATATATGTGAGGACAGCTACATAGCTGTAAAGCCACACCAACCAAATATAACAAGATTCACAGGTAGATTTATCACAGGAAAGAAACAGTGTTATGGGGGAAATATTTTTTCCAGTAAAAAGCAGAAAAACAAAAACTAACTCTCAGAGAAGTAATTTGCAAAAGGCAAGAGAATAAAGTCAGAGATAGTTTAGACTTGATACATTTAAGATTCAGAATAGAGGGTGGTGCCTGTGGCTCAAGGAGTAGGGCACGGGCCCCATATACTGGGGGTGGGGGGTGGGGTTTAAAGCCTGGGCCCCGGCAAAAAACTGCAAAAAAAAAAGAAGATTCAGAACAGAAAGATAAAGATAACTGAAGCTAACAGAAAAAAAAATTTATGACGATGCCACTGACTATTCACATAAATGGCTTAGTTTTTCAAAATGAGGCTGAATATAAAAAGGTTATAGCTATAGTGCTAGATATAAAATTAAAGCTATAAACCATCTTTGTGGTGTTTTTTTTTAGAAAAAATTCTGAATATATTGTCAGTTGTTTTATAGTCGATAGAATCAATATTTTATTCTAACCATCAGTGTTTTAAGCTGAAAAAAGATTTATTTAATATAGGTGTTCACAAAGTAAAATATATAGTGGCAAAATCTGTCTACCAGTGTTACTTTACTGCTTGTTTTAGCCTTGATTCTCCTAAAAGCAGAGCCCGAGACAAAAGTTTCTTACACGTTCGTTTATTTGGGAAGTGATCCCCTAGAGGAGTGGTGAAGTGGCAGAAAAGGAAGGAAAGCCTATCAATGATGTATTTACTAAGTTGGCCAAGATACAGGCAGTAGTGCTTAGTATTGACAGAACTTATGAAATGTGCCTCTGAATTCGAGGAAGGGAGGGTGCACCCCACACCTTGAAGAGGTACAGCATGCCAAGTGCCAAGCAGTTTATGGGTGAGTAGGAGCCTAGAGCCATTTGTGAGACAGTCCTCAGAGGAGGAGGACACCAGCCCTACCCCACTCAAAACTGGTTACCACAGCAGGGATTTGAAGCAACAAATAAGAGGTTTGAGACACTACACTTAATGAGTAACCTGAGTGCCTGAAAGCCACTAAAAGTGATAAAATTGGTATTCACTATGAAGGCCTTGACAATAGTTTCTAATATAATTTATTAGTTATGGTTTGGTATATTTTAGGTTCTATGTTTAAAAATTGAAATCATCTGAATTTAAGTTACTTGGAAAAATTAACTGATATGGATTATATTCCTTAATAATACTTAAATTTTATTTAGTGGACACATGTGAAGGTTTTTACTATTTTCCCAGAATTGTAAGGGGCAGGAGAAAGGTAAAAGAGATGAAGATACTTACTTACCAAAGGAACCCTGAGATAAAATAAAAAAGTTTAATCCAGGCTTTGTAATTCTACCTAATTACCTCACTGAGCCACTCTGGTTTTTATGAGGTATACTCTCCATGGTTTCTTTCAACTATAAAAGTTTATGGTTTATGAACAAAAGTGTCTCTTCAGATGCCAAAGCCCAGGGAAACAGCTCAGTGGAGTCATGTGCAAATAGAAGTCCATTCTTCTGCTTCTAACTCCCAGGGACCTTTTTTTTTTTTCATAAACTGAGTTAGAAATTGGAACATGAAGTATGACAGGATAGAGGGATAGAGGCTACTTGGGATTGGGTCCATGAATATGAACATGCCCTATGATTCAAGTTATACCACACCAGTTCTCTTAGTTTACTTTCATTTCCTGGTGTGTGAAGAGAATACATTGAACGAAAGGTCACTTAGAAGTTGATATTAACCATATTGGTTAATCTTTGGTATTAACCATATTTTAAGGCTCTAAGTAGCTATTCCCACTAGGTAGGAAGTCAGAAGGAATATGAAAAGTGACTAGAACTTTGCATTAATCCAGAATGTTTAACAAGGTTTCATAAGAGGAGCTAAACTAGTATTTATGTGATTTTCGGGCCACTTCCGTCAAAATTACCTGGGATCCTTGTTAAAAATTAAGATTTCTGCCCATGTTTAGTAGTCTCTGGGAAGGGATGGGGAATCTGCATTTTCAGCAACCCAACTGAATCTTAAAAAGTCTAATGTTTGAGAAGCAATAATGCAGATAACTGGGAGGATGCAGAAAACAGGAAAAGGACAAAGCCAGGTAAAGAATGCAAAGGAAATACAGAAAATGATGGGATGACCAAGGAAAAGGACGCAGTTATATAGTAGGGTTCTGTTTCCTTTTTCTGTAAGAAGCTTATTGACCTAATTCCAGTAAAGTAAGGACATCTGATAGTTGATACCTCAAACTTCACATCATCATTTGAAAATACACAAAGTTTACCCCCTCAGAGCAATCATATGGAGTAATGTCCAAATATCAGACTGCAACATCAGCACCCAATTACATATCTACCCTGTTTCCCCAAAAATAAGACAGTGTCTTATTTTAAGGTGTGCTCCCAAAGAAGCGCTAGGTCTTATTTTCAGGGGACGTCTCATCGTTCCTGTAAGTAGGTCTTATTTTCGGAGGATGTCTTATTTTGGGGAAAACGGTATGTATATGCCCTATTCCTGGGTCTATTTTGTCTCCTAACCTTATTTTTTCATTTTATTCTCTCACCTACCTCTTTGTTATCCTGTTGTATTTAATATGTAACCACAGACCACCTTATATCCTTTTTGGAAAAAAGTGTATTTGGAATGACTGGCCCCCCAATAGACAAAATAAAAAAACTTTTGAAGAACTCCAAAACCATTTTAATATGTCCTGTGAGATAAAATGAACAAATGGAAGAGAAATAACAGTTGTGACCAGTCCTTGTTAATGCAATTAATGGCAAAACTTTTAAGTCCCTCTGATGATCAATTCTAATACATAAACAAGATGGCACAACCAACAGAAGCTACAAACATTGTTATTCAGAAGTGAATATCTACAGTGAATCCAATAAGGCCCACAAGACCTTTCAGGTGCTTTGTGCTATTCCCTACTCCCACCCCCCATTACTTTAAGGCACAGCAGTTTTTGCAAACTTAATTATTCAGGTCTTAATTCCCCAGTAAATCATAAAAGTATTCAATTCTTCAGGTACCTCCTAACCTCAGTCAAGAAATTATGCCTGCTTCTTAAGGGCAGGCTGTGGCAGATTTTTCATCTTAATGCCAGGCACCCTCTTGAAGTCAGAAAATACTTGATTAAAGACACAATAGCTTCTATAAATATTTACTGAACTGAGATGAACTGCAAATGAGTTTCTGGCAAAGTAAATGCAATGAAGCACTAAAGCAGATCCTCTCCGAGTTCCAGATCTTGGTAGTTGCATTTAAAACAGCAGAAAGCTGAACTAGTTTAATCACTTAAAACTCACATATGAACACCTAAACGCCCATTAAAGCAAAAATATCATCAATGTCATCTGTCTCCTTAATGGTTCCTGATGTGTTATGTTTGTCTGCTTGCATCATTGTCTGTGAATCAGTTTCATCTTCATTGAGTCCTGTAAGATTTCCATGAATCTGTTTCTCCTTAGTCTGTATGACAGGACTTGAAACTCTGTTACTCGTGAGTTGCTTATTGTTAGGGTAGAGATCAGTTCTATGAACTGCACAGTGTGAGTGTTTCCACTTAGCACTGGAAACTATAGCACCCTTCGGAGTCCCTTGAGGGAACTGCTGAATTTCCTTTAAAAGAGTCGACTGCAATTTTCTCTGTGGTTTCCTTCGTCTCAGTAAAAATTTGTTCTGTGATCTTTGTCTCAGATGATGCTTTGAAGTTTTGATAGCTGAGCCACGGAGAAAGTGGTTGCAAATAGATGTTTTTATGCACTGTAGTTTCTTTGGCAAACTTTAAAAAACAGAAAGGAAAAATCTGAGCTCATTAAGATGAAGAAAAACATTCTCAAGCACTTTTACCAACTTCTAACAGAAAAGTACATAATTTATCTACAAGCACTACACCTGCATACAACTGCAGAATCATACTGAAAAATAAATAAATCTCTGTTTTCAGAGCATAGTTTCCTTCTGATTGAGGTTATAGGCAAATGTGTTCCTATTTTGCTCTCAAAGTAAAGTAACTCCTACAACTGCCTAGCTAAGCTGAATGGTGAGTTATCTCCATCCTTTAGTGCCAGAGCTTTTTCCTCCTATGTGCTAAGCTGTTCATAATATAACGGGAGTGGAAATGCGGAAACATGACAAATGAAAATATCTGCCAGTATGTATTGACCAGTAACTAATCAACTTCGTATTGAGGCAGGAAATGAACAAGGAAAAGGGAATAAAAGTGAAAAGGGGGTTTGTAAAAGAATGAAAAGATAGCGCTTCTGGCATAGATAGTGACAGCCTTGAGCTAGCTACCTTGTGATTCACACCATGTCATCAAGTTTGGAAATATAGAATTCAAACAACTGATCATTTAGGTGTTTTGCTTCTGAATAGGGTACACTGCCACAAGGTTCATCAGTGCCTTGCTCAAAAGCCTATTTCTTTTCTTTCTTTTTTTTTTTTTATTTCGCAGTTTTTTGGCTGGGGCTGGGTTTGAATCCTCCACCTCTGACATACGGGGCCGGTGCCCTTAGCCTAACTATGTCTGACAGTCAGATTTTAAAAGATTGGTACAGCTCTGTACTCCTTATCCTACCTTCTCCCTCATCTTCCTTTTAAAATGGATAGCTCATTATCATGAAGTAATTGATGATCTATTTCCACACCATTTTCTCATCTTACTATTACAACAGCTTTAAAGTGGGGAGAAATGGATGTACCTAAGTTGAAATGTAAACAGAATGAATGAAAACAGTAATCAGAAGACCTGTATGGAGTTTCTAAGATCCAGTTCTAAAGGCTTGAGCAAAATTCTCCATTTGCTCATCTATAAATGGGGATAATACTGCCTATATCCAATACTGTTAACTTTAAGTTGCAAAGTATACAACAATACAAATATATTAGTGAAAAAGCAAAACAAAGCAATGTGAAAATACACTGTATTTAAGAAAGTACACAAAAATGGCTTAACCAGTTTGTTAGCCTCTAATTAAAGCATCACTATATCATCTCTGCCTCATCTACCCCTGACTTTAAACCCACTTTTAATTTTTTTTTTTTTTTTTGAGACAGAGCCTCAAGCTGTCACCCTGGGTAGAGTGCTGTGACATCACAGCTCACAACCTCCAACTCCTGGGCTCAAGCGATTCTCCTGCCTCTGCCTCCCAAGTAGCTGGGATTACAGGCGCCTGCCACAACACCCGGCTAATTTTTTGGTTGAATTTTTTGGTTGCAGCCATCGTTGTTTGGCAGGCCCGGGCTGGATTTGAACCCTCCAGCTCAGGTGTATGTGGCTGGCACCTTAGCCGCTTGAGCCACAGGCGCCGAGCCACTTTAAACCCACTTTTAAACAGAACACCTCTCTCTATCTCAGGCTGTTTGCAGCTACAGAATAGAGTACTTTTAGATGGCTACAGCCTTTAAATGACCCCACTGTAAAAAATAAAAAAAAAAAAAAAACCTCAAGCAATTCATCCCTTTCCAATGGCATTTAAAAAGTTAAAACTTGTTACAAAATCTTCACTGTATACCAAGTTTTCTTTCTAAAATAAGAATATGTTCCACAAATTTTAAAAGAAAGTTTAACAAATGTTTGACAGTTAAAGTGGTTCATCCATAGGAACCATTATAAAACCTTGAACAGATCTATTATACAACTAAAAATAAAAAATTACAGTACATGCACAGGATATTTATTGAAGAATACATAAAAATTAACAGGTACAGGCCCAGTGTGGTGGCTCATGCTTGTAATCCTAGCACTCTGGGAAGCCAAGGTGGGTGGACTGCTTGAGCTCAGGAGTTCAAGACTAGCCTGAGCAAGAATGAGACCCTGTGTCTGCTAAAAACAAAAAAATTAGATGTAGTGGCGGGCACCTGTATTCCCAGCTACTCTGGAGTCTGAAGCAAGAGGATTACTCAAGCCCAAAAGAGTTTGAGTTTGCTATGAGCTATGATGCCATGGCACTCTACCCAGGGCAACAGACTGAGACTGTCTGGAAAAATAAAAAGTTTAACAGTAAAGGCCTCTGTGAAGGTAGAATAAGGAACCATCTGTGTCTGAAACTGTTACCATCAGCATCTGTTATTTGTTTTTTTCAATAAAAATATAAAGCCTCAAAATGTCTTAATGTCTCATTTCATGTAAGGCTTCATCTAATGCTGGCTTATTAGCAAAGATAATCATCCTTACACAGTTCTATGAGTGTTGAGAGTAACAGGAATACAAGGTCAAAACATGGAGAGTCCAGCTCTTATGAATAGTATACCTGACCCTGACAATCTGGTGTGGGCCTTGTAGGAGGTTTCTCTTACAACCTCAGTCCACTGTACTGAAGTGTAAGCTCCTTGTGAACTAAGTCTTCTTATGCAGTTGTATCTAAGACTTTGCACACCAAAGACTTCACTGCCCAGGCTGGATTTGAACTCCTAGGCTTTGGTGATCCTCCTAGATAGCTAGGACTACTGGCATGCATCAACATGTCTGCCACCACAGACATTTATTCTTAACACTTTCTAAATGGACAAGTGGGAATGATGAAGAGTATAAATGAGTAAGTCCAATTAAACTAAATTTATTTTCTTCCTCCCAACCATATAGCTTTGCCCTTGTAACAAAAGCAGCAAATGAAATTGCAGCTTGAACAGATCTCACTTTTAACCCCTCTAGGGCTGCTGGATATCCCGTTTTAAAGAAAGGTGACCTGAGTATATATACTTTTGCTCTAAATGACAACAAAAAACGTAAAGGAATATAATTTTTGTAATATACTTACCTATTACCTTGAGCTTCTACATGTTTAAGCCGGTTACTTTTAAGAAGTTTATTCCCCAAAAAGGTGGCCTGAGCCTTTAGTTTTTTGCTCCTGCACCAAACAAGTGCCATTTGGATTTCTTCAGAAAGTTGTACGAAAGACTCAGCCTCTCGGAATCTCTGCACAAAACTTCTGACACAAGGAGTTCCTATCACTTTCTGAGAAGAATGTTTGGTTGTCTTTAGTTTGGACTGAGAACATTTAAACTCAAAATTGGTTTCCTGAAATGTGAAAAAGTGAGAACAAAAATACTTATAAATGTATGACAACAAGGAAAGCTGGCTCACACTCAAAATTTTAAAATTATTACGCTTTTTAAAAGAAGGAAAAGGTTTTTTTGCACAGAGCTTTGCTTTAGTCCTTAAAAAGCTTAAATTTTTTTAATCTACTGCCCCTATCACAAGTTCTATTTTTCCCCCTTTGTGCTAAAAAAAGATCCCATTTGTAGGTTTAAGATTGACCACAGACACAAACTAAGTATTCTAACAGACTTATCTAACAAACAAGAATAAAATTCTACCTGATTAAATATTAGTGAAAGCCTACTGGGCGGGGGTTGGGGTGGGGAGGAGACACGAACTTTTTCCTCTAAACCACCACAACTTGTTTTTCATTTATTTCCATACCCTGAGCAAACCTCCTCAATGATGAGTCATAAATATTACAGGGAGGATATGGGGCCTCATAAAGCACCCTGCAGTAGGCCTATTAATCAGTTAATGACTGCTGAACACGTGGAAAATGCTCAGCTAAGCAACATTCCCAATTTTCTTTCCACTGTCACCTGACAAGGCATCTTTATTTCTTCAACTCTTCTGTATCGTTTGAATTTTCCTAACTTTCACTATTTCCTTATGAAAATATGCTATCTACCAGGTCTGCTTCTGTCTTGTCTTCTTCCAAATTTATCACACTCAAAAGGAACTTAAAAAGAAGAAATCCTAACAGTAGAGACCCATCAATGTTTTATGTCCAGTGATCAATAAGAAGTTTACCCTAGAAGCAAACTGAGCATTAGTGCTGATTGCTAAAAACATGGTAGTAATTAACCTTGAATTAGAAGGATGCTCACCAATCAGCTTCAATACTAGCTTCAAAACCACCTCACAAACAAGTGGAAAGGCTGCAGAAATTTCAAGGAGCACAGAGTGCCACAGTTCTCCTTAAGACACAGTTGAAAAAAAATATTTTGGGAACAGGTATAATGGTTAAGAACAGAGAGTATGAAACCAAACTGCCTGCATTCAAATTCCAGCTCTGCCACTTACCACTGTGTGGCCTGGGCCATGCCTCAGTTTCCTCATCTGAAATATGAAAATAGTAATAAGGGCACCTACCTCAGAGCTTTTGTGATAATCACACAAGTTAGTTCATAGAAAGCATTTATTTGGTGCATCTTCCAAGGGTATATGTGAAACTTAGTAAATGTGGAATGTAAATGTCTTAGCACAATAACTAGGAAAATGCCAGGAAGGCTATGTTAACCAGTGTGATGGAAATGTGTCAAACGGTCTATGAAACTAGTGTATGGTGCCCCATGATCACATTAATGTACACAGCTATTATTTAATAAAAAAAAAAATTTTTTTAATTTAAAAAAAAAGCATTTATTTTAAAATAATGCCTGGTATAGAAAGTAGTAGCTACTACCATTACTCCTCCCTCTGAACTCAGAATATCAATACATGCTACAATCCTTGTAAAAGTTCAAGAAATTACAAATGATTAAGCATTTCTAAATAAAATAGAAGAAAAGTATTTTGCAAAGACATAAGATAAAAAAAGTTACAGAGTGAAATGGTGACACTGACATCCTTATCTGTTGTTAGGACCAAAACAAACAGAAAACAAAGCTTTAAGTCATGTTAAAGTTTGAACCTGAACAAAAATAAAGGAATAGAACACCCTCACAACAAATGATGATGATGCAAAAATGATGATGGTAACTAATAATGTCTAACAATTAAATGCTTACCATACTCCAGACTCTGAGTGATATGCATGACATGCATTAAAACTGGCACAACCCCATGAGGTACATACTATTATTACAAAATAGACATATGGAGAGGTCAGAAAACTGATAGGGTCACAAAGCTAGTACCAACCAAAGTCAGGATTCAAATCATCTGACTGCAAAGTCCATACTCTTAAGCTTCAGCACAATCCATACTTACAAGATGGATTTTACAGTCACTGTAAGATTGCAGAGAAACTCCTATTGAAACATTTCTGAAGGCATTCTATTAAGTAAATTAACAATGTATTAAAAATTCCTCTCCCTCTTCATTCAGAAGCACACACTAGAAACTAAAAGGACAATGAGCTTAAAATTGAGAATAAAAAGGGACGATTCAGTCCCTGCCCTTGGTAAGTAACATCCTTTACAAATTAGCAGAAATCATAAGCTATATTGAATTAATCAAGACAAACCTGAGTAACTTTGTATTTCAGCTGTTTGCAATAAGTCTTCACATCAAATTCTGATGACCTGTCTGTGGACATGTAAAAATCACAGATAAAAAAACTTAAGCATACTATTTTCAAATCTATAAATTATTAAGCATGTGACATTTCTTGCCAATTTAGTACCAAACAAACGGAGTGAAGCAAGCAAAGAACAATGAAACTACTACACAAATAACTTTTTAAATGCTCAATCTTAGAAAATATGGGTATTACTATACCTGTCTCAAAAAAATCAACATGGGTTAAAATTAAGGGAGATGTTGAATTTCTTTCTATATAGCACATTATATTATACTTTCAACAGACTTTTTTTTTTTTTTAGAGTATCAAAGCAAATTACCTTTGAAGACATTCTTATTCTTTACAGGCTGTCCAAGGTCAACATTATTCTGTATGTTGATCTTCATATGTTTAGCTTTTTTTGCAATTCCAAGTAAGGTTTCTTCATTGAACTTTGGTGATTGCTTTGTTAAAAATAATTTATTTAACAATTTAGTCACTCCTTTAGCTGCAAAAGCTGTAGGCAATTTTTCCTTACAGACTTCAAAATAGGACTGTCCTAGAAATTCAGCAATATCAGAAGGAAAGATAAAATCTTTGAAGTACGTCATTGGTTGAATCCTAGAGACTTCTTGAAGCAATCCAAACAAGGGCTCATATAAAGAAATCAACCTTTTTAAAACACTTTTATAGAGAACCCTAGAAAAAGAAACAGGAGCTCATGAATTAGCCAGTAATTACAATTTGCAGATTCCATAATAAATTACAAAATAAAGATTCAAAGGTGAAAATAAATGGCTATCAAGTTCTGCCACTATAGATAAACACTATAGCTCATACTTAGAAACAGCCAGATTGGGCGGCACCTATGGCTCAAAGGAGTAGGGCACCGGCCCCATATGCCGGAGGTGGCGGGTTCAAACCCGGTCCCGGCAAAAAAACTGCAAAAAAAAAAAACAACAACAAAAAAAGAAACAGCCAGATTAATCCAGCCCAAACAGAAAAGTCCAAATATAAAATTTATTCAAAAACAAAGTACTATATGGAGAGGTATGTCAAAGGATGCATATCAAAATCTTAAATGTGCTTTCATCTAGATGATGAGATTTCAGGCATTTCAGATTCTTCACAGTTTTCTGTTTTTCTTAATCCTTGAAATAAGCATGTTGTCACTGGCAAAAATTAAAGCTATTTTCATGTTATTACTTCTGACTAAGAATAAGAATAAAAAGCAAGATGATCAGAAATAGTATTCAGTGCTCGCTTCGGCAGCACATATACTAAAATTGGAACGATACAGAGAAGATTAGCATGGCCCCTGTGCAAGGATGACACGCAAATTTGTGAAGCGTTCCATATTTAAAAAAAAAAAAAAAAAGAAAATAGTATTCAACATATCCAGGTTATGCTGTCAAAGCAAGGTTTCTAATCTCCAAAGGCAGAAAAATTTTTCTACATTTTTGCTGTTTGTTTCCTTACATTCAAATTAGAGCTAATGATCCTAATTATTTGAAATGGCCCACAAAAGGTCTCTTTCTTTAAAATATGGCAGATTTTGAGTCTAATTATCCATCAGATCAGTTTCCCATTATATACTGACACAAAACATCAATTAAATATGCCCCCCAAAAAGCAGTGTGGCATTTCAGGTGGAAAGAAGAGTTACAAGTACATAGGGAAGATCAAAAATTATTTTTCTCATTGCCATTAAAAATTAGAAACCAAGTGGCAAAAAGAATCAAGTGACATTGCTGGCCTAAAAATATCATCATTTTAAATGACTCATTCCAATACGACTACTGCCATCAATTTTTTATTATCCAGTTCCTAATACTAGGAATAAATTCGTTTAGTTGTTCAGCGTTGAGTTCACGGATTCAGATATGAATCCTTTGACATAGCCATTAGCATTCAGCTTCCAAATCTACTGCAAATAAACTCTGATCAAATGAAGACACAGAACTCTCAAACCTTCAGCAACCTATAGGAAAACAAATATGAAACTACTAATAAGGAACCTAGGCTAAGGTAGAGAGATGAGAAAGAAATGAAGAATTTCAAAGGTATGTACATACCGCAACCTGCTCACCAGGCCAATCATGACAAGGTTTAAAATAATGAACTCCTGCAAACCTAGATGTTTCACAGTCAAGCTGGAAAGTCAATTTAAGGTGGGAAAACAAAACCATGTGTAAGTTACAATTATAAAGGAAGAAATATATTGGAAGTAAAGCAATTCTCTTGGAGGTATGAAAGCCTTAAAATATGTTCCATTAAAGAAATAAAAACTTAAAAATATAGTAATATATACTCTACTAGAGTTCCCATTATTAAGTTTAGTTTCTAAGATTAAGAATTTCTATAATAGCTGTCAATGCTCTTAGGATAACACATGCTAGATAGAGAAAGGCAGTCTCTGGCATAATGACCCCATCAAGTAATTCCTGACAAAAGCTAGCCAAGAAGCACAATTTTAAGGATTCCCACAGGTTATAACTACTAGAAAGGCCTAGATTTCAAAGAAAAATACTATTAAATCTAGCCAGACAATTCCAATTCAATAGAAAGTATTTCAGTAGATCCAAGGATACAGAAATGCCTTGCAGCAGCAGTCCAACAAGCGGAGTAACAACTTGCAAGCCCCCAAAATCTTCATCAGCACAAACTCCACCACTGGCTGGCTGGGGATGACACACAGTTTGGTAGCTACAGGCTGGTTTTCACTTGACAAAAGTAGAAAAGTAGATTACTTTCATTTTAAATACAAAGCATAACTAAGGTGGTTTTCAAGTAAAGACTTGCTTTCAGACTCAATAACAACTGACTGATGTTTCAATATAACCTATGATGATGCAGATTTCAGTGTCACATGAGGGAAAATTATTACCACAAATGTCAGGTACTCCTTATAATATTAAAATTTGTACAGCTGAAGTATAATTGGTTATAGTCCAACACTACACAAAGTCCAAAGGGAGATAGATCTTAAGAAGACATTAAGTTCCCAGCCCATCACATCACGAAGCAATTGGCCCACTTACTTAGAAGAAAACAACTCAGACAGGTCTTGAATGGAATCTTCCAAATCCATGTTTTTCAAACGTTTTAAACATTGTTCAACCTGAAGGAAAAAGAGCAACTCAATTCCATATGCGTACAGTACAGACAGGGTCGCTACGTATGACCAGGAAAGCAAAGAGATCCGTATTATTAAAGTATGGAAATATGCCAAATACCACAGAACCCTTATCTTTTTAAGGGTAAAGAAATCCAAAGCCCATATAATTATTTCTGGTTACAAATCTGGAATTTATCCAGCCAAACAACTGTTCAAATTAGGTAAAAACTAAGAAATTACTATATGCCAAAATGCGCTTGACACCGTAAAGGAGATCAAAATGAGTATAAGATTATTCTCAAGACTGTAATTTTGCTGAGACAACAGTGAAACTATTAAAACAAGATAGTAAATTTTTAACTACTAAATTTCAACAGTCGTTAAGGACCAGAGAGGTGAGGAAAGTAACTGAATTAGTCACTGAACAAATATGTACTGAATACCTACTATATGCAAGGCATGCTGGGAGAAAAATGGTTAATAAGAGATCTTCCAATCTCCAGTTGCTAAAAATCTAATAGTAAAAATAAGATATACAAAATATTTAATCAAATACAAAAAACAGACCCTATTGAAAATTTCAATCCCCTCATTCCCCCCTCCTCTGCCTTATTTTTCTTCACAGCACTTATCACCACGGATTGATTCATCACCTTTCTACCCTAACTACAGAAAATGTGTATACATGGCATCCTCTGTATAATATAAGCTCCTCAAGGGTATTTGTCCATTTTGTTTACCACTTGAACGCAGTTCTTAGAACAGTGCTGAGTTGGCACTCAATAGTGTTACTTAAAAAAAAAAAAAGCAAAGGATAACAGCCATGCATCACACAAAATGCTATATGAATTTTATCATAGTTAAGAAATACTATACAAAAGCCTGGCATGGGACCACACCCAGACTTTGAGGGATATAAAGATCTAGATGGTCGCTGATACTGGCAACAAGAATATCTTGCCAGAGCTACATACATACTACAAAATGGACGGAAGCATTTGTAAATTCTCTAGGGTCAGCTCCTATCTTTTTCAATTTTTAAGTCTGGACACCATCCTTTGAAAGGTATTAACAAGCCAAGATGACAAAACATTTGGAAAACATACTAACTTCCAAAAAGAGAAAAACAAACAAACAAAAAAAAAAAACCTTGAGAACATTAGAAGAGAGAGAAGACATGAAACAACACCAAAACAGTCTTCATATACTCAAAGAATTATCAGAATTATCACACAGAAAAGGAATCAAGATGATTTTCTGTGCTATTCTAGAGAAGATAATTCTAGTATCTGGCTTTCGAATACAAAAAAATAAATAAATATTGAATTATATGACTGTTTTCTGTAAACTGTGAAATGTTAAACAGATATAAGACAGTAGTACTAGTGGTAACAGCAGCTATAGCAGCAAGAGCATCATGAGACATGTTCCCTAAGGAATCATAGGGAATGTAAAACACATCCACAATAAATAATTGTACCACAATGCTATAAGAGAAGTACAAAGAGGGGTTGAAATAACCAAGAATCAAAAATAGAAAGGAACTCAACTTCACCAATAATCAGAAAAATAAAAAATGTAACTTAAAATGGGATTACCATTATATACACTCATGTTACACTTTGGAAAGTAGATTATCACCTGTTTGAGGGCCAAATGAGGTTTGTGGCGGCCCATTCTGTTGTGATTGCTGTAGAGGACAGCGCATAAAACATCTGTTTCTGCATCTAAGGTTTGGCTCTTCAGTGACAGTGTGAGAAGGTGGCATTCTTTAATTACAGCTGCAATGCAAAGATCTGGAGCAGAGACATTAACAAGACTTAATTTGTGTTTCTACATTAAGTATATAACATTCCAAAAAAACCCTATAAGAAGCATCTTTCCTTGTTTTAAAGGAATTGAAAACAAATTAAGGTAATTAGCCTCAACTCTAAGTACATGATTAAGGATTCTAAGTTGAAAAATGGTTAGATGATATGTAGTCCCAGAAATCATTAATAGAACATCTGTTAAATTAGTGTGTACATCTTCACATTGCATTTTTTCTTTTTCTTTTTTTTTTTTATTAAATCATAGCTGTGTACATTAATGCAATCATGGGGTACTATACACTGATTTTGTATACAATTTGAAATATTTTCATCACACTGGTTAACATAGCCTTTCTGGCTTTTCACATTGCATTTTATCACGGCTTAACAAACCCTTAATATGAACGCTTTACAGTCACTTACGACTTTAAGTACCCTGAAGATGGGGCACATGTTATCTAAATCCCGCGGTTTGATATGCACATGAGACAGAATGAAAAACTCCAGTCTTCAAAGGTTCTGCATTTGAATACTACTTTAAGATAAGAATATAGTCAGAATATATAATATCCATGGCAACTGGATATTATATTATTTGATGAATGCCTAACTGAACACTGGGTGCTCAGCAGATGCTTCCTCATGTTAAAAACTGCTTAGTAGAAGACTTAATGTGCTTTCTAGGGCTATAAGGGACTCTAGGTGTAATGCAAAGGCAAGTTTCTACACATGAAGAATTTTCTTATTGTCCCAACTATCTGAAAACAGAATGAGTTGCTTGACAGGAGTGGGTGAATCTCCTATGCTTAAAAGGAATTCTGTTGAATTCTGAATAGAGGAAAGGATATCACTAATCTCCAAACTGCACAGGATGGACGGGAAAGGAGATGAGATAGCCTAAGTATTACATTTATTATTAACAGCTATCATAGCGTTTAATTTACCACACCAGGCAGCGTTCCAAATGCGTTCTCTGTAACATCAGCTCTTTTATACTCCCTAAACAATCCTATCTGGCAGATTATTACTTTTAATCCCCGTTTGAAAATGACATCACTGAAACAAAGAAACGTTCAATAACTCCCCCAAGTTCTAGCAAAGGGAAAAGCTAGGATTCAAATCCAGACAATCTGGTTCCTGAGCCACGTTCCTATCTACTGGGCCCTACTGCCTAATAGCAGCAGTGTCATCCACTGTACCTTGGTGAAACACTTTAGTTTACAGAGCGCACTCTTCTTAATCACATCATTAGATCCCCCCACACTGGAGCGAAGGCCGTTAGGAAGGGCTAGCCCCCCTTTACAAAATAAGGACCTGGCTGTCCATAAAGACTGCAGTTCAGAGAGCTTAGGTGACGTCTTCCGTCCCCTGTGCCCCTGGGCAGGAGTAGCGTGGCCCGAGGGAGTACACGGTTCCCAGGTTTCCCTGGCTACAGCTGCGTCTGCCTCCATGGCGCAGGGCTGGGTCTTCGTCCTTCAACGCGGGCATAGAGAAAGACTGCTACGCAAGAGATCCTGCCAAGTTCCCTGGCAAACTGACAAGCCCCAGAACCCTCTCGGCAACGTCGCGCCCCGCGCCGGGTCCCAGCGTCCCCAGGGCTCAGGAAGTCCCGCCCCCACCCCACGTGCGCGGACCGGTTTCTGGCCTCGTCCGGAAGCGCCCGTCCCACAATCACCGCGCCTCACTCACCCAGGGCCGCATCGGGGTTCTTTACTGCCACTACGCTGCCGCTCCCCGCCTTAGGGATCCTCACGCGGTTCCACGGCTCCAGGCCTGGCAGAACCTCACCCATCTTGGGAAGCGGGGGAGGGCGAGAGAAGGCGGTAGCTGGGCAAAACCGAGTCAAGCGCCCGAAGGAGGGACGATGACATGCGGGGGGCGGGGCCGGGGCGGAGCCAGCGGCCCGGCGGGAGGCGAGCTGCGCCGAGTGGCGGGCTGTACAGTGGTAGATCGCGGAGACCTGCGCAGAAGTACAGTTGATACCCTGGTTATCAAAACCCATAGGCCAGTCAGAATGAACGGGGAGAGTTTTGGAGGAAAATCCCAATCTCGATACTTCTTAATCAGAATATCTGAGAATGGGGCGAGGAATTTGTGGTTAAGCTTATCCCTAGGGAATTCTGAGGTAACAACCAAATTTGGAACTACCTCGAGGCATTTTACAGCTATGAAAACTGTGGCCCATAATGGAGTTGGTGCCTACACCCCACAAGTCTGCCTCAGACAAAGGGGAAAAAGATATGAAATTAAGAGGCTGTGCCAAGGTGTGCAATGTATAAGGAAGAGTGATTTGATTTGAGTAAAGAAGCCTTTTTCATACCTTGTACAACAGCAAAACCGAGGTCACATCAAAGAAACAAGGAAGACCTCTGACTCTCCATCACTTCCATCCTCCATCAGTGTCTTAGATGATATTCCAAGTTCTGCTGATGCTTACCTCATTAATACCTAATAGTTCATGTGATGCCCCGTTACTTAAAGGAAGGCTGCCACCATAATAGATTGGAGAAGCAGTTAGTGGATTTTGGAAATAGACTGCCAAGGTTCTGATTCTAACTCTAGCTGTTTACTGGCTCTATGTTCTCAGGAAAGCTCCTTAACTCCTCCAGCCCTTAATATTTCTATGTGTAAAATGAAGATGATCGTAATAGTATCTATGTCACAAGGTTATAGTGTGCCTGACACACATATAATAAAAATTTGCCATAATTATTATTGTTGATATAATTAACTACTATTTAATGCAAGCAGTCTTGCCTTCTTGAAACACTTTCCATGCTCTTTCTGTGTGCTTTTCCACAGATTTCCTCTACCTGAATCATCTTCTAAAACATAATCTCCTTTCTTCCATTTTGGGGTCATCTTCTAAAACATAATCTCCTTTCTTCCCCTTTGGATAGTTTTTTCCTGAACACCCCGTACTTACTTCATAACTTATACAGACCCCTTTAATGTATTGCCCCAGTACCCTATGTTGATCTATGTGTTAAGTTTCCTATTGCTGCTGCAATGAATTACAGCAAATTTAATAGCATGAGACAAGGTGAAGTTATCTCGTATTTCTAGAGGGCAGAAGTCCAAAATCAGTCTCATTGGACTAAAGTTAGCAGGGCTGGTTGCTTCTAAAGGCTCTAGGGAATAATTTCTTTTCTGGCTTCTAGAGGCTGCCTTTATTCCTTGGCTCATGTCCCCATCCTCCACTTTCAAAGTTAGCAGCATAGCACCTTTCAATCTCACCCCCATCTTTCACTCTTTCCTTCCTTCCTCCCTCTTTAAACACCCTTGGGATTACAATGGGCCCACTAAGATAATCAGTACAATTGCTCCACCTCAGAATAATTAACTTAATCACATCTCCAATACAATACAAAATTCCTCTCAATGTAAAGTAAAATATTCACAAATTCTGGAAATAGGATGTGAATATCTTTGGGTGGCCATTGTTCAGCTTACCACAACCTCTCTCTTAGAATTTACCTATGTGTATTGTATTTATTTGTGTATATGGGTGTCTGAACATATTAAAGGCGGTATTACTGATATGGCTAACTGGTATTTTATCTCAATGCTTAGCTCAGAACCTGGCATCTAGTAGGACCTCAATATATATTCACTGACTGAATAAAAGGTTAGATGATGCTTGAGTAAAGTTTTCAAAAGATGAGTAGGAACTTTCCAGGCAGTTAAAAGGAGAAGGGAATTCCCGACAGGTGTTAAACAGTATGGATTTGAAAAAATGGCCAGCTCTGGGTCAGTACTGCTTGAATGTAATGCGTGCTGAGAGATGAAGCTGTGAGTACTGGCATCAGATCATGGGAAGAATTTGGATTTTCACGTAAAGACAGGTGGTTTCCACCCCAGGTTGGTTATCAAAATTACCTGGATAGCTTTTAAAAGACAGATTTCCAGGTCCTGCTTTGGAAATTAGTATTTATTAGTTCTGGGTAGGGCTCTAATCTGTGTTTTTTATGAGGTCATTATGATGGTGGTGTGGCTTGAGATACCCTGCTGCAGTTGATAAAGGAGTCACTCACTGAGTATTAGGCAGGGCAATTTGGGTCATGTTGCATCAGAGGATAAACATTCTGGAGAACAGATTTGACAGGGAAGAAGTTAGAGATAGACAAGATGGGAGTCTATTATAAAAGCTGAGGCCAGTCAAGCACTGTGGATAAAGAGTATAATTTGTTTGATGTCTAATATACATTGAGGACCCTTTATTCAAAATACTTGAGACCAGAAGTATTTTCATTTCTGATTTTTTTGATTCTAGAATATTTGCATATATACTTGATATATCTTGGTTTTGGGACCTAAGCCTAAACACAAAATTCATTTATATTTCATATACACCTTAACATAGCCTGAAGGTAATTTTATATAATTCTTTTTTTTTTTTTTTTTTTTTTTTTGAGACAGAGTCATACTCTGCCACCATGGGTAGAGTGCCCTGGCTTCATAGCTCATAGCAACCTCAAGCAGATGCTCCACCTACCTCAGCCTCTGAGTAGCTAGGACTACAGATGCCTGCCACAATGTCTGGGTAGGGGAATTATGTTTGGGTTTTGTTTTTTTTCTATTGTTAGTAGAGATAGGGTCTCGCTCTTGTTCAGGCTAGTCTTGAACTCCTGAGCTCAAAGGATTCTTCTGCCTCAGCTTCCCAGAGTGCTAGGATTATGGATGCAAGCCACCATGCCTGGCCTTTATATATTATTTTTAATAATTTTATGCATGAAGCAAAGTTTGTATAAATTAAACCATCAGAAAGCAAAGGTGTCACTGGTTTGGCCACCCATGTGGACAGTTTGTAGTTGTTTGACATCATCATTATTCCTGACTCTAAAATTATATGCCACTGATAAGAAATGATTTTCTTTTCCTTATTCACACATAAGTACTTAATAGTAGAAAATAATAGTCACTGTATTCATTTATACAGTGAAAAACATAATTTGTTCAGGGTAACTTGTGTCATGTATGAACTCAAAAGTTTCATATTTAGAGCATTTCAACTTTTCAGAATAAGTTGCTCAGCCTGTATTTAGATAGCTACATGTCTAGAATGACTTCCAGATTTTCACCCTGAGTTTGAAATATAGGCATTCAGAAAAAAGAACCAATTTACATAGGTGACAGGGATAATGAGATAACTTTGATATACTAAGTTTGAGATTGCCCATGGGCTGTCCACAGAAAATGTCCAATTCATCAGTTGAATAAATGGGCCTACAGCTCACAGATGATTGCAGAGGGATAAAGTAGGAACAGTGAATGTAGGATAGTGTTTTTAGAAGTTTTAGAAGATAGTGTTTTAGATGAGAAGGAAAGACAGTTTAGTTTATGTGGTGACAGGGAGATGCAGGATCAAAAAGAGTATTGTTCTGTTTTGTGCTAATTTTAAGGATGGTGTACCAGTCAGAATTCTACCTGTTAAACCAAACTAGTAGGGTATACAGAGTGTCCATAAAGTTGGTGTGCAACTTTAAATTGCTCACTGGTTTAAGTTGCACATGAACTTTATGGACACCCCATATAAAGAGGATTCTTGAAACTAGTTTGAAATTGTGGGAGCTGGATAAAAAAGCCCAGAATCCATAAAGCAGACTGGAAACTCTCAAGCAGGAGCCAAAGCTGCAAGCTAAAGGTGGAATTTCTTTTATGTCTTCAAGGAAAGCTAAGTTCTATTCTTAAGGACTTTCAACTGACTGCATCAGGCTCACCCACATTACCTTCACATAAAGTCAACTGATTGTAGATATTTTGTCACATCTACAGACTACCTTCACAGCAACACCTACCTTAATGTTTGATTGATTAACTGGGCACTGTGGCCTAAACATGTTGACACAAAAAAACTAATTATCACAAATAGGAAATGGCTTGATTGCAAATAAGCTAAGAGGAAGGAGCTATTGAACTAGAGAACATAAGACTGATGGAACAGTGTCTTTGTGCCAATAAGATACCAAATTATAAACTAGATTTAAGGCCATGCCAGGCAAGGGTTAAGTCATGCATACTCTAAACTTCAAGAGTAAACTATTTCCTAACTGCTGCAAAGTTTTGCATTTTCTTCACCTGCTAAACAAGCACTCCTCAAGATAAGCAACATTAAAACAAATGTAGCCCACCCACCTCTAAACACTGACTAACTGACCCCCCCACCACCACCACTACCACCATTCCACAAACCCTAACTACAGCTGTGATTGGACAAGAGAATGATTTCAGTGACTCTCCTGATAAGAGATCACAGCCATGAACTGGTTCTGGCCCATTTACAGAGGCAACTGAGTGCCATCTGTGCTTCATCTTTTGACCTATAGGACCAAATCATAATACACTTAAATTTTAAGCCTCCACCTTGGAAGTGAAGATGGAATGCATGGAATGCATGTAATATGTATGTTTGCTTACTATGCAGGTACGTACACAGCCTGCCTTTGTGAATATTCATAGCTCCTCCTGTAACCTGTTGTATACGTATACTCAGCCAATCCATTCAGCACAAATTTCTGTTTCTCACCACTTCTCCTTTGACACGCCTCCCTTTAGGATTTTGCCAGAGGCTATGCTATAAAGATAGCTAGCCCGCAGGCTGTTACCTTTCATAAGAAAGAAAGTTGTCTCCAAGTTTAGGGCTCTCATGACTTTTGGTTAACAGAACCAAAAGAGTGAGAGAAGCTGGGCATACTAAAAAGGGAAAGGAGAGTAAATGGATGGCACAAGAACCGTCACTCATTTAACAAAGTTTCTGAGCATCAACTGTTTGCCAGGCATCTATACTAGGTACAAGAGGACAGAAGTAGGGATGGAATCAAGTGCTTAAGTAAAGGAGTTAACTTAAAGATGAAAAAGCCTTTATCTTCTGAGTCAGGAAGAAGAATAAAGATAGTTATGTAGATTTGATTGGGGTAGAGTGATGAAAAGATGAGGGAGCCCCAAAATGAGAGTGTGTTCTCAGTGGAGATCATTACCAAGTGTGGAGGTCAGGGAGATGGTGCCCTAGATGAGCAGCAGATAATGACAGCTTCCTTGAACTGGGGGATAAGGAAAAGCACAGGCTATGTCCATTAGAAAGTAAAGTTTAGGGCCATGCTTTAAAATGTTTTAGACTGCATTGTTTTGTCCACCTTAGCAATCCATGAACTACAAATTAAAATAATTTTTTGGTTCTATTAAATGAACAGAATTTTTAAAAAGCATGGTATCTGGTATTACTAAGGCTTTGCCCAAGAATTTAGGTACAAATTTATCCTTTGTTGTTATGATCATAAAAATGAAAAATAATATTGTAACCTCACAATGAATCAGTTGTTTCCTAATATTTTGGCAGTGGAATTCTTTTCCCCCACAAAATCTTACACAGAAACCAAATATGTAAAATAAATATATAAAAGTGGGATTGCAGTGGTTAAAAAGTATAGGGTGGAATTGAGGACTCTCCCATTAAGTCCTCCTGCCCAAGACACTTCCCAGAAATAGTTTGAAACCCACTGCTGTAAATAAATATGCTTTGTTGTGAGCAACTTTTGATGATACTTTAGGGTATTTTTTTAAGCAGTTTAGAAAACTGTATGTACATAGTACAACGTGATTCCCTGAAAAAATACACATCTACATAATAAGGAAAAGGTCTGAAAAGATCTAAACAAAGCTATTAACAACTATTAACAATGGTCTCCCCAGTAGCATAGACTTTTTTTCTTCTCTGAGCTTATTTGTTTTTTCTGTTTAAGAAAAAAGAAGTGTTGGGGCGGCGCCTGTGGCTCAGTGAGTAGGGCGCCGGCCCCATATGCTGAGGGTGGCAGGTTCGGACCCAGCCCCGGCCAAACTGCAACCAAAAAATAGCCCGGCGCTGTGGCGGGCGCCTGTAGTCCCAGCTACTCGGGAGGCTGAGGCAAGAGAATCGGTAAGCCCAAGAGTTAGAGGTTGCTGTGAGCCGTGTGACCCCACGGCACCCCTACAGTGAGACTCTGTCTCTACCAAAAAAAAAAAGAAAAAAGAAGTGTTGCAATTGTGATGAGAAGAAATTTACTTTTAATGCCAAATGTGTACAAAATTCTTAAGATGTGTATGTGTGCACGCATGTGCATGTGCAGCAGTATATTTAGAGATGCATACCTTTTGGCCCATTCACCGATGGTCTTTCAGCACTAGTCACACGCTTCTGTGTTTGCTCTGGGACGCTGGAACTTGGAATCTGCAAACTACTTTGCCAACTGATAGTTATATCAGCATGGGCCACTAGAGGGCGGTTGAAGGCCAGTTTCCAGCGGATTGTGCGGTGGCGACACCGATTCACTCTTAACACTTTCCCAGAACTACTCTCAGAGGAACCAGAGGCACCAGGAGGGTGTTCTCTCCTGAGAAATCTGGGGCCCAATTAGGCAGATGCCTTCCTCTAAAAATCTGAATTCTGATAACTCCAAATTCTTTGCCTTGTTTTCCCAGCTCCAGGGATTGTAACTGCTTTCAGCAATTAACTGTGTCATCTCAGTGTTGTATTTTCGTATTCTAGTTCTTAAACATCTATTTAAACAACTCCTTATATTCTTCACATTCTCTCTGGTGAAACGTGTAGTGCTGCATTATTCTGTTTTACTCATGGACTCTGAATGATATGATATTTGGAACTAGAAGTGGTCCCAGGAAACAGCTCCTCAAAAGCGTGACCTTGTCCTTAGCTTTGAACCCAATAGCTATCTCTGTATCAAGGGGAAATGGGGCATTAGAAATTCTTAGTAGGCTGTGGCATCTTTCTCAGACACCTGAGGCTAATTGTCAGGAAGCACCTTGAAGCCACAGGAGACCACGTGTCTATAACAGTAACAAAGATGCTTCTGAGTGTACTGGAGAGTGGACTCTACAGAAAATGACAAGCTCAAGTATTTAACTCTTAGCTTGAGTCACAGAGAATCAGAAAGCATCTATGTGGCTCTAGGAGAATCATTTATTCATCTTGCTTCTCGGCTGAGCTTGACCAAAAGTTTGATTCTGTGGGTTGCAGAAGGACAACCTAAATTGAATTCATAGACTCACAAGCTGTGTGTGAAAAGTTAGAGCACTGGTTGGTAAGAAGGACTCGAGCCTTAGAATAGGGCCCATCTAGTTGGATTTGGGAAAAGCTGTGAATCTTGGAAAAGCTAGCCTTCCTGTGTCCCAGCAGACTTGAGTGAAGACATCATAGTCACTTTGGAATTTAACCCCAAAATATAACTCCTTGGTGTAAAGAGTATTTTGCATTAAAGGCTATCAAAGATCAATAGGCATTGAAAAGGGCTTTCCCTCTGTCTCCATAAAGGCCAGAGAGACCCTTTAAGAAGAACAATTGTCTTTCTGTCTCCTCCCTGTTATCTCAATATCTATTGTAGGAAAGGTGTCAAGAATGCAATCACACCTGGCCCAACTCATTTTTTAAATAATACCTGTCTCTCAGGTTTATTTAATTTCCAAAGAGAATCATCTATAAGCCAATCTGTTTTCCTCCATCCATTCATTCTCCCAAATATCCATTTATCCTCCCTAGTAATCATTTATTACCTCTCAACAGAATTACCTATATTCCTCATCTCCACCTCTCCTTTAAATTGGGTAATCACCCTATGATTCTCAGGTGCACAGTAAATAAATTTGTAATTTCTTTCTCTACTAATCTGCCTTACTGTAAGGTGATCTTTCTGAGAACCTTCCAGGTTCCCCCACAACCTCAAGACCCTCCCAACCATTTCCTAGCACTTCTAGAGCTGATCTTGGTTTGCTATAAGAGGACATGGACAAAGTCTGAAGAAAATAATTTATACTCCAAAATAATTGCAAAATGTTGTTAACTCTTAGGGACATAAATTGAAGACATATTGGATTTTAGGGTTATTAAGACACAGAGGATGGAATGTAAAACACTAGACTAGATTAAATTTATCAATATGGGCCTATCAATTACTAGAGAGTCTTGCAGCTGGAAATGTGTCTAAAAGTGTTCTTTGGTGGTGAAGCTTAAACTCAGCTATAGGCTACATTCAATGAGGTTTAAAGATAACAGAAATTTTCTGGATTGATGTAAAAGGAGGAATCAAAAATGTTAGAGCAATTGGAATATTGGAGTGGATACATAATCTGTGGTCTACAATCCACCCCACCCCAACTGTGTCCTCTGAGAGAGCTCCACTAAGGCATAGAGAAAAACATAACATTAATCAGGAGCTACCAATATCTTCTCAAAGCTCTGTGATGGATGTTTTCTGTAGGTTAGAGTGCTGGAAGAAAACATCACCACTGAAATGAGCCCCATGATTTCAATGGGAATAATGGAATCCCAGAATGACAAAGGCCACTTGGCAATGATAAACTAAAAGAGACAAGGTTGTTGCATTTACTCTAATAGTCAATGGGAACAAAATAGTAAAACCATATTGTTCTGACTAGCAAGTATCTTCAGTGGTAGTTAATTGATTATAGTGTCCATAGAAATTAAATAGATCGCAGCCTATTAAAATATGACTTCATCTATACAACAGGGACCCAAAACCTGATTTGAGCACCAGAATGAAGGGATATGACTTAATTTCCATATTCCAAGTTCAACAACTTAGAGTTCCTTGATAGATGGAAAATCGAGGACAAGGATGCTCATCACTGTCATATACAATAACAAAAACTTTGGAAACATATAATAAATACTGTTGGGGTTCAGAACATGCTATCTTAGGAGATGACACATTGAAAACTGGGAAAACCACAGAAGCAAGAAGGTCATTCTATCTATGTGAGAGTTACCCATAAAAGAATTCTTTGACCCACGTCCACTGAAAGGAGATCATAGGACCCTCATGTGACAATGTCCCGCCTTATACCTGGCAGAAAGGAATGAAGACACAGAGACCTCAAGCAGTATCTGGACAAACAGGCCTTACTGTGTTGCCCCAACCCTGTCGATCCCACACCAGTTTACTAGTGGTCATACCCCCTTTTGTCCAATCCTGTTTCTCCACACTATCTCCTTCTTTCATCAGATGTAGCAAAAAAGTACAATTTTCCTTGGGTTTTTTGAGTCTTTATTTCTGAGGCTTGCTATGTCATAAAACTTTGGTCAAGTAAATTTGTTATGCTTTTCTCTTATAAATCTGTCTTTTGTTAAAGGGGTATCAGCCATGAACCTTGCAATGGGTGAGAAAAAGATATCACCTTTTCTCTCCCGCTTTATCCATATATTAGTTATGTGTTGCTGGTTAACAATCAGTAACTTAGTGACTTAAAACAATGATGTTAATGCTCACAGTTCTGTGGGTCAGGAATTTGGGCAGGGCTCTGCAGGGTAACTTGTCTCTCCTCCACATGGTGGTGTTGGCTGGGATAGTTTAATTGGATTGACAGGCTCAAGATGGCTTCACTCACAAGTCTGGCACCCCTACCCCCACCCTGGGATGGTTCAAATGGCTGATATTGGGCTGGGGTAGCAGGGTCTCTCTCTTCTTGTGGCATCAGCTGGGCTCATACATATGTTCAGGGCCTCGGTTTTCCATGTAGCTTCTCTCTCCACCTTCTAGGACTTATGTCTCCACATAGACTCTCTCTCCAACAGGATAACCTGGACTTCCTTACACAGAAGTTGAGATCCACCCTGAGCAAAATCAGATGCTCAAGTCCCCTTATAATCTGGGCTTAGAAGTCCTTAAATGCCACTTTCATCATATCCTTCCGGTCAAAAAAGTCATAAAGGCATTCCAGATTGAAGCACTGAGAGAACAGACTCCTGCTCTTGTTGAAGGCTGTAGTAAAGACACATTGCAAAGAGGTATGGATACAGGGAGATGGGATTCACTGTTGGGGGACCATTTTTAATAATTATTACAGTTTAATAGGAAACATTTCCTTTTTTAAAATATGGTATATCCATAGAATAAAAAACAGGGTAGACAAAATGGCTATAACAAACACATCCAAAATATATAATATATCAAACATGATTGATGTTTATTCTCCTCCATCTCCCCACCCCAATGATCATTCAAATTTCAGGTTCCTTCCATCTGCTAGGGCCTTGACATCCTCTGCATCCATAATGGGGGATATATAACACAGAGCAGACACAACTGCCTCTTAAAACCACTGGGCTGAGAATAGCACTCATCACATTTACTCACATTGCACCAGCTACCCCTATGTGCAAGGGAGGCCTGGAAATGCAGTGTAGCTGCAAACTGAGAAAGAAGGAAATGGGCTTTGGCTAGAAGACTCTGCTATGATCATTTTCTAAAAAATGTATAACAGCATAGGAAAATACCCTTTATTAAATGAATTACAATAATTATAAAACTTTATATAAAGTGTGGCTGCAAGTTGGGGAAAGGGTAAAGGGAGATGTGTTTCTGGAGTGAAGATGATGCTGAGATATTAATAATAGTTATCCCTGGTTAGTGAGAATGCAGAAGAGTTTTCTTCTTTATTGTTTTATTTTGTTTGTTTTCTGAACACAAAGTGTTTGTTTAACAAGGATCACTGCTGACAACCCATTTTCTATCTCAGCTTCTAGAACCTCATAGAAACATAAAAAAAAAAATCACCTGATGGTAACCCTCTTATTTTCTGAGGTATTTGGAGGCCAAAATGCAATTTTAATACAGACAATCCCTAATTTAGAAAGGCTAACTTCATTGTGTGAAATTGAATGTGTCATTCCATGAAGTTAAGGGAAAGGGGGATGATTAGGATCCGGGGCCAGCCCACCCACGCCAGTCTAACATACGTGATATTATTGCCATTGGTTCTATAGAGGCCCTAGTTTAAGATCTGGAGGGTATTAAGAATTACAATTGTCGGAGGCGGAGCAAGATGGCAGCCGAGTAACAGCTTCCTTGCATCTGGGCACCGTGAGTCTGGGGAGATAGGACTCCGGGCATCTCTGGCTGGTGGGAACTGCCTATCATCACTTCTATGAGGATACAGGAAGTCAGCGAGAGACTTCTGGACCCCAAGAGGAGGACTAAAACAGTGGAAAACCGACAAGTGGTGGCGTGTGTTCAATCCGTCTAAACCCGCCCACAACTGTAAGTTCAGTAGCAGCGAGACTGCAAACCACAAAGGCCTTACCTGTCAACTGTTTTGATGTCCTTGGACTTGGCACTGAGTTGAACTGCCTTGGGGAAGGCCTGAGCGGGAGTGCGGAGAACTTTGGCCGTTGTCTAGGGCCCCAGTCTGAGCCGCTGAGCCAGACGGAGCTAATAGTGTTTGGCGGTGGGTCACACGGAACCATTGTCAGTGATCTGCCCCGGCAAGCTCCGCCCTCAGAGTCGCAGAGCTAGAAACGGGTGGGAGCTGGTAACCCAGCAACCAAGTAGCCTAAGGGTGGGGTCTGAGCCGCCTTGCAGCCCTAACCCTCAGGGGCAGAGTGAGACCAGTTTTGGCACACTGGGTAAGTGAATAGCCACTTCAGCAGTGATTCCAGCGAGAAAGCTGGGAAAGCTTCTGCTCAGCAAGTTTACAAGTTCAAAGTGCCTTTTAAGTAGGCTGAAGAGAGATTTAGGGTGTCTACCTGCTGGGGTTTGAGAAATCAGCAGCCTCCAGTCGTATCAGAACTGTGACTAACATCTCATACCCCAGAAGACCACGTGTTGCCCAGACAATATTCAATAACATATACAAACTGCTTTGTTTTTGGTTGTGTATTTTTAATTTTTTTTTGTTTCGTTGTTTTTTTTTGTTTGTTTATTTTGACGTTGCTGATGTTCTTTTGTTTTTTTAATTTCAATCTTTTCCATACAGATCCCTTTTTCTTTCTCAATTTTCCTAGTTTAATTATAATTTCCCATTGCTGCCTTTTTTAATAACTACAACTTCATTTTTGCTAGTGTTTCTACCGATATCATTTGGTTTTTCACCCAATTTTATCCCTGTAAAGTTTTCTGTTTGCTTGTTTTGGTTTGATTTATAGCATTTTTGTCTTTCCTCTCTACTTGGTGGAGGTGGGGTACTGTGTCTGATCAGGTTAGCAAAGAGCTGCTGACCTCAAGGGAACCACGCAACTGGGCACCCCCAGAAGGTGGGGTTTTTTAAGGTTGTGTCAAAGTACCCTACTGTACACCTATATTGCCCTGTCTCCCTCTTTCTGTGCCTCTCTTCTTTTTGTCAATATTCCTTATACCCACCCCCTCTCCTTTCTCTATCTTTCTTTTTTTCTTATCACTCGGTCCTCCTTTCTTTCATCCCCTTTTTTTGCTTTTCAACCTTCTCACCATTCTGGTCCTGTAACCCTTAGTCCACAGGCACAAGAACTTAAAGAGCAAGAAGAAGTGAAAGGAAAATTAGGGCAAGGAAACAGATAAAAGAAATCACTCATGAGGAAGAATCAGCAGAAAACTCCAGGCAACATGAAGAACCAGTCTAGAACAACCCCACCAAGGGACCATGAGGTAGCGGCTGCAGATGATTCCACCAGTACAGAAATGTTAGGAATGACAGAAAGGGAATTTAGAATACACATGTTGAAAACAATGAAAGAAATGATGGAAACAATGAAGGAAATTGCTAATAAAGTGGAAAATAACCAAAAGGAAATCCAAAAACAGAATCAAATAAGAGATGAACGATATGAAGAATATAAAAAGGATATAGCAGACCTGAAGGAACTGAAACAGTCAATTAGGGAACTTAAAGATGCAATGGAAAGTATCAGCAACAGGTTAGACCATGCAGAAGAAAGAATTTCAGAGGTAGAAGACAAAGTTCTTGAGATAACTCACACAGTAAAAGAGGCAGAAAAGAAGAGAGAGAAAGCAGAACGTTCACTGTCAGAATTATGGGACTTTATGAAGCATTCCAACATACGAGTTATAGGAATTCCAGAAGGGGAAGAAGAATGCCCCAGAGGAATGGAAGCCATACTAGAGAATATTATAAAAGAAAATTTCCCAAACATCACCAAAGATTCTGACACACTGCTTTCAGAGGGATATCGGACCCCGGGTCGCCTCAACTCTAACCGAGCCTCTCCAAGACACATTGTGATGAACCTGTCCAAAGTCAAGACAAAAGAAAAGATTCTGCAAACTGCCAGGAGTAAGCGCCAGTTGACCTACAGGGGCAAATCCATCAGAGTGACCGCAGACTTCTCTAATGAAACTTTCCAAGCAAGAAGACAATGGTCATCTACCTTTAATCTACTTAAACAGAACAATTTTCAGCCCAGAATTCTGTACCCTGCTAAGCTAAGCTTCAAAATTGACGGAGAAATCAAATCATTTACGGATATACAAACATTGAGGAAATTCGCCACAACAAGACCAGCTCTACAGGAAATACTTCAACCTGTTCTGCACACTGACCACCACAATGAATCAGCAGCAAAGTAAAAACTCAGAAATCAAACGACAGAACCTAACCTCCACACTGATGCAAAAGATAAAACTAAGCAATGGACTCTCACCAAATAAGATGAATAGAATACTTCCACACTTATCAATTATCTCCATAAATGTTAATGGCTTGAATTCCCCACTGAAGAGACATAGATTGGCTGACTGGATTAAAAAACACAAGCCATCCATTTGCTGTCTGCAAGAAACACACCTGGCTTCAAAAGAGAAATTAAAGCTCCGAGTCAAGGGTTGGAAGACAATTTTTCAGGCAAATGGAATTCAGAAGAAAAGTGGAGTTGCAATCTTATTTTCAGATACATGTGGATTTAAAGCAACTAAAGTCAAAAAAGACAAAGATGGTCACTTTATATTGGTCAAGGGAAAAATACAACAAGAAGACATTTCAATTCTAAATATCTATGCGCCCAATTTAAATGCTCCCAGATTCTTGAAGCAGAACTTACTCAGTCTGAGCAATATGATATCTGATAATACCATCATAACAGGGGACTTTAACACACCTCTTACAGAGCTGGACAGATCCTCTAAACAGAAATTAAACAAAGATGTAAGAGATTTAAATGAGACCCTAGAACAACTATGCTTGATAGACGCATATAGAACACTCCACCCCAAAGATAAAGAATATACATTCTTCTCATCACCCCACGGAACATTCTCCAAAATTGATCATATCCTGGGACACAAAACAAATATCAACAGAATCAAAAGAATTGAAATTTTACCTTGTATCTTTTCAGACCATAAGGCACTAAAGGTGGAACTCAACTCTAACAAAAATGCTCGATCCCACCCAAAGGCATGGAAATTAAACAATCTTCTGTTGAATAACAGATGGGTGCAGGAAGAAATAAAACAGGAAATCATTAACTTCCTTGAGCATAACAACAATGAAGACACAAGCTACCAAAACCTGTGGGATACTGCAAAAGCAGTTTTGAGAGGAAAATTCATCGCTTTAGATGCCTACATTCGAAAAACAGAAAGAGAGCACATCAACAATCTCACAAGAGTTCTTATGGAATTGGAAAAAGAAGAACAATCTAAGCCTAAACTCAGTAGAAGAAAAGAAATATCCAAAATCAAATCAGAGATCAATGAAATTGAAAACAAAAGAATCATTCAGAAAATTAATGAAACAAGGAGTTGGTTTTTTGAAAAAATAAATAAAATAGATAAACCATTGGCCAGACTAACTAGAAATAGAAAAGTAAAATCTCTAATAACCTCAATCAGAAACGATAAAGGGGAAATAACAACTGATCCCACAGAGATACAAGAGATCATCTCTGAATACTACCAGAAACTCTATGCCCAGAAATTTGACAATGTGAAGGAAATGGATCAATATTTGGAATCACACCCTCTCCCTAGACTTAGCCAGGAAGAAACAGACCTCCTGAACAGACCAATTTCAAGCACTGAGATCAAAGAAACAATAAAAAAGCTTCCAACTAAAAAATGCCCTGGTCCAGATGGCTTCACTCCAGAATTCTATCAAACCTTCAAGGAAGAGCTTATTCCTGTACTGCAGAAATTATTCCAAAAAACTGAGGAAGAAGGAATCTTCCCCAACACATTCTATGAAGCAAACATCACCCTGATACCAAAACCAGGAAAAGAGCCAAACAAAAAGGAGAATTTCAGACCAATCTCACTCATGAATATAGATGGAAAAATTCTCAACAAAATCCTAGCCAATAGACTACAGCTTATCATCAAAAAAGTCATTCATCATGATCAAGTAGGCTTCATCCCAGGGATGCAAGGCTGGTTTAACATACGCAAGTCCATAAACGTTATCCACCATATTAACAGAGGCAAAAATAAAGATCACATGATCCTCTCAATAGATGCAGAAAAAGCATTTGATAAAATCCAGCATCCTTTTCTAATTAGAACACTGAAGAGTATAGGCATAGGTGGCACATTTCTAAAACTGATTGAAGCTATCTATGACAAACCCACAGCCAATATTTTACTGAATGGAGTAAAACTGAAAGCTTTTCCTCTTAGAACTGGAACCAGACAAGGTTGTCCTCTGTCACCTTTACTATTCAACATAGTGCTGGAAGTTCTAGCCAATACAATTAGGCAAGACAAGGAAATAAAGGGAATCCAAATGGGAGCAGAGGAGGTCAAACTCTCCCTCTTTGCTGACGACATGATCTTATACTTAGAGAACCCCAAAGACTCAACCACAAGACTCCTAGAAGTCATCAAAAAATACAGTAATGTTTCAGGATATAAAATCAATGTCCACAAGTCAGTAGCCTTTGTATACACCAATAACAGTCAAGACGAGAAGCTAATTAAGGACACCACTCCCTTCACCATAGTTTCAAAGAAAATGAAATACCTAGGAATATACCTAATGAAGGAGGTGAAGGACCTCTATAAAGAAAACTATGAACTCCTCAGAAAGGAAATAGCAGAGGATATTAACAAATGGAAGAACATACCATGCTCATGGATGGGAAGAATCAACATTGTTAAAATGTCTATACTTCCCAAAGCAATCTACCTATTCAATGCCATTCCTATCAAAGTACCTACATCGTACTTTCAAGATTTGGAAAAAATGATTCTGCGTTTTGTATGGAACCGGAAAAAACCCCGTATAGCTAAGGCAGTTCTTAGTAACAAAAATAAAGCTGGGGGCATCAGCATACCAGATTTTAGTCTGTACTACAAAGCCATAGTGCTCAAGACAGCATAGTACTGGCACAAAAACAGAGACATAGACACTTGGAATCGAATTGAACACCAAGAAATGAAACTAACATCTTACAACCACCTAATCTTTGATAAACCAAACAAGAACTTACCTTGGGGGAAAGACTCCCTATTCAATAAATGGTGTTGGGACAACTGGATGTCTACATGTAAAAGACTGAAACTGGACCCACACCTTTCCCCACTCACAAAAATTGATTCAGTATGGATAAAGGACTTAAATTTAAGGCATGAAACAATAAAAATCCTCAAAGAAAGCATAGGAAAAACACTGGAAGATATTGGCCTGGGGGAAGACTTCATGAAGAAGACTGCCATGGCAATTGCAACAACAACAAAAATAAACAAATGGGACTTCATTAAACTGAAAAGCTTCTGTACAGCTAAGGACACAATAACCAAAGCAAAGAGACAACCTACACAATGGGAAAGGATATTTGCATATTTTCAATCAGACAAAAGCTTGATAACCAGGATCTATAGGGAACTCAAAGTAATCCGCATGAAAAAAGCCAACAATCCCTTATATCAATGGGCAAGAGACATGAATAGAACTTTCTCTAAAGACGACAGACGAATGGCTAACAAACACATGAAAAAATGTTCATCATCTCTATATATTAGAGAAATGCAAATCAAAACAACCCTGAGATATCATCTAACCCCAGTGAGAATGGCCCACATCACAAAATCTCAAAACTGCAGATGCTGGCGTGGATGTGGAGAGAAGGGATCACTTTTACACTGCTGGTGGGACTGCAAACTAGTACAACCTTTCTGGAAGGAAGTATGGAGAAACCTCAAAGCACTCAAGCTAGACCTCCCATTTGATCCTGCAATCCCATTACTGGGCATCTACCCAGAAGGAAAAAAATCCTTTTATGATAAGGACACTTGTACTAGACTGTTTATTGCAGCTCAATTTACCATTGCCAAAATGTGGAAACAGCCTAAATGCCCACCAACCCAGGAATGGATTAACAAGCTGTGGTATATGTATACCATGGAATACTATTCAGCCATTAAAAAAAATGGACACTTTACATCCTTCGTATTAACCTGGATGGAAGTGGAAGACATTATTCTTAGTAAAGCATCACAAAAATGGAGAAGCATGAATCCTATGTACTCAATCTTGATATGAGGACAATTAATGACAATTAAGGTTATGGGGGGGAAGCAGAAAGAGGGATGGAGGGAGGAGGGTGGGGCCTTAGTGTGTGCCACACTTTATGGGGGCAAGACGTGATTGCAAGAGGGACTTTATCTAACAATTGCAATCAGTGTAACTGGCTTATTGTACCCTCAATGAATCCCCAACAATAAAAAAAAAAAAAAAAAAAAGAATTACAATTGTCGTGGGCCAAGTATGATTTTCAATTTTAGGAAATGTTTAAAGATACCTTTACAAGAATCATATCATTATCTCAAGAAAAGGAAGAGTTTGGGAGAGGGAAATGAGAAATGAATTACCAACAGATTAAAAAAAAAAAAGTAGTTGTAGTTAAAGTTCCCATTGCTGAGAAATCAGAATCATACATAGAAACCGTTCAAACTCCATTCATTCAGATTCCCATTTTAGTGTAACAATAGCTCTAATTGTCTTACTCCCCATGAACAACTGTGCGGACACCTTAACAGCTTTTGCTTAGGAAATGAAAGTCCTCAGTTACGGTTTGTGCCATACCCATAGTTTCCTACAGAGGGCAGCAAGAGGCCTCTCCAAATCATTCACACCGGCTTCAGCGCTGAGCCGCGCAGAACCTGTCCACCGTCCGTCCCTCGGCTGGAAGTCCAGCCCCACACCTCAGACAGAAGGGAGGCAAGTCGCCTTCTCCCTGGCAGGGGATTTGCAGACAACCGAAAAAGCGTCCCACAGGCAAAGTAGATGCACACGATTTCAAGGGTCCACCAACGGAGACCTGGTTTGGACAGGAGTGGCAAAACCTGAATACACTTTCAAGTAGCATGGTCATTCCTGGGATTGGCTACACCGGATCTGTTCACTAAAAAGGGCTGTCTTGAAGGTAAATCTTCGGTGACTCCAGCCATTGAGATGGACAGCAGAAGGAGAATCACATGTGAAATTCCTCGAATAAAAATTTATTAATTTCTCCTACTGCCATAATAAAAAAAACAACTTTTACACCAAAAAAATAAAAAATAAAAGAGTGGGTAATCGGGTCATTTGATGTATTTTCTCGACATTAAAGACTAAATACCCAAGAATTGGACTTGGAGAAAATGTAATTTTGATTCTTTGACAGCCTTGAGGCAAAATTTCCAAGTCAAATGTTTAAGGATTTGGTTGCTTGTTTTGCTTTCTTCTCTCCTGCCAGTTACTGCCTGGGAGCTAGGCAGGGACCTCGCTGTGGCCGCCAACGAGTCTGTGCCTAACTGGGCGCGTTTCTGAGAAGGTAGCAGGGCCCCTCCGCCAGGGCGTCTGGTGGAACCTAACACCCAGAACCGCGCCCCGGGACTCAGCCAAGCCACACTCTGCTGCCGAACCCAGCTTGTCTGTACAAGAAGTTGTTATGGAATTCTTTCAAGTGCTTGCCTTGCCGATGAAAATGGTCGAGAAAAATAGTCTCCGTACAGCCATTCCCTGGAGACCCAAGATCTGTGCATCGTCTAGATTCTCACACGGACACAGGCACACAAGCAGGCCCGGAAGCAAAACGTTCTCAGGCAGGAGACTCGTGTTCCTAAAAGCTTTCTCTTTTACACTGGTATTTATTAGCACCTTTTGTCATAAAATCTACTGTGGGAAATTCTGGTATAGCAAGAATTTTCCCTCAGGATCATATGAGAAAATGTAATCAAGGCAGAAAGCAGACGTTTTCAAGTACTGACAAGGTATCAAAGTATAATAAAGCCAAAACAGGGGGCACATCTAACTCAGGTCAACCTTGACATAAAAATTAAGGATATTGGGCCCAGCACAGTGGCTCACACCTGTAATCTTAGTGCTCTGGGAGGCCGAGGTGGCAGATTGCTTGGCCTTAGGAGTTCCAAACCACCCTGAGAGAGAGAGCCCCCATCTCTACAAAACATAGACAAATTAGACACACCTGTAGTGAGGCTGAGGCAGGAAGGTAGCCCAGGAGTTTGAGGTTTCAGTGAGCTGTGATGACCTCACTACACTCTACCTTGGACAACAGAGTAAGACTCTGCCTCAAAAAAAAAAAAAAAAGATACTAAAATTAACAGTGAATGCCTCCTCCCATGAGCATGTAGGTACCATGGAAACAGGAATGTTTAGTTTCTTGTTCTATACTAAGTGCCAGAACACTTAAGATGTCCAATTAATGTTTGTCAAATGAAGAAAATGATTAAGAAATGTATCACATCAGAGACTAGCATACTGTCTCTGAATAAGACCATTTTAGACAATCTTTTCCTCCCTCCAGCATTAAGACAGATCACGATTTCTTCAGCTCAACATTAGCTGAACAAGTGGGCTTGGATTGAGTGCCCCTGTTGTATGCATCTTCAACAACAATCACATCTAGAGGGGCAAGACGCCCACCCTAGAGAAACACATGGGTATAGATACTGACTGAGCAGATGGAGACTCCATCTCCTCCTCTCTCTGGAATAGGGTTGCTGCATTTAGCAAATAAAAAAAGAGGATGCTCAGTTAAATTTGAATTTCAGATAAAAGAATTTAAGATGGGATAAATTTATACTAAAAAAATTCATTATGTATCTGAAATTAAAAATGAACCAGGCATCCTGTATTTCATCTGGCAGCCCTACTATGGGACATACACTTTCTGAGAAGAAGGGTGGGAGGGTTGTCTGACTTTTAAAATTGCAATCTCTCCATCTGGGCACATAGGTTGCATCCTTTTTATTCCAATGTATGAAAGCCAGTGTAGTATCATGGTAACAGTGGGTCCTATTTAATCCCTCCAAGTGTGCCATGAAAATTCCAGTATTTGAAAATGTTCCTCGAGCTCAAAGTTTTGAGAACCATCAGTATCCAGCCTTTAGTAATCAGTCTTCTTTGATCTGGATGCTGGGTGTGCCCTATAACTTCTTCCACCACTTTACACTGGGAAAAAAATTTCTGGGCAGATATCTTTACACAGAAGGTTGAAAATAGGCTTAGATCTGTGTTTCCTAAGTAACTTCTGACCAATTATTAATTTCTTAATCATAGATAGATCTAACATCTAATTCCACAGGTACAGGGGTTCATAATTGAAGGGTGTAGGCAAAAAAGGAACAAAGTAAGTGATGATAGTACGAACTCAGATTTTCCAACACAAATAAGGCTTAGAATAAGTGACCCCAGAGACTTTATCTAACAAATGCAATCAGTGTAATCTAATTCTTTGTATGGTCAATGAATCCCAAACAATAAAAAAATAAATAAACAAAATCATAAGAAACTAAAAAAAAAAAAAAAAAAAGAATAAGTGACCCCCAGAGTTCCATTCATGAACATCCAGCCCTGGTCCTACACCATAGCCAGTCTTTCCTGAGAACCCATACCCAACTGAGACTCTGAACAAATGATCAGTTCCTAGTTACAGTCTCAAAGGAACCAGATCCACCTTCATCCTGAGCTCAGCTTGTGCTTTATGGGTCAGCTTAGCCAGAAAGCTCAGAAAAGAGCCCTGGTGCCCTGGGTAGGGATTAGAGTGGGGTAGGAGGAGTGGTGGGGTACAGAGGAAC
This sequence comes from Nycticebus coucang, assembly GCF_027406575.1. Classification (NCBI taxonomy): domain Eukaryota; kingdom Metazoa; phylum Chordata; class Mammalia; order Primates; family Lorisidae; genus Nycticebus; species Nycticebus coucang. The sequence goes on from NC_069795.1 coordinate 62,150,495, forward strand.
CTAGCCAGTCACCAGGGTGGGGATATGAACAGACACTTTTCCATTAGAAAATCTGTTCAAACAACCTCAAAGCTTAAATTATAGAAAGTTTTAAAGAAAATGTTCTTTTGTCACTTGTAAGCATGATTATTTTTTATTGAATTAACACTATAAAAGAGTACTGTTGAATCAAATAAGACCAATTAAATTAACAAAAACAAATTTTTTAGCTTTCTGGAAACCTTCATCATATTATGTGGCAGTAAAGGAATTTTACAAATTAACACAAATTCTTCTTTCCAACCTCTTTTCCTGGTGCTTCTTTCTAGGACTATGATCCTCTAGCCCTGGGTTTTTGAACCTTGGCGCTGTTGACATTTTGAATGGGATGATTCCCCATTGGCGGGAGTTATCCCGGGCTCTGGGAGATATTTAGCAGCATCTCTGGCCTCTACCCACTGGATGTCAGGAGCATAGCCCTGGCCTCTCTAAGGTTATGACAGTTAAAAAATACTTGGAGACATCGCCAAATGTCCTCTGGGGGTAAAAATCACCCCTATAGGGAACCACCGCTCTGTCCCAAGAGGCAATTTCTTCTTGTATGAACATATTTTCCTAATCTCTCATCACCCCTGTACTCCCCTCACACTCAGGTTCCCTTTGCCTGAAACACCCTATTTTTCCCCTTTCCACTGACAAACTCATATTTACACTTCAAAGACTAAATCAAATGCTCGTCTATATAGCCGCTCTACAGTTCACGCCAACTCAATTTCCTTTCCCTCCTGTAGGCCTGCAGGCACTGCACACATCTTTACTTATACTAATAGTGTTGACCATATGAAGTTGCAGTAATTTATTCACCCTTCCTTCTCTCTCCCAAGAGGCTAGTTCTCAAAAGCAGGATCTGTGTAACTACCCTACCAAGTATGGTCTCCTGCACATGTCTCTGTAGGTATGTGTGTAGGAGAGAGAGAAAGAGAGGAAAGAGAGACCTGGCAGACATATCCACAGTACTCGGGTAAATGTTTTTATTGAAGCATAAACTAAAGACTCTTCCTCTTTTTACTTCTGCAGCTCCTGCATGCTTCTAGCATGACTTGCACATACTAGGTACTGAGTAAGAACGTGTTGGATTGAATCGAAAAACCAGAGATTGTAAATGACGTGCCACGGCACTCTACCCAGGATAAGAGTGAGGAAAAAAACCACAGATTGTCTTCAAAACACTCAGTGAATATTTGAAAACACATGTGAGTAAATATTGAAAAGGAAGGGGTCCTGATACCGTCCGAGTGAAGCTTTAGGAAGATGAATTTATCTGAGTTAAGAAAGAATGATGGTGCTCTATCAGCACCCTCAATAGTCCAAGGGCGAGGTGAGACTGTTGCTCTTTTAACAACAAAGATGGCAGGAGCTATTTCAGAGTAACACGGTAGAGGATTTGGTATCTAACAGGAAATACAGCAAAGGAGAGAGAGGATAAATATCAACATTCCTTAAATGAGCTATTTAATGGGTAGATAAAATCATTTACAACCCCAGTGTGGGTGCTGGGATGATGATAGTATCACTCACCAAAATATAAAAGAGCCAAAATATAAAAGCATGGGGGCGAAGGAAGTTAGTGAGGTGCCTCAATAAAACTATCAAAGAAATAGTTGGAAAAGTGAGAGTGAGGCTCAGAGAACCTGGGGAACCCAGAGACAGGATTTGGGAGTCAGTCACACAACTGAGGCCAAGGGACAAAACAGGATGACTGAAGGGTGGGTCTGTGACAAAAAAGAAAAAAAAAAGGAAGGTGGGAAGCAGGCGGGTGGGAGGGGAGCTGGGAGGACAGGCTTTGGGAGCCAGGAGGGAGCAACGTGTCAGGAATGTAAACATTTCAAGGATTTAAATGATGCAGAAGTTGGTCAGAAGGAGGGATGGGGAGGGGCCAGTGGGTCCCCTGATCTTTAGGTCTGCTGACTAAGGGGAGATGAGACTCCATGGGGAGCAGGGGCCGGAAGCCAAACTGTTAGAAGGGAAGAAGGGAAGGAGCAGTGAGAATGCAATAGGGAGAGGGAGAGAAGAGACCTCAGCAAGTGTGTTAGTGAAAGGAAGGCAAGATCTGGTCCCGCAACAGCCTGAGGGGACAGGAGGGCATAACAAGGTTTTGTTTGTTTTTAGGTTGGGGAGTCTATAATAGTTTGTTGCTGAAGGGAAAATAACTGGAAAGTAGAAGATTTCGAAGCTAAGAGAAAGAAAACACAGTAAGTGAAGTCTTTCTGAAACTGGAATGGGATCATGGGATCGGGCTTCCTGAGCAAGGGCTGCCTTTGGAAGGAGCAAGGCCATCTTCTTCTGAAAGAGAAGGAAAGAAAAGTTGAGGAGTGAAGAATCATGTACCTGAGGTAAAGAGGAGAGTGAAGAGACCTCAGCTTTAGCCAATCTCACTCTGCTTGAGCAAGAGGGTAGATTGCAAGCCAAGGACTAGAATTCTATGCAAATGTTCCTGAGACAAATGTTTCAGGAATTGGCAAGAGATGATTTAAAGGACTGCAAAGCAACAGAGAGGCCCCAGAATTCCTGTCAGATGGACATATCTTTTTCTGGAAAACTCCTACTCACCCTTCAATACCCAGCTCAAATGTTCCCTTCTCTGACGCGCTTAGTTGGAAACTGAACTCAGGGAGTCATTTTCTCTCCTCCACCTCCATAATCTTTCTAAACTATTTTTCTTGTATTTTACATTTTATGTTCACTTATTTGTCTCTCTCACTAGTTCTTGAACTTCTCAAAGGTCATATATAACTCAGCTCTGATTGAATGAATTCTGGCAACAAGGGAGCATATATTAAGTGCTCAAACATTAATGAGTGAATGAAGGAATGAACATATTAATAAGTAATAATATTTCTCCCACTCATGGAAGCTTACTTCTGCTTACAATTAGAGGAGAGAAATGTCTCAAGGAGAGGCTAGTCCTCTTCTCTGGCTCTACAGGTTCAGAGAAAAACTGCACATGTGGATACGTGTGAAAGAATAGCAGATGTGAACACTGGCCATGAAATGAATGTGAAATGCAAATGGTCTTCTCAGAATCCATAGGCAGTCATGAATAACAGAAGGAAAGAGTGGGAGGATGGGGAACAGAGCGAAAGAAATCCCAGGCCCAAGAGATAATTTACAGTTGGGAATGGAATGACTTCTTAAATCGTAGGGTGTGTGGTCCAGAAAGCAGGGAACCACAGATGCAGTTACTGTAAAAAGTCCCTCATGACTTTTGTGGAAAAAAAAAGAAAGTCTGGTTTGAATCTGGCTATCTCTCTAGCATAACCTTGCCTTAAAAAGCCATGGCTCCATGAAATCCAGTTTCAGATGGAGTTCAGCTTGATGCGATGTCTGCTACCTTACAACACTGGTGATGCTGTTTACTGACCCCATGCTGCGCGTTCTGCATACGTGTCTTTATTTCTCACAACCTCCCTGCTAGGTGGGTGTGATTATACCTGTTTTACACACAAGGAAACTGAAGCGAAGAACAACTAAGTGAGTAACCCCAAATTACACGCTGGTACACAGGACCAAGTCTTTCTAACCTCACAGCCCATCTTTCCACTTGGTTACACAGATGCTCCATTGAGTGTAATTGGCAAGGAGTGGTAATGGGGATACATTGAATCAAGGCCAACTCCTGGGGCCTTAATTAAGGTGTAAGGGGCCCCACATTGAGAAAGGCCTGGTGCTTAGTTTAGTGTTCTGCTGTTGCTGTCTTGAAATTTTTAATACTCTTTAAACAGGGCTCCATATTTCTACTTTGCACTGTTCCCCGCTAAGTATGTACATAGAGTCATAGAATGTTGGAGATGGAAGGGCATGAAGAGGTCACCCGTTCTACCCCCACCATCATGGAGATGAGGAAACTGAGGCACCGAGAGGAGAAGTAGCTCATTGGTGTCAGAGCAGTTATGGAACCCAGGGTTCTTCCTCCTATTTCCCCATCCCCTCCAGAGCCTTTAGAGTTAGAGAAGGGAATTTTTCCCCTTTGTTATAGGAGCTTATCTCTAGCCAAAATATCCCTGTAGCTGATCTGGGTCAATTCATTTCGCTCCTGGGCAAATGGCCCTGAATTTTTCATAAAACCAAGTGCACACAAACCTGACCACAATGTCTACTCTGTGGCAAAAGAAACCTTTAGCTGAGAGTCTCACCAAACACCTCTTTCTCCTGCCCAGACCTCCCCAACACACATTTCTTATGCTGGGGAAGGTATCCGCTGTCAGAGAGTGGACATTGCCAGAGCAATGTCAGGACAAGGTCAGGCTCAAGGCTGAGGCCAGGGCTGCTCCCAAAGCTGACCCGGATAGGGGAAGCACTGGGCCAAGGCATAGATATTCCACATCTACTAAATCCATACCAAGCTAAACCCCTTCAGGCAGCCTCTTAGAGCCGCCCTCAGGTCATCAAGACAGGTAACCAAGCATTTGCAAGAGTTAGCAAGAGTCTGTGCTCACTCTTCCACACCCACATATTTGGAAGTTACAATGATGAGGACGTAGTGCTCTGCTTTCCAGCATCAGACACACCTGAGTAGATGGCTGTGCTCAAGTTTGATTGTTTTGAAATCACCACAGCCCAAAGGAGAGGGGTGTGGCCCATTTAGATTACCAAGGAAACTGGTTATGGTTTAAAAGAGCTTATCTAGGTTTCCTGGAATCATGGAAAGGTTTTGTCGATAGGAAATGTATGAACCACTTCCATTTTCAGTTTAGCAAGATGGGAGAGACCGCCTAGGGTAGAAGCACCACAAAGGCAAGGGGTTTTATCTTTTATTCTCTGATGTGTTCAGATACCTGAACAGGACCTACTTCATAGCAGGTACTCAGTTAATGTTAATATGCACTTGCTGTGTGAATGAATACTACTTGTGATTTTGAAGGATCCTTAAGAGATCAGTATAAATGAATGAATGCTGGCTTAGCACTTATAGTTCAGCGGCTAGAGTGCCAACCACATACACCGGGGCTGGTGAGTTCAAACCCAGCCCCGGCCTGCCCCACAATTGACAACTACAACCAAAAAATAGCTGGGTGTTGCGGCAGGCGCCTGTAGTCCTACCTATTTGGGATTCTGAGGCAAAAGAATCACTTAAGCCCAAGAGTTTGAGGTTGCTGTGAACTGTGATGCCATGGCACTCTCCCAAGGGTGACATAGTGAGACTCTGTCTCAAAAAAAAGAAAGAAAGAAAGAAAATTAAATAAATGAATGAATGCTACAAAGTCATAGATTTCTCATTTTAATGTGATGATTTTCAACTAGTGTGCTGTGAGAGGATCTCAGGTGTACCACGGAATTTTTAAAGATCATTATGTAAATTATTTTTGAAAGAAATTCACAGCACATTTTTTTTTTACTATTTTTTGATCAACATAATTTAAGTGTGCCTCAGACGTTTAACTATAGGTTCAAGTGTGCCTTGAGATAAAAAAGGTTACAAACCACTGCAATGTAATGTGGCAACAAAAGAGGGATCTTTGAGGGACTCTGAGGAGGCAGAATAGGTCCATGATGTTTTGCATGTGTTTGATACAAAGGCTGACAAGCAAAGGTGGGGAAATACTAGAAGTTACCATTCATTTCTTGAACTATTCCCCTATGGCTCTATGGATTAGGCTAATTCTAGTAAGTCTATCAGATGGTGGGGTGGAGGATGCCCAACCTTCACCTCCCTTTTCCTGCTGGGTTACTCTTTCCCTATTCTGAACAGTCTTGCTGGGACTGTAAATCAAGATGCTAAGTCCTAGAGCCGGGAGCAGGAGGGGGGGCCTATGATTTAAGAACAGCCAATTATACCCCTTTCTCAAATCTTTCAATCTTAAGGCCAAAGCAAGGATGCAAAGGAAAAATTAATGGAATATGGGGGCGGTGCTTGTGGCTCAAAGGAATAGGGCACTGGCCCCATATACCAGAGGTGGTGGGTTCAAACCCGGCCCTGGCCAAAAACTGCAAAAAAAAAAAAAAATTAATGGAGTATGTTTATTCTTCCAGTGGACACCAGACAAGGTGGCTCCTGCTGCCTGGATGTTCTAAGCTTTTCCAGTTCCTGCCCAGCCTCTGAGCTAATTTCTGCAGCTTCTTGTTCTTCCTACAATCTCCCCCAGTCTGCCCTAGATACATTCCTTTGTTATTTATTTTATTTATTTATTTTTTTGTAGAGACAGAGTCTCATTTTACTGCCCTCGGTAGAGTGCCGTGGCATCACATGGCTCACAGCAACCTCCAGCTCTTGGGCTTATGTGATTCTCTTGCCTCAGCCTCCCAAGCAGCTGGGACTATAGGCGCCTGCCACAACACCCGGCTATTTTTTGTTGCAGTTTGGCCAGGGCTGGGTTTGAACCCGCCACCCTCGGTATATGGGGCTGGCGCCCTACTCACTGAGCCACATGCGCCGCCCTCCTTTGTTATTTATATTAGCTGGTTGCCTTACCGCTGCTTTGAGCTATAGAACCCCACCTGATTGGGGCAGCACCTGTGGCTCAAGGAGCAGGGCATCCAGCCCCTATACCAGGGGTGGCCAAAATTGCAAAAAAACAAACAAACAAACAAAAAAAAATACCTGATTCGGTTACTGGCCACTAGTTGGCACCTCAGTTAGGAACAGTTCCAGCCTCAGGTGGAATGAATGCCATACAAGTTTGGTGTTAGGAGGACACAGGCAAATTGGTTGAGGCCGTCAGTACAACAAACTCCTTTCTATGTGCCTTAATCTCACCTCCCACTCCAAAGGGATCACCATGTTCAGAACCATCCAAGGTCTGTGTCACCTGTGGGCTCTGCTCTGCTCTGCTCTGAGTCTTGAAGGCAGTGATCATGTCTCAAAAATTTCCCTCCCTTGTGCTTGGCCCTGTAAGCACGTAGGGTTCTTGCTTAGAAGTATACAGATGGTGTAGACTTGTGGCTCTCAACCCTGGCCATACCTTTGAATCACCTAGAAACTTACAGAAATACTAATACCCAGACCAAAATTTCATTTCGGTTGTTCTGGAATGGGACTCAGGAATTTTTCTAATTTTGTTTTTTGAAATAGCTTTAAGCCAACCAAAATATTGCAAGAAAAGCAATTCCCAGATTCCTGATTGTCAATTCCTAACCTTTTAAAAAGAAAATGATGGATGGGTATGTATGCATATGTGCATGCAGACTATTTATAAAGTCTATTTATAAATACATTTATTAAAAAGTATATATATATTTTATTTGCTCCTGAGTGTGTATTTATAGAGAGAAATGAATCAAATTTATGTATGTGGCCTTTTTCCTGACACTAAAGATTCTGGCATATACATTCCCCACACAAGAACATGCTTTTGTGGTGCCATATACCACCTTCCCACTCTGAAAATCAACATCAGCACAACACTGCCTTCCAATCCTCTGACCCCATTCAGTTTTCTTCGACACCATCTCTTTTTCCTTGTTCCTCTCTACAGAGACCCATTTGGCTAATTGTTCTTCAGTCTGGAACCGTGGGTTCCTCCTTCTTTCTCTGGCTCCTGCTCTATGTCCTGGAAAATTTCATAGTGTACAGACCTTTCATTCACTGGGATGACCCTCAACTTTGACCATCTGGTTGTTTTCTCAGACTCAAGCCTTGAATTTTTGACAAAAAAAAACTGAAGAAATGATGCTATGCAAGAGATATATCACATCAGAGACTGTACTCTGTCAATCTACCCCACTATTGGTGATGTTAACCTTCATCCCACCTGGCTAAATTTGTGTCTTCCGAGTTCCCTTCTGTGAAGTCACAATTTTTCCTTTGTATTTGATTAGCATTTTGTAGAGAGATGGTCCAATATTACACCAATACGCTATTCCTCATCAAACCTCCACCCTGTAGTTTAACATCCATTAATGACTCCCACCTTTATCATTCACAACTATGCTAACTGCCACATGGAGATTGTCTATTGCCAGCATTTAATAGTGGCGTTCTATTGTAAGAAAGAACTTTTCTTCCCTCTCACTCGTTTATTTATGCATTCATTTATTTACATCAGCATGGACTCGTGGATTCTTATTTTATTCATTGAATTTCAAGCTAGTATTTTCATTTTTATTTAGATGCTTTAAGTTGTCCTAGATTTGGCCAGTGGGAGCTGCTTCCGCTGAGTCTTCTCTTCTTTTAACATGTCACCATCATTCTTGAGCATTTCATTATTTTCTGTAACAAGGTAACTCAGGTTCATTTTGTTCTTTCCTTGCCCTGGGCCTACCGTCAATCACTCTCTCAAGGAGCCCAAGCTCCTTTCAGTGGAGAAAATATTTAAAAGCTAAGATGTTATGACTTGGTATGTGTTTATATGCTCTATATAATTATTTTTATATTTATGTATAAATACTTCAAAATTCATGTGGTCATACCAGTAGTTTCAATTTTAATCTAACACCCCTGGATCATTTCATCTTTTCCCGTTTCCATGTATGTAACTTGTCTCAGATGATGAGAAGCATGAATCTATCTTTAACATTCTCACCGGTCTTCTCAATGAACTAACCAATCCCCAGTCTCCCAGCTGCCTCTAATAACTGTCACCTCTGCATCTTTCACCCCCTCTCCCATTCTTCCTCAGCTGTCAGGCTCCCTTGCCACCACATCATCATCACAAGGGAACAGAAGGGATTAGCATTTTCACGGTGCTTCTCAAGTGATGCAAACTATGCAGGCAGGTTTGGACATCACTGGGCTGGAGGAGCAACAAGAAGACAATATTTACATCTAAACCTGAGTCCTAGATTATCAAATACATCTTCTGACATTCTCCTGGAAAATTCCTTCTTTGGCAAAGATACAGTGTCTCACAATTAAAGGTAGAGTTGGTAGGCCGCTGGAAATAATAAGCCTCCCAGCTACCTATGAGGAAATTTGTGAAGTATTTATTCTGAAAGAAACAAGATAAGATGGTTTCTTAGTTTAAGCTGTGGCAACAAATTGCTATAAATTGAGTGACTTAGACAATACACATTTATTTCTCATAGTTCTGGAGGCTGAGAAGTCCAAGATCAAGGTTCCCATAGGCCTGGTGTGTGGGGAGGGCCTGCTTCCTGGTTAGCAGGTGGGCATGGTCTTCATTGCCTTGTGGAGCAGAGAAAAAGGAATAAGAAGCTTTCAGGTCTCATCTTACCAGGGCGCAAATCTTATTCCTAAGGGCACCATTCTCATGACCTAGTTACCCACTAAAGGCCTCACCTCCTACCACCATCACATTGGGAGTTAGGATTTTAACATGTGAATGTGAGGAAGGACACAGACATTTGGTCCTTAAGAGATGATAGAAGAGCAGAAGGGGGGGAAAGCCAAGAGAAATTACATAATTTTGCTTCAGACTCGCCCTGACTGTGACCTCTCAAAATTATCTCATGTGCCTCCTTGGGAATAAGCATATGAATCATGGCTCCCTAACCTAACTTGCAGTCAGCCTCTTTGGACTCCAGGAGTCTGGGAAGAAATGATTGCTTTATTTTTTGAAGGCTTCACTCTACTTCTAGAAATCTATTACTCCACCTTGAAGAATGGATTAAGCTCCTGGGAAAGAGTATCACCGATGGATGCACAGTTTTGTCTTAATCTCATCTCTGCAAGTGCCTCAGCCTTGACCTACGATGTCCATTTTTGGCTGTCTCAACCTTGAGCCCCAACTCAGCAACCTCCTTGCCTTCTTTATTTAGTCTTTGCCATATGGCCCAGTAGGAATCATAAACCCAACACTGAACTCCACAAGCCAGAACTGCCAAAGCAGAGCAGTAGTAACTCACCTGAGCCAAAGCTATTGCATTTCCTCCAGCTCCACACTAAGGCAGAAACTAGTGAAATATTTATTCTGGAAGAGACACTGACACCATGTTAATAGAAAAGGAGGGCAAATGATTAAATTCTGTTATTGCCTTTCCTGGCTCCCTATGTTGCTGAAGAAAGCCATAAAAACAAATAGGACAGTTCATTTTCATATTTTCATGCTTACATTGTAGCAGAAAGAAAAGTCAAGGCTGGCTCCAGACGAAACATCTCTGCCTGGAAAGGGAACACTTTGTCCCAGAGTCACAACCAGCACAGCCCTGCAAAACAAACTTATACAACAAAGTCAGGGCAGAAGTTAAACAAGAGAAAAACTAAAAGGACAAAGAGCCCAACAAATGGAGGCTCTTTAAGAAAGCTTGGAAAAGGGTCCACGAAAGATAGTCAATCCCTGATTTGCTACTAACAGCAGGTTCGTCTCCAAAATCTTCCCCCACCTGGTTGTCAGTTCCTAGAGATCACCATGTATGGCATTTCGAGAAGGAATCCTTGAGTAAATCACAGACTGACATGGACCACAAGAAAACCCTAGTGGGAGGTGGAATTTGCACTGCTTAAAGTTTAGCTCTCAGAGCACCTTCTCTTTTCTAAGGTAGTAACAAGGTAGCATAGAGGTTACTTTGTCTCCGTGGGTGTGTGTTCGTGCATTAAAAATCAAAGTATCTGAAGAGAAAAGGAACATAAATGAAAATAAACCAGAATACTTAGTAACCTGAGAATAATATCAGAATAAATTAGGGCCTGGTGTCAAGACCAGGCTAGAAAATCATTACGATTACTTTCCATAAGACAGATTATGAGGTCAGGAAGGTTGCACTAATCAGGGCATGAAAAAGCTCAATCCAGGGCTTCACTTGTGTTCCCACTGTGTGCACCATTGTGCTGACACCATGGACTGACCAAAGAAGTAAAAAGTTTGCTTTCTACTCGCAATCTGTGCCTGCCTGTGATGTGCGGGAATTGGCTCAGATTAGCTCCTCAGAATATCTTGTTAAATATCCAGGAATTTTTTGAGCAGTTGTTAAGCCATTATTAGCTTGAAATCGGCCACAGAAGGAATATTTAAACCATGAATATGGACAAATGCTGCCCATTAGGACTTTGTTTTCAGAGAGCCAGTTTACCAGCACACCACAGCCCTAAATACACAGAGACGCTCCCACAAGGCTGGAGATAATAGATTTAAAGTGAGAAAGAAGGACCATGAGGATGACACAAGGAAGGACAAGGGACTGCTTTGAAGCCAGTCCCCAGGAGCGGTGAAAGCCAGGTGGTGTCATGGGGATGCCCCTGTTGAACGCAGGACTTGAGGAAAGAAAAAACATCTGTGTTTTTTCCTATCCAACCTTAATCACCATCCCCGCCTCACCCCCAGCTAGGGCCTGTCCAATCAACCTATGTAGTTGCTGAGGCAAGGCAGAGAGGAGCTCAAATGGGAAGGAAGGGGGAGATAGAAAAGATGCGGAAGCATAGAATTAATTGGCTCTTAGAGATGGAAAGGCCTTGAAGATTACTACACCCAAGTCTCGTAAGGGTTACTTGCAGTTGTGGAAATAAAGCCAGAGGCAAAATGACACCAAAGTTAGATAGCTAGTTAAGTGACAAAGCCAGGGCCAGAAACCCGGCCTTGCCCGTTTTCCCTCCTGGTTCCAAATATTGTGTTGGTCCCTAATCCAGGCTCTTGCTCCTCTTACGGCCATGTGATTTACAAGTAGGGTGGAATTAAAGGAAGGATTGAAACTGATTAATTCCCGCCACCCACCAAGCTGGCACATTAAATGTGCATTATTTAAGAAAGTATCTGGTTTTCTAATTCCAAATACAAAAGGCCTGTCCGCTTAGAAAAGGAATGTGTTGCTGAAGAGTTGATAATGAAGATGCTGTGTATGTATCATCTATAATTAGAAAAAAGTGTCATTTATCCTAAATGGAGTTCCAAGTCATAATTTCTTAAATCACAACCTTTACTCCCCCAAGAGACCACCAAAAATGAGCTGGAGATTCCAATTCCTTCCAGATGGAAAAATGATGTCATCCCAAGTCTGGCCTCTGTGAGAGTCATTTCCTTGCCTGGCATAAGGGGGCAGCTGAGGCAGAGGTGTCAGAGTTGGAAGGAGTCCCTGAGACCACACTGGCCCCTCTGGAGCTATTTCCTACCTGTCAGAGTTGCACCTCTCAGACTGGGGAGAGAAACTTGTGCCATGGCAGCACCAGCTGTACCTTCTCAAAGAACAGAAGAGTTACTTCCACACTTGCAAGCCACCCCCTGTTATGAGCTTTGAACTCATGGTATAGTTTAGGAGGAGAGGTTCTTTCTAAGCCAGACTAAATAAAGTCTTTGTGAGAAAACAATTCCATGTGGGTCCCCAGAGGGCTGTGTGGAATGTATAACTTGGCTCTTCCTCTGCCTCTCTGATTGCAGTGATCATCCCAACAGAAGCAACAGAGGAGAATCAGGTTCACCTTTGGCAACATGGACTTTAGGAATACAGAGGTCTCCTTCAAAGGGTCTTCAAAGGGGAGAAGAATGATCTCAGATAAATTTTCAAAATCGTGTTTTCTATAGAGGTTGTACTAGCTTATATTCCCACTAACAATTTATAAGCATTCCTTTTTCACTGCATCCATGCCAACATATGAATATATACATATACATATATATTTTTAGACAGAATTTCACTCTGTTGCCTCAGGCTAGAGTTCTGGGCATCATGACTCACAGCAACCTCAAACTCTTGGACTCAAGTGGTCCTCTTGCCTCAGCCTCCCAAGTTGCTGGGACTACAGGCGTCAACTATGATGCTCAGCTAGTTTTTTCTTTCTCTTTTTTAGTAGAGATGGGGTCTCGCTCTTGCTCAGGCTGGTATCAAACTCCTGAGCTCAAGCAATCCACCTGCCTTGGCCTCCCGGAGTGCTAGGATTACAGGCATGAGCCACTGTGCCTGGCCTTGAATATATTATTTTTTGACTTTTTAATAATGGCCACTCTGATAGGGCTAAGGTAATATCAACCTCTATGGAAAACAGCATGGAGAGTCCTCAAAGAACTAAAAATAGACCTACCACATGATCCAACAATCCCACTCACTAGTGGGTATCTACCCAAAGAAAAATAAGTCATTTTTATATAAAAAACACCTGAACCCAAAAAAATAAGTCATTTTTATATAAAAAACACCTAGCACAATTCACAATTGCAAAAACATGGAATCAACATAAGTGCTCATTAACTCATGAGTGGATAAATAAAATGTTGTATATACATAAATCATGGACTACTACACAGCCATAAAAAACAAATGAAATAATACCATTTGCAGCAACTTGGATGGAAGTGGAGACCATTATTCTCAGTGAAGTATCTCAGAAATGGAAAAATAAACACAGGTTCTCATTTATAAATGGGAGCTAAACAAGGGGTGTATACGGTCAGTAAGTGTTGTGATAGACATTGCACAATAAGAAAGGGGGAAGATAAAAATCTACCTGGGGGGACAATATACACTATTCTGGTGGTGGGTACATGAAAAGTCCTGATGTATCCATGTAGCAAAAATCACTTGCATCCCCTAAATCTATTGAAATAAAAAATTCTTACTTTGTGCCTAATAATTAATTGCATTATTGAGATGCCTTAAAGGACTAGCTCATCATCCATACATATGTCCACCAGATTATGACCCTACATAATTGGGAATAAAGTGGAACTGTAGAGAACCAGAGCAAAGTAAAACTGAAAACACTACAGAGTTATCCTTGGACCACTCATTCATTCACCCTACTCTACATGAGATGGACTAGTACATGATATGTGAGTTTCATAGCAACTCTGTTTGGTTGGATGTGAGTGTCCCAGTTTGCCCAGAACTGAGAAATTTCCCAGGATGTAGAATTTTAGTTTTAAAGCAAGAACAGTCCTGGATGAACTGGGGTGAGTTGGTAGCGTCATTAAAATTCAGGTCTCCCTGTTGCCCAATTCACTGACTAGGAATTGAGACTAAAGAAATTACGAAAGTTGCTCAAAACCACACACTCTTTGATAGGAGACCTAAATTTGTGTACCAGTCTCACTTCAACAGCAGAACCTGCCTTTCAGTGCCCTATAAGGAAATTTATATTTATTGACAGAGAAAGTTGTGAATTTTTTTTTTTTTTTTTTTTTTTGAGACAGAGCCTCACTATGTTGCCCTCAGTAGAGTGCTGTGGTATCACATCTCACAGCAACCTCAAACTCTTGGCCTAAAGAGATTCTTTTGCCTCAGCCTCCCAAGTAGCTGGTACGACAGGCGCCCGCCACAAAGCCTGGTTATTTTTTTTGTTGCTGTAGTTGTCATTGTTGTTTTAGCAGGCCCAGGCCAGGTTCAAACCCACCATCCCCGGTGTAGGTAGCTGGTACGCTAACCACTGAGATACGGGCACCAAGCCAGTTGTGAAAATATTAAGGTGGATGTTTCCTTGTAACCATCCACATTGGAGGCCAATTTATCAAGAAAACAGCCTGAAAAACTAGGATGAGGAAGATGTCCTAAATTTCTTTGGAAGTAAGTATGGAGAACTCAGATCACAGAGTGAAAGATACAATTTGTGATTACGAAGACTGGGTCATGAGCAGGAAAACCATACATTGCAGTTGTCCAGTTGTCCAGTCCTGGTTTATTCCTGCTGTCCTGATGACTAACTGAGAGTGCTCCTCTCCACTCTTAACAAAGTCCTGGTTAGATGGTAAATTATATGGTCTCCTAAGCCAATAGACTTAGCCCTCCATATCAGAAGAAGAGTGTGGTAGATTGGCTAAAAAAGAAAGTCCACTTTTTCTGGGTAAGGAGTTGTGAGAAGAGACAAATGAATAAATCAGAGGAAAACAAAAGTAGGTAAAGGAAGGAAGCTACCAGGGGAATGCTGGAGTCGGCTCATATTGGCTACAAGGTCTCTTTTTAAATATTCAGAAATTTTCTGAGCAAATTGTGGTGATTATGCTAAGCAAGATTTTAAATTGTTAGTAATTTTAAATCAGCTACGGTGGGAATATTTACACCCCAGAAATCAGCAAATGCTACAAACCAGGCTTTTTTTCCCCTCACATTACTGTACTGTCTGCAGAGCACTCATTCCCCCCACCCCGTCTGTCTGTCTGTCTGTCTGCCTCTCATGCATAGACATGTGTATGCACACATATACACAGACCATGAGCTACAATGACAAGAGTGCTTTAGAAGTATCCAGTTAAGACAAGTGAATTCCAAGGAGGGGAATCTTTATTCTGGCTTCTCACTTGGGGCTCTGGAATGATATTACCCCCGAGCTGCTCTTAGATCAGCAGTTTTCAACCTGTGGGTCGCGACCCCTTTTTAACAATGAAAATACATTGCGGCATTAGGAAGGTTGAGAACCATTGTCTTAGATCAACATGGTGTGTTACTTTAATGCAAACCTAGTGGTACCTTGTAGATATCACTCTTAATCAGAGAAAGGTGCATAAATTTAGCTTTCCTAAGCCACTTTCAGTTGCCCATGGCATGTAGTTTAGCTGAGACTCTTATCTGGAGATTTGTCTAAGAGTGTCTGCCAACCTTGGGTAACACTCAGCAGAGGGAACCACCTGAATCAAGTCCAAATATATGATAATGTCTTTGCTCATTTCCAAAGCAGTCCACAGATGAGGCCAGACTGCCAGGATGGTTACTGTACCCAGTGGAGCTTGAGTAAGCATTATGTCAGCTGCTGACTTTAGCCAGGAATACAAGACCAGTGGTGACCAGACAGACAGAGGACATTACTGTGGAGTTGAGAAGAACAGAAGGTGCAGAATAATGAGCAATTAACAAACGTTTGCTCTCCCTCGATGTCTAACTCATGTTAAAAATCCTGTAATTCATCACTCTGCTTCTCTGACCACACCCTAACTAATACAGAAATTGGTACCAGAAACGGTTTCAGAGAAGCAGAGCTTTAAGGATGGGTTCTCTGAATTGCCTTTGGGTTTCTGAAATTCTATTCTGATCTAATTAGATTTAATCACCTCATTTGTTGTGGTAAAGGGGATACCGGTAGTCCATGGCATGATGAGGCAAAATTTACTTATGTTATCATCTGCTGCCTACAAACCCATGTAATCGATTCCCTGCGAAAGTCAAGGCTTCTTCTTTCCCAAGTAGCTATTGCCACAGAACATTTTAGTGAAAATAAGAAGTATAATGGAGTTAGCTGAATGCTTCTTAGTATGATGGAGAACTCGAGGAAAGAAAATGATGACCTCAGGGCTTTAAATTTACAGCTGATGAATTTTAGTGGAGACTTAAGGACAAATCCTAACAAGTTGAGGACCTTAAACATTTAAATACAGCTGAGTCTCCTTTGCTAGAAGGAACATCCCTTCCTCTGCTTTCTGGAGAGGTAGTCCCACTTTGACTGAAAAGCCTCTAATGGCCAGCCCTAAGGTAGTTGCCTCTCAGGCCAATTCATAGATGTTTCTCAAGGCCCACCCTTACACAGTCCCTTTGCTCAACTCCCACCAGGCCCAAATGGTAATTAATGTACAGTGTTGGAGACCCATGAATAGGTATTACACAATTTTGGGCACAATTTTGCCCATTTTTATTGACAAAAATCTGGAAGAATGTATGGAAATGTACACTAAAGAGTGATGGTGTTACTGGATGAAGAGGATTCAGCCGCCTGTCACTGTCAGCCAATATGCAGAGACAGGGATAGGTCCACCGAACTTTGTCAGAAGGCCAGGATTCTGGAGAACAGTGAGAGTAGCCTCTCCAAGACTGTTCTGTTCTTCATTTCCAAATCACAGGTTTATAAATAAAAGTTCAAAGCAAAGACCACATTAATCCTTACTTTAAATAATAATCACCATAACTCTGTGACTTATTAAAACATTCCAATTCAAAAGTTAGTTTTCTAGTTCAATCTGCCTAAACTACTCAAGATAGGCATCTTCGGGGTGGGAGCTAAATTTACAAAACAGTAAGAACAGGAGAGGGGGGTGAAGGTCAGGCAGGACTCAAACCGACCAGACCAGCTATGATCATGTCCTCCTGAGCCTGACTGACTCCATCTTATTCTCACTACATGTGCTTTCAATGGGTCAGGGTGGAAGAAATACAATAAATACAATACTGGACATGACCTATTGACACAAGTGCACTAACCGGGGAGTCTGGAGTAAGACCACCAGCTCAAGCCACCTGCCGCTGAGAGTGACCAGGAATAGCTCTGATGTGAAAAGAGGGTCCACCCTAAATAAAATGCCAGAACTTCCCTAATACACGGTAGAGCTGTGATTCTTAAAATGTAGTCCCCTGAGCCCAAGGGTCCCAACACTCTTTCACTGGGGCCATATGGTTGAAACTATTAATATTTTAATAATAATCCTAAAATGTTATTTGCCAATTTTCTCTATGTTGATGGTTGCACAGGTGATACAGAAGTAACAATGAGAAATCTTCTACTGTGTTAGCAAGAATCAAGTTATACAGGCAATTGCTGTATTTTTCATTGCCATGCACTCACAGTAAAAAGAAAAATGCAAATTTCGTGTAAGAATATCTTTGGTGAAGCAGCAAAAAATTAATTGTATCAAATTTCAATGCTTGAAGGTACATCTTTTCAATAATCTGTGGAATGAAATGGAAAATACATATAAAGCACTACTGCTGTATAATGAAGGATGATGGTTCTTGGTCTGTGTCCCCCAAGAAAGTCCAGAGGACACTTCTTTTACCAAGTCTGTAAGAAATATTTTCAAGAAGGGAGTTCTAGTGTCCTTAATCTTTTCTGTGTTTCTATCTAACTGGTTCCCTTGAATTCAGTGGTAATAACTGGATCCATGGGGGGCAGGTACCAATGAAGTGGCAAGTTTAATCATCAAAAACAAGGTGGCTGCGGTTACTGCAATGGGCAACAGAGCCAAAGCAATAAACAAAATGGTTTGAACCTCAAAGGTCACTGGTGTTGGGTGATTAATCTCAGTACCCCTAGCTCTAAAGAGATGGACAGTCTACTAGAGTTTTACTTGATTTGTAAAAGCAGAAAAGCTGTAGGTTTGCTCAATAGAAGTCTGGCTTGAATCACCACATTAGGAATTGGTGGCCCCTCAATCAATTCCTAGACTTCACAGATCCAGAGCCCTTTAAGTGACAAGATGGCTGAGTCCTCTTGAGGACGTGCTGTTTAGGCAGTATAAAACGTATGCTGTCATCCCTAGATATCTTCAGGGGATTGGTTCTAGACCCCGACAGATGCCAAAATCTATGGATGTTCAAATCTCCTGTATAAAATGGCAAAGTATTACCATACATCTTATGCACATCCTTTCATATATTTTAAATCATCTCTAGATTATTTACAACACCTGATACGATGTAAAGGCTATGTACACAGTTATTATACTATATATTTTATTTGTATTATATTTATTGGTGTATTGATACTTTTTATTTTATTTTTTCAAATATTTTTAACTCACAATTGGTTGAATCCATGGATGCAGAACCCACAGACATGGAAGGTTGACTGTATTATAAATCATCTTCTTAGCCTTTCTTCTAACAATAGGCATATAACCCAGCTCGCCAGGGTTGATCATTGTTTTTCCATCTAAATCTTAACTATCTAGCTAATCATTGCCTGGTGCAGATTCCACCAGGCCAAGAAGGTGAACACAAGTTCCCTTAAAACTGGGCCCCATGACATGGCAATACAGTCAACCATCCATGTCCGTGGGTTCTACATGGCATCCACAAGATTCATACTGGACTGACCTTGCCCCATCAGCCTACCCCACCTTGTCTCTGCCTCTTCTCCCCCACATCTCCCTATTTCATCATTCTTCTCTTTTACTTCTGCCCTGTTTCTACCCTCTAGGATTTTGTCTGTCAATCCAGTTAGTAGTTGTCCTGGATGAGGAGAGCCTTTCCATATTTGGAATTGAGAAGGTACAAACATGGTAACTAGACCACCAATGTCATGTTCTCATCATCCACAACTTTATGTCCCATCCCAAAGTAAAGATACCTAATAAGAACCTTCCAAGCTGTGCAGGACTTGCGGGCCCTGCTGTAGGCTTCTTAAAGAGTTGGCATCACATCTGACTCATGAGGGAGCTGGTTCCTAGAAGAGCTCAGGAAATGTGTCCTGAATGAATGGATGAAGATTCATTCTCAACCTTGTTGAAAATGACTATTGAGATCACTACTTAGGGCACCCGAACAGTACATTTTAGGAGCTGGAGAACCCCAACTCCAGACCTTCTATGAAAAGACATAGTCTGTGTACTTTCTAGAACAAGCTAGAAAGGCATGTGCTTAGGTTCACAGTGAGGCTATACAATGACAGTAAAGTGAAGTTTCAGGCCACCCATTTGGGCCCTCGGTAAGAGACTTCTATAATGTGAATCTTTTATGTAGTTGAGGAAGTATCTCTTGCAGGATCACACACCTTCATTTGAGCTTTTTTGGAATTATATATTTTTCATTTTCATATATATTTCATATTTTTCACTTGCTATACATATTATAAATGAAAATTTTGATAAATGTGTATAATTAAAATACATATGCAGCATATATATCCATCTTCCTTCTTAACCAGAGCTTACATAATTCACTATTTTGAGCATCAAATTATGGGTATCAAATGTGGTTTAGTGTAGTATGGTTTGGTCCAGTTCTTGTGGCAATTCAATAATGTCTACAAGTTAGTCAAGAGTGACACTGTGTTTCAAAGAATGATTTCAAAGCTAGGTACTAGAATGAACTAAATGTTCGCCTAATTCTTCATGTTCAGAGGAACAATTTAAGAAATATATCTATGATATGCCCACTTTATGTCAGGCTGAGTACAGAGGAACGGTAAGATCTCAAGAGAGCTCTCGGTCCCTGTGGAAGCTCCTTTAAGAGACAGAGAATGAGGGCGGCACCTGTAGTTCAGTGAGTAGGGCAATGGAGGGTGGCAGGTTCAAACCCAGCCCCAGCCAAACTGCAACAAAAAATAGCTGGGCGTTGTGGTGGGTGCCTGTAATCCCAGCTACTCGGGAGGCTGAGGCAAGACAATCGCCTAAGCCCAGGAGTTGGAGGTTGCTGTGAGCTGTGTGATGCCACAGCCCTCTACCAAGGCAGTAAAGTGAGACTCTGCCTCTACCAAAAAAAAAAAAACCGAGGATGAAAAGGCGTCCTGGTGGGAGCCTTCTCTCTACAGTCAGCTTGTCCTCTCCCTCATCCAAATTGAATCACAACCAAGTGTCTTTCCCAAGGTTCTTTTCCACTGTTCTGTTTTTCTTGGAGAAAAAGATTTTGTGTCAGCAGCAGCAGCACCAGCAACTCTTTGGATGTGTTGAGGACTCATGCAAATCAGTGATCTGGCACCAGTTTACTGATTCTTTGGTCTGATTATTTATTATTTATGAAGTGTGGTAAGTGCAGATGGCATTTTGCAAAGCATGGAACTCTGAAAATGAAACCCCAGCCTCAAGGCGTTGACTGTCTGATTTAGACATAAACAAAGCACTGAATAAACAGTGAAACATCTAGTTGAGTTGATGTGCTGGAAAGGAGGAAAAAACTGGGAGAGCGAGAGAAGTGAGTTTTATGAAGGGATTTGAAGGATGAGAAAAGAACATGAAACATGTGAGCTATTTCAAGAGACATACGAGAAAGTTACCAAACCAAGGGGTTAAAAACGAAACAAAAGGAGCATTGAGGAGAAAATCCCAGGAAAAGAAAGAACTCAAAGAGATTTTCTGCTCCTACCTTTGGTTGGAAAGATGAGAGGCAGGGCTGCCCACGGGAAGAAAGGTAACAAGGTCATGGGCTAGTGTTTAGTTTCTAACACTAAGAGAGGAAAAGAAAAAGATGACAACTGGAAGTGTGAGAAGACTGGGAGAAAATCTAAAGAAGAAAGGAGAAAAATGGAGAGCTCAGTGATGAGGTTTTAATATGGGTCAAAAGAGCCAGCCACATCTGTCATCTGGGCCATCTGCCCCTGATTTTGACTTTTTAGGCTCAGAGACTTTCTCTTACTGATTTATTCAGAGACAATCATACTGTCAGTATCTTACTCAAACTCATAAAATTTACAAAGGCTGTTATATAAACAGGAATTTAGACATTTTGATTCAGAGTAAGTGAGTTGGTAAACAAAGATAAACCATGCAAGCAATAAGCATAAGAGAGGTAGACTGGCTATATTAATATCAGATAAAAAATACTCTTCAAGACAAAATGGGTCATTTTGTAGTGATAAGAGTCTATTTATCATAAAGAAGATATAAATAATAAACGTGTTATGCATCTAAGAACAGAGTTTCCAAACACACAAAGCAAAACATGGAAAGAGTTAAAGGGAGAGATCATTAAGTCCATGGTGACAGTTGGAGATTTTAACACTCTTTTCTCAGCATTTGATAGGACTAGACATAAAAAAAAAATAGTAAAAGATTTTATATATATATATATATATATTTTTTTTTTTTTTTTTTGAGACAGAGTCTCACTCAGCTAGGTAGAGTGCCATGGCATCATAGATCACAGCAACCTCAAACTCTTGGGTTCAAGCGATCTTTTTGCTTCAGCCTTCCAAGTAGCTGGAACTATAGGCACTTGCCACAATGTCCAGCTAGTTTTTCTATTTTTAGTAGAGATGGGGTCTCACTCTTGCTCAGGCTAGTCTTAAACTCCTGAGCTCAAGCAATCCACCGTACCTTGGCCTTCTCTAAAGACGTATTAATAGATGATTTAAACAGTACTATTAACAACCTTGGCCTAATTAATATATCAGAATACTTCTGAATATCTACAGAACACACATTCTTTTCTAAAACGGGTGATACTGGTCGGGCATGGTGTCTCATGCTTTTAATTCTAGCAGTATGGGAGGCTAAGGCGGCTGGATTGCTTGAGCTCAGGAGTTCAAGACCAGCCTGCGAAAGAGCAAGACCCTACTAAAAAGAGAGAAACTATCCAGGGGCCTGTAGTCTCAGGTACCTGGGAGGCTGAGGCAAGAGTATCACCTGAGCCCAGAAGTTTGAGGTTCCTGGAGGTACAGAGCCAAAGCAGCTAGTCTGAGGCTACAGAGTAAAACTCTGTATCCAAACAATAAAATAAAATAAAAGGGTGATACTTCTGATCTCAAAACGTACAGGTTACCTGAATAATTTATGCCCACACAACAGCAGAGTAATTTCAATGTCATCCAAATCTTAAGGTCCCTGCATCAAAATTACATTGTAAGGCTCAGTGCCTGTGGCTCAAGCGGCTAAGGCACCAGCCACATACACCTGAGCTGGTGGGTTCGAATCCAGCCCAGGGGCCTGCCAAACAACAATGACAGCTGCAACCAAAAAATAGCCAGGCGTTGTGGCAGGCACCTGTAGTCCCAGCTACTTGGGAGGCGGAGGCAGGAGACTCGCTTGAGCCCAGGAGTTGGAGGTTGGTGTGAGCTATAATGCCATGGCACTCTACCCAGGGTGACAGCTTGAGACTCTGTCTCAAAAAAAAAAAAAATTACATTGTAATTTACCTTACATTTGCTGCAGTCTTTGATTTTTGAGTAGTGATTCTGACTTCTTTGCAAGATTTGAAAAATATTCTCTTCTGTCAAATCAATAAATTTTCTTTGGGGCTATTTTCAGAGACTGTATTGCTGATATTAACTTCAATGCTATAAACAGAGAAAATTCATTCTCTAGCCTCTCTCTCCAGCACTACCACAGCACATTTCATACTTAAAGCCTAGAAGACATAGATCTCCCTTCTCCACCCCCAAACTCCCAAAGAACCTCTTTAAGCCTGATTCCATTTCCTCATGTTTACCTCTTAGGACTGTAGTGAAGTTCAATAGAAAAGGTTTTTATAAACCATAACATAAAGGAACATATAAATATCATAGAGCACTATATGTGTGTATACGTGTGTGTGCATGTGCACATGCTAATACTAGTTGGGTTACCTATAATCCTAAGAAAGGGAAACTGAGGCAGACAGTCTAGTGTGAACAGAAATCGTATGATGGGAGAAGGAAGTAAAGCTTTGAGGGTTTATTCCAAAGTAAAACCTGTAAGAATCTTAGATTTCATTTTGCATCAAAAATTATAAAAATCCTTTTATCATAAGGACACTTGCACTAGACTGTTTATCACAGATCAATTTATAATCGCCAAAATGTGGAAACAGCCTAAATGCCCACCAACCCAGGAATGGATTAACAAGCTGTGGTATATGTATACCATGGAATACTATTCAGCCATTAAAAAAAATGGAGACTTTACAGCCTTCGTATT
This sequence comes from Nycticebus coucang, assembly GCF_027406575.1. Lineage (NCBI taxonomy): Eukaryota > Metazoa > Chordata > Mammalia > Primates > Lorisidae > Nycticebus > Nycticebus coucang. Next base: position 62,173,597 of record NC_069795.1, read on the forward strand.
AACCTGGATGGAAGTGGAAGACATTATTCTTAGTAAAGCATCACAAAAATGGAGAAGCATGAATCCCATGTATTCAGTTTTGATATGAGGACAATTAATGACACAGTGGGGGTGGGAGAAGGGGAGAGCAGAGAGAGAAAGAAGGAGGGGGAGTGGGGAAAAGGAAGAGCAGAGAGAGGGAAGGAGGGAAAGGGTGGGGTCTTGGTGTGTGACACACATTTTGGGGGCAAGGCACAATTGTAAGAGGGACTTTACCTAACAGGTGTAATCAGTGTAAACTGATTTCTTGTACCTTCAATGAATTCCCCACAATGGAAAAAAAATTATAAAAATATAGTATGCACCTTTTTAAGTTTGCACAAGAAAGAGATAAGGGGAAACGTTAGGCACAAAGTTAAAAACAAGCTGTTGGAAATCTAGTTGAAGAACATGTTGGATGACGTTAATCTTACAGAAACATTGGTGGGTTTCAGCCTACAAACGACAGAGGCGAGTAATTCAGACAGTGCTGAGTAATCTTGCAGATTTAATTTCTCTAAACCTGTTTCTCCATCTGAAAAATGAGGGTAATAATAAATGCCACCCACCACCCTCCTGCAGCTTAATTAATGTTTGTGTATGCTTTGAGCAATTTGGAAGGACAAGTTTTTTATGAATATAACATATAATTTAGAAAAGTAAAAGAACATGATCAGCCAAGAGTTGGATTGTCTCCCTCTGCATAGCCTCTTAATGAGATTCCTCTTTTTGTCTTATAAGGGAAGAAAACCAAGAAAGGAGATGACTAATCCCACAGACTAATCTCTCCCCTTATGTTCTCTGGACTCATGCTTGTCTCCTAAAAGAGTATGTTGGAATTTTGTCGTTCAGATTTCCTCGTCGGTATAAATACATTCTTTCCTAGAAATATAATAGTGAAAGATGAAGGCTGTGGTTTTTTGAGGAGCTGGCTCTTGGCCCAGCAGGCAGATGTTCTGATCCCTTGCTCTCTACCTTGGACCTTGTGCAAATCACACTGCTGTTCAACTTCCTTTCCTCATCTGTACAATTGGGATAAAAATGCCACTCTCTGGGAGGTCAAGTGAAAATTAATTAGCTGTGTTTTCTTTAAGTTCATCTTCATTGATATTTGAGCTCTCTGTGGGTCATTAGCAGGAACAACACTCTTAGACACTACTTCTATCCCATGACCACAAGATTCTTAATGGAAATGAATATGAAAGGGTCTGGGAAATTTACTGATCATTAGAGTTTAGGATTTGGTGACAGTTCCTGAGCTTTGTATTTAACAAAGACACAAGAGACCTTTGCCAAATCTATTGGCTCCTTTCAATGATCCTTTCATTAAGAACACCAAAAACTAAGGTGGGTTTTTTTCCCTGTTTTTTCCCTTCCTCTGTGTTGCCATTTCTCTCTGAATCTGGGTTTCACTCTGTCTCACTCTCACCCCCTCTCATTTTCTTAAGATTTAGCAACATTTGAAAATGGAGTTTAGCCATGATATGATAACAAAGTTAGGATCCTTGCAGCCTCATTGGGAAATACAATTCTTTTAAGCACAACTGTCGTCAAAGTCATCAGCGCCCTTCTCCCCTTGCCTCCTTCCCATTGAGTCACAAACAAGATACAATGTTTTTCTCTTCCCTCTCCAGTCCCCTTGTTGGGGGAATTGTTCTCTCCTTCCTCCTTTCTGTGAGGCCTGCTCCATCCAGGACACAGGGGCTGCCACCGCTGCCACTACCGTCATCGGCCCCCCTCCCCCAGCAGACAGAAAGGCTAAAATGTCAAAAGATGCATCGGTTGCCTCCGACAAAAGTGCAGATCGGCTCTGAAAGGAGATAAATATGATAGGGCCACAATAATAACAGCGCGCGCTTGTTAACTACGCTGATCCTGCGGGGGGCCTGGGTGGGAGGACAGGCGTGGCCAGGGCAGGAGCCCCCGAAGGGGACGGGGGCGGGGCGGCCCTCGGGCGGTCACCATCAATTATACCGGCCGGGTTGGTTTTATTTTGTGAGGTCTGAACTGAGAGGCTCAGCTGATGGGGGAAGGGGGGTGCGTAGGGGGAGAATAAGGGATTTTACCCAAACCAGTGACTCTGAAAGGAGGTCTTGGGCTCCATTGACGAGGCCTTGGCAGGAGAGCTTGAAAAGAGGGTCTTTGGGTTATGAGAGGGAAAGGGGAGGTGGGGGTAGGGGCTGGGGACATTTTGAGGTGGGTGGGGTAGGGGCAAGGAGGAGAATAGCGGAATAATGGGAAAGCCCAGGCCAGCTCCTGCGCTCTCATTTCTCACAATGAGTCCCATGTGGTTCTCTTTATCTCAGCCTTTCAGCAGTCAATAGAGGGAGCTTTTTTATTTTCAACTCTTAAGTCTACAGCCACCCCACCCTCAACATACACACACCCAGACAAGTGTGGGACCGTCAGCCAGGCGTTAGGAACGTCTGAAAAGTTATTTCCTCCGCACAGATTTGCTGGGGTTTCCACCTGCCTGCCAGACCTGTGCTCCCGGGCGTTCGCTCCCCGCCCCCACTCTGCCTCTCTCCGCCTCTTCCCCTCTCCTGGGTTGGACACCCCCTCCCTCCTTCGTGGATGCCTCAGGAACTAGAAGGGGGAGGAGGTCCTTGATTCTTTTTAGAAAGACATGAGTCATATGATGACAGGTAAAGTGGAGACCCACGATGGAAGGATGGCAATTTGCAACCCCACCTCGCCCCCAATAAAAGCAAAAATAAAAGATTAGAGCAAGCCCAAGTTAGAACATTAGACCGGAAAAGAACAAACAAAAAAATATTTTGATGGTGGACTTCTCCGAAATGGTAAGTCCACAAAAGGACAAATCCTTTCCACTTTGTTCCTAAGTCTGTGATTGAAGCAGCCTCTGAACTTGCTCAGCTTGATAGAAAATAATTAGTCTATTTTTCAAATAATATTGTTATGTCTTCTCATAGGGTGTCTGAGTTTGAATAGATACAGCATTCTTATCCAGGGTTGGAAGCTTTTAAAAACAGATTTCAGGCCTCACCTCAGCAAGAGTCTGATTCAGTAGCTGTGAATGGGGCTCAGGACGTGTGTGTGTGTGTGTGTGTGTGTGTGTGTGCGCGCGCGTGTGTGTGTGTGTGTAAAAGAGAGAAAGAGAGAGAGACAGAGGGAGATTGATCTTTTTGTATACCTCCATTTGAAAGTCTCAAGACCAAGTAAGGTGTTTTCCTTCAGTGGCATTAAAGAGGAATTAATCAAAAAACAGTCACTAGTCCCATTCCCCGGCAAATGTCTGACTACTTGAGCCACATCCATCTCTGCTGTCAAGCATTATGACTGGATGAAAGAGAAAGGAAGGAAGAAATAATCATTTTCATTACCAAGAAATGAAGATAAGGATAAGGTAAGAATAACTGAAAATGACAATAACACCAAGCAGTGGCTTCGTGCCAGGCACTTTTCCTACAAGGATTATTTCTCCATTGGACTCAGTTGCCTCAAGCAACTTGCTGAAGGTCACATACCCGGTAAGGGGCAGAACCAGAATTCCTCCCCGGCTTGAATGAACTGAACAGCAAGTGCTGACCTGAGGAAGACGCCAGGAATGGGGATAGGAGTGAGGGATCCACCCAGAAGCAGACTGCCCTATAGCCAGAGGCTCCCGGAGGTGCTCATGTGCCCAATATCAGTGGGCTATACGGTGTCTGTGGCTGTTGCCGTCTCACCAAGGACTCCAAATTTGTCCTCCTCTTTCACAAATCCTGTGTCTCCTAACCTAGTTTGTTGTGTTGAACAAAGTATTCCACACCAGGCACAGAAGGAGGATGAATATTGCTCTCTTATTTTTCTGAATAGGAACACGGGTATAGCATTCAGGTCTCCCTCATATGATAAGAAAATCACAGCTACTCTTTCCTTGGCTCCATTTCCAGTCTCTTGAAAGTGTAGCTGAGTGGTCTGGCTGTGAGGATTGGGAAGGATATAAGGAAGGCAAAAGAGGGGACAACTCCTGTCCTGCCACTTTGGCAACTCTTAACTGACTTTGCTCCAATCAACTCTTGACAGTGTTAAAGTCGTGTTTCTAATGCATGAAGTGGATGCTCTTAGAGGTGGTTCATATGGGTTTATCTCCTCTCCCCGACTACAGTAACACCCCACAGAGGGCAGGAACCCTGCTTTGTACTTCTCTATACTGAGACCTCATGCCCAATGCTGAGCTCTGTAAGTTATTGTCCTTCAGTTGGTTGGCAGTAAGTGCCTTTTTATTTATTTATTTATTTTGCAGTTTTTGGCTGGGGCTGGGTCTGAACCCACCACCTCCAGTATATGGGGCCGGCGCCCTACTCCTTGAGCCACAGGCACCACCAGGCAGTAAGTGCCTTTTAAATTGAAATGCTCGGGGTTGAAACAGCCTCTCAGTTGTTCTTGGTCACCATTCTCACTCATCCTGCGTGACAGTGTCTCATTCTCCCAGACATGCATTAGTATTGACCTCAGGTGGACTCTCTGGACAACCACTTCAGTGCTGCCTTTATCAACACGCCACTTTATCTTCCCCTCTCTGTTGTGTTGATTCCACAGCCCTGAGTCATGTCCACTGTCTGCTGTCTCTGGGTCTGTGTTTGTGCTAATGTGACAAATACATGCTCATCTCAACTGCTATTTGGCAATGCTTTATGTTCACCTTTTGCCAACTTCCTAATATCCTAATCAGTCCAAACATTCTCCATTCTTCTGCTTTACCTCCAGTTTCCAACTTATTTTATCTTTCCCCTAAAGAGAATTCATAAGTTCTCACATTGTTAATGACTTGCTTGTTCCTTAATCTCCTGTCATCTGGTTCCCACCCTTCATTTTGTGTTGTCCACACTGGAAAAGGCACCCAGAACCTTGAAAAGGCAATGGTTTTTTTGAAGCCTTTGATACTGTGGGCCACTACCTGGTCCTGACACTTCCTCTCGCTATTGCTTCTTTAATACTCTGTGGGCCTCTGGTTCTTCTACTAGTCCTGTTTCACCATCCAGGCTCTCCCAGGATTCAGTCTCTGCATGTGTATCCTTAGAGACGACTTTCACCCTCATAGCTTCAGGTAGGACCACCTGTAAGCCAGGTCAAGCTTCCAATTGTCTAATGGATTTTTCCATTTGTCTACCCTACTATTACATAAAATTTAAGATATATCAAATTGAATTTATTTTCCCCTGAAAACCTTGTTCATTTTCCTCTACTAGCTTCAAGGTTCAATTTCTCTGCCCAACCAATAATTAGAATATTTCATCAGTCACGAAAATCTATGATTTCTTCATCACTACTCTCTAGCCTATCTCTTCATTTCCCTCTGCCACTACCCTAATTCTGGCCTTTATCTCCCACACATGGACTATTGAAATTAATCTGGTAAAATACTTCCGAAGAATAGAATGTATTCCTCAACTCAACACATCTAGTAGTTCCCCGTTACTGACAGAATGAAGTCGAGACTTCTTAGCCAAATGTTTAATACCTTCCTTACTATTTTTTCTTTTTTGGAGACAGAGCCTCACTCTGTCACCCTAGATAGAATGTCATGGCATCATCCTAGCTCACAGCAATCTCAATTTCTTGTGCTCAGTGATCGTCTTGCCTCAGTCTCCCGTGTAGCTGGGACTACAGGTACCCACCACAATGCCAGGCTATTTTCAGAGACAGAGTCTCACTCTTGCTCAGGCTGGTCTCAAACTCCTGAGCTCAAGCAGTCACCCACCCCAGCTTCCCAAAATGCAAGGATTGCAGGCATGAGCCGCTACGCCAGCCCTTACTATAATTCCAGTATTATTGTTCTTACCATTTTTTCCTCTATTTGCCTTAAACAAACAAATGAATTCAATGACGCTGTTCTGCTCCTAAGTTTCCAGACACTTTCCGTTATCGTCCTTCCACCCACCTGGGAAATCTTTCTTGCATATTCCCTTTCCTCTTGGCCTAACCTTCCTTCAAATCTAGCTCAAATTCTACCTTTCAGAAAAGTTCCTTGATCATCTCAATCTAAATTAATCTTGTTTTCCCATAAGCTCTCTGCAGTTTATGAAATTATGTAAATTACATTTTATATGTTAAATTATTGCCTAATTTTTCTTCTGTTATTTTTCTAACTAGATGTTTGCTCCTTTTGGATCTGGACTCCTGCTGGCATCTAGCACAGACTTAGTAAAGCTACCTCTCCTCTTCTTTCTATAATTTAGGAATACAAGTTGCCTCTGTAAACTGAGTCTCAAGCCTATGTGTTTTAACACCTTGGGCAGGGTTAACTGTGTGCAAGTATGGATATTTTTGTTGTTCTTCTTTCTGAACAATATCTTGTTTATTGGCTACCTTTGTGTCTTAGTCCTTCTGTGCTGTATAACAGAACCCTACAGACTGGGTAATTTATAATAAACATTTGTTAATATTTATTGGCTCACAGTTCTGAGTGTAGAAAGCCCAATATCAAGATGGGGTTGGCTCACCGCTGGTAGCTCAATGGTTAGGGCACCAGCCGCATACACTGAGGCAGGTGGTTTCAAACCTGGCCCGGGCCTGTTAAACAACAATAACTGCAACAACAACAACAAAAATAGCTGGGCATTGTGGCAGGCACCTGTAGTCCCAGCTACTTGGGAGGGTATGGCAAGAGAATCGCTTAAGTCCAAGAATTAGAGGTTGCTGTGAGCTGTGTGATGCCACGGCACTCTAAGGAGGGTGACAAAGTGAGACTCTGTTTCAAAAAAAAAAAAAAAAAGGTGTGGTCATCTGGAGAGGGTCTTCTTATTGCATAACATGGCAGAAGGCAAAGGGAGAGAAGAGGACCAAACTTATCCTTTCATGACACCATTAATCCCACAATGAAGGCAGGGTTCTTGTGACCTAATCATCTCTTAAAGATCTCACCTCTTTTTTTTTTTTTTTTGTAGAGACAGAGTCTCACCGTACCGCCCTCGGGTAGAGTGCTGTGGCGTCACACGGCTCACAGCAACCTCCAACTCCTGGGCTTAAGTGATTCTCTTGCCTCAGCCTCCCGAGTAGCTGGGACTACAGGCGCCCGCCACAACGCCCGGCTATTTTTTGGTTGCAGTTTGGCCGGGGCTGGGCTTGAACCCGCCACCCTCGGCATATGGGGCCAGCGGCCTACTCGCTGAGCCACAGGTGCCCCCTGATCTCACCTCCTAATATTGTTACAATGGCAATTTAATTTCAACGTGAGTTTTAGAGAGAATAAACATTCAAACCATAGTTCCATGAAACTGTATGAACCTCACCTTATCACATTTTGCCTTTTCTTTGGCAGATTAGAAAAGGAGAAGCAAGGTAGATAGCCAGTTGCATTCTCTTCCAAGTCACCTCATCTGTCACACCATGGCCTGTTTCTTCCCTTATTTAAAGCAAAAAAGAAAGAAAGAAAAAAGGAAACAAACACACTTTTTAAATAGAATCTAATTTAAGAAGTATGTAGCATGGAAAAAAATGGAAATTTACACTAGACAAACAGCTTTAGTGTATCTAGGTCATGAGTTAATTTATATTGCCAAGCACCTTCTACACTCGTTTACCTAAAAGGAAAGATCCAAGAACCATAGATATAAATATATCTTTTTTTCCATATATGTAGAACCAGAATGTTTATTAATGGAGTTTGTGCTTCTTTAATTGAAGTTAGAGTCAATCCATCTTTGCAAAGCCCTCTCCATTCCTGGCCCAGACAGTGAAGTGTTGCCTTGGTACTCTATAGGCAGATCAGCAACAGCGGCATCGCCTGGGAGCTTATTAGAAATGGAGCTTCTGGACCCTCCTCTGCATCAGCATTTTAACAATATTGCCCAGTAATTCGCATGCATATTAAAGTGTAAAAAGCACTCAAGTAAGGCAAATTTGGTAACAAGACATCCTTGGAAATTTATCTCAGATGGCCTTGATATGAAGCCTGATGATTCTGTAGGGATCTTAAAGCAGTATGTGGCTGCTGGTGACAATTTAAAGTAGCTGCAGTTTGCAGACTAGAGTCTGGGGCATTATTGGGCACTGTCCTCACAATAGTGCCCCAGACTGCAAGAGCCCTGAAATACATGCCTGCAGCCTTACCTCTGGACTCAGGAAATCCCTCCGTGACTCACATTCCACCGTCTCGCCTCATCATCTTCCCATCGTGGTGCTGCCCTCTTCCTGGGCTTCTCCCTTTGCCTGCCTCTCAATGCCTGGATGAGACAGGTTGGAGTGTTCCCTGCTACTGTCCTGGGGTGACTCTTCTTCACATCCTGCACTAGGCCAGGCTCCCGGGAAGGAAGGAACTAGAACTATGTATCACACAGTCATGAATTGCCCCAGATGGCGTTTTTCTCTGCTGTGTCATCTTCCATTGTGTTTACTCTGTCAACTTTCTCAGACTCATCTGGAGAAATATAATTACTTTAATCACTGTATTTTTTTATTTTCTATTAGAGTCTGTTATTTTTCCTTTCAGCTTTTTGTAAGTGTATCTTTCCTTTGAGGTTGTAAGAAAAACCTGATATTCTATACAAGAGCAAAGACAGCAGACCAGAACAGGCAAACCATTTTGGTGTGATGCTAGTTCCTTGCAATCCTGAGAACAACCAACGGCCTTAATATTTTTTATTCATTCATTTATTTTCAACAAATACTATTGAGCTCTTTGTGCCAGGTGTTATTCTATGGAGTGCAAGGACGTTAGAGAACAAAACAAAGTCATTTGTCTCCATGAAGACTCATGCTAATGGGAGAAAAAGTCAAAAACCCTGTAGACATGTAGATAAATAATTGTATTTCTGATAATGAGTTGGGCTCTAAAGAGAATAAAATAGAGTAATGGGAAGGAACAAGTGCGTGTGAGATGTGAACCCTTTCACTTGAGAAGTCAGGGAAGAACTCTTGGTTTTGGTGGCATTGGAGCTCAGATGTAAATGAAGAGATGAGATGGAGGCAGCTATTCAAATATCAAGGACAGGTGCTCCAGGCAATGGGGAGGGCAAGTGCAAAGGTCGTGAAGCTGGTCCTGTTAGGGTAAGTATTTGGAGTGCATAGGGAAGGGGAGAAAGAGAAAAGACAAACACATGAAACGAAATTCCTGGTCTCAAGTCTCTGTAGTAAATAGAATATTCCAGGCATGAATAAGAGGAAGGAGAAGGGGAAATGTTGGAGAATAGAGTAGAGAAAGCCAAGAGGTAGAAAAAGACAGAAGCAAGACGTGGGAATGGTAGGGGATGGCCAACCACAGTCCACTGCCCAAGGCCCTGGCCAACACCAGTGCAGTGAGCTCCCCACCCAGGTCTATGAACAAAGAAAGGGTGTTTCTTCTTTGGAGGGAGGAGAGCAACAGAAGGAAAGTATACTAATAAGACAGAGGCAAAAAAGGCACTTAGTAACAAGAAACCTAAGGAGAGAGAGGAATCAGATTCTAGCAAAGATATAAGTTGGAAATTTAAAGCTCTGTTATTTTCAGAGGTTATAAGGGCAGTTCAGAGCCTCCTGCTCAGGGAGTTCTCACAGTCCTGTGTGATACTCACACAGACAGTCAGTGTATGAATATATGAGTGTGTGTGTATATAGTGTGTGTTGGGATCATGGGGGGTGCCAGGGCAGAGGGAAAGAAAGAAGGAAAGGCCATTAAAAGCCTTGCTGAGAAAGGTATTTCTTGTGGACAAAAAAGAATCAGGCCCCTCGCTCCCTACTGAGCCCATTTCTCCTGCCTTTGCCCGAGCTGTCAGGCATGAATCCCTGTAGCATTCCGTAACTAATTGACAGTAATGGGGGCCATTGGGAGTCTAAGAATACACGGCATTACCCGGCATGCATTGGAAGGAAGGGGGGCTGCCTGGGGGCAGCTGTGGAGAAAATAAAAGACTGTCTTTTAAACTTCTTTTTCTTTACTTGAAGGTAGACGTAGGGAGGAGTAGGTTTAGGCAAGCTTCTACTCTAGCCTAAAAGTAAAATGTTAGAAATCTTGTATCTTAGCCTGAGCTAATATCCCAGGATACTGTGTCTGCCACACAGAAGAAACAGATGGAATTTCAATTAACCCCAAGGTCCCCTGTGAAATCTATATTGTACCCTCTGGATTTACAACATATTGTAATATATGACTGCAGGCTCTGGGATTCCATCGCAAATCAACCCTCTTTATTCCAGTGATTCAGAAAACTACTACAAAAGCCCACTTCAGAATCAAAAGTGGCCAACTTCTAACAACTTCATCCTCAGATCTGAAATCCAGTTTTAATCTTATAAGAGATTTTATGTATTAAGCAGTCTCATGTTTTTTATAAGAGGGGACTTTTCTTTCTTCTGTTAATGATGATATTTACACACTAAAACTGTTTATGTGAAAAACAGAATTGGGAAAAGTTACACTGTTGTCATACCTTGAGGAATGATGTACCACACTTATCTTCCAAAGATTTTTATGTTTTAAAAATTCATACCTGTGTACCTTTAATACACAGATATTATTCAGAATAAAAATGAAAGAAGTTATCTCTGTTATAACTATCACATGAAGTTGTAAATTTGGTGATGATTAAAAAAATTCCAAGTTGTTTTTCAAAATCAGAATTGTTCATAAGCTACCTACTAACTTAGGGCCCTGCCTTTTATTTTATTATTGGCCTTGCCTTTCTACATTTATTCTTCATTTCAAAAATAATATTTGCATAAATATTCAGCTTCTCACACCCACAAAAATTTTCAGAATTAATTTCAGCTTTTTGATATTCAGTATAAATTTTCTGCTCATTTTTCTTACATGGCTACGTTTCTCTAAAATTGCACTTCAGCTCAAATCTTTCATCACCTTCTGCAGAGATAAATTTCCCCAGGCAATGGTGTGGCCTTTGCAGGGTTCTTTGCTCCCCAAGTTGTTGCTATGTCATTTTATGGAAGATTTGCCTCTGAACTCCTGGGGAATATCTCTAGGAAATAAGCCAACTTCTCATACTTTGAGAAAAATGATTTTGGAGAACTGAAATGTGTCTTTTTGAAAGAAGATTAGAGATTGATGTGAAAGGATCCCCTTCGTTCCAAGGTAACCATGAGGACCTGAGGTCCCTGGGGCTGTCCTCAGAAACACAATCTGTTGGGCTCATAGATGTTGAAAGCTGGAAGGGGTAAGAAGAGCCATTATTCGGGCAGCTGAGATATTATTTGTCTCCACTTTACAGTTTAATGGAAGCAAATAAGGCAGTTGCTGTGATGTTGCTCTCCAGCCAGCACTTCTTTTCCTCCACCAAATGCACAGCCTTGGAGGAACAGCAGCATCTCACTACCTCCACCTTTGTGTGGTAGGCTGGCAGGGCCATTCCACAGCAAGGGCATCCCTCCCGGATCAGGTGGAGACCCTTGGTGCAGCACAAGGACTGGGATCATAATTTCCAGGGAAAGTCAAGGAACTGGTCAATATGCAGGTTTGGAACATTGTCTCAAAGGGTGAAAGAGGGTTCTTCAGTGGAACAATCCCACTTACTTCTAACAAGGTTGGTTTATCCCTTTAACCCATCCTTAAATCAGAAAAAAGAAATGTGATAATTTTAAGTAGGCCGAACATTTGCCTATTTTGGACATCTTAATGTCAGGCAATCAAAGGTCATTTTGAGGTAATTATTAAAGTTTATTTCTTCCTCTTAACAAAAACAGAAATTTGTTATTAAACCCAGACTAACATTCATTTAACCTTCTCATTCCCATCCCAGATATCATTTATTTTGGAAAGAGAAAACATGTGGTTACTTAAAAATAATATACCAACTAAATGTTAAGAGTGACTGGGGTTTTGTTTGTTTTCTTAACCTTTTGTGTGTGTTTATTACATATGAATAATAAAAGTCTGTCTTCTATAGTACTTACCATGTCCCAAGCACTATTCTAAATGCTTTATATGCATTCTTTGTCTAATTATCACAATGCTCTATGAGGTATTATTACCCTTCGTTTCAAAAGAGAGATTACTAATGACATAACCAGTGTTCTAAGTACCTGTTTGTTAATCTTTGGAGGTTATGACCAGGCATTTGCTCCTTCAGAGAATTGAAAGTGACTTATCTTTCAAAGCACAATCAGCATGGTTTTTCCTTTTCCTCCCCTAATCCTCTCTTTCCAGTCTGCCCTGAACCCTGAACACTATTTATGACTTCTCATTTGAGGCTCCCTTAGTAAAGTTTGGCAACTTTACTTTCAGGCTTCAGGTTTTTATTTTTATTCTATTCATTTCATGTTTCAATACCTTCAAAAGTTAAGGCAAGATACAAGAAGAAGGAAAGGATAATATAGGAGGTATTCTAAGATCACCTGAAAAAATTCATAATTGAACCAAGTGGGAGGAAGTACATTGAATAACCGAATTGCAAAAAATGTGGTTGATAAAATTGTTTGCTGTCACTTTATTTTTTCCTTATGCTGTTTGTTTTTTCCCCTCTAGGTTTGTTTTACTAGTCTACCATGTTTTCTTCCTGAGACTCAAACAGTTTTTTCAAAAGTCTTCACCATTAGCCTTTCCCACAGGTATCTATTCCTTTCTCAATGCCAAGCCCTTGTTTGTTATCTTGGCTTGCAATTGTTCTCTGTTCATTTGCCCTATGCATATCTTAGCTTCAGAATCAGGTTCCAGAGAAAAGGGTGATTGTTTTTCTTTTCAGAGTCTGCACAGCCTTTTAGACAAATTTGTTGAGCTGAACTAGGGATGGTGCTTTATATAAATGCCATATTTCCCCGAAGTATGACTGCTAAGTATAAGAGCACTGAATTGATTAGGAAACCCGGCCAAGTAAATAAAATGTTACAGCTGGAATAGGAGAAAAGTTGGTCTAGATGGAGCCAGGTACTGGCATATAGAAAGATAACCTTAAGTCAGAAGCCCAGGCAGCAGCAGAGAAGAGCTGGAGTCAAGTTTAGACCCTCTGTGGCAGAGAGACTATATGAAGAAGACCATCGAGAAATTTAGAAGAGGGTAAGGTTACATCACAGAGGTAGATCAAGCTTCCTTTAAACCAAAGAAGAGAGAGTCTCTGTAGCATTGGTAGAGTCCAGGTAAAACGTCTGTGCTGAGAATAGAAAACATAACTCTGGGCCACAAGAGGTGAAGGTGTTCAAGAAAGGCTGAGTGACTTCCTGGGAAAATTTGATCCTGCTATTATGACTAAACTGAGTTCAGGGCCTCAGTTTTGTGATCTCTACATCTTTTCATCTGTTCTCTGCAGATTGCCCTTCTTATCATAGGAATGGGTTTTGGCCTTTATCCTCTTTGTCTGTGAAGGCTCCGAAGGACTCATTGTTTAAGGAGGATGAATTCTGCTTGTGAGAGCAGTCCTTGGGACTGTTCTGAGCTTGGGTTGCGGCACCATTGTAATGATGGTCTCTCAGGCCCAACAGTGTTACCATTTCATGCTATATTTTTTTCTATATACAGTCATACCTCAGAAATATTGCAGGTTTAGTTCCAGACCACTGCAGTAAAGTAAATATTACAACAAAGCAAGTCTTATGAATTTTCTGGTTTCCCAGTTATGTTTACATTATATTTTACTCCATTAAATGTAATAGCATTATGTCCAAAAAGTAATGTACATACCCTAATTTAAAAATACCTTATTGCTAAAAAATGCTAGCAATCCTCTGAGCCTTTAGCAAGTCATAATACTTTTGGGAGGGTCCTGACTAAATGTAGACAGGTGCTGACTGATCAGAGCAGTGGTTGTGGAATTTGGGGGTGGTTGTGGCAAGTTCCTAAAATAACAGTGAAGTTTTCCACATTTATTGATCCTTCATTCACAAAAGATTTCTTTATAGCATGTGTGAAAGATTTCATGTAGCATGTAGGTGCTGTTTGATGTTATTTTATCCACAGTAAAACTTCTTTCAAAATTGGCGTCTTCTCAGACTCTGATGATCAACTAAGTTTATGTAATGTTTTAAGTCCCTTGTTGATATTTTAACAATGTTTAAAATAATTGCAGCGTCTTCAACAAAGAGTAGATTTCTTCTCAAATACCCATTTTCTTTGCTCATCCATAAGAAGCAATTCCTCATCATTCAAGCTTTATCATGACATTCAACAGTTCAATCACATCTTCAGGCTTAACTTCCAATTCTAGCTCTCTTGCTATTTCTACGATATCTGCAGTTACTTCTTCTGCTGAAGTCCTGAGCCTCTCAAAGTCATTCATAAGAGTTGAAATCAACTTCTATGCCCCTGACCTCTTGCCATGAATCGCACATGTTCTTACTGGCATATAGAATGGTTTAATTTACTTTGTCCACATCCATGGGAGGAATGACTACCTATGGCAGCTATAGCTTTATGAAAGGTTTTTCTTTTTTCTTTTTCCTTTTTTTAAAGACAAGGTCTTTCTCTGTTGCATGGGCTAAAGTGCAGTGGCACCCTCATAGCTCATTGCAGCCTCAAACTCTTGGGCTTAACCAATCTTTCCTAATCCTTCCAAACAGCTGGGACTACAGGTATGTGCCACTATATGCAGCTAAGTTTGTTTGTTTGTTTTAAGAGATGGGCTCTTTATGTGTTGGTCAAGCTAGTCTCAAAGTCCTGGGCTCAAGCAGTTTGCCCACTGCCATCTCCCAGAGTTCTGGGACTGCAGGTGTAAACCACCATGTTTAACCTGCAAAAGGTATTTCTTAAATAATAAGACTTAAAAGTCCGAATGACTCCTTGATCCATGGACTCTAGAATGGATGTTGTGTTAGCAATCACGAAAACATTAATCACCTTACAGATATTCATCAGAGCTCTCAAAAACACTAGATGAATTGTCAATAAGCAGCACTATTTTGAAAGAAATCTCTTTGTTCTGAGCTGTAGATTTCAACAGTGAGCTTCAAACATTCAGTAAACCATGCTATGAACAGATGTGCTATTGTTCAGACTTTGTTGTTCCATTTACACAGCACAGGCAGAATAGATTTAGCACATTTCTTAAGGGTCTTAGGATTTTCAGAATGGTAAGTGAAATTGGCTTCAACTTAAAGTCACTGGCTGTTTTAGCCTGTAACAAGAGAGTCAACCTGTCTTTTGAAGCTTTGAAGCTCCTCTCTAGCAATGAAAGTCATCTTCTTTGAATAGAAGGCTGTTGCACATCTAGTGAAAATCTGTTATCTTAGCTAGATTTTTTGGATAACTTGCTGCAACTTCTACATCAGGATGTGCTGTTTTACCTGGCACTCTTGTGTTATGGAGAAGTGAAGCCAATCTGAGGATGTTAACCTACTGTACAATTGAATGACATTCCACCTATATGGCATTCTGGATAAGACAAAATTATGAAGACCTATCTCTGCTAACTTCCAGCTTTCCTCCTGAAGGTTCCTCATTTCTCTTAGCCTTCAGATAACTGAAAAGAATTAGAGCCTAGGCTTTGGGTTTAAGGGGATGTTGTGGCTGGTTTGATCTTCTATCCAGACTAAAGCTTTCTCCATTTCAGCAATAAAGCTATTTTGCTTTCTTATCATTTGTGTGTTCACTGCAACACTTTTAATTTCCTTCCAGAACTTTTCCTTTGCATTCACAACATGGCAAACTGTTTGACATAGAGACCTATCTTTCAGTCTATCTTCGATTTTGCCATACCTTTCTCACTAGCTTAATTATTTCTAGCTTTTGATTTAAAGTGAAGGAGGTGTGACTTGAACACTGAGAGGCCATTATAATGTTATTAATTGGTCTACTTTCAATATTATTGTATTTCAGGGAAGCCTGAGGAGAAGGAAAGAGATGGGGGAATGACCAATCAGTGGAGCAGTCAGAATACACATTTATGGGTTAAGTTTGCCATCTTATATGGGCACAGTTTGTGGCATCCCAAAACAATTACAGCAGTAGCAGGGAAGATCACTGATCACAGATCACTGTAACAGAGATAATAATCATGAAAAAGTTTGAAATTTTATGACAATTACCAAACTGTGACACAGAAACACTAAGTGAACACACAACATTAGAAAAAATGGCACCAATAGATTTGCTCAACTCAGGTTTGCCACAAGCTTTTAGTTTGTAATTTCAATTTGTAAAAAACATAGTATGTGTGAAGTACAATAAAGTGAAACACAATAAAACGAGTTGTGCTTATAGTAGCAAGCTACCTTTATGGCTTCAATCTTCCCTCTCATTAAGAATGATAAAATAAATTCGCATGTATTTAAGATCTTTGCAATAAACAGTCAACAAAGATGAAAGGAGGCCAAGGCGGGTAGATTGCTTGAGCTAAGGAGTTTGAGACCAGCCTGAGCAGAGTGAGAGCCCCTCTCTACTAAAAATAGAAAAACTAGCCAGGTGTCATGGTGGGCACCTGTAGTCCCAGCTACTTGGGAGGCTTAGGCAAGAGGGTGGCCTGAGCCCATGAGATTGAGGTTGCTGTGAGCTATGATACCACAGCATGTTACCCAGGGCAACAGAACAAGACTCTGAAAAAGAAAAAAAAAAAAAAGATGAAAGGGCTCTTTCTCTTTTTTCTTAAATGATATAGACTTTATTTTTAGAGTAGTTTTAGGTATACACAAAAATTGAACAAAAAGTAAAGAATTCTCATATACCTCCTCATCCTCCCCATTCCCCCAATCTTTCCATCCACAGTTTTTCCTATTATTAATATCTTGTGCTAGTGTGATATATTTGGTAGAAAAGATGAGCCAATATTGATACATTATTATTAACTAAAGTCTGTAGTTTGCAATAGGGTTTACTCCTTGTATAATACATTCTGTGGATTTTGATAAACATATAATGAAATGCATCTACCATTACACTATCGAACAATAGCTTCACTACTTCAAATATTGCCTGGGCTTTACCAATTCATCCTTCCTGCCTCCAAATCTCTGGCAGTCCCCAATCTTTTTACTGTCTTCATAATTTTGACTTTTCCAGAATGTCTTGTGGTTGGAATGTCATTCACTTGCACAGTACGTAGCATCTTCAGATTGGCTTCTTTCACTTGGCAATATGGGTTTCAGCTTCCTGCATATCTTTTAGTGGCTTGATAGCTCATTACTTTTTATCTGTGTGTAATATTCTGCTGTGTGGATGAGCCACAGTTTCTTTATCTGTTGACCTATTGAGGGACATTTGGTCACTTTCAAGTTCTGCCAGCATTTGTGCTGTAGGACTTTCCTCTTTTGAAGTTAAGCAATAGGACGAGATTTCCACACTTTCCCTCTGGCTTGTTCTAAGAGGTATGGCTGGCTTCAAGGCTCTGGTCACTATTTCTTTACAACAGCCCTTGGTTCTCCTCTAAGCTTAACATGGCAGAGGTTAAAGTCATAGTTATTTCCAAATCGACTGAGGGCTGATCCGAGACCAGAGCAAGATGAGAAACTCTAAGATACCACTATTGTGGAGGACAGACAGTTTCTTGGGACCCAAAGGGGCTAGTCCCATAGTCCCTCTGGCCTAGGGAACTTGGGCTTTTGCCCTAGAAGCCATTTGGAGCTGCCATTTCTAGCCACATTTTACAGACAGCTTTCATCTTCTGAAGCCAATCCCCAGTGTCTTAGTTCAAGTAGCTCTAACAGAACACCACAGACTAAGTGGCTTAAATGACAAATATTTACTTCTCACAGTTCTGGAGTCTGGAAAATCCAAGAGCAAGGTGCCAGCAGATTTGGTGTCTGGTAAAAGTTGCTCCCATCCTTTTGCAGAAGGCCATCTTTTGGTTGTGTCTTCACAATTTCTCTCCCTTATTTCTTCTTTTAAGGTATCAATCCTATCATGAGGGCTCTACCAAAGCACCTACCTCCTAGCATCTTTACCTTGGGAGTTAGTGAATAGTGGAGGGAGGATACAAGCCTTTAGTTCATAACATCTAACTAAATACTATACTTATACCCCACCTTTAATACATTTCCACCTATGTGCCTTTGCTTTTTTTTTGTAAACTGAGACAGAGTCTCACTCTGTCACAGGCTAGAGTGCTATGGCATCATAGCTCACCACAACCTCCAAACTCTTGGGCTCAAGCGATCCTCTTGCCTCAGCCTCCCAAGTACCTGGCGCTATAGGCATGTGCCACCACATTTAGCTACTTTTTCCATTTTTAGTAGAGACAGGGTCTCACTCTTGCTCAGGTTGGTTGCAAACTCCTGAGCTCAAGTAATCCACCTGCCTTGGTCTACCAAAGTGCTAGGATTACAGGTGTGAGCCAGTGCCTGCCTACATCCATCTGTGAGTTTTTTAAACTCTACTGAGCCTCAGGGAAAAATATTCCTCAGGTTCCTTGTTCCACTTACAAAGAGAGTTTGTTAGAACTATTCACTTTATGTTTTTTCTACTGGCTCATTCTTTATGTTAATTTACTGTGCACTTGACATATACATACACATAAAATGCATTTTTTCCTATGAATGTGCGGTCTTCCACTGGCAAAATTACAGAAGTGGCCTGTTCCTTCATGCTTCATTCTTGGAGACTTCCTTCCTACATATCTAAGGAGCTTCTGTGCTCAGTACCTAAGAACCTGGATCCTCTCATAGATGGTTTTTGGGCTTTCCAGTCACCCCAATGATCCCAAGCAGTAAAGAACTGAAGAAAGCTTATGGGTTTTTCTCCCCTTATTGCATTTCAATAAAGAATTGTAAGGATCAATTAGGAGTGTAGCTTCAAGACTGCCGACCTTACCTCGAGGAGGCCATTTGGCTGTCCTGAGAGGGTGAAAATGGAGGTTCCAAACCACTTAAAAATCTCCTTTCCAGGTTAGCCCCTCACTTAGAGCTGCTTCAACATCTACTGAAAATTTTCTCATTATATAATTCATCTCTTGAACATTCCCTGAAAGGCCAATTTTGTGTATTCTTGTGGCAATTTGGGGGGAGTACACCCTTCATGCACTCAATGTGGCATCTGTCCTCAGAAGACCCCCTCATGTGCTGGAAGCATCATGCCACATGTCAACGGAGTAGACTTCTTCCAGCCAGGCCCAACCAACTGCTTCCTACTCTGTTGAACTTCCTGTGAAATGTGGCCAACGGCACTTAATATGCAATTATCTATAAAACTGCGCATTAAAATTTTAGAGGAAAGGAGTCGGCCCTGTATCTGTCAAAGACAACATAATGGGTAGAGAAGGACTCTGACTTTTAAAACAGCAACTGAAGCAGGAAAAAAAGTAATAAGAACTTGGACTAAAATCTCAGCAGTCCCAAGGAAGAAGAGAAAAGGTGAAGAAGCAGTGAGGATGAATCGAGTGGGGTGGTTTAATTCTGATGTACTTTGTGTGCCAGGATCTCTGAGGATACCAAAATAAAGAAGACAGTTTCCTTTCAAGATCTGGTTTGGCAATGAAAAACAGTTTTCCATTCATTACTCAAATAGCAGCATTAGGTTTGAGTTGGAGAAAGCCACTGATCATCCCGGTACCAGAAAACACTTGAGTTAACACTGCCATGTTTCATAAGCAGAATTAAAGCAAGGAACTAGGCTCTAATTCTAATGTTTGCAAAGTACCTGCTATGTTTGCTGAGCCGTACTTCACAGGGATTTATGCACATTACCTTGGATTAGTCAGTTGTCACTATTTTAAGGAGTCAGTAAAAACAAGAAAGTTTAAGTGACTTGCACAAGGACTCTCAGCTGGTTATTTTTAGAATCTTGGTCCACCTTGTTCCAAAGCCTCTTCTCATGCTCTCTAGGTGGTTTACATTCAGCTTCCCTTCTCCCCTACTTAAGACCCTCCTCCTTCTAAGAAAACTTTCCTGGCCTTAGGTAGAAGGAACTTGAGAATTTACAATCAATAATTTATTTATTCCTTTATCTAAATACTTTATTCATTGGTAAATTTCTGCCAAAAGGAATGAGCCATTAAAAAAATTATTACTGGGCGGGGCACAGTGGCTCACGCCTGTAATCATAGCACTATGGGAGGCCTAGGCGGGTGGATTGAGCTTGGGAGTTCAAACCAGCCTGAGAAAAGCAAGACCCTCATGTCTAAAAATAGCCAGGGGGTTGTGGTGGGCACCTGTAGTCCCTTCTACTTGGGAGGCTGAGGCAAAGGATTGCTTGAGCCATGAGTTTGAGGTTGTTGTGAGCTATGATGATGTCACAGCACTCTATGAGGGTGATAAAGTGAGACTCTGTCAAAAAGAAAAAATTATCATTAATATATTCCTTCCTGGGAACACATTTATGTGAGAATTTCCTCTAAGGAAACTTTGTATGTAAGTGGAGTGGGGAGTAGTTAGAAAAAGGACAAAATAAAAGATCAACACAGATCAGGGAAGCAAAGCGAGAAGACACCTTGGCTTACTCTTCAAATTTTTGTGGGCACAGGGCTGCCTGCAGGTACTCTACCCATCCTCACTGTTGGGGAACTCATTATACCCCAAAGGTTCAGCGGGTGAAAGGAAGCTGGAGAGGAGAACACTGGCAATGGTGGAGATGGGCTGGGGGGAGGGTATCAGGGTAGGGTAGAGACAAAGGGGGAAGTAACTTTTTAAATAAAAAATGATAAGTGATGAATAGAATGGCTAATCCCGGGAAGTCCTGAGAATGCCAGACCACTGAGCAAGGGCCTCTCTTTTTTTTTCACTTTCCTTTTTCTTTTCTTTTTAATTTCCTTTTATTTAATTTCGCTGCAGCACGTATAATCAATTACAGACTGAATCGGGATAAAGGGAGGGGAAGCACTTTAATTCATAAATCAATTTTATACGGTCATCAGTCAGGTTGTGAATGCAAATACCTCTGTCGGTTTAGGTTATTCAGAATTAATTGACTCCCACCGGGCTGGGCTGCAGATGGAGAGGGGCTTTCTCACAAAGTCTCCCTGGGCCCAGCATGGGGGCTGACTGCTTCCTCCCTTCCCCCCACCCCTCCTCTCCTTTACCCTCTGGGCCCCAAACAGTGTTGGGGGGGGGGCGTTCAGTGAGAAGCTGGGTGGATAAGAGCCCAGAAAGACTTACTGAAGGAGGAAGGGGATACACAGAAAGATGAAAGCCCCCAAATAAACCCACTTCAGCCCAGGCCCTGCAGAGACACCTTTATGTGATTAGAAATGCTTAACTTTCAAGGGTCTGCTTTTAAGTTCTCTTGAGCTTCTTAAATAAGAAAGAAAAAAGAAAACAAACAGAAAAGCCAGAGCTTTTTCTGTTTGTGGGCTAAAGTTGAAGGGACATCACTCAGAAACCGCTGGGATGCAGGGGTTTGTATGGCTGCCAGATTTTAGCAGCCAGAAAGCACCCCAGGACAGGGGGCCAACTGCCCAGTGAAGGTGAGTTCAAGGCGCCAGCCCAGGCACCTTAGACCGATGGCCAAAGAGATGGCCCTGGGCTGTAAGCCTGTACCATGGGATGCGGAAAGAATGAATCAAAGGTAGAAAGGGCTGCCAGAGGCTTTCCTAGATGAGCAGCACCTGTTGTATAAGTTAGGCTCTTCTATCCACAGTCCTTTTCCCTTTGGAAAAGACACACCCATCCACCCATAGGTTCAACATATCCTGACCTCTGCTTTTCCCCTTTTTACCCTCAGCTAAATATACTCCTGACTGTGTGGCTCCAAATCAGACTATCTTAGTAGTTTTCAACACAGTCCCCCCACATGGGAATCGCCTGGGGAGTGTGTTTATTTTGTTTTTCTGTTTGTTTTCCAATGCTAAGGTTTACGTCCACTCCTAAAATTCTGCTTTAATTGCTACTAAGTCAAGCCTGGGGAATTGGTGCTTTTTAATAGAGCTACAAATGAGTCCAGTGTGCAGCGAGGGCTGGAAACACTGAAGTGTCTGCGGCCCATGATCTAAAATCCCGTCCTCACCTCTCCTGTCCCAATTCCTTCCCCATAACTGGGCAGTGTTTCTCAGAGTCTCATATTAGAATTACATTAGAAAAACAAAACAAAACACATTGTTAGAAAAAGACAAAAAAAGAAAATTTCAGAATATGTCACAGATTCCCTGGTTTCCTCCAGACGCACTGTTTAGTAAAATCTCTGGAAAAACCTACAATTTATGCAAACTTCCAATAAGTGTGAGAACCCCTGCTGAGGCAAAGATGGTTGTACTGTCTTTATTTAAAATCAGATCCTAGCCTGCCTGGTACGCATCATGTTTTTGCCTTTACATAGCAGTTGTATGTTTGTGGTTTCTGCCAGAGACCTCTCCTGAAAGACCAAAACCTGGTTCTAGAAGGAAAATGTAAGCAATCAGTTTTGATGGGATGATCCAAACAGCTGTTTTAAAACATGGGTTTCCAATCCATACTGGGCCTTAAAAAGTCAGCTGTAAAGTTCTGCATTTTTAATTTAACTAGCACTTAAATAATCAACCCCTGATTTTTAATACAGTTGCTTATATGCAAATGACCCATATTTATTTATTTTAAAAGACGAAAAGAAATTCTTGGAAATGCTCCATGTGTCATTCATTTGTACTACCATATGTTCCTGAAAGCAATAAATCTGCTTTTCTTTAAAATTTTCAGTACTTTAGGCTTCTTTCCCAAGTCAGACTAGACTTCCTCTCCAAAAAAGTCTGAAGGTCTTAATGGAGATTAAATGTGTGTTTTCTCTTGCTGTACTTAGCCAGCAGCAAAGAGAAATTTGGGGAGGGGGCAGTCCAGAATGAAAGGGCATCTTGTTCACAAAGCCCAGAGTTTTTAAAGTAGATAATTTGAGAAGTCCATGGGGAAAAAAAAAAAAAAAGAAAAGAAATATTCTCAGACCATTACAGCAGTGTGTCAGGGTGATTAAATACACAGCTCCCCAGCTTCATCACATATAAATACATCGGACAAGATATACAGCTTCTCTGTGCTTCAGTTCCCGCCTCTTCAAAATAGTAATACTAACAGTGGATACCTCATAGGACTGTTGTAAGGATTAAATGAGATAAAGCATCTAAAAAGCTAGGCAGAAACCAAAGCGAGTGAATGGTGGCGCTTCCTTTGATAGATGCCATGGGTAGGTGAGTGATGAGCAGTGGGCCTCTGGGTTTGATCTGGTCCCCCCACCTCCTAGCACTATCTGTGAACTAGTTAAAAATGCAAAACCTTGGGCCCCGAACAGACCTGCTGGAAAAACCCCTGTGGGCAGCACCCAGCAATCTGTGTTTCTATAAGCCCTTCAGGTGATGCTGAACTCCACTAAGGAGAGAACTACCTGGGCAGGCTAAGAGCTGGAGGCTGGAGCCTTGGGAAGGAATATGAATCTCCTTAGAGTTGAGGAGTTGGTGGTAAAGAAAGAGGTTGGACTTACCTCTCAATTTAGGAAACTAAGGCAAAGGTGCCTCACACTATTGTGAACTTCAGATTGGGAGAAAGGAAATTTGGAGGGACTGTGCCCTGGAGTGTCCAATCAAAGGATGGACGTATCACCCGTAACCATAACACCGTTTTTCTAATTACATTAGAAAAACAAAACAAAACACATTGTTAGAAAAAGACGAAAAAAGAAAATTTCAGAATATGTCACAGATTCCCTGGTTTCCTCCAGACGCACTGTATAGTAAAATCTCTGGAAAAACCTACAATTTATGCAAACTTCCAATAAGTGTGAGAACCCCTGCTGAGGCAACTGTTTGCAAAGTCCTGCCACAGATGGCATCTTGAAGACCTCTAGACCTCAGAAACCCTTCTTTCTCCCATATCTCTGCCCTACCTGAGCTTCCAAGGCCCAGGGATGCCTCCAACCCCACCCCGCCCTAGGACTTCAGCAGACTGCACTGCCCAATTGTCACCTGAGGAGAGTAGATAAGTCTGAGCCTCTTTCTCTAGACTTTTCGCAAAGACGGAAGCCAAGTCAGGGAAAGGTCTGAGCCATCTCAGCTGCATTGCCTTGAGATGCCAACAGGGTTAGCTCTTCCCTTCTCCCACAATAAGGATTCCTGTAGGGCCAGAAGGTGGAGATGGGAAGAAGGCAGCCTACAGGACTGGATATTTAAAAAATGTGAAAGTCATCTGTGTATGGGGCCTTGGTGTGTGTCACACTTTATGGGGGCAAGACATGATTGCAAGAGGGACTTTACCTAACAATTGCAATCAGTGTATCCTGGCTTATTGTACCCTCAATGAATCCCCAACAATAAAAAAAAAAAATTAAATTAAATTAAAAAAAAGTCATCTGTGTAAAGATCATTTTTTAAAAGACACCAAAAAAAAAAAAAAAAAAAAAGAGAGAGAGAGAGAGAAAGATGAAAGAAAAAGAAGTTTAGGAGTTCTGAGAGAAACAACATATTCAGATCTACTAGGACTGCTAGTAGCTGATGGGACCGCTAAAGTGCTGGCTTAAAGGTTCTACTTCCCTTTGCGGGGATGAAAAATCAATTATCTTTTCCTTACCCATTGCAAGGTTCATGGCCGACAGCTCTATAACAAAAGACAGATTAACAAGAGAAAAGCTTAACAAATGTATTTAACTAACATTTTACATAAAGACCCAAAGAATCAGAGAAACCTATATTTTTATGCTGAGGTAGATAGTCACACAGAAGTGTGATTGCACAAAATGGGGTACAATCTAATGGAGACCAACTGGGGAAAGTTAGCAAGACCTGTTCGTACAAATTCTTCTTCATGTCTCTGTGTCTTCACTCCTGTTTCCGAGGCTTAGGTCAGGACACCTGTCATATGAGGGCCTTATGACCTGCTTTTAGGGAAGATGGGTCAGGAAATTCTTCTTCTTCTTCTTTTTTAATGTACTTTATTAAAGTGATTTGAACATGGTTCCTTTTTTTTTTTGCAGTTTTTGGCTGGGGCCGGGTTTGAACCCACCACCTCTGGTATATGGAGCCAGCACCCTACTCCTTGAGCCATAGGCGCCACCCAGGAAATTCTTCTACAGCAAGCTCTCGTGCACAAAGGCAGAGGAGAAGGTCACAGAATAACCTTGCTTCTGTGATTTTCTCATTTCCCAAGGTTCCAAGTTTGGAGATAGAGTGTCCTGTACCTGCCATGTTTAACAAACAATTATTGAGCATGTACTGGGTGCCAGCCAGGCACTCTGTTGGGCTCTGAGAGAACAGAAATGCATAAGACATAATTCCTGGCCTCAAGGAGGTCTTTTAGAAAGACAGAAGAAAATAAAGAAAATTCACACATTTCCCCCACTGGAAAATGACATCTGAAGAAAGAAAAAGAATAAGTTAATTTCCAATGTATTTTTAGACATTTGGCTCAAAGTTGAGACTTGGGGTTCAGCTAATAGTTGGAGGGCATGTGCACACACTACACACACATTTCTGTAGCGAGTGTCTCTGTCCAGCTGGCCTAGTTGCTGCTGGCACTGCCAGTACTTCAGTTTGATCAGACAAGCATTAGAAGTTAATTAAAGAAACAAATCCTAGCAGTTTCTGGTATATAAGCCAACTCCAACCTAACCTTTCAATGAGGTAAGGGTAAAGGAATCTGACAAACACATTTAATTTCCTGTGAAACGCACAGGGGTTTAGAAACTAAGAGGGAAGCGGGATTTAGACACATACATCTTGGGTTTTACCGCACAGGACACATGAAACCTTTCTTTTGTGTTTACCCAAGCTCCCCGCCCGCTGGGTCTCACCCAGGCTTGACATGCACCTACGTTCTCTATCTGAACCTCGGCCTCTCAGGCCCTGGCTTTGGACTTTCCTTGGGGAGAGAAGTCAAAGCAAATGGTGGTGTTGTGATGGGTAGGATTTGGGTCACTTGGCTCCCTTCACGTCTGTCCCAGGGGTCACTTTCCCAGGTTCCTGCTCCACTTTCCCAGTTGGTTTAAATGTGAGAGTCAAGTTTTGCTGGGACAGAAAGGAGACTCTAAAAGGGGCCCCTCTGTTACTCCCCAGGCATCCCCCCACCCACGCACACACGGATGTCCCAAGATCCCTTCTCTTACTCCCTGAAGGAAGAAATGAGCTTTCACCCGCTCTCAGCCCTCTGCTGATATTTGTTTCCCAGAGCAGTTCCAGACAGCCAAATGAATTTTTCAGAGAGACCACAGCTGGCTTGTCTGGACCCAGGTAAACAATATGAAAATAAGTGAGCCTGGAAAAATCCCGGTACCCCTTGGGAGTCGTTTTCATTAAGTTTTCTTCTGGACGTCCTTACACGATCGGGGTTATTCCTTGGTTCCCTCTGGTTGTCCTCCTTGGCTATTTTCCTCTGCCCCTTCATCTTTCTCTATTTTTTCCCCCAAAGCATAAGATTTGTGTTTATGATCCTGAACAAAGTTGATTCCAAAAGTTTTTTTGTTTTTTTGTTTTAAAGAACTTTTCTTAGACAAAACACAACCCTGGCTGCAGCTGGAGGTTGCTGGGATTTCTGCGCCTTATTGTAATGCAGGGCCCCTTTCATGACCCCCTCCCCCCTCCTGGCAGTTAATGGAGGTGGGGGGGGGAGAGTGAGAGGAGGAGGGGGAAGAGAGGTGTGAACCCTTACACCCAAAGTGGAACTTCAGAAGAATTTACTGCTGCCTTTTCTGGAGACCGTTACAATTTTATTGCCCTTGGTACCAGTAGTTACAATGCTCCATAGAACTCAGAGCTGAGCCCATGCCAGAGATTCCCCAGCCCGCTAAAGCTGGAAAGCAGCCAGCTCCACAGCAGAGTTCACTGCAAGAAGAGCAGGGAGCTTCAGGGGGAAGTGGGTTGGAGGAAAGAGAGAAGTTCAGAAAGTTAAGTAAGGCATTAAAGTCACAACAGAGGCTTTGCAGTCAAATAGAGCTGGCTTTGGGTGACTTTCCACCATTTCCTAGCTTATGATACTGAACAAGTGATTTACTCCAAGGCTCACTATTCCCATCTGTAAATGAGAGATCATAATAGCATCTGCTTATTTGGAGTGTTGTGAGGCTCTAATATGATAAAGCCTGAAAAACAGTTTAGCACAGCATCTGGTTCACAGTAAAAGTTTGATAGATATTACTTTATTTCAATGCGATTATAAATAATGAAACCCAGCAAAGGAGAGGCTGTCCAGTAAAGTTCACTTTCCCTAAAACTCTCTTCTGGAGAGAAGACAAACGTCCTTTCTTACCTCTAACCCTGCCATGGCAAATCCCCACCCAGGCCTGCTAGGTATTTTGAGTGTGAGGGTAAGTGTAGTGGAAAGGAAGAAAATTGAAAGAAGAAAGAAGAGATGATAAAAGCAAAAGAGATTCACAGAGGGTAAATGATGGGGAAAAGATATACGAAAGAAAACTAGGAAAAAGAAATGATTATGGGAATTGTCAAAGATGGAAAAAAGTTTTGTAGTGGGACATTTTCTGGGCAGGAAACGTGGAGGAGAGGCGTAGGAGTCTAAAAATGCGCACGGCTTGGTTTGCTGGCACACATCTCCTCTGAAAGCCATGAACTTTTTAAAAGGAATCTAAGCAGCAGAGCAAACTTTGCTAAAGAACATATAACCTCACTGTACACTTCCTGTTAATCTCACTTCCTCCCTCACAACACTCATTGAACCATTGATAAATGACTATGCCCCCTCCCCCACAACTCACACCTGCAGGCTTTACTGTAACCCTAAAAAAGATTCTGTTCCTCAGGTCATCCTCAACGCTCTGTGTGGGACATGCTTCTGCTGCAAAGGGTGAGGTAAAGGATCCCATGCCTGGGGCTAGGTAAGTACACAGCAAATGTTTGTTGAATGAACAAATGGATGAATAATTTGGTATACCTGAGGGAGGCCTACATGCAAGTCAACAGGACTGCTAATGGGGACAGGGTTTCTTTCTAGGGGAATGAAATGTTCTGGAATTAGTGGTGATGGTCGTATAACTTTGTGACTGGATTAAAACCCCACTGAACAATACACTTTAAAATGGTAAATTTTGTGGTATGTGAATTATATCTTAATAGAATAAATCGAAAAGCACAAGCTACAGCTGTGAAGAAACTACAGTCATGACTAGCACCGCCCTTCTGGTTCTCTCAACCATGTGTTCTCTCTCATCAGAAAACCCAAATGCTGCTTGTGGTTCTCCACATTTATGGACAGTGTACGGCACCTGACATGAAGCAAACTCAAGTTTAGTTGTATTTTATGGCAGTAAACCATAATCAGAATGATGAGGCTTCCCCTTTAACTCTTACCCTGAGCAGCATCTTCAAATACAAAGAAGAAAGAACAGAAGCAGCTTTTGAACCTACTTCATTCTGTGGCTGATGCCTGGGTTACCTGCTAATTCTCACCACAAACCCGTGCAGCAGCGCTGTTATCTACCTTCTCACTTTTTCATCCACTATTGCTCATGGTTCACCCTTTATCAATTTCGGTTCATGCAAAGTGCCTCAGTTTGTCTGGTTATTCTCCCATCTCCTTACTTGCCCTTCCCATCCCACCCCCGACCACCACATAGGCAATGTGTTTAATGTATGTTTGAAATGTGTATTCTTGCAAAAGATATTGCTCTGTGCACATGTATTTTTATTTATATAAATTGATTCTAAGATATTTCTTTTTTACATTCTAATCTCCAATGTCAAGATTCGTCTTACATTAAATGGTATGTCATAATTTCACTGGCAGAGTTTTTTTCTTTCTTATTGGGACATAAAATGATATTGCTATTATAAAATAGGTGGCATTTAAAATTGATGAAATATGGTATATATATTATCCTTATTTCTTACTTTTCTTCCCCCTGAAGTACTAGTTTATACTGTCCTATATTCAGCTAATCGGCTATTCTAATTGCTGGGTAGCCCTCCAGGGTGAGCCTCTGCCTTATCTACTCTGCAAGGCTGTCAGGTTGGCATCAACTTCTTGATACCACGACAATGCTGGAATAAGCATCTTCATACTATCCCTGCAGAACACTGTAAGCATTTCATGAGGATAGTATCTCTAGAGGTAAAACTGGTGGCTCAAAAGGTTTGTCAATATTATTTTTATTTTTTTTTGAGACAGAGTCTCACTATGTCACCCCTTGTAGGGTGCTGTAGCGTCACAGCTCACAGCAACCTCAAACTCTTGGGCTTAAGAGATTCTTTTGCCTCAGCCTCCCAAGTAGCTGGGACTACAGGCGCCTGCCACAATGCCTGGCTATTTTTTTGTTGTAGTTGTCATTGTTATTTGGCAGGCCTAGGCTGGGTTCAAACCTGCCACTTTTGGTGCATGTGGCTAGTGCCCTAGCCACTGAGCTATAGGCCCCGAGCCTGTCAATATTATTTTTACTAGGTAGAGCCAGATAGCTTTCCGGAACGGCTACATCATTTGTGTTCCATCCCTGCCAACACTTAGCATTATCCAGATTCCTCATTTCACATCTGAGAAAAGAGGACTTTGTGTGAGTGGATTATCTGCCCCTTTATTGAGATGAAGTAGGTAAAGCTAGTGGTCCCAGAGCGTAGATTACACCAAGAGGCCTCCATGGCCATGGAGATGAACTGTGTGGTTTCTGCATTTCTTCAGGCAATTCAGAATGTTCTTTGGCCTTTCTGGGCATGAGTTTTTATCCCTTAATTAAAAGGGAAGCGTTTGATGATATACAGGGCTCTTTCCAAATCTGTAATTCTCCAGCTCCCGAGAGTTAGTTCATCAATAGCAGTTACTGCTGACTCTATCCAAGAGCCTCCCTGGGCTTCAGGGTGTGGGAAAAGAAGGACTTTTCTTGTACCTTTTCAACTATGAATAACCAAGCCCTCACAGTCAATGTTATTTCCTTTCATATTGGGCTCCTGTCCCAATCTTCCCCACCCTCAACTGTGTCAAAGCCCAGAAATAAAAGACAATGTACTTAGTGTACTTTCACAAAGCCCAAGGGCAGGCTAGCTTAGGCTTTGATCCAGTCTGGAAAACGTTACCTCTTCTGGTGAGGGATGGATCACATCATTTCACTAAGGCAAAGCCCAACAGAAATGACATCACCCAAGCAAGAAGAGGCCAAAGATCTATCCTCAGTCATTTTTTTGAAACAGGATTGAGAGCTGAGATATGAAATTGGAGACTGCTTTGAGAGATTTATGGCTAAAGGCTCATTTTTCTCTCCATTGGATGAGGTTGTGCAGACTCTCCTGGCTTACAACCAGCAGTCTGAAAGGACCATTAGTGCATGTTTGTGTATTCGTATACCAGCCTCACAGAGATTCACTACTGACAGCACTTAATCCCATGAGCCCTTCTTAGGCCTCACAGATGACAGTTTGACAGTTAGTTTCCACCAAAAATCTCTACATTCAACTCTATCAGCCCATTCCCATGTCACCTTCTTATCAGGTGTCCGAGTCTCTGAGCCCTGGAAAGACTGTATTTTTGGCTGAGTTTCAATTCCCACGTATCAAGAACAAAGAGATGAAGCACACCACTTGCCATGGAGGGAAATTCCAGGGAGAGATGTCTCAGGTCCCAGGTGCTAGTCCACAGAGGTGATGTCCCCTAAGTCTCTCTCACTCTCTCCCGAGCCCACGGAGTTCTATTCTGGATGCCCAGTATACCTCTGTTTATTGCACTGTTTTAAAGGGCAGGGTAGGAATTGTGACTGATGAGTGTCTACAGATAGCTGCTCTTGTATGTGCTGTCTCTTGTAATTCAAACATTTTGGTATCCTAAACAAAGGACACTTGGTTGGCTGTGTTACTCTTGCCTTCTACATGAACTGTCCCAATGGGCCCCTTTGTCAGCAGCAGGATTCAATCTTCTCCCCTCAATAGCCAAATTGGGAGATTTATTTCATTCTGCCATGGCCAGATTTGCTTACTGGGAAGAGCTGCTTAGTGAGTTCGCATCCGCCCTGCTGGGACCTGGATGGGAAATCCAAGTATCAGCCCAAATGGAATATTGCTTTGGTGAAGCCACATGGCAGTGGTTCTGAGTCCAACATGCTTGTTTTCACTAACTCTCAGGGTCACTGCTAGGACACAAGGGGCCCTATGTGGCTCAGCTGATAGAGGAGGTCCTATAATCTATGGTTCATTGCTTCATTTTTAAACTTTAAGAGCACAGTACAGCAAAAAATGCAGTGAACTGGGAAGCTAACTTATTGACCACACTAACATAAATGAACATTATAACCAGCCTCACTCCAGTTCAGGCCAATTTTTATTTTTACCAAAAGAGTTTTTTTTTAAACATTCTGTGATTTTTTCAAGCCCTTTTTAAGATTTGGAAATTGCAGATAAGAGATTATGGACCTAATTAATGGAAAAGCATACTAAGTCTTTGGCACAGAAAGATATAGTTTCAAGTCCTATCAGTCTGGTTTTGGGGAAGTTGCTTGATTGCCTAGAGGTTCAGTTTCCTTATTTGTAAAAATGAAAGTTATTATAACTACCTTATGGTGTTATTTAGAAGATTAAATGAGACATTGCATGTGCAGCATAAGATAAGTAAAAAGGGTAAAAGACATTTATTATTTTTAGGATCTGTGGAGGAATACAAAGATGAACTAGAAAAATGAAATGGCAAGGGAGGGGGATGAACCCCCCCTTACATTTGGGGAGGGTGATGAACCATAACACCTTAACATGAGAGTGAGAAGGAGCAGAGGAAAAAAGAGTCTGAAGGATGAAAATTTGACAATGAGCAAGGAGGGTTCTAGGGAAGACTGGAGCCTCTAACCTAGTCTTGAGTGATAGCAAGAACATGGCACTTTGGTGCTAATGGGTGAGAAAAAAGTTCAGTTAGAAAAGGTTGAGAACCAGCATGTGGATTTGTAAAAAATCAGTCAATGTGTCTCACAGCCTCAAGCAAATTTTTCTGATAGAACCATCTGATTGATTGATTGATTGATTTTTTCACTTTGTCACCCTTAGTAGAGTGCCACAGGGTCACAGCTCACTGCAACCCCAAACACTTGGGCTCAAGCGATTCTCTTGCCTCAGCCCCCGGAGTAACTGGGACTATAGGTGCCCACCACAATGCCCAACTACTTTTAGAGATAGGGTCTCACTATTGCTCAGACTGGTCTCAAACTCCCAAGCTCAGGCGATCCACCTGCATAGGCTTCCCATACAGCTATGATTATAGGAATGAGCCACTGCACTCAGCCCCGATAGGACCGTCTGATTTCTATTCCCCAGATAGACTTCTACTATAAGATTTAATTGCCTTTTTTGAATCAAGTGACTGGTTCAGTTTCATGTTGCACCAAACCCCTAAAACAGAAATGAGAACTACATTATAACAACTTATTTAGTTCATGTTTACCCAAAGTACCATGCAATGGACTAAGGCATTTTACAACCATCACCAGCTTAAATTCTTACAACATTATGCGATGTGTATTTTTTTTTCTTTTTTTTGAGACAGAGTCTTACCTTGTCACCCTTGGTGGAGTGCCATGGCATCATAGCTGACACCAACCTCAAACTCTTGGGCTCAAGTGATTCTCTTGTCTCAGCCTCCCCAAGTAGCTGGGACTCCAGGAGACTGCCACATGCTCAGCTATTTTTAGAGACAGGGTCTCACTCTTGCTCAGACTGGTCTGGAATTCCTGAACTCAAGCACTCCACCCGCCTTGACCTCCCAGAGTACTGGGATTACAGGCGTGAACCACCTCACCCAGCAGTATGTGGTATGTATTATTTTCCCCATACTATAGATGAGGAAACTAAGGCTCAGGTAGTTGAGTGATTGCCCAAGGTCACATAGCTAGTAAGTGGCAGAGCTGGAATTCACTTCTACATTTGGCTGCAGGAATCATGCTCTACCATCAACAGATTTACTTCCTGCTGGTGAACAAGAACTGTCAGTCACAGGTTTTATATGGGAAATCCCTAATCTCTCAGATATTGGCAATGGAAGGTTACCCCAGTGGAGATTTTGTGGGAAGGATCTTGAGCCCCCTTCACTGCGGCCCCTCCCTTAGCCATGCCCCAGCTCCAGGCCAACGTCCACCATGCACCACAGTCACAGGGCCAGCAACCCACAATCCACGTAAGGGCACACAAACATGTTCTAATTTATCATGAAATAAAAAGAACAATGAATCTAATGTATGCCAATGGGCTCATGAAGGATAATTTTTAATACCTTTTTATGGAGAAAGTGGTACACAAAGGCAAAGTATGTAGGGCCCATGAAAATCATAATGCAATCCTGCCTGTTGTCTTAAATAATCTGGAAAGTGTATGGTGTGTAACTGCAATCTTTGCATAACACAGCTTCCTCTTTCATTCATTTGAGGAGTTATGTCATTCTAGAAACCCTCAAGTAGGAAACATATGCTTCTCTTGGCAGGCTGTTCCTTTTGGCTAACATAAAAGTTGATACAAATATGTCCAAATATTCAAATATACAAATGTGAACAGATACTTAAAGCTCAACACAAGCTATACCCAAGAATTATATACCTCTGCTTGTCCAAGGGCATAAATTCACAAGCCCGAGGAGGCAGCTCCAGGAACTTCACTGCAAACGTTGACCAACACACACACACACAAAATGTCCTCCACAATAAAACAAATAGACAAAGAGCCAGGAAGATCAAATTACCATCTCATGAACAATTATTATAAAAAGAAAAAGATCCTAGATTTGGAATCTAATCTTTAATAGGTAAATAAAGGGAGAAGAGGGAGGGAGAAAAGGTATAAAGTTATACAAATTGAGCCAATGCCCTTACTATTATTTTTTTTCAGCACCCAAGACCAGAGTGCTTCTTAATGATGGCTGTCAGAGATTCCCTGATTAGGCATCCCCTGCTCTTTCATCCCAGAGAATTGAACTGAAGTTGAGAGGAAGGGATATGAGGAGGAGTAAAAGTTTTGTGAGAGGCTCCATGGCTAAAAACAAGTTCAGAAACAGCTGAAAAGCCAGAGAAGAAATCATCTCCTTCCTTGGACCCCTTTAGTCTCTTTCCTTTCCTATTCAGACCACAATTGTCCTCCTGCCACAGAATATACCCAGGCAAAACAGTTGAAAAAAAGAGATTATACACCCCGTTGTTAATCGGGGTGTATAATCTCTTTGGTAGTTGGGTGGTAGTTGTTGTTGCTGTTAATTGGAGGTGAAAACGTGAGGAAACCTCTGGGCAAAGGTACTCTCAAAGTCCTGTCTATATGGAATCACATCACACAGCCCGACTGATTGGAAGGTGAATACTTATAAACGTAGCCTGGGGACTCAGTATGGCTCTTATAATACTACATAGTCACGTAACAAGAATGTGGGGAGACTTGGATGTTTTGGTTCGCTAAATCATTCCACAAAGATGTACTATCATCCTTTGAAATAATAATGTTATGTCAGTGCACCAGGCACTGTGCTAACTATTTTATCTATAAGTCTCTCATTTAATTCTTCCAGCTTCATAAAGTAGGTACTATTGTTACAGAAAATAAAATTTTATAGAAAAGGAAACTAAAGGTTGGAGTTATTAAGTAATTTACCTAACCTTTCACAGCTAGTGAGCAGTTCAGATGAAACGTTACTCAGATCTATCATTGCTGCATAATTTACATTGTGGGTTTGTTCCTCATTATTATTTATCATTAAGGTTTTTTCCCAAATTTTTGCTACAGGAAATAATATGCCAATATACTTTTTGTGCAAAAAGCTTTACTCTTTTTCTTGATTATTTTCTTAAAATAAATTCACAGTAGTAAGATGTTTTGAACATATGGCTTAAATATTTTTTGGCTCTCACTATGTATCGCCAAATTATATTTTTTAAAGTTTTGCTAATTTACACTGAGGATGTCAACATAAAAGTTTCAAAATGAGGGATATAGTTTTTCCTCATATCCTTTCCAATCCTATTTGCTGATGAGATTTGGCCACTCTTTGGTTACCATTCCACATTTGAAGGCAAAGGTTCCCAGGAATTCCATTTCCATGGCCACTAGCGTTCCAAGGCGATGAACATGCTAGATTATAATGGGCTGCACAAAGGGCCATCATCTCCTCCCCTATCTCCCATTTGTTGGCCATTACCTATAATTCTACCATTAGGGACTCCTCCTTGTGGCTTAAGGCTTGGAGTTTTTCTAAAATGCCCTCTGGAAGGTATTTACTTTAAAATGGCTATCAGCTTGCAAAGAAGAGGAACCATATTGTCTTAAGAAAAGAAGGCCATGACTGGAGTTTGTGGGTGGAGCGGGGTGGGGATGGGGGACCTGGGAGAGCTGAGAGTAAAGAAGTAGTAAGTCCTTTCCCTCCATATCTAGCCAAGGGTACACTCTATTTTTTTCTCTTTGGCGACACTTCATGGGAAGGTAGTTTGCATTTATTCATGCATACATTCCATATTTTTTTTCTTTGAGACAGAGTCTCACTCATTGCCCAGGCTCGAGTACTGTTATATCAGCCTAGCTCATAGCAATCTCAAAGTGATCCTCCTGCCTCAACCTCCTGAGTAGCTGAGACTACCAGCTTAGGCCACAATGCCTGGCTAATGTTTCTATTTTCTGTAGAGACGGGATCTCTTTCTCTCTCAGGCTGGTCTCAAACTCCTGGCCTCAAGTGATCCTCCTGCGTTGGCTTACAGGCATGAGGCACCACGCCCAGCCCTGCATATTATTGAGTGCTTACTTTGATGTAGACTCCAGTTATAGGCATTGGAGAGGGATAAATGGGCAAACAAAACAATGTCCCTGCCATAATGAGGTTTATATTTTAATGAGAGGAAACCATCAAACAAATAAATACATATGATGTCAGGATGTGATAAATGCTATAAAAGATTGTCACTAAAGAGGAAAACTGTCAGAAGCCAGTCTCTTCCTGGGCTGAGGACAGATAATCCGCAGACTTGAGAGAATTTAGGGCATGTGTGTAAGACTGGGAGATATGGCAGTAAAGTAAAAGTGACTGGCAAAGCCAGCATTAGCAAGCAAGGCAGCCTTCTGCCTCTGACTAGGACACACTCCAGACTTTCTTCATTTTCCCCAAGAAAGACCCCTGAGTTTAGTCACCAGGCCCTTCACTTTGCTGTAAGAATGTGAAAGATGTGTCCAGACATGGTGCTATGGTTCTGTGTCTAGACACGGTGTTATTATTCTAGGGCAGCAAGAGCTGCAGACCTTCTGCAGCCTCCTCTCTGACACGGGCCTATGGTGGGAAGTGCAGAGGAGAAAGCCCAGGAAGTCAGGGCTCACTCAAACCTGCCCAGGGACTTGGTCAGGCCCTTAATTGCTCTGCCCTGGGCTGCAGTCAGGCCCAATTAGGCAAAATGAGGAGCACAGACTGGAGGAGGAAGGTCTCTGTGGGCCCATCCC
Source organism: Nycticebus coucang (assembly GCF_027406575.1). NCBI lineage: Eukaryota > Metazoa > Chordata > Mammalia > Primates > Lorisidae > Nycticebus > Nycticebus coucang. Next base: position 62,209,653 of record NC_069795.1, read on the forward strand.
AACCTAGCCCTTACTTCCTACCCCAGCTCACATTTCTGTCTGTGAGGCTCACAAGTACACAGCAGGATTAATCCATCAGTCAGCTGGGGGAGGGGAGGGGATGCAGAGGAAGTATCAATGATACTGCACTCCAGTGAACACTGAAGAGGCTCCATTCACCCGCCAACAAAACCTGGGAGAAGCCTCGGACTTAATCAGCCAAGGAAGCCCCAGCAACAGGAACAAAGGGAATCAAAGCCTCACTTGGCAATGCAGGCGCAGCTTCTGTGTTCTTCCCAAGACCTGAACCCACCGGGTCCCAGCAGACAAGGTGGGTGGGCCTGAGGGCACGCGTGTCCATAAACACAGAGGGGTTACAGGCTTCACAGTATCTGAAGAATTGGGCTATGGTTCATATGATTGAACAAGAGCCTCATTTTAACCTTACCTTTTAAGCTGTGCATTAGAAATGCTCATTTATATACAGGAGTCTGTTCTTTTTCAATTAAGATCTTTTTACACTTAATAACCAAGGAGTACTTTGATGAGATGCAAAATGAAACTCTCCTCTGGGCTTCTGCATAAAACCTTTTAGGGTCCTGGAGTTACTTGTCTCTTAACATATTATACCAGTTGCAATACTTTGCACCAGGCCTTTCCACAGAATGCCTACCTACACCGATTGTTTATATATCTATTCCAACATCCTTCCAAGTGAACTAAGTTGAGATGAGGCGCAGCCCATTTTATAAGTGGGAAAACTGAGGTTATGTTTCTTACAGCTGCTTAGTATGTCTACAATATGTCACTGTAATCACCTGGGTCAACTTTATCAATAGCATGGTTGCTGTCCCTGAATGGTGGTGGGATGAGCAGATTGTCCTCACCATCCAAAGGGAAGTGACAGGAGGACAGATGATCAGGACACCACACAGCAACCAGGAGCTCTCCTGGAAAGAGGGGCACGATGACATTCCTCTGTGCTGACCTAAATGCCATGTTCTGTGTCTTTGCCAGATGCTGAAAGTATCTGGGAAGCCATATTATTATTAGGATGACTCAGGAAAGTAAATAATTACTTGTTTTTGTTTGTTTTGTACTCCCATGTTTTTCATCATATGACCTTCTGCTGCCCTGCACAATCATAACCTGCATCTTTCTGAAGGCAAGTCTGAGTGAGTCGGCGTTCATGAGTGCATGTTAGTAGCATTTCAGCTAATGGGCTTTGTTTTAACAAAAGAGCTGGAGCTGTCCGCTATCTTTTATGAGGTCTTCAACTAAGGCACTTACTAAATAGTTTTAGGGTAAGTATTTTTGGCTGACAAATCAAATATAAAACTGAAGAGTCTTACAAATAAAGAATACAGTTTATTATGTTCAGTTATTTTTCCTCTCCAAAATGGGCAAGAGACATAGACTTAAAAGTTGTCCTGACCAGTAAATGACCGACACAGTTTCTTCTTTTACCGTATGATACCTGTGACCACCACTGACTGTAGGCGAAACCATAGAGAAGGCATTTCTTTAGCTTGAGTTCAGCTATTTTACTTTTCTATGTTCCTCTCCCCACTTGCAATTACTTCTTGCCCACTGAGTCCGCTGGCACTTGTGCTCCCATCTGTTTGCTCCTGCCCTTGGTGCTGCCCGTGAGCTGCACCTTTGATTTGGGTGCACTTTTCCTCCCTTCTCAATCCTTTCCAGTCCAGGCATGTCTTCCTGATGATAGAGAACTTCAGGCATCCTTCCTACAAAGGAGAGCTTTGGGGACAGAAGGGTCTCGGTGGAGCACTCCTTGAAAACTCTCCAGGGAAGGTTGGCATGAGTCCAGTTTGGCCCCTATGGACCCTTCTTCCCAACTGTCACAGAGTGAGCCTGAGCTCTTGGCCAAGCTGTGAGCAGAGCAAAAGAAGTTTATAAAACCATCTCAAAGCTTTCTGTGGGAGAAGACCTTTTGGTGGGCCCTATTACATAAGAGTTCTCTTCTCTCTCTCTGTGGTGGGAATGTAAATTATCCAGATAACTCCCGGCTCCTCCACCATCACAGGTCTCACTTTCCCACTCTACTTTCTTTCCCAGTGAAAATATAGCCCCTTGCAGACCTTGACCTTCTAGAATTGACCTCACCACATACCCTGCTTTGGTGTCATCTTTCATCCAAAGAGATTGGAGGTATTTTGTGCAACCAGCACACAGTGGGTACAGCATACATGCTTGCAGAGTTGAACAGACTGCCAAGAAAGACAGTGTCCTTCTGTAAAACTCCAGTAAAAGTTGGCCTGTGTCTGGCAGAGGGCTTACAGAGGGCTATCAGGGTTCCCTTGTGAGCCTCAAAAGTATTGAAACAAGTATTGGGGGGTTCTTTGTATGGTAGAAGGTGGGTAAGTGATCCATGGGACTCTCCTCATAGTCAAAGAAGTTGGAGAGCATTGTAGAAAAGTATACTGTGGCTAGGAAGCAAAGGAATGGCTACTGTGTTTAAGAGAGTCTTCTGTTACACCTGGAAATGGGATGCTCAGCCTGTGATGCAGGAAAATGCTGGGAGGGTCCACTGATAGCCTTGGCCTCAGAGACTCATCACTGTCCTTTAGGGCTCCACATCCTAACTAGTATCATTAGAGCAGCATCCTCACTGCCCCAGGCACTGAAAGAGACTGCAAGCCCAGGGAGATGAGGGCAGAATTATCCTCTGTGCATCCTGATAACATACACACACAGATATGAGTACTGGTCATCTGGTCACCCACTTTGTATTTATTTATTTATTTATTTATTAAATAAATATTTAATATTTATTTATTTATTATTATGTATTTATTTATTAAACAAATATTTAATATTTATTTATTTATTATTATATTTACTTATTTATTATAAATAAATGTATTTATTTATTTATTAAAAGTTAAAGCGTGAGGCTCGGCGCCTGTAGCTCAGCAGCTAGGGTGACAGCCACATACGCTGGAGCTGGCAGGTTCAAATTCAGCTCAGGCCTGCCAAGCAACAATGACAACTGCAAGCAAAAAATAGCTGGGCATTGTGGTGGGCACCATTCAAAGGGAATCAGCACATTCCCTTTGAATGAAGGGAGTAATGAAGCTTTGGAAGTGGCTCTCCGTTGAGAAGTTTTGAGCCCTCTAGCCAAGTCAGGGGCCAAGAAGAACTGTCTGGAACTGTTACTGTACCTGGGAGGGTTCACCAGGGTACCAATGTTTGCCGTTGCAAGCCTCCTCTTTCTTTATTCTCACTGCTGATCATTTCCTCCTACCCCCGACACCCATTCCATAGATGGCATGCAATACAATCAGTGGATTCTGAGTACTGTCCGTCCTGTGTTCCCAAGACTTCTCTCAGTTCATCTTGATTGGTTTCCAAGATATTCCCAAGCCTACTTAGGAATGTTTTTTTGTTTAATTAATGTTAATGTTAAGTTAATTAAGTTAATTTTTTTTGTTTTGTTAATTATACAGATGGCTAATCACATCAATCAAGCATGGATTTTAGTAGTTTAACTCTTAGGGCAAACTGTATTCCCAAAGCCTTAGGACATGTCTTACCGTGGCCTCTAGGCCATGAAGTATCTTTAAGTCTCTGATCCCTTGGTAGAAGAGACCCCTCCAGAAGTCACAGCTCCTCAGTGGCAGAGATAGACACTTAACTATGTGTTCTGACCATCATCCCCCTCTGAATTAGACATTCGTCTTCACCCCTTCAGGGAAGCCAATTTAAACATTTTTCCCACATTGCACATAAGCAACTGGGATAATCATCGTCTGAGTCCCTAAACAGCAGTTTTTGAACAGCAGAAGAAGCAAATAAGAGATGAAAGCAGCTATAAAAGAACATGTGTGAACTTAGCACTTAGCAGTCTGTACCCTCAGGAGGACAAGGGCAAAAGTTTAATGACTCCCATTTTGGGGTCATCTTGTTAGTTGCAGCTTTCGGGATGGGCCCAGCTCCTGAAGTATCACTTGCTCGGTAAATGTCTACTAGTAGCTTTTACCATGCCAGGCACTGAGGATGGCGCAGGATGAGCGAGAGATGAGTAAGACACCATGCTTGCACTCCAGGGACTCACGATGTGGAGAAGGTGGGAACATTGGCTTGCCAGCAAGTAGTTCCTGGAATAAGCTATAGGATAATGGCTGGCAAGAAGACAGAACATTTGGAATTAATTCAAAAGGCATTCAAGTTTACAGTCCTTCCTGGGACATTTCTGTGCACTGTACCCTTCTTTCTCTTTTTCCTTCCTCTCCCATTCTTTCCTCCCAGTCTGTGGAGCCTGGTGGCATGTCCTGTCTGAGGACTGTAGCCACTGCTCCTGGGGGAGTCACTTCCACCCACCCCCACACACATGGGCAGTACTGTGCACTCCATGAAAGGAACATGGCTCTTCAGATTAAATTCAGGTTTAGACGAATGTATTTATTTATTTATTAAAAGTTAAAGCGTGAGGCTCGGCACCTGTAGCTCAGCAGCTAGGGTGCCAGCCACATATGCTGGAGCTGGCAGGTTCAAATCCAGCTCAGGCCTGCAAAGCAACAATGACAACTGCAACCAAAAAATAGCTGGGCGTTGTGGTGGGCACCCGTAGCCCCAGCTACTTGGGAGGCTGAGGCAAGAGAATCGCTTAAGCCCAAACCCTTGAGGTTGCTGTGACCTGTGACACCTCTACCCAGGGTGTCGACATAGTGAGACTCTGTCTCAAAAAAAATAAAATAAAATAAACTTCTGTTTTTTTAAAAAAAGAAGTTAAAGAGTGAAAGCTCGCATTTGAATATGAATGTTCTCCACCACTCTATTTTAAAGCATAAGGATTGTGTTAATTTCTTTTCTTTTCTTTCTTTCTTTTTTTTTTTTTTTTTGAGACAGATTCTCACTTTGTCATTCACTTTGGCATCACAGCTCACAGCAACTTCAAACTCTTGGGCTCAAGCCATCTTCTTGCCTCAGCCTCCAAAGTAGCTGGGACTACAAGTGCCTGCCACAATGCCTAACTATTTTTAGAGATGAGATCTCATTCTAGCTCAGGCTGGTCTCTAACTCGTGAGCTGAGGAGATCCACCAGCTTAGGCCTACCAGAATGCTAGGATTACAAGTGTGAGTCATTGCACCTGGCTAAATTGTGTTAATTTCTTAAAGAATGCATGTACCCCAGTACTCTGTGACCCCAGGTCCTAGGAAACTATGGACTAGTCAGTGAAAAGAAGCTAGAGAATTAAACTAGTGAGATTTTAAAAGACTAAGAAAGTTGTACTGATTTTGGCTAAATTGAAATCTAAAAGTAAGCAAAATGTTCCAAGAACGCGTATTCCTAAAGATTTTATTGTTCATGAACTGATAATCTGACATATTATGAACTCAACAATATTTGGTTACTAAGTACTGGAAATAACGAGCACATTTTCAACCCTCATGATTCCTTGATGTTTCTTCAGAGTGACAGACACTGCTTCTAAAGATTCTACCAGAGCTGAAAGCTAGTCTGCTTCTCTCTCTTCCCCATTTTCTTTCCCCCCTTCTACACACTGGTGATGGTCATACATGGAGTATGTTGGCAACTAGTCAACCTCCAGGCACTGCTTTACATGATCACAATGTGCTACATGGTTGTATCTGTGAGGATAGGCTAAGGTTATGCTGTAGTAACAAACAACTCCAAAACCTTAGTGGCTTAAAACCAAGGTTTACATTCTTTTTATCATATTCATCATAAGTCAGTAGGAATCTTTGCTTGTTGTAGTCACTTGAAGACCCAGGCTGATGGAGCAGCTGCTATCCTGAGTGTTGCTGATTATCATACCTAAGAAAAAAGAAAGATCTAGAAACCCTCAAAGAGGATCCAGATTCCAGCCTGGGAGTGTCACGTGTCACTTCCACACAAAATTCAAAGGCCATAACTAGTTACAAGATTCTACTGAACCACAAGTATCTAAGAAGTTCAATTTACCCTGTGCCCAGAAGTGATGAAAACAATCTATTTGGCAAACAGCACTAATATCCACTTTAATGGTGTATAGTAGATTGGAATGCCAATCTAAGTCCCAAGATGCTACACTAGGCCACTGGGTCATCTCAGCTTCACTACAGTGAATCCTGCCTACCCAGCCTCAAAGAAAAGTAGGACAAATACAACTTCAAGGCAGCTCTCCAGATGGATGACCCTTCATGCCATTCTCCTACAACATAAACACAAAAAATGGTGGGGGGCTAGTGTAATGAGAAGACTACGTGTATAGACTTTAAAACCAGGGCCTGCATTCTGGTTATACCATCTACCACCCATGTGAACTTCAGCAAGTTTCTTTAATTGTCTGTGTCTCAGTCTCCTCATCTGAAAAATGAGACTAATAAAGCTTAATTCACAAGTTTTTGTTAGGAGACACTGAGCTAAAGCATGCAAATTCTTTAACTCAGTATCTGGTACCTTACCAATACTCAGTAGGTAATAACTACCATTGATAGTGTTAGAATTGGAATGATAAGCATATATCAGCACAACGTCTGTTAGATATTATATAATAAACTAAAGAATTTTTTAAAAATTGCCATTTCTTAAAGTGCTCTACTAAGTGTTAAGAAAAGGAATGCGAGAGAGAGATGACTCCAAGTGATGTTCACATGAGACGTCAATGGTATGCCACAGCTGGAACACATTTCTCAATATTCGACCTTGGGGACACTATGTATAAAATTCCTCTATTGAGCTCAGTGGTGAAGAGCATAAGGTCTGGTGTCAGACTGTCTGAGTTGAAATCCAAACTCTACCAATCTGCAGCTATGTGATGTCAGGCAGCTTACTTGACCTATTCCTCATCTTTAGAATGGGGATAATAATTACCTGTCATGGGCAGGGGTATGTTGATTAAATGAGATGATGCATATAAAACATTAAGCCAAGTGCTTGACATGTGATAAGGGCTTAATGAATGTTAGTTAGATTTTCAAACATGAGGAAATCAAGACTCCAAAAATTTCAGTCACTTACTTGAGATCGCACAGTTGGTAATTAGTAAAATTTAAACTCTGGTTTTTCCAAATCCAAAGCACATGTGTCTGTGTTTTACCACACTATCCCATTATTTACACTCATATATTTGCCCTTAGGACTTCATTAATCTTCTGAAATTTGGGTCAATAAGTTCTCAGGCATAGTTGAAGGAAAGCAAGGAATTGTGCCAGAGGGCAGACCATGACAGTAGCAGGAGGCAAATGCCATCACTCCATTTTCCAAGACTGGCCCAAACAGGGTCCTACAGATGCCGAGTTGTAAGTAGTGAGAGAACTTCACAGTTTTTGATGACATGCTGTTGAGTAACTGTGATCCATCAGGCTCAGGGCTAAGTGATTCACTTATGTTTTCTCTTCTAATTTTCACGTAGCTCTTTGAGGAAGGGAGGTAATCATGATCCCCATTTCACTCAGGAGAAAACTTACATCCAAAGAGCCAAGCAACTTAAGGTTGTATAAATGACCTTGGAAAATGGCAAAACCTCTGCAAGATAAATTAGATAAACTTTTTTGCACTGAACAATATAATCTTCAAAATTTTTCTTTTGATTAGCATTTTTCCAGATCATCAGAGTAATAAGGGCTCATTATAGAAAATTTTGGAAATAAAGTATAAACAGAAAAAAAATTATCTGTGACTATACCATCCAGAGTCAACCACTGTTAATTTTAGTATAAATCTTTCAATCCTTTTTCCATCTTTTTTTTATTAGATAGTTGAGATTATACTATATAATTTTGTAATGCAATTTTATTCAATCCTGCAAAGTGGGTATTATATAATCAAATGGCGAGAATATTTATGCAAGAAGTATTTTAATATACTCTGCTTTTTAAGAACAAGAGGTAAAAGACAACAAATAGACTGATAGATCTGATTTATTTTAAAAATCCAAACAAAACACTACCAGGCCATGGCCTGTGGTTGCCATAAATTCCTTTCCGTTTTCCCCTCCTTCTCCATCTGCAGCACTTTGGGGATTGCTGACCACAGTGATGATTCACAAGCATCACAGATTAAAGGATGTTTAACTGCACTTCCCCCACCCCTTGGCTTGTGCTTGGATAGGCAAGCACTTGAGCCCCACAGATTATGGGACCATTCAGTAGACATTCGCAACAGGAAATGAACCACATCTCCCTAATGTGGCCTGGATCGTGTTCTGATTTCCTCTTTGGGTCATTTTGGCTGGCTCTACAGTAGCCCTCTTGTCTCTGGGATCTAGATCTCAGGGTTGCCTTCTCTATAGCCTTCAGAAGCTTCTTCGACTACTCATAAGGTAAGTGGAAAATGGTAGCTGGATTGCCTTTGTGGGGGAGTCCTTGCTCTGTGGGATAGAAAGGAAAAGACAGGAAACAAGAGAAAAGCCCTTCGAGATTAATGAAGATGGCTCTCAGCCTAGTGAATGCTAAATATAGCCTCCATGTGCAAAGAACACGTGGCCCCAAAGGGTCCTAAAGGGAGAGCTAGGGGAGGCTCCAGCCGCAGAGATGCTAAAGGTCAGGAGTGGACTTTTAGGGTTTGCTATTTTATATGCTTAAAGACCAGGTCTGTGTTTTGATAACTCAACTTGCTAATAGCTGGCCACTTGACTTGCTGCTTCCAGCTCTCTGTTTGTTTTAAATAGGGAGATTCGGACAGTAATAATGGGAGGAGCTGCAAAAGACTTCCCCAGTTGGGAGTTCCTGTTGTTTTTCCTTCTGCCTGGGCAAGCTGATGTGCAGGCCATACTCACAGACTCACACAGCAAGGAGATAGTCCAGGGGGGCCCTTGATCTGTATATTTATATGGGATGTATGTGTAAGAGAGTGTACCAAAATACATAGATCATCACAGGTAAAAAAAGAAATTCTGTTGCAAGAATTTAAATATGTCATTTATCATGCGTTTATATCTTAATTCATTCCTTTGATGAATCTTTTTTTTTTTTTTTGTGGTTTTTGGCCAGGGCTGGGTTTGAACCCATCACCCAAATCTTGTTTTATTTTTATTTATTTATTTTTGAGACAGAGTTTCACTATGCAGTAGAGTGCTGTGGCTTCACAGCTCACAGCAACCTCCAGCTCTTGGGCTTAGGCAATTCTCTTACCTCAGCCTCCTGAGTAGCTGGGACCATAGGTGCCCGCCACAGCACTGGCTATTTTTTGTTGCAGTTTGGCCAGGGCTGGGTTTGAACCCGCCACCCTCGGTATATGGGGCTGGCGCCCTACTCACTGAGCCACAGGCACCACCCGATTCTTTGACAAATCTTTATAGAGCACCTGCTGTGAGAAGCATTGTGCTATTTGCTGTGAGAAATTCTGAGATTTCTAAAAGATGGGGCTTTACTCCACCCCCTTTAAATTCTTACCATCCAATGTGGGTAATACCATTGACCATCGGTGAAAGCATACACAAGGCACCCACACTGAAAGATGTTGTGAGATAAATGCTTTAGGAATGAGACTAAGGACAAGTGCTATAGGAATCCAGAAGAAGATGGGATCACTTCTGACTTAGAAGACATCAAAGAAGATAGGTGAAGAAAGGAGAGGAGTTCTATGAATCAGAGAGCAAACATCCAGAGGCAAGAAAAGGTTTAGCACTTGGGGTGCAAGCAAACTGGTTTACCTGAAGAGGATTCACAGAGCAAAGTAGATTGAAATAAAATTGGAAGCTAGGAATCCGATGGTACAGGGCCTTGAATGCTGAGTTCAGTTGACCTATGCATATATAGATGAGGAGGGGGAAGGGAGGGAGCTCCCAAAGTCTCAGGAATTCAAGAAATAAGACTGAAATTGTAGTATGAAATTACTCCTCACTTTCAGAAAGGCTTCTAGGCCAGCAATCATCAATATACCCTAAGGAAATAAGTTCATTTAGAATTTGTCAAAGTTGTAGAAAGGTCATAAACTCAGAATAAAAGATAGCCCTTTAAGTTGAATCAATTTAGAAAAGGTAAATTATGCTTATTTTTTTCCACCATGGCCTAATGAAAATTTCACCACAATCATTGATATAGCTAAGTCCCCTTTACTCCTACACTAGGTTCACAAAGGAAACTTATGAATATTATATGGATCTATGGGAGAAGATACCAGAGGCTCCCTTACTGTATTAGCTGCCACCCTGGCCTTGCACATTAGTCTCTTGAAAACTTTGCTAGCATTAATAAGTGTTCTCAGGTGGAATAAGCTCCTGAGACACTGGCCTACTCATGCTTTTAAACCTTCCAAGTTTCAAACTAAATCCTGGAGAACTGACCAAAGCAAATGCCTCTTTATAGAGTCATATCTGGGTTGCTCACTAGCTTTCTCTCTAGGCCTCCTTAGAAAGCATCCAGTCATTCAAAATATCCACAGTTCTGGGTAACACAAAAGTTTAGTTGATAAACTTCTGTATATTGCATATATAAACCCCCAAAATGAATAGAATAGGCTCACACTGAAAGATCCAAAATGTTTACACTTTTTATGATGATTCAAGAACCACCATACCCAGAACATATCAGAATTCTAATAAAACAATAGTAAATAACTCAATGTAAAAAAAATAAAAGTAAATAGGCACTTAACCAGATAGGATAGCTGGATGGTAAGTACATAAAAAGTTGTTCAGCAACATTATTCATTAGAGAAATAGGAATTAAAACCATGATGAGGACTGGCATGGTGGCTCACACCTGTAATCCCTGCACTTCGGAAGGCCGAGGCAGGTGGATCACTTGAGCTGAGGAGTTTGAGACCAGCCTGAGCAAAAGTGAGACCTTGTCTCTAAAAAATAGCTGGGCATTGTGGCCGATGCCTGTAGTCCCAGCTACTTGGGTGGCTGAGGCAAGAGAATCGCTTAAGCCCAAGAGTTTGAGGTTTCTGTGAGCTGTGACACCACGGCACCTTGTCGAAGGCAACATAATGAGACTCTGTCTCAAAAAAAAAAATAAGTAAAAAATAAAATAATAATAATAATAAAATAAAAGGAGGCAGGACACAATTTTAAGAGGGACTTTACCTAACAAATGCAATCACTGTAACCTTGTTCTTTGTACCCTCAATGATTCCCCAACAATAAAATAAAATAAAATAAACCATGATGAGTTACCACTACACACTTACTGTAATATGATGGCTAATAAAAAGTATTGACAATACCAAGTGCTGATATGGATGCAGAACAACTGAAAGTCTCATGCATTGCAGGTATAAATGCAAAATGGTAAAACCACTCTCGATACTGGTTTGGCAGTTTAACTTTAAAAAGTTAAACATACTTAAACCATATGACCCAATCATTCCATCCCTTGGGTATTTATGTAGAGAAATGAAGACTTATGCTTGCACAAAAACCTGTACATGCATGTTTATAGCAGCTCTAGTCATAATCACCAGAAACTAGAAACCACCCAAATGCCCTTCAATAGATAAATGGGTAAACAAAACCTGCTCTGAATCTTATAGTACTTCAGGGGAATTTTTTTTTTTTGGAGACAGAGTCTCTAGCTGTTGCCCTGGGTAGAGTGCCATGGATCACAGCTCATAGCAACCTCAAACTCTTGGGCTCAAGTAATCCTCATGCCTCAGCCTCCCAAGTAGTTGGGACTACAGGCACCGGCCACACACTGGAGTGTTTTTTCTGTTTTTGTTGTTGTTTTAGCTGGCCCGGGCTGGGTTCAAACCCGCCAGCCACAGTGAATGTGGCCAGCACCCCAGCCACTGAACACAGGCACCGTCAGGGGAATATTTTGACTAGTGTCATGATGTAATATCATAGGTGGGAAATGATCACATTTTTTCTTCCTTAAGATTCCAGATAAAGGGAGGATTATGCTACTACCAATATAAGAAAATGTGCAAAGGCTGCCAGATTAACAGATGCTTGCATTAGCCATACTGTGCATGTATGTTTGTGTTGCAGCTAAGTGTGTAAGTAGTGAGTGTCAAGTGTAGGTTTTGTAAAAATAGAAGAGTAAAGTATATATATGACTTGGAGAAGCAAGAGAAGGCTTCATGCAGAAAAAATGAGTCTCTGTCAGTGTCGACTTCACTCCCAGAACCAAAGTGAAGCAAGCATGTATGTGTGTGGGGGGGGGGGGTTGGGTTGGGGGGGTGGGGAACTTTGTTCATTTGGAAGGCTTTGATTCAAATTTTTTAAAATCAACACTCAAATCATTCTGAGTTTTATTATTTATTTAAAATTTTTTTTTTTTTTTTAGAGACAGAGTCTCCCTCTGTCAACCTTATTAGAGTGCTGTAGCATCACAGCTCACAGCACCTCCAGCTCTTGGGCTTAGGCGATTCTCTTGCCTCAGCCTCCCAAGTAGCTGGGCCACAGGCACCTGCCATGATGCCTGGCTATTTCTTTTGTTGCAGTTTGGCCAGGGCTGGGTTTAAACCCACCACCCTTGGTATATGGGGCTGGCGCCCTACTCAGTGAGCCATAAGGGCCGCCCTATTTATTTATTTTATTTTTTTCTGAGATAGTCTTACTATGTTGCCTTCAGTAGAGTGCTATGGCATCACAGCTCACAGCAACCTCAAATTCATGGGCTTAAGCAATTCTCTTGCCTCAACCTCCCAAGTAGCTGGGACTACAGGCACCCGCCACAATGCCCAGCTATTTTTTGGTTGTAGTTGTCGTTGTTTGGCAGACCCTGAGCTGGGTTTGAACCCTCCAGCCCAGTGTATGTGGCCAGCACCCTAGCCGCTGAGCTACAGGCCCCGAGCCCATTCTGAGTTTTCAAAACTGGTCTCTTTAGGTGTAAAAAAATTCTCATATTTAGCTGGACATGCGAGTAGACAAACATAAAGTAATTGGCAAGGTGGGAGGCCCTGCCAGAGGAAACCCTAAGTGCAGACATCAGTGCAGGCTGTCTTTTTGCCGTCCTACATGCTGCAGGACATGGCTCAGCATGATCAGTCCTGTTGCATTAGCCACTGTGCCTGTAAACTAGTGACCTTTTCCAAAGCAGCAAAAGTTGTTTTGCTGCAAATCAATCTCCATGTTCCAAATTTTATTTAAATCAGGGATGGGAGAGCCACTAAAATAATTAAATGAGACTTAAGTTTACCAGCAGGTGGCAATAGAGGTAACGTGTCTTCCCAAACATACTTGTATTATTTCATAAGTCAGAGATATGAGCCTTCAAAACATGGTTGGGTCCCCAACTTCACTTCACTCTGCCCCACACCAGCATCCTATAAGACAGGATTATTCAGGCCAACATACTGTAGCCAGAAACAAGTTTTTCCTCACCGAGCTGCTCAATTTTCTAAGGGTGGCTTCTTAAGGAGTAGATGTTTTTAGTTGAAAAATTGGATACAAAACCAGATTTGTGGGCTGCGCCTGTGGCTCAGTCGGTAAGGCGCCAGCCCCATATACTGAGGGTGGCGGGTTCAAACCCAGCCCCGGCCAAACTGCAACCAAAAAATAGCCAGGTGTTGTGGCGGGCGCCTGTAGTCCCAGCTACTTGAGAGGCTGAGGCAAGAGAATCGCTTAAGCCCAGGAGTTGGAGGTTGCTGTGAGCTGTGTGAGGCCACGGCACTCTACCGAGGGCCATAGAGTGAGACTCTGTCTCTACAAAAAAAAAAAAGAAAAATTGGATACAAAACCAGATTTATGGGCGGCGCCTGTGGCTCAGTGAGTAGAGCTCCAGCCCCACATACCAAGGGTGGTGGCCGGCCCCGGCCAAACTGCAACAACAACAACAAAAAAAATATCTGGGTGTTGTGGTAGGTACTTGTAGTCCTAGCTACTCAGGAGGCTAAGGCAAGAGAATCGCCTGAGCCCAGGACCTGGAGGTTGCTGTGAGCTGTGATGTCAAGGCACTCTACCTACGGTGATAAAGTGAGACTCTGTCCCTAAAAAAAACAAACAAAAGACAAAACAAAACAGAGTTATTTATAGTCACACAAATAAGATTTATTTGTGGTCAAAGGAGGCTTAAAAAGATGAAGTAAATGCTGTTTTTAAGTATAACCTCCTGGCATTATTTAATGAGTGGAGCTGAAACCCTCAAGTGAGCAAAGATGAAACAATACAATCACTTTTGAAGGTCAAAGGGGCACTAAGTTCCTAAGTGACTTTCCCAAACCTGTATTGATTCCTTTTCATGAGAAAACCATTAGATTTCAATGGAAAAAATAAACTCTTTTGTTATCACATAATAATTTTAGAGATCAGTGTAACAGAATAATTTGCTTAGCTCATATCCTAAGTAGATATCAGTACTGCAAAAACATTTCACCTGATCTCACCCTAGAACTTGTTGAATGCCTGTACTCCGTCCTGTTTCACCAGCTTTCTCTGCTTCTCTCTCCTGCATAGATTTCTGGACTCATTTCCCACAGACCCTCTCTTCTCCTGGGGTTAATTACTCTTTTCACTTCCCACAATCTCCTTTTCTTTCTTATAACTGAATGGAAATTTGGGATACATAACTTAGAAGAATAAAAACTATTTGTTCACAAGACTATGAGGAAAGGGCCAAGGAAGGGGAAGGGAGGGGGGAGGTTAGGGTGGAGGGAGGGTAATGGGTGGGGCCACACCTATGGTGCATCTTAGAATGGGTACAGACGAAACCTACTAAATGCAGAATACTAATGTCTACATACAATGACTAAGAAAATGCCATGAAGGCTACGTTGAACAGTTTGATGAGAATATCTCAGATTGTATATGAAACCAGCACATTGTACCCCTTGATTGCACTAATGTACACAGCTATGATTTAACAATAAAAAAAAAAAAGGCTATTTTTTGCTGGGAGGCGCCTGTGGCTCAAAGGAGTAGGGCGCCGGCCCCATATGCCGGAGGTGGCGGGTTCAAACCCAGCCCCAGCCGAAAACTGCAAAAAAAAAAAAAAAAAAATTTGTTGCTGTATTTCATGGCCTTAAATTTATAGTCTGGCTCAATAGTATATTTCTAAAAACCAGAAATAAAGGCTTGGCACCTGTAGCTCAAGGGTGATTAGGGTGCCAGCCAAATGCACCAAGGCTGGTGGGTTCAAACCCAGCCTGGGCCTGCTAAAACAACAAAGACTACAACATCAACAACAACAAATAAATAGCTAGGATTGTGGTTGGTGCCTATAGTCCCAGCTACTTGGGAAGCTGAAGTAAGAGAATCGCTTAAGCCCAAGAGTTGGAAGTTGCTGTGAACTGTGACACCATGGTACTCAACCGAGGGTGACATGAGACTCTGTCAAAAAAAAAAAACAAAAAACACACACACAGAAATAAATTACTTTTCGATTATTTAATTTAATTTTTAAAGAAGTACACAGGTTCACGTGATTCAAAATTCAAAAGGCACAAAAGGGTAAAAAATGTTCTCTCCTATCATTTCTTCCATCCAGTGGCTACTAATGCACAAGCAATTAAATATATGTGCATGGGTGTGTATATATATACAGGTGTGTGTGCATAGAGATGTTCTTTATTTTTCTTTGTTCTTTACAACAAATGACAAACTATAGAATACTTTACACAAAAGCACCTTGTTTTTTTCACCTATCTATATATCTTGGCAATCATTCCATATCAATTCTAGAAGAACTTTCTCTTTCTTTTTTCATAGTCACCAACTATTACATTGTATAACTAGTCCATAATTTATTTAATGAGACCACTGCAGCTGGACAGTAAGGATATTTTCAACTATATGCTATTACAAATAGTTCCACCATGTATAAACTTGTTCATATGTCACTTGCACACATGGGTATACTTCTGAAGGATAACTTACTGTGAGCAGAATAGCTGAACCAAAGGGTACATACAGTTTAATGAACATTGCAAAATTGTCATCTTAGGAGTTGTAGCCCTGGAGATACAAAAGCATACCCAGCTCCCTGTATGCTCTTGCTCCACTTCAGAATTCTTCTAGCTATTCTTACTTTTCTTTCCACACAAACTTTAGAATCAGCCTTAGTCCCCAAAAAAATCATGTAGGAATTTTTATTAGTATTGCATTAAATGTAGATTTCTTTTCTATGTTGAGTCTCTTTATGAATGCCTTTCATTTGCTAAAGGGTTCATTTCTATTCTGAGTAGCAATTAGATATTTTCTTTATATAGAGCTAACACATTTCTTCCTAAGTTTATTTCTTGGTGTTTTTATTATTATTACTACCATTGCAAATGAGATCTTTTCTTCTTTTTCTTCTAAGTGGTTGCTGTTAAATATATGAAAGCTTTGATTTCTCTGCTTGCTTTGCATCTCATTACCTTACCAAATTCTCATATTCTTTGTAACAGATGACTTATGTTTTCCAGGTATACAATCATATCATGACCTAACAATGATAATTTTATCTTTTTATTTCTGTTTTGTATACCTCTGTTACAAACTAAATGTTTGTGTCCCCCAGAATTAAGATTTTGAAGCCCTAATTCCCAGTATAGATGTATTTGGAAATGAGGTCTCTAAGGAAGTAACAAAGTTAAATGAAGTTATAAGAGTGGGGCCCTGATCCAATAGGATTAGTGTCCTCATAAGAGACATGAGAGTGCTCGTTCATTTGTGCTCTCTCTCTCTGTGTGCCCTGTGGGGACACAATGAGAAGGCAGGTATCTGCTAGCTAGGAAGAGAGCATTAGCAGAATTAACTCTGCTAGACTTTGATCTAGGACTCTGGAACTTGAGAAAATAAGTTGCCATTGTTTAAGCCACCCAGTCTATGCTATTTTATTATGGCAGCCTGAGAAGACTCAAACAGCCTCTAATTTCTTTATTTCATGAAATGTACTGGCCAGAAACAGCAATGTAAAGTAGTAGTGGTAATTGTAAGGGAATGTTTCTAGTGTTTAAATATAATGTTGGCTTTGAATTGATAAATACATAATCATATTAAGACAGAAAAAATACTTCTTTTTCAGTAAGTTTTTAAAAATTTGTGTTATTTGTTGAAAATTAACAAATTCTTTTTAACATCTATTACAATAGTTATATGCTTTTTCTTCTTAGATCTATTGATAGAGTGAATTAAGTTAACATCTGCCTATTATTAAATCATGTATGTGTTCCTAATGGATATCATTCTTGGTGTTCTTTTACTTTGATGCTGTGTTATATTTGCTAGTGTTTTCTTTAGGATTTATGTATTCATATTAATAAATGAGTTTGGTCTATGGTGTGTAGTGTGTGTGTGTGTGTGTGTGTGTGTGTGTGTGTGTGTGTGTGTGTGTGTTGGGTTTTGGTGTCAGTGTTATCTTAGAGATTTTCTTCCTTTTCTATTCTCTGGAAGATTGTTAAGAGCATTGAAGTGATCTGTTCTTTAATGAAATGGTATAATTCCCTATAAATTCTATAGTAGAATTTCCCTGTAAATTCAGCTGGTCCTGATACTTCATTTTTGTTGTTTGGTTGTTTAAAGCAGGGTCCTCAAACTTTTTTTTTTTTTTTAATTAATTAATTAATTTATTTATTTATTTTTTGTAGAGACAGAGTCTCACTTTATGGCCCTCGGTACAGTGCCGTGGCCTCACACAGCTCACAGCAACCTCCAACTCCTGGGCTTCAGCGATTCTCCTGCCTCAGCCTCCTGAGTAGCTGGGACTACAGGCGCCCGCCACAACGCCCGGCTAGGTCCTCAAACTTTTTAAACAGGGGGCCAGTTCACTGTCCCTCAGACAGTTGGAGGGCCGGACTATAGTTTAAAAAAAAAAAAACTATGAACAAATTCCTATGCACACTGCACATATCTTATTTTGAAGTAAAAAAAAAAAAATGGGAACAAACACAATCACACTGCCTCATGTGGCCTGTGAGCCGCAGTTTGAGGACCCCTGGTTTAGAGGGTACTATTTCTTTAAACAACTCTTCTTTGTTAAAATAATATTTTTTTCTATAGTTCTTTATTGTCTTCTGCAGACATTTTAAGTTTATTTTCACAAAATTATGTACTTCCTAGGATTTCACATTTATTTGCAAATTTTTGAGAAAGGTAATTTCTATGTTTCTCTTAATTTCTTCCATATTTGCAGTTATTGTTTTCCTTTATAATTTTTTATTTTCTTATTTATGCATTTTATTAGTTTCTGGAAATTCTGTAATTTTGATTTTGATTTTCTCTAAGACCTAAGAATGCTTTAAAAGAGGTTTGTTTTATCTTTATTTTCTAGGTGTTTTGTTATTTTGCTTATTTGGTTATCTTGTTTTATTATTAAGATTTCTCTTGATTGCATCATAAGCAGAGAATGTTCTCTGCTCTATTTCTACATTTTATAATTCCTGATGTTTTTCTCTGGCTTAAAACGTGGTCAGTTGTTGTGAATCCTACAGAGTGTGAAGAGATTTCACAG
Source organism: Nycticebus coucang (assembly GCF_027406575.1). Lineage (NCBI taxonomy): Eukaryota > Metazoa > Chordata > Mammalia > Primates > Lorisidae > Nycticebus > Nycticebus coucang. The sequence goes on from NC_069795.1 coordinate 62,227,917, forward strand.
TGTCTAGTATAGAGTTTGATACATATCGGTCAGATCTATCTCATTAATTATGTTATGTAGGTCTTCCATATCATGCTTTTTGTTTGGTTATTTCCACTTAATCCATCATGGACTGAGGGAGCTGAACTGAACTTGCCTGCTGCTATGGTCTTCCTGTCTCTTTTTCACCCTGTCTTCCATGGCCTTTGTTTTATGACTGTGCTAGTTGCCCTTCTAACTTCTTAAAAATTGTAATTGTTCAGACTGTGAAGTATGAATCTTTGACTTTCTTAAGCGTTTAGTTTTTTGATATTCAAATTGTGACCCATTATATTTGCTGGTATTACTCTGCCCATATTTTTATGCTTCGTTATTCTGAATTTTTTGTTTTTGGCCTATAGTTGGATTTGACTTGTGATCCAATTTGAAGTTCTTTTTCTCATCTTTGATTTTTGTTATCTGTTGAATTGTATTCCCTAAATTTCATATGTTGAAGTCCTAATCCCCATTACCTCAGAATGTTACATATTTGAACACAGGGTTATTGCAAATGTAATTACTTTTATTTTTTTATTGTTAGCCTTTTTTATTTTGCCATTCTGGTGAGTGTGAATAGTGGTGGTTTAGTCTATCTTTTATTGTGGTAAAAAAAACACATAACATAAAATTTAACATCTTAACTATTTTTAAGTGTACGGTTCAGTAAAGTATATTCATCTTGTTGTGAAAAAGATCTCCAGAACATTTTTATTAAGCAAAACTGAAACTCTGTTCCTATTAAACAATTCTCTTTCCTCAATCCCTCTTCCCCTAGCCCCTGGTAACCACTATGTTACTTTTCTATGAATTTGACTTTAGAGTGAAATTGTACAGTCTCTGCCTTTTTAAAAGATTTATTTTTTAGGGACAAAGTCTTGTTCTGTCACCCAGGCCAGAGTGCAATGGTGTGATCACAGCTCACTGAAGCCTCAAACTTCTGGGCTCAAATGATCCTCCTGTCTCAGTCCCCGAAGTAGCCAGAACTATAAGTGTATCACTGTGCCTGGCTAATCTTTTTATTTTTTGTAGATGGGGGGTTGAGCACGCACACGCACACATGTGTGTGTGTGTGTCTCACTCGGTTGCTGAGGCTGGTCTCAAATTCCTGGCCTCAAGTAATCTTTCCCAAAGTTCTGGGATTATAGGATGAGCCACTATACCTGGCCCACTGTACTTGTTTTCTATTGCACCTAGCATAATGTCCTCAAAGTTCATCCCTGTTGTGGTATGTGACAACATTTTCTTCTCTCATAAAGCTGAATAGTATTCCACTGTATGAATGCACCACATTTTGTTTATCCATTCTTCTGTCAGTGGGCATTTGGGCGGCTTCCACCTCTTGGCTATTGTGAATAGTCCTGCTATGAACATGGATATGCAAATATCTCTTCAAGATCCTACTTCCAGTTTGGGGGATATAAATGGGACTGTCATATCATAGTTCTATTTTTAACTTTTTGAGAAACCAACATATTCTTTTCCATAGTGATTACATCCTTTTACAATCCCACCAGCAGCGTGCAAGAGTTCCAATTTCAAAGTGGTGTTTTTAGCTTGCGTTTGTTTGACGATAATGATGCTGAGCACTTGTTCACGTTTCTTGTTTATTTAGATCTGCATTTTTATAAGGTATCTGTTCTGGTCTTTTGTCAATCTTCCTAATAGCTTATCTGGATGAGTTCTTTATACATTCTAGATATGAGCTCTTTGTTGGTTATATTTGTTCCAAATATCTTCTCCTACTCTTTGTTTTCCTGATTTGGGATCACCAGGCTTTCCATTGGCCATAGGGGGAGGGCCCAGAAGGCTGGGTGGTCTGACGGGGCTCCCATCCTTCTCATCTCCAGTCTCTTCCCACTCGGGTAAGGGGGACTGCTGTGGTGGTGGTAAGTAGTAATGATTCTGCTTCTTTCATTTCATCATTGTGGTGGCAGCAATGGCTGCGGTGGGCACAAAGGTAGTTAAAATGAGGTCATATTGGAAGGTAGGGCTCTAATCCAATATGACGGGTGTCCTTATGAAAAAGGGAAATTTAGAAGCAGGCACACATAAAGAACGTCATATAAGACTGGAGTTATGCTGTCACCACAAAAGGATATACCTGAAGCTATCAGAAAGACCTGGAACAGGTCATTTTCTAGCACCTACAGCAAGAGCATGACTCTGCCAACAGATGCCTTGGTCTGAGATGAAGGGGAACTTCTGACCTGCAGAACTGAGACAGTAAATTTCTGTTGTTTAAGCCACTCAATTTGTGGCACATTGTTATGACAGCCTTAGCACACTAATACCGAGTCTTTTTAAATTTCAGTTGATTTTCATGTTATTGGGGGCCCTTGATGCTAATTTTTTTTATCTTTCTTATGCCTTCATAGGTGCAAATTCATGGCAAATTGCTAAGGAATTATGTACCAGATACTGCAAGTGCTAGCAGAATCCATAAGTTACCCCTAAACTGCTTTAAATCCCCACAACCCTAGGAAAAACCCAGAGCAGCTTACATCTATCCCAACATTGGCATCTTCTAAAAATCTCAAATAAGCTATCTAAAAGCCAGCCAGCAGACCACAACACATTCTTTTCTTAATAGGATTGCGCTTACTTGAATCAAAGAATTGAAATGGATAATAGATTCTAGCAAAAGGAAAATAAACCTAGACTCCCTATTATTTGATCCACAGATACCTAGCTAGGACTTGTCTGGCCATTTATAAAAATGGAGCAACTTCTTTTTTCTCCTGTAAGGGTAACTCTTTTGTCCAACTCTAAAAAGCTAATACGAAAAGAGGGCATTTCAGGACCCTAACTGAGACAAGATCCAGACCATTCTCTCTCAAGCACCAATTTGTCATTTAACTCCCCGTGCTCTACTGTCAACCACTGGATTTTTGGTTTTGTTGTACTTTGTTGACCAATGTTCGCTGCAGTCCATCAAACCAAGCCAGAAGGCAGGTATAGCAGGCTCGGCAGGCTTGGCAGGGGAGGAGGGCCCCCTCCGCCACACAGAGTTGTCCAGATTCTGATCTCTGGGATCTAACACGGCAAACGCATCCATCCCTTCTTTTTGTTTCCATTTCTCCTTTCCACAGCCCAGCTGCCACTGAGAAGAATACCAGGTATACATTCTGATACTCTCAAATAAAAACTAGGTCAAACACCTAGTCAGGCACTTAATATTTGGAATTTGGGTAGTTTTCAAACTCTAGCAAGAATAGCCATGGTCAGAGAAAAGGAAGGTGATCACAGAACTGCAGTTAGAATTCCTCTTTGCAACCAGGCACGGTGACTCACGCCTGTAATGCTACCGTAGCACTCTGGGAGACCAAGGCTGGTGGATTGTCTGAGCTCACAGTTTCAAGACCAGCCTGAGCCAGAGGGAGACCTCGTCTCTAAAAATAGCTGGGTATTGTGGCAGGTGCCTATAGTCCCAGCTACTCGGGAGACTGAGGCAAGAGAATCTCCTGAGCCCAAAAGTTTGAGTTTGCTGCAAGGTATGATGCCACAGCACTCTACCGAGGGTGACAAAGTGAGAATCTGTCTCCAAAACAAACAAAAAAAGAATACAGGAAGCACACATCTTACCAAAGACATGCCTTCCAAGGTGGAAAAAGAACATTACTTCACTGGTTATAAACTTTACAGTTGGAAATAAAGAAACATAACTCAAAGGAAAAATAAGCAAAAAAAAAAAAGTTTACTTCATTCTCTATAAGCAATCACATCAGTATTTTTTTTAACAAACTATTTTTTAGAGCAGTTTTAGATTCACAGCAAAATTGAGCAGAAAGTACAAAGAGTTCTCTTATATACCTTACTCCCATCATGCATAACCTCCCCCACGATCAACATCCCCCATCAAAGTGGCACAATTTTTACAATCAATGAGCCAACATGGACACTCTGCTATCACCCCAAATCCACAATTTACATTCAGGTTTACTCTTTTATGGGGTTGGACATGTGTATAATGACATGTATCTACTCTGCCAAAAGTATAAGGGGATTTTTGTCTGATCTTCATTGTGAGAAACTGGTAGAGCTCCTGGAGATAAAATTCACAAGACACAAAAGTATGAGCACCACCTCCCCCATATCTAGGATCCCCATGGAGTTCTTAACTCTCAGATTTGCCCACACTGAGCCTCCAGCAGTTCATCAATTACAATTCAAATTTTCTCGGTCCCTATACTGGTTCCCACAGAGGAGGGTTTCTGCCTGGTAAGTTGTATTTATCTGTATCCACCTCAATTTGGGGAGCAATGATTGCCCTATGGCCTCACTTTTCTGACAGATCTAAGAAGAATTGCTGGTTTTTTAGTTTGTTTGGCTTTTTAAAATTGTATGCATTTAAAATGTACAACATGATATTTTGATATACATATACAGTGTGAAATGATTACCACACTTAGGCAAATTAAACTATTTATCGCTATTCATAATTACTTTGTGTGTATGTGTGTGTGTGGTTTAAAAGCACCTAAAATCTACTCTCTCAGAAAATTTTGAGTATGCAATACAATATTATTAACTATACTTCTCAGACTATATATTAGATCTCTAGACTTATTCCCACATCACTATAAATTTGTACACTTTGATCTACTTTTCCCCATTTTTTTCCCTCGCACTTGTAACCACTGTTCTAATCCCCATGCTTGGTTTTTCACTTGTGTTAGGATGGAATGGTGACATCTAAGTTCTTTACATGTCAGACTGGAAAACAGAAGTCCTTATGTCAGTATCTTAAAATCAGTTTAGAGGTAATAATCAGTTCATCGTCTTAAAACATCTCTTACACAAATCACTATGTTCTAAGGAGATGAACCCCAGCTGACACAGAGAAGTTAAGCAGGTTATCTACAGTCACATAGCAGGCTAGAAGCTGAGCAGGGATTGGGTTTGGAGAGCCTGACTCCCAGCCCTATGGGCAGATCACACCTCCTGTAAACAAACTAGCTAACAAGTAAACCAGACAAACGTGCCTGAAAATATCCACTTTTGACTGCCAAACTTGGCCTCAGAGTCAATAAGCAAAGGAATGCAAAAGTCAGGGTCTTTTGCAGACATACCATCGTGAGAACCCAGCCCAGAGAGGCCCTGCTTTAAGGAGCAGATGACCAGTGTCTTTGGTGGTAATCATAGTAATTATCTATAGCATTTGCATGGCCTTCCTCAGTTTTTAAAACACTGTTGTTTGACATATCTCAGATGTTCCCCCCAGACACACTAGGAGATTATGAAAGTTATATTTTTTGTTTTGTTTTTATAAAGATGGTGCTCCAAGGAGGCCAGAACCCCAGCACTGGGAGATTAATCTGTCCTGATGAATATGAAGAAATGGATAGAAGCCCTGCTCTCTCCATAAATACAGGAGGTGGTGGCTGAGGTCAGATCTAGGTAGGACTGACGGCATTACCCCGACAGGGGGCAAGGTGGAGACACAGCACAGGTCAGGGAACTGTGCACCTCTTGGTTACCAGGAAACGGGAAGATCCAACTTGTGGTGGTCCAATCCTAAGTAAATACCGCGACTTTGTTGTTTTCGCATCCTCTTGTCCAGCCACAGGATGTGGCACATGGAAGATGAACGCTTGAAGAATGAATGAAGTATTTTCTGAGCGCCACTGCCAACGCTTTACTCTCTCTTTGGGGGAATATTGTTACCAAGTATCTATTGGGTTAAAGATTAGGTACTTTCAAGTATATTTTTTAACTTGTCAGGTATCAGCCACAAAGACAAAGGAAAGGACATTTGTTTTCTCTGCTCTCATACCAAGTCTAAATGCCTCTACTTGGTTTTCAGAATTATCTGTGGTCAGCCCAGTGTCTACCTCTACAACCTTTCACCCCCATTACTCGCTGTGTGTTCCCGTGCTCTTACCGTTCATTCTGCCCTTTTTCACCTTTCTTTGTTCCCCCTTTTAATCTAAATATTTTCATTCCTACCTCTTTTTGGAGACTTCCTCAACTATCTTGGCCCATAGATGTGGCCTATGGCAAGAACTGAATCTTTTTAACTGGAAAGTTAACATCATATATTTTGCACTCATTTTTCTCCTGTGTTATTGAGTTATTTCATGGACTCGTCGTGTTTGACTACTTGGATTGTAAGTTCTCTAAGATTAGGGATTTCCCACATCTCCTTGGTTTCCAGGGATCAGTACCTGGTGAGAAGGAGGAAAGCCTTCTTTCACCATATAGGCTTGTGAGGCACAAAGAAAGGAAGGCCCCAAGTTGGCAGTGTGAGGGCTGGAGGTGTCCAGGGTGCTATGAGGAACAAAAGAGGTGAGGAGTGTTGGTGGAGAGTTTTGCCCACTCTGTAGTTTAGCCTGAGGCCTTTATGGGTGAGAAATTTCTCTGGGCTGAAGATATTGTTTTCCAACAGCCAAATTGGGATATAAGGGCTTGTTTATAAACTGCAAACAGCTCCCTGTAGCTTAGCCCAGTCTTCCCAGTCTAGACCAGTCTGTTCTCCTCAAGTTCAAGCCTGGGTCTCCTCATCCCCCTCTCTGGCAGAAAGAAGGGGGAAGGAAAAGAAGGTTGCTTTCCATGCTCCATATCATCCCATGAGGAAAGAGCATATCAGCTGTCCATTCTCATGTGAGAACTGACATTTGTTTCTTCCTTGTCCAGTAGTCCAACAGGACTCTACAAGTTCTCTGTCAGGTGGAAGCTCTTAAGTACCCAGAAACCTAGCAAAATGTACAGAGTGGTGCAGAAACCTAGGAAAGAAAACAGTCTAGGCCCCACAAGGTGGGTGGGGGAAGGGAGGAGAGAGGAAGGGTGGTGACTTGCAGTCAGGGAAGGCTTTGCAAAGGAAGAGGAAATAAACCTGAGCCTTAACGAATGAGCAGGACTCAGCAATACAAAGAGAAAACAAGTGAATTGCAAGTCGGAGGGACTATATATGGAAAAGGGAATATAGAAAAGCCTATTAAGAGCCCATGTGTGGAAGAGACAGACTGAGTGAGTTTATTGGGGAAACTGAATACTATGTACAACAACCACTCACAACCTGCAGCCTCCAGGCACCATTCCAACTCTATCCATGATTGTTTGTGAGTCTCTAGCAAGGGTGACCACTCCATGGATGAGACCAGTAGATTAGGGAACACATTGATAAGGTCTACCCGCAAAGAATGTGGCTAAACCTCTCATGAAATATTGAGATCAAATGGAAAAGAGTTTTCTAGAGAAAAGCATAATTAAATAAATTAAAGCTGCTTCTGTCCCTGGACCAAAGTACTCATCACTTATTTCCAGATCTGCCACTTCTCATATTTTCCCCTTTCTCTCTGATGGGCCATTCATCCAGTGGAAATAGTGGAGGGTTCTTAAAAATAAATCACCTCACACCCAGATCTGAGTGTCCCTGGAGCTTCCCAGAGGATGAGTTTTCTCAAAAGAGGTACTTATTGATCTTTTTTTTTTTTGAGACAAAGTCTCAGTATGTCATCCTTGGTAGAGTGCCTTGGCGTCACAGCTCACAGCAGCCTCCAACTCTTGGGCTTAAGCAATTCTCTTGCCTTAGCCTCCCAAGTAGCTGGGACTACAGGTGCCTGCCACAATGCCTGGCTATTTTTTTGTTGCTGTTGTCATAGTTGTTTAGCAGGCTCAGGCTGGGCATCCAGCCAATCTCATTGGTCTTAAAAGCAATGAATTATCTCCAGGACCCAAATGTAGGACATTAAAAAAACATGGTTCTAAATGTTTCACATGGTACTTGGAACCCTTCCATTTCCCAGTTCTAATGTAATGACACCCCTTATTCAGATTGACATCTGAGTATTTAAATTTAAATATTAATTTAAATAATGTTTCCATTTATACCAACTCATGAGAATAAGAAATTCAAATGCCAATGCCCCACACAATGTTTTTGTCATTGAAAAATATGAGTTATGCTGTATTTTTCCCCACTAATACTCACTGACTAGCACAATTACAGTGGTTGATCTATTCTAGCAATCTATGTAAAATATATGCAAATGAGAAACAACAGTGGGAAAAAAATTAGATAAGAGAGGACTGATCATAGCAGGGAAGGATGGGTGAGAAATGTCTTTTATAGTTAATCAAGACACAAATAGATAGGTCTCATTTAAAAAATGACTCTGGATCTACCGAAGAATAAATAAAAATCAAAAAGAATATATAATCTACAGAATGATCTGGAGATATGGAACAGTATGAATCAAAAAGTATCACACCTGGGTGTGGAGAGAAGAGTCATACACTGTTGGTAGACTGCAAACTAGTACGGCTTGTAGGGAAAGAAGTGGAGAGGCCTCAAAGAACTAAAAGTTGACCTCCCATTTGATCCAACAATCCCATTACTAGGCATCTACCCAAAAGAAAAAAAAAAAATAAGGGCGGTGCCTGTGGCTCAAGGAGTAGGGCGCTGGTCCCATATGCCAGCGGTGGTGGGTTCAAACCCAGCCCCAGCCAAAAAAAAAAAGAGAAAAAAATAATAATTTTACCATAAAAACATTTGCACTTGAATGTTTATAGCAGCTCAATTCACAATCACAGAGATGTGGAAACAACGCAGGTGCCCTTCAACCTGTGAATGGATTAATAAACTGTGGTATATTATGCCATGGAATAGTATTCAGTCATAAAAGATGACGATTTTATATTTTTTGTAACAACCTGGAAGGATTTGGAGAATACTGTCCTAAGTAAAGCATTGCAAGAGTGGAAAATAGGGGTGGCGCCTGTGGCTTAAGGAGTAGGGCGCTGGCCCCATATGCCGGAGGTGGAGAGTTTGAACCCAGCCAGGGCCAAAAACTCCAAAAAAAAAGAATGGAAAATAAACATGTAGTCAGTACTAAGTTGAAACTAATAGATTAATAACCACATGTTCACATGAGAGAAAAACTCAGTTAAATTCAAGAAAGGGGGATGTGGGGAAGAGTTTGGTAAGTTCCAACCCAACAAGTACAGTGCACAGCCATATGGTACACTTCCTGGGTGAAGGATCCAACGACAACTCAGTCTTCACCTTACAAATGCAAACAATAAGGTGGTGCCTGTGGCTCAAAGGAGTAGGGCGCTGGCCCCATATGCCAGAGGTGGCAGGTTCAAACCCAGCCCTGGCCAAAAACTGCAAAAAAAAAAAATAATAATAATAATAAAGCAAACAATATAACCTAATTGTATATACCCTCATATTAATCTTAAATTTTTTTTAAAAAAGGTACTAAACCAGCAGAATCCAGCACGCAAACTATAAAAAAACAAAGCACCTTTTCTCTAGCATTACTTTGAAAGGTTAAGAATTCTTCTCCTGAAAGGTCTTGAAGAATAAAGTCCCAGCAGCTGTCTGACTTGGAAGTGATAGCAGGGAAACTTAAGAACTCTTGAAATCTCTTCTCTCCCCGGAATCTTGAGAGTTCTGGTTGAATTATTGAGATCAGAAGTTCTCTTAAATCACAGGCTTGTGTGAACTATTTATGATTTAATAGAGGCTTTACTTCTAAAAGACTGATAGGCAAGAAGACGCTGCCCCAGCGCTGTAACCTACTGGCTTGAGGGAGCTGGTTGTGACAGAGCCTGTCTGTCTGAGCTGAAATTTCTTCCAAAGGGGAAAATATTCCCACCTTTTGTTTGGAAGTTTGATTTTTTTTTTTTTTCTGAAGTTCTTAGGGTGGTTGTAATCATTCTTTCCTAAAAGAAAATTGCTATTGTTGGCATGGGCTTTGAACTAACTTTCTTTTTTTTTTTTTAATTTCTTTTTATTTATTTATTTATTTATTTTTATTGTTGGGGATTCACTGAGGATACAATAAGCCAGGTTACACTGATTGAACTAACTTTCTTTCTAATCCTTGTGTCAGATTAGGCAAAGACTTGTGAACATGTCGAATAAGATAGAAAAGCACAAGAGAAGACCCCCTTGAGATTCCAAGGAGGCTAGAAGTTTGTCTTTGTTGGTTAGAGGTTGACAGTGCCCATAACCAGCTACCATGTATAGGTAGAATCACATGATTGCAAGACTGCTCTTGAGCACCTGTGATCTGACAGGAGGACAGGACAGAGTCAAAAGGACAGACTTTGCATCACAGTGGCAGCACTGGTCCTCCCTTGGAGCTTTGTCTGAGTACAAGGTTCTATGGACCTTTCTTAATGTATTACATACCAGTGGACTTGCTAGAAAATCAGGAGAAAGCCATCCATCACTCCAACCAAATCCAAACACTCTCAACATTTTCCTACACTCACCAACCCCAATGTACAATGAAGTCTGCAGGCAGCACTTAAAATGCTGTGTACAGAAAAAAGGAGAGGGAGTCTAATTAAAATGACTTGAAAATCCCCCAAATTGCCCTTGAAGAACAGTACAGGAGACCAAACTGTGCCACCCCAAAATATGAAGGATTGTTGAACTAAAGGTAATTAAGAAAAGCTCTCTGCCTTCCCTCTATATGCCTAAAAGTAGACCTAGATCTACAAAGACATTACCCACCCCTACCCCACTTCTACTAGGCAGAATAAAGTTTACCCACTGAAAACAGTAAACTTTGGAGCCTTATCAGCCTAGAGAGAGTGCAAGAGGACTCTCCACTAGCAAGCTTTACTAATTGGCCTTTATCTGCCTGTTATTTGCCTTCCCCCAAGTTGCCACCCCTGGAGACTTAAAGTGTTTTTCTTTTGTCTTGTCATTTCTGTAAAAATTTGCTGTTCTCTGTTGAAGATTCTATATAAGCTGGAATTCAAAGCCACCTCTTTGAGAAATACTCTTTCCCTGGGTATCTGCCATGTACATCTGAAATATACATGTTCATAAACTTCTGTCTGTTTTTCTTTTCTTAATCTGTCTTTTGTTCCAACTAAGAAGCTATGAAAATTAAAGAAAAAAATTATTTTTGTTCTTTTACACCATCTTTCAATAAAAGCAACCTAGTTTGCTGGGTATTTTCCTTTGGTTGAGCAGGAGATACAGTACTGAAATTTTATTTAAAGAACCATGTTTTAAAAAAGCATGACATAGTTCTTGTTGTTTCTTTAAACACAAATTCACTCATGTTACAAGATAGGTGGGGGAACCAAGACCAAAAGGCACCAAGGGAAGATCCACATCTTTCAACTCAGCTCACTAACACTACTGCTCATTGAGTTGACAGATGGGCAAATCATCCTATTTAAATAGCTCTCTCTTTCTCCCACCCTCTCTCTCTCTCTCCCACTCTTTTTTTGCTTAAAATACCATTGAATTCATGTCAATTAAACACCATGGGATTTGACTCCATGGTTCACAGACATATCCTCACCAATTGACTCAAGAACCTAAGTGAGAGCTAGAAATTAAAGCTAAAGTCCTACACACAGGGCTTTGGCATCAGGACAAATTGGCCTCTGGAAGGTGCCTGGCTTTTGGTTGCTGTCTTTCTGAATGTGTGCCTCAGATTCCAGCCCTAATTTACCACCCTTTTCCCATTTATAACACCTCCCCCTGCCTTTAAGTGTTCTTTACACAGTTCTTGGATGAGGCTTTTGGTTCAGAAGATCTTGAGAAAGAAAGAAATACAGATTTATGGGAAAGGGACCTGGAAAATCTCAAACAGACACATCTTTATTGCAACCGTCTGAATCTCTGGGAGAGAGAACTGGGCCCAGAAGGATCAGCTCTGAATTTGTTCCAACTCTTGACTTCCAGTCACTCTTTTCTTTCCAAGCTCCCCACTCTGGCCAGCATTTTAATCTTTCAATCTCTTTCCGTCCCTCATCATCCCCTGTTTATTCACCTTTTCCATTCCCTTGTCTCATTTTCTCATTCTTTCTGATTGCCCCACTCTCTCACACTCATATCCCCTCGAGTATCATCTTTCTGTTGGCGCCTGCACTGATGGCCTCTGTCCAAAAGCAGCAGGTTTGAATCAGCTCCAGTTTAAAATGAAGGCAGGAGGTGGGGGTGGAGTGAGGCCAGGAGGGGATATCAGCTCTGTGATGCCCTGTAAGCCCAGCCCTCCCACCAGCCTCTGGGCCTCTGCCGCTTTCTCTCTCCCTGTCTCCCTCCAACCCCCAGCTGTCCACAAACAGGTATGTATATATGTACTAGAGAAGACCTAAGAATCCCCAGCAGGCAAAGCCAGAGACCCCCACCCCCACCTCTGATCAGGCAGCTGGTTTCCATTAAAAGTTCCAGGCCCTATTAATATTATTCCCTCTTCTCACTTCTCTCTTATTATTTTTCCTTTCCTTTTCTCATACTCTGACCTCTGGATTCCCTCTTAGGAGGAGGCCTAAATTAAGAAGGGAAGGCTTGCCAAGCTTTGCATTAACCATTCTGTCATGCTCCAGGTCTCTGGCAAAGATCATGGCTTCTTGTTTGTCCAGTTTGCTGCTCTACCCACTGAGGGTGAAATCCTCCCAGGAGGGCAGAAAGCTTGAGCTCAGCCTGGGCTAGAGGATGCCCCCAGGGTCAGCTTATCTACGTGCTCTTGATGGTGTCCCTGGCTAAGTCCTCTGTCTGGTTGTGCTGTGCTCAGCACTGTATGCTGTAGAGAGGCTTGGGCATGGCTTTGGAAGGCAACATTCTGGGGTTCAGATCCCAGGCCCTTTGTTCACAGGGAACCTGACCTCGGGCAAGTTGCATAACTTTCCTCATTTGTAAAACTGTGCAGATAACACCTGCCTCAAAGGACTATTCACAGGACGAAAATGAGGCAGCTAATGGGAAACATTTAGCTCAAGGTCTGCCCAGTTAGCAGATGCTGGTGTTCTGTTTTGGCTTCTCCCTATAACATTTACTGTTGAAAAACCGGCCCTCCTCCTCCACAGGGCTCCTACACCCTCTAAGCAATTAACTGAGCAATTAGAGAGGGGCTAATGTCTGAATACCCAAGGCCTGAGTTGGGGAAGCTACAAATGTTTGCTTCTTATTTTTTTCTCCTTCATCCTATTTCCAGATAAAGAAAGAGGCAGCAGGGCGGCGCCTGTGGCTCAAGGAGTAGGGCGCCAGTCCCATATACCAGAGGTGGCGGGTTCAAACCCAGCCCCGGCCAAAAAAAAAAAAAGAAAGAGGCAGCAAAGGAGTGAATGTATAATTAAATCCCCAAATTAGAACCGTATTTACATCTGTAAATGAGGATAATAATAGCACTGACGTATAGTGTTGTTGCAGAGACCGAATGAGCTCATCTAGCTCACCAACATTTGAACAGTCCCAGGGTGGATAAGTATGCAGTAAATGGTAGCCATCTTACCTGACCAATATATCTGTCACAGTTTCTAACAGTCTTACATCTTGGTCTTGTCCTGGCTATTCCCAAACCGGTCCATGTGCCTAGGTAACAATCCTGCTGGCATTTGCTCCTCCCACCTCCATAGGCTTCTCAGAAGAAGTCCAGCCAGTTTGGTGGCTCTAGGTAAATGCCCATCATCACAGTGGAACAAACTCTGGAAACTCTTTAACTGGCCCCCCCTTAAGGGGATGAACCTTCAAAGAACATGTACTGAGCAGCAGGGGCACCTTTCCTAAGCCTTAGCCATCCACACCCATCAACTCCATGATCTTCCTGAGACCAGAGCCTTCACCTGGGTGTGCAGCCAGGATGAGCAGAGAGATGACCAGCGTAATCATCATGACCCAGCACCACAGTTCCCCAAACTCTTTAAACTGTGTCAGGGGAACTGTGGTGCTGGGTCCACCCACTCCACCTGTGTCCTGGGCTGAGAGTGGATGAAGGGTACTGTCCTCCCAGCACAAAGGTGGGAATAGCACAGAATGCCAAGATTCTGGCCACAGAACAGAATCCCTGTCCTCTGCACATAAACCAGTCTAAACTAATAGCACTTTGGAAGATGATGCTTTTTCCTGTATTTTTTGTTAATTTCTTCATCCTATAAATCAGCCTTATCATACACTGTACCATCTGCTGGAACTGGTTCTGTCACTCATTTGGTGAGTGACACTGGATAAATTTCTTAACCTCCTTAAACCTCCATTCATTAACCTATAAAAACGGGGCTAACAGCCTTACAGGCTTACAGATGTACCACATCTTTCTCAATAGACTTAGCCATGGATACTCACTTTTATGACTACTTACTCTGCCGTTTTACTACAACTTAATTCCACTTCCTTTTATTCTATCCGTGGAGCTGTCAGAAAATATCTGGTCACCACCATTCCTCCATACAACTACCTTCCAAAGACCTGAAAACAGTTAATAAGTAATTGTTCAGCCTCTGCACTTCAGGCTAAATAATGTCCCTTTCTTTAATCTTCCTCCCAAGATCTTATCTGAAAATCTTGAATCATTTTGTTTTTGCCTTCCAGTCTCTCTAAAAATTAATACCTCAGATTTTAGTGCCCAAACTTCAATGTATTGTTTTAACAAGGGCCTAACAACAATATTGACTGTTTAATTCATCTAATTCATGGTCAGTTTGGGTGCCCATTAGAATTCTTTTCTTTTTCTTTCTTTTCTTTTCTTTTTGTTTATTTATTTATTTTTTTGCACATAATTGTCAGATAATTCTAATATGCAATAAGGAAAGGCCAGTGTCTGTTCCTTTAAGAAGGTAGCCCCGCAGCTAACTTATTAAAGCTTTCTCCCAATTGCTGGGGTAGGAGAAAAAGAAAGAACTATCCAAAGGGACGGATGCGAAGGAAATTGTAAGAGTCAGGAGGGAAGCTCTTAAGGGACGTTTTCTGCCCTCTGAACCTTCTTTGCTCCATTCTGTTCTCCCACGGTGACAGTGCGGCTCATGGCTGTCTATGCTACACTCAGCCCCCGCAGAGCTGGGCTGGGGCAGGACAGGAAATCACCACTCAGAAAATAAATGACCTGTCCCACAGTCTTTTGTTAATGAGTCTGGAGCATAATAAATCAAGGTGACTCAGTCTCAAGAAACACAAGCCTGTTTAAAAACAAAAAAACCAAACCCCTAAGCCCCAGAGGTGAAGAGGAGGAGAAGGGAGAGGGGACTGCAGGGAGTCCTTATAAATCACACCCAAACGAAACTAGTCCAGATGTTTCCAGTTCCAGACCCACTCAAGAGACAGAGAATAGACGCCTGTGGACGGGAATGAAAGGGGCTATCCATTTTGAGGGAAGACAGGAGACAGCTAGCTCAGTGGACAGGCCCCCTCTCAGTGTCCTCGGGCATTTGGTGGCACTGTTTGCTAGTTCCTTTTCAATGTTCTTCAGGCTGTCACAGTTCACTCTGCTTTCACCTCTTTCTGGGTCTCCCTCTGGTCAGCACAGTGGGGGTGTCTGGAGGAGAGTAAAAGCCTTATTCCTCTTAGGAAGAGGACCAAGGGCCTCTTGTCATCAAATGTGGGTCCCAGCTTCCTATGGTGGTAGGTAAATCATGGGAGGGTTTTAACTTACTGAGCAAATTGCAAGCTCTCTGAGGGTGAAATCTAATAAAAAAAAAAAAAAAACAGAAAGAAGTTTAGGCTGGAAATAAATATTCCATTACGTGGTAGAATAATAGGAGACTATGGATCTAGGGTGAGATACGGTGTCAGATTCAGTTAAGTGGAGAGAGCTTTGCATAGAACCTGGTGAGATAAGTGTCAACCCCCTTTTGCAAATGAAACAGGGACAGGGAGGAGCTAGGGTGTAACAAAAACAGGCATTTACAACACACTTTATTATAGTTTGTAAAGGTTTACCACAAGCATTCTTTTTTTTTTTTTTTTTTTGTAGAGACAGAGTTTCACTTTATTGCCCTCAGTAGAGTGCCGTGGTGTCACACAGCTCACAGCAACCTCCAACTCCTGGGCTTAGGCGATTCTCCTGCCTCAGCCTCCCAAGTAGCTGGGACTACAGGCGCCTGCCACAACACGCGGCTATTTTTTTGTTGCAGTTTGGCCGGGGCTGGGTTTGAACCCGCCACCCTCGGTATATGGGGCCGGCGCCCTGCTCACTGAGCCACAGCCGCCGCCCCACAAGCATTCTTTCATTTGGACATTACCTGGACAATAGTTTGAACAGTCTGCTTTTCCTTTGCACAGATGAGGAAAACTGGGATGAGAAAAACTTTAAAATCATCTCCAGGCCACACAGCCCATCTGTGGAGGAACTGAGGCCCACACTCAAACTCTTGATTCTAAGACTGTTGTGTATTTTATTCAACCACAGTTATTTGCCAGGGTCCCCGTGATAAGCAATGGATAGGCAAAAGACTCTGAAAATGGAGTCTTATAAGGAGGCTTTCCCTCCTTATAAGCATGGCCTCCTCAGCTCACTTTCTCTTATTTGCCCTCATTTGAAAAGAAATGGAATTTTATGAACTGCTTTTTAAAGAATAATTACAAATTCAATCCCACCTACTTACCTTCACAAGTTTTTGTAATGCATCACCTTTTTCAAAATTCTTTTCAAAAAAATTGAAAATTCTTTTCAAAATTCTTTCATATTTGTTACTACCTCTGAATTTCTCAATCAGGACTGCAATTGACCTTTAAAGAAACTGAGAAGAGGGTGGTGCTCGTAGCTCAGTGGTTAGGACGCCAGCCACATTAACCCAGGCTGCGGGGTTCGAACCTGGCCCAGGCCAGCTAAACAACGACAACTGCAACCAAAAAATAGCCAGGCATTATGGTGGGTGCCTGTAGTCCCAGCCACTTGGGAGGCTGAAGCAAGAGATTCACTTAAGCCCAAGATTTGGAGGTTGCTGTGAGCTGTGACACCAAAGCACTCTACCAAGGGTGACATAGTGAGACTCTGTCTCAAAAAAAAAAAAAAGAAACTGAGAACAGAGTGACTTGCCAATCTCTTGGTATAAATGGTTTAAACTCACAGAGCAAAATCAAAACACAAAATAAAGTGAAAACCGAAACCTCACACCAAAAGACAAACAAAAACCAAGGAAATGATCCATCCACAAGTGAGACAATAGATCTATCTGGACAATCTCCAAACAGGAGGAACCAACACATTTTTCCTCGTTGGTTTTCTTCATATTAACCTAGTTCTGAAGCAAGACAGATTCCACCTTTGTCCACCAGGACTCTCCATTGGATTTGATATGCCAGCTGTTTCCGTTTGAAATAAAATAAAGAGTTTTCATCCAAAAGTTTGCCCATCTACACAATGTCTTCAACCACAACAGGAAGATCCCATAGCAGGCTGCCTAAAATAAATCAAAATAAATCCATAGCGTCTAATTGGCCAAGACCTAGATTTGCAGAACAGCCGGCACACCCATGAAAATTAGAACTTTTCTAAGTATTTTAGGTCAAACAACAATCTTCTACTAGGACAGACCATGGCTTTAGGTTTCATTCCCTTGTTTCTTGTTTGTTTTGGGGTTTTGAGTTTTGGTTTTTGCTTCATTTTGTATTTTGGTTCTGTTCTGTGAGTCCAAATCTTTACTCAAATGTTGACTCTTAACTGAGTACCCAGGGGCAAGATTCCCAGGATGTGGGCAGTCCAAGGAATTCTGGTATATCTGTCCTCTATCATGAAATTCAGTCATTCACTCAACAAATATTCCTGAATTCCTAGTATGTACCAGTGACTGTGTTACGTAGTATAGAAGATCGAGACTTAACGTTTTATATTGTACTTGCCATTATTATCAAGGAGACCTTGGGCAAGGCCCTCCCCCTTTATGGACATCAGTTCCTGCCTCTGTAATGTGAAAGTGAGGCTTGGTTGATCTCTAGGTCTTTTCTAACCCACTGCTCTATAGTTTATGGGGATCTGTGTTGTTGGTGTAGTTCTGGGTGCAGCACCTAAAGAGAAGAAGAGTGTCCTTCCAATTTACTAGTGGAAAGAACTGGGGAAAGGGGGATAGAAAGGGAGACTAGATTATGCTAGAAAATTAAACTTTTCTTACAAAAAAAAGTTGGAAGGGGAGGGCTAGTGGCTACCAAGTTTTAAAAATCCATTATAATGTCACAAGAAAATTTTCAAATACAAGTATGTGTGTCACTTTCTGCTCTTTTCTGATATATATATTTTATATAGCTATAATCAGTTCATGCATATTTTTATTCTTTTGTTTTAACTAACATTATTTTGTATATACATTCTTTGTTTTAACTAACATTATTTTGTATATACATTCTATCCATCACAAAGTGCATCATCTTCTCATGTTTTAGTGAATAAAAGTATTCTATCCTATTATACTGTGGCTTTCTTATCTACTCCCAAATGTAGGACAGTTAGGGTATGTTAAATCTTGTCCTTTTTTTTTTTTTTTTTGAGACAGAGTCTCACTATGTCACCATTGGTAGAGTGCTGTGATGCCACCTCAAATTCTTGGGCTTAAGCGATTCTCTTGCCGCATTGCCCTCCCAAGTAGCTGGGACTACAGGCGCCCGCCACAACACCTGGCTATTTTGTTGTTATTGTTGTTGTTGCAGTTATCATTGTAGTTTAGCAGGCCCCAGCCAGGTTCAAACCACCAGCCCTAGCGCATATGGCCAATGCCCTAACCACTGAGCTATGGGTGCCAAGCCAAATCTTATTCTTTCTATTAGTAGTACTAGTATAAATTCTCCCTTCAATTATTTCCTTTGAAACTTGATGAAAAAAGGGAATTTCTAAATGAGTGATGACCAGTTTTGTAGCTCTCTCCATGTTATCAATTTACACTTCCAAGGGACCCAACCAATTTTACTAACATCAGCAGTTTATGAACATTTCTGTTTTCCCACAACCATTTTTACATTGCATATTAATTTTTATTTCTTTCTGATAACTTAAAAATAGCATAAGTTTTCTACTAACATTCGTAAAGTTGTTTGTAGTTTCCTTCTTTCATTGCTATTGGGCCGATCTGATTTTTCTGTATTGAAACTTTTTCTGTACTTTCCCCATGTGAATAGTTTATTCATGTCTTTTGACTTTGGGTTTAATGATTTTTGAAAGATGTGGTAAGGCTTCTGCGGGCCAAAGTCTTAACCACTACTGATATTAGAGATTCTCAAATGTGAATATATTCATCATCAGAAAGGGAGAGATTTTGTCTTTTTTCTCTGACGTATTCTAAGCACTTAAAATAGTGATAGGCACACAGAATTTTGCTCAATACAAAATTCCTGAATAAGTGAATAAATTATCACTTAACATTTATGAGCTACCCACAGTGTGTTGAGAAAAATTTGAGTGCTTCAAATTTGACATAGAAAATGAGAAGGAACTAAGGTCAAAACAGCAGGGGAGATGAAACTGAGATGAAACTTCTAACTTCAGAAGTTTTTCAATCCCAACAAGTTGCAGCTACTGCGGAGTCCCTTCAAGTAATGACTGGACATGGCCAAAATATGATATGGGTATTTCATTATGCTGTGAATGTATTAACATGTCAAACCATATTAATGATTATGGTTTATCACAAACAATGTGTATCTAATTCAACCAGCAATCATTTTCTCAGCTCTAACTGCTATATGCAGGCACAAAGCTAGCCACAGTTGTACACATTAGTGTACAGAACACAGTCCCCACGTTTCCATGCAATAGAATACTACGGGGTGTTCCAGAGACTGCCATACACAGGAAAAATTAAAAAACTCATGATTTTTTATTTTTTATATTTATATAGCAACACATAAATATTTTGTAAATATTTTATGAAGTTTTGTAATGAATATTTTGTAAATGAAGGCATATTTAGCTACAACTTCCGATTTTCCCTATATATGTATGTATGGGACGCCCCATAATCTTTTAAAAAAACAAGCAAATTGATGATACACATTACAACATTTTTAAACCTCAAAAAACCCATGCTGAATGAGACAAGTGAGATACAAAAGAATCCATGTTGTGTGATTCCATTTAGGTGAAATGTCCAGGTAAAACTGTAGAGCTAGAAGGTAAATCAATGCTTTCCTGGGGCTGGGAGTGAGAATGGGGTGACTGCAAATGGGCGTAAGGGATCTCTTTGGGATGGTGGAATTATTCTCATACTAGATTGCTGTGATGGTTGCACAACTCTGTAAATTTACCAAAAAGCCATTGAATTGTACACTTAAAATGAGTACATTTTATGGCATGTAAATTATACCTTAATAAAGCTGTTTATTATTTATTTATTTTTTAGAAAAAAAAGAGTGGCTACCGTGACCTGGGCACTTTCAAAACAAGGCCAAACACAGCCCCTAGAACAGACAGACAAGTAAACACTGGTAAGGGCTGCCATAGGGGTGAACCCAGTGGGCAATGAGATCACTGAGGCACCTTACCCAATCTTAGGGCTCAGGGGAAATTTCCCAGAGGAGATGACATTCCAGTGAGAGTAAATACCAAGTGAGAGACCTGGAAAGTCCCACATTAAGTCAGCGACAACAGAATTCATGTCAAGGGAGGTAGTGCTGAGACCAACACCCACCTCAATTTCAGTTTACCAGGTTCCAGAGGAAGCTAAACACTGGAAAATACTTTGTGTATTAATTACAACTACTGTCCATCAAGCACCTTGCCATGAGTTAAGAGTTGTTACATTCAGTCACAATCTTGCAGGACAGGATTACAGATGAAGAAATAGAGGCAAAAGAAGCCTAGTCTTTAATCCCTAGAGTTAAATAGCAGAGCTGGCATTGACACAGGAGTAAGTCTGAAACCCATGATTTTCCCATTTCAGTACCTGCTTTTACCACAGCCACATAATTATTATGGGACGTGGGATTAATTAATTGATGGCCTCTGTCAGGAAGAATGTAGGTTTTGCTGATCTACTCTAAAGAATTCATAAAAATCCACCTGCAAAGAGTTTTACAAATGCAGTTTGACAGGGTCTCAGAACCATGGCCTTTGTAATTTATCACTGTCCCTTGCACACTGCTCTGTATATAGCAGGCAGGCATTTGAAATGTACCATTCTCTGTCTAGCTTCAGATGTGACAGTAAAATTCAGTATTCTTTGATCAAAATAAATTAAAGGATATTGACTTCCTGAAGAGTTAGAAAATTCTGAAAAGCCAGAGAAATCCAGTCTGTAGCACAAAGCTCTAATCTAAAAATCCTCATTAGATATCTTTCAACAATAATTTTGAATGACCATACAAAGTGCTTAAGGTGGTATGACCAAAACAGAAACATAATTGCTCTAAATTTCTCTTTTAAATTTTTTGAGAATTGCTCTTTCCCCTCATCTTTGGCTCGAGTGTGTCTAACCTTTATGGGAACTTGTGAGTCTGCTTGGGTGAGGCAAAGACACACATTCTTCTTTTGAAAGAACAGACTTGCATTCCTATGAGTAAAATAAATTAGGCCCAGTTTTTCTGTCCATTAATTTTGTGGAATAAACAATCTTCTCCTGTTCTGAGAGAAGCACAGGAGACCTGTACAAATTTCCTCCATAGACTCAGGGGAAAGATCACTTGACTATCCAGGAGAGCGTCTGTGGTCTAGGAGGGCTCAGAGGATTGGAACAGGCCAGGCTCTGCTGCCAGATGTTTGTAAGAAATCCTCTGATGGAGGCAATCCCATGATACAATCCACAGAGGACAGCTGCACTGGGGCGATGGGGGAGGGGAGCAGAATTGCAGAGGAGCAACAGAGAAGGAATTTGCATCCAATTCTGACCCTAGGGAATATTCCAATCCTCAACCTTGAAGACGCATATGGATTTAGGGACTGTACTGAACCAGGTACTTGGATTACTTTAGTTTGAGTTGTAGAATATGCCAGAGAGTCTCTCTCACTGGGTGGTAGACGGTGTGGGTAGGTTGTGGGTGGCATAGGAATAAAATAATGCAGGGCCTCTGATTGTCTGCAAATTGAACCTGTGAGGATGTGCAAGAGAATGGAATGTCACCACCACGAATATAAAGGACAGGAGAAACATGGTGAATAAGAGAGAAGTTTCAGAGTCAAAAATGTATTTTTGTTTTTGGTCTTTATACACTGATGATTGGTACTGCTATTCTTTACTAATTATATCCTTCTTGCTTACTGAGAGACCCTTAACCTTATAAAGGGCTGCCACAGCACGTTCAATTACAACGCCCAGCTTCCCAGACGCCATTGCGACCAAGAGGAGACCACGTGATCCACTTCTGACCAATGAGAAGTGAGCAGAAGTAGCCCAGTCAGAGGTGAGAAAACCCTCCACTTTACTCTTTTTCCCCATTGCTCTCCTGGACTGCAGAGTGGACAGAATAACTGCTGTCTTTGAAGTGTGAGATTGGTGGAAAAGTACTAGTCTGGCAAGCAGAAATATGGAAGCAGCCTAATTCCAGCAAACGCTGCCCTAACTCTGGGCTGCTACCTCCACTTTTTATCATATGTTCTCGTTTTAGCCATGGTTGGCTGGATCTTTGGTGGGTGCAGTCTAGCATAACCCGTTTGATGGCAGTCTGACTCTAGTTAAACAATGACCACCTATAATGTGTCAGGTACTGTGCTAGGGTTGGGAATACAGAAATAAAGAAGGTAGGCTCAGACCATAGCTCAGTGGTTATGGATATGGTTATGGTTAGGACCTGGCCACATGCACCGGGGCTGGTGGGTTCAAACCCAGCCAGGCCTGCTAAACAACAATGACAATAAGGACAACAACAACAATAATAATAAATAGCCAGGGATTGTGGTGGGCACCTGTAGTCCCAACTACTGGGAGGCTGAGGCAAGAGAGTTGCTTCAGCCGAAGAGTTTGCGGTTGCTGTGACTGTGACGCCACAGCACTCTACAGAAGGTGACATAGTGAGACTTTGTCTCTAAAAATAAGGAAGGTATAATGCACTACCCTCAAAACATTACAGTCAAGTGCTGTAAATTATATGGAATTTATCACCTTAGTTTATTCTTGTAAGGTACATACATAGGTAAAGCCCATTAACACATCGAATATTCACAATTCATACTATTGATTCATTCTGCCAAATCACAAAGTCACAGTTATTTTATCCCCCTCTAAGTACCACTTTACATTTGTTTATTTTCTCTGGTGGGGTCAGAGGACCTCCATGTTTCCTAAGTAAATTTCTCAACCCTTTGTCAATTCCTTATACACAAGAGAAATCCCAAGAAGTACATGGAAAAATAAACTCAATCTCAAAGAGCAGTAGTAACAAAGGACAGTTTGGCCTGAAGAAGCATACCCTGAGGTGAATGCTAAGGGGCAGTAGCAGCATTTTAACCCAAGGGTAGATCTACACTTCAGCAACTGTTGTTTCCACCTGTCTTTCTAACTTTCTGTGGCTCATCCCTCTGCCTGTCTATTCCTCTTTCCTTGTTCATTTTCTGCCTTACTCCTCATCATCCCTTTCAAATCTTTGGATCATCTCTAACGCTCCCACTTTTTCACATTCCATCTCTCTCTTTCTCTCTCTCCTCAGTATTCAACTATGAATTAAGAATAAAAGTATTTTTAAAGGTAATTTACTACATTTGTGGAGATTTTTATCTCATATTTTAAATTTTGAAGCTGATGATTGTATTAGTCAATATTTCTTAAAGACAAAAGTTGCTTAAATTTTTTTTGAATTAATGCATTCACTTCATTCAAATTTTAGGAAGTTGGAAAGGATATATGTAATTTATTTCCTATCCTATACTTCTCTGTCTCTCAGCCACCTAGTTCTTTTTCTCAACATTACTAATCAACATTACTAATTTATTGTGTATCCTTGCAGAGCTATTTCATATGCCAATAAATATATACCACTCTTTCTCCACTTTGTCCCACAAAAAGATGCCATAATCAATATTCTATTTTGTACCTTGCTTTTTTCACTTAATATATCTTAAAAATCTTTCTATGTCAATATATAAAAAAGCATTCTCATTCATTTATAAGCTAAAAAATATTCCTTTGTGTAAATGAATCGTAACTTAACCAGCCCGTATTAATGGAGAATTAATTTGTTGGCCACCATTGTTTGTTTGTTTGTTTTTTGAAAAGGCCTTTCTCTTTCACTCAGGCTGGAGTTCAGTGGCCTTATCATAGCTCACCATAGCACACTGCAATTTCAAACTCCTGAGCTCAAACAATCCTCCTGCTTCAGCCTCTTGGGTACCTCATGTCACTGTGCCCAGCTAAGTTTTCTTTCTTTTTTTTTTTTTCCCAAGCCAAACTCTATCCAGCTTTATTAAAGATACTTTTCCTAAACAATCATGGTATTTCAGGCAGAAAATGGGCAGACGATCATTAACAGTATACAACAACTTTCAAACTCCCTTCTTCAATGTTCCGCCAAAAATCAGAAAGCCACTATACAACCCAATGAAGTCTTCATTTGATGCTCTGAACAGGGAAGTTTAGAGTGAGGGTTAACATTTCACATTTAGCATGTTGTTTAACAACTTTTCACAAGCTGACCCTGACTTTCAGGAAATGAAATGAAAATGGCAGAATTTATCTGAAGATCCAACAATCTACAAATGGAACCGCTGCTCTTTTGAGGGCTGCCATCTCAGTGGTGTTATTGAGAAAGTCCAGATTCCTTGATATACTGGTAACCAATTATTGGGGTTCAGATCCCAAGAGGTGACTGGGTTTAAGGGAGTTAAGACTATGCTGAAGACAGAGGGAGAATAGGACATAAAAACAAATTATTTTTCCATACCGTAAAGCATTTGTGCCAAGGTAGCTGTGTGTCAACATCAGGGAATCCCTCCTCTTGGGAGCCAAGAGGAAGTCTCTCAAAACTACAGGGAAAAACATTTTCCCTCATATCAATTTAGCTTTGGAGACATTCTATTAGTGACATATGCCCCTTCCCCCCACCCCCAAACAATGATGTGTTCTGTGTGCTAACAACATAGCTTCAAAAAAAAAAAAAAAAAAAGTAAAACAAAATTCTGCATTTTTATAAAACTTGATAAAAAATAGTATTTCAAACTGTACAGTTACCAGAAGTACACAGTTATCACAAATGCACACACTTCACTTGGCATCTCCAGCACCTGCAGCTTTCTGTGCCTGGTCTGTGTTGGCATCTCCGTTTTCTGCAGGGTTATTCCCCTCCTTGCCAGCGTCAGCTTTTCCCTTTTTCCCTTTGGGTACCTTCTCTCCCTTCTTTGCAGGGGCCTTTTTAGGCTTGGGCTCTGGCTTTGGAGGAGCAGGTTTAGCAGACAACCTTGCGCATCTTCTCTGTGGTTCGTCCTTTGCCTTGGCTTTATCTCCTTTAGCTTCCCCTTCAGCCTTTCTTTTGGGCATGGTGGCAACGGCGTGGGTACATAGGCGCTGTACGCAGGGATGCCGTGATGCGTGAGCTTTGGTCGGTCCGGGGGTCGTTCTCGCCTCCTCTTCTTCACACTGCTCCTTTTTAAATTTTTCTTTGTAGAGTCAGGGCCTCACTCTCCATCAGGCTGGTCTTGAACTCCTGGCCTCAAGCGGTCCTCTCGCCTTGGCCTCCCAAAGTGCTAGGATTCCTGGTGTAAGCCATTGCACCTACCCTCAACCTTTCATTATTTAAAATAATGTCACAATGATAAGGCCACTGCACTCCAGCCTCAGTGCTTCCTCCAAGCATCATTTAGCCAATGAGAGTGTATTTTAGGATAAATCTCTAGAAGATAGTCAAATAGTATGAGCATTTGTGATTATAATACATTTTGCTAAATTTTAATAATATATACTACTTCACAATCCTACTTACAGTGTATGGGGGTGCCTATTTCTCTAATACCTCACTAACACAGTTTTTCAAACTTTGTGGACTTTTTCAATTTGATAGGTAAAAAATGATCTATCAATGTATTTTAAATTCGTTCCCCTTATTGTAGATGTGACTGTTCATCTTTGACACATTTAATAGCTATTAGTATATTCTTTTCTGTTAAATTTCTATTAATATTCCTTATCCTTCTATTGGGTTGGTAGGGTTTTTTTAGTTGACATTTTCCAAGTTCTTTATTTATAAGGAAAATTATAATACTTTTTTGTAATATAAGATGTACATTTTTCCCAGTGTTCATGTGTCTTTCACTCTACTTCCCATGGATGTTTACCCTGCAGAGATGTTTAGTTTATATGTAGTAAATTAATTCATTTATTTATTTCTGATTTCTAATTTTTTTTTATATTTAGAAACTTAGAAATTTGTATAAGGAGGAATTATGACAAGTTAGAGCCATCCTGCCTCTTTTGCCTTCCCGTCTTCCCCAGCCACAGCCTCCCAGCCTCTTGGGGCCCAGATCCCTCCTTCAGATGATAATCAGTGTCTTAGACAAGCATCTGAGGTAAGAAAAGCTGTCACCCTACATGACTGGAAAAACTCCACCAGGCAGGAAGGGCATTACCCAAGATGTTAACTTCCAGGTCTCCAGAAGCAACAGTCCCCTCATTTAACATCCTTACAACATCAGAAAAGCAGAAAACCTGGCCATGTATGAACCCAGACTTTGCTCTGGAGCATTCCAGGGAGCACCATTCAGACCTTAAGAATTTGTCCTTCAGGCCAGGTGCAGTGGCTACTAGCTCTCCTGTAATCCTAGCACTCTGGGATGTCAAGTTCAGGAATTTGAGACCAGCCTGAGCAAGAGTGAGACACAGTCCCTAAAAAAAATAAAAAATAAAAAGTAGAGGGGTGTTGTGGCAGGGGCCTATAGTCCCAGTTACTCAGAGGCTGAGGCAACAGAATCTCTTGAACCTAAGAGTTTGAGGTTGCTGTGAGCAATGACACCATAGCACTCAACCCCAGGGTAAATGAGTGAGACTCTGTCTCAAAAAAAAAGGAACAACCAGAATTTGTCCTTCAATTTTCTAATTTTATGGGTATCTTGAGCCAATGTCCTGCCTATATAAGGTTCTCAACCAAGAGAAATGGCCTGAAAGCTCTACTAGCACTGAGTCACTTTAAGGATATTTAATAGCCGAAATCATCAGGTCTTGATCTGTAGGGAGAAAAATGGTGGAGCTGCTTGGGGACCAGAAGTCTAGAGTGGTCTCTGGGACACCGCAGAGTCCAGAATTAGTTTGGTCAGCCTTGCTGGTGTTAAAAGAGCCCAACTGGGTGGCACCTGTGGCTCAAGTGGATAGGGCGCCGGCCCCATATGCCGGAGGTGGCAGGTTCAAACCCAGCCCCAGCTAAAAAAAAAAAAAAAAAGAGCCCAACCTATTTTTAATTTTGGTTGAAAGAAGAGGAGATTTATGTGAGTGGGGAGACTCAAGCGAGCTAAGTGGGAGGCTGTGTCTGAATGGAGGAGAAGTTATATCTGGGGGAGCGGTTATTCAGGTAGACCTCTTCAATGTCCCCTAAGTCAAGATTCAGATGATTTGAAGACATTTCCTACCTGAAATGATGGTGGCAAGTTGGGCTTGAGCAAAAGAGGAAACCAAGAGCCATAAGAGAAATGGCTCTAAGTCATAGACTGAAAGGTAGGGGGGTAATCAACCAGCAAGAAAGGAAAGAATGGCCATTCATTTAACCACTGTCCATTGAACCCTATGTGCCAGATACTGGTGAAGGTATCAGGGTATAACAGTAAACAAAACAAAGTCCCACTCTCAGGACGTCTATATTCTACTATGGGAGAAAGATGATAAGATCTATTAGCTTTATAGTAAGATGTAAACAATACACACACACACTATACTATATATATATAGTGGCTATAAGTGTTAATAAAGCCAGGAAAGGGGACAGGTAGAGACACCTAAGACATGGAAGGAAAATAGTGTTTGGTCTGGTAATGACTTGGGGGAATGACATGACTTTTGAGCACAGCAGGAATGACGTGAGAAAGTAAAATGTGTAAACATTGAAGGTAAGGACTTCCCAGGCAAAGGGAACAGTAAAGCCAAAGGCAGGAGCGTTCTGGGTATGTGAGATACCACAAGATCCATGTGACCGGACGTAAGTAAGTGAGTGAGCATGGCATCATTGGAGATAAGGTCAAAGAAGTTGGGGGGGTTGAGGACATGGTACATGTCATATAGGGGCCTTGCAGACCATAGTAAGATACAGGAATTTATTCTGAGTCTAATAAGGGCCACTGGAAGATCACAAACTCATCAAGTTATTGAAGGACCTGGAAGCCACTGCACCGTCCTATAAGTGTGATTCTCCAGTGCTGTACTTACCGCTTAGCCTGTGAATAGACTGTGTCCCTGGACCTCGAGGAAAACAGCTGCTCCCTTTCAACAACCAATTGTGCCATTCTAAATGCAAATCATAAGCAAAGGAAGCAGCTCTCTCAGCCTATTTGAGCACAGCCTTCCTCGTCTGTATGCTCACAGCTCCTATGGTGCCTTTTATGCAGGGGTTGCATCAGCCTCCTGCTCTAGTTGCATCGTATGTACCTGTAAATGGCTGTTGCTTAAATATTCTGCAAACTACTTCTGCTTTCCAGTCCCTCAATTCTTTCTCTCAACATCTCATATATGAGGCTTCTGCTTAACAAAGACTGAAAGGACACCTGCTATGCCCATTTTCTTCCACCTGGGACAAAGTACCAGCAGATTTTCATAAGTTTCTTCCTTACACAAGAAGTGAGACATCACCCAAGTCCCCATATAGCAAAGAATGAGCTTTGTCCAATGCATTTATAGGTTCAGTCTGGAAAACTTTGCACTTGTAGTGAGATTCAAATGCATTAGCAGAAGGCACACAGAAGGAACTCAGACCTCAGAAGCTGATATCTTTCACAGGTCTTCTTCCTTGAAGCCTTAGAAAATGAAGGCAGTTTTATTGTTTATATTTTTTATTTCATTTTTATCATTAAGTATAAAAGTATGTTCATCATTAAGTATGTTCTTTTTTTTATGTATCTAAAATGAGATTTATTGTAAGGAATTGGCTTATACAATTATGGAGGCTGAGGAATACCAGAGGATCAACAGTACAGCTTCCAGTCTGGATCTGAAGGCTTGAGAAGCAAGAGTGCTTAGCACAGGAGATAAATTTTCCAACTCATGCACTCCAGCAGACGGTGAATTCAACCTTCCTCCACCACTTTGTTCTCTACCAGGGGTCCTCAAACTATGGCCTGCAGGCCACATGAAGCAGTGTGATTGTATTTGTTCCCGTTTTGTTTTTTTACTTCAAAATAAGATATGTGCAGTGTGCACAGGAATTTGTTCATAGTTTTTTTTTTTATTGTTAAATCATAGCTGGTACATTAGTGCAATCAAGGGGTACAATGTGCTGATTATATAACAATCTGAAATATTCTCATCAAACTGTTCAATGTAGCCTTCATGGCATTTTCTTAGTTATTGTATGTAGGCATTTGTATTCTGCATTTAGTAAGTTTCGCCTGTTCCCTCATTAAGTATGTTCTTAAACATGCACAAACCAAAGTTATAATGTTGTTGAAGACTATTTAGTAACATAGAAAGATGTTCAAATGAAACAGCATATTCATGATTTTGTGTGTGTGTGAGGGCGTACGTATGTGTCCTAAGTACCGGCAAATATTCATCAATATACCCAGCAACATGGTGGGATTATCAATGATTTTTATTTTCATCTTTTTAAGATTTCATCAATTTAAAAAATATTAAAGAAAATACTTATCTTAACCAACTGGACATAATGTCGGAAGGTTACAGTTTCAACCCCAGTCTTCCCATCAAACCACTCTCTGTAAGAAAGGGACTTACATGTCCTTCCAACAAATCCCATTTGAAATAGAGCTCACATGTGTAGTAAACATTCACACACTGATCTCCTCACCCACTGACTGATCTTCCTGAATTTCAGACATTTTCACGTGGCTTGGAATCATTTACACACCAGGACCCAGAATTGGAAGAGATTTCAGAAATGATTTTGCCCAACTGCAGGCTCAGTGTACAGTTTTTCCTGCTGATCCCTGACTGGGAGTTTTCTGCTTTCCTTTTTTGTTCTTGTTTTGTTTTTGTTTTTGTTTTTTTGAGACAGAGTCTCATTATGTCGCCCTCAGGAGAGTGCCATGGCATTACAACTTCAAATTCTTGGGCTCAAGTGATTGTCTTGCCTCAGCCTCCCAAATAGCTGGGACTACAGGCGCCCGCCACAACACCCGGCTATTTTTGTTTGTTTGTTTGTTTAGCAGACCGGGTTCTAACCCACCAGCCCTGGTACATGTGGCCAATACCCTAACCACTGAGACACGGGCGCCGAGCCTCTGGCTTCTTTTTAATCACATGGCAGGATGAGGACCCCAGGGCAATGATCCTAGCCATTGATGGATAATGCCCCTAGTCAAAGAGGTCCATGTTCCAGCGAGAAAGTATGTAACACCCACCCACTGATCCTAGCCCCCCGATGTGTAGCATTTCATAGACTGAAGAACTTACATCATAGGAAATAAAAGAGGAAAAATTGAAGTTTACACTTGTTTTTGAGTTGTTTTGTTTTCCATTAAGGATCTCTTTTAATTTATACTAATTTCTTTTCCATGCTGTTTGGCTCTGCTGGAAACCTTGCCCTGTCCTCTGGCTCTCTCTTCTTGTGTCTGAGCTTTCTTCCTCTCCCAGGAATCATCACAAGCATATTGCTCCCCTCTTCATCCTGGCCACCTTTCCTCTGTGGGCCATCCTTGCTCTCTTCCCCTTCTTTTTTATAGAGACAGAGTCTCACTTTATCGCCCTTAGCAGATGGTGTCACAACTAAAAGCAACCTCCAACTCCTGGGCTTAGGCTATTCTCTTGCCTCAGCCTCCCCAGTAACTGGGACTACAGGTGCCCACCATAACACCTGGCTGTTTTTTGTTGCAGTTTGGTTGGGGCCAGGTTTGAACCTGCCACCCTTGGTATATGGGGCCAGCGCTCTACTCACTGAGCCACAGGTGCAGCCCTATCCCTGCTCTCTTATTTCCCACCTTCTAGATGACTGACTTTATCTTTTCCTACTTATTTCCATCACCTTTTTTTTCTTATTCCTCAGAACTTCTTATTCTCCTTCCCCTTCAGGGTCATATTAAAATAGAGATATTACAAAGTCAGAACAACTCTCTGAATGAGTCAAAACAGAAGTAGTATCTTCCTATAAAACAACTTTATGGAGACCAATTTGGTTTTCGGATATTCACAGTAATGATTACTTTAATGCTTTTTTTCTTGTAATGAAGTACATATAACATAAAATGTACCACCTCGATGACTATGATTCAGTGGTATGAAATACACCCACAGTGTGGTTCACCTATCACCACTATTGAGATGGGTACCAGCAGCCTCAAGGGTGCCAGCTGCCTCATCACCCCCATAAGATGGATGCCGGTGGCCTCACGACAGTCTCTTGATCCAGATTGGCTGGAACAGAACAAGGTAAGAACTAAGAACTAATGGGCCAAGTACTGTCATGATGAGAGTTAACAAGCTAAGTGCTGTGACAAATCGTTTTACTTATTTGCTAATTGCCAAATCTGCGTTATGTTACCTGTCTGCTAATCTGTTAAATTGCAAGGTTCACTTCTGTGAAAGGGGTCATCGTGACCCCGTACTTGCTTTTTGCTTCTTTTGCCAACTTTCAGCCCACCTGTTTGTCCCTCTGCCAACTTTCAGACTAGAAAAACCCCAACTTCAGACCCCTCAAGGCTCTCTCACTTAGTCTGCCTCAGACTTTGCTGAGACAGTCCTGCAGTTAATAAAAGACTCCTTTCAAACTTCTAATTTGAGTTGGTGGTCCTTATCTCGCCCCATAACACTATCACAGACTTTTTCATCATTCCAAAGAGAAACCCATGCCCAGTAGGCAGGCAGTCCCCTCCCCCATCTCACTCCTAGAAACAACTAAACCGTGTTCTGTCACTATGGATTTGCCATTTCTGAATATATCACAATATGAAATATATATGAATATTATATTTATAAATGATAAATAAAGGAAATCACACACTATATGGCA
Source organism: Nycticebus coucang (assembly GCF_027406575.1). Taxonomy (NCBI): domain Eukaryota; kingdom Metazoa; phylum Chordata; class Mammalia; order Primates; family Lorisidae; genus Nycticebus; species Nycticebus coucang. The sequence goes on from NC_069795.1 coordinate 62,259,631, forward strand.
TTTTGTGTTTGGCTTCTCTCACTTAGAATAATGTTTTCAAAAGTCATCTCTTGAAATGCAAATCAAAACCACCCTGAGATATCGCCTAACCCCAGTGAGAGTAGCCCACATCACAAAGTCCCAAAGCTGCAGATGCTGGCATGGATCTGGAGGGAAGGGAACACTTTTACATTCTTGGTGGGACTGCATAACTAATCCAACCTCTTGGGAAAAAAGTACAAAGAATCCTCACAGAACTCAAAGTAGACCTTCTATTTGATCCTGCAATCCCCATTGCTAGGCATCTACCCAGAAGAACAAAAATCATTTTATCTTAAGGACATTTGTAGTAGACTTTTTATCACAGCTCAGTTTACAATTGCCAAGATCTGGAAACAACCCATGAATGGATTAATAACCTGTGGTATATGTATATGTATAAAATACTGAATTAAACTATTCAGCCATAAAAAGATGGAGACTTTACATCAATTGTATTAACCTGAAGTTGAAACACATTCTTCTTAGTAAAGTATCACAAGAATGGAAAAGCAAGTATCCAATGTACTCAATACCAATATAAAGCCAGTAGACAAAGTAATAAACACCCAAAAAAGAGAAAAACTCAATTCAAATTGGGAGGAGGAGAGAGGAGGAAGGGGGATCGGTGTGCTCCTACCTAATGGGCACAATATAAGAGTATATGGCACACCTCCTGGTTATGGGACACAACTACAAACACAAAGTTTATTTTTATTTTATTTACTTATTTATTTTTACCCAGAGTCTCACTTTGTTGCCCTCAGAAGAGTGCTGTGACATCACAGCTCACAGCAACCTCAAACTCTTGGGCTCAAGTGATTTTCTTGCCTCAGCCTCCAGAGTAGCTGGGAGTACAGGCTCCCGCCACAATGCCCAGCTATTTTTAGAGATGAGGTCTCGCTCTGGCTCAGGCTGATCTTGAACTCCTGAGCTCAGGCAATCCACCTGCCTTGGCCTCCTAGAGTGGCAGGATTACAGGCATGAACCACCGTGCCTAGCCAAACACAAAGATTGTAACTTAATCATTTGTACCCTCATATTAATATGAAATTAAAAAAAAAAAAGTCACCTCTGTTATTGTGTGTATCAGGAAGTATTTCATTCTTTTTTATGGCTGAATAATCTTCTACTGTATGGATACAGCACATTTCATTTATCCATCCATCAGTTAATAGACATCTGGGTTTTTTCCATTTTCTGGCTATTATGAATAGGGCTACTTTGAGCATTTGTGCACAAAATTCTGTTTGAACATGACTTTTTTTTCTTGAAGCATTCATTTTTTTTTCTCCAAAACATGAGCTCGTTTATTTGTTTCTTGCTGAGGGCAGGGGTGGGTATGCTGCTGCTTTGCTAATGTCCTAAGGCTTGTTCACTGCTAACCCCCATCTGTGTCCCTATTTCTTGCACTCTGTTTTCCTGCACAAATTTGCAAGTATGTGTGGATTCTCCCCCACTCAAACATTTTGGAATTCATATTGGCAAGTGGATTTCCTCCTTATAAATGTGAATTAAAAAAAAGAAAAAAGTAAGTGCAGTGAATGTATCCAATTCAGAAAGGCCTTTGGCTTCAATTCTCAGCTTCCCCTAACAGGGCCTCTTTCTAACTCAATTTCAGGAAAGCAGGCTCCAGGAACTCAAGCCAGGAGAGGCCCTGCTTCAGGCCTAGGCTCATAAAGCCAAGGTGTGTCTGAGCTCCTCAGCGCTGTCAGGCTGAGAACCGGAGCCTGCACTCGCTGGCTGCTGAGTTGGGTGCTCCCTGCCAAGTCCATGGAGAGCCAGAGCCCAAGGAGCAAGGGAGAGAGGCATCAGATTTCTTCCTGCAGATGGGAACAGGGCTGCCTGTCTCACATTCTCCTTGTCTGGTTTCTCTGTGAGCAGCCACGGACTTTATCAGTGCTCAGGATCACATCACAAAATGCAGTCTGAGTATTCTGCCTTCTCCTCTGCCTCCTCCCCAAGACACAGATGTGATTGCTCTTTTCCCCTCCACCTGCCCCATTGACACCCCCTCCACAGCCTCTGCTTTCCCAGGTCTGTTTCTCTACTGCTTTTCCCCAAAAGGCTCTCTGGCTCTCTCCTGTCCCTTTGATTCCCTCCCCCTCCTTTCAGCCTCCAAACCTTTCTCTATCGACTCCCTGTCTCCCTGCCTTTCTCTGTGTGCCTTTTGGATCTGTTTCCTTTGACACCAGTCCCAGGCCCGCTGCCAAGTTTCAGACCCATTAGTGAGGTGCCTTACTGACTGAAACACAAATCAAGACTGATCCGGGTACAATTAGCAGCTGCTCACACCTCATCTGGAAAGCATTAGCCAGCCCTGAGAGTGGAAGGAGGGCAATATGGGAGAAATATTGATGCCAAACAGAATAGATCTCCTATTTGGGGGCATGAAAGGATCCTGACCCAGTAGACATATAACTGAAAATAAGATACAAGTGGACAATGTTAAGTTGAGAAGGTCGCTGATTTACCTTGGGTATTCTTCAGCATCTATCCAAGAGATAAAGGATCCTCCACACTCCATTCATATATATAAATAGCATCCAGGAAAAGGGGTGTCTGTTCCATTTAATCCAGATCTCTTAACATTTGTGTGACCCAGGAGTCCCCTGTCTGCTCTATTATAGCATACTGTTATCTTGGCACTATTTCCAGAAATTTAATGTGCCTAAGAATCACCTGGCATTGAGTTAAAAAAGCAGATTCTGATTCACTAGGACTGGGTGAATCAATTCACACTGATTGGTAGACCCACTTTCACTAAGGGTCTAGGACAAATCAACTGGTAGAACCTTATGGCCAAGTATCCTGCTAAAAGTTTCTCTCCCAGGACCCTGTCCTTCTCCTTGTGAGCGCTCACAATTGTAATTAAGGATCAATGATGTAATTAGCTTCTAGAGGATACCTATCTTTCCGATTCAAATGCAACTGCCCAGGGGCAAGGACCAGACCTGTCTGGTTCTCTTCTGTGTCCTCAGTACTAGGCCCGTCTGTTGCCTATAATAGGTGTTCAAGAAACATTTCATAATTGAGTTTTCAAAAGTGAATTAATCAGCTCGAACCCTGAGGCCCATCAAAAATCCTCCTGTTTCAGCCTCGGGGCCCGTAGCTCAGTGAGTAAGGTGCCTGCCACATACACCAAGGCTGGTGGGTTTGAGCCCAGCCTGGACCTGCTAAACAACAATGACAACTGCAACAAAAAAAAATAGCCATGTGTTGTGACAGGTGCCTGTAGTCCCAGCTACCCTGGAGGCTAAGGCAAGAGAATTGCTTAAGCCCAAGAGTTTGAGGTTGCTGTGAGCTGTGATGCCACAGCACTCTCCCAAGGGCGACATAGTGACACTCTGTCTCAAAAAAAAAAAAAAATCCTCCTCTTTCAGACAGCCTTCAGAGTCCAGCATTCCTTCTCCATACCTGCCCGGTACCATTTGACCATTTCCCATGTGTTTTAGCTCCTCAGCTTGATCATTAGCTGCTTGAAAGTGGGGCTTTGTCTTCTGAGTTTCTGAACTTTTTTTATGCCCTTTTCCCCCTCCCTCCCACTCCCCATCTGAGTAAGGGCTGGCTCTAGTAGGCATTTAATGTTAGTTGATTAATTGAGAGACTCTAGGATGATGCCAAGTTCTATTTAGACCTCATTTATAATGCTCAAGGGGTGGCTGAATTTTGGCTTGGACAAAAGCCAAGGTTTTACATGCCCCACTGGAAAACCTTTAATACCACCTAACACATTGTGGGGTGGGAAGGCTCAGACATTATGTGTGTATGAAGGCAAGAGATATAATATTGTGAAGCTCCCAGAGCACTTATAAATCAGGCCACTCCAGAGGGTTAACTACAGGCTGTGGCCATTACCTCACTCCCACTTCTCAACTGAAAACCATGGCTCACATTGCCAGGCTTTCCTGCAAGGGTGGGGGCTGTTGTTCCCTAGAATTAGGCAGACCATTTCTCTTGCAAATATAGAAAACTGGCTCATAGCATTCTGCCAAAGACAGGAGAACCTGATCTTGTTTAGAATTCACCAATGCCCCAACTATTTTTCAAACATTCAAGGCTTTTAAGAACTTCCGCCACTCCCCTTAATCTTAGAACACATGCATATTTTTAAGGGACATTTAAATCATATGCTTTTTATTTACCTCCCCTTAAATCATCAAAAATATATTATGCAAGACCTGTTTGATGTCTAAGAAACTTTATGAGCGTAATTGGGAAGTTTAAAAGCTTTGCTTTCAGGAACAAAACAGGAAGTTGTGTTTTTCACAAATGCATTGCCTTTAACACAAAAAGATTTGAGGGCTTTTCCAGAATTCTAATTTTGTAGGACTTGAGGGATTCAGCACCAGCCCAGCCCAGACTTAAACCCTCCTCTCTTTAGTGAGTCATAGATGGAAGTTCCAGGCACTGCAGGCAGGTTGGTGCACTCGATTTGAATCTGTGACCCTTCAATACCCAACACTGAGAAAACTTAATCTGTCTGCAGACTCCCGAGCATATTTTACAAATACCCCAAATGTATGTTCAAAGTGTATTCCTGCAAAATGCCTGACTGTGGCCAGATTGTCTTTTTAAGCATATAAGATATAATCCTAGGGTATTAGAGACAACTTTTGACGTTCAAAAGAAGTACCTGGCAAAGAAAGTCTACAGGATGCAGCTCAAAGATGTAATTGTATGGAATAGATTTGCAATGGTATGATTGATCTCCAGGTGAGCAGTGAAGTCAGGAATGTGGGACAGATGTCCCATGTTGTTTGTTAAGTCCTTGTGTGAAATTGGCCCTTATAACTAAGAGTCACCACTTTGGTCTCTGAGTTCTGATTTATGCACAGGTGAAATTGTGAAATGAGTGTGGTAGGTGAGTTTGAAAGCAATGCTGATTTACACACACACACACACACAAAATGTTTATGTGTAAATGGCCTATATAAACAAAATGAGGCCAAAGTGAGTGAGCAACAGAGAATGTAAAAAATTCTTATGGAAGGAAAACTGCAGTCTGCCTGACACAAAGAAGCTGAGTGCATAGTTGTTGAATGAGTAATGACAATATGTTGCTGAGACAGGGAACAGGAGATCTGGATCCATGATTTCCTCATCCTGGACAATAGGCTCACCTGTTCCAAGGTAGTGAGATGGAAGTTTGGGGTGAGAGAAGAGTAGACAACAGCCGCAGAGATGAGGGCAGTGGCCTAAGCTGGTGGTGGGAAGCACCAAGCTCAGGAAGCTCATGCTCCCCTGGGTTCCTGCCTCCCTACTGCCCTCCCTCCTCTGCCACCTGAGAGCTCAGCATGAAAAGAGTGGAGCCCTGCTTATCCAGTCCTCTAGGAATGAAATTCAGCATCTGGGTTTACCACTCAGCAGACATTCACCAAGGGCCTGTCATCTGTCAAGCATGGCGCAGCCATCATCTCAGAGCCATAGTGGTGGATACCATTTCAGTCCCCAGCCTCAAAGAGTTCACAATCTGGCAAAGAGTGATGAGCTTCCTTTCTGCCTCACCTAGATTTAAGGGAGTCTCAACAGCTAGAAATAAGAAGAAGAGATGGAATGGACAGTGCTCAGCCCTGAGCAGATTGGGGGGAAGGCAAAAGAAAAGGTGACAGTAAGGATGACATTCACATTTCAAGTCTCCCCATCCCAGAGGATGGTGGTGTTACTAGCAAAAATAGGAATCACAGGGTGGTGCCTGTGGCTCAGTAAGTAGGGCACCGGCCCCATATACGAAGGGTGGCAGGTTCAACCCCAGCCCTGGCCAAAACTGCAACAACAACAACAAAATGGGAATCACAAAAGGAGAAAAGAGGTCGAGTATGAAGATACCAGGGGCAGTTTGGAATCTACCTGCTAAGTCTGGTGAGACATCCCTGTAAAATGGTAAGAGGGAGGCCTTTCTTGGTATGCTGGGGGGGGGGGGGGGAATGGCTGCCTAGGAAGTTCATACACCAGAAGCAAAAAGAAGAGGAAAATGAGAAAGGGAGCCCTTTGTGAGGAGGTCACCTTCTGGACGGGTGTACCACTGATAGACCAGTAGAGACAGCTGGCTCGCTGGCCCGAGCTGGTCTAAATCAGAACCAGCACATCACTCTGCCTCACTTCTGATCACTGTAAATATTTTCAAAATGAAAGAAAAGAGTAATCTCACACCCCAATAAACTGGATCAGATGCGTGTGCTTCAGTGGGTAGTGGTGAATCTACATATGGAAAATTGTATTCAGAAATGCCTGACTCCAGCACTTAAATTCTGTGGCACACATGGAATGAATTGAGAAGATCGCCAAACTTACAAATATTCCACCCACACTGTGTAATATGGTGTCCTGATGTGTTTTGGAAACTGAAGAGCCATGTGAGGGGAAAAACTCTCCACAATTAAACATGGACACATTGAGCATGGATTAGATTTTTTATAAGATGTTCATATTACTAAAGGCTTGGCCAACCCCATGAGAAATCATAGACCACCACCTCTGGCCATCTAGAATGCTTTGGAACCGTCATTGTTTTGAAAACTTAAATGTTCCAGATAGCAAAGGTTTACCCCTTTAAATACCAAAACTTTATTTATTTCAACAATTTTGAATAAAATCTTTCCTAAAATACGTACTTTTTTCACTTCTTTAAATGTGAACTTAATTTCACTGAGGACTGTCAGTTACAAACTCTGCTTTAATAAGAGAAATAGCAGACATAAGTCCTAGGAGAGGTGACTGTTGAAATCCAGGGAAGGTCTGTAGTCTAGTTTATGGCATTGTACTGACATTCATTTCCTTGCGTTGATATTGAACTCTACTTACATAAGTTGATATCCTTCAGTGATGCTGGGGAAGAGTACGTTGGAACTGTTTCTGCAGCTTCTTTTCAAACTACAGTTATTTAAAATAAAATGTGAAAAAGAAACTCTCTGTTTTGGTTATCAAGTAAATGAATAGAAGACAAAAGGAAGCCAGAAAGAAAGTGGGCAGGAAGGAAAAAAATTATAAAGCTATATAGGAGACAGTATGCAGTGGCAGAAATGTGCAGGCTTTAAATTCAGTCAGACTCTGAGGTTAAATCCCCTTCCTAGCTTTGAGACACATTTTTAAACTCTATGACACCTTTCTTAAATTTAGTGCCTACCTTTGTAATATCGGGGATTAAAAATACACACTGCAGGGATTTCTATGAGGATCAAGTTAAATAATATGCCAGAACACTTAGTAGGGTAGTCATCACCCAATGGGAATTCACTGAATTGCCCCCTTCTAAACACCCTTATTTTTCTGGTTCTGTTAATCATCACCAGAATGCAGCATGCAGTTTAATGCTATCACGGGCTTCTGTAATTAACTGGTTTCTCCTCCTCTGCTGCACGCTTGATACATTTCTATGCACAGTAATAAGTAGGCCCAAATAAGGATTATATCCGTGAATAAAGTATATTGATTTTAGTTCACAGACGTTAAATTTTAGCTACTCAGAAACCTTTTTCTCTTTTGACTCATTTTCTAGGTTTTGGCTAGGTTCCAGATGGATGAGGTTCTCAGATGAGTTCAGTTTAGATAAGGGAGTGATAATAAAAAATAGCCCTCATCTGTGGATCATTATGAGGCTAAGTATCCTAAGCATTCTCCGCATATTATTTGACTTAATCCTTAGTCTATGAGGTAAATATTTTAATCTTTACACTGAAGATTAAGAAACTTCACCCCTTGTCCAAGGTCTCAGCTAATTATCTGCAGAGCTAACATCGCCAGAACTGACTCCAGAGCCCAAGCTTTTGTCACCAGGAGTAGGGTACCTGCTTCTTCTTCCTTCAAGGCAACACACTTTTAAACGTCTCCAGTCTGTAGAGATAGCAACTTAACCCCTTTAATGAAAGAGGAGTGGAGGGGGTTAAGAAGAGGGAGGAAAAGAAAGTAATAGTCAAGAATCCAGTTCTTTAAAAACCTCAAGAAGACAATAGTCCTAGAAACAGTACAATTTTATACTGGCAAGTCTTTTTTAAAAAGACTTGTTGAGTGATTAAACAAAAACAAAAACAAGGCTTCCCTAAATTGCTAGAGAAAGAAAACTTTTTTCTCCCTTCTATATCCTCAAATTCCTCATCTTCTGTGCACAACAGGAACAGCCAGAAGACATCTCTTAGAGCACATAAAACACTGAGATTGGAACTGCATGATTTCCCCTTAGAGATAATCCTTAGCAATTGTTTGCTTTGCATTTTGAAGAATTTCTGTCTTTGGTGACATCTGAATAAATGCTAATGATCTTGCCATTTGGTTCCATAGGGGTTAATTGCATATATACTTAAGTGTGCAATGGGAGCCACGTAGGTGGACACAAAAGAAAGAAAACAAGGCACTCCTGCTGGCAAGATGTTTTCAGTCTAGCACAGACCTGGGTCTAAGAGGTGTGGAGAGAATGTGCCTTTTCTATAAGGCAGCAGAGTTTAGAAACCGGCAAGTTTGTGGACCTAACCAGCTATAAAGTCAGAGAAGTTTTAAACAGAAAAGGCTGCTGGGCCTTGGCATGTATTTTGCAATGAGTTGTGGTGTGAGGGATGTTTGGAGCAACTGTAAACAGGAACTGCTGTGTCCTTATTAGGAATAATCACTTCTCCAGGCATTTTGTGTTTGAGGCCTCATTTCTCCCTTCTCGCCCGAGCCTGTCCTCCCCAGTCCTCCTGTAAGAACAGATTGAGGCTATATTATATGGCTGCTCTTTGAGATTTCTGCTTGGCAGTACCCAAGGGGAAAAAAAAAAAAAAGCCAGGGATTCCATCTGGCTGGATCCACCCTGATCCCAGCTGCTCACAAGAGCTGTTTATTCCCCCCAACACTGAGCCTAGTATAGCCCTCCTCCCTACGTGGTGGCCTTAAGAGCTGTCCAGCAAGCCTGACAAATTTTACCAAAGCCAGAACATGGGGCAGGACTCCAGGGGTGGCAATGGATGCCCAGCAGCCTGCATTTGGAGAAGCAACAGTGAACAGAAAGGAAAGGCTATGGAAAGAACAGATTGGTGCCTCAGCATCCCTGGAGGGAAGAGCAGACAATCCCTCAGGGCTCAGTGCCTGAGGTCATTGCCAGGTGCTGCTTTGATCCCTTATCACCTCTACAGAGGTGACTGAAAGTATAAACTATGGTGATAAACAATATGGGTTAGAATTCTGGCTTTGCCCCTTCCTAGAGGCATCTTGTTGGGGATTAAAGTAAAACTCAGCAAGAAGCTGAATTTAGCAGAAATGAAGAGACTCTTGGTAGTCTAGGCATAGGATAAACCACTTTGAAAGAGGTAATGGTTATTTATAAAAAAAAAAAAAAATGGGGTTAAGGAGACTGAAGATGAGTATGAAGTCAGCTGCTCAAATTTTGAAAGTCAAATGAAATTCAAGTGAGGACGCCAGTAAGCAGTTAGAAAAACGAAAATAGAGTTTAGAGAGAGGTCAGAATTAGATTTTCTTGATCAATGATCCATGCATGACCTTATATTATTTCTTTTATCTTTCATGATATGATGAACGCCGCAAACCTATAGCACAAGAACTAGCCATTACCAATAACCCATAGCTATGCAGTGCTCACACATAGCCCTTCCCTTCACCTCAGAGGAACTTGATCCTGGCTTCTGTGCCTATAGTTTCTTTGCATTGTTTTCTATATTCCTGCCTAAAAAGTAAATTGATTTGTTTTGCTTGTTTTTGAACTTTACAAAGAATTTATGCTATAATTTTGCTGGCATGTTCTTTTGTCACTCTACATTATGTCTCCAAGATTTGTTCATGTGTAGTTAGATATTACTAATTTTCACTACTGTATAATATTCTACCACACAAATATGCACAATTTGTTTATCTAATGTCATTTGTCATATGAGTTGCATCCAGTGTTTTGCTGTTCTGAACAGTGAGCTGTGAACATTTTTTCATGTGTCTCCTGGGACATATACCAAGTCAGACAATTAAATTCTTGCACTCATCCTAGAAAAACTGCTTTGTAGAGTGGACTGGGTGCTGACATTGGTGCATATCTTTCCAAAGGGAGTACTTCAGAGATGACCACAGTGATATTCAGCACTGAGGAATGTAGTAGCACTTTTTCTAGGCTACGCTTACAAACTTAATTGTCCAGCCTCACATGTAAGCGTTTCCTTTGAGCATATACCTAGGATGGAATGTGCAACTCTTCAGATAACAACCAATTGGTTTTCAAAGTCATTGTGCCAGAGAGACAAAGATTTGAGCAGTATCATCAAGGAGGTGACTGTTAAAGTTTGTCCATACAAAGCAAGAAAAAAAGAGGACTGAGCTTTTTTAAAACATGTACATTCAAGTGTGTAGAAGAGGAAGAGGAACCAGAGAAGGAAACAGAAATGGGTAGTCAGGGAGGAGGGAGTACAGCTGGGATAGAATAGAATCAGGCGCGCCGAAAGAGGAGAGTTTCTTAGAGATGGGGCGAGTGCCTCAAAGGATGCTGCAGAGACTGTTTGAGGAGGACAAAGGTTGAGAAAATGTCAGCAATATTTAAGAAAACTATGTGTGGCTTTGTTGACTGCTGAGGGTGGAAGCCAGATCTCAAGGGATTAAGGGTGGGTGTGGGGAGGGTGGTGGAGAAAATACTGTAAATGTAAAATACCATTTGGATAATTTGACAGTGGCGTGAGGAATAGTTATATTAATAGAAAGGTAGAGGACATACCAGAACTGAGATATGGTTTTTAATTTGTCATTTTTCTAAGAATGGGGAAAACTTGGCATGTTTGTAGAGTCAGCAGTAGAAGCCCCTTGAAAGGAAGGGATTGAAGAAGCAAGAGAAGTTCAGTGTAGAGGAAGGTCTTTTAAGGATCTGAAGAGGATAGGAGTGGAGCATAAGTTATTCTTTTCTATTATTATTATTATTATTAAATCATAGCTGTGTACATTAATGTGCTCATGGGGCACCATACACTGGTTTTATAGACCATTTGACATATTTTCATCACACTGGTTAACATAGCATTCCCGGCATTTTCTTAGTTATTGTCTTAAGACATTTATATTCTACATTTACTAAGTTTCACATGTACCCATGTAAGATGCTTTGTAGGTGTAATCCCACCAATTACCTCCTCCACCCATCCTCCCCCCTCCCTCCCCTCCCTCTCCCTCTTCCCCATATGCTTAGGTTATAACTGGGTTATACCTTTCATATGAAAGCCATAAATTAGTTTCATAGCAGGGCTGAGTACATTGGATACTTTTTCTTCCATTCTTGAGATACTTTACTATGAAGAATATGTTCCAGCTCCATCCATGTAAACATGAAAGGGGTAAAGTCTCCATCTTTCTTTAAGGCTGCATAGTATTCTGTGGTGTACATATACCACAATCCTTAATCATCAGAGAAATGCAGTTCAAAACTACTTTGAGATATCATCTAACTCCAGTAAGATTAGCCCATATCACAAAATCCCAAGACCAGAGATGTCAGCACGGATGTGGAGAAAAGGGAATACTTCTACACTGCTGGTGGGAATGCAAATTAATACATTCCTTTTGGAAAGATGTTTGGAGAACACTTAGAGATCTAAAAATAGATCTGTCATTCAATCCTATAATTCCTCTACTAGGTATATACCCAGAAGACCAAAAATTACATTATAACAAAGATATTTGTACCAGAATGTTTATTGCAGCCCAATTCATAATTGCTAAGTCAAGGAAAAAGCCCAAGTGCCCATTGATCCACGAATGGATTAATAAATTGTGGTATATGTACACCATAAGTTGTTCTCGGCAAGGAGAAAAAACTATTTCTCTGAGACAGGGAAGATGATAAAGGCTTTAAAATGCATCAAAATAATACTCATCATCCTCATAGCAACTAACATTTCTTGACTGTACCAGGTAGAAGATCCTAAACTAAGAACTTAACACATATTACCCCAGTTTATCCTCTCAACAGCCCCATGGCATGAGCACTTAGTATTATTTCTATTACAATTTCCATTCTACATGACTAGACCCAGCTAACTGATCGAGGGCATGTGCTCTTAATCATGAATGTAAGCTGAGAATTAGAAAAGTGGAAAAAGTTTGCAATAAATGGCAAAAGCTTAGAGCTGAAGGAAATCAGAAATGTAAGAAGAATGGAAAAGGAGGGAGGGGGATTGGTGTGCTCTCACCTAATGGGCATAGTGTAAGGGTGTATGGCACATCTCCTGAGTGAAGGGCTCAACTACACCTGAACTTTACCTAACAAATGCAAACAACATAACCTAATTATTTGTACCCTCATATTAATCTGAAATTAGAAAAAAAAGAATGGAAAGGTTTGGACGAGGCACTCTTAGTAATGGGATAACAAGTCAGAGGAAGAGGAAAAGGAACTGAGCATACTGGTCTCCTACCATCCTTCAGGCTAAGTGCTACGCCTTTTAGATACATTGATGTATTTCAATGGACACAAATAATAACATAACTGATAACAAGGAGCAGGAAGGGCCCAGTAGCAACTGAAAAGCATCCAAATGCCATGGATCTAACTGGTCTGGGCTTTCTCTGGCATGTTCAGATGACTGCAGCAGGTATCTGGAGAAGACAGTGCAGTTGAGCATGGGGTGGGGATACCCATCATGGAAGGCAAGAAGCAAAGGGATGTAGGTGGCCAAAGAGAACCACTCACTGGCTGATTGTAAGGACCCACATTGGCAGGAAGGCAAATAAGGTCATTGGGACAGATAGACTGAGAAGGGGATGGGGAGAAGACTAAAATTCACAAAGGGGTACACCGTCAGTTCAGCCCTGGCATGAGTGAGCGGGAGGGAGAGAGTGGGTGTGAACCTAAGGTACAGAGGACTTTAGTAATTTGGGATCTTAGCGGTTAAGCAGCCGAATGCTGAGAGGTTTGCCGTGTGGTCATCCAGACAGGTGCTGAGGGAGAAGAGGATATGGACGAAGGCCACTGGGACTGAGAAAATGGAAGGCTCAGCTGTATTAGAACTTGTGGTTTACATTATTTTATAATCTTTGTAATGGCACAGGTGGTCATAGCGACATTACAGGGATGACCATATTGAGGACCCCTCCCTGCCAGGTTTGTAGAAGCAGCAAGGGGATGTGAACCTAGTTTCTATCTTCAAATTTCCCTTTTCTTCTTCTTGGTCTGAAACTCCCACTCATCATTCAAGAATCAGTTCAGCATCAGGTGCTCTTCTTTTGGGATTTCGTAATTCCTTTTATCACCCTGTGTCCTAATTGCCTGCTTATTTATCTCTTGGTAGTCTAGAGGAAAGTGACTATGTCCTTATTTATTTCTAGTGCCTGGGATCATTACTGAGCCAGAATGGATTCAGTAAAAGTTTATGGAATAAATCAATGGGTTTGAAAACAGTAATTTGAGCCCAGAGACACACCAAACCAAGAGTCTACTTTTTGGATATTTGTTTTTGTTTTTTTTTAATTATTGTTAAATCATAGCTGTGAACATTAGTGCAGTCAAGGGGTACAATGTGCTGGTTTCATACACAATCTGAAATATTCTCATCAAACTGTTTAACATAGCCTTCATGGCATTTTCTTAGTTATTGTATGTAGACATTTGTATTCTGCATTTAGTAAGTTTCGCCTGTACCCATTCTAAGATGCACCGTAGGTGTGGCCCCACCCATTACCCTCTCTCCACCTCAACCTCCCCCCTCCCTTCCCCTCCCTTGGCCCTTTCCCCATATTCTTGTGCTATATTTGGGTTATAGCCTTCATATGATACATTTCAGATATTTGGTCTTACAGTCCTGGTAAGATGAGTTTGAGGAAAAATAATTATTTATAAAAAGTAAGGTCAGTGTGGTAGGGGTTAACAGAAGAGCAGCCAAGAAAAGTTCAGGGAGGGGCGTGGGAAGGGGTGGGCTTATCCGTATGGGAAAGAGAATAGGAGATACAATTAGGGCAACACTGAATATATTTGTTGAATTACTTAAGTCATTAATTAATCAAAAGCCCCACTTTCCTTGGAAGTCACTAAATAAAACCCTATTTGCCCTCCAAAGATATCCTACCTCCATCACTCACCCTAGCCCAACTCCAGAAGAAAATGGAATGGGAGGGCCTTACAACCCCCTCCTCTACTCAACTGCTATTATTGCCTTCTTCAGCCTCCATCCTTCTCACCAGGTTTCTCTCCCAACCCCAGCTGCCCTGAAACCTCCCAATTCCCTCACACAGGCCTCTGCTGTACATGCACGTGTGCGCGCGCGCGCGCGCGCACACACACACACACACACACATACACTCATGCCTCTTCCTCCCACCCTACATGGTCCCATCTTCAGAGGAGCGTCTGCCCTTGCTCTCTCTTGGGCTGCGTCTCCTCCCTGGTTCCCCAGACGGGGAGAATCGAAAGCCTGTTTTCAGTTAAGGCTCTGGTCACACACAGATGCCTTTCCCATTACTCTTGTTTTTCCTCTTGAAGTGTAACATTTCCAGTTAGCTCTTCACAGGGGAGATGGCCCTGCACTGACCACCCCACGTGGGCATGTGAAGAGGGGGAGAGGGAAGGGTCCTTGCAGGCCTGCCCTGGACTGCCTTCAACTGACCCGTGCGCAGGCTGCCACAGAAGCTTCCTTCCCTTTAGGTCGGAGAAGCTGACCCTGCGGACACACTTTGAGAGCATGTCACAGGTTTGCCTATCTCTGTGGCCAAGGTCTATGAGGTGGACTCTCTCCTAAGCCCCAATACTGACCCTCTAAAAGCCTAAAGACCCTAAATAAACCCTTTCAGATAAAAACATGGACTTTATCTTGCTTCCTCGTAAAACCCCAGGGGGAAGTTAGAAAGCAAAGACTGCAAGTAGACCCATGAAAATCAAGGACAGTTTGTCCCTCATGGGGTTCCAATACCATCTCTATAGCAAATAATTTCCCCCAAAACTAAAGTAGAGTATAGGGTGTGGTGGCTCACACCTATAATCCCAACACTCTGGGAGGCCAAGGCGGGGGGATTGCATGAGCTCAGGCATTCGAGGCCGAGACCCCATCTCTAAAAAGAGCCAGGCGTTGTGGCAGGCGCCTGAATTCCCAGCTATTCGGGGAGGCTGAGGCAAGAGAATCACTTGAGCCCAAGAGTTTGAGATTGCTGTGAGCTATGACGACATGGCACTCTACCCCAGGGTGACTGAGTAAGACTCTGTCTTCAAAATAAATAAATAAATAAAATAAAGTAGAGAGGAAGTGAAAAACATTAGGGTATCCCTTCTGTCCCCTAAAGAGAGTGTCTGCCCATGGGACATAAGAAAATACACAAAGATGGCGGCACCTGTGGCTCAGTGAGCAGGGCGCCGGCCCCATATACCGAGGGTGGTGGGTTCAAGCCTGGCCCCGGCCAAACTGCAACAAAAAAATAGCCGGGGGTTGTGGCAGGCACCTGTAGTCCCAGCTACTCGGGAGGCTGAGGCAAGAGAATCGCCTAAGCCCAGGAGTTGGAGGTTGCTGTGAGCTGTGTGAGGCCATGGCACTCTACCGAGGGCCATAAAGTGAGACTCTGTCTCTACAAAAAAAAATAAATAAATAAATAAAAAAAAAAAGAAAATACACAAAGTTGCTTTGAAATCAGGATGCTGACCAGTTGATTCAGCTCAGTCACTGGTCCTCACCATTAGCTACACAAACAGAAAATTCAAATTTGGGCCTTAAGAAAATGAAAGGTTAGCATATCATGGGTCTTGAAAGTTGATCAAGAATTGTCAAAATAGGCTGGGCACTGAGGCTAATGTCTCTAATCCCAGCCCTTTAGGAGGCCAAGCCAGGAGGAGTGCTTGAGGATAGGAGTTAGAGACAAGACTGGGCAACATAGTTCTTATTTTTTATTTTACAAAAAATAAAATAATTAGCTGGGCATGGTGGTGCATACCTATAGTCCCAGGTACTTGGGAGGCTGAGATGGATCAGCTTGAGCCCAGAGTTTGAGGTTGTAGTGAGTCATGATGATGCCACTGCACTCCAGCCTAGGCAACAGAGCAAGACCTAGTCTCTTAAAAAAAAAAGAAAAAAGAATTGTCAAAACTGCAAGCCTTTAACTTGTGAATGTCAAGTTTTTCTGTGATAAGGGTCCTTGGTGTGATTTTGTGAACTACAGCAAGTCAGGCATTGTGCTAGAAGCCTCAGAATCACTGCTGAGCATCTTGGGAGTTGACTGCCATGACTGTGTGAAACACGAGGACTGCCCTGGAGAAACCCCATCTGTGCAGATGTCCTGGCCTCCACTTCTCCCGTTTAGAGCTTTGCTTCCAGAATCCTTGATGCTGGGTTTCATGGCTGGAGATTCATGTCATTGATACTGGGGTTGGGAAAAGGGATTGGAGTAGTCCCCCTTGGCAGCAAGAACAAAGGCCAGGGAATTAGGTTGTAGGAAACAGCAGAGGATGAGTGGTATTTTCTTTGAAGGGAGGAACTGGAGGTCCCTGGCAGATTTGAGGCCTAGAGAACTCTAACTATTTATAATTACAGGCAAAGGTGTGTGCCACACCCTCTGGGGGCAAGACATGATTGCAAGAAGGACTTTACCTAACAAATGCAATCAGTGTAACCTGGCTTATTGTATCCTCAATGAATCCCCAACAATAAAATAATAATAATAATAATAATAATAATTACAGGCAAAATAGGCTTGACCCGGGAAAGCTCTGGGTCTCCTCTCCTAAGCATCTAGATCCAATTATCCAGAGACCCACCTACCTATTAATAGAAGAGATGATGCATTTTGCTCTGATTCCCAGCCTGACTTAACTCTCTCCAGACTCTTATCCACTTTCTGAAGTGAATTTAAGGAGTCAGGTGAAAAGGGGACCCCTAGTCATTGACTCACACACTCTGGAAATATATATATCACTGTTTCATATATTATATCTGTCTTAAGCTTTAGCATCAGCAACATATTCATTTGTACAATTTGTCCTGGTAACAATGTCTACATATTGAGATGTTTAGCTTAAGAACATACCAGGTAATTTAAATTTTTTAGGAAATGGAAAGGTGATTTAGTTAATATAGTCAACAATATTCATTACATATTCCTCCCATTCAGATCACAGAAATGGTTACTTTGGAGAGAAAATAGAAAAAATATGCTGTGGTGTGAATGTTTTCATCTCCTCCAAAATTCATGTTGAAACTTAATCTCCAATGCTACAGTATTGGCTGGTAGGGCCTAAAGGGAGGTGCTCAGACCATTAGAGCTCTGCCCTCAGGAATGGATTAATGTCGCCAAAGAAGGGCTTTGGGGAGTGGGTTCTCTCTCAGGCTCTTCTGCCGCTAGAGGAGCAGCATTCCTCCCCTCCAGAAAATGCAGCATTCCTGGTGCCACCTTGGAAGCAGAGAGAGCAGCCCCTAGCAGACAGCAACCTGCCAGGGCCTTGATCTTGGACTTCCCAGTCTTCAGAACTGTGAAAAATAAATTTCTGCTTTTTATGGATTACCTAGTCTCAAGTATTCTGTTATAGTAGTACAAACCAGACAGAATTCACACAAAGGATAATTAGGTGCATGACTGCTTAGACTAACGGGGAGGGGATCTGGATCTACTTCTAACAGGAAAAGTTTCTCTGAAATGATGCACTGAAGCCAAGATCTGAGGAATGAAAAAGACCCACCCTTACTAAGAACAGATGGAACTTCTTTCTAGAGAGAGGAACCAGAATATACAAAGTCTTTGAGGCTAGAAAGAGCTTATTCAAGGAAAGGAAAAATATAGTCAAGATAGGATAACACATAAAATTTTGTATACTATATTGTTACCTAATATAAAAATTAATTTCCTATGTTATCAATTTTTTCAAAATTGTTTTGATGATTGTGTAGTACTTCATTCTATAAATGTAATCTAATTTGCATAACAATACCCACCAGAAATAGTTTCCAACTTTTTGCTTTTACAAGCCATAGCAGCACAGCTTCACACATAACTACATAAAATACACACACATAGGCTCGGTGCCCATAGCTCAGTGGTTAGGGCACCGGCCACATACACCAAGGCTGGCAGGTTTGAACCCAGCCCAGGCCTGCTAAACAACAATGACAACTGCAACAACAACAACAAAATAGCAGGGTGTTATGGTGGGCGCCTATAGTCCCAGCTACCTGGCAGGCTGAGGTAAGTAGCAGAGCTGAGCTGAACCAGGCACTCTCTGTCTAGCACCTACCTGCCCATTTACCCAGGACACTAACTCCTCACACTCCCTTCTCAGAGCTTCTTAGAGCATAAGCCTGGCCTGTGTGGCAGTCAGCTGCCTTTCCATAGCAGTGGGACAGCATGTCTCACTCAAATCTCGCTCATCCTAAGCCCAAAGACTACAGTTTTGTGCCTGCTTCCCCTGGAGAAGGCACCATAGAAACAGAAACTGTTATTGGTACTTGTATCACAAATCCAGGGACCGGTTCCACTGAGGTGACACAGAAAATTGATATGTTTATCATGAAAGATAACACTTGTCGACAAAGAGTCCTTTTCAGGCCAGAGGATAAACAGAGGGAGCCGCCAGCTTGCCCTCTGGACTGGCCCCTGGGCAGAGCTTCTACATGGGGTGGGGTAGCACTTGTTCTGTCCACCTCCCAAGAAAACAGGCTGTTGACTTCATCCAGCTTCCAATGCTTCCCCCAGACAGGCCCCAGCTCTCAACCATAGTCATCTTCATCCACATACTTTATTATTAGAAATATTCAAGGATAATTAAGGGAGTGGAAACAATGATTTCTCAGAAAAGATTTAAAAGGCTAAATACGTATAATATAATTAAACAATGACTAACACTGGCCCCTTCAGCAACTTGGCAATTCTCTTCAGCCAATGTACTGTTTAGGCTGTCCGATGGGCCAAGGATCAGGAGATGGCTCACCCCCACATGGTCCTCATTGGTCAGATGTCTCTCACCATTTGCTGTGAAAAGAGCACCAACTTAGACCTGGGTTGAAATGCTAATTCTGCCACTTACTAGGTGTGCAGTCTCTAGCAAAATCTTTAACCTAAGACTTAATAAGTCTGTTACCTGCTAAGTGAGGATAATATTTCTTACCTTTTAGAAATGTTTTGATGATAGGGCGTGACTGTGGCTGAAAGAAGTAGGGCGGCAGTTCCATATACCAGAGGTGGTGGGTTCAAACCCAGCCCCTGCCAAAAAAAAAAAAGAAAGAAAGAAACTGCAGAAATATTTTGATGATAGGTGAGAAGGTATTCAATAAATGTTATGAACTTATTTTCAGAATTAAACTTATTATTTCCCCACCCCCTACTACTTTTCCTGATTTTCCTTTCTCTTTTTCTTAATGATTAAAAAATTATCAAAATGGGGCAGTGCCTATGGCTCAACGGAGTAGGGCGCCAGCCTCATATGCTGAAGGTGGCAGGTTCAAACCCAGCCCTGGCCAAAAACTGGAAAAAAAAAAAAAAATCAAAGTAAGAAATACACATAGATTAAAAAAAAAAAAAAAATAAGCAATACCAAACAGTTAATAACAAAAAGCAACAGTCACATCTCAGTATTCTCAAACCTAGCCTTACTTTGTAAAAGTAATTGTTTTTAACATGTTTTATGATAATGTGCTTATGTCACCTTTTTTCACTTTTTAAATAAAATATTCACATGGTTAAAAAAAAATTCCAAAAGTGTAAAAAGGACCATCTGTAGCTGCCATGAATATCCTCATGTCTCTGAGTTGTTGACCAAGGGCCTCGGGCACTGTGCTCTGAAATCTATTCCCACACACAGAGGCAAGAGTATCAGGGGTACTAAGGCAGGCTGCCCATTCTTGGGAGATGTGAGATTCTTTGCAACAGCAACTTTGGTTTGAGAACTGCCCGTCAGCTTTGCTGGAACTTCACTAGACTACAGCACCTCATCTAACATTTTTCCTACCCAACCGTCCTTCCTTGCATATCTTCTTCATGGTCTCCAGAGGAGACCCAGCCTCCCAGGCTCTTCTGTCTTCCTCCCCATTCTCCCCTCACAGATATTCCCCAATAAATCTCTGTGTACTTTTCTGGGATTGACTCCTGAATGACCAGTGGGCAAAGAAGATACCACCCTGAGTGACATGTGGAGCACAGATGGTCTCAGGCACACAGTGGTGATCCAATCATTAAAGGTTTCACTAGTGGTGAGCTGAGAAAAGATCTCCATGGAGGAACATGTCATAGCAGGTGCAATGAGCCAAGCATTTGAAGAAGTATGGGAAAACAGTGTGTACAAAGACAGTGGGGTCTCTGGTTATGGCCAAGATGTACTGACTACATGTAGGGGGATGGTGAGAAATGGAGGGCCATTAGTAAGCAGTGGAAGACTAAATGGGAGAGCTAGAGGCCACTTTGTTAGCTTACAAAAATGTAGCTAAGAGTACAATGAACAAAAGACAAATCTGAGAGTCAAAGTCGCAGAGCTCCAGAGACATGTGAGTGTTTAGCCAAGGAAGTCAGGGCCCTGGATGGAAAATACAAGGAGCCTGAAACATGGGATGGGAGCATCCAGAGAGATGTCTCTGAAGATGTTGATTCTAAAACCACCACCCTCTTAAACCTTCAAATTTTGCAAAGGTATCTCAGCTCACTTCTTCTTAGTAGGAGGTGGCATCACCCGTATGCTGGGAGATGCTGCAGAGATCCACTCCCACCAGGGGCACGCTCTCTCCAGAACTTCCCCCAATCCTCTCTCCTGACTGACGAGACAATATCTAGGTTAAATCCCAGTATAACCAGACTAGGGAGGTGCAGAGCTTGATAAAGGAGGAATGAGGTTATACATCAAAAGAGCAGAAAGAATTATCTAGTCCCACCAGGAGTCAAGGGGATACTCCCATGACTGGATTTTTTTAGGGTACTTGATTAAAGGGATTAAAATATAAAACTGTATTAACAAGATTTCATTGACTATGGGACAATTTTTTAGGACATGGGACTTAAAACCTTGGCAAAGATTTCAGAAAATGGAGAAGACTTGCAGTTAGCGTAGCTCAGAGAGGCTAGGAGAAAGTGGTGGCCAGTGCTGAATGGAGGAGAAATGACCATGCTGAGCAGGGAAAAGAGAGGCCGAGGAGTGTGGGCTTGGAGGGCTGGTGCAGCATTCAGCAAGGCCACCGGGAATGTGCTGAAATGCTGAAGAGGGAATACCAGCCTCACGGAGTAGGTCCTCAGCAGACAGTGCTGATGGCAGGTGAAGCAAGCACAGAGCTGGGCTTGCAAACGTCATTCTGAATAGTGGGTCCTGCAGTAAGAGAGCCAAGTAGTGGCATTTCATCACCAGAAACCAGGAGGCTGTAATTACCAGAAGATAAGAGAGCAGGCAAGGGGGGTTGCCCCTCAGGGAGCTGTGCAGATAGCTAATTGAGCATGACATCCGTAGGGACAAAGGTGATGGGAGGCCAAGATGCTGCTTAACATCAACAATTTAAAAAAGTCAAGAATGAAGAAGGAGACTGAGGGCATTCATCCCAATAAAAAGGCATAATCTCTTGCTCAGTTTCCAAACATGAGCTGATTTTTTATCTAGAACCCCTGAATTATGAGTTACAACACCATAGCATAATATATACTGTGATCATTCTCCTCATTCTTCCCCAAAGGGACCTAAAGCCAGTTGTTCCAGTGACTGTACACTCCAGAAAGGGCAAATACCCAGATAGTCTGAGGACTACTGGACACAGGGTTCAAGCAGACATTGAGGCTTAGAGATACAAAGCACCACTGATAGAATGGGGGACCCAGAAACCAAGTAATAAATGAAATACTGACTAAAACCAAGCTCACAGTGGGCTGCCTGAGTCTGTGAATACAACCAAAGTTCAGGTCCCCAGTCCTCAAGCAAATAGTTGCAAATGTTAAGCTTGTGTTGGAGCAAACCCTTTATGGGGTCCTTGGCCTGTTGAATAGTCATCATTGAGAGGAAGACCAAATGGAAACTTCTGAAACTTCCTCAAGCTACCTGCAATACTGGGCCAAGATGGAAAATTAAAAGCAATAGCATATCCTCGGAAGGGAGAACTGCAGAGATTATCTACATAATTTTAAGATCTAAAAGAGGCAGAAGTTTGGGCGGCACCTATGGCTCAGTGAGTAGGGCGCCAGCCCCATATATGAGGGTGGCAGGTTCAAACCGGCCCTGGCCAAACTGCAACAACAAAAAAAGAGGCAGAAGTGGTAGCCCTATCATATCCCCATTGAATTCACCACCTGGCTCGATCTGAACATGAATGAATCCTAAAGAATGACTGTAGACTACTGCAAGGACAAGTAGCATTACTGTGACAGGTGTGAGATCTTTCCTAGAACAAATTAACATGGCTGCCAGCATGTGGTACGTGGCCATTGATCTAGTGAACGTATGCTTCTCATCTCATGAGAAAAGAGGATCAAAATAGTTTGCATTCACTTGAAATCACCAAGAATTATCATTTACGATTCACCTTAGAGCTATGGTGACTCTCTTGCTTCTGTGATAATATATAGGCACACCTCAATGTGTTGCACCTCACCTTATAATGCTTTACAGATACTGTGTTTTGTACAAATTGAAAGTTTGTGGCCACCCTACATCAGGGTTCTATCAGCCCATTTTTCCAATAGCCTGTGCTCACTCTGTGTCTCTTTGTCACATTTTGGTAATTCTTGCCATATTTCAAACTTTTTAATTATTACTTTATGCATTATGACATAATAATAACCATAGTAAGATAGATAGATAGATAGATAGATAGATAGATAGATAGATAGATAGATAGATGATAGATAGATAGATAGATAGATAGATAGATAGATAAAGTGATCTTTCATGTACCATTATAATTGTTTCAGAGCACCATGAACTGTGCTCATAAAAGCCAGGAAGCCTAATCTACAAATGTGTGTGTTCTGTTTCACCAACCAGTCATTCCTCCATCTCTCTCTCTCCAGGCCTCCCTATTCCCTGAGACAAAACAATATTGAAATTAGGCTAACACATAATCCTCCAATAGCCTATAAGCATTCGAGTAAGAGGAAGAGTCACAGATTTTCACTTTAAATTCTATTTAAAGTTCTATTTCAGTTCTATTTTGGTTCTCTTAAATACATTTAAGCTTAGTGAGGAAGCCCTATGGAAAACTGAGATAGGCCAAAAGCTAGGTCTCTTACACTAGTTAGTCGAGCTGTAAATACAAAGGAAAAATCCTTGGAAAAAATTAAAAGTGCTACTCCAGAGAACACATGAATGATAAGAAAGGGAAACGGCCTTATTGTTGATATGGAGAATGTTTTAGTGGTCTGATAGAAGATCAAACCAAAGCCTAATTCAGAGCAAGACTCTCACTCTCTTTAATTCTATGAAGGCTAAGAGAGGTGAGGAAGCTGTAGAAGGAAAGTTGGAAAGTAGAAGTTGGTTCATGAAGCAACACTGTTTTCTTCATAACACACACCTGCAAGGTAACGCAGCAAGTGCTGATGGCAGAAGCTACAGCAAGTTATCCAGAAGGCTTAGCTAAGATGATTGATGAAGGTCTACACTAAACAACAGATTGTCAATGTAGGTGAAACAGCATTTTTCTGTTGGAAAAAGATGCCATCTAGGACTTTCATAGCTAGAGAGGAAAAGTCAATACCTGGATTCAAAGCTTTAAAAGACAGGCTGGCTCACTTGTTAGGGCCTAACACAGCTGGTGACTTTAAGTAGAAGCCCATGTTCCTTTACCATTCTGAAAATCCTCATCCTTAAGAATTAGGCTAAGTCTATTTTGCTAAGTCTATTTCTATACACGAAACAACAAAGCCTAAGTGACAGCCTGTTTACTGCATGATTTACTGAACGTTTGAAGCCACTGTTGAGAACTACTGCTCAGAAAAAGATTTCTTCCAAAATATTACTGCTCACTGATGATTCACCAGCTCACCTAAGAGTGCTGATAGATATGTACAAAGGGATAAATGTTGTTTTCATGCCTGCTGACACAACACCCATTCTGGAGCCCATGGAACAAGGAGTCATTTGAACTTTCAAGAAAGGTAGATTTAAGAAATACATTTAAGAAATACATTTCTTAACCTGTGGCTCAAAGGAGTAGGGCACTGGCCCCATATGCCGGAGGTGGTGGGTTCAAACCTAGCCCTGGCCAAAAACTGCAAAAAAAAAAGAAATACATTTCATAAAGGTAGAGCTGCCATAGGTGGTGATTCCTCTGATGGATCCTCCTCTTTTAAAATTTGCCTTTGCTAAAGCTGCATTTAACAAGGCCTCTTTCTTACATTGTGTCTTCCTTTGATATTACCTACTTCTTTTTCCTGGAAGATATTATTCTAGAGCCTTCTGCTGTAATTTGGGCTGACTGTTTTTTTTTTTTCACTTATTATTTTTTTATTATTGTTAAATCATAGCTGTGTACATTAGTGCAATCGAGGTGTACAATGTGCTGGTTTCATATACAATCTGAAATATTCTCATCAAACTGTCAAACTGTTCAACGTAGCCTTCATGGCATTTTCTTAGTTATTGTATGTAGACATTTGTACTCTGCCTTTAGTTAAGTTTTGCCTGTACCCATTCTAAGATGCACATAGGTGTGGCCCCACCAATTACCCTCCCTCCACCCTAACCTCCCTGGGCTGACTGCTTTTTGACTTACTTTATAAGATATTGTACTTCACCGATCGGGTTCGGATCCATTGTTTTCTAAATAAGATTTCTTTTTCTTTTTCGTCCTCTTCCTCTCTCTTTTTTTCCTTCCCTTCTTTCTCTTCTCTCGCACTCCCCTCTTTCTGTATATCCTCAAATGACATCTAACAAAAAAGCAAAGAAGAGGTAAACTTTGCTGATTTCTTGCATCTGCAAGAGTCATTATTCAGCCCTCATATTTATTAATAGCTTGGCAGAACATAGAACATGTTGAAAATCATTTTTCTCCTAATCTGAAGGCATTGTTCTCTATAGAATTGTTTCTGTTGAACAATCTGTTGAAAACTGAGTCTCAATATTGTGTTTAGTTTTTGTTTCTTGAAATCTTTTAGGATTTTCTATTTTACCTTGGTTTTCTAAAATGTCACAAATTTCTAGATGTGCATCTTTTTACTTCATTGTTCTAGCTACTTGATGGTACCTTTAAATATGAGAACTTCAGTTCTATAAAAATCCCTTCTTTTATTTTTTTCATAATTTTACTTCCTTTTCTCAGGTTTATTATCCAGAAATTCATATTAATCATATCTTAGAACACTTGGTGTGATGTTTCCTATTTCTTATCTTTTCTTTCATCCTTTATATGTTTTTGTCTTTTAAAATCTACTTTCTGGGAGACTTCTTCTATTTTGCTTTCCAATTCAGAAAGAGAAATTTACTGTTGTATTTTTTCAGGCAGTCAGAGTTTTAAGTGTTTTTAAAATAACATACTGTTCTTATTTTGCTTAAGCCAATTCAAATTAGATTCTCAAAAAGATCTGAGAAATTATGGCATCCATAAAATACTTGTTTCTTTTTTTTCTTCTTTTTTTTATTGTTAAATCATAGCTGTGTATATTAGTGCAATCACCTGTACCCATTCTAACATGCACCATAGATGTGGCCCCACCCATTACCCTCCCTTCACCAAAACCTCCCCCCTCCCTTCCCCTTCCTTGGCCCTTTCCCCATAGTCTTGTGCTATAGTTGGGTTATAGTCTTCATGTGAAAGCTATAATTTAGCTTCATAGTAGGGCTGAGTATATTGGATACTTTTTCTTCCATTCCTGAGATACTTTGCTAAGAAGAATATGTTCCAGCTCCATCCATGTAAACATGAAAGAGGTAAAGTCTCCATCTTTGTTTAAGGCTGCATAGTATTCCATGGTATACATGTACCACAATTTGCTAGTCCATTCGTGGGTCAATGGATACTTGGGCTTCTTCCATGACTTAGCAATTATGAATTGAGCTGCAATAAACATTCTGGTACAGATGTCTTTGTGATATTGTGACTTTTGGTCTTCTGGGTATAAACCTAGTAAAGGAATTATAGGATCGAATGGCAGGTCTATTTTTAGGTCTCTAAGTATTCTCCAAACATCCATCCAGAAGGAACGTATTAGTGGGCATTCCCACCAGCAGTGTAGAAGTGTGCCCTTTCCTCCACATCCACACCAACATTTCTGGTTTTAGGATTTTGTTATGTGGGCTACTCTTACTGGGGTTACATGATATCTCAGAGTAGTTTTGATTTGCATTTCTCTGATGATTAAGGATGATGAGCTTTTTTTCATGTGTTTGTAGATTTTCCGTCGGTCTTCTTTAGAGAAGTTTCTCTTTAAGTCCCTTCCCCACCCTGAAATGGGGTCATGTGTTCTTTTCTTGCTAATAAATTTGAGTCTCTGTGGATTCTGGTTATTAGACCTTTATCGGAGGTATAACCTGCAAATATTTTCTCCCATTCTGAGGGCTGTCTGCTTGCTTTACTTACTATGTTCTTGGCTGTGCAGAAGCTTTTTAGTTTGATCAGGTCCCAGTAGTGTATTTTTGATACTGCTTCAATTGCCTGGGGAGTCCTCCTCATAAAATATTCACCCAGGCCGATTCCTTCAAGAGTTTTCCCTGCACTTTCTTCAAGTATTTTTATGGTTTTATGTCTTAAGTTTAAATCTTTTATCCAGTGAGAGTCTATCTTAGTTAAAGGTGAAAGGTGTGGGTCCAGTTTCAATCTTCTACAGGTTGCCAGCCAGTTCACCCAGCACCATTTGTTAAATAGGTAATCTTTTCCCCACTGAATGTTTTTAATTGGCTTGTCAAAGATCAAATAATGGTAAGTAGCTGGATCCATCTCTTGGTTCTCTATTCTGTTCCAGACATCTACTTCTCTGCTTTTGTGCCAATACCATGCTGTTTTGATCACTATCGATTTATAGTACAGTCTCAGGTCTGGTAGCGTGATTCCTCCTGCTTTGTTTTTATTGCTCAGTAATGTTTTGGCTATTCGAGGTTTTTTCTGATTACATATAAAACGAAGTATTATTTTTTCAAGATTTTTAAAGTATGACAATGGAGCTTTAATAGGAATTGCATTAAAATTATCTATTGCTTTGGGCAGTATGGACATTTTAACAATGTTGATTCTTCCCAGCCATGAGCATGGTATGTTTTTCCATCTGTTAACATCTTCGGCTATTTCTTTTCTTAGAGTTTCATAGTTCTCTTTGTAGAGATCTTTCATGTCCTTTGTTAGGTATACTCCCAAATATTTCATTTTCTTTGGCACTACTGTGAAAGGAATAGAGTCCTTGACTGTTTGTTCGGCTTGGTTATTGTTGGTATATATAAAGGCTACAGATTTATGGGTGTTGATTTTGTAGCCTGAGACATTGCTATATTCCTTGATTACTTCTAAAAGTTTTATAGTAGAATCCCTAGTGTTTTCCAGATATATGATCATATCATCTGCGAAGAGTAAAAGTTTGATCTCTTCTGACCCTATGTGGATACCCTTGATCTCCTTTTCTTCCCTAATTGCAATGGCTAAAACTTCCATTACAATGTTAAAGAGCAGTGGAGACAATGGGCAACCTTGCTTGGTTCCTGATCTAAGTGGAAATGATTTCAATTTAACTCCACTCAATATGATATTGGCTGTGGGTTTGCTGTAGATGGCCTCTATTAGTTTAAGAAATGTCCCTTGTATACCAATTTTCGTAAGTGCTCTGATCATGAAGGGATGCTGGATATTATCAAAAGCTTTTTCTGCATCAATTGAAAGAATCATATGGTCTTTATTTTTAAGTTTGTTTATGTGTTGAATTACATTTATAGATTTACGTATATTGAACCAGCCTTGAGACCCTGGGATAAATCCGACTTGGTCATGGTGTATAATTTTTTTGATGTGTTGTTGGATTCTGTTTGTTAGGATCTTTTTGAGTATTTTAGCATCTATATTCATTAGTGATATTGGTCTATAATTTTCTTTTCTTGTTGGGTCTTTCCCTGGTTTGGGGATCAAGGTGATGTTGGCTTCGTAGATGTGCTGGGTAATATTCCTTCTTTTTCTATATTTTGGAAGAGGTTTAGTAGTATAGGTACTAGTTCTTCTTTAAATGTTTGGTAGAATTCTGACATAAAGCCATCTGGTCCTGGGCTTTTCTTTTTAGGGAGATTTTGTATAGTTGATGCTATTTCAGAACTTGATATAGGCCTGTTCAACATTTCCACTCGTTCTGGCTAAGTCTTAGTAGGTGGCGTGCTTCCAGGTATTGGTCGATTTCTTTCAGATTTTCATATTTGTGAGAGTAGAGTTTCTTGTAGTATTCGTTAAGGATTTTTTGAATTTCTGAGGGGTCTGTTGTTATTTCATCATGACCATTTCTGATGGATGAAACTAGGGATTTTACTCTTTTTTTCCTGGTTAGGTTGGCCAAAGGTTTATCTATTTTATTCATCTTTTCAAAAACCCAACTTTTGGATTTATTGATCTGTTGTATAATTCTTTTGTTTTCAATTTCATTTAATTCTGCTCTGATTTTGGTTATTTCTTTTCTTCTGCTGCATTTGGGGTTAAAGTGTTCTTCTTTCTCCAGTTGCTTGAGATGTTTTATTAAGTTATTGACTTCCTCTCTTTCCGTTTTCTTGAGGAAGGCTTGCAGTGCTATAAATTTCCCTCTTAGGACTGCCTTTGCAGTATCCCAGAGGTTCTGGTAATTCGTGTTTTGATTGTGGTTTTGTTCCAAAAATATGGTGATTTCCTTCTTAATCTCATCTATAACCCATCTATCCTTCAGCATAAGGTTGTTTAGCTTCCATGTTTTTGTATGGGTATGCAGGTTCCTGTTATTTAGTTCAACTTTTATTCCATGATGGTCTGAGAAGATGCAAGGAATAATTTCTATTTTTTTAAATTTGCTGAGGTTAGATTTGTGGCCTAGGATGTGGTCGATTTTGGAGTAAGTTCCATGGGCTGAAGAGAAGAATGTGTATTCAGTTTTTTGGGGATGAAATGTTCTGTAGATGTCTGTTAAGTCCAGATGTTGAATGGTTGAGTTTAAATCTAAAATTTCTTTGCTTAGCTTCTTTTTGGAGAATCTATCCAGGACTGCTAAAGGGGTGTTAAAAATCTCCAACTGCTATGGAAGTGGAGGAAATCGAGTTGCTCATGTCTGTTAGAGTTTCTCTTATAAATTGAGGTGCGTTGTGGTTGGGTGCACAAATATTAATAATTGAGATCTCATCATTTTGAGTATTACCTTTAACAAATATGAAGTGTCCATCTTTATCCTTAATTATTTTGGTTGGTTTAAAGCGTATTGCGTCTGTGAACAGAATTGCAATGCCTGCTTTTTTCTGCTTTCCGTTTGCCTGGAATATAGATGACCATCCCTTCACCTTGAGTCTTTATCTGTCTTTAATGTAAGATGCGATTCTTGTATGCAGCAGATATCTGGCTTGAGTTTTTGTATCCGGTCCGCCAACCTATGCCTCTTTAGAGGACAATTTAAACCATTCACATTAATTGAGAGTATTGATAAGCCTTTCGAGAGACCCGTGGACATTTTTAATCCTTTTGCGACTGTGGAAGTTGGAATTTGATCAAAAATTTTTTGGGTGGGTTTACTTTTGTGGTGGAGAATTACACTGGTCTTTATGGAGGATAGGTCTAAGAATGTCCTGGAGAGCTGGTTTAGTTGTGGCAAATTTCTTCAACATGTGAATGTTGTTGAAGTATTAAATTTCTCTGTCATAAATGAAGCTCAGTTTAGCTGGGTACAGGATCCTGTGTTGAAAGTTATTTTGTTTTAGGAGATTAAAAGTTGATGACCATCCTCTTCTAGCTTGAAAGGTTTCAGCAGAGAGATCTGCAGTTATTCTGATATTCTTCCCCTTGTAGTTAATGGTTTTCTTTCGTCTGGCAGCTTTCAGAATTTTCTCCTTCATATTAACTTTAGTGAAATTGATTATGATGTGTCTGGGGGATGTCTTATTTGGGTTGAGTCGTGCTGGAGTTCTGAAACTGTCTGCTATCTGAATTTCAAAATCTCTTGGCATGTCTGGAAAGTTGTCCTTCATAATCTCATGGAGAAGAGACTCTGTGCCTTGTGAAGCCACTTCGTCACTTTCGGGGATCCCTATAAGACGAATATTGGTTTTCTTCAAATTATCCGAGAACCCTCTGAGAGAGTGGTCTGTTTTTGCTCTCCATTTCTCTTCTTCTTTGAGGGTTTGGGAGCATTCGAAAGCTTTGTCTTCAATGTCAGAAATCCTTTCTTCTGCTTGCTCCATTCTGTTACTGAGGGATTCTACTGTGTTTCTCAGATCTTTGAGGGATGCACCTTCTTGTCTCAATGTGTCAAAATCTTTGGTCATTTGGTCTTTGAATTGTTGAGCTGTTGAGATAACCTTTGGAATTCTAATTTGATCTGATTTGCTATCCAGATCCTGAATTCAATTTCTGACATCTCAGCTATTTGTTTGTGCATGGAGTCTTGTGCTGTTTCTGCCCCATTGATCCTTGGGGGAGTTGATCTACTCTCATTATTCATATTGCCAGAGTTTTTCTTTCTTTTTTTTTTTTTAAAGTTAAAAATTCCTTAATTTTTTATTCCTGGTACCACTACCACAATTTACAGGGCAATATACCTGATGTAATGAAAAGAAAAAGAAAAAGACAAAGCTACAACAGATAAAAGACCTCAGGAATGTACATCTAATTGACACTACATTGCATTAATCAATAGCTGCACTTTTTGCAAACTGTGGCTATGACAGTCCTGAACAAGAAGGGTTTCCTGTTTAAGCTGCAGTAACTTTTCTGACTATGGATCATCGTTCCTTCTGTGGCAGATTTTTACAGTTCCTCTAATGCATTTGGGACAACTGTCTCAAAGTAACCTGCAGCTTTCCTGACAACTCCTCGCTCTCTCTCCTGCTAAGAACTGTAGTCCTTTTATGTTGTTTTTAGAACTTTCTGCTACCATATCCACCACTTCCACCACCAGATCCATAACCACCACCATATGGACTGCCCAAGCTTCTTCCACCAAAACTGCCCCCTTTCATGGGTCCATAATTTGATTGCTGTTGTCCACTATAATTTCCAAAATCATTATAGTTCCCACCACCACCATAGTTACCTCCAAAATTTCCTCCTTCATTGTAACCATCATATCCTCCTCCACCACCATATCCGCCACCTTGGTTTCCATATCCTGGTCCACCACCACCATAGCCCCCTCTACTACTGTAACCAGGACCACCGCCATAGTTCCCACCGTCACCTCCAAATCCATTGTATCCACCATCACCTCCTCCATAACTACCTCTGCTGCCACCACCTCCACCACCATATCCTCCTCTTCCACCAAAGTTTCCACCACGGCCAAAATTACCTCCACCACCTCCAAAGTTTCCTCCCCGACCCATAAAGTTGCCAGATCCACCTCCACGACCTCTTTGCGATCCAGCAGACTGCATCTCTTGTTTAGAAAGGGCCTTTTTCACTTCACAATTATGCCCATTAATAGTGTGGTATTTCTGAACAACAATTTTATCAACAGTATCATGATCATCAAAAGTTACAAAAGCTAGTCCTCTCTTTTTTCCACTCTGCCTGTCTTCCATAACCTCTATGGTTTCAATCTTGCCATACTTTTCAAAGTAGTCTCTCAAATTATATTCTTCTGTATCTTCTTTAATACCACCAACAAAAATTTTCTTCACTGTGAGATGGGCACCAGGCTTTACAGAATCCTCTCTAGAAACAGCCCTCTTTGGTTCCACAACACGCCCATCAACCTTGTGTGGTCTAGCACACATTGCTGCATCCACCTCTTCCACACAAGAGTAAGTCACAAAACCAAAGCCCCTGGAACGTTTTGTTTAGGGATCTCTCATTACCACACAATCTGTGAGTGTGCCCCATTTCTCAAAATGTTCTCTTAAACTATCATCTGTAGTTTCAAAGCTCAGACCACCAATAAACAGTTTTCTCAACTGCTCTGGTTTCTTTGGATCATGGCCCTCCTCCCCCGGGCGGCGGAGGCGACGGCCGGAGTCAGGCTGGGGGTGACCGGCCGGCGGTTTTACCTCCATTTTGAGACCGGACTCGCCTCTTCCAACTCGAGTTCAATATGGGACCAAGAGGAAGAGGCTGCCAGAGTTTTTCTGTTGATTTCGCCCCATGATTGTTTTTCACATTGCCTCTGGCTGTCCTCAGAGTTGGGGAGGTGTCTCTCCAAGATTAGACCCCAGCGGGATCACTCTATTGTTGCTGGATCTTTGTAGGGAGTGACCCTGTGTAGTTCCTCTGGGGCTGCTCTAGCTAGGGAGTTCGGGTTGTGGAAGCAGCTCTGGTTTGTGGCACACCCAGATCCAGCAACAGGGCTAGGGGTGGTGTGCACAGTTCTGTGAGTGCCAGGCACCCAGTGACTTTGGCACAGAGAGCCCAAGGCTCCAGCAGTCTCTGGCCAGGAGAAGAGCTTTGCACAGAGGCAGGGAGGGCTCCAAAGGGCACACAGCTACCAGAGTCCCTGTCCAGATGAACGGGCTAGTGTGGAAGCTGGGAGGACACAGGAGGGAGGACGCAGGGTTGCGTTGCTTCCACAGTTCCTGGTCAGGGAATGCAGAGGCCTGGTGGGTGTGGGTCACCAGTAGGGGGTCGCTGCACAGCTCTTATGGAGGTCTGGGCAGAGCCAAGCCCAGAAGTTTGAGGTTGCTATGAGCTGTGACGTCAGGGCACTCTACCCAGGGCAATAGCCCAAGGCTCCAGTGTGTCAAAACCGTCTCACTCTGCCCCTAAGGATTAAGGCTGTAAGGCAGCTCAGTCCCCGCCTTTAGGCTGCTCAGTCAGTAGGTTACTTTGACCCACCCAATCCTTGCTCTGAGACCCTGAGGGCGGAGCTTGCCGGGGCAGTTCTTTCACAATTGCTTCCTGCGCCCAGCTCAGTGGCTCAGTTTGGGGCCCCAGACAATGCCCAAAGTTCTCCACACTCCTGCTCAAGCTCTCCCCAAGGCAGTTCAACTGAGTGCCAAGTCCAAGAACACTGAAACAGTTCACAGGTAAGGCCTTTCCGGTTTGCAGTCTCACTGCTGCTTGTACTTATGGTTGCCGGCGTGATTAGGTTGATCAAACACACGTAACCACTTGCCAGTTTTCCACTGTTTTTGTCCTCCTCTTGGGGTCCAGAAGTCCCTTGCTGGCTCCCTGTATCCTCAAAGGGATGATTATAGGTAGATCCCACCAGCCAGAGATGCCTAGAGTCTTGTCTCCCCAGACTCGCTGTTCCCAGTTGCAGGGAAGCTGTTACTCTGCCGCCATCTTTAATCTCTCCTCCAGACTTGTTTCTTTTTATAGTTCAATTTTGCTTCTCTGAATTCCCTTCTACTTCTAATCTTTTCATATTAGCTTATCTTCATGTTTATCTTTCATATTACAGACTTAAGATGCCTCTCTCATTTTTCACTATAAAGTAACAGTAGCCTGATTGTGACCCTGTGTTCACCACTAGAGCAGGAAATATCTACTCCGGGGGTGAGTGTCACTTTCCTCTCAAAAAACCTTTGGATACTTCCAAATGATCACAAAAGAAAAAATAAAATGTGCCTGGCATTCAGAGTTCTCTATTGTCTTCCCCTCAGCAATCTTGTCTCCATGTCATTTATCAGAGCTCCTTTCTCCTAGAATGTTCCAGCTCCTAACTCCATAGCAAGAAGACTTGTTCTTTACTTCTTTGATTCCCACCACACTTAAAGTGCTTCCTCCTCCTGGAAGATTTCACTGGTTTCTTTTACCCCCTTACCAGGCCATTCCCAGAGCCTCTCAAACTCTGGGCTTTCTCTAACACTGGCTGAGCCTAGCTCAGAGCATCTGTGACAGAGACGGTATGAGCTTCCTGAGGGCACAGATCTGGTTTATTCACCTAACGTCTCCATAGCCACCACACACAGTGCTAGGCACAAAGTAGGAATTCAGGAATTCTTTATTCAAGCAAAATATTTGAATTTGCTTTTCTATCTTTTGAAGACTTAGTCCCTTCTAAGTTTGCCATGCCAACCTCTGCCCACTGCATTTACTGTTTGGCACAGAAAGCATTCAAGAATTATTTGGTCTGTGAATGGATGTTATTGCTACCTTGTGTTTCCCTAGGAACTTTGAAAGCCCTGCATCTTATCACCTTAGAATCAACAGGCTAAATCTGATAAACTAATTTATGCTGAAGTACCAATGGGAAAGGGCTGAAATTCAGGCTCTCAGAAAGTGGTGAGCATTGAATTGAAGCTGTTTATGCATTCAGCCTGTATTATCACTAACCACCTGAACGCTCAGCCATTACCCTGACTGGATCCCCTGCCTTTCTATATGTGGAACTGGGAAAACCAGAAATCATGAACAGAAAGATAGAGGGATAGAGATAGAGGCTATGTTTAAAATGACAAAGACTACAGCACAAGAAAACAAGCCATGCAAATAGCCAAATAGTGACTACTCTTAGGCATTCAGCATGGGGCACAGGCCGAGGGAATAGAGTAAGTCCAATGGAACTCAGGGGAAAAGTAAATGTGAATTGATACTGGGACTCATCCTGATCTTCATATCTCTTCTACAAAGGGCATAACAATCATTATTTTTATGGTTAATTACGTCAATCTGGGTAAAAATTTGTGGTGTTTAGTGGAACAGATTCACTAGGTAATAAACCAAATACCATTTCTTGTCCTATATACCCACAGACTCTGTGAGTTAGGCAACTATTTGTTTTTTAGTGGAATGTATTTGGAGGGGAAATAGACACTAAATGCACATTTGTATTTGCATGTTTTTTGCACACATATGGCACACACACAAACACACATCTCAGACATTGGATTAGGCACAATACTAAAGAGATTTTTTTTTCCTTTCTGCTCATCCTTTTCTTTGTAAGCCAAAAGTTGGTTACACAAATCTTCTCTCCCAAGATGCCTTACAGTATTCCTTCAGCAATCTAGGGCTTAAAATCAAAGTTTGTGGCCATTCACAGTTTTAACTCAGGGTCTTTCAGATGAAGAGCCAGCAAATTTTGGCTCTGGGGAAAAGTCTCTTGCATGGGATGCCAGGAGGGAAGGAGACTTTCTAGTTTCACGACTTTTCTCCCTTGTCTTTCTGGGTATGATCCTGTTATGGGGCCCCAAGGGCCTGGAGGCAGGAGAGGGTTAGCAAATGTTTTCCTGCAGTGTTTCTGAGGGTTCCTGACAGAGCCCATCAGAGCTGCCTTTTATCACCACTGCACGCTTTAGTGCATCTGTCGTGGCTCACAGACATTGTGTTCCCTGCTGGATTAATCCTGCATTCATCCTCAGGATGTGGGCCACAGGGAGGAGGGGTGGCCAGGGCCAAAAAATAAGGTGAGAAGAGAGAAAGTAACTTTGAAAGTACTAAGTGATAGGCCTAGGAAGTAAAAGGAAACTAATTTGTAAAACTGGAAAAAAATACAGCTTGGACTTACTAAAGCTAAAACATCTACCATAGAAAGGGAAAAAAGTGATCCCCCCAAAAGTATAAACCCAAAGGTCCAGAATGGGAAGGTCATTCAACACCAGAGCAGAGAGACTCGGGGTTCAGGTTAGCCCTATCAGAGTAGTTTGTTTGTTTGTTTATTTATTTATTTATTTTGAGATAGAGTCTCACTCTGTGCCCCTGGGTAGAGTGCTATGGCATCATAGCTCATGGCAACCTCAAACTCTCTTATATTTGAGCAATCCTCTTGCCTCAGCCTCCCAAGTTGCTGGGACTATAGGCACCTACCATAATGCCAGGCTATTTTTTCTGTTTTTAGTAGAGATGGTGTCTCCCTCTTGTTCAGGCTATCTCAAACTCCTGGTCTCAAGCAATCCATCCTCTTTGGGCTCCCAGAGTGTTAGTATTACAGGCATGAGCCACCCCATCATGCCTGGCCTGGTTTATTATATTTTTAGAAGTTTCCAAAGAAACTGATCACTTATTCATTCTTTCATTGGGCACACATTTGTTGAGGGCCTGTCACATGCAGGCCCTATGGTCTGCTATGCCAGACAAGTTCTCATATACTCACCTCTGCCACGAGCTTATTCTAAGATCTAGAGAGGGATATTTAATATATCAGAACCTTGGCTTTGCCCTCTGTAAATCTTGTACCCAAATCAAACCTATTAGAAAAGCACTTTGGCATTCCCTCACTGAAAGACATTTTGGAAAGAAAAGGACTGATGGTTTGGCACGTAATGAACTCCAGTTATAAAGGTGCATTTGCATCTGAGTGCTGCAAAAAGCCATTCCGTCTGGACTGGCTAACAGGTCAGGCTCTTCCAGTGCTGTGGTTCGGAGAGTAGTCTCTCACTGGAGAGAGAGTAGAGGCCAGAAGCAGGAAGTCCTGTCACTCTGAGTGAGCATCTTGGAAACAAAGACTGGCTCTGGTCCATGTCTTTGTCCTCTTTGCGTGTTGTACCAAATGCCTAGTAGGCTTAGTAGGTGCCCAGTTAATTCATATTGAAAGAATCAGGAAGAGCATCTAAGAATCCATAAATAGGAACTGGGCCTTGACGCCTTAACGGACTCCCTGCATCTGTCATACAGATAGTGTACAGTACTTGATTCTCAAAGTAAAGGAAGCTTAGGAAGTTTGTGGAGAGGAAAGAAGAGTAAGGCAAAGGGACTGAGCATGCTGAATTCAAGGAACACAGAGTTCGCTGAGTGTGGATATGTCAGTGTGTCCCAGGGATTCCTGGGGAAACTGGCTTTGGCATATAGCCTCCTGAGATCTCCACACCTCGAAATCCTAGTTCAGGGTCCCTGAGGTCCAGCAAGGCCATCTGCATTTTACACAAGCACTGTCAGTTTACTCTGTTACAGGTAGTCTGCAAATCACAGTTTGGGAAACACAAGCTCAGAGATGGGAGGGGTGCAGGGGGCTAATAGCATGAGTGTGTAGAAAAAAACAAGCCCAGGGTTGGTTGAAAAAAGTTTGGAGTCTGTCCAGAAAGCAAGCCCTCCAGGGTTTCTAAGCAGGGGACAGAAAAGGCCAGATCTGTGATGGAAATTGACTGTTCTTTCTAAAGCTCAGGCCATTTTCTCTTTGCTTCTGCTCCATTAGATATCATTGCTTCAAGGGCCTTGAACAAATAACATTTTATTAAAGCCTCCAGGTTTCACAGGATCCAGAGTTCCAGTTACCAATGGAATGTGAAGTTCACAGGCTTGCAGGGAGAGGATTAATTAGGTAAAAAGGCAGTTGCACACATAAGTGGGTACCCGCAACCCAGTCTGGCCTGGTGTTTTGG
Organism: Nycticebus coucang; assembly: GCF_027406575.1. Taxonomy (NCBI): domain Eukaryota; kingdom Metazoa; phylum Chordata; class Mammalia; order Primates; family Lorisidae; genus Nycticebus; species Nycticebus coucang. The sequence goes on from NC_069795.1 coordinate 62,296,859, forward strand.
TGCACTCATTCAGGCACACAATACTCTCTTCAGTTCTAAGGACCACCTCTTGAAACAAGTTAAAAAGCGAGTTCCAAGTGAGATGCCCAAGTGCTATGTTTTACACAGACTAATGATCAACAGCCTTCTGTTTTTATGGGCCTGGCAACCAGACTGGGCTCACACTGCTAAGGATGCTATAGAAAAGAACCACTGCATGGAACAGCTGACTACATAGCCTAGAGCTGGAAAAAATATGTTTTATGTTTTTTTAAAAAGTGATTGTTTTCCTGAAATTTGGCCTTGTGGGTTTCTTTTTAACATTAAAAAATTGCCATGTGTTTCATTGTGTTGGACAGTGAAATAAAAATTAACATTCATAATGTGTTTTACTCTTTAAAAAGCACTTTCCCATGCAACATCTCCTTTGATTCTCAAAATAATCTTGTGAGCTAGATGTTATCATTATCCTCACTTTGCAGATGAGAAAACAAACTGTAAGCTTCATGACTTATTTAAAGGTACACAGTTGGAAACTGTGGCACTAGAAGCCAGTCTCAAGTCTTCTGATCCCACGATCCATAACTACTAAAGGAATTCTCACAATTAGTGGGAATGAGGATATGTCTGCTATCACTTTCACATTTCTGTAGCATGTGGTAGCTCAGATTCACAGTTGAATGGTTGCTTCAAACATTTTGTTCATTTGAAATGCTATTGACAGAAAGAGGGAGGTGGGTAGGGTCAAGGGTACTGTGTCCAAGTTGATGGTTGACTAGATTGTATAATTACTGATGGTGAGACCAGCACTCACTGGGACTGCTAACCCAATACTTTGAACTTAAGATATCTCTTAGAAACCTTGAAATATGATTGCCTTGAGAATTAAACCATAGACAATAAGATATATTCCAAGTCACCTTAGAGATAGCATGAATGGCTCCCAATCTTGTAAAACATGATTATCTGAATAAATGTCTTCATGGGTCTAAGAAACAATGTGGCAGGCAAAGGGGGGCTGGTCCTCATCCCAGAAACAAATGTGGCAGGACAAATGTGAATTCTGTGTATGAAGGACTTGCTGTGGGCCCAACAGCTTGATCTTTTTAGGCCCAGTGTCAAGGACAGCTTCACCATGGTAGTAGATGCTATTCAATATTCAGTAACTGTCTGCGTTATTTTTCCATGTTCGCTGAGGCAACTCTGGGGCTTGACTTCCCTAGTAAGGATGTCTGTGGGGCCTTTGAGATTCAGGTCCCCAGATTCAGGACACCCCAGACCCCAGGTGTCCCCCAACAAGCATTCATTGACTCTTTTTAAATTCCCAGAGCAAGTCCTGGAAGTGATGCTCATAGGTCCAGTTAGGGCTTTAAGATTGGTGAGGGCCAGTTGGAGCCCATGGCTCTCAAATGGACCTCCAGTTTCCAAAATGTAGCAGTTGAAAAATGAGAAGCGGTAACTTTGCTGCTCTGCTTTACTTTTTAAAAAAAATTTTCCACCTCCCTGCTATGTGGAGCCATTCTGACCTCTCTTCTGATCCCACATTGTATTTTGTTCTCTCTCAGAGAATGTCAAACAAGCCTTTGCCATTCTTCTTTCTTATCCCCTTCTCTTTTATCGTCATGGTCCCCACTTATTTTTTCAACTTTGCATTTTAAGTAATTTTAGACTTACAGAAAAGTTGCAAATATAGTATAGTGTATAGTATACCATTCACCCAGTTCCCCATCATTATCTTTAATAACCAAGTCCAATAATTAAAACTAAGAAATTGACATCATTACAATACTATTAACTAAACTATGAACTCTCTGGACTTTATTTAGACCAATTTTTTCACGAATGCCCTTCTTCTGGCCTAGAATTCAATCCAGGATCCTACATGATATTCATCCATCACATCTCCTTGATCTTGTCAATCTGTGATTGTTTCTTTTCTAGATTTTTTTTTTTTTTTTTTGAGATAGAGGTTCACTCTGTTGCCCCAGACTGAAGTGCTACAGCATCAGCCTAGGTCATGGCAACCTTAAACTCCTGGCCTCAAGTGATCCTCCTGCTTCAGCCTCCTGAATAGCTAGGACTACAGGTGCCTGCCATAATGACCAGCTAATTTTTTTATTTTATTAGAGATAGGGTCTCACTCTTGCTCAGGCTGGTCTCGAACTAATGAGCTCCAGCAATCCTCCCTCCTCAGCTTCCTTGAGTGCTAGAATTACAGGCATGAGCCACTGCACCTGGTCTCCCTTTTCTAGATCAAGACACTTTTGAACATTATTATTCAGTTATTTAACAGAATGTCTCTCAATTTCAGTTTGTCTGATGTTTTCCATGTTGAGACAGTCATACCACAGGATTGATACGCTCTCCCCCTAGTATCGTACTAAGGGTACATAATGTCAGCATGTCTTATTACTAGTGATGTTCACATTAATCCCTTGGATAAGGTGGTATCCTTACAGTTTCTTCACAGTAAAGATACTTTTAAAAAAACTTGTGACTAATAAATACCTTGAGGGTGATATTTTAAGCCTAGGCAAATATTCTGTGTGTCCTCAAACTTTCACCTCCTAATTTTAGCATCATCAATGGACCTTGGCCTAAAAAATTACTGCTATGATATTCTAACAAATATTTTCTATTTTTCTAACTCTTTCTGCATTTTTTTTTTTTTTTTTTGTGGTTTTTTGGCCGGGGCTGGGTTTGAACCCGCCACCTCCGGCATATGGGACCGATGCCCTACTCCTTGAGCCACAGGCGCTGCCCCCTTTCTGCATTTGTTATTTGAAATTTTTCTGTAAGGAAGAAATGCCTCTTCTACCCAATGTACTTATTTATCCAATTGTTGATTCACATCAATATGGCTTCACTAATATTATTTGTGTTCTACGAGATATAATTCAATACAATTGCTATTCATTTTGTTATTGCTCCATCTTTGGCTACAGGTTGGCCCTGCTACCCTTACAACACCTCCTTCCATCCTTCTTTGAGTACTTCCTTACTTTTTTGGCAATACTAAATACTCCTGGCTCATTGTGTATTCTTCCTGCCCCAATCCTGGACTCAAATACTTTTCTAAGAATCCCTAATTCTTTTTACCAAGGCTTGAGTGCTGGGTGAGCTCACTGCTACTGGGGTGTAATGGCTTTCAGTTTCTTTCAGCATAGATAACTGGGAAATACAGGTATAAATATGAGCATCATACTGGGTGCATATATATGTCTATATTTATTTTGTATCTCTCTGTGTATATATATATATGTAGATTTTTTTTTTAAACCATGAATTCATACTGGTCCCTCCAACTCTTATCCAACACCAGAGTTCATTCTAGCATTCTCTCTTCCCTTACATGTAGCAACCCTATATACACACAAAGTAGTTTCAGAATTGTCAATCCATAACCCCTGTATGGTATTTGTGTACAGTGCTTGTTTAGCCTCAATCACTATGCTATGATTATACTATTTATTTTTAACATAATTAGCCTTAATTGTACAGTTTGTATTCCATTTGACTCTGCCCCCATTCTGGTTAATTTTTTTAAATTTATATATTGTAAATTATCTCTCTGTAGAATACATTTCTATACATTTGATAATGCATGCTATGCAATCTTAAGTTTTTTATGTCCATAAAACTGGAATATTTTTCTAGTATATCTTCAGATATTTCTGTTTATTTTTCAAAGTGCATTATAGTTAACTTTATAAATTTGCTCTTCCTGAGGGAGAAAAGTGTTAGTATCTCTGTTTTCCACATGAATAGGAATCAAACTGTGTCTGCATATATCTACCACTTAAATTTGGCCAAATCATTGTTTCCCGTCATCTAAGCAACAGTGCTGCATAACCAATTGTTAATAGATTGGCTGGGCTGCCAACCTTTGTTGACTCTTAAGACAACAAACAGCTGATGAGGGAAGATACATGGGACCAAGACTAGGACAGAAAGATACTTTGAAGGCTGGCAACAGGCCAGTTATTTCTCCCTTCCTCTCTCCTTTCTTACCTCCCTATAACAAACATCTAACCATTGCCTACCTTATTCCAGAAGTTGTCCAAGGCATTGGGACTACAATGGTGTCATTAAGGCCAAGGACCTGGTGTTGCGAGTTTCACATCATATGGGGAAAATTAAAGATAGACCACATGCTAAAGTCATCCTCTTCAATTGCAAACTGTGATATTCTGAAAAATTTAACTATAGAACAGCGCAGTGAGTGCTCTGATAAGTGTAAACACCTAGTGATAGGGGTCCTCCAATAATAGGTCCTATCACATGCTGGGAAGGTGCAGTGAGCAAGAAGGGGAACTAACAAGCCAAGATTTGCAGGACAAATAGAAATTTGGTGAAGAAGGCAGTAAAGGTGTTCCAAGCAAGGACACCTCATACACAAAGACCTGGAGACATGAATGATTCTGGAATATTCTGAAGAAATTTTGTATGATGAGGGAGGTAACAAAGTCAGGGTGGACAATGATTGGAGACCACGTTGGGGGCAGTACTTACTATGGACCAGTGTGAAAGGTTTGGTGTGCTTTTCTAAGGAGTTCGATTTCATCCTAAAAAGTGGCCAATGATCTCAATGAATAATTTCATGGGGAGGAATATGACATGACCAGATTTGCTGTTCTAAAGATGTCTCCAACAAGAATATAGAAGATGGACTAGTGACAGAGGCAGATGGAAGGTAGGGAGATTAATCAACAGACTTTTGTAATATGCCATGCAAGAAATGATCAAGGTCTCGATCAGGACAATTGCAGAAGGGACCAAGTGCTGGTGCCAGATTCTGGAAAGGGCTAGAACATGGCACTATAGGAGGTAGTGACCACTGATTGTGAAGAAGAAAGAGAAAGGAGATGTCAAGGATGATTCCCAAGTTTCTCTCCCAGGTAGCTAAGTAATCGTGCTGTTACTAAGACTAATTTCAGACTGATTTAATTTAAAAAATCAGACATGGAGAAAGAAGCAAATTATTTTGCTTCTAAATAAGTGGGTCTTTGCTAATATAACATGTATTCATTGAAAAGGATCAAATATAAGAAAGTTTCACTGCTCTCTCTCATCATTTGTAAACATCCCTGGAGAAGAAAAGAGAAGATCTCAGTCCCCAGGGAGCATAGAAGGTTACTATTTCAGATAGGTTTGGGTTTGACATGTTCAAGCAGCTTCATGAGCATGTGGCCAGGGCATTTGCACAGAGCCTGGTACTCAGAAGGGTTTTAAAACTCATGCTTTGTTTTAATCTCTGTAGCTACCATCTTGAAATTTTTAAAGATTTTATCTCTGAATTTGTCTTTTGGGAGTGATATGGGACAACAGAGTACACACCAGAGGCTTGGGCCCTCATCCCACATGTGGTCCTACCTCCCACTGCCTCCCTCCTCCCTGGGGCTCACTCCCTGACCCCTTGGTGTCCTGGCCCTTCCCTTCCCATCTCTGGTCGATAAGCTCAATCACACTCTGCCTCTGGAGTGGGCCTGCCTGTAAGTGTGGGGAAGGTCAGAGGAAGACATGTACCCCATTCACTTCAAAGAAGGGCAAGGCAGTGCTTGTTCCTACCCCAAGCTGGCAGGTCCACAGCATAATCACCCAGAAACTGGGCAGGGACTGCTAGCCCAGCACAGAGGTTACAATTCTGTGAAGGTCACCTCTCTTCTGTGACCTGTAAGAAAGGAAGATTGACTTCCTTACTTCCAACTGGGATACTAAATTTTTATTTTGCACCCCGCAAATTATATAGGCCCTTTGGGTATACTGGACAATGATAAGAAAGTGTAGGTAGAATTGTTCTAACTCATCACATGTCCTTCAGGAAATAGAGTCCTTTCTTGTCCTGTCAGAAGAGAAATAAGGTATTCATTCTACCATGGGGTTTCAGAGGGTACAAAGCAGAGATCAGGCCAGGGATGAATTCTATCACTGCAAGCTTCCTGGGAGAGACTCAAACCCTTCTTTTAAGGGGTAATCCGTGCATAATGACTCTCATTGATTGTGGCCAGGCATTCAGGGGCTGGGATGCATCTACAGGGGCCGGGATGCATCTACACAGTGAGCCACAAAGTATTTTTTAATTATGGTAAAAACCACAACATTAAATTTGCTATTTTAACCATTTTTAAATGTGTGGTTCAATAATGTAACATATATTCACATTATTGTTCAGTAGCTCTCTGAAACTTTTTCATTTTGCAACACCAAAACTTTAAACTCTCTAAACCTTATGTTTTCCTTCCCTCTCCTCCAAGTCCTTGGTGACCACCTTCCTACTTTATGTTTCTATGAGTTTTTACTAAAGAGTCTTTGTATCAGTGAAATCATATGGTATTTGTCCTTTTTTGACTCATTTGTTTTGCTTAGCTTAATGTCCTCAAGATTCATCCATAATGTAGTGTGTGACAGGATTTCTTTCTAGTTAAAGGCTATATAATATTGCTTTTTTTGGTATGGCTACATCATTTTATCTTTATCCCTTCATCTGTTCATGAACATTTGGGTTGCTTTCACCTCTTAGCCATTGTAAATAGTGCTTTAGTGAACATGGACATGCACACATCTCTCTGACATCCTCATTTCAGTTCTTTTAGATATGTACTCAGATGTGAGATTGCTGGATAATATAGTAATTCTATTTTTGATTTTTTTTAAGGAAACTCTACTGTTTTCCATAATGGCTAAACCATTTTACATTCCCATGAACAGTGTATAAGGGTTCCAATTTACCCACACTCTCATCAACTTTGTGTTTTGTTTTGTTTTTTTTTGAGAGGGACCGTCTTTTTGGGTGTGGGGTAACATCACACTGTGGTTTAGATTTTCTTTCTTTCTTTTTTTTCGAGACAGAGTCTAACTATGCTGCCCTTGGTAGAATGCTGTGGCAATGCAGCTCACAGCAACCTCTAACTCTTGGGCTTATGCAATTCTCTTCCCTCAGCCTCCCAGGTAGCTGGGACTACAGGTGCCCACCACAGTGCTCAGCTATTTTTGGTTGTAGTTGTCATTGTTGTTTGGCTGGCCTAGGCCAGGTTCAAACCTGCCATCTCCAGTGTATGTGGCTGGCGCCCTATCTGCTTAAGCTACAGGTGGCAAGCCTATGGTTTTGATTTTCATTTCCCTAATCATTGGTGATGTTGAGCATCTTTTCATGTGATAGATATCTCTTCAATGGGTAAGTCTTCCTAGAGAAGGTGGAGTTAAAGGACAATCTCAAAGAATAAGTAGGGATTAGATGAGTAGAGGAGAAAGGATTGACATCAGAACAACAGAAAGTGGGCAAGCTGGGAAGCATAAGAAAATGTAGTGCTGTGAGGAAGGGCAAGGAGGTGCTAGAGCATGAGGTACAGGAGCACAAGGTACAGGTGGGTGAGCACCAGCAGAGCTAAGAACAAACCAGGAGTAGAGAGCTGAGCTGGACCAAACTAGGGAGCACTTTACCCCCTAGATCAAAGGAACAGGGGAGCCATCAAAGAAAAGCCGAGAGTCAGCTTGGTGCCCGTAGCTCAGTGGTTATGGCGCCAACCACATACATCAGAATTAGGGATGAGTGGACTGTGAGATTAATTTTCTAAGTCCTTTATCCAAGGCAGAGGTTCATATTCAAGGCACTTCCAAAATTGGGCCCACCAAACTTCAAACAATTCCACTTCTTTTTTTTTTTTTTTCTTTTGTAGAGACAGAGTCTCACTGTACCGCCCTCGAGTAGAGTGCCGTGGCGTCACACGGCTCACAGCAACCTCCAACTCCTGGGCTTAAGCGATTCTCTTGCCTCAGCCTCCGGAGTAGCTGGGACTACAGGCGCCCGCCACAACGCCCGGCTATTTTTTGGTTGCAGTTTGGCCGGGGCCGGGTTTGAACCCGCCACCCTCGGCATATGGGGCCGGCGCCCTACTCACTGAGCCACAGGCGCCGCCCACAATTCCACTTCTTAATGGTGAATCCCAACTAACAGAAAGCAAAGAAGATGAAAATGGTTTCCAAATCTCAGTGGGAGAGGTGGCAGGGCCCACCAGCCTAGCATCTATTTATCTGCCTTCCTATTCTGCCTGGAGGTCCACAGAGACCTTCTAACCACTGTTCAGGGAGGCTGGGCAGATAGACCCTTCCTTCTGTGACCAGAACAGTGGCATAGCTTGAGCCTCCTCGTTGAATTCTGCTTGTGAGTGCAGGACTGAAGAAATGGGCAGGGTGGAGTTCACTGGGGCATAGTAGGTTTTCTGTTGTAGTGGCCAAAAGTCTCGGTGAATCCTGGGCACTTTATGAAGGAAAAAGAAAAATAACGTATTTGGAACAAAACAAGCCAGTCCACTACCTGTTTCTCAGCTTGCAACAGCAGCTTTGGCATCAGATTCTTCCCGGCACATTGATTCCCCTCTGTGGAAGAATCCCATGGCTAAAGGCCCTTACAGGATTGTGTGAGAAACTTCTCTTTTAAATGGCTGACTGAACAAATTTAACAGCAGCTGTTACCCACTGAGTTTGGTATCAAAGCTCTGAGGTCCAGTTCTCTTTGAGTTTCTGCTTTCATCTGGAATCTCTTGCCCCTACCCTCTTGGCTGCCGCCACTGCACAATATCAAACAGCTGGAGTCTGGGCAGCTCCAGAATCCAAGTTTCTCAGCCTAACACGTGAGAGGGGTCGGGGAAGAACAGGCCAAGAGAGTTAAAGAAGGTGGGGGTTTCATAGGGGACCCACTGGGGCTGTTTTGCTTTAGAGAATCTGATAACTTGGCAAAGGGGTTTCAAGTGGAACTCAGTGTCAACAGACAGATTCTATTTGTCTCGGTCTTCAGGAACATGCAAAATCAAGTACTCAGAATAGAAATGACCTTGGACTATCCAGTGGGAGAGGTGGCAGGGCTCACCAGCCTAGCATCCAAGGTCATTTTCCTGTCCCAGCCTTATCTGTGACTGAAACTTTTAGTACTATAACTGATATTTATCAAGTGCCTACCAAGGTTATATTAAAATACATATTAACAAAGGGAACAGAATAGGAAGTGATCAATCACAAGAGCTAGCCATAAACAGTGGGTTATAGTTATACCAGATGACCCACTTAGAGTCATATACCACAAAAATCACTTTATATATATTATTCCTAAATTTAAACAGATGAAGAAACTAGGGTTCAGCAAGATAAGTAATTTGCTTTCATAACTTATTTAAGACCGCATTCAAACCCAGATTTGTCTTGATTCCACAATATTTCTTTCTTTTTTTTACTGTCGTCTTCTCCCCTGAATACATTTGTCCATAGGCAGCTTTGTGGGCAGAGAGACTAACTAATCCCTTAAAGTCAACAGAACTCATAGCAATAGGAATGCCTGAGTTAGCGGCCTGGGGGTAGAGAAGTGAGTTCCAGCCAGTTATCCTCTCCCCGAGAGTACTTTGTCCTCCCTAGAGTACACAGGCAGCCTTGTGGGCATAGAGACTAATCCCTTAAAGCCAAAAGAACTCATGGCAATAGGAACACCTAAGTTGGCAGCCTGGGGCTAGAGAAGTGAGTCCTAGCCAGTTCAACTTTATGCGGAATAGATGGCATGGTACCAGGCTCACCTGTAATTCTGCCTGAACCATGCAATTTAGGGTTTAATTATACGCTGTTTTGCATTATTTACTAATTGTTGCATAGGTCAATCTTATACTTTCATTCATCATTTTTCATTTAGTCAACAAATATTTTAGAGCAACCAAGCATATTTCTTTTCTGGCAGCGCTTGTGATACCCAGCATGGAGAGATAGGTCAATTCAGGGTGGCGCCTGTGGCTCAGTGAGTAGGGCGCCGGCCCCATATGCCGAGGGTGGCCGGTTCAAGCCCAGCCCCGGCCAAACTGCAACAAAAAAATAGCCGGGCGTTGTGGCAGGCACCTGTAGTCCCAGCTACTCGGGAGGCTGAGGCAAGAGAATCACGTAAGCCCAAGAGCTGGAGGTTGCTGTGAGCTGTGTGACGCCACGGCACTCTACCGAGGGCAGTAAAGTGAGACCCTGTCTCTACAAAAAAAAAAAAAAACAACAAAAAAGAGAGGTCAATTCAGACAACTAGTTAATGGTGCACTAAAGAGCAAGTGAAGGCTGATTTTTTAAATTATAAATTAATGGATTAAGTTATGATTTATTTGGAAAATATATTGAGATGCTGCCTCACTACATACCAACTTTGTACATTTAAGAGCTAGAATTTTAAACCAAAAATTTGTGTTCAAAAGTATTTTATTTCCAGTACCTCTTATCAATATAATGTCTTTGTCCAAATATCAACTTTGAATAGGAATGTGTATAAAACAAATTTACATATTATTGCTTAAATTATGAATTTCGGCATCTCAGTTTTAATCCTAACTCATACATCGGAGCTCTATTCTCTCACATTATACAATCCTTGGATTCTTATATTGGCTACAATTAGCAAGTTACCTTAGGTGCTGGAATGCCCTTGGATGTCCCTTTAAAGAAAAGAAAAAATACTCCTTGAAGAACCCATAAAAGATTAATGGCTTAACAAAATTCAGGCATTTTCTAAACATACCTTTCTTTTTTTTTTATTGTTGGGGATTCTAAACATACCTTTCTTACTCAAAGAAGTAGCTTGTAACTCATGAAACAGTTGTGGAGAAGTAATGTGTTGTGCTGGAGAACCCTTGGGTTTTGGAATGTGTACCACCACTTAGTTGTTGGGGATCTTAGGCAAGCTACTAAATTTTCCTTATCTGTAAAATGCAGATAATTGAACCTACAGTAATGGATTATTGTGGGGATTCTTTTTTTTTTTTTTTTTTTGTAGAGACAGAGTCTCACTGTACCGCCCTCGGGTAGAGTGCCGTGGCGTCACACGGCTCACAGCAACCTCTTAACTCTTGGGCTTACGCGATTCTCTTGCCTCAGCCTCCCGAGCAGCTGGGACTACAGGCGCCCGCCACAACGCCCGGCTATTTTTTGGTTGCAGTTTGGCCGGGGCTGGGTTTGAACCCGCCACCCTCGGCATATGGGGCTGGCGCCCTACTCACTGAGCCACAGGCGCCACCCTATTGTGGGGATTCAAAATGGAATGTGCACACAGAATCTCACATAGAGGCTGGGAGAGGAAGGTGTTCTATAAACATTAGCTTGTTTTACAGAGGCTTGTTGGAAAGGTTAAACTTACAAATATAATTGAATCCATAGAGTAAGCAATTATTGTTCAATTCCTCCCACTAGAGTGTTGTCTCCACTATAGTGTATATTTGACAGTTGTTTTCTTTATCTGGTCAGTAAGATCACCCAAACTGGATAATTCAGTCAGGTCTCCACTTGGGCACTGGTGCTTGATGATGTATTCCATTGTTGGTCCTAAATAAAACAATCCCAGAGGCCAGGTGCAGTAACTCAGATCTGTAATCCTACCACTCTGGGAGCCTGAGGCAATGGATTGCTTGAGCTCCTAAGTTCAAGACCAGCCTGAGCAACAGTGAGACCTCAGCTCTGAAAAAAAAAACAAACCCCAAAACTAGCTGGGCATTGTGGTGGGTACCTGTAGTCTCAGCTATTTGGGAGGCTGAGGCATGAGCATCGCTTGAGCCCAAGAGTTTGAGGTTACTGTGAGCTATGAGGCTACAGTACTCTACTCAGGGCAAAAAAATGAGACTCTGTCTCAAAAAAACAAATAATAAAATAAAATAATCCCAGAGAGGAAGTGTACATTGGAACCACCGGAGATCCCTGTTTATATAATATAGGTAGAGAGTCTATAGCACACTGAGGAGGGAATGACATCTTTTCCTGTCACTTGCTAAATTCCTTCCAGTTTATTTCACATAGTCCAGCAACAAGAGTATCTTGTATAGACCTACAGTTCCTGCTCAAGCTCACTCCCCACTCACTTCCACCCAGCATAATAAATGATCACTTCCATACTAAATGCTTCCTTTTTAATAAGGCCCATAAAGTTTCCAAGAAAGCAAGATGCCAGAGATAAATCACCACTGAACAGAATAGAAAGCAGTAAAAAGCACCTTACTAAGGCCAGCTCCATCTGTCTTGAGATGCTGGAGTGGAGTGGGATGGGCTAGGAAAGAAAAACTTATAGAAAGGGGAGGAGAGAATTGGGCAAGAAACACCTTCTAGGCAAAGGGGGGGTGCAAAAAGAGTTCCAAGATACATTGTTATTACAAGAATAGTAATACATGCAATCACATTAATAACAAAAACAAAATACAGGTGCCAATAGTGAGCTTGATGCTGTGGGCAGTGTTAAGTCCTATTAAACTACAGTCTGCATTGTGCCTGAACTACAGGAAAGGTGAGCATCCTGTGGTGAAAGGAGGTACAAGGCCTAAAGTCTTTCTCTTGGCTACACAGTGTTTGTAACAACTGCTATATTTCTTTACCTTCTGTTGTATTCTGATGCTTTGACTCAGAGGCCAGGACTGTGTGAACCCAAAGATGAGAATGGAAGGGATAGAGTCCTAGGAGAAAGATGATGTGAAGGGGTAGGAGACTCCTCTGAGAGGCTGATCCATGAATGGTATATAGGACCGTGGAAGAATCAATATAAGACTTCATGCACCTTGTTCTCATTAGAATCCCACCATCACCAGCGAGAGCGGCACTTGAAATCATCTTTGAAAAACAGAAAGTCCCCTGTTTGGGTCTCTGAGCATAAGTAGTGCTTTTACTGCAGCAAAAGCCTGACTCACTCCTTCCCTTGGCAGAATAAATAGTCCTGTACCCAGGGTGGACCCCAGGCCTCATAGTCCTGAATTATGCCTCTAAAGGACAGTGAGAAGGTATAAGCTAACATCCTGATGAAGAAGAAAAATAGGTCTTTGAAAATGCTGGGGGAGATTGGTGGAGATTAAAAGAGAAGGAAAGTGAGGAAGGACAGATTGGAGAAGAAAGGAGAATGTAAGTGGGTAATTTAAAGAGGGCTTTCACCTTTTTATTGAAAATGGATTGTCCTCTGGATACATTTTGCCACATGATTTGATCCATTTAGGGACATGCCCAAGGATTCAGGCACACAGAACTGAAAGTGCAAAATAAATCAACAGAGAAACTGGCTACTGCCTGAATTACCAAATGTGGGAGAAAAAGACAGTGCAAAATATGAAATAAGATATATTTATGTTTACTTCTGTGTGCTCTTTTGGTTCAGATTCAATTAGAATCATATATTCAGTGTAAAGCATGTATTTTTAGTGATAAGAAATGAACAATAGAAATCAAAACAGACCAGAAAGGTTAAGTGACTTTCTCCAAGTCACAGTGGCTACCTGACTCCCAGAGCAATGACCCTGCCAAAGAGGGAAGGCCACACCCCCATTCTCCCTACTGCTGGCTTTCCTGATTGACTCCCAGGACAGAGTCCTCATCACCTGGGCACAAACTCCCAGTTCACTTTAAATAAGTGGCTTAGGGCGACACCTGTGGCTCAGTGGGTAGGGCGCCGGCCCCATATACTAAGGGTGGTGGGTTTGAACCCAGCCCCGGCCAGCTCAAACAGCAGTGACAACTGTAAGAGAAAATGGCTGGGTGTTGTGCGGTGTCTGTAGTCCCAGCTACTTGGGAGGCTGAGGCAAGAGAATCACCTAAGCCCAGGAGTTGGAGGTTGCTGTGAGCTGTGATGCCATAGCACTTTACCAAGGGCGACAGATTTATTTTATTTATCTCAATAAATAAGTGACTTAGCCCTCTGGGTCTTGGTTTTCCTAGCTTTTTTAGTAAGTTCCCAGGTGATGTTGATGCTCCTCGTCCAGGGCCACAGTTTTTGAAAACCCTTTTTCCAGAGCATTAAGGTGTAAAACGGATGACCCTTTACAATCTATGTTTCATCCCTTAAAGAATGAGACCTAACTTGCCACCAGCTCAACGTTTGCTTGACTTGTTAATGCTCTGGAAAAGGGGTTTTCAAAAACTGTGGCCCTGGACCAGTAGCATCAACATCACCTGGAAACTTACTAAAATAGCAAATTCTTTGGCTCATCCACTGCATCGGAACTCTGGAGGTGAGGCCCGGCAATGGGATTTAACAGACCTTCCAGGCACCTCTGCATGCGACCATTCAAGTTTGAGAACCACTGCTCCGAACGTTTTCTGCCCAGCACGAAGCCACACAAACACACACACGGAGGTAACTGGCTTTTCTGAGGCCACAACTCCCCAGCCCTCAGCCCCTGTTCTCCCTCCCTTTCCCTTGCTGCTACACCCTGGGATGATGAATGGAGGTCAGGGCGCTGTCAACCAGGCAAACCCTGCCCAACCGACCCAGGGGACGGGGATGCGGTGTTGGGCCTTCCCTAAGACTGACTTCCTTATGTTCCTGAGTGCTGCGGCCCCACTTTTTTTGGGGGGGGGGGAACGGCTCATTTAATAGGTTTTCTTTTAATTCTTTGTCCAATAGTTTGCAGAAGAAAGAGACAGTTGAGAGGTGGGTGTCTTCTGGCTCAGATAAAGAGACTGGGCAAAAGGAGGGAAGGATAGTATATCTGAGGGGAAAGATCTGAGATGAAGCCAAGGAAAAAATGGGGGTTCCGGGGAGCCCATCCGTGCCAGAGCAAGACAGAGGACAAGTGCTTTTGAAACGAGAAAGAGAACGAAGTCGGAGGAGAGCGCGCGGATCGGAGGCGCAGCAGAAAGTGTGCGTTTGGGGAAATACTGCCCTGAAGTCTGGGGGACTGTGGTTTTTTTTTTTTTTTTCCAGCTGTCTTTGCAAGACTTTTTCTTTGCTCTGTTTTGCTCCTCCTCTTCCCCGCCTCCTCCCCTGCCTCCTCCTTCTCCCTGCGCGGTAATGGGAGGCTCCTAGGCAAGAGAAGCAAAAGAAGGAATTGTTTGCGAGTTCAGTCATCCAAAAAAGCTTCTTCCACATGGAGGGACCGGGTGCGCTGGGCGCGGCGTCCCCTGCCTTGTCCTGCTGCCGCCGTCGCCGCGGCCCCCGCTTCCTGCCGCCGGGACCCTGAGCCCGGAGCGCCGGTGTCAGCCGCCGCGCGCGCACGCTCGCCCACACAGACACACGCACGCGGCATACGGCACACGGCACGCACCGCAGACACGGCACACGGCACGCACTCGCCCCCACGCACAGCAGCCACTCGCGCCCGCACGCGCCCTCCCGACGCCGGCCGAAACTTCTTGGTCCGGGCGCCTTTGTTGCCCCAGCCGCGGCCGCTCTCCGGTGCCGTGCGTTCCTGGTGTCACTGTGTGTTGTGTGTCGGGGCGGCGCGGCGGTGTGGCTCCCTCCGCGCCCACTACGCTGGCCCTTCCCCGGCGCCGGCTGCACCAGAGGTGAGTCACGTCGCTGGAGTTTGTTTTCTTTTCATAAAAAGTTGTGTGTGTTTGTTGGTTTGGGGAGAGGAG
Source organism: Nycticebus coucang (assembly GCF_027406575.1). Classification (NCBI taxonomy): domain Eukaryota; kingdom Metazoa; phylum Chordata; class Mammalia; order Primates; family Lorisidae; genus Nycticebus; species Nycticebus coucang. The sequence goes on from NC_069795.1 coordinate 62,312,171, forward strand.
GGGGTGGGAGGCGGCCGCAGGACAGGCAGCGCCGACGAGCGGCTGCTAGGGGACGCGCCGGCGGCGGGAGCCGGGTCTGAGCGCTCGGCCGCCCGGGACTAAGGAGTCGGGACGAGGCGGGCAGCGGGGTCTCCGGGGCCGCCGCCGCCCGGGAGTCACGGCCGGGCCCCGGGGCGCCGCGTCCCGTTCTCTGCCCGCGCGGTCTGGCCGGGTCGTGCTTGCTTCGTCCCCGCACTTCCTGGAAGCTTCTCGGGTGGAAGAACGACAGGGACAGTCTTCCAGACTTCCCCCGAAGGGTGACACCACCGCCCGGCTCCGCGCGCCAGGCCGTGGGAGAAGCCCGCATGGGTGTCGGCAAATACAGAACCGCTCAACGCCATTTGGCCCCTTCGGGAACGAGGGATTGTCATAGTTGGCTTTTTAAAAGGAAAGCACTAAAATCAGAGACCAGGAAAGCATCCCTAGATGGAGGGGGGGCAGGGGCTAGCAGTATCCGGAGGTGCCTGCGGAGCTGGGGCGGCGGTGAGAGGGAGTGTGTGTGTGTTGTGTTTTCACACACGCGGGGTCCTCCTGGGGTTATGCTCTCCGGGATTTTTGTTTGTGTAATTATGAGAAGGTGGGGAAATCAGTCTCTGGAACAAGTGGGAAGGGATTGTGGGGACAGCAAGGAAGCCAGGGAGAAAATTCTCTGCTGGGTGTCTGAAGGGCCTTCCTGACTTTCAGGGTGCTCAGTGTTACTTTGCTTTGCCAGTCCAAGGGAGGATTTTGAGGGGTGGGAGCCAGACAGACCTGGAGGAGAGTTTATGGAGCTGTGGAGATTTGTTTTGTTTTGTTTTGGGGATGAGGGTGGCAGTGGAGTTACTTGAAGCAGAGTTGTGTTCCTCCAGAGATGTGGCAGCAGAGCTAAGAATACCCAAACCACACACCAGCAATCCTAAACAGGCACTTTTTGGGTGTGGTGGGGTGTAATGCTGCTTCCCCGCATCCTTTCTCTGCAAGTTCAAATGGGTTTATGTAAGTTTTTCACCCATAGTTACCTTTTGAGTGGCCTGAGTGAAGAGTATGTTTCTGTTTCTAGCCCTTGTGCCATCTCCAAGTGCCCAGTATCCAGCACACATTTGTCACCAATTCTTGGTTGTCCACAATTTTGCAAACATTGACTATTTGATGAATATCATTAAAAAAAATCCTTGAATGTGAAAACATTTCTGATTGATTCCACAACTGGGTCCTAAACAGGCAGCCCAGCTCTGTGATGGTTTTTTCATCCTTTTGATTACAGCCAATAAATCAATCTCCCTGTTCTCAAGGGCAGCATGGGAGATATTAAAACATAGTCTTAATGTTTTAATATGGGAAGGGGTGGGGGTTGGAATGTCCATACATCTGGGTGACCTGTTTTCTGAACTTTACTAAAAGTAAATCTGAGGAAAGAGGTTGGCCATTTTGAGGTGTATAACAGGTTTCCCAGGAACATTTCTGAGGTCTTATAATTGGTACTTTTTAATGGTCTTATAATTGAAACCCAGAAGACTCCCATGGTAATCTTGAAGCACCGTGGGGTCAGTGAGACATAGACAGAGTGGAAATAGCAGTGGGGTTATGTTTTTCCTGCTAAATGAGTTTTTGAAGTGAGTTTATGCAAAGAGGTAAAAATGAAAGAAGTAAAAGTTGCCTGGTTATGCCACATTGCTGCCACTGTCCACCATATAGATTTATTACTCAGAATTTGGCTCTTATGGAGGCAAGAGGATGTCTATACCTTAGTCACCTTAGTTGGAGGATTGAGCCTCAGCGCTGTCTCTTTTGTCCACTTTCAAGATACCTCAGAAGAGCAACATTCCAAGAGACATTTACTTGGGAGAAAGTGCCTTTGCTACAGGCCATTAGCTTAACTTGGGAGGGGAGATTGATACCCAGCTAGGATAGTTAGTTGATTCTTTGATCACAATGGGGAGAAAAAACTAGTGAGGACCCTGCTTAGTTGTTAATTGATCAGCCAACTCATAATAAGGAATGTGATTTATTTTCCTTTCCATTCTCCAGATGGGTCCAGAGATTTTTCCTTTTTTTTGAAATGTTTTTTCAGGTATTTGGGATCCCAGCTCTTCAGCAACTCATGGCCTAAGAGTGAATAGGAGATTTTACTCATGAAATAATTCAGTTGACATCCCCATGGCCCCACCCCAGGGTTTAAGAAAGGAGGACAAGAAGTGAGCCTGATAAGCACAGTGTTCCATGGCCCTAAAGGGTCTGGGTTCGTATGTCAGCAAGTCAATTGATAGAGTTAATGAATTAGGGTTTATCTCTCTGTGTCTTTAAAACTACAGCAGAAGACCTGGGTGCACCAGGTAATGGCTGTGCAGCACTATGTGGCTTCTGAATAAGAAAGTATGAACTTGGCCCCAAAGATCCTGTACATTAGGGTTTACTTTATTTTCCCTAAGCCCTCTTGCTATCTGGGAAAACATGGGAGAGGAGAAGAGAATTGGGGAGGGAGAGGAAAGTAAGTACTACATTCCATTTAGAAAAATATATTTAACATATGTAACTTCTTGCCATCTCTATAATTTAATTCAGTAAACATTTATAGGGCATCAGACACCACAGCTGAGAGCTTCCTTCTCCCAAGAAAGTAAGTTCTCTTAGTCAAAGGATTGTTCTTCCCAAATTTTCATTTATTACACAAGCATCTATTACTAGTTAAGAAAATATTTTAAAAATCATTCACAATCCCATACCATATCCATCATCAGTCTGCACACTTAACTTTTTATATAGATGGGCTGAAAGTATAAACTCTTCTTTTGTCCTCGGACAGCCTTGAAGTCTCTCAACATTTTTGACCAAAGTCTCTCAACATTTTCCCTGTGATCTATCACAGAAAAAGTGAGAACAGATATATCCAAAAGCTTTCCTAAAGAAAGTTTTTGCCTTCTTGGAGGCCTTAGGATTGGCATTGGGTGGAAGAGGGGAGGTGGAATGCAAGAGGCAAGGTTTACAGGACCCATCTCAGTGGCATTGCCCTTAGGATCAGGACACTTGGGTTGGAGCCTATGAACTCCATTTACTGACTCAGATCACTGGACTAATCTTTTCCTGTATCGCCAGTGCCACAGAGTCAGACCTCTTCTCAAGCTTGCCCAGTCTTTCCTGCCCTTCCTTTTATTATTCTACCATCTTTTTTATTCCTGCTTGTTGATGCTCTTGACAACTGTTGCTGACACATGGCTGGGCTCCCCACCACCTACAATCACTATCCCATCCATTTTCTATCAGTCCCGTGATCACATCACCACCTAGTTTAAACAAAGCCTGGATGGAAAATGTGAATTTCTTACCTCTCTCCTATGCATCTCTGTCCCACCTCATGACACTGTTACTTTAGTAGGAGCCTTCTGCTCCAGTGTGACTGATCTAGTAGCTAATCCTTGATTTTTGCTGAGGTCATTCTTTGCCTTCTGAATAAGGCAATACCTGAATAAGAAATACCTTCTTAATCACCCCAAATCCCTTCCCTGTAATCCCACCTTATTTTGTATGAGGCCTGCTTACAATGTATTCTTAAGAAATATTTGGTGAATATTGATGGAAGTGGACTGCTGGACCCAAAGATCATGGTTTTGTGCAATGTAATTGTTGTTCTTCACCCATTGTTCATTTCAGCTCTAGCAAGAAGCCAGGAAGCTAGACATTAAGGAGACCTGTGATATTAGAAAAAACCGCTTTTCCTCTGTTTTCTTATTTATGAAATGGGTTAATAAGGAATTACCATTGTTTATAGCCATGCACTGTGTAAAAAGCAAATACTTTAGAACTGTTTGTTTATGTTGTTCGAAAGATGAGATGATTCTCTTTTTCCTCAGTCCTGGCACAGGCTTATTGGAACTTCTGACCCATGAAGTCTTGTCAACGTTCACATCATCTGAGGGTAGCAGTGAAAGAGTAGAAGAAGTAGGTGAGGTTTTCTGCTACGTCTAATATCTCTGGCCCATTAGGTCAGCCATTTCTTCATGTTTTTGGTTACTACTTGAAGATAGTGTTTTTAATTCTTAAGTATTGAAAGAGTCCAACTTTGTGTGGAAACTGGACTAACCTCAAATTAGCTCTGGTTTCACCCATTTACTCTTTTAGTCAAAGCCTGTGATAGCTACATGAACCCCTCCTTCCCCTGAAGCAAACTCTGTCAGACGTGTTAGATACAAACCATGTACTGTGGGATTTTGACTCTTAAGCTCCCTGTGGAAAAGTCCTGCTTAGGTCTGGGTGAGGAAAACCTTATGTTTATATCTCTGTCATTGGTATCACAGAGAATGTCTTGTGGTCTGATGTATCATGCAGTGTTTATCTCACAAAACCTAGAGGGATTGCACTTTTTCCCATCTTCTAAAATAGAGTTAGGAAATAATTTCTCTTTTCTTAATGATAAATTTGGCCTTCTCTTCAAAGAAGGCCTTTGATGTTTGGACAGAATTATTGGGCAGTAGGAGGAAATCATAGCAGAAGGACCATAGCCAGTAATGTACAGTCACCTTCATTCAGTTGCCAGAGAAAACATTGAGGAAAGTTTCAACTAGTTCTCCTGGTTGGTAACAGGAAAAGTGCATAATATGGGCAGGGGAAGTAGAGTTGAAGAAAAATAACCCAAAAGGAGCTGAGCAGTGGAAAGTATGGCAAAGACATGTTTCTCCTTTTCCAAAATGGGTTTGGAGACAGTGTTGGACAAGATGAGGGTGCTGAAGTATGTGTAGTTTGGAGCCTTCATCCTTTCCACAAGCTTTGATGGAGGACTGGCTGTGTGCTTGGCCCCACAGCGTAACTGGGAGGGATGATACTGGAGCCCACACCATCCAGAACCCCCTTACTGATGGGAAGGGAAATGCAGAGCCACGTAATGTAAACTCTTTTGTCAAAGTACTAAGAGTGGGTCAATTAAAAAAGACTTCTTGCAGGAGGGCAGTCAAAATCTTGGGCTGAGTCTTAAAGTCAGACATGAGACCTACCTCTCCCTGTATGTGTTGTTCAATATTTTCTCCCTAAAAGTTCATTTTGCTTTAGTGAATGATAGGCATGAGTATGCTGGAGACATGAGATTTCAAGTTCAGAGTAGTCTTTTTTTGTTGGTTTGTTTTTATTTTTACAAAAGGTTGAAACCTGGTTTTCTGCATTGAATACAGAATCTCAAAACTTTGGGTCTTAGACACATTTCTAAAACAGAGGGAAAAGGAAAAATAAGTGTTTTTTTTTTTTTTTGGTTTTCCTTTCTGGTCTACTTTAGATTTTAGCTAAGAATTCTAGAAACACATCCCTGACTGCAGCTTTTTACCTTTCAGTTCTGTTTTCCATTTGTTCAGCTTTCTGGAGTAGGTTTACTTGGCTATAAAATCATTCCCACAGTGCGGTGTGAGGGGACATTTATTTTAGGGACATGAAAATTGAGGGGCTCTCCAGTTTCCCAGAAACCTCCTTGGCTACTGAAAGGTAAATATCACAAAGTATGGGAGCTACAGGTTGGGGGAAGGACTGGCCTTGGAGGCCCCCCTCCCAGACTGGGCTGGAATTGAACTCTGGAAGAGAGCCCTCCCCCATCTTCCCTGGCTCTGCCAATATTTTTCCAGATTAGTCTCAGCCAAGCGCCTTTACTAGTCTGAACGTACCTAACATTACAATCCCAGCAAGTTTATTAGGTATGGGTCACAGTTAATTGGAGAAGAAAATTGGAGGGTTCTGGGTTTATTAGTTTTCTATGAAAGCAGAGGCTGCTCTTAATTATTTCATAAATCACCTTCCTCACTTGTCTGTCTTTCTTTTTTCTGTCTCGTGATTATCATCCCACAGTCATGTTGGGGTAGCTCTTCCTTCTTACACAGTTGTGCCCAAGTGAGAGAGATTTAATAATGCAGTCAGTCAGCACAGTGTGCTCTTTTGCAAGTGAGACCACATAAAGTCATGGAAATTCATAGCTGTTTACCTCTATCATTATGAATGGATGTTTTGTAGTGAACAAAGTATATAAAAATCTACTGTACTATAGCCAAGAGTTAGATTCTAATGGATCGTCCAGCGTACAGGCCTCTGAAATAATCCCTGCACCCCTTCCTTGAGATTTTTGGTAGTCTGCCATCTGTGAAGTCCTCACAATCAGGTGCTTTTCATTCTGTAGGCTTCTGTTGCAGAGATGGAGGCTGGGGAGTTAGGCTTGGCTTTGCCTGTCTGGACTGTGGCAGCCTGCCAGCAAGTTTCACTGGGTGGTCTTTGACAATGGGAGAAAGGGGCTGGGGGAACTCAGCTCTCCTCTCCAAAGAGGAACAACAAGGTGGCTTTCTATAGGTGGGTTTCACATTGGCAACCAGTCCCCTTGTCACTGACACACCATACAGGTCTTGAGTGTGAGTGAAAAGAATTGAGCAGGTTGTCTGAAAGTGGTGGTGTGATGGAGTTAATTTTTGCTCTCCTGATTTTACAAACAAAGCCTTGTGTTTTTGTGGCAAGCTTCCCTCCCAAGAGGGCGAACACATACGAGCAGCAGTTGCCTTTGCATCATGTGAGGGAAGAATTGTTATTTCACTTTTCAAGGGAGAGGCAAAACTCTTGGACAGCCTCTCACCCCATGGATTAGGCCAGGGATCAGCATGGACCTGGAGCCCAGGGGGAGTTTGGCTAATCTCAGTGCTAAAGAGGCAGCAGTACTTGCTTCTGCCATCCTTCCAGCACCAGGGGGAATGATAGCTGCCTTGTGGTGAGCACCTACTGTGTGGCAGGCCCTGTGCTATTCACTGCAAGCATCGTCCTTGCAATCCCCAGGCAGTCTTATGAAGCTAGGCATTGTTACCCTATTCTACAGATAAGGGAACTGAAGCTTAAATAATCATAGTGACTTGTTCTGGTTTCACAGCTGGTCAGTGGTAGAGCCAAGATTTCATTTCAGGTCTGCTGACTCCAAAACTTGGGTTTTGCAGGAAAAAAAAAAGAAAAGAAAAAAGCCCAGGCCATCTTTCTTCCAAAGCAGACCCACCTTAGCTTGGGAAAACTGTTTTATTTGCAACTAACAAAGACGAAGAGCTAGGAGGGAGCCTTTATGAGACTCACCTAAGAGACTCAAATTTAAAACTGGAACTACAACTAGAAGGTTTTGAATGGTTCAGGAGTTGCAACAGCACCAGGGAAGCCAGGTTTTGTGCCTCAGCTAGCATCAAACTTTGCAGCCAGAGGCTTTGTGGCACTGTGAGGGTTAGACTTTGCAGCCAGAGGCTTTGTGGCACTGTGAGGGTCAGACTTTGCAGCCAGAGGCTTTGTGGCACTGTGAGGGTCAGACTTCGCAGCCAGAGGCTTTGTGGCACTGTGAGGGTCAGACTTTGCAGGCAGTGGTGAAAGCCACATCCATCATGGGTTTCATCTTAGAACATGTTTCGACTTTTTTCCCCTCCCTGGGATGTTGTCTGAATTGGCTGACCTGAGACTCTGCTTTCACTATAGCTGCCAGACAAATCCATTTGCTCCTAGGATCTCTGCAAGTCTGATCAAGCAGGCCCTTCGTGTTTTTGGTGGAGTGAGGGGGAGAAGGTGTTTAGCCCAGCAGATACTTTTACTGGTCAGGAGAAGTGGCAGCTTGTAAAGAAAAATACCCTGGGGAAGGAAGTAGCAGCTTTGACAGACAGGTAACTGACAGAAGATGCTCCCTTCCAGGCAAATACTCATAGGGCAGCCAGCAGAAAGAATTCGACAGGCAGTTACCTGCAGAAGAGCAAAGCAGGCCTCTCCCTCCTGGCTTAGGAGAGTGGTGGAGATTTGGCTGCAGATGACATATAGTTAACTTTGTTCCTTGTTTTTCTTTAGCAAACATGAGAAACCTTAGCCAAGGTGTTCTGGGTTTGAGGGTGCACAGAACACTTGAGGTTAAGATATAATTATGTGACCAGCCACTTAAGTGATGGAGAGGAAGCCATGGAAACTGTCTGCACCTTTATCCCATCCTCACAAGCAGCCTTCTCAGGACACTTAGGAGGATGCAGTGAAATGTGAAAGGTATTCCTCCCAAAAAGGGAACACTTCTGACTGAAAATGTCCCCCCTCACCTCAAAAGCTCAAGGCCTTTGGCATCTGTGCTCAGCCAAGATGAGTTAGGAGATGGGAAATTTGGGGAATTTGCCAGCAGTAAGAGTCTGGGCATAAGGGACGCTTCTGCTTCTATGCTTGTTTTGTTTTCTAAGGGCAGGAGCCTGGCTTGGAGGCACTTTGGTCATATTGTCAGAAACCCTTCTGGATCCCTCCAGCCAATCTGCCTTTGCCTTCCTGAGGGACAGAGCAATACGGGTTTCAAGATGCAGCAGGAGTTGAGGAAGGAAAAGAAGGCGTGGTCCAAGAGTTCTGGCTAACATTCCTCCTTGAGAGAGGCAAGAACACAGGAGTCTGGGGAGTTTCTGGGGGATACCATTCAAGAGGACAGAATCCATTTTATTAGAAGGGCACAGTGCTGGGGAGCTGGGTGGTTGTTGCAGGAGGGAGTAGTGTTTCTAGAGCCACTTCCAGGTTTGAGACTGTGTGGTCTTCTGGTGGAGAGGAGGCTTGGAACCAGACGGACCAATTGTTAGGTGTGTGAGCTTGGGCCAGTTAAACTCGAAAACTTCAATTTCTTAAGTTACTGCAAGGGAGAGTCAGGGCACAGCACATGCAGTGTGTCAGAGCCAGCAGTAGAAGGTAGCTGTTGTTAGGAAAAGAAAGAGGGACAGAGCGAAAAGAGGGTTATTGGTGGGGTTGGGTGGCTGGAAGGATGAGTGGTGGAACGTCCTGCTAAAGCAGCCCCCACTGGCTCAAGGTCTACAGTGAGGAAGAAGTGAGAGGATGGGAGGAAGAAGAGCCTGCAGTGGGCAAAGCCCTGCCCCAGGTGCAGTCGCTACCAGGCCTGGTGTAGATAAATAAGTTAGGAGGAGAAAGCATTCTCCCAGCCTTCCCCACTACTTCTTCCTCAATTAAGGGGTTCCCATGCAGCCAGTTATGCCAGAAATCTTGGAGTCGGCATCGACTCTGTCCTTCCCTTTACAGTCCACTTTAAACTAGCAAATAATATTGGACTTACCTTCAGAATGCTTCCAGAATCCCGCATCTTCTCACGCCCCCTAGTCTTCTGTCAACGTTTTTGACCTGGGTATTGCAGTAGCCCCTCAAGCATTCTTCCTGTTTCAACCCTTTTCCTGACCCTTCCAAACCCCCACCGCAGCCCCATGGTCAATGCCGTGCTTTCAGAACACAAGCCAGCTGAGGTCACTTCTCTGCTCATAACTGTCCATGGCTTCCTGTTTTGTACAGAGAAAATACCTAAACACCTTGCAGTGCCCTCAGCCCATCTTCCCTCTCTCATCTCACCTCCCCCCTTTGCCCACTCCCATAGCTGCATCAATTTCCCTCTTGCTCTTAAACTAGCCGAAGGCCCCTCCTCAGAGGCTTTGCACTTGCCTCCTCCCCTAGACACCTGCCGAGCACCCCCCCCCCACCTTGTTTCATTCAGGATCTGCCTCATGGACACCTTAACCTGACCACCCTTCAGTACATACTCCCACCATTGTTTTCTCTCCCCTCAGCCTAATTTATTTTTCCTTAATGCTTTCTCCTCCTAACTTACTTATTTGTTCATTTGCTTATTGCCTGCTTCCCACTAGAGTGAAAGATCCATAAGATTAGGGGCTTTGCTTTGCTCGTAGATCTTTTCCTAGGAGCACTGGGTAGAGTCTCCTAGAGTAGAATCTGGTATGTAGTCTGCTTGTCTGCAGGACTCTCCTGAATCCCAAATGGGAGTTTCAAACACAATGAAATAATTCCACGTGGCTTTCCATAAGAACGCAAATTCTGGGGTAGTCTGATGTTACAGTGTCTGTTTCAGAAAAGCCAGGAAGCTGTGTACCAGGCTGCCACTGAAAGAGGCCAGTTCCTTCTCTTTTTCACAAGGTGACTAACTTCGGGGATGTCCGTGGGTGTGCTGGTTGTTCCATCCGTCTGGGAGAGAAAGAAGCGGATTCCCTGTCTGCCCTTCTTTGTCACCCATCTAAGGGGAATCTGTTGAACATCTGCTTTATCAGCCTGTCTGGGAGATGCAGGGAGGCCTGGCTGTCTCTCTGATCCCAACAACAGTTTGTAACCTGGTTGTTCATCTGGGATTTCCTAACTGTGCCTGCGCCATCCACTTTGCCACTCTCCTCCTTTAGCAACCTGAGTGGAATAGAGTTCTGTCAACTCTCGTGTGGAACCACAAGCCAAGGACACGAAATGAATTTGAGAATAGTTGAGCTTCACCCATGGTAGGATCTGTTGGGGCCATGCCCATACCAGGCCTACAGGTACAGAGATGGGGAGTGACAAACCCCGGGAGTGAGGAACAGCACATTGGGATGCCCTCCTATAGGGGGGCAAATCTGACTTCAAATTTAATCTCAGTCATTTCGGACTTGGTTCTAGATTTAGCAGCTGAGGAAGAAAAAAATAGGGGTAAATATTCCAGAAAATCTTGTGCAGATAATAAAGGTTGGAAAATAATGCCTAAGAAATTATATAACCGGATCCTCAAACCCAACAAGTAGGAGTCTCAGGGAGTTGGGAGAATAGTCTGAGCCTCTTCCTCCAGTTTTATTTTGGTCCCCTTTTTTTCCCCCAGCAGTTTTAGGTTTACAGAGAAAATTAAATAAAAAATACAAAGTTGCCATACCAATTCACCCTTATTACTTAACCGCTACCAATTTCCTCTGTTATTATGAACTTTTGTTGGTGCAGTACATTTGTTACTATTGATGAACTGACACTAACCCATTATTACTATCTAAAGTCCATAGGATTCAGTCTTTGCATTGTACACTTCCTGGGTTTTGACAAAACATATAATAATATGTACCCACCATTACAGGATCAGACAGAAAGTAAGTTTCACTGGCTAAAGTCCCCATTCATCTCTCCCTCCCTTGCCCTGGCTTCTCGAAACCACTGATAGATTTACTGTCTCTCTAGTTTGCCTTTTCCCCAATGTCATGTAGTTGGAGTAACACAGTTTGTAGCCTTTTCAGATCAGCTTCTTGCCCTTGGCTTTCCCTTTCTCTCCCTCTGTGCCCCATACACATGTCCAGCTGGGGAGGAAGGGGCTGGGGAGGAGGAGTCCAAAGCTGTGTGCTGAGACACCCTCACCCCCAGCAGAGCCCCCGATGTGCAGTGTGATCCCTTTATCATCTTCTGGACGTGCCTGGCCCTGGTGCTACTGGAGTTTAACGCAGCCTGGTAAGCTGTCAGGAGCTGCCTGTGTTTGGGTTCCACATCTGGAAGTATCAGCTGTGCAGACCCTGGTGCTCCCTTCCTAATGGAAAGACAGGAGTTGCACATGGGGCTGTTTGCCTTCCTCCTCCGTAGTTTGTTTTACTTGCTTTGGAGCTGCGGACAAGCAGTGGGGAAGTGAGGTCCCCTGGGCAGGCAGCCCTCCTACACACCCACATCCACATCCTGTGGCGGTGGCAGCCGCAGGTCTCTCAGCCTCTGAAGTCTCAGCGTTCGTCCCTCCTGGTTCTAGCAGTGTGAGACCTGGGAGTGATTGAGCACTGGGGCCTGTTTTGTGGTCATGAAAGAGGAAGACCAGTCAGGTGCAAAGAGGTTGAGGACATTTTTCCTGCCAAGAGATTCTTCTTTCTTGAGTCATCCTGAAAAACTAGGATTCTTTGGGTATATGGTGGCAGCACCCTCAACATTCAGGGCACTCATCAGTCACTCTAAATAATGAGCTCTCAGGGAACAGGTTGGGATAGTTGCTGGTGGGTTTAATAACAGGAGCAGGAGAAGCGCCTCCAGCTCTGGACCACATTTAGAGGAAAGGAAAGTGAGTGGAGGGTCATGCAGGTCTGCTGAACAAGACTGGAAAGTTCCCAGGGCTGAGGAAAGAGTAGTAAGGGTTCCAACCCTGGGGGACAGGGTCTTAATTTCAGACCCATTCCCTTGCTTGGAAGAAGCAGAGAGCTGAGGCCAGCTGGTCTGAGGCCAGCTGGTACCTTCTCACTCTGAAAGGCACCAGCCAGGTATTTCAGAGTGCAGTACAAAGGAGGAGCAAGACTCCTTGGACACCTTGGAAAGTCAGCTTTTGGACCACGGAAGTCCCATGCTAGAGATCCAAATCCATAGCACCTCCTCCTTTGGTTTTCTTTCTGCCCCCGGCCCATCCTCTAATCTGTAGCCTGACTAGTGACTAACTATGAGCTCTGGGCTGCAATTCAGTGGCTCTGCCCACGTGGTGTAAGTGCAGACCAGTAATACCTGTCCGAGTTTGTCCCTGAACGGTAAAGCACTAATGCAATGGAGTGTTTAAAGCTCTTTTAATCTTCAGAGAATTATACTCAACAGGCAGGCTGGCCTTCTTGCCTTTGTTGTTAATTATGGATTCAAGGTGGAGCCTTCTGACCCTTGTCTTCTGGGTCTAACTCCAGAGTCTGGGAGGCTACAATAGTGATCACTGACCATTAGCTTATCTGGAAGCCTTGGCCCTTGCCTCAGTTTACCTGGGGAGGCAGAAGATAGAGAAGTACTGAACTAAGTACAGGACCCATGTTCCCTACCAAATCCAGCCTTTGCTCCTAAAGCACCCTCTCCACATTCTGTCACCCCCAGGAGGTAGTGAGCATCTTGACAAAGAATCCCAGGCCTACGTCCATAGGCGCATGCCAGGTAGTGTGTATCTGTGAGCAGGGGCCCTATGTTCTGAACCCAAAGACTAATGTATGATCTGAAAAAGCATTTTTATTTTTCTGATGTGGGGAAGAAAAATCTCAGAAGGATTGATTTATAAATATGTTTCATGATGCTTTAAAGAAAAATCACCTTTAGCATGAGGAATGGCATTCTGTATAGTGGGACCACCCCAGAACCTCCAATGGTGTGGTCTCTTGTTGGAGGGGGAGGTTTGAGAGCCACGTGGGAGCTTCAGTGAGTGTCTTGGAAGTCTCTCGTGTGATCTGGATCCTCTCTCATGCTTTCTCTCCAGAGCAGTCTGTAGAAATAAGACAGGCTCCCAGTTTTATCTACCACCACCCCACCTCTGTCCCTCGTAAAAGCCAACCTGCAAGGCTGTGGAACAGGGAGCCTCCTTAATAACTAAGTTCTCTGTACCTTGACAGTCAGGAAGTAAAGGGGAACTGCATGTCCAATTGAGATGGAATCTCAGGCAGGCAGAACTAATTTTTCCCACACAGGAAATGAACCAAAATACTAATGCTAATGCCTTTGGTCTGGATGGGGGAAAGGTAGTAAGACCTTATTTGTATGCATCTCTGCTAAGGTGAGTTGTGTTTCCCTGATTGGGGGTACGGGGGTGGGGGAGTGGGTCTGACCATCTTGTTGGAAGATACCACTCACTAAAGTTCAAGATGCCCATGGCAGTTGCCTCTTTGAGTCTCTTGAGGTTTCATACTAACCTGTTGCCACTTGTCCAAATATTGAGCAATAAGCCTTCAGATTTCTCAGAGGCCTGAAGACATTGGTAGTCATCAGCGTGGCCTTTTGATTGGTCATTCAAAGGGTATTTACTGAGCACTGTGCCTCCTGCCCTCAAGACAGCTATATCCTAGCTCCTGAATATTTCCCAAATCAGAACAAGAGCTCATGTGTGGATTTGTATCGTCTATGTTATCTCCTTAGAAGAGTAGTTGGTTCGGTGTAGGTGCTTAGATGGTCACCGTTATCCTCGTTATTATTAATTTGGCCTGAGATAAGTTGCTGACTTACAGACCTGTATTCTCAGGGAATTAGAATATTTGAAGAGTTTTGTCAGTTATGGTATGTTTGAGAATTTTATAGGTAGAAGGTGGAGACCCAGGGAAGAGTGCTAAGTTTCGAAGTCCCAGCCAATCTCGTTGGTGGTCTTTCATTTGGATGCGAGGCCTTGGTACTTGTTTCTGTAGTCATGGAACGGCTGGTGAGATACGCTCAATTGGGACTCATTGTGAGATTTGCTCAGGGCCCTGGAAAGGGCTCTTTTTGGACAGAAAACCCCCAGAAAGGTGGGGGGGGCAGCCAGCTGGCTCTGGGAGTAGAATCCAGAGCACCAGGAAGATGGGCTCCTCAGTGTCCCCTTTGGCTGAGACCAGCAGGCTCCTTCTCAGAGGTTGGTTCCCTCAACACAGGGGAGCCTTCAAAGACCTAAGAGTGGGGTACATGCCCTCCTTCACTAGAGCCTAGGCAGACACTGAAACCTCCCTGACAGGGGCTATTTGCCTTAATTGAGAGGACATTGCATGGTTGGGTGGGTGGGGATCCCTGGGAGTTGGTGTAGGATTGGGAAGATTTGAGAGAATCTTACCTAGTTATCCTATTGAAAAAGTCTTATCTTTTATTAATTTAAAAACTGAAAGATACATAAATGCAGAAAGAATCATACAAGTACCTCATGTACCCACCATCCATATTCAACAATTATAGAACAGACGAAAGTGGTTTTTTTTTTTAATATTACTTTATTACTGAGCTGTTCATGCAGAATAAGACAAAGACAGATGCTACAAGCCTATTCTTCCCCAAAGAGAAGTGTAATCCCCCCTCCCACTGCCACCTAACAGTGGAGTGGGAAGGAAGGCACATCACCTCTGGGCACTTGGGTTTGATTAGCGTATCCCCTGGTGCTCTGAGCTGTTTTTGTGTCCTTTACCAGATGTTGAGCTTGAACTACTATCTTTGGATTCTCAGGGCCTAATATTTAATGTGTGTTCAGTAAGTGTTTGTTGACTTTTGAGGCAAGTGATTTAAGGAGACAGTGGGTTTCCTTCTGCACAGGTGTGAGTAAAGTGAGCACTTCACTCCTAGTCCTGGGGGGAAGAGGCAGATGATGGTTGTGTACAGAGTTGGTGAGGGCCACAGTCTGAACCCTGGGGGATGCTGAGCAGGAAGGACAGAGCCTCACAGGCCAAAGGATTAGCTGTCATCATTTTAGAGAGCAATGCTTCCGATTTTGCCAACAAGGAGGCAGTCAGTAGCAGGAGGGAGAGACTGGAGCCCCAGATTTCATCATGGGTGAGGTGGGGCAAGGTTCCATCTCCAGACCCACTTTTCTGGGTGGCCACAAGCAGTCTGCAAGCCACCTGCACCAACAGGGCCCACATGCCATTTTAAGTACTGTTTTATTCATTTTGGAGTTGGCAGAAGAGAGCAGGCTAAGACAGGGCTGTTGAAATGTAAAGGGAATGAAGTCCTCTTCCGGCCTCTGGAGCACTCTGTAGTTTAGCTACTCTGAGCATCCAGTGGGGTGGGTGGTAAGAGGGTATGAAAAGGGGCATGGAGAGTACCGGAGGGGAGACAGTCCAGTCAGATCTGACTCTGGGGTGTAGCAGAAAGGTCGCAGGCAGTGTGCCCCAGGACAGACAGATCCTGGGGGAAGTTCCAGGCCATGACTTTGGAAGTAGGCAGCTTGCTTCCCCCGCCCCCAATTCCCTGCTTGGTCTTTTTCAGTTTAAACTTCCAGCCTGATCCTCCCCTCCCATACATGCATGATTGTGTGTGTGTGTGTGTGTGTGTTTTAATTTTTATTCTTGGCAGAAGTTAAGACACAACACCGATTTGGAAGGAGATGAAACCAGTCTGGGTATATGTTGGGTAGCAGCAGCTTCATTCCTGAAGTGGGAGGGCTGGGAGAGGCGGGGCTGGAGCTCGGAGGGAGGAGTGGGGGTTGTCTCCTCCCCTTGTAGGGAACTGAAAATCGAAGCAAGAGGCTGAGCTGTTAACTCTTTGAGTTGTCAAACAGTCACTTTCAGTGGCGCCCAAGTTCTCTGGTCAGATCTGCTGTAACGTGGCCGTGGGCCTCCTGGATAGCCAGTGCCTGTTCCTCTCTGGGGTCTGCGAGCCCTTGGAGACAAGACCGGTGCAGGCTTTGTGAAAGGAATCCTGGATGGCTTCTCAGGCTTTAATGTGCAAGTGGTAGATTTGCATATGCTTGGAAAACATCCCTCCCCTGCTGACATCTTCCTTGGTGGCACCTCATCCTTACCCCCGAAGTATGTAGTCCTGGCCCCAGGTGGCAGCCTTGACTGGGTATCACCCTTATGCTGTGGAGGTTTTCTTGCCCCCGACAGTCAGCACCCAGTTCAATGGCAGCCTCCTCTTGGGTGTGACCTCCTCTTGAGTCCTTATGTCTGTGGGAAGAAAACTAGGAATCTGAAAATCCAGAAAATATGTGGGGGAAATCTCAGGGAATCCTTTTGGGGAAAATGTTTTCTTTCTTAAAATGTATTGAGATACTCCATTTATGGGATGAAAAATATTTATTTTGGTTTTTAAAATTGCAAGAATTTCTTTAAAATAGTATACTCTGGGAGGCTGAGGTGGGTGGATCACTTGAGCTCAGGAGTCTGAGACCAGCCTGAGCCTGAACAAGAGCAAGACCTCATCTCTAAAAATAGGTGAGCATTCTAGCAGGCACCTGTTGATCCAATTACTTGGGAGGCTGAGGCAAGCGGATGGCTTGAGCCTAGGAGTTTGAGGTTGCTGTGAGCTATGAGGCTACAGCACTCTACCAAGGGCAACAAACTGAGACTCTGTTTCAAACTAATAATAATAATAATAATACTATAGTAAAGAACGTGTTCTTGCAAAACTCTCAATTCCAATCATTGCATCCAATGTAACCAGGACATTACTGATAGATACTTCTTACCAAAATTATCCCCCCACCCCCAAACCATTATCTGCACAGTGGTTCTCAACCCTGGCTGCACATTACAATTTCCAAGAAAGAGTTTTGAAAATACTAATGCCTAGGTCCTATCTCCAGAGGTTCTGACTCAGTTTGCTTAAAATGCTATCCAGACATTGTTCTGTTCTAAAATGATTCTTCTGTGCAGCCAGAATTGGTAACTTTAGATCTAATGTTCTAAAAGAACTGAAGGAAGATGAGCAAGGCTAGATTAAGAAATAGGAGGAATTTTATTGTCTCTCAGTACATGTTGTTGTAAACATATAACTTGCATCCCAGACCCAAAGCACTGCTCCCTGTCTCTGGACCATATTCAGGTACTCGGACAGTGAGGATTGACTCTGGGTGGGTGCAGGGAACTTTCAGAAGGGCAGGTAAAATGCATCTTCAGGAGTTCTGATGCAGAGTGCATGGTGGGCATAAAATATGTCCTGAGTTGTGCCTGGTGGGTGGTGAGTGACTCCAACTCAGGCTCACTATTTTTCTTGCCTCTTGTGCAAGTTTGTAAACAGTTTTGTTGTGCGTGTGCTCCAAGCTGCCAGGGACACCAAGACCAGCAGGCAAGGCAGGCAGGCAGCCTTGGCTTCGAATCCTTTACTTGAGCAGGTTGCTTCATCTGGGTCTCACTTGCTGCCTGCAGGGAAATGGGGATGGGAAAACGGAGAGTTGTTGAGAGGTCAGACAAGACAACAGCTCGTTGTCTCGCACATACTAATTCAACAAGTGGTCAAATATTTTTCTTCATTTTATGTTAACATTGATGGTTTCTTCTCATTTAAATATGTGCCTCAGTCTCACAGTTCAACAAAACCTGGTGTGCTACATTTAGTAAATCACAGTGACTTTTAATTACATTTACAAATCTGTAGGGAATTGGTAATTTAACAGGAAAAAAGGCAATTTTTAAATGTTAACGTGTTCAACATGATAATTTTAGCAAACTAAGTATTAGATGGTGTATTTTATACAACTAACTAAACACAGTAATTTCAGATCTGTAAATACTGTTAACAAAATCCCAGCAGGCGTGGTGGCGCACACCTGTCGTCACAGCTACTCAGAAGGCTGAGGTGGGAGGATTCCTTGAGCCCTAGAGTTTGTGACTAGCCTGGGTAATATAGTGAGAACCTGTCTCTAGCAAACAAAAAGATGGTTAACAAAATATTAAATGTGTTTTCATTTTTTCCAAAATATTTGTCAGTAGTATGTGAAAGCAACTGAAATTAGGGGAAATGTTCTTTATAAACCAGAGGAGCTGATGGAGATGAGATAGAGCAAACTCTTTTAATGTGATAATGGGACAAAGAAAAACATATTAAGATTCAGGGGTTGTTGGGAAATAAGGCCTCCAGACCTATGGGAAGATTAAAGGTCCGTGATAATATGATAATATTCAGGGATAGCTTTTCTTATTTTTCCAAATTTGCCTTTTTAGTTACAAAAGTGATACAACATATCTATTTTGGATATTTCTGAAATGTTTAAGGCAAAGAAGACAAATCCCCTGATCTTCAGAGATTACTTAGGTTAAAATTTAAGTGTCTCCTGACCTTTTCCTATGACAGTCCAAATGACTACACACCACATATTCATATGTAACTTTTTTTTAATTACAAAAATGAGATCATGCTGTTTTGAAAGTTGCTTTTGGGACATTCTCCAGGAATCTTAGGCCAGCATTTCACAAAGTGTATTTGGCAAAGTCCTCATCACTAATGGTACTTTGAGAAAAAAGGGTAGTTTTGTCAAATAAGTCCATGCTTGTGGTCAAGTAAGACCAAGCTTGTGGTTACAGACTTTAAGGCATACTCTGCCCCTCTCTTGGTGATTTATGATGCATAATAGCATATTAAAGGCTCCGAAAAGGCCTGCAGTAAAGAAACCTGATTAGTTTTTCTAAACATAGCATTCTCAATTCTTTTTGGTGGCATATTTTAACATCTGGTAGGTTTTTAGAACATCCCTCACTAATTTCCCCTCTGCTGCTTCCACAACTATAATCTTATGGCATAGACAGGAAAACAGCTTACCTATTCATTTAATTGACAAATACTACTCCTACATTTTGATTGATGCTGAGGATACACCAACAGCAACATAGCAGGCTTTCTGCCTGCGAGGACTTTCACTATTTACCTGCAGCATAGTGATGCTGTTATTCACACCCATGATGGATTGCTGTCCTGTCCTGCACCTGGGAATGGCAGAGCCTCTGCTGGGGGTGGGGGTTCCTCTTTGTAGCTGGTGGAGCCCAGGAGCAGGGGGCTAGAGTTACCCCGCCCTTTCTGCTCCTTCCCTTCAACACGCCTCTCCAGTTCCCCACACTTTGCTCCTATTGTAAACAGTGGTGCCTGATCCAGCTGGCAGGACTCCATGTGTTTGTTTTCTCTGCATGTGCCAGCCTTGCACCAAGGCCACTGGGCTTCATGAGTTGGGGAGAGCTGGCAAGGGTTGGGGTGAGGGGCCTTCAGCAGAAGGCAGAGACTGACTGACAGACCAACTGGGGCGTGCTTCAGATTTCCAAATGGGTATTAAGTTTTAGGTGGCTTAAAAGAGCCTTGAAATTGAGAAAGGAAAGATTGGGACTGAGGTGGGGGACTGAATGTGTATGTTTGGGGGTCAGGGAGATGGTGAAGAAAGTGGATTTATACGAGGTCAGATGGGAAAGAAAGTAAACTGTCATGATTCTGAAGCATACTTAGCAGCTGGAGCTGTGTCATTTGCTGTGAGATGTGTCTGAGTGTGTGTATCTGCCTGCCTGTCTGTCTGAGAGGTAGAGAGTGTGCATGTTCAGAGCAGAGTGCTGGAGAGCCCTGGGGGAGGGGGGTGTCCAGCTCCCGAGATACTGCCTTTGCTTAACCTCTTTTTTTGGAATATTGGAGATGAATCTGCAGCAAGAATCAGAGTAATGAAAATATTCCTAAAAGTAACCCTTTAAGAAGTTACTCCAGTTTTCTATGTTGCTATCATTCATCGACATTTGTGCCAATCGTTGTTAAAGATACTGTTGTATAATGTTTTTCTTTCAGCATCCTGTGTGAGCTATATTTTTTTGTCCCATACCAAACTAGTTCCTTCTTAAAGTTCAATGTAAGGGTTTCTTGCTTACAGAAAAGTCTAGGAGGGACACTGTCAGTGTTAACAGTGCGATCCAATGTGGACTGAAGAGTGGTGACTCCTCTGTCTCCCATCGTGGCCCTGACTTCAGCACTTGAGCTATTTTACTCCAAGGCTTTGCTTTTCATTTGAATGCTTCTGATTTCCTATGAACATGCATGAGCTTGTCAAGGGCTGATGTGTGTGCGTGTGCGTGTCTGTGTCAGAGGTTGGGGCTGGTTTTGCCTGGCATCTTCTTCAGTCAGTCCCAGAACCAGACAGGACAAGACCCAGCAGCCTGCTCCTCATTCAGGCCAGGTCGCAGCACCTGAGACCTGTTTTTGAGTTGTTTGAAGGGTATAGATGTGGGCCAGATGCTTAATCACCATGAGGAAGGGACATAGAGAATGACTGCTGGTAACAGTTTACTGGAATCAGTGGTGATTATGTTGCCTCAGTAATAGAAAAAATTGAAGTAAGTCTTCTCAACCCATAAAGCTCGCTAAATGCCCAGCTTTACCTACTAAGAAAGCAGCCCCTCCTTGTCTGCAGGACTGCCGTTCTCTCTCCTCTCTGCCGTGATCTTTCCCCTGTGTCTCAGGTCATTATCCATTCATTCTACAGGTGTTGGCTGAATGACAAGACCTGTGGTAGATGCTGATGATGCCCTTGTGAATTAAACCATCACTACTCCTCAGCCTTTGGTCAGCAGTCAGTTGGTGTGCTGGGCTCTGGGGGCCTGACTGTGACCATTGGGCTGCTGGACGTAGTGTGGGGACTTGAGCCCTGCCTATGGAATGGAGACCAGCTCCTTCAGGCACCTGCTTTTCTTTACATCCTCCTTTGCAGGCTCACCCCTGCCCACCCTGTTCATGGAAAAACCTATGTCCTGCCTGCTTTCCCCCCTGAAAAAGAACACTGGTGGGCTCTCAAACCAAATCCCTAAGGGAGATATGAACAGCACATAAGATACTCACAGGTCAGCTTTCCCGTAGTACAAGCCCCACTTTGCAGCAGGAGCCCCGGCTCCATGGACTGTGGCTGGCCTGGAAAAGACCCTGGAGGTCGCAGGTCTTCACAGCTTAGCAGACACTCACCCGGTACCTACTCTGGGCCAAGGAGGGGGATTTATAATAGGATCATTTTTCAACTTTGTCCTAAGAGGTAGGACTTTAAGCTTTTAAGATCTGCTTTAAGTTCCCTTTGTGTCCTGGAACTAGTGTTTTTATATACTTTTCTTGTACTTTCTACCCAGGTTCTAAAAATAAATCCTTTGACATGGGCTGTTTGTCAACTCTGAGCACTAGAAGATTTGGAAGTCGATGCTCCTTTTTCTTCTCCAGCCACATTAGCATTTAGTTTGTTATCATAAGTTGTAATTAGAAACAGGTAGGTAGAGAAAGAGCAGGTGGTTTTGCTGTGGCTTTGTGCGTTCACTGAATGAGGTCAGAGGTGAGCTTCTTTCTTGGCCTGGGAATGGGGATCAGGAGGGATTACAGGGATATGTTTACCTTTCTGTAAACATGTCTCCATAACTTCTTGTCCCAAATGACCTACTATCTGATGAGGATATCTTCCCTTTCTCTGTGAACAAGTAGAGACATTGCAGAGAAATTATGATTATTATTGTCATTATCATCATCAAGAGAATACAAGAGGGCATAGGGAGTGGGGAGAGGTTATTAACTTAAGTGATCTCAAACGCTGACTAGAGTTGGGTAGAGACTGAGACATTAGGAACTAAGTCTGGCCACAGACTTGGGAACCCTAGAGCATCTCCAGTGGATCGCCTACCCTACAGGGCTATTTGTGAAGGTCTATACAACTTTAGAAGAACATACTACTTTTTTGAATATATTCAAAATTCTTTGTTGAAACAAAGAATATATTTTTCTTTTTGAGACAAAGTCTCACTCTGTCACCCTGGCTTGAGTGCTGTGGCATCATCATAGCTCACTGCAGCCCCAAACTCCTGGGCTCCAGGGATGCTCCTGGTTCAGTCTCCCAGGTAGCTGGGACTAGAGGCTCATGCCAATGCACCTAGTTGACTATTCTGTTTTTGGTAGAGACAGAGTCTTGCTTTTACTAAGGCTGGCCTCAAACTCCTGGGCTCAAGCCATCCTCAAGCCTTAGCTTCTCAAATTGCTGGGATTACAGATGTGACCCACCATACCGAGCAGGATTGGTTTTTGAACTTTGGATGCACGCGTGTAGGGTAGCAATATTAGCCAGTACATGACTTGATTTTGTACAGGAAAGAACAAAGAAATGCTGCACGTATCATGTGTGTCAAGAGTTGTTTAAATGTTGCAAGTCTTTAGGTCTTGAGGACATTAATTTACAAACCCACCAGGTGGCAACACCACTGCATGAAATTAGACCTCCAGTGACCCACTTTCAGTAGAAAAGGTCCATGTCTCCTGCCCACCAAAATAACTGCAAGATTGCTGTGTGCAGGTGGCTTTTGCACATTATCTCATTAACTCTTTTTAACAGCTCATCAAAGTAGGTATTATCATTCTCATTTGCACAATGAATAAGCTGAGGCTCAAAGAGATTAAGTTAACTCACCCAAGATGACCTTAAATTAAGGGTAGAAGTAGCAGAGCTCATAACCAAACATAAGGCTTATGGTTCTGTAGTACTCGAATCTACCAGTTCCAATGTTGTCACTTAGTAGAGAAGCTTTGTCTGTGTTGAAAATGTGAGATAAGCCCTAAAGTTTTTATTTATGTGACAAAGCAAGAGGGGTTCTCATAACATATCAAGGGGGACAGTAGTGCTTCCTTGGTGGTGAAGATTAAAAGTGATCATGGATATGAAGTGCTCAGCACTGCACTTGGCACACTGTGGGAGCTTAGTATGTCTGGTTGCCTCTCCCACATCTCTGCTCTCATCCTTCCTTCCCTTCCCATGATCTTCCTTGGTCTCTGCAGACCTGAGCCTGTCCTCTTTCTCTTCTTCTCCCTCTTCCGTCCCTCTTTGCCTGCCTCCTTCTATGCACCCTCAAGCTCAGGGCCATGGTAATGATGGCACAGGTGCTGGATCATCCTAGATTAAATTCTCCTGTAGCCCAGCGGCTGCAGGAAGTCTGGAGCTACAATCTTAGTTGGGCATTTTTTGGGAAAAAAGATGAGAAGGAAAACAAAAGCTTCTTGAATGGAACCTTAAAGCAAAGGAGCATCTACAGGGTTCAGCCTTCTGACGTTAAAGAGCTTACAACCTCAGCAACATTTGGCTCTCCCCCAGGACTGCCCACACTGATCTGGGGATCCTTTGGTTTAAAAAATATATAAAGGTCACAGTTACAGTTATTTTCGTCTAGAAAACCAGCCTTGGTTCCACCACTGATAACAGTGTATCTCTCTCTGTGTGCCTCTTCTGCGTGTTCATGGGTCAGGTTAATATTTCTTCTCAATTCCAGATTTCTAATTCAACCGAACCCTTCAATTCAGCAAATCTTGAATGCAGCCCTGTGATGTGCCATGGCTTTTCTAGATGCTAGGGTTACCAAGATAAATTTGACACATCCTTTCCTTTAAGGAGTTTATAGTCTGAGGTCAGGGGGAAGAGATGAAAGGCATATTATAGACAGATCAAAACCCATAAATCATTGTGGAAATGTTACATGTATTAGGTTTGCAAAGTGCTATGGAAATGAGCAGCAGCCACAGAGCTTTCATAAAGAGGTGACATTTGAAATAAGATTTGAAAGATGATTTGGAGTTCCACTAGGGGAATGAAGGGAGAAGGGGGAGGTGGTTCCTGTGGAAGGAAGAGAGAGTGTGATAACCCAGCTTGCCTAGATGTTGTGGGCTTATGGGAGGAAAACATAGGAAGTGTTGACTAGAGCACAGTTATAAAGATCCTGGAAGGTTTTATGATGGAAGTTGAAATTTATTTAATCATACTCAGTTGGGGAGCTGTCAAAGGGGAGTCTATTCACTTATTTTCTCTTTGTTTTTAAATTAAAGTCCAAGGGGGGGGGATGAAAATCCCTCATAAATTACTCTATTTTCAAGTCAACTGTTTTTTTCTTTTTATGGTCCCTTCCTGGCTTCACCCAAATGCTCCTTTGCTTTTCACAAAATAGTCATATCTCTCTATTTTTTCATCCTTTAAACACTTATTTTCACGTTGCTACTTGATCTTTATAATTTTCATTTTTAATGGTTGCATAATAGTTCATCAACTGTTGTGTCATAATTTACATAAAGCAGCATGATAGTGAAAAGAACCAAGGGTTTTGGAATCAGGCAGACCTGGTTCAAATCCTGACTCTGAGATTAACTGTCCATATGATCTTGGATAAGATAGTTAATCACTCTGAACTTGAGTTCGCTCATTTATAAAATGAGCTGATCATATACCTACCTTACAGGGCTACTGTCAAATGGGGTGAATTGTGATTATGGCCTATAGAAGGGACTTGCTCCACAAATGGGAGCCACCCGTTCATCACTTTGTGCTGTTTCAGTGACCTTGACATTCTAGAAAAAAGGCAGTGGGGAGGCTGAGAAGCTGGGGAAAAACCAGAGCCAGAAAGCTGGTTTGAGAGCTCTAGACCTGTACAGTACACTCGCCACTGGCGCCTAAAATGTGGCTAGTCTGCGTCAGGATATGTAGTAAATATAAAATACACACCACATTTAGAAGACTTAGTATAAAACAAAGATCTCATTAATTTTATTGTAACTACATGCAAAATGATCATTTTGGATATATCATGTTAAAATATTATTCAAATTACCTTCATCTATTTTTTCACATAGTTACTAGAAAATTTAAAATTACACATGTGGCTGGAATGCCATTTCTATCGTACACTACTGCTCATGCCAGAGTTAGAGTCTATATGACTGATCAGACACTGGAGTAGAAATTCGGGGAGTGACAGGAGGCAAGAGGAGCCCAAGATTGGGCAGCTGAGTGGGTGGCGAATTTCTCATGGCTTTAGGGGAGACAAGGGAAGAGTAGATGAGTTTGAGTATGTGTTAGTATGGGCAGGTCATTCATGGTGTCCTGCAAGTCGTGACACAAGAGGCAAGGATTAAGTCTAGACTATAGTTACGGTCCCTGCTTTCCTCACAAGTTGGCCATTCCAGCTACTGCCATATCCTGTACAGCATGTTAGGGGTGCTCCTGCCCACCCCCTGTATGCTCATGGTCCACGTGACTGGCCTGCGCTTATGCCCATGTTCAGAACCTACTTGATGCCAAGGGCCTTCTGGAGTGGAAGATGACTGCCCCGCATGCTCGTCACATGCAGCTGCTCTGTGATGCTCCCAGACCAGCTACCATGGAGCTCCAGGTATCCCCACTCTCTCCTTTGTGGAGCTCCCCTCTGTAACATGTGCATCATGCTGGGTCACAATCGCTTGAAGCAGAACTATATGGAAAGAATAAGTCGTGTGGAGGAAGGCTCCTCCTGCCAGGAGGCTGAGTGCTGTCACAGTCTTGCTCGTGTGCCTTCACCTGCTCTGGCTTCGCTGAGATTCCAGTGTCATCAGGGAGCGGCGACTGAGAACTCAGGAGCTGAGGCTGGCTTCTGGATAGCATGTCAGATAACCACACGCTCCATAAGTTTTAGAACAGGAAAATGAAATTGTGCCCTGTTCTTGAAATTTCCAGCATACCATTCCCTATAGGATGGTTAGGATCTAGGGCTTTGGGTTGAGCTAGGAAATGACATATTTAAGGTGCATCTTACTTGGGGGTAACAGCTAGGAATGTAGTTTGGAGGGCCAAAAACAATCAACGTGCACCAGGATCTGCCTTGGTTTTAGCAGTTGCATCTGGCTTAGCCTACTTGACTTTGGTACTGAGGAGGGGAATAACAAAAGACCCTGTGAGATATTCCCATCTCTAGGGCAGTTGCTGCATCTGTGGTGGATGCCTTTTTCACCCATCCCCATCCTGATTATGGTCGTCAGGTAAAGAGTTTCCAGTTCTTTGTCAGCAGTAGTAAAACTCTAGCATGTAAGGTCAGATAATTAAGTTTGTGAACTCATCCTAGAAAAAGAGCTGCATACCTCATTGCTGAATATCACTATGTCACCAGATGGCTAAGGGGAGTATTTCTAAGGTGACCATAGTGATATTCACAGTGAGATGTGTAGCGCTTTTTCTAAGATGAGTTCATGAACTTAATTGTCAGATCTAGTATTTTCATTGATGCAGAAACCATTTATTGAGCACTCTGCTGTGCCAAATACTATAGGATTAAAGTTTCAATTATAGGAGATTCTATTAAAGTATTACAGTTTTTCTTTGCTTTTATTTTCTATCTTGATTTAAATTTGTGGGTTTTTTTTTATAGTCACACAACAAATAGCTTTATGTTTTACCTTTATTTTCTATCTTGATTTAAATTTGTGGGTTTTTTTTTTATAGTCACAGAACAAATAGCCTTATGTTTTACAACTTCTGAACCTGATTATTCTTAGAGGAATTCTATCATATTTTGGTTATGAATTTTATTTTTTCTTCAAAGTTGAGAGAAATGTACTTTGTTCTCTTTCTGTTCCTTACCCCTATCCCCTTTCTCTTTTGGGCTCTAAGGAAAGACGGCCTCTGACCTCGGGAAGCCTTAAGTCTCACTTCCAGTAGGTACACACTTGTGACCAGGCCCGGGCTTCTGGACGGCCCATACCCTCAATGCAGAGAGACCCTCTGTGCCCTTAGTTTGGCTGTGGCAGACTACACTGTCACCTCCTCCTCAGCACCAAACCAACCAGAGCAGAAGGGGGCCAGACTTGGCAGGCTATTGGTCTTCTACCCCTGCCGGGATTTATTTTTGAAGAGGTTTTATCCCAGGGCCACCTGTGACTTTATAAGGCAAATGGAAAGCTGGGAATTGGTACAGGCCTGACACCTGGGGCAGTAGGTGTCTCTGGCTGTAATGACCTTACATTGGCTGGGATTGAGACGTATGCAGCAAATTAGGGTAGGCCCCCCTGGAACTGGAGCAGGGTAGGAATTCAGGGGAGAGGGTGTCAGAAATAACTAGGCATAGTTGGCTGAAGAAGCATGAAAGTTTCTGCTCCCAAAGGTTCTGATGGGTGAGTGTTCTTCCAGAAGCCATACCTCCCCACCTACACTCTGCTACACACGTGCACAAACCAAGCCTGTGCACATGTGCACGCACAGCATCGTGTGGATGCGGTACCCTCACTCCCTCTGCTCTTCTGGGAGTTCCTGCTTCCCACTTCTCCCTGCCCCATCTCCACAGGCCCCCTTAGCACCATGATCATGTCCTCATTCCTAACCCCAAAGTCCAGCCTTTCCAACATGATCATGTCCTCACTCCTAACCCCAAAGTCCAGCCTTTCCATCAGCCCGGCCTCTCCAGATTAGAGCTCTCTGGGGATCAGGTCTTTTTCAAAGAAGAAAGAAAGAAAAAGGGAGGAAAACCAGAAAGAAAGTGAGAAACAGAAGAATGGAACTGGACCGAAGGGGCAGTGGTGCCTTGAGCTATCTCACTGCATTACAATGAATATGGACTCTATTAAGGTCCGTTCTGCCTGTTAGTGTCTCCCAGGGCAACACAGCCCCATATGGCAGGCATGCAGCAGATTAGGGTAGGCCCCCAGGCCGCATTGAGGGCCAGGGGCTTGACTGGCAGTTGGGCCCCCTCCTTGCCCCCCTACTCCTCACACTTGACACTGCCTGTGTTTATCTAAAGCAAAGAAGGCGGGGGGGGGCGGCGGGGGGGGATTTGGAAGATTTTTGTCCAGCTGCAAGAGAAGGGAGAGGAGGCTAGAGGCAGAGTGAGGAGAGGGAGGTTGAGGGGAAAGAAATGGGAGAGGCGAGGAGGGAAGGCTCATAAATATTCAGGAGGAGCTCTGAATGGAGGGAGAGAAATAAAGCAGATGGAATTCGTGTTAAAGAACAGCACAATCACCCTGTTTTGAGCCCTCCAAAAACCAAAAAAAAAAAGAAAAGGGAACAGCCTTCTAGGAGGGTAGGAGCTGCGTTTATCCAATTAGCAGGGTTGTCAAATTGAATTTATATGGAATCGGGGTGGGGGAATTGAGAAGGGAGTGTAGAAGAAAGGAAGTGGTTTTCCTTTTCTTTTTCCAGTTTAGCAATAAAGTCCCTGCCCCATGGATAGATCTGTAGTTTTTTAAAAAAAATCTCTTTAGAGAAATGAGGTCATTTTGGGGAAGGGAGTGTGACAAAAAAAAAAAAGAAAAACTCTCCAATAACTTTTTCCCTTCAGTGTTGGAGGTGGGAGATGATTAGATTTCTTTTGCTGACAGTTCATTGAGATAAATCATGAGATAAGACCTCTCCTGCACTCACCGGGCTGAGGTGCTTCCCTGGGATTGGGTGGGGGTTTCCCCCCAGAGGGAAGGTAATGTTCCTCTCTGGTTCACTAGTTTTGATGATGAGAATGTCCCACCTGCCCGAGTGAAAACAGGCTGTGTTGCTTGGCAGCTTGTTATACATTTTGGGTTCAGTGAAAAGAACCTAGGTTTTGACAGTCACCCCCCAAAAGGCCAGTTGATTATATTCTGTGGCTCAGAAACCATCACTAACTCTGCTCTGTGGTGTTAATTTCACACTTTCTGCCCTGGACTTCCATAGCAGGATTCAGACTCAATTTTCTACCTGTTCTCTCTTCATTCTTCTAGTTTAGTCTCCAAAGTGGGTAAAAGCAGGCTCCGAAGGGGGAAATAAGCAATACCATTAAGGCATTGGAAGAAAACAGATTTTCTTAATGTTTACTTCTATCTAAAAAATGAATTCAGCTTTGCTAATCTGTAATATAGCAGTTGGCAACAGTGCCTTTAGTCAATATATTGGATTTCGTTGTCAAAACAGTATCCAAGGGGTCTCCCTGTGTAGACAGCTTGACAGTGGGGATCTTGCTCTCTCCTTCATTCACTCCCCATTTTTCCTGTTCTCTGCTAAGTGGATTTACAGATTATATTATGTACTTTAACAATATTAACTCTCACAAAAGGACAAGTGGCTTAAAGAAATTGCTGTAAAGAAATGGAGTTGGAGAGAATGCTGATAATCCAAGTACCACAAACAGGAAGAAAACAGCAGAGCTCACCCTTTTTAAGCCACTTTAGGAAGTAAAATCAATGATAATGGGATAAACATCTCATGAGAAGTCAACAAAATCATTAACATCGAAGTGTAGACTATTTGAAAGAGATTATATCCGTATCATTCACAATGATCCTAATCCTAAATAAGCATTCTGCCTAAGGTATTAGCTAATGATGTTATAAAACAATCATGGTTAAGGAGTCATTAAAAAATGGCTGCACTTTCACCAACTCTTTTTAAAGTTTTTGTTTTGCAGTACGTGCATTTAATTTGTACCTAAGCAAAGAAATGCAGTTGTTTTGTGCAACAAGGCCTTATTTTTCTTCTAATGTTGTGTCCTGAGCTGTTTGCTCCCATCTTGTAGCTATGCTGTCTGAACCAGGTGATGTGACCACCAGACTGGAGAGGGAGAGATGGAAGCAGCTTTCTACCTCTGAAAAACCACCATGTGATACAGCAGTGACACAGGGCAGTTCCCTTACACTGCACTGGCCAGCAGTAGTCACGTGACCCTAAGCTCACGTGAAGGAGGCTCGGAAGTGAAGTGGAACGTATGGGTGTTCTGTGGGTCTTAGTGGGCTTACATGCCAAATTTTGTTTTGAGCTTCTGAGGACTAAATCTATCTCGTAGTGTTCATAGTGCCTCATAGGCTGTCTTCCGGGTGGTAGAATCCAATAATATTTTTTTCCAATAATATTAATAATTGTAAAATCACAGTCCATGTAGTTTGTTAACAGAAGACTCATTCCCAAAATTTGCATTAGAAATATATTTAGAGGCTGGCTAGAGCATGGCTCATACTTAAGAACATCAAACCATTGTTATTCTCCCCATTTGACGTCAGAGTGGTCTGAGAAGAGGTTCCAGATATTAGTCAAAGAAGGTGCTGTCCAATGTGATAACCACTACCCCTTTATGACAATTTACATTAAAATTAAAGAAAACTAAAAATTCAGTTCCTCAGTCACATCAGCCAAGGATTGAATAGTCTTAAGTACATTTTGGACAGTGCAAGT
Source organism: Nycticebus coucang (assembly GCF_027406575.1). Taxonomy (NCBI): domain Eukaryota; kingdom Metazoa; phylum Chordata; class Mammalia; order Primates; family Lorisidae; genus Nycticebus; species Nycticebus coucang. Next base: position 62,342,043 of record NC_069795.1, read on the forward strand.
ATAGAATATTCCCATCATTGCAGAAAGGGGTTTGAGTGAAGAACAGTGAGAGATTGTTCTAGATTAGGATGTAGATGAAGAAAGGATGAACGTGATCACACAGAAAGTCACTGCCACAGATAACAAATGATCCTGGTAATGTTATTTTATGCGTAATGAAGTAAATTCAAGCACATTCTACAATTAGTTCTAAAACCATTGCTAAGCGGTTGGTTAATATGGTTCTAGAAACAAATTTCTGGGAGGTAGTGCAGGGGATGAGAAAAGCACCCAACAGGGACTGAGAAGACCTGACTTGTGGCCTTAACTTCCCTTCCTCATTAGCTGGGAGCCTTTTGCAAACCACTCAGACTCGCTCAGCCTCCAAACACATCATTTATAACAGTCCAAACATTAGGCAAGCAATTTTTTTAATTTTCTTTAATGTCCATCCTGATTTTAAAATGTTTCCTCTTAATTAGCTCTGTGGGTAAAGTACAACTTTTATAGTAAGAATGGCCTCTGCTCTTTGCATATATTTTAAGGTATACATCATGATGTTTGATAACCTCTCTTAATTCTCTTTAAAACTATCTAAACTCACATACTCATTTCCCCAGTATTTCCCTGATGCCACTCCTGTGTGCAGGAGTACACCTCTACCCCCCCTTTTTGAGATAGGAGCTGCACTCTAGGCACTTGGCATCACATTCTAGGAGCAAAAGGCTCTGCCTTCCAAGATAGTTGGGAAAGGTGAATCTTACTTTTTAAAACTGGGAACATACCAAAAGTATGTAACTGGAGCAGCAATTTTTTTTCCATGTAGCTGGTCCCTCTCAACTACTGGAACAAAAGACTCAGTCACAGCTTAGTCTTGCCACTAGAAGAATGCTTTTAAGAAACTCTTTTTAAGCTGTCTGCTAGATCACACTCTCCTATTCAGTGCACCTTTGTTACTGGTCTTAGGACATCCAAAGGGCATGTGTTGTGTTTTGGGTCATAGCGGCTTCCATTTCTGAGCCAGTTGCTGTGGCGTGGGTGTCCAGGGGATGAGACGTTGTGTGGTTTTTTCTCATTCTTGGTCCAGTTAGTCAGCCAACCCTCTTGGGATGAGGTGGAGCTGCCCCCCTCCTGACGATGATGAACTATCAGTTGTTTGTAATTTTCTCAAAAAATAAATACTCCGAGGCTACAGTTTCTCATGATTGGTCTTAACCCCACAAGTGTGTTTTGTTGTTGTTTTTGGAAAGTTTCAAAAACATCTGTTTGAGGAGATTATTTCAGTGGAGAACAGGAATGTCAGCAGTTAAACTTTGCAGACACATTTTCTCTCCTTTTTCTTGTCCAAATAACCCTTGAAAATGGCCTCAGGGAGGCATTCGTAGCAAAAATCCATTTTCCTTCTCTCTGCTTTTGATTTTTTTTCTTGATTTCTCCTCTTTCTGAGAAAATGCATAAGAAAATAAGAAGGATCTAGACATACTTTGTATCGCAAAGAAAAATAACAGGCCTCTCATTGCTTTCACCCAACTTTGCAGTTGTACCTGGTTCATTTCACCTGGGACAAAGTTACACTGCATTTAGTTTCAGCCTTTTTTGCCCTAACATTAGAGCAAAATTCTCTGGTACTTGAATCTTTAGGATTATCTTTTAGATCAAATTTACTAGGTAACTTGGTCCAAAAAGTGAATCCAATAAGATGCATCATACCTCCAGTGACACCCCCCATCCAGGCATCTGCTTTTACATGAGTAGATCTCAGGCATCCTGTTTGGGAACCATTAAAGCGGTACTTGCTTACAACTAACTCTGTGGTAGGGATTAACGGGTTAACTTCTTTCTCCTTCTCTGAATACCTATATTTTCTCACCCCCTCTCATTCCCCAAATACATTCTATTCTCCTGTTGCTTTTAAAAACAGGCTGGTGGCTGGCAGCAGCAGTGGGATCTGTTTCCATTTTGAACCTTATAAATTACTAAGGGTGCAGAAGTAGCAGGAATTGTTTGGTTGGGCCTTGTTACGCAGGAGGGGGTCTGGGCTGAATTTCCTCAGTAAAACCTTTGTCAATTTTACAACCCAAACACCTCTGCAGAGCCCTGTAGTCAGAGGAAATAGCCCCCCATCCCTCTTTGCTTGTTCTCTTTTTGTATTTATTACTTTGTGTTCATTTGGTCTCCCTCTCTCCCTTCCTTAACTTTCTTGCCTGCCTGCTTTGAGGCATGCAAGAAACACAGCTATCTCCTTGTTTTTTATTTTTTTATTTTATTTTATTTTTTTGAGACAGAGTCTCACTGTGTTACCCTCTGTAGAGTGCAGTGGCATGACAGCGCACAGCAACCTCAAACTCCTGGGTTTAAGCCATTCTCTTGCCTTAGCCTCCCTAGTAGCTGGGGCTATTATAGGCCGCCACAGGGCCTGGCTATTTTTAGAGACAAGGTCTCGCTCTTGCTCAGGCTGGTCTTAAACCCATGAGCTCAGGCAATCCTCCCACCTAAGCCTCCCATTGTGCTAGGATTACAGGAGTGAGCCACCACACCCAGAGGTAGCAATCTCCTTAAGGAGCTGAAGAAAATGGGGTATGCCATTAACAAGCTAGTTCCCTAAAAATCCCATAACTTGGAACTCCTACAGTGTCCTATATAAATATATTACCTCACTGGGAAAAGGTAGCTTAGAGAATTAAAACAAGTATCTGGAAAATTGAGAGGATACCAAAAGCTCTTTCTTTGGTACTTTCTTCGTGTATCCAAAAACTTTTGTTATGATCCACATCTAAACTTTTCTTCCAGAAATCATTGTTAAAATTCCTCACTGTTCTATATCACCCTTATTCCAGTGCTGTTTGCTGAACACCCACTGAGTACAGAGCCCTTATAGAAAAAAAGGGAAATGGCTACTGTATGGTTAAAAGCACATAGTTTTGGAATCAGCCCAAACCCAAAACCCTGGGTTTCAGTCCAGACCTATAGTTAGATGACTGGGCGAGTTACTTGACCTCTGGAACTCAGGTGCCTCACCTGTGAAATGGGGATGTTATCCCCCACTTTGCAGGGTTGATGTGAAGATTAATGGAGACACTTTGTGCAAAGAGCTGAGCAGGTACCTGAGCAGTATCAGGCATAGCCTCCTTACCTCATTTTTCTCTCCTGTACTCACTTCCTTTGCAGTCTCTCAGACTGCACTTTGGTAACAAGATGGACCTCGGATTTACTGGGTTGTTTGAAAAGGAGCAAAAGCTCTGTCTACACCAACAGGAAATGATTTTAACTTGCCAGGAGAGAACTTCTGAAAGTTTCTTTAAAACTTTTCTTTCACATGCATTTTATAAAATATCCCCTTGTCCTTCCCCAGAGCAGTTAAGGAGTCCTGTAAGTCCTCTGATGTCAAAGTTGTGAAGCAAAGAGAGGAAATAAAAATCACGGGGAAAGAACTCTTTTTTGGTAAACATTTCTGCATCAGTGGGGGGGCCTGGCATCCTAAATCTGACTTAGAGAGGTGCTGACTAGCAGAGCAGATATGGGCCTCTTCCCTTCCTCTGCCAGGCAGAGAGCCAAAGGGCCACAGAACCTGGGGGAAGGGAGAGGGTTTAGGCAAAGGTCAAACACTTACTAGCCCAGAGCAAGAGTCCCCTGTGTCAGGAGTATTAGAGATTGAAAAGCCCAAGACTGTCTCTTTAGAACAGACTGTGCAGGCAGCCAGAGCTCCAGGGACTGGAGAATACAACACATCTCTCAGATGAGAAACTTAACTACTTCTCTGATTTTTCAGTGGTGACTATGAATGTTCAAAAGAGTCTCTGGTTAAATTAATCTTCCCCATGGTTATTAACAGGTCTAGAAGAATTAACATTGTTGAATGTACATCACACTCCTGGAAATATATTATTAATATTGCCAGCATGGTCTGTTGTCCAGATCATTGGAATGCTGTTTTAACTGTTATCCGAATGCATGCTAATGCCTCCCTCCCTAACAAGGGAGACACTTCCTTCCTTACTTGCTAAGGTTCTGCAATCCCATGGGTGAAACACATAGAAGCAAAATCTTGGTTATGCCAGAAGATTGTGTGTGTGTGTATGTTAGAAGGTACACTTGCCTGTGTGATGTTGATTAGTCTTTTAAGGAACACCGCTAAAGGGAGGCAAAAGAAATAATGCTGTGGAAGGGGAGAAGCTTACAATCTAGGTGCATGTTAAGACAGTGGCTGATCACTGAGATGTGCCCGCAGGAGGCTGGTAGTACTGTGTGGTCTGAAGCCCCAGAGGAATGTTGCATCTGGCTAGAGATGCAACCTGAGCAGTTCTGTAGAGAAGGAAAAGTCCAGAATGCCAGCACCAGGAGCAGAGAGACGTGGAAGGTGCAAGTGAAGCCGACACAAGACTGAGTGTCCTGAGAAAGTGAGGGGCATTGGCTGACATGGGACTTTTGGCTGTGTTCATGGTTGGGGGAGTTGAGATTGCAGATAAGCTGAGAAGAGTATGTTGATTTCGCAAATAAGAGGGGGTTCACAGGGAGATGGCTGTAGAACTGAAGTGAGGAAATCAATGCAAGAGAGCTTTCATGAGCCACTGAGACTTTAGGATTCATTTTGAGTAGTAGCATCTTCCGCAAGGCGCATTTAGTAGACGTTACAGGTATGACAGTGCTGTCCCACAGGAGTCTGCAGTAGCCACGTGGCAGGCTACGTGCTGTGGGCATCTGTGTTCCCTAATGGTGAGAGAGTAAGTTCATCTGTGAAAGTCTGCTGGATGTTCACTGCCCTGTGCCCTGGGCGTAGGTCCCAGCTTCTCTCTATCCTGCCCTCCCCTGTCCTTGGTGCTGTTGGCCCATGGGGCATGATTCTGTCATTCTTGCCATAATAGAATCGCCTTCTGGCTCAAGGGAAAGAGCTCAAGGAGCCAACTTAGGAGAAGTTTCTTTTAGATGAGAAATGGCCTGAAAGTGTCCTTTAGATCTTCCAGCAGCTCGAGTAGGTCTCTACTCTGAATGTTGCTGGCAGGGAGTGTGGGACAAAGCTGGGTCCTGTGGCTCCCACAGGGGCATCCCAGGCACCCTCCCCATGGTTATTTCTCTCCCTTTCTCTCTCAGAACAGAGTGTTGCAGGGGACTGCGGTGTGGTGTCTCTGTGTGATCCCGGCAGCTTATGGGACATTGGCTTTGGACCCTCTGTGACACACCATGCTGCGTGGGATGATGAGGATGTGGAGAGGAAGGCAGCCTGACATCCCCCTGGCTTGCCTCCTCTTAGCCACCGCAGGCTGCTTTGCTGACTTGAGTGAGTGTTTTCCTTCCCTTTCTCAGCCCACCCCTCTGGGAAGAACACTTGGCCCCCACCGTCAAATGGAAAGGTTAATAAGCATTCTGCCCCAAATCTGTGAAAAGGCCTTCCTCTTCCTAGATTCCATGAATACTTCATTCCCCCTGGCTTTCAGGGACATACGAATACAAGATGAGAAGTGATCACAGCAACATCATATTGGTTATATTTTGGTATTTTACGCATTCCAAAGATATATAGGAGGAGGAGAAAAAGTAGTAATAATAGTAGTAGGCTTGGCGCCTGTGGCTCAAGCGGCTAAGGCGCCAGCCACATACACCTGAGCTGGTGGGTTCGAATCCAGCCTGGGCCCGCCAAACAACAATGATAGCTGTAACCAAAATATAGCCGGGTGTTGGTGGCAGATGCCTGTAATCCTAGCTACTTGGCAGGCAGAGGCAAGAGAATCGCTTGAGCCCAGAAGTTGGAGGTTGCTGTGAGCTATGATGCTACAGCACTCTACCCAGGGTAACAGCTTGAGGCTCTGTCTCAAAAAAAAAAAAAAATAATAATAATAGTAGCAGCCATTTATTGTGCTTCTGTCATATGAGGTCATGGTGCACAATTTACATGCATCATCTGTAAACCTTACAAAACCCCTGAGACAAGTGTCAGCCTCATTTACAGATAAGGAACTGAGACTTTAAAAGGCAGAGTCACATGGCTCAGCTGTAGTGGCACTGGGATCAGACCCAGGTCTGCCCAACTCCAAAGCTCAAGCCCTTGTCTTTCCAGCACACTGCCACTCCAAATCTGTCTGGGGACAAAGACAGGTTGGGAAAAGAGTTCAGATCAGCTGCTCTGGTGCCCCACTCTGGAAGACTGCCTGAGCACTAAGCTTCTGAAAAGGTGATGTTGTTGGTTTCTCGGGGGCACCCTTTCATTGCTGCTTTTCTTGTTCTTCCTCCAGATGAGGTCCCTCAGGTCACTGTTCAGCCTGCGTCCACTGTCCAGAAGCTTGGAGGAACTGTGATCTTGGGCTGTGTGGTGGAACCCCCGCGGATGAACATAACCTGGCGTCTGAATGGAAAGGAACTGAATGGCTCAGATGATACCCTGGGCATCCTCATCACCCATGGGACCCTAGTCATCACCGCCCTGAGCAACCACACTGTCGGACGCTACCAGTGTGTGGCCCGGATGACTGCAGGGGCTGTGGCCAGCGTGCCAGCCCCTGTGACACTAGCCAGTGAGTCTGCACCTGTGTCTCTGCCATGGTGCAGTCCCTCCTCCTCTCTCTCCTTCTCCCCCCACCATTCATACGCTCTCCACTAGCCTCTCCATAAAAGGGACCTTTTGCTGAAATTTTAAATCAGAGAATGGTAGCTGCCTAGTGATCCCCAGTGACAGGGGCCCCTATGCCCCTGGGAAGCTTCTGTCTGAGAGGGACTGTGTCTGGAAATGTGTCTGAACAGAGGGAAATTAGTGTTCTTGACATGATTGAACTGTTTCTGTGGGCCTCAGAGCTGGGCTATCCCGTGCCTTTCTTCTCGGTTATCCTTGTGGCTTTGGGTACAGTGTGCCAACGGCTCAGTCAGTCTCCTTGTTCCATTGTCAGAGCAATTATAGTCAGAGCTTTGGCTGGGGTAATGCATAGTCTGAACAGAGGCTGCCCATCCCAGATTTGGGCTCCCGTGTCTCTGTGAGGAGCAAACATACTCCAGAGGCCTGGAATATAACTACTAGAACCTGACAAAAAGGGAAACTGCAACAGAAAGATAAAGGGAAAAAGGAAAGAGAAGTAAGGAAGATATCAGGTGACAATTTGGTCAAAGGACAGTGCCATACTACTTTTTTTTTTTTTTTTTTTTTTTCTGAGACAGAGTTGAGACTCTGGGGAGAGTGCCATGGCATCATCATAGCTCATAGCAGCCTCAAACTCTTCAAGCGATCCTCCTACCTCAGCCTCCCCAAGTAGCTGGGACCACAGGTGTCCACATGACACTTGGCTAGTTTTTTTTTTTTTTTTTTTTCCCTATTTTTAGTAGAGATGGGGTCTCATTGTTGCTTAGAGTGGTCTCAAACACCTCAGCTCAAGCAATCTACCTGCCTCAGCCTCCCAGAGGGCTAGGATTACAGGCATGAGCCACTCTATCTGGACTACCATTTGTTTTTAGTTCTGCCAGTCTTTTTGTATATGTTGTTGGCCTCAGATAGTTTATTAAAATTATTACAACTGTAGACATTCTATTTATGATGTAGAATCAGTGTGATCTCTAATCTCTATTTTCTCTGATTATTATTACTGCAGAGAATGTAGGTCCTCAAGCCAACATATGGAAACTAGGGCCCAAATGGCTTCCAAGGTCCCTCCCAACTGAATAATTCCAGTGAATTCCATTTTCATGCACTTCCTGCCAGATTGTTCCCCTGACTATTGTTATTTCTTTTATGCTTGTGAAAGTGAGGCATAGTTTTTACAAAATTACTTAGGTAGTTTATATTGTAAAGACCCACCAGAAAAAAGCAAGGGCCGAGAAGAGCTGGAAGAGGAACTTGTCCAAGACAGGTGTGCCTGATTGTCACCATGTTCTACCCTACTAAGCCCCTTTATAGGTGGGCAGGTGGATGTGGGGAATTACACACATTGCCTGTATGTGACTACCACTTGGGACCCATGATACATGCAGGAATGTGAGACTTGACTGAAGGCAGCCTGACACCCATTCTCATGTGTTGAGCCTATAACCAGATAAGTTAAAGAATTGCCACCAACTTGGCCCCTTTCCTGGATCCTCAAGTGTGAAATATCGGGAAACTTGTAGAGACTTTCACAGAATTTACCTTAAACTTTGACATTTCTAGGGCCTGTTCCCTCATAACTTAGCAGTGCCCCCTCATCCCTGATAGCCTTACTTGGGCTTCTGCACCACCATCTTCATCACCCTCAGGGATGATGTGGTTCTAGGAGGTTGGTGTTAACTGCATCATGGGTCATACCTAAAGACAGCAAACTTCTGAAATGCCCCTCTGTCCAAGTCAATAGGGGCCCTGGGGTGAGTGAGGTGTGAGTCCTGAGAGGAGAGTGGGAGAGACAGGGGAGTAGAAAAGCAAGGGAGAAAGGTCCACTCCCCACCCTCAGGTCCCCAGATCTCTGGAGAAGCATCACTCTGTGGGAGAGTGGAACGGAGGCTGCCAGCAGAATTCCTCTTTCCCTGGGAAACAGTCCAGCAGCCCTGCCCTTTCCTCAGAAAGAAGGTAGAGTGTGTCCTCAGCTGCCTCCTCAGGGGCCAGGCTGACTCTGGGTGACATCTTGGAGCACTGTACGGTGGGAGCCACCCTCGTTTGTGGCAGAAGGAGTCCCCATGGAGTCTGGGTGCTGAGCAGCAAGGGAGGCAGGCCCTGGGCAGCCAGCTGGGCTCTCCCCTCCAGTTGTGCTTATGTGTGGGGAGGCCACTGGAAGGCCTGAGTGAGGAGGGTGGAAGGTGGGACCAGTCACAGAAGCCCTTCCTACCATTGTGAACTGACTACCTCTACTTTAATATTTTTAAATTATAATTATAATTGCATGTAGAAAGGTTAGAACATACAGAAATGTACCTCCTAGGCCTGTCATCTTCCTACAACCACCCTTATCTATGAGAGTATGCCTTTCTAGTCTTTCTGCAGACCCACAGTTGTGCACTATTGTAATGATGTACAGTACTTTTTTCTCCCTTTGACATTGTAGGAGAAGCATTCTCTATTGGCCATATGACCATAATTTACTTTTTATTTCTATTGACCATTAAATACCTACAGCAAAGTATACAAAGTATACCAGTCTTAAATGAATAGTGGTGCATTTTTTTCATATGTGTGCACCGTGTACCCGTACCTCTGGCACGTTTCCTCCTGCCCTTTCTTCGCTAATCCATCCTCCCAGTCCCCACCAGTGGTTATGATCAGTTACTAACAGTCCTATAATGTCCCCATTCCACCATAATGTAGTGAACCCTTTTCCTATTGCTGGACAGTTAGGGTCCTTCCAGTTTTCATTATTGCAAATTAGGTGTGCCATTTAGCAATATTTGCACCCTTGAAGGGTGCAAACACTTCTCATCTAGGAGGGAGATATTTTTTTTTATTTTTTATTTTTTTGTAGAGACGGAGTCTCACTTTATGGCCCTCGGTAGAGTGCCGTGGCGTCACACAGCTCACAGCAACCTCCAACTCCTGGGCTTAGGCGATTCTCCTGCCTCAGCCTCCCGAGTAGCTGGGACTACAGGCGCCCGCCACAACGCCCGGCTATTTTTTTGTTGCAGTGTGGCCGGGGCTGGGTTTGAACCCGCTACCCTCGCCATATGGGGCTGGCGCCCTGCTCACTGACCTACAGGCGCTGCCCAGGAGGGAGATTTTTTAAAAAATTTATTTATAAATATGAAACGCTTCACGAATTTGTGTGTCATCCTTGCACAGGGGCCATGCTAATCTTCTCTGTATCATTCAAATTTTAATTATATTTTAGTATTTTAAAATTAAAAAAAATTTTTTTTTTATTCTTAAATCATAGCTATGTATATTAGTGCAATCAAGGGGTACAATGTACTGGTTTCATTTACAATCTGAAATATTCTCATCAAACTGTTCAACGTAGCCTTCATGGCATTTTCTTAGTTACTGTATGTAGACATTTGTATTCTGCCTTTAGTTAAGTTTTGCCTGTACCCATTCTAAGATGCACCATAGGTGTGGCCCCACCCATTACCCTCCCTCCATCCTAACCTCCCCCCTCCCTTTCCCTTCCTTGGCGCTTTCCTCATAGTCTTGTGCTATAGTTGGGTTATAGCCTTCATGTGAAAGTTATAATTTAGCTTCATAGTAGGGCTGAGTACATTGGATACTTTTCTTCCATTCCTGAGATACTTTGCTAAGAAGAATATGTTCTAGCTCCATCCATGTAAACATGAAAGAGGTAAAGTCTCCATCTTTCTTTTTTTTTCTTTTTTTTATTGTTGGGGATTCATTGAGGGTACAATAAGCCAGGTTAAACTGACTGCAATTGTTAGGTAAAGTCCCTCTTGCAATCATGTCTTGCCCCCATAAAGTGTGACACACACCAAGGCCCCACCCACCTCCCTCCTTCCCTCTTTCTGTTCCCCCCCATAACCATAATTGTCATTAATTGTCCTCATATCAAAATTGAGTACATAGGATTCATGCTTCTCCATTCTTGTGATGCTTTACTAAGAATAATGTCTTCCACGTCCATCCAGGTTAATACGAAGGATGTAAAGTCTCCATTTTTTTTAATAGCTGAATAGTATTCTATGGTATACATATACCACAGCTTGTTAATCCATTCCTGGGTTGGTGGGCATTTAGGCTGTTTCCACATTTTGGCGATTGTAAATTGAGCTGCAATAAACAGTCTAGTACAAGTGTCCTTATGATAAAAGGATTTCTTTCCATCTGGGTAGATGCCCAGTAATGGGATTGCAGGATCAAATGGGAGGTCTAGCTTGAGTGCTTTGAGGTTTCTCCATGCTTCCTTCCAGAAAGGTTGTACTAGTTTGCAGTCCCACCAGCAGTGTGAAAGTGTTCCCTTCTCTCCACATCCACGCCAGCATCTGCAGTTTAGAGATTTTGTGATGTGGGCCATTCTCACTGGGGTTAGATGATATCTCAGGGTTGTTTTGATTTGCATTTCTCTAATATATAGAGATGATGAACATTTTTTCATGTGTTTGTTAGCCATTCGTCTGTCATCTTTAGAGAAAGTTCTATTCATGTCTCTTGCCCATTGATATAAGGGATTGTTGGCTTTTTTCATGTGGATTAATTTGAGTTCTCTCTAGATCCTAGTTATCAAGCTTTTGTCTGATTGAAAATATGCAAATATCCTTTTCTATTGTGTAGGTTGTCTCTTTGCTTTGGTTATTATCTCCTTAGCTGTACAGAAGCTTTTCAGTTTAATGAAGTCCCATTTGTTTATTTTTGTTGTTGTTGCAATTGCCATGGCAGTCTTCTTCATGAAGTCTTTCCCCAGGCCAATATCTTCCAGTGTTTTTCCTATGCTTTCTTTAAGGATTTTTATTGTTTCATGCCTTAAGTTTAAGTCCTTTATCCATCTTGAATCAATTTTTGTGAGTGGGGAAAGGTGTGGGTCCAGTTTCAGTCTTTTACACGTAGACATCCAGTTCTCCCAACACCATTTATTGAATAGGGAGTCTTTCCCCCAAGGTATGTTCTTGTTTGGTTTATCAAAGATTAGGTGGTTCTAAAACGTTAGTTTCATTTCTTGGTTTTCAATTCGATTCCAAGTGTCTATGTCTCTGTTTTTGTGCCAGTACCATGCTGTCTTCAGCACTATGGCTTTGTAGTACAGACTAAGATCTGGTATGCTGATGCCCCCAGCTTTATTTTTGTTACAGAGAACTGCCTTAGCTATACAGGGTTTTTCCGGTTCCATACAAAACGCAGAATCATTTTTTCCAAATCTTGAAAGTACGATGTTGGTATTTTGATAGGAATGGCATTGAATAGGTAGATTGCTTTGGGAAGTATAGACATTTTAACAATGTTGATTCTTCCCATCCATGAGCATGGTATGTTCTTCCATTTGTTAATATCCTCTGCTATTTCCTTTCTGAGGATTTCATAGTTTTCTTTATAGAGGTCCTTCACCTCCTTCGTTAGGTCTATTCCTAGGTATTTCATTTTCTTTGAGACTATGGTGAAGGGAGTTGTGTCCTTAATTAGCTTCTCATCTTGACTGTTATTGGTGTACACAAAGGCTATTGACTTGTGGACATTGATTTTATATCCTGAAATCTTACTGTATTTTTTGATGACTTCTAGGAGTCTTGTGGTTGAGTCTTTGGGGTTCTCTAAGTATAAGATCATGTCGTCAGCAAAGAGGGAGAGTTTGACCTCCTCTGCTCCCATTTGGATTCCCTTTATTTCCTTGTCTTGCCTAATTGTATTGGCTAGAACTTCCAGCACTACGTTGAATAGTAAAGGTGACAGAGGACAACCTTGTCTGGTTCCAGTTCTAAGAGAAAAAGCTTTGAGTTTTACTCCATTCAGTAAAATATTGGCTGTGGGTTTGTCATAGATAAGCTTCAATCAGTTTTAGAAATGTGCCACCTATGCCTATACTCTTCAGTGTTCTAATTAGAAAAGGATGCTGGATTTTATCAACTGCTTTTTCTGCATCTATTGAGAGGATCATGTGATCTTTATTTTTGCCTCTGTTAATATGGTGGAAAACGTATATAGACTTGCGTATGTTAAACCAGCCTTGCATCCCTGGTATGAAGCCTACTTGATCATGATGAATGACTTTTTTGATGATAAGCTGTAATCTATTGGCTAGGATTTTGTTGAGAATTTTTGCGTCTATGTTCATGAGTGAGATTGGTCTGAAATTCTCCTTTTTGTTTGGGTCTTTTCCTGGTTTTGGTATCAGGGTGATGTTTGCTTCATAGAATGTGTTCGGGAAGATTCCTTCTTCCTCAATTTTTTGGAATAAATTCTGCAGTACAGGAATAAGCTCTTCCTTGAAGGTTTGATAGAATTCTGGAGTGAAGCCATCTGGACCAGGGCAGTTTTTGGTTGGAAGCTTTTTTATTGTTTCTTTGATCTCAGTGCTTGAAATTGGTCTGTTCAGGAGCTCTATTTCTTCCTGGCTGAGTCTAGGGAGAGGGTGTGATTCCAAATATTGATCCATTTCTTTCACATTGTCAAATTTCTGGGCATAGAGTTTCTGGTAGTATTCAGAGATGATCTCTTGTATCTCTGTGGGATCAGTTGTTATTTCCCCTTTATCATTTCTGATTGAGGTTACTAGAGATTTTACTTTTCTGTTCCTCGTTAGTCTGGCCAATGGTTTATCTATTTTATTTATTTTTTCAAAAAAACCAACTCCTTGTTTCATTAATTTTCTGAATGATTCTTTTGTTTTCAATTTCATTGATCTCTGATTTGATTTTGGATATTTCTTGTCTTCTACTGAGTTTAGGCTTAGATTGTTCTTCTTTTTCCAATTCCATAAGATCTCTTGTGAGATTGTTGATGCGCTCTCTTTCTGTTTTTCGAATGTAGGCATCTAAAGCGATGAATTTTCCTCTCAAAACTGCTTTTGCAGTATCCCAGAGGTTTTGGTAGCTTGTGTCTTCATTGTTGTTATGCTCAAGGAAGTTAATGATTTCCTGTTTTATTTCTTCCTTCACCCATCTGTTATTCAACAGAAGATTGTTTAGTTTCCATGCCTTTGGGTGGGGTCGAGCATTTTTGTTAGAGTTGAGTTCCACCTTTAGTGCCTTATGGTCTGAAAAGATACAAGGTAAAATTTCAATTCTTTTGATTCTGTTGATATTTGTTTTGTGTCCCAGGATATGATCAATTTTGGAGAATGTTCCATGGGGTGATGAGAAGAATGTATATTCTTTATCTTTGGGATGGAGTGTTCTATATGCGTCTATCAAGCACAGTTGTTCTAGGGTCTCATTTAAGTCTCTTATATCCTTGTTTAATTTCTGTTTAGAGGATCCGTCCAGCTCTGTAAGAGGAGTGTTAAGGTCCCCTATTATTATGGTATTATCAGATATCATATTGCTCAGACTGAGTAAGGTCTGTTTCAAGAATCTGGGAGCATGTAAATTGGGTGCATAGATATTTAGAATTGAAATGTCTTCTTGTTGTATTTTTCCCTTGACCAATATAAAGTGACCATCTTTGTCTTTTTTGACTTTAGTTGCTTTAAATGCACATGTATCTGAAAATAAGATTGCAACTCCTCTTTTCTTCTGAATTCCATTTGCCTGAAAAATTGTCTTCCAACCCTTGACTCGGAGCTTTAATTTGTCTTTTGAAGCCAGGTGTGTTTCTTGCAGACAGCAAATGGATGGCTTGTGTTTTTTAATCCAGTCAACCAATCTATGTCTCTTCAGTGGGGAATTCAAGCCATTAACATTTATTGAGATAATTGACAAGTGTGGTAGTATTCTATTCGTCTTACTTTGTGAGAGTCCATTGCTTAGTTTTATCTTTTGCATCAGTGTGGAGGTTAGGTTCTGTCCTTTAATTTCTGAGTTCTTACTTTGCTGCTGATCCATTGTGGTGGTCAGTGTGCAGAACAGGTTGAAGTATTTCCTGTAGAGCTGGTCTTGTTGTGGTGAATTTCCTCAATGTTTTTATATCCGTAAATGATTTGATTTCTCCGTCAATTTTGAAGCTTAGCTTAGCAGGGTACAGAATTCTGGGCTGGAAATTGTTCTGTTTAAGTAGATTAAAGGTAGATGACCATTGTCTTCTTGCTTGAAAAGTTTCATTAGAGAAGTCTGCGGTCACTCTGATGGATTTGCCCCTGTAGGTCAACTGGCGCTTACTCCTGGCAGCTTGCAGAATCATTTCTTTTGTCTTGACTTTGGACAGGTTCATCACAATGTGTCTTGGAGAAGCTCGGTTAGAGTTGAGGCGACCTGGGGTCCGATAGCCCTCTGAAAGCAGTGTGTCAGAATCTTTGGTGATATTTGGGAAATTTTCTTTTATAATATTCTCTAGTATGGCTTCCATTCCTCTGGGGCATTCTTCTTCCCCTTCTGGAATTCCTATAACTCATATGTTGGAACGCTTCATAAAGTCCCATAATTCTGACAGTGAACGTTCTGCTTTCTCTGTCTTCTTTTCTGCCTCCTTTACTATCTGAGTTATCTCAAAAACTTTGTCTTCTACCTCTGAAATTCTTCTTCTGCATGGCTTAAACTGTTGCTGATACTTTCCATTGCATCTTTAAGTTCCCTGATTGACTGTTTCATTTTCTTCAGCTCTGCTATATCCTTTTTATATTCTTCATATCGTTCATCTCTGATTTGATTCTGTTTTTGTATTTCCTTTTGGTTCTTTTCCCTTTATTAGCAGTTTCCTTCATTGTTTCCATCATTTATTTCATTGTTTTCAACATGTGTATTCTAAATTCCCTTTCTGTCATTCCTAACATTTCTGTATAGGTGGAATCCTCTGCAGTAGCTACCTCAGGTCCCTTGGCGGGGTTGTTCTGGACTGGTTCTTCATGTTTCCTGGAGTTTTCTGCTGATGATTCTTCCTCATGAGTGATTTCTTTTATCTGTTTCCTTGCCCTAATTTTCCTTTCGCTTCCTCTTGCTCTTTAAGTTCTCGTGCCTGTGGACTAAGGGTTACAGGACCAGAAGGGTGAGAAGGTTTAAGAGCAAAAAAGGGATGAAAGAAAGGAGGACCGAGTGATAAGGAAAAATAGAGAAAGGAGAGGGGGTGGGTAAAAGGAATATTGACAGAAAGAAGAGAGGCACAGAAAGAGGGAGACAGAGCAATATAGGTGTACAGTAGGGTACTTTGATACAACCTTAAAAAAAAAAAAAAACACCTTCTGGGGGTGCCCAGTTGGGTCGTTCCCTTGAGGTCAGCTGCTCTTTGCTAACCTGATCAGACACAGTACCCCACCAAAACAAGCAAACAGAAAACTTTACGGGATAAAATTGGCTGGAAAAACCAAATAATAGCGGTAGAAACACTAACAAAAATGAAGTTCTAATTATTGAAATAGGCAGCAATGGGAAATTATAATTAAACTAGAAAAATTGAGAAAGAAAAAGGATCTGTATGGAAAAGGTTGAACTGAAAAAACAAAACAACAATCCACAACATCAAAATAAACAAAAAAAAACAACCAAACCAAAAAGAAAAAAAAAAAAAACACAACCAAAAACAAAGCAGTATGTATATGTTATTGAATATTGTCTGGGCAACACGTGGTCTTCTGGAGTATGAGATGTTAATCACAGTTCTGATACGACTGGAGGCTGCTAGTTTCTCAAACCCCAGCAGGTAGACACCCTAAATCTCTCTTCAGCCCACTTAAAAGGCACTTTGAACTTGTTCACTTACTGAGCAGAAACTTTCTTAGGGAAGTGCTTGTCGCTGGAATCGTCGCTGGAATCACTGCTGAAGTGGCTATCCACTTACCCTGTGTGTCAAAACTGGTCTCCCTCTGCCCCTGTGGGTTAGGGCTGCAAGGCAGCTCAGACCCCGCCCTTAGGCTACTTGGTCGCTGGGTTACCAGCTCCCACCCAATTCCAGCTCTGCTACCCTGAGGGCGGAGCTTGCGGGGCAGATCGCTCACAATGTCTGCCTGTGACCCAGAGCCAAACACTATTAGCTCCGTCTGGCTCAGCGGCTCAGACTGGGGCCCTAGACAAAGGCCAAAGTTCTCCGCACTCCCGCTCAGGCTCTCCCCAAGGCAGTTCAGCTGAGTGCCAAGTCCAAAGACACCAAAACAGTTCACAGGTAAGGCTTTTCTGGTTTGCAGTCTTGCTGCTACTGAACTTACAGTTGCGGGCGGGTTTAGACGGATTGAACACACACGACTACTTGCCGGTTTTCCACTGTTTTAGTCCTCCTCTTGGGGTCCAGAAGTCTCTTGCTGACTCCCTGTATCCTCTCAGGGGTGATGATAGGCAGATCCACCAGCCAGAGATGCCTGGAGTCCTATATCCCCAGAGTCACGGTGCCCAGATGCAAGGAAGCTGTTACTTGGCTGCCATCTTGCTCCACCTCTAAGTCTCCATCTTTCTTTAAGGCTGCATAATATTCCATGGTATACATGTACCACAATTTGCTAGTCTATTCGTGGGTCGATGGGCACTTGGGCTTCTTCCATGACTTAGCGATTATGAATTGGGCTGCAAAAAACATTCTGGTACAGATGTCTTTGTTATATTGTGATTTTTGGTCTTCTAGGTTTATAGTAAAGGAATTACAGGATCGAATGGCAGGTCTATTTTTAGGTCTCTAAGTATTCTCCAAGCATCCTTCCAGAAGGAACGTATTAGTGTGCATTCCCACCAGCAGTGTAGAAGTGTGCCCTTTTCTCCACATCCACACCAACATCTCTGGTTTGGGGATTTTGTTATGTGGGCTACTCTTACTGGGGTTAGGTGATATCTCAAAGTACTTTTGATTTGCATTTCTCTGATGATTAAGGATGATGAGCTTTTTTTCATGTGTTTGTAGATCGTGCGTCTGTCTTCTTTAGAGAAGTTTCTCTTCGAGTCCCTTGCCCACTCTGAGATGGGATCACGTGTTCTTTCCTTGCTAATACGTTTGAGTTCTCTGTGGATTCTGGTTATTAGACCTTTATCAGAGGTATAACCTGCAAATATTTTCTCCCATTCTGAGAGCTGTCTGCTTGCTTTACTTACTATGTTCTTGGCTGTGCAGAAGCTTTTTCGTTTGATCATGTCTCAGTAGTGTATTTTTGATACTGCTTCAATTGCCTGGGGAGTCCTCCTCATAAAATATTCACCCAGGCTGATTCCTTCAAGAGTTTCCCCTGCACTTTCTTTAAGTATTTTTATAGTTTCATGTCTTAAGTTTAAATCTTTTATCCAGTGAAAGTCTATCTTAGTTAATGGTGAAAGGTGTGCGTCCAGTTTCAATCTTCTACAGGTTGCCAGCCAGTTCACCCAGCACCATTTGTTAAATAGGTAATCTTTTCCCCACTGAATGTTTTTAATTGGCTTGTGAAAGATCAAATAACAGAAAGTAGCTGGAATCATCTCTTAGTTCTCTATTTTGTTCCAGACATCTACTTCTCTGTTTTTGTGCCAATAGCATGCTGTTTTGATCACTATTGATTTATAGTTCAGCCTTAGCGTGATTCCTCTTGCTGTGTTTTTCTTGCTGAGTAATGTTTTGGCCATTCGAGGTTTTTCTGATTTCATATAAAACGAAGTATAATTTTTTCAAGATCTTTAAAATATGACAATGGAGATTTAATAGGAATTGCATTAAAATTATATATTGCGTTGGGTAGTATAGACATTTTAACAATGTTGATGCTTCCCAGCCATGAGCATGGTCTGTTTTTCGATTTGTTAACATCTTCAGCTATTTCTTTTCTTAAAGTTTCATAGTTCTCTTTGTAGAGATCTTTCACGTTCTTTGTTAGGTATTCTCCCAAATATTTCAACTTCTTTGGCACTACTGTGAAAGGAATAGACTCCTTGACTATTTTTTCAGCTTGGTTATTGTTGGTATATATAAAGGCTACAGATTTATGGATGTTGATTTTGTAGCCTGAGACATTGCTGTATTCCTTGATCACTTCTAAAAGTTTTGTAGTAGAATCGCTAGTGTTTTCCAGATATACGATCATATCATCTGTGAAGAGTGAAAGTTTGATCTCTTCTGACCCTATGTGAATACCCTTGATCGCCTTTTCTTCCCTAATTGCAATGGCTGAAACTTCCATTACAATGTTAAAGAGCAATGGAGACAGTGGGCAACCTTGCCTGGTTCCTGATCTAAGTGGAAATGATTTCAATTTAACTCCATTCAATACGATATTGGCTGTGGGTTTGCTGTAGATGGCCTCTATCAGTTTAAGAAATGTCCCTTCTATACCAATTTTCTTAAGTGCTCTGATCATGAAGGGATGCTGGATATTATCAAAAGCTTTTTCTGCATCAATTGAAAGAATCATATGGTCCTTATTTTTTAGTTTGTTTATGTGCCGAATTACATTTATAGATTTACGTATACTGAACCAGCCTTGAGACCCTGGAATAAATCCCACTTGGTTGTGGTGTATAATTTCTTTGATGTGTTGTTGGATTCTGTTTGTTAGGATCTTATTGAGTATTTTAGCATCTATATTCATTAGTGATATTGGTCTATAATTTTCTTTTCTTGTTGAGTCTTTCCCTGGTTTGGGGAAAGGTGATGTTTGCTTCGTGGAATGTGTTTGGTAATATTCCTTCTTTTTCTATATTTTTTTATTATTATTAAATCATAGCTGTGTATAGTAATGTAATCATTGGGCACCATACATTGATTTTATAAACAGTTTGACACATTTTCATCACACTGGTTAACTTAGCCTTCCTGGCATTTTCTTAGTTATTGTTGTTAAGACAATTATATTCTACATTTACTAAGTTTCACATGTACCCTTGTAAGATGTACTGCTAGTGTAATCCCACCAATCACCCTCCCTCCGCCCACCTCCGCCCTCCATCCCCTCCCTTTCCACCTTCCACCTATTCTTAGGTTATAACTGGTTTATAGCTTTCATGTGAAAGGCATAAATTAGTTTCATAGTAGGGCTGAGTACATTGGATACTTTTTCTTCCATTCTTGAGATACTTTACTAAGAAGAATATGTTCCAACACCATCCATGTAAACATGGAAGAAGTAAAGTCTCCATCTTTCTTTAAGGCTACATAATATTCCATGGTGTACATATACCACAATTTATTAATCCATTTGTGGATTGATGGGCACTTGGGCTTTTTCCATGACTTAGCAATTAAGAATTGGGCTGCAATAAACATTCTGGTACAAATATCTTTGATCTTTGTTATGATGTGATTTTTGGTCTTCTGCCTAGTAGAGGAATTATAGGATTTAATGGCAGATCTATTTTTAGATCTCTTAAGTGTTCTCCAAACATCTTTCCAGAAGGAATGTATTAATTTGCATTCCCACCAGCAGTGTAGAAGTGTTCCCTTTTCTCCACATCCACACTAACATCCCTAGTCTTGGGATTTTGTGATATGGGCTAATCTTACTGGAATTAGATGATATCTCAAAGTAGTTTTGATTTGCATTTCTCTGATGATTAAAGATGATGTGCATTTTTCATATGTCTGTAAGTTCTGCACCTGTCTTCTTTGGAGAAGTTTCTCTTCAAGTCCCTTGCCCAGCCTGCGATTGGATCACTTGTTCTTTTCTTGCTTAATACATTTGAGTTCTCTGTGAATTCTGGTTATTAAACCTTTGTCGGAAACATAACCTGCAAATATCTTCTCTCATTCTGATGGCTGTTTGCTTTCTTTACTTACTGTGTTCTTGGCTGTGCAGAAGCTTTTTAGTTTGATCAGGTCCCAGTAGTGTATTTTTGAAGCTGCTTCAATTGCCCAGGGCGTCCTCCTCATAAAATACTCGCCCAGACCGATTTCTTCAAGGGTTTTCCCTGCACTCTCTTCTAGTATTTTTATAGTTTCATGTCTTAAGTTTAAATCTTTAATGCAGTGAGAGTCTTAGTTAATGTTGAAAGGTATGGGTCCGGTTTCAGTCTTCTATAGGTTGCCAGCCAGTTCACCCAGCACCATTTGTTAAATAGGTAATCTTTTCCCCACTGAATCTTTTTTTTTTTTGTTTGTTTCTTTTTTTTTTTGTGTGTGTTTTTTGGCCGGGGCTGGGTTTGAACCCACCACCTCCGGCATATGGGACCGGCGCCCTACTCCTTGAGCCACAGGCGCCACTGAATGTTTTTAATTGGCTTGCCAAAGATCAAATAACGGTAAGTAGCTGCATTCATCTCTTGGTTCTCTATTCTGTTCCAGACATCTACTTCTTTGTTTTTGTGCCAGTACCATGCTGTTTTGATCACTATCGATTTATAACATAGTCTGAGGTCTGGTAGCGTGATTCCTCCTGCTTTGTTTTTATTGCTGAGTACTGTCTTGGCTATTTGAGGTTTTTTTCTGATTCCATATAAAACGAAGTATTATTTTTTCAAGATCTTTAAAGTATGACAGTGGAGCTTTAATAGGAATTGCACTAAAATTGTATATTGCTTTGGGTAGTATGGACATTTTAACAATGTTGATTCTTCCCAGGCATGAGCATGGTATGTTTTTCCATTTTAACATTTTCAGCTGTTTTTTTTCTTAGAGTTTCATAGTTCTCTTTATAGAAATCTTTCACGTCCTTTGTTAGATAAACTCCCAAATAGTTCATCTTCTTTGGCACTACTGTGAATAGAATAGAGTCCTTAACTGTTTTTTCAGCTTGACTGTTGTTGGTATATATAAAGGCTACCGATTTATGAATGTTGATTTTTGTAACCTGAGATTCTGCTGTATTCCTTGATCACTTCTAAGAGTTTGGTAGTAGAATCCCTGGTGTTTTCAAGATATACAATAATACCATCTGTGAGGAGCGAAAGTTTGATCTCTTCTGACCTTATATGGATACCTTTGATCTCCTTTTCTTCCCTAATTGCGATGGCTAAAACTTCCATTACAATGTGAAAGAGCAGTGGAGACCATGGGCAGCCTTGTCTGGTTCCTGATCTGAGTGGAAATGATTTCAATTTAACTCCATTCAATACGATATTGGCTGTGGGTTTGCTGTAGATGGGCCTCTATTAGTTTAAGAAATGTCCCTTCTGACTGCAAACTAGTACAACCTTTCTGGAAGGAAGTATGGAGAAACCTCAAAGCACTCAACCTAGACCTCCCATTTGATCCTGCAATCCCATTACTGGGCATCTACCCAGAAGGAAAAAAATCCCTTTATCATAAGGACACTTGTACTAGACTGTTTATTGCAGCTCAATTTACAATCGCCAAAATGTGGAAACAGCCTAAATGCCCACCAACCCAGGAATGGATTAACAAGCTGTGGTATATGTATACCATGGAATACTATTCAGCCATTAAAAAAAATGGAGACTTTACATCCTTCGTATTAACCTGGATGGAAGTGGAAGACATTATTCTTAGTAAAGCATCACAAGAATGGAGAAGCATGAATCCTATGTACTCAATCTTGATATGAGGACAATTAATGACAATTAAGGTTATGGGGGGGAAGCAGAAAGAGAGAGGGAGGGAGTGGGGTGGGGCCTTAGTGTGTGTCACACTTTATGGGGGCAAGACATGATTGCAAGAGGGACTTTACCTAACGATTGCAATCAGTGTAACTGGCTTATTGTACCCTCAATGAATCCCCAACAATAAAAAAAGAAAAAAAAAAAAAAAAAGAAATGTCCCTTCTACACCAATTTTCTTAAGTGCTCTGGTCATGAAGGGATGCTGGAAAATATCAAAAGCTTTTTCTGCATCAATTGAGAGAATCATATGGTCTTTGTTTTTTAATTTGTTTATGTGCTGGATTACATTTATAGATTTACGTATATTGAACCAGCCTTGAGACCCTGGGATAAAACTGACTTGGTCATGATGTGTAATTTGTTTGATGTGTTGCTGGATTCTGTTTGTTAGGATCTTGTTGAATATTTTTGCATCTATATTCATTAGTAATATTCGTCTATAATTTTCTTTTCTTGTTGGGTCTTTTCCTGGTTTGGGGGTCAGGGTGATGTTTCCTTCATAGAACGTGTTGGGTAGTCTTCCTTCTTTTTCTACCTTTTGGAACAGTTTGAGTAATATGGGTACTAATTCCTCTTTAAGGTTTCTGACGTTAAGCCATCTGGTCCCGGGATTTTCTTCTTAGAGAGGTTTTGTATGGTTGATGCTATTTTAGAACTTGATACGGGCCTGTTCAACATTTCCACTTGATTCTGGCTAAGTCTTGGAAGGTGACGTGCTTCCAGGTATTGGTCATTTTCCTTCAGATTTTCATATTTCTGAGAATAAAGTTTCTTGTAATATTCATTAAGGATTTTTTTGATTTCTGAGGAATCTGTTATTTCGTCTTTGTCATTTCTGATTGATGAGATTAGAGACTTTACTCTTTTTTTCTGGTTAGGTTAGCCAAAGTTTTATCTATTTTATTGACCTTTTCAAAAAACCAACTTTTTGATTTATTGATCTGTGTATAATTCTTTTGTTTTCAATTTCGTTTAATTGTGCTGTAATTTTGGTTATTTCTTTTCTTGTACTGGGTTTGGGGTTGGAATGTTCTTCCTTTTCCATTTGCTTGAGATGTCCCATTAAGTTGTTAACTTCTTCTCTTTCCATTCTCTTGAGAAAGGCTTGCACTGATATAAATTTCCCTCTTAGGACTGCCTTTGCAGTATCCCAGAGGTTCTGATAGTTCATGTCCTCATTGTCGTTTTGTTCCAAAAATTTGGCAATTTCCTTCTTAATCTCATCTCTGACCCAGCTATCATTCAGCATAAGTATATTTAACTTCCATGTTTTTGTATGAGTATGCAGATTCCTGTTGTTACTGTGCTTAACTTTTATTCCATGGTGGTCCAAGTCGATGCAAGGAATAATTTCTATTTATTTAAATTTACTGAGGTTAGACTTGTGACCTAAGATGTGATTGATTTTGGAGTATGTTCCGTGGGCTGATGAGAAGTATGTGTATTCAGTTTTGTTGGGATGAAATGTTCTGTACTTGTCTGCTAAATCCAAATGTTGGATGGTTAGGTTTAAATGTAACATTTCTTTGCTCAGCTTCTTATTGGAGGATCGATCCAACACTGCCAAAGGAGTGTTGAAATCTCCAACTATTATGGAGCTGGAGGAAATCAAGTTGCTCATGTCTGTTAAAGTTTCTCTTATAAAATTGAGGTGCATTCTGGTTGGGTGCATAGATACTGATAATTGAAATCTCATAATATTGAATATTACCCTTAACAAATATGAAGTGACCATTCTTATCCTTCCTTACTTTTGTTGGTTTAAAGCCTATTGTATCTGCAAATAAAATTGCAACACCTCCTTATTTCTGATACCATTTGTCTGAAATATGGATGACCATCCTTTCACCCTGAGTCTATATTTGGCTTTTCAGGTAAGATGTGACTCTTGTATGCAGCAAATATCTGTCCTGAGTTTTTGTGTCCAGTCAGCTAACCTGTGCCTCTTTAGAGGACAGTTTAAGCCGTTCACATTAATGGATAATATTGATAAGTCTAGTAAAATTTTGGGTATCGAGTTTTTCGAAATTCCAATGGACATTTTTAATCCTTTCACCACTGTGGAAGTTGGAGTTTGATCAAAAGTATCTGGGTGAGTTTACTTTTGTGGTAGAGGATTGGGCTGGTCATTACAGAGGATAGGTCTGAGAATATCCTGAAGAGCTGCTTTGGTTATGGCAAATTTCTTCAACATATGAATGTCATTAAAGTATTTAATTTCTCCATCATAAATGAAACTCAGTTTAGCTGGATACAGGATCTGAGGTTGAAAGTTATTTTGCTTTAAGAGATTAAAAGTCGATGACCACCCTCTTCTGGCTTGAAAAGTTTCAGCAGAGAGATCTGCAGTCATTCTAATATTCTTCCCTTTGTAGGTAATGGATTTCTTATGTCTGGCTGCTTTCAGAATTTTCTCCTTCATATTAACTTTAGTGAAGTTAATTATGATATGCCTGGTGGATGTCTTATTTGGATTGAGTTGTTCTGGGGTTCTGAAACTGTCTGCTATCTGAATTTCAGAATCTCTTGGCATGTCTGGAAAATTCTCTTTCATAATTTCATGGAGAAGGGCCTCTGTGCCTAGCGAGGCCACTTCATCAGTTTCAGGGATTCCAACGAGGCAGATATTAGCCTTCTTCCAGTTATCCCAGAGCTCTTGGAGAGAATGATCCGTTTTTGCTCTCCATTTCTCTTTCTCTTTGAGAGTTTGGGAGTGTTCAAAAGCTTTGTCTTCAGTGTCAGAAATCCTTTCTTCTGCTTGCTCCACTCTGTTACTGAGTAATTCTACTGTATTTTTCATATCTTTGAGGGCTGTAAATTCTTGCTTCAGTGCATCAAAATCGTTGGTGGTTTTGTCTTTAAATTCATTAAATTCTTGAAACAACTTTTGAATTTCTGCTCGAATTTCTAATTCTGACTTTTGAATTTCTGCTCGAATTTCTAATTCCAAATTTTCCTGCATTTTATTAATTTCGTTTGCAATCCAAATTCTAATTCGATTTCTGACATCTCGGCCAGCTGTTTATGAATGGGATCTTCAGTTACATCTGCCATATCTTTCCTTGGGGTGGGGAGTTGATCTATTCTGGTTATTCATGTTACCAGAGTTTTCCTCTGATTCCGCCCCATGGTTGTTATACACCATTTGATTTTTCCCCTGGAGCTTAGTCAAGGATCCGTACAGTGCCATGGCCTGAGAAACTGGGTACCTGTTTGATGTGGTGGGGCTAATTGGTTCTGTCTTGTTTTCACCTGGTCTCTGTTTGATTCTAATGAAACAATTACTCTGGGTTGAAGTCTCAGCTGTGGAGAAATACCAGAAATTAAGTTACCCCGCCCACCACAGGCAACAATTGGAAAACGAAAATCAAACCTTCCTACAACCACACACCCAGGGCACCACCTGTATAGTCCTCGGGCAATTGGCTTAGTTCAAAATGTCCAAATCAAATGTCTCAGTCAGCACCTGTCTCAGGTGGGAGAGTTTAAAAGTCTCTGGGAAGTGGATCACAGGGGTCTGGTGACTACTGTGATATGACTTGCTGCAGTCCTGCGTGGAGTCAGGAGGACCCACCCAGCAAATAGATCAGTCTGGGAAAGTTGATGCCTCCTTCCCTTCCTTGCACCTCTGTCACACCCAGTCACTGATAGTCCCACAGGGCATTGACCCAGTTGCCTATAGTGAATAGATACTCCAGGAGTTTGCATCTGCCTGTATCACAAGGAAATCTATTTCTGCTCAGCCAGCAGCTGTGCTCTGCCTCTGTCTAGCAGGAGGAGGTGAGGCCTGTCAACCTCGTGCGCTTGTTGGAGGCTGGGGTTGTTCGCTCAGTTCCAGCCCCGCCCCTGATTGATGTTACTGACAGAACAGAACAGAACAACTTTGCGGGAATTTGGTTCTGTCCCTGCTAAATTCCCATGCAGAATAGAAGCTGTTTTCAGTTCCCAGAGCCTGTGCCTCGGGCCCTGTCTTTGCTCCTGCAGGTTTGTATTTGGTTACCTGTCCGTTGTAGCCTCCTGTCTTCCTTTGTCTATAGGCTGACGATCTCTTGAGGGCCGGGTGCATCTTAGGCTCAGTAAAGCAGTCCTCTGGGTCAGCCCCGCTCTGGGAACTTCCCGGCTCTGAGCGTGCATTTCTAGTCCCCACGTTCCACCCAGGCCAGTATGGCCTCAGGCAAACCCTTTACTCACAGGGCCTGCGTTTCCATCCCAGCTCTGTTCTGTGGTGGTTGCCACCTTAGTAAATTCCCGGCCTCCTCGCTGTGCCCAGGGAGACGGGGGGTGTAGCTTCAGAATATTTGGGAGTGAGGCCTATTGTTGCTAAAAGACGGCTGCTGCTCTGCGCCTCGGGGCACCACCGCTCCAGTGTGGTTCCCTCTCAGCTGACGGTCCTCTCCTCACTCCTGTGCCCCAGAGTCAGCACTGACCAGCTGCAGTTTAGGCCCTGTCCACACCCCTCAAGAAATCACCCAAGAATCTGGACTCCTGGGGGACAGGCCTCCAGACCTCAAAGTGAGAGTGGAGAGGAGCACTGGGAGCTCAGAGTTACAGGTAGAGAATTTAAACAGTTTTATACAGTTTTATGCCTGGCAGGAGAACGCCATGGCACCCTAGTAGGGGAGATAGGTCCAGTTTTTAGAGGGTCTCTCCCGTGGAGTATAGTGGGAGGACCTTTGAACTCTGCTCGTTTGTTTGTGGGGCACTCTGAGCCATTCTTATGGGGGAGGGGACTCCCGTCCGCTTGGTGATGGATTTTGTACATTTTGTTTGTATCCTTGGGATCACAGCTCGCCTCAGCGGGGTTGATGTGTGTTCTTCAACCTTCTCTCTTGGTGCAGCTTAAATCCACTCAGTGACTTGCTAAATTTCTGTCCTTTAACTCTCCTTCTGGATGGGAGACTCTATGGAAAGCTGGCTTCAGTCAGCCATCTTGTCTCTGCCCCTTTTTTCAATGTTTTGGAAGAGGTTTAGTAATGTAGGTACTAGTTCTTCTTTAAAGGTTTGGTAGAATTCTGAAGTAAAGCCATTTGGTTCTGGGCTTTTCTTTTTAGGGAGATTTTGTATAGTTGATGGTATTTCAGAACTTGATACAGGCCTGTTCAACATTTCCACTTCATTCTGGCTAAGTCTTGGTAGGTGGCGTACTTGTAGGTATTGATCGTTTTCTTTCAGATTTTCATATTTGTGAGAGTAGAGTTCCTTGTAGTATTTGTTAAGGATTTTTTGAATTTCTGAGGGGTCTGTTGTTATTTCATCATTACCATTTCTGATTGATGAAATTAGAGATTTTACTCTTCTTTTCCTGGTTAGGTTGGCCAAAGGTTTATCTATTTTATTGATCTTTTCAAAAAACCAACTTTTGGATTTATTGATCTGTTGTATAATTTTGTTTTCAATTTCATTTAATTCTGCTCTGATTTTGGTTATTTCTTTTCTTCTGCTGGGTTTGGGGTTGGAACATTCTTCCTTCTCCAGTTGCTTGAGATGTCCCATTAAGTTATTAACTTCCTCTCTTTCCGTTTTCTTGAGGAAGGCTTGCAGTGCTATAAATTTCCCTCTTAGGACTGCCTTTGCAGTATCCCAGAGGTTCTGGTAATTTGTGTCTTGATTGTTGTTTTGTTCCAAAAATTTGGTGATTTGCTTCATAATCTCGTGTATAACCCATTTATCCTTCAGCATAAGGTTGTTTAGCTTCCATGTTTTTGTATGGGTATGCAGGTTCCTGTTGTTATTGAGTTCAAATTTTATTCCATGAGTGTCTGAGAAGATACAAGGAATAATTTCTATTTTTTTTAATTTGCTGAGGTTAGATTTGTGGCCTAGGATGTGGTCGATTTTGGAGTATGTTCTGTGGGTTGATGAGAAGAATGTATATTCAGTTTTGTTGTGATGAAATGTTCTGTAGATGTCTGTTAAGTCCAGATGTTGAATGGTTAAGTTTAAATCTAAAATTTCTTTGCTTAGCTTCTTTTTGGAGGATCTATCCAGCACAGCTAAAGGGGTGTTAAAATCTCCAACTCCTGTGGAACTGGAGGTAATCAAGTTGGTCATGTCTGTTAGAGTTTCTCTTATAAATTGAGTTGCGTTCTTGTTGGGTGCATAAATATTAATAATTGAGATCTCATCATATTGAATATTACCTTTAACACAAGTGTCCATCCTAATCCTTCCTTATTTCGGTTGGTTTAAAGCCTATTGCGTCTGCAAATAGGATTGCAACGCCTGTTTTTTTTCTGCTTTCCATTAGCGTGGAGTATAGATGATCATCCCTTCACTTTGAGTCTATATTTGTCTTTTAATGTAAGATGTGATTCATGTATGCAGCAGATATCTGGCTTGAGTTTTTGTATCCAGTCAGCCAACCTATGCCTCTTTAGAGGACAATTTAAACCATTCACATTAATTGAGAATATTGATAAGCCTTTCAAGAGTCTGGTGGACATTTTTAATCCGTTTGCGACAGTCGAAGTTGGAATTTAATCAAAATTTTCTGGGTGGGTTTACTTGTGTGGTAGAGGATTATACTGGTCTTTATGGAGGATAGGTCTGAGAATATACTGGAGAGCTGGTTTAGTTATGGCAAATTTCTTCAACATGTGACTGTCATTGAAGTATTTAATTTCTCCATCATAAATGAAGCTTAGTTTAGCTGGGTACAGGATCCTGGGTTGAAAGTTATTTTGTTTTAGGAGATTAAAAGTCGATGACCATGCTCTTCCAGCTTGAAAGGTTTCAGCAGAGCGATCTGCAGTTATTCTAATATTCTTGCCCTTGTAGGTGATGGTTTTCTTTCGTCTGGCTGCTTTCAGAATTTTCTCCTTCATACTAGCTTTAGTGAAATTGATTATGATGTGTCTATGGGATGCCTTATTTGGGTTTAGTCGTGTTGGAGTTCTGAAACTGTCTGCTCTCTGAATTTCAGAATCTCTTGGCATGTCTGGCAAGTTCTACTTCATGATCTCATGGAGAACAGAGTCTGTGCCTTGTGAAGCCACTTTGTCGCTTTCGGGGATCTCTGTAAGATGAGTATTGATCTTCTTCGAATTATCCCAGAGCTCTCTGAGAGAGTGATCTGTTTTTGCCCTGCATTTCTCTACCTCTTTGAGAGTTTGGGAGCGTTCGAAAGCTTTGTCTTCAATTTCAGAAATCCTTTCTTCTGCTTGTTCCATTCTGTTACTGAGGGAGTCTAATGTGTTTCTCAGATCTTTGAGGGCTGCAACTTCTTGTCTCAATGTGTCAAATCTTTGGTCATTTGGTCTTTAAATTCGTTGAATTCTTGAGATATCTTTTGGGTTACTGCTTGGAATTCTAATTCAATCTTATTTGCTATCCAGATTCTGAATTCGATTTCTGACATCTCAGCTATTTGTTTGTGCATGGAATCTTGTGCTGTGTCTGCCCTATTGATACTTGGGGGAGTTGATCTATTCTGATTATTCATATTGCCAGAGTTTTTCTGTTGATTTCGCCTCATGATTGTTTTTCACCGTTGCTCTAGCCATCCTCAGAGTTGGGGAGGTGTCTCTCTAGGATTAGACCCCAGCGGGATCACTCTATTGTTGCTGGATCTTTGTAGGGAGTGACTCTGTGTAGTTCCTCTGGGGCTGCCCCAGCCAGGAAGTTCTGGTTGTGGAAGCAGTTATGGAGTGTGACACAGCCGCGTCCAGCAACAGGGCGGGAGGTGGTCTGCACTTTTCTGTGAGTGCCTGGTGCCCAGTGACTTTGGTACAGAGAGCGCAAGGCTCCAGCAGTCTCTGGCCAGGAGAAGGGCTCTGCGCAGAGGCAGGTTGGGCTCTGGAGGGCACGTGGCTACCAGAGTCTCTGGCCAGACGAGCGAGCCGGTGTGGAGGCAGGAAGGTTACAGGAGGGAGGATGCAGGGTTGCTGGGCTCCCGCAGTTCCTGGTCAGGGTATGTGGAGGCCCAGCAGTCACGGGTCGTGGGTTGGGGTTCGTGGCACAGCTCTTATGGAGGTCTGGGTGGCCCCAACTCCCAGAGTTTGAGGTTGCTATGAGCTTTGATGCCGCGGCATTCTACCCAGGGCAACAGCCCGAGGCTCCAGTGTGCCAAAACTGGTCTCACTCTGCCCTTGAGGGTTAAGGCTGTGAGGCAGCTCAGTCCCCACCTTTAGGCTGCTCAGTCACTAGGTTACTAGCTCCTGCCCGATCCTTGCTCTGGGACCCTGCAGGCAGAGCTTGCCAGGGCAGTTTTCTCACAATGGCTCCCTGCGGCCCACAGCCGAACACTATTAGCTCCATCCAGCTCAGCAGCTCAGTCTGGGGCCCTAGACAATGCCCAAAGTTCTCCGCAGTCCTGCTCAAGCTCTCCCCAAGGCAGTTCAACTGAGTGCCAAGTCCAAAAACACCAAAACAGTTCACAGGTAAGGCCTTTCCAGTTTGCAGTCTCACTGCTGCTTGTACTTACGGCTGCCTGCGGGATTAGGTTGATAGAACACATGCAACCAGTTGCCAGTTTTCCACTGTTTTTGTCCTCCTCTTGGGGTCCAGAAGTCCCTTACTGACTCCCTGTATCTTCAAAAGGATGATTATATGCAGATCCCACCAGCCGGAGATGCCTGGAGTCTTATCTTCCCAGACTCACCATGCCCAGTTGCAGGGAAGCTGTTACTTGGCCGCCATCTTGCTCCACCTCTCATTCCAATTTTAGTATATGTGCTGCCAAAGCAAGCACCAGGAAGGAGATTTTATTTAGAAATGACACCACAGATCTGTGGACACTCAAGAAATTCCATAACTATTCATTTGGCCTAATTACCCTGTTTCCCCAAAAATAAGACATCCTCCAAAAATAAGACCTACGTAATTACAGGAAAGATAAGATGTCCCCTGAAAATAAGACCCAGCGCATCTTTGGGAGCACACCTTAAAATAGGACACTGTCTTATTTTCGGGGAAACAGGGTAGTAGCCAGGCTGAACCTCTTATTGTTTGGAGAAGGGAGAGTTGGAAAGTGGAAGATTTATCTTGGAGCCTGTTTTTTGCTTCAAGGTGTATCTGAATGAGGAGACACAATTTATTGTCTTTATTTTTAAAATATTCCTGGCCACTTCTTTCTCTGGTGCTCGAAGGGATCTGCAGTTGGCAGAGAGGACAAAAGGAAGTATTTGGTTATAACCCAGGAAAGCACAGTGAGAGAAGAAGGGGCTTGTGCAGAAGCTGCGCTTGAGTTGTTTGAAAGCCAAGAACTATTGGCTTGTCATTTGGACATGAATCAGAAGTGAAATGTTTGGGCCTGACGAGAAGGAAGGGGAGTGCTGGAAACGGAGAGAGCAAGCATGGGGTTGGGGGGCTGCCTCAAGCCTGCATCACAGGTCATACCTAAGGGTAGCAAACTTCTGAAATGCCCCTCTGTCCAAGCCAGCCGGGGCCCAGAAGAGGGAGTTGGTGGAGTGGACTGCAACCTTCCAAACTTGGAGGAGGCAAAGACTCAGTGGTGGTGGGGGGAAGGCGGCAAGAGAGTGGGAGGGGAGAGAACGGGGTGCTGTCTTTGGATTAATGCCATTGGGGAATTTGGCCCAGACACAGCCTTTGGATTAAGTTTCTGAAAGCACATTCCTGAGTAGAATAGGGACTGTGTTTTGCTGGTTGGCTGATGTAGGAGAGAAGCTGACCGGTAGATGGGATTACTCACGGCATGGTCTGCATTCAGAGGAAAGGCTGGGCAACGGCATGCCAGTGCACATGCACGCATACTCACACTGTCAGTATCAAGCCTTCCTTTTTCTCTGGCCCTGTCTCCATGCCTTCTTCCAATAGCAACACAAAGCAAGTTGCTGTTATTTCGCCTGCCCGGCAAAATGCTGTCTCCTGCATCTAACTCCTTGACATCACCCAGAGCTTTAGACAACAGAGCTTAGGACCTAGCTTGAGGATTCAAGTGGGAAGGAGGGAGGCTTCTAATGGAAGAACCTTCCTGGTCTCGCCTCTTTTACTCCAGTGTTGAGGGATAGTCTCCTTTGATTTACCTAGCCTGGAGCCATCAGCTCTTGATTTCCAGATAAAAAGGAGCCAGACCTTGAGAACCACCTGATGAATCTCACCCATACATTCCCCCACGTTCCACCCAGGCTGTCCTGGAGATGTGGTAGTGACCATCTTCATGCTCTGTGGAAGTGCCCATCTCACGCTCCTCTGTGGATAACTTTTTCTTTCCGATTTAACCTAAACTTTATTTTTGATGAGTCTCTCTTGCTAATGCCTCACTCCAGATCACCTTATTTAATTCTTGCTTTTGGAAATGCTTTTGACTTTGACTTCCTTCCTTTTACTCCCTGTTCCCTTTTTTTTCACAAGCTTTTCTCCAGGTGGCCAAACGCTCTGCATGGCTCAAATGTTCATGCTCTGCTCCTGAACCAATAGCCAACTCAGCCAGTGGACACCACACTCTTCCTTATTAGACTCTGATTCCACATCAGAGCTATTTTCAACACAGTGTAGCAGGTGCTCATGGCTGCTTCATCAGAGCTGGCACATGTGTGGAGGCTGTTCTTCATCCCTTACATTTAGTCATCTTCCCTTGGAATAAACTCCCTGTGATCTTTTATGTTTAACTTTTTTGTTTTTTAATTTCCCCCCCAATTCTCCTATATCCCTAGATCCCAGTCCTAATTGGAATAAAATAGGTGGCAACTGGGTGGTTACCTAGAATTCTATACCTGGGAATTTTAATCCTCAAGCTACTGTGAAGTCTTAAATTGCTACTGGTATAATTTTGAACAGATCCACCACCCCCCCGAAGACCCTTGAGCACTAAAATCAGGCATATGCTCTTGAGTGATCCTCTCTCTGGCATCAGAGATCCACGGGTGAGGCTCTGACAGGAAAGAAAGGAGTGCCCTTAGGCAGCCATCCCCATGGCTCTGTGACTTTGAGGAAGGATCAAAGTCACAAAAGGGCCCTTTGTTACCATAATTTATTTTAATCCATGAAGAAAATGAAGAGGCAAACTGGTATAATGGGAAAAACAAGAAACTAAAGAACCTTTTTTAAAAATCCTGGGTGTAAGTGTTAGCTCTGGCACTTAAAAGTTCCATGACTTTGGGCAAGTTACTTAATCTCTAGACTGTCACCCCTGTGAAATGAGCATAATGTCTATAATTACATCACTAGTCATGTGGGGTGGTTTTTTTTTTTTTTTAGAATAAAATGGAAGAATATGTGATAGTAGATTTTGAGGACCATCGTAGCAATTCCAGGATTTATTCCTTCATCTACTTGGGAAGAAAACATTTGTGGAATGCCTCTTTGCAGGAGACTCTGGAGCCTGTGTCTAGGTCCGTGCTGCCACCTCCATTCTGGAGTGACCCTTAGGAAGACAGTCTGGGGGTGGTAAAGGTTCTGATTATACCAGAGCCAAGAGAGCACTGGATTGCTATAAAGAGAGAATGAACCATTTCCTGCAAATTTCCTAGCTCCTCATGTATGTGTATTTTCTAATCCAGGTTCTTACCACTAGTTGTCTTCAAAAGCACCTGTAGTGTCACAGTTACATTGTAATGTAGCCCATGGGCTGCCTGTGGGCTCATTGCTGCCCACTCTTCCACCCAGGCAACACTGGTTTGTGCTGGTGGGCTGGGCTGACCCTGGCCTTCAGCATGGCAGATTCTACACACAGAATCTTTATCTCTTCCTGCTCAGCTCCCCTCCCCTCTGATGCCCATCATACACTTCATTAAGGTCATCTAGATTCTGCCCTTAAACTAGAATAGACCATTAAGGACCTCTGTAGACACGTCTTTCTGAAAATATCTTTAGTTTCTTTTAGGGTTCTCCAGAGAAGCAGAACCAATGATATATACGTATCATATATTTAATTATGTATAGATTATAACATAATTATTTGTTATACAGAGAGACAGATTTAAGAAATTGGCTACCATAGGCTAGAGATTCAGGTAAGAGTTGACTTTGCAGTCTTAAGTCCAAAGGTGGGAACTGTGTTGTCCTTCTTCTTTAGGAAACCTGCCTTTCTCTTAATGCCTTCAAAGTATTGAACCAGGCCCACTTCCATTATGGAAGATAATCTGCTTTACTCAAAGTCTACTGATTATGAATATTATTCACATCTAAAAAAAATACCCTAACAGCAATATCTAAACTAGTTTTTGACCAGACAACTGGTCACCATTGTCTAGTGAAGTTGACACATGAAAGTAAGTCCAGCCCCAGGGCACCATCTGCCTGGGGTAGTTTAGGAGCATGTCTCTTTAATAAAGACAATGTAAAGAAATGGGCAGCACTGTGGCTCAGAGGAGTAGGGCGCTGGCCGCCTATACTGGAGGTGGTGGGTTCAAACCCATCCCCAGCAAAAAACTGCAAAAAAAAAAAAAAAAAATTTCAATTTCTCCTTAAAGAAAATTAAGGTGGTGGTTTGAACCCGCCACCTCTGGTATATGCTCCGGTATATGCTCTGGTATAAGTCTAGCTCCTGAATCATGAATGGCACCTGTGGACTGAGATGTTTCTACACTATCAGTGCGGTGGTTATTCCTTAACCTCCATGGAGCCAGGAACTCCATCCAGTTCTCCGGATGGTTTAGATCTCAGCCTTGGCTGGAGCTACACCCTTTTAAGGTGTAGACATAGAGACTCTGCCCCAGCCCCTCTCAGAGATGCTGTCCAGGTTGCAGGAACAGCTTTACAAAGCCTTCTCACCTTGGCACAGACATGTGGTTAGGAATTGCTTTGGTTATAGGCATCTCGGCCAAAATTATAGTTTAAGTTTGGCAATTTCATGAACACCTTTGTTTCTTAATTTTAATTTTCCCCAGTCTTTATTTTTTAATTTTAATTATATATTATATATATGTATGTCTTGATTTTTTTTTAAGATATAAGCTACCTCAAATCCTGTGTAGAATGGAGGGGCGGAAAGGATGAAAAAAGAAAAAGCAAGCAAGAAAGAACTCAGTCCATCAAGAAAGAGAATGTATCTTTCATTTCCATCACTAGAGTGTTCTTCCCAGAATATGTCTTCTTACCACAATTTATGACCTAACCTCTTTCCTTTAGTTTTGTCTTCATTTTATTTATTTTTTATTTTTTATTTTTTTATGAGACAGAGTCTCACTTTAGTTTCATCTTCAATACCTTACTACTTAACAGTGTGTTCTATTCCTGAAGACTCTATTGCATAAGACAATGTTCTTGGTCCCACTTGAAAAGTATCAAAGCCCTTGTTCTCCAGTGCTGCCTTCTGTAATTTGGTTGTTTTGGAGGCTGGTGCCCTGAGAATTAGGAAGTGTTTAGAATTTCTAACAGTGCATGTAAGACCCGGTCCTGGCCAATGAGGATCCAGCAGTCAGCTGCAGAAAGTGAGTCAACCCTGTGAGTTGCCTGACAGATGTGGACAGATTTTGATGGGAGCTCTGAGGCTAGCGATGATCCATTTCTTTTTTATTTTTCTTTCTCTCTTTCTTTCCTTTTGTTTTTTTTGAGACAGAGTTTCTGTTGCCCTGGATAGAGTGCCATGGTGTCATAGCTCACAGCAACCTCAAATTCCTGATCCTCCTGCCTCAGCCTCCTAAAAAATGGGACTATACATGCCCACTATGAAGCCTGGCTAGTTTTTCTATTTTTAGTAGAGATGGGGGTCTCGCTCTTGTTCAGTCTATCCACCCACCTTGGTCTCCCAGAGTAGCATTGATGCATTTCAATTTCAGGAGATTGAGGAAGTCTCAAGAGTTGAACCTTAAAGAATGTGTATGAAGAGACCTTCATCTTTAATTTTTTGAGCCCTCATGTACTTTTCTCAGGCCTTTAACACCCATAGTCAGCTCTCAGGGTTGCGTGCTCATACTGACGCCAGTATAGCTCTGGGTGGCAGAGGTACTTCCATAGTGACATATTTCCATAGTGAACTCAGTTGAATTCTTAATCTGGCCACCAGGTGATTGTCTTTCTCTTGCTACTCCTATTCTTTTCTCCCCATCTTTCTCACTGTTTCTCATTTCTTTTCCCTTTGACTGTGTAAATTTGCTGACTAAGGAAACCTGGGAGTGTTTTCTCTAGCATCACCTCCTTACCCTGGAGTCAGGTTCAGACAGCCAGAGACTCCCTGACAAAACAAGAAGGAGCCATTCGCTCCAAATTGGAAAAACATTTGTGTGTTGGCTTTGGCATCTGGGAAACCTGTGCAAGCCTTTTGCTTTGGGATGAAGGAGCAGAGTGAGAAGAAGAGTTGGGGGCGGGAAGAAGAAAATACAGGTGGCTTCCTGAGCTGCCCCAGAAGCTAAACAGTGGGGCTGAGTGTGAGTCTGTCTTTGCTGGGAGAGACAGACAGCTCCAATGGAGGAATGTAGTTAGAAAAAGAGAACTTACTTGAGCTCGAAATTTAGCTGTTTTACAGCATACATTATGTGTGTTTTACTTTTTTTACTGCCAATTGAGCAAGAAGGTGTTAGGTACTATGCCCAGCTGTCTTTTTTCTTCATTTTTTAAAATTTCAGGTGACTATAAGGGTACAGAGCACTAGGTTATACAATTTGCACGTGACAGGTAAAAACCAGAGTTGCAGTTGTGTTCTACATGCAGGGAGTATGCCACATATCCATGCATTGTTCCCTTCAGGTGAGAAGCTACTGAACCCGCTCCCTCCTCCACCTTCTTGACTGTCCTTGATATTGTCTCTCATGTGGGTCTGTGATTGTTAATCTCCTGGTTTCAAGTTGGTATCAAGTATCTGTGATGCTTGTTTTTCCAAACTTGTGATATGTAGGAGAATGTTCTCCAAATCCATCTAGATTGTTACAAAGGATGCAAAATCTTTATCTTTTGTAAGAGATGGATAGTATTCCATGGTGTATATATATATATATATCACAGTTTATTAATCCATTCATGTGTTGACAGGCACTTGGGTTATTTCCACCTCTTTGTAGCAGTGAACAGAGCGACTATGAACATTCTAGTGCAAAGGTCCCAGTTGTAAAATGTCTTTTTCTTCATTTGAGTAGCTGCCTAGTAGTGGAATTGCAGGATCAAATGGTAGACCTACTTTTAGTTCTTCCATACTTCTTTCCACAGAGGCTGTACTAGTTTGTAGTCTCACCAACAGTGCATGAGTGTGCCCTCCTCTCCACAACCACACCCTCGACTGTTGCTTTGGGACCTTGTGATGTGGGCCATTCCCCCTGGAGTTAGGTGATATCTCAAAACTCTCTTGACTTGCATTTCTCTGATAATTCGGGATGATGAGCATTTTTTCATGTGTTTATTGGCCATTCTTCTGTCCTCATGAGAAAAGTTCTCTTTATGTCTCTTGCCCAGTTTCTAATGATTTTATGGTCAAGAATGCTATTGGAAGACAGCTTACACCCAAAATGTGGTGGAGCAACTTGAATATCTTAATAGGAAATGGATAAGGAATGCCCTATAGCTTTAGGGAAAAGTCGTATCAACCCTTTTGATTTCTGTGGGATACAGGCAGAAATCCACATCTCACAAGAATTTCTCTTGATTTACTGGAAATCTTCAAGTGGCATGGGCAACACTAATCCTGTAATCCCTTGTCCAAGCACCCAGACAGACCTGTGGTATAAGCTGTGCTTAAGGCATCTTGGCAGGAAATGCCTGCCCCAATCAGCCGGCATTCCCATTGTGTACGTATTTAGCAAGGGTGACTATTTACCAAACAAATCTTAAGTCCATAGTGCATCCTGTAACCAAGACATACTTAAGGACTCTAAACATGCCTACCACCCCTCAATTCATTCTGTGCCCTCACAGCCACATGCTTCAATAAAATCCTAGGTGCATTTACCTAAACTCAGAGAAAAGGGGAGGTACCACACAATGTGTTGAAGTCTATGAGCCAAAACAGACTTCGAGGAGCCTTGTGCACCAGAAAATGAGGAGAGATTGATTAGCTTGCTTGACGTCACTGGGCTCCTGTAAGAAGCATATTGCCAGATAAGTTCTTTAAAACAAAAAAGAGAAAACCAAGGTGACCAATAAGTCCCTTGGCATCCTTACTTTTTATGTCAGAAAAAACTTAGCAATTTCTACTTTGACCTGTTTTCAGACTTTCAACCATTTTTGGAATCCTGAGAACCATAGGACACTGCGTCTGTTCTGCAAATGAACAAAGTGTTCTCATCTAAATTAAAGGACAGTCACTTAATAGAAAAAATATAAGCGAAACAAAGAAAAAGAACCTATTGAGGTAAAAACAGCACTTTTTTTTTTTCCTGTAGGGAAAATTGTGCTTAATAGCAGGCCAGGCACTCACGACCTTTCTCTCAGGCCCACTTTCCCCTCACTTTTGGAATGGCGTTCTGTTGACTGGCAACGTCTTCCTTTCCTCAGAAAGTTCCCATCTCCCTTGAGCTACTAATTCCTCTTCAGTTTTCAAGAGTCAAGTATCTTCTCCAGGAATCTTTTTCTTGATCCCCTCAACTTCCCAGGTCTAAAACAGGATCTCCTGTCCTCAGCTTCCTTCCATAGTCCTGCCCTGCCTTGCCACGTCTCTTCTTTTGGTTTGGAGGAACTGTTGCATGCATCTCCACGTCCACAGAGCTTTACACAGGGCACACAGCAGGTCATCAGGGAATGTCTCAGAAGAGGAAGACTCTCAGATAAAAAGTGTTTGAAGTCTGGACAGCTCCTGTGGCTCAAAGGGGTAGGGCCCCATATACTGGAGGTTGTGGGTTCAAACCTGGCCCCAGCCAAAAACTGCAAAAAAAAAAAAAAAAAAGTGTTTGAAGTCTAGAAGACCAAAAAAGGCATGCAGAAGGTAAATGAAGATTATAAGATTTTTTCATCAAAATCTGATATGCTAAAAAAGTTTTCAGGAAGTATGTAAGAAAGGACAAAGCAGAAACTCAGGATCCAAACAGGGTGAGGATACAAATAGATTGAAAAGGGCTTTAGAAAAATTGATGGATGTCACAGCATAAAATGCTGTTTAAAAGAAATTGAAATGTTGGGAGGAAATTCCAGAACTTCAAAGGGAAAAGCTTGTGAATGTGGCTCCCTTTCCTGACAGATGCCACATGGAGCAGTGTCAGAGATGGTGGGTGGATGGGATCAGTCGTTACTGTTACTGAGAGTGTGAAGTTCCCTGGTGTATAGAAAAAAAGAGCAGGGACCACTGTGGCCCCCACTGGCCTGAGGAGAGTGCCCCATCCCTCCCACTGGAGTTCTGTTCCTAAAGGCCACACCAAAGCACTTTTCTCCATCCTCCCTCTGAGCTCCTGGGCCTCTGTCTTCTCCTCTCTCTTTTCCTGAGCCGGCCGCCAGCCCTGTCGAAGGCTGTGCCAAGATCCAGCTCTGGCTCTGATGAGTCCAGACCACCAGGATTCACATTAATTTTCCCATTGCTAAGTTTATAGTTTATATTTGGTTGATCAGAGAAATATGTGTGATGTGGGTTGCTGGCAAGTAAATCTTTTTTTCCTTCTCTCTTTCTTTAGTGTATTTTTTTTTTCAAACTGTTTTATTCCTTCCTCTAGTCCAAAAGAAACTCCCAGTTGTGCTAACCAGCCCTGCCTCATAGCAGCACTGAAGTCAGATACACTAGATGGTCTACAGACATCTTCTTTGTTCATCTGGCTGCCAGACCCACTGGAGACATGGCTCCCATCTTTGATTTGTCTTTGAGGATTAATCTCATTTCATGTTCTCTTACATCTTATTTTTTTCATATTTTTAATTGTTCAAGCCAAGAAATTCCTGAAGCCTTAGGCCAATTCATTGCAAGTCATTTTATGACATTGCAAAAAGGTTTCTTTTTATTTCATTTTTTATTTTTTTTTATTGTTAAATCATAGCTGTGTACATTTGTGCAATCAAGGGGTACAATGTGCTGGTTTCATATACAATCTGAAATATTCTCATCAAACTGTTCAATGTAGCCTTCGTGGCATTTTCTTAGTTATTGTATGTAGACATTTGTATTCTGCCTAGTAAGTTTTGCCTGTACCCATTCTAAGATGCACCGTAGGTGTGGCCCTACCCATTACCTTCCCTCCCCTCTAATCTCCCCCCTCCTTTCCCCTTCCTTGGCCCTTTCCTCATAGTCTTGTGCTATAGCTGGGTTATAGCCTTCATGTGAAAGCTATAATTTAGCTTCATAGTAGGGCTGAGTACATTGGATACTTTTTCTTCCATTCCTGAGATACTTAGCTAAGAAAAATATGTTCCAGCTCCATCCATGTAAACATGAAAGAGGTAAAGTCTCCATCTTTCTTTAAGGCTGCATAATACTCCATGGTATACATGTACCACAATTTGCTAGTCCATTCGTGGGTCGATGGACACTTGGGCTTCTTCCATGACTTAGTGATTATGAATTGGGCTGCAAGAAACATTCTGGTACAGATGTCTCTGTTATATTGTGATTTTTGGTCTTCTAAGTTTATAGTAAAGGAATTATAGGATCCAATGGCAGGTCTATTTTTAGGTCTCTAAGTATTCTCTAAACATCCATCCAGAAGGAACGTATTAGTGGGCATTCCCACCAGCAGTGTAGAAGTGTGCCCTTTTCTCCACATCCACACCAACATCTCTGGTTTGGGGATTTTGTTATGTGGGCTACTCTTACTGGGGTTAGGTGATATCTCAAAGTACTTTTGATTTGCATTTCTCTGATGATTAAGGATGATGAGCTTTTTTTCATGTGTTTGTAGATCATGCGTCTGTCTTCTTTAGAGAAGTTTCTCTTCAAGTCCCTTGCCCACCCTGAGATGGGATCACGTGTTTTTTTCTTGCTAATACGTTTTGAGTTCTCTGTGGATTCTGGTTATTAGACCTTTATCGGGGGTATAACCTGCAAATATTTTCTCCCATTCTGAGGGCTGTCTACTTGCTTTACTTACTATGTTCTTGGCTGTGCAGAAGCTTTTTAGTTTGATCAGGTCCCAGTAGTATATTTTTGATACTGCTGCAATTGCCTAGGGAGTCCTCCTCATAAAATATTCACCCAGGCCGATTCCTTCAAGAGTTTTCCCTGCACTTTCTTCAAGTATTTTTATAGTTTCATGTCTTAAGTTTAAATCTTTTATCCAGTGAGAGTCTATCTTAGTTAATGGTGAAAGGTGTGGGTCCAGTTTCAGTCTTTTACAGATCGCCAGCCAGTTCACCAAGCACCATTTGTTAAATAGGTAATCTTTTCCCCACTGAATGTTTTTAATTGGTTTGTCAAAGATCAAATAACGGTAAGTAGCTGGATTCATCTCTTGGTTCTCTATTCTTTCCAGACATCTACTTCTCTGTTTTTGTGCCAGTACCATGCTGTTTTGATCACTATCGATTTATAGTACAGTCACAGGTCTGGTAGCATGATTCCTCCTGAGTAATGTTTTGGCTATTCGAGGTTTTTTCTGATTCCATATAAAACAAAGTATTATTTTTTCAAGATCTTTAAAATATGACAATGGAGCTTTGATAGGAATTGCATTAAAATTATATATTGCTTTGGGTAGTATAGACATTTTAACGATGTTGATTCTTCCCAGCCATGAGCATGGTATGTTTTTCCATTTGTTAACATCTTCAGCTATTTCTTTTCCTAAAGTTTCATAGTTCTCTTTATAGAGGTCTTTCACGTCCTTTGTTAGATAAACTCCCAAATATTTCATCTTCTTTGGCACTACTGTGAAAGGAATAGAGTCCTTGACTGTTTTTTCGGCTTGGCTATTGATGGTATATATAAAGGCTACAGATTTATGGGTGTTGATTTTGTAGCCTGAGACATTGCTGTATTCCTTGATCACTTCTAAAAGTTTTGTAGTACAATCCCTAGTGTTTTCCAGATATAGGATCATGTCATCTGCGAAGAGTGAAAGTTTGATCTCTTCTGACTCTATGTGAATACCCTTGATCACCTTTTCTTCCCTAATTGATGGTTCATTTTTATTCCCTGTCCTCCTTCCTCTTCCACTCCTGCCTTTTTGCCATACTCCCCTGCTGCCCACCCTCAGCTTTCTCCCTCTATCTTCACTGTGATTTTCTGTCCTCCACTCCCAGTCTTTTTCATCTCTTTTGCATTCTTGGCTTTTTCCCACTACTCAAATCTGGGTACAGATACCACCTCAACTCGAAGGAAAAGATAGAAATGAGACTTAGTAGTAACGTGTTTAACATCTGTGAAGTACCCCACCCCCGTGGAAACTCTTGTATTTAAGTAAAAGAGAGCACTTGTTGCTTACATCAGAAAGTGTGTTTGAGAAATTTTGTTTCATGTTTCCAGAGCTGTCAGGAGAGAGCTTGGGAGCCAAAATTATTTGTGTAATTGGACAGACAGAAAAGTAAAATCCCAAAGAGAGCAAATATTTTTATCCTAGCCTGCAAAGGGAAGAGCAGTACTCAATCTGCCGAACCCCTTTCTCGGTTTTCTGTAGAATGGACTGGCTGGCTTAGGCTGGAATGCTGGTGGAGGCAGAGAGGAAATCACACTTGGGAGTTATTATACCCTGACTTGTCTGTTAGAACAAAAGCTCCCTGTGGCTAGGAGCTATGTCCTTGCTTTTTTGTATTTTCTGTAGTGCTTGACATAACAGAGCTTCTGCAGCACCTGGCTGACTGAATGAGTGACTCAGTGATGACTGGAGGGATGGTGTGGTGCCGAACGCTGACTACAGCACGGGCTGGTTTTACCAGCTTCGTGCTGCCATGGGCATAGGCTAGGGCTACCAACTGCTAAAAGGCTTGGTCACTACTCCAAATGCGTGGCTTCCGAGCTTCCCAGGCATAGTGAACCCCAGCCTGGCTCTCCGACCTCACAACAGCAGCCCCAGGCCCTGGTCTCTACGCTGCTGTTGTAGCTGCCTCATGTCCTCAGCAGATGACTGCTTTGGTTTTTCACTTGCCAAGCATTTTATTTCAGAGAAGGAACTTGGGATCATGCCAAGTCATGGTTCCTCAGAAGACCTGGGGGTTGAGATTGGTGTTGTGATTCCTTGCCCATCAGTGAAGCAGTCTTGGGCATGAGAGAGCCCCCATGTTGCCAGAAGCCACACAATGAGGCAGTGTCAAGGACCCTTCATCTTCTCAGACTCCACAGTCAAGTCTGTCTGAGTAGTCAGGAGTCAGAGAAGGCTCTGGGAGGTGTACTTGGCCTATACCTTGTTGCTCAGAAGGAGGCTGGAGTGGCCCACTGAGTACTGCTCTGCTAGACCAGCATTTCTCTGCTCTGTAGCATTAGGCACAGGTGAAACAGGCTGCCACAGAGATGGTGGAGGCTTGGAGGCCATGAGAGTCAGGGAGTAGAGCCATCAGTCGGCCCAGAAACTTGCCGCTGACACTGAGGCTGCTAAACCAAGCCAGCAGCATTGCCAAGTGAGCCCTGTGCAGTGCCCCGTAATCTGCTGGATCCCATCCAGACCTCTGCAGAGGAGCATGGGCTTGTCCCGTGATCCCTGGGAATAGGCAGGAGGGTGGGATAGGACTGCACATGAGGCATGCCTGCCTGGGTGGAAGGCTATGGTTTGTATAGGCGTTCAGCCGAGCTCAGGAATACGAGGATATGGGTAACCCTGTGCAGCATCCAGCCAAAGGCAGGGTCTTACTTGACTTCTTATTTAAACAGAATTGAACTTTGATTTTCAACTTAAGAGAGGACTTGAAAGAAGATCAAATGAGAAAACCCATTGAAAATGATAGTTAGGTTTATGGATTACACTGCGGGCATTTAGCTGAGACCCAGTGCTCCCCGTAACTGGATTTGTAGCATCCATGAATATCCAGCAGTATGACTACAATTAAGATTTGACAGTTTGTGTTGTCAGAATGCATGAACATACACCAAATATTGTAATTTAATTTGTAGCTCTACTGAGCTTTTTGTTAATAAAGGAGGATGAAAACTAGAAGGTAATGATAAGTTCAAGAGGGGCTCCAGATAGAATGTGTTAGTTTGTAGTTTTGTGTGTGATCCTGGTGATGGCAGCCACACCCATGTGCCTCTGATGAAAGGTTTTTTTTTTTTTTTTTGTGACAGTCTTCAAGCTGTCCCCCTGGGCAGAGTATCGTGGTGTCACAGCTCACAGCAACCTCCAACTCTTGGGCTTTAGCGATTTTCTTGCCTCAGCCTCCCAAGTAGCTAGGACTACAGGTGCCCACCACACGCCTGGCTATTTTTTGGTTGTAGTTGTTGTTGTTTGGCAGGCCCAGGCTGGATTTGAACCCACCAGCTCCAGTGTATGTGGCAGGTACCCTACCCGCTGAGCTACAGGTGCCAAGCCTGCCTTTGAAAGGTTTTAACTTGGTTTCTATTTTTCCTGTGG
The DNA here is from genome assembly GCF_027406575.1 of Nycticebus coucang. NCBI lineage: Eukaryota > Metazoa > Chordata > Mammalia > Primates > Lorisidae > Nycticebus > Nycticebus coucang. Next base: position 62,386,160 of record NC_069795.1, read on the forward strand.
CCGAAGGGTATGTGCCTGATGTACAGAGGAAGCACACAGAGCACATGACATGATGTTTCTGAACAGATTCCCGTAACCTATGCATCTAGGCGTCTTACAGAAGTGATGTATCAGAATATACAAATTCCCTTTGGAAACTGAGCTCCTAGAAAGGAAGAACAAGCCAAGGTTCTGGCATGGAGGCTAAAATATCACGGGCTTTCTCAGAAAGCACAGAGTGACAGGTGGAGAAGGTCAGTCACCCCAGGGATGGCCCTCACGAGCAGGACTTCTGATGTGTCAGAAGCTGAGGAACAACAGGAGTGGGCCTACTGGTATTTGATTAATGTGGACAAGTTAATGAAGGAGCTGGAAGAATGCAAGTGATGATTGCATTTGCAGAGGATGCAAACGAGGGGAGTGAGGGAAGGTAAGAGGATTAAGCTGCACAAACATTCCCCTAATGGATTTCTCAAATGCACCAGCGACAGGCAAGGGCAGGTGTGCTGTCAAACTATTTCTCATTGAAACCTGATCGTCTTTCTGCAGTAGAGGCCTGCTAACCCCATTTGTAATTGAAGGGCCTGCCCCTATTCCACCTAGTGAGTCAAACTGAGTGGCTCAGGGACTGGCCAGGAACCAGCCGGCTTGCAAACAAAGGAGCCTGGGAACAGGCTAGTTTCCTTCACATGTGCCAGCTAGAGCTCCTCTCTGCATCTGCCTGTCTGATGGCCATTCGACTGCTATTGATCATGAAGTCTCCACCCGCTCTGGCCCCCTTCCTGCCCCCCAAACACTATGAAAAAGGGGTCCTCTAGTTTTCAGATCATTCATCACTTCATTACTCTGCCTTTGATCCTTAGTGAAACTCTAGTTTTACTGGAGTGGCCAAATTGGGAGTGTTTGGTGAAGCAACAGCTAAAGCTTAAGCTTAGGAGGCACAGGGAGGGGACAGCGCCAAGGACCAAACTGCTGCTTATTTGTTTTGAAGCCAGGAAGACTCGCCTGCCAGTGGGTCCTTGTGGGGAGCTGGATGCCCAGCTGGGGAGCCCTCGGTCCTGCCTGCATGGGCTGTTCTGCACATGTTGGCATCAGGACAGAGGAGCCGTCTGGCCACATGGCTGACCGGTGCCCAGCTTCACGCTCCCCCACTGCACAGCCTTCTGTCTCCAACCAAGCAGTTGTCAGAGGGTGCGGCCAGAGCCAAGAGGGGCCAGAAAGGGGCACAGTATTTTCTAGCATTGGGTTGGTGAGGTGGGTGCCCGGAGAAGGACAGGCTTGATGCCTGGAAGAACCCTCAACTTTACCGTGGGTAGACACCCGGGACCATTAACATGGAGATGGTGCCAGACTCCTTTCAATTGCTCACATCTTTCTTGCAAAATAATCTACTAGCTTTAAATATATTCTTGGCTTGAGGCAAACTTCCTTGGAATGAGGTAAAGAAAAAGGGGAGGAAAAAACTCTTGGTAGAGCAGTTTTGGATTTATTAGACCATGGAAGAGAGCGCTTCACAGGGCCTGAGGAATTTTCCAGATGCCCCTAAGCTCACAGTCATTCACAGCTCCCTTTGTGGGGATCCTCCTGACTTGGCAGGTACAGGGCTCACTGGCCTGAAGGAGGATTAAGGCCCTTGCATTTTTTAAGTGAATTGCTTTAAAAAAACAAAGTTACCAATATTTAGCTAGAACACTCTGAGCTCAGGCAGTCCCCTTTCCCATAGTCCAAACGTTCTTCCTCCCAAAGAGAAAACACATTGGCTGACTTGGCTGAGAATTATTTGTGGGGCTCAGCACAAAATGAATATGGAGGGTCCCTTGTTATTAAGAATTTTAAAATATTGACAACTGAGCATTAGACCAATTGTTGACCCTTCCAAGTGCAGGGGCAGGTGCACACCCACGAAGCTGGCCTTAGACTCAGCCTTCTAAACTTTATTTATTCAGCAAGGATCTAGAAAGCATTTGCTGTATCCAAATTACTGTGCACTAGGGCTTGGGGTTAGGCTGGGGAGTGAAAAATTAATAAGCACCCCACCAAGAATTTGCTGCATATAATTTAGATAGGGTAAGGTATCACACCTACAAAATTAAATAATGATGGAATAATGATTTGCAAGCCCAGGAGCCCCTACCTACCCTAAAGAAAGAATACTGGAGACATTTCACCTTGACCCAGACATTGCTTGCTCAGCCTGGAAACTAAAATAGACCAATATAGGTGAATCAGGCGGTCTGTCATTTTCTTTGCCACATGGCTCTGGTAATAATATGTATTTCTTATCTGACATTTGTTAGACCTATCTCACCTCTTTCCTATGAGCTTAGAAGTAGCCTCTCAAAAACCATTAAACATTCCATTTCCAAAATAGCTTCCATTGGCCACACTTAGATAATAAAATGTTCATAGAACGTTTGGTGTGCCTAGGCCCTTGTCTTGAGCTGGCATCGTAGACCAACTCAACTGTTATTTTGAGTTCATAGGCAAGATGAACGGGCATTATGTACCTAATTTGTGAGTCTCAGCTTCCAAGACATCCACGCATTCGTTCATTCATACAACATTTATTGAGTGTCTGCTTGGGTTGGGACCTGGCTTAGGTTCAGAGGACACACAGATGAACAAGACTTATTCCCTGCCCCTAACAAGTCTCATATTGTGATGAAAGGGACAAGGATCATTTCATAGAAACAATGGGATGGCTTGACTAAGAGCTTCTGGAAAGTTCCATTAAGTGGGAAACCTCCTGACCTTGTTGAGTGCCTTGATCACTGGGCTCTCCTGTGGTGACAGTAGTTTGTTTTTAGTAATTATCTCTTGTGTTGTGTGAGAAACTTGATTCTCTCTCACCCTTTCTGGGTCTCCAGTGGAAATAACAACATAGGCAGGTGGAGTCTTGCAGGGAAATTGCATTAAGCCCTGATGCTATCAGTTCTCAGGAGCTGAGCAGAATCTGGTGTAGTCAGCATTCAGAGACGGTGCCTCTAGGGCTTTGTACGTACCTTTATGGGGTAAAATGTTTTCATTTCTCCTGTACTCCATACATTTCATTTCTTCTCTAATTCAATGCTGAAAACTAAATTTTCTAATTTGGAACACAGTTTGTACAAATGGCCCCTGTTTTGTTCGGCGACATCAGTGATTTGGCACATAGAAGGAGGCGTTTGTTGTCTGGACTCTTGGGTTGTTTGGGAAACATCCTGCTCTTGTTCCAGATGCATCTCTGTTCTCCCCTGGTTCAGATCCCATAGAGCCAGGTCGGGAGAGATGGCTGTGAAGTTTCTGGAGACCCACCTTCCTGCTACCATGGGGCCTCACTAGGGTGCTCCTTCCTGTTGTCCTGGGAGGTTACTCTTTGCCTTAAAAGGATGCTCTGTGATGTAGTATGTAGCAGGAATTATCCTCTGTTTATAACCATGGCCACCATCAAGGAGAATCTGGGGCCTGTCACTTTTCGCTCTGGATATCTGAGAAGAAGCTGGAAGTTCTTGACTGAATTGGGGAAAAAAACATCAGCATTCTTTTTCATGGTTTCCTTCATTCTCCATTGCTGAGCCTCTGACTGCTGTGCTGGGATGTTTGTGCCTTGACCGCGGCCCACCTCCAGGATGGATGGGCAGGGCCAGTTCACCCCATGCTCCAGTGTAACAGAAGAGGCTGGTCTGTGTCCCAGGCACCTCACTATGGAATTCTCTACACTCCCCTACCCACCATCCTGGCTTACATATACACCAAGTTGAACACCCATTGATGATGAAGGCATATTCCAGGACGTTGGACATCTCCTGACCAGCGTGTGAGATTCAGCAGCTGCTTGTTGGGACTGATGATGCTGAGGCACTGGCCTCCCTGGAAATGTCATGCTGTTTCTTTCCTTCATTGGGACCTAACCAGTACCTTCTCTTCCTTCCACAGATCTCCAGGACTTCAAGTTAGATGTGCAGCATGTGATTGAAGTGGATGAGGGAAACACAGCTGTCATTGCCTGCCACTTGCCCGAGAGCCACCCAAAAGCCCAGGTCCGGTACAGCGTCAAACAAGAATGGCTAGAGGCCTCCAGAGGTGAGTGGACAGGAGCTCAGAGGCCGAGGCCCAGGCCAGGAGGGCTGCTGGCCTCCTCCAACTGCACCCTGCCCAACTGAGCTGGGTCAGCCTCTGCTGCCCCCAGCCCCCTAAGCAGGCCAACAGCCCTGTCCACATGCTGGCCAGCTGTCTTCTCTCTTGATATTTAGCCTGTAGGATCCTAAAGGAGGTAACTTACATGATGGAAGTCTTCTGCCCCATAAGGAAAAATGTCTTCATCCCTTGAGGGAGGCCCTGAAGGATGTCACTGAGCTGCTGCCCTTTGATGGGGCTCTCAGCCCTGTGCTCCCTGTGCGTGCCCCTCTGAGCAAACACACAGAGAGGCTGCTGTCCCCATGTTTCAGGTCTCCCTGGTAGGAGGTGGAGCTCCCCCCACACAGCAGAGCAGTCCTTTAGCAGAACTTAGTTTCTTCCCCCTCCCCATTTGCCTGGAAAATGCAGTTATCTAGGCTGTCTCAACTGCCTATTCAGGCCATGGTGGACACCATAGCTGGTCTGGGGGAGTCCAAGCTTTGGTCCACAGAGTGTCAGAGGGGAAGGGGGACATCCCTCAACTTGAAGGCAGCTGCTTCTCACAAATGAGCCTGCACTTAAGGCCAAGTAGACCCTTCTTGACCTGACCTCACAAGGTTAAAATGTCTACCTTTTGAATTATTCTATAAATGTTAAAAATATTTTTATGAACTTTCTTGTTATGAAAGGAATATGTATTCATTATAGAAAAAATAGAAAATGCATTCAAAAAGGTGTAAACCTAATCCAACCAGTTAGAAATAACAACCTGTCACTGAGGGGACAAGCATTAATCCCTACTGTCCCCAGCAGAAGCTTGGCAGCAACCCCTAGGAAAAGCCTGCACACCCATGTGCATCAAGGGCTTCTCCCACTCCACCTGGTACTTGCCTAAGCAGCTCACACCTGATGGCCCAACAGCAATAGATATCATACTTGGTGACACCACACTCCCAGGAGGGGCTACCATTACACAGCTCAGAGCTAACTACTAATGTTGTGCCTGCCAGGAAGCCGAATACAACCCTGGTCGCTATCTGAAGCTTAAATCTGGCTCCTGTCTAAAGAGCCTCAACACACCTCTGGGGCCCCACTCATGCCACCCCAGATTAGGAGCAGACAGAGCTTAACAGCCCTGTGATGCAGAGAAAAGTGTTTCAGTGGCATTCAGGATGAGGGAAGTTAGACTGTTCCTCCCCAAGTAGCAGAAATTCAATACTGTGGCAACAGAATGGTGGCTATGCCCCATAGGAAGTTCCAGAGTCAATTCTGTCCTTTCTGGAGGCTTACAGGAATGGTCATTCATGTCCCATTCATCCTTACAATGGCTGTGAGGTGTACATTATGCTTTTTTTAAAATGAAGAAATAAGATCATAGAGGTTAATTAACTTGCCCATTATCACAAGGTTAATACTAGGTAGATACAGAGCTTGAGACCTGTCTGGCTGATCTCAAATCCTGCTTTCTTTCCACCCTTCCCCAGTTCCCTTGAATGTATAGAATGTTCCCCACAGACTTGTGCACTAGTTCAGGGGCAGTTGGTCAACTAGTTCATTAGTTGGTTAGTTACTTCTCTCCCTGGCAGTTCTGTCCCACCTGATGGGAGGTTTTCTAGGGAGAATAATCTCTTGGGTCTGCGCTTATGGGGACTCAGGTCTTGCCCTCCTACCCCTTACCTCTGTGGGTGTTGCACCTGAAGCATTCTGGACCCAAACTCATCCCATATTCTCCTGGCCCTGCCCTTTCCACAGGTAACTACCTGATCATGCCGTCGGGGAACCTACAGATCGTCAACGCCAGTCAAGAGGACGAGGGCATGTACAAGTGTGCGGCCTACAACCCAGTGACCCAGGAAGTGAAAACCTCTGGCTCTAGCGACAGGCTGCGTGTGCGCCGTAAGGGCTGGGTCCACTTGTAGCAGAGAAGGGAGGTAGACTCCTGGGGGTGGGTAGAGGGAAGCATGGTCCATGCTCCAATTCTGTGTTCTTGGGCTGTATGGCCTGGGACATGTATGCTGGGACACCTTGGACTCTGCAGAGGGAAACAGTTTGCTTGGTGCAGGTGATCTTTTTGTTTGCACATAGTAGATGCTCTTCAAGGCTGGGGTAAGAGGGTTTCTCTCCCTTTTGGCCAGCCCCAGGGCCAGCCTCTCACAGGACATAGCCTGGGTGTGGCTCAGGGATAGCTTTGCCCACTGTCACATCAGAGCACTTCAGGGACATTCCCTTCCTCCTCCTGTGGAGAGGTTTCCTTTCCCATGTTACTTTGTGATGTGGATCAGTCCAGACATGTCTTGGGCAGGACCATGGCCCTCAGTCTTGAGTTCAGCACTGGACACAGCATATACTTAGATCAGATGTCCACATCGGAGGCCTCTTGGTCTACCTTTCTGCTCTGTGAGAGGCCACGGGCCTACATTGTCTGCCTAACATCTCCCTCTGGTGAGCATCCACAGAGGCCACACCTCCCCCCCCACCCACCCCAATGTGAAAGCAACAGCTACCTCTCTGAGCACTTGTTAGGGTCCCTGCCTGTTTGGTGGAAGGACATCTTACATGGGATTTGGTCCTAGAGTTGGCACCTGAGGTGGATTGACCGTGAAGCTTAACTTCAGTGGTCTCTCACACTAACAAAGACTTCACAAGGGCCTAATTTTGTATCTGTCATTTTGTATTATTTTTTTGGCCTCTCAAACAGTATAAGTTTCATGTTTTATTTATTTTTATTTTTATCATTTTATTTTTTTGAGGCAGAATCTCACCCTGTCACCCTGGGTAGAGTGCCATGGCGTCATAGCTCATAACAACCTCAAACTCTTGGGCTCAAGTGATCCTATTGGCTTATCCTCCCAAGTAGTTGTGACTACAGGAACTTCTCACAATGCCTGGCTAGTTTTTCTATTTTTGGTAGAGACAGGGTCTCGCTCTTGCTCAGGCTGGTCTCAAACTCCTGAGTTCAGGTGATCCACTCACCTCAGCCTCCCAGAGTACTAGGACTATAGGTGTAAGCCACTGCACCTAGCCAAGTTTCATGTTTTTGAAAACCTGGATATACCCCTGGTTGGCACATAAAGCAGAAATTTCACACATCTACATGCTTCTTGAAGGGTGCTAAGGAAGGCAGCACATTGGAGAGTAATATGCCTTTTAATAAGTTCTGTGTAGTTTGTCCACCAGAAAAAAGATCATGGCTTCCACAGACAAACAATCAATGGAGAATGTAGTCTATTTGCATTTGGGAACCTCACAATATGGGAAACACGGATCTTTAAACAGTGAGTCCTGTTCAGCTCGGTTGCTCTCCATGAGAGAGGCTTAGTCCTGAGACTCATGGAGTGGTGGGGGCACTGCAGGTCCTTGTCTCCGGTCTCATCATCGGCCCCACAGGACACTTAGGCAGTTCAAGCAGGAAAGATCACCTGCACTGTGTAAATTGTTTGTTTCCCTCTGCATGCCCTCATCTTTCTCTTTTTGCTAACCACACAGTTAACTTTAAGAACAGGTGTTGCTACTGCTGCTTCTCTCTCATTTTACTTCTTACTCATAACAGCTTCTGCAAGGGAAACCCTTGTTTCCAGTAAGGAAGCCAGGGCCCAGGGGGAATAAAGGAACTTGCCTTACTTTACATAGTCCTATATAAACCCCTGAAGGGCGATTTGATCCCAGATCATGCTTCCTGGGACTAACTCCTGGCAGGATGTCCTGGTCATATGCTATCTGCCTCTCTTCCCTGCCCTTCCAGGCTCCACTGCTGAGGCTGCCCGCATCATCTACCCACCAGAAGCCCAAACCATCATTGTCACCAAAGGCCAGAGTCTCATCCTGGAGTGTGTGGCCAGTGGGATCCCGCCCCCACGGGTGACATGGGCCAAGGATGGGTCCAGTGTTGCCGGCTACAACAAGATGCGCTTCCTGCTTAGCAACCTCCTTATTGACACCACCAGTGAGGAGGACTCGGGGACCTACCGCTGCACGGCTGACAACGGGGTTGGGGAGCCTGGGACAGCCGCCATCCTCTATGATGTCCAGGTGTTTGGTGAGTCTGCTGTGAGCCTTCACCTTGGCCTTCTCTCTGGTCTACATAGCCCTTCCAGAAGCATGAAACCCAGGCTCTGAGAGAGTTAGTGTCCCGTGACAGGCCCCATGCCAGGTGAATGACAGAGGGGCCCTGAAGAGGCAGAGCCCCTCAGATCCCTGGGGCGAGGCCAAGTGGTGCTGGAGTCCTCTGTAGTCCCTTTCCCGTCATGATTCTGGTGGTGGAGACATGCCCTTTAGGAAAAAGCAACAGCCAAGGGGCAGGAGTGAGCCACTCCTAACTGTGACCCTGGCCACCTGTCTGGGCTGGGATGAAAGACACAGCCCTCTCGCCCTGCTCTGGTTTCCCCACAGAACCTCCTGAGGTCACCATGGAGCTGTCCCCGCTGGTCATCCCCTGGGGCCAGAGTGCCAAGCTGACCTGTGAGGTGCGTGGAAACCCCCCGCCCTCTGTGCTGTGGCTGAGGAACGCTGTACCTCTCACCTCTAGCCAACGTCTCCGGCTGTCCCGCAGGGCCCTGCGCGTGGTCAGCGTGGGGCCTGAGGATGAAGGCGTCTACCAGTGCATGGCTGAGAACGAAGTTGGGAGCGCTCATGCTGTGGTCCAGCTGAGGACCGCCAGGCCAGGTGAGCGCAGCCCAAGGGTCTTGAGATACTGGCTGAACATTTACAGAATTCTTTCCTCAAAAGAAATCCAAGTTAGAACCCCAGCATGTGATAGATAAAGTAGCTTTTTGGTGCAAATTTGAATTTACATTAAGTTACTAATAAATCAGAAGTATAAATTTTCACTGATGAAAATGACTCATTTAATTGTTGTATTAAAAGAAAGTTTTTATTAGTTTGCAGAGTCTGTTGGTTGCTGGGGTTCCACAGAACCCAGTTTGGCAAACACTGCCCTCGAGCACTGGCAAGTGTCCTGCTCAGCTTGCTCCATCCTAATGCACGTGCTGACTGAGCAGTCACTGCCTGCTCAGCACTGGGCTAGGTGATGTGGGGGATACACAGGAAATGAAAAAGATCCTCAAGGATTTTCCTAGGGAAGGGTTGAAACTGGCCAAGGAAGCAAGTTAAGAAAATGCAACTGTGGGTAACCCAGTGCTGAGCCACCATCATCAGGCTGTATTGGGAGGTCAGGGAGGGGAGACTCATGCTGGTGGAGTCTGTGAAAGCTTCCTGAAGGAAGCATCGCCCCCACTGGCCTCTCACATTCTCGGAGGGCATTCCCAGTTGGCCTCATGTTTCAAGCTTTAGGTCACCTCAGCAGAGCAGGGAAAGGCCCCGTGCTGTGGTATTAAGATCCCACGTGAAGGGGCAAGCCCTGTCCTAAGTCTAGACCAGTGTTTTTCAACCTTTTTTATCTCACGGCACACTTGAACCTATAGTTAAACTTCTGTGGCACACTTAAATTATGTTGATCAAGAAAAAAATATATGCTTACTGTGCTTTGAACTTCTTTTAAGAATAATTTAATTAGTAATCTTTAAACATTTTTCTCTGCATACTGGTTGAAAATGACTGGCTAGACTGGGAAGGCAGGTACAGTGTGCCTCAGGAGCAAGTTGGGATAGTTCGCTGAAGACGCACCTCATGTGAACTCAGGAAAATAGCAAAGTGCAAAGATGCCACCAGCCACAGCAAGAGGCTGGGCACAGGCTTGGCTGCCTGTTCCTCCGTCAGGGCGGGGCTCCTGGCCATCTTCCCACAGAGCCTGGCTGTGGGTACAGAACTGCCCAGATGTCAGGTGGTGGTCGGCTCACGTCTTTCTCTGACTTCTTGCTGTTGCTTCCTTGGGGGAAGCAGCTCTGCAGGAGACTGCTTTCCAAGAGACTAACAGCCCTCCTGTCCCTTCTCTTTCCTGCTGGTCTTCCAGGTACAACCCTGAGGCCCTGGCAGGATGCCAAGCTGGCCACTGCCACACCTCCCACGCCAGGCTCCAGACCTGGGCACTCTGACCAGATGCTGAGGAATGGACCGGGCCTCCCTAGGCCACCAACATCACGGCAGCCTGCCTCCCTGCAGTGCCCAGGAGAGAAGGGGCAGGTGGTGCCTGCCGAGGCTCCCGTCATCCTCAGTTCACCCCGGACCTCTAAGACAGACTTGTATGAGCTGGTGTGGCGGCCCCGGCACGAGGGCAGTGGCCGAGCACCGATCCTCTACTACGTGGTGAAACATCGTAAGGTACGGCTTGGCCCTGGGGTTGTGCCGCCCTCTCCCCTCACGGTGTGTGTTGTGCTTACTGGCCATAAAGTCTGCACAGTAACTCCTCGTGGCTGAGCTGCCTTCTGTCTCCTCCAGGGCACATCCCCACCTCCTCCCAAGAGGCCAGGGTGACGTGGGCATGTGAGGGAGGGCCTGTGTGTGGGCTTCCAGAGCCCAGCTCTGAGGGCTCCTTCCCAGACACTCACATCAACTTCAGTCCCAGAGGAGATGTGAATGTCCCTCTGTCAACCACCACCTTCCTCCCCTTTCCTCTGTCGTTACTTGATGTCGTTTCTTTCTGTTTTTTAACTGAAGAAAGCTCTGCCAGGTACATACCTGCAGGAACTTTGGCACAGTAAGCTAGCTCTAAAGCCAGGGAAACAAATATTTGTGAACAAGTGTTTTCTCTGTGGGCTGCAAAATACTCCCTCAGTTCTCAGAATTCATCAGGGCCCAGTTTGAAAAACAGGTATTTGAGCTCAAAGCACATCATGTTGTTCAGACCTCAGCTATTTCTCCTTGACAGAAGAAAGTCTGTCGCAGTGAATGCATTCGGAGCTGTCAGGGAGGGAGTCCCAGGCTCTGACAGGATGCAGAGCCTGGGCTAAGTTAGGTCCTGCGGTCCTGACACTGCCCTGTGAGGCAGGACAGGGCCTCCAGCTGCTTCTCCCCCAGGGCCATGCTCTTGTTTGCAGTGAGGGAGCAGAGCATAAAATCCCTATAGGAAAGTGTCCTTGAGAGCATTTCCGTTTACCCTGAGTGTATGCTGTTTTTTTCTCTAAGGAGATTAGACTGTAGAAAATTATGGTTCTTAAATGGAATTTTTAAAATTTTATTGGATACTAGCATATTATAAATGCTAAGTTTTATTATGCATTTATATTATTTTGCTTATAAAAGTATTATATGTCCTTGGTAGAAAATATATGGATGTGGATCTACAAGTATTTATTCACTTTTTCCCCCTCCCTAAACAAACAAAAAAAAAAGCAGAGCCAACCCTGACTAGCTACGCAGAAGCCATTTCCCTGCCTTGGGCCCTCTCATCCCTAAGTTGTTCTGTTCTGTTCTTGTCCCTTACTTCCTCTCCTGAAAGATCTTGGGTCAGAGCAAGTCCACAGAGACCCTAAGGTCACCAGAAAGACACCTGAGGCAGAGCAGTCCCATGCTGCCCCCTCTGCAGCCCCCAGATTGGGGGTAGCAGGTCCTCATTAACTCTCCGCCTGCTGGCCTCTTCAAAGGCAGCCCGAAAAGGAGGTGAATGAGTTTGTAACAAAAAGCTGCATTGTTCAGCACATGTTATAGGGCATGATCTTTGATCCTTATTTCCCCATGTAACTGGACACCTCCACCTCAGAGTTGTAGACAAAGATCAGGGCAAGCCAAATGCCTGGGTTTCCCAGGAGACAAAAACCAGCATGAGAGTAAGAATAATATTTTTCAGGCCGATCGATGGCACACAAGAGGCAGGCTGGCAGAGGCTGTGCAGTAGTGATCGGAAAGGCCAGGCCAAGGCAGCATTCACCTTCTCAGTGTGTGTGACAGTGACTAATTACTCTTCTATTTCTTATTGTCATTTCTGGGCCCAGGAGAAGAGTGAGGCCAGCACTGTGGGGCAGGGGTGCAGGGGCACGCGGGAACCTGCTGGCTCTGACTTCCATTAGGCTCCAGCCTGTGGGGCTCTTGGAGCTGCCATGCAGGCGTTGCCAAGGCAGAAGTTCTGGCTTGAAAGCAGTTCCTTTCTTGTGGAACTAACATGTCTTAAAGATCATCACCCAAGAAAGAAATTTGAAATCAAAAGTCAGCATCTGGGTTGTGTTTTTCCATCCCCCTTCTCTTGTTGGGGATTGGGAATCATTCAGCTGATTTTCACTTTTTCACATGGGCGAAGCAAGTTTCATTTCCTGGTGCATCTGCAGACCCTGAGCTACTGTGTTTGGGTTTCCAGCACCACCGGGGATTCTCAGTTTGTAAAAATTTCTCCCCTTGGAACAAGTCCTGGAAGCCTGACACTAATGAGCCCAGACGATCCCTGTGCCTTGAATGGTAGTTTTTGTTCTACTTTAGAATATCCTGCTTGGGATAAGAGCTTTTCCTACCAGCTGTTCTCTTCCTTCATCAAACCACAGCTTCAGGTCCCAGCAGGCTCTCTGAGATGTGTGGAGCTGGCAGCTGACTCTCTTGTCCAGAGAAATGGGGTGGATAGGAAGAAGCAGCCTCTCAGCATCACCTGTTGGAAAGCCTGGAGCTCTTTCATTTTCTTCTTTAGATTTAAATAGCTAGGAATTGGAAGCCATGAAATCCATAATAGTTACAATTCACCCACAGCTTTCAAGTTCTAAGCAAGGGCAGGAGCAAACAAAAAGATTTAAATGATGGAAACCTTACTGTGGGAAGCATGTGGAGAGGGTCCGAGGAAGGGAACCTACCATGTGCCAGGCTCAGGGTGAAGCACTTTATATAAGCATCTCTCCAATCTTCAGAATGACCGGAGAGATTTTGCTTGACTCACTTTAGACGTGCAAAGGGAGTTGCTCAGAGTTACACAGCTGGGATTGGAGCCTGGGCCCTTGGCTCCCTGTCTCATCTTCCTAGGAGAGGTTCTGATTACAAGCATGCTCTTTGGAGGCAAGTTTCAGTTTTCTGTGTGGCCTTGAGCAGATGCATGTTTCTCTAAGACCTGGTTTCCTAATTTGTGATGTGGAAACATTAACCCAGGTTCTTGGGCCGTGGTGAGGAAAAATGAGGTAGTGCACATAAAGTGCTTAGTTCCATGCCTGGCGAGTGGTCAGCTCTCGGCAAGTGTTGCAATTTCTACTGGTACCACTGCTTTTATTACCTTTCTCATCATCAGTTTGCATTAGAATATAAACCAGAGGAACTGGGTTTGATTTAAATACAGCAAAGAGGAAGGAAGGAAAAGAGGGAGGTTTCTGGCAATACAAGGGGGTCCTGTAATGTCTTTGGAGAAGCTCTCAGCCATATCAGTCTGGCCTCCTGACCTTCCCCACCAAGGTCTCTTGGATGGCATCATTAGCTGAGGCATCCGGGACCCTGACCTGACTGTCCCAATGAGGGGGTGTCCCACAGCCAGCAGGGCCAGTCTAGATTCTTCAGCTCCACCTTCTCCCACCCAGCCCATTGTCCTTGCCTTCCTCTTGACTCAATTCTGCTTTCCTTGCAGAACACACACCACCTGCAGCTCTAGGCAGAGATGCTTTTCCTTATACCAGCTACCTTCTCCAGCAGGTCACAAACTCCTCTGATGATTGGACTATCTCTGGCATTCCGGCCAACCAACACCGCCTGACTCTCACCAGACTTGACCCTGGGAGCTTGTACGAAGTGGAGATGGCAGCGTACAACTGTGCGGGCGAGGGTCAGACGGCCATGGTCACCTTCCGAACTGGTGAGAGTCAAACTTTGGTCCTAGCCTGGGGTTCCCGTGGGCCTAAATCAGTCCCACGAAATCCCACGGGAACCCCAGCTCTCCTTGCCCCAGCTACTCTGAGGTCTACTTTTCCTTCTTATTGCCTCCCTGTGATTTGTGTGCCAGGCTGAGGTCCTACCCCTCACCTGGAGAGTTACCACCCTGTTGCTCAGGCATCCTTTTGTTCCTCTCTCACAGGGCCTGGTAGCAGTATTACGACAATCAGGCAGAGCTGGGAATCAGACTGTGTTTTCAGTGCCCAGGGTTCTTATTTGTCTCATATTGTCACACCCCTCAGCAGAGTCTCACTCGGGGGAGGAAGACCTAATGTATACTCCCACCCTTGCTCATCTCAACCCATTTCCACTCAGGACGGCGGCCCAAACCCGAGATCATGGCCAGCAAGGAGCAGCAGATCCAGAAAGATGACCCTGGGGCCAGTCCCCAGACCAGCAGCCAGCCCGACCATGGCCGCCTGTCCCGTAAGCCCCAGCAGCAGCAGGTTGGGGGCATGTGCATGGGGCTGAGCTGCCCCCGGGGGGCCCACTGCTGCAGTTGACTCATGGTTCAGAAGGTCCAAGAGTCCGTACAGCATTCTCTTGACATCCCACTAGTTAACCACATAAGGAAATATGGGTTGGAGCTTTTCTAATAAAAGCCTGGAGTGTAATGCTGGGTTTGCTGACCCAGTGGAGCTAGGGAGCAGTGGGCAGGTGTGACGCAAATACCTGTGGGAGCTGGGGAAGACCTGGTGGCGGAGGGGCAGCCTTGGCCAGTCACAATACAGTGTCATGCCGTCGTCCCTCCTACTTCCCTCTTCACTGTGTATGGTCTTCCCCAGCCCCAGAAGCTCCAGACAGGCCCACCATCTCCATGGCCTCTGAGACGTCAGTCTACGTGACCTGGATTCCCCGAGGGAATGGTGGGTTCCCAATCCAGTCCTTTCGGGTGGAGTACAAGAAGCTCAAGAAAGTAGGAGACTGGATTCTGGCCACCAGCGCCATCCCTCCCTCACTGCTCTCCGTGGAGATTACAGGGCTAGAGAAAGGTAGGGACCAGGCCACCCTCCCGCACCTGATACCCCGACCACCTGCAGAGGCCCTGCTCTGGCCCCACCTCCATGCACACATTGGGTGCCCTTGTGGTGCTTACCTCAGTCACACAGTCCTTCCTGCCTCTTCCCATGGTAGGCACACAGTCATTTCCCATGGGCCACTCCCTGATAAGCTTGGAGTTCTTCTGAATCCTTGAGGACTTGTTTTGGGGAAGGGTTGCCCAGAAGGTCCCCCAGGTCCTGGGCCTTGATGGGCTGGGGGCAATCTGAAGGTGTGTCTCAGCTGGGGATTCAAAGCATGTCTCTCTCACCAGGCACCTCTTACAAGTTCCGAGTCCGGGCTCTGAACATGCTGGGGGAGAGCGAGCCCAGCGCTCCCTCCCGGCCCTACGTGGTGTCAGGCTATGGCGGCCGTGTGTACGAGAGGCCCGTGACAGGCCCTTACATCACCTTCACCGACGCAGTCAATGAGACTACCATCATGCTCAAATGGATGGTGAGTGGGTCTCTCCTCAGACTGCCCTGGGAATACAGGAGAGAGGGAATCCCCTCCACATCAGTGCTTCTCCTGAGATGCCCCCCTACCCGTCCCTCACCTGCGTGACTGGGCTTCCCTGCCCAGGATCCCTGAAAGCCTGTTAGGTGGAACTTGAGAGGCTCTGAGTACTGGAGGTCCTAGTTTGGGGACCTTTCCCTGGTAGACCTCCAAGATGGTTGTTTGTTTGTTTGTTTGTTTGTTTTGAGACAGAGTCTCACTATGTCACCCTTGGTAGAGTGCCATGGCATCATAGCTCACAGCAACCTCAAACACTTGAGCTCAAGAGATTCACTTGCCTCAGCCTTCCGAGCAGCTGGGACTGACTATAGGTGCCCACCACAATGCCCAGCTATTTTTTGGTTGCAGTTGTCATAGTTGTTTAGCAGGCCCCACCCGGGCTCCAATCCACCAGCTTCCTTGTATGTGGGCAGCACCTTACTCACTGATCTACACCACCTGCCCTTCCCACACCACCACAAGGGATCCCAGCACAGTTGTTCAGGTTCCTCTTTAGCCAAAGATAACTAACCCTCATATGCCCAGGAGGGTTCAGAGGGGATTCAAGTCATCGGAGGAATGGCAGTTTGTTTCTTCTCTCCAAAAGCCTGGGGACCTCCAGGCCAAGGAAAATAATAAGTAATCTTGACAGCATTCTTCAGAGCGCCCTGGGGTAACATCAGAAGTATTTGTCATGGGCCCCAGTGAAGGGGGATCCCTAGATGGGGCTGTTCTCCACACGTCATTGGTTCTGCTCATGATGACTGCTCTGCTCCATTGTCAACTTGTCTCTTCTCCGCCCCTGTAGTACATCCCAGCAAGTAACAACAACACCCCAATCCATGGCTTTTATATCTATTACCGACCCACAGACAGTGACAATGATAGTGACTACAAGAAGGATATGGTGGAAGGTGAGAAACGCTTCTGTGTGATATGGTTTCCTCCACCAGCACGGGGGTCTGGGTGTTGACGAAATCTGGTGCAGCATGAAACTCGGGCCTGGTGTAACGCAGAGCATCCATGCTCTGTATCATTGATGTGTCTGTGATACCCTGGGGACTGCCACTTCACCAATCAAGCCTTTCCTTCCCATGGTGATGGGACACAAGGAACACCTCCTCTGGGGCTCCTCCACAGATCACCCCTGTTTCAGTCAGTGGCACCGTCCCACACAGCCACAGCCCTGTCAGTCTGACTGTGAGATCCTGTCCAAGCAGATGACATACAGGTCACGACACATGACTCACTCTCTCTCACTCTCTTTCCCAGGAGATAGGTACTGGCACTCCATCAGCCACCTGCAGCCAGAGACCTCCTACGACATTAAGATGCAGTGCTTCAATGAAGGTGGAGAGAGCGAGTTCAGCAACGTGATGATCTGTGAGACCAAAGGTGATTCTCTTCGGCTCTCCTCTCCTTCTTGCTGTTTCCACTGGTTGGTTTAACTGCAGCTCCTTGAGATGGCAAGGGGATTGAGCATCAGGAAACTATATTCCTGGGCCAAGACCATGCAGCCAGTTAGGGGAGGGTCACACTTTGGACCAGGTTTGTCTCCCCATAGGGCCCCTTTCTCTACATGAAAACAAGTTAAATTGTTAAACAAGTTAAATTCACATAATTTGTTAATATTTGCTCACTGGTCAAGTGGGCAGATATCATTATCTCCATTTTGCACTTACTGAAAGTGACAAATATTTCTTATATTGCAAAGAACACAATCAGAAGATCACAAGTAGCGGAATGGAGACAAACATGTTCTGTCATTGAGGCAGCAGCCTTCCTCCTGTCTCCTGCCTCACATTGCTTACAGTCACTCAGCAGAGACTGACTGTGCTCCTCCTGTGCGCATGTGCTGTCCTCTGCTGCCACCTACAACTAAGCACAGACAGGTGTCCCACCAGCACCCTGTATTGGCCTGTACAGAGCTGCTCCAGAGGAAAGGATGGAGGCCTCAGAAAGCCTTTGCACTGGGGAATGAGGGAATGAGGAGGGAGTGGGCTGGAGGACAGGCCCAGCCTGGACACAGCCCCAGATGGTTGGTATGTCTGGCACCAGGAAGGAGAAGGAGGGGAGAGAGTATCAGGGAAGAGGCCGGACACAGTGGTGAGCACTGAGCACGCCAGGTTGTGAGGTGCAGGAGGGTCCTTGTTAGATTTGCGTGTGATGGTCCCTGGCTGCTGTGAGAGGGACATGCTGAGAGGAGAGAGCTGGGCCCTGAAGTTACAGGAAAGAGAAGGGGTGGGCTTGGGTCTCTGTTCTGAGGAGTGGGCAGGACTGGGCCTGCTTGAGGCTGGGGCTGGGGAGAGTGGAAGGAGTTGAGGGAGACTGTGGTCTCTGGCTTGAAGTATCACACAGGTGATGGTGCCATTCACTAAAATGGAGCAGTCAGGCAGAGAAGCAGGTTTCCTAAGGAAGGAACAAGGGCAAAGCACCTGGGGACTTAGTGACTTACTGAGACATTGAGACAAAGTGTCTGAGAAGCAGCAGGTCTCCTGCAGCCAGGGAGGGTCCCCATGGGACACCTACTGGGGAGCATTCAGGATATAGGTGGAAGCTGTGGACAAGGCAAGGTCACACAGGGTACAGAGCAAAGGCGCCAGGAAGGTCTCCCAGCGTCCAGAGAGGTAGAGAGCAGGGAAGGAGACATGTGAAAAGCAGCAGCAGAGAGGCAGCGGGGAGACCAGAAAGTCAGGGAGAAGCGGGCGATAGAGTCAGCAGTGTTAGCCACACCCCACAACAGCAAAGCCTGGACAAGGACCCGACAGTCCTCTTTACCTTTGAATTGGTGTCTCATGGATACTGTTAGTCCTAGGCAGTCCCAGAACACCCATCTCCTTGCTCTGTGACTCAAGCTAATACCTCGGACTTCGCCTCTCTCAACCTTTCCAGGAGTAGCAAATTTGGGGGGTCAGTTCCTCCATACATGGTCTTTTGCTGGTTTCATGCATTTCAAATATTTCCTTCCCAAAGTTTGCCAGTTATTCTTTCAGAAAACACTACACCAATTCTGCCCAAAGGACGCAGTTCAGCTCTCGTGCTTGTCTTACAAACATCTCAGGTCATATTGTGAAATATAAGGTCAGGTCTCCTCAGTGTAACCAAGTTTCGCATTAGATGCCGACATTGTGCTGAGGGTGGCAACTGTTCAGATAAGATGTTTGGCCGTCCTATCTCAGGAGTTTGACCTTGTTTCCTACACCCAAGAAATGAGGGTGTTTTCGCCTCTATTTGTTGTGAAGGAAATGTCAAAGAAATAGATGCTGAAATGAGTTTTGTCCACAATTACAGCTCGTAAGTCTTCTGGTCAGCCTGGTCGCCTCCCACCCCCAACTCTGGCACCCCCACAGCCGCCAGCTCCTGAAACCATAGAGCGGCCCGTCGGTGCTGGCGCCATGGTGGCACGCTCTAGCGACCTGCCCTACCTGATTGTCGGTGTTGTCCTGGGCTCGATCGTCCTCATCATCGTCACCTTCATCCCTTTCTGCTTGTGGAGGGCCTGGGCTAAGCAAAGTGAGTTAATGAACCTTCTCCACACCAAGGGGCAGGAGGCCAGGAGGGAGAGAAGTGCCTCCAGCCCACCCCGGGAGGCCTTGGCCTAGGGCAGCGTCCATAGGAACTCAAGCTCCAAGGTGCCCCAAAGCATACCCAGGGGCTGCCCCCATCCCGCCCAGCTCAACCACCTTGGCTGAGGGGAGCAGGAAGAAGTGGGGATTAACCGCCCTCTCTGCTTCTCTGGAGTTGGGTACTTAATTCAGCTCCATCTTCCTCCATTGTCAGGAACTGCTTCTCTGACCTCATGTTCATACTTAAAATTGGCTGCCCTTGGCTTTCCCCCATATTCTGGGCTAATTGGAGTTTTAGTCACAAATTTGTGCATCAAATGGCAGCACATGTAGCCAACTGGCCTCATCCAAATATTGCTCCTTCTTTTCTTCACTCACTACCTCCTTCCTCCTAGTCCTTGCCCCTGTCTCTCCACTCCTCTCCTCCCTGCAGAAAAGGAGTCCAGATGGACGGGATATTAGAAGTGGGTGACAGGAAGGAGATTCTCAGAGAAAATGTTCTCCTTCCCTTGGGCAATGTCAGCTCTCTGTGTCCTTTAACCTGTGTGGTCAGGTGTTTCCTGAGGTCCTTGTGGGGCTTTTCCGAGCTGCCCCAGGCTGCCTTGGCCTAGGCATGCCTCTGTCCTCTGTCTTCCAGAACATACAACAGACCTGAGTTTTCCTCGAAGTGTCCTCCCACCCTCCTCCTGCCAATACACTATGGTGCCATTGGGAGGACTCCCAGGCCACCGGGTCAGCAGACAGCCCTACCTCAGCAGCGTCAGCGGACGGGCCTGCACCAGTGGGGTACCCGTCAATAGGGGCTGCCCTGTGATGGCGGCTATGGGACCCCAGCAGCACTGCCCCGGGGAGCTTCAGCAGGTAGTGTGCTCCTGGGTGTGCGGGCAGCAAGTGTGGGACACCGAGGAGGGCCTTGCTAGTGGCCTCTTGGGGCATCCTCTACTTGCCTCTTGCCCTGGGCTTTGGGGCCAGGCTTTCTTGGGGCAAGAAGAGATCAGCCTGGTGATGAACAAACACTAGAAGTTACCTGGACTCCCTGACATGACCTTTTTGTTACTCTTCCTTTTGAGCAGCAGAGTGACACCAGAAGCTTGCTGAGGCAGACCATTCTTGGCAATGGATATGACCCCCCAAGTCACCAGATCACCAGGTGAAGCGGCCCCTCCCCACCCTGCCTTTCACTCCCAAGACTGACTTTCCCTCAGCTCCTCAAATCCAAGGCAGTCCCTAAGAGCCGAGGAGCTGTGCTTCAGTGGGAAGCCCCAAATCTGATGACCCTGCTGCCCCTGTGCCATTACCCTAATGCAGAGCTGTTTTATTTGCAATTCTGATGACCTTTCTGTTTGAGGGCAGGGGTCAGCTTCTCAGAATCCTTCCCTTCTTAGGCAGGGCAGAAACACTTACATACAACTGACTTTGCTCACATCCTTCCATGTTGAGTAAGAGAAATGGACAAGAATTATCAGGGGGAATGATGGTGTGGCACCCTTTGTGCTCAAAGGCCCCTCTAAGCCCTGCTACCCTCAAATAGGGAAGCCACCAGCAGAGGTGTCCGGGGATAGGCCCCTTCTGCCCTACCTCACCCCCCATCTGGTCTTGTGCAATGCAGGGGTCCTGAGTCTAGCCCAGACAAGGGCTCTTTCCTGTATACACTGCCTGATGACTCAACTCACCAGCTGCTCCAGCCGCACCAAGACTGCTGCCATGTCCAGGAGCTGCCTGCTGCAGTGGACCAGTCAGGCATGAGGAGTGCCTCTGAGTGTCCAGGACTGGAAGCAACATGGGGACCCTCTTTTCACCCAGGTTGGTGCCGTGGTGGGGCAGAGAAATTGAACAGGCTGAGGATGACATGAGGTGGGCATTCACTGCCCAGGATTGACTTGGAGGAGAGGGAGATATCAGTTTTCAAGGGCTTTATATGGGAGGGATGGGCATGGAAGGTAGCTTGCCACTGTGGTCCTCAGGGACTGAGAATAGACATGTCTCCATTCCAGAGAAAGAAGCCGTCTTGTCTCTGCATTACAGGGCCATTCACAAATTCCTTTTGCATCTCATAGCACAAAGAGGCATTCTCTAATCACTCCAAAATACCTTGCTCTGTTGAGGCTTGTCTCTTAATTAAGGAATACGTTTGTGTCAATCATTTTAAGAAGCCAAGTTCTTACAGATACCACCATCCAAACTCTGTGCTTCCGCAGAACTTTTTCTCCATGGGGCTAAGGGCCATTCATGCCACCTTCATCCCACTATCTGCTTCTGTGGGTTGGAAAGCGGTGGATGCTTGGTGAGGGCACAGGCTGGTTCAGAGGATTGGTTAATATTTATTAGCCTCTCTGGTGTGCACGTCCATTCACATGCAGATCCTGAACCCGTCTCTGGGAGATCAAACTCTAAAGGATCTAGAGCTGGACTCAGCATCATTAAAATTGGACACTGTCAATCTGGGGTGAATGAATTGTGAATAGTTAGAAGCCATACCAAAGAGGGGACCAGCAGTTGGAGTCCAGAAAAAGCAACCTTTCCTTCTGCATTCCATGGGCTCCCATGACTTCATGTGCAGCTGGGGTGTGGGCTGAGAGTTTGTGTCTCCCATGTCAGGGAGAGACCTTGGAGGGAGCATAAACACCCTTCTTGTAGTTATAGGTTTAGGGACAGCATAACCAGTTCCCATCACAAATGGGGACTGACCCAGTACCACTCAGTGTTGTTCCCTTGGTCAGTCTAGATTTCAATGCTTCCCCTTCTTTCTTTCCCTCAGGGCCCCCCTGCTGCTTGAGCCTTGTACCAGTTGAAGAGGTGGACAGTCCTGACTCCTGCCAAGTGGGTAGAGGAGACTGGTGTTCCCAGCACCCCACAGGGGCCTATGTAAGACAGGAACCTGGGACACGGCTGTCTCCAAGCCCACTGATACATGTGTCCTTTGAAACACCACCTCCCATAGTTTAGGCAGAAGCCAGTATCCCAGAAAGGCTATATATTGTTTGTTTGTTTTTTTAAGAGACAGAGAAAATTGGTATTTATTTTTCTATTATAGCCATATTTATATATTTATGCACTTGTAAATAAATGTATATGTTTTTATAATTCTGGAGAGACATAAGGAATCCTCCCTATTGAGGTACAAGAGGGAAAACAAAGAAGCCACATTAACAGGAGTCAAGCAGGAATGTGTAACACAGACTGTCCAGAACACAGACTCCTCACCGAGAACCTCTGCAACTGCTGGGGTGCTGCAGGAGGCCCGCAGAGAAGCTCATCGTGACCTCAAGGGAGAGGCAGGGTCATGGTATCACAGCCTGGAGAGCCCATGAAGATGGCTGGCACTGGGACCAGGGGAAGTGTTTTCTGAAGAGGCCCATGAGAACAGACTAAGATGTGTACAGCACTATAAGCATTAACAAACCTTCCAGAATCAATAATCTGTGGCAGCATATCTCTGTAAAAACAAACACCATAACTTCTAAATAAATGTTTAGTCTTCCATGTAACCTTCACCTTAGTCATATATGAGTCAGCATTTTCTTTGGATGTGAGAATTCAGCCTTTGAGTATTTGAAGAAAATGCTTAGCTGCTTATAATATTTTTAGATTCTTCACGAGATGAGATCTGGAAAAGGTAGCAGATTTATTTATTTATTTATTTTTTGCCTTTTTAAACATTGAATATCAATTGTGTTTTGATTCATGCAGAATGCACTGTAACTGTTTAGTCCAAGGGGGAGATGTTATACAACAGACGAGGAGAGGCAGATTCAATAGGTCTCTTACCAACTGGACTTGAGGTAAAGCCTTGGTCATTTTGAAGGAATGAAACTAAGCTTTTCGTAGGGGTGTGTGTGTTGAAGATCAGCATTGTCTCTAAAATACCTTTTAGTTGAGTGCCGTGCTACACACTAACATCGTGCGTGGTAAGTTCACTTTCCATCTTTCCAAAGATGCATCAACATTGCCAGAGTAGTTGACTCACCACTTTAAAACCAACATTTACTTACTGTTGTCCAATCAAAGGATCAACCACAGATTGTTTTAAAAATTGAACTTCTAGAATTTATATATGCAGAATTAGAACTAGATGGAGACTAAAGCTTGCAATGAGAGACTTAAAACACTTTGATAAGGGAGTAGGGGTGGGGGTCCAAGGTGGGCTGTATTTTCTAGATTTCAGTAATGTTGGGATACAGATGAAATGCCACTGAGATGCTTGATGTCTTAAGTCATGCCAGATCCTGGCTTCTAATCACAAAGATTTTTGTAACGATCCTGGAGAAGGCAAAGTCCTCGAGTCAGAGTCAGACTAGCTTTTTAGGACAAGTGCGCCCTCTGCTGGTAGATGAATATAGCACCGGCTTTTCCCTGACTTCTGCGTCCATTTCCCATCAAACCATTAAATAGAAACACTCATGGAAATGTAACATGATTTTCCAAAATGGAAAGCAGAATTTTAAAAATATGTTCTAAAATTAGAGTAAGGAAGAGAATAAGATATTGTGATTTCAGACACAACCTGGCCTTGAGGGCACAGAGGTCATCTGTTGGAGCAGACACAGCCCATGATGTTCTCAGTCTTTGCTCTGTTAATCCAGGAGCTCCCAACTCTCTAATTTGCCTTCTAGCCCACTGGCTTTTAAAAAAATCTCACTTTTTTGGTCTCCTTGATGACTGAAGGTAGTTGTCAAAGTGAATTTTGGTAACTGTTCTATTGAAATGATAGGCAAAACATCTGCTTTACAGCATGGGAATCCTAACAACACCGAAAGGCTTTAGCTCCCCCCACCCTCTGAAGTCAGTTGCGGGGGGGGGGGGGGGGCAGAAAAAGCACTTCAGAGACATGTTAAATTAGATAAATGTGTGTATTTACCTTAGCCAATTGTAGGAACGAGGGAGGGGGGCAGGGCAGGGCAGGTCAGGAAGTCTCAGCATTGCTGAGTTGCTGTTTACAGTTACACAGTGCTGCCTTCTTCACCTTCCCTTCTCTGTGACGGACCTACCCTGGGACCTCTCTGTGGAGTTACTCATAAACACAGACCCAAAGAGCTCTTTATCTAACGCACTATGCTGTATTACTAACAGGACAAGTGTCAGTGAGATCCTTCTTCAGGGGTTACAGTCATGAATTTCAATAAGCACTTACCCCCAAACTAAAAGGGTACTCTTAAATTAGTTAAAAATGTTATGCAGAATCAAAAGGGGTTGTTAGAGATGATCTCTCAGAGAGAGGTAAATCTATTTCATTGCTTCCTGATCTGTATCAAAACCAGCAAATGACCCAAGTAAAACCTGGGGAAAAAATGGCAAAGGACATGAGAAACTATGGGGGATCATAATTCTGATGGAGTTGCAAGAAAAGCCTCCTCACTGACTGTTTTGCAAATCACATTCCTCTGCTCCACTCAGAACTGAAGAGTCTGCAAAAGCCATGGGCAATTCAGGAAGCTGGTTACCCTCTTTTCTGCCACCCCAGAGCCAACTATAGCAAGCTGCCCTGCCATGTTTGCCTACGTTTTCTGAATCCTGAGCCCTTCAAGTAACTGCTTTATGAAGTCAACTATGCCAAAACTTGAATTTGCATTTCTAGGACACTGTTGGCAAAATAATTTGTCTTTTTTTCTTGCATTCTCTTAGGGAATACTTAATAACATCAATGTTTATTTTCTAAATATTCAAGAATCAAGAAAAGGATTGTTGAATGATAGTTTTTCTTGCCAATGACTAAAACTTCTAAATACCTGAAAGTCAAATCTTCCTAAAACACAATATATTACAGATACTTTCTTACAGTTATGAGACACGGTCTTCTAAGACTTTACATTGAATCTAGGAGGTCTCAAACATCTAAAATGGTTCAGTTCAATAATAATTAGATATTGGGTGTTTCATTTAGTTCTAAGATAAACTTGAGAGAAATTATTAAAACTCCATGGCTCAATCTGTTTTTAGACTTTTGGATAAGTTCACCTTAAAATAATAGGATTGTTGTAGGAGACAAGGAAACAGAACTTCCAGTGCATTATATAGGAAATCTTGGACAGGTTTAAGAAAACAGCAAACTCAAAGGTTGGTGGGCTTTATCTCATTCACTTGTGAGGATTGAATGGGTGGGAGGATAAGGCCACCTTTCTTACGTAAAACTGTAATCTCCTCCTTTAAGGCTGAAATCCTTTGTGCCTGGGCTTGGATCAATTCAGTGACTTTCTCCATTGCCACAATATCTGCTTTCCGAGGCCCCTGGAAGGCATTGCCCTGTTGAAAGAGAATGTTTAGGCATCCTTTGGGATGTGAAAAATTCCCTCTTCTTTTACTGTTTATCTGTTAGGAGTGCCAGCCTAATAATCAATTTAAATTGATTATTTAAATCACGCCTTAGTCTAATCAATTTAAATTGATCATTTCAATCACGCCTTAGTCTAATCTCACTGTGAAAATGTGTGTTCATTGGAACAACTCTTCAACTGCAGCTCCCCTTTGGAAAAACAGCACTTTAAGTTAGCTCTCAGTCTTTCCTTACCTAGGGGGCTCATCACTGGAATTGGAAAAGAGAAGGTATGTCTTCCTTTTTCTATGCAGCCCATATTTTGATTCCTAGAAAGAAATCTGTGTTTCCCCATCTGGTTTCTTTACCTCTCCAGCCAACTCATGCTGACACGTAAGAAATCACTTTTAGGAAGTCATGCATTAGGTTGACTGTGGACTAGCTTAGAATTTCCTCTTCTCTGTTCTATCAGAACATCTATCCTAAGTCTGCATTATTGATTATAAAATTGAACCATATGAAAGTTAAAGTTAGTTGCCTTAAAAAATGGTAATTTCATATGGTTTGGCGTAGGTGTTTGTGCTTAGCTGTCATTCCTACTAGATGCTGTGCCTTTTCAAGATAGGCCTCCATGCAACTGTCAGCAGTGCACCCAGTACAGCCCTAGGGCTTCTTACACAGGAGATACTCAATGAGGTGTGAGTGCAGGAACACATCTCTACAGGCAGGACATGACACTTACCCAGTGCCCCCTCAGCAAGGTGCTCTATACTGCTCTCTCATCTGGTCCTTACAGCTCCAGCAAGGTGTCACTCCATTTGTACAAATGGGGATGCCAGACTCAGGTCTATGAACTGGCCCTTGGGGTAACCTCAGGGTTACTCAATACCCTTCTGTCTCTTCCTTGCTCACCTTTATTTTAGAGGCTGTGAATTTTAAACACTAATCCTACCCATTTTCTCTTTTGCCTAGGGGTAGCCAAGTAGGCATAATAGAAAATTTTTGCACTCTTAATAAAAGGGGCAGAAGAGGTTAGCACATGGTGTGAAACAAAGAGCTGAAGTGGCCGTCTTGAGACACTGAAGTATCCAATGAGAGAAGCAGAGATACTGGCCCTGACCTCAGGGACCCACTGCACCTAAACCTGCAGTCATCTCCCTCCAGATTCCTTGTCAAGTGAGAAAAAGGACTCCTATTTGTTTGAGCTACTCTAGCAGGGCTTTTGGTTCCTTGTAGCTATAAAAGCATGCCCAATACACGCGCTCATGCCACCTCATTGTAGTTGGTCAGTTTGAAGTCACCGTAAGTTTCTCCTCATTATCCTTGCCATATTCAATCAGATTTTGGCTATTCTTACTTTAAAACATTTTTTGACACTAAATTTTTTGTTTTTACCAGCTATTTCTCAGTTCACACCTTGATCATTATAAAAAGCAAGGGAGTCAGCTTTGGAGGCAGACAGACCTGGGTTTAAAAACTTTCTCTGTGCATTTGCTCTGAGAACTTGAGCAAGTTACTTAACTTTTCTCATCTTTTGAAAGTGGTGTTTTGGGGATTAAATGAGATATCCTATGTAAAGAGACGATATATGTAAGGATTACCATGTAAAGATACACTATATAAAGAAACACATACTAGTAATTGCCTTTCCCATTCAGCTAATCTTCCGCCTCCAAGCTCTTTCCTCTCTAATTAGTGCATCTGGACTGATGAAAACACATCAAGTCAACAGATGTTTGCTGGCTGCTTAGTCTGTGAAGATTTTGTTTAGGGATTAACCTTACTGCTTCTATTCTCCACTCCAGTGAATAAGAGGCCCTTGATATTCAAATTTTTGCCTTCCCTTTATAGCTAATTTCCAATTATAAACCTCCCAAATTCTCTTACTCACTCTACACAGAATAAATAATATTCTTTCTTACTTTGGGACTTTTGCTTAGGCCAAGGATTTTTAAAGTCTAACATTCATCAAAATCACCTGGGAGAGGGCCAGGTGTGGTGGCTCATGCCTGGCACTTGGGGAGGCTGAGGCAGGTGGACTGCCTGAGCTCATGGGTTCGAGACCAGCCTGAGCAAGAGTGAGACCCTGTCTCTATAAATAGCCAGGTGCTGTGGCAGGCGCCTTTATTCCCAGCTACTTGGGAGGCTGAGGCAAGAGGATAGGTTGAGCCCAAGAGTTTGAGGTTGCTGTAAGTTATGACATCATGGCACTCTACCAAGAGTGACAAAGTGAGACCGTCTCAAAATAATAATCACTTAGAAGGTTTGTTAATGTAGATCACCGGGACCCTCCCCCAGAGCATCTGATACTGTAGATCTGGGGTGGGGTCCAAAAATTTTCATTTCAAACAAGTTCTCAGGTGATGTTGAAGCTGTTCTTCAGAGAACCATACTCTGAGAATACATGACTTAGAATTTCCAGGGTGCTTAAAAAATATATAAAGCAGGGCAGTGCCTGTAGCTCAAAGGAGTAGGGTGCCGGCCCCATATGCCGGAGGTGGCGGGTTCAAACCCAGCCCCAGCCAAAAACTGCAAAAAAAAAAAAAAAAATATATATATATATATATATATATATATCTATCAAAGAAGGCCGGGTGGCGCCTGTGGCTCAGTGGGTAGGGCGCCTGCCCCATATGCCGAGGGTGGCGGGTTCAGGCCCAGCCCCGGTCAAACTGCAACAAAAAAATGGCCGGGCGTTGTGGCGGGCGCCTGTGGTCCCAGCTACTTGGGAGGCTGAGGCAGGAGAATCGCCTAAGCCCAAGGATTTGGAGGTTGCTGTGAGCTGTGTGATGCTACGGCACTCTACCCAGGGTGATAAGGTGAGACTCTGTCTCTACAAAAAAAAAAAAGAAGGCCAAGAGAAACTACTAGCATTTTTGCAAATAATATTGTAAGTATTGTAAGTATAGCATATAGTTTATGCCATATAGGTGTTAGGTTCCTAGAAGACAAGGCTTGAACCAGGCGAACACTTATTAAATAAGTATTATTCATCACAACTATGTATCACGTGCTATGTTAGGCTAACTAAATACTATATTACAGCAAGTTGGAACTCACATAAACTAATAAACATTTAAATAAGGTAGCATGTAAGATCCCACAATTCGAGATGCCCACTTTAGGCCAAATGAAATAAACAGATGTTGGAAATGGATGTTTAACACCAAACTCAGGGAATATACTGGTATTATTATTTATAATAAAATAATGCCACTCTCCAGAACCAAGGCAAACTCTATAGAGTGTACTTACATAAGTTCATGGTACCCAAAGGTGCTCAATAAAGCTAGTGCCTCCAGCCCATTGTAATGTGGCTGACACTAACTCCATGTCCTCAGGGACCCAGGTGGCCTAGAAGTTGTCCAAGGTCAAGGTTTGTTTAAATGTCAGCATTTGACATTCTTGTAAAAAGATATCTCTATAGAACTTCCTCAATTCTGAAAAAGGTTGTGAAGAAAAGGAACACACCTGTTGGTTTTGTAGTGTATTCAATCGAGAATCAAGTTTCTTCTTTTCAATACATAAATCATTCATCTGATGCAGCTTTTTTGTGTGTTCTTTTGTCTTCCTCATCAGTTCCCATCGCACATGAGCAATCTTTTCCTACCAGGAAGTTATAAAATAGATTAAATGAGTAAGTGAGGAGACAGAAAACACTGAGTGTCCAGATTGGGTCAAAATCATCAGGCAGGGGAGTGGAGCAAGATGGCGGCCGAGTAACAGCATCCCTGCAACTGGGCATGGTGAGTCTGGGGAGATAAGACTGTAGGCATCTCCAGCTAGTGGGATCTGCCTATAATCATCCCTTTGAGGATACAGGGAGTCAGTAAGGGATTTCTGGACCCCAAGAGGAGGACAAAAACAGTGGAAAACTGACAACTGATTGCATGTGTTCTATCAACCTAATCCCGCAGGCAGCCGTAAATACAAGCAGCAGTGAGACTGCAAACCGGAAAGGCCTTACCTGTGAACTTTTTCGGTGTTTTTGGACTTGGCACTCAGTTGAACTGCCTTGGAAGAACTTGAGCAGGACTGCAGAGAACTTTGGGCGTTGTCTAGGGCCCCAGACTGAGCTGCTGAGCTGGACGAAGCTAACAGTGTTCGACTGTGGGCCGCAGGGAGCCATTGTGAGAGAACTGCCCCAGCAAGCTCCACCCTCAGGGTTGCAGAGCAAGGATGGGGCGGGAGCTAGTAACCTAGTGACTGAGCAGCCTAAAGTGGGGACTGAGCTGCCTTACAGCCTTAACCCTCAGGGGCAGAGTGAGACCAGTTTTGGCACACTGGAGCTTTGGGCTATTGCCCTGGGTAGAGTGCCATGGTGTCACAACTAATAGCAACCTCAAACTCCTGGGCTTGGTGCTGCCCGGACCTCCATAAGAGCTGCGCCGTGACCCCCGACCCGTGACCCGCGTCTGCCGGGCCTCCACATGCCCTGACCAGGAACTGCGGGAGAAGCGCAATCCTGCGTCCTCCCTCCTATACCCTCCCTGCCTCCACACCAGCTCGCTCATCTAGCCAGGGATTCTGGTAGCCACGTGCCCTCTGGAGCCCTCCCTGCCTCTGCGCAGAGACCTTCTCCTGGCCAGAGACTGCTGGAGCCTTGGGCTCTCTGTGCCAAAGTAACTGGGCACCAGGCACTCCCAGAACTGTGTGCACCACCTCCTGCCCTGTTGCTGGGTGTGTCACACTCCAGAGCTGCTTCCACAACCAGAACTCCCTTGGGCTGGGGCAGCCCCAGAGGAACTACACAGGGTCACTCCTACAAAGATCCAGCAACAATAGAGTGATCCCACTGGGGTCTAATCTTGGAGAGACACCTCCCCAACTCTGAGGATGGCCAGAGGCAATGGTGAAAAACAATCATGAGGCAAAATCAACAGAAAAACTCTGGCAATATGAATAATCAGGGTAGATCAACTCCCCCAAGGATCAATGGGGCAGACACAGCACAAGATCCCATGCACAAACAAATAGCTGAGATGTCAGAAATCGAATTCAGAATCTGGATAGCAAATAAGATTGAATTAGAATTCCAAGCAGTAACCCAAAAGATATCTCAAGAATTCAACGAATTTAAAGACCAAATGACCAAAGATTTTGACACATTGAGACAAGAAGTTGCAGCCCTCAAAGATCTGAGAAACACAGTAGAATCCCTTAGTAATAGAATGTAGCAAGCAGAAGAAAGGATTTCTGACAATGAAGACAAAGCTTTCGAACACTCCAAACTCTCAAAGAGGAAGAGAAATGGAGGGCAAAAACAGATAACTCTCTCAGAGAGCTCTGGGATAATTTGAAGAAGACGAATATTCGTCTTATAGGGATCCCCGAAAGCGACAAAGTGGCTTCACAAGGCACAGACTCTGTTCTCCATGAGATTATGAAGGAGAACTTGCCAGACATGCCAAGAGATTCTGAAATTCAGATAGCAGACAATTTCAGAACTCCAGCACGACTCAACCCAAAAAGACATCCCCCAGACACATCATAATCAATTTCACTAAAGTTAATATGAAGGAGAAAATTCTGAAAGCAGCCAGACGAAAGAAAACCATCACCTACAAGGGCAAAAATATTAGAATAACTGTAGATCTCTCTGCTGAAACCTTTCAAGCTAGAAGAGCATGCTCATCGACTTTTAATCTCCTAAAACAAAATAACTTTCAACCCAGGATCCTGTACCCAGCTAAACTGAGCTTCATTTACGATGGAGAAATTAAATACTTCAATGACACTCACATGTTGAAGAAATTTGCCATAACTAAACCAGCTCTCCAGGATATTCTCAGACCTATCCTCCATAAAGACCAGTGTAATCCTCCACCACACAAGTAAACCCACCCAGAAAATTTTGATAACATTCCAACTTCCACAGTCACAAAAGGATTAAAAACGTCCACCGGACTCTTGAAAGGCTTATCAATATTCTCAATTAATGTGAATGGTTTAAATTGTCCTCTAAAGAGGCACAGGTTGGCTGACTGGATACAAAAACTCAAGCCAGATATCTGCTGCATACATGAATCGCATCTTACATTAAAAGACAAATATAGACTCAGGTGAAGGGATGGTCATCTATACTCCAGGCAAATGGAAAGCAGAAAAAAGCAGGCATTGCAATCCTATTCACAGATGCAATAGGCTTTAAACCAACCAAAATAAGGAAGGATTAGGATGGACACTTCATATTTGTTAAAGGTAATACTCAATATGATGAGATTTCAATTATTAATATTTATGCACCCAACCACAACGCACCTCAATTTATAAGAGAAACTCTGACAGACATGAGCGACTTGATTTCCTCCAGTTCCATAGTAGTTGGAGATTTTAACACCCCTTTAGCAGTGCTGGATAGGTCCTCCAGAAAGAAGCTAAGCAAAGAAATTTTAGATTTAAACATAACCATTCAACACTTGGACTTAAAGGACAGCTACAGAACATTTCATCCCAACAAAACTGAATACAAATTCCTCTCATCAGCCCACAGATATACTCCAAAATCGACCACATCCTAGGCCACAAATCTAACGTCAGCAAATTAAAAAAAATAGAAATTATTCCTTGCATCTTCTCAGACCATCATGGAATAAAAGTTGAACTCAATAACAACAGGAACCTGCGTACCCATACAAAAACATGGAAGCTAAACAACCTTATGCTGAAGGATAGATGGGTTATAGACTAAGCCATCTTAAGATTGGAGGAAATCACCAAATTTTGGGAACAAAACAACAATGAAGACATGAATTACCAGAACCTCTGGGATAATGCAAAGGCCGTCCTAAGAGGGAAATTTATAGCACTGCAAGCCTTCCTCAAGAAAACGGAAAGCGAGGAAGTTAATAACTTAATGGGACATCTTAAGCAACTGGAAAAGGAAGAACATTCCAACGCCAAACCCAGCAGAAGAAAAGAAATAACCAAAATCAGAGCAGAATTAAATGAAATTGAAAACTAAAGAATTATACAATAGATCAATAAATCTAAAAGTTGGTTTTTTGAAAAGATCAATAAAATAGATAAACCTTTGGCCAACCTAACCAGGAAAAAAAGAGTAAAATCTCTAATTTCATCAATCAGAAATGGTAATGATGAAATAACCACAGACCCCTCAGAAATCCGAAAAATCCTTAACAAATACTACAAGAAACTCTACTCCCAGAAATATGAAAATCTGAAAGAAATTGACCAATACCTGGAAGTACACCACCTACCAAGACTAAGCCAGAATGAAGAGGAA
Organism: Nycticebus coucang; assembly: GCF_027406575.1. NCBI lineage: Eukaryota > Metazoa > Chordata > Mammalia > Primates > Lorisidae > Nycticebus > Nycticebus coucang. The sequence continues at coordinate 62,418,552 of NC_069795.1, forward strand.
ATGTTGAACAGGCCTATATTAAGTTCTGAAATACCGTCAACTATACAAAATCTCCCTAAAAAGAAAAGCCCAGGACAAGATGGCTTTACATCAGAATTCTACCAAACCTTTAAAGAAGAACTAGTACCTATATTACTAAACCTCTTCCAAAATATAGAAAAAGAAGGAATATTACCCAACACATTCTACAAAGCAAACATCACCTTGATCTCCAAACCAGGGAAAGACCCAACAAGAAAAGAAAATTATAGACCAATATCACTAATGAATATAGATGCAAAAATATTCAACAAGATCCTAACAAACAGAATCCAACAACACATCAAAAAAATTATACACCACAATCAAGTGAGATTTATACTAGGGTCCCAAGGCTGGTTCAATATACATAAATCTATAAATGTAATTCAGCACATAAACAAACTAAAAAATAAGGACCATATGATTCTTTCAACTGATGCAGAAAAAGCTTTTGATAATATTCAGCATCCCTTCATGATCAGAACACTTTAGAAAATTGGTATAGAAGGGACATTTCTTAAACGAATAGAGGCCATGTACAGCAAACCCACAGCGAATATAGTATTGAATGGAGTTAAATTGAAATCATTTCCACTTAGATCAGGAACCAGGCAAGGTTGCCCATTGTCTACATTGCTCTTTAACATTGTAATGGAAGTTTAGCCATTGCAATTAGGGAAGAAAAGGCGATCAAGGGTATTCACATAAGGTCAGAAGAGATCAAACTTTCACTCTTCGCAGATGATATGATCATATATCTGGAAAATACTAGGTATTCTACTACAAAATTTTTAGAAGTGATCAAGGAATACAGCAATGTCTTAGGCTACAAAATCAACACTCATAAATCTGTAGCCTTTATATATACCAACAATAACCAAGCCAAAAAACAGTCAAGGACTCTATTCCTTTCACAGTAGTGCCAAAGAATACGAAATATTTGGGAGTATACCTAACAAAGGACATGAACGATCTCTACAAAGAGAACTATGAAACTTTAAGAAAAGAAATAGCTGAAAATGTTAACAAATGGAAAAACATACCATGTTCACAGCTGGGAAGCATCAACATTATTAAAATGTCTATTCTACCCAAAGCAATATATAATTTTAATGCAATTCCTATTAAAGCTCCATTGTCATATTTTAAAGATCTTGAAAAAATTATACTTCATTTTATATGGAATCATAAAAAACCTCTAATAGCCCAAACATTACTCAGCAATAAAAACACAGCAGGAAGAATCATGCTACCAGAACTGAGACTGTACTATAAATCGATAGTGATCAAAACAGCATGGTATTGGCACAGAAACAGAGAAGTAGATGTCTGAACAGAATAGAGAACCAAGAGATGAATCCAGCTACTTACTGTTATTTGATCTTTGACAAGCCAATTAAAAACATTCAGTGGGGAAAAGATTACCTATTTAACAAATGGTGCTGGGTGAACTGGCTGGCAACCTGTAGAAGACTGAAACTGGACCCACACCTTTCACCATTAACTAAGATAGACTCTGACTGGATTAAAGATTTAAACTTAAGACATGAAACTATAAAAATACTTAAAGAAAGTGCAGGGGAAACTCTTGAAGGAATCGGCCTGAGTGAATATTTTATGAGGAGGACTCTCCAGGCAATTGAAGCAGTATCAAAAATACATTACTGGGACCTGATCAAACTAAAAAGCTTCTGCACAGCCAAGAACATAGTAAGTAAAGCAAGCAGACAGCCCTCAGAATGGGAGAAAATATTTGCAGGTTATACCTCCGATAAAGTTCTAATAACCAGAATCCATAGATAACTCAAACGTATTAGCAAAAAAAGAACATGTGATCCCATGTCAGGGTGGGCAAGGGACTTGAAGAGAAACTTCTCTAAAAAAGACAGACGCACGATCTACAAACACATGAAAAAAAAGCTCATCATCCTTAATCATCAGAGAAATGCAAATCAAAACTACTTTGAGATATCACCTAACCCCAGTAAGAGCCCACATAACAAAATCCTAAAACCAGAGATGTTGGTGTGGATGTGGAGGAAAGGGCACACTTCTACACTGCTGGTGGGAATGCACACTAATACATTCCTTTTGGAAGGATGTTTGGAGAATACTTAGAGACCTAAAAATAGACCTGCCATTCGATCCAATAATTCCTTTACTAGGTTTTAACCCAGAAGACCAAAAATCACAATATAACAAAGACATCTGTACCAGAATGTTTATTGCAGCCCAATTCATAATCGCTAAGTCATGGAGGAAGCCCAAGTGCCCATCGACCCACGAATGGACTAGCAAATTGTGGTACATGTATACCATGGAGTATTATGCAGCCTTAAAGAAAGATGGAGACTTTACCTCTTTCATGTTTACATGGATGGAGCTAGAACATATTCTTCTTAGCAAAGTATATCAGGAATGGAAGAAAAAGTATCCAATGTACTCAGCCCTACATTATAGCTTTCACATGAAGCCTAAATTATAGCTTTCACATGAAGGCTATAACCCAACTATAGTACAAGACTATGAGGAAAGGGCCAAGGAAGGGGAAGGGAGTGGGGAGGTTAGGGTGGAGGGAGGGTAATGGGTGGGGTCACACCTACAGTGCATTTTAGAATGGGTACAGGCAAAACTTACTAAATGTAGAATACAAATGTCTACATACAATAACTAAGAAAATGCTACGAAGGCTACGTTGAACAATTTGATGAGAATATTTCAGATTGTAAATGAAACCAGCACATTGTACCCCTTGATTGCACTAATATACACAGCTAAGATTTAACAATAAAAAAAATAAATAAGTAAATCATGAGGGAAATGGAACAATGTGGACATACTGATACACCATCAGAAGCCACTAGGAAGAGACAGCCGGAAACAACTGCATTGGGTCTGGTTTGATTAAAAGATAAGAGGAATGTAAGTACGCTCAATATATTTGTAGGTAGAAATAAAACAGACATAGACATTGCTCTTTGGTTGAGGAATGAAACTAATACAGATTGTTTGGTGACACTCATTACTTGAAGATAGCATGATGATTTAAGTGGCATATTTTCATATACTGCTCTTTCCCATTTTGGCCCAGGATCCTCAAGGTAAATGGCTTGAATGGCCACACACCTGTACAACAGCTTTCTTTTGTTTTCTTGTGGCTCCAACAAATTATTTTAGATTGCACAGATTATCTCCAGTACTTCCCTGATAGGGACCAGTTCCATTAAGATGAACACAAATAATTCACTTCTTCAAAGTATAGTAGTAAATCTTGGATTAACAAAGATGTTAATATAGCACTATCCCATCTACTGATGGGATAAGACAGGAGATTGGAGAGTTCATAATGATTTGTGCACTTATTCAATCTTTGTAAGAGCTCTTCTCCCTGAATCAGGCTGGCCCCAGGGCACTCTCGTCTCATGGGCCAGCTTCTAAGATGCTACCAGCCAAATAGTCTATGCATTGTTATAAAATTTACTACTTAGAGGTGATTTGTAATTTGCAAATTGGAACAGCATGCAAAACTATACAATAATACAATTAGAATTCTCAGAAGATAGCAGAGACATTTTTAACATTGTCATAGCATTTATACCTTAATGTAGGTCTCAAGGTGGGATCTCTCCATCATCTTTCATCCATTTTCCATCATATTTACATGAAACTTGAATCCCAAAACCCAGTGCCAGTGGTTTTACCCCAAGATGAACAAGTCCCTCCAACTACGTAAACAGCAGCGAGCCAAGATGGGCCTCAGATCCGAGGGAGCTGAATGGACCCCGACCCAGCTCCAGCTGCACAGGTGCTCACCAGGATTTCTTGCTTCCACCCGGATTCCACCAAAGAAGATCACCTGTTCTCTCCTCCTTACCTCCCACATCTTCATTTCCTTCGCATTCAACAGCTCCTTCCGAAGTTTTTTAATCTTTAGTTCTTCAAGTGTTACATTAACAGACAGCGTCTGAAGGGCTTCGAGGTCTATCACTCGGCCAAACTTGCTGATCATTAGTTGAGTGACTGTTTCTTCCATTTCTAAAAGAAGACAGTCACTGTCCTCAGTTCGGCCATGGCTCCCATTATTATTAAAAGAACAGTCAATAATATGAAATGCTAAGGAACAGCTTTTGCAAGACAGTAAAAGGTTTTATGTTACCAGCCGATTTTTCCTCTGTGACTTTGTGCCTGGTGCTTTCCTCATTTAAAATGCCCATTTCAGTACTGTCTTTTCATCTTCAAAGTCCTGTGTAACACTGACTTATTTTTCCCAACTGGCTCACACACTCAGATTTGCCTCTCCTCGGACTGTTAGCAGGCACCAACTAGATTATGAACTTTAAATTTTTTTTTAATTATTGGGCTAAATAGCATCTAGCCTAGTGTTAAGACCAGAGCCGGCACTTCATAGAAGTCTCTTGTCTTACTCCAAGTAAAAGTAAAGTTTTCACAGGGGTGCTGAGGCCTTGCATGGTAAGCCTGCCTACCCTGGTATCTCTCCCACCTCCTCCTGCCCGCACCTCTCCTGCCCGCACCTCTCCTGTTCACCTGCTCACCTCTCCTGCCCACACCTCTCCTGCTCACCTGCTCACCTCTCTCCCACCTCCTCTCCTGCCTGCACCTCTCCTACACACCTGCTCACATGCTCTGCTGCAGACACACTGGCCCACTTGGCTTTGCAGAGATGCCAGACTCACCCCCATCTAAGCCCCTCTCTGTCTGGACTGTTCTTCCCCAGAGAGCTCTTCTGAAAGCTGTGAGACTGGGGACATTCATTTCCTGATGCTGAGGCTGGAGAACCCCATGTGACCAGGTAGGTCACCTTCCCAGGGAGCCCTCCCCTACCTCCCATGGACCTCAGCACTTACTTTCTCACTCCATTTAAAGCTTTCCTTCTTAACAATTACCTCCATATTACCTGCAATATCTTTCACTTTCATTCATCATCTTTCTCCAATGTGAAAACACTAGAACACCAGGAGAAAATTATTCTTGTGGAGCTCAAGCTCTCCAAGAAAATAGTCTTGTTATAAGACTTTCTCAGTCATTAGACTGTCCCCTACATGATGTTTGAAGGCCCTAAGTTGTAACAAGATGATACAATTCTTTTCTTCCTTTCCTTCTCTCTCTCTCTCTCTCTCTCTTTTTTTTTTCTGACAGGGTCTTGCTCTATTCCCTAAGCTAGACTGCAGTAGTATCATCACAGCTCACAGCAACCTCAAACTCCTGGACTCCAGAGACGCTCCTGCCTCAGCCTCCTAAGCAGCTGGAACTACAGGCAGATGCCACCATGCCAGGCTATTTTTTTCTATCTTTTGTAGAGCTGGGGGTCTCAATATGTTGTCAGGCTGGCAATTCTGTTACAGAAATGTGTATTTGGATAAATTGTTACAATTGAAGTATAATAGTATAATTATCGTGGCTTCCACTTTGCACAATCCAGGCTGGGATCATTCACTTTCTACCCTATGTGAGTAGTACTCCATGGACTGGCACAATGTGGTGGCCCTAGTAATCAGTAATGCAAATAAAGTGAATGAATTGTTCATACATAAGCCCATGGCTGCCTGCTGGGCCCCTCTCAGGGAGAATCTGGAATCCCTTCAATGAGCCCCAAAGAAGAGCGTACCCCTCTCCCACGGCAGATATCCCTTTCCTCATATAATAGGACATCTACTCTTACTCTTGCCATTCCCCTTATGGACCCAGCCTAATGTCCTTCTCCTTCACTAGGACACTAGCTTCTGTAACACTCACCACCCACCTTCCCCTGGCCATGAGCCTGGAATGAAAAGAACCTACCCCTTCCAACCCCCATGTTCTAGACCCTGCTGTCCTTCCCTGTGGGGTCTAGGAATGAAGAAAGGCAACAACAAGGAACCACACCCATCACTTCCAAGCCATATATGGTCCAGCAAGCCCACTTCAGGCTATATACCCAAAACAATTGGAAGAAGAAAATAGATATTTGTACACCCAATGTTCATAGCAGCACTTTTCACAGTAGTTGAAAGATGGAAGCAATCCAAGTGTCCATTAACAAATGAATAGATAAAAAACAAAATGTGGCATATACTGTATGCGTAATGGAATATTATTGGGCCTTTAAAAGGAAGAAAATTCTGACACATGCTGACACATGCTAACACGGATGAACCTGGGAAACATTATGCTAAATAAAATAAGCCAGTCACAAAATGACAAAGATTCTATTCATATGAGGTACTTAGAGTAGTGAAATTTAGAGATACAGAAAGTAGAAAGAACGCTGGTTTCCAGGAGTTGGGGGAAGAGGGAAATGGGGAGTTATTGTTTAATGGGTATGGAGCTCAGTTTGGGAAGATGAAAAAAGTTCAGAAGGTGGATATAGTGATGGTGACACAACAACATGAATATATTTGATGCTATTGAATCATTGACTTACAAATGGTTAAAATGATAAATATTCTGTTACCTATATTTTACTCCAACTTAAAAAATAAATTAAAAAATAATAAAGCATTTGGGCTTAGCATGGTAGTTCATGCCTGTAATCCTAGCACTTTGGGAGGCTGAGGTGGAAAAAATCAGTTGAGGCCAGGAGTTCAAGAGCAGCCTGAGCAAGAGCAAGGCCCCACCTCTACAAAAAAATGGAACAATTAACCAGGCACTCTGGCATGATCCTCTAGTACCAGCTACTCATGAGGCTGAAGCAGGAGTATTGCTTGAACCCAGGAGTTTGAGGTTGCAATGAGCTATGATGATGCCACTGCACTCTACCCAGGACAACAAAACAGAATCCTGTCTCAAAAAAACAAAAAATTACTAAGCCTAAAATAAAAGATTGGCAAATTGAAATGAGTCTGTTTTTGTTCATCAAAATCCACTATAAAAGTAAAAACACTAAAATAGGAGAAGACATTTGGAAAACACATAGCTAATAAAGGAATAATATCAAAAAATTAATTCCTACATATCAATTTTTTTTTTTTTTTTTTTTTTTTTTTTTTGCAGTTTTCAGCTGGGGTTGGGTTTGAACCCACCACCTCCGGCATATGGGGCCAGCGCCCTACTCCTTTGAGCCACAGGCACTGCCCTACATATCAATCTTTTAAAAGGCAAACAAATCAATAGAAAATTGAGCAAAATACAAGAATAGGCATTTTATAAAATAGGAAACATTAAAATCTCTGAAATATACAAAAAGTGCTTATCCCAATTAGTGGTTAAAAAAATGCAAATTAAGAACATAATTTACCATTTTCTACCTTCTCATTTGGCAGGAATTTGAAGCCTAATAAGATTACGTATTTTCAAGACATATGTAGCTCAAAAGGAACTCTTAGGTGTTGATGATTGGATTGTAAATTGGTATAATAATTCTGGAAGACAAGTTGACATTATTTTTAAATAAATACATGCCCTACAACGCAGCTGGTGTACTTATATTACTTATTGAAGTTCACAGCTGCATTATCAAAGCAAAAAACCTGAAACAATCTACATACCCACTGTCAGGAGAAGAATGAATACATTTTAGTATAATCACATGATATTATATTTTACAACAATGAAAATGAACTATAGCTACATATAAGACCAAATCTGATCTTAGAAATATAATATTAAGTGAAAAAGTATGTTTCAAAAGGCTATATATGACATAATATTTTATAAAACTCTAAAGCAATGTCTTAATCTAGAAATACATATAAATGTGTTAAAATTTTTTTTTAAAGAAAAGGAATGCTAAATACAAAATTGGGAATAATGGCTCTCTGGTTGTGGGCAGAGAGTGGGATAGAGAGATGCTTACATGTAGATGCTACAGTATTGGTAATGTTATTGTTAATAAGTCAGGTGGCAGGGTCACAGGATTGGTTTTGTTGTAATATTACATTACACATAGTTCTAGTTATCAAATATTATAAGAATTAATTTAAAAGATAATTATCTTTGCACTATTCATCTTATATACCTCAATTCTAGGTGAATTAAAAGCACAAATGTGAAGAACACTACTATAGAAAAATATATTTCTTAAACTGACAAAAATTGTATATATTTATCATGCATGTGTTGTTTTGAAATATGCATATATTATGGAATTGTTAAATAGAGCTCAGTAACATATGCATTACCTCACATACTTTTTGTTATGTGAGAACACTTGAAAGCTCCTCTCAGCAATTTTCAAAAATATAATACATTGTTATTAATTTTACTCACTACCATATACAATAGATCTCTTGAGCATGTTCCTCCTATTTAACTAAAATTTTGTGTCCTTTGACCAACATCTCTCCAGCTCCCCTACCCCAAGAAAGCCCTTGGTAACCACTACTCTATTCTTTATTTCTGTGAGTTCAAGTTCTACATTCTATAGATAAGTGAAATCATGCTATATTTGTCTTTCTATGCCTCGCTTATTTCACTTAACCTCCAGGGTCATCCATGTTGTTCCATATAAAAGGATTTCCTTCTTTTCAAAAGCTGAATAGTATTTCATTGTATATATATGTCACATTTTCTTTATTCATTCGTCTGTTTGTGGGCACTTAGTTATCTTGGTGATTGTGAATAACACTGCAATGAACATGGGAGAGCAGATATCTCTTCCACCTGCTGCTTACTAATTTAATTTCCTTTGGATATAATACCACCAGTGGAATTGCTGGATCAAAAAAATCTTTATGACTTCAAAATAAGAAAGGATTTCTTAAACAAGACACACACACATACACAAGTGCTTGCACAAGAGCGCACACATGCACAAAATGTATACACTATAAATAAACAGATGGATAAAATTTACTATATTAAGATTTAAAACATCTGTATTCCAAAAAGATACACTAGCCAAGTAAAAAGGCAAGCCACAAACTAGAAAAGATTTGAAGTGCATTTAGGGAACAAAAGACATATATATATAAAGCTTCCTAAGAATCAAGAAGAAAACAAATACAAAATAGAAATGAAAACTGGCCAAAAGATATGATAGGCTAGTTATAGAAAAGGAAACAAATATAATGGTAAATAAAAGCCTGTAAAGATGTTCAACCTCATCAACCATCATCACAGTTAAAAATATGCAAGGTAGTTCTATATATTGTGTGTGGAAATACACATATGCAGACACTACATACCTGGTGGGTAACCCTGGAGAAGGACTAGTGCAATAGCATTAGAACGAGAAGGGGCTTCAATTATACCTTCAATGTTTTATTTCTTAAGCTGAGTAATGGGTACCTGGGTTATTACATTCTCCATCTTAATCACATACAATGAGAAACGGAATCTATGATAAAGGATTTCTCCTTTTAAAATAGAAGAGTGATCTTTTCATGGTATCAGGAGACATGTGAAGTAGGAAGATGGAAAGGTGATATGATGCTTGATACTTCCCTCTCTTATCAACATATATTAGGAGTTAGGCCACGGGGTGAAACACTCACTGTGTATAGTTTTTGCCATCTCTTTCTTTTCTCGAACAAGCTGTTTACGTCTCTCTCGACATTCTTTGTTCAGTTTCTGTTGCTTGACGTTTTCCTCCTGGAGTTGTATGATCCGTTCTTGCAGCCGGTCCAAGGAGTGGTTAGAGAAGACCAAGGTACCAGAAAGATCAGCAGGTATTTCTCCAAATACCATATACTCTATCTGTAAAAACAAAACAAATCAAGAACAACAACAACAAAATAGATAAGGAAACTGACTGCAAGATAATACGTAGAAAGCACAAGAGGGCATATATTTTTTAAAAACACAGCTTGTCCTCTTAACCTGAAAAAAGAGGATACCATGAGCCTTTTCTCTCACTGTTACATTCCTGCTATTTAATATAAGTTGCACTTCAAGTAGAGAGTGGAAACAAACAAAGAGAGGGGGAAAGAACAAATATTTTCCTTTTGTCTTGACCTCCTCCTTAGCAGTAGAGATGAAGTAAAGATCATTCTTGCATCATTACTTCCTGACTATTTAAAGATGGTGTGAAAGGGGGCAAGAGTGTAAGACCCAAGGCTTCAGCCTCCAGGCCATCCCATTCTTAGGACATAACTCTTCATTTCTCCAAACCTGCAATAATTGGATTTTCAACATGATAAATTCATGGGGAGAAAGTCTTGTTTTGATATTACTATTCTACAACAATCTGACAGTGGGTAAGAAAAGTTTGAGTGTCATTCTCAGAATTCTCGGCAAAGGACCACGACTCTCCCCGTTAGTGACCCCTGGGTCTTTCTCTGGAAAAACCTGCGTGTGATGACTCTTCTGCTCAGAGGAGGCAGGGCAGACAATCTGGACACATTACCTGGTGCAGCTTGAGTGGAATCGCAACCAGCAGTTCATTGAGCCGCTGCTGCTTCTCTCGCTGGTAAGCCTCCAGGTCTTCCTCCGCTGCATTCAGATTAGCTGCCACGACTTTGACCTGCAGAAAGCCCCATGTGTGAAATGGTGACAAGATTCACTGAGCATATATCTAAGGTGGTAAATGTTGGGAGGAAGCAAAGCAAAAGCAGGATTGGCTTTGTTGGGCTGTGATTAAGTACACAGTCCCAGTTTGTACCCCAAGAAACATTAATATTTCTTCTGCCAAATTATGATCCACACCACTTTTTCAATTGTTTCTATGTGCCCAGAATTGTAATGGTTTGGTGAATAATAGCTCAGAAAACATGTCCTTATCTCCCTTTGGTTTCTGCATGAAAAGCAGTCCTCAGCTTGGAATGTCTTTGTCGGAATGGAAGGAACCTTGTTCAAGTCATAATGACTCCAATAAATTGAAAAAAAAAAATATTCCTTTAAGGCAATGAAACTACTAATTATAGTATTTCAAAAGCATTTTCTTCATCTCCTAGAAAACCTAAAAGGTTTCCAAATCATTCTCTATTTGTAAACATAAAAAGAAAAAAACTATCAAAAATATTTCTGAATATTAATTGAGTTAAGAGGGCCACATGCAGCGGTGTTATTGTATTGGTTCCCGTTTTGTTTTTTTACTTCAAAATAAGATATGTGTAGTATGCATAGGAATTTGTTCATAGTTTTTTTTTTTAAACTATAGTCCGGCCCTCCAATGGTCTGAGGGACTGTGAACTGGCCCCCTGTTTAAAAAGTTTGAGGACCCCTGCCAGGGCAATACCTAAGAGGGAAAATGAACGGATAGGGCAGAAATCACTCACTAGTGTACCAGAAGTTTAGCTTAGTGGCCAACATGGGAGGCATGTTCCCAGAGGATCAATAAAATGATCTCTGGGTGCAGAGTGAAAACATCAGAGTTCATATCTCTATTTAATTTTATCTCATTCTTTCAAATTCTGTTTTTGTGTTCCATAAAGTACAAAAATATAGAACTATATTAGAATAATAGTTCATGAATACAATTTATAAATATAGATGAATTATAGGGGGTGGACTCTTAAAATGTTACTTATAATGTCATTAAAAAAGTTTGGAGACCAACGACAAAGATAAAATCTAATCATCAAAAGAGCAGGCTGGGCACGGTGGCTCACGCCTGTAATCCCAGCACTCTGGGAGGCTGAGATGGGCGGATTGCCTGAGTTTGAGACCAGTCTGAGCTAGAGTGAGACTCCATCTCTACTAAAAATAGAAAAACTAGACAGGCGTTATGGCGGGCACCTGTAGTCCTAGCTACTTGGGAGGTGAAGACAAGAGAATCACTTGAGCCCAAGTGTCTGAGGTTGCTGTGAGCTGATGCCATGGCACTCTACCGGGTGACAAAGTGAGACTCTGCCTCAAAAAAAAAAAAAAGAGCAATGGCCCCACCACAAATGTACTTAAGGAGAAAAAACCCGCCACATTTGAAATGTTTCTTTGCTGAGGAGAAGTCCTAATACTGTCATTGCTATGAAATGGCAATACTAAAACTAGGATGAAGTGTAGCATTTTGAGAGAGGATACATCAGTACAAAAGTACCACCGTACTTTTTTGGACAGTGTATCATATTCCTTTTTGAGGTTTTCAACAATTTTCTTTTCTTCAACTAAGGCCTCCTCAATGTCCAGCCTTTTCTCTCGAAGTTGAAGGGCCATTTCAAAAAGACCCACATCACAATCTGAAAAGAGAATTAAAATTAAAAACAGTCCTATTTGTTTTGGAATGTGGTGGTACTAGAAGTATGAACTTTGGAGTTTCAGAATCAGTAATGTCTGTTTGTGGGTATACTCTAGCAAGCCTTTCCTACACTATGGCTCCATTGCTCCAGTTGCAAATTAATAATAGTATTAATAACCATAATGGTAACAATGACACTAGTATTGATGTTCTGAGCAATGCTCTGAGCCAGGCTTTGTACTAGGTCCTTTATGCATCTCATCTCACTCAAAGCTCATAGACCTTGCAAGGTAAAATCATTGTTTCCATTTTATAAGTGAAGACCCTAAATCTCAGAGCAGTGACAAAACAGGTGCATGACAGAATGGGATTTAAGTGGAAATAATGGGATTATCCACCAAGTGATAGTCAGAGAATGTAAAAATAGAATGCTAAAATGGAGTTTGGGAACCTTCGTTCTAGCCCTACTTCTACAACTACACTAGCTGTGAGTCATTGTTCAAGCCTGTAAAACAACAAGTTGCACCACAAGGTTTTCATGCTGTATTTCACTCAAAACTATTATGGTTTTAAGACTTTTTTTCAGAAGTAAAACAAGATTTAAACCTCATTCAAAATTGAACTTTAAAATTTAACTAATACTATATTTGAAATGTCTGGAAAAATAAACTACAGACCAGAAAAATCTGTCTTTTCTCTAGTGAGCCATTCATCTATTAAGACTAATGTTGGTCTCCCCGGTCCAGACTAATTTCACCAGTGAAAACAGTGACTACAAATTGCCATCCATTTCCAGGAAACTGGTACAAACTGCCCTTACAAATTGTAAAAAAATATATAAATTACTATCTGGTGTTTCTCTATAAAATGAATCTTGCTACATAATTTCTATCTCTGAATCAACTGTTGATTATCTGATAATTTGTCTCTTAAAAATGACTGTCTAATGGAACAGATAATAAATCATCCAGGGAGCTCCCAATATATTCATTACCATGCTATTTAAAACAGCAACCTCTCTTCACCATCCCCACTCCTAAACTCCCTTAATTTCTTTTCCCATAGTATGTATTGCCTTCTAAGATTGTTTAATTTACTTATTATATTTATTCTCTTTCTCCACTAAAATGTGAGCTCCATGAGGGCAGAGGAGTTTGCTGTGTGCTTTGATGTATCCCTAGCACCAGATAAGTGCCTTGGACATAGCAGATGTTCAATATTATTGAATGAATGAATAAACATCCTTATACTTAAAAAGGTATTCATCAGACAATACCTCATACATTTTAAACCACACTTTCCTTAAATTCTACAGTATTGAGAAACAAAAAAAGGACTTTCTCAGTATTGTCAATCCATCCTCATACTTAAAGAGAACACGTAGTTTTATCCAACTTACTTGTTGGGCAAATAGAATCATCAAAAACCTCATTTTCAGATCCAGACTCATCCTCATCACTCTCCAAGCTGGATTCTTCCTCACTTGATTCCTCACTCTCTTCATCTTCATCTGAGGAAAGAGGATGGCGTTGTGAGCAGAGAAGTTCCTATATTAAACTATTAATAAAATACCAGGTTTTTAAAGTAAATTATTTCTCAAGGAGTCAGTTACTAGGAAAATAACAAGAGATAAAGCAGGAAATTACTCAATGTTTTTATTTCAGAAAAGTTTAAAATGGTTAAGGACATAGAGAATGCAAACTCAAAAAACATCTGTAGAAGGTTGTGTAACAAAGCATCGAGTCGGATGGGATCAAGACCAAGTTGCCAAGCTGCTTGTGTTATAACCTGCCTAAAACACACTTGGTGAAATAGGCCCACAATTCCTAAATAATAGAATGTTCTAAAATCAGAAACTATCTTCATAAGTTGTATGAACCAAAATAATCTTTACAGTCTTTACTTAACCTACATAGTGTAAATATTCATGTTTTGCTGTAGAAGTATGAGTGTTTGATTTTGGGGTTCCTATACCAGACCTTGCAGGGTGCATTGTGTTGACAAACATTCTCCTTTTTTACCAAACTTGAGAGAGTATGAACCCTCTTTTTGACTAGTTCTCCTGGCCTTGGGCACTGTCCTTAGCCCATTTAGTCCAATTCAGCAAGAATACTGCTGAATCAGTTTAGCAAAAATTCTTCACTCTCCTTCCATCTCTAATCAAATTTCTCACCCCCCTACACTTAATATCTCATCACCCCAGCCTGCCTTCATCAAAAGTCAAGTTAAGACAGCCTTGCAAATAATTACTTTATTCCTTAGTAATTTTCTGTCCACTGACCCACACTGTGCTCCTTTATAAATCTCCCCCTGTCCTTGTTATATGCATATTCAGAGTCGAACCCAATCTCTCTTTCCCTTTTTTTTTTTTGCAGTTTTTGGCCGGGACCAGGTTTGAACCCACCACCTCCGATACATGGGGCTGGCGCCCTCCTCCTTTGAGCCACAGGTGCCACTCCAATCATTCTTTCCTATTACAAAACTCCACTGTAGCAGTTCCCCTGAATAAAGTCTGCCTTACTGTTCTATAATAAATGTCATGGACACTTTTTTTTACAATGTCATATATATTTATAAAATATAAAAATTTATTAATATTAGAACAAGTCAAGGGTTTTGGGAGGGTTACAGACCTACCTCCCCACTCCCCCTGCTCATTTTCTTTTAAAACACCTGAGGCCATCCATGAACACAGATCACCAGTTTGCAATTTCTGTTTTGTGGAACCTCAAATTAGACATAAGAGATGAACCTCATACTCTCTAGAAAATTCCCTAAATTTTAGATCTCTCTTAAAATTATTTTAAATGGTCTGTACCACTGTATGAAATGAATCAGAAAAGTTTCAAACGTAACTTTAAAAAAATTTTTTTTGAAGACTAGTGTTTATTTATTTATTTATTTATTTATTTATTGCAGTTTTTGGCCGAGGCTGGGTTTTGAACCCATCACCTCTGGTACATGGGGCCAGTGCCTTACTCCTTTGAACCACAGGCACTGCCCAAGTTTAAAATTCTTCACACAAAAATTATATCATAATTAATTAAAAAAGAATAAAATTCTTTACATAGATTTCTGCTTTTTGAAAATGAAGTAGATTTACTTTTCCCTATTTCTCTTGCTAAATATAGCTAAACATTATGTGCAAAGCAAACAGAAGGAGACTCTGAAAAAATAGGTAAGAAAGCAGACCAACTATGCACCTCAGAACCTGAAGAACCACACTGTGTTGAGTTCCTCGAGTCTTCTTTTTGCCTTATCTATCTCAAACTTGGAGAGGAATAAGTTGGCAACCTAGAAACACCACAGGTCCAATAGAGAAAAGCCCTCCAAAAGCTTGCTCTCTCTACCCAAAGAACTAGGAAAGGTGCAGGCTAGCAAGACAGAAAATGTTTAACAATAAGCACTATACTCCAATCAAATGCCTCAGAAAAACTCTGGCATGCCCCTCACTCACATCAGCAGAGGTTAAGTGAGGAACTCAGACATCCGCTCCCAAGGGGCTATAATGAGATGCCCCAACACTCCAACCAGAATGGTATCAAAGAAAGTCAAGTAGGGAACCAGGACACTTATCAATGCTAGCTAGTAACTATCCTCCCCCTTCCCACCACCAAGATGTCTGTAGAGAAAATATGGGGGGTAGCCTGTACCTCCACTCCCATCTGGCCATAATAATGTACTGTTCCTCCTTCCATTAGGGGTGGTATCAGAAGAGTATTAATGGGCAGTCAAGACTTTCATCATTGCCCCTAAGTACCAAGGCCATCCCCACACGTCAATGGCAGAGACTACATATGGAGCTGAAGCTCCCATCCACAAACAGTAGTAACAAGGAGGTCCCCCTTCCCCTGGATGACAATGAAGTCTGAATAGGAAAGTGGACTTCTACCTCTAATAACAGTAAGAAGGCACCCATCCCTTTCATTATCAGAGCAGTGTTAGGGAAATCCAATTAATACAAAAGCTTTAAATGAGATACATATCTAATTTTAGTACCAATTTAAGAGTCAATCATCATGCCAAAACCCTGGAAGAGCCTCAATTTAGATGTATATTGCAGGATAATATTTAGAAATAAACTTATCCTACATCAAGCACACAAAGTAAATTCAGTGTGAGTTTAAAATGACATGCTTTTCTTCCAGAGGCTTAAGATGCTTGGACCCCCCTGGGTTACTCACAGAGTTAGGCTCTTTGGAAAATTCCTTAGGCCTTTTTCTCTGAAGCAGTACACCCCGTGAAGCCTGAGATCCAAGGGCATGCTGCCCTTCCTCAGAGATACGGGCCAGAGGGTTGACATATGTTAACAACATATTGTCAGAGGTCTATAGGTGCTCTGCCCTGAAGGAAGGTCACAGTTGTTACTTCATACTGAGTAAACTGAGTGAATGCTTGAAGATTAACTCTGTTCCCCTATAGCTATTTTTGTCTTTGTGCCCTGCTCGGAAAACTAGTCACTGTTTAGAGGAAGAGATTTACTACACAAGTGGTTACATTGATATGATAAATTTCCTTTCAAGTTCAAATTCAGCTTATAGATAATGGATTAGGTGTGTACGTGACTGGAAGAGTATAAAACTAAAACGTGGAATAAAGAACTTTGCTATATGCCATCAAACGGTGTATAGTCTGTTTCTTGACTTAATAATTACAGGAGCGAGTTTATACCTACAGCAAAGCTGCTGCTCGTTCGCGTCTCTGTTCACGCAACATATATGGAGGAAATATTTTCACAATTATATTAAAAATGGAGGAAAGTAAAGGAACATCAAATTAGGAAAGGTTTTTATACTTCACTTAAAGTGATAAAATGATGATGACATTGGTGGGCTTGGAAAATTGGGTACATATAATGTAATATAAAGAGCAACCACTAAAAACGTTCTAGAAAGAGATACACTCAAAAACACTAAAAAGAATTAAAATAGAATTCTAAAAACTGTTCAAGTAACCACAAGAGGACAGGAAAAAGAATAAAGAGAAAACAGAGAGAATGAACATAAAATAGAAGAAAAGGCCATCAAAAAAGAGAGAGAAAGAATAAACAAAAATTAATATGGTAGATTTAAGCCCTAAAATATAAATAATTATAAAAGTAAATGGTTTAAATATACCAAAGAAAAGTCTGAAATTTCCAAAGTTAATGAAAAATATTACCTAATCATACGCTATCAGAAATTTACTTCAATATAATGATATCAGCAAGCTGAAAGCAAAAGTAAGGGAAAATATACATCATGCAAATATTAATCAAAGCAGAGCAGCTAGATTAATATCAGATAAAGTAGACTTCAGAGCAAAGAAAATTATCAGAAACAAATATAATGATAAAAATATCAATCTACCAAGAAACAGCAATGTTAAATGTGCATGCATAAACAACAGAGCTGCAAAATATGGAAGCAAAAACCGGTAGAAACAGAAGGAGAAATGAAATAACCCTAATCCACAATTATATTTGGAGACTTTAACACTCTTCCCTCAATATTTAGTAGAACAAATACACAGAAAATCTGCAAGGAGAGGGGCGCCTGTGGCTCAAAGGAGTAGGGCACCGGCCCCATATGCCAGAGGTGGCGGTTTCAAACCTGGCCCTGGCCAAAAACTGCAAAAAAAAAAAAAAAAATCTACAAGGATTCAGAAGACCTTAACAGCATAAACAACCAACAGGATTTAATTGATGAAATAAAACATTTCATGCCAAACAGCAGAATATACACACAATCCCTGACTTACAATGGTTTTATTTATAATTTTTCAACTTTACAACAGTACAAAAGCAATATACACTCAGTAGAAACCACACTTCAAGGACTCATACAACCACTCTATTTTTCACCGTCAGACTAGTATTTAATAAATTACATGAACTACTTGTCTAAAGTACTCCTCATGCCTCAGCTTCCCACAGTTCTGGCATTATAACTGTGAGCCACCACTCCCAAAGGACTTTGAGGTTGAATTCACCACATAAACAGAATCAAAACCAAAGATCATATGATCATCTCAATAGACACAGAGAAAGCATCTGACAAAATTCAACACACTTTTATGATAAGAACTATTAACAAAATAGGCATAGATGGAACATACCTCAAAATTATAAAAGCCCTTTATGACAAACCCACAGCCAACATCAAACTGAATGGGGAAAAACTGAATGCATTCCAGCTTCTGTCTGGAACTAGACAACGTTGCCCACTGTCACCATCTCTATCTTCTATCTCTGAAGTCCTAGCCAGAGCAATCAGATAAGAGAAGGAAATCAAGGATATACAAATGGGGACAGTACAGGTCAAACTACGACTCTTTGCTGACAATATGATATTACATCTAGAAAACCCCCAAGATTCTGTCAAGAGACTCCTGGAATTGATAAACAAATTCAGAAGAGTCTAAGAATACAAAATTGTTAATATATACAAATCAATAGTGCTCCTATATACCAACAATAGTCAAGCTAAGAATCAAATCAGATTCAATATCTTTCACAATAGCTAGCAATAAAGAAAATAAAATACAGTAGAACCTCTGTAAGTTGACAACCCAAGGGACTCTAAAAAACACATGGGGTGGTCAACAGAAGGAACTAGGCCTACTGTACTGATATATATATGTGGTTGGTACATGTTCATCTATGAAAATTAGGTCAACTTAAAGAGGTGATCAATGTAGGGAGGTGGTCAACTATTGAGACTTTACTGTACCTAGGAATATATTTAACCAAGAAGGTAAAAGACCTCTACAGGGACAATTATGAGTTACTGAAGAAAGAAATTGCAAAGGATATAAACCAATGGAAAAAGATATCATTCTCATGGATTAGCAGAGTCAATATTGTTAAAATATTTATACTACCCAAAGTGATCTACATATTCAATACAATTCCCACTAAAATAGCTATGTCATTGTTTGCAGATCTAGAAAAGATAATTCTGTGTTTCATATAGAGCCAGAAAAGAGCCCAAATAGCCAAAGTAACCTAAGCAAAAAGGACAAATCAGAAGGCATCATTTTAACAGACTTCAAGATATACTACAAGAGTATAGTCACCAAAAAAGCATGATATTGGCACAAAAACAGAGACACAAACCAATGGATCAGAACAGAGAACTCAGATATATCATCCTCATATTGCCATCTGATCTTTGACAAAGCAGACAATAACATACACTGGGGGAAAGGATTCCTATGTAGTAAATGGTACTGGGAATATTGGATAGCCACATGCAAACTGAATCCAGATCCACACCTCTCACTACTCAAGAAAGTTAGTTCACGACAGATAACAGACTTAAAGGTAAGGCACTAAATTACAAGAATTCTAGAAGAAAGTGTTAGAAAAATTCTTACAGACATCAACCTAGGCAAAGAATTTATGAAGCAGATCCCCAGATGGAATCACAACAACAAAAATTAACAAATAGGACCTGATTAAATTAAAAACTTCTGCATGGCTCAGTGCCTATATCTCAAGCGGCTAAGGCGCCAGCCACATACACCAGAGCTGGCAGGTCAAATCCAGCCCAGGCCTGCCAAACAATAATGACAGCTACAACCATAAAATGGCTGGGCATTTTGGCGGGCGCCTGTAGTCCCAGCTACTTGGGAGACTGAGGCAAAAGACTCGCTTGAGCCCAGGAGTTTGAGGTTGCTTGAGCTGTGATGCTATGGCACTCTACCCAAGGTGACAGCTTCAGGCTCTGTCTCAAAATAAATAAATAAATAAATAAATAAAAACTTCTGCATAGGCTCAGCATCTGTAGCACAGTGGTTACAGCACCAGCCACATACACCCAGGCTGATGGGTTTGAACCTGGCCTGGGCCTGCTAAAACAATGATAACTGCAACAAAAAATAGCTGGGTGTTGTGGCGGGAGCCTGTAGTCCCAGCTACTTGGGAGGCTGAGGCAAGAGAATATCTTAAGCCCAAGAGTTTGAGGTTGCTGTGAGCTGTGATGCTATGGCACTCTACCAAGGGTGACATAGTGAGACTGTCTCAAAAAAAAAAAAAAAAAAAAACTTTTGCATAGCCAAGAAAACAATCAATGGACCAAATGCACAACGTACAGAATGGGAGAAAATATTTGCATGTTGTACATCTGATAAAAGACAGATAACCAGAATTTATACAGAATTCAAGAAAATTACCAAGAAAAAGACAAACAACCCCATAAAAACATAGCCAAAAGATATGAACAGAAGCTTTTCAAAAGAAAAAAGACTAATGGCCAATAAGCATATAAACAAATGCTCAGTGTCTCTAATCATCAGGGAAATGCAAACAAAATCACAATGAAGGATCACCTAACTCCAGTGAGAATAGCTTTAATCCAAAAAATCCCCAAACAACAGTTGCTGGTGTGGATGTGGAGAGAAACACTTATACACTTATTGGTTGGACTACAAACCAGTACTACCTCTGTGGAAGGCTGTATAGAGATACCTCAAAGAACTAAAAGTAGACCTACCATTTGATCCAGTAATCTCACTATTGAGTATTTACACAACAGAAAAAAAAGTCATTTCATCAAAAAGACACTTGTGTTCAGATGTTTATTGTAGCACAATTCACAATTGCAAAGGTGTGGAACCAACCCAAGTGCCCATCAATACATGAGTGGATTAATAAAATGTGGAATATGTATACATGGTGTACTGCTCAGCCATTAAAAAAAAATAGCTAATAGCTTTTGTAACAACCTGGATGGAACTGAAGACCATTCTTCTAAGTGAAGTTATTGCAAGAATGGAAAAAACAAACACCACGTACACTCATTACTTTGGAACTAATTAATCAATACCCATGTGCACATTTGGTAGTCAAGCTCAAAAGAAAGCTCAAAAGTGAGAGGGAGCAGTAGGGGAGGGGTAAATTCACACCTAACAGGTACAATGCACACTATCTGGGTGAGGGGATAACTTGGTCTCAAACTGTACATAAGCAATTCATGTAACCAAAACATTTGTACTCCTGTAATATTCTGAAATAAAAAATAAATTACATGAGATACTCAATACTTAATTACAAAATAGGCTTTGTGTTAGATGATTTTGCCCAACTATAAACTAACATAGGTATTGTAAGCATGTTTAAAGTAAGCTAGGCTAAGCTATTATGTTTGGTAGGTTAGATGTACTAAATGCATTTTCTACTTATGATATTTCCAACTTAGGATGGGCTTATCAGGAGGTATCTATTATAAATCAAGGAGCAGTGTACATTCTTTCCAAGTACCCACAGAATATATACTAAGATGTATCATACGTTAGACCATCAAACAAATCTCAATAATTATAAAAGAACTGAAATCATGCAGAGTGTGTTCTCTGATTACAATGAAATCAATAAAAGACAATAGGAAAATCTCAAAACATTTCAAACCAACCAAAACATTTCTATGTAGTCTATAGACACAGAACAAATCTCAATAAAAATTTTAAAAACTTGATAGCCAGATGCAGAGGAATAAAACAGAACTCCTATCCCTCTCTCTCTCCATATACAAAAATTAATTCCAGATAGATTAAAACTTAAATGTAAGGCATGCAACTATAAAAATTCTTGAAGAAAATGTAGGAAAAACTCTTTTAAAAAGACATTGGCCTAGGCAAAGAATTTATAACTAAGACCCCAAAGGTAATTGCAACAACAAAAATAAATAAATGGCATTAATTAAAGTACTTCTGCATAACAAGAGAAATACTAAGAGGGTAAATAGACAATCTCCAGAATGGGAGAAAATACCTGCAAACTATACATCAAAAAAAGAACTGAAATAAATCAGCAAGAAAATCACCAACAATTCCATCAAAAAGGGGGCAAAAAGTGTGAACCGAAGTTTTTCAAAAGAAGAAAGAGGAAAGACCAACAAACATACAAAAAAGTGCTCAACATCAATAATCATCAGGGAAATGCAAATTAAAGCTACAACAAGAAACCACCTTACCCTTAGCAAAATGGCCATCAATAAAAAGTCAAACTATAACCAATGCTGTCGAGGATGCAAAGAATAAGAATGCTTATACACTGGTGATCATACTGCAAATGAGAACCTCTATGGAAAATAGTATGGAGATTCCTCAAAGAAATAAAGATAGACCTACCACTCGATCCCACAATACTACTGCTGGGTACCTATTCAAAGAAAATGAAGTCATTTTATCAAAAAGATACCTGCACTCAAATGTTTATCACAAAACAATTCACAATTGTGAAGATGTAGAATCAATCTAAGTGCCCTTCAATTCATGAGTGGATAAAGAAAATGTGATATATACGATATGTATGTATATAAAAATTCTTGAAAAAATTATTGTTTACACACACACACATACCATGATACTATTCAGCCATAAAAAGCAATGAAATAGTGTCTTTGGAAGCAACTTGGATGGAACTAGTGACCATGATCCTAAGTGAAGTATCTCAGGAATGGAAAAACAAACAACAAATGTTCTCACTAATATGTGGGAACTGATAGATGAATACACGTGGGCTCAAAGCAATATAAAGGACATGGGAAACCAAGAAGTGGGGAGGGCAGGAGGAAGCATGTGGGCCTAAAATCTTACTTATTGGGTACAATGAACACTATTCTGGTGAAAGGCACACTAAATCCCTGACTGAAGCATTATGCAAGATACCCATGTAACAAAAACACTTGCACTCCCTAAATTAGTATTTTGAATTAAAAAATTTTAGGAGCTATATTTACCTGAATGAAAATAAAAATCCAATTTATCTAAATGTGTGATATGCAGATAAAGCACAAAATTAGAAAAGAAACAAAGTCTCAAATCAGAAATCTAGGCTCCAGCCTCGACTCCTAAAAACAGAAGTACAAAATAAACCAAAAGCAAAAAGAGTCTTATGACGATAAGAGCAGAAATCAATAAAACTGAAAGGAGGAAAACAATCAAGAAAATCACTTAAATAAAGGGCTGGTTCGTTCTTGAAAAGATCAATTTCACTTGACAATTGATCTTTTAACAACCTTTAACAAGACTAGGGGAAAAAAAGAGAAGTTTACAATATCAAGAATTCAAGACATGATAGTACTACAGACATCTAGACATTCAAAAGACAACAAAAAAATAATACTATAAACAACTTTATATACGTAAATTTGGCAACTGAGACAAAATAAACCAATTCTTCCAGAAAATCCCACAAACTACTTTGACTCATTTAATATGAATAATCCTATGACTACTAAGAAAATTGAACTTGCAATTTAAAAATTCTCCTAAGAAAAATATTTTAGGTGCAAATAGTTTCACTGGAAAATTCTACTCAATGTTTAAAGAGAAATTATCACCAATTCTATCTAACAGGATCTTCCAGAAAAATCAAAGAGGAAATAAGACTTCCTAATTCATATTATGAAGCTAGTATACCTTGATCCCCAAACCAAACAGTACAAAATAAGAAAACTATAGACCAATGATCTTCATAAACATAAGGAAAGATTTTTCTTACAAAATATTAGGAAATGGAGTTCAACAATATATAAAAACAATTTTACCCCAACAATAAAAAAAAAAAAACAATTTTACACCATACCAAGAAAGATCCCTTTAAGATTCAATGCAAATTTGGTTCAGTAATCAGCCAGTGTAATCTATCATATTAACAGACTTTAAGAAATCACATGCTCATTAATCATTAGAAAAGCAACTGACAAAATTCATTACCCATTCATGATAAAAAATTATGAAAAAGAGGAACAGAGGGCACTTCCTCAACTTGATAAAGTGTATCTATGAAACACCTACAGGTAGCATTATACTTAATGGTGGAAGATTGGATGCTCTCCCCTAAGACTGGGAACAAAGCAAGGATGTCAATTCTTAGCACTGTACTTCAACCTAATACTGAATGTGTTAGTCATTCAATAAGGTGAGAAAAGGGCAATAGGCATACAGACCAGGAAAAAAGATATAAAACTGCCCATATTTGCAAATAAAATTATTTTCTTCTGGAAATTCTCAAGGAATCTATCAAATACTCATAGAACTAGTAAGTAAGGTCAAGGGATATGAGATAAACATATAACAATCAATTACTAGTGATAAGCATGAGGATACTGAGATTAACAATATAATATCATTTAAAATGACTAAATAAAGGAAATAGGTATAAATCTAACAAACATGAATTGTATGTTGAAAACTATACAATGCTGATTAAAGTTATTAAAAATCTAAATAAGCAGATATACTGTGTCATGCACTAGAAAACTCAATGTAGTAAGACATTAGTTCTCTCCAAATTAATACACAGGTTTAACACAATTGCTATCAAGTTTTCAATGAGATTTTTTAAATAGACACAAACAAGTTTATTCTTTTTAAAAATTTTTTTCTTTTAAAAATACAGAAATATGGAAATTCTAATAATGGAAAGATAGACTCTCTAAAACAATTTTGAAAAAAGAAGAATAAAGTGGGAGGAATTAGTCTATCTGATAACTCAGAATGTGGCTCAATACAGCAGTCAAGACTGTAATATGTAAATGGAAGCATGGATACAAAGATCAATGGAACAGAAGACGAAACCTAGAAATAAATCCATACAAATACACCAAAATTATTTTGACAAAGATAAAAAAAGACAACCTTTAAATCCTTGCAAACCACACATCTCAACATAGAACTAGTATCTATGATATATAAAGAAGTCTCAAAACTCAATCGTCCAAAATAATCCTATTCAAACATAGACAAAAGACAAGAAAACATACTTCACCAAAAAAGATAACATAGATAGCAAATAAACACACAAAAAGATGTGCTCATTAAATTAAACTACACTGTACTAACGTACCCGAAATGCACACATACACACAGACACAGACAGTAACTCCAGGTGTTTAAAGATCTAAAGGCTTTGTTTTTATTTCTGAGTAATGTCTTGGCTATTCGAGGTTTTCTTCTGATTCCCTATAAAACGAAGTATTATTTTTTCAAGATCTTTAAAGTATGACAGTGGAGCTTTAATAGAGATTGCATTAAAATTGTATATTGCTTTGGGTAGTATGGACATTTTAACAATGTTGATTCTTCCCAGTCATGAGCATGGTATGTTTTTCCATTTGTTAACATTTTCAGCTATTTCTTTTCTTAGCGTTTCATAGTTCTCTTTATAGAGATCTTTCACATCCTTTGTTAGATAAACTCCCAAATATTTCATCTTCTTTGGCACTACTGTGAATGGAATAGAGTCCTTAACTGTTTTTTTCAGCTTGATTATTGTTGGCATATATAAAGGCTACCGATTTATGAATGTTGATTTTGTAACCTGAGACGCTGCTGTATTCCTTGATCACTTCTAAGAGTTTTATGCTACCAGACCTCAGACTACACTATAAATCGATAGTGATCAAAACAGCATGGTACTGGCACAAAAACAGAGAAGTAGATGTCTGGAACAGAACAGAGAACCAAGAGATGAATCTAGCTACTTACCATTATTTGATCTTTGGCAAGTCAATTAAAAACATTCAGTGGGGAAAAGATTCCCTATTTAACAAATGGTGCTGGGTGAACTGGCTGGCAATCTGTAGAAGACTGAAACTGGACCCACACCTTTCACCATTAACTAAGATAGACTCTCACTATATTAAAGATTTAAACTTAAGACATGAAACTATAAAAATACTAGAAGAGAATGCAGGGAAAACCCTTGAAGAAGTAGGTCTGGGTGAGTATTTTATGAGGAGGACCCCCTGGGCAATTGAAGCAGCTTCAAAAATACACTACTGGGACCTGATCAAACTCAAAAGCTTCTGCACAGCCAAGAACACAGTACGTAAAGCAAGCAAACAGCCCTCAGAATGGGAGAAGATATTTTCAGGTTATGTCTCCGACAAAGGTTTAATAACCAGAATCCACAGAGAACTCAAACGCATCAGCAAGAAAAGAACAAGTGATCCCATCGCAGGCTGGGCAAGCAACTTGAAGAGAAACTTCTCTGAAGAAGACAGGTGCACAGCCTACAGACATATGAAAAAATGCTCATCATCTTTAATCATCAGAGAAATGCAAATCAAAACTACTTTGAGATATCATCTAACTCCAGTAAGATTGGCCCATATCACAAAATCCCAAGACCAGAGATATTGGCGTGGATGTGGAGAAAAGGGAACACTTCCACACTGCTGGTGGGAATGCATATTAATACATTCCTTTTGGAAAGATGTTTGGAGAACACTTAGAGATCTAAAAATAGATCTACCATTCAATCCTATAATTCCTCTACTAGGTATATACCCAGAAGACCAAAAATCACATTATAACAAAGATATTTGTACCAGAATGTTTATTGCAGCCCAATTCATAATTGCTAAGTCATAGACAAAGCCCAAGTGCCCATCAATACACGAATGGATTAATAAATTGTGGTGTATGTATACGATGGAATATTATGCAGCCTTACAGAAAGATGGAGACTTTACCTCTTTCATGTTTACGTGGATGGAGCTGGAACATATTCTTCTTAGTAAAGTATCTCAAGAATGGAAGAAAAAGTATCCAATGTACTCAGCCCTACTATGAAACTAATTTATGGCTTTCACATGAAAGCTATAACCCAGTTATAACCTAAGAATAGGGGGAAGGGGGAGAGGGAGGGGAGGGAGGGGGGAGAATGGGTGGAGGGAGGGTGATTGGTGGAATTACACCTGCGATGCATGTTACAAGGGTACATGTGAAACTTAGTAAATGTAGAATATAAATGTCTGAACACAATAACTAAGAAAATGCCAGGAAGGCTATGTTAACCAGTGTGATGCAAATGTGTCAAACGGTCTATAAAACCAGTGTATGGTGCCCCATGCTTGCATCAATGTACACAGCTATGATTTAATAATAATAAAAAAATAAAGATCTAAAGGCTTACATCCTCTCTTCTTCAACCCTCACGGTGCCTCTATATTGTCTACATTGTAGTGACAAAAGTAGGGTACCTAATAGGTCCCTTAGTTACTTCTCTTTTTCATTTTAATGAGAGAAAACAGAATCACATGTAAGAAAGGAATACAAACCAGCATCTCCTTCAACATCTTTTTTCTTTACTCGCTTAATCTTCTTCTTTAGGACCTTCATGAGAAAATTAGCAAATTTATTGTTTTCTCCAATAGCTGTTTGGAAACCAGCATAGAGTGCCTTTTCTTGGTCCTGGAGCTTGCTGATTTCACTCTTTTTCTCTTCCATCTCTTTAAAAGTTTCATTTATTTTCCACTAAATGGATAAAAACAAGAATGAATGACAAAATATTTCTGATAAACCAGTTTCAGAGAACAATGTACTTTATAATGCAAGATTACAGTCTACAAACATTTTTCAAAGCCTTCTTAATAGAACTTTTGTTTCTGATGTTTACAAGCCATCTTGTTTTGTTGTTTTTGAGACAGAGTCTCACTAG
Source organism: Nycticebus coucang (assembly GCF_027406575.1). NCBI lineage: Eukaryota > Metazoa > Chordata > Mammalia > Primates > Lorisidae > Nycticebus > Nycticebus coucang. Next base: position 62,446,052 of record NC_069795.1, read on the forward strand.
GTTGCCCTCAATAAGTGCTGTGAAGTCACAGCTCACAGCAACTTCAAACTCTTGGGCTTAAACAATTCTCTTGCCTCAGCCTATGAGCCATCTTTAATTTGGTTAGAAATGTCTAATTTCTTTTGTAAAAGTCAGAATTAGAAAGGCTGGTTAATGTTAAGCTCCTCACAAATCTAAATAAAACAAAATATATCGACACATGGATGTCAGTCAATATTTTTGCCTGCATATTCTAAAAAAAAAAGGTTTTTTGGTATTGACATATGTTAACTAAAACGAAAAGACTCATTGTTTTTAGTGAAATTGACATACTCTAATAAAACTCATTGTTCAGTATAGGATATCTACTTAATAGACTCCTTTTAAAACAAAAATAGTATAATTTATATCTTTAAATTTAACATAGGAACATAACAAATAAAGAAACTTTGTTTTCTATGATATTCAATTATATATTATAATGAAACTATCATACTTAAGAAATCACAACTTCTTTTCTAGTTATGTTTATAAGGATAACATATAATAAAAATTCTATTTCATATGACACACATAGCTGTTGCAACAAATAGACTTTTAAAATCATAAATAAATGAAATATATAGCTCACTTTGAACATTTTATTCTCATATCTTACAAATCATCAGGTGAAAGTCACTAAAAAATATGCCATTTATCTCTGACCACAGACACTAAAGATGGAGAGAAGTGGGAATAACAGGAAAAAGGCAGAGGGGAGAGAAGACAAGAGACGGGAGCAGAACATGGGGGAAAACTAACTTAGAATGGAAAAAAAAAGTAAAAAGAATCAAGTTCCCTCCATAACTAAGGGAGCAGCCAGCCAGGAGTCTCCTGGCTGCTCATACTTGCATGAACTGCTCCTCTTTGTCTAAGGAATTAACACGCTCTTGAAGTATGTTCTCCTGTTTTTCAAAATTCTTGAGGAGAAGCATTTCTTGAAATAGTGTGATATGATGCAGGTCAGACAATTTCATCTGAATATCTAGCTTCAGTTTCTGATGTCTCAGGACACGGAGTTCTGCATCAAAAGTGATAATCAATTCTTTGATCTGAGAAGGAAAAAAAGATTTGAGGATATAGAAGTTAAGAATCAGTAAATCAGGTGGCGCCTGTGGCTCAAGGAGTAGGGCACTGGTCCCATATGCCAGAGGTGGTGGGTTCAAACCCAGCCCCGGCCAAAAACCAAAAAAAAAAAAAAAAAAAATCGGTAAATCAATTTTCTAAACTAATGGTACTAATTTATTTAAATGTCTTTTTCATTATATCCTTATTATGGACAGAGAATTATGTGTACATATATGTATTCACATAAATTCATCAATTCCATTAAATTTATATAGATTATTAAGTGGTAAGCATTCTGCAATTACAGTCCTTCCAGCTATTTCTTCACTACGGATTAAGCCATCAATCCACAGTGCCGTCCTCCTGTCCTGTGCAGACCGCACAGCTTTCTGAGCAGTCGTGTTTGTCTGTCTCTTTATTCCCCATGGTTTCTCTACATTGCCCTTTATACAGTGAGCACGAATAAATGTCTCCCCCAATTTCTTATTTTGAAAATTCTTAAACCTACAGGATGGTAAATGTTTTTAAATAGATAAATATAATCAGGGAGCCACAAAAAAAGCCCATTCGATCTTTCTGTTTTACAGATGAAGAAATAGAGGCCAAAAGTGATTTTTCTGAAATCAAAGCTGATTGTTACAGATATGGGATAAGAACCTAAGTATCTCAAGTCCTGGTTCCAACTTTACTCCACTGTGGTTCTAATAATTTCAAGTCCTCAGTTTTGCCCTGATTTTGGCTCAGCTCTCCCCTCCCTCATTCTAAAAGAGATGTATTGGTTAAGAGAGAGCACCAAGGGCCGATTCTCCTGAGGAAACTAGTACCACAGGAAGAGACAACCCATTCTATGTCATTAGGCTGTACACAAGAGGCGGCCTCAACTGTCAAAATCCTGGAGCAAGGGAGAGCCCAGACCAGGGGCTGAGGAAGAAAAAGAGGTTGGGACAGTGAAATTGCTAGGAAATTTGAGAAAACTAAGAATAATAACAACAACAACAACATTAATAAGAGTGAAGAGAGAAGAAAAAAATAAACTTTTATTATTTATTTATTTATTTTTAGATACAGAGTCTCACTTTGTCATCCTTGGTAGAGTGTCGTGGCATCACAGCTCACAGCAACCTCCAGCTCTTGGGCTTAGGTGATTCTGTTGCCTCAGCCTCCCTAGTAGCTGGGACTACAGGCGCCCGCCACAACACCTGGCCATTTTTTTGTTGTTGCAGTTTGGCCGGGGCAGGTTTGAACCCACCACCCTCGGTATATGGGGCCAGTGCCCTACTCACTGAGCCACAGGCACCTTCCCTAAACTTTTAAATAAGTATGGCTACAGACCATGTTTGGGTTTCTCTTTAATGCTTGTTCAACAAAGTTGAATTACTCCTAAGTTTCTTCTGAGGTAGGACTATATTTTCTTCAGTGTTACACCATTCTTAAGTGGACCATATACTTTTTAAAGGTTGTATTTGTTTTATTTTCCCTTGCCTCTAATAGCCTGTAAGCTTTGCAAAGATAAAGAAATGTCTTTCTTGAGTATAGTATCTCTACTACCTAGCTATCATAGAATTTCCAACAAATATTTTTAAATTAATAAAATAAACTAGTTACAATTAAACCAATGAAAACTCTTGACTGAGTATCTATTACATGTGGCATTGTCTTAGGTCTAGGCAATGCAGGAGAATCAGAAGACCTGTATGTGGCCCTTTACTCAAGAATGGAATAATCTAATTTGCAAGACAAAACTGACATACATGAAATAGAAAGAAAAATTAGTATAAAATATGAGGTGTTGATTACAGGTGCAATCAGAGTTTAGAAAAAAGGAGAGAATAGTGGATTTGGAACTTCTATGCTTTGAATGATCACTCAATTCAGGAAGGAAGTCATCACAGGTAGAAGGAAATAGCAAAGGAAAAAACACAGAAAGCTCTGGGAGGGAAAGGGGGAGTGGGAGGAGTCAGGAATAGTGAGGAAGCAGGGCTGGACAAAGTCACGTGAATGGTGCAGAATGAGGGTGGGAAGCTGTATGGGTGCCATCAGGGGATGGAGCTGGGAAGATGCAGAGGAAGGAGCTGCCACACGACTAGCAGGAGGCAGCTATCCATCCTTTCTATTCAGAGCATATCCTATACAACTGCTCTAGTCTGCTCCTGATTTTGCTAGAAATAAAAACAGTTGCCATTCCAGTTCCAGAACAATTTCAAAACCAGTAATCATCATAAACACGTCACTAATGGGGCGAATCAGACAGTAGAGGCAGAGGATGACGTGAAAAGCAGAGCGTGCTTGTTTCTCTATAACATTTGTAATTATGTTCTGTTCACCACCTGAAAGCTGCTCCTCTGCTTCCCCTTCTCCCTCACTTCACTTAGACACCAACTAAATGAAACACGGGTCTGCTTTTCATTCTTAGTCAGCTTTCCAAAAAAGAAAAAGTCAAAAAAATCCAAGGTTCTGGGCAGAGCACAGTGATTTTCATTAAGGCGAAGGAGTGGGAGGAAGCCAAGCCACCAGTGAGCGATGAACTACTCAGGGTTTGGGGAAGGGACATGTAGAGAAATTTAACATTAAAAAAAAGAAAACAGACCTAATACTCCCCCTGCTCTTCTCTCCTTTAGTTTCAAATAGGAACAGCTTCACCTCTTACCCTGTTGACCAAATACTGTTGCATGTACAAGTGTTTAATCTCGTCCCTCTTCATAATCTCCAGCTCCACATCAGTTGGTTCTACTTTTTCAAATTCCAAAAGCTTTGAAAGATCCGGACTAAGTCCTGATCCCTTTGATGATCTAGGTATTGACTCCCGTGTCGCAACATCTCCATCCTTTCCAGGAGGAAGTTTGAGAAATGCTCCACCTAAGCCTGTCTGTTCCACTTGAGGGAACTTTTCATCCTTACTCTTTATCTGCTGTTCTTTAAAATTCAGGAGAATTTCCTCATCATAATGAAATCTCTTCTCTGGAACTTCATCTGGTTGTATCTGAGGGATTTGGGGAATGGGGATATGCTTGAATATGGGAAGAGTTGACTGAATGGTCTTCAGTTCTTGGACCAGACAATGAATTTCCTCGATAATAGCCACTTTAAGGTCTCGAAGAGAGAGGATGCACTTGTTCATGTGTCTTTTCTTTCCATGGACCTGAAAAAAAGAAGAAGGAGGAAGCAAAATGACAATCCTCTCAAAAAGGACAGTTTGAAATATGATTTACTCTTGTGCCTTGACTGATAGGCTTAGCACAAATTCAAGATCAGAATGTATCTGATCAGCCCCATTCACCACCAAGTTATCATTTTTCTCTAGATTTTAAGCCCCCCACCCCCACCCCCAGCTCCTCCAAGATGGGAGAACAGTCTAAAGTGACCTCTGGTAACCCTTTGTGTTCCATGATTGGTTCCCATCAGCTGGCTCGTATGGCTGAGTGCCTTTGTCCTCTTTCACCACTTCTTGGAAGTCTTTCTTACAGCCTGTGCTCACCTGAATACTGCTCCAAGGGATGGAGGGGAAGGCCACTAACTACCTTTCCCTGTGGAACTCGAATCTCTTTGGCTTAGACACACTTAGGACTGCCCCCTTAGGGCCAAACTACAGGGTAGTCCATTTTCACTCTGTCTTTTGGCCCTGTGGTTACTGCTGTTCCTTGTGTAGGCAAAATCATAATCCTGAATTTCAGTACCATGTCACATCAAGAGATTCTCTGCCTCTAGGCAGGGAGCTATAAATGCCCATTGCTCTTTTATCACCAGCGCTCTCTCTCTATTCTGTGTTTTCTAAATGCCATTATCAGAGCCTAAAGGCACATGGAACCCTAGCTGCTTTGTGCAGTTAGGCTACTAGATGGGTCCAAAGGCCATTAAGAGTAACTGCATAAATATAGAGTTTAAAAAATAAAATATGTAGGGCTGGGTAAGGTGGATTGCCTGAGCTCACAAGTTCAAGACCAGCCTAAGCCATAGGGAGAACCCATCTCCAAAAATAGCAAGGTGTTGTGGTGAGTGCCTGTAGTCTCAGCTAATAAGAAGGTTGAGGCAAAAGAATGCTTAAGCCCAAGAATTTGAGATTGCTATGAGCTGTGACACCACAGCACTCTACCAAGGGTGACAAAGTAAGACTCTGTCTCAAAAAAATAAATAAAGTAAATTAAATAAAAAATAAAATATCTAAAGTCACTTCAAGTGGGCTTACAAAATTTACCTACATATTCACTATCCATGAAGCAAAAACATCATAACAAGATAGAGGAGATGTTTTGCATATTTGAAAATAAACCTTTAAAGCACGGAGGTTTAAACACTAAAGGCAGTACTTGGTGAGTAGGGAATTTCTTCTAAAGTACCTAAAGAATGAGGATTAGGCCTCCAAGAACAAAGCCAAACTGCTCTGATGTCTGTGAGGCCTACCTCTTTGAGAATCCTCTTTCCATACCAATTTTTCCTTGCTAGATTTTGATGTAACATACAAACCTAAACACTGGCTAGGGAAAGGGGATAGTTAATAAACTATTTTTAGTTTTCAGTTTTTGTTTTTTTTTTAGTGTCTTACTCTGTCACCCTTGGTAGAGTGGCATAGCATCCTAGCTCACAGCAACCTCAAACTCTTGGGCTCAAGTGATCCCCTTGCCTCAGCCTCCCAAGTAACTGGGACTACAGGTGCCTGCTACCACACCCAGCTATTTTTAGTAGAGATAGGATCTCACTCTTGGTCAATAAACTATTTGTAAAATGCTTCGCTTTTCGATGATTTTGAATTTGACTATGACAATAATAACAGTTTATTGATTTTAACCATTATATTAACCCTATAAGGTAGATGAGATACATCTTATTGGTATTAATACCCCTTTTATAGATAAAAGGCTTACAGAGATTTATATGACTTAGCACTAAGTTCACATGGCTTACATGACAAAGAGGAAAATACAACTCTGGTTTTCTGATTGTAGAATTAGGTGTTCTACATTATTTTATGCTGCCATTTTAACAAAGTAGATTTCAGTATAATCCAATTAAGTTAAGGACATCATACCTGTGCATCTTCTCTACCTAGACTATAAAATTTCAGGTTGGATGACTGATAAATTGTGATCATAAGAACATTTCTCTATAATGACAGATGGAACATGATGGACAGACAAGAATTATCTTAGATAACCAGCTACAAAAACAATCCAAACAACACTAATACTGTGTCCACAATGTCCATTGTGTTCAGTAAGGTAGAGTTACGAGCTATGAAAATTTATTTGCGAATATGAATTGCCACATCAGGATCCTTAGGTGAATAGAAAATGATACCCCTGCCCCAGAATACTTCATTTCTATTTATCAGAAAATTACAAAATATTCAAATGTACTATATCTGTGATACAATTAGTACTCTATCAATATGATTCCTTGAAATATGCAACTGGTACAAACCTATTAGATAGCCAAGTATCAACATGTCCAGAAAATAATAGCTTATGTGCCTTCTAAGCCTTGAAGCATAAAAAGTCACTTGTCAGCTCAAATGGTGATTAATATGGCAGAAAAAGAACATTTTTAATAAGAAAATGAAGATTAGAAATCAGGATGATTGCTATCAATTTGGAGGAATGCAGACAGAGTCAAAAAGAAATATATTAATTGGTAAATATTGAGTTACCTAGAAAAGTCCTTTTTCTCTAAGTCCCTTGGTGGTCTTTGATAGCCCGAAACTAAGACCAATAAAGATTTATTTTGAATTTCAGAGATTCAAAGCTCACAAAATGTAATGCTTTCACCCATGCAACGGGTATTGAGCCATATAATTAATGTGAAAGCTGGTTCTGCCATGTTAGCTGACTAATCATAGACAAATAAGTCTCTTGTCCTCTCTGGGCCTCGGCTTCCTCATTTTTAAAATGAGGGCATCCTTGATAATCATGAAAGTCTTTAATTTTTTTTCTTTTTTTTTAAGATAGGTTCTCACTTTGTCACGCTTGGTAGAGTGCTGTGGCGTCACAGCTCACAGAACTTCAAACTCTTGGGCTTAAGCGATTCTCTTGCTTCAGTCTCCCAAGTAGCTGGGACCACAGATGCCCACCACAATGCCTGGCTATTTTTTGGTTGTAGTTATCATTGTTGTTTGGCAGGCCCAGGCTGGGTTTGAACCCGCCAGCTCCAGTGCATGTGTCTGGCACCCTAGCCACTGAGCTATGGGTGCCAAGCCAGTTCTAAATTTCTATGGTTATATATACTTATTGACCACATAGGGGATCAGGTGAGAAGAATTTAATTGAAAACCCAAAGTGCTTTCTCACTGCCATAAAATCTGTGGGTAAGTACCAAAGAGTCTAGGTGTCCTAGTTCTTCTTCCTTCTTGGCAGCATTTATCCTCATGTGCTCGGGTATTTTGTAATCTGGTGCTGTCTTCAGATTGAAATCTCCCATATACAGCTGGGCTTCTTTGATGGCTATTAGGTCTTTGGGATCTTCATAGTCATCAGCAGGTTTACTCTTATACCTATGAGAAAAATAGATGACCCATGTAATAATAATAATAATAATAAACTCTAATTTTTCTATTTTAAGATTGGCAGACATTCAAAATACTTCATAGAGCAAAAGTACAATTCTGAATCTGTGATGTCACTTTTATCTATAGAGCCAAGCACTTTTTAGAAGTTAATTAATATTTTTAAAGCATCTCAAGCAAAATAATATATGGCTAAATAAATATAAACAAATTGGCAGATTATGCTAAAATAATCTGAATTACTTTGGTTCACTTCTAAGCAATTAACATCAACATTATTATTTATTACAGTAATAGACCTTGAACCCTAGAAATTGGGTGTTTTTTTAAATGTCCTAAGAAATCAAATATTTTTATTACATAAGTGACTGTCATAAAATTTTTTAGAAAGGTATCTAGTTCAAGATGATAGCATTAGCATATATTCATGTATTTTCTTCTCCCTTGTTCCCCGAATTCCATGGGAAACATAGTATAGAAGTATAAAAAGTTATACAATACTAGGAAGGCTGAGAACAAGATAGAAAGCTAGGAGAAAACCAGTAAAATTGATACATTTCTTGAAGACATAAAGATGATGAAATTACATTAGTAAATAAACTAGACCAGAGAAAATTATAGCCCACAATACCCACATGAACAGGTTACAAAAAGGATTGAATATAATCTGCTTATTAGAGTCTCTAGGAGGCACTAAATAAGCAGGTATGGAGAATAGAATGGAATGATAGGCATATTTGACAAAATTGGTTAAAGGAGTGAAAAAGAATGACCAAACTAGTTGGGGCTTCTCAAACTTTCCCATCTCCACATATGCAAAACAGTAACAACCTTTATGTCCAAACTGAAACTGAAGAACTACTCTCAAAAGGAATTGAACTCTGCATGGGAATTCTACAGTGTCTAAGGGTATGGGAGTTGGCACTCCACTGTGAGGTCCTTAATTGGGAAACCCTAACATAATATATGTATCTAAAGTAGTTAGAACTGTGGAAAAGAATATTAGAGCTACACAAAAAAATAACTCCAGAAATTTACACAGGGCTCTTTAGTCTTTGCCTGAGTATTAATCTGTACGTGTATAATGTGAAAGACCATGAATCTGAGCAAGGAACAATTTCTGAGAACCTTAGCAATTACTGGGAAGCTGCAAACAAATAATTCTCATAGTTTACAAAGGAGTGGGAATCACTCATGTTCCCACCAGCTGGAGACAATTTGTTGAACATAGGGGACATTGAAGAATGACCCTAAAAGAGTGATACCTTCAAAGAGGGAAAGACATAGAAGACATGAACAACATGGTCAATCACCTTATCCTAACTGGCATTTATAGAACATTATACCCAACAATACAAGAAAGCACACTCATCTCAAGTACATATTGAACTTTCATGAGGCAGACTACATGCCAAGCCACAACACAGTTCTCAATAAGTATAAAAGAATTTAAATCATACAGCCTATTTTCTGTGACCACAAAATGTTATATTAGAAATCTAACAGAAAGTGTACTGGATGAACAACACCATTTCTCCTGTTACTCTCTTTCTTTCTGTCTTTCTCTCCTTTTCTCCAATTATTTTCTTTCACCCCTGCTCCCTTGCCTTTATTTTTTTTTTTCTTTTTGTCTTTCTCTCTTGTCCTCTTCTCGTCTCTTCCTTTTGGCCTTATACCAAAAGGCCATTTCAACAACTAAGCTCTGAGACAAGGTAATTAAAGTGAAGGAGGTAGTGAGAAGAAAAAAGAAGGGGAAGTAAGTGAACAAGAAGAAAATACCTGAGGAGGAACCAACAGAAAAATTCTGGCAACATGAAAAACCAAAACAGAATGCACACCACTCCCCCAAGACACCACGATGCAGTTACTGAACAGGATTCCACCAACAAAGAATTAATGGAAATGACAGAAAGGCAATTTAAAATACAAATGGCAAAGGCAATAAGGGAATTGACGAGAAGGTAGAAAAACAGACCAAAAAATGGACAAAAGATATCAAGAATATAGAAAGGACATGTCACAGCTTAAAGAATTGAAGGAGTTAATGAGGGAACTTAAAAATGCAATAGAAGATATCAGTAACAGATTAGACTATAGAAAAGAAAGAATCTTAGAGCTAGATGATAAAGCTCTTCAGTTAACACAGTTAAAGAGGTAGAAAAGAAGAGAGAGAAAACAGAACATTCACTCAGAAGATTATAGGACTTCATGAAGTGCTCAAACATATAAATTGTAGGTCTCTCAGAAGGCGGAAAAGAATGTCCCAAAGGAATGGCAGACCTACTGCAGGATACCATAAATAAAAATTTCCCAAGTTTCACTAAAAATTCCAAAACATTCCTTTTAGAGGTATATTGAACCCAAGGTCATCTTAACATAAATAGAGCATCTCCAAGACACATTGTGATGAACCTTCCCAAAGTCAAGAAGAAAGTGAATATTCTGCAAGCAGCAAGGAGTGCCATATGACCTGATGGGCAGATCCATTATAATAACAGCAGACTTTACTTTTCAGCTAAAACTTTCCAAGCCAGAAAAGAATGGTCATCTACTTTTAACCTTCATAAACAGAATAATTTTCAGCCCAGAATTCTGTACTCTTCTAAACTAAGCTTCAAAATCAACAGAGAATTAAAATCATTTACTGATATGAAAACACTGGGTGGCGCCTGTGGCTCAAGGAGTAGGGCGCCAGTCCCATATGCCGGAGGTGGTGGGTTCAAACACAGCCCCGGCCAAAAACCACAAAAAAAAAAAAAAAAAAGAAAACACTGAGAAAGTTTGCCACAATAAGACCAGTTCTACAGGAAATACTTAGACCTTTTCCCCACACTGCACATCACTGTGGACCACCACTGAAGTAAACACCGCAAAACTAAAGGGCAAAACCTCACTTCCGCAATGGCATGAAGGATAAAACTAACTAACTGACTTTCACAAAATAAGATATTTAGAACTCCACCACACTTATCAATTCTCTCAATAAATGTTAATGGCTTGAACTCCCCACTGAAGAGGCCCAGGCTGACTGATTAGATAAAAAAGCACAAACCATTCATATTCCATATCCAGGAAACACACCTAATCTCAAAGGACGAAACAAGACTCAGGGTGAAGGGTGAAAAACAATATTTCAGGCAAATGGAGATCAGAGGAAAAGAGAGGTTGCAATATTACTTTCTGACACAAGTGGATTTAAAGCAACTAAAGTTAAGAAAGACACAGTCTGGACACCTCATACCGGTCAGGGGAACAATACAAGAAGAGGATATTTCAATTCTAAATATTTATGCACCCAATTTAAATGCTCCCATATTTATGAAACAGAACATGATTGGTCTGAGCAATATGATGTCCTATAAGACCATAATAGCTCCTCTAAATAGAAACTAATCAAAGATAAAAGGAGTTTACAGGACACACCATACCCAGGCTAAGGGATACATGTTCCTCTCATCAGCCCAACCAACATACTCCAAAATAGATCATATCCTAGAATACAAATAAAACCTCAACAAAATTAAAAGAATTGAAATTATGCTGTTTATCAGACCATAAGGCAATAAAGGTGGAACTCAATATCATAAAATTTTCATCCCCACACAAAGAATAGAAATCAAACAATCTTATGGCAGATGACAGTTGGGTCAAAGATGAGATAAAGAAGGAAATTGTTAAATTCCTCAAACATAAAAAAAAGAAGCTGTGCGTTACCAAAACCTGTGGGATAGCGCAAAAGCAGTTCTAAAAGGAAAATTTATCACATTAGATGCCTACACCTTAAAAACAGAAAGAGAGCACATCAACCTAATGAATCATCTTAAGAAAATGGAAAAGGGAGAGCATTCTAATCCCAAACCTAGCAGAATAAAAGAAATAACCAAAATTAAATCAGAAATAAATAAAATTGAAACAAAACAATCATTTGGAAAATTAATGAAACAAAAAGTTGTTTCTTCACAAAGATAAAATAGATAAACCTTTGTTTGGCCAGACTGAATAGCTTCCGTACACCTAAGGAGACAACTAAAGCAAACAGACAACCGTCAGAATGGGAAAAGATATTTGCATATTATGAATCAGACAAAAGCTTGATAACTAGTATCTACAGAGAACTCAAATTAAGCAACAAAAAAAGAGCCAACAATCCTTTATATTAATGGTCAAGTGAGATGAATAGAACCTTCTCTAAGAAGACAAACAAATGGCTAACAAACATATGAAAAAATGTTCATCATTCCTAATTATCAGAGAAATGCAAATCAAAACCATCCTGAGATATCACCTAACCCTATTCTCACATGTGATGTGAGAATGGCCCACATCACAGTCTCAAAGCTGCAGGTGTTGGCATGGATGTGGAGACAAGAGAACACTTTTATACTGCTGGTGGGACTGCAAACTAATGCAACCCTTTTAGAAAGAAGTACGGAGAATCCTCAAAGAACTCAAACTAGACTTCCCATTTGATACTGCAATCTCATAACTGAGCATCTACCCAGAAGAAAAAAAAATCATTTTATCATAAGGACATTTGCACTAGACTGTTTATCACAGCTCAATTTACAATTGCCAAATTGGGGAAACAACCTAAATGTCCACCAATCCAAAAATGGATTAACAAGCTGTGGTATATGTATTCCCATGGAATACTATTCAACCACTTAAAAAGATGGTGACCTTACATCTTTTGTATTAACTTAGATGGAGGTGAAATACATTGTTCTTAGTAAAGCATCACAAGAATGGAGAAGCAAGAATCCAGGGTACTCAATTCTGATATGAAGACAACTGATGCTAGTACATGGTCAGGGGAGGGGAAATGGGGAAGCAGAGACGGGGAAGGAAGGAGGGGGTTGGGGGGGCACAGAGTGTGACACATCTTTGGGGGGTAGGATACTTTTATTTGAGGGACTTTACCAGCTAATGCAAGCAGTGTAAACTGGCTCTTTGTACACTCAATAATTCCCCAGCAATAAAAAAAAAAAATGAGTTAAAAAAAAAAAAAAAGAATATGAAAAAGAAAAAAAAGTAAAATCTCTAATAACCTGAATAGGAAACAAAAAGGGAAATAACAACAGATACCAGAGAGATATAAGAGATTATCTCTTACTACTACAAGAAACTCTACACCTAGAAATTTGACAATGTGGAGGAAATGGACTAATACCTGGAATCACACCATCTCCCAAGACTTAACCAGGAAGAATAGATCTCTTGAACAGACTGATATCAAGCACTGAGATCAAAGACACAATAAAATAATCTTCCAACAACAACAAAAAAACCCAGACCAGATAGCTTCACAACAGTATTCTACCAAGCCTTCAAAGAAGAGCTGCAGAACCCATTTCAAAACAGTGCTACTCCAGCACATTCTATGAAGCAAACATCACCCTGATACCCACACCAGGAAAGGATCCAACCCAAATGGAGAACTATAGACCAATTTTACTAATTTGTAAGGATCCAACCAAAATGGAGAACTACAGACCAATTTTACTAATGAATATCATTGCAAAAATACTCAATAAAATTGTAGCCAGTAGATTAGAGCTACATATTAAAAAATATATACATCATGATCAAGTAGGCTTCATTGTAGGGATGTAGGGCTAGTTTAACATATACAAATTCTTAGGTATTATTCAGCATATCAATACAACTGAAAACAAAGACCATATGATCCTCTCAGTAGACAAAGAAAAGCATTTGACAAAATTCAGCATCCTCTTCTAACAAGAACACTAAGAAAATAGGCATAGGTGGCACCTTTCTTAAACTGATTGAAGCCACCTACAACAAACCCACAGCTAATATCATACTGAATGGAACAAAACTGAAAGCTTTTCCATTTAGAACTTGAACCAGACAAGGATGTCCTCTATCACCACTACTATTCAGCTTGGTTCTGCAAGTTCTAGCCAATGCAATCAGGGAAGAGAAAGATATTAAGGACATCCAAATGGGGGCAGAGGAGGTAAAACTCTCGCTCTTTGCTGATGACATGATCTCATAATTAGAGAACCCCAGAAACTGAACCACAAGACTCCTGGAAGTGATCAAGAAATATAGTAAAGTCTCAGGGTGTAAAATAAATGTCCACAAATCAGTTGCCTTTGTATATGCCAATAACAGCCAAGTTGAAAAGCAAATCAAGGACACAATACCCTTCACAGTAGCTTCAAAGAAAATGAAATACGCCTAGGAATATGCCTAACAAAAGAGGTGAAGGACCTCTACAAAGAGAAGTATGAACCTCTAAGAAAGGAAATAGTGAAGACATTAACAAGTGGAAGAGAACAAAATGCTCATGGCTGGGAAGAATGAACACTGTGAAAATGTCTATCCTACCCAAAGCAATTTACAGATTCAATGGAATCCCCCATTAAAATATCAACATCATACTTTGAAAAACTGGAAAAAATAGTTCTTCATTTTGCATGAAACCAGAAAGAACCTGTATAACCAAGGCTGTTTTCAGTAATAAAAATAAAACCAGAAGCATCACTCTATCAGACTTTAGGCTATATTACAAGTCCACAGTGATCAAAACAGCATGGTTTGGGCACAAATAAAGACACAGACATAAGGAACCAAACAGAAAACCAAGAGATGAAACCAGTCTCTTATAGCCATCTGATCTTTGATAAACCCAACAAAAGCATACACTGGGGAGAAGAATCCCTATTCAATAAATGGTGCTGGGAGAACAGGATAACCACATATAAAAGACTTAAACTGGACTGAAAATTAATTCAAGATGGATAAAAGATCTAAATCTAAGGCATAAAACAATAAAAATCCTAGAAGGAAGTGTTGGAAAAACTCTTGAGAAAAGATTTGGCCTCAGGAAAGATTTTATGAAAAAGATTTCAGTGGCAATTGCAACAACAATAAAAATTAACAAATGGGACTTAATTAAACTGAAAAGCTTCTGTATGGCTAAGGATACAATTGAAGCAAATAGACAACCTTCAGAATAGGAAAAGATATTTATATGTTATGAATCTGACAAAGGGTTGATAACTAGGATCTATAGAGAACTCAAACTAATCAACAACAACAAAAGAGAAAAAAATCCCATCTATCACTGGACAAGAGACATGAACAGAACCTTCTCTGTGGAAGACTGACAAATGGCTAACAAACATGAAAAAATGCTCATTGTCCTTAATCATCAGAGAAATGCGAATCAAAACCACCCTGCGTTATTACCTAGCCCCAGTAAGATTAGCCCACATCACAAAGTCCCAAAGTTGCAGATGTGGGCATGGATGTGGAGAGAGGGGAACACTTTTATACTGTTGGTGGAACTGCATACTCATACAGCCTCTTTGCAAAGAAGTATGGAGAATCCTCAAAGAACTCAAATTAGACCTCCCATTTGATATTGCAATCCCATTACTAGGCATCAACCCAAAAGAAAAAAAAAACAAAAACATTGTATCATAAAGACATTTACCCTAGACTTTTATCACAGTTCAATTTACAATTGCCAAGATGTGGAAACATTCTGAATGCCCGTCAAAGTAGGAATAGATTAACAAACTGGCATATATATACCATGATGTACAATTCAGCCATAAAAAAAGATGGAGACTTTGTATCTTTTGTATTAACCTGGATGAAATTGAAACATACTCTTCTTAGTAAAGTGTGGAAAAGCAAGTATCCAATGTACTCAATACTAATATGAAGCCAGTAGACAATCTAATACATGCCCACATAAGAGAAGGACTCAATCTAATTCAAGTTGGAGGAGGGGGAACAAGGGAGTGGGGTAGAAGGGAGGGTGAAGTTTGGGGTGCTCCCACTTAATGGGCACAATGTAGGGGTGTATGGCACACCTTTTGAGTGTGGGACACAACTACAAGATAGACTCATGCCTTCAAATATTGTGCCCTGTTGTTTGTACCCTCACATTAATCTGAAATGGAAAAACAATGCACACACACACCCCAATATATATATATATACACACACAAGAAAGGAAAGAAGAAAGGGAATGAAAAGGAGGGGAGAGAAGGGAAGGGAAGGGGAGAGAAAGGGAAGGGAAGGCAAGACAAGGGAGGGGAAGGGGCTGCCAACCAAGAAAAATATAATTGACAAATGGTCCTTAAAAATCAAGGAGAGAGAGAGACATGTATGTAGAGGAAATATTGATATATTATAAATTAAGAACCATAAAGGGACATAGAGACAGGTAAGGTTTATACATTTCATTCAAACTGATGAAATGGCAACAGCAGGGCGGTGCCTGTGGCTCAGTCGGTGGGGCGCCGGCCCCATATGCCGAGGGTGGCGGGTTCAAACCCAGCCCCGGCCAAACTGCAACCAAAAAAAATAGCCGGGCATTGTGGCGGGCGCCTGTAGTCCCAGCTGCTTGGGAGGCTGAGGCAGGAGAATCGCTTAAGCCCAGGAGTTGGAGGTTGCTGGGAGCTGTGTGAGGCCACGGCACTCTACCGAGGGCCATAAAGTGAGACTCTGTCTCTACAAAAAAAAAAAAGAAATGGCAACAGCAGTAGTTTGTGATAAGTTGTATATACATAATATAGTATCTAAACCAAACATTTAAAAAGCTAAAACCAAAAACATTATGGATAAATCACATTGAAATGTTAGCAGTTTTAAGTAAACCATAGCATAGCAAAAACAAACAAAAACCAAGAAAAAAAAGAACAAACAGAAATAAAATATAAAATGGCAAATATAAGCCCTAAATATCAATAATTACATTAAATGTAAATTGTCTAAATAAACCATTGAAGGACTGTGATTAGTAGAGAGGATTTAAAAACATGACCCCCCCCAAATAAAATAAAATAAAAACATGACCCAGCTGTGTGATGTCTAACTTCAAATATAACAAAATAGGTAGCTTGAAGTAAAGGATGAAAGCAGTTATATCATTGAAACACTAAATGCTTTCCCTCTAAAATCAAAAACAAGGTGTAGATGCCAACTCCCCTTACTCATTTTTCAACATCGTACTGGAAACTCTAGCCAGTGCATACAGATTGAATAACAGGAAATATATACAATATTTTCCTGAAATTTATAGGGAAAGGCAAAACAACTACAAATATACAAAGTAATTTTGGAAAAGAATAAAATGAAATGAGTCAGCCTATCCAATCTCAAGACCTATTATACTATAGCTATAGGAATCAAGCTATATACGGTATAGTATTGCCAAAAGGGACTAATATATAGATCAATGGAACAGAAAGTGAACCCACAAACAGATCCACACAAGTGATTTTTGGCAAAGGTACAAAGGCAATTCAATGGAGGAAATACATTTTCAACAAAAGTTCTAGAGCAATTGGACATCCACAGTGTATTAGCAAAATGGAATTTCTGGATCTGAAATGCTGAGGATCATAGATGTTCCACCAAAGTATTACCACCTGGAAAGAGCTAGTTGACCTGTCTTTAATACATTTATCTCCATCTGATTCTAATTCTGTCTTTATTTAAATAATAATGATGTCAATAAATAGAAATATTTCTTTAAGACATATTTGGGTCTCACATGTTAAAAAGATAAAAGATTAGGTTAAAAAAAAGAAGAAGTAGAAAAACTCACAATTCTTCCCATTCTTTTTTTCGCTGTTGAATCTTCAATTGGGCCCTTTCAGCTTTTAACATAAGTTTCCTTGTTTTCACAATTTGATTGTCCACCATAATTTCACTTAAAGTTTTAGGACGAAATTTCTTCCCTTTTTCTATTATCGAATCTTCCTGTATGCTGACGCTTCCACCTATATAGAGAATTAAAACTTTTTCAGCCTTTGAGACACAAAAATAAAATTCTCAAATATTATTTTAACCTGCTATATTAAAAAAATCCAGAGAACATACTGAATTTGTAAATCAAAGTATTTACTGAGCAATCACTATGAATTCAAACCTATACCAAGTATTGTGGACAACCAAAGTAAAAAGATCTAAGTCATAATTTTTTCTCTAAAGAACCTTATTTAAAAGTTGGCAAGATAGGACATATATTAAATAATTAAAGAATAACATAGAAAATTATGGACCACTACCCAATATTGGAAAGCTGGAAAAAGTATTTGTGATATGATAATGGGAGAAGGGGGAAGAAGTGAGTCCTATTTGACACATGCAGTTTGAGTGGCGTATACCAACTGAAGTGCTCTGCAGCCAGTTAAAAAATGGTCAGAAACACACAATCGAATCTATGATTTAAAATTATTGAGACTCTGTCTCAAAAAACCCCCATAAAAAATAAAATTATTGGCTTTATCAATTCACAAGTCTATTGGAAAATGGTTTATGTTTTAGTCACATAAAAGTATACTTCAGGCTCAGTGCCTGTAGCTCCATGGCTAGAGCACTGACCACATACACTGGGGCTGGCCAGATTGAACCCTGCCCAGGCCTGCCAAACAATGGCAACTACAACAAAAAACAGCTGGGAGTTGTGGCGGGCACCTGTAGTCCCAGCTACTTGGGAGGCTGAGGCAAGAGAATTGCTTAAGCCTACGAGTTTGAGGTTGCTGTGAGCTGTGACACCATGGCACTCTACCGAGGGTGACATAGTGAGATTCTGTCTCAAAAAAAAAGTATACTTTAGATAGACATAAAAATTTAAATAATAATATGAGGTTATGGTTAAATTTACATTACTATTTCATATTTCAAATATATGGTAGTGTAGAAAAAGAAAAGCTTATTGTGGCCTGTATGGTCATGGGAAGGCTTTATAACCAAAGTGTAGTTCTGGCTAGATCCCCCTAAACTGGTAGAATTTAGAAAGGAGAGGTGTGAAGAGGTTACCCCAGCAGGAGCCTGGGTGTGGAATTAGGAAGTACAAGGCATAATTAGGGAACACTAAGCAGGTTAATACCTAAACAGGCAAGTGGAATAGTAGGAGAAGGCACTACTGAAAATATAGAATCAGGATAGACTGTGCAAGGATTAAATGCCAGGATAATGGTTTCAAATTTTAGAAGCAGAAAGGAGTTATCAAAGATTTTTCAATGAAGAGAATGAACGAACCAGTATTAACACAGTGCTATATCATTTGACAGTAGCCTAGATCTGGCCAGGCTGCAGCCACCTTTATTAATTCTCGACTGGGTTCTCCAAAGCATTCCCAGAATTCTTGTCCTCCACTACTCATCTGTAGCCATCTTGTGGGCAGCCACGAGAAACAGGTTGCAGAGATTAGAGGTACTATTCTCACAGCCATATTCTCAGCTTTTCATTCTGTGTAAGGCATGTTCTTTGAAAACAGATCTAAAGGTAATGTTTTAGCCCCATACCCAGAGCAGGGCCCAGGAATTTAAAAAGAAACAATGCCTAGAAATGAATATCTGTTCTTAAATCTCGAGCAATCCTAGGTTTAAGAATAGCTGGATGTGGAAAGTGAGAAAACAGCAGCATTCAGTATCCTCACTCACGCTCAGTCACTCGACCAGGAACCTCCATTATAGAGGAAAGTGAGCATGAGGAAATGTGGCCTCACCACATTCTCAGCCATACCATATACCTCTGCTTCTCTTGATCATTCATTCCAAAGGAGACCATCATGGAAGGAATGGGAGCAAGAGATTGAGTTCAACCCACCAAACTGGGTTCAAAGGCTCTGCCCACAAAAAGACACTTCAGTTTTGAAGCCTTAATAAATAAGGATGGAAAAGCCTTCTTGTCATTTAGGCTACCTGTATCTTTCTGGCTGTCTTTTCTTCCAGGTCCCTCTTTGTCAAACCTCTCTAATTTGCTTGGTCTTCTTTCTGTTTGACTTGCTCGTTTAAGTCTGGAGTACTTAGAGGGCTGCACCAGCCTGTATGAGAATATCTTGTGGTCACTTTGTATGGCATGAACTACAATAGAATCACTTTCCAATGGATCACGAAATCTGCAAAAATAAAGCAAGTATTTGAAATAGTTGCCACTTCGATCATTCTTTGTTTTTTTGTTTTTTTTGAGACAGAATCTCACTATGTTTCCCTTGGTAGAGTATCATGGCATCACAGCTCACCTCAAACTCTTGGGCTTAAGCGATTCTCTTGCCTCAGCCTCCCAAGTAGCTGGGACTACAGGCATCTGCCACAATGCCTGACGATTTTTTGTTGCAGTTGTCATTGTTGTTTAGTTGGCCTGGGTCGTGTTCAAACCTGCCACCCTCGGTGTATGTGGCTGGCACCATAACCCCTGTACTATAGGCACCAAGCCTATTTTGATCATTCTGCATGATTAGCTAGTAAAACTACAATATACTATTCTTATAAATAATACTCAAAATTTAACCATGCATATACCAACAGCATGTGATGGAAGTTACATTGGACTTTATTAAAGACAAAGTAGAAATTCCTTCAAATAGAAGTACAAAACAACTCATTATTAGTCAGTACAATCTCATCGTTTTGCTACTACAAAGTGTGCAGAAAAATGAAAAATTTGCAGACAGACTACAGTTTCATGGTAAATGTATCATATCAAACCTTGAGGAAATGTAATCTACCTCCCTACCTATTATACAAATAATAGAGTAGATATATATAACGGTATATAGATGTATAAATGAATATAAATATGTACATTACATAAATATATATATGTATATGTGTGTCTAAGTCGGGGGCTTCTAAACCAAAAAGTGAAAAATAATTTTTAACATTGCTTCCCTGCGATTAAATAATGTTCACTGCATTAAAGCATTTAAAATACGTTTCGTGCTCTTTTCTGGTTAACACAATGCAAGCAGAAAAGTCTCTTGCAATATCCTGTATGAGGCAGGGCAGGAAGCCCTGCACAAGTGCAGGAGGTTTTTGGAAAGGGTAGAGTTGCAGATCAGCTTGAACAACTATGATGTTCAGAAGGACAAATGCTTCTCTGGCACCAACAGGCTTAAGTCTATCCCCCACCCCAATTTCTCTGTGTATATCCTGGGAGAAAAGCAGCATTGTGACAAGGCCAAGGCTGTGGACATAACCCACACAGACACTGAGGTGCAAAATGGTGGCAAAGTTGATGAGGTAAAGTCCACAATCAGGGGGCAGCGCCTGTGGCTCAGTCGGTAGGGCGCCGGCCCCATATTCCAAGGGTGGCGGGTTCAAGCCCAGCCCCGGCCAAACTGCAACCAAAAAAAAAAATAGCCGGGCATTGTGGCGGGCGCCTGTAGTCCCAGCTGCTCGGGAGGCTGAGGCAAGATAATCACTTAAGCCCAGGAGTTGGAGGTTGCTGTGAGCTGTGTGAGGCACAGCTACCAAGGGCCATAAAATGAGACTCTGTCTCTACAAAAAAAAAAAAAAAAAAACCTAAGTTCCAAAATTGGCTCACAGGGTTAAATAAAAAACGTCTACTGCCGACCTATACCTGTTGCTCACCAAGGTGTTAGTAAAACAAAACAAAAAAAACAAACAAACATAACAATCAACAACAAAAAAAAAACTTAAAAAAAAAAAGTCCACAATCAGGTCACAGATGAAGAAGGCTCTGTGTCTGGCCATGGCCATTGGCCATATATGACTGATGAGCTGGTGTACAGCATCTTCCTGCTGTTAATTTCTTGGTGTCACTGCTCAAGAACTGGCAGAATGTTGGGGCTTTGTACATTACGAGCACCACAGTCAAGCCCCAGTGCCTGTATTAAGACACATTCTGGTAAATACTAATGTTGCCATCAATAAAAATAAAATACATATTCCCTGGTATGTGTAATGTTCATACAGGTGTGTGTTCCACACATGTGGCAGTGAAAGTTATTTGTACATGGTAAGTCTGAGGGGAACAGGCCTTGAACAGTTTAATGCAAGGGTCGGCCTCCCCTGTCTCATTCTTTGCCCCTCAGCTTTCCATTTTTAAGGACACTCCATGGAAGTCCCAAACTATTCAAGAGTATATAGAAATATTAGGTACTTATAATGTAAAATTTACATCTGGCATCCAACCAAATTCATCATGCAGGCAGGCAAAAATAATAGAAAAACATTATCCAAAATCAATAGACATAAATCAGTCAGTAGAAATCGACTCAGAAATGACATAACTAGAAGGCAAGGATGTTAAATGACATAACTAGAAGGCAAGGATGTTAAAGCAATAATAATGTAATATATTTTATATGTTCAAGAAGGTGGAGTAAAGCATGAACCCATTAAGGCAGGGAAAATCCTCACCTACCACACTAGGAAGTCAACAAATGCTTATAAAGACTAAGAATAAATGTATATAAATATGATATTTAGATGTATGGTCATAACCACAAGAAAAATACTAAAAGTGATTATTTTCAAGATATATCATATTTATGAATTGAAATATTTAATATTAAATAATATAAATTATTAAATAAAAATCTGTTATTCCTGATTAAATCTATAGGTTCGATATAATTCTAAAAATTTTGGGAGGCTTTTCATGAAAATTGGCAAGTTGATTCTATGCAAAGAACCTAACTAATCTTAGAGATGAAGAACAAAGCTGAGGAATATATAATATTAGATGTCAATATTTAATTAAGATTCAGTGATACTGGCACAAAGACAGACAGGCCAATGAAATGAAGAGTTTAGAAACAGACCTACACATGTATAGTTACCTGATTTATGACAAAAGCATCACTACAGTCTAGTGAAGAAAAAATACTCTTTTCAACAAATAATTAAGTCAATTGAGTATAAATATAAAACAAATGACACTTGATCTTATATCACCCATAAAAATTATTCAAGATAGGTAATGGAAACAACAGAGCTTCTAAGAAAACAGATTTATTTCATGAATTGGGAGTATGGAAAAATTCTGTTAAGTATTAGTACAACATAAAAGCACTGATTTTTTAATAACACTAGTAAATTGAACTTTATTAAAATTAAAGAGTAAAGTCACAAATTATATCAAGATATTTTATATATGTACTCACACCTATATTAATATACGTGCAGTAGGTACACATCATATAGTCATTCATATATTTATGAAAATAACTAAAAACTCATCTAGAGTATATAACTCCTACAACCCATTTTTTAAATGATAAAAAAAGCTCAATTTTTTTCTGGTATTTTTATCCCACAGAAAAGAAGGGGGGAAAAAGACTTAACAACCAGCAACAGAGAATGTATGAATGACTAGTAAATATATGAAAATGTCTTATCAGAGAAATGTCTATTTAAACTATACTGAGGGCTCAGTGCCTGTAGCTCAGCCACTAGGGCATCAGCCACATACACCAGAGCTGGTGGGTTCAAATCCAGCCCCAGTCTGCCAAACAGCAATGACAACTACAACCAAAAAATAGCTGGGCATTGTGGCAGGTGCCTTGTAGTCCCAGCAGTCCCAGCTACTTGGGAGGTTGAGGCAAGAGAATCACTAAAGCCCAAGAGTTGGGGGTTGCTGTGAGCTGTAATGCCATGGCACTCCACCAAGGGTGACATAGTCTCAAAATAAATAAAATAAATAAATAGAGATATAACCAGAGAATAGCTGAAATTTATTTATTCATTTATTTATTTATTTATTTTTGAGACAGAGTCTCACTATGTAGCCATCTGGGTGTACGGCTCAACTACAACTTGAACTTGACCTTAGAATTTTTTTTTTTTTTTTTTAGAGACAGAGTCTCACTTTATCACCCTCAATAGAGTGCTTTGGCATCACAGCTCACAGCAACCTCCAACTCCTGGGCTTAGGTGATTCTCTTGCCTCAGCCTCCTGAATAGCTGGGACTGCAGGCGTCCGCCACAACACCCCACTGTTTTTTTGTTTGCAGTTTGGTCAGGGCAAGGTTCAAACCTGACACCCTCAGTATATGGGGCCGGTGCCCTACCCACTGAACCACAGGTGCCGCCCTTTACCTTAGAATTGAAAACAGTGTAGCCTAAACATTTGTACCCTCATACTAAGCTGAAATTTAAAAAAATAATAATTTATCAAAAACAGAACATAAATATGTATTTTATAATTTTTTAAATTTCAGTGTTAAGCGAATTTCCCACATTTAAACTAGAAAGGAGTGAGCAGAAATCTCAGAAAGATATCTATATCAGTAATAAGAGGATTCTTTGAGATTTCCAGTCAGTGTGAGTACTTCAGGAAACCTCCTACCTGGCCACTTCATTGACACTACTATGAACTACTTTCTTCAAACATGTGCTCTCAAGCATTTTAATTTACAGGAAATATGGATCCTACCTATTCTCTAGCTTCCTTAAGCCAAGTCCATGTTTCTCTTTCTCCCAAGCTAATTCCAATTCCACTTGATGAAGTTTGTAAGCTGTTTTTCTGTTAATCTCAGCACGAATTTTGTTATCTAAATCAAAATCCTGCAGATAAGTAGATTTATTGATCAAAATGGGTACTTTATCAATCCTCCATTTTATGCGCATATATGGATTTTTAAGTTTTGTCCTCAAATTCATGCTTCATCATAACTCCCAAGTATCATAAACTCTATTACAGAGGAAAAATACCTAACTTTTGATTGTAACTCTATAGTACATGAAGAAAAGTTATCAGAAATAATTAATAATTCAAATAAAGTTATACATTTAAAGATTTTTCCACCACAATAAAAATGATGAGTGCTATCAATATCTGGAGAATGTACAAAGTTTTTAAAACATACTCTCACCATTCCAAAAAAAAACATAGTCTCTCCATTCCAAAACCACTACTATTACATAACTGTCTGGGCATAAGGTAGAAGTTCATGGCAGAGTTGATCAGTAGCTGAACATCCCCTCTGGTGTGACCCCACCCAGCAATCTTTGGTGTCTTCTTGTCTTCTTGACATCACTAAGTTCTTGTTAAGGGTCCTTCACCAAGGGGTCTACTTTCTCCCATAGGATAATTAGGGACCTCATGTTTCTTACCTTCATGCCTGGAAAAATATCAAAACCTGCATTTACACTAGATCATAAGTAGTAATTATTTATTCTAGAGGTATTTGTTTCTTTTAAGTGATGATATATGTAAAGTGCATAGCCATAGCACTTCTCAGTTACTCTTTATCATAAAGTCTATTTTCCATACTCCAGAAGTCTTTACATTTTTCTTAGTAAAATAGCATAAACATCTTTTAACTATATAAATTCATTTTTCCAACCAATATAAGTTAATCATTATGATTTCACCAAAGCATTTTTAATATGAATTTGGCAAAGTGCTTCTGGGATTACAGAACTGGGTAACCCATAGATATATTTAAAATGATAAATGCTAGGAGTTAACTTTATTAGTCATTTAATAGTAATTCCATTTAGGAAGAAGTACAAAATGTCAAAACCAATTTCTAGTACATAAGGCCCACAAGAAGAAAAACACAAAATTGGCTTAAAAATTTGTGATTGTTCCCATAGCTACAACTATACTAAGTCATCTTTTAGAAGCTTTGCAGATCAACCAAGTACTACTTTTTAAATAGATCTAATGAATTACAGAAATGGCATCTCAGAGAATCAAATTATACATGTATCTACCCACTAGACATTTTTTCTAGGCACAATGAGTTAATAACCAGATTCTAACTTATATAAATATCTTGTTACCAAAAAACCAGTGTGAGGTAGCTAAATCCAATACAAAACTTTGAATTATGTTAAGAGGCTCATCTGCTTTCTACCCAAGTGGTGTGTAAAGCTCTACACATTGACTGGCCAGATAAAGGGAAATGTAACGATGATTCTAAGTGTTTCTACTTGCTGGAAAAATATTAGTCTTCATATTCAAATTAAATTTATTTTAGGCTTACTGTCCGTTTAAACTGCATATGCTTTGGTAATTCTTCATTCATTGCTAATAGTTTACTAAATTCATTCCTCAAAACTTTGAGTTGCTCTCTCTTCCCAGCTTTTATTTCTTCCATTTCTTTCATTAACTTGTCATGTTCTCTTTTTCTCCTGGCAGATTCAATACTGAAAATGGAAATTTAAAATGATAATGAGTTATGATACAGAAACAATATTGGTAATTTGGAAATTCATTTAGCTTGTTCGACTTCTGTAA
Source organism: Nycticebus coucang (assembly GCF_027406575.1). Lineage (NCBI taxonomy): Eukaryota > Metazoa > Chordata > Mammalia > Primates > Lorisidae > Nycticebus > Nycticebus coucang. Next base: position 62,471,619 of record NC_069795.1, read on the forward strand.
AATGTTGGCTGGTTTTGCAGAAACTTGGACCTACTCAATATTGCATCAAAAATCCCCATACCTGTAGGCTTTGGGATCTTCAATATCTGCTGGAATTGGCTCCATTTCAAATCCATACTATAAGAAGAGAAATAAAAGATTAGCCCTTTAAAACTGCATTTCTCTTAAAATATCTAAGACGAAGTAAATTGAGGATTTTTTTTTCCTGCCAATTTCTATCAACTGTAGGTCTAAAAAGTAGTTTCACAAAAAACAAAGTAGGGCCGGGGCTGTTGGCTCATGCCTATAATACCAGCATTTTGGGCAGGCTGAGGAGGGAGACTCACTTGACCTCAGGAGTTTGAGACTTGTCTGAGTGAAAGTGGGACCCTGACTCATAAAAAAGTGAAAAACCCAGCTGGGCGCCATGACCAGCACCTGTAATCCCAGTGACTTCCAGAGGCTGAGGCAACAGAATGCCCACAGCCTGAGTCTGAGGTTGCAGTGAGCTATGACACCATTGCATGATGCTTAGGGCATAGGGTAGGACTCTGTCTCAAAAAAAAAAAAAAAAAAAAAAAAACCTAGAAAAAAATTGCAATTACATAAAGGACATTTTGTAAAATACTGATGCCTGGGCCTCACCTTCATAAATTTCAATTTAATTTTTCTTGGTGAAACTCAAGCATCTGCATTTCTGAGGGTCCCCCAACTGATTTTAAAGTATAGCAAGAACCTCAGACCTATGTAGAAGCTTGTTTTTTGTGGGTTTTTAAAAACTTTTTTTTAGCCGGGCATTGTGGCAGGCGCCTGTAGTCCCAGCTACTCGGGAGGCTGAGGCAAGAGAATCGCTTAAGCCCAGGAGTTGGAGGTTGCTGTGAGCTGTGTGAGGCCACAGCACTCTACCAAGGGCCATAAAGTGAGACTCTGTCTCTACAAAAAAAAAAACAAAAAAAAAAACTTTTTTCTAATTTTTCCTTCTTAAAAGCAGAGTCTGTTTCAGCTATTTAAGAAATATTGACCACAGCCATAAATGAAAGGACACATTCAAATGTGGAAAACATTTTTTTCTAGCCAACAAGGATTTGTAAAGAAAGGGCAGGGACTAGATAGAAAGATAAAGATTTTCTTTTTGTTCATGTACTTTCCTTTCTATAATTTGTATTTCTGAGCTGAATGCTCTCTAAATAGTACCCAAATTCCAAATTCTGCTGCTATTAGAAGAAATAAAAATTTACCTGCTCATATTTTCCCTATATTCTTTGTGTATTCTTTTTAAGTAGGCTATCTGTTAAGTGGGAAGCCAATGTGTTCTCAGAATTTTAACTATAATTTTTCTAATGCATTTCCTTAGTTTTGGGGGAGGAATTGTAATTGTTATTAAATAGTGACTTTGCCCAAAGGAACCACCTTGATAATAGAAAATTCAAGTCCTATGACAGGACAAAAGGATATAATTTGGGAATCTGACCCCTCAGTCTTTATCACAAAGTCAATAATCTATTGATCACAGCCTACATAGTCACATTTTAAAACTAAAGCAATAATATTTTTACAACCCCTTTCGAAAGCACACTTTGTGTTATACAGCCTATATATGCCCCTTCCAATGAATAAATGAAAAGCAAAATATATGTCTGAAAAAAATATTGTACATTTTGAAAAAAAAGAAACTGATGAAAAAAGTGATCTAGAAACATTGACACATGCTTTTTTAATCTGCAGAACTTCACACCTTTAATAATAAGGAGAATTTAATACCTTTAATATTTGACAAAGAATCAGAAAGTCAAAATTATAATACTGGTAGGAAGATAAGACTATAAGGTAAATGTGTCTAAATAGTTTTAAATTTTTAAAGCATATAAACAATTTATCACTATTTTAAAATAAAGTTTGTTGCTGTTAATTAACTGTTTAGCTACATACCCTGGGAGATGGCACGGTTGCCTTAATCTCTTGCCATAACATATATTCAGAAAAAATATTGAAAACAAAAATATTACTATCTGCTCCAGCAGTCATCAAGAAACGGTCATCAAAGCTAGTAGCAATGCTTTTAATACATCCATAATTATTGTCATGTACATTGAAGTGCCAGTAGTCCATCAAACTGGGCAATGAAAGATCATCCTCACTTAAGACGTAGATTCGAATCGCTCCATTTCTCATTCCACAAAACATCATAGTTTGACTAATGCTATAAAACAAGAAAGGAAAGTAACTTGTTCTTCCTATTAATCTGAAAATAATGTTTAATTTTAAATTAATTGACAAATGACTAAATTTTTAATAACAAAATTATGTACTGAATTATATACTCCCAAAATTCATATACTGAAACCCTAACTCCCAGTACCTCAGAATGTAACTATATTTTGAGATCACCTTTGAAGAGGTAGGGCAGGTCCTAATCCAGTCTTCTGGATTTCTTTAATTTGCTTTCTTTATAAACAATAAATGAATAAATCAGAAAGAGAAGATAATAACATTATGACTTCTGAAAAGCAAATTACCAAGTTTTCACTTTGACAATAACAGAGTGCATTTCAACCACACTCTCCCACTGGTGTCCTTATCAGAATAGGAGATTAGGACATAGAGGGAGAGACAAAAGGATGTTATACACACAGAGGAAAGACCATCTGACAGCAAGAAGGAAGAAAGCTAAGTCAAGGAGACAGGCCTCAAGAAAAGCCAAATGAGCTGACTCTTGATCTTGGAACTGTGAGAAAACAAATTTCTATTGTTTAAGCCACCCAGTCTGTGGTATTTTCTTGCAGAAACCCTAGCAAACCAATAGAAAAAGATAGAGAAAAAAATCTGATTTGAAATTTGGAGCTGTTTTATTTGGTCTTCACAAGAATAATCGGCATATACGCCCAGTTCTCAATTACTAAAGGTCTAATGATTCAATATGTGATTTCCCCAGAGAGAACCTTTCTTTGATGAGTAGTAGCATCCTCCTAAGTAATAGAAGGTAAATACAGATAGTTTAACTGTGTGATAAATAAAAATTCTAATAGAATATCTCATGGAGGAGAGGCAGAGCATGATGGCGGACAGGACAGATGTGTAGTCTACCTCTCCCAAGTCATCAGGTGAGAGGAAGGGGGGTCTGGACCTTTTCCCTGCGTGGATTATTGGTGTGGACAGATAGCTGGAGACACGCAGCGAATTGGCAGATTGCTGTATATGAGGTGTAATTTAAAACCACGGACTCTGTTGTAGAGATTTTCCCTGCTTGGCCATGCTGGCTGGCAGGCCCCTCCCTCACAGAGGACAGCAGTTTGCAATTCCTGGCAAAACCCAACTGACAAAAATTTATTCCTGAGGAGAGTTTGGCACCCGAAAGGGGAGCCACTCAGAATCACAAGGAACTAAGCAACCTGATGGAAAATTAAAAAGAAGAGATCTTGCCTGGGAAACAGACATTTTGAATTGTCTAAAATGGCGGGCACCTTCCCCCAGAATAACAGGAGTGATTAAATAGACCAGACCATTCCTGGTGGGGAATGTTGGTGCAGGCTGGCAGTTCAGGCTGCACAGCGAACTGGTGGGTGGCTGAACTCAAAATTCCAGACTCAAAAGTGACACTCTGAGCCACAAAACTGAGTATAAGTTTTCTGCTCCGCAGCTGCGGGGGCAGCAACCCTGTGGCAGCCAGCACCCTCCCCCACAGCAGATTGCAGTTGCCAGTTTGCAGGAGAACATGGGAACAGAGTGGAAAGATTTGTGAAGTGTGGACTCCTGCACTGAATTGGGAGCTCAGATAGGAGTGCTGTCTGGAACAGAGCAGCTGAGGTTGCACACAATTAGGTAAGAAAACTTTTACAGAAACTCCAAAATGGCCATTGGCCAGGTAGGGTGGTTTCCATGGTAACAGTATAAACGGTGAATCAGGCATAAACCTGAGAACCACTCACAGCACCACCTGGTGTCCAGAAAGTATATTGCATTATAAATATATTCCTACAAAAGGTGATCTCTACGTCATATATATAGATGTATATTTCTACATATACAAGAATAACATTTTTGTGGTTGGTGCCTTTTTTTCTCATCATTTTCTTGGAGGAACTATTGTTAATTTTTATTATTTTATTATTTTTTCTATTTTTAATTTTTTCTTTCTTCTTTTATAACTTTTTTACGAACACATTTTTTTCTTCCTTTGCTCTTCCTCTTCTTCTCTTCCTATGGTTTCTGAGAGTGCTAACATCAGATTTCTAGAGGATTTTTTGTTTGTTTGCTTTGTTTGCATGTTTTTTACCTTTTTTTCTCAATTATTTTATGATTATCATTATTTTTATTGTAGTTGGTTTTTTGATGTTGTTGTTATTGTCTGTATGTCTATGTGTTTCTGATTGTTTGTGCATCTGTGGGCTTGTGTGTCTGGTAGCCTTTTTATCTGTTTATTTGTTCATTTGGTCTCAATGAGTTTGGTGTTTTGACCTGCAATTCTGAGCTCCCAGCACTCCCCTCAACCCTCACTCTGAGGTCTGAAGGCCTGTCCCCCAGGAGTGCAGATTCTTGGGTGATTTCTCGAGGGGTGTGGACAGGGACTGGACTGCAGCTGGTCAGTGCTGATTCTATGGCACGGGAGTGAGGAGATGACAGTCGGCTGAGAGGGAACCACACCAGAGCGGCAGTGCCCTGAGGTGCAGAGCAGCAGCCGTTTTTGGCAACAATATGGCCAACCCCTGGATATTCTGAAGCACGACCCCTGTCTCCCTGGGCAACCAGAGAGACATCTTCTCAGATGGCAACCACCGCGGAACAGATCTGAGACTGAAACACAGGCCTCATGAGTAAAGGGTTTGCCTGAGGTTGTACCAGCCTGGGTGGAGTGCGGGGACTAGAAAAACGCATGTGCAGAGCCTGGAAATTCCCAGAGTGGGGCTGACCCAGAGGACCGCTTTACTGAGACTAAGACAGCACCTGGCCCTCAGGGTATCATCAGCCTATAGACAAAGGAAGGCACGAGGATAGAGCTGACCATGCTACGAATACAAACCCACAGGAGTAAAGACAGGGCCTGAGACACAGGTTCTGGGAACTCAAAACAGCTTCTCTTCTGCAGAGGAATTTAGCAGGGACAGAAACAAATTCTCACAAGTTATTCTGTTCTGCAGTAACATCAATCAGGGGCGGGACTGGTACTGAGTGAGCACCCCCCAGCCTCCATCAAGCACCCAAGGTTGTCAGGCCTCACCACCCCCTGCTGGATAGAGGCAGAGAGCAGTGGTCTGGCTGAGCAGATACAGATTTCCTTGTGATTCAGGCAGGTGCAAACCCCTGGAGTATCTGCTCATGGGAGGCAACTGAGTCACAGCCCTGCGGGGCTATCAGTGACTGGGTGTGACAGAGGTGCAAGGTGGGGAAGGAGGCATCAACCTTCCCAGACTACTCTAACAACCTTCCCAGACTATTCTATTTCCTGGGTGGGTCCTCCGAGACTCCATGGAGCACTGCAGCAAGCCATATCAGAGTAGTCACCAGACCCCTGTGATCCAGTTCCCAGAGACCTTTGAAACTCTCACACCTGAGACAGGTGCTGACTGAGAATATTGATTTGGACCTTTTGAACTGAGCCAATCGCCCGAGGACTATTCAAGTGGTGCCCTGGTTGTTTAGTTGTAGGAAGGTTTGATTTTCCTTTTCCAATTGTTGCCTGGGGGGGGCAGGGTGACTTAATTGCTGGTATTTCTCCACAGCTGAGACTTCAACCCAGAGTAACTGTTTCACTAGGGTCAAACAGAGACCAGCTGAAAACAAGACAGAACCACTTAGCCCCACCACACCAAATAGGTCCCCAGTTTCTCAGGCCGTAGCACTGTAAAGGTCCTCAACAAAGCTCCAGGGGAAAAGTCAAATGGTGTAAAATAATCATGGGGTGGAATCAGTGGAAAAACTCTGGTAACATGAATAACCAGAACAGATCAACCCCCCACCCCCACCCCAAGGAAAGATATGGCAGATGTAACTGAAGATCCATTCATAAACAACTGGCCGAGATGTCAGAAATTGAATTCGGAATTTGGAAAGCAAACAAGATTAATAGAATGGAGGAAAATTTGGAAGTAGAAATTTGAAGAGCAATTCAAAAGTCAGAATTAGAAATTCGAGGAGAAATTCAAAAGTTATCTCAAGAATTTAATGAATTTAAAGACAAAATGACCAAAGATCTTGATGCACAGAAGCAAGAATTTGCAGCCCTCAAAGATCTGAAAAATCCTCAGTAACAGAGTGAAGCAAGCAGAAGAAAGGATTTCTGACATTGAAGACAAAGACTTTGAACGCTCCCAAACTTTCAAAGAGGAAGAGAAATGGAGAGCAAAAATGGATCATTCTCTCCGAGAGCTCTGGGATAATTCGAAGAAGGCTAATATATGCCTCATTGGAATCCCTGAAAGTCATGAAGTGGCCTCGCAAGGCACAGAGGCCCATCTCCATGAAATTATGAAAGAGAATTTTCCAGACATGCTAAGAGATTCTGAAATTCAGATACCAGACAGTTTCAGAACCCCAGCATGACTCAATCCGAATAAGACATTCCCCAGGTATATCATAATTAACTTCACTAGTGTTAATATGAAAGAGAACATTCTGAAAGCAGCCAGACATAAGAAATTCATTACCTACAAAGGGAAGAATATTAGAATGACTGCAGATCTTTCTGCTGAAACTTTTCAAGCCAGAAAAGGATGGTCATCGACTTTTAATCACCTAAAACAAAATAACTTTCAACCCCAGATCCTGTATCCAGCTAAACTGAGTTTCACTTATGAAAGAGAAATTAAATACTTTAAAGATATTCATATGTTGAAGAAATTTGCCATAACCAAACCAGCTCTTCAGGATATTCTAAGATCTATCCTCCATAATGACCAACCCAATCATCTACCACAAAAGTAAACTTACTCAGAAACTTTGATCAAACTCCAACTTCCATAGTGGCGAAAGGATTAAAAGTGTCCACTGGACTTTTGAAAAACTTGATACCCAAAATTTTACCAGACTTATCAATGTTCTCCTAATGTGAACAGCTTAAACTGTCCCCTAAAGAGGCAAAGGTTAGCTGACTGGATACAAAAACGTAGGCCAGATATTTGCTGCATACAAGAGTCGCATCTTACCTTAAAACATAAATATAGACTCAGGGTGAAAGGATGGTCGTCCATATTTTAGGCAAATGGTAGTCAGAAAGCAGGCATTGCAATTCTATTTGCAGACACAATAGGCATTAAACCAACAAAAGCAAGGAAGGATAAGAATGGTCACTTCATATTTAAGGGTAATGCTCAATATGATGAGATTTTGATTATGAATATTTATGCACCCAACCAGAATGCACCTCAACTTACAAGAGAAACTCTAACAGACATGAGCAACTTGATTTCCTCCAGTTCCATAATAGTCGGAGATTTCAACACTCCTCTGGCAGTGTTGGATAGATCCTCCAATAAGAAGCTGAGCAAAGAAATTTTAGATTTAAACCTAACCATCCAACATTTGGATTTAGCAAACATCTACAGAACATTTCATCCCAACAAAACTGAATACACATACTTCTCATCAGCCCACAGAACATACCCAAAATCGATCACCACTTAAGTCACAAGTCTAACCTCAATAAATTTAAAGGAATAGAAATTATTCCTTGCATCTTCTCAGACTACCATGGAATAAAAGTTGAACTCAGTAACAGGAATCTGCATACTCATACAAAAAACATGGAAGTTAAATAACCTTATACTGAATGATAGCTAGGTCAGAGATGAGATTAAGGAGGAAATTGATAATTTTTGGTACAAAATGACAATGAAGACACAAATTATCAGAAACTCTGGGATACTGCAAAGGCAGTCCTAAGAGGGAAATTTATAGCACTGCAACCCTTCCTCAAGAGAACGGAAAGAGAGGAAATTAACAACTTAATGGGACATCTCAACCAACAGGAAAAAGAAGAACATTCCAACTCCAAACCCAGTAGAAGAAAAGAAATAACCAAAATTACAGCAGACTTAAAAGAAATTCAAAAGAAAAGAATTATACAGCAGATCAATAAATCAAAAAGTTGGTTTTTTTAAAAGGTCAATAAAAAAGATAAACCTTTGGCTAACCTAACCAGGAAAAAGAGAGTAAAATCTCTAATTTCATCAATCAGAAACGACAAAGACAAAATAACAACAGACTCTTCAGAAATTCAAAAAATCCTTAATGAATATTACAAGAAACTTTATTCTCAGAAACATGAAAATCTGAAGGAAATTGACCACTACTTGGAAGCATGTCACCTTCCAAGACTTAGCCAGAATCAAGTGGAAATGTTGAAAAGGCCAATATCAAGTTCTGAAATAGCATCAACCATACGAAATCTCCTGAAAAAGAAAAGCCCGGGACCAGATGGCTTCACATCAGAATTCTACCAAACCTTTAAAGAGGAACTAGTACCTATATTACTCAACCTGTTCCAAAATATAGAAAAAGAAGGAAGACTACCCAACACGTTCTATGAAGCAAATATCACCATGATCCCCAAACTACGAAAAGACCCAACAAGAAAAGAAAATTATAGACCATTATCACTAATGAATATAGATGCAAAAATATTCAACAAGATCCTAACAAACAGAATCCAGCAACACATCAAACAAATTATACATCATGACCAAGTCGGTTTTATCCCAGGGTCTCAAGGCTGGTTTAATATACGTAAATCTATAAGTATAATTGAGCACATAAACAAATTAAAAAATAAAGACCATATGATTCTCTCAATTGATGCAGAAAAAGCTTTTGATAATATCTAGCATCCCTTCATGATCAGAACACTTAAGAAAATTGGTATAGAAGAGACATTTCTTAAACTGATAGAGACCATCTATAGCAAACCCACAGCCAATATCGTATTTAATGGAGTTAAACTGAAATCATTTCCAATCAGATCAGGAACAAGACAAGGCTGCCTATTGTCTCCATTGCTCTTTCACATTGTAATGGAAGTTTTAGCCATCGCAATTAGGGAAGAAAAGGCGATCAAGGGTATCCATATAGGGTCAGAAGAGATCAAACTTTCGCTCTTCACAGATGCTATAATTGTATATCTGGAAAACACCAGGGATTCTACTACAAAACTCTTAGAAGTGATCAAGGAATACATCAGCATCTCAGGTTACAAAATCAACATTCATAAACCAGTAGCCTTTATATATACCAACAATAGTCAAGCTGAAAAAACAGTGAAGGACTCTATTCCATTCACAGTAGTGCTAAAGAAGATGAAATATTTGGGAGTTTATCTAACAAAGGATGTGAAAGATCTCTATAAAGAGAACTATGAAACGCTAAGAAAAGAAATAGCTGAAAATGTTAACAAATGGAAAAACATACCATGCTCATGACTGGGAAGAATCAACATTGTTAAAATGTCCATACTACCCAAAGCAATATACAATATTAGTGCAATCCCTATTAAAGCTCCACTGTCACACTTTAAAGATCTTGAAAAAAAATACTTGGTTTTATATGGAATCAGAAAAAAACCTCAAACAGCCAAGACATTACTCAGAAATAAAAACAAAGCAGGAGGAATCATGCTACAAGACCTCACTAAATTGATAGTGATCAAATTGGCATGGTACTGGCACAAAAACAGAGAAGTAGATGTCTGGAACAGAATAGAGAACCAAGAGATAAACCCAGCTACTTACCGTTATTTGATCTTTGACAAGCCAATTAAAAACATTCAGTGGGGAAAAGATTCCCTATTTAACAAATGGTGCTGGGTGAACTGCCTGGCAACCTGTAGAAGACTGAAAGTGGACCCACACCTTTCACCATTAACTAAGATAGACTCTGACTGGATTAAAGATTTAAACTTAAGACATGAAACTATAAAAATACTAGAAGGGAGTGCATGGAAAACCCTTGAAAAAATTGGTCTGGGCAAGTATTTTATGAGGAGAACAACCCCTGGCAACTGAAGCAGCTTCAAAAATACACTACTGGGACCTGATCAAACTCAAAAGCTTCTGCACAGCCAAGAACACAGTAAGTAAAGCAAGCAGACAGCCCTCAGAATGGGAGAAGATATTTGCAGGTTATGTGTCCAACAAAGGTTTAATAATCAGAATCCACAGAGAACTCAAACGTATAAGCAAGAAAAGAACAAGTGACCCCATCGTAGGCTGGGCAAGGGACTTGAAGAGAAACTTCTCTGAAGAAGACAGGCGCAGGGCCTACAGACATATGAAAAAATGCTCATCATCTTTAATCATCAGAGAAATGCAAATCAAAACTACTTTGAGATATCATCTAACTCCAGTAAGATTAGCCCATATCACAAAATCCCAAGACCAGAGATGTTGGCGTGGATGTGAAGAAAAGGGAACACTTCTACACTGCTGGTGGGAATGCATGTTAATACATTCCTTTTGGAAAGATGTTTGGAGAACACTTAGAGATCTAAAAATAGATCTGCCATTCAATCCTATAATTCCTCTACTGGGTATATACCCAGAAGACCAAAAATCACATTATAACAAAGATATTTGCACCAGAATGTTTATTGTAGCCCAATTCATAATTGCTAAGTCATGGAAAAAGCCCAAGTGCCCATCGATCCATGAATGGATTAATAAATTGTGGTATATGTACACCATGGAATATTATGCAGCCTTAAAGAAAGATGGAGACTTTACCTCTTTCATGTTTACATGGATGGAGCTGGAACATATTCTTCTTAGTAAAGTATCTCAAGAATGGAAGAAAAAGTATCCAGTGTACTTAGCCCTACTATGAAACTAATTTATGGCTTTCATACGAAAGCTATAACCCAGTTATAATCTAAGAAAATGGGGAAAGGGGAGAGGAAGGGGAGGGGTGATTGGTGGGATTACACCTGCGGTGCATCTTACAAGGGTACATGTGAAACTTAGTAAATGTAGAATATAATTGTCTTAATACAATAACTAAGAATGCCAGGAAGGCTATGTTTACCAGTGTGATGAAAATGTGTCAAATTGTTTATAAAACCAGTGTATGGTGCCCCATGATTGCATTAATGTACACAGCTATGATTTAATATTAATAAAAAAAAGAAAAAAAAGAATATCTCATGGGGGATTTAAATATAATTTTAGGATTACCTTGATTCTATTTATTAATTTGATTTGCTTGAGTACACCTTCATTTGTATGGATCTTTAAAACCTGACAATATGCATGATGGACCAAAACATGGACACTAATGACATAGTTTTTTAGAGCTTTCTGAAACCCTGCTCACCTGAAAGTGATAACTTGAACAGGATTATCCTCTGTATCTTCAAGAAAACGGAAATCAAAAGGTTCATCTTTCTGTGCTTTGAAATCACTATTCATGTCATATGGGGGGAACTCACAGTGATATAGAAAACCAGAGTCATAACCACCCTGGAAAAGAGATAAATAACATAAAAGGTAGTACTTAACATAACACATGTGAATGCATTTTTAAAATTATTTTGATTATTTCAAATTGTAAAACATAAAATACATGTTTCAAACTACCTATTTCTGTATTATTTCTATGATTAGAGTTAGGTTTATTATTTCTATAAAGTTTCTCTTTCATCCATTTATATGCAACTATCTAATTATAATAAAAACCTATGTGATTTGTTTATACTTAGAAGTCACTAAAAGAGACATATCACTCTGACTACCCATTGAATTCCATTTTTTTCTTTAAGTATTATTCTGAATGAACAGTATTTAATAATAGATTTTTATAGTTCATCATTTTCATAGCTAGCTTTCAATCCAAGGTAGTCTTAAACACTGTTAATTTTCCATGAAGGACTATTTAGGAAAAATGTATCTATGTAGTGAGAAAACAAATGATAATCTGAAAGAGCTATAGTGCTCTAACTTAATTTGCTTTCTTTCTCTATAGACCAGAGATCCCTTTTTACCAGAAGAACCAGAACATCTTTATAAACAGTAAATGAATAAATAAAAAAGAGAAGATAACATGATGATTTCTGAAAATCAAATTACAAAGTTTTCACTTTTGACAATGACAGACTAGATCATTTCAACCAGACTCTCCCACTAAAAACAACCAGAGCAACAACAAAAAATTTTTAATCTGTTTGAACGCATTGAAAAACTACCAAAATAGAAGGGAAAAAAGGAGAAAAAGGAATATAGAACTGGCGTAACATACAGAAATAATTAGTAAAATGATTGATTTAAATGAAAATGTATCAGTAATTATATTAAATATGAATGGACTATATTAAAATACAAAGATCATCCCATAGAATTCAAAAAATATATATTCTTTTTACAAGAAAGCATACTTTGAATATAAGAGTATCAAAAGGTAAAGGAAAAAGAAGAATCCTTAATAACTCTTAAGGCTTTAGCCAAGCAACTAGATGGATGATTGTCTCATTTACTGAGATGGAGAGATCTGCATGGGGCAAGTGTGATTTAAAAGTTATGTTTTGTACATATTAATTTTGAGGTGCCAAGTAGAGTTACCAAGTTGGATATACAAGTATGAACTTGAGGGGAGAAGTCAGGACTTGAGTTAAATATTTGAAATTCATCAGCAAATAAGTGATATTGGAATCCACATGGCTGGGTAAAGTTACCTTAAGAAGAAAGAGGGGCCTAAGACCATATTGTGGAGTACTTCAAAGGTTGTTGTACAAATAAGAAGTCAGCAAAAGAAGCTGAAAAGGAGTGGCCAGGAGAGTGTGATGTCTTGAAACCCAAGAGAAGAAAGCATATTCAGAGGAATGGAGAACCAATTCAATCAAACGCTTGAAATGGACAGAGAAGTGACCACTGAGCTTGTTAATATGGAAATCACTGGTGAAGTGGAGTTATGGAGAAAGAAGCCCAGCTGGAATGGGTTGAAGACCCAATGGAAGGTGACCTGGGAGATGGCACTGTTGAAGAAGTGGAGCCAGTGACTACAGATGACGCTTTTAAAGAAGTTTTTCTGCAAAGGAAAAGTGAAGGGAAAGGAAAGAAAATTAAGATAAGTAGTCACACATGGTCATGCTAAGAACTGAATTAAAAAGAGAAAAATTGAGGGAGGCGCCTGTGGCTCAAAGGGGTAGGGCGCCAGCCCCAGCCAAAAAAAAAAAAAATGTACATATATATATATATATATATATATATATATATATATATATATAAAAGAGGGCGGCGCCTGTGGCTCAAGGAGTAGGGCGCCGGTCCCATATGCCGGAGGTGGCGGGTTCAAACCCAGCCCCGGCCAAAAAAAAAAAAAAAAAAAAAGACAGAGAGAAGTTGATGATACAGGAGACCATCTTATTTATCAAAGAAGTAAAATTTTTATAAAGGAAGGAGGGATGGGGTCAAGAGGCCATTAGGAACAGTGTCCTTGGAAAGTTGCAAGGAAGCATTAACCAATTATGACAATAGGCAAAGCTGGTAAAATGTGTATAGATCCCTACAGGATGTTAGAACTGAGACAAGAAAAGAAAATTCCATCTCATTGCTTTTATTTTTTCTGTGAAATGTGAGATGAGCTTATTATTGCAGAGCAAGGAAAGGTACAAAATGTTTGAGTGAAGAAGAAAAAATCAAAGCAGTAATTGGGTAAGTGAGCATGGCTGTGTGATAGAATTTGCCTGCAGTGTGAGTGCTGATTCGGGAACTGCAATCATGATTTCAAAGTAACACCAGTTTTTCCACTGCATTTGCTTGGCTGCTGTCAGAGAGTTGGCAAATATTTAGATCAAACAGGGTTCGCATCACTACCTTTGTGAGCTAGGTTTTAACCTTATTCACTGATGTAGCATAATGGTGAAGAGCACAGACTGTGGACCCAAGACTGCCTGAGTCCAGATCCTGGTTTCACCTCTCATTAGTTACATGACTTCAGTTAAGTTATTTAACATCTAGATGCCTTGCTTCCTTTATACCTAAAATGCAAATAATAATAGCACTTATTTTATAGGTTGTTTAAGTAAATTACTTAGAATAGTGCCTGGTACAGAATAAGTAGGTTGCCATATTTAGAAAACAAATACACAGGACTCTAAGCTAAATTTGAATTTCAGATGAACAAAAAATAATTTTTTAGTGGAAGTATGCCCCATGTAATATATTTGACAACCCTAAATGTAAGCTCTAAATACGTTTGTTAAATAATTAATAATTTTACATCTGTTTCCAGGACACTGAAAATCTACCACATTGCATTACAGTTAATTGTTTCTGTGACTCCTTCCCTCATAAGAAAACTTCCTGAAGGTAGGAATCATATCTTTATCCTTTACCCCTTGAACTCTGCATAATAGTAGTCATAAATAATTGTTTCATAAAATACAGAAGACAAACAGACAGGGTACCTAATAAATGGAATCCTATGGTACCTCCAACACTGTATTCCATCCTTCTTTCTGCTTGCCTCCTTAGAAGTTGCTACAAAAGACATATTTCTAGGAAAAGCTGAAGAAAGGAAGAGTCACCCCTCATCACTCATAGCAACAGAGGTTGGCTAATCAGTGTCCTGGCCTGGCTAAAGACCTAGACCAGTAATGAATTAGCAATGATCTTCCACGTACACTTCTATGAGAATTTTTTTTTTTTGGTGGTTGGAACCAAAAATTGTAACAAATTTATAACAAAGGAAATCTTGCTTTGCAATAGATTTATAAAATGTTTCATGACAAGAGTAGAAAATACATGATCAAAAGATGTTATCCCCTCAATTTCGTGACAGTCTCTGGTACATGTATTTGTTTTTCTCTTCTTCTTTCTGGTACATGTATTTGTTTGTCTCTTCTTCTTTCTTTTAGATGGCAATGAGACCATCTCAAAACACTTAAATTCCTAGACTTTCATATGGTCACACAGCAGAGTTGCAGACTGAGCTGTAAGCAAAAGTCTACAGGATAGTACTGTCATGAAGCTATTACTTTCGAAATTAAAAACAACCATCTCACCTGGAAAACCCCTTTTCCTTTTTATATTTGATCCTTCTCCTTGTTGACCTGTCTGGAACATTTATGATTGCCAAAATGATAATAGCACAAGTAGACATATGAAAGTAATGTTAAGATAATATAAAAACATCTATAATTCACACCCATTCACCAAAACTCACAACATCACCAATGGCTAATACATGAAGTCTTAACATTGGGGCTAGGAAGAATGTGGTGATAAATAATGACTATAAACTTATTGGAATAGGGCTAAGGTAAACATTATTGCATTATTACTTACCAAAGAAACCCAGAACTTCCCTGGCTCAGAGTAAAACCCACAGAGGATAGGGGAGGGAGTTGGTGGAATGAATATTGCTGGTAATGGCTCTTCCTCCTCCTCCTCCACAGCTTCCTCCTCCTGAAATTCTTCTTCCTCTTCTCCCATCTCTTCTGCTAGCTGCTTCCTCCTTTCTTCCCTTTCCTTCTCCTTCAACCTCTTTTTTTCTTCTCTCTTTTCAATTTCTATTAATCTCTTTTAAAAGAGATATTAAATAGATATAAAAACAACTGTAATATTCATTTACCCTCTTGGAGATAATAAAGAAAGTCAAAGAAAAATAGGGTTCTAGAAAAACTCACAGCTCTGATGCAATAAATAATAAATAACTATCACTGTGAAGATATATGTATCATCAAAACTTACAAATCATCAGAATGATCGTCATTTTGGTTTTACCCCCTATCAATGCTGGTTTTATAGAAATTATTTGGTCCCATTTTCTTAATAGAGAAGCTCGATATAGTTTCTCTCAGGGCATATCATTTTCAGCCCAGGATTTAGGTGGATTAAAGTAGTCCACAAATGAAGATGTTTCCAACTTTAATAATAGTGTGATTTAGGGCCACATCATCTGTCAACCACACATTGCAAAAGCCCACTACACTGATATTCATGCTGCCCATCTTTTACCTCTTTCTTCTATTTATCTCTCAGAATTATCTTTCTAATTTATATGATCTCATCACATCAATCCCCTCCTCAAAAACTCCTAGCAGATCCCAATAATCTAAACTGAAATGTCTTAGTGGGCACTGAAGGGGGCCCATGCACTGGTGACACACTCTTGGTATATCCCTCCACAAATTGTGTCCCTCGCTTTCACCAGTCCAAACTTTAAATGCTGAAACTCTCATAACTCTGCTTTCCCTCAGGATGTTGTCCCAGCCTTTGTTGCCATCCTCCCCATTTTCAACCTCTCAAAATTCCTCCTATTCTAAATGTCAATCCTATGAAGCCATCTTTGACTTCCTCCCACACCTCCATTAGCTACTTGTCCTTTCTTCTTCACAGCCCTAAAATTCCTTTCTTTCCACTTTAATTTCGGTGTCTATTCACTATTGCTTTTTAATAGTTAGCTGCTTTCCTACCAGATTACAAACTCCTTAACATCAGAGTCTATGTTTTATTATTCTTTGTATTCCCCAGCATTTAACACAGGATACTGTATATTCTAAACAAAGAAAAATATGAGAAGATAGATAATGCTTCAAGAATATTCCATACCAAAATTTTAGATTTGACACTTGAGAAATGGAAACATTTTATGCCCATGTGTTTGATTTTATAAGAGACTACATGCTGATCATCCTCTTCTTTTCTGGTTGGAGGTGGAGCTTCAAGAACATATCCATTCTCACAGATAATAAGTAAAGTGCTATCAGGCTAAAAAAGAAAGATCAAATACATCATTTACATTTAGGCAAAATTTTAGAAGGATAATTCAAAAGAATTATAAACCAGAAAAAATGTTATTATGTATATTAACCACATTTAAAAGATACTTAATTCCTCACTGCAGTTATTGGTAATAAGTCAAGCTTATCAATAATTATTATATAATTATTAGTATTACTATACAATTATTAATTTAAAAGGTAATTATTAAAATTCTATTTAAATTTGGTTCCTTTATATAAATGCTATAACATATTTTCTGAGCCAAATATGTGGTAGTGAAATCTGTTAGCCTAAAGGGCTGAATAATAAAATTAGGACTGCCTAGGACAATCTGTACTATGTGGATGGCATAGTCACTCTTAGCCTCCTTTGATAGATCATCCTCTATCTGCTTGAGTTCATTAAATGCAAACATTCCTAATTTTTCGTCCTTTCCCTTCTTTTCTCCCTTTATAAGCAAGCATAGCCCTAAAATTCTTGCATAGCCTCCAATACCACTCATATGCCATTAGATTTCAAATGAATCTCTACAGCCCAGACATCACTCTTGGCTGCAAAACTATTTATTTATACAACAATGGGAAATTCCCATCTTGATATTTCAAAGACACATTAGATGATATGTTTACTCATTTAGTTATTCATTCTACAATTATTGGGTATGTGCCTACTATGTACTCAGCATTTTGTTAAGTGTTAGGGGTAAAATAATAATAAGAAAAACAGGAACAGTCTCTGCCATGATGATACTTCCTTAGAATGGAAGAGCCTGGTACTAAACAAATCACATAACTAACTGTAAATTATAATTGCCAAAGTGTTACAGAGGTACCATAAGAACAAATAGGTTAGAGAAATGCAAATCAAAACCACCCTGAGATACCATCTAGTGAGAATGGCCCACATCACAAAATCTCAAAACTGCAGATGCTGACGTGGATGTGGAAAGAAAGGAACACTTTTATACTGCTGGTGGGACTGCAAACTAATATAACCTTTTTGGAAGGAAGTATGGAGAACCCTCAAAGAACTCAAGCTTCAAGCTAGACCTCCCATTTGATCATGAAATCTCTGGACCTCCCATTTGATCCTGCAATCTCTTACTGGGCATCTACCCAGAAGGAAAAAAAAAATCCTTTTATCATAAGGACGCTTGCACCAGACTGTTTATTGCAGCTCAATTTACAATCACCAAAATGTGGAAACAGCCTAAATGCCCCCAACCCAGGAATGGATTAACAAGTTGTGGTATATGTATACCATGGAAAGTTATTCAGCCATTAAAAAAGATGGAGACTTTACATCCTTTGTATTAACCTGGATAGAAGTGGAATATATTATTCTTAGTGAAGCATACAAGAATGGAGAAGCATGAATCCTATGTATTCAGTTTTGATAGGAGGACAATTAAGTACATGGTGGGGAGTGGGGGAAGGGGAGAGCAGAGAGAAAGAGGAGGAGGAAGGAGGGTGAGGGAAAGGAAGAGGAGAGAGAGGGAAGGAGGGAGGGGGTGGGGTTTCAGTGTGTGATACACCTTTTGGGGGCAAGATACAATTATAAGAGGAACTTTACCTAACAAATGCAATCAGTGTAACTTGGTTTCTTGTATCCTCAATGAATCCCCAACAATTAAAAAAAAAAAGAACAAGTAGATTATGCAAGACTTTCTGAGAAGGTGGTATCTGAGCTTCAACGTGAAGGATGAATAAATTATAATTATATGGTGAGTTAGGGGAGGGTATGAAGGAACATTATATTAAGAAAATACATGGCTTGGTGCCTGTTGCACAGTGGTTACAGTGCCAAACACATGCACCTAGGCTGGCATGTTCGAACCCAGCCTGGGCCAGCTAAACAACAATGACAATTGCAACAAAAAAAAAATAGCCAGGCATTGTGGTGGTCACCTGTAGTCTCAGCTACTTGGGAGGTTGAGGCAAGAGAATCGCTTAAGCCCAAGAGTTTGACACCACGGCACTCTACCCAGGGTGACATAGTGAGACTCTGCCTCAAAACAAACAAACAAACAAAAAAACACACACACACAATTTAAGGTTGGCATCTGTAGCACAGTGGTTACGGTTCCAGCCACATACACCAAGGGTGGCAGGTTCAAACCCGGCCTGAGCCAGCTAAACAACTGCAACAAAAAAAAATAGCCAGGCATTGTGGCAAGCGCCTGTAATCCCAGCTACTTGGGAGGCTGAGGCAAGAGAATCACTTAAGCCCGAGAGTTGGAGGTTGTGGTGAGCTGTGACACCATGGAATTCTACCGAGGGGGCAACATACTAAGACTCTGTCTCAAAAAAAAAAAAAAAAAAAAATTACCATGTACGAAGGTCTTGTGGCACATTTGGACTTATAAGAGAATTGCAGGTTTAAATGCCATCACTTAGGGCAAGAGAATAGAATGAGAAAAGGGATTGGGTGACCCTTCAAGAAACTTACCACTTAATGGCTGGGTGAAGGAGACTGAGAAGGAATGACAAGGTGTGAGAGAGAGAACCAGGAAAGCACAGTATCAGAAGCATCAAAAGGAGATGGTATTTCAAGTAACGAAATGTCAACAAGATCAAACGATACTAAGAGATCAAGAAAGGTAAGAACTAAATATTAAATAGTTATCATTGGTGCTTTTAGAAGAGCTGATTGATGAGACTAAAAGCCAGGTAAGAGCACACAAAGGAGAGGGTGATATGTAAGGAAATGGAGTCTGTGGAAATAGTCATTTTGAAAAATTCAGCTTCTAAGACATATGGGGCAGAAGCTAAAGGAGAGTATAAGACTGAGGAATTTATTCTTCATAAGTGTAAGTGATAAAAATGTATTTAAATACTTATGGAAACAATTCATTAAATAAGTGAAGTTAAATTAACATGACAGGAAAGAGAAATAATGTGACATATTGAAAAAATTGGGAGGGAATAGAAACAAAAGGACAAGAGGCAGAATTAAAATTAAGTAGGAAGGAAGACAGCGTATAAAAGAGTGTGGAGGGAGGAGGTACATACAGAGATAAATGGGATTTTCTATATGGTAGTGGGAAATGAAAGAACTCCTGCCTGAAGTCTCCTTGATCTTCTATGAAGTGATGCTGAGAGTGAGAGTGGAAGTGGGAAGGTCTAAGGAGAAAATAAGTTTTAAAATGGTCATTAGGTGTAAAAGAGAGAGTGGGTGAAAACAATGTTATAGGATTGCTGAACCATCTTGTGGATTTCTCCAACGCCATTTTGAATCACTAAATTATGGAACAGCTAATGTCCTTTCACATATGACTACCTTCAGCAGCCCTTGAATGATGATGGTAGGCAAATATAAATTAGTTGGGAGCATTAAGGGATGGATGAAGAAAAGAGAGGAACAAGGGCAGATTTATCAGGGTAACAGCAGATTTTTCAGCTGAAACTTTTCAAATCATAAGAGAATAGTCATCTACCTTTAACCTTCTTGAACAAAACAATTTCCAGTTGAGAATTCTATATCCTTATAAACTAAGCTTCAATATAGACAGAGAAATCAAATCTTTTACTGACATGCAAACACTGAGAAAATTTGCCACAAGACAGCTCTACAGGAAATACTTACACCTATTTTCCAGACTAACCATTACAATGGACCACTAGCAAAGTAAACACCCAGAAACTAAAGGACAAAACCTAGCTTCCACAATACTGCAAGGATAAATCTAAGTAACAGATCTTCACAAAATAAGATGAGTAGAACTTCACCATATGTATCAATTCTTTCAATAAATGTAAATGGATTGAATTCCCCACTAAAGAGGCACAGGCTGGCAGATTGTATAAAAAAGCACAAGCCACTTATATGTTGTCTCCAGGGAACAGATCTAACCTTAAAGGACAAAACAAGACTTAGGGTGAAGGGTTGGAAAACAATATTTCAGGCAAATGGAAATCAAAAGAAAGTAGGAGTTGCAATCTTATTTTCAGACACATATGGATTTAAAGCAATTAAAGTTAAGAAAGACAAAGATGGTCACTTCATACTGGTCAAAGGAACAATACAAAAGGATATTTCAATTCTAAATATTTATGTAGCAATTGAAATGTTCCAGATTTATGAAACAGACCTTAATTGGTCTGAGAAATATGATATCCTATAACACCATAATACTGGGGACTTTTAACACCCCTCTGACAGAACTGGACAGATCCTCTAAACCAGGGGCCCTCAAACTGTGGCTCACAGGCCACATGAGGCGGTGTGATTGTATTTGTTCCCTTTTTTGTTGTTGTTGTTTTGTTTTGACTTCAAAATAAGATATGTGCAGTGTGCATAGTAATTTGTTCATAGTTGTTTTTTTTTAAACTATAGTCTGGCCTCCAACGGTCTGAGGGACAGTGAACTGGGCCCCTGTTTAAAAAGTTTGAGGACCACTGCTCTAAACAGAAACTAAAGATAGATACAAGGGACTTAAATGTAATCCCAGAACAATTGGGCTTAAAATACATATATAGAATACACCATCCCAAATCTAAAGAATATACATCCTTCTCATCAGTCCAAGCAACATACTCCAAAATAGATCATATCCTAGGACACAAATCAAACTTCAACAAACTTAAAAGAATTGAAATTATACCTTGTATTTTTTAAGACCACAAGGCAATAAAAGTAGAACCCAACTCCAACAAAAATTTTCATCCCCACACAAAGGCATGGAAACTAACCAATCTTACACTGAATGACAGTTGGTCAAGGAATAGATAAAGGAAGATTTTGTCAAATCCTTTGAATATAACAATGAAGCCACAAGCCTCCAAAACTTGTAGGATACTGCAAAAGCAGTCCTAAGAGGGAAATTTATTGCATTAGATAACTACATCCAAAAAACAAAAAGAAAGCACATCAACAACCCAATGAATCATCTCAAGGAAAAGGAAGAGCCATCTAAACCCAAACCTAGCAGAAGAAAAGAAAGAATCAAAATTAAATCAGAAATAAATAAAATTAAAAACAAAACAATCATGCAGAAAATTAATGGAACAAAAAGTTGGTTCTTCAAAAATATAAATAAAATAGATAAACTCTTGGACAGATAACTTGAAACAGAATGGTAAAATCTCTAAATATCACAATCAGTAATAGAAAGGGGAAAATAAAAACAGATACCACAGAGATACAAGAGATTATCTCTGACCACTATAAGAAACTCTACACCCAGAAATTTGGTAATGTGGAAGAAATGGACCAATACATGGAATCACACCATCTCCCTAGACTTAACCTGGAAGAAAAAGATCTCTTGTACAGACCAGTATCAAGCACTGAAATTGAAGAAACAATAAAAATGCTTACAACAACAACAAAAGGTCTTGGACCAAATGGCTTCCCACCAGAATTCTACCAAACTTTTAAAGAAGAGCTTGTAACTTTCCTGCAGAACCCATTCCAAAACATTGAGAAGGAAGCAAGCTTCCCCAACATATTCTATGAAGCAAACATCACCCTGATAGCAAAATCAGGAAAGGATTCAAATAAAAAGGAGAACTACAGACCAATTTCACTAATGAATATCAATGCAGAAATATTCTTTCAGGGTCCTGCCCTGGGGGCAGGGTCCATTAAGACCTGTGGATCTGGTGGTGATTGACTGGGGAAAAGTAAAGTTAGAAATGACCACAAAAGACAAAGAGACAAGACACACAGAATAGAATTATTAAAGGTGGAAGTACAAGGGACCACCACCCATTTGTGGGGTTTTGACAGTGGCCACAAGTATCAGTTCCACTCAGCTTTTATTGAAGGCTACTTGTTCATTAGCCTAGAGGGTAAGTTGAGGAAGGGAACAAAGACGTCAGCAGTTTCTCTGAGTAAGGATATCAGCTCTTATTGTTTTTATAATCATTAACATTAAGGGTCTGAGTAGTCTTGAGAAATCTGGCACCTAAGCCTTGTGTGGGAGCAGCGTCTTGTCTGTGGTCACATATAGATTCTTAGAGAGGTGTTAATCTCTGCAAGTTTACTGCAGAGTGAACTGCCACTGCCATCAATGTCCTCTGAAGAATCAGTGCAAAAGAGGAATTTTCTTCTCATCACCATCACATAGGGTCTTCTTTTGTGATAAGGGATATAAGTCCTCTTACCCATATTTCAGGGCTTGAGTTGTTTTCTTGATCTCTGCTCCAGCCAAATATAAATCTCTACAATGAGTATTTGCCTTGACTGTTAACTAGACAGGAACTGGCCTAGTTAATATTTCTTGTTAGGCCTTACACATAGCTTCCCCTGTGCCCATTATTCAGAATGTTTACAGACCCAGCAGGGGTATTAGTAAGCTGTATCTTCAATAGGCCAGAATTCTAAAAAAATAAAAACATTTGTTCACATAAGAAATTTAATAGTGACTGGTTTAAAGATAAACTAACTTTCCTTTGTTCCACCTCACTTAACTTACTATTTTAGTTTCCACCTTTTCTGGGGGTGTTTTTCCTTGCTAAGAATGGAGTCTTCAGTTCCCATTTTGCCTAGAATACTCAATAAAATCTTATCCAATAAATTACTGCTATACATTTAAAAAATTATACATCATGATCCAGTAGGCCTCATCCCAGGGCTGCAAGGCTGGTTTAACAGAAGCAAATGCATAAGTGTAATTTACCATATCAATATAACTGAAAACAAAGACCATATTGTCCTCTCAATAGATGCAGAAAAATTTGACAAAATTCAGCATCCTTTTCAAACCAGAATACTTAAGAAAATAGACATAGGAGGCACATTTCTTAAGCTGATTAAAGCCATCTATGACAAACACACAACTTTATACCATACTGAATGGAGCAAAACTGAAAGCTTTCCACTTAGAACTGGAACCAAACAAGGATATCCTCTATGACCACTACTATTAAACATAGTTCTGGATGTTCTAGCCAAAGAAATCAGGCAAGAGAAGAATATTAAGGACATTCAAATGGGGTCAGAGGAGGTCAAACTCTAACTCTTTGCTGATGACAT
This sequence comes from Nycticebus coucang, assembly GCF_027406575.1. Classification (NCBI taxonomy): domain Eukaryota; kingdom Metazoa; phylum Chordata; class Mammalia; order Primates; family Lorisidae; genus Nycticebus; species Nycticebus coucang. The sequence goes on from NC_069795.1 coordinate 62,495,276, forward strand.
GATCTTATAGTTAGAGAACCCCAGAAACTGAACCACAAGACTCATGGAAGTGATGAAGAAATATAGTAAAGTCTCAGGATGTAAATAAATGTCCACAAATCAGTTGCCTTTGTATACGCCAGTAACAGCCAAGTCAAGAAGCAAATCAAGGATACAATTCCTTTCACAGATGCTTCACAGAAAAGGAAATACAAAAGAGTTGAAGGGGGCGGCACCTGTGGCTCAGTCGCTAAGGTGCCAGACCCATATACCGAGGGTGGTGGGTTCAAGCCCGGCCCTGGCCAAACTGCAACCAAAAAATAGCCGGGCGTTGTGGCGGGCGCCTGTAGTCCCAGCTACTTGGGAGGCTGAGGCAAGAGAATCGCTTAAGCCCAGGAGTTGGAGGTTGCTGTGAGCTATGTGAGGCCATGGCACTCTACTGAGGGCCATAAAGTGAGACTCTGTCTCTACAAAAAAAAAAAAAAAAAAGAGTTGAAGGATCTCTATAATAAGAATTATGAAACTCAAAGAAAAGAAATAGCAAAGATATTAACAAATGGAACAGCAGACCGTGTTCTTGGCTGGGAAGAATCAACACTATTAAAATGTCTATACAACCCAAAGCAATCTACAGATTTGATGCACTCTTCATTACAACACCAACATCATACTTTGAAGAACTGGGAAAAAATAATTCTTCATTTTGTATAGGACCAGAAAAACACCCCATATAGCCAAGGCAATTCTTAGTAATAAAAGCAAAACTTGAAGCATCATTCTACCAGACTTTTGGCTATAATACAAGTCCACAATGATGAAAACAGCATAGTATTGGCACAAAAAATAGAGACATAGACATTTGGAACCAAATAGAAAAGCAAGAGATGAAACCAGTCTCTCGTAGCCACCTGATATTTGATACTCGACAAAAGCATACACTGGGGAAAAAAATCCCCATTCAATAAATGGTACTGGGAGAATTGGAAAACTACATGTAAAAGACTGAAACTTAACCCATACTTTTCACCACTTACAAAAATTGACTCAAGGTAGACAAAAGATTGAAATCTAAAGCACGAAATGATTAAAAAAAAAAAAAAAACCCTAGAAGAAAGTGTGGGAAAAACTCTTGAGGATGTTGGCTTCGGGAAAGATTTTATGAAGAAGACTTCTGTGGCAATTGCAACAAAAACAAAAATAAATGAATGGGACTAGTTAAACTGTAAAGCTTCTGCACAGCTAAGCACACAACAATCAAAGCAAGTACACAATCTTCAGAATGGGAAGAGATATCTACATGTTATGAATCTGAAAAAGTGTTGATAAATAGAATCTATAGAGAACTCTAATCAATAAAATACCAGCAAACAATTCCATCTATCACTGGACAAGAGACATGAACAGAACCTTTTCTGAGGAAGGGAGATGAATGGCTAACAAACATACGTAAAATGCTTATCATCCCTAATCATCAGAGAAATGCAAATCAAAACCACTCTGAGATATCACCTAACCCCAATAAGATCAGCTTACATCACAAAATCCCAAAGTTGCACATGCTAGCATGGGTGTGAAGAGAGAGGATCGATCACTCTTACACTGTTGGTGGGACTAAAAATAAGTATAGCCTCTTTGGAAAGAAATATGGAGAATCCTCAAAGAACTCAAATTATATCTCCGATTTGACCCCACAATCCCACTTCAAAGACAGAAGAAAAAAAATCTTTTTATCATCAGTACATATGCACTAGATTGTTTATCACAGCTCAATTTACAATCACCAAAATGTAGACACAGTCTAGATGCCCATCAATTTGCCAATAGATTAACAAACTGTGGTATATTTATACCATGGAATACTACTCAGCCACAAAAAGATGGAGACTTTGTATCTTTAGTACTAACCTGGATAGAGTTGAAACATATTCTTCTTTTTTTTTTTTTTTTTTTTGTGGTTTTTGGCCAAGGCTGGGTTTGAACCCACCACCTCCAGCATATGGGACTGGCGCCCTATCCCTTTGAGCCACAGGTGCCGCATTCTTCCTAGTAAAGTATCACAAGAATGGAAAAGCAAGTATCCAGAGCAAAAAATAGCTAGGCGTTGTGGCAGGCGCCTGTGGTCCTGGCTGCTCGGGAGGCTGAGGCAAGTGAATTGCCTAAGCCCAGGAGTTGGAGATTGCTGTCAGCTGTGACACCACAGCACTCTACCGAGGGTGATGAGAGACTCCCGTCCAGAAGGAGAGTTAAAGGATAGAAATTTGGCAAGTAACCTGGTGGATTAGAGCTGCACCAAGAGAGAAGGTTGAAGGATGCACATCGACCCCGCTGATGCGAGCTGCGACCCCAAGGATACAAACAAAATGTACAAAATCCATCACCAAGCAGACAGGAGTTCCCTCCGCCATGAGAATGGCTCGGAGTGCCCCACAAAAAAACAAGCAGAGTTCAAAGCTCCTCCCACTATACTTCACGGGAGAGACCCTCTAAAAACTGGACCTACCTCCCCTAATAGGCTGCCATGGCGCTCTCCTGCCAGGCATAAAAGTGTATAAAAGTGTATATATTCTCTACCTGCAATTCTGAGCTCCCAGCACTCCACTCCACTCTCACCCTGAGGTCTGGAGGCCTGTTCCCCAGGAGTTCAGATTCCTGGGTGATTTCTTGAGGGGTGTGGACAGGACCTGGATGCAGCTGCTCAGTGCTGATTCTGCGGCACAGGAGTAAGGAGAGGATGGTCCGCTGAGAGGGAACCACTCTGGAACAGCAGTGCCCTGAGGCGCAGAACAGCAGCCGTTTTTGGCAACAATAGGGCTCACCCCCAGATATTCCGAAGTAACACCCCCTGTCTCTCTGGGCAACCAGCGGAGGCCTGGCATCTTCTCAGGTGGCAACCACCATGGAACAGATCTGGGATGGAAACGCAGACCCCATGAGTAAAGGGTTTGCCTGAGGCTGTACCGCCTGGGTGGAACGCGGGGACTAGAAAATGCATGCAGAGAGCTGGGAGATTCCCAGGGTGGGGCTGACCCAGAAGACCACTTTACTGAGCCTAAGACACACCCGGCCCCCAGGGGACCATCAGCTTAAACAAAGGAGGGAAGGCAGAGGCTGGATCTGACAGGTAACCGTGCTGCGAATACAAACAGCTGGGACTGTACAGCAGCACAGACAGGGCCAGAGTCACAGGTTCTGGGAACTCAAAACAGTTTCTCTTCTGCAGGGGAATTTAGCAGGGACAGAAACAAATTCACACAAAGTTATTCTGTTCTGTCAGTAACATCAATCAGGGGCGGGGCTTGGAACTGAGTAAACACCCCCCCAGGCTCCATCAAGCGCCTGAAGTTGTCATGCTTCACCTCCCCCTGCTGGATAGAGGCAGAGAACAGCAGCCTGGCTGAGCAGATATAGATTTCCTTGTTATTCAGGCAGGTACAAACCCCTGGAGTATCTGCTCATTGGAGGCAACTGGGTCACAGCCCTATGGTGTTATCAGTGACAGAGGTGCAAGGTGGGAAAGAAGGCATCAACCTTCCCAAACTAATCTATTTGTTGCGTGGGTCCTCCTGACTTCAGGGAGCACCGGAACAAGTCATATTTGAGTTGTCACCAGACCCCTGCAATCTAGTTGCCAGAGACCTTTTAAACTCTACCACCTGAGACAGGTGGTGACTGACACAATTGATTTGGACCTTTTGAACTGAGCCAATCGCCCGAGGATATCCAAGTGGTGCCCTGGGTGTGTGGTAGTAGGAAGATTTGGTTTTCCTTTTCCAATTGTTACCTTTGGAAGGTGGGGTGACTTCATTGCTGGTATTTCTCCACAGCTGAGACTTCAACCCAGAGTAACTGTTTCACTAGGGTCAGACAGAGACCAGCTGAAAACAAGACAGAGCCACTTAGCCCTACCACACCAAACAGGTCCCCCATTTCTCAGCCGTAGCACTGTACAGGTCCTCGACAAAGCTCCAGGGGAAAAGTCAAACGGTATAAAATAATCATGGGGCAGAATCAGCAGAAAAACTCTGGTAACATGAATAACCAAAATAGATCAACCCCCTCCCCAAGGAAAGATATGGCAGATGTAATTGAAGGTCCCATTCATAAACAGCTGGCCAAGATGTCAGAAATTGAATTCAGAATTTGGATTGCAAGCAAGATTAATAGAATGGAGGAAAATATAGAATTAGAAATTTGAGGAGCAATTCAGAAGTCGGAATTAGAAATTCAAGGAGAAATTCAAAAGTTGTCTCAAGAATTCAACAAATTTAAAGACAAAACCACCAAAGATTTTGATGCACTGAAGCAAGAATTTGCAGCCCTCAAAGATCTAAAAAATACAGTAAAATCCCTCAGTAACAGAGTGGAGCAAGCAGAAGAAAGGATTTTTGACATTGAAGACAAAGCTTTTGAACACTCCCAAACTTTCAAAGAGGAAGAAAAATGGAGAACAAAAATGGATCATTCTCCCAGAGAGCTGTGGGATAATTCGAAGAAGGCTAATATCCACCTCATCGGAATCCCTGAAAGTGATGAAGTGGTTTCGCAAGGCACAAAGGCCCTTCTCCATGAAATTATGAAGGAGAATTTTCCAGACAAGAGAAAATTCTGCCAAGAGATTCTGAAATTCAGATAGCAGACAGTTTCAGAACCCCAGCACAATTCAACCCAAACAAGACATCCCCCAGGTATATCATAATTAACTTCACTAAAGTTAATATGAAGGAGAAAATTCTGAAAGCAGCCAGACAGAAGAAAGCCATTACCTACAAAGGGAAGAATATTAGAATGACTACAGATCTCTCTGCTGAAACTTTTCAAGCCAGAAGAGGTGGTCATTGACTTTTAATCTCCTAAAACAAAATAACTTTCAACCTTGGATCCTGTATCCAGCTAAACTGAGTTTCATTTATGATGGAGAAATTACATACTTTAATGACATTCATATGTTGAAGAAATTTGCCATAACCAAACCAGCTCTTCAGGATATTCTCAGACTTATCCTCCATAATGACCAGCCCAATCGTCTACCACAAAAGAAAACTCACTCAGAAACTTTTGATCAAACTCCAACTTCCACAGTGGTGAAAGGATTAAAAGTGTCCATTGGAATTTCGAAAAACTCAATACCCAAAATTTTACCAGACTTATCAATATTCTCCATTAATGTGAACAGCTTAAACTGTCCTCTAAAGAGGCACAGGTGGCCTGACTGGATACAAAAACTCAGGTCAGATATTTGCTGCATACAAGATCACATCTTACCTTAAAATATAAATATAGATTCAGGGTGAAAGGATGGTCCTCCATATTTCAGGCAAATGGTAATCAGAAAAAAGCAGGTGTTGCAATTCTATTTGCAGACACAATAGGCTTTAAACCAACAAAACTAAGGAAGGATAAGAATGGTCACTTCATATTTGTTAAGGGTAATACTCAATATGATAAAATTTCAATTATTAATATTTATGCACCCAACCAGAATGTGCCGCAATTTATAAGAGAAATCTAACAGACATGAGCAACTTGATTTCCTCCAGCTCCATAATAGTCAGAGATTTCAACATTCCTTGGCAGTGTTGGATAGATCCTCCCATAAGAATCTGAGCAAAGAAATTTTAGATTTAAACCTAACCATACAACATGGGTGGATTTTAGCAGACATCTACAGAACATTTCATCCCAACAAAACTGAATACACATATTTCTCATCAGACATCTACAGAACATTTCATCATAACAAAACTGAATACACATACTTCTCATCAGCCCATGGAACATACTAAATCGGTCACATCTTAGGTCACAAGTCTAACCTCAGTAAATTTAAAGGAATAGAAATTATTCCTTGCATCTTCTTGGACTACCATGCAATAAAAGTTGAACTCAGTAACAATAGGAATCTGCATACTCATACAAAAACATGGAAGTTAAATAACCTTATGCTGAAGGATAGCTGGGTCAGAGATGAGATTAAGAAGGAAATTGCCAAATTTTTGGAAGAAAATGACAATGAAAACATGAATTATCAAAACCTCTGGGATACTGCAAAGGCAGTCCTAAGAGGGAAATTTATAGCACTGCAAGCCTTCCTCAAGAGAACGGAAAGAGAGGAAGTTAACAACTTAATGGGACATCTCAAGCAACTGGAAAAGGAAGAATATTCCAACCCCAAACCCAGTAGAAGAAAAGAAATAAGCAAAGTTAGAGCAGAATTAAATGAAATTGAAAACAAAAGAATTGTACAACAGATCAATAAATCAAAAAGTTGGTTTTTTGAAAAGGTCAATAAAATAGATAAACCTTTGGCTAACCTAACCAGGAAAAAAAGAGTAAAAATCTCTAATTTCATCAATCAGAAATGACAAAGACGAAATAACAACAGACTCCTCAGAAATTCAGAAAATCCCTAATGAATATTACAAGAAACTTTATTCTCAGAATATGAAAATCTGAAGGAAATTGACCAATACTTGGAAGCACATCACCTTCCAAGACTTAGCCAGAATCAAGTGGAAATGTTGAAAAGGCCAATATCAAGTTCTGAAATAGCATCAACCATACGAAATCTCCCGAAAAAGAAAAGCCCGGGACCAGATGGCTTCACATCAGAATTCTACCAAACCTTTAAAGAGGAACTAGTACCTATATTACTCAACCTGTTCCAAAATATAGAAAAAGAAGGAAGACTACCCAACACGTTCTATGAAGCAAATATCACCATGATCCCCAAACCAGGAAAAGACCCAACAAGAAAAGAAAATTATAGACCATTATCACTAATGAATATAGATGCAAAAATATCCAACAAGATCCTAACAAACAGAATCCAGCAACACATCAAACAAATTACACATCATGACCAAGTCGGTTTTATCCCAGGGTCTCAAGGCTGGTTCAATATACGTAAATCTATAAGTATAATTGAGCACATAAACAAACTAAAAAACAAAGATCATATGATTTGCTCAATTGATGCAGAAAAAGCTTTTGATAATATCCAGCATCCCTTCATGATCAGAACACTTAAGAAAATTGGTATAGAAGGGACATTTCTTAAACTGATAGAGGTCATCAACAGCAAACCCACAGCCAATATCATATTGAATGGAGTTAAACTGAAATCATTTCCACTCAGATCAGGAATGAGACAAGGCTGCCCATTGTCTCCACTGCTCTTTAACATTGTAATGAAAGTTTTGGCCATCGCAATTAAGGAAGAAAATTTGATCAAGGGTATCCAGACAGGGTCAGAAGAGATCTTCGCTTCTTCGCAGATAATATGATTGCATATCTGGAAAACACCAGGGATTCTACCACAAAACTCTTAGAAGTGATCAAGGAATACAGCAGCGTCTCAGGTTACAAAATCGACATTCATAAATCGGTAGCCTTTATATATACCAACAATAGTCAAGCTGAAAAAACAGTTAAGGACCCTATTCCATTCACAGTAGTGCCAAAGAAGATGAAATATTTGGGAGTTTATCTAACAAAGGACATGAAATATCTCTATAAAGAGAACTATGAAACTCTAAGAAAAGAAATAGCAGAAAATGTTAACAAATGGAAAAACATACCATGCTCATGGCTAGGAAGAATCAACATTGTTAAAATGTCCATACTACCCAAAGCAATATACAATTTTAATGCAATCCCTGTTAAAGCTCCACTGTCATACTTTAAAGATCTTGAAAAAAAAATACTTCGTTTTATATGGAATCAGAAAAAAACTCGAATAACCAAGACATTACTCAGAAATAAAAATAAAGCAGGAGGAATCACGCTACCAGACCTCAGACTATACCCTAAATCGATAGTGATCAAAACAGCATGGTACTGGCACAAAAACAGAGAGGTAGATGTATGGAACAGAATAGAGAACCAAGAGACTAACACAGCTACTTACTGTTATTTGATCTTTGACAAGCCAATTAAAAACATTCAGTGGGGAAAAGATTCCCTATTTAACAAATGGTGCTGGGTGAACTGGCTGGCAACCTGTAGAAGACTGAAACTGGACCCACACTTTTCACCATTAACTAAGATAGACTCTGACTGGATTAAAGATTTAAACTTAAGACATGAAACTATAAAAATACTAGAAGAGAGTGCAGGGAAAACCCTTGAAGAAATCGGTCTGGGAGAGTATTTAGAGGAGGACCCCCTGGGCAATTGAAGCAGCTTCAAAAATACACTACTGGGACCTGATCAAACTCAAAAGCTTCTGCACAGCCAAGAACACAGTAAGTAAAGCAAGCAGACAGCCCTCAGAATGGGAGAAGATATTTGTAGGTTATGTGTCCAACAAAGGTTTAATAACCAGAATCCACAGAGAACCCAAACGTACAAGCAAGAAAAGAACAAGTGATCCCATCGCAGGCTGGGCAAGCAACTTGAAGAGAAACTTCTCTGAAGAAGACAGGTGCATGGCTTACAAACATATGAAAAAATGCTTATCATCTTTAATCATCACAGAAATGCAAATCAAAACTACTTTGAGATATCATCTAACTCCAGTAAGATGAGCCCGTATCACAAAATCCCAAGACCAGAGATGTTGGCGTGAACATGGAGAAAAGGGAACACTTCAACACTGCTGGTGGGAATGCATATTAATACATTACTTTTGGAAAGATGTTTGGAGAACACTTAGAGATCTAAAAATAGATCTACCATTCAATCCTATATTTCCTCCACTAGGTATGTACCCAGAAGACTAAAAATCACATTATAACAAAGATATTTGTACCATAATGTTTATTGCAGCCCAATTCGTAATTGCTAAGTCATGGAAAAAGCCCAAGTGCCCATCAATCCACGAATGGATTAATAAATTGTGGTATATGTACACCATGGAATATTATGCAGCCTTAAAGAAAAATGGGGACTTTACCTCTTTCACGTTTACATGGATGGAGCTGGAACATATTCTTCTTCATAAAGTATCTCAAGAATGGAAGAAAAAGTATCCAATGTACTCGGCCCTACTATGAAACTAATTTTTGGCTTTCGCATGAAAGCTATAAGCCAGTTATAACCTAAGAATAGGGGGGAGGGGGAGAGGGAGGGGAGGGAGTGGGGAAAGATGGGCGGAGGGAGGGTGATTGGTGGGATTGCACCTGCAGTGCAAGTTATAAGGGTACATGTGAAACTTAGTAAATGTAGAATATAAATGTCTGAACACAATAACTAAGAAAATGCCAGGATGGCTATGTTAACCAGTGTGATGAAAATGTGTCAAACAGTCTATATAACCTGTGTATGGTGCCCCATGATCGCATAAGGTACACAGCTATGATTTAATAAAAAAAAAAAGCTAGTATCCAATGTACTCAATACTAATATGAAGCCAGTAGATGATCCAATACACACCCATATAAGAGAACTCAATTCAGTTGAAGTTGTGGGGAAAGGGAATGAGGGAAGGAGAGAGGAGAAGGGACAGGGATTTGTGTGCTCCCAGTTAGTGGGCACAATATAAGGGTCTATGGCACACCTCTTGGGTACAGGACACAAAACTACCTAACGAATGCAAACATTGTAACCTAGTTGTTTGTAACCTCACATTAACCTGAAAGTTTAAAAAAAAAAAAAAAAGAGGGAGAGAGGAACAAGGGCCATCAGGGCATTGGAAGAATGTTATTAATCCTTGTTTGTCTTAGTCAGTTCAGGCTGCTATAACAGAATATCATAAACTGGGTGACCTAAATAACAGAAATTCATTTCTCACAGTTCTGGAGACTAGAAGGTCCAAGATCAAGGCAATGTCAGATCCAGTGTCTGGTGCAGGCACACTTTCTGGTTTGTAGATGGTGGTCTTCTCACATGGCAGAGAGAACAGCAATCTCTGATCTCTTCATCCCTTCATATGGGCACTAATCCTATCCATAAGTGCTCTACCATCATGACCTAATTACCGGTCAAAGGTCCTACACCTCCAAATACTACCGCATGGGGAATTTGGACTTCAACAAATGAACTGGGGGAGCAGTGACATAAACATTCAATCCATAGCATTACTGAAATAAGAAATCCTAAAATTTAAGCTGGATATGGAAAGAAGTTAAGAAAAGAGAAAATTGGGTGGCACCTGTGGCTCAAGGGGTAGGGCGCCGGTCCCATATGCCGGAGGTGGCGGGTTCAAACCCAGCCCCGGCCAAAAACCAAAAAAAAAAAAAAAAGAAAAGAGAAAATTAATAGATTAGAGAAGGTATGTACATACGGAAGGAAACAGAGGCCTCTGTGCCATCAGAAACCTCCTAGAGATGGACCAGTCAAATGAAGAATCAGGAAGGGAGAAAGATTGAAGTCAGAGCATGGGCTACTTGAATAGCTGACTTTTAAGTTTGTGTTCTTATAAGTTTTTAATGGGCTGAATTGTGCCCTTCCAATTCATATGTTTAAGTCCTAACCCCCCGCACTTCAGAATGTGACTGCATTTGGTGACAGGGCCTTACAAGAGATAATTATTTTAAAATATTGTTGTTAGGACATGCCCCACATGTATGTGTTAGTACAGTAGGCCTAGTTGCTTATATTGGCCACCTTTGTATGTTGACCTGTTTGTTACAGTCCCTTGAGTGGTCAAGTTGCAGCGTGTCTATTGTGTAGCCACCCCTGCTAAAGTTTGGTTACTATTTGCATGGAATGTCTTTTTCTCATATCCATACTTTTAACCAAGTTGGGTCTTTTTTTTTTTTAATTTATTCAGCCTCTCTGTGTTTTTAGATTGGGCAGTTCGATCAATTTACATTTAAAGTATTTATTGATAGGTGAGGATTTATTATTGCCATTTTGTTTATTATTTCCTTATAAGTTTTTGTTTGTTTTTTCATCTCTAGCTTTATGTTTTGCCATTTTAAGCAGTGAAGATTAAGTTCAAAAGCATAATGCATGAAACAGTGAAGAACAAAGAGGACACTGAGGAAGTAGATTTAAGAGACATTTAAGATGCATAATTGATGGGACCTCATGAACCACTGAAGGAGAAGGTGGTTATAGGTATAAAAAAGACTAATAATTCTCAAGGTTATGGTTTTGGTGACAAGGAGCATGCAGGAGAAAGAACATGTCTTAGAGAAACTGTAATGTAATTCATTTAGACAGCTCAAAGTTATCCCCAGAAAATAAAAAAATGACCAAGTTCCGTCAATTCTATACTCTAAATATCTCATCTGCACAGTCTTTCACCCTCTGGTCTTATCTTATCTGGAAGGCAATTTCCCAGTAGAATCCACCTGGCTGTGGTCTAGCTCCCTTGTATATACTCTACACTGCTACCAAAGTGATCGTGGTAGCGACCATCGCAGGAAGAATGGTTCTGTATGCCTAGCGGATACAACCTTATTGGAAACACCCCAGAGCTTAATGCTTTCGGACAGGAATGAGATCTGTAATTGAGCAGGTAAGGGCTAAGACTTATTGTTATTTGGATAATTGTGGTCTGCGGCATATCAGTTACACAGATTAATTTACTTTTACTTCAGTAATAATTATTGAAAAATATTAGAAACAAGTGCTTGCAGGCAGCAATGCCTGAAATGACTTTCAAATTATGCTGGATGTTTGTCCCCTCAAAAATCTCATGCTGAAATTTTATCCCCAGAATTGGAGGTGGGGCCTAATAACAGGTGCCTGAGTCATGGAGGAGGATCCCTCATGAATAGATCGATGCCCTCCAGAGAGGAATGGCAGTGGGGTAGGGTAAGTTCTTACTCTTAGTTTCTGCAAGAGCCAGTTGTCAAAAAGAGCCTGGCACCCCTCCCTTCTCTGTCTTGCCCCATCTCACTATGTGATCTCTGTAAATGCTGGCTCTCCATCACCTCCTAGCATAAATGGAAGCAGCCCTAAGCCCTCAGCAGATGCAGATGCTGTTGCCATGTTTCTTCTACAGCCTGCAGAACTATGAGCCAAACGAACACCTTTTATTTATAAGTTTCTCAGCCTCAGGTATTTACAGGCTGTCCTTTACAGCAACACAAACAAATTAAGATATCTACTTTTAATTTTTAAACTTATTTTTAAATAATTATAGATTGACAGGAAGTTGAAAAGATAGGCTAAAGAGTATGTGCCCTTCCCCCAGTCTCTACCATTGCTTACAACCTATGCAACTACACTAAAACCAGGAAATCAACATGAATAGAGAATGTGTGTATAGTTCTGAGTCATTTTTTCACGTATGTAGATTCATGTAACCATCATGACAATGAAGATTAAAAAACTATCTCATTGCTGCAAAGATCTTCAAGCTACCTCTTTGTAATCACAACTACTCCCCTGCTACCCACCATTCCTAACCCTTAACAAGTGTTGGTTTGTTTTTTTGATTTTGTGTCTAAGGAAATGACTGAAGGATGCACATATATTGTACCTTGTAATAAAAGCATTCTTGGGCGGCACCTGTGGCTCAGTGAGTAGGGTGCCGGCTCCAAATACCGAGGGTGGTGAGTTCAAACCCGGCCCTGGCTGAACTGCAACCAAAAAATAGCTGGGCGTTGTGGCGGGCGCCTGTAGTCCCGGCTACTTGGGAGGCTGAGGCAAGGGAATCACTTAAGCCCAGGAGTTGGAGGTTGCTGTGAGCTGTGTGAGGCCATGGCACTCTACCGAGGGCCATAAAGTGAGACTCTGTCTCTACAAAAAATAAAAAATAAATAAAAGCATTCTTATTTCCTCACAGAGCTTCTTTTGCAGCTATCATTCCCTTCACCTACCCACTTGCGCTCACCTCCTGTCTACCTGCCTACAACCTGCCAATTCTTCAAAATTAAGGTGTGATAATACAAAATAATAACCAATTTTAACTTCTTCCTTTCTTGATAGTTTCTAAATTCTGCTCTAAATTCTGTACAACTGATATTTTAGTTACCAATTACCTTGTGAAACTCTTTATTGTTCAGATAATGAGTTATTTAACTTTTGTAATGTATGTATTTTTTTCTCCTTGAGGAAGAGACTATTTTACACTGTTTATTGAATCTACCACAGTGGCTATGAAGACAATGAGCATTTGTTGATTAATATTTCTTTATTTTATTATTATTATTATTATTTTTAGAGACAGAGTCTCACTTTGTCACTCTCGGTAGAGTGCTGTGGCATCACAGCTCACAGCAACCTCCAGCTCTTGGTCTTAGGCGATTCTCTTGCCTCAGCCTCCCTAGTAGCTGGGACTACAGGCACCCTCCACAACACTTGGCTATTTTTTTGTTGCAGTTTGGCCAGGGCCGGGTTTGAACCTGCCACCCTAGATATATTGGGCCGGCGCCCTGCTCACTGAGCCAGAGGCGCCACCCATGTTGATTAATTTTTAAAAGAATTTTTTTCTAGATAATACTAATATATTTGTACCCTTTCTTTAGAAGAACTTAAAGCAGAATACAAATATTACCTCAGTAATCCTGATGGCTCTTGTAGGCATTAATCAGAATTATGACCCTAGCACCTAATATACCACATGGTTTAAACAGTCAATCAATATTTGTATGACTGAATTATCCTGTGCTTACAGTTAGTAAAATTGTATATACTCAATGAGATTAGTAATTAATACTGAGTTACTAATTATTAGGAAAAAAATCAATGGAAAATCAGAAGAAAAAATATAGGTACAGGTGCATTGGGTGCAGAAGAGAAGTAGAGATTCAGACCTTGGTATTAAGGTTCTGATTCTCAGAGAGACTGATCCAGGTCAAAGAATTTTGACATGCTGTATTTCTGGCCAAAAGTCACCACTGTTGAAGCAAAGTCTGATTTTAATATATAAACCAGCATTTTGAGAGGGCATCATGGTCACCTAATTAAAGCATGGAAGAGAAAGGAGGCGGTGAGGAGAGTGTGGAGCTCCTAAGTTGTGCTTGACCGACCAAGCTGAGTAACAGTCAGCTGGGCTTGCTGGTGCTGCACTAAAGGACCCAAGAGTGGGGTTAATAATTCCACCTACTAGTCTCTATCTATAATACAAGATCAATTCTCTATAATACAAGATCACTTCCCTACATACTGATTGGGATTTAAGCATGAAGATAATAATGACTTACATGAGCGATTGTAGACCACAGTAACTGACAAACAGGTCCAGGAGTATTAATATAACCAATTGGCTTATAATCCTTTTCTATGTTGAAGAAGAAGACAGTGTTATCTTTACTCTAGGAAAAAAAGAGACACACCCATAAAAGGTATATTATTATGAAATCTTTTCCATAGATCACAAAAAAGCATTTAATAGTATACAGTATATGTACCATATACTTATATCTGCAATGGTCAAATACTCCAGGTTATTTTGGGAGAATTTTTATTTCAAATATCTGCTTCGGGGCAGCACCTGTGGCTCAAAGGAGTAGGGTTCTGGCCCCATATGCCAGAGGTGGTGGGTTCAAACCCAGCCCCGGCCAAAAACTGCAAAAAAAAAAAAAAAAAAAAGCCACGTGTTCAAGTACAAAGTTCTGAAAATATGATCAACATACTTGAATATAACATTAATTTACCTATTAATGCATGAAGAATTTACACAATTTTTGTCTTCATGTGTGACAATCTGCATGAAAATATACCCATGCTCAATAAAATGCTAATTGTAAATAATATATCTAGCATGATCCCCAGTGGAAATTTTCTAGTCATTCAAAATAAGCATTAGACTCAATTTGTAAGAATATTTTTAAATGTCACACACAGACTACACTGAAAGAATATGAATGCAAAAAAGCAAAATATAAATATATTTCTAGAAAAGGCATTTTAGTTAATAAGGCACAATCAAGTAGGCAGATTTATAAGACAAAGTTAATTAGGAAATTTCAATTGGAAAAGAAAGGAACCCTCTGCTTACCCCTGTGGCTAGAATTTCCCCATCACGTTCATAAGCTAAAGCAGTGACAGCAGCAGTATGGGGTTTGAAAACATATTTCAGTTGAAGATCTGCACCCAAAATTTTCTTACGTCCTGCAAAAACCGTGAGCCCTTTTGGATCATAAATTTCAAGAATTCTAACAACTCCATCTTCAAATCCTACACAGATTTGTGCTCCAGTGTAGCTTACCTTGGAAAAAATTAAATGCCATAGATCTGAATTAATTGATTAGAAAGTTTTATTATATAAGATAACCATATTTTATTTAGACTTAGGGTAATCTAACATTGGATACCTATTAGCTATTCTTCATACCACTTTTTTATAATCTTTATCTATTCCAGGAAAGAAATCACTAATGACCACAAAAAGGGTAAACAATGGTAATGCAAACACTCAATGAGCAAACACTAGTGGAGTGTCTGTCTCCTCCCTGTCACTACCAACTTAGTAGTGAACACAAACAGACTCAGTGCCTGGTTTCACAGAGTTTATGGTTCAGTGGAGGGGACAGACCTTAACACACAAATGAGTGTGAAATCATGAACTGAAATAAATACTAATGAACTAAATAAATACTTGTCTCTGAGAGCAAATAACAAAGAAAGCTAATTGAGACTAAGGGCTTCCCTAAAGAAGAGATGGGGATGCTGATACTAGAAGGATGCACAGGAATTAACTATGTACAAGAAGGTAGGACAAGCACTCCTGGGAGAAGCTATAGCTTGTGCAAAGGTCCTGTGGCAGGAAAGAACATACCTCAAAACAAAGTTATATTCTGACTAGAGCAGACTAGAGTGATTGAGCAATGCTTCCAGATTGCAAAATGGCTTACAGGGCACATTAAGAATAGTCTGCATCTCAAGAGAAGTGGGAAAACATTAAAGCATTTTTAGTTGGGACTTGCAGGGGTTGACATTAATACGGTCAGAATCTATTTCAAAACTGTCATCCTACCCGCAGGATAGAAAACAGATCTGAGATGGTCTAGATGGGCTATAGGGAGACCATTTGGAAGACCTTTTAAGAGATGGGGGCTACACTTTAGGAGAACCATTGTGGTCACTTGGTCTGAAGTAATGCAGTGGAGATTGAGTGATATGGACATATTTTAGGGACAGATATAATGGCTATCTTTGATGAGGACTGGAGATTGGAGAAGGAGGCAAAGGAAGGTGTCAAGAATAACTGATAATGTCATTTACTGAAACAGAAAATGACTGATAATGTCATTTACTGAAACACCTGGAAGAGAGCCGTGTGTGTGTGTGTGTGTGTGTGTGTGTGTGTGTGTGTGTAAGTTGTTGTTGATAATGCTGAATTAGAGAGTTGGACATGTTGAGTTTGAGGTCCCCTTGAGATTGCAAAATGGAGATGACATATAGTCTGCAGCTTAGAGGAGAAGTCTGAGCTGGAGATACAAATCTAACAATGCTTCAGTGTACTAACTACTATCTTGGAAGGCATTCAGGAGAAGGGTATGAGGCATCCTCTAGAGCAGAGTGGCCATCCCCAAGACCAGGCAGTTATGAGAATCTTGGGGATAAGAAAACTATACTCCATTCAACTCCAGGTGAAAGTTGTTTATTCAACAAATATTTACTATGTGTCTAAATGTACCTATAGAGGCACAGGAAATGCAGAGAAGAATAAGTTATCTTTGTCATCACGAAGAATATACAGTCTAGTGAGAAAGACAGTCAACAAAGTGAATAATCTTAATACACCCTTATAAGTGCTATAAGAAATGCATACCCAGCCCTAAGGTGAAACATCACAAAGGAGGATCTAACTCTACTTGAAGGTGGGTTCTTAGAGAGCTATGCAGAGATGATGTTTGACCTGAGCTGAGTCAGAAAGATAATACAGAGTATTCCAGAAAGGCAAGGAAGTACAGAAAAGGGACATTCCAACTTCAGCATAATATCCATATGATCATTACTGCAAGATAGGCTAAAAAAAGGAAACATTCTGTAGACATCACAAAACTATCTGAATAAATGATTTGATTACATAGGCTTTATTTTAAAGTCTTCAGTTAAGAGTGCAAATAGATGAGGATAAAGAGTGATGCAGGTCTGCCAGTCCAAATGCTCCATCATTCCTACTTATTCTACCCTCAGTATGGGGCTGGTTTGTTTTCTGGCCAAAGTTCTCCTTCTCATCTTGATCCCATTATGAAATTCCCCTTCATTCCAATTACATCTGCATCTGGTTTTGGCCTGGAATATTTTTTCTTTGATTTCAACTCCATACAGTGAAGATTTACACAGTCCTCAAAAGACTCCCATGACATTTTAAATACCTGGCTGCAAACACTTTGACATGCCTCCCATGGCAAGCTGGGGTTTAAGCTCTCTTCTCCTGAATCGGGGTGGAGCTTGTGACTGTAAGACTGCTCCACCCAAATGAGTATGGCAGAGGTGATATTTTGATTCCTGAGGGTAGGCCATGAAAGGCCATCAGCATCTGCCTTGATTATTGGAACACTAGATCTTGGAAACTTGAGTCACCAGTTAAGAAGTGTATAAGTCCTAAGGCTGTCATGCAACATGCCATGTTGAACCCCAATTCACATGTAAAGGCTATTAGGTAAACACTACTGTTGACAGTCCCAGCTTAACCCAGTCTTCAACTTATACAACCCAAGTGCTAGCTTTGTGAAGCCTATGGCTATTCTAGGCCCCACCCATTCAAGCCAGCTGAGACCTCAGATACTCTAAGCAGAGACAATCCATCCCTACTGTCACCTGAATTCCAAATCTAAACAGAACGTGAACAAAAATAAATGATTGCTGTTTTATGCCACTGTATCTTAGGATAGTTTAATACACAGCAACAGACAACTAGAACAACTTCCTATCCCAGTCTAATTTTTTCTATAGCAATTATCCTTACCTAACTTACCACATTTTGTTTCTTTGCTGTCTCTGCCTCCCTCCCGCTAAAGTACAAGGTCCATTAGACAAGTATTTTGTTTGTTTTTTCTTTTTTTTTTTTTGTAGAGACAGAGTCTCACTGTACTGCCCTTGGTAGAGCGCCGTGGCGTCACACGGCTCACAGCAACCTCTAACTCTTGGGCTTACGTGATTCTCTTGCCTCAGCCTCCCGAGCAGCTGGGACTACAGGCGCCCACCACAACGCCCGGCTATTTTTTTTGTTGTTGTTGCAGTTTGGTCGGGGCTGGGTTTGAACCCGCCACCTCAGCATATGGGGCTGGTGCCCTACTCACTGAGCCACAGGTGCCGCCCCAGTATTTTCTTTTTTTTTTTATTCACTTCTATATTCCCAGAATCTAGAACAAGAACTGGCACATTGTAGGCACTCTGGAAATATTAATAGGATGAATGAAATTAGAGTCGGATGGAGGATAGATTCATAAACTTCCGTTGGGTCATTACTTTACAACATGGAATTACTCCTAATCTCCAGGTGGCATAAATAGAATTTTCATTAATTTAACAGGACCAAACCCATAACAATAGTCATGATATGATTTCCGTCATATTCTCAGTGAAATAAACTAACTTAGAATTTTTATTTTTTCTCCAAGTTAGTATCTATAATGTCCAAGAAATAGTATTGATATACCATATTTGCCAACAATTTCTTGTAGATGTTCATTATAACAATAAACTTACCAACTGGGGTGCCCAGGTAAGGGCAGTACCTCCTTGTTTGAATTTCATTTGAGCCAAAGGAGTTTTGCCAGCAAAATCATAAATTCGAACTGAGCCTACAGAAAGACAGTTTTTAAAGAACTAAATTATATATTGAGAATTATAATAAGAAATTTCATAAAAACTAAAGCAGTTGAAAATCCAATAGCCTTTCTTTACTCAAAAATTTCCATACACAACCTTAAACTGATAATTTGCAAACATGACTAATGAAGATAATTGATGATTACATGACAGATCAATTTCACATTGCATAGCCCATTTAGATTTGTCATAAATCAAGAAGGAAGAAAGGAGATAGAATAGGAACAAACGTGGATAATATCAAAATGAATAGCATTTTCATGAACAATTTACAGATTGTGTCCTTTTTTAAATCTCTCACAATAACCCTGGCTGCTACATTATTTTTGCCCCCTCCACTCTGTAACAATTCACCTAACTTGCATTCAAGGAGGCTTCTTTTTTGGAAAAATCCTCAAATGCTTTTAAATACATATAAAAATAAAACTGAAAGCAAAACAAGGCAAAATATATTTTCATTGAGTTCCTACTTACAGTCCAAGGCAGTCGTGGCCATGAGATAAGTTACAGGAGAAACAGCTAAAGCTTCAATAGCTCCAGAATGGAAGGAAAAGAGGCATTCTGGATCCTGGGTCTAAGGACAGACAGACAGCTTAATAGATTTCAAAGACAGGGCACCATAGAATTAAGGTCAACTTTTTAAAAACACAAGTAAAATCCTATAACACGTGCAATTTCATTTGAATAAAAATAAGAAAAAGCATAAAAGTTTAGAAAGATTGTGGACTTTGGAATTATGAGAACCATATAGAGTCATGGCTTTGAACACAATGGCTATGTGATCCTGTACAAGTCATCTCAAATGCCAGTTTCCATTTCTTCATCTGTAAAATAAGATGATGATAGCTGCCTCCCTACCAAACAGGTGGCATGAAGATCACATGAGACAATATGAAGGAAAATTCCATATATTTATAAAAACTGTAAAGCACTATATAATACTAGGCATTGTCTTTGCTTATCTTGTAAGTGTTGCTATGAGATACATTTGTTAATGTAAAATCATAGCAAGTGAGAAAATTCTCAAGATTAGCATATATTGAGCAAGTTTTTGATGAGAAACAGGGATAAACCACAAAGAAAGAGAAAATATGCTTTAAAAAAGAATGACAAAGGTGTTTACTATAAAAGTAAAGAAAAAAATAAATAAAAGTAAAGAGAAATAATAGGCAACTTACAATATTTGAAAAACTAAGGTCAAGCTTCCATATGGCTCCACTGGCATCCTAAAAAATGAAAACCTAATAGTATTTTGTTTTATCATTTTGAACTTTCATCAAATTAAAAAGTATTCTTTATGATAAATATGATTTATTAAAGAATAGCAATACTATCAAAAGCTTACATCCATTTTAAAGTGTGATTAAAATTTGATAAAATCAACTTCTATACATTTTAGAATACAGCTATGTAATAAGCAAAGCAATCTTATAATCTTGTAGTCAAATAGATTTTCAAGCCCATGCAATCAATTATACTATTATCCTAACTTTATGTCCTGGCAATTTTAAAGAACTAAGAGGAAAGAATGTAACATACCTGAGCCAGCCAAAAGTTACTTCCAATTTCATTCATTTTTATCATTGAGGAAAGTTTGACATTCTTTCCTACTTGAAGTTCATTCATAGGTTCAATCTCTAACAATCCAGTGTCATTTATAACATCAGCAGTGTCTATTGTCTCAAAATCCCATATCTTGAAAAATAAATAAGAAAATGCTTTAATCAATCAGAAGTTTCTAAATATTTATTTTCTAAGCCAGAAAGCCTCTGATTTTTCTAAAAAATCCTTTCTTCTTATTTCATTCAAATTAATGATGAGTAGGTATAATTAGAACAGAGAAAAATCCCAATCCCTGGAAATTTTTACTCTGAACTCGGACATAATAAATTATTATAGTTTTCTTTGTATCTATAGAGATTTGTGAGAAAGTACAGCCTTGTATAAGAATTTAAAGTTGCTCAAAATAATCTTTATTTCAAGTTTTTTATTAGGTTTTTCCTCAGATAAGGTAGCCATATGGAGTAAACAGTTCAGTTGTTTAGCAAGACCGTATAAGAAGCTTTGTTTTCTATATACCAGTAGGATGATGGAAAGGGGAAATACACATTTTTGATTAATGATTCAAGCACTTCCTTTACTATAAGCAGAAAAAACAGATGTAGATAATGTCTCCATTATAAAACATTTCTCTTAATATCAATTTTCACTTTACTAACTCAGATAAAGATTATTGTTCCATGGGAGAGGAGTCCAGAACACTACAGAAAGAAAGAGGGAGACTCAAAAGGACTTCTGTGAGGTGCCAAAGACACCCTGGACAGTGCTGTTGACATTCCCTGCCATATTATCCTGGAGAGACTGAATGATTCAGACTTTAGAACTCCCAGAAGATTGTTGTTGTCCTAAGGGTTAGCCTGGTAGGGGGTAGAGGACCAGATCCTAGAATCAAACTAACCCCTGGAAGTTGGGTAGATCTTTCTTTCCTAAAAGGTGAGAGATACAAACTTACATGAGGACTAAAGAGATGAGGGTGCATTTTGCAAAGGGAGGCAAGCTTAGAAATTAGTGTGTCCATGAAGGAAGCCTGTGTGAAATATTTAACTTCTTTTCTCTTGAAGTTTTCTTCCACTTGGTATTGGGATATTTTGGGGTGATAGATCTCTTGGCGGGATAGTGAATATATTAAATAACTAAATAAATGACATAAAAGGTCTCAGAGCAATGCATGAGATCTAACTAAGATTATATTTCAAGTTATGAGTGCAAAAACCTATCCTTGGGTTCAAAAAACCAATGGTAAGCAGACCTTCTGTGGGAGATACAGCTTGAACAATATATTAGATATAGTAAGCTCAACAGATGTCAATAGAATTACCAGACTATTGAAAAATACTCTTACTTTTGATAATACTTCTTAAAGAATGTCAAGAGAACACTACTTTCCTATGAAAGGCTCCAGTAGAAATATTCAAAGGGACTACAGGGCAAACCACAGGACGGTCTGTGACAGTGGGATCCACATTCACACAAGGTGCCAGGGAGGGTGGGTAGAAGTGGGACAGAACAGCAACCACGGGGACTTAGACACCAGAACCAGTGTTCTTGCTTACCCAAGGCAGGAGAACGTCCACAAGGGAAACCAGCCAAGTTCCCCAACGTAAGAGGCAAGGACAGGGCAGCACCCAACTCACCTCTGAGGCAAACCCCATCAACTCACCTCTGAGTGTGTTTCTAATTAGTAACCTCAGGAAAAAATAACTAACAAAGATTCAGCACTTTTGTTCCTAGAAAATGACCCATTCGTACCAAGCATTTTGGAAAGATGTGTGAGTCTATTGTTCATCCTGTGCTAACATGGGTTTTCATTTTCTGAAGCTATTATTTCAACAACAGAATCAAAATAACAAGAGGGTCCCTCAGAAAGTTTCAGTATTAAGATGCAATAAATTAATTTTGACAGGAATGCAAGTATTTACAATAAAAGAAACATTATTTAAAGTGAGTTGGTCTCAGGAGTAAATAATCCCTGATCTCCTTCATAAAATGACTTCAATGAAAAATAAAAACCAGATAAAACTTGTTGGGTAATCTGCAAGTCTTAGATGTAGGTGCTACTGTCCAAACATCAAGAAAACCTACCCTAACACATCCATCTGATCCAACAGTAATAACTTCACCCTCATCCAGCATTATCTGGTTGATGGCACCGTGGTGACAAGACTTTCTCCCATTGCGACAGAGTTCCACTTTGATGAGACCAGCTTCCCAGAGCAGCATGTTGCCCCATGTCGATCCTGAGAGCACCTGGCAGGTGTACAGAAAGAAAGTCATGCACATTAAGACAGAAATATGTCTATGTTCATGCCTCAAGTAGTAGACAAAAATTATTTTTTAAGATTGCTTTTGTTGATCATGAAAATTAAAATATAGAATAAGCAAAAATATAAGAAATATAGAAAAGAAATGCTACTACCCTAGGCCCAACCGCCAATCACATTTTGATGTATTTTTTCTAGCATTATGCACAATTTTACATTATTGTGATTGGGGTGTGTGATACTGGTAATTTTTCATGTACGTACACAATAGATTTCTTTGCATATCTCCTAAGGTCATAATTAAGAGGAGTAATCAATGGGTCAAAATTTAAGAGACATGCTTAAAGTTCTTGAAGAGATTCTACTTTTTAAGTGTGATACTATCCAAATTCAGAAGATAACTGATAAATTTTGAGGCCATTACTCAATTGACCAGGTTTAGCATAAAAATATCTGATTTCAAATGAGGATAATCATCTGGGACCACCTCAAATCAACCTATATAATCCAGAATTTCCCAGAGTACACACCACCAAAATTAGTTCCTAGGATGTTTAACAAGTGTCACATAATAAGTAATACAGATTGAGCATTAACTCTATGCCAAGTACTACTTGAGTACTTTACATACATATACAGTAGAACCTTTGTAAGTTGACCACCCAAGGGACCGCAACAAACTGGTCAACATGCAGAGGTGGTCAACATAAGGAACTAGGCCTTGTGTACTGATACATATATGTGGTGCATGTCTGTTCTATGAAAATCTGAAAAACCTAAGGAGGTGGCCAATGCATGGAGGTGGTCAACTACTGAGGTTCTACTGTATTAAGTAATTTAATCCTAAAAGCCATATCAACTAGACACATTTATGAATACCATGTACAGGGGTGCATGTTGAGCACTCTGTTTTCCTAGAAGAAATAGCTTTTTCTCATTCCCGCAAAGAAACAACATGGACCAATGGTAGTCATGACTGTTATTATCCCCATATTACAGAAGAGAGAACTGAGGCACAAAACAGTTAAATGACTTGCCCCAAATTGCTCAGAGCAGTCAGGATTCTAATCTGGACACCCTGGTTCAAAAATTCCTATCTCAACTATGCTACCTCAAAAGGTATCATAGATGCTAGAATAAACAAATGCAAACAAGTTTTGTTTCCCTTAGGAACTTTTTTTTTTTCCCCCTTTAATGTTTTGGAAGTCATTCACATTTTTTTTTTTTTTTTTTGCAGTTTTTGGCCGGGGCCAGGTTTGAACTTGCCACCTCCAGTATATGGGGCCGGCGCCCTACACCTTTGAGCCACAGGCACCGCCCTCCCCTGGGAACTTTATTGTTGTTGTTGTTGTTGTTGTTGTTGCAGTTTGGCTGGGGCTGGGTTTGAACCCACCACCCTCGGTATATGGGGCTAGCACCCTACTCACTCAGCCACAGGTGCCGCCCCACCAGGAACTTTCAATACAAAAATATTTGCTGAGAATCACCAAGAGGAATTCTTAGATACAAAGGAATTTGACTAGGAAAGTCTTACTTTCATGCAGACTAATGTTCCATAAAATGCAATTTGGGATGCTCTGCTCTAATTTTCACCTGCCTGCTCTAGGGTTCTGCATTCACACTTCCCTCTCTTCTAGAGTAATTGATAATTTTATTCCATCTTCCTACATTGTGGGTCTATCTATTTTTATCTATCCTATCTATTTTACCTAGGATTACCTGTTATTAAATCTCAACCT
Organism: Nycticebus coucang; assembly: GCF_027406575.1. NCBI lineage: Eukaryota > Metazoa > Chordata > Mammalia > Primates > Lorisidae > Nycticebus > Nycticebus coucang. The sequence goes on from NC_069795.1 coordinate 62,519,436, forward strand.
ACTTGTGGTAGAGTCTTTATTTAGATTTTTCTTCTGCCCAATGACTAAAGCCACCAATAGGGACCAAAACCTATATGGTGTTTCTTTCTGAAATGTCACTCATATCTAGCTTTCCTTTATGTTTGTCCTGAGACATCTAGGCTGTCGTCACCTCTTTTTAGATGATAGCAACAGCTTCCTTTCTAACTCATCTTCTTGATTTCAGATTCCCCACCTCTAATCCGCCTGGCATTTCATGGCCAAATTTATCTATTACTTCTTTCTTTTGCAATTCTATTCTTCCAATATACAATAGTTCTTCCTGGCTGTTACAATCCTTGTATACTAGGACTCTGATGTATTTCTTAACCTAAATTGTCTACTCTTTGCCACCATAAATGTTTTATTCCAATCTTCCCTCTGAAAATCTAAAATGTATTCCTGATTCTAAACATCTCCTTTTGTGGCTCTATGATTTAAAATGGCTTCTTTCTCCCACACATCTACGTAAACTCTACTGAACCTTTAAAAGATATATCTCAGGCGGCACCTGTGGCTCAGTGAGTAGGGCGCCGGCGCCATATGCCGAGGGTGGTGGGTTCAAACCCAGCCCCGGCCAAACTGCAACAAAAAAATAGCCAGGCGTTGTGGCGGGCGCCTGTAGTCCCAGCTACTCGGGAGGTTGAGGCAGGAGAATCGCCTAAGCCCTGGAGTTGGAGGTTGCGTGAGCTGTGTGATGCCACGGCACTCTACCGAGGGCAATAAAGTGAAACTCTGTCTCTACAAAAAAAAATAAAATAAAAGATATATCTCATATTATATTTTTAACAAGCATTGTATTGATATTTATCTTAGCTTAATTCTTATAATATTCATAATTTGAAGCAGGAGTGATTTAAGATCATCTTATAGCTTTGGATTTATAGTTTAGCCAGCATCCAAGGCTTTTGATTTCCTATGATATACCACACATTTGAGTTGAGAATATTTCATCAGGGAGATGATTAAACCATTTGGTTTCTTAAAGTTAGTGTAACATTCGTATGGAGGCTTTTACTTATAACTGAAATAGTCACAAATAATGCTGTACAACTCATCCCAATATAAAAACCAACTAACATATTAATAATATACTTTTTATATGTGTATAGTATTTAGTAAAAAGAAAACGAAAAATAGTATATACATACAGACTATGAAAATTTCAAGGAAATATTTTAATTACAACTAGTAATCTGAAGAAGTAAAATTAAATGTTCAGGTTTGGCACCTGTATTTCAGCGGTTAGGGTACCAGCCACATACACCAGAACTGGTGGGTTTGAATCCAACCCGGGGCCTGCAAAACAACAAAGACAACTACAACTAAAAAATAGCCAGGCGTTGTAACCTGTAGTCCCAGCTACTTGAGACGCTGAGGCAAGAGAATTGCTTAAGCCCAAGAGTTGGAGGTTGCTGTGAGCTGTGATGCCACGGCATTCTACCTAGGGTGACATAGTAAGACTCTGTCTCAAAACAAACAAACAAAAATTGAATGTTCATTACATTTATAATTATGTTATTATTGATATTGACAGAGGTTTTTAGAATGTAATGTTTTCATATACATATTTAAAAGCACAATTATTATCACAGAATAGTGGCTGTACTCACCTTCCCATCTGGAAGCTCCATGTAGCCTTCTATATCAGTAGTGGTTGTTTTGCCAAATCGTCCTAGCGCCCCTTGCAGCTTGAGACCAGTGAATGTAAAAGCCATTTCCCAGAACCTGCAAATGAATAAGAAAGAGAACAAATGGACTTCAATGAAATCTTGTTTGTTTTTATTTTAATATGATCCAAACATTAACGTATTTCATAGTCACATGCATTATTTCTTTCATTTGTTCATCCGATTAACAGATATTAAGTATCTGCTACCTGTGGCATAAAGACTGAGGCAATATTATTTCAGCAATGAGAAAAATAGGCAAAAATATAAAATTCTCTGCATCAAGGAGCCTATATTTAAGAACTTTGCTGTCTGATACAGTAGCCGCCAGCTATCTGAGACTATTTAAATTTATATTTTAATTAATTAATATTTAAAATTCAGTATTTCAGTCAGGCTAGCCAACTTCAAGTGCTCAATAATTGCATGTGGCTAGTGGCTTACTGTATTGGGCAGCATAGGACAATCCCAACCTGGCAGAAAGTTCTATTAGATAGGATTGTTTTAGAGGATATAAAAGGTTCCACCCCAAATTCTAATTTACTAGATGTATGACTTGGAGTCATTTTCTTGGTCAGACTTGCCTTCATTTTCTCACGTATAAAATGAGGATATTAGCAATACCTACTTCATAAAATTTAAAAACTCTTTTAAAAAGTACTTAGCACATTAAAGCAATCAATAAATGTTAGTTACTACTAACACTTTCTTATTAATAGTCTAAACAAATGAACAATCATAGTGATGGAGAATAGTGGCTGTACTATTTGACCTATTCAACTAGATAGAAAAGAGATAATAGAAGATATGAACAAACCAATGCTACGAAGCCAAAAGCCTACACAACTAACATTTTTCTCCAAAGGTATGGTAGGTCTTCTGATGATATGTTTCCATGTACTCTGGATTTATTTACAGCATTTCATAAATGAAATTATTGTTCAATGCCTGTCTTTCCCCAAAGATGTAGTGAATAGAACATATATATATTACTAAATGATAGCAAAATGTAAGGAATTGAAAATTTTTAGCTAGCAGAGCGTTACTTGAGAATTCCCTCCAAATTACAATTAGAAATCTGCTCAATTATTTTTTATTGATAATGAATGAGTAACAAAAAGACCAGATTTCAATTGATACAAGAGGAATTCAGGATAGATAAAAATGTCTTTCTTTCAAAAAGATGCTGGGGGTTGGGTGCTGTGGCTCACACAAGTAATCCCATTGCTTTGGGAGGTAGAGTTGAGAAGATTGCTTGAGGCCAGGAGTTCAAGAACAACCCTGGCAACATAGGAAGACCCCATCTCTAAAATAAACAGACAATAAATAAATAAATAAATAATAAAACAGACAAAAAAAAAAAAAACTTAAAAATTAGCCAGGCATGGAAGCAGGTGCCTGTAGTTCTAGCTTACTCAGGAAGCGGAGGCAGGAGGATCATTTGAGCCTAGAAGTTCAAGGCTGCAGTGAGCTATGATGATGCCCCTGCCCTCCAGTCTGGGTGACAGAGCAAGATTCTGTCTCAAAAAAAGAAAAAAAATAAAGGAGACTCTGGGAATCAAATTCTGGGTTGTGGTGAAAGGTTGTTAAACAAATGCATTGGACAGGGTGAAGCACAACTAGGGAAGGACAAAATTATTCCATCCTTGAAATAGACCAGATACCATACAGGGAAAAGAATATAGAACCAACAGTAGGCTCTTCCACCACGTTGAATGTTTCTTGTCAGAAATGATACTGTGATAATTCTTGTTTTGACTGAGTTGCTCCCAACAAGAAATTTAACAGAATGAAAGCTCAATATGAATTTGGAAACACCATGCCAATGTTAGTTATCAAGATACTATATAAACTCTTTTAGGAAGTAAAGCCTATGAGAAGGCAGGCTAAATTAAAAGCTTTTATCTATGCTGTCGCTGGAAATAAAAGCCCACATACCTAATGAGAAAACATGCACTGCTAATTAGTTTTTAAAATTACACATTTTTAAATTATCCTAATGTGGATTTTTTTGGCATTTTGGGTTTTTTGGTTTTGTTTGTTTGTTTTGAGACAGAGTCTCTATCACCCTGGGTAGAATGTCAAGGTGTCATCATATCTGTTTCTTGGGCTCAAGAGATCCTCCTGCCTCAGCCTCCCAAGCAGCTGGGACTACAGGTGCCTACCACAATGCCCAGCTAGTCCTGCTCTTGCTCAGGCTGGTCTTGAACTCCTGAGCTCAAGCAATCCACCTGTCTTGCCTCCCAGAGTGCTAGGATTACAGGCATGAGCCACCACACCCAGTCTAATGTTAACAACAACTGCAGAGGTGTCTCCAGCTCTTAGATCATCTTAGAAAATAGTCTAATGATATCACAATATGTACTAGTATCTCATTTGGTCCCCCAACCTACTTGATGTGGCCTGATCCTGACGTAGTAAGCTGCTCTTCATTTTCAGGATTGAAAGTAACCTTATAAACTTCCTGGGGAAAAGCTTTTGTCCTCAGTATGGGTTGCTCTTCTTTCCAATTCCAGATGGTCAGTGTGTAATCAGGGTTACTACCAACAGAGGCCAGCAAGTTACCATTGTTGTTAAAGTCCACATAAGCATACGCCTGCTCGGTCCCATCTGGAAGGATGTATGAGAGTCTAATAAATAAAGGCACATTTATTTCATTCTCAAAAACATCTTATAAAAACAAAACAGAGAGGGAGACAGCCCTTGATGATACGAGTGTAACAATGTCAAGAATTCCCTATAGGAATAATTCCAAAATTATGTATTACCCTGGGCTTTAGAATAAATTATATGGTACATGTATGAAGGGAGAGGGTGAAGAAGTCTTAAAATCACATTTTTCATGAGACAATCACTTTGAGAACATTCCTTTTTATGAAGTAGGGGAGAAATACAAAAGCAAATTAGATAGCAGAGAGAAATCAAACTATAATTAAAAATCTGCCACTGAAAAACTCCAAAAGTAGAGACTACAGAATTAATTACATGAAAAACAAAATTAACCATCACAATTATCTTACAATTTTATGTGTCAATTCAGATAGAATATAGTACTCAGTTATTCAATTAAATACTAACCTCGATGTTGCTATGAAAGTATTTTGTGGATGTGGTTAATATCTACAATCAGTTGACTTTAAGTAAAGGAGATTATCTTTGATGATGTAACTGGGTATCATCCAATCAGTTGCAAATCATTTTACCATAAGGACGTTTGCCCTAAAATGTTTATAGCAGCTTAATTTATAATCGCCAAGATGTGGAAACAACACATGACCTAAATAAACTGTGGTATACGTATACCATGGAATACTATTCAGCCATAAAGAAAGATATTTCACATCTTTTGTATTAACCTGGATGGATTTGGAAAACCTCCTCGTAAGTAAAATAAAGTATCACAAGAATGGAAAGGTGAGAATCCAGTGTACTCAATACTAATATGAAACCAGTAGATGAACAACTATAGGCCCGCATGAGAGAAAAACACAATTAAATTCAAGAAGGGATGGAGTGGGATGGGAGGAAGTTTGGTACAATGTAGGGGTGGGTATATAGCACACCTCCTGGGTGAAGGGCTCAACTGGGACTTTACCTAACAAATACAAACAATGTAACCTAATCCTATGTACCCTTATATTAGTCTGAAATTTAAAAAAAAAGAAAAGCCGTCAAAGTAAAACTGAAGTTTCCTTGAGAAAGAAGAAATTCTGCCTGAAGACTATAGCGTTAACTCCTTCTCACGAACTTCCAGACAAGGCCATGGTTACAGTCTGCTGGCTGGAGGTGCATGCTTTATCTGTGGGACTGGCTATGATCCTATAAAAAATAATAATAATAATAAAAGAATTTCCAGACTGCTAGCCTGCTCAACAAAGTTCAGATTTACCAGTTCCTACATTTGCAGAAGCCAATTCCATTTAACTAATTTATTTTGTATCTTCCACTAGAGCTGTTTCTCTGGAGAATTCTGACTGATTCGATAACATCATGTCTTCTTCAGAATGTTGCTAACCTTGAACATAGACTATCTAAAGATTTCTAAAGTCCTTTTGGACTCACCTCGAAGGATCCTGTAGGGCCTCAGAGAAGGGTATTCATAGATGATAATCTTTGGAAAACTTCCTTTTTCAGCTACTGCAAAGTGAGTTTTATGTGGATGAACCTACAAAAAATAAAATCTCACTAAAATATCAAAAGAAAGATTTCAATATAAACATTTCCATTCATTCAGTAGTTAGAATCCATTATTTCCTATTTTGTTTGTTGGGCTCTACTTCAATAGAAAACTCAAAAATGAGTATCTGATAAAAACTTGATGATGGATATGATTTAAACTAAAAACTAGAAGAACAATCATTTTAAGTTTATTTTTATTAAGACAGTCATTTCTAACTCTGCAACTTTTTAATTGCCATTAGAACAGTTAGAGTAATGGTTCTCAATCATTATTGTACATCTGAATCTTTTGCAGGGCTTATTAAAACACAGATTGCAGGCCCTACCCCCAAATTTCTAATTTAACAGGTCTGGCTAGAACTCACCTATAAAATCAGAATTTGCATTTCTAACAAGTTCCAAGGTGATGTTGATGTTACTGGTTTAGACCCTTGCTTTGAGAAGCACTAAATGAGATGAATTATTTACCTTGAATATAGTCTAAATTTTGTATATAAAAATATATGGAATATATGGAATCCATGTTTCCAGAGTAGGTAACATCCCAATTTAAAAAAAAAAAAATTCACTTTGGAGAAACTTAACATAAGTGTATGTAAACTTTTTAGAAGTGAGAAAGATATAGTATTTCCAAGCCAGACACAGAAAAATATAGTAAAATATTCTCCTAATAAACTATTTGTGTCAGAATTTCACATGGCAACTATAAAAGTTGAGTAGAATCCTATATTCATTTCTGTTATTTTTGTTCACTGGTAAGCCAAAAATAAGGAAGAATAAATAGGCAGCCAAAAAACAGCCAAAGGCTGTTATAAAAATAAGCTATTGGCTCGGCACCTATAGCTCAAGCAGCTAGGGCACCAGCCACATACACCAGAGCTGGTGTGTTCGAATCCAGACCAGGCCACCAAACAACAATGACAACTACAACCAAAAAATAGCCAGGCATTGTGGCGGGTGCCTGTAGTCCCACCTGCTTGGGAGGCTGAGGCAAGAGAATCGCTTTGGCCCAAGAGTTTAAGGTTCCTGTGAGCTGTGATACCATGGCACTCCACCCAGGGTGACAGCTTGAGACTCTGTCTCAAAAAATATACATAAATGAAATAAAAAGTAAAAATAAAAATAATTTAAAACACATTGCACTCACAAAATTCTACTTTCAGATACTATTTTGTAACTCTTGGTTATATACCTAAGAAAAAGGAGCTTGGTTCTCAGATATAGCTTATAAATGTTTGTACCCATGATAATGTAGCTGTTTTTCTTCCTTCCACTTTAGGGCCAAAGACTTCCTTCCTTCTGGTAAGCTGCCTCTTATCCTTCCATTCAAATACATCTCCATCACTTCAACTTGAGTGAAGGTTACAGAAGGGTTACAGAAGGGACACTCAGATAATGGTAACCCTGAAACACCTAGTAATGTTTAGTAAGTGTTTACTATGTGCCAGACAGTGACCTAAGTTCTAAGATCTAAGTTCTATCTGATCTAATTAATTCCATTAAATTTCACATCAACTTTGTAAGCTTAGATAACATTATTCCCAATTTTTTGATGAATAAACTGAGGCACAGAGAGTTCAAATAACCTGTCTGCTGTCATAGAGGCCATAGTGTACTATGAGTGATAGGGTTGAAGCCAGGTGTTGGAGCAATGGAGTAAATGGAACTAAGAAACAGTGGATCTCAGAGGGCAAGGGGAAACAGATTAAAACTTTAATCTGGGCTCAGCCCCTGTAGCACAGTGGTTATGGCACCAGCCACATACACCAAGGGTGGCAGGTTTGAAAGCAGCCCGGGCCAGCTAGACAACAATGACAGCTGCAACAAAAAATAGCCGGGCAGTGTGGTGGGTGCTTGTAGTCCCAGCTACTAGGGAAGCCGAGGCAAGAGAATCACTTAAGCTCAAGAGTTTGAGGTTGCTGTGAGTTGTGATGCCACAACACTCTACCAAGGGCAACACAGGGAGACTCTGTCTCAAAAACAAACAAAAAACTCTAATCTGTGCAGATCCTCATTTACAAAGAAATATTGTGTAGCATATGTGGTTATAGAAATGTGAATGGCGATTTAAGACAACCTTTTACCTTTCCAGGTCTTATCTACAGTAAGTAAAATTTCTGTCTTCTGACATTGGAGGCTGCTGTGGGGTTGTTTGGGTGTCTTATTTCTAGAGAAGACCTAGAATTGGTAAGTCATTTTCTTTACACTCAACATAGAGATTTACCCTATCTTTCTGGAAGGTAATGTATAGGCCCAAAACACATTTCTTACAGGTTTCTCATAGCCTTGCAGAAGTATTTATCATCTTCAACTGGATAATGGTTTCAAAAAAGATGAGTTCATGTGGACAGTGGAGGAGGGACGCCTGTCACGCCAGACAGCAGCAGCTCCAGCACACAGAGAGAAAAGCCCTGGTGGACAAGCTGCTCAACATCCAGGGGAATGAGGAGCAGCATTCCTAACCACACTACACCTTTGACTACTGTCTTTAAATCAAATTGTTTTATAATAAAATAGAAAAATGTACTATTAACTTGTCACGAATTGCTAAATGTGTGATAATTCAATGTTTCTTAGTCCTCTGCTGATCGTGGGCTTCAGCGCTGCCGACACCTCATGGCCGCTGACTGCCTTCTCTCCACAAACCCATGACCTTCACATTGGGCCTATACATATTTACCCATAGCCATCTCCATACTATCAGGTCCTTGTGTGTCTAGTTTTTTGTTTTTCTTTTTTTAAATAGGACTTGTCTCTCTTTAGATGAATTTTTAATTCCTTGAATTCATAGAAGTCATAAAATCTTCATTTATATCCCCCACTGTACGTTCTATATAGTTTTAGACACACAGAATTACATAATAAATTCTTGCTGAACTTATTAGTCTTATTACAAACTCTCTGAGGACAGGGACTTTTAATATGTACACATGCTATATAGAGATATATGATCAAGAAAGAAACAAACCTGATACTATCATTCCATACATCTCACCATATACTGTTTCCACAATCTCTCTCTCTCTACATCCTATCTATAGGTCTCATATTTTCCTCCCTTCTCTGTTCCCATTGACATATGCCTGCTTCAGTCCTCAGATCAAGACTCTATAAAACTTCTTACTCACCTCTACTTCTAATCTGACTGTGAAAAGACCTGCATGATTATGGTGGGTAAATCACTCCACCTCTAGAAGCCCCCGTTTCCTTATATACAAAATGGGATAATATTATACGATTGCATGGAAGCAATGTCAGTAAATGTAATGGCTGTAGTGCCTGAATTTAAAGTAGAATATAGATGGTTGTGCATCTCATGTGACTCCACAATACCATGCCTAGTGTTAGCACCTAACAACCACTATTGGTGGTCCATAGAATAATTAAAATAATGGTTTATTTTTTTCCTAAATGCATACCCCAATGACACCAATTCCTTCACCACTGCTACTTTGCAGGTAATTCTGTTCCTTGGTTTTCAAATTCAGAAGGATCAGTTGGTTCCCAGCTACATAAAGTGCCGTATTGTTGTCCAAAAGTTGCAGGTTGGCCCGCTTTCTGCAGTCATAACCGAAAGAATGCCTGTGGGAAAGTTGCTAAGGAAAGAAGTGAAAAAAAAAAAAAAATCCTAGGGATTGGAAAAGTGATGAAATAAATGTATTTTTAAAACGCATACTTTTAAAGATTTGAGGTTGAAGTAGTTGAATTTTACTCATAAATTTTTTGTGTATGTGAAACTTGGTAAATGTAGAATGTAAATGTCTTAACACAATAACTAAGAAAATGCCAGGAAGGCTATGTTAACCAGTGTGATGAAAATGTGTCAAACGGTCTATAAAAGCAGTGTATGGGGCCCCATGATCGCATTGATGTACACAGCTATGATTTAATAATAAAAAATAAAATAAAATAAAATTTTTGTGTATTAGTAACAATTTTGTTTTTAAATTAGATAAAAATCCTCATAATTAACATTCAATTTTCCTAGGGAAATCCTGAAAGCACATTATTTTTGTAATGATAAATAAGAGTAAAACTGTTATTAAATTTGAGTATCACAGACAGTACAGCTGTCACCTAAATAATTTCACATTTCTCGCTCCCACTACAACTAAATCACAAAGCATAACATGGGAGAAAGTGCATATCTTCATCATCTTAGGATTCACAGTGCCTATTAAGTTTGTTGAATGACCATAGTAAAAGTATTACATAAGCCTCTTCCTTGACACTGAAATACAAGATGTTTAAAATTCTGACACGCTTGGGAAATGCTAAAATACCATTTAATAACATGTGACTACTGTAATACATTCACATAAATATAATTAAAATTTAATTTATATGAATTATGGAAATTGACCAAGTAATTTGTAGTATAGAAATATACACGTAGTTCATAGACATTTCTGAGTTTGTTCATGTACCTATGCATGTGTAGGAAAGTGTGTGTTTATGTTATAGAGAAAAATCATACTGATTCAAAATAGAGGTAAAAAAATATCTTAAGTTAGGAACAAGATTCCTTCCTCTCAATGTTTTGGTCCAGGGCATTTTTTTGTTGGAAGATTTTTTTATTGTTTCTTCAATCTCAGTGCTTGCTATTGGTCTGTTCAAGAGATCTATTTCTCGTTGGTTAAGTCTAGGGAGAGGGTATGATTCCAGGTATTGGTCTATTTCTTCTGCACTGTCAAATTTCTGGACATGGAGTATGAAACCATATTCCAACTATCGGCTTCACAAACCCAGCATCATCAAGCGAGAACAAACACTAAATCTCCTTGTCAGTTATCCTCATTTTTATATATCTTCACAGACTCTTATTCTCCAGGCCCATTAAAATATCCTCTTTTGTGCCCTATTTCCTCATGGTCACTTCTCTGAAAACTCACCTAACATGTGATGTGAAAGTACCAATGCCTGACAATGGCAACATCAGTGCGTCAAGAAAGGAAATCAATGTTTTACCCGGACAGGCTTTGGCAAAGGAAGGCCAGGCTGGCAGAGGTGGTAAATGGGAATAGAGGCCTTCTGGTCTACTTCACTTCATGTCTCATGAACTGCAGCCTTTTCCACTTGTACAAAAGATAGCCCAAAAAGTATCATTTCTCTTTATTATTTGGCATCAAACAAAAATTTAGTTTCAATTAAGGTCATACATTTCTGGCTCAGCACCCATAGCACAGTGGTTATGGTGCCAGCCACACGCACCAAGGCTGGCAGGTTCGAACCCACCCAAGCCAGCTAAACAGCAATGATAACTGCAACAACAACAAAAAATAAATAGCCAAGCATTGTGGCAGGCACCTGTAGTCCCAGCTACTTGGGAGGCTGAGGCAAGAGAAATCGCTTAAGCCCAAGAATTGGAGGTTGCTGTGAGCTATGACGCCATAGTACTCTACCGAGGGTGACATAGTAAGACTCTGCCTCAAAAAAAAATCATACATTTCTATCTCAAATTCTCTAAGGGCCAATATTCTTAGAATTACCTAAGATAGGGGTTAGCCAGTTTTTCTACAAAGGGCAGGTAGTAAATATCGTAGGCTATGTAGGCCAGGTGGTCTCTGTCACAACTCCTTAACTCTGTAACAGATGAAAGCATCTCTACTACAGTAAAACTTACCTGCAAAAACAAGTGGGAGGGCAGATCTGGTCCATGGGTTGTAGTTTGCCAACCCCTTACCTAAGAAACTAAAATACCCAAACTAAAATACCCAAATTTAGCTAGAGTGGATACACAAGTGAGAGAAGATCCAGTGGTATGTTGGAATCAGGAGTCACAAAAGGTATTGACACAAGCTCCATATAATCATAGTAGAAGCTCTCTGAAATTTTCTTCTTGACTTCCTCTCCTTCCTCTTCCACAGCTGGGGTTTCCTGAGAGACTAAGAAATTAAAATATTTTAACTAAGAAGAGTGGGAATCCAAAATTGTATTTCCCAAGGTAGGAGAAATGTGCGCAGCCTGCAATACTCCAGCCGTAAGTATTGCAACTGCCCGAACACAGGATGCCATCCACCATGCACATGGGAGTAAGGACCAACATGCCTGCCAGGAAGATGCTGAGCTCTGGCAAAGAGCAACTCCCAGTCATTTCCAAGGGAGAGCTGGAAAACAATCACCCATCTAGGGTAGGGCTTTCCTCAGACCCTCTCAACACCCAAAAGACCAAGTCTGAGAGTTCTATACCTGATTGTCAGACATGGAATACAACTTCAGGGCTGCTAAATTACCCTACCAAAATATGTGCAATACTTTTCCTTTTATCATTCCTACACATTCTGCAAATTTTTCTTTCTATGAATTTACAACCATTCAATTGATCTTTAAAACAGTGACTATTACCAGATAGAAAACTAACACTACTTACCTCTAGTGGTTTCCAAATCATCATCCTGAAATGAACTTGAACTTCCTTCCACATGTTCCAAATCTGTCTTTTCTTCTTCTAAATATGATTCTTCACCTTCAGTTAATGTTTCATCTGTGGTATCTTCTTTCATAAGAGCTATTAAAAATAATTATAATTAGCTGTGGTATATGTATACCATGGAATACTATTCATCCATTAAGAAAGATGGAGACCTTACATCTTTTGTATTAACCTGGATGGAGGTGGAACACATTCTTCTTAGTAAAGCATCACAAGAATACAGAAGCAAGAATCCAATGTACTCAATTCTAATATGAAGGCAATAGATGATCTAAGACAAGGGGAGGGAGTAGGGGAATGAGGAATGGGGAGGCGGGGCGGGAATTGGGGGGTTATGGTCTAAGGCACACCTTTTGGGGATGGGACACAATTATAAGAGGGACTTTACCTAACAACCACAATAAGTGTAACCTAATTCTTTGTACTCTCGATGAATCTCAAACAATAAAAAAAGAACTATTAAAATAATTTAATAATTTCTAAATTTTGATTTTAGTATTTTCTTATTCCCAAACTAGCTAAAACTTCTAATTTGTTTGTTGCTAAATTTAATCAATTTTAATACATACTCAAAAATTTCTAGAAGAATCATTTCATTTGGTCAGTCTTGTAACCTTACATAATGAAAAGGTCTTTTCTGTCAGTTAATCTCCATTTTCACTTTATTTCCAGTCTATTTCCTATCACTGCTTACTTACAGGGAAGTAAAAGATAAAGGAAAAAAAAGAGATTAGTATGCCCATAATTTAAATTTAATTTTATTTTATCAACTTTTATAAAGTACCTGTTATGTCAGAGACAAATAGTGCTTATTGAAGAATAACCATCTCTGAGTATGATTATTTCTCTTAGAATAAGAGAATAAATTAGAGTATTGACTCCAGGACAATCTAGGCAGGAGAGAGAATTGGAATGGGACTAGAATGCCTTCAGGTGTAAATCAACATTCAAATCAAGTCCAAACATGCATATGATTAAGAAATACAATGCCAAGCAGGTGAAATTTAGGGCTTTCAAAAGAATAAGAAAAAATAATAAGTGTGCTACTACTAGATACCAGAGCTACCTAGTAGATATATTTGAGAGGAGACTAAAAGATTAGGAAAAAGGCTGAAGATTTACGTGATTAAGACAAAAAAGCTGGGCCAAACCAATTAGCTGAACAACAGGACAGAGTTCCTTGAAATTCATGTATTTGGATGGAAACAAATTAATCCTGGTACCTAAGTGGGCAAAACACATAGCAGGGCCTTAGAGAGCTACTCTTCAATAATACCCCAGCTCTTTCTGGTATAAATATGTAGTAAAGATATAAATGATCTGAATACCACTATCAACTACCCCGATCTGATATTTATAAAACACTACACCTACCAATATGGAGTACACATTCAAACATACCGAGTCATTTAACAAGACGGATCACCTGCTGGAACATAAGACCAGTTTCAATTCATTTAAAATGACTTAAATCACATGGAATGTGTATGTACTCTGAACACAACACAAGTGAATTAGAAACCAAAAACAATAAGATTCTTGGAGAAAACCTCCAAATATTTGGAAATTAAACAACGTATTAAAAATAATGTATGGGTCAAGGAGAAGTCAACAAAGAAAATTAGAAAATTTTTTTTATTTGGGATTCATTGAGGGTACAAAGAATTAGGATACACTGATTACATTTATTAGGTAAAGTCCCTCCTATAATTGTGCCCTACCCTCAAGAGGTGTGCCATATACCATAACTTTCCATGTCCCTTCCTCCTCCCCTCTATCTGCTCCCTCCTTCCCCCACCTTGTTAGAATACATTTATAATTAAAATACAACTTATAAAATTTGTGGGCTTTAGCTAAGGAAGTGCTTAGAGGAAAATTTATAATCTTCAATACATATATAAGAAAAGAAGACAAAAAAAAAATCAATAAGCCTTAGTTTCACCTCAAGAAACTAATAAAAGAAACCCAAAGAAAATGCAAAGTAAATAGAAGGAAGGAAATAATAAAAAAATAATAGAAATAATAAAAATAAGAGCAAGACTGAATGAAATAGAAAGCCAACAAGCAATAGAGAAAATTAGCAAAGCCAAAATTTTATTCTTTGAAAAGGTCAACAATATTTATAAACTGATAGTTAGACAAATAAAGAAATAAAAGAACAAGGATATAAATGTTTAATATTAGGTATGAAAATAGATTCTACAGAGTTAGGCCCACACTCTTGACAATCAAAAAGAAATGTACAAGAGTCCATTATAACCTCCGCTTAGGTGAAAAACCAGGAATTTTATTCATTCTGCATGAGAATCCTAAGGATAAAAATTTGCTCAGACATGTTATAATGTTATAAGTATGAGAGAAAAGCAAGGTCTTTATGGGGGGGAATGCAGTTATCACCTGCGGGGCTAAACCAGGACAGAGACTTCTTCACAGAGTACCAGGAAGAGGAGGTTCAGTGTGCCAGCAAATTATTTCATGTTATCACTGAGGATCCTGAGACCCAGGATGTGTGAAATAGTGATAAGCTGGGCACAGTGAAAGGCCACCCTTGAGAAGACCTGCCCCTAAAAAAAGGCCTGATGTGGGAAAGGGAGGTCCTGAGGTGGTACGTGACAAAGGGTCGTTATCATTAAATCCATCCCTGGAAAGCTGAGAGTAGCATCCAGGAAAACACCACCAAAGACTGGAAATCAAAAAGCGGACAACCCTGTGTCACAAATGTGGGGAGTACAGAAAAGTGGAAAAGGAAAAAAACAAGGGAGGAAAAAGCAAAAGGTTTTGAGGAAAGCAATATAGTCATATATTTTGGAAAGGTAACTTTAGTGGTAGTGTAGAGGGAGTCCTGACCGGAGAAACTGAAGTAGAAATCTATGTTGCAAGAGTCCAAACAAGAGAAGATAACATGGAAAAACTGAGGATTCACAAGACATATCTGAAACATTAAAATAATTTAATGCCAGTCGTGTTTACGAATTGATCTCCTTTAGGTAAATAGTCAAAAGTAAATTTCTGAAATTATATTTAAAATTAGATCCTGAAAAAGCCAAGATTCTGCTAAAAAACCTAACATGACTATGCCCAGTCAGAAAGAGCCAGCTATCCTTTAAAAATCCTGGTTACAAAATTCTCACTGTCTCTTCTATTGTAGTCTACTCAATGTTACCAAATTCAATTTCCAAGTGAGTTACAATTACTATTTTAATGGGTGAGAAAATTGAGGCTCAAAAAGGTGTAGTCAATTTTCCAAGATCAAGCACCTCTATGTACTCAAAACCAAAGTCCAGCTCTTTCTCCACTACATCGTATCAGAAACATCCATTAAAGACCTCGTAGACTTTACAGAAGAAACCTAGACCAGATGTACAGATTGGTGATCCTCAACAAAGAAGTGATAGGAACCTCTGTGTGTCAGGAGCTGGAGATAAATGATTCAAACACAGAGTCTGATCTAAAGGAACTTCAAGTTTTGTAATGGAGTTAATCCAGTAAACAATTTGTTTCACAATTCACATGTGAACTCATTAAAAATTATTTTATTTAACCTTTTTTTACTTTTTAGAAGGGTATTTTTATTTTTACTGATGAAGTACATGCCCATGATTTTTGAAAGTCAAGTGGTGCTATTTTAAAACTACCCAGGTACTATTTACTCCCTGCTTAAAAACTTTCTCCATCTCTCCAGAAGTTGTCACTTTTAGCTTTTAATATGTAATTTCTGATATGTACCTCCATATTCCTATATAATATGGATACTCTGCTCTCTTTAGGTTGATCACTTTTAGTTTGTTATGGGGAGATAAGAATTTTAAATCTCAGTTACCACTTGCAATAGAAATTACCAACCCTCCAAATATTGTTAGACCACTACATACCTATAGTAAAGACTATTTACTTATTTTAGTATAGGGTTTAATATTGCTCACTTCTAAGTTAAGAATGTATTGTTTTATTCTATTTCCTTTTTGAACAACATCCTTTTCCTAAAATTAATAATTGTCATTAATTCTCACTTCTCTTACTTTCTGGAATCCCATGATGAAGCATCTCAAATCTTATCACAGTTCTGTAAAACTGCACTCAATTCAGTTTTCCACAGCACCTGACAATCTGTCCCGTAACATTTTAGCCTTTCTCGGAGGTTAGAACTCTCCTTCCCTATTTGTCCTCTGGATGGCTGCCCAGGTGTCATCCTGCACATTCCCTTTGCCTTTCTCTTATCTTGAATCTCCTACTTCCTGGACCTCATATAATCTGTATTCTTAGTCAACACCATCATTTTTGTGGAGCTCATTTTCCTGTAGTTCTCTGAGAAAAGGGAGTATGAGAGATATATTTTATGAGATTGTGCCCTTTTCGGTCTACCTTAAAAATTGATTGATAGTTTCAGAGGTCCTCAAACTTTTTAAACAGGGGTCCAGTTCACTGTTCCTCAGACCGTTGGAGGGCCAGACTATAGTTTAAAAAAGAAACTATGAACAAATTCCTATGCACACTGTACATATCTTATTTTGAAGTAAAAAAAACGGGAATACAATCACACTGCCTCATGTGGCCCACGGGACACAGTTTGAGGACCCCTGTGACACCTAAACTTAGTAATAAAAATATGTACACTTTATCTTTACTTACATCTTGATTCCGATTTAGAAGACTTCAGAGACTGCTTCCCATCACTCTTTGATTTATCTGATTTCTCCCCAGTGTCCTGATCATCTGGTTCCTTCATTTTGTCTGTAAGTGACAAACTGAGATAGAGAAGGAAGTATGATGCTATAAAATAGAAAGGAATAGATATTACCCCTAACGAATGCCACAGGTGACAAATACTACATGTGTTGATACTCCTATATTTGCACGGGATCCAAGGTCACCCATCAGTAGAAGGGTGCAATCGTCCTCAGAAACCTCTGAAAAAGAAATTATAATCATAGATTCCCTTTCTGCAGGCAAACTGGTCATTGTGATGCACTCTGGTTTTCTACAGTGAAACAAATGCACCACCCAAATCTATCTTTTCCTCAAATGCTCCACCACTAAATTAACCTTTTGCCATCTTTTCTTTGGTCCATCCCTCACTCTTCCTCTTCACATTATCAAAGTCCCTTCATGTTACTAATCAATTTCAATTTAAAAATATTTATCGAGCACACCTATTATGTATCAAGTCTAATTTTTTTAAATATCTGTACAAGTCACACACAAGTAGCAAGTCTAATGTTAGAGACTAAATTATAATACTGAACAAGAAAAATATGGCCCCAAACTTTTAAAAAACATTCAGAAAAATAAATATTGCAGAAGTAATTAAAATATAATTAGTACTATCAAAAGGAAAAATAGGGTGCTGCGGGCATGTAGAGCAAGAAGTCTAAGCCATGCTTGGCAGTTAAAGAAGAGGTATTTGAGACACAATGATGATTAAGAGTTGGCCGGTGAAGATAGGATCAAGATGGCCAACTAGACACAGGCAGTATGTGCCTCCTCCATGGAGAGGAACAAGCATAGTAAGCAGATTCTCATATTTCAAATAGATCATCTAGAAGAGAATGCTAGGATTCACCAGGGAAACAATGGGAAGCACCAAAAGTAGGTAAAGAGAGGGTTCAGGGCAACTTGCTCAGCCAAGGCATGGCTAAGAGCCAGGAGAAGCTCCCGGATCCACCGAAACAGTAAGACAGAGGCCCCCAGGGCTCCACACTCCAAGAAGAGCTTTTATGATCTCCACTACAAGAGAACTCCCTAATTCACACAAATCTCAGGCCTAACATAGGGAGCTGCTTGGAGATTGCACAGAGATTGCTCTCAAAAGGGAACCCACACATAACCCCAGAAGCATTTGAGCCTAGAGCAGCTTGAGCCAGGCATTCTGAAAGCCTAGATACCAGAGAACTTCAGGCTTGTCTGCAGCCACCATGCAGTTCTGAGGAGGGATTGAGGAACCCAAGCACTCAGAAGCAGTCCTGGGAAGGTCTCCACCCCCAGGCTGCCGGCTGCTGTTGAGACTCAATGTGAGCAGACATTTTTCAGTTTCTTGCCCACACTGCCTGCCTGGGACCCCAACTTTTCCAGATGCAAGTCCAAGCCACTGTTGTCAGAGTATGATACTCAGCTGTACCCCACCCTTTAGCTGAGATTGTACTAATGGACACAGCTGTGGTCTGTGCCTGGCTGGAGAGGGTTGGAAACCAGGCTTTCCAGCATGTATCTGGAACAGTGCCCACCATCCTGTAGCTGGTTGCTGTAGAACCAAGCCTCAAGTGAACTATACTCCACACAATTGTGGAGTATAGCACAGCCTGTGGGAAGGGCCCCACCCTCTCTAGTCACAGAGTACCATTTCAGGAGTTTGAAGCCCAGAAGCTCCCCAGCCTTGGGCTGAAGTTCTGCCCAGCTGAAGAGGGACACTGGAGACTAGCCTGCCAAATCCATTGCAGCTACCAGTAACACCAGCATAACTCCACTGCTGCTACTTCCACATCACACCAGCTGCTTGGGAGCCTGAGGACCTGCCCACACCTCTGCCCCTCTGCTCCAACTACTAGCATCTGAGCAAACCACCTCCAAGAATTGGTCCTCCAGGACATAGTAAGTGTCCAGGGCTGCCAGAAAATCAATTCACACTTGTGTAAGTTCATTTACTAACTTGGGGTTTGGGTACCCCCCCACAATACATGGTTCTACAATCCTCAGCATGTTAATTACAGCCTGAGCTTAACAAAGGTTCCTCTGAAGATCGGGTAAAGGCAAAGAAGCTGCAACACCCTTCGGATCTCTGCACTCACACCACTAACACCTCTGATCCGCAAATGCCAGTTTGGGTTCCACGGGTATATAGAAGTTGCCAGCTTTTCTCGCCTTCCTAGCCATTCAAATCTCAGTTCTGTACATCAGCCTTTTATTCCTTGTGATAATGCTTAGCTTTTTCATAGATAAGCTTCCTCCTTGCCTTTCAAAGTATCTTTGGGCAAACTTCTTTCTCAAGCACTTAATCTTCAGCTCTGCAAAATCCTTCACTTTTTCTTAAGGCTTTCTGGCACAGCAGGAACGTTCTTTTTCTTCTCTTCAACACCCTCCATGGTTCCAACAGGAAAAAAGCTAAATCATGTCCTATCTTAACTCAACTATCTAGATTTGAGAGTCTACTTGCAGGAGTATCATAAATCTCATTTCATTAGATTCAGGCTTTTTGATCCAGCCTATAGTGGATTCTTTTAACCAACTTGTCATGACCCCCACCGCCCTGGTCTGGTCTGGGTCGCTACAGGAAAGAACAGGCGTGACATGGATGAGAAGTACAAGCTTGCAGGAGGCGGGCTAACCTTAAGTGCAAGATAGCCAAGAGCCCCCTCCACAATGGCTTTTATTAAGGTTATACACAACAAGTGTGGAGAGTAAAGGTAATTACATGGACAACAGATGTGGACAGTTAAAATAATTTCATACAAGGGCTGCATCTGCAAGGATTGCCACGTGCTCTTCCCTCACATGTTCTTTCCTCAAGTGTTCTTTCCCCACAACCCCCATGAAGAAGTACCAAGCATCAATGTTTAACACATGCTTACTAACCAGTGACCGATTTTATCTCATTCTGGAAAACTGAGTTACTTGGGGGATTGCCCCAAGTCACAAAACGTCTCAAGGCTTGCCAGGAGACTGTCCTGTTCTCAGCATTTCCTTTTAATGTGATAAGAATCAGTAACTGTCCTTGTAAGCATGGTGTCCATTCCTCTACACCAGGGGTCCTCAAACTGCAGCCTGCGGGCCACATGAGGCGGTGTGATTGTCTTTGTTCCCATTTTGTCTTTTTACTTCAAAATAAGATATGTGCAGTGTGCATAGGAATTTGTTCATAGTTTTGTTTTTTTTTTTAAACTATAGTCCAGCCCTCCAGCAGTCTGAGGGACAGTGAATTGGCCCTCTGTTTAAAAAGTTTGAGGATGACTGCTCTATACCAACTCATTAGGCAGACTGCTCAATTCTGAGTTGTGAAAGTTATCAGAATCAGAATGGAATCACTAGTGTTAGAAAATAACCCTGACAGATAGAGTAGAGGAAGGCTACGAAGAGAGGGTTCTCATGCTTATATGCCTGATAACAAAACTATGCCAAAAGACTCTGCAAAAAGTATAGTCTTGTTCAAAGGCCATCACAAACTTACACACAAAAAATACTTTTACAAGGACATCTGCCCAACAACTGTCTGCCCAACCTCAAACAAGCATCATCCTTGTTGCTGATCTTTGTAGCCAAGGATAATTATCTCAAAACAATTATGAAATCCTCCTTATTTTTCCTTTTAAAACCTTTGTCTTCCTGGCTTGGCACCTGTAGCTCAGCAGCTAGGGTGCCAACCACATACACTGGAGCTGGCAGGTTCAAACACAGCCTGGGCCTGCCAAACAACAATGACAACTACAACCGAAAAAATATCTGGGCATGGCCAGAAGCAAGATGGCAGCCGAGTAACAGCTTCTGTGCAACTGGGCACAGTGAGATTGGAGAAAAAAGATTCCAGGCATCTCTGGCTGGTGGGTTCTGCCCAGAAATTTCCCTTTGGTGACACAGGGAGTCAGCAAGAGACTTCTGGACCCCACAAGGAGGACAAAAGCGGTGGAAAACTGGCAAATGGTAGATGCGTTTGTTCCGTGGGAGGCTGCCCGCAGCTGTAGCCATAGCAACAGCGAGACTGCAAGCAGGAAAAACCTTACCTGTAGGCTGTTTTGGTTTTTTTGGACTTGGGCACTCGATTAAACTACCTTGGGAGATCTTGGGCAGGTGTGTGGACGACTTTGGGCGTTGTCTGGGGCCCCCGGACTGAGCCCCTGAGTCAGAAAGGAACTAATATTGTTCAGCTGTGGGCTGCCCACACAGCTGCAGGTTGCAGCATGGGGATCAGCTGGGAGACCTTGGCGAGTAATCTAGTGACTGAGCTGCCCACAGGCAGTGACTGAAACATGCAGAAATCTATGTGTTTGGCAGATTAACAGCCTTGGCCCTCAGGAACATAGAGCGAGACAGGTTTTGGCACACTGGAAAAGCGGGCAGCCACACCAGGAGAGATCCCAGCCAGAAAATACTTTACTTGAAAAGCTTCTGGTTAGCCAAGGTTCATAGTTTGGAGTGTCTTTTAAGCGGGGCTGAGGAGACATTTGGCCTCCCAAGCTGTGGGGTCTGAGAAATCAGCAGAGGCCTCCAGTCTCCATCTCGTACAGCTGTATCAACATTGTGATTAACATCTCATACCAAAGAGATCACCTGTTGCCCAGAAAATATTCAGCAAGATATATATACTGGGTTTTTTTGTTGTTGTTGTTTTGGGTTTTTTTTTTTCTTACTTTTAACATTTTTCCTAGACATTTTTCTTCTTTTTCATTTTGTTCTTTTTTCTTCACTTTCTACTTTAAATACAATCTTCCATTTTTGCCTTCTTCAATAATTAGAATTTCATTTTTGCCAGTGTTTATGCCCCTATTATTTGTTTTTCCCCCAATTTTATTAATTGTTTTTGTTTGTTTCGGTTTGATTTATAGTACTTTTGTCTTTCCTCTCTACCTGGTAGAGGTGAGATGCTGTGTGTGATCAGGCTGGCAAAGAGCTCTTGACCTCAAGGGAACCACCCAACCCAGCACCCCCAGAGGGTGGGGTTTTTAAGATTGTGTCTAAGTACCCTACTATACAGCTATATTACTCCTGTCTACTTCTTTTGGTGCCTTTCTTCTTTTTTGTCAATTATTTCATTTTACTCACCCCTTCTTCTTTCTCTTTTTTTCTTTCTTTTTAAAATCTTTTTTCCCTTCTTGCTCTTCAATCTTCTTATCTTTCTGGTCCCATACCAAAAGGACTCATTAAAACTTTAGAGGCACAGTAACTTAAAGAGCAAGAGGAAGTGAAAGGAAAATTAGGGCAACAAAACAGATACAAGAAAGCACTCATGAAGAAGAATCAGCAGAAAAATCCTGGCAACATGAAATACCAGTCCAGAGAAACCCCTTCAAGGGACCATGAGGTAGCTACTGCAGAGGATTCCACCTTAAAGAAATGTTAGAAATGACAGAAGGGGAATTTAAAATACAGATGATGAAAACAATGAAGGAAATTGCTGAGAAAGTGGAAAACAATTTTAAAAAATGAAGGAAATTGCTTAGAAAGGGAAAATAACCAAAAGGAAATTCAAAAACAATCAAATAAGAGATGAACAATATGAAGAATATAGAAAGGATATAGCAGAGCTGAAGGAACTGAAACAATTAGGAAACTTAAAGATGCAATAAAAGTATCAATAACAGATTAGATCATGCAGAAAAAAGAATCTCAGGTAGAGGATAAAGCTCTTGAGATAACTCAGATATTAAAGAGGCAGAAAAAAAGAGAAAGCAGAACGTTCACTAACAGAATTATGGGACTTTATGAAGCATTCAAACATTCAAGTTATAGGTATCCTAGAAGGGGAAGAAGAATGCCTCAAAGGAGTGGAAACCATTCTAGAGTATATTATAAATGAAAATTTCCCAAATATCACCAAACACATTCTGACATACTCCTTTCAGAGGGATATCAGTTCCTCTGGTCGCCTCAATTCAAATAGAGCTTCTCCAAGACACATTGTGATGAATCTATCTAAAGTCAAGACAAAATAAAAGATTTTGCAAGCTTCCAGGAATAAGCACCAACTGACCTACAGGGGCAAATCCATCAGGGTGACAGAAGACTTCTCTAATGAAACTTTTCAAGCCAGAAGACAATGGTCATCTATCTTTAAACTACTTAAACATAACAATTTCTAACCCAGAATTTTATATCCTGCTAAGCTAAGCTAAGCTTTAAAATTGATGGAGAAATCAAATCTTTTACTGATATGCAAACATTGAGGAAATTTGCCACAACAAGACCAGCTTTACAGGGAATATTTCAACCTGTTTGTGGGATAAATTTCCACATGTGTGCCACTGAGGCAGGGAAAAGCGAGTTGACAGGTTTTTACTAACACAGTAAAACACAGTAGCTCTAAGCCAGCTGCCTCCATCAGCATATAGGGCCTGCAAAATAGGAAAATAAAATTCCATTCGCAGTGGCTTTATGATGCAATTGTTAAGCCTAGATAAGGTCACAGGTTGAGAGCCTGCCTGCTGGAGATACAACCCAGAGGTTGATGATGTGCGAAAAACATTGTCTTAACAGCTATATAGCTTCAAGCTCTGTGGATAAACAAAATCATAAAGCCTATCTGTTAAATCTCAATGGGCACATGGAAATCCTGATTATCCCCCCAAGTTTCTGATTTTTATAGATAGTTGAAGCATGTCCATAAATAATGTAAGAAGGATGTTTTGAATAGATATTATTGATTTTTAGAATTGATGTCCTTAAGCAAAGTTAAAGTTAGCTAAGAATTGTTTAGAAGGAAAATTCTTTGATTATAGATTAATGGAGTGTTCGTGACTGCTTGACTATATAAGGTGGTCCCAAATAAAGCTCATTTGCTACTTACCAATCTGAGATGTAGCCTGCTTCTTGTTTTCCAAAACATTACATGAGCAAGCTTGCATCAGCGGCAAAGCTGCTGTTCCCTCACGTGGTCCCTCACTGAAACACCTGTTCTACACACTGACCATTACAAAGGACGTTCAGCAAAGTATACACCCAAAAATTAAAGGACAGAACCTAGTTTCCACAATGATGCGAAAGACAAAACTAAGCAATGGACTTTCACAAAATAAGATGAAGAGAATGTTACCACACTTACCAATTATCTCAATAAATGTCAATGGCTTGAATTCCCCACTGAAGAGGCATAGACTGGCTGATTGGATTACAAAAACACAAGCCATCTATCTGCTGTCTGCAGGAAACACCACTTCACATCAAAAGACAAATTAAAACTCAGAGTTAAGGGTTAGAAGTCAATTTTTCAGGCAAACCGAATTCAGAAGAAAAGAAGGGTTGCAATCTTATTTTCAGATACATGTGGATTTAAAGCAACTAAAGTCAAAAAAGACAATGATAGTCACTTCATATTGGTCAAGGGAAACATACAACAAGAAGACATTTCAATTCTAAATGTTTATGCACCCAATTTAAATGCTCCCAGATTCTTGAAACAGACCTTTCTCGGTCTGAGCAATATGATATCCTATAACACCATGGTAACAGGGGACTTTAACACTCCTCTTACAGAGCTGGACAGATCCTCTAAACAGAAATTAAACAAAGATATTAGAGATTTAAATGAGATCCTAAAACAACTGTGCTTGATAGACGTATATACAACACTCCATCCCAAAGATAAAAAATATACATTCTTCTTATCATCCCATGAAACATTCTCCAAAATTGATCATATCCTAGGACACAAAACAAACCTCAACAGAATCAAAAGAATTGAAATTTTACCTTGTATCTTCTCAGACCACAAGGCACTAAAGGTGGAACTCAACTCCAACAAAAATGTTCAATTCCACACAAAGGCATGGAAGTTAAACAACCTTATGCTGAATGACAGTTGAGTCCAGGAAGAAATAAAAAAGGAAATCATTAACTTCCTTGAGTATAACAACAATGAAGACACAAGCTACCAATACCTGTGGGATACAGCAAAAGCAGTCCTGAGAGGAAAATTTATCACTTTAGAAGCCTACATCCGAAAAACAGAGGGAGAGCACATCAACAAACTCACAAGCCATCTTATGGAGTTGGAAAAAGAAGAACAATCTAAGCCTAAACCCAGCATAAGGAAAGAAATATCCAAAATTGAATCAGAGATTAATGAAATTGAAAACAAAAGAATCATACAGAAAATAAATTAAACAAAGAGTTGGTTTTTTAAAAATAAATACATAAAATAGATAAACCTTTAGCCAGATTAACTAGAAATAAAAAAGTAAAATCTCTAGTAACTTCAATCAGAAATCATAAAAGGGGAATAACAACTGATACCACTGAGATATAACAGATTATCTCTGAATACTATGAGAAACTTAATGCCCAGAAATTTGACAATGTGAAGGAAATGGATCGATATTTAGAATCACACGCTCTCCCTAGACTCAGCCCAGATGAAACAGATCTCCTGAACAGACCAATTTCAAGCAATGAGATCAAAGAAACAATTAAAAATCTCCCAACAACAAAAAAAATGCCCTGGTCCAGATGGCTTCAGACCAGAATTCTATCAAACCTTTAAAGAAGAGCTTATTCCTGAATTATTCCAAAAAATTGAGGAGGAAGGAATCTGCCTCAACACATTCAATGAAGCAAACATCACCCTGATATCAAAACCAGGAAAAGACCCAATTAAAAAGAACTTTAGACCAATTTCACTAATGAATATAGATGCAAAAATTCTCAACAAAATTCTAGCCAATAGATTATAGCTTATCCTCAAAAAAGTCATACATCATGATCAAGTAGGTTTTATCCCAGGGATGCAAGGCTGGTTTAATATACGTAAATCCATAAACGTTATTCACCATGTCAACAGAAGCAAAAACAAAGCCCATATGATCCTCTCAATAGATGCAGAAAAAACATTCGATAAAATCCAGCATCCTTTTCTAATTAAGAATGCTGAAGAGTTTAGGCATAGGTGGCACATTTCTGAAACTAATTGAAGCTATCATGACAAACCCACAGCTAATATTTTACTGAATGGAGTTAAACTGAAAGCTTTTCCACTTAGAACTGGAACCAGACAAGGTTGTTCTCTGTCACCATTACTATTCAACATAGTGCTGGAAGTTCTAGCCAATATAATTAGGCAAGACAAGGAAATAAAGGGCATCCAAACGGGAGCACAGGAGGTCAAACTCTCCCTTTTTGCTGATGATCTTATACTTAGAGAACCCTAAAGACTCAATCACAAGACTCTTGGAAGTCATCAAAAAATACAGTAATATCTCAGGATAGAAAATCAATGTCCATAAGTCAGTTGCCTTTGTATACGCCAACAGCAGCCAAGAAGAGAGGTTAATTAAGGACACAACTCCCTTCACCATAGCCCCAAAGAAAATGAAATACTTAGGAATATACCTAACAAAAGAGGTGAAGGACCTCTATAAAGAAAATTATGAAACCCTAAGAAAGTAAATAGCAGACGACTTCAACAAATGGAAGAACATACCATGCTCATGGCTGGGAAGAATCAACATTGTTAAAATGTCTATACTTGACAGAGCAATCTACTGATTCAATGCCATCCCTATTAAAATACCAACATCCTACTTTCAAGACTTGGAAAAAATGATTCTGCATTTTGTATGGAACCAGAAAAAAAAACATATAGCTAAAGCAGTTCTTAGTAATAAAAACAAGGCTGAGGGTATCACCATACTAGATTTTAGGCTGCACTACAAGGCCATAGTGGTCAAGACAGCATGGTACTGGCACAAAAATAGAGACATAGACATTTGGAATCCAATAGAAAACCAGGAAATGAAACCAACAACTTACAACCACCTAATCTTCCCTAAACCTAACAAGAACGTCCACTGGGGGAAAGACTCCCTATTCAATAAATGGTGCTGGGAGAACTGGATATCCACATGTACAAGATTGAAACTGGACCCGCATCTTTCTCCATTCACAAAAATTGATCAAGATGGATAAAGGACTTAAATTTAAGGCATGAAACGATAAAAATCCTCAAAGAAAGCAGAGGAAAAACACTGGAAGATATTAGCCTGGGGAAAGACTTTATGAAGAAGACTGCCATAGCAATAGCAACAACAGCAATAATAAACAAATGGGATTTAATTGAACTGAAAAGCTTCTGTACAGCTAAGGAGACAACAACCAAAGCAAATAGACAACATACCCAATGGGAAAGGATATTTGCATATTTTGAATCAGACAAAAGCTTAATAACTATGATCAATACAGAACTTAAATTAATCCACAAGAAAAAAACCAACCATCCCATACATCAATGGGGAAGAGAGATGAACAGAACATTCTCTAAAGAAGACAGATGAATGGTTAACAAACACATGAAAAAATGCTCAACATCCCTAATTATTAGAGAAATGCAAATTAAAGCCACCCTGAGAAACCAGCTAAACCCAGCGAGAATGGTCCATATCACGAAATCTCAAAACTGCAGATTCTGGTGTGGATGTGGAGAGAAGGGAACACTTTTACACTGCTGGTGAGACTGCAAACTAATACAACCTTTTTGGAAGGAAGTATGGAGAAACCTCAAAGAACTCAACCTAGATCTCCCATTTGACCCTGCAATCCCATTATTGGGCATCTATACAGAAGGAAAGAAAACCTTTTATTATAAAGACACTTGTACTAGACTATTTATCACAGCTCAATTTACAATAGCTAAAATGTAGAAACAGCCTAAATGCCCCTCAACCTAGGAATGGACTGGCAAGCTGTGGTATATGTATACCACGAAATACTACTCAGCCATTAAAAAAAATGGAGATTTTGCAGCATCTGTATTAACCTTGATGGAGGTGGAACACATTATTCTTAGTGAAGCATCACAGGAATGGAGAAGCATGATCCTATGTATTGAACTTTGATCTGAGGACAATTAATGACAATTAATGACACAGTGGGGCATGAGGGAAGGGGAAAGCAGACAGAGAGAGAAGGAGGGAGGGGGTAATGAAAGGGAAAGAAAAAGAATAAAAGAAAAGAAAATAGTGACTAATTCTCACATAAATTGGATTTAATTTTGACCAAAATATATTACTTGAGCATTAATTTTTAATTCAATTTGTTAATATGTTGTTTAGGATAGTGCATCCTCATTTATAAGTAAAATATGTTTGTAATTTCCCTTTATAATATTTTTTCTGATTTTAATATCAGGTGTATCTAGATGGAAGTAGAATGATTTTGAAGTATTTCTTCTTTTTCTATTGTCTATAAGATTTGGCACGATCTGTTTTTTGAAATTATCTTTTATTTTTATTTATAAATATTAGTTGTCTATTTTTTGAGACTTTGGAAAAAAATAATAAGAAGTTAACTGATGACTCCATACTGAACCTCAGAGTCAAAGCATTCTATGATACACATACTCTTATCTGACGATGTGAATGTTACTTTTTTTTGCATTATTATTATTATTGCTCAATATTTCATTGCAGCAATCGTCTGATTTCTTTTCTGAATGTATTTATCTTCATTCATTCTTTATGAGGTTTTTGTTTCTAGTCCTTATCTTAAACATTGTTATTATTAAATTTTAAGCCTTTTTAATTTTGTGAAGGCAAAAAGTGGAAACCAAATAAACACATGTATATGGACAGAGACAATAAAAAAAAAAATAGCTAAGCATTGTGGCGGGTGCCTGTAGTCCCAGATACTTGGGAGGCTGAGGCAAGAGAATCGCTTAAGCCCAAGAGTTTGAGGTTGCTGTGAGCTGTGACGCCATGGCACTCTTCCAAGGGTGACATAGTGACACTCTGTCTCAAAAAAACAAAACAACAACAAAAAAAACCTTTGTCTTCCTTAGCTCCCTGAATACACACACAGTTTGCCACAGCACCCATTTTCCCATTGCAATGGCCTACTCCTGAATAAACATTATTTTTTTTTAGAGAGCCTGTCTATTTGTTACTTAGGTTGACAGAGTCAACACTAAGGAAGAGTGAAGCAAAAAAGAAAACAACACTACACATTGTTGCTAGAAGATGGCTGGCTGCAAGCCAGACACTGTTCCCCAAGGACACATTACCCTAATTCATTCACCAGAGTGCAGGGTTCCTCACTCTCACAAACCAAAACACTCAATCCAAGCAGTGTGCCGGAGCTAGTCATTTCATGTTAAGACTCAAAATAAAAATAGCCTCTCAGTTTTTACTTTGCATTGTGAAAGACAACTATGGAAAGAATAATAGCTTGTATATTTTTAATATTTAACATGTGTCAAGCACAGTTCTAAGAAATTCTATGTATTCTTAAAAAAAAATAAACCCTACATGGTAGGTGTTATTATCATTATTTGAACCTTCTCCCTTACTGATCTCATTCAAATGACTTTCAAGTCCACTTACTAAATGTCCACTTCTTAAGCCTTTGGAATTTACCCTCTCCCTTCTATTTCTACTGTCACATGATCCTGGTTCTCATTGTATCCCATCTCTACCATTACTACTGACTTTGTCTTCCCTTCTCTAATCCATTTTCTTCCTTCCTTTCTTTCTTTTAGACAGAGTCTCACTCAGTCATCCTGGGTACAGTGTCATGATGTCATAGCTCACAGCAACCTCAAACTCTTGGGCTCAAGCAATCCTCTTGCTTCAGCCTCCTGAGTAACTGGGACTACAGGCATGAGCCACCACAACCGGCTAAGTTTTCTATTTTTAGTAGAGACAGGGTCTTACTCTTGCACAGGCTGGTCTGAGCTCAGGCAATCCACCCACGTTGGCCCCCCAGAGTGCTAGGATTACAGGTGTAAGCCACTGCACCCAGCCTTCTAATCCATTTTCTACACTGCCTCTTGTATTTCTGAAACACAGCTTTTAACATGCCACTCTTACTGTCTAAAACATTTACTGGCTCCTTATGACCATCAAAACAACTTAGAGTCCTGGGTATAAATGTTCTGCGCCAGGGTCTGTAACTCATGACAGCTCATCTCTGTGGCTCTCTCTCCCTAGTTCCTCTTTAGCCTTTTCACCTCTCAAAAGTTTTAGTCGTCAGTAGGCACCCGGACAAATCACCATTGACAGGACACACTGAGTAGCACATTTGTATGCTATTATGTCTTTGCCTATTCATTCAACAAATACTTATTGCGCACCTACATTGTGTCATGAATGTACTAAGCACTTTAACTGCGTTATCTCGTGTAATTTTAACAAAACAGCATCTTCCTTTTTAGAGATGAGGAAACCACAAAGTGCAGAGGAGTCAGCTCGACAAGCGTCACCCGGCTAAGTGTGGGGTGGAGGGAACAGCTTCAGCCCCGAGCCCAGAGGCCAGGCACGTTGCCACCACACTGGCTGCTGCTTCTGGCTTGGTCGGGTCCAGCCCCGACCCCTGCAGCCCGCTGTCTTCTGCCCCAGCTGGATTGTGAGCTCCCTGCAGGCAGGAGCTGCGCCCACACAGTGCCTGGCCCCACGGCCGCATATGCTAGTCCCTTCAAAGGTTCGGAGGGCGAAGGAACGTGTTTCAGCAAAGCGTGGACAACACTGGTTTAGACTAAGAACATTCACTGCTCTTCGAGTCGCTAACGGATTTAAGCGGGAAGTTGCGGGAACGGCCCCGTTGCTGGGGTCCAGACTCACCACAAGTACCGACCGGGGCAGCTCCTTTCTATTCACAGCAGCTGCTCAAAGGTCTAGGTTTACTGCTGTTACCACGGCAACGCCCCCCTCACTGGGGGGCGGAGCCGGGCGGGCCCGGAGGCGCATGCGCAGCCGGCGCCTGGTGTTCACGCCCAAAATACAGTCGGATTCGTCCTCTAGTCAGGTCTGTTCTGTCTTGTGACACAGGTTCAAATAGAAAACCTGGCATTCGTCAAGTTTACTATTCCTAACAGATGGTATGTTGATAATTAAATGAATTTTGAATACTTTGGAAGATGCTTGTCCAATATTCCAAAATGGCTCAAGGGATCCTGATGGCAGCAGATAAGGCACCTTGCCGGCAACGTCAACAGCAAAAATATATCGCAAGGGTTTTTTTGGTGTTTTTTAAGCTATTGTACTTCTGTTGGCTTTTAATAATGAATAAGGTTTTGTGTTGTGGGCCCCTTGGTCACGGGGTGTTGGGTACACACAAAGTATGACTGCTGTCCAGGATTATTCAACTTCTCTAGTTCTGTGCTCATATTGGTTTTTAAGTACATAAGCTAACGTTATTTAAAAAATAGTTTTAAGATGACTACAGCGTTGCAATAACGTGACAAAGGACTTTGTATCCAACACATATAAAGAATATTTATAATTCAGTAAGAAAAACTAACCCAATTTTTTAAGTGGGCAGATGATTTGAATACTTCACCAAATAAGACATATGAATGGTCAGTAAGCACATGGAAAGATGCTTAACAGGTAGTCATCAGGAAGATACTAACCACAATATACATTGCTCCACATCCACCAGAATAGGTAAAATTAAAAAGACCACCAACTACAAACATGTGGAGAAACTGGAACTCTCCTACACAGCTGTTGAGAATGTAAAATGCACAACTGTAACCAGCTCCATAACCAAAATTTTATAATTCTCAAGTATCTTAGTTCCTTCATATTACAAATGAGTTTCCAGTGTTTATTATCCGGACTGAGGCAGGCCAATAAGTGACCTTGAATTGACAGGACTGTAACAGTAAATGTTAGCACCAATGGCTGAGTAATTGCAGTCTCAGAGAAAGCAAAGAGACAGAGAGGTCTCTATAAGAATTGCTCAGTAGAACTTTATAACTTTCTCTCCACCAATGCAATTTTTAAGTTTTTCCCCTAGAAACAGCAGAACCCCCTTGCAGCCCTGAGATAACAACAGCACTTTACACTACCTGTTTGTCTGGAGAAAGACAAGATTTAATCACTGAAGAAGAACAAAAACTTATGGCCAAACTTATTGCAGTTTTTATTCACAATAGCCAAAAATTGAAAATAATATAAATAGCCAATAACAAGAGAATGGACAAATATCCATACACTGGAATCCTACTCAGAGGTAAAAAGGAAAAACTAATACACATAACATGGTTAAACTTCAATTATGGTGAGTGTAAGAAGCCAGACACAAAATAGCACATGCTGTCTAATTCCATTTAAATAAAATGCAAACAAACCTATACTGATGCAAAGCAGATTAGTGGCTGCCTTGGTCTTGGGCAAAGGGAGGAATACATTGCAAAGAGACACAAGAAATCTTTCAGAGGCTCAGCACCCATGGCTCAGTGGTTAGGGCGCCGGCCA
Source organism: Nycticebus coucang (assembly GCF_027406575.1). NCBI lineage: Eukaryota > Metazoa > Chordata > Mammalia > Primates > Lorisidae > Nycticebus > Nycticebus coucang. The sequence goes on from NC_069795.1 coordinate 62,551,622, forward strand.
CATGCACCAGGGCTGGTGGGTTCAAACCCAGCCCGGGGCCTGCAAAACAACAACTGCAACAACAAAAAAATAGCCAGGCATGTGGTGGGCACCTGTATTCCCAGCTACTTGGGAGTTTAAGGCTGGGTGTAGTTTATTATATATAAATTGTTTCTCAATAAAATTGATAGGAAAAAATAACTGTGATATAATGTCTTTATTGGTTTCCATAATCTTATGCAAGTTTTTCAAAAATTTATACCATGCATTTGTTAGCAACACTGAAATGTCCTTGTTAGGACAGGCCAGTATTCACCAGGGCTAAAAAACATAGACGATTATCCTTGCTATTAATTATTAAATAATAAATCCAGATGTCTAAAATTTAGAAAACAGAGTAAACTTATTTTTAAAAAGCATGTTAGTTAACATTTTCAAATCATATGCTCAATATTTTCTTTCAAACTCCAACCATCTTTCAGGTGAAATACCTCTAAATTTAAAGCACCGTGTCTAATGGTTAATCTAAAAATAATACAATGAATTCACAATACGTCTAAAAAAACGAACACACACAGGAAGTAGTGTATTTATTTCCATACAAAAAAAAATAGGTAGTCATCATTAGAGTGCTTATTGTCAATCAGGTCCTGTTCTCAGCACATTTACTTATATATGGATTTACCTCACTTAATCCTCACAAGACTCCAAGTTAAATGTTATATATTATTTATTATTTGTGACTTTCAATGGCAAAGAGGAAATTAATTTGCCCAAGATGTACAGCCCCTATAGCAGAAAGGACATTTGAATGCATGCTTTCTGGATGCAATACTTGTACCCTTAACCGGTGTGCTACATTAGTTAGTTCTGATAAATCAGAAGACCAAAAATTATTTAGAAAGCTTCCTCTTACAAGTACTCTTGACACTGGGCAACTTAATTCACCTCCAGGACTCAGCCACCACATCTGTAAAGGTATTGGCGAAGGAAGGTGCATTTAAACACCTATAAGTCATAGGGCTGCTATGAGACTTAAATGAGATAATGGTGACACTGCAGTTTAGCACAGTACTTCCCACAATAATGGCTCAATAACATATAGCTATTATTATGTTGCTTCCAGACTTCACACAACTGTAAAATACATTTACTCTGCATCAAGCAGCAGCATAGCATATACACTGGAGAAAGACTGCCAGTCTAGTACCACACTCCCTAGTGTGTTACCTTCTTGTATCATACCTCAGTTTCCTTATCTGTTAAATTAAGATAATAGCCGAGGGTGATAAAGTGAGACCCTGTCTGTAAAACAAAAATTAAGATAATAGTACCTACCTTTTAAGGTGTCATGAAGCACATAAGGTGGCTAGAATAATACCTGGCACTTAAACAAATGATTTTTTTGTACAGCATACAAGGTCTGACAAGTTCACGAACTCATCCTACAAAAGGTACTACGTATCTCTTTGCTGAGTATCACTACAGTTATTTTTGAAGCACTCCTCTTAGGAAACTACACATATAGTCTATCCTTTAAAGCAATTTGGAACTCTTTTTCTGGAATGGCCTTCAGAGCTGTTGTCACATAATCCTTGATGTCCTCAATGTCATCAAAATGTCTTCCTTAAATATTTTTTATCTTCAGGTAAAGAAAAAGGTCATTCGGGGCCAGATCAGGTAAATAGGGAGGATGTTCCAATACAGTTATCTGTTTACTGGCTAAAAACTTCACAGATAGTGACATGTGAGTTGAGGCATTGTCATGATGTAAGAGCCATGAGTTGTCAGGGAATTCAGGTCATTTTTGTCTTTTTCACACAGCCTTTTCAGCACTTCAAAATACTACACTTGGTTAACTGTCCAGTTGGTAAAATTCGTAATCAACAATCCCTCTAATACCACATAACAGTAAACAGTTTTGACTTAATTTGGACTGAAGGAACTTTTTTGTTCGTGGAGAACTGGCTGATTTCCACTGTGCACTTTGACACTCTGTTTCAGGGTCATATTGGCACACCACGTTTCACTGCCACTGATAATAAGGCCCAAAACATCATCTTGCCTCTCTAAAAGGTCTTGGCAAACTTTAACTCTCTTTTGCTTTTGTTCATCAGTAAGGTCCGTCAGGGCCATTTTTGCACACATCTTTCTCATGCCAAGATTTTCAGTTAAGATTTCCTAACTGTTTCTTTATCAATGTTTATTTGGTCTGCCATGCTTCTCAGTCAGCTGACAATTTCAACACACAATTCAACAAATTTTTACAACATTTTGCAACAATGAAAATGCTCATTACTGGCCACCTTGACCTCTTATCATCAGTGACACTTTCTCTCGTCTCAGGAAAACATTTAATCCATTTGTACACTGCCAATTTCTTCATGATATTATCCCCATACACTTGGACTAACATTATCCCTGATTCACTTCCACTCTTGCCAAGTTTAACAACAAATGTAATGTTTGTTTACTGCTTTAGTTCAAGATCCAATATTCTTGTGACAGCACACAAAAACATACATCAACAGTGAGTGCCTCTCAGTAAGACACTGCCACATGTTGACATGAACATAGCTGTGAGACACTAATATATCAAGGTATAAAACCTTACCAAGTTGTTTGTACAATGCTGCCAATGTAAGTGCATGGTGGCAAGTTTGTAAACTTAATTATCAGACCTCACATAAGTGATCATATCATTAACTGTGGATTTAAATTATCAATTTCTCTCTCAAGCTGTAATTTGGAAAGCTATAGATTTCAAGTTTAGCAAGTTATTAGCAGCTTTCTGGGGCATACTGGAGAAATGATATGTTATTTACTATTTGAATATAAACATAAGAAATCTCAAACTCTTGATATGTTAAAAGTAAATGTACTATATCACAGGCAAATATAGTAGAGTTCATCCATGTGTGATGCTGTAGATCAATAGCATACCTCAAAATGACCCGAATAATGTAGAATATAAATATCTTAACACAATAACTAAGAAAATGCCATGAAGGCTATGTTAACCAGTTTGATGAAAATATTTCAAATTGTATATAAAACCAGAACATTGTACCCCATGACTGCATTAATGTACACAGCTATGATTTAATAAAAAAAAAAAAAAAAAACAGATGCCAGAGTTTCTGAAGTTTCAAAAGGTCTGGGATAAGCACCAAGAATTTTCATTTCTGACAAGCATCCCCAGCTATGCTGATACTGCTGCTCAGGGTCCACACTCTGAGACTCATTCATACAGATAAGTCTGAAGGCTGATAAATAGGACCCAAGGTAGCTTAAACTGTTTCCTTAAAATGTGTATCAATTTATGATTTGGAGTGATAAATATCTTTATAATGTTTCCCAAACTTGGCTGTATACTGGGATCATCTGAGAAGCCTTTTTAAAATGCTGACGTCTGTGTCCTGCCCTAAGCGATTCTAATTTAACTGGCCTAGTGTAAGATCTGGGCATGGGGAATTTTAAAAGGTCCCCAGATGACTCTTAATGGCAACCCAAACTGAGAAGCACTACTTCAGAAGGCATAAGAAAGAAAGGGTTCTTTTCTCTTCATCTACTATTCTTGGAGTTTTTTCAATTTGCTTTTGTATTATCAGCTAAAACTAATGGTAACAGTACGGATACATAAATATCAGTCCCACAGGTTGCCAGCAAGCTAGTGATAAAAGTCTTTTGCAGTAGTAGTTCTCAGCCCTGGCAGCACATCTGAATCACCTTGAGCAGCTTTTAAAAATACCATGCCCAGGGCTCACTTGGAATTTTCTACTGCTCCAAGTTGAGAAGCATGGCTTTTAAGATTTAAAGGCATATAGGGAGAAAACATAAAGAGCAAACCATTTGGAGAACAGTAAGGAAAATGCCTATCAAAAGAATGCATTCAGAGGGCCTACTAAGGTGGCTCACACCTGTATTCTTAGCACTCTGGGAGGCCAAGACAGGTAGATTGCTGGAGGTCAAGAGTTCCGAGACCAGCCTGAGCAGGAAGAAGAACATTACTAAAAAAAAAAAAAACTAGCTGGGTGTTGTGGTGTGCACCTGTAGCCAGCTACTGGGGAGGCTGAGACAAGAGGATCACTAGAACCCAGGAGCTAGAGATTGCTGTAAGCTATGATGTCAGAGCACTCTACTAAGGGCAACATAGTTAGACTCTGTCTCAAAACACAAACAAACAAGAATGTATTCACAAACTAAGCAGAAAACTTGAAATTTCAATAATACAAGGAATAACACTAAAATGGCTTATATTCCACATAGGGATAGTATTTATTGAATATCAACTTTCAAAAGTGTAATACCGATGAAAGAAACTGCAGTAATGCAAATGAATACAAATGAATTCACATAAATAAAGTCAGTGACAATAGAAGAAATAATTTTATTGTTGCAACCACAAAAATGAAAAGGCCCAAGTGAAAGTTACACAGGTCACTTGCTAGAACAGTGATTTACAACTGCAGAGGGAAAATTCTCCAAGCAAGTTTCCCTACCCCACTCCCACCTCACTCAGCTTGAGAATTCCTATCATGGAACCAAGAGTCAGAGATCATTTAAAAAAAAAGTTTAAAATAGAAAGCAACCCCTGTGAACCAAACAGGAGCTTTGAAGGAAAAAAATAATAATAATAAAATAAAAAACTATCCTGAATGATCTCCTTAAATTCAGAGTTGGGAAAACTGATACCAACTTTTTCTATTAATTGTTTGAACAGTAAATAAATCACTAAATCAATACTGCTGCATTTAGAGATTTGAGTTCTATAATCATTATTTATTTGATGTGCATTATCATTACTGCTGATATTTTCACATTTAAAGACTACAGGAGAATTTTGTAAGATATACAACTTCTCTTACCTGCATAAGCAAATACAAACAAACATTCCCAGGCCTACTTTTTAAGGCCATATATTCAATTTGATGGAAAAGATGATTGCCAGCAGTAATTTCCCATTGAAAAAGAAACCCAAAGTAGTCATTACATTTTTCTGAAAGCCAGAACTAATCACACAGAGGCATTTCATTATAAGTTATATGCAAAGTGAATTAGTTCTACAAGAAAAAAATAGAAATGGATCAATATTTAAGATATAGTAAGTCAAAAAAACTGAATAAAGGTGATAAAGGTAAAAATGTATTACTCAAAAAAGATCCTAAAATACTTAGTAAGTTACTAGAATATAAAACTTTAATTTCTCTACAGTCAAAATTTTATTCAGATATTTATGTAGATTGGTTGATTGTTGAAACATATTTGAAAAGGTCAAAAATTAAAAGAATTCCTTTTTTCCTCTTTTCCATTAGTTCTAATTCACATGTTCTTAGTAAGTTTTATCTGAAAGAAGGATGTAAAAACTTAAAAGCATCAAAGGAGTAGGGTGCCGGCCCCATATGCAGAGGTGGCAGATTTAAACCCAGCCCCGGCCAAAAACTGAAAGGAAAAAAAAAAAAAAAACCCTTAAAAGCAGGAGCACAGAGAGTGGAAAGCTCAGAATAAATTATTAAGAACAAACTCCATAAAACTCAACTTCACTTATGATACATGAGTAGAAAGAGCAAACCAGCCTTCTTCATTTTCTTTCTCAATCTGTTGAACAAAGATACAGAAAGAATTTAGAAGATAACCAGAAACAGATCAAGCCAAGTACATACAACAGTCATTCTGTGCCATTAAATGGTACTGGAAATCAAATCACTAGCACCAATGTTTATGTTCTAACAAACACTAACAAATAACTGATTATCTGACCAATAGATCCTGACATTGATTTAAGAGTCCTATTTTTCTTAAAAGGGATATAGCCAGTGTTTTATACAAATCAAAGGTACAACTTTTAAAAATAATAAAAAAGTTATTTGATTTTAATAAATTAAATGTTACTAAATTCTAGGAACTAAGGGTAAGTTATATAAAATAGCTTATTTTAAAGCTTTTTTAGAACATAAGAAGTAGCAAAAGACAAATCTTCTAGTGCTGGGCAATTGGGGTATATAAGCCTATCAATTAATTTGGGCTATAACACCCAATCTTTGGTTAATTACTGAAGCTAGTTAGTAATAAGAATAGCAAAGATTCCTCCCTTCATATCAGATAGTTGTTACTTCAAGTCTGCAAAAGTAATTTTTACAATTTTAAAGATATCCTCACAATTTATTATAAACAAATACTCAAAGGAATTATATTTTGCTGTATTAACACAGAAAAATGCCTTCTGCAAAAATGTTGCATACACTCTGAAATGCTTAGCTTTTACATATAGCAAAACACACAAAAAACACATGATACTTATTTATGCTTTCTGTCATAATCTGTCTAACCAGTGGCATGCTCAGATATGGAATCTCAGCATAAAGTGACAAGAAAAGTGAATGGACCCATATCCCACCCAATCACAGAAAGGAGTGAAGGAACCAATATCTCAGCACACCTATAACCCATATAAGGCACAGCTGTGTGTCCCACCATGGCATTTGAAAAGCTCACCTACAGATAGTTAATGCCAGTCTTTAAGGACTGCTGAATATCTTATAAAATTTTATCTTATTCCTTTACCACAGAACAAAAGTATACAAGGGCTGTCTGGAAAGTATCCAACATCTATCTCTTTTTTCATAGTACATGGCTGGACACTTTCTGGACGGCCTTGTATGTCTTATTTTTTTCTAATGAAGGTGAATTACTACTTTTTTTCATTTAACAATTTCATATCAGTCAGGTGTGGTAGCTCACACCTGTAATTCCAGCACTTTGGGAGGCCAATCCAGGAGGATCACTTGTGACCAGACATTTGAGAACTGCCTGGGCAACACAGAAAGAGATTATTGCTACAAAAATTTTTTAAGAAATTAGCCGGGCATGATGGTGCATGCCTGTAGTCCAAACTACTTGGAAGGCTGAGGCAGGAGAATCACTTGAGCCTAGGATTTTGAAGTTACAGTGAGCTATGATTGTACTCTAACCTGGATGATAGAATGAGACCCTATCTCAAGAAATTAAAAAAAAAAAAAAAAGAACTTTATATCATCTTTAGGATAACAGGAATAATAACTGAATGAAAATCACTGATCAGTCACCTTCCCCCTTTACCATCTTGACACCCCATACACATTTTACAACTACATTTTATCATGTACCTTTGCTCTTGGATTCAGAGGTGTGAATGGCCCACTTCCTGAGGTGGCATTTAATGGAGATAAAGAATTACTAGTAGCCCCTGAAGATCTATTTATTAGAAATAAAAGAGAATGACAAAGTGAGTTATCATTTTTAACCTTCGAAAATTATGAAAACAACTGACAATTCTCTATACTGGCAAGAACTTATAAATGAATGGCTGACTTAGTTCCAAATGAGGTAAATTATTTGTAATATATTTTCACCAACCTATAAGTCACTTTTTAATTGATAGACGTTATTTCTAGGAGCAGTTTTAGGTTTACAAAAAGATGAATGGAAAGTACAGAGTTCCCATACTCCCTCTCACCCCCAACTCCAAGACATGCATGGTTTCCCCTATTACTAACATCTTGCTTTAGTGAGGCAAATCTGTTACCAGTGATGAGCTAATAGTAATATATTGTAAGTTACTTAAGTTTACAGTTCATATCAGAGTTCACTCTTTGTGTTATATGTTCTATGGATTTTGACAAATGTGTAACGACATGTACCTGCCATTACAGTATCATACAGATAAGTTTATAACAATAAAGAGGAAAATGGGTGTGCAAGAGTGGGAGAAAAAGGTCAAAGGAGTAGAAGAGAAACTACACTTGAGCAGCACAGTACAACACTGAGGAGGAAAATACTTTTGGTCAATTCACCTTCCCTGTCATATATCACCTCCTAATCCTATTCTCTGTATGTGTTACACTATTTTTATTTGTAGTAGCCAAACTATACTTTTCTACTTAGTTAGAAGTTATTCCTCATTCTTCTTTTTCCCAAAAAATTCTCTTCTCCAATTACTTTTTATCTAAACGTGTCTGTCTGAATCTAAGTCAGATATTACACTTCCTTTTTTTTCACAAAGAGAATAAAATACATACCACATTCTTCACATTCCTGATTTTTTTTTTTTTTCTAACTAAGTGTTCACACTGTAACCCTACCTTCTTGTGTTTATTCCACTGACAGGAGAGACATTACTGCATTTTGAGCTCTCCGGGGCTTCTGCAGCTGGAATAGATACCTCAATTGTCCTTTTTCCTCCTTCTAAAATATAAATACGAACATTAGTTTCATTATCTTTCAATGAAATAAAAATTAAAATTTCACCTGACTTCCATCTTACTACAAATTGCACATTACAAATGTAGAGATTCTTTCCTCGTTTTTTTTTTTTTTTTTTTTTTATAGAGACAGTTTCACTTTATTGCCCTCGGTAGAGTGCCATGGCGTCACACAGCTCACAGCAACCTCCAACTCCTGGGCTTACGCGATTCTCCTGCCTCAGCCTCCCGAGTAGCTGGGACTACAGGCGCCCGCCACAACGCCCAGCTATTTTTTTTGTTGCAGTTTGGCCGGGGCTGGGTTTGAACCCGCCACCCTCGGTATATGGGGCCAGCGCCCTGCTGAGCCACAGGCGCTGCCCTCTTTCCTCATTTTTATCATTATAGCCCACAGATATGCTTGGAAGATTTTTTTTTTTTAAATGAGCTGTGAGACAAGGAACTTTAGTAACTAGTGTCAATTCAGTAGCATGCCAGTTCATAGAGAGCCAGAATCTTCAGACAAGTGGTATCATGTCAGATCTGGAAGTGAAAAACAGAAATTAAGAGGTAGCCCTAAAGAACTTAAGAACTTTGTCAAAAGCAGCTTATCTATAGTTTTCCCCAAAAGGGGGGAAATTTTTCTGTAGTCATTCAGTAAAACTTTAAATCTTTTAAATCTATTACATTATGACTTTTACTGAAGACATTAAAGCAGGAGGGGAAAGTTGGCTGAAGAATGCTCCATACGGCCAATATTAATATAATTATGTATATTCTCCATATTTCAGAAGTGGGTAACCAATCAACATATACGTTCCTATGTATTTACTAATGGAAAACGTTATGTCATCCCAGGCAATTTCATACAGGCTCCTGTGAATCATTGCTTAAAAATAATGATTTCTAGGTTTAATGAGATAATAAAGCCCTATTAATTTTATAAAATATTCCTCAGTTGCCACAGAAAACAAAAGAGATTTTTCATGGCATATGGACCATTTTTATTTTTATCATTATAGCCCACAGAGTCTCCTGTGAAACCAAGAATTTCACTTATAAAAAGAATGAATTAGAGGGGCGGCGCCTGTGGCTCAAAGGGGTAGGTCACCGACCCCATATGCTGGAGGTGGCGAGTTCAAACCCAGCCCTGGCCAAAAACTGCAAAAAAAGAGAATACATTAGATATAACCATTGGAAAGGAAAGAACATTATCACAAATCTGTTATTTGCTCTGGAGCTTCAGATAAATCACTTAACCTCATTTTGTCTCACTTATTTATCAAATAGGTATACTATCAGCTCTGAGGTCTTAATTCATTTTCTGGCTAAAATTCAACTTGATATATACTTTGTTTCATCAGTACTTTTTTGAATGTGAATACCATGACAACTAAGTTTTTAGTTACTATTCTATTATTTAGAATCTCCTTGCCAGGCAGCCATGGGGGTTCATGCCTGCAATCCCAGCACTCTGGGAGGCCAAGGCAAGAGGACTGCTTGAGACTAAGAGTTCAAGACCCTGTCTTTATAAAAAAATAATGAAATACAATCCCCTCTAGCTTTTCACGTTCCTAAATATAACAATAGAAAATTTAATTATCAAATGAAAATGTTTTAAAACGTAATTTGTTGTTCATGAAATTCTTAATCATCATTATGATGGTTATATTTTATAATTAGCTGCAGCATATGTCCTAAGTAGATCACATTCTATAATGAATCCCATTTAGATATAGGGCAACTTAGGAATCCACACACCAAAGATTATCTAGGCACTGTGGGATAGAAAGAATCAGAGGACCCGCTTTCTAGTCTTACTTCGGTCACTTATTTTGTGACTTAGACCTATATCTTCCTGTGCAAAATAGAAGGCACTAAAATCTGAGATTTCTTTCAGCTCAGTATGAACTTGCAAAATTGAGAAAATGAAAATCTTCATATTTCTAGTTTTTACATCATGAATTTGTGACCAACCAGTCCATGCTCTGACAGGTGACACTGGTGGAGAAGGATTCAAACCAACAAGTTTCTGCTGCTCTATCAACTGCAGTAGTTTTCCACGAGCCTCCACACTCTGCCGATTCAATTCTGCAATCCGTTCCTCCATACTTGGTGGTAGAGATTGCACTACTGGAAAAGTCTTTGAGGGAAAAAAGGGTAAAAATTCAATGCTGAAAAAAATACACACAATTTTGACTTTGCTCCTAAGTGCCAGTAAGTTAGTATTCATAGCCCTTGCTATGTACAAATGTGAACAGAATTTACAAGTAATAGAACCTACAAATCATTTAACTGAAAAATCAGGGCTCAAGTAAAAGGATACTAATCCTTCTACTGGTGCCACAGAAGCCCTCCAGTGCCTTAGTCTGTGGCACAGGCTTTCCTGTATCTCTTAGTGTTACTGAACTGCACAAAAGATCACATAAGCAAAAAGATTACTCCTAGTGATCTGTTCTCTAAGTAAATGCCACATGCCTGTTGATGACACAGCTGGCTGGGGTTTGACAGCTTACAAAAGAGGATCTGCTATATTTGAAACAGACGCTTCTATAATTATAATTTTCAAACATGCACCATGAATTACTTGGCAAAAGATCTGGGAACCTTGCTACTCCTTACCATGTGAAGGTTTCCCTAGGCTACTTTTGGCCTGAGATATCTTACTCAAGAATAGCTGGCAATTAGAAAGGAAAAGGAATATGAGAGGCACAGCACAAAATAGCCAACCAAGGAATATCACAAGTATAATGTAAAAATTCCCCAAAGAAATGTACTTATGTCATTCCTATTTTATTATGTTAAATATGTCCCTTTGGGGGAAAAAAACCCTCTGATAGAAATCATTGATTTTTAGCTTATGTCTATGAATTAAAAAAAAGCAAAACTATGAATTAAAGAACATTTTCTATTTCCAATTAAAAGAGTGTGGTGAGGACAGCAATATTAGATTGTCCTTTCTAGCCTGATCTATATACTATCAATAATTAGAAAGGAAGCAAGCAGAACAGTTAACTCTGTTGCCTTTTTTAAACCAAGAGTTGCCTGTTTCAAATAATCTTCAAAACTGAAAACATGTAAATGCCTCCCAATGATTCAAAATTGAAGCAATTTGAATTTACATACATACACCTGTACCAATAGCTGCTGCCTCCTGCAATACTCCTTTCTAGTTCCTCTTCTGCTTGTCCCTTCTGACTACTACTACTACTACTACTACTTCAATACCCATATTGCTCTTATTCCTGATGAGTCAGATCTTACAGAGATGGCCCTTATTCCCACCTCACCCTAACCTTTCTCAAAAAAAGCTCTCGACCCACTGCTGTTAAAGCCTTTCGGACACAGATGCCTCAGGAGCCGCTAATTCATGGTGGAGCTTGCAGCAGGTTCCCACTCCTAACACTCTATATAGTCCTCTTATCAGAACCCTGGCAGGAGCTATATCACTGCTCAAGAAAGAGCAAAAAGAAGTGTCTCTCATCACTGGGACCAGCATGAGGAGGGGTGTATAACATTTCCCAGTTGGAACTTAGAATTCCTTATTGCCCCTCGAAACAATGAAATAAAGTTACCAGGTTATCCCACAAAGTTTATTTCACCTGATAAATAACTTATGCCTATTATGTGATGAGAACAGCCCAAAGCATAAGCCATCCAGTGGTAGCCTCAAGCTACCCAGGATAATTTCTGAAAAGTCTCTTAAGACGCCCAAGCCTACATCTCTACCTAAGTTCCTGTATGTCCCTGGTCAACCCCTAATTGGTACTCACGGCAGCGAGGCCACCTGTGCTTTCCTGTTTGTTCAGTTCTTGGAGTCCATCCCCTTGCTCTCCTCCAGGCCCAATAATATTATTCAAATGTGACTTGATTGCTGAATTTTGCAGTGTCAACTCAGCAATTCGTGTCATTATGTCCTTTCTTTGTATTAATGCCTCATTTGTTCTAAGCTGTTGCCCATCTCCCAGTACTGGGGGCTCTTCTGAGAACATGGGGTTTCTTGATTGCTGAGTGCTGGAATGGGAATTGCAGAGAGGCTGCGAGAGGTTAACAAATGGAACCTGATTTTTGTTCTCCAAATCTTCTCCCATGTGAGAGACTCTCCACCTCTGAGTGAAGAGATGACTCTCTTCATTTGAATTCTGGCCATCTGTATCAATACGTAAGGTCTTCTTTTTCCAATTTTGTTCCTTTTCAGTTATCTCCACTGTTGGAGGAATCCGCGGTGCAGGACGAGTTTGGACAGTCCTCCTCAATACTGTAGATAAGAATTAAAAAGTGATGAACATGTATTATTTTCCTATAGGTTGACATTCTAATCATCTCATTAGCCCTTCATGGTAGTTAGAGAAGAATTTCAATAGAAGGGTTTGGCTTCTGAATGCCTAAATTATTTTTAGCAGGGAATATTACCAACAATGCCACCCCTAACAATCAAGTACAGAGACTGTTGAGATTCCTTAAAGCATTTATTGGTACCCCTGCGAAAAAACCATCTACCAGTTCACTTTTTTTTTTAATTTTAAGTTAATGTGAGGGTACAAACAACCAGGTCACAATATTTGAATTTGTTAGGCAGAGTCCATCTTATAGTTGTGTCCTACACCCAAAAAGTGTGCCATACACCCCTACATTGTGCCCATTAAGTAGGAGCAAGCCAGTCCCCTCCCTCCAATTGAGTTTTACTTCTATATGGGTGTGAATTAGATCATCTATTGGCTTCCTATTAGTATTAAGTACATTGAATATTTGCTTTTCCATTCTTGTGATATTTTACTAAGATGAATATGTTTCAACTCCATCTAGGCTAATACAAAAGATATAAAGTCTCCATCTGTTTTATGGCTAAATAGTATTCCATGGTATACATATACCACAATTTGTTAAACCATTCCTGAGTTGATAGGCATTTAGGTTTCCACAACTTGGCAATTGTAAATTGAGCTGTGATAAACAATCTAGTGCAAATGTCTTTATGATAAAATGACTTTTTTCTTCTGGGTAGATGCCTAGTAGTGGGATTGCAGGACAAATGGGAGGTTTAATCTGAGTTCTTTAAGGATTCTCCATATTTCTTTCCAAAGGGGCTGTATGAGTTTGCAATCCCACCATGCAAAATTCACATTTTAACACACATATTAACTTATATCTGGAAATATTGGCGGGATGAGGAAGAGAGTATCAGTACCTAATTTAAATTGAGGATGGCCAGGAAAGGCCTCTCTGAGGAAATAAAATTTTAAAAGGATCATATGTGTAGCAGAACCTAGAGCGAAGCACATTATAGGCAGAGAAAACAATACATTTGAAGGCGGAAAAACAGGAAAGAGCAAAGAAAGGACGCCAGGCTAATTGTGGCTTAGCAATAAGGAGAGAACTGGAAAAATACATGATTAGAGAAATGTGCAGTGGCTATTTCTGGCAGAACCTTTTAGACTATGTTAGGAATTTTATAATTTAAGAGCAATGGAAACCTAGAGAAAGTCTGGCAAGATTCAAGTTAAATTTCTTAAATGCTATGGATAATTGATTGGAATATAGCAGAAAATTAGGAAGTCCAGGATGAAATTGTGGTAGTCTAGAAGAAAGACAATGCTGGCTATGACTGAGGTGTGCTGGCATTAGAGATAAAGAGAAATAAATAAATTTGAGAAATATTTTTTGTTAATAGAACTGAGAGGGGAGGTGTAGAGCAAGATGGTGGACCAGAAAGAGCCTTCATTTGGCCAAACTCTCCTAGTACAACTGAGGAACAGGAGAAAACCAGGCTGTGCTTGGCACGCAGGCCTTGCCTGGAGCTGTGGCTTGGGGTACATAGCAAGATGGCGAGGTGCTGGATATAGCACATGAACCAAGTGGCAGAGTTCTGATACACTAGGCAAGTTTGCACAAGGCAGCAGGAGTGACCAACTCCGCTGCACAGGTCCAGGATGGGAGGAAGCCTTTTTGCAGTTTTGGTTCTCAAGGGAAGCTGCTCATTGAGCGAAAAGCCTGGAAAAGAGGACACACATGAACAGTACACAGCAGCCAGATTTGAGGGCTGATTGGAGCTGGTTTGCTAAAAGTTTAGCGGTGATAGAGATGGCCATTCTGGGAAGGTCTTGGCAGCCAGGGGGCAGCCATTGTGGGAAGGTCCTGAAGGCAGGCCTCCTACAAGGACATAGCCTTCTTAGTTCCACCTGTTACAATCGGACTTCCAATCCTGACAGGCTCAGGGACTCCCACACTCCATGGGAACTGTTGTCTGGGGGCACAGTGAGACCTGCCTCTGAAGGATTCTAGAGAGCTTTGAGATCCCAACCCAGCAGGGCCTGCATGCTTAGGAATTAAGCAGGCAGGGCGGCGCCTGTGGCTCAAGGAGTAGGGTGCCGGTCCCATATGCCGGAGGTGGCGGGTTCAAACCCAGCCCCGGCCAAAAATCACAAAAAAAAAAAAAAAAAAAAAAAAAAAGGAATTAAGCAGGCAATCACCATGGACAATTAAGTTGGGAAACAGGTCTATGCCTGGGAACTAGAAAGAGGTTAACAGCTGTGTTGTCCATCCCCCAAAACTACAGCTCCACTTGGTGTCCTGACAATATATTGCAATACAAATATATTCCCTGCTTGCTCTTTACCTTTCTCCTCCTTTTGGTGTCATACCAAGAGGCCTCTTCATCACCTAAACTCTAAGACAAGGTAATTTGAAGCAAAGGAGGAAGTGAGAAGGGAAAAGGAGCACAAGGAGGTGAATGAGAAGAAAGCACACATGAGGAAGAACCAACAGAAAAATTCAGGTACCATGAAAATCTAACTAGAGCAACTCCTCCAAAGGACCATGAGGCACTTTTTTCAGAAGACTCCTCCTATAAAGGACTAATGGACTTGACAGAAAGGGAATAGAAAATATGAATGATTATGACAATAAAGGGAATGGATGAGAAAATGGAAAGACAGAAACAAAAGTCAGACGAGAAATATGTAGAATATAGAAAGGATATGGAGGAGCTTAAGGAAATGAAGGAGACAATCAGAGAATGTAAAGATGCTGTAGAAAGTACCAAAAATAGATTAGACCATGGAAAAGAAAGAATATCAAAGCTAAAGGATAAAGTGTTCGAGTTAACCCAGGTAGTTACAGAGGCAGAAAAGAAGAGAGAAAAAGCAGAGCAGGCACTTAGAGAAGTATAAGACTCCATGAAGTGTTCAAACATATGAATAATAGGAATCCCTGAAGGGGAAGAAGATTGTCCCAAAGTATGGAAGCAGAAGCCCTACTAGAAAGTATCATAAATGAAAACTTCCCAAGTTTTATTAAAGAGCCCAACACACTCCCTTCAGATAGATATCGAACTGTGGATCACCTCAACTCTAACAGTTCTTCTCCAAGACACATTGTAACGAACCTGTCCAAAGTCAAGACAAATGAAAAAATTCTGCAAGCAACTAGATAAGTGCCACCTGACCTACAGGAGCAGTGCCATTAAGATGACAGCAGACTTTTCAACTGAAACTTTCCAAGCCAGAAGAGCAGGCTCGCCCACCTTCGACATCCTTAAACAAAATAATTTTCAGCCCAGAATTCTGTATCCTGCTAAACTTAGTTTCAAAATTGATGGAGAAAGCAAATCTTTTGTGGATATACAAGCACAGAGGAAATTTGCCACAACAAGACCAGTGCTATAGGAAATACTTAGACCTATTCTCAACACTGAACACCACAAAGGACCACCACCAAAGTAATCACTTACAAGACAGAGGCCAAAACTTAACTTCCACTGTAGCACAAAGGATAAAACTACACAACAGACTTTCTCATAACAAGATGAATAAAATTCTACCATACTTATTGATACTCTCAATAAATGTCAATGGATTCAATTCCCCACTGAAGAGGCACAGACTGCCGATTGGATAAAAAAGCACAAGCCATCCATATGCCGTCTCCAGGAGACATACCTAACTTTGAAGAATCAAAACTCAGGGATAAGCAATGAAAAACAGAATTTCAAGCAAATGGAAATCAGAAGAAAGGCGGGGTTGCAATCTTATTCTCAGATACAAGTGGATTCAATGCAACTATAGTTACAAAAGACAAAGATGGACACTTCACCCTGGTCAAAGGAACAATACAACAAGAAGACATCTCATTTTAAATATTTATGCACTTAACTAAAATGGTCCCAGATTTATGAAACAGACCTTGAGAGTCTGAGCAACACCATACTAGCCAGGGAACTTAACTGATAGAACTGTACAGATCCTCTAAACAGAGGATACAAAGGACTTAAACAAGACTCTAGAACAAATGGGATTAATAGACATATACAGAACACACCATCCCAAAGCAAAAGAATATACTTTTTTCTCGTCAGCCCATGGCACATATTCCACAATAGATCACATCCTAGGATACAAATCAAACCTCCACAAAATTAAATAAATAGAAATTATACCTTGTCTATTCTCAGACCACAAGGCTATAGAGGTGGAACACACTCCAACAAAAATGTTCATCTCCACACAAAGGCATGGAAATTAAACAACCTTATGCTGAATGATAGTTGTGTTCAGGAAAAGATAAAAGAGGAAATTGTTAAATTCCTCAAACATAACAACAATGAAGACACAAGTCACCAAAACCTGTGGGACACAATAAAAGAAGTCCTGAGAGGAAAATTTATTGCACTAGATGCCTAAATTCAAAAAACAGAAAGTGAGCATGTCAACATACTCACAAACCATCTTATGGAATTGGAAAAAGAAGAACAGTCTAATCTCAAACCCAGCCAAAGAAAAGAGTTAACCAAAATTAAATCAGAGATTAATGAAACTGAAAACAAAAGAATCATTCAGAAAATTAACAAAACAAAAAGTTGGTTTTTTGAAAAAATAAATAAAATAGATAAAACTTTGGCCAGACTAACTAGAAACAGAAAAGTAATATCTCTAGTAACCTCAATAAAAATCGATAAAGGGAAAACAACAAGAGATGCCACATAGATTATCTCTGAATACCACAAGAAACTTTACACCCTGAAATTTGACAATGTGGAGGAAATGGATCAATACTTGGAATCAAACCCTCTCCCAGTCTTAATGAAGAAGAAATAGATCTCCTGAACAGACCAATTTCAAGCACTGAGATCAAAGAAACAAAAAAATCTCCAAACAAAAAAATGAACTTCCAGGAGTTCATAGTCCAGATGGCTTCACACCAAAATTCCATCAAACCTTCAAAGAAGAGTTTATACCCATTGTCAGGGCCCCTGACTGGCCAGGTCTTGGGCCCGGCTTAACTAGGTTCTGGACGCGGATCACTAAGCTACCTTGCTCAGGAACAATTTCTCTTAGGTGTCTGAGGGCTATCTACTTCGGCAGGAGAGAGAATCTTAGAGAGAGTAAAGCAGCCTTAGATAGATCTTAGTCTTTAGTAGAGCTTGGTAATCTTCAGCAGAAAGACACAGTGCTGGTATCAGCAGACAGGAGAGGAGAAAGAGTCACAGTCAGGGGGTCCGTGATAGAACGCGCATGCTCCCGACTGCCTTCTCCTCCAGCCTAATATAAGGCTGATCTCGTGCCTCTCAACACCACAGGTGTAGAGACTGCCAATTCACCACTGCTCTCATCTCACGAGCTCTCATGCTTGTTAGGAGAGCTAAATCCCTCTCCATGCCCTTTCCACCAAGGTGTTCCATTACTAAGCTATACAGGTATTTCTTATAACTCTCATTCCTCCTAGCCATAGGCTATATGGGCTGCTACAACCCATACTACAGAAACTATTCCAAAAAATTGAGAAGGAAGGAATCTTTTCCAACACGTTCTATGAAGCAAACATTACCCTGATACCAAAGCCCAACTAAAAGACCCAGGAAAAGACCCAACTAAAAAGGAGAACTTCAGACCAATTTCACTAATGATATAGATGCAAAAATTCTCAATAAAATCCTAGCCAATAGATGAAAGCTTCTCATTTAAAAAGTCATACATCACAATCAAGTAGGTTACATCCCAGGGATGCAAGGCTGGCTTAACATACACAAGTCCATAAACGTAATTCACCATATCAACAGAAACAAAAACAAAAACCATATGATCCTCTCAATAGATGCAGAAAAAGCATTTGATAAAATTCAACATCCTTTTCTAATTAGAACTCTGAAGAATATAGGCATAGGCGGCACATTTCTTAAACTGATCTGCACCATCTATGATAATCCTACAGCTAATATTATATGGAAAAGAGTAAAACTGAAAGCTTTCCCACTCAGAACTGGAACCAGACAAGGTTGTCCTCTATCACCACTACTATTCAACATAGTGCTGGAAGTTCTAGCCAGTGCAATCAAGTAAGAGAAGGTAAGGTAATAAAGGGCATCCATATGGGACCAAAGGAAGTTAAACTCTTCCTCTTTGCCGACGATATGACCTTATATTTAGAGATATATGCCAACGATATGACCTTATATTTAGAGAACCTCAAAGAATCAACCCCAAGACTCCTGGAAGTGATCAAAAAATACAGTAATGTCTCAGGATATAACATTAATGTCTGCAAATCAGTAGCTTTTATATATGCTAATAACTGCCAAGATGAGATGCTAATCAAAGACACAATTCTCTTCACAGTAGCTTCAAAGAAAATGAAATACCTAGGAATATATCTAAGAAAAGAGGGTGAAGAACCTCTATAAAGAAAATTGCAAGACCCTAAGAAAAGAAATAGCAGGAGATATTAACAAATAGAAGAACATACCATGCTCATGGCTGGGAAGAATCAACATTGTTAAAATGTCTGTACTTCCCACAGCAATCTACAGATTCGATGCAATCCCCATTAAAATACCAACATCAAGATTTGGAAATGTTCATTTTGTTTAGAGCCAGAAAAAACCCTTATAGCTAAGGCAATTCTTAGTAATAAAAACATTAGCCTGCAACTTTAGGCTGTAGTAAAAGGCCATAATAATCAAAACAGTATGGTATTGGTACAAAAATAGAGACATAGATACTCCTGGAACTGAACAGAAAACCATGAGATGAAACTAGTATCCTACAGCCACCTGGTCTTTGATAAACCAAACAAGAACATACACTGGGGGAAAGAATCCCTATTCAATAAATGGTGCTGGGAGAACTGGATAACCACATGTAAAAGACTAAAACTGGACCCACACCTTTCTCCACTCACTAAAATTGATTCAAGATGGATAAAGGATCTAAATCTAAGGCATGAAACAATAACAATCCTCAAAGAAAGTGTGGGAAAAACACTGGAAGGTATCAGCCTGGGAAAAGACATTATTAAGAAGACTCCAGTGGCAACTGCAACTACAACAAAAATAAACAAATGGGACTTAATTAAATAGCTTCTGTATAGCTAAGGAGACAACAATTAAAGCAAATGGGAAAAGATCAGAATGGGAAAAGATATTTGCATATTATGAATCAGACAAAAGCTTGATAACTAGGATCTACAGAGAACTCAAATTAAACAACAAAAAAAGAGCCAACAGTCCCTTGTATAGATGGGCAAGTAAGATGAATAGAAACTTCTCTAAAGAAGACAGACAAATGACTAACATATGAAAAATGCTAATTGTTTCCTATTATCAGAGAAACGCAAATCAAAACCACCCTATCACCTAACCCCAGTGACAATGGCCCACATCTCAAAGTCACAGAGATGTTGGCACAGATGTGGAGAGAAGGGAACACTTTTACACTACTAGTGGGACTGCAAACTAATACAACATTTTTGCAAAGAAGTATGGAGCATCCTCAAAGAATTCAAACTAGACCTCCCATTTGATCCTGCAATCCCATTACTGGGCATCTACCCAGAAGAAAAAAAATCATTTTATCATAAGGACATTTGCACTAGACTGTAAATTGCGGCTCAATTTATAACTGCCAAATTGTGGAAACAACCTAAACGCCCTCCAATCCAGGAATGGATTAATAAGTTGTGGTATATGTACACCATGGACTACTATTTAGCCACTAAAAGGATGGTGACTTTACATCTTTTGTATTAACCTGGATGAAGTTGAAACACATTCTTCTTAGTAAAGCATCACAAGAATGGAGAAGCAAGAATCCAATGTACTCAATTCTGATATGAGAACAACTGATGCTAGTACATGGTGGGAGGGTGGGGGGATGGGAGATTGGAAAGGGAAGGGGGGTCACAGTGTGTGAAACACCACTTGGGTGTGGGACACAATTACAAGAGGGACTTTACCTAACAAATGCAAGCATTGTAACCTGGTTCTTTGTACCCTCAATGATTCCCCAAGAATAAAAAACAAACAAACAAAGAAACAACAACAAAAAAAAACTGAGAGTGATGAACTGGAAGAGAGAAATGAGGAAGACATAGATCAAGATGGCATGTGTCTTGAATGGATGGTGATGATATTTACTGAGATGATGAAGGCAAGGACTTTGGGGAAGGAAACTTACTAAGATTCAGTTTTAAACATGGTGAGTTTAAGATGCCATATGATTCATCCATGTATTCATCCAAGCAGATGGATATATGAGTTGAAAACTTGAGAGAGAAATCTGGGCTAAGATACAAAACTAGAAGTCATTGGCATATAGAATATATTGAAAGCCATGAGAATCAGATTATCCTCGAGAGAAAGAGCAGAGTGAGTAAAGAAACCACTGCCAAAACATGAGGAACTCATCATTTGGAGTCAGGTAGAGGGGAAAACAGCAAAACAGACTGAAATGGAGCATATGGGAAGATAAGAAAAATAGTACATGAATGTGATATCAAGAAAACAGAAAAAAAAAGTGGTCAACTATACACAGTACTAGCGTTAAGACCTAGAAGAGTAAGGACAAGGAAAGTGTACACTGACCTGAGTAACATGGGAAGTCACTGGTGCCCTTTGCAAGGTGGTTTAGGTGGAATGATCTAACTGGGAGTGAATCGAAAGGAAGGATGCTTGTAGATGAGGACTATAGACTGAGCACACATTTATCTCGCCTTCTGTCATTGACAGCAAGAAAGTATAAGAGTAAATTAAGTCATAATCAGGAAACAGAAATGATCTGGGAATAGAATCATTAGCAAATGAGATACTAATTTCTGGAAGACTGAGAATGGATGGGAAGAATGTGAAAGAATGGAGCCATGGTCTCGTATTTATATGTGTGTGTGTGTATGTGTGTGTGTGTGTGTGTGCATGTGTGTGATATACATACGAAACAAGTAAAAGCTAGTCTTTTGGGAGACCTGAAAAGGCTGCAGCCACAAGGCTGGCTGATAGGTATAGGAGAAGAAAGTGAGAAGTAGGACTGAAAGCTGGGGAACTGACAGAAAGTTTGTATATTTACAGTTATGCCAGTTAAACTGTATTGCCCACCACTTCTCTGATCCATTCTTCTAAGCAAAATATCACAGATGAGAAGTGTAAGTGGGGTAGCTCTAGGTGAATGACTAGATTTGACTTGCACACTCTAACAGGAAGCTTATAGTTAAAATATAACATCTACATACCCAAAGCAATTATGTAAGGGAAAACCTGTTGAAAAAACAGACCTAGACCTATCTAAAATACAGAAAACTTCTGCAGCTACCTAAGTAGATTTCTGTTCTTAAATATAAATGTGTGTCAAAGTCTAAGAGAAAAATAAAAACATTTTCAGGTTTTTAAGAACTCAAAGTTCACCTTGCATGTGCCCTTGTTGATTATTTATTTCAGAAAACTGAGAAAGAAACCCAAAACACAAATGGAATCCAGGAAACAGCTGATCCAACCCAGGAGTGTAATGATACCAATGTAGTTCCAGCATGAAAGCTATGTGGAAGGCCCATAGAGTAGTCAAGGCTGCAGCAGGCTTGAAGGGCTTTCAGAAGATGTCTATGGGACTTGAAGACATGGTGAAAGCACATTATTCTCTGTCAACAAGAGGGCAAAAGCAATCTGAAAGTCCAGGCAAAGCAAAAGCTGAACAAGAAAGTCACAATATATATCATAACTATAGAGCCAACTAAAAGATGCTAAGCAACTGTTGAAATAAGAACTCATCTTGATCTTCACAATAAGAACCTTCACCTTTACCATAAGCATTGGCAGTAATAATGAACTCAAAAAGAAAATGTAATATTTATTGATTTGTTTTCACTTTTCAGGAGCCATACCTGCAAGGCACAGAAACATAACTGTGGCAATGGAAGAGAATGTTAATGCAGTCAAATTTAATAATGTGAAAGAAAAGGTGTAGCTGGCTGAAGGTGGGTGGTAGAAAACAAGAGAAGGAGGGGAAGAAGAGTAAGTATTCTCACACCATGGAAACCAAAAGATACTGCCTAAAGTTAATGAAGAAGAAATAAGGATTTAAAGTTATAAAGATGGGTAACAGAAGAATTCAAAATAAAAATATAATTATCCAAAATTAGAGAAAGGAGGTAGGTGTTAATGTGAATTATACCCTCTTCTTTGATAAAAGAAAATCTATAATTATTTTGTAAAATTGATTATCTCAAAAAAAGCTGTGAAAATATTTTATATTAATTATAAAGACAACTAACAGGTGAATAAAAATCAAACTGGGTAACAATGACTGCCTTTGGGGATAGCCCTAGAGGTGGGGGAGGAGACCCTTGTTAGTGCTGCGAAAGTTGTCAGAATCAAAATGGAGTCACTTTTGTCAAACCCTGGCAAACGGAGCCTGAAAAATATATGAAGGAAGAGTTCTCATGCATTTATGCCTGATAATAATTATCGTAAAAGACGGCAAAATTCACAACCTTGCACAAAGACCACCGTAAAGTTATGCAAAACATACTTCTGTAAGGACACCTGCCCAGCAATCTTGAACTGATACCATCCTTGTAAATTCAGAACTGCAATTATATTTCCTTAATCTAGCCAGAGTTACTAACACTCTCTCGCCCTATGAAGACAAAACACTGAATCATAGAATTGTAGGACTGGAAGAACATTAAAAATAAAAAAGAATCCTCTCATTTTAGAAATAGAAAAACTGAGGTCCAGAAAAGATAAGTATCTGAGCCTCATGTCTCACAGCTAGTCACTGACGAATGGGCCCAGACACCAGCATCTCTAACTCTCAGCCTGGCACTGTCACCACTGCACCACACTGATGGTGTGGCAGATGCTACATTCACATTACGAATACTAAAACAAATTTCTTAACAGCAAGGACTTGTCATTTTCTTTAACCCTCATGGCTTTTTTATGTCCTATATTGGAAACATGCACCAAAGTACAGAAAAATTGGACAAAATTCATATGTCCCAATAACAGTAAGTTATCTTTCTATTCTCCTATGTACGAATATAAAAGATCTTTTAAAAGAAATAAAAATTCAAGCAGATTAAGGTTGAATAATATACTTTTTTTAAAACTTTGGGGAAAAAAAGAAAAAAACTTTGGAAAAGATACTTAACTTTTTTTGATTTAAGAATGCTATGAAAATGATAGCTCTAGAAGAAAATACACATATAGATAAATAAATCTGATTTTCCCAATGATGAAGCAGCCCATGGAACTTCTGAAGGCCTTTCATGAACTCCAAGTTGAGAATCTTTGAGCTAAGAATAAAAGAATTTTAATATTTTTATTTAAAACTCTACATGTGGCTGCAAAAGTAACTAAAACTGTTTTTTGTTTGTTTGTTTGTTTGTGTGTGTGTGTGTTTGTTTGTAGAGACAGAGTCTCACTGTACCGCCCTCAGCTACAGTGCCATGACGTCACACGGCTCACAGCAACCTCTAACTCTTGGGCTTACACGATTCTCTTGCCTCAGCCTCCCAAGCAGCTGGGACTACAGGCGCCCGCCACAACACCCGGCTATTTTTTTGTTGCAGTTTGGCTGGGGCTGGGTTTGAACCCACCACCCTCGGCATATGGGGCCAGCGCCCTACTCACTGAGCCACAGGCATGTATCAACTTTTATTATAAAATTCTTCAACTTTTAATAAGGAAGAGGTTAATACGATGACAAGAAGTGACTTACAAAATCCCTGAAGTCACAGTTCTTCCCCTTTGTTGGTCTAACTTTCTTTATTGTCTGGAGCGTAATCTCCTCTTATTTCTCACTCCTTCATACATTCCTAAACAATAGAGACAAAGGGAATGCCTCTTGCTCTTACTCTGCATCGTATTGCTAAGGACTGTGACCTTTTGATCTGACTTTAACATTTACAGTGCTCAAAGGAACGAATATACAATGAAATTAATTCAGTGTCACAATTCATCATAGGTATAACACATGTAATATAAACCACCTCCTTCAGCTTAAAGGCTATGAGTGATAATCGATGTCTTTTTCAATTCTATTTTTCAGGTTAACAATAAACACAGTACATTATATAAATAAAGAAGGAAAAACAATTTCCAACGAACTTTGGAAGAAACCTGCTTACCATCCTGCACAGGAGAGAATTCTGAGTTGCTCTTCTGTCTAGGTGGTGTTAACAATACAGCTGGCTCAAAAATATGTGCTGGAAAACTGTTGGCTAGATTCACACCATCTGGGGGGTTTGGCGCCTGAGACAGTTTAACAGGCACTTCTTCCTGTGGGAATTCAACCACTTCTTCCCCTCTGAATGGCACGGAGGCATTAGCATTTACAATTGGACCCTCTGCAGAAGATGAGAAGATATCAGTACTTAAGAAACAAAAAGGAACTATGGGCACATTTTGGGTATTTATCTTACACACATTTCAGTAGAACGCAAAATCCACATGGCCCATAAAGACTTCACTTTCCAGACTATATCCTTTCCATACTATATCCTCCTTTATCAGCAACCAGGAAGAACTTGCTATTTTTGAGAAAGGCACTGAGGGCCAAAGCTGTTAAAAGAAAGCCACGTAGAGACTACTAAAAAATCTTACCTGGTACTCTAGAATTTCTCATTCTTTATTGTGGGCAGCTATCTAATGATCGTGACAAATAACAAAATGGCAAAAATAGGGCATATTAATGCACTGACCTCCATATACAAGGCTCATCACAAAACAAAGTAACTTCACAGGCCATGCACTGTCAGAGTCACATTCCATATTATTATTATTATTTTTTTTTAGAGACAGAGTCTCACTTTATCACCCTCGGTAGAGTGCCGTAGTATCACAGCTCACAACCTCCAACTCCTGGGTTTAGGCAATTCTCTTGCCTCAGCCTCCCGAGTAGCTGGGACTACAGGCACCTGCCACAACGCCCGGCTATTTTTTTGTTGCAGTTTGGCCGGGACTGGGTTTGGACCCACCACCCTTGGTATATGGGGCCAGTGCCCTACTCACTGAGCCATATGAGGCGCCACCCTCATTCCATGTTATTTTAAAAGGATTATAAGAGATGAGGCTCAGGAAGATACCAGCCTGGTTTCACCTAAATCTTCCTGACTTTTTCCATAGGCAATAGCAAGAATTAACAATAACCTTACAATACACTCATGTCCAGTCCTTCTCACCTATATGGTAATTAAAAGCTTTCATAGTAATGAAACTTAACTCAAATAATAGTAAAGCACTGACACACCCCTTGACTCAGATATTGATAGGAAGATTCCACCAGAAGAGAGAGACCCAACCTAGACATTGAGTTTACCTCATGCAAGTTAAATTTTGGTCAGCTACTCCTTAGAACCCAGCCTCAGAAAACAGTACTAAACACATAAAATGCTTTCCACACAGATACATATCAAGTCTTACTCAGAAGGGAAAACATAAAAAAGCCTGCATGTGTTATTCAACCCATAGTATGTGATAGCACACCAGATATAGGAAGAATTTCAAAACACCATCACTAGATATGAACAGAAGTTAGACATTTCTAAAACTCAGTATTTTTTTCATTCTGAAACCATCTCTTTTGAATCTGGGGTACTCTGATTAAAAGTGCCGACACTTAAGTCTCATTGCTCTTAGTGTCTAGTTCTGCTGCTGTGTGACTTTGCTAACTTACCAACACTCTTTAAGCCTCAGTTTTTCTGAAGATAACAATAATGGGAATAATAATAATACAAGCCTCATGAGACTATTATAAGGATTAAATGAGATAATACATGTTAGACTTAAAAGGTACCCAGCATGGAACAAGCATACAGTATTAGCTGGAAAAGTAGTGGCAACTACAGTAGAGATCACACTGTACATGCGTAAACAGCTCAGGGGTTTAGGGTTTGTTTGGTAGGTCACTCTAAGGCCATTAAGTAGTTTGATTAGAGTCTGGAATAATAAGACCACACTCACCTGGATTGCCCATAATTCTTCTACCTGTGGTTCCCCTTTCGAATGCCTGACTTTCTTGTCTACTGTTATTTATCACAGGACAGTTCTTAATGGCATGTGTGAGTGATATAAGTTGCTCATCTGTTGTGACCATATACTGCTGAAGTCTCGCCTAGAGAGGAAAAGAAATGAAGTAACATTTTTGGCATATCACACATCAAACCATCATCCAAAAAGCAAACTTTACAGAGGATGTGTGTGTGTGTGTGTGTAATGTCATTATTTTAAATACCCCAGAAATTTGAGACTTTTATTCAAATTTTAAAATAATGGTATTTATAAATATTCTAAAACTCCATGACAAAGAATGGTTAAGTAAATTACAGAATAGTAATTAATAAATACTCTGCTATAATTAAGAATTAACCTTTTAATAGGCCTTTCAATTCACAAAACCTCTTCTTCTTAATGATTTTATGTAATTCTCAAGTGACCCAAAGAGACATAGATACACAGTGGTGGAGGAAACTCAAAGAATATTACCTAGGCATATCAACTGATAAACACGAATTCTCTAAAGATTTATGATAATTCATATGAGATAATGTTAAAAGAAAAAAGCACAAAATTCTGCATGCAATATGATTACTTTGTTTTATATCCATGTATAAGAGATAACCATATTCTATACATGAATATACATATTCCCAAATTTCCCTGTGTATATAACTAATATACTATATATATACATATATATGTTTAATATTACATAAAGTTTTCTTTTATTTAAATGATCACCCTAGTTCCATAGAAAATGATGTACCATTTTTTCCAGGTCTTAAAAGTATGATAGTGGTGCTTTGATAGGGATTGCATTAAATTTGTAGATTGCTTTGGGTAATATGGAAATTTTAACAATGTTGATTCTTCCTAGCCATGAGCATGGTAGGTTTCTCCATTTGTTAACATTTAATCTATTTCTTTTCTCTTTCATAATTCTCTTTATAGAGATCTTCCACCTCCTTTGTTAGGTAAATTCCCAAATATTTCATCTTCTTTGGCACAACTGTAAAGGGAATAGAGTCCTTGACTATTTTTTCGGCTTGACTATTATTGGTATATATAAAAGCTACTGATTTGTGAGTATTGATTTTGTATCCTGAGACATTACTGTATTCCTTGATCACTTCTTATTTTTTTTTATTGTTGGGGATTCATTGAGGGTACAATAAGCCAGGTTACACTGAGTGCAATTGTTAGGCAAAGTCCCTTTTGCAATCATGTCTTGCCCCCATAAAGTGTGACACACACCAAGGCCCCACCCCCTCCCTCCGTCCCTCTTTCTGCTTTTCCTCCCCCCCATAACCTTAATTGTCATTAATTGTCCTCATATCAAAATTGAGTACATAGGATTCATGCTTCTCCATTCTTGTGATGATTTACTAAGAATAATGTCTTCCACTTCCATCCAGGTTAATACGAAGGATGTAAAGTCTCCATTTTTTTTAATAGCTGAATAGTATTCCATGGTATACATATACCACAGCTTGTTAATCCATTCCTGGGTTGGTGGGCATGTAGGCTGTTTCCACATTTTGACGATTGTAAATTGAGCTGCAATAAACAGTCTAGTACAAGTGTCCTTATGATAAAAGGATTTCTTTCCTTCTGGGTAGATGCCCAGTAATGGGATTGCAGGATCAAATGGGAGGCTAGGTTGAGTGCTTTGAGGTTTCTCCATACTTCCTTCCAGAAAGGTTGTACTAGTTTGCAGTCCCACCAGCAGTGTAAAAGTGTTCCCTTCTCTCCACATCCACGCCAGCATCTGCAGTTTTGAGATTTTGTGATGTGGGCCATCTCACTGGGGTTAGATGATATCTCAGGGTTGTTTTGATTTCCATTTCTCTACATATAGAGATGATGAACATTTTTTCATGTGTTTGTTAGCCATTCGTCTGTCATCTTTAGAGAAGGTTCTATTCGTGTCTCTTGCCCATTGATATATGGGATTGTTGGCTTTTTTCATGTGGATTAATTTGAGTTCTCTATAGATCCTAGTTATCAAGCTTTTGTCTGATTCAAAATATGCAAATATCCTTTCCCATTGTGTAGGTTGTCTCTTTGCTTTGGTTATTGTCTCCTTAGCTGTACAGAAGCTTTTCAGTTTAATGAAGTCCCATTTATTTTTGTTGTTGTTGCAATTGCCATAGCAGTCTTCTTCATGAAGTCTTTCAACAGGCCAATATCTTCCAGTGTTTTTCCTATGCTTTCTTTGAGGATTTTATTGTTTCATGCCTTAAGTTTAAGTCCTGTATCCATCTTGAATCAATTTTTGTGAGTGGGGAAAGGTCTGGGTCCAGTTTCAGTCTTTTACATGTAGACATCCAGTTCTCCCAACAACATTTATTGAATAGGGAGTCTTTCCCCCAAGGTATGTTCTTGTTTGGTTTATCGAAGATTAGGTGGCTGTAAGATGTTAGTTTCATTTCTTGGTTTTCAATTTGATTCCAAGTGTCTATATCTCTGTTTTGGGGCCAGTACCATGCTGTCTTGACCACTATGGCTTTGTAGTACAGACTAAAATCTGGTATGCTGATGCCCCCAGCTTTATTTTTATTACTAAGAACTGCCTTAGCTATACGGGGTTTTCTCCGGTTCCATACAAAACGCAGAATCATTTTCTCCAAATCTTGAAAGTACAATCTTGGTATTTTGAATTACACACCTTTCTTAAGATATGTATTGGTGTTACACAAATGGTTCTCAGAAGCCAAAAATATGGCAGGAGGAAAAGGAGAGTTCTATAAATTGCTGAGACCTTAGAAAAAGTAAGACAAGGCAAGGATGACAGCTTGTGACAAACTACTGAGAGAGAGAGAGAGAGAGAGTGTGTGTGTGTGTGTGTGCGTGTGTGTGTTCTTAGAGGTGTACAGATATCTGATAAAAATCAAGTATGGCCAGATCAGAAATACAATACTGCTGAATGAAATTCACTAAACACTTTTATACCACCAGCCCAAATTTTTCTAAAATTTCATTTGTATTATCTAGTAGCCTTCTCAACATCTCCATTTAGAAGTCAAACAGACCTCTCATTAGTAAATAACTGTGGTTATTTAAGGTAAAGCATTACCTTTTCTCCAACGGCTACTCAAAATTAGAACACAGTTGTTTGAACTTTATTTAATAAATGGAACCAGTAGGTATTTCTTTTGGCCTAGGGGTGTCATGAGACTCTAAGGGCACTCAGACCCAAGAAAAGGCAGCAATTGCTAAGTTAATCTCAATGTAGTAGCCCAAAGTGATTCTCTTAAAACTCAAGTCAGATCATACCTGTTCTCTTCAGTGGTTTTCCTTCTCACTCAGCATAAAAGTGCAAGTCCTTGACTAGCACGCAAAACCTCTATGGTCCGGTTTATCTGATCCTGTCTCGTTGCTCTCTCTTCCTCATGTTCTACTCACACCACTCTAGTCTCCAGGATGAGCCCACCAGCCACACTCCCACCTTAAGACCTTTTACATTTGCCTTTTCTCTGCCCAGATTGCTCTTCTCTCAGCTGCCTGCATGCTCGCTTGCTCCACCACCTCTTCTGGCTCCTTGCTCAAAAATGTTACTTCCTCAGACGGGCACAAGCCATACTATTTATATTAAATCATTGCATCCTACTCGATCCTCCTCTGTCTTTTATTTGCTTTATTTTTATTCAAAGTACATATCACCATCTAACTTACTATAAACTTTGCTTTCTTTAGGATTTATTTAGACTGTAAGCTCCATGATGGTAAGGGTTTCTATATTTTGTTCACTACTGTATTTCCTGCACCTAGAACAGTGGAAGGCTCTCAGGTATTCAACGAAGACCTGTTTGATAATAAGTACATTCTAAAACTGCATATCCCAGGAGAATTGGAAACATGGTTTCATACGAAAACTTACACATCAATGTTCACAGCATTATTCACAATAGACAAAAAGTGGAAATAACTCAAATGTTATTAACTGATAAATGGATTTATGAAATACAGTGTATGCATATCATGGAACATTATTAAGCAGTACAGGGGAATGAAGTCCTAATACATGCCACAACACTGGTGGAACTGAAAAACATTCTGCAAAGTGAAAAAGGCCAGACACAAAACTACATATTCCATGACTCTATTTCTATGAAATATCTACATCAGACAAATCCACAGAGACAGAAAGAGATAAGGGATGGGAAGAAGGGAAAATGAGTGATTTTAATGGGTACAGGGATTCTTTTGGGGGTAAGAGAAGTGTCTGGATTTAGATAATGGTGTTGGTGCACAACTCTAAATACACTAAAAATACAGAATTGTATACTTTAAAAGGGTGGAGTTTATGGTACATGAACTGTATTATTATCAATTTTTAAAAATTACACATCTTACATATAATGTCAAATGACACAAACATATTTTATCTTCTAACTATTGTTCTAGTCTCTTCTGACTGATAAATAAAAGTAATAATAACCATCACATGTGAACAAAAAGATGAATAAAATAACCGTATGCTCTCAGGCAGCACACAGTCTCAGTGACAAGTACATACATAATTATAATATAATTTGGTAAATGCAATAATACGAATATCTGGACAGTATCAAAAGTACACAAAGGAAGAATGCTTAATGTAGCAGAAAGCAATCGGTTTTTCAGAAAGAGAATTCTGTAAGATTGTAAGTGTTCAAAAACAAAAGGAACGATTAGTCAAGTGGCAAAGAAAACTTATCTAAAAAATATGAAGATACTGTAAATAATTATAAATGGCATCTGATGAAACTGCAAGTGCTCTCAAAGGCTATGTTCTATGATTTGAAATTAAAAAGGGCTATCACAATATTCATTTCACATTTTGGATTAACTACTGTAATACTGGCAGTTACCAGTTAAATATAGATTCTGTCTTCCCCATTAAATAATAATTTCCTTAAAGACAGAAGACTTAGTCTTCCTGCGAGTTGTAGTCTCACCTTCTGCTCTAGTGTTTCCAACATAGTATGTAGTAAATGTTCAACAATAGCTACCATTGATAACAATGAGGCTGATAAGTAATCACAGCACCACTCTAAACCGGAGGCAAGTGTAAGAGAATCCTGTACATGTTTAAAGATATTTTACACTACCAAACACAGGAAAACCTGGGATCTCATTTGAGTACCTGTGTAGTAGTATTTTCTTCTCTAAGAAGAAGAATTTCAGCTGTCAGAGCATCGATAAGCTCTCGATGATCACCTAATACTTGTTCCAACTGCTGCCTTGTTTCTACTTCTTTACGTAGCTGGAGCTCACTCTACAAAAAACAGCAAATAAAATTCTGTCATCAGTACTACACGTTGAACACCCAAAGTTTCTACTCAAAGCCATCAAAGAAGGTATTTACAAAGA
Organism: Nycticebus coucang; assembly: GCF_027406575.1. Lineage (NCBI taxonomy): Eukaryota > Metazoa > Chordata > Mammalia > Primates > Lorisidae > Nycticebus > Nycticebus coucang. The sequence goes on from NC_069795.1 coordinate 62,583,434, forward strand.
AGCATATGTGACAGTAATGACAATTCAAAATTTACTATGTTTAATAAAATGTAGTAAACCTTATCTTCTTTAAATAGAATACAATGAAAAAATGGTATCTAGAATTAAATAACTACTTTTTTGGTAAATGAAAGTGTAGGAATATACATATACATGTTGTTTGAATTATACATAGACCACCTCTGAAGGATACAGTAACATAATAACAGTTGGGTACAAGGAGGCAAACAAGTCAGCTAGAAGTTAGGGATGAGAGAGTTTTCATTGTACACTCTATACCTTAGAATTTCATACCACATAACTGAATTATAAATTCAGAAATGAAGTTTATTAGAATACAATTAAAAATAAATGACTACAGGTTCAAATGGTTTAGGCTTTGCACAGCAAAAGATTATCTAAAAAGCTACATGCTTCTAAGCTGGTAACATTTTCTGAGAGCCAAAGCTACACTCCTGAAGATTCACAAGTTAAAAGTAAAACAATGTTAAGTAAGATATAGGTCTGATAGTCAACAATCTCATTTTTCTTAAATTTAATTTAATTTTACCTTATTTTTAAGACAGAGTCTCACTATGTCGCCCTCAGTAGAGTGCTGTAGCATCACAACTCAAAGCAACCTCAAACTCTTGGGCTTAAGCAATTCTCTTGCCTCAGTGCCCCAAGTAGGTGGGACCACAGGCGTCCACAACACCCAGCTATTTTTTAGTTGCAGTTGTCATTATGGTTTTAGCTGGTCAGGTCAGGCTCAAACCTGCTAGCCTCCGTGCATTTGGCTGGCGCTATAACCACTGTGCTACGGGTGCCGAGCCAACAAATCTTTCATTTAAAAGCAATTTTAGCTCTGGGCACAGTGGCTCAGGCCTTTAATCCTAACACTCTGAGGGAGGCCGAGGCAGGTGGATTGCCTGAGCTCATGGGCTCGGGACTAGCCTGAGCCAGAGCAAGACCTCATCTCTAAAAATAGCCAGGCATTGTGGCAGGCACCAGTAGTCCCAACTACTTGGGATGCTGAGGCAAGAAAATTATTTAAGCCCAAGAGTTTGATGTTGCTGTGAGTTGTGATGCCACAGCACTCTACTGAGGGTGACATAGTGAGACTCTGTCTCAAAAAAAAAAAAAACAAAAAAAAAAATAAAAATAAATAAAAGCAATTTTAGGAAGACAGCTCCTGAGAAACTGAAACATCTGAATTAAGGTGGTAAATCTATTATTTTTTTTTATTCTTTTAAATAATAAAGTTTCCTTAAACATTTTTGTCATATTTGTTCAACAGACTTAAATACATAATAAAAAACAGCTTAAATAGATTTTTTAAAGATTAAATACATAGCTAATTAGAATACTACAGCATTCTGAGGACAAATTACTTTTTGTGAAGAAATTAAAGAAACATGTCTTGCTTGATTTATAAATTATTTTCACAACAATAAGACACTTCTCACTTAGAGAAGGAAGCCATATCTGGGTTACTAGACATACAGAGAACATGAAGAATTTTTCCACCTATCAAGTCCACACATTACAGGCAAGGCCACTCCAAACTGAACCAACATAGGAGTAGGAAGTAGAGAAAAGCAATAAAATAAAGACACAGTTAATAGTTGTATTTAACCTACAACAGCCAAACAATATATTGTGCTACTGTATTAGCACAAGATATATTTTTATAGATTTATCTTACTAATTATAATTTGCTAATGCTCATATAAAAACCAAACTCGCTTATCTGAGCATGTATCAACTAATGGCAAAAGAAGATTAGGATTATAAAAATTTAATGCAGATAATCTAAAATGAAGTCATTTCAAGCAAGGTTATTCAAATTTGTACTTTATTTGAATGCTGCAATAAACTAAAGGGAAAGGAATCCCTCCTTCCCATTTCGGCCTGAAGAGAAGACTCTAAAAACCTCATGCTCTTACCTCTTTAAGGTACCGAACGAGGCGGCAAAGGGAGCTCACCAGTGACAAGGTGAAGCCTGTAAGACCCTGACTGTTCTGTAGCTTTTTAACCTCCCGTCCCGTCCACTGCTCGTATTCTTCCATTTCATGTTCCACTTCATGTATCATGAGTTTGAGGACATCCAGGCTGCAATTACTGCTACTTGGTAAGTCTGCAGAGGATGTGCTTTTCTTCTGCTTGGAAGGAGCACGCAAATCTGGTTTTCTTTTCACTGATAACAACAGAAGTTATTCTATTTCAAGACCAGGAAAAATGACAAGTAGACAACTACCAGAAAAACCTTTTGACTGTTGTTCACAATTTATAAAAGGTTTTTTATAGAAGTTGTCACCATTTTCTCACTAGGAATTATTGTATTTTATAAACAGTATAGATTTATAGTATTTATAATGAATGCATTAGAAACATCTTTTTTTTTTCCCTTATGGTCAATGTAGTTTGATTGATTGATTTTTTTATTATTGGGGATTCACTGAGAGTACAAAGAACCATGTTACACTGGTTGCATTTGTTAGGTAAAGTCCCTCCTATACTTGTGACCTATCCCCAAGAGGTGTGTCATACCCCATGACCTCGCACCCCTCTCCCTCCTTCCATCTCCCTGCAACCCACTTTTCTCATCCCCCACTGTGTACTAGGTCATCAATTGTCCTCATATCAGAATTGAGTACATAGGATTCTTGCTTCTAGGTTATGTATAATAGGAGGCATTTATTTACTATTCAACAAACTCGTACTTAAATCGATCCAACTGGATGAAATTAAAGAAAAAAACCATAACATTTACTAAGAGATTAAAATAGTTGCATCAAGTTACATATTTAATCATTTAGCTTTGTAAAATAAGGGACTGAACCTTTATTTAATAGCTGTTTTTGCTTCCTTGAGTTCAGCACTTGTCTCACAACATAACTTGAGTCTAGAGATTCGGTACATTCTCCAGGTTGCAGCCTGGTTTGGATTCTCTTGACAACATCGGTAGCATTCAGAGCAGCTAAAAGAAGAATATTTCCAAAAGTCTCTCAATATTCAAAGAAGTATTTCAGTTGACAGGTCCATTAATATTTTAGCCAATTAGGCTAAGGTAGTCTAAACTCAAATAACATTCCTTTAAAAATTACCATGGTTCAAGAAAGATAACAAAGTAGGCTACTAAAAAGAATGCAGAAAAAGAACAAACCTCTTTGTTGCTCTGATAAAAGCGCAGATGATGGAGTTCCTGGAGGGGTTGTTTGTGACTGTGTTGCTATTTTCTCCTGAATTTCAGTCCACAGTTTACTAATTAACTCAGAATTCTCTTCCTTTAGTTGATGGAGAAACCTATAAATTATGGGACAATAGCTATTTAGAATTAATGGGTGCTATCATGTAAACTGTCCAACTGCTTACATGTTTGATTTAAAAGAATTTTCAATAATTCACGCTCAAAGAAAAAATACTTTCTACTTTAACTGACAAATAGATAGATAACCCTAAGAAGAGTTTTGTAATCAGATTTCTACAGAAGTTGGGCAAAATCATAGATTGCCTTAAACAGACTGTTGGTAGAAATACAAATGCTAAAGACTCTTCTAATAAGGGCTCAGAAGAAAGTGAGGAGTAGAAAAAGCCTAAATTGTCTTAGAGAATACATATGTGATCACAAATAAGATTTTGGTAGAAATATGAATATTAAAGAAGCTTCTGGTGAAGGTGCAGAAAAAAATAAAACATGTTATTAGAAACTGAGGACAATTCAATCCTTGTTACAGACAGGTGGCAGAAAACTTAGCTGAGTTACGTGGAAAGAACTTTGTAAGTGATTAATTTAGATATTTAGCTGAGGAGATTTCAGAGCAACAAGCTTAAAGATGCAGACAGCTTTCTTCTGTAAAGTGCAAGAGGAGAAAGACAAATTGTGGGAAAAACTATTAAGAACAAAGGAAAAAGAACTTGATGATTTGAGAAATTTTCAGCCTTTCCAGATTGCAAAAGATGAATTCAAATTAGTAAAGCCACTTTTAGGAAAGCATACTCTAGAAAGACAGGCAGGAATATGTCAAGGCAACCTTTTGCTAGTTCTGAAGAGATAAGGCATGTGACATGTGGATCCACTCCATGATCTCAGGAGAAGCCAGAAATAAAGATGGGATTATCCAGGAAAAATCTGTGGAGGACCTCTTAACTAACGTACAGATTCCTTCCCATGACATACATAAGAAATCCACAAGAACTTTTGAGACTGCTATACCAATAGAAATATTTCAACTTGAATTGAAAGGGACAGAGGCAGGATGAAATGAAAGACGGGTACCAGACTCCCAAAATTCTATGAACAGGATACAGTCTAATAAATCTACTCGGCTGCAAACATGGGCTATCCTTCAATGAACAGAAAAAATGACACCAAAGCCATAGCTGCAATGTAGTGCTTATAGAGGCCAGACCCACAGGCAGGGCCATTGACCCAGAGGGTGAAGATTCAAGTCACCAGAGGACTATTTGCAGGCCTTGGAACCTAATAGTATTTCCTGTTGAATTTCAAAGTTACTTGGTATTGGTGACTCTTCCTTAATTTTTCCATTATTAAAATGAGAAAGTCAGACTCTACCATGTAGCCATTGCCTTGGTCTTTGGGGCCTCAGCCCTTCAGCGACACTACCCAAAGCTCAGCTCTTACTCCAGGTTGCCCTGGCAGCTGTCTAGCCTACCACAGGTATGCTGGATGTATGTGGCACAAAAGTCACCTTTGCCAAAGGCAGGTGCTGCCACTGGGTGTTTCATGGTAGTCATTGGTACAGTGGTGGACATCCAGTTTGATAAGGGACTACCACCCATCCCAAATGCCCTGGATGTACAAGGCAGAGAGACTAGGCTGGTTTTGGAGACTAGGCTGGCCCAGCATTCAGGTGAGATCATAGTAAGAACCACTGCTATGAATGGTACAGAAGGCTTAGTTAGAAGCCAGACAATTCTGGATTCTAGTACACTAATCAAAATTCTTCTTGGTCCTGAGACTTTGGATAAAATCATGAATGTCATTGAAGAACCTATTGATGAGAAAGGTTCCATCAAAACCAAACAATTTGCTCCCATTCATGCTGAGGGTCCTGAGTTTATGGAAGTGAGTACTGAGCTGGAAATTCTGATGACCAGTACCAAGGTTGTAGATCTGCTAGCTCCCCATGCCAAAGGTGCCAAATTGGGCTCTTTGGTGGTACTGGAGTTAGCAAGACTATAACGATAACAGCGTTAACAATACCAAAGCCTATGGTGGTTGCTCTTTGTTTACTGGTGTTGGTGACAGGACCTGTGAGGACAGTGACTTACACAAAGAAATGACTGAGTCTGGCATTATCAACTTAAAAGATGCTACCTCCAAGATAGCACCTGTGTGCCAACAAATGAACGAACCATCTAGTGCTCATGGCTACATAGCTCTGACTGGACTGATGGAAGGTAAATACTTCAGAGACCAAGAAGGCCAAGATGTACTGCTGTTTATTAACATCTTTCGCTTTACCCATCCCGGCTTGGAGGTGTCTGCCTTTTTGGCTTTCAACCTATCCTGGCCAGTGACTTGCCCAAAAGAGCTGCCATCACCCAAAGGGATCTATCATCCCTGTACAGGCTGTCTATGTCCCTGACTATCCCTGCCCCTGCCACCACCTCTGCCTATTTGAATGCTACCACTATGCTGTCTGGTGCTATTTCTGAGCTAGGCGTCTATCCAGCTACAGACCCTCTAAACTCCACCTCTCACATTCTTCTGCAGGACTATAAAACCCTCCAGAACATCACTGCCATCCTAAGTATAAATGAACTTGCTCAAGAAGACAAACTGACCATGTCCCATGCAGGGTAAATAAATATGGCATTTCTTGTCTCAGCTGTTCTAGGTTGCTAAGGTCTTCACAGGTCAAATGGGGAAGCTGGTACCCCTGAAGGAAACCACCAAAGGATTCTAGAAGATTTTGGCAAGTGAGTATGACCATCTCCCAGAAGAAACCTTCCATATGGTAGACCTACAAGCTGGCTGAAAAGTATTCATCAAGAGAGATCTTTCTAGCAAACTAAGTACTCACCTTCTGTACTGTTTATCTCCTTGCTCCTAATTTAAAAAGCTTCTATTTTCTGCCTTGACTGAAGAGTGTTTAAGGTTTGCAATAAGATGTACATCACTCAGGGAAAAAAATATATACATATAAAATAAAATGGGGGCTTGGCGCCCAAGGCACAGTGGTTATGGCGCCAGCCACATACACCGAGGGTGGTGGATTCAAACCTGGTCCAGGCCAGCTAAACAACTGCAACAAAAAAATAGCCAAGCATTGTAGCAGGTGCCTATAGTCCCAGCTACTTGGGAGGCTGAGGCAAGAGAATCACTTAAGCCCAAGAGTTGGAGGTTGCTGTGAGCTGTAACGCCAAGGCACTGTACCGAAGGCAACATAATGAGACTCTGTCTCAAAAAAAATAAAAAATAAAAAACTAAAATGGGAACATCTCATGCCTGTCCCATCACTGTATTTTGATCAGCACAGCAGTTTTACCCTGCTCCATTTCCAACTGGGGCTGGTTCACCCCTCCTTAGGCAACCTGGTGGTACCCTGCTCCTGTGAGGCCAGCATAGTGATGTCAAACTTGGTGTAGACACCCAATTGGCATAGTGCACTGCAGCCCAGAACTCCTGGACTTAAGGGATCCTCATGTCTCAGCCTCCCGAGTAGCTGGGACTACAGGCACACGCCACCACATGCAGCCCATCATTGTATTTTAAAAGCAGGTGACTTGGTAACTTGTTTTTTAGTTTAACAAGATCAGAGATATAAAGAGAATTTTGTACCAGGACAGATCATATTCAGAATCTTACACATACCTATTAAAGTCTCATTTAAATTATGAGTTGGACCTTTTAAGCTGATGATATTCACATAAGGTTTTGAACTTGAATTGATGATGAAAATTCGGGAATTTTGGAATGGGAATCTTTGAAGGGTATAGGAGAACCATTGACTAAATATTAATACACATAATAGCCCCTGAAGATATTTCCATGTCCTAATACCTGGAATCCATAAATATTTCATTAAATGGCAAAAAACAGGGTCTTTGCAGATGTAATTAAGAATTTTTAAGATTATCTTGGGTGGCCCAAAACGTTAATTATGTGCATTAAAGGACAGGCAGAGAGAGAGTCTCACACACACACACACAGAAGAGAAGGTGATATAAAGACAAAGTCAGAGACTGCACTGACGCAGCCACAAGCCAAGGAAAGCCAACAGATGTCAGAAGCTAGAAGCAGAAGCAGATTCTCTTCCAAAAGCAGATTCTCTCCTGGAGGGAGTGCAGCCCTACTAATACCTTGATGTAGCCCTACTGAAACTGATTTTGGATTTCTGGCCTCCAAAACTAGGAAGGAATCAATTTCTGTTATGCAAGCCACCATACTTGTAGTGATTTGCTATCGCAAGCCAATAACCAATACACCACTATAAATTTGACAACTTCCATTTTATTTTTTTATTTTTTTGAGACAGAGTCTCACTATGTCACCCTCCGTAGAGTGCCATTGTGTCACAGCAACCTCCAACTCGTGGGCTTAAGTGATTCTCTTGCCTCAGCCTCCCAAGTAGCTGAGACTACAGGTGCCCACCAACTCTTGGCTGGGTTTGAACCTGCCAGCCCTGGTATATGTGGCCGGCGCCCTAACCACTGAGCTACAAGCACCAAGCCAACAACTTCCATTTTAAAAGCTCAAAATATTTTCTACGCATTACTCTTGAAATACAGGAGTAGGGGAAGTTATTAAGGCATTTATCTGTATCCAAAGACAATAAAGTCCCTTAGACCTGGAATTCATTTCAGACAACTCATTTTATTTACTGAAATAAGAAAGTGGGGAGGGCAGCACCTGTGGCTCAAGGAGTAGGGCGCCGGTCCCATATGCCGGAGGTGGCGGGTTCAAACCCAGCCCTGGCCAAAAAAAACAAAAAAAAGAAAGTGGGGAAAACACAATCACTGCTCTTTTCTCTGAATTCACTGACCCCCAGAAAAATCAATGACCAATAGCAGCTGTTGAAGACTAAGTTAGAAACTTATTTAAGGGTGGCACCTATGGCTTAGTGAGTAGGGTGCTGGCCCCATATACTGAGGGTGGTGGGTACAAACCCAGCCCCAGTCAAACTGCAACAAAAAAATAGCCAGGTGTTGTGGCAGGCGCCTGTCGTCCCAGCTTCTCGGGAGGCTGAGGCAAGAGAATTGCCTAAGCCCAAGAGCAGGAGGTTGCTGTGAGTTGTGACATCATGGCACTCTACTGAGGATGACAAAGTGAGGCTATTTCTCAAAAAAAAAAAGAGCATTAGAAACTTATTTAAAATGTATAATATTATCTCTATAAGAAATTTATTCAGTGAGTCATAGAATTTTTTCAAACTAGAAGGCACCTTAGAAATCCTATGTTCTACCTGTTATATTTTACAACTAAGGAAAAAAAGACCCACCTACCTAGTAAATATCCAAAGGTTTAGTCACATGATTCCAAGACAAATCCATCTTCCAACACAGCATAACAAATAATTAACAAGTAACATTTTGAGACATAAGGTATTCAAAAGTTGTAAACTGCCTATTCATAACAAGATAACACTAACCTTAACCAAATAAAAACATAATTTGACCCAAATGTACCAAATAAAAGCAATTGTGTATTAGACTACTTATATTTCCAATCTGAAAGAAAAAGTACTTAAAAGATGATATTTCCAGGTATCCCTAAGAAAATGGTGATGAGCTAAATTTTAAATACTCTATATAGCCTCCAAAACACTATACAGTACAACAAGAAGAGAACACATAACTCACACCTTCCACATTACTGGAAGGCAGACTATTACTAACTTTCAATTACCCGCAAGTGAAAAAATAAATAACAAACTCCAGCAAAGATATGCACTCTGTCAAAAGTCTTTGCAGAGGGTTGGGGCAGTTCAAAATGAACACACAGAAAAAAGGAAAGCTAAGAGCCTAAATATGACAAAAACCACCCCCAGAAAGAGACAGTTCACTCTACGTGCACAAATACTTAATATAAAAAGGGGGTGGAGAGGGTTGGGTGTGTCCCCACATAATGGGCACAATGTTAAGGTATACAGTACACCCGTTAGGGGTGGGACATAATTGTAAGAGGGACTCTACCTAGTAAATGCAAACATTGAAACCTAATTCTCTGTATCCCCAACTTAACCTGAAACATTAAAAAAAAATTAAAAAATAAACAAAATAAACCCCACGTTGTGAGAGCCTAACACTACCAAGAAGGAACTTGAGGAGGCACCTGTGGCTCAAGGAGTAGGGCACCAGTCCCATATGCCAGAGGTGGTGGGTTCAAACCCAGCCCCGGCCAAAAAAACAAAAAAAATAAAAAATAAAAAGAAGGAACTTGAAAGGATGCAGAATTCAAGGTGGCAGTGTAGGAAAGGCATCATTTCTTCGGTAGAGGTACACTTTCGAGACTGAGTGAAAAGATAGAGGAGAAAAGGTAAGAGTCCTTGAAGGCAAAAGAAAACCACAATATTGGAGGATAAATCAATTTTCACTCACCAATAATTTTTAAAAAATCCATTAGCTAAACTATGCTTCACTATAATAGACAAAAGACCATGCTCTTAAACTAGGAACCTCGTAAGCCACCCTAAATTTTCAACACTATCTAAAAATGGACAGACTAAAATAGACTAAATCATACAAAGATAAAAGAATAAAATAGAAAAATTTAAATTTAAATATTTTGGCTACTGAAAATTCCCCCAACACACCACAAAAAAGAGAGGACAAAAGAAAACTACACTCAACACCGCAGATGGAATTAAATATACACGTAGTCTCCAGGTTACAAACGAGATAGGCTCTGTAAGTTTGTTCTTAAGTCGAATCTGTACATAAATTGGAACAAGTGCATTTAACTATTATCTGCAATAGCCTCCATTCATAAGTGTGAGTCATATGTAAGTCAGATGTTTGTAACTTGGGGACTTACTGTAATAACCTTTGTTCATAAATGGCAAGTTTTAGATAAGTCAGATATTTGTAAGTTACAGACAGCCCACACTTGAACAAGCATTTGAAGATGTATGTATATAAATCCTGAATCAGAAATTCTAAAATTAAGAACAAAAATGGGTAAAAGCCATGAAAAAGCAATACAAGAATGAATGAAATTGAGGAATGAAGTTTTAAAAAAAAGAAAAAACTATCAACCAGGTGGTGTGGCTCATGCCTATAATCCCAACACTCTGAGAGGCCAAGGCAGGAGGATTGTTTGAGGCCAGAAGTTCAAGACCAGCCTGGGCAACATAGTGAGACCCTGTCTCTCTTTTTCTTTATTGCATTAGCCAGGTGTGGTGGCATGTGTCTGTAGTTCCAGCTACTCCAGAGGCTGAGGCAAGATCACTTCCACCCAGGAGTTTGAGGGATCTATGAAGATGCCACTACACTCTGGCCCAGGCAACAGAGACTCTGTTCCCCTCCCAAAAAAGTAAATTATAAGGTGTCCAGTGGAGAATTAGTAAATAAAAATGTAATAAGGAACACTGAAGAATTCATAAGAAAACAACAAAAAGAATGAAAATGGGTTAGAAAAACAAAGAACCCAAATCTATATCTTAAAAAGGCTAACTGTTGGAAAAGGAAAAATTGTTCTGTAAAAGTAAACTCTAAGACATATTTTAGCAATACTTAAAGATAAAATAAATAAATTTTAAAGATAAAGAAAATCAAGTCACTAGATAAAAATATCATATTACTTATAAGGGTAATAAGAAAATTACCCTATAGCATCGGACTTCTCCAAAGCAACTTGACAAAGCAAACCAAGAATGGAGGAGCAGGGAAAACCAACCAAAGCCTAGATCTAATTCAGTTTTTCTTCAAATGGTAAAGCTATAGAAAAACTTCTAAAGAATTCAAGGAATACTATATTCATAAGCCCTACAGCAGAGGCTTTATCTAGCCAAGAGATCCAACTAAATGATAACTAAAAATAAATAAATAAATAAATAAACTCATGAAAAGACTAATGATGAGCATTTAGTTACATTTCTAAGACAAAAACGAAATGTGGTACACATGGAACATGTCAGAACAAAAAAAATGCAATTGACAATGGGGAAAAGAATGGAAAGAATGGGGAGACAGAATAACTCACTTGCTGCATAGGCAAAAGATAGAAGTAAAAAAAAAATAATTAAAACTGACACACCTGACAGTGAAAGGTTAAATAAGAAAATAGGACTAAAGGTTCTATAAAAGGTATATTAAAAAGTAACCACCAGGACTAAATTACAAACTTCCTAAATACCAAAGGAAAATTTTTAAAAGAGGAGAGAAAACACGCCACACAGAAAAGGAAATTGGTAAGGTAGAACTGAAGCCAAAGGCCTACTTTATAATGCTAAAAGTCAGAAATCACAATGAAGATATAACACTTACAGATATACATGTACCAAAACCACAATAATCATCTTTATAAGAAAGGAGGTATTTAACTCTAAAAAGAATTAAATATATTTAAACAAAAACTGCAAAGAGAAATAGAAACACTAATAATAGATTTTAATAGTGTTAAAAAATAGATTTAAGATGGTGTCAAAAATAAAGACATAGAAGAAGTAAACAGCATAATCAATGATGTTGATCTTGCTGATGTATGTTTAGAATTTTATACCTTGTTTTTTTTTGTTTGTTTTGAGACAGAGCCTCAAGCTGTTGCCCCGGGTAGAGTGCCGTAGCATCACAGCTCACAGCAACCTGCAACTCCTGCCTCCGCCTCCCAAGTAGCTGGGACAACAGGCACCCACCACAATGCCCGGCTATTTTTTGGTTGCAGCCATCATTATTGTTTTGCAGACCAGGCTGGATTCGAACCCGCCAGCTCAGATGAATGTTGCTGGTGCCTTAGCCGCTTGAGCCACAAGCGCTGAGCCTAAATTTTATACCTTGTTAATAGAGTAAATACCTTTTTAAACATACACATGGAACATTCACAAAAATTAGATCATATATTAGGTCACAAAGAAAAAATCATTAAGTTCCACAAGTAGAAATATTACAAATCACACTCAGAATGCAATATAATAAAACTAGAAATAACAAAGCAGCTCTGGAAATTTTCTTAAAATCTACTAGAAAAATATTAGAGAAAAGTGGAAATATTAACTTTTCAACCTCATTTCTAAAGTAAGAAAACACTACATACTAGAATATATGTTATACAGGCAATGTCTGGGTTACAAACAATATAAGTTCTGTAAGTTTGTTCTTAAGCTGAATTTCTATAAGTTGGAACAGGTACATTTAACTATTACCTATAATAGCCTCCATTCATAAGTGCAAGTTATACATTGGTTGGATATTTGTAACTCAAGGACTTACTGCAATAGGCTGTGTTCATAAGTGCAAGTCGTACATAAGTCAAATGTTTATAACTCAGGGATCATCCATATATTTAAAGTAGTGATCAGAGAAAAATTCGGTCTTAAACATGTTTATCAATTAAAAAAAGAATGAAAATAAATGTATTAAATACCCAACCAAAAAAATCAGAAATACAAAGTAAACCAAAAAATAAAGCACAATGAAGGAAATAAAAAGAAAAGCAAAAATTGATGAGGAAGAAATCAGAGAACAAGTAGCTGTAATTAATAAATAAATATCGTGGTTCTTGGGAAAAATAACAAAATAAGCAAACCCACTAAATAATCAAATTTTAAGAAAGGTGGAGGACCAACAGAAATGATTAGGGAGTAGGGTAAACAAGCATTAAAACAGAAAAATTCTTTAGTGGCATATCTCTATGGAAATACACTGATTAAGCTAGATAAAATAGAAAATTTCCCAAGAAAATTTGGCTTGAGTAGAAAAAGAAAGCTTAAATAATTCAATCCCCACTGAAGAAGTAAAGTTATTATAGTACTTCCTCTGTTGCAAGAAAAGCACCAGACACAAATAGTTTCATAGAAGAAATCTATCGGTTTTCAAAAAATAGCTCCAGTGCTAAATAAATTGTTCTAGAACTTAATAAATTAGAAAAAGCTTCATTATATCTTATGAAATCAAGTATCAGTGTTACCTCAAACTGATAAAGACTACAAACACCAAAACACTATAAAAAATATCACTTATGAATTTTAATGCAAGAACACTACAGATATTGTTATCAACCATTATCTAACACTACATCAATGAAAATAACACACACGGCCAAGTAGAATTTATTGTAGGAATGCAAAGATGGCTCAATATTAGGAAATCAATAATATAGTATATGGTGCTAATAGATCTAAGCAAAAAAATTTAATTGTAATCTCTATAGATGTTTTAAAAAGTCTTTGACAAAATCTAACACTGATTACTAATAAAGAAGAAAACAGGAATTAATGTCTATTTCCTTAGCATTATTTTTAAAAAGATAAAAGACCTCAGAACTGAAGCCAGAACCCTACTTAAGAGGAAGAGAAGCATTTTTATAAGCTCAGAAACAAGATAAGGATGCTGACTATTCCTCTATTATTTAACAGTGTCCATAGCTAATACAATATACAAGAGAAACCAATTAGAGGTAAGACTTAGAAAACAAGTTAAAACTATGTATATTTGTAGATGAGATTATAGTAAACCTAAAAAATCCTAAAACTAACTCAACACACAGAAATGAATAGCTTTCAAAAACACAATTACTAGTTACAAGGCATAATAGAAAACTAACTCCATTTAAAAGAGTAACAAAAAACTATAAAACACTTAGAAATAAACTCAACAAGAAATAAGCAGAATGTATATGACAGAAACATTAAAACACTCCTGAAAAACAAAAAAGTAGACTTTTAACAAATGGAAAAATATATTTTGTTCTTGGACAGCAAAATTCAACATCATAAAGATGCCAGGTCTCCCTAGTTAACTTAATGGCATAACATGTCCTAACAAAAAAATACCAATAATTTTTTTTATGAAGCTAAACAAATTGATACAAAAGTTCTCATGAAAATATAAACACATAAGAATCACTGAAAAAACTATAAATTTTTAAAAGCTGTAAAGGAGTCTATTAAAACACTTATAAACCCTCTCTACTTAAAACAGTGTGCTAGCTCCACACCTGTAGCTCAGCAGCCAGGGTGCCAGCCACATACACCAGAACTGGTGGGTTCGAATTCAGCCTGGGCCTGCCAAACAACAATGACATCTACAACCAAAAAACAGCTGGGCGTTTTGGCAGGCGCCTGAGTCCCAGCTACTTGGGATGCTGAGGCAAGAGAATCACTTAAGCCCAAAAAGTTTGTGGTTGCTATGAGCTATGATGCCACAGCACTCTACCCAGGGTGACATAGTGAGACTCTGTCTCAAACAAAACAAAACAAAACAAAACAAAACAAAACAAAACAAAACAGTGTGGTATTGGAGTGTGACTAAAGAAATAAGGAAGGCCTGCAGAATAGGAAGTCTAGAAACAGATCCAAGTACACATAGAAAGTTAGCATGTGACAAAGGTAGCATCTCAAGGCAATGGGACAAAGATAATCTTTTTTTTTTTTTTTTTTGTAGAGACAGAGTCTCACTGTACCGCCCTCGGGTAAAGTGCCGTGGCTCACAGCAACCTCTAACTCTTGGGCTTACGCGATTCTCTTGCCTCAGCCTCCCGAGCAGCTGGGACTACAGACGCCCGCCACCACGCCCGGCTATTTTTTTGTTGTTGTTGCAGTTTGGCCGGGGCTGGGTCCGAACCCACCACCCTCAGCATATGGGGCCAGCGCCCTATTCACTGAGCCACAGGCGCCGCCCAAAGATAATCTTTTTAATAAATGGTTTTGGGGGTGGTGCCTATGGCTCAAGGAGTTGGGTGCCAGCCCCATATACAGGGGGTGGCAGGTTCAAGCCTGGCCCCGGCCAAGACGAAAAAAAAAAAAAGAATAAATAGTTTTGGGACAATTGGATAGCCATCTTAAAAAAAATAAAAATTGGATCCATACCTCATACCATATACCAAAATACATTCTCAATGGATCAGAGAATTAAATGTAAAAAATAAAACCACAAAAGTCCTAGAAGAAAACAGAAGTGAATTATTCTATGACCTGTGATTTGAAAAAGGATTTCAGAGTCGGATTTAAGATCTACATCCAAAAAAAAACTGTAATAATACTGGGAGGCTGAGGCAGGTGGATCACTTGAGCTCAGGAGTTCAAGACCAGCCTGAGCAAGAGCAAAAGCAAAAACCTCATTTCTAAAAATACCTGGGTGTTGTGGCGGGCACCTCCCAGCTACTCGGGAGGCTGAGGCAAGAGGACTGTTTGACCCCAAAAGTTTGAGGTTACTGTGAGCTATGATGCCCCAGCACTCTACCCAAGGTGAAAAGTGAGACTCTGTCTCAAAAAACTAAAATAGAATTGTAAAAATAAATTCAAACCATATTTTTCTTAGTAAAATAAAGTGCCATCACAAATTCAAAAGAAAACAAATAGAGAAAATATTTATAACATATTACACAGTTAAAAGACTAATAGCTTTAAAAAAAAAAAAAAAGACTAATAGCTTTAATATGTAAAGAGGGTTTACAAATTTTAAAAAAGAGACCAAAACCTTAAAAGTGGGCAAAAGACATAACAATTAATTATAATAACCCTCAAATATATGAAAATATTTGCAATTTAACTCATAAAATAAAAGCAAGTAAAATTACACTGAGATATTATTTCTCACCTATGGAATCATTAGCAAAAATCAAAAAGCCTGACAACAGGCTCAGTGCCTGTGGCTCAAGTGGCTAACATACACCTGAGCTGGCGGGTTCGAATCCAGCCTGGGCCCACCAAACAACAATGAAGGCTGCAACTAAAAAAATAGCTGGGCATTGTGGCAGGTACCTATAGTCCTAGCTACTTGGGAGGTGGAGGCAGGAGAATCGCTTGAGCCCAGGAGTTGGAAGTTGCTGTGAGCTGTGATGCCACAGCGCTCTATCCAGGGTGACAGCTTGAGGCTCTGTTTCAAAAAAAAAAAAAGCCTGACCACATACTGTTAGCCAAACACTTCTATATATTCCCACTGAGAATGCAAAATATCACAACCTTTATAAAGCAGAATTTGGCAATTTTAACAAAATTATACAGCATTATCTTTTAACCCAAAAATCCCACTTCTAACAATTTATTCTACATATGGACCTCCAATAATACAAAAATATATATGTACAAGCTTATTCATGGCAGTATTTTTATAATAACAAAATACTGGAAATACCCTAAATGATCATGTATATGGAAGAGTGGCTAAACGAACTATAGTACATTCCACAATTTAATATATGAATCCATTTCATTTTGCTATAAACATGAAAAAAAAATAAAAGGAAAGCAATCTCTATAAATTTAAAAAACAGCTAAGGGATGATTTCAGGATATATTTTATGTAAGAAAGAGAAAATAATAAGATATACATATATCTGCTCACATTTGTAAAAGGAAACACAGGAATAATAAACAAAAACTTTAAATTGGTTACTTATAAGGGTAAGAGTGGGTGGGAACTGGTTAGAAGCGATAAGGGAGAGGTGACACTACTCTGAAAACAGCTTTTTGTAGTTTTGTCAAAAAGATAAAGGGAAAAACCTAAAACTGAATACAAATAGAAACAAATGAACCTAATTATATTTCAAATGAATACCGTAACCTTTTAAAAATATGCAAACAATACTGAACTCTACTTAGTGTGCCTTCTGTGATGGGATGGGAACAGCAACTCCAAAACCACTTTCTATGTATTGCATAGGATTGAAGATGAATAATGAATATACATATTGTATAATGTCTGGAGACATGCTTTTCATTGTTAAAGAAAAGGGACACAAACATGGAATGAAAAAAAGTAAGAAAAACCCAATAGTGTTTAATTGGTAAGTTCATTATCTACAGCTAAACAGAGAAACAGATATCAATATGGTATGTTCATATGCATATGACTATAGCTATTTGTATTTGTGTGCATATGTGTGTATCTGCTCAAAGAGCCTAAAAGCACTGACTGTCAGGTACAATAAACACATCTAATTCTTATACCTTAGTTTCTAACACCGTTCTTCAATAATATCAACCAGAGATTCTTGAAGAAATGACTGATCCCAGGGAAAGGGACGGATATAATAAAAACCATATAGTGCTAAGAAATTAAATATAAACTGAAAAAAAAAAAGAGGATATGTCAAAATGACACAGAAATGACTTGACAAAACTCCCGTGGTAGCCAACTATGTTACAAATGAGTATATTTGTAAATAAAAGTAAATAAAAGAAAAAAATAAGATCATAAACCATTGAAGGAACCTAGCAGACATTACCTTAACCAACAGAGGAAAGTTAATAGCACCAATAATGGTATCACTGGTTCTTGAGATAACGCACTGAGGAATTAATATCACATCAAAAATGTATATCCTGAATCCAAAATGAGGAAATACCAGAGAAAGCTGAATCAGAGGCAATTCTATAAAATAACTATACAATACTTCATCGAAACTATAAAAATGTCATGAAAGACAAAAAAACCCAAAAAATCAAAATTTAATTTTAAGTTTACAGATTTTTAAAAAATGACAAACACCAGGCCAGGCACGGTGGCTCACGCCTATATCCCCAGCACTTGGGAGGCCAAGGTGGATGAACTGCCTGAGCTCATGAGTTCGAGACCAGCTTGAGCAAAAGCGAGATCCTATCTCTAAAAAACAGCCAGGCATTGTGGCAGGCGCCTGTAATCCCAGGTACTTGGGAGGCTGAGGCAAGAGAATCACTTGAACCCAAGAGTTTGAGGTTGCTATGAACTAAGACGCCATGGCACTCTACCAAGAGTGACCAAGTGAGACTCGGTCTCAAAAAAAAAATAAAAAATGAAAGACACCAAAACTAAATGCAATAAGTGATCATGACTGATTCTTCAATCATAAAATAAAACAAACAAAAATAATATTATTGGGACAATTGGAAAGATCTAAATGATGCCTATGGATTAGATAATGACATTCAATCAGTATAATTTCCCGATTGAGATCACCGTACTATGATTGTGTAAATGAATGCTCTTGTTCTTAGGAAACACACATTGAAGTATTTAGGAATAAAGGAACATGAAATATGCAATTTATTCTCAAATGGTTCTTTAAAAACGTGTGTGCACACACCTATCTACAAGCATGTATGTGTATACACACTCAGAAAAAGAAAAGAACAAAACACATGAGAAATGTTAACAATTTGTGAATCTAAGTGAAGAGAATATAAAAACTTTTTATACGACTCTTAGAACTTTTTAAAAATTAAATCCAAAAAAAAAAAAAAATTAAATCCAAATAAAAACTATAAAAATAAACTCAAACTCCCAATTAATAAAAAAGATGTTATGGTAAACAAACATTTGAAATAGGCCTGGAAAAAAGGTTAAGAGTTGTAAACACTTATGCCATATATACACACCTGTCTGTATCCGTGTTAGAGTGAGAGTTTATGGAGTTATCCAACTCATTCTCGCTTTCTCCTGACTGGCTAACAACAGTTCCTTCTTCTCCTTCATCCTCTACTTCATTAAGAGCCTATCTTGACACAACAATAAAAATAGCAACATAAGTTGATTATATACAAATTCATGCTTGCTTTTTTTTTTGGTCATATCAAAAGACAGCTTCCACTTTCTAAGGCTAATCCTTCCTTGTGTGTTCTAGAACTCAAACCCTCCTGTCTTTCTACTGAATTAATTGTCCTTTTTCTCTCCTGTTATCTTCAATCTCTCCCTGTACTGACTTCAGTTCACCAACATTTAAATGGGAGCAAATTTCTCCTCTTACCCTGATGCTACCTTGAGGTATTATCTATCTTCTTTCTCTCCTCCACCACCAAACTTATTAAAAGAATTGTTCCCCATTTTCATTCCCCATCTATGCCTTACAACTTTGTTTCTGCCCTACCATTCCACTCTAACTTCTCTTGATAAGGTCAACATCAACATACTTATTCCTAAATCAAATGGATATTTCTGGCTTTGCTTCCTTTGCTTCTCTGACTCATTAGATCTTAATGGCCACTCATTTCTTTCCTTTAAAATTTTCTTGATATACTCTTCCCTTAACTTCCATGATGCCATATTCTATTCTCCTTTATGGATTCTGCTTTTACTTCTCTTCCTTTTTATCTGATGTGATTCAACATACAGCCTTTGAACCTTTTCTCCTCTCATCTGATCCACTTTCTGAATGATTTTATCTCTTTCCAAAGTTGCTATTAATTTCACAATCTCCATCTCTACCCAGATCTCTTTTGAGGCTAGACATTTATATCCAATTGTCTAGAAGACAACCCTATGTGTCCAAAACTGAACATCTTCAAAGCCTCTCCCATTCTTCCAGAAACATTATTCCTTCCAATATTACCTAAGACCATGAATGGTGCCACTATCCACCCAAATACTCCAGCAGCAAACTAAGAGTTATCCTTCTTTCTCATGTATCACATCCAATCAGCCACCCAAACTCTACCTTATTGTCTCCTTTCACATATTCTATCTCTGTTCTCTATTTCCTTCCCTACTGGCTCTGCTTTGGATCAGACCATCATTACTTCTCACTAAGAACCCTACCTAAGTCTTCTAATCAGGCCCTCTCTCCAGCCTTATCCCTCCCAATCCATCTTCCACTCCATACTCAATCTCATCATGACTCTTCTCTTCTTTAAATTCTTTAACGACTCTTCTACTACTTTCTGGTTCCTTATACCTTCATGACCTAGCTCCTGCTTAAATTACCTCTTGCTATGTCCCCAACCCAATGACAGAGACATGCCTTACTCATGTCATCCCATGCAGCCCAGCATCTAGGATAGGGCCTGATATATGATATTACACAATGAGTAAGTGAATTTAGTTTCACTCATTCCTATTTCAAATGAAGAAGCAGGGTCCAGAAAACTTAAGCAATACAGCTACAATTTCATTTTCTCTTAATGACTCAAGACTATAGCAATTTGTCAATTTCTTTTCTGATGTGTATTGGGGTCTTCTACTTATCTATTAAGGTGTCTTCTCTCTCCTCTCTCACTGTCGTTTCTTGCTACTATTTCTTATTTACTCTGAGAAGCTCATTCCACTATTTTTAATCTATTATCAGCAGTAAATTGAGAAAGAAATTAAATCACCTAGACCGCGGTTCTCAATCTGTGGGTTGCGACCCACAGGAACTGTGTTAAAGGGCCACAGCATTAGGAAGGTTTGGAACCACTGACCTAGACAAATTAGTTATAACAGTAACTAATTAATTTGAAACTCTACTACTGTATTAACTTAATAAGCTCAAGTATAAGGATGGACTTTCTGTCCAACAGAATAAAATCTGACTGCTTTATTCCATACCGCTAAGATACACTGTATACTTGTCTCCAAGTGTGCTAGGCACTTAACATAACCTATCTCAGTTGATCCATGCAACAACCATATCAGGTATATTCTATTCTCATTTAACAAAAAATACTGTGTGCCAACTCAGGCAACTTAGGAAATGAACTCAAGATCAAACAGCAAGGAAGTAGAATATGAGCCTAGATCTGCCTGACTCCACGTATTAAGACTCCCTGATATTTCTATAATGATTAACTTCTAGCAATCTTATACTACATGGCCTAGATTTGAATCCCATCTTTGATGCAAACTATGCGACCTTGGACAAGTCACTTTATTTTTCTGAGCCTCCATTTCTTTATCTGTCAAACAGGAATAATAATAACACAAATACTTTCTGGGTAAGCATTCAATAAATTTTAACTCTAGTAATCCAGCCTTCTTTAGGATAAACATTACAAAAGTACAATATGTCTAAGTAAGAGCAGTTAATATTTAAACTTAAAATGTTCACTGCAATGCCTACATTGACTTAAACTTCATTTCAGCATGAACATTATAGCCGTGAGCTCCATTAAAAAAGATGGAGACTTTACATCTTTTGTATTAACCTGGATTGAAGTGGAACACATTATTCTTACTAAAGCAACACAAGAATGGAAAATCAAGAATCCTATGTACTCAATTCTGATATGACCTAGTACACGGTGGGGATAGGGGAAAGGGAGGAATGCGAGAGGGAAGGAGGGAGGTAGGTGGGAGATTATAGTGACACACTTTTTGGGGTCAAGACACAATTATAAGAGGAACTTTACCTAACAAACACAATCCATGTAACTTGGTTCTTTGTACCCTCAATGAATCCCCCAAAAATAAAAAAATAAATAAATAACATTATAGCTGTTGAGTAAAGCACATTACCTGAGGTTCTATAGCAGATTCATTAAAAAGAGCCTGGGTGACAGGGTCTTCATTTACCACTATGGGACTCTGTGCAGAATCAGGAGCCATTGTTATATTTGGAAACCCTGCAAAAGAAAAATAAGTCATGATGATTTTGTTTCATTTAATTGACTTCACAAGCTCTTCATTGACATAGGTTTGCATCAGGATGTGAAAATCCTAAATAATATAACAATAGTAATACCTCACACTTACATAGTGTTTTTTATATGCCAAGTATTGTTTTAAGTACACTTATATATATCAACTCATCTTACCCTTCAAAGCCCAGTGGGGTAGGTACTGTTATTTTATAGATCAGCAAACTGAAACACAGAGATGTTAAGCAAATAGCCCAGAGTCACACTAATAAATGGCAAGGCCAGAATCCAAACATTACACTAAAAACTAATGATCTGATTTTGGAAGATTAAGATAAATAATGGATTATATGTATATACACACTAAAATGAATAATGTTGTGTATCTGACAAGAGGTAAAGTTCCTTACAGAAAAAGACTGAGGTTGCTAGAGGTTTTAAATTAAGCTTTACTTAAATCATATATAAATGCAAGTACCATAATTATAAGTTAATTTCATATTATTAAGCTAAAAATTAAGATACATTTTAAAATTACAAAATTCAACACATTACACCATAAAATATTTTATTTTTTTAAAGCTAGCAGAGGAACAAAGTTTATGGAGGAAGAGAAAGGTAATTTACAGGGTAAGAGCAAGTATATATAGGCTTAACAGAGCAACATATGTTCACCATAGACAACGAACGGGCCTCCATTGCCAGGGCAAATAAGCAAAGAGGCAAAGAGGACCATGAAATATTTTAGTAGATGATAACAATTTACCTTTCCTTAGCTGAATAATTTGTAACACAAATACTTACTATCCTTAATGGAAAGCAAATAAATTGTAATAACTAACCCTACCAACCCTTCCAAATTTACCATAAAATACTTTAATATAAATAACATGATACCTAAGAAAGAACTTTAAATTCCTTCAAATAGTTAGTTGTGAGCTACAGCTAGTGAGGAAAAGCTCTTGTCTGAACTGAATACTTAACCTGTACGTCTACGAGGAGCATCAACAAATAGATCTTTTGCTGCAGCCATCAAATGATCAGATTTCTCCAATACATCCTGCATCTGGTATTGATCAGAAAGAATCTGGACACATATGAATGACAAATATTAATATCCAGAAAAAAATACATTTGCTTTTCAAATCACAAAGGAAAAGACCATATAAAGGCACAGAGCATAAAAATAACCATAGGCCACTATCCTCCTAAAATTCTTCAGTGGCAATATCTGTAAGTACCAGTAGATGGGGCTATTACAATAATTAGTGCCTTTGCAAATGCTTGGCTGCAATGCAAAATAAGAAATACATATCAAATTATGACCAGATACACTCAAATACACACAAACATAAATATATACATATTTACATAAACATAAAGTTTTAATTAACCTTGCTGCATGAAAACACTATGATATTTTCTTTTTAATTTCTATTCTAGTTTTTAAATGAGGGTTACAACCCACTAACTTGATTTCACGATCCATTAATAAATTAGGATCCAGATTTTGGAAAACACAGATCAAAGATATGAATCTTTGAGCCATGAACTCAGGAGGTGTTTCAACCAATAAAGTGATTTCATGACTACTACTGAGTCATGACCCACAACTTAAAAAACATGATATATGATATAAGTTTTAGGATTTAAGACCTGAATTGCAGGATTAAACAAAAATGTGATGCTCCTATGTTTATGAACAAGTCATTTTTCTATCCTGCAGAGATGGGAACTCAAAAAATAACCATTATTGTAGTGCCTCTGATTATATACTTTCAACTTAGGAACTTTCATATAATTATAAGCCAAGCCACAGGCTAGATAGAGCAAAAGCAAGCTACCTCTATCCACCACCACCAGATGACATTCTTAAATTGAAGGGTCTCTGACTCAAATCAGTAAAACATCTGGTAACAAATACTCTTACCAAAATTTCTCTATACCATGTAAACAAGATTATAATGTACCCACAATTATTCTTTTAGGACACAAAGAGAATAATAACAAGAATCACATTCTTATTTTTTCCCCTTCTTCTCCTCCTATGGCTCAGTTGGTAAGCATAAAGTTCTAAATTTGTTCCTTCCACCAAAAAGTAAGTTTTGGAACAGTATAAGGTTGGAGTACATCTGAAGCCAGAAGACTAGGCTTTTAGGCCCAGTCAAGTGATAATAAGCAAAATCCAATCCCTTTAAACTTAGTTTCCCGATTTTTACATGGAGATAGAACCATCTCCCAACCCTACCGAGGTGCCTTTTGTTGATGCAGAAATTCTATTTCTAAGAATTCATCCTGTAAATATATATATGTGTGTGTATATATATATATATATATATATACCCAAAAATATATTCAAGGATATTCATTATTTTTAGTGGCAAGATAGGAAACAATCTGTGGGTGGAAGACTGTGCTACTTATCCACCAATATTCTTTTTCTCCCTGTTTTTCCCTTTAAGAGCAGAACTCTCAAGTTTTAGCCAAGTACATAGCTAGTTTTCCTATATTTCTCTGCAGGTCGGAAGGGCCAGGTGATGACTTTCTGGCCAATAGAAGATAGCTAGAATTTCTGGATAGTATGTAAAAGGAGTGGCACACTGTCTTTCCTATTTCCTGCTGACTGGCATAGAACCAAAAGATGCTGTCACAGCTATTTTATACTCAAGAGATAGAAGCCATGTAATGAAAAACTGCATAGCTCCCTGACAACTACCTCTTACCTCTCAACTGCTTCATCAGATAAAAGTAAAATTTTTATTTTGTTTAAACCACTATATATTGGGATCTTTTTTATTTCCAGAAGCTTAAACTATAATATACAATCTAAGTGTTCACCAATAAAGTCCTGGATAAATTGTGACACATCTGTTTACTACTGGCCATTAAAAAGAAAAAATATATTTCTAAGTACTAAAATGGAATAACTTCCAAGACATTACATATTGCTCAAGAGAAGTACCAAAATTTCCCTAAGAAGGGAAGTTCTCAACCTCTCTGCACATTAAAATTACATAGGTATGGTCTTAAAAATACCTATGTGGGGCCACATACCAGGTCAACTACATCTGAATCTCTGAGCACAGGGTCGAAATATCATAGTTGTTTTTATTTTTAATGAAGCCTTTCAATCCTGACTGATTCTAACATGTAATCAGGATTGAGAACAAGCTACATTTGCACCTGAGGAAACAGCACTATAAAAAGAAGACAGAGAAATGTTATCCATCCTCCTTCACCGCTCTTCTTTCAACACCTACTTCTAACACATCTATTACTTGTATCATAAATTGAGGACACAAGCACTAGAAAAGGGAAACAAAAGCCCAGAGAGGCCAAAAGCAGTGGCTTATACCTGTGATCCTAACACTTTGAGAAGCTGAGGCCAGAGGATCGCCTGTAGGCCAGGGGTTTGAGACCAGCCTGGGCAATAAAGTGAGACCCCCATTCTCTACAAAGATTAAAACAAAAATGAGCCAGCATTGTGGCATACACCCTGGAGTCTCAGCTACCCAGGTGGCTGAAATAGGAAGGTCACCTGGGCCTAGGAGTTCAAGGTTGCAATGAGCTACAATCACCCACTGAACTTCCCCACCGGGCAACATGGCAAGACTTTCTTTTAAAACACACACACACACACACACACACACACACACACACGCGCGCGCGCCCTGAGTCCAACACTGCACCACAAACAAGCTACTTTTCCTGGTCAGATCTATATTTTCAGGGCTTTCACTGAGAATTACTGGGTAACATTTAAATGTACGTGACTGTAAAGAAGCATTCTTTCTTGATCAATTCATTGTTCTTTTCTCAAGCTCTTCTAAAAATTTGACATATCATTCCTCCTGCTGATGTATATAAAAGAAACTTAATGAATTCCTCAAAAGACAGTAGAAGTCAAAGCTGCCATAAAATGTCACCCAGACAACAGCCAAGTGCCATAAGCTTCAACCTCATCAAGGAATAACACTACAGACAAAACATATTCCTTTACAATGATTTCATCTCAAATACAGCAAAATAACCACTGTAATTTCCTCTTATTTCCCAGATTGTTTATCCCTACATATCAGATTACTTATTCAAATGCCTTATAATATCTGGCAAAAGATTAAGCCAAAGACAAGTGGCTTACTACCCATTTGGACAAGCACATATTTTTTTTACAAAATAATCTAATAGTACTGCTGCTAAAGCAGTGGTTCTCAACCTTCCTAATGCCACAGCCCTTTAATACAGTTCCTGTGGGTCAAGACCCACAGGTTGAGAACTGCTGCGCTAAAGTGAGAAAAATAATGATACCCTGTTTCCCCAAAAATAAGACAGTGTCTTATTTTAAGGTGTGCTCCCAAAGATGTGCTAGGTCTTATTTTCAGGGGATGTCTTATCTTTCCTGTAAGTAGGTCTTATTTTCAGGAAAACAGGGTAGTAGCTTCTACATATAAGGCACTAATTATATGCCAAAGGCTGTATTAATCACTTTACAAGTATTTATTGAAATCTCATAACAATGCAATCATGCAAATAATGCTATTCCATTTTAAATATGAGAAAATTCAGGCTGAGAAGTAAATAATTTGGTTAAGGTCACACAGCTAATAAGTTGTGGAGCAGGAATTTAAACCACCAAACTAGACTCTGATCATCACTTTGCTGCTATTTTCAAAGTCCACAAGTAGATCATTGTATAAGGATAATTACTAGAATCTCTCCAATGTGAATCTAATTCAGGGGGAAAAAAGAGAATCCTATTTATCTCTTCCTTCTCTTTCTAATTCTAATGATAATGCAGTTACCTCTTTCATGATAGATAATCTTCTTTTTTCAAGATTCAAAGCTTCTGGTTTCTGTTTCCTCCATTTTCTTTTCAGAGCTTTTTCTTGCAATTCCCAATGTACTAATGCTCTATTCTTTGATTTGTGGATTTCATGACGACGTACCTATAGAGAAAGAAAAAAATATAAATGTTTCAGGAAGAAAGAAGTTGCCTATTCAAATGGTGGGACCACCTAATCTAGTTCATCATTTTGTGATTTTTTTCTAGTACAACATAGCCAAAATTTTACAGTCCTCTAAATTTTCAAAAATGATCTTTAAAATAAAAGAAGTATCTAGAACTAATAGACCCAGCTAAAAGACATACTGAAAATAATATTAATTTCTACTTCCTATATACAAAACTATGGTGTTTTTTTACATCACAGGTTGTGATTAATTTAATGTGTGGTAAAACCAATGGAGGTCAGTGGGTCAAAACCAACATGTTTTAAACATACATACATACACATGCACTGACTGAGCACATGTAAAAGGCATAAAACATTGAGTCATCTCTGGCAAAGACACTCTCATTTCATGGTAAATACATCATTACCAAGAACAAATAACACAGTATTTTTATAGACCTCCAAAGATTTCATGTGAAAGTGGGTCACTGAAGATACAGAAATCCAGGTAAGTAGAGCACCTAGAGCAGAAAAAGAGATATGAGCCAGGTCTTAAAATTAGAAGGGAGGGGCGGTGCCTGTGGCTCAAAGGAGTAGGGCGCTGGCCCCATATGCTGGAGGTGGCGGGTTCAAACCCAGCCCTGGCCAAAAACTGCAAAAAAAAAAATTTAGAAAGGAGGAGTATACTAAGGTAGCTAAAGAATAGAAGCTGATCCAAGTACTCTAGTATTCAAAACTATGAATATGAATATACACTATTGAATAAAATGTACTGCTGAGTTTTCACCATGTAAATAAGATATCTCCATTAAGAGACTAACAACCAAATACTAGGTAAAGATTCTGACTCACAAAATACAAATGAAGATGACATTTTTGAAACAATTGGGAAAATCTGAATATGGGCTAGGTGTTAACACCAAAAAAATTATTTTTACTTTTACTGGGTATGATAATGACATTGCAAATTTTATATACATAGTTCAGGAACAAAATGATTTGTTCTCTGAAATTTGCATTAAAATATTTCAGCAAAGGAAGAAAAGAGTGCGATAAATGAAGCAACTGTGGTAAAATTTTAAGAACTGTAATAGTAAACAGTGAACAATACACGGGAGTTCTTTATATCTTTGTTTCTATTTCACTTGTTTAAAATTTTTCATTTAAAAAAATGTTAAGTCAGTGGGAAAACATTATTAGTCTCAATAAATATTTACTGAGCACCTATTGGGACTAAGACTTCTGGGAAGGTACACAAAGGTGTGTAAGATATGGCCCCTATTTCTCAATAGCATTGACAATCTCCTAGGGGGATAAGGCATACCCACAAAAAGATAGATGATATACTTTATCTTAGAAGAAAACATAGGAGTAAATCTTTGTGACTTTTGTGTTAAATAATATTAATAGTTTCTTAGATATAAAACTAAAAACTCAAGTGACAAAAGAAAAAATAAATACACTGGACTTCATCAAAATTAAAATGATTCCTGCTTAAAGGACACCATCAAGAAAATGAAACAACTAAGAAAATGAGAGAAAATATTTGCAAATCATACCTGATAAAGAGCTTGTATTCAGCTTATAAAAAGAACTCTTACAACTTGATAAAAATGCAAATAACTCAATTTAAAAACAATGAAGGGATCTGAATAGACATTTCTTCAAAGAAGATACTACAAATGGCCAATAAGCACATGAAAATATGCTTAACACCATTTGTCATTAGGGAAATGCAAATCAAAACTACAATGAAATAGCTATTAATACCCACTAGCAGAACTAAAATTTAAAAAGTGACAATAACAATGATGTAGAGAAATTGGAACCCTCACACATGCTGGTGGTAAATGGTACAGCCACTCTGGAAAACAATTTTGTAGTTATTCAGAAAATTAAATATGGAGATACCATATGACCCAGTAATTCTACACCTAGATATATACACAAAAGAACTGGCAACATATGTTTACACAAAAACTTATTCATAATAGTCAAAAAGTGAAAACAACCCAAATGTCCACCAAGTAACAAATGGATAAATGAAATATGGTTTATCTATACAAGGGAATATTAGTCAGCAATAATAAGGAATAAAGTCCTGGCTGGGAACAGGGGCTCACGCCTGTGATCCTAATACTGTGGGAGGAAAAGGTGGGAGGATCCCTTGATCTAGGGAGCTTGAGACCAGCAGGAACAAGAGTGAGACCCCATCTCTAATCAAAATAGAAAAATTAGCCTGGGTGTCATGGCAAGAATTTGTCCCAGCTACTCAGGAGGCTGAGGCAGGAGGATTACTTGAACCTAAGCATGAGGTTGCTGTGAGCTAGGCTGACACCACAACATGCTAGCCTGGGCAACAGAGTGAGACTTTGTCTCTGAAAGAAAAAAAGGAATAAAGTACTGATACATACTACAAAATGGATGAATCTTAAAAACATTAGGCTAAGAGAAAGAAACTAAAAACAAAAGTCCACATATTATATTCCATTTGTGAAGTGTCAAAGATATCAATGGTACAATAGACACTGCTGCAAACTGGGAAGGGTGGGCTTAGGAAGTGACTGTTAATGGGCACAGAGTCACGCTTTAGGGTAATGAAAATGTTCTTAGTCACAGTGGTTACACAACTTTATATTAAAAATCACTGAACAGGACACTTTAAAAGGATAAGTATGACAGCATGTGATGTGAATTATGTCTCTAAAAAGCTGTCTTTTTAAAAAAATCTATAGTGGAAACTTTTTAAAAAGTAGATTTGAACCAGGATAAGGAACTAAAGTAAGATTTGGACAGGAAGAGAAGAAGATAGGAAAACTGCTCCAAGTTACCAAAATAACACAAAGTGGGGCACAAATGTGAAATACCACATGGCATGTTCAAGGGATAAATTACTACATTGACTAAACCAATGTGTTTATATAGGGAAATAATAAATAATGCTGAAGATGTGTATATATTTTTTAAAAGAGATAGATATATACATGGCAATATTAGATGAGAGAGATCTGAGCTATAAACCTAGGCTATCTAATGAAATTCTAATACATACTAATTGATGTTCCTAGGGAAAATCAGGAAGTCCAGAAGATACGCTTTTTGATTTTATATGTGTTTACCCATAAGCAAGATTAAACATAACTGAACAACTTCCAGGAAGAGCCTGTGGTTTCTACTCTGAAGGTTAAAAGTCAAATACCACATACAACACTGAATAAATGACTTAATATTCGATGTTAAACTTACCAGATCTTCAGGAGTTGCCCGGTGAACTGTCAGATCATTCACAGTATTCTGCAAAAAAAGATGACCTTTCTTTAAAAAAAAAAAGTTGTCTTATAAAACATTAGCATTTAGTGGATTTTAATGGTTGAAATAGTTTCAAAATCCTAGGGCCAAAAATTCTTTCTTTCCAGGAGCCAATATTCTCAATTTAAATAATAGCACAGATTACTTTCAGGTGTCTCATAGAAAACAAAAGACTATTTTTAGGTGTCTTACAGAAAATAAGCATGAAATTCACCATTCAGGCATATATGGTATTAAAACAATGAATAAAAGAGGGTAGTATATATTCAAAATGAGTAAGTTTAACTAAAGTTTTAGTTTCAAACTGTATTCCCAGGGTTCCATGAGGCAACTCTAAAGATTCCTTAAAGAAAAGTGTAATCACTATAGAGAGGTTCAGCTTGTATTCATGAATACCTTAAGCACAGAAACTAGTACAATAAGAGATGAAGTTTGAGGACAATGCATAATTTCATAATATGTAAAAATAGTCACTTAAATAGAAAGACACTAAACTGGCGGCATGCATAGCTCAGTCGGCAGGGCGTCGGCCACATACACCAAGGGTGGCGGGTTCAAACCCAACCCAGACCTGCTAAACAACAATGACAACTGTAACCAAAAAATAGCCAGGTGTTGTGGCAGGCACCTGTAGTCTCAGCTACTTGGGAGGCTGAGGTAAGGGAATCGCTTAAGCCCAAGAGTTTGAGGTTGCTATGAGCTGTGACACCACGGCACTCTACCCAGGGCAACAGCTTGAGACTCTGTCTCAAAAAAAAAAAGACACTAAACTAACATGACAGGGCTACCACACCACACAACTCCAGGACTCCATTAATACCCAAGTCCATGTAAATAGCACCCCTTGGAATTGTGTGGTGTATAGCCTGCACAGCTTTAAGTAGTAGCCTTGTAACTAAGCCCTTTCCAAAACAACTTCAGCCATTTTCCCACACAAATTTGGCAAGGCAGGAAATGAAACAGGTTAGGGTAAGTTTACTTCTAAGTGAGGAGAAATACAAAGAGTAATAAATCAAAAGAGCTTCTGACTATTCAAAGAGTAAACTTTTAGGCCATGATTTCCATTTAGCTAAAGGCTTTTCTACATGGAAACTGTTACTCCTTTTACATCCATCTAGAAAGGCATAGGCATAAGCTGAGCACAGTGGAGCTAGCTGGGCACTAGTCCCAGCTACTCAAGAGGCTGAGGCAGGAAGGATCTCTTGAGGCCAGGAGTTTGAGGCCAGCAGGGCAACAGAGTAAGACACTGTCTTTATGAGCAAAAAGAAAAAAAAAGGTACAAGGTCAAACTATAGGATCATGAGAATTGATTTTAATAATTATAAAAAAATTCAGACATACAAATAAGCAATATTCCTGGAATTAGTTCTCAAGGAAGAAAATAGAGTAGTCATCAATACTACTGTGCTTAAAACTATTTTCTTCTGAAATTGCCTTCAATTTACAAGCCATTTTAGAAAACGTCTCATGATTTTTATCAAAACAATATTTATTCAGCAACCTGTTCAAGACCCCTTCCAAGTTTCCAGTGTACTGGAAACTTTCCTGTCCACTTTTATCTGTAATAAGATCTTTTGCTTTCACTTAAATATATATATATATATTTTTTTTTTAATTCCATTTGATCTCTTCTTCCTCATTTACCATCCACTCCAAACGACTTATGAATATTTTCTATTGAAAAAACAAATTTTTTTTTAAATTTTTAACAAAAGGTTTTTAATGCAATTTCAAATAATGCAATAATGGGTTTCGATTAAGTTTTGAGCAATAGCAGCATACAGGAAAAAATAGTCATCTCACAGTATCCAGAGGATTGGTTTCAGGACCCCTAAATATAGCAAAATCCATGTATACTCAAATCCTGCAATTAGTCTTCTGTATATACAGGTTTTCCATCCCAAAAGTATTGTATTTACAATCCACCTATGGTTGTGGAGGCGGAATCCACAAATATAAAGGACCAAATGTATTTATCAAAAAAAAAATTGCACATAAGTGGATCTGCACAATTCAAACTTGGGTTATGCAAAGGTCAACTATACTGAAAAGTAACTACTCTGAAGGGGTCAACAGTTACATTACCTGTACTTTTTTCCCCCTCTTAATTGGTTTCATTACCCTAGAATCACAACTTTATAATATTTTATGGCTGATCAGATGACAACAAAACAATCTTAGCACAGAGAAGTAACCCTGCTTCACTGCTAAAAGCTTTTGGTTTGCACAAGATACCTGGCTAAGGTGATGACCTGCAAAACCATAAGGTTCCAAGTCCAAAAGACAGCCTGAAATTCAAACTAGTCCCTGACTAGTTACTAACTATTCTCTACAACAGAAAGCAAAGGCATTTAAAATATCACGGTCCCAACCAAATTATCAAGCTGTAATTAATACCCTTCATATACAAGGTGATAGTCAGGTTAGGAACCAGAGATTATATGTCCCAAGTACTTGAGATTTGTTTTATCTCTTAAGAGAATATTTGCCCTGAAACTGGCCAGTCTCTAGAGGTAAGCAACAATTTAAGGTTTAAGACAATAAAGACCTTTTATTTTTTCAGCCAAAAATGGCACTCACATGGTTATAGTATCACTCGTTGCTGTGGAAACATCTGGTAAAAGTACCAAAAAGTTCAGACTTCAGTGATGCAAGTGACCTAGAGTTGCCTTAATGCAATGAGCTCTCAATCAAGTGGAGAGGAGACTTTTTAAAATATGTTTCCAACGGGCGGCACCTGTGGCTCAGTCAGTAAGGTGCCGGCCCCATATACCGAGGGTGGCGGGTTCAAACCCAGCCCCGGCTGAACTGCAACCAAAAAATAGCCGGGCGTTGTGGCGGGCGCCTGTAGTCCCAGCTACTCGGGAGGCTGAGGCAGGAGAATCGCTTGGGCCCAGGAGTTGAAGGTTGCTGTGAGCTGTATGATGCCATGGCACTCTACTAAGGGCCATAAAGTGAAACTCTGTCTCTACGAAAAAAAATATATATATATGTTTCCAACTAAAAGAGACCTCCCATTTGATCCTGCAATCCCATTACTGAGCATCTACCCAGAATCTCATTATCATAAGGACATTTGCATTAGACTGTTTATCACAGCTCGATTTACAATCACCAAATTGTGGGAACAATCTAAATGCCCACCAAGCCAGGAATGGTTTAACAAGCTGTGGTACATGTATACCACGGAATACTATTCAGCCATTAAAAGTGATGGAGACTTTACATCATTTGTATTAACCCAGATGGAAGTGGAATGTATTCTTAGTAAAGCATCACAGAATGAAGCAGCAAGAATCCAATGTACTCAATTCTCATATGAAGACATGGTGGGGAGTAGGCGAATGAGAGAACAGGGAGAGAGAAGGAGGGAAGGGGTTAGGGGGTTATGGTGTATGACACACCGCTTGGGGGCAGGACACAATTTTTATTATTTTTTTTTTTTTTTTTGAGACAGAGTCTCACTATGTCACCCTCGGTAGAGTGCCGTGGCGTCACAAATCACAGCAACCTCCAACTCTTGGGCTTAAGCAATTCTCTTGCCTCAGCCTCCCAAGTAGCTCAGACTATAGGTACCCACCACAACACCCAGATATTTTCTTGTTGCAGTTGTCATTGTTGTTTAGCTGGCCCAGGCCAGGCTTAAACCCACCATGTTCAGTGCATGTGGCTGGCACCATAACCACTGTGATACAGACACCAAGCCAGGATACAATTATAGGAGGGAATTCACCTAACAAATGCAATCATCATAACCTAATTCTTTGTACCCTCAATGCATCCCAAACAATAAACAAAGAAAAAAGAAAAAGAAATAAATAAAATACGTTCCCCACCCCTTTAAGATTCTAAGTCTTCAAAGGAGATGGAGGTTACAGCCTAGACATGTATATTCTAAAAACGTCCCCCAAAGGATTCTGCTCTACCCTCAAAGACCTAGGACAAACATGCCTAGAAACCCATTCCACCCCATGATATGCTGAGCCCCATTCAGAACACTATTCTTGGTGACTAGGACCATGTTACTGCGCCTGTTCCTCCAGAGGCACTCTACCTTGCATACTATCCCACCTAGACTTACATCCCATTCTTGTTTCACTGCAGTTTTCTTCTTCTTTACTTTCAGTGTTTTTCTTCCGCCTCCCCGGGGACTATAACGGTTCACTCTGACAAATGACATCTAGGAGTAATAATTACATCAAATTTTTAAAATACAAGAAAAAGTAATAATTAAGCTTCACCAGAAAAGGAACAAAGAAATTTAGGAAAAACAAATGAATCCTAAAATAACTGAAGACAAATTTTCATGATCAAAAGACAAGCTATTAAAACACTTGGTTCTCGGGCGGCGCCTGTGGCTCAAGGAGTAGGGCGCCGGTCCCATATGCCGGAGGTGATGGGTTCAGGCCCAGCCCTGGCCAAAAAAAAAAAAAAACACTTGGTTCTCTCATTTTACAACTAATATAAAGTTGGCACAAATAACTACAATAAAAGAAGTATCACATCAATAACTTACATATATTTACCTGATAAAGAATGCAGAAATTATAGTCTACCACAGAGAAGTAGGACTGCAGTTATAAACTTTGTTATCAGTTATACAAATTCACAATTATTAGAGAAATGCCAGTCATATGCTAATGCTATGAATTCAAGGTGAAGGAAGGAAAGGGCAAAAGAGAGCTGGAGTTCTTTTTTAAGCATTCTAACACTCAAAATCATTATCAGGTACACATGTGCTTACCACAAAATTAAGGAAGCTAAACTTTGGAGAAAAAATAAGGTATGATACCACTTCTAATAAAAACTAAATAAAAGCTAATTACAGATTTTAAACTAGAATTTGTAAATTGCCAACATTAGCTTGGCACTCTTAAGACAGCAATGCTAAGGATACTAGATTAAACATACAAAATTAGAAAAAAGACCCACAGGGCGGTGCCTGTGGCTCAGTCGGTAAGGCACTGGCCCCATACACAGAGGGTGGCGGGTTCAAACCCGGCCCCGGCTGAACTGCAACCAAAAAATAGCTGGGCATTGTGGCGGGCGTCTGTAGTCCCAGCTACTCGGGAGGCTGAGGCAAGGGAATCGCTAAGCCCAGGAGTTGGAGGTTGCTGTGAGCTGTGTGATGCCATAGCACTCTACCGAGGGCCATAAAGTGAGACTCTGTCTCTACAAAAAAAGAAAAAAGACCCACAGTCCCCAAACACTGAGATTTTATAAAACACATATGACTTTTAAAAAACAACACACATGCCAGAAGGAAAAAAATTCTTTTATCATAAGGACACTTGTACTAGACTGTTTATTGCAGCTCAATTTACAATCGCCAAAATGTGGAAACAGCCTAAATGCCCACCAACCCAGGAATGGATTAACAAGCTGTGGTATATGTATACCATGGAATACTATTCAGCCATTAAAAAAAATGGAGACTTTACATCCTTCATATTATCCTGGATGGAAGTAGAAGACATTATTCTTAGTAAAGCATCACAAGAATGGAGAAGCATGAATCCTATGTACTCAATCTTGATATGAGGACAATTAATGACAATTAAGGTTATGGGGGGGAAGCAGAAAGAGGGACGGAGGGAGGGGGGTGGGGCCTTGGTGTGTGTCACACTTTATGGGGGCAAGACATGATTGCAAGAGGGACTTTACCTAACAATTGCAATCAGTGTAACCGGGCTTATTGTACCCTCAATGAATCCCCAACAATAAAAAAAAAAAAAAACCACACATGACTCCCATTCCAGAATGCTTTTACCTACCTACCTAATTATAGAACTTTCCACCCAGCTTGACCCTTTCACTCCCAATTAGCCTAAAACAAAGACTCTAATATTTTCCTTAAGTATATTTAAAAAAAAAATCATTGTCTACTGTAATAAAAATGCCTAAATACAAGTGATTCTCAAGAGTTTACCCTCAATCTCGGTTGTTCACTATACTCTCTCTTATCAAGCCCATTCACTCTTTAAATGTGGGATCTATTTTCAGAGTTTACAATTCTGCGAAAGAGAATAAGTCACATACAAGTTAGAGAATAACATTTAAGTTTTATGATGGTTATAATGATGACAGTGGTAGTGGTGGGAAGGATGGCATCAGCTAATACATACTGAGTACTTAATATAAGCCAGGTACTATTCTGAACTCCTTACTCAGTTCTAAACTCTTTATTACTCTTTACAGAGTAAGAGGCTGTGAGAGGAAAGTAGGGTGTTAGATGAGGCTTACTCATACAGCTACAAAGAAATTCTAGGAACAACCTAGTGTACCTGAAAATGGATTTTTACTAATTGAAACTCCAGATGAGAATGCAGCCTGGGAAAATACTTGATTACAGCTTTGAGATCCTAAGGAGAGGAATCTAGCCAAGCCATGTCCGAACTCATAACCCACATTATGAGAGAGTAAATGTGTAATTGTTTTAAACAACTAAATTTGTGGTAATTTGTTACATAGGAAACTAGTTTTACGGCCAGCTCTAAATTGTGTTCTATATATGGAAAGATCACAAAAGTGTAACTAAGCTGCTATCCCATCTCTGGCTTTTCCTTTCCCATCAGACTTACTTTTGCACCTCTATTTCCTAACCCTTAGTTACACCTCAAAAGTTTTATGACATAGAAACTCTGACTCCATCTCTGCATTGAAAAGTGTTCTCTTGAACATCACCAATAATGACAACCATATCTTTCTTAAGCAAGGATTAGACTTTGTGGTCTAACAAAGGAACTTAATTAACACCTATAAAAATCCAGAGATCACAAGGATGGTAGAGTTTATTATTAAAATGTTAGACAAGCAATAGTCTGATGGTTTACAGTGCTAAGAAATCAATACCAAACCTGGCACAGCCAAGAAAAGCTAAGCCTGGCTCGGCACCCAAAGCTCAGTGGTCGGGGCGCCCACCACATACACCGAGGGAGGCAAAGTTCGAACTTGGCCCAGGCCTGCTAAACAACAGTGACAACTGCAACAAAAATATAGCCGGGTGCTGTGGCAGGTACCTGTAGTCCCAGCTACTTGGGAGGCTAAGACAAGAGAATCACTTAAGCCCAAGAGTTTGAGGTTGCTGTGAGCTGTGACACCACAGCACCCCACTGAGGGCGACATAATGAGACTCAAAAAAAAAAGAAAAAGAAAAATGTTTAAAGAAAATCTAAGCCTGTTTGTAGAAAATCTGAAATATTAATAGTCCTTTCTAGCTATGTAGATGCCAACTCCTAAAAGCCCTCTTCTCCAGTGGCTTCCATGATACTCTTTCCCCTGATGTTTCTATTCTTTTTTCCTTTTCTTCACAGGCTTTATTGGCTCCCTTTTTTATATTATCTGTTTTTTTTTTTTCTAAAAGATAGAGTCTCACTAGGTCACCCTTGGTAGAATGCCGTGGCGTCACAGCTCACAGCAACCTCCAACTCTTGGGCTTAAGCGATTCTCTTACCTTAGCCTTCCAAGTAGCTGGGACTACAGGTGCCTGCCACAATGCCCGGCTATATTGGCTCTGTTCTCACATACAACTTAGTCAAGGACCTCCATCCCAGTCCTCTTACCTTTCTCTTAGATGTCCTCCCCTTTCATCCAATAATTGCTCGGGAACACTTACCACATACCAGGCACTGGCTAGGCTTTCAAGATACAACAATGAACAAGTCTAACATGGTGCCAGCTCTCACGGAGCTACTTTCTAGATTATCAAGTGGCAATTCACAACCTCCTTCAGTGATTTCACATACTCCCATGAGCAAAGTTATGACTGTATTGGACACACAAACACCCTGTGAAAATGAGTCCCAAACCAGTGATTCACACCTTTTCTCAAAAACAACAAATGCCTACTATGCATATCTCCCAAACAGCTCAAATATACTGTATCAAAATATAATTTACTATACATATCCCTCCGATCACTAATTCTTGATGTATAACTGGCTGACTCAGTAAATGTCTGCCCAATTAAGCTGAACTTAAAGAATTACCATCCTTCTAACTGGCTCCAATTTAAAACCTTAGTATCATCTTATGCTCCTTTTTGTCTCTTAGTCAACCAGATATCACAGTCCACTATTGATTTAAAAAAATTTTTCCCAAAAATTCTCTCCCATTTTTCCGACTCTTCTCCATCTCTAATAAAAATATTATCGTTTGGGCTCTCACTATTTCTCCTAATTGGTCTCCCCTTCACTCATCACTCACTCACTTCATCATCCATCTATTAATTCAACAAATATTTTGAAAGCATCTACCAAGAGCCAGGCACCAGATACAACAAGAAAGCGGGATAATCTATGCCCTCCCTGAATTTAGAATTATCAGAGGACCACAATTAAACATGTAATTACAACGAAAGGGGCAACATGGGAAGTAAATTCCGCGTGCCATGAATTATTTAATTTACTCTACAAAGAAAAGGCTGCTTCCTCTCCCTAATCCCCAAAAATGTTGACTCTGAGAGCTAAAGTAGGAATAAAAATTAGAAGTCGGGGGAAAGAATATTCCACCTAGGGAAAAATGCATCCACAAAAAGTTTGAGAAGTTCTGTTTGATTAACAAAGATTTGGAAGGGTGTAACTAGGCTAAAAAGAAAAGCAGAGAACAGATGATGGTCTGTGAGTCACAGCAATTTGAACACTACCACAAAGACCAAAGGAAGCTGCTGAAGAATTATAAGCAGGGTAAGTTATGAAGAGATTTAGCAAATCCAGTCTGATTAGTGTGGGAAACTAATCAAAGAGAAACAGAACTCTTCCCAAACACTGTCCCTTCAATCAGTCCTACCCAGATACACGGATAGGTTGTAGGCTTCACCTGTTTATTTACTTCCCCTAAAGATGTGAATAACTCCCCACTGTAGAGAGGAATCCAGTTCAGCCTGACATTCAGATCCTCTGCCACACGTTGATGCCCAGCTGACCTTCCTTTCCAGTCTCTTCTCTCACATCTCCCACACACTCTCTGCTTGGAACAACCTTCCGACTTTCGCTCCCTCCTAAACCGGGTTAACTCCGCGCACTCCTCAAAACACATTCAAACAGTCTAAGAAACCCCTCTTGGACATTCTTCAATTTAAAAGATTCAGTCCCATTGTACCCCGCATTGTAAACTACTTGAAAGCGACAATCGAGTACGCTCAATTTCTACCTCTGTGCAAAAGGCCCCCAAAGCGGTGCCTGACACGCGTGTACACTCTCAAAAAACACAGAGCCGCGACTGCGCTTTCTAGCAAGGACTTGCCGACTCAGGTGCCTGGATCCCCGGGGAACAGAGACGCCACCACTGTTCTTCCCGCCCTGTAAGTCACCCCGGTGCCTAAGGTTCAGTGTGGCTGCGGGCTGCAGGCCTGCGTGCCATCACCTCAACCTGCCTCGCCGTTTCCCGACTCCTCCTCTACAGCTCCCACAGCGACTAAAACTTCAGGTTTAGGAACCCAGGAACCCGCCACAGATCAACACAGCCTGCGGCTTCCGGGATGTTGCCTGGGTTACTCAGAGTCCCGCCCACGCCCTTGCGTATATCCGGCGAACCCAATGCGCAGGCGCCTCCCACAGCCCGGCTCGGCCCCCTGAGACTGGGCGGTGATAGCTCTCGCTTTCACCAGGTTGCAGGGCAACCCTTTTAAGGATAGGCACGCAGCGTTATCCAGTGCCTCGAGAAAAAAAATTGTCCAAGAGAAATATATTTCTGTCCACACATGGCTTCACATATCACACTTAATTGCTTTCACATCTATTCATTTATTTCAAAATGTTAATTACCATCTACAAATGTGCTAGCGACTTTGCTAGGTTCAGAGGGCCCGAAAACAAGGTTCTTTGCCTCCGGAAGCTTACAACCGGGTAGTAAACAGCTATCAAGGATAGAAACGTCAAATTAAAACTTGTCACAAGTGCTAAGAATGAAGCACACTTATTAGATACTAAGCTTACTGAATTACCTGGGAAAGCTGAGATGCGAAGATCGATAGGCACCTAGAGGAGGGAAGAGCATTCCTACAGAGGGAGCTGCATATGCAAAGACAAATGGCAAATGCAAAAGACAGGAAGAAGTCCCCTGTATCCTGAGTTCAGAGAACATTGGGAGCATGAGGTGAAGGGAGGCTGCCGTGATAGTCTGGAGTCAGGACAGGCCGTGCTGTGTAAACCACATTAAAGACCTTACAAAGCACTTTGTTCAAATATAAGGTTAATTTGTTCCAATAAGACAATTTCCTTTAGCCTCTGGCTTTCTGCTGTTAAGATATACCCAGGAATGGATCTGCAAATACACATTCAATACTTCCTAGATGTGAAAAACTACCTTCTAATAGTTTTCACTTTGAAGAAGATTGATGTAGGTATATTTAATGCTCAATAAATATAACCATCCACTTGCTTACATTTTCAATTGCCTGCCTCTCTGTGAGTTGCTGTAATCACTTGGCAAAACCCTAATACTGGCCATCCCAACTTTACACTTAATAAGTGCTTCACCCTTCCAGCTGAAGCTGGTTAAAAGAAAAAAAAAAAGCCTTGCCGACTTTAAATTCATGATCACTAATGTTAAGTGGGCCCTTAATGATATTGAACATCCTATAACACGTCCCCATTCCACTGATTCTTCTACCCTCTTAGTTGTCAGTCTTATATGCCTTCTCTCATACTCCAAATCTCATGTCCTATGCTCAGGATCAGCCAATGATCTTGGTTCCTACTGCACTGATAATGAATTAATCAAAGGAGAAATTCCATAAGCTTCTATCACTACTTCAATCCTTCTATCATCATAATTACCCACAGACTTGTCTTCAGAAGTTCAAAGAAAGTGTGTCAAACAGTCTATGAAGCTAGTGTATGATGCCCCATGATCATATCAATGTACACAGCTATGATTTAATAAAAAAATAAAATAAAATAAATAAATCTGAATAATAAATAAAAAAAAGAAGTTCAAAGAAACATGAGCAGAAGAAACATGAAGCAAACTATTAAGCTACATCATAATCAAATTTTTCAGAAACAATGATAAATTTAAAAATCTTAAAAATAGCCAAAGAAAAAATATATGTTATGTACAAAGGAACAAAAGACAAAAATAACATCAGTTTCTCATTAGAAACAAAGCGAGCAAGAAGAAAGAATGACAGTTGTATTGCAAGAAAAAGCCTGTCAATCCAGAACTCTGTATATGGAAAAAATGTCTTTTAAAAATAAGAATGAAATAAAGATGGTTCCACACATATAAAAATGGATAGAATTTATCACTAGCAGACCCTCACTACATATATTTGTATGTGTGTGTGTATACATAAATACATCTCAAAAGACCCAGAAAAAACATTTGACAAAATTAAATAACCATTCTTAACAAAACCTCTCAGTTAACTAGAAATAGCAAGGGACTTCCTCAACCTGATTAAGTGCATCTACAAAAGACCTACATGTAACATCATGCATAATGATGAGAACGGATGTTTTCTTCCTTAGATTAGAAAAAGAGGCTTGGTATCCATAACTTAGTCGTTATGGTGCCAGCCACGTACACTGGGGCTGCTAAACAACAATGACAACTACAACTACAACAACAAAAAAT
Organism: Nycticebus coucang; assembly: GCF_027406575.1. Taxonomy (NCBI): domain Eukaryota; kingdom Metazoa; phylum Chordata; class Mammalia; order Primates; family Lorisidae; genus Nycticebus; species Nycticebus coucang. The sequence continues at coordinate 62,624,685 of NC_069795.1, forward strand.
AGCCAGGTGTTGTGGTGGGCACCTGTAGTCCCAGCTACTTGTGAGGCTGAGGCAAGAGAATCACTTAAGCCCAAAAGTTTGAGGTTGCTGTGAGCTGTGACACCATAGCACTCTACCAAGGGCAACATAGTGAGACTCTTAACTCGAAAAAAAAAAAAGAAAGAAAGAAAGAAAATGAAAATGAAAAGGATGATCATTCCCACCACATTTATGCAACATTGTACTGGAGGTTTTAGTCAATCCCACCAGTGATGAAAAATAAATAAATGGCATTCCACTGACAGGAACAAAAAAAAAACTATCTTTATTCCCAGAAGACATTAATGTCTATGTAGACAATTCAAAAGAATTTGGAAAGAAAGAAAGAGAGAGAGAAAGATGCCATTAGAACTAAGATATGAATTTAGCAAAGTTTCAGAATACAAGAGCAATATACAAATACTGTGTGTAATTCCACATATTAGCAATGAACTATCAGAAGTAAAAAATTGTGAATGCATTTTACAGTGACATCCAAAAGAATAAGTATTTAGGTATAAGTCTGATAAAAGATATGAAAGCTCTATACAATGAAAACTATAAAATATTATTAAGGAAAAATTTAAAAGACCTAAATTTATAGAGAGACATAACATGTTTATGGGGTGAAAGACTCCATTTTATTGTATGTCACTTAACCCAAACTGATCTACATTTTCAAGAAATCCCCCCAAAATTGACAAGCTGATTCTAAAACATGTATGAAAATTTAAACAACATAGAATAGCAAAAATAACTCTGAAAAAGAAACAAAAAATTATATTAGTAGAGCTACTTTATTCCAAGATTTCTCATAAAGCTATACTAATCAAAATAGCATGATATCAGGCAGCACCTGTGGCTCAAAGGAGTAGGGCGCCAGCCCCGTATGCCAGAGGTGGTGGGTTCAAACCCAGCCCCAGCCAAAAAGTGCAAAAAAAAAAAAAAATAGCATGATATTGGTATAAAGATAGACAAATATGAAACAAGATACAGTCCAGGAATAAAACTCACACATATATGGACAAATGATTCTTCACAAAGAAGCAAAAATCATGCAGTGAAGAAAGAATAGGCTTTTCAATAAATACTGCAAGATATACTAAAACTGAAAGGAAAATAAAAGACCAATCTTTCTCATAAAAAGAGATGAAAAACCAAGTACTAGTAAATAAAATCCAACAACATGTAATAACCATAATTCATCACAGTCCTGTGGGATTTCTAGGGAATATAATCACTCTTTAACATTCAAAAAGAAGTTATATTGTTTACTGAAATCACAGGAAAAAACAAAAGTAATAATCATATAATTATTTCAACAGATATTGCTAAAATTATACATCCATTGAAGATTCTTACAAAAGTACTCTGAGCAAAATAAAAGGGAAGGTTTCTATATCTTGAGTTTTTTAAAGTCTAACACCGCACTTAGAGGTGAATTATTGGAAGTTTTATTTATGGGATGGTGCCTGTGGCTCAGTGGGTAGGGCACCAGCCCCATATACCGGGGGTGGCAGGTTCAAATCCAGCCCCGGCCAAACACTCACAAAAAAAAAGCCAGGCATTGTGGCAGATGCCTATAGTCCTAGCTACTCAGGAGGTTGAAGCAAGAGAATCGGCTAAGCCCAGGAGTTGGAGGTTGCTGTGAGCTGTGAGACACCACAGCACTCTACCAAGGGCGATAAAGTGAGACTCTGTCTCTACAAAAAAAAAAAAAAAAGAAAGAAAGTTTTACTTATATTGGGAAACAAAGATATCCAGTATCTCTTCCATTCAACATTGTCCTAAGCAGAGAAATAAGATAAGAAAAACAAAGAAAAGTCAAAATTGGAAACAACAAAATACTTTCCCCTTATCTATAAATATGCTATTTTATGTTTCTGAGGGCCTTGGTTAATGAAATGTTACTTATATCAGGATGCCTTACAGTATTAACTTGGTTCATCTTTCTATATTGCCACTTCTATCTTTGCCCCCCTTCATTGTACTCTTGTTTTCTAGTATAGTACCAAATACATTGAATACACATCTTTTGTAATATCCTAGATGGAACAGAAACACATTCTCCTAAGTAAAGTATCACAAGAATGGAAAAGCAATTATCCAATGTACTCAATACTAATATGAAGCCAGTGGATGATCTAATGCATGCCCACATAGGAGAAAAACTACCTTCAATTCAAGTTGGGGGGAGAGGTAACAAGGGAGAGAGAGGGAAGGGGATTGGGATGCTCTCACTGAATAAGCACAGGGTGGGGGTGTTTGGCACATCTTTTGCATGTGGGACATAACCACAACAGAGACTCTACCTAACAAAATCAAATATTTTAACCTAGTTGTTTATACCTTCACATTAACCTGAAATAAATTAAAAAAAAAATACATTGAATAAAAATTGTTAACATGTTTACCCCAAAATAAATAAATACTACAGGAATACTTGAATATCCATATACAAAACAATGGATCTAATCCCTCACCATATACAAAAAAATAACTAACAATGTGTCCTTCACCTAAATGTAAAATTTAAAATCATAAACTCCTAGAACAAAACACTGGAGAAAAATCTGTGAGTTAAGCAAAGATTTCTTAGTCATGATGCCAAATGCACAATCTATTAATGATAAATTTGATTTAATATAAATTTTAAAATTCTCTTCAAATCACCTATCAGGAAATCAAAAAGCCACAGACAGAAAATCATTGCAAAGTGTATATCTGACGGGACTTTTAAAAACCTCTCAAAAATCCATAAGAAAACAAGCCAATTTTTTTTCAATTGGGCAAAAGATTTTAAACAGACACCTCACTAAAGATATGCAGATGTAAAACAAGCACGTGAAAAGGTACTCAGCATCTTTAGTCACTAGAGAAATACAACTTAATGCTATGGTGAGGTAATACTATACTCCTGTAGCATGGCTGAAAATGTAAAAACTGACCCGAGGCAGTGTCACTGAGGATGTGGAGGAACTAGAACTCCATACACTGCTGGTAGGAATGTAAAATTGTTCACAACTTGGGAAAATAGTTTGGCAGTTTCTTACAATGTAAAATGCACTACTATATGATCCAGTCATTCCACTTCTAGGTCTTTACTAAAGAGGAAAAGAAATACAGGGTTCTTCACCTAAATCCAGTGAGATTACTCCACATTACAAAATCCTGAATCTACAGATGCTGGTGTGGATTTGGAGGGAAGGAAACACTTTTGCACTGCTGGTGGAATTGCAAGAAGTATGGAGAAATCTCTATGGAAAGAAATATGGAGAATTCTCAAAGAACTTTGATCCCACAATCCTGTTACTGGGTATCAGAAGAAAAGGAATCATTTTACTACAAGGACATTTGCACTAGAATGTTTATTGCAGCTCAATTCATTATTACCAAGACATGAATCTATTCAAGTGCCCATCAATCCATCAATGAATGGATTAACAAACTGTGGTATATGTATACCATAGAGTACTATTCATTACTTTTCTCCATAAGAAAAAATGGAGATTTTATATCTTTTGTGTTTACCTGGATGGAGTTGAAACACATTCTTAGTAAAGTATCACAAGAATAAGGAAAAAAAGTATTCAATGTACTCACTACTAATATGAACCCAATATATAAACAACTACACACCTACACTTAAGAAAAAAAACAAGTGGCCAAGTACAGTAACATATTCACAGGTTATAAGAATTAAGACATGGGGTAGTGAGCAAGATGGCGGCCGAGTAACAGCTTCCCTGCATCTGGGCACTGTGAGTCTGGGGAAATAGGACTCCAGTCATCTCTGGCTGGTGGGATCTGCCTATCATCACCCCTGCGAGGATACAGGGAGTCAGCAAGAGACTTCTGGACCCCAAGAGGAGGACTAAAACAGTGGAAAAACTGGTGGCAAGTGGCAAGTGGTCACGTGTGGTCAATCCGTCTAAACCCGCCCGCAACTGTAAGTTCAGTAGCAGTGAGACTGCAAACCAGAAAGGCCTTACCTGTGAACTGTTATGGTGTCTGTGGACTTGGCACTCAGTTGAACTTCCTTGGGGAGAGCCTGAGCGGGAGTGCAGAGAACTTTGGCCGTTGTCTAGGGCCCCAGTCTGAGCCACTGAGCCAGATGGAGCTAATAGTGTTTGGCTGTGGGCCACAGGGAGCCATTGTGAGTGATCTGCCCCGGCAAGCTCCTCCCTCAGGGTCGCAGAGCTAGAATCGGGTGGGAGCTGGTAACCTTGCAACTATATAGCCTAAGGGTGGGGTCTGAGCCACCTTGCAGCCCTAACATTCAGGGGCAGAGTAAGACTGGTTTTGGCACACTGGGTAAGTGGATAGCCACTTCAGCAGTGATTCCAGCGACAAGCACTTTCCTGGGAAAACTTCTGCTTAGCAAGTTTACAAGTTCAAAGAGCCTTTTAAGGGGGCTGAAGAGAAATTTATGGTGTCTACCTGCTGGGGTTTGAGAAATCAGCAGCCTCCAGTCGTACCAGAACTGTGATTAACATCTCATACCCCAGAAGACCACGTGTTGCCCAGACAATATTCAAAAACACGTTCATATTGCTTTGTTTTTGGTTGTGTTTTTTTTTTTTGGTTGTCTTTTTGTTTATTTTGATGTTGTTGATGTTGTTTTGTTTTTTAATTTCAACCTTTTCCATACAGATCTTTTTTCTTCCTCAATTTTTCTAGTTCAATTATAACTTCCCATTGCTGCCTTTTTCAATAACTAGAACTTCATTTTTGCTAGGGTTTTTACCGCTATTATTTGATTTTTCACCCAATTTTATCCCATAAAGATTTCTGTTTGCTTTTTTTGGTTTGATTTATAGCATTTTTGCCTTTCCTCTCTACTTGGTGGAGGTGGGGTACTGTGTCTGATCAGGTTAGCAAAGAGCTGCTGACCTCAAGGGAACCACCCACCTGGGCACCTCCAGAAGGAGGGTATTTTTTAAGGTTGTATCAAAGTACCCTACTGTACAGCTATATTGCCCTGTCTCCCTCTGTCTGTGCCTCTCTTCTTTTTGACAATATTCCTTTTACCCACCCCCTCTCCTTTCTCTATTTTTTTATTTCTTTTCCCTCAGTCCTCCTTTCTTTCATTCCTTTCTTGCTCTTCAACCTTCTCACCCTTCTGGTCCTGTACCAAAAGGACTCATCAAACCCTTAGTCCACAGGCACGAGAACTTAAAGAGCAAGAGGATGTGAAAGGAAAATTAGGGCATGGAAACAGGTAAAAGAAATCACTCATGAGGAAGAATCAGCAGAAAACTCCAGGCAACATGAAGAATCAGTCCAGAACAACCCCGAAAAGGGACCATGAGGTAGCCACTGCAGAGGATTCCACCTATAAAGAAATGTTAGGAATGACAGAAAGGGAATTTAGAATACACATGATGAAAACAATGAAAGAAATGATGGAAACAATGAAGGAAACTGCTAATAAAGTGGAAAATAACCAAAAGGAAATCCAAAAACAGAATCAAATAAGAGATAAACGAAATGAAGAATATAGAAAGGATATAGCAGAGCTGAAGGAATTGAAGCTGTCAATTAGGGAACTCAAAGATGCAATGGAAAGTATCAGCAACAGGTTAGACCATGCAGAGGAAAAAATTCAGAGGTAGAAGACAAAGTTCTTGGGATAACTCAGAAGTAAAAGAGGCAGAAAAGAAGAGAGAGAAAGCAGAACGTTCACTGTCAGAATTATGGGCCTTTATAAAGCGTTCCAACATACGAGTTATAGGAATCCCACAAGGGGAAGAAGAATGCCCCAGAGGAATGGAAGCCATACTAGAGAATATTATAAAAGAAAATTTCCCAAATATCACCAAAGATTCTGACACACTACTTTCAGAGGGATATCGGACCCCAGGTCGCCTCAACTCTAACCGAGCTTCTCCAAGACACATTGTGATGAACCTTTCCAAAGTCAACACAAAAGAAAAGATTCTGCAAGCTGCCAGGAATAAGCGCCAGTTGACCTACAGGGGAAAATCCATCAGGGTGACTGCAGACTTCTCTAATGAAACTTTCCAAGCAAGAAGACAATGGTCATCTACCTTCAATCTACTTAAACAGAACAATTTTCAGCCCAGAATTCTGTACCCTGCTAAGCTAAGCTTAAAAATTGACAGAGAAATAAAATCATTTGTGGATATACAAACATTGAGGAAATTCGCCACAACAAGACCAGCTCTACAGGAAATACTTCAACCTGTTCTACACACTGACCACCACAATGGATCAGCAGCAAAGTAAGAACTTAAAAATTAAAGGACAGAACCTAACCTCCACACTGATGCAAAAGATATAACTAAGCAATGGACTCTCACAAAATAAGATGAATAGAATACTGCCACACTTATCAATTATCTCAATAAATGTTAATGGCTTGCATTCCCCAATGAAGAGACATAGATTGGCCGACTGTCTTAAAAAACACAAGCCATCCATTTGTTCTCTGCAAGAAACACACCTGCCTTCAAAAGACAAATTAAAGCTCCGAGTTAAGGGTTGGAAGACAATTTTTCAGGCAAATGGAATTCAGAAGAAAAGAGGAGTTGCAATCTTATTTTCAGATACATGTGCATTTAAAGCAACTAAAGTCAAAAAAGACAAAGATGGTCACTTTATATTGGTCAAGGGAAAAATACAACAAGAAGATGTTTCAATTCTAAATATTTATGCACCCAATTAAATGTTCCCAGATTCTTGAAACAGACCTTACTCAGTCTGAGCAATATGATATCTGATAATACCATCATAACAGGGGACTTTAACACTCCTCTTACAGAGCTGGACAAATCCTCTAAACAAAAATTAAACAAAGATATAACAGATTTAAATGAGACCCTAGAACAACTGTGCTTGATAGACGCATATAGAACACTCCATCCCAAAGATAAAAAATGTACATTCTTCTCATCACCCCATGGAACATTCTCCAAAATTGATCATATCCTGGGACACAAAACAAATATCACAGAATCAAAAGAATTGAAATTTTACCTTGTATCTTCCCAGACCATAAGGCACTAAAGGTGGCACTCAACCCTAACAAAAATGCTCGACCCCACCCAAAGGCATGGAAATGAAACAATTTTCTGTTGAGTAACAGATGGGTGCAGGAAGAAATAAAACAGGAAATCATTAACTTCCTTGAGCATAACAACAATGAAAACACAAGCTACCAAAACCTGTGGGATACTGCAAAAGCAGTTTTGAGAGGAAAATTCATCGCTTTAGATGCCTATATTCAAAAAACAGAAAGAGAGCACATCAACAATCTCACAAGAGATCTTATGGAATTGGAAAAAGAAGAACAATCTAAGCCTAAACTCAGTAGAAGAAAAGAAATATCCAAAATCAAATCAGAGATCAATGAAATTGAAAACAAAAGAATCATTCAGAAAATTAATGAAACAAGGAGTTGGTTTTTTGAAAAAATACATAAAATAGATAAACCATTGGCCAGACTAACGAGGAATAGAAAAGTAAAATCTCTAGTAACCTCAATCAGAAATGATAAAGGGGAAATAACAATTGATCCCACAGAGATACAAGAGATCATCTCTGAATACTACCAGAAACTCTATGCCCAGAAATTTGACAATATGAAGGAAATCGATCAATATTTGGAATCACACCCTCTCCCTAGACTCAGCCAGGAAGAAATAGAGCTCCTGAACAGACCAATTTCAAGCACTGAGATCAAAGAAACAATAAAAAATCTTCCAACAAAAAATGCCCTGCTCCAGATGGCTTCACACCAGAATTCTATCAAACCTTCAAGGAAGAGCTTATTCCTGTACTGCAGAAATTATTCCAAAAAATTGAGGAAGAAGGAATCTTCCCCAACACATTCTATGAAGCAAACATCACCCTGATACCAAAACCAGGAAAAGACCCAAACAAAAAGGAGAATTTCAGACCAATCTCACTCATGAATATAGATGCAAAAATTCTCAACAAAATCCTAGCCAATAGATTACAGCTTATCATCAAAAAAGTCATTCATCATGATCAAGTAGGTTTCATCCCAGGGATGCAAGGCTGGTTTAACATACACAAGTCCATTAATGTTATCCACCATATTAACAGAGGCAAAAATAAAGATCATATGATCCTCTCAATACATGCAGAAAAAGCATTTGATAAAATCCAGCATCCTTTTCTAATTAGAACACTGAAGAGTATAGGCATAGGTGGTACATTTCTAAAACTGATTGAAGCTATCTATGACAAACCCTAATATTTTGCTGAGTAGAGTAAAACTGAAAGCTTTTCCTCTTAGAACTGGAACCAGACAAGGTTGTCCTCTGTCACCTTTACTGTTCAACATAGTGCTGGAAGTTCTAGCCAATGCAATAAGGCAAGACAAGGAAATAAAGGGAATCCAAATGGGAACAGAAGAGGTCAAACTCTCCCTGTTTGCTGATGACATGATCTTAAACTTAGAGAACCCCAAAGACTCAACCACAAGACTCCTAGAAGTCATCAAAAAATACAGTAATGTTTCAGGATATAAAATCAATGTCCACAAGTCAGTAGCCTTTGTATACACCAATAACAGTCAAAATGAGAAGCTAATTAAGGACACAACTCCCTTCACCATAGTTTCAAAGAAAATGAAATACCTAGGAATATACCTAACGAAGGAGGTGAAGGACCTCTATAAAGAAAATTATGAAATCCTCAGAAAGGAAATAGCAGAGGATATTAACAAATGGAAGAACATACCATGCTCATGGATGGGAAGAATCAACATTGTTAAAATGTCTATACTTCCCAAAGCAATCTACCTATTCAATGCCATTCCTTTCAAAATACCAACATCGTACTTTCAAGATTTGGAGAAAATGATTCTGCATTTTGTATGGAACCGGAAAAAAACCCGTATAGCTAAGGCAGTTCTTAGTAATAAAAATAAAACTGGGGGCATCAGAATACCAGATTTTAGGCTATACTACAAAGCCATAGTGGTCATGACAGCATGGTACTGGCACAAAAACAGAGACATAGACACTTGGAATCGAATTGAACACCAAGAAATGAAACTAACATCTTACAACCACCTAATCTTCAATAAAACAAACAAGAACATACCCTGGGGGAAAGACTCCCTATTCAATAAATGGTGTTGGGAGAACTGAATGTCTACATGTAAAAGACTGAAACTGGACCCACACCTTTCCCTACTCACAAAAATTGATTCAAGATGGATAAAGGACTTAAATTTAAGGCATGAAACAATAAAAATCCTCCAAGAAAGCATAGGAAAAACACTGGAAGATATTGGCCTGGGGAAAGACTTCATGAAGAAGACTGCCATGGCAATTACAACAACAACAAGAATAAATAAATGGGACTTCATTAAACTGAAAAGCTTCTGTACAGCTAAGGAGACAATAACCAAAGGAAAAAGACAACCTACACAATGGGAAAGGATATTTACATATTTTCAATCAGACAAAAGCTTAATAAGTAGGATCTATAGAGAACTCAAATTAATCCACATGAAAAAAGCCAACAATCCCATATATCAATGGGCAAGAGACATGAATAGGACCTTCTCTAAAGATGACAAACGAATGGCTAACAAACACATGAAAAAATGTTCATCATCTCTATATATTAGAGAAATGCAAATCAAAACATCCCTGAGATATCATCTAACCCCAGTGAGAATGGCCCACATCACAAAATCTCAAAACTGTAGATGCTGGCGTGGATGTGGAGAGAAGGGAACACTTTTACACTGCTTGTGGGACTGCAAACTAGTACAACCTTTCTGGAAGGAAGTATGGAGAAACCTCAAAGCACTCAAGCTAGACCTTCCATTTGATCCTGAAATCCCATTACTGGGCATCTACCCTGAAGGAAAAAAATCCTTTTATCATAAGGACACTTGTACTAGACTGTTTATTGCAGCAAAATTTATAATCGCCAAAACGCGGAAACAGCCTACATGCCCACCAACCCAGGAATGGATTAAAAAGCTGTGGTATATGTATACCATGGAATACTATTCAGCCATTTAAAAAAATGGAGTCTTTACATCCTTTGTATTAACCTGGATGGAAGACATTATTCTTAGTAAAGCATCACAAGAATGGAGAGACATGAATCCTATGTACTTAATTTTGATATGAGGACAATTAATGACAATTAAGGTTATGGGGGGGGGAGGAAAAGCAGAAAGAGGGACGGAGGGAGGGGGTCGGGGCCTTGGTGTGTGTCACACTTTATGGGGGCAAGACATGATTGCAAGAGGGACTTTACCTAACAATTGCAATCAGTTAACCTGGCCTATTGTACCCTCAATGAATCCCCAACAATAAAAAAAAAAGAAAGAAAGAAAAGAAAAAAACAAGTATAGTCTAGTGAGGAGGTGGGGAGTGGTTAAGAAGGGTGGTGATTGGTGGGACCTCTCCTAATGTGCACAATGTGAGGGTAGTCAGCATGTCCCCTGGGTGAAGAGCTCAAATACAACTTGAATTTTACTTTAGAAATGCAAACAATATGACCTAAACATTTGTGCCGTCATATCAATCTGAAATTAAAAAAAAAAAAAAAAAAGACTGAAGACAGCAAAGGGGTCTGTCAGCATTAGTCATAGCCCATGCAATGGAAGGACTTAGCTATGAAGATCTTTGGAAGATCTGAAAAGCCAAATAGGAGATGATAAGGCCACCCAGAGATAAACAGAGACAGGAAACCACAACTATCACAAAGGCTAGTGGAACAAAGAGAAGGGTGGTGGTATTACCAGAAGCCAAGGCTGCATCTACAAAGAGGTACACAGACATATCTGTGACCCAAGCAGGAAGACCTATCTGGTAGAAGCAGTAATCATGGAGAAGATAAAGCCACTGCTGGAGAACCACCCACAGCAGAGAGAGGAAGTGGAGGAGATATTCTGACTTCTTCCTTTTCACTCTCCAGTCTTCCACCTAAACCTGTCTGGAGCCAGTTGGCAAGTGAGTCTGGAAGAGGTAGTCTGCAGGCGACAGGCAGGAATGGGTCAAAGAGCAAACAGGCAAATGCCCAGCACACAGGCACAAGGCTGGCACAGGGTTGGAGAGAGACTCTTGGCAGGTGTGCTGATGGGAGGCCATGGCCTAGAAAATCCTGTTGGGGTAGCAGAGCAGGCCTGGATGTTGAAGAACCTAGAGATCAGATGCATCTGATTTCCCAAAGCTTGTGATTGTGCCCTCATCAACCTGAGAGCCCTTCTTGTGTCAGGCAACTGTGATTATTCTCTGGCCTACTGGAAGCTCAGCCAGAGTGTGGATCCAGAAGTGGATCTTTTCAGGACCGAGGCATTCAATAAGATTCTGACCACCATGTGAAGTCTCAGCAGCTGACCTTTTGAACAGAACTCCAAACAAAACCCCTTGAAATGGTTGAAGCTGTCTAGGTGAATAACAGAAAATTCAATTATAGTGAACATAAAATAAAGAACATTTTGCATTACACAAAGAAATAAGGGGTCTCACAAAGACTTATACATGAACGTTTAAAACAGCTTTATTTGCAATAGCCAATGTAGAGACTAAAGTAACTCCATCTTGTATGCTAATTGTTGTGTTGACTTCTGATTAACCCCCAATTCCAAGAATGCCTCTAAGATTTCTACTTTATTTACTGTTCCTTATGTAAGAGCATGTATTTACTAGTAAATCCTGCTTTTAGGTCAAAACAACCTTGATGTTATCACACAAATGACAGGCTATGACATACATAGCAATTTTATCTTTTCCAGGAAGGGCTGACTTTAATTGTCCTTCTGGGACAGGTATATCCATATATAACAGCACAGAGATCTACCTGTCTTGATGCTGCCCGAGACCACACTTTCGTCTGTAAGGTCCCCAATAAACACCCTTTTACCAACAAGATGGATTCATCTGCCTCATTCTTTGGTTTCTCAGCTCCTTCTGTGTTTGGGAATTGCTTGACATATAGCCCCTTTACAAAACAGCCAAACACTAGAAAGAACCCAAATATTCATCAATAGATGATTGGAAAAATACATTCTTGTATATCCATATAACATAATACTACTCAGTATTAACAAAAATGAAGGAAGATATACAGAGCAACATGGCTAACTCTCAAAACAATTATGCTGAGTACAGAAGCCAAACCAAAAATGACAACAAAAAAGAAGAGTACATACTGTGACCACATTTAAACAAAACTCTATAAAATGAAAACTAATGTAGAGTGACAGTAGATGAGTGGCTGCTTGGGAATTGAAAGATAGCATGGAGGGATAAGACAGAGATATTTAAAAGAAGGAAAATTTGGAGGGTCATGCACATTTATTATCTTTTTTCTTTTTCTTTTTTTTTTTTTCTTTTTTTGTTTGTTTGTTTGTTTGTTTGTTTTTGCAATTTTTGGCTGGGGCAGGGTTTGTACCTGCCACCTCCAGGGTATGGGGCCATCGCCCTACTCCTTTGAGCCACAGGCTCTGCCCCATATTTATTATCTTGATTATGATGATGGTTTCAGAAGTTTATGTGAGGCATAGACATACTATGGAAATCAGACTACTTTGCTGTTTAAGTTTGTCAAATTGCTCATTAGCTTCAACCAAAGAATCTTTTAGTGAAGAAATTTTTGAATCAATTTAATTTGGAGGCCTTTGCATACCAATCAAAAGTTTTGTCCATTGAGTCGTAGAAAGTATATTCTAAAGTGTCTTTTGAATAAATAATTTTGTTCAAGTTCAATGTTCTACACTATGGCTACTGAAGGCCCAAATCACTTTTGGTGAAATAATGCCATTTAGAGAGATTAGAATTAGGATTTTGCACACATAAGGAAAAGGGGTTTTTCCTAGGGGAGTAGAAAAATCAGCCTTCAATGGCCTGATAAGAGCTGGCAACAGTCAGTTGAAAGTGAAGCTTATGTACTTTGCATCTTGAGCCCCCTGCTTGATGATTAGCTGCCTCTAAATGCAGACCTGACAACCTGTGACCCCAGGCAAAGAATGCTCTCTATGAATCCAAACAAACTCTCAGGGCCAAAATCTAGATGACAGGAAAATCTTATCTAATTTTGTTGGTGACTCATAGCAGAGTTTGTCCAAATGAATGCCAGTTGGGTGAGAACTACACTGTCTGGGAGGCTAGCTCAAAATAAAAGTTTGTAAGGGTTATGCCTGTGTTCTACTCTGTCACAACACTTCCTGATAGCACAACACAAAAAAGAAACAGAAAAGAAAGCAAACAAATATGAAAAGGAATAGGAGAGCAAGATGGTAGCCGAGTAACAGCTTCCCTGCAACTGGGCACCATGAGTCTGGGGATATTCTCCAGGCATCTCTGGCTGGTGGGATCTGCCTATAATCATCCCTTTGAGGATACAGAGTGTCAGCAAGAGACTTCTGGACCCCAAGAGGAGGACAAAAACAGTGGAAAATTGGCAAGTGGTCGCATGTGTTCAATTGGTCTAATCCCGACAGCAGCTGTAAGTACAGCAGCAGCAAGACTGCAAACTGGAAAGGCCTGACCTGTGAAACATTTCAGTGTTTTTGGACTTGGCACTCAGTTGAACTGCTTGGGGAGAGCTTGAGCAGGAGTGTGGAGAACTTTGAGCATAGTCTAGGGCCCCTGACTGAGCCGCTGAGCCAGATGGGGCTAATAGTGTTCGGCTGTGGGCCACAAGGAGCCATTGTGAGACAACTGCCCGGCAAGCTCTGCCCTCAGGGTTGCAGAGCAAGGATCAGGCGGGAGCTAGTAACCTAGTGACTAAGCAGCCTAAAGGCGGGGACTAAGCCACCTTACAGCCTTAACCCTCAGGGGCAGAGTGAGAAGGATTTTGGCACACTGGGTAAGTGGATAGCCACTTCAGCAGTGATTCAGCGACAAGCACTTTCCTGGGAAAGCTTCTGCTTAGCCAAGTTTAGAAGTTTAAAGTGTCTGTTAAGAAGGCTGAAGAGAGATTTAGGGTGTCCACCCTGTGGGGTTTCAGAAATCAGTGGAGGCCTCCAGTTGTATCAGCATTGTGACTAACATCTCATACCCCAGAAGACCACCTGTTGCCCAGACAATATTCAACAAGATATATATACTGCTTTGTTTTTGATTATTTTTGGTTGTTGTTTGTTTGTTTGTTGTTGTTTTGTTTTTTAATTTTAACCTTTTCCGTACAGATTTTTTCTTTTCTTTTTTTCTTTCTCCATTTTTCTAGTTTCAATAGAATTTCGCATTGCAGCCTTTTTCAATAATTACAACTTCATTTGTGCTAGTGTTTCTACACCAATTCTTTGGTTTTTCACCTGATTTTATCCGTAAAGTTTTCTGTTTGCTTGTTTTGGTTTGATTTATAGCATTTTTGTCTTTCCTCTCTACTTGGTGGAGGTGGGGTACTATATCCAATCAGGTTAGCAAAGAGCTGCTGACCTCAAGGGAACCACCCAACCGGGCACCCCCAGAGGTTGGGGTTTTTTTAAGATTGTGTCAAAGTACTCTACGGTACACCTATATCGCTCTGTCTCCCTCTTTCTCTGCCTCTCTTCTTTTTGTCAATATTCCCTCTCCTTTCTCTATTATCTATTCTTCTTTTTCTTTCTTTTATCCCTTCTTGCTCTTCAACCGTCTCATCTTTCTGGTCCTGTACCAAAAGGACTCATCGCAACTTTAGTCCACAGACACAGGAACTAAAAGAACCACAGGAAGTGAAAGGAAAATTAGGGCAAGGAAACAGACAAAAGAAATCACTCATGAGGAAGAATCAGCAGAAAACTCCAGGCAACATGAAGAACCAGTCCAGAGCAACCCCTCCAAGGGACTATGAGGTAGCTACTGCAGAGGATTTCACCTATAAAGAAATGTTAGGAATGACAGAAAGGGAATTTAGAATACACATAATGAAAAAAATGAAGGAAATGATGGAAATGATGAAGGAAGCTGCTAATAAAGTGGAAAATAACCAAAAGGAAATCCAAAAACAGAATCAAATAAAAAAAAGAAAGATATGAAGAATATAGAAAGGATATAGCAGAGCTGAAGGAATTGAAGCTGTCAATTAGGGAACTTAAAGGTGCAATGGAAAGTATCAGCAACAGGTTAGACCATGCAAGAAGAAAGAATTTCAGAGGTAGAGGACAAAGTTCTTGAGATAACTCAGATAGTTAAAGAGGCAGGAAAAAAGAGAGAGAGAAATCAGAAAGTTCACTGTCAGAATTATGGGACTTTATGAAGCATTCCAACATACGAATTATAGGAATCCCAGAAGTGGAAGAAGAATACCCCAGAGGAATGGAAGCGATACCAGAGAATGTTATAAATAAAAATTTCCCAAATATCACCAAAGATTCTGACACACTACTTTCAGAGGAATATTGGACCCCAGGTCACCTCAACTCTAACCAAGCTTCTCCAAGACACATTGTGATGAACCTTTCCAAAGTCAACACAAAAGAAAAGATTCTGCAAGCTGCCAGGAATAAGCGCCAGTTGACCTACAGGGGAAAATCCATCAGGGTGACTGCAGACTTCTCTAATGAAACTTTCCAAGCAAGAAGACAATGGTCATCTACCTTCAATCTACTTAAACAGAACAATTTTCAGCCCAGAATTCTGTACCCTGCTAAGCTAAGCTTAAAAATTGACAGAGAAATAAAATCATTTATGGATATACAAACATTGAGGAAATTCGCCACAACAAGACCAGCTCTACAGGAAATACTTCAACCTGTTCTGCACACTGACAATCACAATGGATCACCAGCAAATAAGAACTCAGAAATTAAAGGACAGAACCTAACCTCCACACTGATGCAAAAGATAAAACTAAGCAATGTACTCTCACAAAATAAGATGAATACACCACTACCATACTTATAAATTATCTCAATAAATGTTAATGGCTTGAAATCCCCACTGAAGAGGCACAGATTGGCTGACTTGATTAAAAAACACAAGCCATCCATTTGTTGTCTGCAAGAAATACACCTGGCTTCAAAAGACAAATTAAAGCTCCGAGTTAAGGGTTGGAAGACAATTTTTCAGGCAAATGGAATTCAGAAGAAAAGAGGAGTTGCAATCTTATTTTCAGATTCATGTGGATTTAAAACAACTAAAGTCAAAAAAGACAAAGATGGTCACTTTATATTGGTCAAGGAAAAATACAACAAGAAGACGTTTCAATTCTAAATATTTAAGCACTCAATTTAAATGCTCCCAGATTCTTGAAACAGACCCTATTTGGTCTGAGCAATATGAAATCAATAATACCATAATAACAGGGGACTTTAACACTCCTCTTACAGAGCTGGACAGATTCTCTAAACAGAAATTAAACAAAGATATAACAGATTTAAATGAGACCCTAGAACAACTGTGCTTGATAGACGCATATAGAACACTCCATCCCAAACATAAAGAATATACATTCTTCTCATCACCCCATGGAACATTCTCCAAAATTGATCATATCCTGGGACACAAAACAAATATCGACAAAATAAAAATAATTGAAATTTTACCTTGTATCTTCTCAGGCCATAACGCCCTAAAAGTGGAACTCAACTCTAACAAGAACGTTTGACCCAACACAAAGGCATGGAAATTGAATAGCCTTCTGTTGAATAACAGATAGGTGCAGGAAGAAATAAAACAGGAAATCATTAACTTCCTTGAGCATAACAACAATGAAGACACAAGCTACCAAAACCTGTGGGATACTGCAAAAGCAGTTTTGAGAGGAAAATTTATCGCTTTAGATGCCTACATTCAAAAAACAGAAAGAGAGCCCATCAACAGACTCACAAGCCATCTTATGGAATTGGAAAAAGAAGAACAATCTAAGCCTAAACCCAGTAGAAGAAAAGAAATCTCTAAAATCAAATCAGAGATCAAAACAAAATTGAAAACAAAAGAATTATTCAGAAAATTAATGAAACTATGAGTTGATTTTTTAAAAAAATAAATAAAATAGTTAAACCATTGCCAGACTAATGAGAAATAAAAAAGTAAAATCTCTAGTAACCTCAATCAGAAATTATAAAGGGGAAATAACAACTAATGCCTCAGAGATACAAGAGATCACCTCTGAATACTATCAGAAACTCTGTGCCCAGAAATTTGACAATGTGAAGGAAATCGATCAATATTTGGAATCACACCCTCTCCCTAGACTTAACCAGGAAGAAATAGAGCTCCTGAACAGACCAATTTCAAGCACTGAGATTAAAGAAAAAATAAAAAAGCTTCCAACCAATAAATGCCCTGGTTCTGATGGCTTCACACTAGAATTCATTCAAACCTACAAGGAAGAGCTTACTCCTGTACTAAAGAAATTATTCCAAAAAATCAAAGAAGAAGGAATCTTCTGCAATACATTCTATGAAGCAAACATCACCCTGATATGAAAACCAGGAAAAGACCCAACTAAAAAGTACAATTTCAGACCAATCTCACTCATGAATATAGATGCAAAAATTCTCGACAAAATCCTAGCCAATAGATTACAGCTTATCATCAAAAAAGTCATACATCATGATCAAGTAGGTTTCATCCCAGGGATGCAAGGCTGGTTTAATATACCCAAGTCCATAAACATTATCCACCATGTTAACAGAGGCAAAAATAAAGATCATATGATCACATGCAGAAAAAACATTTGATAAAATCCAGCATCCTTTTCTAATTAGAACACTGAAGAGTATAGGCATAGGTGGTACATTTCTAAAACTGATTGAAGCTATCTATGACAAATCCACAGCCAATATTTTACTGAATGGAGTAAAACTGAATGCTTTTCCTGTTAAAACTAGAACCAAAATTGTCCTCTGTCACTTTTACTATTCAACATATTGCTAGAAGTTCTAGCCAATACAAGTAGGCAAGATGAGGAAATAATGGGAATCCAAATGGGAGCAGAGGAGGTCAAACTCTCCCTCTTTGCTGACGACATGATCTTATACTTAGAGAATCCCAAAGACTCAACCACAAGACCCCTAGAAGTCATCCAAAAACATAGTAATGTTTCAGGATATAAAATCAATGTCCACAAGTCAGTAGTCTTTGTATACACCAATAACGGTCAAGATGAGAAGCTAATTAAGGACACAATTCCCTTCACCATACCTTCAAAGAAAATGAAATACCTAGGAATGTACCTAAAGAAGGAGGTGAAGGAACTCTATAAAGAAAATTATGAAATCCTCAGAAAGGAAATAGCAGAGAATATTAACAAATGTAAGAACATACCATGCTCATGGATGGGAAGAATCAACATTGTTAAAATGTCTATACTTCCCAAAGCAATCTACCTATTCAATGCCATTCCTATTAAAATACCAACACCATACTTTCAAGATTTGGAAAAAATGATTCTGCGTTTTGTATGGAACCAGAAAAAAACCCGTATAGCTAAGGCAGTTCTTAGTAATAAAAATAAAGCTGGGGGCATCGCCATATCAGATTTTAGGCTGTACTACAAAGCCATAGTGGTCGAGACAGCATGGTATTGGCACAAAAATAGAGACATAGACATTTGGAATCCATAGAAAACCAGGAAATGAAACCAACAACTTACAACCACCTAATCTTCCATAAACCTAACAAGAACATCCACTGAGGGAAAGACTCCTTATTCAATAAATGGTGTTGAGAGAACTGGATATCCACCTTTAAAGGACTGAAACTGGACCCACATCTTCACCCACTCACAAAAATTGATTCAAGATGGATAAAGGACTTAAATTTAAGACACAAAACAATAAAAATCCTCAAAGAAAGCATAGGAAAATATGGAAGATATTGGTCTGGGGAAAGACTTCATGAAGAAGACTGCCATGGCAATTGCAACAACAACAAAAATAAACAAATGGGACTTCATTAAACTGAAAAGCTTCTGTACAGCTAAGGAGACAATAACCAAAGCAAAGAGACAGCCCACACAATGGGAAAGGATATTTGCATATTTTCAATCAGACAAAAGCTTGATAACCAGGATCTATAGAGAACTCAAATTAATCCACATGGAAAAAGCCAACAATCCCTTATATCAATGGGCAAGAGACATGAATAGAACTTTCTCTAAAGATGACAGACGAATGGCTAACAAACACATGAAAAAATGTTCATCATCTCTATATATTAGAGAAATGCAAATCAAAACATCCCTGAGATATCATCTAACCCCAGTAAGAATGGCCCACATCACAAAATCTCAAAACTGCAGATGCTGGCGTGGATATGGAGAGAAGGGAACACTTTTACACTGCTGGTGGGACTGCAAACTAGTACAACCTTTCTGGAAGGAAGTATGGAGAAACCTCAAAGCACTCAAGCTAGACCTCCCATTTGATCCTGCAATCCCATTACTGGGCATCTACCCAGAAGGAAAAAAATCCTTTTATCATAAGGACACTTGTACTAGACTGTTTATTGCAGCTCAATTTACAATCGCCAAAATGTGGAAACAGCCTAAATGCCCACCAACCCAGGAATGGATTAACAAGCTGTGGTATATGTATACCATGGAATACTATTCAGCCATTAAAAAAAATGGAGACTTTACATCCTTCGTATTAACCTGGATGGAAGTGGAAGACATTATTCTTAGTAAAGCATCACAAGAATGGAGAAGCATGAATCCTATGTACTCAATCTTGATATGAGGACAATTAATGACAATTAAGGTTATGGGGGAGGGAGTAGAAAGAGGGATGGAGGGAGGGGGGTGGGGCCTTAGTGTGTGTCACACTTTATGGGGGCAAGACATGATTGCAAGAGGGACTTTACCTAACAATTGCAATCAGTGTAACTGGCTTATTGTACCCTCAATGAATCCCCAACATTAAAAAAAAAAAATGACAAAAAAAAAATATGAAAAGGAATAGCCTGACTCCACCCAAGGTACCAGACAAATGGGATGGATAGCAAAAACTAGGCACCTAAGTGAGCCTAAGAACTCAAAAACAGAGAGTAGAGTTTAGACCCAGTGCTAGCCTAGCATGTCAACGTCAACTCCCTAAGCTGCATTCAGCAAGACACAAACAAGTGGTCTTACTGGCAGCACACCTGGTAGAGAACTAGAGTCCATGGTGATAGGCAGTGCAAACAACAGGCAGTGCAAACAGTATCTCTGTGAAATCTTTAGGAAAACTATGGAAAAAATTAATATCACTCAAGTGAAAACAAACAGAAGCTATTTATTCAGACCTTTTAGGAAGGGAGTCAGCCATTGTCACTTGTGTTTGGCAGGGACTCAAAGGCAGACGAGATGGAGAGAGAGAGAGCAGAGAGAGAGAAGGAAAGACATAAAGTGTCCTCTGATTAGAACTTGGTCCACCAACTATGGGCAGGGCATTTTATGGTCTGAGAAACATATTTGGCTTCCTCTGATTGATCCTTAGTTGGAAGCAGGGGCAAAAATTGGGGAAACTGGCTCATTAACTAAGTCCTAACTGTTCTGGGCCACTTGCTGCAGAAGTTGTGGTTTGACTCCTGGGCTGGTTGCTGCCAGGGCTATAATTTGTTTGCTTGTTTGTTTTTGATTTCAGGTTAATATGAGGGTACAAACAACTATGAGACAATACTTGCATAGGTGTATGGTGTGCCAAAAGTGTGCCATACAACCATTGTGCACATTCAGTGGGAGCACCCCAAACCCCTTGCACTACCCCCTCTCTCTTATTCCCCCTTCCCCCAACTTGAATTAAAATGAGTTTTTCTCCTATGGGGCATAAATTAAATTGTCTACCGGGTTTATATTAGTATTGATTACATTGGACATTCGTTTTTCCATTCTTGTGATACTTTCTTGAGAAGAATGTGTTTCAGCTCCATCCAGGTAAATACAAAAGATGCAAAGTCACCATCTTTCTCAATGGCTGAATAGTATTCTATGGTCTACACATACCACAGTTTGTTAACCCATTCTTGACTTGATAGTCATTTAGGTTGTTTCCACATCTTGGTCAGTATAAATTGAGTTGCTATAAACTATCTAGTGCAAATGATAAAATGTTTTTTTTTCTTCTGGGTAGATGCCTAGTAGTGGGATTATGGGGTGAAATGGGAAGTATAATTTGAGTTCTTTGAGGATTCTCCATACTTCTTTCCAAAGACACTGTATGGGAGAGGGAAGCAAGATGGCTGACTGAAGTCAGCTTTCGACAGAGGCTCCCACCCAGAAGGAGAAATAATGGTCAGAAATAATCCAATAAAGCAGAGAAAGAGGATTGATAGGTTCACATCACCCCTGCTGAGACAAGCTGGGACTCCAAGGAAACAAATTTCAGGTAAAAAATCCATCCCAAAGAGGACTGGAAGCCTTCCCCTCCTCCCCCAGGAGAGTGGCTTGAGGCAAGTAGAGAACAGAGGACCTTTTGTTTCACCAAAGAGGGGAGAATGACTGAGGGCCAGGACTCCCTCCATGGAGAAATACCGCTACAAACCTGGGCAGTCTGTTGCCTGGGCCAAAGTTGATCTAATATTCTTCCTACCTTCCTGAACTCTCAATCCACCCTTCCCCCCTCTCCTGGCAGTCTGGAAGACTACCCACTGCCAAAATCTGTTTGGCAGATTTTTGCTAGAGCAGGGCACCTCATGAGCTGTGGGACAGTTGCACTGAAACTATAACTTTAATAGAGGCGGGGCATCACAAGGGGAGAGAGACTTGCCCCATGTTGGAAAGAGCATAGCTCGGGACCCGCAGTGCCAACTGCCAGGGATTGTGGACCACTGGTTCCCTGGCTTGGTAGCCACCGGTGAGCAGCTCAGCTCCCCACCAGGCTTCTGTAACCGGCACCTGCAGCAACTCCCACCTGGCTCCTGTGACCCATGTAGCCCACAGCTGGCAACTCTGCCCTCCAGCTTCCCACCTGGCTCCTGTGCCCGAGGCCAGGGGTCAGTGACTCCACCCTCCAGGTCCCCCTGGCTCCTGTGACCTGCACACAGCAGTAACTCAAACCAGCAGCACCACCCCTGACAGTGGTGGTGGCTCCACCATCCCTCCCACTGGGGTCAAATTGAGCTTCCAGTGGACCCCCACTGTTTAGATGCTGAAGACCTTTTGAACTCTCACACTATATCAGTGTTTGTGTTGACTGGGACAATTGAATTGGAACTCTTGACCTGGGCCGATCACACAGGGACCCACCAAGGTTGTGCCTTGGTTGTATTGTTGTGGGAGTGTGGGATTCTCCCCTTCCAGTTGTCGCCTGTGGTGGGGTGTGGGGAGTGTTAGTTGCTTATATATATCTCCACAGCTGAGATTTCAGCCCAAAGCCACTGATTCACTAGGATTAAACAGAGACTAGATGAATACTGGTCAGCACCATCTAGCCCCACCACACCAAGCAGGTCCCCAGAGTTTTAGGCAGTAGGTCTGAATGGGACCTTTGTAAAGCTCTAAGGGAAAAGCTGCAATCACCAGTCCCACTTCTTTGGTAAAGGGCTGGTTAATTATAACTCCAGGAGCCCTCAATTCAATTTCACCTTGTCAGCTTCTCTAGCCAAACAGTGAAAAATAATCATGGGGCGGAATCAGTGGGAAAACTCTGGCAACATGAATAATCAGTAGATCAACTCCCCCAAGGAATGACAAAGGAGACACAATAGAAGATCCCATTCATAAACAAATGGCTGAGATGTCAGAAAAATTCAGAATTTGGATTGCAAAAAAGATTAACAGAATGGAGATAAAGATGGAATTAAAAATTCAAGGAGAAATTCAAAAGTTGTCTCAAGAATTCAATGAATTCAAAAACAAAATCACCAAAGATTTTGACACATTGAGGCAAGAATTTGCAGCCCTCAAAGATCTGAGAAATAGAGTAGAATCCTTCAGTAGCAAAATGGAGCAGGCAGAAGAAAGGATCTTTGACATTGAAGACAAAGCTTTTGAACACTCCCAAATGCTCAAAGAGGAAGAGAAGTGGAAAGCAAAAATGGATTATTGCTTGAGAGAATTGTGGGACCACTCCAAAAGAGCAAACCTTCACCTCATAGGAATCCCTGAAGGCGAAAAAAATGGTCCGAAAGGCACAGATACTCTACTCCAAGAGATAATTGAGGAGAACTTCCCAAGCATAGCAAAAGATACTGAAATTCAGATAGCACACAGTTTTAGAACCCCAGGATGACTCAACCCAAAGAAAGCATCTTCTAGACACATTGTAATTAACTTTGCCAAAGTTAATATGAAGGAGAATATCCTGCAAGCAGCCAGACATAAGAAAATCATAACCTACAAGTGGAAGAATATTAGAATGACTGCAAATCTTTCTGCTGAAACTTTTCACACCAGAAGAGGATGGTCATTGACCTTCAGTCTCCTAAAACAAAACAGTCTCCTTTCAGCCCAGGATACTGTATCCAGCTAAACCGAGCTTCATGTATGACAGAGAAGTTAAATACTTTAATGAATACACACATTAAATTAATTTGCCATAACCAAGCCAGTTCTTCAGGATATTCTCAGACCCATCCTCCATAATGACCAGCACAATGCTCTGCCACCAAAGTAAACTCACTCTGAAATTCTTGACCAAAACCCAATTTCCATAATGGGAAAAGATTCAAAATGTTCACTGGACTTTCAAAAAACTTGACACCCAAAATATTACCTGGCTTATCAATACTCTCAATTAATGTGAACGGCTTAAACTGTCCTCTAAAGAGGCACGGATTGGCTGACTGGATACAAAAACTCAGGCCAGATATCCGCAGCATGCAAGAATCTCATCTTACCTTAAAGGATAAATATAGACTCAGAGTGAAGAGATGGGCATCTCTAATCCAGGCAAATAGAAATCAGAAAAAAGTAGGGATCACAATTTTATTTGCAAATACACTAGGCTTTAAACCAACAAAAGTAAGGAAAGACAAGGATGGTCACTTCATATTTGTTAAAGGAAACACTCAACATGATGAGAGGTCAATTATTAACATTTATGCACCCAACCAGAATGCTCCTCAATTTATAAGGGAAACCCTAACAGACATGAGCAATTTAATATCTTCCAGCACTATAATAGTTGGAGATTTTAACACTCCTTTGGCAATGTTGGATAGATCCTCCAATAAGAAGCTAAGCAAAGAAATTTTGGACTTAAACTTCACTATACAACAATCGAATTTAACAGACATCCATAGAACATTTCATCCTAACAAAACTGAATACACGTTCTTCTTATCAGCCCATGGAACATCCTCCAAAATTGATCACATCTTAGGTCCAAGTCTAACCTCAGCAAATTAAAAGTATAGAAATTATTCCTTGTATTTTTCTCAGATCATCATGCACTAAAGTTGAACTCACCAATAACAGGTATCTGCATACTTATACAAAGACATGGAAACTAAATATGCTGAATGATAGCTGGGTCATAGATGAGATTAAGAAGGAAACTGCCAAATTTTTGGAACAAAACAATAATGAAGACTCAAATCATCAGAACCTGTGGGATACTGCAAAAGCAGTCCTAAGAGGGAAATTTATAGCATTGCAAGTGTTCCTCAAGAAAACAGAAAGAGAGGAAGTCGATAACTTAATGGAACATCCTAAGCAACTGGAAAAGGAAGAACATTCCAACCCCAAACCCAACAGAAGAAAAGAAATAATTAAAATTAGAGCAGAATTAAATGAAATCAAAAGAATTATTCAAAAGATCAATGAATCAAAAAGTTGGTTTTTTAAAAAATTCAACAAAATTGATAAACCTTTGGCCAACCTAACCAAAAACAGAAAAGTCCATAATATCATTGATCAGAAATGACAAAGGTGAAATAACAACAGACACCTCAGAAATTCAAAAAATCCTTAATGAATACTATAAAAAACTTTATTCTCAGAAATATGAAAATCTGAAAGAAATTGACCAATACTTGGAAGCACATCAACTTCTTAGACTTAATCAGAAAGAACTGGAAATGCTGAACAGACCTGTATCAAGTACTGAAATAGAATCAACTATATGAAATCTCCCCCCTCACCCCCACAAAAAAGAGTCCAGAACCAGATGGCTTCACATCAGAATTCTACCAAACCTTTTTTGTTGTTGTTGTTGCAGTTTTTGGCCAGGGCTGGGTTTGAACCCACCACCTCCGGTATATGGGGCTAGCACCCTACTCCTCTGAGACACAGGCACTGCTCTCTTAGGTTATAGAATTCTACCAAATCTTTAAAGAGGAACTAGTACCTATATTACTTAACCTTTTCCAAAACATCAAAAAAGAAGAAATACTTCCCAACACATTCTATGAAGCAAATATAACCCCAGTTCTTAAATGAGGAAAAGACCCAACAAGAAAAAAAACTATAACCAATATCTTTAATGAACATAGATGCAAAAATATTCAATAAAATCCTGGGAAACAGAATCCAGCAACACATCAAATGAATTATACACCATGACCAAGTAGGTTTTATCCTGGGGTCTCAAGGTTGGTTCAATATACGTAAATCTATAAATATAATGCATCATATAAACAAACTAAAAAACAAAGACCATATGATTCTCTCAATAGATGCAGAAAAAGCTTTTGATAATATCCAGAATCCTTTCATGATCAGGACACTTAAGAAAATAAGTATAGAAGGGACTTTTCTTTTTTTTTTTTTTTTTGTAGAGACAGAATCTCACTTTATGGCCCTCGGTAGAGTGCCATGGCCTCACACAGCTCACAGCAACCTCCAACTTCTGGGCTTAAGCGATTCTCTTGCCTCAGCCTCCCGAGCAGCTGGGACTACAGGCGCGCGCCACAACGCCCGGCTATTTTTTGGTTGCAGTTTGGCCAGGGCCGGGTTTGAACCCGCCACCCTCGGCATATGGGGCTGGCGCCTTACCGACTGAGCCACAGGCGCTGCCAGAATGGACTTTTCTTAAACTAATAGAGGCCATCTATGGCAAACCCACAGCCAATATCATATTGAATGAAATAAAATTGAAAACATTTCCACTCAGATCAAGAACCATGCAAGGTTGCCCATTGTATCCACTGCTTTTTAACATTGTAATGGAAGTCTTAGCCATTACAATCAGGCAAGAGAAGGTGATCAAGGATATACGAATAGGGTCAGAGGAGATCAAACTTTCACTGTTTGCAGATGATACGATTTTATAGCTAGAAAGCCCCAGAACTCAACCGCAAAACTTTTAGAAGTAGGGCAACACCTGGGGCTCAAAGGAGTAGGGCTGGCCCCACATGCTGGAGGTGGTGGGTTCAAACCCAGCCCTGGCAAATAAATAAATAAATAAATAAAAACTCTTAGAAGTAATCAAGGAATACAATAGTGTCTCAGGGTGGCGCTGGTGGCTCAACAGAGTAGGGCGCCAGCCCCATATGCTGGAGGTGGCAGATTCAAACCCAGCTCTAGCCAAAAAAAAAAAAAAAGTCTCAGAATACAAAATCATTACTCGCAAATCAGTAGCTTTTATATATACCAATAACAGTCAAGCTGAAAAAACAGGACTCTATTCCCTTTACAGTTGTGCCAAAGAAGATGAAATATTTGGGAATTTACCTAACAAAGGATGTGAAAGATCTCTATAAAGAGAATTATGAAACTCTGAGAAAAAAAATACCTGAAGATGTTAACAAATGGAAAAAACATACCATGTTCATGGCTAGGAAGAATTATTACTGTTAAAATGTCCATATTACCCAAAGCAATTTACGAATTTAACACAATCCCTATCAAAGCACCACCATCATACTTTAAAGATCTGGAAAAAATAATATTTCATTTTGTAAGGAACGAGAAAAAAACCTCAAATAGCCAAGACAGTACTCAGAAATAAAAATAAATCAGGAGGAATCATTCTGCCAGACTTCAAACTATACTATAAATCTATAATGATCAAAACAGCATGGTATTGGCACAAAAATAGAGGGGTAGATGTGTGGAACAGAACTGAGAAGCAAGGGATGAACCCAGACACTTATCATAATTTGGTCTTTGATAAACCTATCAAAAATATAAATTGGGGGAAAGATTCCCTATTTAACAAATGGTGCTGGGAGAATTGGCTGGAGACTTGTAGAAGACTGAAACTGGACCCACACCTTTCACCTTTAACAAAAATTGAATCTCACTGGATAAAAGATTTAAACTTAAGACATGAAACTATAAATATTCCTGGAGAGAATGCAGGAGTAACACTTGAAGAAATTGGCCTGGGAGAATACTTTATGAGGAGGACCTCCCCACTCCCCGCAGGCAATTGAAGCAACACCAAAAATACATTACTGGGATCAGATAAAACTAAAAAGCTTCTGCACAGCCAAGAACACAGTAAGTAAAGCAAGCAGACAGCCCTCAGAATGGGAGAGGATATTTGCAGGTTATGCTTCTGAGAAATGTTTGATAACCAGAATCTACAAAGAACTCAAACTTATTAATAAGAAAAGAACAAGTAATTCCATTTCAATGTGAGCAAGGGACTTGAACAGAAGCGTCTCTGAAGATGATAGGCGCATGGCCTACAGACACATGAAAAAATGCTCATCATCTTTAATCATCAGAGAAATGCAAATCAAAACCACTTTGAGATATCATCTTACTCCTGTAAGAGTGGCTCACATAAGAAAATCCCAAAACCAGAGATGTTGGCGTGGATGTGGAGAAAAGGGAACACTTCTGCATTGCTGGTGGGAGTGCAAGCTAATATGTCCCTTTTGGAAAGAAGTATAGAGAATACTCAGGAATCTAAAAGTAGGCCTGCCATCTAGGTGTATATCCAAATGACCAAAAATCACTTTATAACAAGATATTTGCAGCAGATTGTTCATTGCAGCTCAATTCATTATAGCCAAGTCATGGAAGAAGCCCAAGTGCCCATCAATCCATGAATGGATTAATAAATTGTGGTATATGTATACCATGGAATATTATACAGCCTTAAAAAAGATGGAGACTTTACCTTTTTTACATTTACATGGATGGAGCTGGAACATATTCTACTAAGTAAGGTATCTCAAGAATGGAAGAAAAAATATCCAGTGTACTCAGTACTATTATGAAACCAATTTACAATCACTCACACTTTCATATTAAGAATAGATCACAACTATGGCCCAAGATGAAGGAGGGAGGAGGAGGGGATGGGAGGGGAAGGGGGAGGACAGATTGAGGGAGGGTGAATGGTGGGATCACAGGTGTATAATGCAAGGTTACATGTTGGATCTATTAGTATAGAGTATAAATGTCTTAACACAATATTTAAGTAAACATGATGAGGTATATATTAACCAGTGTGCTGTAAGCATTCCTAATTCTGTATGAAATCAGCAAATTGTACCCCATAAATGCACTAATGTATACATGATCTATATGTTTATGATTTAATTTAAAAAAAAACTTGAAAAAAAAAGACACTGTATGAGTTTGCAGTCCCACCAAGAGTGTAAATGTGTTCCCCTCTCTACATATCTGTGCCAGCACCAACAACTTTGGGATTTTGTGATATGGGCTAATCTTACTGGTGTTAGGTGATATCTCAGAGTGGTTTTAATTTGCATTTCTCTGATGATTAGGGATGGCAAGCATTTTTTCATATGTTAGCCATTCTTCCGTCTTTCTTAGCAAAGGATCTGTTCATGTCTCTTGCCCAATGATAGATGGGATTGTTTGTTCTTTTAGTATTATTATTAATTTGAGTTCTCTATAAATCCTACTTATCAAGCCTTTGTTAGATTTGTAGTATGCAAATATCTTTTCCTATTCTGAAGTTTGTCTATTTGCTTTGTTTGTTGTGTCCTTAGCTGTGCAGAAGCTTTTCAGTTTAATTAAGTCTCATTTGTTTATTTTTGTTGTTGTTGCAATTGCCATTAAAGTCTGCTTCATAAATCCTTTCCCGAGGCTGACATCCTCAAGAGCTTTCCCCACACTTTCTTCTAGGACTTTAATCAGTTCAAGCCTTAAATTTAAATCTTTTATCCATCTTGAAACAATTTTTTGTAAGTGGTGAAAGCTGTAGGTTAAGTTTCAGTCTCTTACATGTGGTTATCCAGTTCTCCCAGCATCATTTGTTGAATAAGGATTCTTTTTCTCAGTGTATGCTTTTGTTGGGCTTATCAAAGATCAGATGGCTATATGAGACTGGTTTCATCTCTTGGTTTTCTATTTGGCTTCGTATGCTTATGTCTCTATTTTGTACCAATACCATGCTGTTGTGATCACTGTGGACTTGTAATATAGCCTAAAATCTAGTATAGTGATGCCTCTGGCTTTGTTTTTATTACTAAAAATAGCCTTGGCTATATGGGGTTTTTTCTGGTTCCATATGAAATGAAGGACTGTTTTTTCCAGTTCTTCAAAGTATGATGTTGGTATTTTAATGGACATTGCACTGAATCTGAAGATTGCTTTGGGTAGGTTAGACATTTTAACAATGTTGATTCTTCTCAGCTCAGAGCATTGTATATTCTTCCATTTTTGTTTTTATTTTGTTTTGTTTTTCTTTTCTTTTCTTTCTTTTTTTTTTTTGAGACAGAGTCTCACTTTGTTGCCCTCAGTAGAGTATGGTGGCACCATAGCTCATAGCAACCTCAAACTGTTGGGCTCAAGCAATTCTCTTGCCTCAACCTCCCAAGTAGCTGGGACTATGGGTGCCTGCCATGATGCCCAGCTATTTTTTTGTTGTTGCAGTTGTCATTGTTATTTTAGCTGGCCTGGGCCGATTCAAACCCGCCAGTCTGATGTATGTGGCCAGCACCCTACTCACTGAGCTACAGGCACCACCCTGTTCTTCCATTTGTTAATGTCTTCTGTTATTTCTTTTCTTAGGGTTTCATAATCTTCTTTGTAGAGATTCTTCACCCCTCTGTTAGGTATATTTCCAAGTATTTCATTTTCTTTGAAGCTACTATAAAGGGAAATGTGTCTGGTTAGCTTCCCATTTTGGCTGTTATTGGCATATACAAAGGCTACTGATTTGTGGACATTGATTTTATACCCTGAGACATTATTGTATTTCCTGATCACTTCTAGAAGTCTTGTGGTTGATCCTCTGGGATTCTCTAAGTAGAAGATCATATCATCGGAAAAGAGCAAGAGTTTAACTTTCTCTGCCCCCATTTGGATGCCCTTTATATCCTTCTCTTGCCTGATTGCATTGGCTAGAACTTCCAGAACCATTTTGAATAGTAGTGGCAATAGAGGACATCCTTGTCTGCTTCCAGTTCTAAGTGGAAAAGCCTTCAGTTTTACTCCATTCAGTATGATATTAGCTGTGGGTTTGTCATAGATGGCTTCCATCAGTTTAAGAAATGTGCCACCTACACTTCTTTTCTTAAGCATTCTTGTTAGAAAAGAAAAGAATGCTGATTTTTTTTTTTTTTTTTGCAGTTTTTGGCTGGGGCTGGGTTTGAACCTGCCACCTCCAGTATATGGAGCTGGTGCCCTACTCCTTTGAGCCACAGGTGCTGTCCAAGAATGCTGAATTTTATCAAATGCTTTTTCTGCATCTATTGAGAGGATCATATGGTGTTTGTTTTTGCTTCTATTGATATACACTTATGAGTTTGCATATGTTAAACCAGCCTTGCATCCCTGAGATGAAGCCTACTTGATCATGATATACAATTTTTAATGTGTAGGGGTAATCAATTTGTTACTATTTTATTGAGTATTTTTGCATCAAAACTCATTAGTGAAATTGGTCTGTAGTTCTCCTTTTTAGTTGGGTACTTTTCTGGTTTTGGTATCAGGGTGATGTTTGCTTCATAGAATGTGTTGGTGAAGGTTCCTTCCTTCTTAATGTCTTGGAATAGGTTCTGAAGTATAGGCACAAGCTCTTCTTTGAAGATTTAATAGAATTCTAATGTGAAGCCATCTGGTCCAGGGCTTTTTTGCGTTAGAAACTTTCTTGTTTCTTTAATCTCAGTGCTTGATATTGGTCTGTTCAATTTCTTCCTGGTTAAGTCTAGGGAGACGGTGTAATTCCACCACATTCCACCACCATTTTCTCCACATTGTCAAATTTCTGGGCATAGAGTTTCTTATAGTTGTCAAAGATAATCTCTTGTATCTCTGTGGTATCTGTTGTTATTTCTCCTTTCTGTGTCTAATTGGAGTTAATAGAAACTTTACTTTTTCTTGTTCTAGCTAATTGCTTTATCAATTTTATTTATCTTTTCAGAGAACTAACTTTTTGTTTTATTAATTTTCTGAATAATTCTCTTGTTTTCAATTTCGTTTATTTCTGATTTAATTTTGGTTATTTCTTTTCTTCTGCTGGGTTTGAGATTAGAATTCTCTTGCTTTCCCATTTCCTTAAGACAATTCACTAAGTTGTTGATGTGCTCTCTTTCTATTTTTTGGATGAAGGCTTTAACGCAATAAACTTCCCTCTTAGGACCACTTTTGCAGCATCCCACAGGTTTTGATAACTTGTAGCTTCATTGTTGTTACGTTCAAGAAATTTAATAAATTCTTCCTTTATCTGTTCCTTGACCCAACTATCATTCAGCATGAGGTTGTTTAATTTCTATGCTTTGTGGGGGGATGAAAATTTTTGTTGGGGTTGTGTCTTGTGCCATAACTTATTGCCTTGTGGTCTGAGAAGATACACAGTGTAGTTTCAATTCTTCAATTTTGTTGAAGTTTGATTTGTGTCCTTTGGTCTATTTCAGAGTATGTTCCATGGGCAGATAAGAAGAACATATATTCCTTAGCTTTAGGATGATGTGTTGTGCATATGTCTAATTGTTCTAGGGTCACATTTTAGTCTCTTGTATCTTTGTTTAGTTTCTGTTTGGAGAATATATCCAGTTCTGCCAGAGGGGTGTTAAAGTCCCCAGTTTTATGGTGTTATAGGATATCACATTGCTCAGACCAACTATGGTCTGTTTCATAAATATGAGCATTTAAGTTGGGTGCATAAATATTTAGAATTGAAAGGTTCTCTTGTTGTATTGTCTCCTTGACCAGTATGAAGTGACCATATTTTTATTCCTTAACTTTAGTTGCTTTAAATCCACTGGCATCTGAAAATAAAATTGTGATCCTTCCTTTTTTCTGATTTCCATTTGCCTGAAATATTGTTTTCCAACACGTCACCCTGAATCTTGTTTTGTCCTTCAAGGTTAGATGTGTTTCCTAGACACGGGATATAGATGGTTTGTGCTTTTATATCCAGTCTGCCAGCCTGTGCCTCTTCAGTGGGGAATTCAAGCCACATATGTTAATTGAGACAATTGATAAGTGTGGTGGAGTTCTGTTAATCTTATTTTGTGAAAGTCAGTTGGTTAGTTTTATCCTTTGCACCATTGTGGAAGGTAGTTTCATCCTTTAGTTTCTGGATGTTCATTTTGCTGATGGTCTATTATGATTATCCATGTAGAGAATAGGTCTAAGTATTTCCTGAAGATCTGGTCTTGTGGCAAATTTCCTGAATGTTTGCATATCAGTAAAACATTTGATTTCTGCATCAATTTTTAAGCTTAGAGCAGGATACAGAATTCTGGGCTGAAAATTGTTTTGTTTAAGAAGGTTAAAGGAAGATGACCATTCTTTTGTGGCTTGGAAAGTTTCAGCTGAAAAGTCTGCTATCACCCTGTTGGATCTGCCCATGTAGATCAATTGGCCCTTATTCCTCTTTGCTTGCAGAATTTTGTCTTCTGTCTTAACTTTAGACAGGTTCATTACAATGTATCTTGGAGATGCTCTATTCATGTTGAGATGACCCAGGATTTTATATCCTCTAAAAGGAGTGTTTCAGACTCTTTAGTGAAAATTGGGAAATTTTCACTTATGAGATCCTCCGCTAGGGCCTCCTTTCCTTTGGGATATTCTCCTTCCCCTTCAGGGATCCCTATAATTTGTATGTTTGAATACTTGTGAAGTCCCATAATTGTCTGAGCTACTATTCTGCTTTCTTTCTCCTCTTTTCTACCTCTTTAAATACCTGTGTTAGCTCAAGAGGCTTATCCTCAAGTTCTGAGATTCTTTCTTCTCCATGATCTAATCTGTCATTGATATTTTTGACTGCATCTTTAAGTTCCCTGATTGGCTCCTTTAATTGCTTAAGCTCCACCATATCCTTGCTATATTCTTCATATCTTTCATCCATTTTTTAGTTTTGTTTTTCCACTTTCTTGTCAATTCCCTTTATTGCCTTTGCCATCCATATTTTAATTTCCCTTTCTGTCATGCCCATTAAATCTTTATAGGTGGAATCATCTGCAGTGGTTACTTCATGATTCCTTGGAGGGATTTACCTTTTCTGGGTTTTCATGTTGCCAGAATTTTTCTGCTGGTTCCGCCTCATGTGTGTTTTCTTCTTGTTCACTTTCTTCCCCTTCTTTTTTCCTTCTCACTCCCTCAAGTACCTTGTCTCTGAGCTTAAGTGTTGAAGTGGCCTTTAAGTATAAGGTCAAAAGGAAAAGAAGGTTAAAGAGCAAGAAAGACAAATGGGGTGAAAGGAAAGAGTTTAAGAAAAGGGGAGAAGAAGACTAGATAAAAGAAAAGAGAGAGATGGGAGCAATAGTGATGTTCAGAAGAGTTCTTTGACTCATACCCACAACTCCAGGACTTTGTGAGGCCATGCTGGGTGGGTTCTTCATGGTCAGGATCTCCTTGCCAGTCTGGGCCAAAATAAGACCCCACCTCCACCAAATAAAGAAAAAAAAAATCAGCAGTATCTCCCAGTGGGGACCTACCAATAGTGTCTTTCCAAAGGCCAAAGCTAGAAGAACACCCTAGACTATGAGCTCATGGCCTCCTGGAGCCAAGCCAATGCAGTGATCACAGCCTCCCTCCCCCCCACCCCCAGCCATCCCAATGCCATGATCCCCAGATAATAGTTAAAAAAAAATTAAAAGTACAATTATATAAACTGAGGGAAAAAAAGGGTTATCTTAGTTGTTGTATGAGAAATTTATGTGGTTAAGATGAGAAAAGTAGAAAAACCTTTCCCTCTATCATAGGAGAGAAAAAAGAGGAGACATAAAAAAGAAATAAAGGATAAAAAGGGCTGAAAAACTGTAACCAAAATGGAGACATCCTTGCTGTTGAAGAAAATGAAAAAATAAAAATACACCCAAACCAAAGCAAACCAAACCAAACAACACAACAGCAGCAACAACCACAAAAAAAGAAAAGAACTAAGGAAAATAATTTGGAAAAAAAAGCAAAAATAGGGCAGCTCCTGTGGCTCAGTCGGTAGGGTGCCGGCCCCATATACCGAGGGTGGCGGGTTCAAACCCGGCCCCAGCTGAACTGCAACCAAAAAAGAAAAAGCAAAAATAGAGAGAAATATATGTGTGAATATGTATAATGTGAAATATATGTGTGTGTGTGTGTGTGTGTATACATATACATTGCAACATATTGCCTGGATACCAGGTGATGCTGTGGCATTAGGAGACAGAGAACATACTGCTGGGACCGAAAGCTACTCTTTAGTTTCACAGGAAATCTACTTGCCAGCACTCATTCTCTACCATATTGGAATCCCAAAGCTCTCACAAGATCTCTCAAGTGCCTCATCTTGACCTGATAACAAAGTGTTTTTCAGAGGCAAAGATGTGCTCAACTCACTCCAAGGATGGTTGTCCAAGCTCAGCAGGCTCACCAGAAGCTATCATGTACTAGGACCCTGCAGATTGTTTCTCTTCCAGCTTTCCCACAATGGCACCTGACGTTAGCCAAGCCGATGGAACTTCAACCCCATCCAGCACTCAGTCTCAGCTGCCTGATGCTGCTCATGTTCCCTTGCTCATCCGAGCCCCTTCAAGGCAGTCTAGGGACCAGTCCAGTCCAAAAACAAAAACTGCAGGACAGGCTTTTTCCACCTCCCACCCTCCATGGAGGGTCATCAGCCCTCTTCTGCCCTTACCAGGGCACCTGCCCTCTGTGCTGGTCCTCCTCAGCTCCAGACCTCCTCATTGGTTCCTGAAGTCTCCTACTGCTTCTCTGTGACCCTGAAGCCGTGTTTCTGGGTAGGTTCCTAGCTAGAGGTGACCCAAATCCTCTGTCCTCTGGCTCACTGAGGGCTGCTAGCAAAGAGATGCTTCTAGTCTCCCATCTTGCCCGCAAATTGTCTGGCAGGGCTATAATTTGGCTTCCTGAGACAATTGCTGCAGTTGTGGATCAGGGTTCTATCACCATTTGTGGTCTGGCCATTGCCTTTTGTATGTTCAGCCCCTCAAAGTAGAATCGTGGCAGTATAGTGAAAAATACCTGCCTTATGGACCATATTTTATTTTTTTAGCTACTGAACTAGAAGTCATACAATAACAGTATTTGTTCATAAAACACTTTAAACTTTTTAATATACTTTCAAATACATTCTTCCCCTTTTTATCCTTACAACAACCTTGTGATCCTGAAAGGTTAATTCCCTATAGTCACTCAGTGAATTTGGGCTAGAATCAGGATCATATAATAGCAAAGAGTGATTTGTAATATATAATTCAAATTGTCTGGTATAGCTACCACCTACAATGGCTTTGAAGTAAATATTTTGCGTTTCATACTGTGATAAAAGATCTGTTTGAATTGCTTCTAATTTAATTGCTTAAAGTTGGGATAAAACCTTGGAACAAGGGTCATAGCTCCCTTCAAATACCTACAAGGCTGTCACGTGGAAGAAGGGTTAGGCTTATTCCTGGGACTCCAGAGGGCAAAACTAATGCAAGTGAATGGAAAAGAGACACATTCTTCATCTAAGAATATGAAATATCTTTCTAATCTCTAAATGTAATGAGACACTTGCCCCTAAAGAAGGTATTGCTCTGTGAAAGAGCCAGTTCCTCATCCCTTACATTATTTAAGTAGAACTACATGATCCTACATCTCTAGATAGTTCAGGAATTGGCCACATCAGCTAACTCCAAAGACTTCCATAAATTTTGAGTTTATGAAATTCTATTAAACTTTGAAATGAGGCATCAACATTTTCAATATAGCAGTTTAAATTCATTCAAATTCTGGATGAAATTATAACATTATGTTTCTGAAAAACAGTGAGTTCTATTTTAAGTTTTTTCTCCAGACTCTTCTTTGAATTAGTATTTTTGCCCATATTCCCATACTAAACTAAACTTTATACAAATGTGTTGCATTCATTTTTTGACGTTTTAATGATTTGTAGGACTTGGATGAACTTAAGACAAAAGCAAACCTACTTTCTTTTAAATGGTTAGTACTAGAATTTTAATCTACAATCTCAGGCCTTTGAACAAGGTCTTTTTCTTCTTTGTGGTTTCTTTTTTAATGTTCCTTCCCGTCACAACTATATTTTTTCTAGAGTGCAAATAACTTGAAGCTCAAATAAAACAGTGAGTCTTCAACACCTAAATTGTGATTGTTTAACATCCTCCAAGGATCTCCAGGGGAGCCTTTCTCACCCCACTCCTTACCTGCCTCTTGAACCTTTTAAATCTAATCTCCTAATTTTTGCCAGACAGGTACTTTCTTTTTTATTGTGAACTATTGTTTCTGTCTTTTTATTTATTTGTTTATTTATTTAGCAGTTTTGGCCGGGGCCAGGCTTGAACCTGCCACTCCCGGTTTATGGGGCCGGCACCTTACTCCTTGAGCCACTGGCGCCGCCCTGGTTTCTGTCTTTTTAAAAATAATTTAGAATCCTCAGGATTCTCCTAGAATCTGGGAGAAGTCATTACAGAGGTAAAGTAGGCAAGAGGCTAGGATGGAAACAAATGCCTTCTGCGTAAAGCTAGTTATTCTGAGTCTTTGACAACTTCCGGGACCAGACTTCAGTGGGTGCTGGAATTTGTTCTCTTTACCACATCTTTTTTTTTTTTTAACTGTACATATTTACATATATACACATATGGCGAGGGAGAGGGAAAGTGATGACCTGAAGCTCTCCTTGTAGAACAGGAGGTAATAAGGATATAAAACAGGTGTCTGAGAAGGGGGAACCAAGAATAGCCACCATTCATTTAGACCGGCAAGAGTTCTCTGCAGGTAGCAGCCTGAGAGAGCTAACTGGTGCACGCTCTTTGGGGACAGGCTTTTTTGCTTTCTGTTTGTTCGCCTGCAGCCAGGGTGCAAGTTCATTTGAAACTGACCGAATTTCCTCCTCACGTCTGATCAAGTAGACGCTTCGAGACTAGTAGATATTTCTTTTGAATGCTATTGCTGTTGTTCAGCTTGAGGAGGAAGAGATTGGTAGAAATTCTGGCTGGGTAAGGGGGGATTCCCGGCGATGAAAAAGGGGGCACTTAGAAGCCGGAGGAAAAATCAGCAGCTCCCCACCTCCACATCTCCTGTACCCCTCACTCTCCGCCGGTGACCTGGCGTAGAGACCCCCCGGCGGCAGCATGAACATTTGATCGGATTTTCGTCAGCGCCCTGCAGACTGTCGCGCGAGGGGCTGTGGACGTTGCCCTCTCTGTGCTGCTGGGGATTCGGCTTTGGAAGGACAGGCTCTGCGGTCGCCCCCTCCCGGGGCTAGCTCTGCCCTGGGGCCAGGGCGCGGCGCCCACCATGCCCCACTGCCCGCCGCTCGCGCTGCTCTGCGCGCTGCCCTGGCTCCTGCAGGCGGCGGGGACCCGGGTTCAGCCCCCAGCGCCGCGCAATGACCGCGGCGACCCTACCAGGGGCGCTGACTTTGATCGCGTCTACAGCGGGGTAGTGAGCCTCAGCACCGAGAATATCTACTCCTTCAACTACACCAGCTGGCCCGGCCAGGTAAGACACTTGCTCCCCTCTCTCGACTCCTAAAACTTGCCGGATTTCAGAGCCCCATTGCTGCTTTGGGTTCCCCCTAGGGGATAGACCTTGTGAGACCTCAGGGACCAGGGAACCCAGGTTCCTTTTCTCCTCCGAAGCAATCACTGCGCTGCCGCCGACCTGCTGCAACCAGCCTCAGGGACAACTCTGCTTCACCTCGCGCCTCCCCTGGCCTGTCGCTGGCGTTCTGGGCTTTGCGGAGGCTTTAGTTTCCCGCACAGTCTGCAGGTCCTGGCTCCCCGCGGGGCGTTTCTTCAGGAAAGTCTCATTTCTGGAGATTCGGGAAGTGGTGTGAGGTGGGGAGCGAAAGGCCGCACCTCTGTTCCTAATCCCATGCGGGAAAGGAACCTCATCTCGTTGGGATGATCCAGCCAGCCCCTTCTGTTTCATGGCACCAGGGGAGGGAGAGCTGCTCAGAGCCTAAAATGGGAATTGTGTGCGAATGGACGGAAGCTGCAGAATCTCTGTGTTCAGTAGTCATTCCCTGAGTGTCTGTGCCGTTGTCACGCGTCAGGCTTCAGAGACGCCAGAAGACCTGGTCAAAGACATAGGAACTGCAGCCATCAGGTTTTGGTTTTAAATAAGAGAGAATAATTGTGTGAAAGTTCTAGACCCATTTCTGACAAGAGTTGAGGTCAGATGAGGAGGGAAAAGATGACTATGCCTTCGACATATATATTCTGATTATATAATGTAAGAAAACCCATATAGTTCGCTTTTTTCCTCTAATATGGTACCTCTGCAGCACAGGGTCGAGGGAGGAAGCAAAACTCCCCAGCGTACTTGCCTGTGGACCTATTTC
This sequence comes from Nycticebus coucang, assembly GCF_027406575.1. Classification (NCBI taxonomy): domain Eukaryota; kingdom Metazoa; phylum Chordata; class Mammalia; order Primates; family Lorisidae; genus Nycticebus; species Nycticebus coucang. The sequence continues at coordinate 62,663,170 of NC_069795.1, forward strand.
TCATAGAAATGTGTTTATGTATCTTTTACTATGCCAGCATTTCCTGCTTCTCAGAAAATTGCAGAACCAAATAAATGATGGGGATCGAATCATACGAATACCTCTCTGATTCTCATTCAAGACTAGAACTCAAAAAACCTCATTGTGTCAGATAATGAGTGAGGCTGTACTGAACAGGAGGGGCCCCTGTGCGTATCAGTACTCCCAGACATCTTTCAGTTGTGTGTAGTGAGGAAGTGCCCTGAGTGCCCAGCTCTAGCCTGGCACCAAATCCTATGGTGTTGTAACCATGGCAGCACAGCCTCAGATTGTGTGTTTTGTAGCTAGTAGAGCGGCTGTGTGCAGAGCCATTCCATGGTAGATAACCAGGAGGGAGCAGTTTTTTGTTTCCTGAGCCTCACAAATCTGGCCTCTTCCTTACCTGTGGGATACCCACCCGCTGACTGACAAATGACATGGTGAGGTATGTCTAGCTCTGTGATTGGCTTGGAACAGAAAAAAAAGCCTGAACAACCGTCCTTTCTGGGGTAAGTGTCATCTTACCCCTAAATCATTGGTAAAGAAACTCAAATAACATCTGCCAAGTAAATTCTGAGACCAGGCTTTGATATTTCTTGCAAGGAGGAAGAGTCTCTGCTTTTGAAATGTTGCCTTTGCCTCCCCTGCCCCCTCATACTGTATGAGCTTTGCAGTTGAGATTACCTGCTTGACTTTTCTATTAACCTTGAGCTATTGAGGGCAGGGTCACAGTCACTTACTTCATCTCTGTAGCCTGGTACCTGTGCACAGTGTGGCACAGAAGAGGCTGATAAAAGTTTTTGCAAAAATGAATGAATAAGCAAAGAAAGGCTTAAAGAACCTTTAAGCTGAAGTTAAATAAAATGAAACATATTGTTGTTTTCAGCAAGTTGGAAAATGTGCAATCATTTCAGGTAAAAACATGAAGACAAATATTTTCTAAAAACAATTTTTTTTACAAAAACAATTTTTAAAAATTTTTTCTATTATACTATTTTTATTTGGCCTATATGTGTGTTGAAATGCCCTTTATTTTATGAAGTAATTAGTTTTTAAAATAAGTTTGCATAATACAACAGAAAGTTGACAACCTAAGCAATCCCTAGAATTTTCCTAAAAATGTTTCTAGTCTGAGAAATACAAAGTTGGGACCCATGGGGCTGGCAGATAACAAAGATTTCAGTTATGTTAATGCCAGTGTTCACTAAAAAATAAATCAGATGACCTCAAATCTGACAGTTTTTAGGGAACAATCTTTAACATGCAAATAAGACGGTGGAACCCTCAACCCACTTGCTATGGGAAATTATCCCCTCTCCTACCAGCCAGACCTGCTGGTTTCTCCAGAGATGACATTCTCCTAATCTGTTTGTCCAAACTATTATTCTCAGTCTCTGTTGGTGGCCTGTTCTCTTCTTGGTTCTTTTGGACCCGTGTTGAATACTAGCTCACAGCCCTTTCTTCTATGAACACGAACCTGTTGGATGTAGCAGAATTTTACTGAGTCTGGACTAACATAAGTAAATTACAGCACAGCACAGAATAGGTGACAGATTAAGTCAGAAACCTAGGCAAGACTGTCCCAATGATTTACCAGCTACTCCCTACCAGGGAGGCATCCCAAGGTAGTGGCACTTTCTTTCACACCCCCAAATGCTGACCTCCACCCTCAAATTTTTGTTACTCTCCAATGTTGTGCAAGTTTTGCCTCCATTGCCAACCCTAAACTCACTAAGGGGCTTTGCTAGATAAAGATCTGTGATCTCCAGAGCAAAAGCATAGACATACGTATTTTTCCTTTAACCAGAACAAAGTCATGTTCAGTTAGATCTTGCCACCTTCAGGGTCATTATCTACCACTACTCTTCAGTGTAACAAAGAATTTGGTTTAGGGGGGAAAACTCTAGTTTTTGAGCTTCAGAACTTTTTGACTTAGTTCTTCAAGCCACTGTTGCTTGCCATTGCTTTTCCTGCGCCTTGCAGAAGAAAGTCAAATAAAGTTTAGGCTTTGGTGAAGGGAGGAGGCTGTTGTGGTAGGCATTGCTCCCAATCTTTCCCGTCAGCCATTGCATATCCGAAACCAACACCGTCCCAGAGAACTCTGTAGCAACCTCCTGTCATGCTAGTTGGCTGAACTCGGCACCAGGAAAGGTCTCTCATGCCTTCCAGGCATAAAGTAATGTAAATAAGAAGTTGCCTTTTAAAAAAGTTCACTGGTTGTTGTCTCCTTAGCCATACAGAAGCTTTTCAGGTTAATGAAGTCCCATTTGTTTATTTTTGTTGTCGCAATTGCCATGACAGTCTTCTTCATGAAGTCTTTCCCCAGACCAGTATCTTCCATATTTTCCTATGCTTTCTTTGAGGATTTTTATTGTTTTGTGTCTTAAATTTAAGTCCTTTATCCATCTTGAATCAATTTTTGTGAGTGGGGAAAGGTGTGGGTCCAGTTTCAGTCTTTTACATGTAGACATCCAGTTCTCCCAACACCATTTATTGAATAGGGAGTCTTTCCCCCAGTGTATGTTCTTGTTTGATTTATCGAAGATTAGGTGGTTATAAGGTGTTAGTTTCATTCTTGGTTTTCTATTCCGTTCCAAGTGTCTATGTCTCTATTTTTGTGCCAGTACCATGCTGTCTTGACCACTATGGCTTTGTAGTACAGCCTAAAATCTGGTATGCTGATGCCCCCAGCTTTATTTTTATTACTAAAAACTGCCTTAGCTATATGGGGTTTTTTCTGGTTCCATACAAAACATTGAATCATTTTTTCGAAATCTTGAAAGTACGATAGGAATGGCATTGAATAGGTAGATTGCTTTGGGAAGTATAAACATTTTAACAATGTTGATTCTTCCCATCCATGAGCAGGGTGTGTTCTTCCATTTGTTAAAATTCTCTGCTATTTCCTTTCTGAGGATTTCATAATTTTCTTTATAGAGGTCCTTCACCTCCTTCGTTAGGTATATTCCTAGGTATTTCATTTTCTTTGAAACTATGGTGAAGGGAGTTGTGTCCTTAATTAGCTTTTCATCTTCACTGTTATTGGCATATATAAAGGCTACTGACTTGTGGACATCGATTTTATATCCTGAAACATTACTGTATTTTTTGATGGCTTCTAGGATTCCTGTGGTTGAGTCTTTGGGATTCTTTAAGTTTAGGATCATGTCGTCAGCAAAGAGGGAGAGTTTGACCTCCTCTGCTCCCATTTGGATTCCCTTTATTTCCTTGTCTTGCCTAATTGTATTGGCTAGAACTTCCAGCACTATGTTGAATAGTAAAGGTGACAAAGGACAACCTTGTCTCATTCCAGTTCTAAGAGGAAAAGCTTTCAGTTTTACTCCATTTAGTAAATATTAGCTGTGGGTTTGTCATAGATAGCTTCAATCAGTTTTAGAAATGTGCCACCTATGCCTATACTCTTCAGTGTTCTAATTAGAAAAGGATGCTGGATTTTATCAAATGCTTTTTCTGCATGTATTGAGAGGATCATATGATCTTTATTTTTGCCTCTGTTAATATGGTGGATAACGTTTATGGACTTGGGTATATTAAACCAGCCTTGCATCCCTGGGATGAAACCTACTTGATCATGATGTATGACTTTTTTGATGATAAGCTGTAATCTATTGGCTAGGATTTTGTTGAGAATTTTTGCATCTATATTCATCAGTGAGATTGGTCTGAAATTGTACTTTTTAGTTGGGTCTTTTACTGGTTTTCGTATCAGGGTGATGTTTGCTTCATAGAATGTGTTGGGGAAGATTCCTTCTTCCTTGATTTTTTGGAATAATTTCTGCAGTACAGGAATAATCTCTTCCTTGAAGGTTTGATAGAATTCTGGAGTGAAGCCATCTGGACCAGGGCATTTTTTGGTTGGAAGATTTTTTATTGTTTCTTTAATCTCGGTGCTTGAAATTGGTCTGTTCAGGAGCTCTATTTCATCCTGGCTAAGTCTAGGGAGAGGGCGTGATTCCAAATATTGATCCATTTCCTTCACATTGTCAAATTTCTGGGCATAGAGTTTCTGGTAGTATTCAGAGATGATCTCTTGTATCTGTGTGGGATCAGTTGTTATTTCCCCTTTATCATTTCTGATTGAGGTTACTAGAGATTTTACTTTTCTATTTCTCATTAGTCTGGCCAATGGTTTATCTATTAAAGCAAAGAGACAACCTACACAATGGGAAAGGATATTTGCATATTTTGAATCAGACAAAAGCTTGATAACTAGGATCTATAGAGAACTCAAATTAATCCACATGAAAAAGGCCAACAATCCCATATATCAATGGGCAAGAGACATGAATAGAACCTTCTCTAAAGAAGACAGGTGAATGGCTAACAAACATATGAAAAAATGTTCATCATCCCTATGTGTTAGAGAAATGCAAATCAAAACCACCCTGAGATATCATCTAACACCAGTGAGATGGCCCACATCACAAAATCTCAAAACTGCAGATGCTGGCGTGGATGTGGAGAGAAGGGAACACTTTTACACTGCTGGTGGGACTGCAAACTAGTACAACCTTTCTGGAAGGAAGTATGGAGAAACCTCAAAGCACTCAAGCTAGACCTCCCATTTGATCCTGCAATCCCATTACTGGGCATCTACCCAGAAGGGAAAAAATCCTTTTATCGTAAGGACACTTGTACTAGACTGTTTATTGCAGCTCAATTTACAATCGCCAAAATGTGGAAACAGCCTAAATGCCCACCAACCCAGGAATGGATTAACAAGCTGTGGTATATGTATACCATGGAATACTATTCAGCCATTAAAAAAAAATGGAGACTTTACATCTTTCGTATTAACCTGGATGGACGTGGAAGACGTTATTCTTAGTAAAGCATCACAAGAATGGAGAAGCATGAATCCTATGTACTCAATTTTGATATGAGGACAATTAATGACAATTAAGGTTATGGGGGGAGGAAAAGCAGAAAGAGGGACGGAGGGAGGGGGGTGGAGCCTTGGTGTGTGTCACACTTTATGGGGGCAAGACATGATTGCAAGAGGGACGTTACCTAACAATTGCAATCAGTGTAACCTGGCTTATTGTACCCTCAATGAATCCCCAACAATAAAAAAAAAAAAAAGTTCACTGAAAGAATGGAGTGTCTAGTTCAAAGAAGAATAATGAAAAAAATAATTGAAAGTGCAGGTAGGGCAAGATCATGCTTCATTTCATTTCTCTGGAGGGGAAGTGTCTAGAGACTCCCTTTGAGAGGAATAGGGTTACACTGTGCAAACAGGGTGTTCTGTAACCACAGGGCTCAACCAAACTGGAAGGAAATCATCTTGCTGGGAAAGTTGCCATGGATTCATTTGACTGGGACAGAGGGTACAAACACAGGTTTACTGGGAAATGAGAATACACTGGTAGAGACAGGTGGCAGCCACAATCAGATGTTTCTGTTTGAGCTACATGGTGATAAGAAATCTTTAAATAAAAATCAACCGCTGGGCAGCTTACTGTCTTCTCTGTGGTTTCCAGTAACAGGAATTCATTGTTCGCCATAGAATTTTTGAATTTGAAATGTTTCTCTGGAAATAGTTCTTTTATTTTGTATATTAACTGAGATATTTATCTTTTAATGATGTATATCATACATTTCTAAGCCCAAAGAACAATTCTTGGCCTTGTTAATATCAACCAGAAGTTGTATAACTTGAACCAGTTATACCAGTTTTTTGGGTGGACTCTCTGTGGTAAGTTCTGGCTATACACATAACTAGTTACAGAATTTAAAACTTTGATATGATGGCCTACTTCACTCCTTCTTGTATAGGAAATGATTGCTCTTTAGGTACTGAGGCCAGCAAGCTTCTTCTGCTGTCCTCCTCATCCTTGTGTTGAACTAGACTAGTGCTTGTTGGAGGAACAGATCATCTCATTAGCATATTACGTGGATGATTGGTCACTGTCTCAGTCCATCTGGGCTGACATAATAAATCAACTTCAGCAAATTCCATATCTGGCGAGGGCCTGCTTCCAGCTTGTAGACAGCTGCCTTCTTGCTATGTCCTCATATGGCCGAGAGAATAAAGACAGGAAGCATGATCTCTTGTATCTCTCATTGTAAAGGCACCAATCCTACCATGAGGGCTCCACTGTCCTTGCCTCATTACTTCTCAAAAGTCTTATTTCCAAATACCATCATATTAGGGGTTAAGTTTCAACATATGGATTTGGTTACAGTATATGACCATTCAGTCCATAGCAGTATCTCCAGTATCTCCCTCATTTTTCTCCAAGACTCTGAAAACAGTTGTTTATAGGCTGAAATTACTCCAGTTATGGTTCAAACATTATGGTAGACCTGCCTTCTACTGCCTACCTCCAGACTTGATAATCAGGTACTAAATTATAAAATGGATTCTCTAAATTTGTGCCACCCAATATTGTAGCCAGTATCCATACCTGGCTAATGAGCACTTAAAATGTAACTAGTATGAATTGAGATGTGCTATTAAGTGCAGAATACATACTGTATGAAACAAATAATGTAAAATGTGTCATTAATATTGGTTTTATGTTTGATAATTTTTTAAATTTTTTTTAATTTTTATTTTTTTATTAAATCATAGCTGTGTACATTAATGTTATCATGGAGCACCATACACTAGTTTCATAGACCATTTGACAGATTTTCATCACACTGGTTAACATAGCCTTCCTGGCATTTTCTTAGTTATTGTGCTAAGACATTTACATTCCACATTTACTAAGTTTCACATATACCCTTGTAAGATGCACCGCAGGTGTAATCCCACCAATCCCCCTCCCTCTGCCCACCTCCCCCCTCCGTCCCCTCCCTTTCCCCCTTCCCCCTATTCTTAGGTTGTAACTGGGTTATAGCTTTCATGTGAAAGCCATAAATTAGTTTCATAGTAGGGCTGAGTACATTGGATACTTTTTCTTCCATTCTTGGGATACTTTACTAAGAAGAGTATGTTCCAGCTCCATCCATGTAAACATGAAGGAGATAAAGTCTCCATCTTTCTTTAAGGCTGCATAATATTCCGTGGTGTACATATACCACAGTTTATTGATCCATTCGTGGATCAATGGGCACTTGGGCTTTTTCCATGACTTAGCGATTATGAATAGGGCTGCAATAAACATTCTGGTACAAATATCTTTGTTGTGATGTGATTTTTGGTTTTCTGGGTATATGCCTAGTAGAGGAATTATAGGATTGAATGGCAGATCTATTTTTAGATCTCTATGTGTTCTCCATATCTCTTTCCAAAAGGAATGTATTAATTTGCATTCCCACCAGCAGTGTAGAAGTGTTCCCTTTTCTCCACATTCACGCCAACATCTCTGGTCTTGGGATTTTGTGATATAGGCTAGTCTCACTGGAGTTAGATGATATCTCAAAGTAGTTTTGATTCGCATTTCTCTGACGATTAAAGATGCTGAGCATGTTTTCATATGTCTGTAGGCTGTGCGCCTGTCTTCTTCAGAGAAGTTTCTCTTCAAATCCCTTGCCTAGCCTGCGATGGGATCCCTTGTTCTTTTCTTGCTAATACGTTTGAGTTCTCTGTGGATTCTGGTTATTAAACCTTTGTCGGAGACATAACCTGCAAATATCTTCTCCCATTCTGAGGAATGTCTGCTTGCTTCACTTACTGTGTTCTTGGCTGTGCAGAAGCTTTTTAGTTTGATCAGGTCCCAGTAATGTATTTCTGAAGCTCCTTCAATTGCCCGGGGGATCCTCCTCATAAAATACTCGCCCAGGCCGATTTCTTCAAGGGTTTTCCCTACATTCTCTTCTAGTATTTTTATACTTTCATGTCTTAAGTTTAAATCTTTAATCCAGTGAGTCTATCTTAGTTAATGGTGAAAGGTGTGGGTGATAATTTTTTGATAGATTAAATATAGATTACAAATAGATATATTTTAAATATGAATATATTTATAAATATTTTTTGTATATTCATATATATTCATAAAATTATATTTCACCTGTTTCTTTTTACTTTTTAAATATGGACATTAGAAAATTCTCAAACTGATATGGTGGTTCACATCTTATTTTTACTGTATGGCACTGCTCCAAGTGCTATAAGACATGAAAAAAGTCACACATCCCACACAAAGCTTTGGTGGGAGGAAATGAGACCTGAGAAGGTCGTATTAGATAAGTAGAAGTTTGATAGACAGAAAGAAAGAGTTTCTCATATGAAAAAACATATCTAATTTCTTTTTTGGCAAGACTGCACCAAAGGTGGTATTGTATATTTCTCCCAGGGGGCACATAATGATTGCTTATCTCTTTTTTTGATGATAGCCACTGTTGATCATCATTACCTAGTTCCATGAATTCATTAGGAGCAGTAAGATATAAATATTTTAATTCTATCATTTATTTTTCATTTTATACACTGGAATACTTCTATAATGAGAAATTTCTCCTCATCAGCTAATTGGTTACCTTAAGCTGCTGTTTGTGAAGGAAACATGGAGTAATGATTTGTTTTTTACCTTTATTTACCAATTTTTAGAATACTGAGTTGGTCTTCTAGAATCCTAGTGATTAATGAAATTTTATTTAGCATAATCATGAGCTTATAAGTTTAAATATATTTGACGCATTATAATTTATTGCAGTTTTTATCCTTATTTAAATCAAAATGTTCATCTTTGGCCAGTGAAAACCAATTCAGGTTGGATCCTGAATTCTCTTGGTGAAATTTAAATGCTCTCTGACAGCTTCCTTGCTTTCTTGCATGAAAAGTTTTTCTTTCCCCATTCTACAATCAGCCATTTCTCTAGGAAGTTTGGATTCTTTTAATCTTTTTAGAGATCACAACTTGGGAAATAAAGGCCCTTACTGAGAATGGATAGATAGCTTTTTTCTAAGGCTTTTCAGTGGAAAGAGCTAAGACATACATTATATCATAAGTTTTACTATAACTTCTATTTCAAATTCACAAATATAGGGTTTTTACATAACCTCATTGGTATTATATCTCCTATCTGTTATGCCAAAAATCCTCATTCTCAACTAGATCAACTTAGTTGCTGTCTTAGTCCAGACGTGTTGCTATAAAAGCTAGAGAATGTACAAAGTGAAAAGGTTTATTTGACTTACAGTTCTACTGGATGAATGATTGGGCATCTGGTGAAAGCCTTATCCTGTTTCCACTCATGGTGGAAGAAGAGGAGCCAACATGTGCAGAGATCTCATGGTGAGAGAGTAAGCAAGAGAGGTGTAGGAGGAGGTGCCCCGCTCTTTTATCAACTGGCTCTCACTGGACCTAACAGATCAAGAACTCTTTATCACAAGGATGCCACCAAGGCATTCATGAGGGATCCACCCCTAAGACAGAAACACTCCCATTAGGCCCTACCTCTAACACTGGGGATCAAGTTTCAACATGAGGTTGGGGGCAGGGGAACATCCAAACTAGAGCATTTTCTTTATTCTATAGTACTCATACCTTTTAAATAATATTAACATTGCCATCGACAATAAGATTATTGGGAACAGTATAAGATTTATTTTTACAATTTTTAAAAACTTAGATTATATTTCATCTTGAGTGTTGAGTTAAATTACTGTTTCCTAAAGTAACGTGGCATAGTTCCTTTTAGTGCAGTTATGCTATCAGTTTGTTAGGTTCATTGTTATATTTTGCTCTGACTTTTAGAGATTGCTTTTTAGTTTTGTGTGAAAATTAAAAACAAAAATCAGCAAAATATGCTATATTCAAAGAATCCTAGCATCTACTCTTGTCCTCCACACCCCCTTCCTTTACTTTTTCTATATGTAACCATTTAAAAATGTATGGCCTATAAAATAAAATGGGTTTTTTTAAGCAAAGTTTTTGTCTTTGTTCTAATGGTTTCCTTTGTACTAACATGTGTATATAATGCCCTTAGTCTCTTTGTCTATTATTTCTCAATTATGAGCAATATTGAAATTAGCTAATAATCTTCCTCTCCCTTTCTTCAGCTCCCAGTCTAAACACTTAGTTAATCCTATAAAAAAATTAATGAGCTTGGGTGTTAGTGATCCTGGCTCTACAAAAACGTTTTTAAAAAAAATAGCCCTGTATGAGTATGTGTGCTTGTAATCCTACCTTCTTGGGAGACTGAGACAGGAGTATCTCTATAACCCAGGAATTCGAGGTTACAGTGAGCTATGATTGCACCTTGGCATTCCAGCTTGAGTGATAGAGTGAGACCCTGTCTCTAAAAATGAAAAAGAAAAAAAGAAAGAAAGAATGAACTTATTCTATCATATATTCTCTCCATTCCATTCACTTTTCATTTTTGTTTAATTGTATCTGCTACATTACAGCATGTAGTCATTACAAGCCATACTGCCTTGCTTATAACCAGTCTTGGTTCTATAGGTACATATATATTTAAAGCTCTAGTTTTTATGTTCATGTCCTCCAGTCATCTTGTTTGTCTAAATCTTATTCTCTAAAGAGTAATTGAGGAAGAAGTCCTGGGAACAATACTTCCAGAATTCTTTCATGTTTATAGCAGTTTGCCTGTTGTCTTTGTACTTGAAGGACAGTTTGGCTGGATCTGAAATCGTTGGCTCATATGTTTTTCTTGTTCTGAATATGTTACTCATTTGTCTTCTGGCAAAAGTGATGACAAAATGATTTTCTTTCCCTTCCAAGTAACTTTATTTTTCTGCCCAGATTTCTGAAACAATTTTTCTGCTTTCTTTAACATCTAACAGTTTTACCAAACTATATCCTATAGGACAATTTTCTCAGGTATGCAGTTACAGCTTTTCATCACATAGCTTCAATAATTATTTTTTAATTCAAAATTTTTTTTTAAATTAGAGTTTTTAGTATTAGTTTGTCCCAATGTTTGATTATCTCCTTTAGGAATTCCCTTTATACTTATGTTGGCCCTTCTTTGTTGTTTTCTATAGCTATCATTTAAAAGAATTACTTTTATTCTTTATTTCCTATATGAATTTAAGGCTTTTTTTCTTCATTTCACCTTCTATTTTCCTTTAGAATTATCAAAGTATTTATTACATTATTTTGCTCCTTCAAATTCAATATTTATTTATGAAATAATTTTTAAATTTCTAATTTTTCTGAATTCTGCCACATTCTTTTTTAAACTTTTATTTTCTCTAATAATCTCATTTCTGAATTTTTAGAATTATGATCTATATTGTTCTTTCATAGTTTTTAAAGGTTTTATAATTTTTAAACTCCTTTTTTAAAACCCAGCTATAGTCTTTATCTGTCTTATAGGCATGGTTTCCTGCTGCATGTTCACTATTTGAAATGATGATTTCTGTTTCTTAATCTCTTTAACTTAGAAATTAGGTTAGTAGAGTATTTAGCTGCAATCACCATTATTGCTCGTGTGTTCATTAGATAAGTATTCTTATTTTTAGAAGAAAGTAAGTATTCTTAATTTTAGAAAAGAAGCATAGATCTAGATGGATTTCCTAGCTTCCTTCTGTTGTGTTTGTGAAGTGATCAAAGTATGATTTTCTTTCTGAGAGCTGTTTCATAGCTCCCCTCCCCATTTTATGGAGACTTTCTCTTTCTTTTGCCCGTATATTCTCCATCCTGCTTGATTTGAATTCAACACACACAGCTTTTTCTATGGCAGAATTTTGTCTTGGATAGCAGTTTTTATTAGTTAATTTTGAGAACCGATGAGGCCCACACTTTTCTAGAATGTTCTATACTTCCTCAAGTATCCTTATACTTACCCTTCAGTTTCAGTTATTGTTCTCAGATTGGCCCTCTAGTTTTCTCAGTGAGCGCCTTTTGAAGAATTTTAGGGTTCTCTGATTCTCTGACCTATAGAGCTCCTCTGCTTCCACCCACAATTACTAACACTGTAAAGGTATTGAATCTATTGATAATTTGTTCCCACTCACTCACCTTCTAGGGTTTATGGGGATACCTTTTCATTTTGGGGTTTTTTAAAGATAGTCTCCATGGAATTTTGTTTCTATATCCCACTTACTCTGTTTTTGCAGAGGATGTCAAGAGGTTTAAAATCTATGCTGCTATTGACACCTTCCTAGAATCCTCTACCCAGCATTTATTTTCCTATAAATTTAAATTTTTAAATAACTTAAAACTTATAGAAAAGTAGAAAGAACAGTATAGTGCCCTTCTCTCATATTTCTTAATTAACGTTCTGTCAAATTTACTTTATAATTCTCTCTTGAAGCTGTCTACTTTTTCCAAACACTTGATTGCAAGTTATAGACATGCTGTTCCTTTGTCTCTAAATACTTCAGTGTATCTTTCCTATGAATAAGTGCATTTTCTTATATAGTCATTAAATAATTATAAAAATCACAAAATTTAACTTGATTATAATGCTACTATTTAATCTATAGACCTTATTCAAATTTTTCACCAATTTCTCAACAATGTCTTGTAAAGCAAAAAAAAAAAAGTGACACTTTTCATTCTGGTCCAGGGCCCAATTCAAGAATACATGTTACTTTTAACTGTCAAGAAATCTTTAGCTCCTGAATATGGAAAATTTCCTCATTCTTTCTTTGTTTTTTAGGACTTCAACATTTTTAAAGAGTATGGTCAGTTATTTTATAGAATGTTCCTCACTTCAGATACGTCTGATGTTTTCTTATTATTTTCTGATTATTTTCTTATTATATTCAGAGGATACAATTTTGACAGATTGACACCACAGGATGGACATCACATCCTTAGTGCACCATATCAGAGGCACATGCTACTGGGCTTTCCTATTACTAGTGTGGTTAACACTGGTTTCTTGATTGAAATAGCTTCTCTCAGCTTTCTCCACTATAAAGATACTATTTTCCTTTTACAATTAAAAAATAATTTGTGAAGAAATGCCTTGAGACTATGTAAATATCCTGTGTCTCATCAAACTTTCAACTAGTCTTAGCATCCGTTGATTCCTCTTGCCTGAATCAGATATCAATGTGATGGTTTCCAACTAGTAATTTCCTAATTCATTGTTCCTTTTACAATTATCAGTTGACATTCTACTGTAAGAAAGCTTTTTCTTCTCTTTCATTTACTAATTTATTTGTTTACTTATTTATTGTATTTATATCAGTATGGACTCTAGATTTTTATCAGATTCAATTACTCAATGCTTTTATTTACATTAAAATAACCTACCATTCTATGTATTATGCGATTTTTTCCCCTTAAAATCAGTTATATTATCTGTAGATAGTGGGTGTTTTCTAAATATTTCACAATAAAAGTGTTGACTTTTACCTGGACAAGGACAAAAAACAACTCAGAGGCAGAGCGGTACTGGAGTAGATCGTGAAGTGGCACACGGGAGATGCGTATTTTTGTCCCTTTAACTACCTCTAGACCTTCATCAAATCCTGTTTCCTTCCTGAGCTTTATTTTCCCCACTGATAACAAGATGAGAAAATTATATTTTTGATCCTATTTGATCATTATCAATATTCTGATATTTTTCTGCCATGTGTGAGATTATTTTTTTTCTTAACCATGGGCAAGTAGAATATACTTCTTGCAAAAAAAAAAAAAAAAAAAAAAGTATTTCTAACTCTTTAAAACAGGGGAATGAAAACTTCACTGTTCTTGAAAAACTACTTTTTTTTCTTCCTTTTGAAAAGTTTCCTGTGGGGCTTTACACCAGTTGGAAGAAATTTGTTTTGTTTTGTTTTGTTTTGTCTCCCCTCCTGCCACATGTGCTAAACTAGTATTCCAATTTTTTTTCCCTTGCTGGTATTTCTGCTGAATGTCATATCAATAAGCTTGTTACCATGTTGGGTTTGGCTTTGGGGTTGTCATTTTGTTTTATTTTCTTAACTGTTGTGATAGTCTCTTCCAAGAGGATATTTTAGGCATCTATGGAGAGATTTTTAATCTTTCTACCTTTCCTCTTTTGATTTCTACTTAATACTTGAAGCATCTTATATATAATTTCTCCACTCTGAACTTGAGTCTAAAAGACCAAGAGAGTTGAAGATATTATGATACCTGGAAACTTCTTTGATACTGAAAGATGTCAACATTTGTTTCTCTTTTCAAACAAAAATAACCACACAGTGTTGATGTTATCACATGTTGCCATTCAGCACCCAGCGTGTGTTAACCAGCTCTTCCTACATTGTTTAATTCTGAAGCTAATGGAAGTCCCATGTCAACACACCAAGATGGTGCATCAATCTAATTGATGCTGCATCAAATTAGATTCACAGGTGCATCTAATGACCTATTTGACTTGGGGCCTCACCATACTTTCTACTTATTTGTAAAAGAAAATATTGAACATATCATGACCCCTCAGATGGTACAGTCTTTTCTATTTCACTAAAACACACACACCACACACACACACACACACACTTAAAATCATTTCCTTTTTTATTTTCTTTTTCTGGTTTTTTTGAAAACGGAAACTTTGTGGTTTTCTTAGTACAATAGTTGGCTAGCAAGGAAAAAAAGGCTGAAGATACATATTTTACATAAAAACTGAAGTTAACAATAAAAACATTATATTCTGTTAAGTCCTAATTCTAAATCCTTTGGCTTTCATATATGGTAAGTCTCTAAGAGTATGTGTTAAAATAGTACATACAGGAAAAGCTGTTGATTTCATCTTAAAAGATAATGTTCTAGAGAACATAATAGAGAGAACCCAGAAATAAATCCATATGTTTGAAATGTTGCTAGGAAAACTGAATCTTCATAAGCAGAAGAATGACACTGGATCCCTATCTCTCATGATATACAAAACACAACTCAGTTACACCTGCGGTGCATCTTACAAGGGTACATGTAAAACTTAGTAAATGTAGAATATAAATGTCTTAACACAATAACTAAGAAAATGTCAGGAAGGCTACGTTAACCAGTGTGATGAAAATGTGTCAAACAGTCTGTAAAACCAGTGTATGGTGCCCCACGATCGCATTAATGTACACAGCTATGATTTAATAATAAAAAAATAAAAATAAAAATAAATGGATTAAAGACTTAATGTAAGACCCTAAACTACGGGCGGTGCCTGTGGTTCAGTCGGTAAGGCGCCGGCCCCATATACCGAGGGTGGCGGGTTCAAACCCAGCCCTGGCGAACTGCAACAAAAAAATAGCCGGGCGTTGTGGCGGGCGCCTGTAGTCCCAGCTACTGGGGAGGCTGAGGCAAGAGAATCGCTTAAGCCCAGGAGTTGGAGGTTGCTGTGAGCTGTGTGAGGCCATGGCACTCTACCGAGGGCCATAAAGTGAAACTCTGTCTCTACAAAAAAAATAGACCCTAAACTACAAACCTATGAGAAGAAAGTACAGGAGAAAAATTTCAAGACATTGTCTTTATGGAGAAGACATCAAAAGCAGAGGCAACAAAAACAAAAAATAGACAAATGAAATTACTAAAAAGCTTCTGCACAGCAAAATAAACCATCAACAGAGAAAAGAGATAACCAGAATATTGTGAAAAAATATTCATAAACTATTCATCCAAAAAGGGATTAATATACAGAATATATAAGGAATTCCAACAACTTAATAGCAAAAAAAATAATAATACAATTAAAAAATGGGCAAATGAGCTTAACAGGTATTTCTGAAAAGAAGATATATAAATGACCAACAGATACATGAAAAAAAGGTTCAGCATCACTAATCATCAGGAAAATGTAAATCAAAATCACAATAAGGTATTACCTTATCCCAGTTAGAGTGACTATTGCCAAAAAGACAAAAAAAAAAAAAAATGCTGGCAAGGATGCAGCAAAAAGAGAACTCTCATGCACTATTGGTGGGAATGTAAATTAGTAGGGCCATTCTCAAACAACTAAAAATAGAACTACCATATGATCCAGCAATCTCACTGCTGGGTAAAGCATACATACAACAGAAAGGAAATCAGTGTGTCAAAGAGATACCAGCACTCTCATGTTTACTGCAGCACCATTCACAATAGCCAAGATTTGCAATCAACCTAAGTGTCCATCAATAGATAATTGCATAAAGAAAATTTAGTATATACACACCCAACCACCCGCACACACACACACACACACACACACATACATATACAATAGAATACTATTCAGGCATAAAAAAGAACGAAATCCTGTTCATCTACAGCAACATGGACAAGCTTGCAGGCCATTATGTTAAGTGAAAGAAGCCAGGCACAGAAATACAAATGCCATATATTCTTTTTCACAAGTGAAAGCTAAGAAATTTGATCTTATAGAAAGAGAGAATAGAATAGCAGTTACTACAGGGAGGGAAAGGGAGGTAGAGGCAGAGAAAGCTAGAGGCTGGTTTAAGGATATGAAGTTGCAACTAGAAAGGAGGACTAGGTTCTGGTGTTCTATAGCACTATAGGGTGACTATAATTAACAATTTATTGTGTATTTTCAAATAGCTAGAAAAGCAGATTCTTAATGTTTCCAACACAAAAATATTATAAATGTTCAAGGTGATGGAATGTTAGTACCTTGATTTGATCATTGTACTTACTGTCAGAATATCACACTGTACCCCATAAATATGTATAATTTTTATGTGTCAATTAAAAATAATGATAAAAGAAAAAAATTAAAGAGAGTCTTTCATTCCTAGAGGGGGGAAATTTAAGCTGAGTGTTATACAGCAAATATAAATTATATATTAAATGTTATTAGTAATAAACTTAATTAAAATAGCTTTGCTGAAGTGATTCCTTACCTCAAATTCTCGTTCCCTCAGTCTGTTTGCAGTGACAATAAAAGACCTGAAATTGATTTTGCTGTTAGGAAGAAGTAAACAGAGATGCTGATCTTGTTGAAGATTGAGGGGGGCACTTGTCAATAGGTTGAATGAGAAGAATAAAGCTGATTTAAAGGTGTCTTATACTGAAAGGGTAAAGCAGAATGCAAGCCTTGTTTCCTGATTAGAAAGCTGTCCACTTCCCTGACAAATCTTCAAAAGACTGAGATATTTTCTCTCTACTTGGACCACTGAAAAGCTTTTTAGGAACTAGTTTTCAAATCATAATTTTAAGAAACTTCCTTTTGGACCTAGCTTTCTGCGATTGATCCCAAGGCTGGCCAGCAGTGTCAATGTATAATTATGAAAGTATTGGTTTATTTAAAGGTGAAGATTATATATTTTGGTTAAACTCTAAGTATTTGAGTAAAACACTTTTTTCTAAAAATGGTGGTAAAATTAAAGTTTATCTGGCATCACCAAGTAACTTGTCATCTGGGACAAAAGCATTTTCTGACATCTGGGATACTTACAGTTGATACTCTGGACCTTCCAGAGTGTAAACTAAAGCTTCTCTCTGCCTAATTCAGGATTCCAAAGTATTTCAACTTCATTTGCTTCCTCACTGATAACTTCTCTCCAACCCACCTTCAGAGTTTTCTTGTTTGTTTACATCTTACATTGTTGTGGTACACTAATAATGAACCAATATTGATACGCTATTGTCTTTATTATTAACTAAAATCTGTAGTTTACATTAGGTGTAAACTAATGGTAACACTCTTGGTGTTACACAGTTCTTGAATTATGAGAACCACACAATGTCATATGTCTGCCATTATGGTATAGTAAAAAATAACTTCACCCCCAGAGTACCCTCTATAGTCCACCAATTCATCCTTCCTTCCCTTTCACTGATTTTTTTGCTATTTCCATAGTTTTGCCTTTTCCAGAATTTCATATAGTTGTAAAGGAGTTCAGAATACACCACTCCAAAATATGTTACTCTGGCATATTGACAATTTCGAGTTAAAGGCACTTGGAAAACAACAGATGCAAAAAGATCACTCTAATCTTCATCCTGTTTTTTAAAAACAGGAAAGAAATTATGTGTGACAGATACCCTCCCTATGCTAAAAAGAAAGCAACATCCTTATCATTATGGGTCAGAAGTTGAGAAAGAAGGAAATCTGTACAAACATTGTTAGACTAAGACTTACCTTCTTGGGTACTTCTCCACCCTGTTAACTACCTTAGTCTAAGACCCCTTGTTTTTCACTTTCTCACAACTTACTACTGTTTGTCTACTTCAGTGTATACATGTTCAAATCTAACTGCATCTCTGGGTCTTCATTTCCTCGTGAGGGCTCTGAGTCATGCAAAACTTATATTAACCTTGTTTGCTTTCCCCTTGTTAATCTACCTTGTGTCAATTTAATTCTCAGGCCAAACCAGTACCCTAAGAGGGAAGAGATAAAATTTTGCCTTCCCTGCAGTTGGAATGCACCCAGAACGTAGGTTTTTCATACTTGCTTCTTGTATGTAGCACTGTGCATTTAAAGTTCCTCCATGTCTCTTCCTGGCTTGATAGCTCATTTCTTTTTGATGCTGAATAATGTTCCATTGTCTGGGTGTACCACAATGTGGTATTTTCAGATAGCTAAAAGAATAAATATTGAATGCTCCCAATACAAAGAGGGGTAGTATGATAAATATTTGAGGTGATGGATATGCTAATTACCCTAATTTGAACATTACATGTTATATTCATGTATCAAAATATCATAACGTACCCCACAAATACGTACAATTTTATGTGTCTATTAAAAATAATAATGAAAGCAAAAAAATTTTCATGATAGAGTTTCATTCCTCATGGAAGATGAAGAATATACGTTATTAAACAGTCGGTATATATTGTTGATTTTAGGATTCTACCTTTGTCAAGATAGAATCTTAAAGCTAAGTCTGCTTAGCTACAAAAATGCAATTGGGCCTTTTTTCTGTTCTTTTTTCCATAATTAAAATACCCCTGGGAGCCCTAAGAAAGAGCTAATTACATTTTAAACTTAAGAGCTCAAAGTATCTTTTAAATCACCCAATCTCTTCTCACTTAACAGAGCAGAAAATAGAGGGTCAGTGATACAAATTTCTTGTCCAAAATCATGTAATAATTCGAAGCACATGCACACCAAAGGATGACCAAAAAATAATAAAATAAAGAAAGAAAAAGGAAGGAAAAAAAATCAAAGCCAGGAATGTAATTCAGCTTCCAAAGGATCTTTCCTCAGAACATTTCTACAAAACCACTCTTCCTCCCATCAGAGTACATCTATTATGCTTGTCAAAAAAATAAAAACAATTCTAAAATATCATAGTCATACTTTAATAGACATGTCTTTTGATCATGTAATTTAAGAGCCTATACCTAACTCCCTTACAATTACTGAAAATTGAAATGAGATTTTGTTGTTTATTGTTTCTGCCCCTCGATGCCAGGCAAGGAGGATTAACACTAAGTCAAACCATGAAGTTGTCAGATTTTCCTCAGTGTGTCAAAAAGCCACCCGTGGTCTTACCCCAACTTCCTGTGCAGCCCAGAAGGCCAACCTTTATTACATGTTTTTTTTTTTGGTGTTTTATTTTCATCAATGCTGGGTTCCTTCTTTGTGCCAGTCACAACAAAAAGAAGGAAGAGACAGGAACATTTATCCTGCCTGTTACTTCAGCACAATATGACTTCTAAGAACAGGTATTTCTGGGTCTCCATTAAGCAGGCATGAAGATAAGCCGTGACAAACAGGACTGACTATTTCTGTCCCTCTTGATTTAATTGCCCTTTGTGGACAAAGTGACACACAACTATCTTAATTAACCTCCTAACTGGGTGCGTATGTTATAGGCCAGAAAGGTAACACATGAATGCCCAAAGTTTTACAGTGTTTTATATCCCTCTCCACTACGTGATAAAAAAAAAAAAAATCCCGTGTTTATCTTCCCTCACTCTTCATACCATCTTCACCAGGAAAGAGGAATTATAGCTTTCTGGGAGGGAAACAATGTTGACCTGGGTAACAAAGGGATATAAATATTGCCAGATAAGGAGAAAGACAAGCAGGAAAAGAGTTTATTATTATAGAAGGGTATTAAGTAGCTCTCAGACTTGAGTTACCAGGCTCAGGCAACATCTGGAAACCCAGGAGCCTAAGCTGCAGGAAACGGTAGCCACACTCATGTGGTAGGAACGGTCTGGTCGAGGTTCTCAGCATGGTACCACCTCCACTGCCATTGGATATAGCTGCCCCTGGAGCCTGTGGCCAGGTACCCCACTGATGCCACCATCACCAGTGAATTCTAAATTCTCCCTGCATCTTTGTGTCATTCACTCGAGAATGAAAGTACCAAGTAGGTGCCTCCAACTAGGTCACATATCTGGCCCCTTTAACATCCTTAGGCAGCCTTGCCTCCCTCAAACTCACACAGTGGGGTAGAATGGGGCAGTTCCTCCAAAACATGAAAGGGTTTGGGCTGCTGAGTAGCCCCCAAATCAACCCCAGCAAACGTCCTTATGGGGTAGGTTCAAGCTATATGGCATTTGTCAAAAACATCTATGTGGACTTAGACATAGGCAGGGATCAGGATGTGGCAGGAAGACAGCCGGGCTGCTGCAGCCCTTTATCTCTGCCCATTCAATGAGGATATCTCATCTGAGCATCAAAGTAAATTCAAGCAGTATACATCATCCCTGCCGTGATGTTTAGAAATGATATTCTCTCTTAAACACAGCCCTCCTTGAAGCCCCATCTGCTTGTCTTAAGAAACTGTCTTTGAAGACTTTGAAGAGGAAGATGCTTGCAAATGATGGGTTTTGTCTTGTTTAGAAAGCAGTTCTTATCAGGTAATACTTATATCCTGACAAACGCTCATTAGAAGTTATAAATGACAGTCTGACAATAAATTCTATTACCAAAATAAATAGCTGTGAATATCAGATCATAATTCTTACAATCATAATGATAATTTTCTACAGCTGTTCCATCTTCAGAGCATTAATTAAGTAGGCCTCAGAAGAGCTCCAGAAGAACTTTGCCTGCAGTGTGTTCCGTCAGCATATAAATAAAATCCAGGGAGTGGATTCTTGAGTTCTGCCACAAACCATAAAATAATTATTTTAGCAAGAGATAGAAATAAGCAGGGCATTTAGAGAGGAGAAAAGGAACCACGCACAGGAGATGAGTGTGCTCAGGCAGCTGGAAGGCTGGTGGATCAACCCAAGGTGCTGGCTGTCTCCCAGGAACAAAAACCCAGAGGTGCTATAGCCAGAGGGAGGCAGAGGGGCTGGGACATTCATGCAAAAACTGTGAGAAACACCAGACAGACAGGAAGTGGTTAGATCTTGGAGGGAGAGGCAAAGGCAGCCCACAATAGGTTAGAGCCTTTAGGACCTACCTGTCATGCCACCAGTTCCCGTGAAAATTGTCTAGAGCAGCGTTTCCCAAAGTGTGTTCTAGGAAACAGTTGTTATGTAGGATAAATAGTCTTGGTACCCACTGCCTGTAGGAAGGGTCGAGGTGGAGTGGAGCTTAGCTATGTTTTGACTGCCCAACATTGGAACCCCATTCCTATGTGTTTGGGGGAATTTCCTATTTCATGAGCCTCAGCTGGAGGTAGACCACGTTCAACTGCAGAAGCTGAACACCAGGCCCTTGGTTTCTCAATCCGCCTCTCACCTTCACCCCAGCAAGCCCAGGCATGGCAGGTGGCCTAGGCACTGCCAATCAGATCTGCCTTGCCCAGACTTTGACTTGAGAACCAATGACTCCAGAAAGCAGCTGCCCCCTGCAGCAATAGAGAGAACATGGGGTTTCCAGGGATAACTATGTCAACAGGGTGGTGGTACTTAAAACCTTCCACGGGTTTTCTATTGCACTTGTAATAGAGTTCCAACCTCCCTAACATGACATCACTCTTCACACAACCATGCTCCAGCCAAACTGACTCTCTTTTAATTCTTCAAGCATATTTCTCAGCCCCAGCCCTCAGCTCCCCTTTCCTGTGTCTATTACACTATTTCCTGTGGACATTTCTCTTGCTGTGTCCTCCCTACATTTTTCTGGTTAGTTCTTACTCGTCCTTTTGGAAAATATTCCCCCAAAGTTTATGCCGTGCTCTCCCATGGAACTGGAACTTTAATAGCTTTTTTAACTGGCATCTCCTAGGCAAACCTCTGCTCTTAAAGAGGAGAGTGACTGTGTGTACACTGCTGACTAATATACCTCCTGTGTCCAGAACAATCCCTGGCACAAGATAGCAAGTCAAATATTTATTGATGAACAAAGTTCATTCTAAAGTAGCCAGAGTCTGACTGTGTATCATTCTCTATTCCTAGCCTGCCAATGATTATACTTCTTTTCAACATTTGCCCATGTTTTTATGGGAATTGAAAATTTTAATATAAAATTTAGATCATAAACAGAAAGATGAATGCTTACATAAATGTATTTCTGTCTAGGTTATTGTTGGCATAATAAAATTGGTGAGATGAGGTCTGGAAAGCACTCTTCCTAGAAAAGTGTTCTGAATACAAAATGCTGAGAATTTAAAAGTATAGGGAATAAATAGCTCCCAAGGGGTAAACTGCTCTTTTCAGTAAGATGAATGAGCTGTTCCAAGCTAGCTGGAAACCAAGCTGTGAAAAGAAATCAATATCCTGCATGAGATAGTCCGTATAACCTTTTCCTTTGCCAGGCCTGATTGGGTTTATAAGCGTATCTCCACACACCGACAACAGACCGTCAATAACTGATTGATTGATGAATGGATGAGAGTGGGAATAGCTCTGCCTCCTGTACTTCCCGGTGCTCTGTGAGGTCACAAGACAGCATCCCACATCGTCTGCCAGGTGACTGATGAAGCTGCACAGGGACAAAGGCAGATGGAATAATCTGAGTGTTACTGTTCCCGCTCTACAACTGAGGGAACTAAGGCCCAGGGAATTTAAGTGATTTGTCCAAGACCACCTAGCTAGTAGATGTTAGGGCCAGAACTAAAACAGGGTCTACATATCTTTCTTTATTGTGGTGTAAGCATACAGAAGATAGTTTCTCAAGGCTGAATCAGGCTGAGGGAATTGTAAACAGTCACATCAGTAGCTATAGGAATTATTTTAATCTTTCTCTTTTAAAAAAGTCCAACCTATGATTGAAGCAGCTCAATTCTCTGCAGTAATTGTAAAAACCTTGGAATAAAATGCTTCATTTATTATGACTCTGCTAGCCTCTAAGAAGAAAAGGACTCGGGACTGCAAGGCCACTTAGCTCAGGGGCAGCTGTGTTATACAACAGACACATAATGGACTCTCCCCAAAGTCTTGCCTTCAATCAGCCCAGTTATGACACATGAGCCCATGAAAGTCTTAAAAAGTAAACTGAGCTGAATGCAGTGGTTCACGCCTGAAATCATAGCACTCTGGGAGGCAGGAGTGGGTGGATTGCTTGAGCTCAGGAGTTCAAAACCAGCCTGATCAGTAAGACTCTATCTTTACTAAAAATAGAAAAACTAGCCTGACATTGTGGTGGGCGCCTATAGTCCCAGCTACTCGGGAGGCTGAGGCAAGAGGATCTCTTGAGCCCAAGTTTGAGGTTACTGTGATCTCTACCCAGGGTGACAGAGGCAGACTGTCTCAACAAAACAAAAATAAACTGAAACACAATAATCTTTTTTTAAGAGTTTATTTTAGCAAGCAGCAGTTCATCAGTTGGGCAGCTCCAAACCAGAAGTGGTTTGGTGAACTCAGCTAAGGGGCTACAAGAGGACAGCTTTGATAGGGTAAAAATAGAAGTAAAGGAAAAAAAATTGATGATTACAGTTACACAATTGCCTTATTTGGTCTATCCTCTGGAAAGTCCCTATTATATAAGTTAGTTTGTGGCTTCTGATTAGTTGACCTTAAATTTCATTTTTCTTTAATATAGGCATTTGTAAGAAATAGCTCAATTTAAGTTTTGCTTATGTTTGCAAATCAAGGAAGATCAAGGACATTCATGAGCCTAACTGGCTTTGTCTGCTCAGGGATTCTTCAGGCCTATCCTAAAGAATTCAATTTACTTTCACTACAAGTAAGTACAAGCTGAAAATAAGATTACAGTCAGCAGAAGGTGAAGTTTATGAGAATGATTTATTACTTAAAAATCCTACAAACATAGGTTGATTTGCTATCCCAAAATATATGTTAAGGTCTTAACAACTAGAACCTATGAATGTGACCTTATTTGGAAGGATGGTCATTGGCATATGTGATCAAATTAAGATGAGGATGTTAGGGTGGGCCCCAATTCAGTGTGACTTAAATCTTTATGAGAAGAAGAAAATTGGACAGACACACACAGAGAAAACAGCATGTGGAGACAGAGAAACGCAGGGAAAAGGCCTGGTGACCACAGAGACAAAGAAGGGAGTAATGTGGCTGCAAGCCAAGGAAAGCCAGGGATTGTCACCACCACCAAAAGCCGGGGAGAGGCAAGGAACGATTCCTCCTGGAGTCTCAGAGGGAGCACGGCCCCACTGACACCTTGCTTGCAGACTTCATCTAGCCTTCAGAGCTGTGGAGAATAGATTTCTGTTGTTTTAAGCCACTCAGTGTGTGGTACTCTGTTACAGCATCCTGGAGGAGAAGAGAGGGGATGGGAGGGGAAGAGGGGACAGGAGAGGGGAGGGGAGGGGAGGCAGGAAGGAAGGAATGGGAGGG
The DNA here is from genome assembly GCF_027406575.1 of Nycticebus coucang. NCBI lineage: Eukaryota > Metazoa > Chordata > Mammalia > Primates > Lorisidae > Nycticebus > Nycticebus coucang. The sequence goes on from NC_069795.1 coordinate 62,687,642, forward strand.
AAGAAGGCAGGAAGGAAGAGAGGACAATGGAGGAAAAGAGAAGGAGAAAGGAAAGGAGGAAAAAAGGAGGAAGGGGGGAAGGAAGGAGACAGAGAGGAAGAAAGGGAGGAAGGAAGGGAAGAAGAGAAGACCAAAGGACCTAAACCCCTGCAGATTTACACTCAGTAAACACACAGTTACTCCTTTCGCATTTGAACAAGGGAACATCAACAAATGGTGTTTTACAAGTAGAGTCAGCTTTTCAAGATCATACAAGCAAACAATGGTGTACTTAATAATGAAAACCAGTAATCTCTGATTCTTGATCTGATGTTCCCAGTAAAAGAGGCTGCAGTCTCATTATGTTAGCAAAAATAAGCTAGATTATTTTCATCCTTTTTATGCAACAAAAATACATTACTTATAATTTGGAATTTTTCCCTACATGTTTGGAAAGATTAAAAAGGGAGTCTCTAAGTTTTAGGACCTTTCATAACTGTGATCTGTAATATTAGAGATGGAAGTACTTAATTCTCAGAGATACACTTCAATTTCCTGCTCGTAGTAAACATAGGAAGAAAACAAGATCTATGTAGTAAAGTGCTCTTGTTGTCATGACAACAGGAAGAAGCAACAGGAGGAAGAATGTTAGGCTGTTAGGAATCGTCTGTTACATGGTGTCAGGGTCCACTAAATACGGTCAAAACCCTGGCCTTCATTTAGTTTAGCCTTTACAGGCTTACTTACTTCATTGCCACAAATGTAATTCAATTTTGTCAGCTGCACGTTAGCCTCAGGAAAGACAAAGCATATTCTGAACAGGCTCTTTATCTTTTCCTGGGGTAATACATTATCTGTTCGTCTTGAAAAGCCGCCCAGTGTGTTCTGTCGCCTACTCTCATTTTTTTTTTTTTTTTGCAATTTATTATGCCAGTATCTCTGAGTTTGTTTGTATTATGACTTGTAAGCTTATTATCAAATAATAAAAAAGCAAATGAATTACAAGAAACAGACCACAAATAAAATGAGAGTGTGGAGATGAGCAGAGCACTGGGATCAACACGGCGGTCATACCTCTGTTCTGCCAGATAGTTTCAGTCCCAAAGCATTAGCTTCCAGATGTGCTCTAACCCTGGTGATCTCACAGATGTGGGTCTTATAATAATGGACAGTTGGCAGATCACTGACAGATGGGATCATCCCCTGAATCATTTCTTTACAAGGGTCCTTCCCAAAGTATAGACCTCAAACCATGTACATCAGAATCTCCCAGCATGCTTGTTAAAAATGCATATTTTAAAGTCCCATTTCTGATCTGCTATATCAGAAATGCTAGAGGTTGACCTGAGGGATTTGGTTTGCTAAAAGGCACACTGAAATTTGAGAATCATTGCCTTAGATCAAAGTTTGAAAAAAAAAAAAAAATGAAGGAATTCCCCCTGTACTAAGTACCCAAGAGAGCAGAGGAGGTTGCCTGCGAAGTGAAAGAAGGGAATCAGACGCACTCAGGATGCAGCTCGCCTGCTTCATAGCTTTCCTTAGGTTTTACCTTGGCTCTCAGATTTAAGCCAGACTAAATGACACCGCAGGGTGCCATCAGCAAAACCCAGAACGTGGGACTTCTACAGAGTGAACTGCTGCTTTGTGAACTGCTTTCTTTAACAAATGCCCCCCCAAAGGAGGGAGGGGCACCCTAAAAGAGCCTCAAAAGAAAAATGAACCAAATACAACGTGTGGATCTCATTTTTACCCAATTTTTATTAAACTAAGAAGAAAGCAATGTTTTGAAACTATTGAAAAAATTCAATTAATCATTTCATGAATAAAATTAATTGAATAAAATTATAAAATATATAAATATATAATAAAACTGAATAAAATTCAATTAATTCATTAAAAATTCAATTCAATTCATTTAATAAAATTAACAAGTCTTTAATCTATAATATTGTGTAAAAAAGAATCTTAAATGCATATCATTATCTCATTTAATAAAATTAACAATTCTTTATAATATTGTTAATTTTAATAAATGAGATAATGCTATGCATTTAAGATTCTTTTTTTAATCTATGTTTCATTAAAAAAGAGGAGGCTTTATATTTTAGAGATAGAGATTTAACTGTTTACATATTAAATAATAGGATCTTTGGTGTGTACTTTAAATAATCCAATGGGAAATACGGAGGAAATCAGAAGAATAAACAAAATGAAATACATTTGTTAGTAATTATTAAAGCTGGATGATAAGTGCATATGTATTCATTATACGTCTTGTTATTTGGGGAAAAACTTGAAAATTCTTCAGAGCCATGGAAGGCCTTTTCAGCAGAGATGGGACAGATGAAATAGACATTCTGGGAATCCAGGCCTGGGCGTGGGAAGACCAGCCAGGGGGCTGACAAGGAAGGGTGCAATGGTGAAGGGCCGAACTGTAGAGTGCCATTGGGAGTGGAGAGGAAGGTCTGAGGACAGTAATAGGTAGAAGCAGTAGAACTGTTGATGGAGGGAGCTAAAGAAGGATCACATTTTACTCCAGCTTGGAGGAATGGCTGTAGGTGGGGCCACTCAATAGCAAGAGAACACAGAAGAAATTAAAGTTAGAGGTGAAAGGAGTGATGGCTTCCATTTCAGACACATTGAGCTGGAGGTGCCTGTGGAACATCCAGAGTTTAGGAAAGAAGGTCTGCCCTAGAGATCTGGTTTTGGCAATGATCAGCTGCAACATAATTTCCATGGCAACATGTAGGGTACAGGTAGGCACAAGAAAACACTCCCTGAGTAAACACTTCCTATCAGATTAATAAATTACTCTCGGACTGTTTTAACCTTTAGAAAGCAAAGCAGTGGTTTGATCATGGAGAATGTTACAAGAGAACCAAGCAGCAATATGTGATACCCGGGCTCTTCTTCATCCTCTCAATTTCCATACTGAATGTGTAAAAGATCGTCAGGGTTTAACTATAGGATTTTCTTCTTTCGTTTTCTTTCCTCCAATAAAGAAGCTTTCAAGAGAACACTGGGCATTAAAAAAAACACCTCATGTGGGAGATGAATTTCTGGTTTTGCTTTTTACCTTCTTTTTTTTTTTCTCTTCCAGGTTGCCTATGCTATTAAAAAAATTAAGCAAAACATTAAAACCATCTAAAAATCCAGGCCCAAAGTTTAATTTCCTATCTATAATACAGCCATGAATGGGTTAAATTCTTGGGTTGACAAGTGTATTTAGAAGGAGCCATGGAGCTTCTGCTTTTTAAAAAAGTATTTTAGGTCAGGGATTGATTTATACCTTGGAGCCAGACAAAGAGAGGAAAATTCAGCCCCTGCGATATCTGTTGCTGGGAAAGCGTCATGATTTGTCATTGGTGAGAACACAAGGCCATCTGCCATCCTTTAATAAAATGTGGTCATAACATTTTTGTTTGAAGCACAGAATGATTTACCAACCTCAAATTAAAGTTTTTCAGCAATGGAGGGTCTTAGAGGGGGAAGATTAGGGGTGATAGGGTTATTTTGTTTTTTAGATATTTATATTTTTAGGATTTATATTCAAATAAGAAGAAAACCATACCAGCAGCTTTGTGTTTGTTTTTGTTTTTGTTTTTGTTTTCCTGTTCTGGGTTTATTCTCAAAATCTTGTGCTGACTATGCAATTCCAACTTCTCAGCCTGCTATTTGAAGACTCCCTAATTTGGCCTCATCCAAGACCAACTGAATGAGAAGTTTGGCAGGTTGGACCCAGACATCATTTTTGTTGTTGGTGGTGGTGTTTGATGGTTTTAGTATCTCCCCATGCAATTTCAATATGCAATCAAATTAAGACTCACTCTGGTTACAATACAAAAATAACTGGGGCATTTGGATTACCTCTGGGGAGAAGAAAATGGCAGCAATTAAAGTTTTTCTGAGCCTCAGATGGCAGTTGCGCGCATGTGTGTCTGTGTGTGTGTTGTCTACGTTACCTCTCTCTGCCCTGCCATGCAGGTGACTGCCGTGCGGGTGTATGTGAACAGTTCCTCTGAGAATCTCAACTACCCAGTCCTTGTTGTGGTTCGCCAACAGAAGGAGGTGCTGTCCTGGCAGGTCCCTCTGCTCTTCCAAGGACTGTAAGTGAATTTTTTTTTTCCCAGACAACTTTGCTGCATTTGGTTTTCTTCAATGTCCTAACCGGGTTTTTTTCTAGTGGGAAAAGAAAACAGACATTTGGAATGTTGAGATATTATGCATACAGCATGCAAAGTGCAAACAAAGGTCATGGCACATGCTGGGGGTACAGCAGTGGAGAAAAAACAAATTCGCTGATCCCAAGGAGATTTCATTTTCTCAGGGGAGAACTATGTATGGCACTATAGCACCAATAAGAAAAATCTCAGAAGGCAAACAAAATGGGCACATAGTATGGTGTCACATCATTTTTAAGGGTTGGGGAATTTGAGGATTGCAATAATAACTCTGATAGCCTTAACTTGGATTTGGGGACTTCCATTACTCCTATTTTAGCAAAAGTTTGAAGAGTAGAAAAATGGAATCAGCTGGTTGTTTCATCAGGACAGTTCTCCCTCAAAATTGATATATTTGTCATCACTGAAGTAGGAGGATGGTTAAGTGTAATGTAGATGCGGCTTAAGTGAACTGGTCAGCTCAGAACAATCCTCATGTCCCTGTTTGAAATTTAAAACAAAAGGACTTGAAAACAAGTTTGGAAATGGGCCGTCCTGCTCATTCTCTTGTTCGTGTTGACTTATCCCTCCCTTGGCTGCTGCAGATACCAGAAGAGCTACAACTACCAGGAAGTGAGCCGCACCTTGTGTCCCTCAGAAGCAACCAATGAAACAGGACCCCTGCAGCAGCTGATATTTGTGGATGTAGCATCCATGGCACCACTGGGGGCCCAGTACAAACTGCTGGTTACTAAGCTCAAGCACTTCCAGCTCCGGTAAGCAGGACTCATGGTGGCCTTTCTCTGTTTACTTATCTGAGTTTCAGTTCAGCGTCCATCCTCCCAGACGAGCATTCTAGAAGCATATTATTTTAGCATCTTCTGAGCTCTCCCGCCCATATCGATGTCATAGGGACATAATAGGGGACTGCAGAGGTGCAGAGGGTAAGAGCAGTTGACCTCATAAGATAAATCTGGTTTGAAGGGCGGGGATGTGTGTTTGTGTGAGGGCCCTGTCCAGTCTCTAGTCCAGAAAAGAACTACTAGTGACTGGGTACTTTTGAAGTATTAACCAGCACCACACTTCTGGAGGAAAGTTTGTTTTTGTTTTAAAGAAGACTTTAAGCTATTTTTCCTAAACGTATTACTATTCTGGTTTTCTCTTTCCAGGTTAAGAATGTAGGTAGGAATGTGACTTTGTCCTTTTCTGGAGTGATTAGTTTTACATTTGCTTCTGTTTTTTTTTAAAAAAAATAAAACAAACATGGAAGCCCACTGAAAACAATAGGCATGAGACCTGGACCCTCCACCAAAGAAGCTACCCAAATGGTCAAAAAATACTGCCTCGTTAGCCATGAGAAATATAAACTAAAACTATGATGAGATCCCACTATAACTACCGAATTGCTATAATGTGAAAGGCCTGACAACAAAGTTCCACTCCTAGTTACATATCTGACTCTTAGATATGGAATTGTGGTATTCATTCAACGGATATCCCCTAACAACAGGGATAAATTTTGAAATGTTAAGCAAAAGAAGGCAGACAAAAGAAATACATGCTGGTTGATTCTGTTAATATAAAGCTTAACAACAGGCAAAACTATTCTGTGATGTTAGAAGTTAGGATAGTGGTACCTTTGGGGAGGAAAGAAAAAGTACATGGCTATGTTTACCTGGTGATAATTTTTCAGATATAACATATGCTTATAACTATATACTTTTCTATATAATGAAAAAGGTAATTTAAAAACATAAGAAAATTTGAAAGGAGTATATGCCACTTTTTTAGAGCTTATATTTCTGTTCAGAATGTTCTGCTCTATTGTAAATTTCTCTTTGAATTTGCTAAGGCAGTTTATAAAGATGTCTGTAGCCCATGGAGTTGCTTATAGGAATTAAATATTTATCTCAGTCTGCTCTACTCCCTTTGCCATGGTGCTATACTGTAGAGACAGCCAGACAGAGGGATGAATGAATGAGCACAAGGATAGAGAAATCCTCATTTTTCCCAAGTCCTTCCATTAATTCTGGTGTTGAAAAAAATGATCTGATAACGTCAAGAGCAAAGAGTACTCTATTCCCCACAAAAATAAGCAGAAAAAATTCTTTAGTGCAGTGGTTCTCAACCTTCCTAATGCTGTAACCCATTAATACAGTTCCTCGTGTTGTGGTGACCCCCAACTATAAAATTATTTTCGTTGCAATTTCATACTATAATTTTTGCTACTGTTATGAATTGCAAGGTAAATATCTTATATTAGGCGACCCCTGTGAAATGGTCGTTCAACCCCCAAAGGGGTCGCAACCCACAGGTTGAGAACCGCTGCTCTAGTGGATATAGTCCATCCAGATCAATTAAATGAGGATCTCTGGGGGGAGGTTTGAGCACTGGTATATTTTTGGAACTTCCCCCAGGTGATTCTAATGTACAGCCAGAGTTGAGAACCACTATCTGAAAGCAATTTCTAAATATGATGCTGAAGTTTAATTTAATAACTTAAAAATCTATTTATAATATTTAGCCATAGGGGAATTCATGGATTTTTGATGGGCATGGTAGCACATTATAGTACTTGAACAGAGTGCAGTTGGAACTTCAGAGAAGGCTTGTCTTTACTGCAATCAGTAAAGGTCTCTGTGTCTTTGACCTGTCACTGTCACCTGGTGGCAGTGTACTTGAATTGTAGGGCTCATTTTCTGAGAGGTTAATTAGACCCTTTGGAGATTTAAATTCTGCAAAACGGAAGTCATAAGGTCACAATTCTGTGTAAGTGTCAATGAATGACTTACATGCTGCTGAAACTGCAAATCTATTTCCTCGTGTTTTCTGTTTTTATCTCTTAAAATATAACTTAGCCTCAGCCACCAGACATTGAGAGAATTTCAAAATGCACACAGTTACTAGGACTTTTATCAGAGCAAGATAAACCCGAGAAGAGATTGGTAGCTGAGATACATGTTTCTTCCTCTCTGGCTCTACTAGCCTTGCTGGTGACAGAGACATCCGGAGGATGGAGGGAAGAGCTGAGGATTGTGATGAGAACTGGGATGCAGGTATTGAGAGAAACACTGAAGAATTAACTCAGAATTTCTAACATTGCAATTTCTATGGTATGTTTTAGAGTGGCAGACTCTGGAGTGTGAATAGAACACATCTGGGGAATTTTTCCCCTACCGTCATAAATTTTAAGAATTGAAGGGCCTTTGGTAATCTAATCCACCCGCCTCCTTTTCAGAGATAAGCAAACTGATGCCCAGAGAGGGTGAGTGACTTGTTCAAACCCACATAGCAAGAAAAGGGCAAAATTAAGACTAAATTCTACTTCTGGCTGTCAGTCTGAGCTCTTCCCACCATAACATGCCATTTTTATTTTCTGTTAAAACTATCCTCTCAATTTGTATGTTCCCCTAAATATGTTTTTCAATTTGATAAAGTATTTATTTGTTCAAATCCATCTTTAAAAATAAAACAACTCTGACTTAACACTTTGCTCCCTGCCATCTACCTATCTCACACACATACTTATAACTGCCACAATTCTCCTCCCCACACTCCAGTGGGTGTTCAGAGTTGCTGGAGTGTGAAGTTGCAGGCAGGAAACAGAAGCAGGCTGTAGAGGCTGGTAGGCTATAGTCCTGGGGTGAGAGGAGCTTAGAAGCGATGTTAAGGAATGTGGACAGTAGCAAATGCTGGCATGGTTGTGGAGACCAGGGAACACTTTGACACTGCTGGAGGGATTACAGCTAATACAGCTTCTGTGGACAGAAATATAAAGAATCCTCAAAGAGCTAAAAGTAGACCTTCCATTTGATCCCAAAATGCCATTACTAGATGTCTACTCAGAAGAAGAAAACATTTTATCATCAGGATGTCCATACTAGAATGTTTATCACAGCTCAATTCACAATTGCTACGATGGGGAATCCACCCAAGTGCCCATCAACCCATGAATGGATTAATATACCGTGGTATATGTGTACCATGGAATACTATTCAGCCATTAAAAAAAGATGGAGACCTTACGTCTTTTCTATTAACCTGGATGGAGTTGAAGAACATTCTCCTTAGTAAAGTACCCCGTTTCCCCGAAAATAAGACATCCTCCGAAAATAAGACCTACTTACAGGAAAGATAAGACGTCCCCTGAAAATAAGATCTAGTGCATCTTTGGGAGCACACCTTAAAATAAGACACTGTCTTATTTTGGGGAAAACAGGGTATTGCAAGAATGAAAAAGCAAGTATCCAGCGTACTCAATGCTAATATGAAACCAGTACATGAACAACTACATGCCCACACAAGAGAAAAACACAATTAATTCAAGTGGAAAGGGAGAGAGGAAGAAGGAGGGCGCACAATTTAAGGGTGTATGGCACACCCCTGGGGGGAAGGGCTCAACTACAGCTTGGACTTTACCTAACAAACTCAAACAATGTAACCCATTGTTTGTACCCTCAAATTAACCTGAAATTTAAAAAAGACAATAAAGTTGTAATATAAAAAAAGACATGTAGACAATTGTCTACACTGTGATGGTTCAAATACATTCTTCTATAGTGTGAAGAATGGATTTGAAGGGGACCAGATTGGATGAAGAGAAGTTAGGAGGCCAATGCAATGGTCAAGATAAATAATGAGAAGGTGAACTGAGCAACTTAGGAGGTGAAACTGATAAAACTTGATTGGAGACGAGGGGAATAGAGGAGTCAAGAACAACCGTGCAGCTTGTAGATAGAGAGTGGTGCCACTAAATTAAAGCAAGAATTTCGAGGAGGGAAAGAACTGATGCTAAATTTGCTTTTGGATATGTCGAGTTTGAAGTACAGAGTTCTGGCACAGGGTTGGATATATGCCAGCGTGATACTCAGGGGAGCAGTCTGGGTTAGAGATAGCAGGGTAGTACTCTAAGGAAGTAGAAACCCCTCAGGAAGCATGGTCCACAAGGTGCCTCAGGCAGAGCTGGAAGAAACGGGGCTTGGAGAATCAGGCAGTACCCAGCCTTGATCTTTAAGATCTTAGATGCCGGCCTAGGGAGTTGATATTTCACCTTTCAGGTTATAGGAGCCATTGAAGGATTTAAACCATAGAATAGCATGGACAGATTTGATTTATACAAATGACGTTAGTGGCAGCGTGGAAAATAAATCAGATGGAGAAAAGAGTAGAGGCAAATAGACAAACTAAAAGTTGTTTGAGTAAAGAAGAATAAAAAATGATTAAAACTTGAATGTATATGGCCGCAACAAAGTTGTGAGGGAGAGAAAGAGGCAAATTATATTCATGGGGATAATTTACAAATTCAACAAATGCAAAGGGTGCCCCAAAAATGTATATACATTTTAAGAAGTGTTATCTCTGTATTACTTTCTGAAGTTGAATTGAAGTCTCCATTGCTGATCAAGCATATGTAGACATGATACCCACATCTATTTTACCTGCAGTTGATACACTTTTTGGGAAAGGTAGATCTTACTTCCACAAGATATCTTAAAATATATATAAATTTTGGCACCCCTGTATATGTGGCAGGATAAAAAATATAGTTCTATATGAATACTTGCAGGCTTCCACCATCCTCTAGCCTTCTCAGTAGCGATTTTGAGTCTGTTTTGAGAGGAGAGAGTATGTGAGTGAGATAGCCCAACTAGCATGCTGTGCAAAGTGATCAATTTTTTAGAGAAAATGGATGGGTAAGAGACTTTGAGTGCATTCTATGGGTTATACTGTAATCACCCTTTGGTATTTGGGGAAGATTACAGTAAAAGTTTACATTACCTTTCCTTGTTTTTCTTGCTGATGCTATACTGGGCAAAGATGGTGCTGCAGATAGGAACAGGTGCATCCAGGTTACTTTCACACTAACAGAATGAGGAGGTCTTAGTGATCAATCAGTTGTGGAAGGCGACAGAGAGGGAGGAATCCAAAATGGCTCCTACAGTGGCACTGGAATTCTGGTGAGGTTTACTGACAAAGAGATAAGGTCGGTCAGGACCGAGGAAGGGGAAGCAAGTCCTTTTTGATCACGAGGAGTTTGAGGTATTTGAGGGACGGTCAAGTGCAAAAGCCCATCGGGTGATCACTAGAGACTCAAAATTGACTGGCATTTTGTGGTATTTATAACAAATAAATATAAATGTAGACCTACATGAATATATAGGGCTAAAGGAAATGAGAAGATCAGAGAAAGACTGAGGGTGACATTCTTATTTAAGGGATGCTTAAGGAACAGGAGCTATTAGAAGAGGCCGAGTAGACACAGCCAAATGTGAGGGAGAAAACCAGGACAGCAGGTATCATAGAGGCCAGGGGAAAAAAAACAAAAGGAGTGTCAAATGTCACAGAGAAGTATAGTTGACAGTTAAGTGACCGGATTCAGTAATTGAAGGTGCTATTGTCTGAAGGTTTGTTTCCCAAAATTCCTATGTTCAAATCCCAGTTCCCCAGGGGATGCTATAAGGGAAGTCTTGGGGAGATGACTAGGGTATGAGGCTGGAGCCCTCATGAATGGGATTACTGCCCTTATAAATGAAGCCTAAAAAAGACCCTTGGCCCTTCCGCCATGTGAGGAAGCAGCAGAAAGTCACCATCTATAAGGAAGTGGGTGCTCACCAGACACCAAATCTGCAGGCACCTTTATCTTAGACTTCCCAGCCTCCATAGTGTGAGTAATAAATTTCTGTCCTTTATAAGCCACCTAGTCTATAGTATTTTGTTATAGCTGCCTAGACAAGACTAAGACAGGAGGTGACAATTACTCTTAGCAAAAGCAATCTCAAGGAGATGATAGAGAAAGAATCCTGATTCTTTCAGTAGTTAGAGGAAAGAAGGAATGAGAGATGTAAGTAGACTATGACAGAAGCAGCTGGTTTGTGAAGGGGAGGGGAATATAGGGCATTAAAGAGATAAGGGACGCATTTGGGGGAGCTATTTTGTTTATTTTAAAAATGGTTGAGACTGGAGTATATTTATAAACAAAGGGATTGAAAGGCAAATTAAGTTAGATGTTTGTAGAAGCAAAGTTGAGAGAAAGGTAGAAAGGATAGGAATTTAGTGTGAGTGCAGAGTTTATACTGAGACCTGAGGGATTCAGGGCAGAGGGCTGAAGGTGACAAGAGAGTGGGTGAAAAGGTTAGGTAATGAAGAAAATTCACAGCAGATGGCAGTGAGGAGATACCAGAGGAGGCTTTTCTGGAGTCCATAGTCCAAGTGGATAGTAGGGTATAATTTTCTTCAACAAGCAAAGAGGTGGTAGTTGAATGCCCACTGTGCTCTGTGCTAGGGCTAGCTAATACAGGACGAGACCAGTAAAGTGCCGTGACACTTGTCGTCTCTGGAATTCACCCAAAAACTACTGAACTTGTGTCCCTGCCTCTCTTTCTCTTTACCCTTTCTCCCCATCCCTTGCCTTTCTTCTTTCCTCATTTTGTTTGTTTGTTTGTTTTGTTTGGTGGTGTTTTGGGGGAGTTTTTTTGTTTGTTTTTGTTTGCTTGGTTTTTGAGACAGAGTCTTGCTATGTCGTCCTCAGTAGAGTGCCAATGCATCACAGCTCACAGCAACCTCAAACTCTTAGGCTTAAGCGATTCTCTTGCCTCAGCCTCCCAAGTAGCTGGTACTACAGGTGCCTGCCACAATGCCCAGCTATTTTTGTTGTTATTGTTGTTGTACTTGTCATTGTTGTTTGGCAGCCCAGGCTGGGTTTGAACCTGCCGCGTATGTGGCCGGTGCCCCGGCCGCTGAGCTACAGGCGCCGAGCCTCTTCTTCTGTTTCATTCTTCTTCTGTCTACATTTCTTCCCCATCTTTCCGCCCCTGCCATGGGCTCCTTTCTGCCTCTTCTTCTTGTGTCTTCCTCCACACCTGTATCACTCTGCCTCCATCTGTGGACCTTTCCCCTTCTCCCTATGTCCTCAAAGTAGCTCAAACAAGAAAACAAACTTGATTTTTAGTACTGAGTAAGCTTTTGCTTCTTCTGTTTATGTTTTGAAACAACTAAATAGAAACTTAACCTTCTTTCTCTAAAACTAATGGTGTATGAGTTTCAGTTAGGTAACTCTGTTGGTTAATGACCCTGGATGAAAGAAACCTTCCCCCCTGTTTGTTAGGGCCTGTGTGCAGGGAAGCAGAATGTTTCATTTGCAACAGACTCGTTTATTTTGCACATAGTGGTGATTCTAGGAGAAAGAAAGGACTTAAATGATAGTCTTCAAGACAATAATGTTTCCCAAGTTTGCATTCATTGTACTAGCAAATAAAATGAACAAGAAAAAAAAAACAGAAAATGTATATCAATATCCATGCATTTCATATTACAATTGAAATTCAAATAATAGGAGGATATTTTTAAAAATCTGGTCGAAAAAGACAGGTTGCTTCTGAAATATCATACTTTACGCTGTCTGTTGCTAGCCAAGAAAATTTGTGTCCTCTTCATTCTTCTGGCTTCTTGGCAACAAAGAGAATTGAGGCCTTGTGTTGTCATGGTAACAGCGGGTGACACTCCCCAGACTGCTGAAAGGGCCCTACCCCGCCCCCACACAGCACCGCAGGTCCTATCTCAGGCTTTGGACTCTTCTGGAGCAGAAACACAACTGGGTTTGACACTGACTTTGGCATCTTTAGGTGTCTTAAGACTAGGAGTTTTCAACTGTGTTTCCACAGAACCAGCCCTCAACATTGAAAATTATTTCTGTTGAAAGCAGTTATGTAAAAATTGCATCCATTGTTGCAAGCTAAATTCTGAGCCCAGTCCAATGACAGCCTAAATGGTTGTGTCATTACCTTTATAAAATAGTGCCCAAATTTTATAACTTTTAAATAGCACCTCTAAGTATATACTTCTTGCTTAAATATTTTGACATGACCCTTCTAAAGAAATATTTGATTTTTTAAAAAGTTAATTTTTATGAGAGAAAAATTCAGAATGGGAATGAGAATCTTCAGAGGGCTCAGGGTAGCCAGCTGATGAGGGCAATCCAGAAGTTTAGGTTTAGAAACCCAGAAATAAAGACTACCTCAGGAGGGTGGTAGCATGTGCCCCCAAGGGTGGCAACACAGCTGCCCAGAAACTTGAGAATGCCATAGACTTGTGGAGTGATCTTCATGGATGGCAAGGAGGCAAGAGCCAGAAGCAGCCCTTATAAAACTGTAGAAGAGATGAAATTTGCCTTTTTAGTTTCCAACCTTTTGAATGTTTCACAGACCACACTCTATCCTACAAATTTATGCTTCCTTCGTACACTTCACACTCTCCTATCCTCCAGTGCCAAGATCCTTGATTGCTGCCTTTCACAGAAGAAATGGAAGTAGCTAATAAAATTATTCACAGTAGGGCAGCACCTGTGACTCAAAGGAGTAGGGCGCTGGCCCCATATACCAGAGGTGGTGGGTTCAAACCCGGCCCTGGCCAAAAACTGCAAAAAATAATAATAATTAAATAAATAAAAAGTAATTCACAGTAAATTACTAATTGGAAGCTCGGCGCCTGTAGCTCAGCAGCTAGAGTGCCGGCCACATATACCAGGGCTGGCGGGTTCCAACCCAGCCTGGGCCTGCTAAAACAACAATGACAACTACAACAACAACAACAAAATAAATAAAAATAAAATAATAATTACTAATTGGAGAGAAACAAACTTCATTCTATTCTTTTGGTGGTATTTACATTTTAAAGGAGGGCCTTACAGAGCAATGCTCAACTCAAAGAAGACTAGATTTCAGAGAAGAATTTTGGCTGGTATGGCAGCAGCTGGGGAGGTGCATGAAGCAGGAAGAGCACACTCCTACCCCTAGAAGCTGTCCTGTGGTGGTCATCTAGTCACCATGTGAAAAAATCACCTTTTGACAGGGGTCCACGAAAATTATTTTGAAGTGGCATCTACATTATCCAAAAGGACCTCAAATCTGTGTTTTCCCTCTCTTTCAGCCCACTTCTGACACCTAAACCCTGTGTTTGAATTCTTAAGAGAGTCCTAAGGTAAAAGTGGTTACAAACGTAAACAGAGTACTCACTTACATAGGTATGGCTGCGTGGATATTTAAAGACATGAGAACAATGTCAGCCCCAGTTTGGTCATTCTTGAGAGTTGAGGCTATCAAGTCTCTCTATAGTTTATTTTAGCAGTTTGATCAGACCAGAGCTTCCTTCACAGAGGGTAAGGCTCTCCTCACATTTAGTTTAAACTGGCTTTCTTTTAAATAAATAATTTTCGCTTGCTAACTTATGCTCTTCTCTCACCTTTCACCCTTTCCCTTCTCCCACCTGCATTTCTCAGGACAAACGTTGCCTTTCACTTCACTGCCAGCCCCTCTCAACCTCAGGTAAGTGAAAAGTTCCAAGAGTTTTCAAGAGCCTACCTGTTGGTGTTAACCACAGAAACCATGGTAACAGGTAGAGTCAGCATGTGGCATTTCCCTTGGTCTTTCACAACTTGAGAAATACCTATATTTGTGTTCTGGTTTGTTACTGATGATACTGGGGTTTTGGATACAACATTTAATTTTATCACTTTAGTTGGTGTAAAACAGGAGGCATGATATTTGTTTTCAGGTGTTCCTTGGCTCAATCTTTATTGAGTAAATTGTGTGCCTACTCTGTACCAATCCGCCGCCCTAGTGTGGTCGTTCTTGAGAGTTGAGACCATCAAGTCTCTGTGCAGTTGATTAGACTGGACTTGGTGCTGGGGACATGAGGGTGAAGAAGAGAGAGACACAACTTCTTCCATAACAGATCTGGTAGTTGGGAGAAAGGGAGAGAGGAATAAAAGGCTGACACTAAACACATACACAAATAATAACTGATCTGGAAATATAATACAATAAAAATAAGACTGATTTTCATTTTTACAATGTTGTGGGTGGAATGAATTAGTTCCATCCAGAACATATTACAACATATTATATTAATCTGTTGTGAATCTTCTACAATCACTGATGTGCTAGTAAATATTTGACATATGATTCTCAGAAAGAAAGCCCTGATTTATAGTGTTTGCCCATTTCTGTGGTGTAAATACCTCCACCATGGCTGATTTCAAATTACCATTACAAATGTTGTTGAATGCTGAGTTGGGAAGAGACTCAGCTCAATCAGTTCATAGAAGCCTATGAGAACCAACTACCTCCCACTTTTAAGAGTTTCATCTCTGCTTTCAGTGTTAAGTCTCTGCAGTTAAGCCTCTACATACTGCCATCCAGTGGCAAGAGAGGACCACAGGCCCATGACCTATTGTCCTCAACATTAACTGACCATTTGATTTCAAGAATATATATATATATATATTTTTTTTTTTTTTTTGAGACAGTCTCATTCTGTCACCCTGGGTAAAGTGCTGTGGCATTATCATAGCTCACATCAACCTCAAACTCTTGGGCTCAAGGGATCCTTTTGCCTCAGCCTTCCAAGTATCTGAGACTACAGGCACCTGCCACTATGTATGCCCTACTAGGGTTTTTTTGTTTTGCTTCTATTTTTAGTAGAGATGGGGTCTCACTCCTGTTCAGGCAGAGTCTCACTCTGTTACCCCAGATAGAGTGCTATGGAGTCATAGTGCACAGCAACCTCAAACTCTTGGGCTTGAGCAATAACATCTTGCCTCAGCCTCCCAAGTAGCTGGAATTACAGGCACCCACAACTGCACCTAGCTAGTTTTTCTATTATTAGTAGAGACAGCACCCTTGCTCTTAGTGGTCTTAAGCTCAAGCAATCCATCTGCCCCTGCTCCGAGAGTGGTAGGATTACAGATGTGAGCCAACCACTCCTGGCCTCAAGAAATACTTAGAAAGCACCAGTTACTAGAAGCAATGGGAGATATCTAAAGAAAGAGAACAACTTTCACTCTAAATACAGGAAAAATATAGTCTAATAGTTCTTCATACAGCTATAATAAATATGATATACTAAATTTTATATTCACTATACAATATAATAAAAGAGCTTGTAGACTGAAAAATCAGTAATAAGTATATATTATGGCTTGTTTTTATTTTTAAAAAGTGTGTAAATATTAAAAAGTGTGTTTATATGCAAAAGTAGATTTGCATATAAACCTTGAACTGTAGCAAAATATACTTAAAACAAACCAATAGAACAAAACAAATTCTTTGACTTCTATGTAAGTCTGACTTTACTGTTCCCATTTTGGCTTGTATATTATATCCTCTTTGATTGCAAAACAAAGTTTTCTGTTTCCCTGGTTTCTTGTACCCTCAATGAATCCTCAACAAAAAAAAGAAAGTTTTCTGTTTCTATAAACTCACCCAAAGGACTGCACATTCTCACATAACTGATGTCAATCACTGTCTGCCTCTATTTCTGTAGATAGAATTAGAAACTGGGCAGGTAGTCAGGACCCAGATGGTAATTTTTAGCCTAAATTCTAGCCATTGCTTTTTGTACTTGTAATTTGCTTCTTTCTTTAAAAGTAGCTTGTCAGGGTAGGAGTCAAAACATTTATTTGAGCTTTACGGTAACTTAGAGATAAAAGTTGATAATATTTTGACATGTAGATAAACTTCCAGTAGGTGGTTATTGCTTGCATAAAATCAGTTACCATCCTATATAGAAACATATATGATGTTCTTTATTGCTGTCAGTAATCATAATAATGTCTTGAGTTACAAAGTCTGGTTCCCCTGAAGACCAAGAGTACCTCTTGGGAATTCCAGTCTACTCATCTTCCAAAGAGCCCCGTACTATATGTATTTGAATCAAGCTTCAAAATAAAGTGGCCTTTTGAGGGTATTGCCATCTGTTATGAGGTGTAAATCTATTTCCAAATAGCATGATTAATGACATTCCTTAATCTCAAGATGGTTTTCCCCATTAGAAAGCTCTGGGTTATTGAAAAACATTTTATTTTTATTGTCCCAGTGCTCAAAATACGGTTAGTAAAGAGGATGGCTGAAAACAAAATTAAGTTTTAATCTGTTTTGCCTCACTTTTAGAAATGATAAATTTATTAGAGTCTTAGGATCTGGAACTTGTTTGGATTGGTTTCCTTAAAATCTTTATCATAAGCTTAACATAGTTTCTCAACCAGTTGCCATATTTGTAACTACCAGACAGAATTCTCCTTCCTTCATCATTAACAACAGTGTATAATTCAGAGTTGATACATTTTTCCAGTGGATTCATAGTCTAAGTAGGTAAATAGTACTATATATAACTTCTTTCAATTAGAAATGTTTCATTTCTTTTCTTTATTTTTTTGAGACAGAGTCTCACTATGTCGCCCTTGGTAGAGTGCTGTGGCGTCACAGCTCAAAGCAACCTCAAACTCTTGGGCTTAAGCAATTCTCTTGACTCAGCCTCCCAAGTATAGAAATGTTTCTTGATTCTGGTGATATTTGAGAAATACTTTAAAAGATACTTCAGCTGCCAAAAATTGTGAAGATATTTCAAAGGACCATATGTAGGTTTTGATCTTTCAATCTAAATATCTTCTCAATATATTCCAGCCAGCAAATAAATTCTTCAGAAAAAGATGTAGGGGAAAGATTGGTCTAGTGCTAATTCTTACCTGTGAGAAGGCAGTCAAATTCTTCTTTTTTTTTTTTTTTTTTTGTGATTTTTTTGGGCCGGCGCTTGAACCCACCACCTCCGGCATATGGGACCGGCGCCCTACTCCTTGAGCCACAGGCACCACCCCGCAGTCAAATTCTTAAAGAACAGGCTAATCCACTTTCCAGTATGGAGCTTCAGATTTCACAGTGACCACACAGAAGTAAATTTTGTCTCATGTTATATCCTGCATATCTCTAATTCAAAGGAGTTGGGGTGACATTTCTTAGGTAGGAAATGAATAGAAATGTGGCAAAGTTTGGTTGAAAAAGAAATGGTCACACCACAGAAAAATGAAATGGTATCTTTATTTACTGCCATCTTCCTCATGTCTGGCACAGCACCCTGCATAGAGCAATTAGTTGCTCAATATGTGTGAGGTAAATAGCTGACTGAGATTTACATATGAATTTTGCACCTAATAGTAGAGAAAACAATCCCATTCATGTGAAAATAAATGTCCTTTTTTTCTTATTCTCAGTATTTTCTATACAAGTTTCCTGAAGATGTGGACTCAGTTATCATTAAAGTGGTATCTGAAATGGCCTATCCATGTTCTGTTGTCTCAGTCCAGAATATCATGGTGAGTGCTGCTAACTTGTCAATCTTACAATATGGAACAATTATATTATCCCAGAACAAATGAAAGACAGGGTTGGGGACCAGGTCACCCTCTTAATGTGTATCTCCCCAAAAACTACCAAATAGTAAGAACAGTATCTGTGAACACAAGTGGGCAGTCCAAGTTTGAACCATTGATTTAAAGAGATGAAGAATAGTTGAGTTCCCACCAAAATCAACAAAGAAAAAAAGGGGGAAGGAAGGGAGGATCATGACAAAAAGCAAGAGATCTAGTTGTGGGTTCCCCAAGAAAAATAAAACAGAAATCTACCATTTGTTTTTGAAATTTTATTATAACATTGGGTCCTTTCTGTCTTAACAAAAAATGGGAAAAGCGTTCTATTCTTTGAGACAGTTTATAGTTCCCTTCAATATAAAGTGACTAACTTTAGAGGACAAGGCACCAAGTTGTAGGACTATTTCTTGACTACCCTAGGGAAGAACATTTCATGATTTCTGTCTTAGTAAGGATGCCTCTGCTCTGTGATCCAGGTGCGTGTGGTATGACATTATATGATATTAAGGATGCTTTCCTTTTTAACCCTCACTCATGCTATAGTGTCCAGTTTATGATCTTGACCACAATGTGGAATTTAATGGTGTCTATCAGTCCATGACCAAGAAGGCTGCCATCACACTACAGGTAAGTCACTGCTTCTGTGGTCATTATTGTCGATGACAATCCTCAATTGATAGTTTACCTACTGGGCCAGCATCCAAAAGGAATAGCCGTGCACTGTGGACCTTGGAGCTCCTTCCTTTCTGATTTATTTAAAAACTAATATTACTATGCCTGAAATCCAAGCCTGAGTAATGGTAGACAATGCAACTCTGCCGGGTAGCCGGTGCAATGGGGTGCACATCTGACAGATTGCTTAGAGATCTAGGGCCAGAGGATTCCAATATACTCACTGGGGTGCCAATTTAAGGTGAAGTTTATTGTATCCATTTAAAGCAATTATTATCTGAACCAATAACAGCAAATAAAAGAGGACTTCAACTCTGAACAAAGTGGACAGGGTCAAGGGAAGATGAACCAGATTTGCGCAGCAGTGCACACTTTTGGTATTTGCAATTAAATGATTGTTTCAGTGGTCATTTTTTAGCAAAACATACACAGGTCATGTCAGCATAATTTCAAAGAGATTCTTTCCTGCCTTTAGGGTGGTATATACCTGAGGTTCCTGAAATTTGACCTGTTCTTTAGGGTAAGGTGTTGCTGTCTATTGAAAACAAGCAAAGAATGAAGGAAGGTTAATTATAATTTAGGTATTAGACCTAAAAATTAATTTTTGAGGGTCTAAGATTTAATATCCCAAATATCTGCTCCTGTTTTTAGAATTTATTTCTTCTTCAGAATTCCAGCATTCTGTGGTCCCAAATTAAAAAGGACAGTAAAATTCCCATAGTGGAGAACTTCAAATTTTACATAATCCAAGACACTAAGTTAATGAAGAGCAAAGCTTATTAGTCCATGTCTACCCTGGATGTGTTTGGCAATAAATTATTACTTCTCTTTTGGACCTGTGCTTCAATCCTGGAGCATGTTCTCAGTGATAGCAGAAATTTGGGAATTATCTTTTAAAAAAGGCAGAGTTGGAGATCTCTAATGGACCTTAAAGATCATCTTGTCAACCATACTTCATTCATGGATGAGGAAACGGGGACTCAGAGAGGCAAGTCAAAGCCTGGACCCTAACTCAGGTCTCCTGACTTGAGTCATTTTCCTCCCTATCCTAAATTATTTACTTAACTACTGACTGAGTGGCTTTTAGGAAAATTTATTTATGATTAGATTTTAAAATAAAAATTTAATATACAGTATTAACTATTAAACACATGTCATTGACATACTGTTTGTATGAGATCTACTATAGTTCTAAACATTCAAATGGGTACAAGATAGATTGAAATCAGAACAGTGTATCTATTTAATTTCTTGGATGTGACAATTATCTCATTGTGGATAGTCTGGAGCACATCATGGGTATGTGAAAATTCTTTCTAAGGAATTGAAGGACAGGGGTGAACTTTACTTTCCTCTTTCTTTCTGTCTACTCCCACCCCCAGGGACTTTCTCCCTTCTTCTTGCTATCTTTTTTACTTGCCTATCATAAGGTTGTTATGTCTTATGCAGAAGAAGGATTTCCCAGGAGAGCAATTCTTTGTGGTGTTTGTGATAAAGCCTGAAGATTATGCCTGTGGAGGATCTTTCTTCATCCAGGGTAAGAGCTAGTAAGGAATACTCAGCTATTTAGGAAGACCTGGGGATGCCTTTGTCAAGAAAGAGAGAGAGAGAGAGAGAAGGAGGAGGAGGAAGGAGAAAGGAAGAAGGAAGGAAGGGAGGGAGGAAGGAAGGAAGAAAAGAAAAAGAGAGGAAGGAAGGAAGGGAGGGGAAGATAAGAAAAGAAAGAAAGAAGAAGGAAAGAGGGAAGGAAAGAAAGAAAGAGAGGAAGGAAGGGACAGAAGGAAAGAAGGAAAATGAAAGGGAAATCAAAATTCATCTCTAGTTCCCACTAAGTAAGGGTCCCTCAGCAGTGCTTGGCAAGACAGTCTAAGAGATATTTGAGAAAAAAACAAAAGGAGGAAAACAATACTTCTAAAGGTACTAGTGACACTACAAAATATCATTAGTACATTTCATCCTGTCAAAGCTTTGTATTCCCACACACCATGTAAGGTATGTTCACTCTGTAACTATTTACTTAACAAATATTTACACTATAAAGCAATTATCATATACAGAGGATCAAAGTTCATTTCCCAAGATTAGTTTGATAGTCAGCAGCAATGGAGCCATGTAGATGTGTCAGTAGTCATCATTTTTATAAGTATGTCAAGGAAAATTCAGAGTTCTCCATCCCAGTTGCAAAATTGTACCTTGCAAGATAGTAGAAAAGCCAAGTATGAAACTTATCCCATTGACAAGGGGCTGCATGAGCTCATAGGCATAATACAGATAGTTTAAGTATATAGTTAACTACCTTGGAAATGGACTAGTCAGACCACCAGTCAGTGAAGAACCATGTGTGACTACACAGAGGGTGTTTACTGTTGAGTGCGACATGGTTCCCTTGGCATTTAGGTGAAATTTCTGTGTTTTCTTTAATCTCCTACATACATAGGTGTGGAGTTTTAATGTACCACAAGCCCTTTGATGGCTAGAAAAATGTAAACCAAAGGAAGAGATAGCTTTCTATTTTTGTAGCTGTTTTCTTCAGATGTCTATGGATATCAGGGGCCGGGTCAATCCTTTTCCGTTGGAGAAGGGTGTTGCAACCTCTCGTACATTGGTTAGTGTTACCGGAGTGTGTCTGAGCAAAGCCCAATTGAAAGAGTCTTAACCAAAAGGGATATGAGACAGTTTAAAGGTTTAGGGGTTAGACCTTCCTCCAGTTCTTGCTAACATAAGATTCAGCCACAAGAATTAATTCTGGATAAATTTTTAACAGCTGCTCAAAAGAGAAGCCAAGAATCTTATATCTGATTCACTGTGACTTGTTCTTTCTCTCTCTCTCTCTTTTTTTTTTTAACCAGCAAAGGAAAACCAAACCTGGAATCTACAACGAACAAAAAACCTTAAAGTGACCATTGTTCCTTCTATTAAAGGTCAGTGTTAACTCTTGAAAGCTATGGAGAGATTCTTGTGTCAGGAAATCTATCATATAATCCAATACTAATGTTGTCCTTCCAGAGAAAATCATCACGAGACAACGAAAAGTATATTTACCTTAGGTATAGAAAAGAGAATCAGAGCATTTTGCTAAATCCCTTGCAAAGAGAAAGGAAACTCATGAATTGTGTACAGGCAGTCCTTCTCAGCTCCTATTGGGAAGTCATCACTGTGAAAAGCAGCCTTTCTCGGATAATGTCTGGGTGACCCCCAGTAACATTGCCTCTCTGAATGAGCTTCTGAGGACTTTAGAATGGGTGTGATAGAGGTGGGCCCTGTAAGCTGCCTTGTCTCAGACGTGGTCTTCTTTACTCCTAAGGACAACTTGACCAAAGTTGTTTCTCTCCCCTCAGAATTTGTTTATGTGAAATCTAGCCTCTTCAGTGTCTTCATCTTCCTCTCCTTCTACTTGGGATATCTACTTGTTGTGCTTGTTCATTGCGTGAGGTAAGTCAAAGGCTTCCAAATGTTAACACCCCTTGCCTGTCTGTGCAATGATTAGAGCATGGACTTTAGAGCCATATTGACTGGCTTCAAGTCCCCTCAGCCACAGTGGGACCTTGGGCAAGTTACTTAACTCTCTATGATTCAGTTTCCTCATCTGTAAAATGAGATAATAATTTATAGGATAGAATATCACTGCAGTGTGTACATCAGTATCATGCACATAGTAAGGGCCAGTAGAGTGCTGGTTTTCATAGTCCATGAAACCTCAAAAAAAAGGCAACTTGTGTGTTTTTTAGACCAGAAGATACTCATTATAAATCCTACAGAATGTAGGAAATGATCGGTTTCTCCTAACATGGAGGTTTAGAAACAGCCTTAAACATTCTACCAAAAAGTAAATTTAGTGCCTTAAATAAAGCCTAAGGTACAATAAACAGTAGGGGTAATATGCTTTGATAACACATTACCCAGTGCTTTCCTGCTGTGGTAGCATCAATTTTGCAGTACAATGTCCCTTAAAGGAGAGGGAGGATAATTATGCAGCAACAGTGACCAAGGAAATTTCCCTTCACAAGAGTTTGGAGGCCCCTGATGAAAATAGCAACAGTCTTTCTTAGCCTCTGACATCACAGCGGGGTTAAACCTTGAGAATTCCATCTTTGTTGTGCTCTCTGTGAAACAACTACAAAAGAATGGCAGGAGGTTTACAATAAACAAATGTTCTTTCTCTTCTTGAACTCATAAAGAAAACAAAGTCACATGAGGGTTTTGAGACTATTAGGCAAGATTGACTCCATTTGTAGAAGAAAGACCTTACAGCTACCTCAGTGATACAACTACATGCCTTAACGACATGGGGCTATCTCTGACTCAAAAAATAACTCCTTTTTGTGACCTTTGTGAAACCTTTGAGAAAAATTTCTGCTTTAGAAAACAGTAAGTGACTACTGGCCAAATCTGGGGTAATTTGAGCTCTAAAGTTATTGAGAATAATGTATTATAAACCATTGGAAGAAACTGAAATTCATGAGTCCAGATTCACAAAGAAAGGAAAAACCTCAGATGTTCGTACACCCAAATTTCAACAAATTTACTAAACAGGTACCATTAGGGAAAGGAGCCCTTAGCAAACAATAGCAGTGGAAGGGAGGATCCTTGCATATGGCAGAATGCCCAGAGCTAACTGGTGAACATGGAGGGGCTGCTGGAGTTGAAAAAAATCACCATTTTGCAAACATTACAGTAAAGACTAGACGAGGTTAAGAATCATCACTGGATGCTAAATCTAGGGGGAGAGACCTGATGATGACAGAGATGTTTATATGGCCTCAATATCCTCACAAATTGCTTAGTGTTGTAAGTTAAAAGGCAGTAAATACACTGTGATGAAGTCAAACACATTGGGTGATCAAAATTAATATCACCAAAGAGAAGATGGACATTGTGGGCCTCTAGATTGACACCCTGAGAAGGACACAGAGTCATTTATGTGGCATTCCAGAGGTGCATACTTTGAAACTAATCGTGCAGAAAAATTAAACAAACACAAATGATAAACATTCTATTAAAATGTGTCATAAAAGAAAAAGACCATGGAAATGTTCCAGATTGAAGGAGTCTAAAGAGCTGTGACAACTAAAGAAAATACCTCATCCTGACAGGCTAGAGAACTAAAAGAAAAATATACTATAAAGGACATTATTGGATTGGCTGACAAAATTGGAATACAAGCCGGGCACAGTGGCTCATGCCTATAATCCCAGCACTCTGGGAGGCCAAGGTGGGTGGATTGCTTGAGCTCACAAGTTTGAGACCAGCCTGAGCATAAGCAAAACCCTGTCTCTACTAAAAACAGAAAAACTGAGGCAAGAGGATCATTTGAGCCCAAGGTCGAGGTTGCTGTGAGCTATGATGCCAGGGCACTCTACCCAGGGTGACAGCTTGAGAGTCTCTCTCCAAAATAAATAAAAATAAAAAATAAAAACAAGTGGAATACAGATAGATATTTGCGGAATTTGTTAACTATATTGTCATTTTGTAATAGAATACCTTTAGTCTTTGAAAATATTTAGAGATATCTAACGAGTACCTGCTCTGCACCCGGAAGTGTGCTAAGCCCTCTAAGTAGAATATCTCATCTGATGCCCACAACAGTGGCTAATATTATTGTCACATGTGACAGTTAAAGAAATTGATGCACAGAGGGTTAAATAATTTGACAAAAAATTCACAGCCAAGAGATAAAGGAGTTAGCATTTGAACTCAAGCAGCCTGGATCCACAGCATTAGGTCTGAAGTAGCCTGATCAGGATAGGTCTGGAGTGGTCAAGATATGTGATTCTCCCTGTCCACAGAGGCCGGACCAAAAGCCTGGCGCCCAGCAAGGATCTGGTTGAAAGAGCATTCAGAATGCTTCTATTTTGCCTAGGATAAGTTGTAATGTCACGGAAAAGAAGTTCTTCACTTCTGCCTTTCCTAGGAAGATCATCTCTACTACCGATGTTTTAGATTTTAGAAAACAGGATTGCTCCTCTTTATAAGCTGGTATGCATAATTAACATATAAACAGACAAAAAAAATTAAGTTAATCACTGATTATCAATCTCTCTGAAGTTGTTGGAAGCAAGCACAGTGTTTGAAAGCCATGATATCAGACTGTTGAAACTTCTAACTTGCAGATTATTTTTCTGCAGTCAAATGCACAAGCATAGATTTTTTTCCAAATATAGATAAACTGGAAATAGAAATCTGGAGACATGAGAACTATTTGGCATTCTAAATAAAGGAATAGACCAGAAAAAAAATGCTAATAGAACATGTCATTCGTTAACAAAGCAAAATAACAAAGTTTTCTACAAAACCATATGAAGCCAGTCCTCTCATCATAATGCCATTTACTTAACAAGGCCCTGAGATCTTATTATTAATACATATAAGATTTGTAGTGCATGCTATGAGATCATGATAGAAAACATTGATAAGAGGCACGGTCCCTACCCTCCAGGAGCTGAGAATACTAAACGTCTTTATGCTGTATTGGCCTGAACTTAAATACTGCTCCCTTCCTATGCACCAGCCCCAGTCCATTCATCATGTAACATTTACTGATCTCCCTGCAGTGAATGTGCAGGCTCTCAGCCAGGCACGGCATATGTGTTTCTTATTTGTCTTTCTCAACCCCACTGTCAGACATTCAGTCCAAAGTGCCCAGTCCTGATTATTTTCCTTGCCTTTGGTTCTTGTATTAGTTATCCATTGCCACAATAATGCATTTTAAAAAGTCACAAAAATTCCAGTGGCATACAGCAATCATAAATCAGTGGGCCAGCTGGTTAGTTCTGCTAATCTGGGCTGGACTCAGAGATCCCATCTTGGTGTGGTCATTGAGTGTGATCCACTGGCAAGTCAGTAGAAGTGGTTGTTCCCGGTTGGCCTCAGCTGTACTTGTCCCTCCTCCCCCAGCAGCCTGGCCTGGGCTTACCTGTCTCTGAGATCACAGAAGGCTGCCAGGCCTCCTTAAGATGTAGGTTCAGAAATGGCACAGTATCACTTTCCCCTCATTCTACTGGCGAAAATAAGTCCTGATGCCAGTCTACATTTGAATGCTGAAGATGTAGACTCCACCTTGTGGTGGATTCACCATGGTGCTAGATACAAGATGAGGTTGATTGATTTTGCAATCAATTTAGTTCAATTCTCATTTGCTGTTGTTCCTTTATTCACTGGATACTGACTGTCTCATTCTAATTTTGTAAATCATTTAACTCTTCTAATGAAGAATTTTATCTGTTCCAAACCCTTGCGCAAATGTGAGTAAGACCCATTAATGCAAATACATAATCCAAATACATCATCTTCTATAAGTCCAGATAATTGCTTGTGAGTCAACATCATTAAATTTTTAAAAAGAAACTTCACTATAGTTTCATTTGCCTGCTAGAAGAGTCAGGCCAAATCATAACTGCTCTCCTTTTTTTTCTTTTCTTTTAACTACTCTCCTTAATGATCTACTTTATTCATTCAACAAATAGTTATCATTTCCTGTGTGCCAGCCATGTCCTAGAGGTTAGAGATATAGGACTGAACAAAAGAATCCAGATCCCTGCCTTGATAGAGCTTACATTGCAAAGGGGAGAAACATGCAAGGAAGTAAGCAATTAATAAGGAAAATTATTCCAGCTAGTGGCAAGAAGGAAATAAATACAGTGGTGTGAGAGAATGATTGGAATGGACAAGCTAGTTTGGATTTGATTTGGTCATCAGGGAAAGCCTCTGAGAACCAAGACCTGAAAGGCAAGAAGCAGCCACACTTTTAAGGATGTGGGGAGAAAGTGGCCCAGCCAGCAAACAAGAGGGAAGACCCAGAGGCAGGGATGAGTTTGGTGTGTCTAGGAACAAAAGAGGCATGAAGAGATGTTCTTCCTCCAAACATACCAGGATCAGTGTGTGCAACTTCTGGGGTCTCCATCTGGAAGCAAAGAAGAACATGTACCAAAACATGAGCATATTGGCCCTCAACGTTTCTCCCCGACCCTTCCAACCTCATTTTGGGAGAGGAGGGAAATTCACATTTTAATTTTTGACAGATTATTTCTAGATTAACATGCAAAAATCAGTTGTATATCTATACACTAGGAATGAACAATTAAAAAATAAATTAAGAAAACAATTCCAATTCCATTTATAAAAGCATCAAAAATAATAAAATACTTAGGAGTAAACTTAACAAATTAAGTATAAAATTTGTACATTGGAAACTACAAAATATAATTGGAAGAAATTAATGAAGACCGAAATAAATAGAAAGATATCCAGGCCCATGGACTGGAAGATTTAATATTGTTAAGATGGTGTAGTAGACAGATGTCCAGGTCTTAATCTTTAGCACCTGTAACTATTCTACCTTACATGTGAAAAGAAACTTTGTAGATGATACAAAGTTATGGAGATTATCTCGGATTATTTATGGGAGCCTAGTATAATCACACAGAGCCTTATGAAGGAGGCAATAAGATCATAGGAAGGAGATCTGAGATGTGACAAAGCAGACGAAGGTGTGCTTTAGAGATAGAGGAAGGGGCCATGAACCAAGAAATGCCTCTAGAATCTTGAAAGGGCAAGGAAATGGATATTCCCTTGGAGCCTCCAGGAGGACTACAGACCCTGACACTTTGATTTTAGCCACATAAGACACATTGTAGTATTATGGCATCCAAAACTATAAGATAATAAATGTGTGTTATTTTAAACCACTACATTTGCAATAGTTGGTACAGCAGCAATAAGAAACTAATATATGTACACACCAGTACTCCCCAAGTTGATCTACAGAGTCAATACAATTGCTACCAAAGTCACAGCTAGCTTTTTTTTTTTCATGCTGTATTATCTTTAAGCACAAAGACCTTTTAAAACATGTCACCAGCTGTAAAGACCATTCACCCACTGCTCTGTTTGGCTGCCAGTCTCTTGTTCCTCTCTTCAGCAATGGTGAGGCGGATATCTTTTCCTCAGGGAAGAGAAATCCATGGTTTGTTACCTTTGCCAATAATAAAAATGTTGGAGAGGCGAGTGGCAAAGCTGTTGCCATTGGCATCTTTCACATGAACTACATCAAAAGACCCAGGATGTCTTTCTCTGTTGGTGATCACACCAAATCTTCCCAGGTTAGCACCTCCAGTCACCATACACAGGTTACCTGTGTCAAACTTGATGAAATCAGTAATCTTGTCAGTCTCCAAATCAATCTGAATGGTGTCATTCACCTTGATGAGAGGATCGGGATAGCGGATGGTATGAGCATCATGGGTCACCAGATGATGACCCATGATGCTCATCTTTTGTGCCCACAAAGATTTTTCTCACTTTGCACAACTTGTACTTGGCCTCTTCAGGTGTAATACGACAAACAGCAAAACGACCCTTCATGTCATAAACCAGACGGAAATTCTCTCCAGTCTTGTCAATGCTAATAACATCCATAAAACGAGCAGGATAGGTTATATCAGTTCTGACCTTGCCATCAATCTTAATGAAGCACTGCATACAAATCTTCTTTACTTCATCTCCTGTCAGGGCATACTTACGCCTGTTCCTTAGGAAAATGATGAGTGGAAGACACTCTCTCAGCTTGTGGGAACCAGTGGATGGACAAGGAGCAAACACGCCCGTCAATTTATCCAGCATCCAATGCTTTGGAGCCGCTTCAGAGGCTTCTTGGGACCATGAGCCATGGCTGCGTTAGGCACAGAAAGAGCCACAGCTAGCTTTTTTAGAGAAATTGACAAACCGATTTTAAAATTTATGTGGAAGTGTAAGGGTCCCAGAGTAGCCAAAACAATCTTAAAAATAAAAAAACAAAGATGGAGGACTTACACTTTCTATTATCAAAACTTATTAAAAATCAAAACTCAATGACATAAAGAAAGACATGTAGATGAATAGAATAGAATTGAGAATTCAGAAAGAAATCTTTACATTTATGGTCAATCAATTTTCAATAAGGATACCAAGACAATTCAACCAAAGAAGGGTATTCTTTTCAACAAATGGTGCTAAAACAACAAAACATCCACGTGGAAAAGAATAATTTTTATTTCTAAACACCACATACAAAAATTAACTCACAACAGGCAAAAGACCAAAGTAGAAGAGTCAAAATTATAAAACTCTTAGAAGAAAATATAGGTGTATAAATCTTCAAAACCTTGGATTAGGCAATAGTTTCAAAGCACAAGTAACAGAAAAAAATACACAAACATCATAAAAATGAAAACTTGTGTGTTTTTTTGTTTTGTTTCTTGTTTTTTGTTTTTGAAACTGAATCTTGCTCTGTTGCCTGGGCTAGAATGCAGTGGTGTCATCATAACTCAGTGTAACCTCAAACTCCTGGGCTCAACTGATCCTCCTACCTCAGCCTCCTGAGTAGCTGGGATTGTAAGCACACACCACCACACCCAGCTAATTTTGCTTTTATTTTTACAGAGACAGAGTCCTGCTATGTTGCTCAGGCTGGTCTCAAATTCCTGACACGGAGTGATCCTCCCATCTCAGCCTCCCAAAGTTCTAGGATTACATGTATGAGCCACTATGCCCAGCCAACTTTTGTGTTTTAAAAAGTACTATCAAAGAAGTGAAAATACAACCCAAAAAATGGGAGGAAAATATTTGCAAACCATTTTTCAAGAGTCTAGTGTCTAGACTATATAAAGAATTCTTCAACTCATAAAAAGACAACCCCCACTTAAAAATAAGCAAAGGATTTAAACAGATATTTCTCCAAAGAAGATATACAAATGGCCAATGACCATACAAAAAGATGTTCAATAGCATTAGCTATTAAGGAAGTACAAATCAAACCTAAATAATTAAATGTCACCTCCATGAGGATGGCTATAATAAATTTTTTTGTGGAAATAACAAGAGTTGGTAAGGATATGGAGAAATTGAAACCTTCATACATTACTAGTGGGAATGTAAAACAGCTCGTGCTATGCAGCCATTGTGGAAAACCGTTTGGGAAAAAAAAGCAGATTTACCTTATGGCCAGCATTTCCACTCCTAAGCATATTCCCAAGAGAATTGAATATGTATTTCCATACAAAAACTTTTACAAATGATAGCCAAAAAGTGGAAACAAGTAAAATAGTCATCAAATGCAAATAAACAAATGAAAGGTGGTATATACATTTCATTTTTCAGCCATAGAAAGAATGGAGTAATGATACATACTACATCATAAATGAACCTTAAAAATATTTTCCAGATATAAAAATTCACATATAGGATGATTCCATTTATATGCAATGTCCAGAATATGGAAATTAACAGAGACAGAAAGTAGATTAGTGTTTTAAAACACTACTAGGGGGAAGTGGGTAATAGGGAGTGACTGCTAATTGGTTTGGGATTTCTTCCGGGAATGATGAAAATGTTCTGGAATTAAAACTCACTGAGTTGTGCACTTAAAAAGGTGAATTTTACAGTATATGAATTACATCTGGAAATTGATGAATGAATGAATGAATGAATGAATGATGTGTATGCCTTGGAGTGAAATTGCTGGGCCATATAGTCATAACTCTATGTTCGATTTTTGAGGAACTACCAAACTGTTTGCTAAAGTGAGGGTACCATTTTCTACTCCCACCAGCAATGTGTCCAATTTCTCCCAATCCAAACGTCTCCTAAAAAGTTAAGAGATACTAGAAGACAAACCTGCAACAAAGTCAGGGAGAAAGTGTAAAATGCTGAGGTTGTTTCTGTCTTAGGAGTATATATATGTGCTTGTTTGCAGGTTTCAGAGAAAATCTATCGATGGAAGCGTTGGTTCCAATGATGGTAAGAAAAATTCCTTGTTTCTATTCAAAATGATGTCAAATAGCACATCCCTAACACCCCAGTAGGCGCTGCTTTTGTCTCTCTTCATTTTGCAATTTACAAACATTTCCTCCATTTCTATCCTACTGGGAACCAATTTCATTACTGATAATTATTGAGATGTGGAGCTCACAATGTCCATTGTAGTTATCCACAGACCATTTGTCAGCCATTCATCTTTTTTTTAAGTTTAATCATTTTTAGGACATAACTGTTCATCCTGATATTATCCCAAAGCTAATGTGTGAATAGTGGTAATTTATTATGTCAACTCTAATACAGAATTTGCTTTCCCCAAACTGACACAGAGGCTTTTTTTTTTTCATTCAAGTATCCAGAAAACTGAAATATTTAAGACTAGCCAGTGTAACAAAGAGGATAATAAGTTTGGGAAATCCAGAGTAATTTAATATCCAACCACTGTAATATTTCCTTTTCTCCGCTCTGAAAGTTTGGACAAAGGAATTCAGCTGCCCAATCTTTTTAACAAAACTTAAAAATGTGAATGCCTTTATTTTTGAAAACTCTAAATCAGCATGAGTTAATCAGTGTTCATAAGCTATTTGGCACAAAGGGAGAAACTGGAAAAGGAATGATGAAGTGCAACTTGATTTTTAAGTCGCATGTAGCAGATGTCTAGTTTTCTGTTTTCTGAACTTAAATGAATCCACAGAATCTTAGAAAGAGGCAAACTCACTCCATGCCCCCACCCAGCAGAACATTTCTCCTTTTGTTGAAGGGCTTGCTTTCTTTTTTACATTCAATTTCCTTAATGTCAGCATGTCTATTTTTCGAGCCACCCAGGCACTTTGTTTTAATAAACATTCAGCTGCCAATATAAAAGACTGTAAAAGAACACCTGCTTTCCAGACTCTAACATGCTAAGTGCTCCTTTCCCATAAAATGCTAAAAAGAATTTGTATTCTCTCTGGATCTCTTCTTTTTTCAAACCCTGCTCCCAGATTTTATTATTACTTTAGGCCTAGTTATACTTAGGCCTGGACTCAATTAGGTACTAGGTACACTCTAAATGGATGGTCTGCTATATTTTATCATATGCATGAAGTTATTTTATTATTGCAATACCACGTATTAATTAAAGGAATTTCATGTTCAGAAGGGTCTCCTGAACATGCAAGCATAACTAAACAGAGCTGGGCCAAATCATGGTCCAGGATCAGGAAGCCTCTGAAAATTATCTAAGAGTTAGACAGCACCCTTCAATGGCAAGCAGCAATGAATGAGTGACCAAAAGGAGTAAAGTTGTGTCATTAATACGCATGCGGTTGCAAGTAAAAACAATACAGTATATCTCAAACTGATCATTGATCATTAAAGAGTCCTCTTATCTTGGAAGCTGAGCAAAAGGATGGACCTTGAGACTGATTGAATCCAGTGGCTCTTGTCCATTTCCCTGCTATTCTCTTGGCTCCAGTTTACCCCCTGGGCTGGAGATGAGATAAGTCAAGGTTCACACCCTTACCTGGCAATTTCAGAAGGTAACACTTTTTCCAGAGCCCCCAACAACTTATCCTTATGTTTCATTGGCCTAGAGTGGATTATATACTAACTGTTAAACCATTAACCCAAAGGAATAGATTTACCTACACATCAAACAAACTTACTTTTACAATTAGGGTGAAGTTCTCTTTCTCTAAGACCAGGGTTTTTCAAACTCAACATTATTGAAATTATAGGTCAGATCATTCTTTGCTGCTGGGGA
The DNA here is from genome assembly GCF_027406575.1 of Nycticebus coucang. Classification (NCBI taxonomy): domain Eukaryota; kingdom Metazoa; phylum Chordata; class Mammalia; order Primates; family Lorisidae; genus Nycticebus; species Nycticebus coucang. The sequence continues at coordinate 62,720,184 of NC_069795.1, forward strand.
CTATTCTGTACATTAAGGATGTTTATCAGCATCCTTTACCTTACCCACTGGATTGTAGTAGTACATACACTTCCTGCTCATGACAGCTAAAAATACCTTCCGACATTGCCAAATGTCTGGCAAGACTGTCCTCCTTCTGTTTGAGAACTACCGACCAACACAGCAGTGACAGGCACAAGTGAGGAAAAATGAACAAAATGCCATCTTCATTAGGAAGTAGGAGATAGGAATGCTCACCACAAAGGGCTTTGAAATAGCAAGAAAATCAGGGAACTTTAGAGAGTCCACAGGGAAAGATGACACCAACTCCAACAATGACCAGTGAACCAAGACCTGGATGCTTAAAACAAGAGCAGAAGACAAGCTCTACCCAAGGGAAGAACCAATTAGTAACTATTTTTTTCTGCTTGCTTTTTTTTATTGTTAAATCATAGCTGTGTACATTAGTGCAATCGAGGGGTACAATGTGCTGGTTTCATACACAATCTGAAATATTCTCATCAAACTGTTCAATGTAGCCTTCATGGCATTTTCTTAGTTATTGTATGTAGACATTTGTATTCTGCATTTAGTAAGTTTTCCCTGTATCCATTCTAAGATGCAATGTAGGTGTGGCCCCACCCATTACCCTTCCTTCACCCTAACCTTCCCCCTCCCTTCTCCTTCCATGGCCCTTTCCCCATATTCTTGTGCTATAGTTGGGTTATAGCCTTCATGTGAAAGCTATAATTTAGCTTCATAGTAGGGCTGAATACATTGGATGCTTTTTCTTCCATTCCTGAAATACTTTGCTAAGAAGAATATGTTCCAGCTCCATCCATGTAAACATGAAAGAGGTAAAGTCTCCATCTTTCTTTAAGGCTGCATAGTATTCCATGGTATACATGTACCACAATTTGCTAGTCCATTCGTGGGTCGATGGGCACTTGGGCTTCTTCCATGACTTAGCAATTGTGAATTGGGCTGCAATAAACACTCTGGTACAGATGTCTTTGTTATATTGTGATTTTTGGTCTTCTGGGTATAAACCTAGTAAAGGAATTATAGGATCGTATGGCAGATCTATTTTTAAGTCCCTAAGTATTCTCCAAACATCCTTCCAGAAGGAACATATTAGTGTGCATTCCCACCAGCTGTGTAGAAGTGTGCCCTTTTTTCCACATCCATGCCAACATCTCTGGTTTTGGGATTTTGTTATGTGGGCTACTCTTACTGGGGTTAGGTGATATCTCAAAGTAGTTTTGATTTGCATTTCTCTGATGATTAAAGATGATGAGCTTGTTTTCATGTGTTTGTAGATCGTGCATCTGTCTTCTTTAGAGAAGTTTCTCTTCAAGTCCCTTGCCCACCTGGAAATGGGATAACTTGTTCTTTTCTTGTGAATACATTTGAGTTCTCTGTGGATTCTGGTTATTAGACCTTTATCAGAGGTATAACCTGCAAATATTTTCTCCCATTCTGAGGGCTGTCTGCTTGCTTTACTCACTATGTTCTTGGCTGTGCAGAAGCTTTTTAGTTTGATCAGGTCCCAGTAGTGCATTTTTGATACTGCTTCAATTGCCTGGGGAGTCCTCCTCATAAATATTCACCCAGGCCGAATCCTTCAAGAGTTTTCCCTGTACTTTCTTCAAGTATTTTTATAGTTTCATATCTTAAGTTTAAATCTTTTATCCAGTGAGAGTCTATCTTAGTTAATGGTGTAAAGGTGTGGGTCCAGTTTCAGTCTTTTACACATCAGCAGCCAGTTCACCCAGCACCATTTGTTAAATAGGGAATCTTTTCCCCACTGAATGTTTTTACGTGGCTTGTCAAAGATCAAATAACGGTAAGTAGCTGGATTCATCTCTTGGTTCTCTATTCTGTTCCAGACATCTACTTCTCTGTTTTTGTGCCAATACCATGCTGTTTTGATCACTATCGATTTATAGTACAGTCTCAGGTCTGGTAGCGTGATTCCTCCTGCTTTGTTTTTATTGCTGAGTAATGTTTTGGCTATTCAAGGTTTTTTTCTGATTCCATACAAAACGTTGTATTATTTTTTCAAGATCTTTAAAATATGACAATGGAGCTTTAATAGGAATTGCATTAAAATTATATATTGCTTTGGGTAATGTAGACATTTTAACAATGTTGATTCTTCCCAGCCATGAACATGGTATGTTTTTCCATTTGTTGACATCTTCAGCTATTTCTTTTCTTAAAGTTTCAGAGTTCTCTTTGTAGAGATATTTCACGTTCTTTGTTAGGTATTCTCCCAAATATTTCATCTTCTTTGGCACTACTGTGAAAGGAATAGAGTCCTTGACTGTTTTTTTAGCTTGGTTATTGTTGGTATATATAAAGGTTACAGATTTATGGCTGTTGATTTTGTAGCCTGAGACACTGCTGTATTCCTTGATCACTTCTAAAAGTTTTGTAGTAGAATCCCTAGTGTTTTCCAGATATATGATCATATCATCTGCAAAGAGTGAAAGTTTGATCTCTTCTGACCCTATGTGGATACCCTTGATCACCTTTTCCTCCCTGATTGCAATGGCTAAAACTTCCATTACAATGTTAAATAGCAATGGAGACAAAGGGTAACCTTGCCTGGTTCCTGATCTAAGTGGAAATGATTTCAAATTAACTCCATTCAATACAATATTGGCTGTGGGTTTGCTGTAGATGGCCTCTATTAGTTTAAGAAATGTCCCTTCTATACCAATTTTCTTAAGTGTTCTGATCATGAAGGGATGCTGGATATTATCAAAATCTTTTTCTGCGTCAATTGAGAGAATCATATGGTCTTTATTTTTTAATTTGTTTATGTGGTGAATTACATTTATAGATTTACGTACCTTGAACCAGCCTTGAGACCCTGGGATAAATCCCACTTGGTCATGGTGTAGAATTTTTTTGATGTGTTGTTGGATTCTGTTCATTAGGATCTTGTTGAGTATTTTTGGATCAATATTCATTAGTGATATTGGTCTATAATTTTCTTTTCTTGTTGGGTCTTTCCCTGGTTTGGGGATCAAGGTGATGTTTGCTTCATAGAATGTGTTGGGTAATATTCCTTCTTTTTCTATATTTTGGAAGAGGTTTAGTAATATAGGTACTAGTTCTTCTTTAAGGTTTTGGTAGAATTCTGACGTAAAGCCATCTGGTCCTGGGCTTTTCTTTTTAGGGAGATTTTGTATAGTTGATGCTATTTCAGAACTTGATATAGGCCTATTCAACATTTCCACTTCAGTCTGGCTAAGTCTTGGTAGGTGGCGTACTTCCAGGTATTGGTCAATTTCTTTCAGATTTTCATATATCTGAGAGTGGAGTTTCTTGTAGTATTCGTTAAGGATTTTTTAAATTTCTGAGGGGTCTGTTGTTACTTCATCATTACCATTTCTGATGGATGAAATTAGGGATTTTACTCTTTTTTTCCTGGTTAGGTTGGCCAAAGGTTTATCTATTTTATTCATCTTTTCAAAAAACCAACTTTTGGATTTATTGATCTGTTGTATAATTCTTTTGTTTTCAATTTCATTCAATTCTGCTCTGATTTTGGTTATTTCTTTTCTTCTGCTGGGTTTGGGCTTGGAATGTTCTTCCTTCTCCAGTTGCTTGAGATGTCCCATTAAGTCATTAACTTCCTCTCTTTCCGTTTTCTTGAGGAAGGCTCGCAGTGCTATAAATTTCCCTCTTAGGTGTGCCTTTGCAGTATCCCAGAGGTTCTGATAATTCGTGTCTTGATTGTTGTTTTGTTCCAAAAATGTAGTGATTTCCTTCTTGATCTCGTCTATAACCCATCTATCCTTCAGCATAAGGTTGTTTAGCTTCCATGTTTTTGTATGGGTATGCTGGTTCCTGTTGTTATTGCGTTCAATTTTGATTCCATGATGGTCTGAGAAGATGCAAGGAATAATTTCTATTTTTTAAAATTTGCTGAGGTTAGATTTGTGGCCTAGGATGTGGTCGATTTTGGAATATGTTCCATGGGCTGATGAGAAGAATGTGTGTTCAGTTTTGTTGGGATGAAGTGTTCTGTAAGATGTCTGTTACGTCCAGATGTTGAATGGTTAAGTTTAAATCTTAAATTTCTTTGCTTAGCTTTTTTTTGGAGGACCTATCCAGCACTGCTAAAGGGGTGTTAAAATCTCCAACTACTATGGAACTGGAGGAAATCAAGTTGCTCATATCTGTTAGAGTTTCTCTTATAAATTGAGGTGCATTCTGGTTGGGTGCATAAATAATAATTGAAATCTCATCATATTGAGTATTACCTTTAACAAATATGAAGTGTCCATCCTTATCCTTCCTTATTTTGGTTGGTTTAAAGCCTATTGCGTCTGCGAATAGGATTGCAATGCCTGCTTTTTTCTGCTTTCAATTTGCCTGGAGTATAGATAACCATCACTTCACCTTGAGTCTTAATGTAAGAAGAGATTCTTGTATGCAGCAGATATCTGACTTGAGTTTTTGTATCTAGTCAGCCAACCTGTGCCCCTTTAGAGGACAATTTAAACCATTCACATTAATTGAGAATATTGATAAGCCTTCAAAAGTTCAGTGGACATTTTTAATCCAAGTTGGAATTTGATCAAAATTTTCTGGGTGGGTTTACTTTTGTGGTGGAGGGTTATGCTCATCTTTTTTTTTTTTTTTTTTTATTGTTGGGGATTCATTGGGTTATGCTCATCTTTATGAAGGACAGGTCTGAGAATATCCTGGAGAGCTGGTTTAGTTATGGAAAATTTCTTCAACATGTGAATGTCGTTAATGTATTTAATTTCTCCATCATAAATGAAACTCAGTTTAGCTGTGTACAGGATTATGGGTTGAAAGTTATTTTGTTTTAGGAGATTAAAAGTCAATTGACCATCCTCTTCTAGCTTGAAAGGTTTAAGCAGAGAGATCTGCAGTTATTCTAATATTCTTCCCCTTATAGGTGATGGTTTTCTTTCGTCTGGCTGCTTTCAGAATTTTCTCCTTCATATTAACTTTATTTTATTTATTTATTTATTTATTTTGTAGAGACAGAGTCTCACTGTACTGCCATTGGGTAGAGTACCAGGACATCACACGGCTTACAGCAACCTCTAACTCTTGGGCTTACGCGATTCTCTTTCCTCAGCCTCCCATACAGCTGGGATACAGGCACCCGCCACAACGCCCGGCTATTTTTTTTGTTGCAGCTTGGCCGGGGCTGTGTTTGAACCCGCCACCCTCAGCATATGGGGCCAGTGCCCTACTCACTGAGCCACAGGTGCTGCCCAAACTTTAATGAAATTGATTATGATGTGTCTGGGGGGTGTCTTATTTCGGTTAAGTCGTGCTGGAGTTCTGAAACAGTCTGCTATCTGAATTTCAGAATCTCTTGGCATGTCTGGAAAGTTCTCCTTCATAATCTCATGGAGAAGAGACTCTGTGCCTTGTGAAGCCACTTTGTCACTTTTGGGGATCCCTATAAGATGAATGTTGGTTTTCTTCAAATTATCCCGGAGCTCTCTGAAAGAGTGATCTGTTTTTGCCCTCCATTTCTCTTCCTCTTTGAGAGTTTGGGAGCATTCGAAAGCTTTGTCTTCAATGTCAGAAATCCTTTCTTCTGCTTGATCCATTCTGTTACTGAGGGATTCTACTGGGTTTCTCAGATCTTTGAGGGCTGCAACTTCTTGTCTCAATGTGTCAAAATCTTTGGTCATTTAGTCTTTGAATTCGTTGAATTCTTGAGATATTTTTTGGGTTACTGCTTGGAATTCTAATTCGATCTTATTTGCTATCCAGATTCTGAATTTGATTTCTGACCTCTCAGCTATTTGTTTGTGCATGGGATCTTGTGCTGTATCTTCCCCATTGATCCTTGGGGGATATTGATCTACTCTGATTATTCATATTGCCAGAGTTTTTCTGTTGATTTCACCTCATGATTGTTTTTCACCGTTGCCTCTGGCCGTCTCAGAGTTGGGGAGGTACTGCTCCAAGATTAGACCCCAGCAGGATCACTCTATTGTTGCTGGATCTTTGTAGGGAGTGACCCTGTGTAGTTCCTCGGGGGCTGCCCCAGCCAGGGAGTTCTGGTTGTGGAAGCAGCTCCAGAGTGTGACACACCCGGATCCAGCAACAGGGCGGGGGGTGGTACACAGGGTTCTGGGAGTGCCTGGCACCCAGTGACTCTGGCACAGAGAGCCCAAGGCTCCAGCAGTCTCTGGCCAGGAGAAAGGCTCCGCACAGCAGCAGGGAGGGCTCCGGAGGGCATGCGGCTACCAGAGTCCCTGGCCAGACGAGCGGGCTGGTGTGGATGCAGGGAGGGTACAGGAGGGAGGACGCGGGGTTGCCCGGCTCCTGCAGTTCCTGGTCTGGGTGTGCAGAGGCCCGGCAGGCATGGGTCACAGGTTGGGGGTTGTGGCACAGCTCTTACCGAGGTCCAGGTGGGTGCAAATTGCGGTAGCAGAGCAGTTCTTACGGAAGTCTGGGCGGCACAGCTGTTACAGAGGCCTGGGTATGAGCCGATCATGGTCCCAGCACAGCTCTTACAGAGTGCTAATACCATGTGGTTGTCTTGAGGTTTTCATCATCCAACTGCACAATGCTGGATTGTGTTGGTTTATGACAGTCCTTACTGATCACAATCTCATTTGACTGCAGAGATGGGCTTTTTTCTGAAGAAGTAGGCAGAGTGTCTGCATCCAAGAGGTTACAAACTTCTGGTCCCCCTTCTGACAACAATGTAGTTGAAGGGATAACAGAAGGAGGTATTGCTGGCAAAAGTGGCTTTGGATCTTCATCATAAAATAGTATCAGGTCGTCTGTTGATTTCCAAGCATCAATCTTGAATGGAAGTATTTCCTGGGACAACACAGTTCCTGTAGGCAACAGACCATCTTGGCACTGCTCTTGTTTCAATCCTGCCTTGGAAGAGTTTTCTGAGAGGAGGGTCCAGCCCCGGCATGGGGGCCATTTCCCACTCAAATTCAAACCCCTAGGTCCCAAGGATACTTCTGGCTCCTCTGACCAGGCCCATGTGCACCCAATTAGTAACTTTTTAAAGCATTTCAACCAGAGCATTGAGAAGTCAACCAGGAGCTATATACAGAGGCAAGTAAGGACCTTGAAAGCTAATGTGAGACATTCAGGGAGGAACCTTTGGAGAGCACTGAGGCCACAGAAATGTCTTTTTCTCCCAAGTCCAGGTTCTGGGTATCTGTGTGCACAAGAAGTTCAATAGAACTCATAGCTACAGAAAATGCCGTGGGGGGTTGTGTCCAGAGAAAATGCTAGAAACAGTTTTGGAAAGGGGAAGGGATACCACTGGCCTTCACATGTCTGCCCACATCATTGTGGAACTAAACATCCAAAGAACTTGTCCTAATGCTTTCTCCTTAGGTATGAGGTGGGGGACAGGAGCCAGGTCCTGTAGGTTTCCTGGTTGGTGTCAGCTCTGTTTTAGGTAGGTCGTGATAGGAAAGCTGCCCTCAGAGGATCTGGAGGTTACTCTGCATTTGTTTTTCTTTGATAAGCCTCCAGTTCCTTAATTAAGTTTTTTTAAAAAATGTCAGTGTTGGCTCCAACTATACTAAAAAGCAAAGGGATGTTTTTCGATACTTTATGGGATTAAGAAGGACAGAAGACCCTGGAAACTGGGTAAGAAAGAAATGAAAGGGGGATTTTTTTACTGTGGATACTGGACACTGCCCTCTCCAACCATCACTTAACATTCAAGACTGGGGCCTCTGTGTTAACTTGAGGCTACTGAGAAAGACCCTGCTCTGAAAACATTTCCTCCATTTGTTCTGTCAGCAGAGAAACCTAAAATCTCATATCATTTTTAAAGAACCTCTACAGAAATTCAGTTACCAGCTGGGAAGAAATACTAGTGAAGCCTCGCCCACAGGCTTCTGGGACCACATGGGCTGCCACCATGAACCTGGGCACAGCATAAAAAGGATATCTTCCCCAAGGGACACAGCTTGACAAGCTTGATGATGTTGTAGATGAAGAACCAATGGCCAACCCAATACTTAGCCTCTTAGCCTCTCAGCAAAGAGCATGGTCCAGTGGGGAGAAGATAAGGAGTATGTTGACTCTGGAGGACAAAAGAAACACAGTCCAGAGGCAGACTCTGGCAAGAGGGTCTCAGTTCTGGTCCTGGCTTGCCACGCTTCTTTTTCCAAATTTCCTTGACTTCTCTTGCCCAGATTTTTTGTTTGTCTGTTTGTTTCACATTCATCTGCAAAAATGAATGATTTTTTTCACCTTCTCCTCAACTTTTGAAACAAAGCATGCGACTAGTTGGGTTTGGTAGCCAACTGGCATCAAAATACAATTTCATAGCACCAGTTCACTTCATTTCTGACTCCCTCTTCAGCTTCCAACCCCCTGAGTCTTCAGAAACACAGCAGGGCAGAGACAACTATAACTGTGAAGTCCCTGAAAGATTTAAGCATGCTAAAATGAGATGAAAATTTTCTCCTCACATGTAAGAGAAAAAGCAAGCATGCAAGCATATCCTGTTCTATGTTAGTGAAGTAGACAGATGGCAAGGGGCTCATGTGCAGAGAAAAATACACCAAAACAAGTTTCCTTATTAAGATGGGATCATTCACAATCTTGTATGTTTGCTATTCCCAGCCAGAACATCTCGATCTCTCCTATAAACTGATAGCTTGTGTTTAATTCTGCTTTCTAAATGCTATCCTGTTAAATAAAGATAGGGCTTGCCTTCCAAGATCATACTTAAAGTTTAGAAGGAAATGCTTTGGGTTTTGCCTTCTTAAAAGGCCTGAGACATAAGCATAACTAACAGAATATTGTTATTTCATGTTGGCCCATCACATATTTAAACTGTGCATATGAAATTCTACAGAGTTAAAACATTTTGGGGTATTGCACATGAAAGTCTTGGGGCTCCTAACTATCACAGAACCCATGGTGTTGCAGTTGCCCCGAAGTCAACAGGGCCGGCAGTGAGACCCAAACCAGATCATGCTCAATTATGAGCCAGAACTGAGCACAGAAGTCAGTGATTCATCAAGTCTGAGCAGACCTACACAGCTGGCTTTTTGTTTTTAACGAAGTTGTCACCTAACAAAACAATGATTGTTTTTGTTCATTTGCTTGCTTTGATTTTAGCATTTGCTTTTATTTTTCTTTTGATTACACATACATGAAACATTGGCCCCCATGAACCATTTCAACGACCTCCTGCCACAACGGAACTGAAGCGTTGTCCCACACTCACTTCTTCCCATAGCAGGGGGCTTCCTGTAACACCAGAATGCCAAACACTCTGGGTTTTATGATTTTATTGGCAGTCTTCATTTTCTATTTACATGTGTAATAATTTTTTCAATTGCATTTTAGACGGGAGGCTTAGGCTAATGGTTATAAATATGGGGCTTAAGCTTAAAAAGAGAGAAATGTGAAAAATACCAAGGGAAATGTAAAAAACATCACTTAGGAATGGAACCCATGGAGGGGTTACCTGAGAATCCACAATGGACTAAACAGAAAGAAGATGCCACGTGACTCTAGCCTGATAGAGAATCGTGAGCAAGCAGCCAATCTAAAAATCAAAAGTTGTGCTTACTCTTTTAAAAATATAAGTTTATTCAATGAAAATGCAAGTTAGCTTCAACCTCCTTTTCTCTTTGGAAGATATTCTTTTGTTTGTTTGTTGTTTTTGTTTTTGTTTTTGAGACAGAGTCTCATTTTGCCATCCTCAGTAGAGTGCCATGTATCATAACTCACACTCTTAGGCTCAGACTCTTGGGCTTACGTCTTTCTCTTGCCTTAGCCTCCTAAGTAGCTGGGACTACAGGCGCCCACCACACCTGGCTATTTTTAGAGGTGAGGTCTCACTCTTACTCAGGCTGGTCTCAAACTCCTGAGCCCAGGCAGTCCACCCACCTTGGCTTCCCAGAGTGCTGGGATTACAGGCATGAGCCACTGCTCCCGGCCCTGGACAGATATTCTTAAGCACTACGTGAAAGTAACGTATTTACTGCCAATTACTCATATGTTGAAGGAAAATCTCCGTATTTTGTAAGGATGAGAGAAAAGATGCCCTTTCCCTTGAAAGTTCACTAAAAGATCAACTTACAATTAAGGCAAATTAATAAGAACAAAGTTTATTTACCAAGTGCAGGGGGAGAATCATGGAGTGCTAAATCAATAGCCCAATGAAGTTCTGATATTTTTATACCTGTCTTTCTCGAGGGGAAGGGAGATGAGGAATGCAGGTAATTCTGTTTAGGAGTGACAAATGGTGTTAAGGAGGACAAATGGATGGGGAAAACAAACTGACTTGTAAATTAACCTGAGAGAGAGAGGTATTGTGTTCAGAGTAATTTCTGCCAGACCTGGTTGCTTTCTGGATCTTCTTTCCTGCAATATACCGAGATAACAGGGAAAGAAAGGGAAGCCAATTGTCTCTTTGATCTTTTGATCAGGTCAGTCTGGTTTATGTAGATACAGGGAAAGCCTCTTCTAAGGGCCTGTTTATCTTTAAGAGCCTTTCATTCAAAATACTCTTTTTGGCTTAAACTCAGCTGGTACACCCAAGACCCCCTGGGCACCAACCCTAGTCCCCCGCGCAGCCCGCGCAGCCCCCTTTACGCTCCGACAAGATGAAAGAAACTATCATGAACCAGGAGAATCTTGCCAAACTACAGGCACAAGTGCGCATTGGTGGGAAAGGAACTGCTCGCAGAAAGAAGAAGGTGGTTCATAGAACAGCTACAGCAGATGATAAAAAACTTCAATTCTCCTTAAAGAAGTTAGGGGTAAACAATATCTCTGGTATTGAAGAGGTGAATATGTTTACAAACCAAGGAACAGTGATCCACTTTAACAACCCTAAAGTTCAGGCATCTCTGGCAGCAAACACTTTCACCATTACAGGCCATGCTGAGACAAAGCAGCTGACAGAAATGCTACCCAGCATCTTAAACCAGCGTGGTGCAGACAGTCTGACAAGCTTGAGGAGGCTGGCTGAAGCTCTGCCTAAACAATCTGTGGATGGAAAAGCACCACTTGCTACTGGAGAGGATGACGATGATGAAGTTCCAGATCTTGTGGAGAATTTTGACGAGGCTTCCAAGAATGAAGCAAACTGAATTGAGTCAACTTCTGAAGATGAAACTTGAAGAAGTTACTGGGAGCTGCTATTTTATATTATGACTGCTTTTTAAAATTGTTTTTGTTTATGGATCTAATAAAATCTAGATCTCTAATATTTTTAAGCCCAAGCCCCTTGGACATTGCAGCTCTTTTCAGTTTTTGCTTATACATAATTCATTCTTTGCAGCTAATTAAGCTGAAGAAGCCTGGGAATAAAGTTTGAAAGAAAGGTTAATAAAGTTCTTTGCCTAGTTAAAAAAAAAAAAAAATACTCTTTATACTAAACAGTCATATTTTGGGGTGAAATGTCCTGAGCTCTTTCGATTTCAATTAAGAAGATAATTTTGTGGCATGTATATACAATGGAATATTACTTGGTCTTTATAAAGGAAATATAGCCATTTGCAACATGTCCTTTATGGATGAACTTAGAGGACATTATGCTGAACGAAATATCAGAGACAGAAAGAAAATGCTGTATGATCCCACTTATATGTGGAATATAAAAAATAGTCAAATACAAAGAAACAAAGTAGAACCATGGATACCAGAAACAGGAGGTCAGACATGAGGAGGTACATGGCAAAGGGAGCAAACTTGCAGTTATACAGGGTAAATCTAGGGGTCTAGTGTACAGCAGGAGGACTATAGTTCAAAATATTGTACTCCATGTTGAAGAATTTGCTAAGAGAATAGATTTGGGGTACTCTTACAATAACAAAAAAGAGGGAACTGTGACAGGTGATGGACAGGTTAATTTGCTGGCCTGTAGTAATCACTTCACACTGTGTTTCTGTATACACGTGTATATTTCTCAAAACACAATGCTGTACGTCTTAAATATGTATACTAAAAATAAATTTTTAAAAAGATAAGTTTTACCTGAGACAATACAGTGAACTACTATCCATCCACTGAGTGGCTGAGCAAATTATTTGATCTCTCCGAAGTCAGTAAAATGGTGATAATAACGGTACCCACCTCCTAGAGTTGTTGAAAAGTAAAAAGAATAAATTCTTAGAAAGAACTTAAAACAGTGCCTGATACAGTAAGTTTTCAATAGACATTGGTCAGTAGGAAGAGGAGGAGCAGCAGCACTGGTAACAGTAATAAACACAGTGGCGGTGGTCATGATGGTGGCCCTTGTGATAGCCAATAGTAGCAGTAGCAGAAGCAGCAGCAAAACTTCATGCTGCCACTATGGCCAAATTGCCCTAAGTCAAAGAGTCAATCAAATTATACATGACATCTTCACACAACTCTGTTATTGTGCTAAAACTATTTTATCTTTCATACTTAAGAGTCTGAAAGTAACCTCTTTGCCTTAAACTTGAATGAAAAGCATACATAGCATTCATGCCATGTTACATATGTATGGCTTAGCCCAAGAAAGGCCAGGGAACACCTAATTTCTCTAAATAATAAAAGATAAATCAAGAGATCTCTAAGGCCAGACATAGTGACTCATACCTGTGATCCTAGCACTCTGGGAGATTTAGGTGGAAGATCACTTGAGCTCAGGAGTTCAAGGCTACAGTGAGCTATGATGACGCTATTGCTTTCTAGCCAGAGCACCAGAGTGAAACTCTCAGTCTCAAAAAAAGGAGAGAAAGAGAGGGAAAGTGAGAGCTCTGGAAGCCTAGCAACAATGCCAAGGAGTATGCTTTCTAAGGACCAAAGTTTGCACTCTGAAGGCCAAGGTCTACATTCTATGGAACAGCCCAAGAATACTGCATTAGTCAAAACACTTGCTGTCCTGCTGAGCCAACTCTTGGCTAAGATACCAAAAGGAGAAAAGGAAAATTAGTCTCCAAGGCCATCAGATTTGTCTCTCCTCACTTAGCTAAATGTTTTGAACTTTTAATTTTTCTTTATGGAGGAAATTAATGGCTATTGGGGTTTGGGAAATCTTGTTCCCCAACCCCAGTTAACCTGGTTCAATTACTCAGCAGAACTAGAAAGTTCAACAGAGGTACGCAGGAATCAAAAGCAAAAGTGGGTAGAAATTGAAAGTAAAACTTGAGCAAGAAATAGAAAGCAAAAGTCATTTCCAAGCTTTAGTATAACAAAGAGAAAGTTTGTTTAAAAGCAAAGAGAAAGCTTTGAGCACTATCAAAGGGAGCTGGAAGTGGGGCCCTTTGACCAGTGAGAAGACAGAGAAACAGGAGAGCCACATAAAGATACAAATACCCTCTTTCTTTCTGTTTGAAACTGTCTGTAACTCTTTCATTGGTTTCTGGAACCTCCGGGCATTATTATCCCTTTCTATTGGTCATTGATTATTGACCATTTTACTGGGGATTGGTTACCTGGTTACCTCACCCCACATTCTTTTCCCCTTTTGGTGAGAATTGCTGAGTGCTGATCTAACTATTGAATGTTCCTAGGGGCCTCCAGACCTCCCTGCTCAGCAGGCCAGGCTTTCCTCCCACCCCCCTTGAAGCCTCTTTCCCTGTCCCTTCTCAATGGCTACAAGAAGAATAAAAAAGCATGATAAAGGCTACAAAGTTGGCTCATAAGCTGAATATTTTTACTGCCCTCCAATGAAGTTTGAGAGCTAGAGGAAGATAATTGACTATAACAACTAGGATTATTTGAGGCTTTCAGTTTTTCTGCACATTAAACACTGTAGCTTTAATGTAAACCATGATGAACTCTATTTTCAGTGAATACATGAAAATGTATTTACAGTGAGGACATTTAAGAATATCCTTAGTTGTGTTTCTTCACTGAAAATATATTTCCCTGAAATAGTACAAGATACTGATCAGTGAACTCACAGACTTTCTTGCCTGTCATGTGATATGACATAGAATCTTATGTCTCAGAAAGAGAAATTTACTGAAATTCCCGCCAGCCTGATAATACCCGGACCCTTCGGACATCACAGATGGCAGTGAAGAAACGAAATGCATTTGCATGGAAGGGTATAGCTCCGAGACATGTTGTGGACCTAAATCAGAGAGAAACTGCCTAGATGCTCACTCATTCATGGTTTCTGATCTGTTCAGTTGGGTTAGTTCTCAGAAACAGATAAACTCAATGGGGTAGCATCTTGCCTGAAAACCAGTAAGAAGGCTGGGAAGACCTTTCTCTGGTACTTGTGGTGGGATGTCTGCAGGCTCTCAGAGCAATGAATACACTCTTTCTGTTACAAGTACTTCACTGGAAAAGTTTGAGAAGTATTATTATCTTAGAGTCTGTTTTTCTCTTGCTGCCAACGAGCAGTAGGCAACAAATAAATCTGTTCTACCTCCTCGATGTCCTCAAATTAATTCATCTTCCTCCACATCCTTAGTTCAGGTTGTTGTCATTTATTGCTCCAGTAAGTACAGTAACTTTCTTCCCATCCGGGCTTTCTGCCCATAGGTAGGGTATTACTAAATGTTAGGACAATAAGCTTCCAAATCACAATGGCTTGATAATTAGAGTTTTATTCCTATTGTTTCTGTGTAGTGGTGGCTTCCCTTCAGTAATTCCAGACCCTTTATTTTTGTGATTCTACAATACTGTCAGGAAAGAATCAGCTACTTTTTTTTGTAAGGAGCCAAATGGTAAATATGTTAGGCTTCTGGGATCCACAGGCTCTGTTGCAGCTACTCAATAGTACTATGGCGGCACAAAAGCAGCCATTGAATTTCTCCAAAAAGCACAGCTGTGTTTCAACAGAACTCTATATACAAATAGTGAAATTTGACTTTCATATGATTTCCATCTGTCATGAAATATTATTCTTCTGGCCGAGCGAAGTGGATCACACCTGTAATCCTAGCACTCAGAGAGGCTGAGGCAGGTGGATTACCTGAGCTCAGGAGTTTGAGACCAGCCTGAGCAAGAGCGAGACCCCATCTCTAAAAAAAAGTAGCTGGGCATTGCAGTGGGCTCCTGTAGTCCCAGCTACCTGGGAGGCTGAGGCAAAAGGATTACTTTAGCCCAAGAGTCTGAAGTTGCTTGAGCTATGATGCCACAGCACTCTACTGAGGGCAACAAAGTGACACTATGCCTCCAAAAAAATATATATATATGTATAATTATTCTTTTTATTCTTTCACCAAACTATTTCAAAATTTTAAAAGGAGCTGGGCTCCATAGTTAGTGTTTGCAGTCTCTGCTAGTGCAGAGTCTGTAGTGGGCAGATCACTTGAGCCCAGGAGTATGAGACCAGCCTGGGAAGTATCCCAAGACTCCCATCTCTAAAAAATAAAAATTAATATTAAAATTTGACAAGTATTCTTAGTTCTAGGGTCATATAAAAGCAGGTAGCATGCTGGATTTGCTATATGAACCATAGTTTGGTGTCTCTTGTATTAGTAAAAGGAAAATCAAATTTAAATTGTTGTGGACTGATAATTCAAGCTACTTAGTTTTGTGTTGTTTTTTTTTTTAGCAACTGTACGTAAAGTGTTTGCCTTTTGCTTCTTTTAACAGGCTCAGGAAACCTGGTGGTATCACATCCCATTGCTGCCAGCACACCTGAAGGGAGCAATTATGGGACAATAGGTATTTCCTACAATGAATCCTTCATGGAAGTATTTCCTCAGTCTGCAGAGAACAGGCCCTCCAGCCACTAATAACTGTGAGCATGGGCCAGGCAGTCATCCTGGGATTGTCTTTTATATGTGAGATGAATTATTTGGAGGATCTGGAAGCTTCCTTCCAGCTGAAACTTTCTCCAGTTCTATTGCTCTGTTTCTTAGATCTGCTAGCCACACTTAAGCAGAATTCCCTACAATGACTGTTACTTAATACCAGGGGACTTTTTAGAGCATGAAAGATGTATCCCAAGGAGCCTGACATCAATTGACCAGTTGTTTCATTCTCAGGTTTCAGTGGAGTAAGGGAGATCGGAAGACTAAGGCAGTGCTGCAGATGAACATGGCCGTAGGCTAACAACCCTTCATTTTTTCTAACTTCATAGTTGAACCTGCTCTCTGCCGCCCAGTCACATGGCAAACCCCAGTGTTTCTTAAGTGGCCTGAAAGGAAAAGAATCCTTATACCTGCCTTGCTAGAGTAGGAGCACACTGAGCTGCCTGCCCCTTCCATGTTGATTGCGGACCTATGAATGGTGCTCCTTAAAATGTCAGTGTAGAGCAGTGGTTCTCAACCTTCCTAATGCCATGAACCTTTAATACAGTCCAAAGGTGTTGTAACCCACAGGTTGAGAACCACTGGCAGACTGGGAATCTCATATTCCTGCCCTGTTATTCTTTCTGTAACTTTGAGAAGCATGTGGGCTCAGCAAAGGCTACTTATTTTTAGTTCTGTAAGAACAGGATTTTTTTTAAACCATCTGAACAGAAGAAATAAAGCGGAAGGTAAGCTCAGCTCATGTGCTCATCAAGCTGCACAAATTCCCATCTGCTCTGGGAAACATTCAAGGGAACAGAAGGATTCTTCTTCCCAAGAATGTTTTCATTATATAATCATAGATACAGCATGTGGGGGGATTTCTGTGTACAAATACTCTATCCATGAGAAATGTATAGCTGCCGAATATGTGTGTGTTTACACATATATGTGATTAGATGCTATACATAGCTATATGCATGCGTATGTTTATACATGTATGTCCACCTTTTAAAA
Organism: Nycticebus coucang; assembly: GCF_027406575.1. Classification (NCBI taxonomy): domain Eukaryota; kingdom Metazoa; phylum Chordata; class Mammalia; order Primates; family Lorisidae; genus Nycticebus; species Nycticebus coucang. The sequence continues at coordinate 62,736,860 of NC_069795.1, forward strand.
TAGGAAACATGAAATATAGGCACTATGTTATTTCTGCATCCAAATAGTTAACAGAGCAGATACTCTTATATTCTAATATATATTTAGCCCTAGAGATAGACAATTTAAATATAAAAATAGGAGAAGAGGAAAAATAAAACCCATTGAGAAGGAATGGAGGGAAGGAACATGTCTCCTGGGTAAGGAGTTAGTTTGGACCAACACAGTATTTTCTGGAATGAGTCCACACTGTGCTTTTGGTAGGCAGGAATAAGCTTCAAAGACTCTTCTTGGCTTTTGAAGGCAGATGAGTTTTTTCTGTTTCAGATGAGTCAAGCTCCAGTCCTGGAAGGCAGATATCCTCCTCCGATGGTGGGCTGCCCTGCCAGTCAGACACAGACAGCTCAGTGGAGGAGAGCGACTTTGACACCATGCCAGACATTGAGAGTGATAAAAACATCATCCGGACCAAGGTGCCTACCTCTAGCCAGCCATACTCTGAGAGGGCAGAAAATTTAGCAGTAAAATAAACTTCAGCAATGGCTCAGTTTCCTTTATTTTTTTCCTTTGAGGAAGTTAGATTTCCCAGAGGGTTTAGATAAAACATAACTACACACTAAAAGCCATACTCTGTGAATTAGCACGTTTTTCTCAAGGAAGAAAGCAAGCATATTAAAAAGAAGGAAGAGAGCATTAAAACATTCTCAAGGTCTGGAGTGGTTGCCTGTGGGCAATAGGGATGAAAGAGTCCAACCACATGGAAGAAAAGATGGATTTGAGGAGTATGCCCGGAAAAGGTTCCCTGGTTCTGTACATATCATAAAATAAGTCATAAAGTTGATTTCTTTCTGGCATGTGTAATATTGTCCAGTATCCAGTAAAAAGTGTGAAGGTGATTTGCACAATTTCAACCCTGTGTAATTTAAGAACCACACAGTGGACATCTCTGAAATCTGGGAAACCAATTCTTGAGATATAAGAAATAGTCAAAGGCAAGGTGCGGTGGCTCACACCTATAATCCCAGCACTTGGAAGGCCGAGGCAGGTGGCTTGCCTGAGCTCATGAGTTCAAGACCAGCCTGAGCTAGAGTGAGACCCCATCTCTAAGAAAAAAATAGCCAGGTGTTGAGGCAGGCACCTATAGTCCCAGCTATTTGGGAGGCTGAGGCAAGAGAATCGCTTGAGGCCAAAAGTTGGAGGTTGCTATGAGCTATGACCCCCCAGAACTCTACCAAGGGTGACAAAGTGAGACTCTGTCTCAAAAAAAAAAAAAAAGTAGTCAAGACTCTAAATAGATTGCCCACATCCGTCAATTCTGACTATTCCATGAGAAATATTAGGATTTTTGTTAAGGTATTATGGGAAAGCAAAATTAAGAGAAAATCCTTGAATCCTTTTAATATTAATTTAATTTTTAAATTAAATTTTAATATTTTATCTTTCAAATACTTTTAATAATTTTAATTGAAATTGAAGTTTGTAAAGTTCTTCCTTGTATCTTATACATAAAAAGCCAAGTACAGTTTTGTGTTCTATTTTTATTTGGCATCTCAGATGTTCCTTTACCTGTCAGATCTGTCCAGGAAGGACCGGAGAATTGTCAGCAAAAAATATAAGATTTATTTCTGGTAAGTAGATAAGCAGCTGAATCATGGTTCCCATAAGTAAATGTAAACCTTTCTTTGTAAGAACCACAACCACTTATATCACAAAATTCTAGTGTCTAATGAGCCACAGGCTTAGGTGATGATATGACCAACCAATGACAGATGAACACAGCCTCCCTCCTAGCCAAGGAGCAGAGCTGCCTAGCAAGGACCCCAGGCTGACTCTTGTCCTTTTTTGACAACTCCCTGCATTATTTCACTTGGTTACAGATATTTTAGGGAAACAAGGGACAGTGGGGCCACCTGGAATTTCACAGTGGGACCATCAGTTGGCAATTGAGGCATCTAAGAGATCTACAGCTGCTTTGTGTGACCCATCACCCAGTACTTGTACTCTGATGTTTAATCTACCAACATCCTAAGGACATAGGCCCTCATGGGTGATTTGGTTAAAGCAGAAGCCTCTATTATTTATACTATTTTACAAAATGTTGTATGAAAAGAAGGGAGAAAAAAATCCTAATATTTTTTTGAGTGTCAACCATTAACCTTCAAATACACCATTTCAGTTAGTATTTTCACTGTTCTTCTCTGCAACGGAACTTATAGTAGCCAAGGGGAGTTTTGCTTCACTTCTTTACCTCCCCTTTAGAGAAAAGATTGTGGACCAAATGCAAGAGACAGAGAGAGGAAGACTGGAGAAACAGGAACTGCACAATCAGCTTCTAATTACTTTCGCAAGCTAACTATGGACCTGAGAGTGGAAAGATTCTTTTAAAAATATTGAGCAAATATTCCATTGTCAATTTGGAAATAACTATTTCTGGTTCTCTCTGCCTCCAAAGGAACATCATCACCATCGCTGTGTTTTATGCCCTGCCCGTGATCCAGCTGGTTATCACCTACCAAACAGTAAGTGCTGTCCCGCCCCAAAGCCCAGCTTTCATCCCTCAGGGAAAGTCTTCACAGTGACTTACAGAGAAAAGCACAACTTGGGATCAGTTCAAGAACGAACTTCTGAAGGGGATTGGTGGGATTACACCAGCGGTGCATCTTACAAGGGTGTATGTGAAACTTGGTAAACGGTCTGTGAAGCTAGTGAATGATGCCCCATGAATATATCAATGTACACAGCTATGATTTAATAAAAAAAAAAAAAACAAGAACGAACTTCCCACTTGGGTTCCAGTTGGACTTCACCACAGCTTCATCTTTAACTGACCTTTTGATCTAGTTCCCAGTTTTTTAATCACAAAGGGATCTGGGGCTTCTTCTATTATCTTGTCCATCAGTCTGAAATGATTGCCTTGTATTCACTCAGTCTTAGTGTCTGTCAGTTGCATCTGTTATTTACCAGTCTGAGCTTTCTGATCATCATGGGGTAATGAGTAGAAGAAAGAAAGTTCCAGACCAAAACAAAGAAACCCAATGTCTAATTGAGCCTGTGCTTTCTCATTGAGGGTAAATATTGTTTGTAAAATTAAAAACAGTTTCATGAAACTAGCAAAAAGTTAAAGTAAAAGGAAAATACAAAATAACGGAAAATGTTAAACTATTACAAACAAAATACATACTGAAACAGTTTGACAATCCTCACTGCTCTTTCATAGAACTCTAGCATCTGGGTCCACCTAAGTGACCTCTAGAATTTATTACATAAGGGAAAGCCCATTTAGAATAGCACAGCTGAAAGTGTTTCTAATGTAGGAGCTCTCAGCCTTTGCTGTGCTTTAAAATCACCTCGAGAATTTTTAAAAATCCCAGTGTCCAGGTTGTACCCCACATCAATTAGATCAGAGTCTCAGAGAGTAAAACCAGGCATCTGTATTGTTTAAAACCCCGAGGATTCCCATGTACAGCCAACTTTGAGAGCTCATGGTCTAATAATATTTAGTCAGTCCCATACTTATTATGTAATGAGGACAAGGACTTCATGAGATTTGAGAACCACTGTTTATAATCTAAATATTCTCTGCATACTTTGGGGCCCTGTCAGAAGATACAGCTGTGCGGTGATTTGGGAAGTTTCTTGATCAAGATAGTGACAGATCCAGAAAACTGAACATTCATCTCCTCACGTCAACCTGCCTGACATCATCATTTCTACCCAGAGTATAGGACAGCTCCATATCCCCCAACATTAGTCTAGACAGTGTGACATAGCACTGTAGTCCTAAAAGGCCAGTCCCAAGGTTAGCATCCTTTCAAGAGTCTTTTTATCATGACGACAAAGGAAACGTACTAGTTGAACTCTACCTTGAGGCTGCATAAGGGTCGCATGAAATATTTCCATTCACCACAAGATGGTAACATTAAAGGAAACAAACGTGCCTGTGCTGTGTCATGGTGGCAGATAATGATCCATCCCGCTAAGAAGGAGCATTGGTTACTTTGCAAATCCGTGATTGAGCATCCCTGGGAGAATCCCTGCCTACTCTTTCTGATTTCAGACTCAGGAGACAACGAAAAAACCACATTTCCTCTTTTCACTCTTAATTTTACAGGTGGTAAATGTCACTGGTAACCAGGACATCTGTTACTACAACTTCCTCTGTGCACACCCATTGGGCGTCCTGAGGTAAACCCAGTCCTCCAGTTGTCCCTAAGGCATTTAAAGATGCCTTTCTGTCTAAAGTTGTCATTTCAGTTTTTCTAAATACTAAAAATAATTGTTGAAACTTATCCCAACCAAGGGTAAAGAGGTACTGAACCAAGAAGTTGAGGTGAGGTATGCCTCTCTCATTCCTGTCTGAGGGCCTTGGGAAACCTTCCTAAGGAGAACTTCTGAGAAGAGTATAACAATGTTTTTGAAAATGTCAAGCACCTAGCTGTGATGGCATTTGTTCACAGGCGTGAGCTGGCAGCCTACTGTCTCATTCAAGCCATTAAACAATCTCATGAGACAGACATTGTTACCCTTAGTTTTAGATGAAGACAGGTAAGGATTTGCTAAAGATCCATCAGCTACTAGTGATGTTAGGACTGGACCTGCACCTGCAGCCTCCAAGACCAAGCTTCAGCCACTAGATTTTGGCAAAGTAGAAAGAGCATTGACCTGGCTGGGAAGCTGGCTTGTTGCTCCAGAGCTACACCAGCCTTCCTCAAAGAAAGCTGCTAGCTGTGATCAGCTTACATTTATCCCGAAATTCACAGAGTTGAATATTGACTCTGAACAGTGGTCCACCTGTGAGAATTCACTCTCACAGTGTTGCTGAAACATTTGCCCATCTTTGGAGCAGTTCTCTTTCCATGCCAGTAGATTTGTACCATGCCAATGCCACTGGGACAAGAGAGGATTGGGCAGGTGGTAGGGAAGCTGAGAGGGCATCCCTGAGAGGAAACACAGGCTAAGTAAACATCATAAAATGAAGTAGTTAGAATAAAGAGGATTTCTAATGATTTTCTGATTCTGAAACCTTTAGTGGTAGTAAACGCTGAATGCTGAGTTAACTCGCCCCTTCATACATTCATTCATGCTCTGAATCCCTGTGGTTGCCTTGCCTCCCTCATGAATTCTCACTCATCCCTGCAGCGCCTTCAACAACATTCTCAGTAACCTGGGCCACGTGCTTCTGGGCTTCCTCTTCCTGCTGATAGTCTTGCGCCGGGACATCCTCCATCGAAGAGCCCTAGAAGCCAAGGACATCTTTGCTACGGTGAGGAGAGGGTTGCCAAATCAGAGGAGAGAACTAGGAAGGGTTGTGGTTCCAAATGGGATCTGCAAAGGGGAGGGACATCTGGCTTAAGGGTGTGATAATATATTATGCGTAATGAACCATATGGGGCCAAAAGCATGGGCTTGCAGATTAGTGGCATAGTGGATAATTCACCAGTTGGTATCTTTCTATTGACCACCCTTTCTCCTTTTTCAGGAGTATGGAATTCCCAAACACTTTGGTCTCTTCTATGCTATGGGCATCGCATTGATGATGGAAGGGGTTCTCAGTGCCTGTTACCACGTCTGCCCTAATTACTCCAACTTCCAGTTTGGTAATTAGAACTTATGTCTACTACACTTATTTGAGTTATGTGAGTGTGGACCCCCCCCCAAATGCTAAAGTCATATTTGCAAGAATTAAATGGCATTTTATGGGAGCTAAAATGATCTAAGAACCCCTCACCATAACATTGTTTCTACCAGTTTCACCTACTGGTAGGTGTACCACCAGTGTACTTTTTCTCTCTGACCAACACTGAAAGATGATGTCATGGCTAGATTTGAAAACAGACATTGGGCTAAGTGTTAAGCAACAAGTCAGACAGAATCCACCATCAGACTTCTAGAAAGTTCCCTTGGTATAACTAGGCCCAATGTGGCAGTTAGACTGGTTTGCGATGAAAGTAATAGAAAATCCAGTTCAGATTGCATTGAATAATAAGGACATTTATCATCTCACCATCTGAAGGTCCAGCAGTAGAAAGGGGTTGATCTTGCTCGTGGCTCTGGCCCCATTTCTCCGTGAACCCGCTGGTTGTACTTAGCCTATAGATTAGTTTAATCCTAAGGCTATCTTTCCTCATAGTAGCAAATATAGCTACAGAAAGTCCTGGCTTTATAGCTCCACCTCACGAAGGCAGCAAGCTGGCTTTCCAGGAGTCTTCATTTAAGAGTAAGGAAGCTTCTTTTCAAGAAACCCCCAGATAATGTCCTCCACATCTCAGTAGCTTCAACAGTCATGAGCCTGTTATTCTTGAATCATTCCCTAAGTGCTGGTCAGCTTGGGCCTGGGTTGCTACATCAATCAGTAAAAGAGGTGGGATTACCCTTAGGCCAATCAGACCCATCCCCGGAGCCAAGAGTGGGACTTGCTTTCATGAAGCAAAGGGAATGAGGGTCAGTGCACTTCTGAACTGAAAAGGGGGGATAAATTGAATTAGTATTGAGATGCTATTAAGATTGAGGAAGGGAAGAGCTGATGGTGGTAGGCAAGTAACAATATCCTCCCCACTCAAGGATAAGTCATTTTATATTTGTGCATATTGGTATATTTTACAACAGTCATTTTATATTTGTGCTCTGGCCTCTAGCTGTTAACTCAGAGCACCACAGAACTTCTCTGCCACGTTTAATTTTTTAAATTAGAAAACATTTTTCATAGAGAAAACTGCAGATAACACTATCATTCACTGTGCATTATGAACAAATGTCAACATTTTAAAATACTTGCCTTGGATCTACAATTTTTTTTTTTTTGAGACAGAGCCTCAAGCTGTGGCCCTGGGTTGAGTGCTGTGGCATCACAGCTGACAGCAACCTCCAACTCCTGGGCTCCAGCGATTCTCCTGCCTCTGCCTCCCAAGTAGCTGGGACTACAGGCGCCTGCCACAATGCCTGGCTATTTTTTTGTTGCAGCTGTCATTGTTTGACGGACCCGGGCTGGGTTCGAATCCACCAGCTCAGGTGTATGTGGCTGGCAGCTTATCCACTTGAGCCACAGGCGCCGAGCCTTAGATCTTTTTTTTTTTTTTTTTGTAGAGACAGAGTCTCACTTTATGGCCCTCGGTAGAGTGCCGTGGCCTCACACAGCTCACAGCAACCTCCAACTCCTGGGCTTAAGCGATTTTCTTGCCTCAGTCTCCCGAGTAGCTGGGACTACAGGCGCCCGCCACAACGCCCAGCTATTCTTAGATCTACTTTTTAAGAAAGAAAACATTATGATGAAGGTCCTGTTTTGAAGCACTTCCCAACCCTAATGTTCTCCCACTCTTGCCAGAGGTAACAAGTATGATTAATTTCGTATTTATACTTCCAGTTTCTTCTTAAAAATTTGTTAAATCTGTAGCAAACTGATTTTAGTTGATCACAATATCTTCTACAACCTTTTTTTCAATTAACAGTAAGTTTTCAGGATTTATCAATATTGAATCAAGGACACCATTGAGAAGCCAGAACAGTGCTTTAAAAAAAATTATGAATCAGGCCAGGCCTAGTGGCTCATGCCTATAATCTTTTTTTTTTTTTTTTTTTTCTTTTTTTTTTTATTGTTGGGGATTCATTGAGGGTACAATAAGCCAGTTACACTGATTGCAATTGTTAGGTAAAGTCCCTCTTGCAATCATGTCTTGCCCCCATAAAGTGTGACACACACTAAGGCCCCACCCCACTCCCTCCCTCTCTCTTTCTGCTTCCCCCCCCCCATAACCTTAATTGTCATTAATTGTCCTCATATCAAGATTGAGTACATAGGTCATGCCTATAATCTTGACACTCTCAGAAGCCCACAGCCGGAGGATCCCTTGAGCTCTGGAGTAGACAAACCTAAGCAAGATCGCAACCCCCATCTCTACTAAAAATAGAAAAACTAGCTAGGTATTGTGGCTGCACCTATAGTCCCAGTTACTGGGGAGGCTGAGGCAAGAGAATCTCTTGAGCTCAAGAGTTTGAGGTTACTGTGACCTATGGTGATACCATGGTACTCTTCTCAGGGTGACAGAGTGAGACTGTCTAGAAAGGAAAAAAGAAAGGGTGGTGGCTCAAGGAGTAGGGTGCCGGCCCCATATGCTGAGGGTGGCAGGTTTGAGCCCATTGCCGGCCAAAAACTGCAACAACCAAAAAAGAAAAAAAGGAAAAGAAAAAAGAAAGAATCAATGACAGGTAGTTCATTCATTTGTAAATATTGTCATATTCTGTAATAAAAATAGACCAAATTTATCAATTCTGCCATTCAACAACATTCACTTTCTGCTAGAAAAAAATCTGGACAGTATGTTGCTATTACAGACAATGCCACAGTGAACATCCTTGAGCCTGAACCTGTGCACATTACAGGGGCTCTCTAGAAGGAGAATTCTAAGTCACCTTGTTTGTACAGCTTCCATTTTACAAAAAAATTAACAAGTTTCTCTCCAGAGCATTAATTCACTCTCATTAGCTGTGTGAGAGTTCTTATTTCCCCATACTCACTAACATTTGTTATAACATTTAACATTTAAGTATTTATAAAGCTATATATGTGCAGTGATCAATGTGGTTATATTATTTCAGGATGTTGAGAATGACCTCCTGTACCCACTCTTTTATTGTCACACTGCCAAAACTATCACCTCAATGAGGGACTCTTTTGTTATTGTTATTGAAGTCTAGTCTTTAAAATGCAAATACCCCAGAAAGTGAGGATAGTCAGTTATTTTATCGTGTCAAATACTTGTCTTCTGTGAAAGAGGAGTTATTTTTGTATTTGTTATTTGTTGTATGCTCTTCTTCTGTGAATTCAGAATAGCCTTAGAGGTGTTTAAAAACAGAGTGTGATGCCAGAGGTGGCGGGTTCAAACCCAACCCCAGCCCAAAACTGCAAAAACAAACAAAAAACAAAGAAGCTGAGTGTGAGGGTTCTGCGGAGAGAAGGTGTCTAGAGAGGCTGACATGTTGGAGGTCTCCTCACAGTCTGAGGGCAGCAAATAATAAGTCCATGGACTGAAGTAAAGGGCTATTCAGAGGCTGAAGAAAAGTCTAGAAAGTATCGTCTGTCTGTCACTTACTGAATCCTGACGTCCTGGCTCCTCCTCTGCGTCCTCAGACACCTCCTTCATGTACATGATCGCGGGCCTCTGCATGCTGAAGCTCTATCAGACCCGCCACCCGGACATCAATGCCAGCGCCTACTCTGCCTATGCCTCCTTTGCTGTGGTCATCATGCTCACCGTCCTCGGAGTGGTGCGTCCCTCTCCACCTGCCTGCAGTCTGCCTCTCAAAAGCATCCCCTTGGGATGCCTGTTGCTGTTTGTTTGTTTGTTTGTTTGTTTGTTGGACCTCGGGTGAACAGGTTTGGATTAACCATAATCCTCCGTTCATGACGTATTCTCATCCTTGACCTATTCATGGCACACTTTTACTTAGTTATTCAGTCGGTTATTTTTAATAATGTATTGGGCACCTATGTCAAAGGGCCCCTGAATAGTTTTGATATAAAGTTGGGGCCTGACTCATGTGAAGTTGGAATATATACCCTGATTGGAGAGACTGACTTGAGAGAACAGAAACCACTTTCCAAATGTGCATGGGCAGCTAGCGTTGGCTGTCTTCAGTTATTTGAAATGCTTCAGCCCAAACTATAGACCTACTGCCCCTTCACTGTTGTTATTCATCTCTCTCTCCTATTTCTTCCCTTTGCCTTTTCCACTTACCAGTTAGCCATTCTTTTTCCTGCCCACCATGCAGGAAGATCTCTGTAAGTTTCATCCAAAAATGGGGAAAAAACAGAATGCATACACAGCTCAGTTTTTGACTCCTTGTGTGAAAGAACAATTTTAGTGAATTCTCTCACTAAAGGTAACTCCCATCTTTACTCCCAGGTATTTGGAAAAAATGATGTGTGGTTCTGGATCATCTTCTCCGCAATCCACATTCTGGCCTCTCTGGCCCTCAGCACCCAGATCTACTACATGGGTCGTTTCAAAATAGGTGAGTCACCTGTCATCCTATGCTAAACTCGTGGATTAACACACTGAACAAGGAGGCATTGCCTTCACCATCCTAAGTGAAAGTGTAACTGGTCACCATGAACATTTGCACTAAATTCTGATTCTGTGCAGTGTTTAATAGCTATATATTCTCTCTAGGAGCTTTCTCTTCCTTTTCTGATTGCAATAGGCTATTATCACTAGTTTTATTTTCAGCTGAGAAACTAAGCTTGCCACACCTCCCAGCTGAGGCATACTTCCTAGCAGCAAACACTTTACAATCTACCATTTTGAAAGTGCATTTGGAGAATGGTATGATCATCATAACACTAATTCCACCTAGAGGAACGTTTTTCAGTTTGCAGTATTTAAAAGGAGCATTTCTCTAACCATGCTAAATGATTGTCAAGAGTGAACTATATATTTTCAGATTCTAGGGCTGGAACTTTTTGAGGCCAACTTGCCCATCTTAAAGATAGGACACCTGCTGAACTCCATCCAACAATGTGAACTTCTCAGGGAACACTGAGTGTTCCACAGAAATCAGCTTGTGGGCCTGGCATAGTGGGCCCTGCACTCTGGAAGACCAAGGCAGGAACATCACTTGAGGCCAGGAGTTCAAGACCAGTCTGAGCAAGAGCAAGACCGCCCCCCATCTGTACTGAAAATAGAAAACATCAGCTGAGTGTGGTGGTGTGCACCTGTAGTCCCAGCTACTCAGGATGCTGAGGCAGGAGGATCAATTGAGCCCAGGAATTTGAGGTTGTTGTGAGCTATGACTGAGCCCAAATGACAGAATAAGACCCTATGTCAAAAGAAACAAAGAAAAAAAGGAAGGAAGGAAGGAAGGAAGAAAGGAAGGAAGGAAGATTCTGACCTCTTGGTCAGTCATAATACATGGGAGCAGATTCAAGTTGTTTTAGAGCATTTAAATTTATCAAATCACTTTCAGTTCCAGGAAGTCAGACTTAAATATTCTTTTGTATACTTTAATACAAATTATCATGTGTAAACACAGACCCACCCCTAATATTTGCAGAGCCCAGAACAATAGTGCAAATAAAATCCTGCATCCCATATGTATAAGAATTTCAAAGTTATGAAGCAGACTAAAAAGCTATTAAATTTTTTAAAGAAGAAATAAGGAAAGGACAGAAGGAAGACAAACAAAAAAGTAAATACACTGTCATACACATTCATACACTTAGAAGGGTCAAATTTAGAATTCTTGGTCCCTCAAAAAAATACTCCAAAACAACTGTGAAGGAGAACTTGTCCCCAGCCCCTCCTTTTTTCCCTACCTTTGTTTCTGTCCTATATCTTGGGTCTCACAGCGGTACAAATGGACATCCTTCCCCAACATCCAATGTCTAGTCACATGCCCCACAAATAGTCACAACTTTCCTTACCTCAGAGGTGCACACCAGTGGTCCATCTTCCCTCAGGAAGACAGGTGACAGTGGAAGGATAGAAATGCAGGGCCTGAGAGCAGGCTCAGAGCCATCTATCTGGGCAGGAAATCCTACAGTCCAGGAATTAAGAAGGTGGTTCTGAAGTCAAAAAAGTCGTCCCCTCCTGAGCCCTAAAGACTCATGAGGTAATAAGAGGCCTCTAAAATACAGGATCCCTCTTGACCAGGTCTAAGAGCAAGTCTATAGAAACAAATGGCTTTAAGACTAGAAGACTGAATAAAACAGTTGCTCCTTTTTGAAGTCTAGATTTCTCTTTTGGCATGATCAGCAGATTTATGGCTTGACCATAGCCAACCCCCCCCCCCCAGTTACGTTAGCCAATTGGGTAGAACATTCACTCTGGTGCCTTGGCCCTGCACCATCCTCCATGCAGCAAGTGAGTGAAGTCACAGAAACTTCTTTCAAAAAGAAAACAATGTGGAACAGTGCTGTTCTGGTTTCTTCCAGAGGTACAAAAAAACTTCAATGCAGGTATACAAAAATGGTCACAACCACTAATACATAGAGGAGCTTTAATATATTCATAACACCTTTGCCACGTGCAATTTTGCAATACTAAATTATCTTTTTAAAGAAGGGGAATTTAACATATTACCATAGTTTTCCATGTACAATGCACACCCACATTGTTGACCCAAACTTTCAGGAAAAATCTTTCATTTTAATTTTTTAATTCACGTTTTATGTGTTTATACTTAGATACTTGTTTTTGTACTGTAAAGGAATTTTAGCATTTATTTTTTAACAGAGTTACTTTTAATGCATAAGCATGAATAAAGAATTAAAAACATTTATATAGATGAGGAACTAGCACCACCTATGTATAATGTACCTCTGTATTTCCCCTCAAAAAAAGTGCACATTGTACACAGCAAAATACAGTATCTTATGACGATGTAATAACTCATTAGCGTCCCAACAGGGAAAAGATGTCACACACAAAGATGGAGGTAGATTTATTCACAAAGAGTCTATTCACAAGATGTTGCTGAGGTGAGAGAGCCAGAGGGATAGCTTGGTAATCTGGCCTCCTCCCTGAGGAATAGTAAACTTCCAAATGTTTGAGACAGGCAGAAAACATTGTGTTCTTTTTGATGAGCAAACATTACTTTTACAATCAGGAAACAAAATTAAAGCCATTCATTTTGAGAAAAAATAAAATGAGCAGTAGTTTACCTGTTTGGCTACTTTCTTTAAAATCTTACTTTTTTCTTTTTCTCATTTCTCCTCTGCTTTCCATCGAGTCAGATGTGTCTGGCCCAGGTAATGTTCAGCCACCCTTCTTGGGGGTTCTAGATTGTTTCCTCATCAAAGCAACTCACCTGGCTGTCAGCCAGCTTGGCTCCGGAACATCCCTCTCCAGGCTGGGCAGGCTCCGCGGAAGGCGGGAGCCGGCACTCCAACCCAGCCTGCTAGCTGTCATGGGTCAGGCCTCTCCTCCCTCCTGGTAGCCTTGAGAAGTAGCGTTCACATCAGAGCTGAGATCCGCACTCACTGAATAGCTTGCTTTGGGCAGACCCCAGCTTGCATCTGATGTGCTCACAGGACAGCCCTGCCTTTGGCCTTGACTGTCCTTTCAAAAACTGCATTTAGAAAAGCCTTTCCTATCTTTTTCTCCCCATCTTAACTTACATTCCTTTGATTATTGTTTTAGTACAGATGAGCTTTCTGAATGTACTTAGTAAAGTGCAAGACCCTTGGTTCAATTTTTACTAATTTATAACCACATTGAGAAATATAGATTTGAAACTTTACACCATAAGATTTCCCATCCTCTAGGGTGAGCAGATGTTTTAAGGTGGATTTGAGGGACTCTATAACATCTCTGCTATCCCATCAGAGTAAACTAAACAAAAGGAAGCTTAGCTGAAGGTGACAGAATAGGGCCACCCAGTCACCCACATTATTTGCAAGTGCTATTGGGAGTGTCCATCTTGCCTGCCTTTCTGCTGTATGGTGCATGGATATGGCATCCCTTCCACGACAATATCACCCTTTAAAGCAAATACTTATTGCTCACCTATTATGTACAAAGCATTCTAATGCATTTTAATGAAGTGGAGATGACATCATCCTGGCCCCACAAGCATGGGCCACCCCTGAGTATTTGTGTTTTCTCTTACTAAGCCTTCTTACCACATGATTGTGTCATCAGCAGATTTGGGAATTTTCCGGCGGGCGGCTATGGTGTTCTACACAGACTGTTTCCAGCAGTGTAGCCGGCCTCTGTACATGGTATGTGTGTGCTCCTGTGTTCCTCGGTAGGCGGGGCAGGCTCGTGGCAGTCACTGAAGGCTCCTGAAGTCAAGAGAGCCAGATGGTCCTAGGTGGCTGAGGTCCAGTTAGTGCGGGATGAAGCATGTTGCTTCCTCTTTTTCATAAAATACAAGCTAGGATGTTGCCATTTTTGTAAATGAAATAATTGCTGGTACATAAAGAAAAATATGTATGTGCCCAACGTTAAACAGTGACAATTACTACGGGGGAAGGATCAAGACAGAGAATCCCTATAAATACTCATCCAAAGAAGTGCTCTTGTGAAAATAAAAGGGCACTCTATTAATAATTACACCAAGACAGCAGGCATAAGACAGGCCTGTCCCCAGCAAACTGTGACGTGTGATCACTCCAACCAATCACTTCCATTAGGAACTCACACTTCCACCTTATGCATTTCTATTTTGTTTGACTTTTAGAGTAAGAATATTTTTTAAAATTGTGGTTATTACCTGGTGGTTGAAATACACTTTCAAGAGTTTGCCCTTAAAGTTTTCAGTATATAATATACTTCTACGTGAGACCAGAGATCAGGGCCCTGGTCCCAGTTCTGTCTTAGCTCACTGACCTTGATCACTGGACCTCCGTGATCTTGGGAAGTTACTTACCTCCTCGGAGCCCATGTCCCCTCACACTCCCAGCCTTTGCACAGTGCCGTGGTCAGAATCAGCGACACTGTATGGCCTGGCACACAGGGATTTAGTAAGTACCTTTATAATCAGAAGGGGAATCTTTTAGCTCTCTAGAGCTTGGACGAGAGCTATAGGCACTAAAAACTTGAAGAAGTTGAGGCTGGAGGGTTTTAGTCAGGGTAGAATTAAAAAGCCCATTAGGACCTATTGAGAGTTAATCATACCTTAGCTGTGAACCAGTGGGGGCAAGTAATGCTTTTCGTTTGTTTGCTTTTACATTAACTGATACAGGCTTGCTTTCTTTCTCTTTTTAATAGACTTTATATTTTAAAGCAGCTTTAGGTTCACAGCAAAATCGAGCAGAAGGTGCAGGCATTTCCTGTATAGCCTCTGCCCCTCCCCCCCCCATACACACACACACAGCCTCCCCCACTATTGACTGTGGTATGCTGGTTATAACTGAACCTACAGTGACACATCATTGTCTCCCAATCCATAGTCTACAGCATGGATAGAGTTCACTCTTGATGTATGGGTTTTGACAAATATATAATGACATGGACCCACCATTATAGATCACACAATTTCACTGCCCTAAAAATCCTCCGTGCTCTGCCCGTTCACCACTCCCTCCCTTCTAACCCCTGGCAACCACTGATCTGTCTCCACAGTTTTGCCTTATAATTGGAATCATACAGTATGTAACCTTTTCAAATCGGCTCCTTTGACTTAGTAATACGTATTTGAGTTCGTAGCTTGTTTCTTTTTAGCACTGAATAATAAGCTATTGTCTGGATGTCCCACATTTTACCCACTCACCTACTGAAGGACAACTTGGTTGCTTTCATGTTTTGGTGATTAGGAATAAAGCTGTCATAATATTCATGTGTAGGTTTTGGGGTAGATATAAATTTTCAACTCATTTTTGTAAACACTGAGGAGAGCTAATGCTAAATGGTATGGTAAACACACATTTAGTTTTATAAGAAACTGCCAGACTGTCTTCCAAAGTGGCTGCATCATTTTGACTTCCCACCAGCAATAAATGAGAGTTCCTGTTGCTCCACATCCTTGCCAGCATTTGCTTTTGTCAATGTTTTGGATTCTGGCCATTCTAATGGGTGAATTAATGTTTCTTTAAAGGAAGATATTGCCTGCAAACTGGATGGATCACATGCAAAGACAAAGAATCACTGCTTTTAAGTAGGAGATGAGTGTCCATGAAAATTAAAGTCTAATCAAACCATACCCAAAAGTTTTAAGTAGGAACAGGAACAGATTGCAAATAAATCTCTAGCAGAGTCATTGTCCTTTGAGATGGACCTTTCCTGTCTATTTTCTCTTCTACCCAGTAACTCTCTACAAAGCCCATAAATTGTAGAGACCAGGAGCCTGAGAGTTGCAGGACCTCCTAGAAGACAGAGTAATGGGTACAAAACTAACTTCTTACAGTTGAGTCCCACCAGTTACAATAGAGGCTATCAAGTAGGATAACCTGGAGAAACAGTCCTTGATTACATAGCACCAGTGACAGAATTCCTTTAACTACTAAGTAATAAGCACTCATCACCAACCTCTCCTCTGAGAAGTGGGCCCAGATGCCCAGCTCTGTGAAACACTGGGGAGAAATAGCCAGAGCCCTTCTTTGCGGACCACATTTCAATTCATGGGGATGAGCTCAGGTCTGTTTGCAGTTTGCAGTTAGAAGCCTTACCATGTAGTCCCAATAGGGGATCCATGTCAGACTGTAGGCAAGGCCCTCTTAGAACCATAGAAAAGTTATTTTTTTCACTGAGGTGATTGTTTTCCCATAGTTGATGCTTTCGCCACAGCAGGTTAAAAGAAAAGTAGTATATATGGCCTTTTGTTCGATATTTTCCTTCCTCTTTTCCAGGATAGAATGGTGTTGCTCATCGTGGGGAATCTGGTTAACTGGTCCTTGTAAGTAGTCTTACAAAAACACATTTATCTTTATTTAGTGTCTGTCGCACTGTGGTTAGCTTTCCTGGACTATTATGTTTTAGGAAGAAACCTGAAATGAAGAAGGTAAAACTGCTTGCCCTGGAGACTTAAAGAAAGATACTTTTCTTCTTGCAAGGAAGGCAGCAGGACACTCATGTAGATCAATTGCAGCCTTTCTTAAAGCACTGATGCATAGAGTTCATTTCCTTAACAAGACAAGCATCAAAACTTCCTAAGGAGGGCGGCGCCTGTGGCTCAGTCGGTAAGGCGCTGGCCCCATATACCGAGGGTGATGGGTTCAAACCCGGCCCCGGCCAAACTGCAAACCAAAAAATAGCCGGGCGTTGTGGCGGGCGCCTGTAGTCCCAGCTACTCGGGAGGCTGAGGCAAAAGAATCGCTTAAGCCCAGGAGTTGGAGGTTGCTGTGAGCTGTGTGAGGCCATGGCACTCTACCGAGGGCCATAAAGTGAGACCCTGTCTCTACAAAAAAAAAAAAAAAAAAAACTTCCTAAGGAGAAAAGGGACCCATCTCATGGTAATGAACATCCAGAGACTATGATTCCGGGGCTCAGAACCACCTGGCTTTTATCTGCCTCTCACATGACTAAAACCAAACCCACAGTCTGCTTATAAGATGAGGTAAATGGTCTTTCTCCCCCCAGACATCTCTGTGGGACAGCAGGGCCTACAGGGATGAAGGCAGCATAATGACACACTGACGGTGCGATGATCCCATGCAGGGGTGTCCAACATGCAGCCTGCAGGCCACATGCAGATTATGTGAAGACTGCTTTGCTTACATGTGGTGTTGGATATGGCAAAAAAAAAAATATATATATATGCAAAAAACTTTTTTTTTACCCATCAAATTTGTTAGTGTTTGTGTATTTAATGTATGGCCCAAGATAACTCTTCTTCCAATGTGCAACAGAGAAGGAAAAAGGTTGGACAGCCCTGTAGAGGGTCACCTTCTCTCAGCTGCTCTAAAAAGCCATGGAGTGATTTAATATGAACATCACTCAGATGGTGTTAAAGAAGAAAAATGGTATATGTGTGTGTGTATACCATATAAGTGAATACCCCACATACATAGACAGAAATGTGTGTGTGTGTGTGTGTTTTCATGTGCTACTTCAGAGGCTGAGGCAGGAGGATCACTTGAACCCAGGGGTCTGAGATTGCTGTGAGCTAGGCTGATATCATGGCACTCTGGCCTGGCAATAGAGTGAAACTCTGCCTCTAAATAAATAAATAAATATTCATGTGGAGAGAGAGAGAAAAAAATGGCAAAATAAATATTGCAAAATGCAATAATTGGTGAATCTGAGTGCAGGCTTTACAAGAGTATTCTGGTAAACTGAAAGATTTCAAAATCCGAGAGGAATATATTTTCTATATTGCACAGAACAAAGTTGGCTGGAATTCAAAATGAACAAAAAGAGGGTCCATTAATAATAGCTTTATACTTAAGACAGTTAGAAATAAATCTTGAGAGATGTACAGAATCTTTCTGTAGAAAACTAATTACCTTATTAGGAGACCTAAAGGAAAACTAAATGAAGAGAAGATATTGGGCCCTGGGTGGCAAGATTGACTATGGCAAAAATGTACCTTTTCAAGTTAATATATAAATTTAGAATTATAATTGTAATTAAGTTAGTAGGATATAATTCTAAAATTTATTTGCCTACTTAAGCAAAATTTTCAAAGATCTCTGAAAAAGAAGAGTAACAGAAGGAAGGCAGGGCAGAGGGGTATAGTGACTAGCCCAGCATTATCCAGTAGAACTTTCTGGAATGATGTAAATGTTCCACACTGCACTATCCAATACAATAACTGCTAGTACATAGACCCTGAGAAGTTGGAATGTGGCTAGTGGGACTGAGGAGCTAGGTTTTCAGATTTTTTTAATTTTAATTAATTTAAATGTAAATAGATACACGTGTCTACCAAATAGGATCACACAGGCCAACCTAACCAGATATTCTAACATACTATAAAATAATAATGAAAAAGTGAAGCACTGATCCAAAATTACAAGTTAGAAATATCAATCAAGAGGGGCAGAGACAAGATGGCTGACTGAAGCCAGCTTTCCACAGAGGCTCCCATCCAGAAGGAGAGTCAAAAGACAGAAATTTAGCAAGTAACCTGGTGGATTAGAGCTGCACCAAGAGAGAAGGTTGAAGAATGCACATCAACCAGCTGAGGCGAGCTGCAACCCCAAGGATACAAATAAAAGGTACAAAATCCATCAACAAGCGGATGGGAGTCCCCTCCCCCATGAGAATGGCTCGGAGTGCCCCACAAACAAACGAGCAGAGTTCAAAGGTCCTCCCACTACACTCCACGGGAGAGACACTCTAAAAACTGGACCTACCTCCCCTACTAGGGTGCCACGGCATTCTCCTGCCAGTCATAAAACTGTATAAAACTATATATATTCTCTACCTGCAACTCTGAGCTCCCAGCACTCCCCTCCACTCTCACTCTGAGGTCTGGAGGCCTGTCCCCCATGAGTCCAGAATCTTAGGTGATTTCTCGAGGGGTGTGGACAGGGCCTAAACTGCAGCTGGTCAGTGCTGACTCTGCAGCATGGGAGTGAGGAGAGTACGGTCCGCTGAGAGGGAACAACGCTGGAGTGGTGGTGCCCTGAGGCGCAAAGCAGCAGCAGTCTTTTGGCAACAATAGGCCTCACTCCCGGATATTCTGAAGCCACAGACCCTGTCTCCCTGGGCAACCAGAGGAGGCCAGGCAACTACTCAGGTGGCAACCACCACGGAACAGATCTGAGACGGAAACGCAGGCCCCGTGAGTAAAGGGTTTGCCTGAAGCGGTACCGGCTTGGGTGGAGCTCGGGGACTAGAAACACACGAGCAGAGCCGGGGAAGTTCCCAGGGTGGGGCTGACCCAGAGGACCGCTTTACTGAGCCTAAGATGCACCTGGCCCTCAGGGGATCATCAGCCTATAGACAAAGGAAGAGAGGTGGCTAGAACTGACAGCTAACCGAATACAAACCTGCAGGACCAAAGACAGGACCTGAAGCGCAGATTCTGGGAACTCAAAACAGCTTCTCTTCTGCAGGGGAATTTAGTAGGGACAGAAACAAACTCCCGCAAAGTAGTTCTGTTCTGTCAGTAACATCAATCAGGAGTGGGGCAGGAACTGAGTAAACACCCCCCAGCCTCTGCCCAAGGTTGTCAGGCCTCACCTCCCCCTCCTGGATAGAAGCAAAGAGCAGCAGCCTGGCTGACCAGACATAGATTTCCTTGTGATTCAAGCAGGTGCAAACCTCTGGAATATCTGCTCATTGGAGGCAACTGGGTGACTGCCCTGTGTGGTTATCAGTGACTGGGTGTGACAGAGGTGCAAGGTGGGGAAGGAGGCATCAACCTTCCCAGACTGATCTATTTGCTGGGTGGGTCCTCCTGCCCCCACAGAGCACCAAAGCAAGCCATATCTGAGTAATCACCAGACCCCTGTGATCCAGTTCCCAGAGACCTTTTAAACTCTCCCACCTGAGACAGGTGCTGACTGAGACAATTTATTTGGACTTTTTGAACTGATCCAATCACCCGAGGACTATTCGGGTGGTGCCCTGGGTGTGTGGTTGTAGGAAGGTTTCATTTTCCTTTTTCAATTGTTACCTTTGGGGGGCAGGGTGACTTCATTGCTGGTATTTCTCCACAGCTGAGACTTCAACCCAGAGTAACTGTTTCACTTGGGTTGAACAGTGACCAGCCGAAAACAAGACAGAACCACTTAGCCCCACCACACCAAACAGGTCCCCAGTTTCTCAGGCCATAGCACTGTACGGGTCCTCAACAAAGATCCAGGGGAAAAATCAAATGGTGTAAAACAATCATGGGGCAGAATCAGTGGAAAATCTCTGGTAACATGAATAACCAAAATAGATCAACCCCCCCCCCCAAGGAAAGATATGGCAGATGTAACTGAAGATCCCATTCATAAACAGCTGGCCAAGATGTCAGAAATCGAATTCAGAATTTGGGTTGCAAACAAGATCAATAGAATGGAGGAAAATTTGGAATTAGAAATTCGAAGAGCAATTCAAAAGTTGTCTCAAGAATTGAACGAATTTAAAGACAAAACCACCAAAGATTTTGACGCACTGAAGGAAGAATTTGCAGCCCTCAAAGATCTCAAAAATACAGGAGAATCTCTCAGGAACAGAGTGGAGCAAGCAGAAGAAAGGATTTCTGACATTGAAGACAAAGCCTTTGAACGCTCCCAAACTCTCAAAGAGGAAGAGAAATGGAGAACAAAAACGGATCATTCTCTCAGAGAGCTCTGGGATAATTTGAAGAAGGCTAATATTTGCCTCATTGGAATCCCTGAAAGGGATGAAGTGGCCTCGCAAGGCACAGAGGCCCTTCTACATGAAATTATGAAAGAGAATTTTCCAGACATGCCAAGAGATTCTGAAATTCAAATAGCAGACAGTTTCAGAACGCCAGCACAACTCAACCCGAATAAGACATCCCCCAGGCATATCATAATTAACTTCACTAAAGTTAATATGAAGGAGAAAATTCTGAAAGCAGCCAGATGTAAGAAATCCATTACCTACAAAGGGAAAAATATTAGAATGACTGCAGATCTCTCTGCTGAAACTTTTCAAGCCAGAAGAGAGTGGTCATCGAGTTTTAATCTCCTAAAGCAAAATAACTTTCAACCCTGGATCCTGTATCCAGCTAAACTGAGTTTCATTTATGATGGAGAAATTAAATACTTTAATGACATTCATATGTTGAAGAAATTTGCCATAACCAAACCAGCTCTTCAGGATATTCTCAGACCTATCCTCCATAATGACCAGCCCAATCTTCTACCACAAAAGTAAACTCACTCAGAAACTTTTGATCAAAATCCAACTTCCACAGTAGCAAAAGGATTAAAAATGCCCACTGGACTTTTGAAAAACTCGATACCCAAAATTTTACCAGACTTATCAATATTCTCCATTAATGTGAACGGCTTAAACTGTCCTCTAAAGAGGCACAGGTGGGCTGACTGGATACAAAAATTCAGGCCAGATATTTGCTGCATACAAGAGTCACATCTTACCTTATAATATAAATATAGACTCAGGGTGAAAGGATGGTCCTCTATATTTCAGGCAAATGGTAATCAGAAAAAAGCAGGTGCTGCAATTCTATTTGCAGATACAATAGGCTTTAAACCAACAAAAGTAAGGAAGGATAAGAATGGTCACTTCATATTTGTTAAGGGTAATACTCAATATGATGAGATTTCAATTGTTAATATCTATGCACCCAACAAGAATGCACCTCAATTTATAAAACAAACTCTAACAGACATGAGCAACTTGATTTCCTCCAGCTCCATAACAGTTGGAGATTTCAACACTCCTTTGGCAGTGTTGGATAGATCCTCCAATAAGGAGCTGAGCAAAGAAATTTTAGATTTAAACCCAACCATCCAACATTTGGATTTAGCAGACATCTACAGAACATTTCATCCCAACAAAACTGAATATACATCCTTCTCATCAGCCCACGGAACATATTCCAAAATCGACCACATCTTAGGTCACAAATCTAACCCCCGTAAATTTAAAGAAATAGAAATTATTCCTTGCATCTTCTCAGACCACCATGGAATAAAAGTTGAACTCAGTAACAACAGGAATCTGCATACTCATACAAAAACATGGAAGTTAAATAACCTTATGCTGAATGATAGCTGGGTCAGAGATGAGATTAAGAAGGAAAGTGCCAGATTTTGAGAACAAAACAACAACAAAGACACGAATTATCAGAACCTCTGGGATACTGCAATGGCAGTCCTAAGAGGGAAATTTATAGCACTGCAAGCCTTCCTCAAGAGAACTGAAAGAGAGGAAGTTAACAACTTAATGGGACATCTCAAGCAACTGGAAAAGGAAGAACATTTCAACCCCAAACCAGAAGAAGAAAAGAAATAACCAAAATTAGAGCAGAATTAAATGAAATTCAAAACAAAAGAATTATACAACAGATCAATAAATCAAAAGTTGGTTTTTTGAAAATGTCAATAAAATAGATAAACCTTTGGCTAACCTAACCAGGAAAAAAAAAGTAAAATCTCTAATCTCATCAATCAGAAATGACAAACACGAAATAACAACAGACTCCTCAGAAATTCAAAAAATCCTTAATGAATATTATAAGAAACTTTATTCTCAGAAATATGAAAATCTGAAGGAAATTGACCAATACTTGGAAGCATGTCACCTTCCAAGACATAGCCAGAATCAAGTGGAAATTTTGAACAGGCCCATATCAAGTTCTGAAATAGCATCAACCATATGAAATCTCCCTAAAAAGAAAAGCCCGGGACCAGATGGCTTCACATCAGAATTCTACCAAATCTTTAAAGCGGAATTAGTACCTATATTACTCAACGTGTTCTAAAATGTAGAAAAAGAAGGAAGACTACCCAACATGCTCTATGAAGCAAACATCACCCTGATCCCCAAACCAGAAAAAGACCCAACAAGAAAAGAATGTTATAGACCAATATCACTAATGAATATAGATGTAAAAATATTCAACAAGATCCTAACAAACAGAATCCAGCAATACATCAGACAAATTATTACATCATGACCAAGTTGGTTTTATCCCAGGGTCTCCAGGCTGGTTCAATATACGTAAATCTATAAGTATAATCAGCACATAAACAAATTCAAAACCAAAGACCATATGATTCTCTCAATGATGCACAAAAAGCTTTTGATAATATCCAGCATCCCTTCATGATCAGAACACTTAAGAAAATTGGTATAGAAGGGACATTTCTTAAACTGGTAGAGGTCATATACAGCAAACCCACAGCCAATATCGTATTGAATGGAGTTAAACTGAAATCATTTCCACTCAGATCAGGAACCAGACAAGGCTGCCCATTATCTCCACTGCTCTTTAACATTGTAATGGAAGTTTTAGCCATCGCAATTAGGGAAGAAAAGGCGATCAAGCTTACCCATATAGGGTCAGCAGAGATCAAACTTTCGCTCTTCACAGATGATATGATTGTATACCTGGAAAACACCAGGGATTCTACTTTAAAACTCCTAGAAGTGATGAAGGAATACAGCAACGTCTCAGGTTACAAAATCAACATTCATAAATTGGTAGCCTTTATATATACCAACAATAGTTGAGCTGAAAAAACAGTTAAGGACTCTATTCCATTTATAGTAGTGCTAAAGAAGATGAAATATTTGGGAGTTTATCTAACAAAGGATGTGAAAGAGCTCTATAAAGAGAACTATGAAACTCTAAGAAAAGAAATAGCTGAAAATGTTAACAAATGGAAAAACATACCATGCTCATGGCTGGGAAGAATCAACATTGTTAAAATGTCTATACTACCCAAAGCAATATACAATTTTAATGCAATCCCTATTAAAGCTCCACTGTCATTCTCTAAAGATCTTGAAAAAATAATACTTTGTTTTATATGGAATCAGAAAAAACCTTGAATAGCCAAGACATTACTCAGAAATAAAAACAAAGCAGGAGGAATCACGCTACACAGACCTCAGACTATACTATAAATTGATAGTGATCAAAACAGCATGGTACTGGCACAAAAACAGAGAAGTAGATGTCTGGAACAGAATAGAGAACCAAGAGATGAATCCAGCTACTTACTGTTATTTGTTCTTTGACAAGCCAATTAAAAACATTCAGTGGGGAAAAGATTCCCTATTTAACAAATGGTGCTGGGTGAACTGGCTGGCAACCTGTAGAAGACTGAAACTGGACCCATACCTTTCACCATTAACTAAGATAGACTCTCACTGGATAAAAGATTTAAACTTAAGACATGAAACTATAAAAATACTAGAAGAGAATGCAGGGAAAACTCTTGAGGGAATCAGTCTGGGTGAGTATTTTATGAGGAGGACCCCCCCGGGCAATTGAAGCAGCTTCAAAAATACACTACTGGGACCTGATCAAACTAAAAAGCTTCTGCACAGCCAAGAACATAGTAAGTAAAGCAAGCAGACAGCCCTCAGAATGGGAGAAGATATTTGCAGGTTATGTCTCCGACAAAGGTTTAATAACCAGAATCCACAGAGAACTCCAACTATAAGCAAGAAAAGAACAAGTGATCCCATTGCAGGCTGGGCAAGGGACTTGAATAGAAACTTCTCTGAAGAAGACAGGCACATGGCCTACAGATACATGAAAAAATGCTCATCATCTTTAATCATCAGAGAAATGCAAATCAAAACTACTTTGAGGTATCATCTAAATCCAGTAAGATTAGCCCATATCACAAAATCCCAAGACCAGAGATGTTGGCGTGGATGTGGAGAAAAGGGAACACTTCTACACTGCTGGTGGGAATACAAATTAATACATTCCTTTTGGAAAGATGTTTGGAGAACACTTAGAGTTCTGAAAAGAGATCTGCCATTCAATCCTATAATTCCTCTACTAGGTATATACCCAGAAGACCAAAAATCACATCATAACAAAGATATTTGCACCAGAATGTTTATTGCAGCCCAGTTTATAATTGCTAATTCATGGAAAAAGCCCAGTGCCCATCAATCCACGAATGGATTAATAAATTGTGTACACCATGGAATATTATGTGTAATATGTACACCATGGAATATTATGCAGCCTTAAAGAAAGATGGAGACTTTACCTCTTTCATGTTTACATGGATAGAGCTTAGTAAAGTATCTCAAGAATGGAAGAAAAAGTATCCAATGTACTCAGCCCTACTATGAAACTAATTTATGGCTTTCACATGAAAGCTATAACCCAGTTACAACCTAAGAATAGGGGGAAGGGGGAAAGGGAGGGGAGGGACGGGGGAGGTGCGCAGAGGGAGGGGGATTAGTGGGATTACACCTGCAGTGCATCTTACAAGGGTATATGTGAAACTTAGTAAATGTGGAATGTAAATGTCTTAGCACAGTGACTAAGAAAATGCCAGGAAGGCTATGTTAACCAGTGTGATGAAAAGGTGTCAAACGGTCTATGAAGCTAGTGTATGACGCCCTATGATCATATCAATGTGCACAGTTATGATTTAATAAAAAAAAAAGAATGAAAGAAAAAGTATCCAATGTACTCAGCCCTACTATGAAACTAATTTATGGCTTTCACATGAAAGACAGTTACAACCTAAGAATAGGGGGAAGGGGGAAAGGGATGGGGGGGGCGGAGGGAGGGTGATTGGTGGGATTACACCTGCGGTTCATCTTACAAGGATACATGTGAAACTTAGTAAATGTAGAATGTAAATGTTTTAACACAATAACTAAGAAAATGCCAGGAAGGCTATGTTAACCAGTGTGATGAAAATGTGTCAAACGGTCTATAAAACCAGTGTATGGTGCCCCATGATCGCATTAATGTACACAGCTATGATTTAATAATAATAATAAGAAGAAGAAGAAGAAGAAGAAGAAGAAAAGAAATATAAATCAGTGAATCAGAATGGGAAGGACAGCTATCCAATAAGCTATTGATGTAGACAGAGATATTTCTTAATTGAAAGCTTTGAGACAAAGTATGTTATGATCTGTTATTTTTCTTCCAAGAAACAAAGTCAACAGCATACTTTCTTTTTCTTCTTTTTTTTGAGACAGAGTCTCACTTTGTCACTTTTGGTAAAGTGGGGTGGTGTCATAGCTCACAGCAATCTCAAACTCCTAGGCTCAAGCTCTTGGCTCAAGCGATCTTCTTGCCTCAGCCTCCCAAGTAGCTGGAAAAACAGGCTCCTGCCACAACTGGATAGATGGGGTCTTGCTCACACCCAGACTGGTCTCAAACTCCTGAGCTCAGGCAATCCATGCCTCAGCCTCCCAGAATGCTAAGATTACAGGCATGAGTCTGGTGACAGAGTCCTTTCCGATTCACCTGTGCAAGTTTCAACTTGCTAGGCTTACTGGTGCTTCCAGAAGGGCCTCATTATTTTCCAGCTGGTCAAATTTTATGTTTCTTCATATTTGCATATCTCAAAACTTTTGTAGTGACCCATGTATGTGCGTGGAAACAGGGGCGGCGCCTGTGGCTCAGTGAGTAGGGCGCTGGCCCCATATACAAGGGGTGGTGGGTTCAAACCCAGCCCCGGCCAAACTGCAACATAAAATAGCTGGGCGTTGTGGCGGGTGCCTGTAGTCCCAGCTACTTGGGAGGCTGAGGCAAGAGAATCGCCTAAGCCCAGAAGCTGGAGGTTGCTGTGAGCTGTGTGACGCCATAGCACTCTACTGAGGGTGATAAAGTGAGACTCTGTCTCTAAAAAAAAAAAAAAAAAAATTCAAAACAGCAAAAGGAATACTATGTAATAAAGGGTTTGTTACAACTGAATAGAAAGTGGAATAAAAGTAAGTTAAATCCCAACCCAAATAAACTTCACGGCCAGCAAAAATTTGGGGATGTGTATCAAGCTGAGTATGAAGACGATTCTAGCAATCTATTGTAAGGAACAAATAGTAAATGAAAAAAATTAGCCTAACGTGTCTGAAGGTATTCATTTATTCATCACAGTTTTCCTTATTCATAGTAATAGTGAAAAAACTGAAAGATGTAGGGAAAACCCTCCATTTCAACCAAAGAGGAAAGATAATTATGGTAGAGTCCCTTGTGAGAACATTACATAGTCTTTAGGTATGAATGTTCTTGTAATAAATTGAAAGTTACTTATAGGTTAAAGTGTTTGGTTTTTTTAAAACTGACCCCCATCAATGGGGATGAGGGAGTGAAAAACCCATCAGGGTTACAAATCCACCTTCACTGCTGCCAACATTCCTCCTGTGTCCTCAGCGCCCTCTTTGGATTGATATACCGCCCCAGGGACTTTGCTTCCTACATGCTGGGCATCTTCATCTGCAACCTGCTGCTGTACCTGGCCTTCTACATCATCATGAAGGTAGGCCTGGGCGTGGGGGCAATGCTCTGTCCTCCCGCAGGCGGTGGCTCCAGCTCCACTACGTCTCTCTCCACAGCTTCGCAGCTCGGAGAAGGTCCTCCCGGTCCCGCTTTTCTGCATTGTGGCCACCGCTGTGGTGTGGGCTGCTGCCTTGTATTTTTTCTTCCAGAATCTCAGCAGCTGGGAGGTAAGAGAACAGTTTTCTTGTCCAAAAATAAGGTCTCTCTCCACCTCGCCTTTTTGACCTTTCTTCTTCCCTCTCTTAATGTGTTTCTTTCTTCTGGTTATCCACTGTTCATTCTTGAAAATGAGACCTTTCTCTAAAAGGAAGGGTTTTTGATATCCACACATAAATGCATAAGAACTGGCATGCAGTTCTTCACAGATTTGTAAGCCCAGGCTGGGCATCATGGCTCACGCCTGTTATCCAAGCACTTTGGGAGGCTGAAGAAGGAGGATCACTTGAGACCATAAGTTCAAGAACCCCCTGAGTAAAAGTGAGACTCTATCTCTACTAAAAACAGAAAAATTTAGCTTGGCATGATGGTGTATTCCTTTCATCCTAGCTACTCAGGGGGCTGAGGCAGGAGGATCGCTTGAACACAGGAGTTTGAGATTGCTGTGAGCTGCGCTGATGCCTCTGCACTCTAGCTGGACAACAGAGCAAGACTTTGTTTAAAAAAAAAAAATGTGGGGCAGCACCTGTGGCTCAAAGGAGTAGGGCGCTGGCCCCATATGCCAGAGATGGCGGGTTCAAACCCAGCTCCGGCCAAAAAAAAGTGTAAGCCCTATATGAGGCACAGATTTGATTTTCATTATATGTTGTAATTATGATCCTAGTCCCAATGGATGGTTCACTTGTGCAAAAACCCTGATAAGTGTGTATCTTCTCTGCCTTTCTCATAATCACCATCCATCAACAAATACCAGGTGTGGGTATTAATTACACCTATTTCACAGTGAAACTGAGGTCTAGGAAATTAGTACTATATCTGAGGCACAACAGGAAAGAGGTATTTCCACATGACAGTCACCACGATAGGTTTTAGAACACTTTCCTTACCCCAGAAAGAAACCTCCTGCATATTAGTAATCACTCCTCATTTCTCCCTAACCTCTCAATCACTATCAAGTTGCCTAGTCCGACATCTCATATAAATGGCCTCACACAATACGTGGTATTTGCATCTGGCTTCTTCCATTTAGCACAATGTTTCCTAGGTCCAGCCATGTCGTAGCACATATCAGGACCTCACCTGTCTTTATTGCTGAACAATATTCCAGTGTATGGGTATTCCACATTGTATCTATCCATTCGCCAGTTGGTGGGTGTTTGGGCTGTAGCTGCTGTTTGGCCATTCTGAATGAATGGTGCTGCTGCGAACATCTGCATGCAAGTTTTTGTGTGGACAAATGTTTTCTTGGAAGCTGACTCTCTGAGCCTGATGTTTAGGAGCAGCATTGTCGCTTTCAGGATGTTCAACCCCTACATAATCCACTTGTGGGAATCCTGTGTCCTCCTCACCCTTCTCCAGGGCACCCCAGCTGAGTCCCGGG
The DNA here is from genome assembly GCF_027406575.1 of Nycticebus coucang. NCBI lineage: Eukaryota > Metazoa > Chordata > Mammalia > Primates > Lorisidae > Nycticebus > Nycticebus coucang. The sequence continues at coordinate 62,765,673 of NC_069795.1, forward strand.
AGAAGAACCGGGAGTGTGTCCTGCTGGAATTCTTTGATGACCATGACATCTGGCACTTCCTCTCTGCGACGGCCCTGTTTTTCTCATTCCTGGTGAGTTGGTTACTTTCTTCCTGTACATCTTGTACTCTCTCTCATTGTTGTTTTTTCCTGCTCCTCCTGAAGTCCTCTTTTATATTGCTCTCTAATTTCCCCCTTCAATTCCTCATTATAATTCAGTGTACAGATGATCTTACTTCTTTTTAAAATATGATATCCTTCGGATAGATCTTTATTTTTAATTTCCTTTCTTTCTTTAATACTTTTGGACAGAGTGATGAAATCATTTCCCCTAAGTTGCACAGCACATTTGGACTAAAACGGTTATTAGACCCACACACCCAGAATTCCCCCAGGAGCCACTTTGGGCATTCACCAAAATTCTGGTAACACTGGATTATTCCTTCTCATGCCATGCTCATGTCCCTCCTCCTCCTCTAGTCTCACTGAATGTTTTATAGACATTTTAAAGATTCCTGGAGGGGCTCCGGATAGCAGCCAGGTCTCTGTTGCCTTCTAACCAATCTGTCCAAAATCTTTCTTGTATTCCCTCTATTGTTTTACCCCAGCCCCTTTTTCAGAAGCCATGTGCTCTTATGTCAACTCTGTACGACAGCTCCTGGTATTCTTTAAAACTAATGTTGACTTTTCCAAATTCAAAGCCCACGGTGCCGGACGTGAGTCCAGCGGGCAACAACCTTTCAACAGCGGCCACGCAGTCTCAGGCCTGCCATGTAACCGCAGGAGTGTAGCAGGGCTACCCTCTAGTGGCCAGTTTGGGAAGTTTAACCGATCAGTGCCAACATTCCTGATCACTTCCATTTCAGATAGTCTCCTTCTTTAGAGACAGAGGCAAACAAAGTGGTGCGGAGCTAAGGTTCCATGTGGAGGCAATGGTGGGCAAGGGAACTAGAAATGGAGAAAGAGGGTACATTCCTTATATATTATAGAAATGCTTTAGATCTTGATCTGAATGTCCTCTTCTCAGTAATGACTTCTCAGTAAAAACCTTTTACCTCGCTCTGCTGGCGCCGCCCGCGCCCACCCTGGCCACCGTTCAGCAGCTTGTAGGAAGATGGTACCTGGTGGATAGCAAAGGCTTTAATGAATACATGAAGGAACTAGGAGTGGGGCTAGCTCTACGAAAAATGGGTGCAATGGCCAAACCAGATTGTATCATCACTTGTGACGGCAAAAACCTCACCATAAAAACTGAAAGCACTTTGAAAACAACAGTTTTCTTGTGTCTTGGGAGAGAAGTTTGAAGAAAATATAGCTGATGGCAGAAAAATTCAGAATGTCTGCAACTACACAGACGGCGCACTGGTTCAACATCAAGAATGGGATGGGACAGAAAGCAGGATAACTAGAAAATGGACAGATGGGAAATTAGTGGTGAAATGCATCATGAACAATGTCACCTGTACTTGGGTCTATGAAAAAGTAGAATAAAATTCCATGATCACTCTTGGCAGGAATTAGTTATGAGAATGAACAAGCTCAGTTCAATGAGCAAGCCTCCCTACTGCTTTTCTTTTTTCATTACTGTATCCAATTATCTTTATCACAGATATTTTACATGCAACTATTTCAAAGTGTTGGTTTAATTAGGTTTCTCTCTTTGATTAATAAATAAATGTTTGTGTTAGTAAAAAAAACCTTTTACCTCCCAACACACCATACTTCCTATATTCCCTCCCTAGTTTAGTTTTTATCCTTAGTGAATAATACTATCTGGCAAACCCTGTTTTACTCGTGCATTTTTTTATGTCCAAAGTCTTTTTTTTTTTTTAATGTAAGCTCCATTGAGAGTTGAGATTTTTGTCTTTTTTGTTTCAAGCTATATCTCCAGCATCTAGAATGGCACATAATAAATCCTCAGCAATAGTTTTATTTAGCTGATAACTGAACCATGTAACCATAGTAAATGCTTATTGAGAGCAAAGCATTGCAGAGAGCTGCACAAGATATGGAAGTGAGCGAAGGGCTCAGTCCTCAGTCTGGGGGAGCCTCAGAGAGAAAGTAGGCACTTCTTAGTGTGACAGTGGCTGTACAACCCTTTCATCTCTCTGTTCCTCTCATTTCAGGTTTTGTTAACTTTGGATGATGACCTGGATGTGGTTCGGAGAGACCAGATCCCTGTCTTCTGAGTCGCTGACATTAAGAGGGGGAGAGGGTGCTATCAATCCTGGTGCTGTTCAAGAAAAATACAGCAACCACCACAAAGTAACCACTGCCAAATGCTCACTCACCCTCTGTAGGGTCAGCTCTAGAAGGATAAGCTGGGGGAGCTAAACCTGCAAGAAGGAGGCCACAACTGCAGCTCTGTGAATGAGGCAAGGACTGAAACACATTTACATTGACTCACTCTCTGGGAGCCCTGCCACCCTCACATGAGACTGGCCGGCAACAGCAGGATCCCCCAGCTGGAAACTTCTGCTTGTCTCCCTCTGCACTGCTGTGACACCCACTGCTCTAGATGTCACTTCCCCCAAGGTCCCAAGAGGATGTGATTCCTCAGAGTATGGTGAAGAGATGGACGCAAGCCCCACCCACTGCAATAGATGTTCTAGTGGCACCAACCAGTCGCCTCCTTAGAAGAAACACCAGAGGTTTCCCCCAAGGTTCCCGACGCCACTGGAGGGACATGAGATTGGGCTTTGTCTCTCAGACCAAGGCCTGTGTGCTCACTTATTCCTTTGTGTCTTCATCTCACTGCTGTGTGTGAGGCCATCACTCTGGCACCACCTCAGAAAGCCCTGTTACTCCAGATACCTGGTCAGCTCCAAGGTGGAAGAGCAGACAGGAAAACCTCTTCTAGCAGCAGAAGCAAAGGAAATAACTCAGCAGTGTCAAGAGACTGGTAACCACGCCAGCAGGCAGGCATCACCTTACAGATTCCTCAAAGGGATCAGCACTTAGTCTCAAATTCACACAGCTCAATGCTGTGCCCACATCACCTTTGAGGAAGAAATAAGTGTTGTAACCAGGACGTACCCCAAGGGTCCTCCCCAGCGAAGCCCCTCATCTGTCATTTCATGTATATCAGGGTTTCACACTTTCTCCCTGGAGTTCCCAGGACTAACTCTTCAGGAGGAACACACTTTCCTCGTCCCTTCTCACTGCCAAGAGCACAGCTAATTTAGTATTGTATCTTGGTTGCATTTGACTCTCATTCCCTCTCCTTTAAGGTGTTGAAAAGCTGAGCGTCCCAGTTCTACTCACACATGGCCTGGCAGCCCTGAGAAGCACCATTGTGACCAGGCTCCCTGTTGCCTGGAGTGTGATATAATCAAAAAATAGACAAACATGTGAGTGCATGCTTATACATTTGCTTGTGAAATTGAAGTCACCTCTCACCTCTGCTTTCCTGATCATTCATTACAGAAACTTTCTTTCCAAAAAAATTATTCTTTATCTAAAATATTTGTATAGTGTTTAAAATTACATTTTAGAAGTGCGAAAAGCAAGTTTTCCTGACTTTAAAAACACAAAGATGCTTTTAATGAACAATGTAGTGATTTTTTAAAATGCTTCCAAATTTATACTTGGTCTGTTGTTATTCTTTACTCCTTAAAAATTGTTGGTCTCCATAGGCCATATGAAGGCCACCAATTAAATGATTCTGTTAACCTAACTGCTAAAAAATGTTTGAACTTGTTTGACCTAATTTGTTTATTTTAAGGTGCTCGGTTTCTAATCTGAAAAGGACCCACTGAGGAAATGAAAACAACAAAGTCCACTCAAGTAGGAAGTGAATAAATGTTAAGATAGGTACATTGCCTGTTTGGTAGCTTGTTTGGGAGAATGTCAGAGGGGGCCCTGTAGAAAAGGATGGATTGTCCTGTATTCTTGACCGTTTTCTGATCCTGTGTGTCTTGGCCTATAAAACTGTGGTAGTCAGTTTTGTTCTCCGCAGTAGGTCTGAAAACCAAGACCAAGCTTATTTTATAAATACCAATTCTAAGAGCCAGGTGCAGTGGCTCATGCCTGTAACCCAGCACTCTGGGAGGCCGAGGTGAGTGGATCACTTAAGCTCAGGAGTTCAAGACCAGCCTGAGCAAGAGCGAGATCCCATCTCCAAAAATAGCTGGGCATTGTAGTGCATACCTATAATCCCAGCAACATGGGAGGCTGAGGCCAGAGGATCACTTAAGCCCAAGAGTTTGAGGTTGCTGGAAGTTATGATGCCACAGCCCTCTACCCAGGGTGACAAAGTGAGACTTAGTCTCAAAAAAAAAAAAAATCATTTATAAATGAAGCTAATTCTCTCTGCAGCACCGATCTGATGGTTGTAGAAAGTCATTTGGTTGCAAGCGTGGGATTAACACAAGTGTAGGGGTGGAGGGGAACAAGGAGAGTCAGACAGCTGAACAGTGCAACATGTGGTGCGGTGCCCGTGCTGACCCCTGCCTGTGTTCATGGACATCACTTTTTTAAAAAGAAAGTAAGGCTAACTCAGAAAGCTAAGTTCAACTGGAGGGTAACTGGAGAAAAACAGTCACTCTGAAGAGGCTCCTGGCAGGACAAGCTCAGAAGAAATGAGAGCACTTTAGCTGGAGCAGGACAGAGCTGTGGCAGACAAGAGGGGTGAAACTGTGCACATAAAAAAAGGACGTTTCCACACCTCTGACAAATGCTGGAGAGGCAACTCCCCCTGTTTACACTGGACAATTTAGTGAGGGATTAGCCTGGTTTTATTTTAGCAGTAGGAGAAGCCAGTGGAAAACCACCGTCTATCTGGAGAAGGGACTTTCCATGACTGAAAGAGATCACCCTATCAGCTCCTCGGGGCAGAGAAGGTGGCAGCTGCTTCCTTTGTAATTCCAAGCACTTGCAAGAATATTCTGTGGAGTTGCAAAAGGCATGTCAGTAAATCAAGTAATACCCAAATGTTTCTCACTCTGGGTGATAATTTCTATGACTAAAATGTGAGGGAAAGGGAGAAACAAAAGCAAACATTCTTCAGAGAAGGAACAGTAGAAGCTGAGAAAGATTCTGGAGTTAGGGCAGCACCTGTGGCTCAGTGGGTAGGGCACCAGCCCCATATACCGAGGGTGACAGGTTCGAACCCAGCCAAACTGCAACAAAAATAATTGTCACGGCAACTGGGGAGTTGCCTCTCCAGCATTTGTCAGAGGTGTGGAAAGGTCCTTTTTTTATGTGCACAGTTTCACCCCTCTTGTCTGCCACAGCTCTGTCCTGCTCCAGCTAAAGTGCTCTCATTTCTTCTGAGCTTGTCCTGCCAGGAGCCTCTTCAGAGTGACTGTCACAGGCATTGTGGCGGGCACCTGTAGTCCCAGCTACTTGGGGAGGCTGAGGCAAGAGAATCACCTAAGCCCAGGAGTTGGAAATTGCTGTAAGCTGTGACACCACCGTGAAGCTCTGTCTCAAAAAAAAAATGATTCTTGGAGTCAGACTTTAGTCCAAATATGTCTACCTACTTGCTGTGTGACTTTGGATAAGTCACTAACGCTCTCTGATCCTCAGCTGGCACAGCTCCAGGACACTACACAAGGGCCCGGCAGCAGTGCCAGCACAGAGGCACAGAGGGAGTCTCAGCTCACACCTCTTTGCTCCCGCAGGGAGCGAGAGCCAGCACAACTGTGCTGGCTGGCTGGGGACTTTCCTTCAGGAGCCCCTGAGGGCTGGGAGGCCTCTTCCCCTTCAGAGACACCTCCCAGAGCGTCCAGCCTCCTATCCTCTATCCCTGCACGTCCATGATTAATGCACATCACCAACTCTGGCCCTTAATATGCTGCTTTCAACTCAGATGAGAAAAGTGCTGCTGAAGTCAGGCCCAAGTGGAAAGCCTAGCTGTGTACAGTGTCACGCCTCATCACTGCCATCTCTGCCCTGGGACTCTCAAAGGAAAGAAAACCTAGCGTTTCTCCTCTCCAGAAGCAATTACAACCGAGGGTCAGGGAGTGCCACGTGCAAATGCTGCGTCCACCCTGCCCCCCAACACAGATGTTTTGTTGGGCAAGCTTGGTTGTGCAGTCTATGTGAGGAGAGGGCTTCCACCTGCAGGTGACAAAACAGGTCCCAGAAAGAGGAAGCAGGGGAGCATCACTCAGGTTTTGAAATGACTTTGCTCTGATGCTAATGTCAGAGCTAAGAAAAAGCACTATGAGTAAGGAATCCGCTGTGCCTGGAGCTGCTTAATATCCTTGTTTATCATGATTCTGCACAGCTTGTAGTAGTTGGGTCATTATTTATAGCACTTATTTTTTAACACTTGGAGGAAACAAACTATATTTACATGACTAAACTTTACTGTCTCCTCAATATTAAGGTACCATGGTCAATCAGGTGAAGTGCCTATGAAGGCTTGGGCTTTGGCTGGGTGCAATGCTATGCACCTATAATCCCAGCTACTTAGAGGCCAGGAGTTCAAATCCAGTGCAGCCTGGGCAACAAAGCAAAACTCTGTTTCTTAAAACACTTTACTGCTAAGTTTCTAGAACACCACAGGAATAGAGTTTTAGCTTGCATAGGACTCTTCTGTAAAAAGAGACCACCTATTAGATGAACTCCAAGGGGGGACATTTTATACTGAACAGTTTTGTGAAACATGGCCTTGCTATTCTCATTGAAATTCAAACAAGAGTAGGTGGTACATTATACACAATTATCCTTTGCTCCCCCAATTTCCTCCAAGAATTAGAGCTCTTCCCTCTTCCTAAATATCTCTAGATTAAGAGAGTTCATTATTTTCCCTGAACTCTTACATGTTTTAAAATTCCTTAGGTCTTTCCTATATCCTTTTGGCTGCCCTAAAGTTCCTATCATCAAAGGCATATCCATTTCATTGGAGATGAACAATAGCTAACGTACTTTAACATATTTTAACATAAGATAGCTTTGAAGTCATATTGTATTTCATCCAAGTGCTAAATAAAGATTCCACGTCCCATCTCTTGTCCCAGTATTATAGGTCTGATTTAGAAAACAACTTTAAACAATGTAACACTTTCAAATCAGGGCAAGAGAAATCTGATATACAATCCTACTATGGCTAGCTTCTGGGACCCTCCTTTATATTTAATCTAAATCTTGACATTTTTGTGAATGACAACTCTTAGTCTTTTTTTTTTTTTCTTAAGACAGAGTCTCACTATGTCACCCTCAGTAGAATACCAGGACGTCACAGCTCACAGCAACCTCCAACTCTTGGGCTTAAGCAATTCTCTTGCCTCAGCCTCCCAAGTAGCTGGGATTACAACGCCTGGCTTTTTTTTTAGAGATGAGGTCTCAGGCTGGCCTTGAACCGGTGAGCTCAGACTAACCACCTGCCTCAGCCTCCCAGAGTGCTGGGATTACAGGCATAAGCCACTGCGCCTGGCCTAACTCTTAATCTTTTAAACAAAGGATTATCCAAAATAATTCATAAACTCCTTTTATGTTACTGAAACATTGCCATCACAAACAGAAGTTGATTGCATTTTATCATCTTTATTATATTGCTTGTCTGAGCCTTTCACCACATGCCCTGGTACTAGGCAGGCTCGTTCCAGGAAAGATGATAAATTCAGGCATGAAGTTGGCTCACTTCTTCAATATTCATCATCACAGATCTCAATGTGAGACACCGTGTGAAGTAATATGCTTTCTTGGGGAGTGCATTTCCCCTTCATTCTTTCCTTCCTCACACTTCTCTGTACACTGACATAGAATCAGAAATATAACTTTAGTCAATAGTCAGTGAAGAAATATTTGGGCCAGGCACTGTGAGTAACTGGGACACAGCAGTGGGTAAAACACACCATCTCTTCTACTGTGTGGTCTAAAGCCCAACAGGGAAGATGGATGTGAAACAATACATGATTATAATTTGTTTATGATAAGCAGACAGAGAGCTGCTAATCCAAATAATTATCAGCAATTTTTGTCCTCAGATTCAAGCTCCTAATTGCTGATACAACTTAGCATCTCTCTCACAACCAAAGTCCCAGTGAAAATATTTGGCTCTATTGGTCTCCATAAGCGACTTCCTCAGAGAGGCGCAGTCTTTCTCCATCTGCAGTGCCCAGTTCAATTACAAAACCAGACAAAGAAATAAAGTGATCAGGGAAGACCCTGCTTGGATCTGGTGTCAGGGAAGCGTGCTGCTTCTCAGGGATGAAAATTTTTGGAGAAACAGTCTTCTTGCAACAATTGCTCCAAACATGTCTGAGAATTCCCAGGGAATTTTCAAATGCCCAGAATGATGTGGATGGATCATTAAGGAAAAAGAAAAGTGAGATGAGGCGATAATAATAAATGTAAACCTAAAAGATCAAAAGGAGACTCATGTACAGAGTCACCTCGAAGCTACAGGTCACCTTGAAGCAACAGGTTAGCTTCGAGCAATAGTGTTTCCTGAAAGCCTAAGCAGGAAGGGAACGGGTAAGATTTCAGTCTGAATTATCTCTAAAAGCTGTGAATGCGGTTGGTGGCTCTAAACAAGACGGTAAAATTAGGCTGGATTGGGACATGGAGGAAGGATAGTTGCTTCTTTGGTAATGGTAAAGATAAGCCAGAAGGAAAAGGAAATTGTTTAACTTCATGAACAACAGAGTAGGTTTGATACATCTTGCAGCAGGCTTCTCAGTGGAAAGTGATGATACAGCCTACCAAACATTGTTTGGGTGAGAATTCCACGAAAAATGTTGGGGAAGTGGGCCTGGACCAAAGGAGGAGGGCCAAACTTTTGATGTGGTGGGATTGTGGGTTTGGTTTTGTTTGTTTTTAGGTATACAAAAAAGCAAAAGGAAGAGACTGTTGGGACCCACTGAGCTGAGACTACAGAGACCACTCCTTCTACAGGCAGCATTTTGAAAAACCGTGTTTTAACTGATAGGGAATTTTACATTCTGTTGGACTTCTACAGTCTGGCCTGTCGTGCCCAGAAGAGGAGAATCATTATCCATTCCAGATAGAGGGGGACAAATTTGAAAAACAAAAGAGCTGCTTTAACTGACAACCTCCGTTTTTTCTATAGATAAAATGAAAGTCCCAGTTTTAAGCCCTCTAGAACAGCAGTTCTCAACCTGTGGGTTCTGAACCCTTTTTTAATAATGAAAATACATTGCGGCATTAGGAAGGTTGAGAACCGCTGCTCTAGAATGAGGGATGGTCAGAGGGGTGATTTTCATGCATCCTTAAAGAAACAAAACGGTTCCATGTCCCTGATTTTTCCTAGATGGCAACAAGCTCCTCTGCTAGAAGACAAGTATGGGACTGCTCTTTTAGTGGGATTTTACTGTTGGAAGCTTATGCCCTCCCTCAATCCTAATGCCAACCTCACAGTGGTTTTCAATCTTCCTAATGCCACGATGTATTTTCATTGTTACAAAGGGGTCATGACCCACAGGTTGAGAACCGCTGCTTTAGCACATTGAAGTTGGCAAAACTCTTTTTAACATTTCTAGTACGACAGGTATGGTATTGATGAAATCCCTCAGCTTTTGTTTGTTTCCAAAATAAAGATTTTGGAAAATCTTTATTTCTCCTGCATGTTTGAAGAATATTTTTGTAGGATATAATATTCTAGGATCAATGTTTGTTTTCCTTCAGCATTCTGACTATGTGATTCCTCTCTCTCCTGGCCTATAAAGTTTCCACTGAGAAGCCTGCTGCAAGATGTATCAAAGCACGCTTTTTTCTGTTCTCTTTCCTCCCTAGGACCTTTTCTTTATCCATTGCCTTTGGGAGCTTGATTATTAAATGCCTTAAGGTAGTGTCGAGAGTTCTTCAATTTTGAAGAAAAGGACTTTAATGAATGATAAGAAATCATCTGAAGGTATACATCTCACTGGGAGTACACAAATATAGAATACTCTATTGCTGTAACTGCAGAGGGTGTATAAACAACTTAAATCTTAAGTAGAAAGACTAAAAGACAAATCTATCAAAAGTAACTGCAACAATTTTTTCAGAGAAATAGTATAGAACAACAAAAAGTTAAAAGCAGGGGGGATGGAGTTCAAGGGTAGATTTCTGTTGGATTTCCTCTTTGCTTGTTTATTTGTAAGCAGAGTTGTCATATGTTTAAAATAATTGGTTATACAATTATTTTTGCAAGCCTCATGGTAATCTCAAATAAAAAAATCTACAATGAAAAAAAAAAAAAGAAGAAGTTGGCAGAACTGATGATTGCAACAGCCAACATTCATCATCTGGCATTCTGCCAAGGGTTTTGTATGCATGACCTTATATAATACTGAAAACCCCCTAAGAAATCAGTGCTATTCCTATCATGTCCATTCCCCAGATGAAGAAACTGAAACTTAGAGAAGTCATTGTTTGCTAGATGAACCTGGACTAGTAGTTAGAAATGAGTAACCAGATCAAAAGAACAAGATCAGAGAAAGAAAACACAGATTGTGCTACAATGTTTTATTTGGACATGCATCTATATATGCAAAACACACAGCCTAGAATTATATGACTATTGAACACATCAATGAAAAGTTCTCCAAAATTCAGAAGATATACGCCTGATATGTGTATAAACCTGAGTAACCGTGAAATCCATTATGCTTGTTTGAAAATAAAACAAGGAAAGCCATCCAATAAAACGAAGGCTTTGTGTCATCTTGGCTCTCTACAGTGGAAGAGAGGAGAGGAGCTATATTCATATGAGTTGCTTCACTTTCTGTTTTGTTTTTTTTTTGGCCGGGGCTGGGTTTGAACCCATCACCTCTGGTATATGGGGCTGGCGCCTTACTCTTTGAGCCATAGGCACTGCCCAGAGTTGCTTCACTTTCTAAGCTTGCAAAGCTAAGAACCAAAGTCCTTTTTTAAAATTCAGTGATTTCACTTGGCAAAGAACTGTGGACCTGAAGATTCATTTTAAATCAAAATACACATAGCATAAGGTATGAGGTTACCCCGGGGAGCCTGTTAGTTCAAATACAAAATTTAAATGAAAAGAAGGCACAGGAATGTAGGGTGGTTTTTATATTTTCTAAAAAATATTCAGAGACTTAAAAAGTTGTCAAGGGTCAAAAAGTTCTCCAAAGCTGCCCTGAACCCACTCATCTGTGCCAGCCCAGTGGATTAGCCAGAATCTGCAATTCTCACATTGGTTGAACCATCTTTGTTCTTGGCCACTGTGCCAAGCTTTCTCCTTCTAAAAGGTAGTACTTTTATCCCAGCCAAATTTAGGTAGAGGAATTAGCAGCATTGGGCTGGAATATTTCTTCATTCAAGGTACAATGATCATAATGATGAATGTTTGTAAGTTTATTCAGAAATAAGCCAAAAAACCCAATGACTTGGTTGGAAATACTGACATGCTAACCAATTCTCATCTTCTGTACTAAGCTGTCTGTTGGCCTTTTTTCTTTTTAAATACTTAACACGAATTTGCACATTCATCCTATGGCAGCATTCAAAAAATGGGATTTAACATAACTGAATCATGAATTCCCAGAAAACTTCACAAAGTAATTAAGTTCTTCACAACTACAATTTGGCTACAGTCTCCTTCTAAACCACAGATCTGAACATGATTAAGCAATGTAAGAAAACACCAACAACAACTAGAACGGCACAGCAGAAACTTGATTAAAAGCTGAATTTTCACATCTTCCACAAAATCTGTAGCTTACTTAATCATGTGAAAAATTAAGTGACACACTGATACTATTTAACCAAGCTACCTGACTTTGGAGCTTATCTAAGAAGCACATTAGCATCCTCATCTTCGTTTCTCATAGGAAGAAATAAAAAGCAGAGGAGCTGTTGACAATAACCAGATAAATACAGCAGAGACTGCATTTCAGTCTCATTCTAAGGGAGGTGGAAATGAGTGTAGTCATGGAAAATAAATACAGAACCTCATTTGTCTTTTCTAGCAACCCTGTGACAGAGGAACAACAGGTAACAATAACAATGAACGGGTAAGAACAAGCTAAGACACAGAAGTTGTGTCATTTGTCCAAAGTCAAAGCCAGGTGACAGAGTGTGTGTGTGAGGGGGGCAATTACTATTTTGTGCGATGGCCTTTTATTTTTCTAAAGAATGACAGTAAAATATCTTTTGGATATTGTTTACCGAAGGGGAATTTATCAAGAGAAAACTACTATCTGTTCAAACTACCAGAGATAATTTTTTCTTAACATTTTTGTTCAGGTATAAAATACACAAGATAATGGATAAAAGATACACTAATCTGAAGTATATACAGACTGGTGACTTTTTTCATGTGTATGTACTGTGCTCAGGTGCACATTCACCAGCATTCTATGCACATTTCAAGTCAACCCCTCCCCTCAAGATAACCACTTTTCTGACTCTCCTCCCCATAGATTAATTTTGCCTGGTCTTGAACTTTATGTAAGGGAATTATGTGGATGTACTCCTTTTTGTCTGTTTCTTCGTTTGACGTAATGTCTGTGAGATTTCTCTGTATCTGTAAGTAGCTTCACTTTGTGAATATATGACATTTATCATTTCTCCTATTGATGGACATTGGAGCTATTTCCAATTTTTGTCTATTATAAAGAAAGTGGCTATGAACATCCTTATTCATGTCTTTTGGTGAACTATTTCCAGGGTGTATACTCAGTTCTGTGCAATTACTAAGTTATAAGGGGGTATGTCTTCATTATCAAAAGATACTACCAAGAGTTTTCCAAAGTGGTTAGATAAATTTATATTCCTATCAGAAAGTCCCAATCATTTCATATCTTTGCCAGTACCTGGCATCTGTCAGGTCTTTAAAGTTTAATAAACGTATATGCCTGATATGTGTATAAATGAAGTGGTATCTCATTGTATTTTACTTTGCATTTTTCTGATGCACAGACTTCTTGGCCATTTGTGTGAAGGATTTCTTCAAGTTCTTTGTTCATTTTAAAAACCAGTTTATGAGTACTTTTCTTTTTGATATATAAAATCTTTGATACTCTATGACTTGATGAAGAGAAATTCTTTTTTTTTTTTTTTTGTAGAGACAGAGTCTCACTTTATGGCCCTTGGTAGAGTGCCGTGGCATCACACAGCTCACAGCAACCTCCAGCTCCTGGGCTTAAGCGATTCTCTTGCCTCAGCCTCCCGAGTAGCTGGGACTACAGGTGCCCGCCACAGCACCCGGCTATTTTTTTTGGTTGCAGTTTGGCCGGGGCTGGGTTTGAACCTGCCACCCTCGGCATATGGGGCCGGCACCCTACTCACTGAGCCACAGGCGCCGCCCGAGAAATTCTTAATTTTAATGAGGTCTAATCTAACAATTTTTCCTTTTATGGTTATAGTCAGACAGATACTTCCTATGGTTACCTTTAAAATACTAGTTCTCAAATTTTTTGGTCTTAGGGGCTATTTATACTCTTAAAAATTATTGAGGACTCCAAAAAGCTTTTGTTTATGTGAGTTATACACTGCCAATATTTACTATATTGCAAAAAATCAAAGATTTAGAAATATTTATGAATTTATTTAAAGATAAATTCATTACATAACACAAATCCCATTTTATGAAAAATAACTATTTTCCATAACTAACAAAAATTGTAAGAAAGAGTAGTATTGTTTTACATTTTCATTTTTTGGCTTTTTTTGTAGTTTTTGGCCAGGGCTGGGTTTGAACCCACCACCTCTGGTATATGGGGCCACTGCCCTACTCCTTGAGCCACAGGTGCTGCCCCACTTTTACATTTTTGTATTCTATTCAATGTCTGACAACATACAATAGCTGGATTCTCCTATGGGTTTCTGTATTTATTCTGCTGTAGTACATGTTTTGCTTGAAATACCGTCATATCATTTAATGACAGGGATACTGAGAAAGGCATCATTAGGCAATATTGTTATTGTGTAATGTGAGAATACCATAGGGTGCACTTATACAACTACACCCCTAGGCTGTGTGGTAGAGACTATTGCTCCCAGGCTACAAACCTGGGCAGCATGCTGTACTGTAGGCAACTGTAACACAAAGGGAAGTATTTGTGTGTATAGACATACCTAAACAGAAAAGACACAATAAAAATTATGGTATAAGAGATAAAAATGGTGCGCCTATATAGGGCATTTACTATGAATGAAGTTTGCAGAACTGGAAGTTGCTCTAGGAGAGTCAGTGAGTGGATGGTGAGTGATTGTGAAGGCCTCAGACACTACTGTGCACTACTGCAGACTTCATAAGCACTGTACACTTAGGCTACACTAAATTTATGGATTTTTTTCTTTCTTTAACAATAAATTAGTTTTATCCCAGAAACTTTTTAATTTTTAAACATTTTGACTCATTTTTAATAACAGCTTAAAACACAATGTGTAGCTATGTGAAAATACTTTCTTCATGTACTTATTCTGTAAGCTTTTTTTCTATTTTCAAAATTTTTTATTTTTCCTTTTCCTTTTTAAAATTTTTTGTTAAAAATGAAGACACACACACATTAGCCTAAGCCTACACAGGTCAGGATCATCATTATCACTGTCTTCCACCTCCACATATTGTCCCACTGGAAGGTCTTCAGAGGCAGTCAGATACATGAAGCTCCTATCTTCATGTATGACAATAATGCTTTCTTCTGGAATACCTCCTAAGGGACTTGCCTGAGGCTGTTTCACAGTCAATGTTTTTTGCTTTGTTCTTTTTTTTTTTTTTCCTTAGGAGAACATTTATTAGGAAGAATATGTTGATTTTTCTCTTAGGGGAGTAATTTTCCTCTCGGGAATTGCTGGAAAACAGAGAGACACGGTGATCTCAGCAGTGCCATTTGTGCTGGAAGGCAGCTAGCCAACTTGAAACCTGCAGAGATTCATAGACAGGGCAATGGGGCATAGGCTCTCTGTGGAGCATGGGCGGGGAATGCTCCTAACATAATTTGGGGCTACTCTGTTCCAGAGAATGTTCTTTCCCCTTCTGTTTTATTCTGCATTTTGAAATCCACTGCCAACCAAGAATCATTTCCTTTCTAATGTGATGTTCAGCAGGAGGCCGTCCCTTCAGAGACAGGAATGGGGAAGATGTGCTCCTAAGCATGTCCTCACACATCTTGTCTATGCTTCCATGAGGGGGCACGGAAGAGTCTGCCTGTCAATGTTTTTTATATAAGTAGAAATACGTAAAATAATATCTCATCATAAGAGAGACTCTAACAGACATGATCAACTTGATTTCCTCCAGCTCCATAATAGTCGGAGATTTTAACACTCCTTTGGCAGTGTTGGATAGATCCTCCAATAAGAAGCTAAGCAAAGAAATTTTAGATGTAAACTTAATCATTCAACAACTGGATTTAACAGACATCTACAGAACATTTCATCCTTACAAAACTAAATACAAATTCTTCTCATCAGCCCATGGAACATCCTCCAAAATTGATCACATCTTAAGTCACAAGTCTAACCTCAACAAATTTAAAAGAATATAAATTATTCCTTGCATCTTCTTGGACCATCATGGAATAACAGTTGAACTCAATAACAACAGGAATCTGCATACTCATACAAAGACATGGAAACTAAATAACCTTATGCTGAAGAATAGCTGGGTCATAGACAAGATGAAGAAGGAAATTACCAACTTTCGGGGACAAAACGATAATGAAGACATGAATTATTAGAACATCTGGGATACTGCAAAGGCAATCCTAAGAGGGGAATTTATAGCACTACAAGCCTTCCTCAAGAGAATGGAAAGAGAGGAAGTTAACAACTTAATGGGGCATCTTAAGCAACTGGAAAAGGAAGAACACTCCAACCCCAAACCCAGCAGAAGAAAAGAAATAACCAAAATTAGAGCAGAATTAAATAAAATTGAAAACAAAAGAATTATACAACAGATCAATAAATCAAAAAGTTGGTTTTTTGAAAAGGTCAATAAAATAGATAAACCTAACCAAATAAATAAATAAATAAATAAACCTTTGGCTAACTTAACCAAGAAAAAAAGAGTAAAATCTCTAATTTCATCAATCAGAAATGGCAAGGATGAAATAACAACAGACGCCTCAGAAATTCAAAAAATCCTTAATGAATATTGCAAGAAACTTTATTCTCAGAAATATGAAAATGTGAAGGAAATTGACCAATACTTGGAAGCATGCCACCTTCCTAGACTTAGCCAGAATGAAGTGGAAATGTTGAACAGGCCTATATCAAGTTCTGAAAGAAAAGCCCAGGACCAGATGGCTTCACATCAGAATTCTACCAAACCTTTAAAGAGGAACAGTACCTATATTACTCAATCTTTTCCAAAATATAGAAAAAGAAGGAACACTACCCAACACATTCTATGAAACAAACATCACCTTGAGCCCCAAATAAGGAAAAGACCCAACAAGAAAAGAAAATTATAGACCAATATCACTAAAGAATATTGATGCAAAAATATTCAACAGGATCCTAGCAAACAGAATCCAGCAACACATCAAACAAATTATACACCATGACCAAGTGGGTTTTATCCCAGGGTCTCAAGGATGGTTCAATATACATAAATCTATAAATATAACTCAGCACATACACAAATTAAAAAACAAAGACCATATGATTCTCTCAATTGATGCAGAAAAATATTTTAATAATATCCAGCATCCTTTCATGATCAGAACACTTAAGAAAATGGGTATAGAAGGGACATTTCTTAAACTGATAGAAGCCATCTACAGCAAACCCACAGCCAATATTGTATTGAATGGAGTTAAACTGAAATCATTTCCACTCAGACCAGGGACCAGGTAAGGTAGCCCATTATCTCCACTGCTGTTTAACATTGTAATGGAAGTTTTAGCCATCACAATTAGGGAAGAAAAGGCAATCAGGGTATCCACATAGGGTCAGAGGAGATCAAACTTTCATTCTTTGCAGATGACATGATTGTATATCTGGAAAACACCAGGGATTCTACTACAAAACTCTTAAAAGTGATCAAGGAATACAGCAGCATTTCAGGTTACAAAATCAACATTCATAAATCCGTAGCCTTTATGTATACCAACAATAGTCATGCTGAAAAAACAGTCAAGGACTCTATTCCATTCACAGTAGTCCCAAAGAAGACGAAATGTTTCGGAGTTTACCTAACAAAGGATGTGAAAGATCTCTATAAAGAGAACTATGAAACTCTAAGAAAAGAAATAGCTGGGGCGGCGCCTATGGCTCAGTCGGTAGGGAGCCGGCCCCATATACTGAGGGTGGCGGGTTCAAACCCGGCCCCGGCTGAACTGCAACCAAAAAATAGCCGGGCATTGTGGCGGACGCCTGTAATACCAGCTACTCGGGAGGCTGAGGCAGGAGAATCGCTTAAGCCCAGGAGTTGGAGGTTGCTGTGAGCTGTGTGATGCCAGGGCACTCTACCCAGGGCCATGAAGTGAGACTCTGTCTCTAAAAAAAAAAAGAAAAGAAATAGCTGAAAATGTTAACAAATGGAAAAACATAAAATGTTCATGGCTGTAAAGAATCAATATCAGTAAAATGTCCATACTACCCAAAGCAATATACAATTTTAATGCAGTCCCTATTAAAGCTCCACTGTCATACCCTAAAGATCTCGAAAAAATAATACTTTGTTTTATATGAAATCAGAAAAAAACTCAAACAGTCAAGACATTACTCAGAAATAAAAACAAAGCAGGAGGAATAATGCTACCAGACCTTAGACTATACTATAAATCAATAGTGATCAAAACAGCATGGTACTGGCACAAAAACAGAGAGGTATGTGTATGGAACAGAACAGAGAACTAAGAGATGAACACAGCTACTTACCATTATTTGATCTTTGACAAGCCAATTAAAAACATTCAATGAGGGAAAAGATTCCCCATTTAACAAATGGTGCTGGGTAAACTGGCTGGCAACCTGTAGAAGACTGAAACTGGACCCACACCTTTCACCATTAACTAAGATAGACTCTCACTGGATTAAAGATTTAAACTTAAGAGATGAGACTATAAAAATACTAGAAGATAGTGCAGGGAAAACACTTGAAGAAATCAGCGTGGGTGAATATTTTATGAGGAAGACCCCCCTGCCAACTGAAGCAACACCAAAAAGTACATTACTGGAACCTGATCAAACTAAAAAGCTTCTGCACAGCCAAGAACACAGTAAGTAATGCAAGCAGACAGCCCTCATAATGGGAGAAGATATTTGCAGGTTATGTCTCTGACAAAGGTTTAATAACCATAATCCATAGAGAACTCAAACGTATTAAGAAGAAAAGAACAAGTGATTCCATCTCAGAGTGGGCAAGGGACTTGAAGAGAAACATCGCTGAAGAAGACAGGCACACAGCCTA
The DNA here is from genome assembly GCF_027406575.1 of Nycticebus coucang. Taxonomy (NCBI): domain Eukaryota; kingdom Metazoa; phylum Chordata; class Mammalia; order Primates; family Lorisidae; genus Nycticebus; species Nycticebus coucang. The sequence continues at coordinate 62,783,949 of NC_069795.1, forward strand.
AATACTTATGAAAAAAATGCTCATCATCCTTAATTTGCAGAGAAATGCAAATCAAAACTACTTTGAGATATCATCTAACTCCAGTAAGATTAGCCCACATCACAAAATCCCCAAACCAGAGATGTTGGCTTGGATGTGGAGAAAAGGGAACACTTCTACATTGCTGTTGGGAATGCAAACTAATACGTTCCTTTTGGAAAGATGTTTGGAGAAAACTTAGGGATCTACAACTAGACCTGCCTTTTGATCCTACAATTCCTCTACTATATATGCCTATAGGTATATATCCAGAAGACCAAAAATCATATCATAACAAAGATATTTGTACCAGAATGTTTATTTCAGCCCAATTCATAATTGCTAAGTCATGGAAGAAGTCCAAGTGCCCATCAACCATGAATGGATTAATAAATTGTGGTATATGTACACCATGGAATATTATGCAGCCTTAAAGAAAAATGGAGACTTTACCCCTTTCATGTTTACATGGATGGAGCTGGAACATACTCTTCTTAGCAAAGTATCTCAAGAATGGAAGAAAAAGTGTCTAATGTACTCAGCCCTACAATGAAACCAATTTATAGCTTTCATATGAAAGCTATAACCCAATTATAGCCCAAGAATATCGGGAAAGGGGAGGGAGGGAGGAGGCTGTTTGGAGGGAGGGTGATCAGTGGGACCACACCTACAGTACATGTGAAATTTACCAAATGTAGAATATAAATGTCTTAACACAATAACCAAGAAAATGCCATGAAGGCTATGTGAACCAGTTTGATGAAAATATTTCAAATTGTATATAAAACCAGCACATTGTACCCCATGATTGCTTTGATGTACACAGCTATGATTTAATAAAAAAAAAAAGAAAAGAAAAAAATAAAATACTATCTTACCAATAAGGGAGGGTTAAAAAAATAAAAGAAAATAATGATAAAAAGTGTGGTATAGTAAATACAAAAACCTACAACATAATTATTATCATTATCAAGTATTATGTAGTATACATGATTATATGTACTATAGGTTTATTTTTGTCATAAACATGTGACTAATGAGTTGAGCTAGGACATTACAACAGATACAACATCACTAGGCAATAGGAATTTTTCAGTGCCATTATCATTTACAGGACCACCATTGTGGATGTGCAGTCTGTTGTTGACCAAATAGCCAAATAGCATTATGCAATTTATGACTATGTATGAAGAAAATTTTAGCTTCACAGGAACAAGCAGTTGGAAAGAGAGGAGCGTTTTAGTATCCCTTTTAGATAATTACATATGTTTTCCTTTGATACCATGCCAAAACTCTACAAAATGGTATTTCTCCAAGATTAGTTGCAATGTGGAATTTGAAAGCATATCAGTGAACTTTTCATATTTTGTTTCTTTGAAATCCATTGGTCTATCTTGCACTTGAATGAATTTTATTTTAACTATGCATGACTGTGTTACAGTCATGACTGTGTTATGCATGCCTAGGCCACTTGGAAAATATTGGTTGACTGAATTATACATACATTCCAAACATTGACACATTTTATTATATAATTACTAATAAAATATGCATATTTGTTAATATCACCACTGATCTCATCAGAGAAGTCTTACTGGGAAACTGTCAAACTCACAGTTATATATAGTCTGATGGGCTCGTTTTATTCATTTTGGGGAAAATGTCTGCCAAATACCCCAATTCTGAGTAACCACAGATTTTAGTCATTCTTTCAGCTAAAAATAGTATCCCATGAAAAGAAGCCACTATTTCCTTCCACAAGTCAGACGATTGCACTAGTGCTTTTCCTGGAGCTCACCATTACACTTTGGTTTACCAATCAAAGTGCTTTGTGTTTGCTTCCCACAGGATGCAAAATATTAATGCAATGTTTAAAAAGAATATTAAAAGTATACTTAGAGAGGTCATGATGGGCAGCAATAGGACATCTGCCAGCAGGATCACCCAGATAGTCAAGCCACACACTTCATTAATAAGATTTCCAGACAGAAGAGACAATCCTAAACCTAACATATCAGAAGCTTTGAGATCAGCAGGGCAACCTTCTCACTCTTCTTCAATTCCCAGCATTCTAAGGGAAGTAAATCACGAGATTTGCTGATCTATCAGGGTCCACCAGACACTGCAGAACTAATACATTACCTCAGAAATACAGAAGGTAGAGCACGGTGGCTCATGCCTGTAATCTTAACACTCTGAGAGGCAGAGTGAGTGCATTGCCTGAGCTCAGGAGTTTAGACCAGCCTGAGCAAGAGTGAGATCCTCTGTCTAAAACTGGCCGGGCACTGGGGCAGGCACCTGTAGTCCGAGCTACTTGGGAGGCTGAGGCACGAGAATCACTTGAGCCCAAGAGTTTGAAGTTGCTGTGAGCTATGACACCATGCACTCTACCCAGGATGACAAAGTAAGACTGTCTCAAAAAAAAAAAAAAAGAAAAGAAAAGAAAAAGAAAGAAAGAAATATAGAAGGTAACTTGTGTTTCAAGAAGAAATTGAATATACGTACCACGGAGGTCCAGAGTAATCACCGTGGCTGCTGTTTGTCATCAGACAAAAGAACTATCTTTATAGTAAATGACTTCTAAAATGAAAAATGAGAAATTGTATATTAAACGACTTTCATAAATATTCTGTAAAAAAATGAGATGTAGAAAATTCAGATGGACGCTTATTATCTCCTAATTTAGGTGTTTTGGTCAACTTCTCCATAAGCTTACCTGATTGTTTATATACTTTATCCTTATGAAACTATACATTTATTTTAAAAAAGTGTATTTGAGTCAGTATTTAATAAAATTAATAAATTTTCTTGATTCACCAAGGAAATTTTGAAGTGAATTGGCTTTTCTGTTTACCAGGAGTTCACGATGATTGAGAATACAGTCACTCTTAGGATAGTCATGGTGCCACTGCCTTGATTCATACTTAAGTACCAGAAGTTTTACTCACTATTGTTTTAGCTCCAACGTATGTGTTGACATTTGCCCTGGCAAATCTTATACAATCATAAAAATACTTTTGACCTTATAGACTCACTAAATGGGTCTCAGAAAACCCCAGAAATTCTGGGGACCACATTTAAGAACAAGAGCCATTTTTGGCAACAATAGGGCTCACCACTGGATATTCCAAAGTCACACCCTTGTCTCTCTGGGCAACCAGAGGAGGCCGGGCATCTTCTCAGGTGGCAACCACCATGGAACAGATCTGGGACAGAAACACAGGCCCCATGAGTAAAGGGTTTGCCTGAGGTGGTACCGGCCTGGGTGGAGCTCGGGTACTAGAAAACGCACGTGCAAAGCCGAGAGATTCCCAGAGCAGGGCTGACCCAGAGGACCGCTTTACTGAGCCTAAGACGCACCCGGCCCTCAGGGGATAATCAGCCTGTAGACAATGGAAGGCAGGAGGCTAGAAATGACAGGTAACCGCATACAAACCTGCACAAACAAAGATAGGGCCTGAGGCAGAGGTTCTGGGAACTCAAAACAGCTTCTCTTCTGCAGGGGAATTTAGCAGGGACAGAAACAAACTCCCACAAAGTTGTTCTGTTCTATCAGTAACATCAATCAGGGGTGAGTCTGGAACTTAGTGAACACCCCCCAGCCTCCATCAAGCGCCCAAGGTTGTCAGGCCTCACGTCCCCCTCCTGGATAGAAGCAGAGGGCAGCAGCCTGGCAGAGCAGACATAGATTTCCTTGTGATTCAGGCAGGTGCAAACCCCTGGAGTATTTGCTTATTGGAGGCAACTGGGTCACTGCCCTGTGGGGTTATCAGTGACTGGGTGTGACAGAGTTGCAAGGTGGGAAAGGAGGCATCAACATTCCCAGACTAATCTATTTGCGGGGTGGGTCCTCCTGACTTCACGGAGCAGCAGAGCAAGTCATATTTGAATTGTCAGCAGACTCCTGAGATCTAGTTGCAAAGACTTTTTAAACTCCCACCTGAGACAGGTACTGACTGAGACAATTGATTTGGACCTTTAGAACTGAGCCAATCGCCCAGGACTATCCAAGTGGTACCCTGGGTGTGTGGTTATAGGAAGGTTTGATTTTCCTTTTCCAATTGTTACCTGTGGGGGATGGGGTGACTTAATTGCTGGTATTTCTCCACAGCTGAGACTTCAATTCAGAGTAACTGTTTCACTAGGGTCGGACAGAAACCAGCTGAAAACAAGACAGAGCCACTTAGCCCCACCACACCAAACAGGCCCCCAGTTTCACAGGCCATAGCACTGTACAGGTCCTTGACAAAGCTCCAGGGGAAAAGACAAACAGTGTAATATAATCATGGGGCGGAATCAGTGGAAAAATTCTTGTAACATGAATAACCAGAATAGATCAATCCCCCCAAGAAAAGATATGGCAGATTTGACTGAAGATCCCATTCATAAACAGCTGGCCGAGACGTCAGAAATTGAATTCAGAATTTGGATTGCAAACAAGATCAATAGAATGTAGGAATATTTGGAATCAAAAATTCGAGAAGCAATTCAAAAGTCGGAATTAGAAATTTGAGGAGAAATTCAAAAGTTGTCTCAAGAATTTAATAAATTTAAAGACAAAACCCCCAAAGATTTTGACGCACTGAAGCAAGAATTTGCAGCCCTCAAAAATCTGAAAAATACAGTAGAATTTCTCAGTAACAGAGTGGAACAAGCAGAAGATAGGATTTCTGACATTGAAGACACAGCTTTTAAACACTCCCAAACTCTCAAAGAGGAAGAGAAATGGAGAACAAAAATGGATCATTCTCTCAGAGAGCTGTGGGATAATGCAAAGGAGGCTAATATTCGCCTCATTGGAATCCCTGAAGTGATGAAGTGGCTTCGCAAGGCACAGAGGCCCTTCTTTGTGAAATTATGAAAGAGAATTTTCCAGACATGCCAAGAGATTCTGAAATTCAGATAGCAGACAGTTTCAGAACCCCAGCACGACTCAACCCGCATAAGACATCCCCCAGGCATATCATAATTAACTTCACTAAAGTTAATATGAAAGAGAAAATTCTGAAAGCAGCCAGACATAAGAAATCCATTACCTACAAAGGGAAGAACATTAAAATGACTGCAGATCTCTCTGCTGAAACTTTTCAAGCCAGAAGAGGGTGGTCATTGACTTTTAATCTCCTAAAGCAAAATAACTTTCAACCCTGGATCCTGTATCCAGCTAAACTGAGTTTCATTTATGATGGAGAAATTAAATACTTTAATGACATTCATATGTTGAAGAAATTTGCCATAACCAAACCAGCTCTTCAGGATATTCTCAGACCTATCCTCCATAATGACCAGCCCAATCTTCTACCACAAAAGTAAACTCACTCAGAAACTTTTAATCAAACTCCAACTTCCACAGTGGCAAAAGGATTAAAAATGTCCACTGCACTTTCGAAAAACTCGATACCCAAAATTTTACCAGACTTATCAATATTCTCCATTAATGTGAACGGCTTAAACTGTCCTCTAAAGAGGCACAGGTGGGCTGACTGGATACAAAAACTCAGGCCAGATATTTGCTGCATACAAGAGTCACATCTTACCTTATAATATAAATATAGACTCAGGGTAAAAGGATGGTTGTCCATATTTCAGGCAAATGGTAATCAGAAAAAAGCAGGTGTTGCAATTCTATTTGCAGATAGAATAGGCTTTAAACCAACAAAAGTAAGGAAGGATAAGAATGGTCACTTCATATTTGTTAAGAGTAATACTCAATATGATGAGATTTCAATTATTAATATCTATGCACCCAACCAGAATGCACCTCAATTTATAAGGGAAACTCTAACAGACATGAGCAACTTGATTTCCTCCAGCTACATAATAGTCGGAGATTTCAACACTCCTTTGGCAGTGTTGGATAGATCCTTCAATAAGAAGCTGAGCAAAGAAATTTTATATTTAAACCCAACCATCCAACATTTGGATTTAGCAGACATCTACAGAACACTTCATCCCAAGAAAACTGAATACACATACTTCTCATCAGCCCACAGAACATACTCCAAAATCGACCACATCTTAGGTCACAAGTCTAACCTCCGTAAATTTAAAGGAATAGAAATTATTCCTTGCATCTTCTCGGACCACCATGGAATAAAAGTTGAACTCAGTAACAACAGGAATCTGCATACTCATACAAAAACACGAAAGTTAAATAACCTTATGTTGAATGATAGCTGGGTCAGAGATGAGATTAAGAAGGAAATTGCCAGATTTTTGGAACATAATGACAATGAATACATGAATTATCAGAACCTCTGCGATACTGCAACGGGAGTTTGAAGAGGGAAATTTATAGCACTGCAAGCCTTCCTAACAGAACGGAAAGAGAGGAAGTTAACAACTTAATGGGACATCTCAAGCAACTGGAAAAAGAAGGACATTCCAATCCCAAACCCAGTAGAAGAAAAGAAATAACCAAAATTAGAGCAGAATTAAATAAAATTCAAAACAAAAGAATTATACAACAGATCAATAATCAAAAAGATGGTTTTTTGAAAAGGTCAATAAAATAGATAAACCTTTGGCTAACCTAACCAGGAAAAAAGGAGTAAAATCTCTAATCTTATCAATCAGAAATGACAAAGATAAAATAACAACAGACTCCTCAGAAATTCAAAAAATCCTTAATGAAAATTACAAGAAACTTTATTCTCAGAAATATGAAAATCTGAAGGAAATTGACCAATACTTGGAAGCACGTCACCTCCCAAGACTTAGCCAGAATCAAGTGGAAATGCTGAACAGGCCCATATCAAGTTCTGAAATAGCATCAACCATATGAAATCTCCCTAAAAAGAAAAGCCTGGGACCAGATGGCTTCACATCAGAATTCTACCAAACCTTTAAAGAGGAACTAGTACCTATATTACTCAACCTGTTCCAAAATACATAAAAAGAAGGAAGACTACCCAACACGTTCTATGAAGCAAACATCACCCTGATCCCCAAACCAGGAAAAGACCCAACAAGAAAATTATAGACCAATATCACTAATGAATATAGATGCAAAAATATTCAACAAGATCCTAATAAACAGAATCCAGTAATACATCAAACAAATTACACATCATGACCAAGTCGGTTTTATCCCAGGGACTCAAGGCTGGTTCAATATACATAAATCTCTAAGTATAATTCAGCACATAAACAAATTAAAAAACAAAGACCACATGATTCTCTCAATTGATGCAGAAAAAACTTTTGATAATATCCAGCATCCCTTCATGATCAGAACACTTAAGAAAATTGGTATAGAAGGGACATTTCTTAAACTGATAGAGGCCATCTACAGCAAACCCACAGCCAATATCGTATTGAATGGAGTTAAACTGAAATCATTTCCACTCAGATCAGGAACCAGACAAGGCTGCCCATTGTCTCCACTGCTCTTTAACATTGTAATGGAAGTTTTAGCCATTGCAATTAGGGAAGAAAAAGCGATCAAGATTATCCATATAGGGTCAGAAGAGATCAAACTTTTGCTCTTCGCAGATGATATGATTGTATATCTGGAAAACACCAGGGATTCTACTACCAAACTCTTAGAAGTGATCAAGGAATATAGCAGTGTCTCAAGTTACAAAATCAACATCCATAAATCGGTAGCCTTTATATATACCAACAATAGTCAAGCTGAAAAACCAGTTAAGAACTCTATTCCATTCACAGTAGTGCTAAAGAAGATGAAATATTTGGCAGCTTATCTAACAAAGGATGTGAAAGATCTCTATAAAGAGAACTATGAAGCTCTGAGAAAAGAAATAGCTGAAAATGTTAACAAATGGAAAAACATACCATGCTCATGGTTGGGAAGAATCAACATTGTTAAAATGTCCATACTACCCAAAGCAATATACAATTTTAATGCAATCCCTGTTTAAGCTCCACTGTCATACTTTAAAGATCTTGAAAAAAATACTTCGTTTTATATGGAATCAGAAAAAACCTCGAATAGCCAAGACATTATTCAGAAATAAAAACAAAGCAGGAGGAATCACACTACCGGATCTCAGACTATACTCTAAATCAATAGTGATCAAAACAGCATGGTACTGGCACAAAAACAGAGATGTAGATGTATGGAACAGAACAGAGAACCAAGAGATTAACCCAGCTACTTACCATTATTTGATCTTTGACAAGCCAATTAAAAACATTTCAGCGGGGAAAAGATTCCCTATTTAACAAATGGTGCTCGGTGAACTGGCTGGCAACATGTAGAAGACTGAAACTGGACCCATACCTTTCACCATTAACTACGATAGACTCTCACTGGATTAAAGATTTAAACTTAAGAAATGAAACTATAAAAATAGTAGAAGAGAGTGCAGGGAAAACCCTTGAAGAAATTGGTCTGGGTGAGTATTTTATGAGGAAACCCCCCAGGCAATTGAAGCAGCTTCAAAAATACACTACAGGGACCTGATCAAACTAAAAAGCTTCTGCAGAGCCAATAACACAGTAAGTAAAGCAGGCAGACAGCCCTCAGAATGCGGGGAGATATTTGCAGGTTATGTCTCTGACAAAGGTTTAATAACCAGAATCCACAAAGAACTCAAATGTATAAGCAAGAAAAGAACAAGTGATCCCATCGCAGGCTGGGCAAGGGACTTGAAGAGAAAGTTCTCTGAAGAAGAAAGGTGCACAGCCTACAGACATTTCTACACTGCTGGTGGGAATGCAAATTAATACATTCCTTTTGAAAAGATGTTTGGAGAACACGTAGAGATCTAAAAATAGATCTGGTCATTCAATGCTATAATTCCTCTACTAGGTATATACCCAGAAGACCAAAAATCACACTATAACAGATATTTGTACCAGAATGTTTATTAAAGCCCAATTCATAATTGCTAAGTCATGGAAGAAGCCCAAGTGCCTATCAATCCACAAATGGATTAATAAATTGTGGTATATGTACACTGTGGAATACTATGCAGCCTTAAAGAAAGATGGAGACTTTACCTCTTTCATGTTTACATGGATGGAGCTGGAACATTCTTCTTAGTAAAGTATCTCAAGAATGGAAGGAAAAGTATCCAATGTACTCAGCCCTACTATGAAACTAATTTATGGCTTTCATATGAAAGCTATAACCCAGTTATAACCTAAGAATATGGGGAAGGGGGAGAGGGAGGGGAGGGAGGGGGGAGGATGGGCAGAGGGAGGGTGATTGGTGGGATTATGCCTGCGGTGCATCTTACAAGGATACATGTGAAACTTAGTAAATGTAGAATATAAACATCTTAACACAATAACTAAGAAAATGCCAGGAAGGCTATTTTAACCAGTGTGATGAAAATGTGTCAAACGGTCTATAAAACCAGTGTATGGTGCCCCGTGATCGCATTAATGTACACAGCTATGATTTAATAATAATAAAATAAATAAATAAATAAAATATGCAGAGAGGGTTTAAACTGGATCATCTCTAAATACTAGCCCAGATCTGAAATCCTAGTTTTATTTTTTTAGAATGAGTACAGAGACATTAATATATACTTTGTTCTAACAGTGTGGCTCTGGTCATAATTACAAGCTGACGTTGACTGATCAGGCACAATCCATTATGGCCTTATTTCCAGACACATTAGGAAAATTTCAAGATTACTTGAATATACAAAAATGAAAATGTAAAAAACAAGAAAAAAGATTACTTGAATATAATACTTCAGTATGCAGGACAAGTCATTTTAATAGAGGTTTGAAGTGGCACATGCGATGATCAGAAAAGACAGAATTCACAATGCAAAAATGCAAAGTTTATTTTCTTAAATAAAATACTATATTCATATCTATACAAATAATTATTACAACCATTAAAATGTTACATTTAACAATAAAAATTTCAAAACTTTAAACAAGAGCATGGTTTAGAATATTCACACCGTAATACAATGCATTTGTAAAAAGATGTCAAAATAAACAGGACCTATTCTTATTTACAACTGTAGGACAATCCTAATCATATTATACATATCTGTTTTCCATTACAAAACAAATTAGTTTCCATTAGAATATAAACCAGATGATTTACAGGAATAGGACACAGTGCACAGCAGACACTGCTGCCATGGTATTGATACAAATATTACACTATGGAAAGAACTAAAATTAGTTGGAGTTTTTCTGTTATTGGTTTTTGTTGTTTTGTTTTTTTGGTGACTGCCCTACAGTAAGCTTCTCACCCAGTGTATCTATAAATAATTTGTGAAGGTAACTATGTTCTCCTCAGATTTTTCAACTTTTTTTACCAAAATGAAAATATATATATATGTGTGTGTATATACATATATATGGCCTGCTGAAAGTGGAAGCGTATCTTTTCTTCACAGTAACACAACTGCAGCATCTTTAAGCAACACTGTCTGGTCCCTTTCTTCTTTAAGGTCAACAGTTCAACGCCCCTTCCCCTATAGTGGAAGGTTACCACTATAGTCAAGTCCAGTGCCTCAGTGACCTCACAGATGAAAAATGATTTTAAGACTTAAGGAATGGGAGAACAGAGAAGTCTCAGAAAAGTGAAGAAGAGATTTGATGGATCAAACATTAAGCGACTATGACATAGTATGGTGTATAGCTATACACACAATTGAGAAAAAAATTATAGATCATCTTTCTTAAAAAGTGTTAAATTACAAATGAAGAATTATCTTGTTACATGCAGTCATCCTATATAACACCAATTTGGATATTATGCCCAATATTTGCAACCCAAGTTGGTTCATATCTATGAAGCATCTGACCACTAATATGTGCCAGAAAAAGATTACAGTTGATACAATTTGTGTAAATCTAGAAATAAGGATGTTGAATGACCACCACATACAAGCTCTGAGTTTAAAAGGAGTTTTGCTACTTACTAGTAAACGCTTTTACAAGATCAGCATCAAAGATGGCTCAGAAAATGATAAGGCAACAGTGAGAAACATCAGCTGTACTTGTCTTCTAGGTGTTTGATTACACAGCATGTACCATCCCAGCTGGTCCTGTGCTATAGCAGAGGAGTGGGTGAGTGATATGTTCCAATAGCTGGTCTAAGGACCAGAGGCACAGTTTCAGATAAAGTGCAGTACCAGGGTAGAGGCATGTGGACAGATGTAGAAGCTCTATGTCCAACAAGGTCCTGGGGCTTCTCACCAGCATATCTGGACTGTCTCAATCTAAACTTCATGTCCCCTGCACAACCCCTACCCTAGTAGAAACACTCTCTAGGTTTCACTCCAGTAGAAACCTATACAGAAGAGCAGAATTGCAGAGAGAATAAAGTTAAGTCTAATAAAAGAACTCTTTTCTGTCAACTCTGGAGAAGGAAAAATGGCAACATTCATCCAAATAGGACATCTTGAGAAGAAACTAATTTCTGCCTTTCATCTGTATATTAGTATCACTATCCCTCAGATTAACTTCACATTAGATCACCCGGTTATTGGTTATTGCCCTCAGGATGTACACAGCCATAGGCACATTACCTCGAGGCAAAGACCACATTTATACAGATGTCATAATTACAACAATGAGTTCAAGACTCCTCAAGATACCAGCCCATAGTTGTTCATTTTGGTATCACCTTTGCCCTTTCTTCATTCTGCCACAGGCAAAAACAAGTCCACCAAACCATGAGACAGAGTTATATGGCACACTGAAATATTTTAAATCAATTTTGAACTAATTTTTATTTTCAAGAAATTATTGTGCCCTTTAAGAGATTAGGTGGCATAGAGGTTCCCAAAAGCAGGAATTGAGAATCACTGATTTGGGAGTATGATTCACTACCATCTAAGACAGGGGTCCTCAAACTTTTTAAACAGGGGGCCAGTTCACTGTTCCTCAGACCGTTGGAGGGCCAGACTATAGTTTAAAAAAAAAAAAAAAAAAGAACAAATTCCTATGCACACTGCACATATCATATTTTGAAGTAAAAAAACAAAACAGGAACAAATACAATCACACCGCCTAATGTGGCCCGCAGGCTGCAGTTTGAGGACCCCTGAAAGAGATGGTGGGCCCAATGAAATGTTCAAGCAAAGGAGTAATCATTCTAAAGGAATGACCAGGCTTCCTGCTCCCTATTTGAAATGGAGCAGATGGCAAATAATAAGAGTCTAAGTAAGGGAGGATAAAGATGAAATGTATATTAATATATTTTACCCTTTCTCAAAATTTAAAAATTTTACTCCTGTTAAAATGTGTTTTCACATTTTCTAGAGTATAAGTTTTAGCCTCTCCAAGACATTGCTAATGTTAGAAGGCAAGAAAAAGGCAAATTAATTATCTTCAAAATATTTAAATCATTTGTATTTTAGGAAGGTTAATTTTTAAAACTTGATCTTTGTTGCAGCTCAACACAACCCTGATATGTGACTGGAAATTGCTGTAAAAGTACAATCCTCCCATTTCTTTCACAGTTCTGATATATTAAATTTTATGAAATATGATCACTGTGGAATTCCCACACATTACTCAGAAAAAAGGTACCATCTCTGATACCCAAAAAGGTCTTATAATAAAATAAAAATAAATTTGCTGAAGTGGTATAAAAGAACATAGAAGCCATCTCAAAGCAACTTGTATTTTATACATATACACACACATACACATACATACACAAATAACATCAAACTGGATTTCTTTCATCTATGACTGACTCATTAAAAGCTTATACACAGGCTTGGCACCCATAGTGCAGTGGTTATGGTGCCAGCCACATACACCGAGGGTGGTGGGTTCGAACCCAACCCAGGCCAGCTAAAAACAACAACAACCGCAACAAAAAATAGCCGGGCATATGGCGGGCGCCTGTGGTCCCAGCTGCTTGGGAGGCTGAGGCAAGAGAATCACTTAAGCCCAAGAGTTTGAGGTTGCTGTGAGCTGTGGCGCCACAGCTCTCTACCGAGGGCAACCTGGTGAAACTCTGTCTCAACAACAACAAAAAAGCTTATACACAGGCCAAATGTCGTGCCTCACACCTGTACTTTGGGAGGCCAAGACAGGAAGATGCTTGAGGTCAAGAGTTCGAGACCAGCTGGGCAAGAGGGAGACTCTGTCTCTACAAAAAATAAAAAAAATTAGCTAGGCATGTTTCACCTGCAGTCCTACCTACTTGGGAAGCTGAGGCAGGAGGATCAAGTAAGCCCAGGAGTTTGAGGTTACAGTGAGCTATGATGTGGCAATGCAACTCGAGCCTCCGTGACAGAGTAATAAGACTTTCTTTCAAAAAAAAAAAAAGAAATTTTAAAAGCTTATACATGAAGTGAAATCTGAAATTTTTCACTTCATTAGAAGTTACTGTTAAGGAGGAATCAACCAGTTTCTATGACTGATTAGATGTGATCGATAATGCTAAAAAAGAGAAAAAGATGCAATCAATGACTCTCACTTATGACTCGGACACAACATTGTGTATTTTCAAAAGTTCCAAAATTATCTGTGGAACTGATTTTACTTTCTATAGTTATATGTTAGTAAGCTACGGATGATATTACTTGTATTATAACCAAAATTGACATTTTCTGCCATTCCTTTACCAAAATTATTATCTAGATACTTCTATATATTATACAACAAATATCCTCTCAGAAACTATGTAGCTCTAATTATTAAACATTTAATACTGGCAGTAAATCTCATATACTTGTGCTTTTAAATCAAATAATGGGCCTATAGTCCAAACATTTTCAGAATTGAGCCCATATGTGAAATGAACTCTTACATATGCTACACATGTATAAAATAATTAGAGCTACAAGTAAGCAAGAGCCCAATTATTTGCAGATGGTCACATCTTTCTTCAGATGGTCAACTAAGCCTTACTGAAACTCAATCAAGATCCAAATGTTACAGTGTTGGAATGAAAGCTCTGAGAAATGCAAATGCTATCTCTGAACACAGCTGAGCAGGAAAATATAGTCAATGCAACAGAAATATCTGGAAGTAACAGGCTTTGAGTCCTTTGCATTACAATGTTCAAACTGAGCTTCTCCCTTAACCTACTGCCTTAATTCCAATTACATTAGCAGTCCTCAGTCCAGTGTGGGGGTGTGGGCAGAGTCAGGGAGAGGGGAGCAGGGAGAGAAATGAGAAAGGGAGGGAAGGGGAATAGCCAAACACACAGAAAACTGCAGATTAGCCTTTCAAGAACAAAGAAAAACTTGAATGTTAAAGCTTAAAATTCAGTTAACAGAGTTAAAAAACAAATCATAAATGCCACATTTTTCCACAAGAAAAAGCTTTGACTACCATGTTTTATCTGTTGTCCTAAGTTCACCAAGTCCTATGCTACCCCAAGACCTTTAAGAACAAAGAAAATACAGGTTTTATCTGTTGTCCTAAGTTCACCAAGTCCTATGCTACCCCAAGACCTTTAAGAACAAAGAAAATACAGGTTTTATCTGTTGTCCTACGTTCACCAAGTCCTATGCTACCCCAAGACCTTTAAGAACAAAGAAAATACAGGTTTTTCTTGTTTACAATTTTTATTTTATTTTGTTTTGTTTTATTTTATTCATTTACCTGCAGGAAGCTGCTTTAGCAACAAAAAAATACAGGAAAGTTTGGTAAGAACAGTTAAAGAGGCACAACTGACCCTTTTGCTGAGTCTTTAGAAGAGGTATTCACTGTAGTTAACTGCTCTGACCAGGATTTAGGAGACTTTTTTAGGCTTAAAAAAAAAAAGAATGCTGGTCCTTGGGTTTACTTTGTTAATAAAGCAGACAGAACAATTTGTATGCATCTCTCCCACCTCATCCCATTTTTTTGGCAGAATATAACAATAAAAAGGAATTAATGGGCTTAATGGGTTTAAGAAAGTGAGTGCATATTGTTTTCTCTTAGATTTTTTAAGTATTCAAAATTAAATATATATGTTTTAAAATTTATCCTTAATTTCGGTGGCGCTTTTAAAAACTCCTCCCTACATGAAGTTTTTCTACACTTTATCAGGTCTCAGGTGTCAATTTTGCATTTTCAGATAGCAGGCCTGTCTTTAAAGGGCCAGTTTATCCTTTAAAAATCTGTGTGTAGGGCGGCACTTGTGGCTCAGCGTGTAGGGCGCCGGTCCCATATGCCGGAGGTGGCGGGTTCAAACCCAGCCCCGGCCAAAAAAAAAAAAAAAATCTGTGTGCACACATGCGCGCACACACACTCTCACATACACATATGGACATATATAAAGACTATTTTTTGAAGCACCATTTCACATATACCAACAAGAAAAATAATGAACAAATTCATTTTCTTCTTATAATTCCATAATGAATAATAATGCAATATACAATGTTATATTAAAAATATAAATACTATCAGTAAATTAAAATACTGACAGAGCTTAAAACTCTATTCAGAAATATTTTTTAAAGTAAGGCTCAAATATGTAGATTCCAAACATATTATTTACTGATTGATCCTAATATTTAAATGAATGCGGAAGAATTCATTTCAAGATCAAATAAACAGAATGAAGAGAGAATATTAAATCAAAGCTGAATTGAAGAAACACCAATCACTAACTGAATCCATTGCAAAACTCCACAATATAACTGCTTTTATCCTTATGGCCTGATGCAAAATTCAAGTACAAAATGGAGAACATTTATGTACTTCACTTTGTTATCTATTTTTAAGGCTAATTGTCTAAGGAAGACCTTTATTGTAAAGAATCTTGGCACATCAAAGAATTTAGAGAACAAGACAGAAAATTCAGGTAATTTACAGATTGTTACAAGAAAGACACCTCTACCTAAACCAAACCTCAGGAATAAAGGCTGATTAAACAATTCATTTATTTGTTAACTACTTGATTTTAACTACAGACTTTTAATTCAACATTAATTCAATACCTGCCATGGGTAAGAAACTATTCTAGAGGTTGATATTTGCTAGCCTTTAGTGAGCCACTGTGTTTTACCTATGTTTTTGGATAGCCATTCAACTATCTATTCTACAAATTATCAACAATTAAGTTTAAAATCTAGGCTCCTGGCTCAGTGCCCCTAGCATAGCAGTCACGGTGCCAACCACATACACTGAGTGCGGTGGGTTCGAGCCCGGCCTGGAGCCAGCTAAACAACTGCAACAAAAAAATAGCCAGGCATTGTGGTGAGCACTTATAATCCCAGCTACTTGGGAGGTTGAGGCAAGAGAATCGCTTAAGCCCGAGAGTTTGAGGTTGCTGTGAACTGTGACGCACAGCACTCTACCAAGGGCGACATAGGGAGACTCTGTCTCAAAAAAAAAAAAAAAAAAAATCTAGGCTCCTCCAACTTCCAGATGATTGGTATTTAGAGAATATAAGATTACAAATCAAAGTTGTAAATGCAAATGTGCTTGGAAAATAAAAAATCATGCCATGTAGTTAAAAACGAAAGATAGCTTGTTTTTGACAACTCAGTATTTGCATCATCTCTGACATGGCTTCCCTACATTCAGAAGATAACTGAGAATTTTGCTGTTGTTTTTACTGAGAATTGATTATACAAACACAAAGACATACACACACAGCCCCTCTCCTCGTGTGGGTATGTATGTGTGCATGAACACACAAATACATTTGTAATCTCACTGATTACCTTTATGTTTAGTTAATTGGTATTCAAACAGCTGAACTACAATCATGACCCAGAATATGGCTTATGTTGTGGGCAGGTCTGTTCGAGGACTGCTTGGAAGAGTCAGGGGCAGAGGAGTTTGCTATTGTAAGTAAAGGTGACATTGCTGAGCCATCAGGAAGAGCTGTAGCTATTTCTGGAAACAAAGATGTCATATTAAAATTGGATAAGTGAGAGTTGGTCATGTGCATGGGTGGCATCTCAGTAAGAAGAGGAAAACTTGGCTGAGCAAAGCCAACAGGTCTGGGAGGAGATAAAATTGATCCAAATCGGTTATTTAAACTTCCACTGTTTACCTTCTCTGTGCTAGGATTTGAGAACATTTGATTAGAAAAATAGGGAATTGAGATATCATTAGACAGTGTAGGATGGGCAGGAGAGTATGGGGGATAGAAAGAAGGGAGGGTATTTTGGGGATCTACTGGGATAAGGGCTGGTGCTCGAGTGGCACTAGGCTGAGTAACCTGTGGAATGAAAGAAGTATTAGCATTTATTGGTGGATTCATGCCACCCTCAGGAATAAAGGGAAAACCAAAATTCTGTGACAGCGTATGCTGATCAGGACCTGAATTATCATTAGGTACTTGTGGGCTATCAGGCATGAAACGAACAATACTTCTTCTCTTTTCTGCAGCAGGTTGTTGACGTCCCAGAATCATGCTGCCACTGGTAGAGAGAGGAAGATGGGGAAGACTTGGATCAAAGACATTACTATGTCTTTGGTTTCCAGAACGATTCCTTTCAGGCTGACGAATTTTGGAACCACTGCTATCTTGCAAGGGATGCCTTGATCTCTGGGGAACTGAAGAATTAGCTTGACGTACAGGAGGTCCTTGATCAGCATTTCCATGAGACACAGATGGGTGAGGCAAAGCTGGCCTTGCAACCCCATGCATGTTGGTTGTGACTGGAGGGTTCATATGGCCCTTGGTCCCATGACTGTCAGTAATCCTCATGGGATTGGATTTCTGTACAGAAACATTGGGACTTGTGTTTCGACCTTGAATGTCTCCTGAGGAAGAGGAACTTGAAAAGGGAATATTCAAGGTGCTGTTCCTGGTGTTAATTGCACCTAGAGACATGTCACAACTTTCCCTGTTCTGATTCTCACTCTCTCTTCTAATGTGGACACTTTCATGAGCTGGAGGACAGCTGTACTCAATTGCTGAGGACGGACCACATTGTGTATTCCTCTGATGTTCTGAGAGTGGTCTCTGGCTCCCAATGACCTGATCACCAAGGTGAGGAGCAAGTAAACTCTGCATGAAGCTTTGATGACATGCATTTTCACTGTCCCTTGGTGAAATAGCATTTCCTGTTGGAATGCTCTGAACTGGTGGGTAAGGCAATCTCTTTTGACGGTCGATTGGTGGTGGGCCAGTGTTTTGACTGATTCGAAAAGCCTGGGACTGCATACTCCTCAGTGAGGACACAGGGTTGCCTATCTCGTTATTTCTTGAAGATTGTACTTCAAAATTACTCTGGGGCTGTTGACTGGCTCCACTTGCTTTAAATGTCTGACAATCAGAAAGGCGGATATCTGAGGCTACAGTATGGTCCACCCGACCCTGCATATTATGAATAGCCAAACTCTTATTTCTAGGAACATCAAGGTAGTTTCTCATTTCAAGCTGATCTGAAACTCTGGAACCCTGAATTGATATACCCATTCTCTGCTCTGAATTAGAAGATGTCTTTCCAATGAGTGCCTCAGCAGAATAACTGGAAACTCTATTTCTCTCTGGCCTGTGTGGAGTACAGCTCATGTCGGAAGGTCTAGTCACGATACTCGATTGGGACACCATTTGCTGCTCTAAGCCTCTTGGTGTCAAAAGCCTCTGCATTGGATTATGCCCAGATACATGTTCAGAAGAAACCCCTGAGCCTTGCTGTCTGCTTCCAACATCCTGCTGTTGGTGCATAATATCTTGACTGAGATGATTCTGGGGATGACTATGGTGGTTCCGGCTGGCTGAAGGGTTTTCACAGCTCTTCTCTGGCTGGGAACTTCCAAAGTGTTGCTGCATTTGCTGCTGCATCTGTTGATGGTGAGGATGCGGCTGCCCACTCTTGGGTCGGGACTGATCAGTTGCATGGTGCTTCGGTTGTAAGGAAAGCTGACCGGCCTGAGTGGCCTGAACAAGATTCCTCTTTTTCTGCATCTGAACTTCCTGCTGTAGAGTCCTCTGTTGGTGGACGTTATGAGGCTGAGAGTGGACAGAGCTATCTGCATGAGGTACATGATGCTGCAGTTGATATAAGTGATGCCTCTCTCTTAACTGGCCTGCCTGCTGTTGCTGCTGCTGCTGCTTTATGTAGAGATGGTTACTGTGAAGGTGAGATACCCCTTGAACTGGAACATGCTGTTGCAGGACCTGTAGATGTTGACTTGCCTGGGTTTGCTGCTGCTCAGCAACTGAAGGCTGAGAACTACACTGAACTTCGGTTTGCCTCAATGCCGGGGCCACGAAGTTATTACCAGATGGAAACAATCGTGCAAGGCCTTCTCCATGTGCTGGGTTACTAACAGGCACAACAGAGTTTGAAGAGTTGGGGGGAATCTGACCAACCATCATTTGAGTTTGATCAGAAATGCTATCTGGAGTTCTACTCATCAAGGACATACTTTCAAGCCTGAGCGGGGCTGGCTGGCAATGCTTTTGACGTTTAGCTGAAGACAGTAAAAGGTCATCTTGGACAGCACGCTTGGCAGAATCCTTACGGCTTTCATGACTTGGCTTTAAAAGTGGCTCTTGAATCTGTGAATTTGGTATGTTACTAGTCATAGTATTTAGCTGTTCTTGGGAATATTCAGTCATCAGAGATGGTCCAGGAGGCTGACTACCATATGAGCTAGATGAAACAGTTAGATTAACTGTTGTAGGAACAGTTGTTTGCTCTGAAGTTTGGGATAAACCCACACAGCTAACCAGAGGATGGCTGATGCTGCTCTGATGAATAAGATTATTCACACTTAGACTAGTCATGCTTGGTGGCTGAGATGTTGAAGCCTGTAAAGAGGCATTTGATGTTTTAATTCCTAGAGAACAACTTGGTTTCTCCAGGGGCCTATCCACAGCTGCTTCAACTGAATCCTGAGAATTAAATTCATCTGATGTTTCTGCCTGTCCTGTGCCATTCTCTTTAGGTGTCTGTGATTTGAAAGGTGGATCTCCCTCTAACGATGATGCTTCAGAAGACTTTGAAGTAACTTCCCTTACATCAGCCTGGAGACCAACTCTTGCCTTTTCAAGGTTCTCTTGATCAAAAATAGCTCTTGCTGCAAGAGCTACTATATCAGTTTGCTCTACAAAGGGACAGCTGTCACACGTATTGGTTGCTGTGTTGCTGGTCACGTCCTCTCTAGTTGTCTCAGGAAGCATGGATGCAACTGAGAAACTATGACTACTGCCAGAGCTGGTTGACATAGGAGAGTCAGCCTGCCTGCTGGGCATCAGAGACCCATTGATGACCTCCTGATCAGGGAGGCAGGAGTGATGCTGTGCTGGATCTCTATCGTCACTGCCCATCAGTAACAGTTCCTGCTTATGCTGTAAACTAACACTGGAATCAACTATTTTAGAATTTTCTGAAGAAAAGTCAGGATGACCCATTTGATCTGAAAGAGATGATTTCTGAGGGTCTTTTTCTTTATCAAGATCAGAGAGCAATGTAGTTAAACCTTGCCCCTTTAAGAGACCTGTGGTTTGCATGGTATCTGATGAATCCTGCTCAACTCTGCAATGTTCAGCAATGATTTCTACCTCAGAAACACAGTCAGTACTTGTAGTACTTGTGGTAGATGACAAACCAGAAACCTGAGAAACCAAAATGTGAGGATCATTTGGAGATGGAATCAACACACTGTCTGAAGGGCAGGATTTGGCAGCATCTGACAATGCTAAACTAGTTGGTGGTTTCTCCTGAGATGTCTCTCGTTGCAAATTGGGAGTACAATCTTTGGATTTTGCTGGGGCCATTGCAAAATGTTCACTTGTTACAGATTCTTGGGAAGGTGAGCCAGACTCTTCTGCTGACTTACATTTGGATACAGACTCAGGTGTTACTGATTCAGAATTTAGACCATTCAGAGAATGTGGAGCAGAAACACTTACACAATTTGCTTGGGACACAGGGACAGATGGTAATATGACGGGGAGGCTTTCCAGCAGTCTGTCACTACAGGATGGCTCTGCTGAGCTTCCAGCACTGGGGCAGTCTAACTTGCTCACATCTCTGACTGGATTCAGGGGACATGCTGACTTGTTTGCTGCTAAGTGTTTCTTGGCACCTGGTTTCTTATTCAACCTTTTTGACTTCACGTTAGGTGGCAAACAAGCAACAGTGTTCACTGAAGGAGTAGTCACTAGATTATAAGTACTGGGTAGTGAGGCTGAATTATCTGTTGTTGTGGGAGGTGCTACAGTGGTTAACGAAACACAGTTAGCTGGGGCGGTTTGATTATTTGCAGCAGTTTGAGGATTGGCAGGCTGGCTGATAGACAACTGTACACAGCTTTGCCCTGCCATCTGTGATATGCTTTGATTGAGACTGGCCAAAGCGCCAAATGTATTCAGGGCAACATTGGTATTTGGATCTTCGCTGGTGGTGGGTTGAATGATTTGCATAGGGGTTTGATTTGTAGTTCCTGACGAAGACATCACAGGCTGTAAAGCAAAGAGCTGCCCATTTAAAGAAATGGTTTGAGGCTGTTGTTGGTTTGACATAGTAACAGAAAAAGTTGGTGTTGAATTAGACGTTGATAAAGATGAAGGTCGTGGTAATATGTGGACAAGATGCTTTCCTCCGAAAGTCTGTGGGGTTGAAACATTTTGCGCTGAGTTATTAGAACCTATTATCGCATTGGCTCCATTGACAGGGAGTCGAACAGAACCAGGAGGTGGAGCAGAGAGGAGCGGCAAAGGATTCTGATTAGCTGCCTGTATGATTACTATCTGCTGCCCTACTGCTTGGTTGGGAACCTCTGCCCTCATCACTGTTGGGCATGGGGTGGTGCTGGGTGGCTGAAGAATAATAACATTTTGATTAGCTGGAGCTGCATTCACCGTTGGCCCAACTGGCTGAGCCATATGAATCACTTGCATTGCAGAATTCAGTGGAAGGATATTTTTTGGAGGCTGAGATTTAACTTGTGGCTGGGCAATTATTGGCTGCAAAGGTAGAGATGGGCAAGAAGGCAAAGTTACAACTACTTGCTCACCTGGCTGCCCATCTGCTGGGAAAGAATTATTCAAGTTGATGCCTGCAGCCACATGTCTATTGTGATTGCTTATGGCGGTGTTAGTACCAGACTCATTTAATACTGGAGTCACAGCAGAAGATGGGGTCTGGCTTAAGGGCTGAATAGTGTTTCCTGCCAGTTGCAAAGTAGTCCATGTTGTCTGTGTGTTTCCAGCTGAAGAAATTCGGGTAAGGCTATTAATGTTTTTCAAATCTGAAGCACTAACACTTGAAGAAGGCAAAGAACAAGAAAGAATCCAACCACTGTCCAAAGGGTTTGCAGAAATAGTGCTTACAGGAGTGGTGGTCCTCCCCACTCCAGGGGCAGATGGTGCCACCACTGTGGTTGCACTTGTCAAGCTTGCAGTCTTGCTAATGCTCACTGGAGAAGAATTACCCGCAGATAGAAGAGCCTGGGAGCAGACTGTGGTGGAAACTGAGACAACAAAGGTGTTTTGAAAGTCACCCCTGAAGTCCTGTATGCTCAGGCAGGACTTGTTTCCATGGTGCACTTTAGTAGCAACTGCTGAGGAACTGGGGGGAATGGTTGTAGAACAAGGGGTTGTTTTCTTCAATAATTTGGGGCTCTCTTGTCCATTCTTATTTTCAGAAGAATTTTGATCATTTAAACATGCATGCAAGGAACGATGTTGATGAAGTTCAGGCCCGAGCGGAACAGCAATCAGTGAGCTGGTAGTGGCACCATGCACACTAGATTCACTTCCAGAGGTGGAAAGCTCAAGAATATTTTGAGCAGAAATGGTAGCAGGAAGACAAAGAGGAACAGGCTGGTTGGTAGCTAATGCAGAAACCGTGGTCTGATGCCATGGCTTGTTTTCAGAAGGGTAAACTCTAGAAATAGACACTGGAGTCACAAGATTGCAAGTCCTCTGCACTGGCACCACATTGGCAGTTTGCTTTTGTAAATTATGACCAACATTAAATGTTATCCCCTGAACAGCTGCTCCCTGGTTGTTTCCACCAGGCTGACTCCCACTGGAGTAAACAATGATATTTTTTTGAACCTGGTCACTAGGAATAACAACAGAGACCTTTGAGTTTTTGAGATTTCCTTTCCAGTGGATCGTAGGGTCATCATATAAGCATATGTCATTTGCTTTCAGTAATTCAATATATCGGCCATTTTCTTTTTGGATTTCTTCTAGTTGTTTCCGTAGCTTTTTAATTTCTTCAGCTATAATATTAAGAATAAAAATACAGATAAGTGTCTGTATTTATAATAATTTGGGAAAGCACTGTGTATTAAACTATCGAATTCTAATTCTAGCATTCTAAATACCTCAGCTGAGAATCTTCAGCTCTTTTCTAATATAACTTCTTTATTCTTTTTTAGAATGGTATCTCAAACCCCTATCCCTTCCTTTTAAAAGTGTAAATCTTTAAAGGTCAACAACCGAAAATTCACTCATAATGTATAAATCTGAAAGTTCCTAATTCAAAAATTTCCAGTAGGGCAGCTCATAGGTGAAACAAGAGAAGACATATTGATATTGGCTTGGTGCCCGTAGCACAGTGGTTATGGCACCAGCCACATAACACTGAGGGTGGCAGATTCGAACCCAGCCCAGGCCAGCTAAACGACTACAAAAATAAATAAATAAATAATAGCCAGGCATTGTGGCAGGTGCCTGTAGTCCCAATTACTTGGGAGGCTGAGGCAAAAGAATCGCTTAAGACCAAGAGTTGGAGGTTGCTGTGAGCTGTGATGCCACATCACTCTATGGAGAGTAACACAGTGAGACTCTGTCTCAAAAAAAAAAAAAAAAAAAGACATATTGATATCATAACATGCTAGGAAAATAAATGAATATCAATATAAAACCTTTTAAACGCTGCAACAGCTAATGTTACTTGTGGCAGTAATAGTCTCTTTTATAAATACCTTTAGTTTCTATTTTACCCTTCGAGACCAAGAGAGTGAAAGAAACAAGAACACATAAGAAGCACAGTGGTAGAGCAGCAAAGAAAGCTGCCTCTGCTGTGGCAGGACCAACACAGATATGCTACTGAGCAGTGGAGCCGTCTGTCATGGTCCTCCTCCTTTCGAAGGGAGACAGCTTCAGCCACAAATGGGCCTTACCAATGAGGCAGACTTGGCTGCAGGTATTGTGCATCTTCTGGGCAGAGTGGTAGGTATTCTAATCCATTCCCCACCAAAAGCAGCCAAACCTCAAGGATAATGTCCTGTGAGGTAGCCAGAAATGAAAAGTTCCATTCCAACAAGGATGAGCTGAGACTAGCAGATTATTTTCCCAGATATTTAAACTAAAGGACAAAAGAAAGATGCCAATATGATGGACATTATGGACCAAGTAACAGTGACCAATGTTCTCACTTATTGCACATTTACTGCTTAGCTCTTTTCATTCATTGCCTCATTTAATAATAACAAAAATAACGATGATCATGACAGCTAATGTTTATCAAGCATTTACCGTGTGCTAGACTTTAGTTTAAGTGCTTTACTTGTATTATCTTTTTTAATCCCAATAAGAACCCTAAGATGGGAACTATTATTATTACCATTTTTAGATATGAGAAATGGAGTCAGAGTAGTTACATAATTTTCCTAAACTCACCCAAGTAGACACTAAGTCATTCTCATTTAAGATTGTTTTTGGAAATGGAGACTTAGAGAGGTTAAGTAACTGGCCAAAGGGTACTGAATGAGTAAATGAAGCAGAGACTCAAACCCAGGTAGACTCTGAGGCCACTGCTTCGATTCCTGGGCATGTGAACAAGGAGTATGCAGAGGAAGCTGCTAGGAGGAAAAAAGAGGATAGAGCAGATAGTGCAGATGCACAAAAAAAGAACCAGGGAAATAACAATCATGACACAGATGAAAAATAACTAGATTTAAGCTGTTTCAGGTGCTGCCCCTAACCCTCCTAGCCTAGCTAGTTAGCGTTCTATGAGTCCCACACAACTTGTATTTTTCAATAGTTTCCCTTTTCAGCCTCTGGGTTGTGAAAATCAAAGCCGCCTTCATTAGAAAAATCTACTCATTTGCAGAGTGCCTCTGAAGAGCAGAGTATCTAACCATCTGACAGGATTGCAAAAAAGGACCTGGATGATAAAAGACAGCTGACTTAGGTGAGGGGTAAGTGGCTATTTCAATAAACAACAGAATTCTGAATGCTGACTTCCTGAACATGATTTCCAATATCCTTCCCCCCATCACAATAAACACAGCCCAGCACTGTCCCTTCCTCAGCAAATTTTAACCTTTTTTCTCTCCTTTTATGGTAGCCTACTGATGCCCTTGTCAGAGCCATAAACAAAAGACAATTCAAACTGGCCTTCTACCCTGAGCTTTACGCTTGCCTGGGATATTTTTCTTTTCAGCTGTTATAAGGAAATTTGTTCTCCAAAACTGGTGGGAAAAGAGAACTCACTAGACAACATTTAAAAAGTCACCTTTATCTAAAAGTCAAATATCATTAAATGATCAGGCAGTTTGAAGTACACATTACACACAACATAAACAACTATAAACTGACTGTTTTAGCCTTTTTAGTTAATACAGAGTTAAGTGTTGGCACAAGTATATCCTAATCTTGTTTTTAAGTTACACTAAATAGAACTCTCTCTAGCTGCAGGATCAAACTGGAATAAAGAAGATAGAATAGATAGAATATTCTCAGTATCATGAGTTAGGCAAATATGAATTCCTCAAAAAAATCCAAAATCAAAATTATGTGTACCTGCAAGATTAGACTTGCTCACAGAGGAAAGAAAAGAGTTAAAATAAAATCAAAGTATTTGTCGCACTATTCTTCCAGACCCATTGAATGCAAGGTCTTAATAATGTTTTGGGGGAAAAATAGGCTTCTATATCCTAATGTAAGTTTTACTGAGATATAAAGGCCTAACCATTTAAAAAACAACAAAAGTAAGAATTTACAAATCCTTACCTTGTTCATTGTTTCCTCCATTAAGCAAGAGTTCATCATTTTGCCTTTTCAATTCTGTTATATATTTAAAGGCTTGGTCCAGGATCATATTCTTGCTCTGCCAAAGAAAATTAACCATTTAAAAGTTTCACTGATGGGCAAGAAACTTGCCAGAAGAAATATAAAGCTTTGTCTGTATCATGTATGTGTCTTTTCAATATTTAAAACAGGTACCATATTTAAAAGCTTCTGCTGTTCATTTTTAATTTATTAAATATTTACTGGGCATTTCCTATGTGTCAGGCTCTATTCTAGGCACTAGGGATGTAATAGTAAAACAGACAAAGTCTCGGCCCTTGAAAAATACACACACAGATATGAAAAAATCAGTTGGTGATAAGATTACATGTGCATACATAAATGAAGAAAATAAAGCAGGGTAAGGAGGGGGTTACACTGATGATGGAGGTTACTCTGCACAATGGACTGAATGTTTGTTTCCCATTAAAAATCATATATTGAAAACTGTATCCCCAATGTGATCATATTTGGAAGTAGGGCCTTTGGGAGGTAATTAGGTCATGATGGTGGAGTGCTCATGATTGGATTTGTGCCCTTACAAGAAGAGACAAGAATGATCTCTCTCCACCACACTAGGACATAACCAGGAAGGAGGCCCTCACTAAGAACAGAGGGCTGGTGCCTCGATCTTAGACTTTCCAGCCTCCAGAACCATGAAATACATTTCTGTTATTTAATTCACCCAGTTTATTGTATTTCTGTTATAGCGGCCTAAACTTAGACACTCTGCTACAGTGTTTTGTTTTTGTTTTTGTTTTTTGGGTTTTTTTTGGAGACAAAGTCTCACTATGTCACCCTTAGTAGAGTACCGTGGCGTCACATTTCACAGCAACCTCCAACTCCTGGGCTTAAGCGATTCTCTTGTCTCAGCCTCCCAAGTAAATGGGACTACAGGTGCCCACCACAACACCCGGCTATTTTGTTGTTGTTGTTGCAGCTGTCGTTGTTTAGCTGGCCCAGGCTGAGTTCGAACCCGCCAGCCTCGGTGCATGTGGCCGGCGTCATAACCACTGTGCTACAGGCTCCGAGCCTGCTACAGTGTTTTTTAATATGGAAGCTAAGAAAAGGACCCTCAGCAAAAAGTAAAGGAAGTAAAAGGAAGCATGCCCCGTGGATATCTGAAGAAAGAGGCTCCACATATAAAGATTAGAAAGGCATAGAGCCTCAGACAGGGAATGGAATTTTTGAGGAACATAAGGAGATGAGTGGTGCTAAAGTGAAGTATACAGGGAAAGACTGGTGGAAGAGGCTGAGAGGGCCTTTAAGACCATGTAAAGATTTTGGGTTTTTTTGTTTTGTTTTCGAGACAGAGTCTCATTTTGTCACCCTTGGTAGCATGCCATGGCGTCACAGCTCACAGCAACCTCAAGCTCTTGGGCTTAAGCAATTCTCTTGCCTCAGCCTCCCCAGTATCTGGGACTACAGGCACCCACCACAACACTCAGGTATTTTTTTGTTGTTGTTGTTTAGCAGGCCTGGGCCACGTTCAAACCTGCCAGCCCCAGTGTATGTGGTTGGTGCCTGAGCCACTGAGCTATGGGCACTGAGCCCATGTCAAGATTTTGAATTTTCATGCTATTCTTTGCTCTGTTCACCCCAACTACAAATTATTCTAAATATAAGTCAAGAAAGAAATGTTACTTGATTGCATTTGGTGCAATATAGTCTACTCCAGTATAGTCTACTCCTAAGCTTTTTTCAGAAAGATTGTATTTTATGATTATATGAATCAACAATTTTTTAAATCAAAACCATATCCATATGGCAAAAATATATAAATTTTGTTAAGGACTATATGCCAAAAAGTACTATTCTTTTTTGCTTTAGTTCTCCAGACCCTGTTCCAGAGGTAACCACCATAAAGTGACTTGCATATCCTTCCAGAAATGCCCTAGGTTAATCCATGCGTATATAGATCTTAAAAAAAAAAAAAAAGAAAAAAGATAGAGAAAAGGATGCTATAAACAAAATGTTGCATTTTTTAAATTTAAAATATATCTTAGAGATACTTCCACACAGCATTTAGATATCTATATTATTATTATTATTATTTTGCAGTTTTTGGCCGTGGCTGGGTTTGATACCATCACCTCTAACATATGGGGCTGGTGCCCTACTCCTTTGAGCTACAGGTGCTGCCCTCTATCTTATTATTTTTAATGACTATATTTATTTTATTTGCCTTTTTTTTTTTTTGAGACAGAGGTTGTACCCTCGGGTTGAGTGCCATGGCATCATAGCTCACAGCAATCTCAAACTTTTGGGTTCAAGTGATCCTCTTGCCTCAGCCCCCCAGGTAGCTGGGACTACAGTTGTCTGCCACAATGTCTATTTTTTAGAGACAAGATCTTACTCTTGCTCAGGCTGGTCTGAACTCCTAAGTTCAGGTAACCCACCCGCTCCTAGCACAGAGTGCTAGGATTACAGGTGTGAGACACCATGCCTGCCCCTGCCATTTTATTATTGATAAATATTAAAGTCACTTAACAATCATTCTGGTTTTTATTCTCTAACTATTAAAAATGTTACAGTGACTATTTAACTTCTACTCCAGTATCTTTATTATTAAATATCTTCAGTACTCTGCAGGTAGCACTATCCATCTAGAAATCACTGTGATTTAGCACCTTATTAACCAAGTTATAGTTCTGGGTTCCTTACACTGAGTCCCAACAAAGACCTAATACATAAACCCAGTAAACACTTTACTTTTAAGAGAAAAAAAAAATACTGTCATTTTCTAAAATAAGAATCTAAACAAAGGCAGAGACTGATGATGTCCAGCCACCCGCCCCTCTACTGGAGACAGGCAGAACACATAAAAATAGGAAGAAAGTCTTAGGCCGTTCTGCTCTGCGAGCCACATACAGACTCCTTCACTCATTCTAGGACACCAGGCAGTGAAATGGTTAGGGTTTTCTTTCTTCAGGGAAACTTGGAGAAACAAAGCCAAGAGCAGAAAAATAAGATTTTATTGGGCAAAAACACAAATCAGAAGACATAGTGTGCTGCTGTGTTAGGGGAAAAAAAGTACATTTTTAAAAGGATGAAAAACACATTTATGGAAGTCTAAGTCCACTCTGTAGGGGAGAGTGAAAAGAAACTGAAGTGTAAGGGTGCTAATGCTGCGAAGCACCAGCAACTAGAGCAGGTGGGGTGACGTATGAGGTTAAAATTGAGGGGACTAGTTGAAAGACTCTTAATAAAGCAATGATAAGAACCACCATAGGATAATGCAACACAGTACATATCCTATGCAGCTGGATGATTTTCCTTTCCTGTTCCAACTGCAGGGGAGACATTTATTTTCCGTGAAATCTGAACCAGAGACTTCCAGCTTCAGGAAGAACTGGCATAAAAGTAGACAAAATAAGACTCCTGAATGAAAACAGGGAGTCCAGTAAACACAGGGAGTCGAGTAAAACTCTTAACTACTAAAACATGAGACTCTTTAGCCCCCATCCCTGATCAGCCCCCAGAATAACGGCAAGCAGGCTTCTACTCCTGTTCCCACCATCCCTATTCTGAGATAGGAGATGGATAGATTCTTCTCTGGAAAAAAATTTATTTACCCCTCAAAAGAAAAAAACTATAAATTCTGATATTTTTAAGTTCCTTAACAAAACCAGCAAACCATCTAATCCTGCAACACTGAGAGCCACCAAGAGCTAAGGCTATTCAATTATCTTTTTAAAGCCTCATTCTCAAGTATGAAGAAACAGCCACATCACTAAACATGTAAGGAAAGCCTCCAAAAAGGAAGACAAAAATATCACAACAAAAGGGGGGTGGGGGGGGAATCAGAGGAAACAAAAACAGAAAATTGAAGAAAACTTTAGGAAAAATCTAAATAACAATCAAAGATGAGAAGATTATATCCATAAACATATGGTATGAAGAGTCACAAACAGAGAATAAGAAAAAAAGACTCTTGGAAATTAAAGATAGGAAAGCTGAAATTAAAAACAGAAGAGTCAGAAGAGACCAAGCAGCCGAGATTGAAAGGACAGAAGTTCTCAGAAGTAAAGTCTCAAAGGGAAAATGGAAACTACACGGTACATTTAGCCACATAGAAAACTGCACTAAGAGACTGTTGAAAATGTGGGAAAAATTAAAGATAAGTATATAGAAAATTAAGCAAATGAAAAACTATATGGCAATTATTTACCCCCAAAACCCAAAAGTTACAAATGAAATAATATAGTATACTCTTTGGTTTAACCATGAACAATATTTACAGAACCTTAACAACATAAAAATTGAATGCCAATTTTAACCAAAAGCTGTGATAGAATTGTATTGGAAGGATCAGAGAAGGGGAAGTCAGGAGAAAAGCATAATAGGAAATTGGTAGATAATATCTAAAATGGAAAAATCGCCATTGTCTTAGGAAACAAAAAGTACATTTTTAAAAGTGGGCATAGTGGCCACTGTAATTCCAGAACTTCAGGAGACCAAGGCAGGAAAATCACTTGAGGCCAGGAGTTTGAGAGCAGCCTGAGCAAGAGGGCAAGACCACATCTTTAACAAAAATATTCAAAAGTATAAAAATTAGGCCAGGCGTAGTGCCTCACACCTGTAATCCTAGCACTCTGCAAGGCTGAGGCAGCTGGACTGCTTGAGCTCAGGAGTTCAAGACCAGCCTAAGCAAGAGCAAGACCAGTCTCTACTAAAAACAGAAAAACTAGCCAGGCATCATGGCAGGTGCCTATAGTACCAGCTACCCTGGAGGCTGAGGGAGAAGGATCTCTTGAGCCCAAGAGTTTGAGGTTGCTGTGAGCTACCATGATGCTATGGCACTTACCCAGGGTAACAGTGAGATTCTATCTCAAAAAAAAAAAAAAAAAATAGAATAAAAATTAGCCAGGTATGGTGGTAAATGCCTGTTGCTGCTCAGGAGACTGCAGCAGATAGCTTGAACACAGGAATTCAAGGTTACGGTGAGCTATGATCATGACAATGATCATAATAAATAAATAATAAAATGGAAAAATTACGATATAGCAACATAAGAATGTTATTTAGAAATTAACAGTAAAAAAATCAAAAGAAACAGTGGAGAATGTTGCCTCTGGCAAGCAGGTAGGAGATTAATGTTTGTTGTTCTAGCTTTTTTGTGCTATTTGCTATGTGCAATATTAATTTTTGCATATATTAATCAAAAATTAACAAAAAAGATTATTACAAATTATGATATCTCATTACACTGGAATACATATTAGATAACCATTAAAAAAAATAAGCTATATGAGGAGTAGAATCTACAACCAAATGTTCACTGTGTACGAGTGAAAGCGACAATCAGGTTATAAAACAGCACTGGATATGCATATCCAGTATATAGTATATCCATGTATATATATCCTTCATATTATACACACTCACACACACACACATGAAGATTCTTAAAGCAACTCCTGAAAAGATGTGCAACAACACTGAGAGTGGTTATGACTTGGGAATAATAAATAACAAAAAAAAATATTTATTTATTTATTTATTTTTTTTTTTTTGAGAAACTGTCTCACTTTGTTTTCCTTGGTAGAGTACCATGGCATTACAGCTCACAAGCAACTTCAAATTCTTGGGTTCAAGCGGTCCTTTTGCCTCAGGCTCCTGAGTAGCCGGGACTATAGGCACCTGCCACACGCTTGGCATGGCCTTCCAGAGAGCTAGGATTATAGGAGTGAGCTACCATATCCAGCCTTAAAATTTATTTTTTAAATGTTTTTATGTCTTCTATATTGTTTCAATTTTTTTCTTTTGTTTTGTTTTCAGCGAGTGTGCTTTATCCTCATTATGAAAAAAAATAAAAAGCTATCTTCATTCGGGAAAACCTTCACACTTGAAGCTGAGATTTTAAGTACTAGATGAGGTTGATAGGGTACACAGAATAAATTAAAGAAGTTATCCTTGGAAGATTCTAGTTAAGAATTTAAAGCAAATAAAGAAATGTCTGATAAATAAAGTGGCATATATATAAACATAATCCTGGGATTAATTTAGCAATTGAAGAGAAAACTCAATTTAAGAGTCTAGAAATTACATGGCACATTTAACCATATAGAACTAGAGGTCAGGTGCGGTGGCTCACACTGGTAATCCTAGCACTCTGGGAGGCTGAGGCTAGTGGATTGCCTGAGCTCACCAGTTCGAGACCAGCCTGAGCAAGAGTGAGACCCCCCCTCCCACCTCTAAAAACAGCCAGGCGTTGTGGCAGGTGCATGTAGTCCCAGCTCTTGGGAAGCTGAGGCAAAAGAATCACTTGAGCCTAAGAGTTTGAGGTTGCTATGAACAACAATGCCACGGCACTCTACCGGGGGCAACAAAGTGAGACTCTTCTCAAAAAAACAAAAACTGTACTAGAGATTATTGGAAACATGGGAAAAATTAAAACAAGTATATAGAAAATGAAGCAGGCCAGGCATGGTAGCTAATGCCTGTAATCCTAGCACTCTGGGAGGCCAAGGTGGGAAGATCTCTTAAGCCCAGGGTGGGAAGATCTCTTAAGCCCAGGGTTCAAGCCCGGCCTGAGCAAGAGTGAGACCCCATGTCTAATAAAAATAGAAAAATTAGCTGGGGATTTTGGTGGGTGCCTGTAGTCCCAACTACTCAAGAGGCTGAGGGAGGGGGATTGCTTAAGCCTAGGAGTTTGAGGTTGCTGTAAGCTAGAGGTTGATGCCACAGCACTTTCGCCTGGGCAACAGTGTCTCAAAAATGAAGAAGAAGAAAACAGAAAATGAAGCAAATGATAAATGAGGCAATTAGTAACTGCAAAAAAACCATAAATGGCAGGAAACAAAAGTAATCATTTTAAGTACCAAAACAACTTAGAGATTGTCTGTTCACAACTAATGAATAAAAGTATGAATGGACTTCTTACCTGCTTCAGGGCAGGAGAACATGGGATCAGCTCTCCTATTCTGTTTATCCCAGCATTGATTTTCTTCTTTCTGTGCCTCTCCACTAGATAGGGGGAAAATCCATTTATCAAACCTTATACTACTCTGCCAAAATGCCCCATTCTCTCTTGGTAAAAAAATTTTAGGTATCCAACATTATCTAAAGACAAATAACTATAACAAGTAAATGAGATTTCTAAAAATGTTATATTTTAAGTCTAGTGTTATACATAGCAATATAGGCAAATACGTGTATTAGTATTTTAAACAATACTATTGATAATAATTAAATTCAAATTATAAACAAACAAGAATTACTAACATTGCATTCGGCCATCATTTTATTATAGTTTAAGTATTTACTAGAGATTTTAATGATAGCCAGATTTAAAGAACCTACTAACAAGCTGAACTATTAAAAAGCTACCTGTTTATGGCAAATGGACAAATGAGACCTACCTAGGGAGATTAAAGAACGTTAAAACACTTTTAGGATGACTAGAAGGACTTTATGGAATTGAAATCAGCTTTTAGTTATGACTTAAAATAGACAAGAAAAGGCATTGGTTGGTTTTCTCTATAGGATATGGACTCTCCACTTTGGCCACATAGGATCTTTCCCATCTATGAAATTGGATACTTGACAACTTCTCAATCAACTGCGAAATGTTCCAGGCTTAAGTGCCACAACTTTAGAAGGGATAAAAGGATACAAGAGATTATATAAATAATTTCTATAAGACAAGGGTCTTATCTATTTTCTGTTAGAAAGTTTTCTAGGCCAGGCCCAGTGGCTCACACCTGTAATCCTAGCATTCTTGGAAGGCCAAGGAACCAGCCTGAACAAGAGTGAAACCCCATCTCTAGTCAAAATAAAAAAACTAGCCAGGTGTTATGGCAGGTACCTGAAGTCCCAGCTTTTGGAGGCTGAGGCAGGAGAATGGCTTAAACCCAGGAGTTTGACGTTGCTGTGAGCTAGGCTTATGCCAGGGCACTCTAGCCTGAGGTTAGAGTGAGACTCTGTCCCGGGGAAAAAAAAAAAAGGTAAATTTTCTAAAACATTCCTTTTTAACAAAGGATCACAGTGTTTCTAAAAAAATGATCTTTCAGATTACAGCATGAGCAGAACTGCTTTGTAAAATGTATACTTTTTGCTTCATGATCTAGTAATAAAGGCAACCTTTTTAATGACACCTAATTAGTCTGTTAGTAAGTTATGGTAAGGACATACCTATGGCACCATGTGATGGGTGATCCTAATAAAAAAGATTTAGCACTCTGCCAAAAAAGGTCACATTTATACATGCAAGGAAAGCAAAGCAACAAACTGTGGCTTACCTTTCCTCTGAATAATAATAACATGTGTTATCTAAGAGCAGATTTTTTTTTTTCTTGATACAGAGTCTGACTCAGTTGCCCTGCGTAGAGTTCCATGTAAGAACAGATTTTTTAATGTGTAGAGGATAAAAAAACAAGTCAGCTTTTTACCCCTAGTGATAAATAAGTCTCTAAGGCAATAAATTCCTCATTCTGGAAAACATCAAATCCCACCAGCATTCAATACATCAGTTTATTTTATTTCTTTATTATGTTATTTTTTATTTTATTATTATTATTTTTTTTTTTTGAGACAGAGTCTCAAGCTGTTGCCCTGGGTAGAGTATCATGACATCATAGCTCACATCAACCTCCAACTCCTGGGCTCAAATGATCCTTTTGCCTCAGTTTTTCTATTTTTAGTAGAGATGAGGTCTCGCTTTTTGTTCAGGCTGGTCTTGAACCCATGAGCTGAAACTATCCATCGGCCTCAGCCTCCCAGAGTGCTAGGATTATAGGCACGAGCCAGCCAACACATCTGTTTATAAATAAAATTTTTCCAAGGACCTTTTCCTTAGGGAAAGGAAGATATCATTTATAGAGCTATAGAAATTAATATCTAAAGTAATATTTTAGATCTGAATGTAGTTCTTGATGGAAAATAAAATGTTAAACCATGTGCCAAATTAAAAATGCATGTACAATTATTTCTATATATGTTTATTTGCTTTTAACCTATATTTTCAGTACTAGAGATAAAATCAAATATTTATTTCCTACATTTCTTCCTATTCTCAAGAACTCCACAACTTAAGACCTGCTGTTCACCTCCTACCTACACCGGATGCAGCCAGCCCCCTCTGGAATTTCTGCAAAGACACATATCCTTCATTCTATTTAGGAGTAATAGATCTGGACTACTATGGTGGTGAAATCACGTAAAACACTCGCTCCATAAATGTATTAATCTCTTATTATCTACATAGACTACAAATCAGAAGTTGATAAGCAAACAAGCCATTTATTTTCATGAGACTCGGGGAATAATCTGTCAAAAACGATAAAGAAACATTTTCCTAAAACATAACAAATAATGGTTCTATGCTTATAACATAAAACTTATATAGTCAACTGCAGAATAATTTCATTTTGAATTTTTAAAAAATGCTAACAAGTAAAATTTAAATTGTTGTTTCTACCTGCATTGTGTGTCTCCCGGTTTTTCTTCCTGAAAGAAAAAGTGTAGATAAAAGGTAGCACAAAAATAATGGGAAAGCATGCTCACCACTTTATATTTTGAGAATCATAAAAATGAATGTTACAAATTGGTACATGTTACATCAATAAGAAATCATCTGAAGAAAAATTTTCTTAATACATATTATGGTATAAAAATTTAAAAGCAGGTACCACAATATAAATTTAGAAATCACAACTTCTGGAAGTAACTACAACTCTCTATTCTTCCACACCTAGAGTTGTAGGTTAGGAAGTGAAGCAGTCACTGAAACTCTACATTATTTGGCAAAGTAATTTAACTGCTAGTAAGTTCATAAAGTGATATGCCAAGTAGGTGACTTCGGATGTTTGTCCTGGATGTGGGTGTATAGGAGAGAAAAGCAACAGCAGAGAGTAGCTTTGTAATCTCCAGGGAGAAAAATCTGGCAGCAAACAGCACCCATTCCCTGAAAGTGGGCATTTGAACTCTCCTGTACATTTGTGTACCTTAGACTGTATAAATTCTTAAATTTTCATGAAAGCAAGTGTACTAAAAACATTGATTTTCCCTGTCATGCATAATTACCCAATACATTGGCATTCTCTAATAGCTATTTGATAAGAAAAGAGAATAGTGATTTTAATATTAGCAAAAGCATTGGCTGTGCAAATCTAAGCAGAAACAGTACCCAAAATGCTGGAAGAGAGTTTATACAAAGAACAAGTAGTAATACTGTGCTGATATGCATATTGGTATTAATGGATTGCGATGTCACAAAATGTCCATTCAAACTGACTACAGCCTAAATGAACTTAGGATATCCAAAACTAATACCATAATATAAGTAAAACTGTCATAAAAAACTAAACATTTAGCCTAGATTTGGAAAAACCAAATAATTAAATTACTGATCGTCATTTTTACTTGTTATATTGCTAGCAGAATAAGGAGGACAGGTAAATCTTAGCCTCATACCCCTTCCAGTAAATCTTTTTATATTTATCCACACATATTTCTGAAGAGTAATCATTTTCTAGGCATACACATGAATGTTCCCTAAGGATGACATATTTAGCAAAATAGGAACTAATTATGTTTCTTATTTTCCCAGAATACATTAATTTTGTACTATGCATACATACCTATGCTGCTTTTTTGTAGGAGTCTCATTCTCTGTCATTTCTGGCATGGTTACAGTGATAGGAACCTATAAAAAGATGGAAAGTCACATCAAGAAGTTAAGTCATTCTAGAATCTTAGAAAAATTGATCAATAGCAATTTGATTTGAATACCAAAATGCAAAAAAATATGACATTGATAAAGCACTGGATTAGGGGTGGGGAGAGAAAGAAGTATAAGAAAATAGGACAAAAATATTATAACTAGCAAACATAGAACATGGTGAATGTGAAATATGAGGTATAGCCAGAAAGAGCTTAAGAAGATTGGGGCAGAGAAAGATCACTGCAGGCCTGAAAATCAAGAAAAGTTCAAAGGGAATGTAAATTTGAGCAAGACCTGGAAAAACAGGTAGAACATACTTGACCTGGGAAAGTGTGTTCTTTGTTCATGATACTGAAGTGTTCTACAAAATTTGAACTAGAACAATGGTTCCCCCTCTCTGAACACAGAAAAATAACCAGAGATGACAAGTGTAAAACATGTAATAATATTCCATACGTGAAGAAAAAGCATTCATTTATTCACTCATGTATTGGTATTTCTTTAACTTCAAACTACTAGAAGGCTCATGTTATCCTTTGAGAATCATTAAAATCTTCGCATGAAAATCCTATTTGTATTTAAAAGGTCAGGATATGAAAAAAATGTATGTACTTTTGGGAAATATACACATTATATGGAAAAATCCTGAAAGCAAACACATTAATACATTAATGGTAGTTATCTAAGGTCAACAATGTTATATAGGCAATTTCTTTCTCATCTCTGATTTTCAAAAATTTCATAATGAAAACTGTAATGCTTTTAAATCCCTAGGACTTACAATCTTTCAAAAAGAAGTCTACTAAGTTGGAATACCTGGTCTGGTACAGTAGGAGGTACAAGCATGGTTTCCCAATTTTTTCTCTCGAGAGAAAGAAGGCACAAGTATGGAATCCGAAGTCAGAAAGCATGAGTTTAAAATCTGGTTCTGACATTTTTTTTTTTTTTTTTTTGTAGAGACAGAGTTTCACTTTATGGCCCTCGGTAGAATGCCGTGGCATCACACAGCTCACAGCAACCTCCAACTTCTGGGCTTAGGCGATTCTCCTGCCTCAGCCTCCCGAGTAGCTGGGACTACAGGCGCCTCCCACAACGCCTGGCTATGGTTCTGACATTTTCTACATGTCAGGCAAATTCTATAACCTCTCAGAACCTCAGATGGTTCGTCTACAGCACAGACCATAATAGCAATATCTACAGTATTGGGTTGTTTGAGAAGGAAGTGAAATTATGTGCAGGGACAACACAGTACTACAGTGCCCGGCTGTGGCAAGAACTTAATGAACGTTAGCTATAGGTTTTAATAAGGTATTTCAGGTTACCCTTAGCCCTAGAAAGGAGGGGGAAATGTCCTGGGAAATATGTGGAAGTGAATGCAGGCAAAGGGATTACAGCAAGCACTAACTCAAGCAGCCTGTGGAGAAAGCAGCCTATGGAGAAATGTGTGGTCAAGGCCCATTTCCAGCAACTTATTTCTATTCCACCTTCTCACTAACACTAATGAAGGCACCTACTGGCTAAAAGCAATGGACTCACATTCAGTGTCCATATAATAATGATGCAGGACATGTCATTAAATAAATAAACAATTCCTGTCACCTTTCTCAGCCAAGGGCTTGCAGAGTTTCTTCACTTTTGATTCCTGGCTTCCAATGCCTCCTGTTTCTGATCCAAATCTACCATCTTCTGCCGGAAGATGGTTTAGAGGTTATATTTTCTTCTTACTACAGGAGAGAAAAAGCAATGAATGTTTATAGTCACTACATACCCATTAGCAAGCAGCACATTGAACAAGGGCTGACAACCTGTAGCAGGTAGGCAGATTTTTAGCGGTATGTAGGATGGCCTCCTCATCACTTCAAAACAAATGGAAGGCCGGGCACAGTGGCTCACATCTATAATCCTAGCACTTGGGAGGCCAAGGCGGTGGATTACCTGAGCTCACAGGTTCGAGACCAGTCTGAGGCACAGGGAGACCTCGTCTCTAAAAATAGCCAGGTGGGCACATGTAGTCTCAGCTACTTGGAAGGCGGAGGCAACGAGAAGCGCTTAAGCCCAGGAGTTTGAGGTTGTTGTGAGCTAATGATGCCATAGCACTCTACCAAAGATGACAAAGTGAGACTCTGTCTCAAAAGGAAAAAAAAGGAAAAGACAATAAATGCAGTTGCTTTCAAAAGTCACTTTCTAGTTGGTTACCCATGCCCCAGTTCCCTAAAGATGATTCCCTCCTTTCTCTTAAGCATACTCATTGCTCACTGATTACTCCAACTCATCCACCCAGATATGTTTTCAATTCTAAAATTATTTTTCCTTCAATTTTGGTAATACATGGTATAATAGACTTTGGAGACTCAGGAGGGGAAAGGCTGGGAGGTGGTGAGGAATTAAAAATTACCCATTGGGTACAATGTGCACCATTCACATCACAGGTATACTGAAAGGCCCAACTTCAGCACTGTACAATTCTTTCAGGCATCAAAAAACTACTTGTACCTCCTAAATCTATTGAAATTTTAACAATAGGAAAATAAGTAATAATATAAAATTATCCTTCCTTCATTCCAGACTGAACAAGTGAGAAGTCTGGGAAGAGCCCAGGAATTTGGATTTTCAACAAGCTCCTTGGGTCATTTTTCTTTTCTTTTTCTAGTACAAAAACTTTGAAAAACTTATCTCTACTTTAGGGCAATGTTTCCCAAACACCCCTGATGATGAGAATTACCCAGAAACATTTGTTTAAAAATACAAATTCTTGCCCAACCCAGACCAAGTGAATCAGTCTCTCAGGGAGGAATTCCAATCTCAAAGAGAGGGGGCTAACGGGGGAAGGACACAATTCTAAGAAGGACTTCACCTAACAAATGCCATCAGTGTAACCTAACTCTTTGTACCCTCAATGAATCACAAACAATAAAAAAAAGGGGGGGGGGGCTAAAATTGAATGAGTGTCCCAGGTGACTCTTATAAGGAAAATTTGGGAACATGGGCAGGTATCTTTAATTGGTGAAATTTCAAACATCTGACCAATACCTTAGTTCCAGTCTTTTCCCTATAACACTTTGAAAATCTGTAGATAATTAGATAATTTTATGTTATAATTAAGATACATGAAGTAAAAGTTCTAATCATCTAACATGAACTAGAGGCCTATC
Source organism: Nycticebus coucang (assembly GCF_027406575.1). Lineage (NCBI taxonomy): Eukaryota > Metazoa > Chordata > Mammalia > Primates > Lorisidae > Nycticebus > Nycticebus coucang. Next base: position 62,823,625 of record NC_069795.1, read on the forward strand.
ACATAAGTAAACACATTCATTGCACTTGGGTAAAAGCCAGGAATTTAACTGAAAAAGGAATAAAACTGCAAATCAAAATCATCTACTTCGCCAAATGCAACTATGAATAACCATATCAAACCACATTAAAAAAAATATTGAAACCACATATAATGGCTCATGCCTGTAATCTTAGCACTCTGGGAGGCCAAGACAGGAGGATCCCTTAAGCTCAGGAGTTCAAGACCGGCCTTACCTGGGCGCAGTGGCTCATGCCCGTAATCCGAGCACTCTGGGAGACCAAGGCAGGTGGATCACCCGAGCTCTCAAGTTCGAGACCAGCCTGAGCTAGAGCAAGACCTCATCTCTAAAAATAGTTGGGTGTTGTGGCAAGTACCTGTAGTCCCAGCTACTCAGCAGGCTGAGGCAAGAGAATCTCTTGAGCCTGAGAGTTTGAGGTTACTGTGAGCTGTGATGGCTACAGCACTCTACTGAGGGCAACGAAGTGAGACTCTGTCTCAAAAAAAAAAAAAAAAAAAATGACCAGCTTGAGCAAGAGTAAGACCCCCATCTCTACAAAACATAGAAAAATTAGTTGGTCATGTTGGTGAATGCCTGTAGTCCCAGTTACTTGAGGGGCTGAAGCAAGAGGATCACTGGAGCCCAGAAGTTTGAGGTTGCAGTGAGCTATGGTGACACCACTACGTAACTCTACCCCTTGCAACAGAGTGATACCTTGTCTCAAAAAAAAAAAAAAAGTTAATCTCAATTTCTCCAGAATGATAGCATATGGTACCATTTTGCACTCTGACCCACAAGGTAGGACAATTTTGATTGTCCCACATCCTCACTAACATTTGTTATTGTTAGCCTATTGTTTTTTTTTTTTTTTTTAAGACAGAGTCTCACTATATCACCCTTTGTAGAGTGCCATAGAGTCACAGCTCACAGCAACCTCTAACTCTTGGGCTTAAGCAATTCTCTTGCCTCAGCCTCCCAAGTAGCTGGGACTACAGGCAACCACCACAACACCCAGCTATTTGTTGTTGTTGTTGTCAATGTTGTTTAGCGGGCCCTGGCCAGGTTCGAACCCACCAGCCCCAGTGTATGTGGCCGGTGCCCTAACCAATGAGCTATAGGAAGTAAGCCATTGTTAGCCTATTAATTTTAGCCATTCTGGTAGGTATATGATGGCATCTCATAATTTAATTTGCATTTTCTAGATAACCAATGATATTGAATACTTTTTATATGCATATTGAGGCCACTTATAGATATTCTTTTGTTCATATCTTTTGCCAATTGTTAATTGGGCTGTTTATCTTTTTATTGTTGATTTACACACAGTTTTTATATATTCTGAGTTCTTTTTTTTTTTTGCAGTTTTTGGCCAGGGCTGGGTTTGAACCCGCCACCTCTGGCATATGGGGCCGGCGCCCTACTCCTTTGAGCCACAGGTGTCGCCCTATTCTGAGTTCTTTATGTCTTCTAGATACCTGTCCTTTACCTACAATACTGAAATATATTTTATAAATGTTTTCTCCCATTATGGGAAAAAATGTGGCCTGCCTCTTCATTTTCTTTTTCTTTTTATTAGCCTGAACACAGGAGGAACCTATTCATTTTCTTAATTGCATCTATTGGTGGAAAAAAATATCAATTTTTTTCTTTTATAATTATTATTCTCTGTATCCTATCCAGAAAAACCTTTATCTATCCCCAAGATATTGTTTTATGATTGCCTCTACAAAGTTCACAGTTTAAACTATTATATTTAGGTCAACAATCCATATTACATATGGCAAGAAGTAGGAGTCTCAGTTCATTTTTTTCCCCATAGGCATATTTAGTTATTCCAACACCATCAGTTAGAAAGATTTCTTTTTTCTATTTTTTTTGAGACAGAGTCTTACTCTGTTGCCCTGGGTAGAGTGCTATGGTGTCATAGCTCACAGCAACCTCAAACTCTTGGGCTCAGGTGATCCTCTTGCCTCAGTCTCCCAAGTAGTTGGGACTATAGGTAGTCACCACAACACCTGGTTAATTTTTCTCTTTTTAGTAGAGACGGGGTTGCATTCTTGCTCAGGCTGGTCTCCAACTCCTGAGCTCAAGCAATACACCCTCCTTGGCTTCCCAGAATGCTAGGATTATAGGTATGAGCCACTAAAAATATGCATTTCTAACAAGCTCCCAGTTGATTCTAATGCACCCTAAAGTCTGAGAAGTATTACATTACTTTAATACTCCTTCCTCTAAAACTTAGCACATGCTGAGGAGCTCACAAATTAAGGTTCATATGGAAGGACCAGTGCATTTTCTTTCTTTTTTGGCCGGGGCTGGGTTTGGACCCGCCACCTCTGGCATATGGGGCCAGCGCCCTACTCCTTTGAGCCGCAGATGCCTCCCACCAGTGAATTTAAAATGAGAAAATCTGGGCTCTAATTCTAGATTTGCTACTCAATAACTGGGTATCATTTTATGTATCTATCTATCTATCTATTGTTTAGAACAAGAGTCTTACTATATTGCCCAGGCTGGTCTTGAACTCCTGATTTAAGCAATCTACCCACCTCACATTTCTGAAAAGCTGAGAATACAGTGACATACCACCACACCTAGTAGTATCCTTTTATTTATCAGGACCTAAGTTTCTCCATGTGTAAAATAAAAAGAGAACTAGACTCAGTCATTCAAGTATAGAGTAAGTGCACACATTGTCCTAGGAATTGCAGATATAAAGATGTATAAGGCCTGTCTGCCCTCAATAAGAACACAGGCTAGATCAGAGCTAACCAAAAGAACTTCGTGTGTAATAATAGAAATATCCTATATCTGCACTGCTCAATATAATCGACACTAGTGAAATGGGCCTGAAATATGGTGAAACCACAGAGCTAAACTTTTTTTTTTTTTGTAGAGACAGAGTCTCACTTTATGGCCCTCGGTAGAGTGCCGTGGCCTCACACAGCTCACAGCAACCTCCAACTCCTGGGCTTAAGCGATTCTCTTGCCTCAGCCTCCTGAGTAGCTGGGACTACAGGCGCCTGCCACAATGCCTGGCTATTTTTTGGTTGCAGTTTGGCCGGGGCCGGGTTTGAACCCGCCACCCTCGGTATATGGGGCCGGCACCTTACCGACTGAGCCACAGGTGCTGCCCCCAGAGCTAAACTTTTAATTGTATATAATTTTAAGTTATTTATATTTCAACTTAAATAGCTATACATGGCCAATGGCTACATTAGTCCCCTACACCAGGTCTAAGTGGACTCAGCTTTGTTGCAACTGTCTCTAAATTATCCTCCCCAACATGGGGAGGGAGCAGAGTGGATGTTCTGGTGTGCCCCATGACTAGGAGCCAAGCAGCCCTCCCTTCTATGGGGAATTTGAGCCAAACAAGTGCTACAATACCACCTCAGAAGCCATATGATGACTGCTTCTGGGAGACCTGGGCAGGGGATAGCCCTGACTACCCAGTGGCACAACCCCTGACACCCCTATGCTGCCACTTGCCCCTCAGCTTTGCCCACAAGGTTCTTGTGCTGCCACTTGCCCTGTAGCTCAGTCTCCATGGTCCCCACTCTACCATTCAACCTAGCAGCCCAACCCACACAGCTCTTGTGCTGCCTTCAGCCTGTAGCCCCAGAACCAAAGCTCCCACCGCCCTGGTTCAACCTGCTGGTGGCTTCACCCTTGAGGCCCAGGCCTAGAAGATCTGAACCCAAGATTCCAGCACTGCTGCAGGACCACACATGGATCTATCCTTAAAGATCCATGCTGCTATAGAGCCCCACAGGGCCAGCTCTGAGGCCTCACTGATCTGCCCCCAGAGGCTTCAGCACCACTGCTATGCCTCACAGACCCTGCTCTGAAGCTCCCTGCTACCATCAGTCCCTCCCATTCATGAGATGAGAGCTCTACCAGTCTCAGCAGCCCCACCTGTAAAATTCCTACCAGCAACTAGTGGAAACCACCCCCCTGGTTCAATGCTTTGCCAGGAACTCACTAGCCTCAAGCTACCATCACACATAGACCTGGTTGGAGTAAATGTCCACAGCCCAAATACCCACAATCATTGCCTATATAGCCTGGTCCTGCTACCACCATCCCCTCTGCTTGGAGACCACAGCAGAGCAATCTTCCCCCAATGTTTGCCTCCATGGAGAGGGTTTCACCCAGTCCCCAACCTGAACTTCCAACAGCAGCCTGGGGAACAACCCAGCGTTCTGTGGGAAGATCATTCAGCAAGTCCTGGACTTGATCATCCAGTCAGTCCATAGCTTGGACTATGACAATCACAGGGGAGTAGGACAATGCAGAACCGCTGCATGACAGGCTCTCAGTGTACCTGCTCCTCCCCTAGTGGGTCAATCTTCCAGAGCAGGTCACAAAAGTACTGTGTAGGGACCTCTCCTGCTAAGAAAGAGTTCCCAGCAAGAAGGACGGGTGTGCTGCAAATCAATCTATGCTGAACTGAGAAAAGAGGAGTCAGATAAGAAGAAACAACCAAAAGAACTCTGGCAACAAGAGAAAATAAGCTAGTTCAATGCTCCAAAGGAATCACTATGGATCTACTGCAATGAATCTCAGCAAAAGGAAACTGTCAAATGATGGATGGCAAAAATGAATGGGACTGAAGAGAAAACCAACACAAAGAAGTCAAAAAAAGAGAAAAATCTCAAGACATTGATAAAAAAATGAAAAAGTCACCAATGAACTAGAAAACAACAACAACAAAAAAGATACAGTAGAACCTAAAGAAATGAAAGAACCATTTAGGGAATTTCAAAATATAGCAGAAAGCTCCAACAACAGGTTAACTCAAGCAGAAGAAACAATCCCAAGGCTTACAGACAAGACTCTCAAGATAACCCAGTCAAAAATCAAAGAAAAATAATAAAGAATGAAGAATCACTCAGAGAAACAGGGGACTATGTGAAGCAAACAATACATAAATTATGGCATCCTTGAGGGAGAAGAAGAAAAAACAAAAACCATGAAAAATCTATTTGAGCAAATTATTGAGGAAAAGTTCCCTGATATCACTGGAGATTTAGATATCCCGATACAAGATGATCATTAAACAGAAATATTCATAGCAAGTAGAACATCTCCAAAACATGGAGTCATCAACTTGGCCAATGTCAAAATGAAGGAGAAAACAACTAACTTAACAAAAGAAAAGCCACCAGGCTAACAGTAGACTTCTCAGTGGAAACCTTACAAGCAGAAAGGATTAGGGCCCTATTTTTAGTATTCTTAACCAGAACAACTGCCAGCTAAAAATTTTATACCCTGCAAAACTAAGTTTCATAAATGATGTAGAAATAAAGACTTTCTAGAGAAGCAAATACTATAGGAATTTGTCACTACTTAGACCTGCCCTACAGGAAAGACTCCAAAATGTGTTATACGTGGAGCATCACAATAGATACCCACCAGTGTAAAAAACACCTAAAAATGAAAAGCTCACAGCTCTTAAAAACAATAGCACAAAGGAAAAACAAAATAACAATGTATCATCTAACATGAGGAAGAGAAGTGTACCCTATGTATCAGTATATTAACAATCGGCCAGGCACAGTAACAGGGCTCATCTCTATAATCCTAGCACCCAGGGAGGCTGAGGCAAGTGGACTGCTTGAGCTCAGGAGTTTGAGACCAGCCTAAGCAAGAGTGAGACCCCATCTCTATTAAAAATAGAAAAATCGGCTGGGCATTGTGGCCAGTGCCTGTAGTCCCAGCTACTTGGGAGGCTGAGGCAAGATGATCACTTGAGCCCAAGGATTTGAGGTTGCTGTGAGATGAGATGATGCCACAGCACTCTATCCAGGGTGACCGAGTGAGACTCTCTCTCTCAAAAAAAAAAAAAACAAAAGAAAACCTATTAACAATGAATGTTAACAGTCTTAATGCCCTGCTCCCAATTAAAAGACAAAAACTGGGTGAATGAATGAAAACAACACAACCCAAGACCGAGTAACAGCTTCCCTGCAACTGGGCACGGTGAGTCTGAGGAGATAAGACTCCAGACATCTCTGGCTGGTGAGATCTGCCTATAATCATCCCTTTGAGGATACAGGGAGTCAGCAAGGGACTTCTGGACCCCAAGAGGAGGACAAAAGCAGTGGGAAACTGGCAAGTGGTTGCGTGTGTTCGATCGACCTAATCACGCTGGCAACCGTGAGTACAAGCGCAGTGAGACTGCAAACCGGAAAGGCCTTACCTGTGAACTGTTTCGGTGTTTTTGGACTTGACACTCAGTTGAACTGCCTTGGGGAGAGCTTAGGCAGGAGTGCAGAGAACTTTGGGCATTGTTTGGGGCCCCAGACAGAGCCACTGAGCTGGGCTGCAGAGAGCCATTATGTGAGAGAACTGCCCCGGCAAGCTCCGCGCTCAGGGTCCCAGAGCAGGCGGGACCTAGTAACCTAGCAACTGAGCAGCCTAAAGGCAGGGACTGAGCTGCCCTACAGCCTTAACCATTAGGAGCAGAGTGAGCAGGTTTTGGCACACTGGAGGCTCGGGCTGTTGCCCTGGGTAGAATGCCGTGGTGTCACAGCCCATACCAACCTCAAATTCCTGGGCTAGGTGCTGCCTGGATCTCCATAAGATCTGTGCCACGACCCCGCACCAACTGGGCCTCCGCATGCCCTGACCAGGAACTGTGGGAGCCGTGCAACCCTGCGTCCTCCCTCTTGTGTCCTCCCAGCCTCCACACTGGCCCACTCATCCGGCCAGGGATACTAGTAGCTGCGCACACTCTGGAGCCCTCCCTGCCTCTACACAGAGCCCTTCTGGCCAGAGACTGCTGAAGCCTTGGGCTCTCTGTCCCAAAGTCACTGGGTGCCAGGCACTCCCAGAACTGTGCGCACCACCTCCCGCCCTGTTGCTGGATCCGGGTGTGTCACACACCGGAGCTGCTTCCACAACCAGAACTCCCTAGCTGGAGCAGCCCCAGAGGAACTACACAGGGTCACTCCCTACAAAGATCAAGCAACAATAGAGTGATCCCACTGATATCCAATCTTGGAGAGACACCTCCCCAACTCTGAGAAGGCCAGAGGCAACGGTGAAAAACAATCATGAGGCGAAATCAACAGAAAAACTCTGGCAATATGAATAATCAGAGTAGATCAACCCCCCAAGGATCAATGGGGCAGACACAGCACAAGATCCCATGCACAAACAAATAGCTGAGATGTCAGAAATTGAATTCAGAATCTGGATAGCAAATAAGATTGAATTAGAACTCCAGCAGTAACCCAAAAGATTTCTCAAGAATTCAACAAATTCAAAGACCAAATGACCAAAGATTTTGACACATTGAGACAAGAAGTTGCATCCCTCAAAGATCTGAGAAACACAGTAGAATCCCTCAGTAACAGAATGGAGCAAGCAGAAGAAAGGATTTCTGACATTGAAGACAAAGCTTGCAAACGCTCCCAAACTCTCAAAGAGGATGAGAAATGGAGGGCAAAAACAGATCACTCTCTCAGAGAGCTCTGGGATAATTCGAAGAAAACCAATAGTCGTCTTATAGGGACCCCCGAAAGTGACGAAGTGGCTTCACAAGGCACAGAGTCTCTTCTCCATGAGATTATGAAGGACAACTTTCCAGACATGCCAAGAGATTTTGAAATTCAGATAGCAGACAGTTTCAGAACTCCAGCACAACTCAACCCAAATAAGACATCCCTCAGACACATCATAATCAATTTCACTAAAGTTAATATGAAGGAGAAAATTCTGAAAGCTGCCAGATGAAAGAAAACCATTACCTAGAAGGGGAAGAATATTAGAATAACTGCACATCTCTCTGCTGAAACCTTTCAAGCTAGAAGAGGATGGTCATCAACTTTTAATCTCCAAAAACAAAGTAACTTTCAACCCAGGATTCTATACCCAGCTAAAATGAGTTTCTTTTATGATGGAGAAATTAAATACTTCAATGACATTCACATGTTGAAGAAATCTGCGATAACTAAACCAGCTCTCCAGGATATTCTCAGACCTATCCTCCATAAAGACCAGAGTAATCCTCCACCACAAAAGTAAACTCACCCAGAAAATTTTGATCAAATTCCAACTTCCACAGTTGCAAAAGGATTAAAAATGTCCACTGGACTCTCGAAAGGCTTATCAATATTCTCAATTAATGTGAATGGTTTAAACTGTCCTCTAAAGAGGCACAGGTTGGCTGACAGGATACAAAAATTCAAGCCAGATATCTGCTGCCTACAAGAATCGCATCTTACATTAAAAGACAAATATAGACTCAAGGTGAAAGGATGGTCATCTATATTCCAGGCAAATGAATAGCAGAAAAAAGCAGGCGTTGCAATCCTGTTCGCAGACGCAATAGGCTTTAAACAAACATAAATAATTAAGGATAAGGATGGACACTTCATATTCGTTAAAGGTAATACGCAGTATGATGAGATCACTATTATTAATATTTACGCACCCAACCACAACCAACCTCAATTTATAAGAGAAACTCTAACAGACATGAGCAACTCAATTTCCTCCACTTCCATAGTAGTTGGAGATTTTAACACCCCTTTAGCAGTGCTGGATGGATCCTCCAAAAAGAAGCTAAGCAAAGAAATTTTAGATTTAAACTCAACCATTCAACATCTGGACTTAACGGACATCTACAGAACATTTTCCATCCCAACAAAACTGAATTCACATTCTTCGCATCAGCCCACGGAACATACTGCAAAATCGACCACATCCTAGGCCACAAATCTAACCTCAGCAAATTTAAAAAAATAGAAATTATTCCTTGCATCTTCTCAGACCATCATGGAATAAGTGTTGAACTCAGTAACAACAGGAACCTGCACACCCATACAAAAACATGGTAGCTAAACAACTTTATGCTGAAGGATAGATGGGTTATAGACAAGATTAAGAAGGAAATCACCATATTTTTGGAACTAAACAACAATCAAGACACGAATTAGCAGAACTTCTGCGATACTGCAAAGGCCGTCGTAAGAGGGAAATTTATAGCACTGCAAGCCTTCCTCAAGAAAACGGAAAGAGAGGAAGTTAATAACCTAATGGGACATCTCAAGCAACTGGAGAAGGAAGAACACTCCAACCCCATACAAAGCAGAAGAAAAGAAATAACCAAAATCAGAGCAGAACAAAATGAAACTGAAAACAAAAGAATTATACAATAGATCAATAAATCCAAAAGTTGGTTTTTTGAAAAGATGAATAAAATAGATAAACCCTTGGCCAATCTAACCAGGAAAAAAAGAGTAAAATCTCTAATTTCATCAATCAGAAATGGTAACGATGAAATAACAACAGACCCCTCAGAAATTCAAAAAATTCTTAATGAATACTACAAGAAACTCTGCTCTTAGAAATACGAAAATCTGAAAGAAATAGACCAATACTTGGAAGTACGCCACCTACCAAGACTTAGCCAGAACGAAGTGGAAATGTTGAACAGGCCTATATCAAGTTCTGAAATAGCATCAACTATACAAAATCTCCCTAAAAAGAAAAGCCCAGGACCAGATGGTTTTACGTCAGAATTCTACCAAACCTTTAAAGAAGAACTAGTACCTATACTATTAAACCTCTTCCAAAATATAGAAAAAGAAGGAATATTACCCAACACATTCTATGAAGCAAACATCACCTTGATCCCCAAACCAGGGAAAGACCCAACAAGAAAAGAAAATTATAGACCAATATCACTAATGAATATTGATCCAAAAATACTCAACAAGATCCTAATGAACAGAATCCAACAACACATCAAAAAAATTACACACCATGACCAAGTCGGATTTATCCCAGGGTCTCAAGGCTGGTTCAATGTACGTAAATCTATAAATGTAATTCAACACATAAACAAACTAAAAAATAAGGACTATATGATTCTTTCAATTGATGCAGAAAAAGCTTTTGATAATATCCAACATCCCTTCATGATCAGAACACTTAAGCAAATTGGTATAGAAGAGACATTTCTTAAACTAATAGAGGCCATCTACAGCAAACCCACAGCCAATATCATATTGAATGGAGTTAAACTGAAATCATTTCCACTTAGATCAGGAACCAGGCAAGGTTGCCCATTGTCTCCATTGCTCTTTAACATTGTAATGGAAGTTTAAGCCATTGCAATTAGGGAAGAAAAGGCAATCAAGGGTATCCACATAGGGTCAGAAGAGACCTCTTTCACTCTTTCACCAAACTTTCACTCTTCACAGATGATATGATTGTATATCTGCAAAACACTAGGGATTCTACTACAAAACTTTTAGAAGTGATCAAGGAATACAGCAATGTCTCCGGCTACAAAATCAACACCCATAAATCTGTAGCCTTTTTATATACCAACAATAACCAAGCCGAAAAGACAGTCAAGGACTCTATTCCTTTCACAGTAGTGCCAAAGAAGATGAAATATTTGGGAGTATACGTAACAAAGGATGTGAAAGATCTATACAAAGAGAACTATGAAACCTTAAGAAAAGAAATAGCTGAAGACGTTAACAGATGGAAAAACATACCGTGCTCATGGCTGGGAAGAATCAACATTGTTAAAATGTCCATACTACCCAAAGCAATGTACAATTTTAATGCAATTCCTATTAAAGCTCCATTGTCATATTTTAAAGATCTTGAAAAAATAATACTTCGTTTTATATGGAATCAGAAAAAAACCTCGAATAGCCAAAACATTACTCAGCAATAAAAACAAAGCAGGAGGAATCACGCTAACAGACCTCAGACTGCACTATAAATCGATAGTGATCAAAACAGCATGGTACTGGCACAAACAGAGAAGTAGATGTCTGGAACAGAATAGAGAATCAAGAGATAAATCCAGCTACTTACCGTTATTTGATCTTTAACAAGCCAATTAAAAACATTCAGTGGGGGAAAGATTCCCTATTTAACAAATGGTGCTGGGTAAACTGGCTGGCAACCTGTAGAAGATTCAAACTGGACCTTCACCTTTCACCATTAACTAACATAGACTCTCACTGGATAAAAGATTTAAACTTAAGACATGAAACTATAAAAATACTTGAAGAAAGTGCAGGGAAAACTCTTGAGGGAATCGGCCTGGGTGAATATTTTATGAGGAGGACTCCCCAGGCAATTAAAGCAGTGTCAAAAATACACTACTGGGACCTGATCAAACTACAAAGCTTCTGCACAGCCAAGAACATAGTAAGTAAAGCAAGCAGACAGCCCTCAGAATGGGAGAAAACATTTGCAGGTTATACCGCCGATAAACGTCTAATAACCAGAATCCACAGAGAACTCAAACGTATTAGCAAGAAAAGAACATGTGATCCCATCTCAGGGTGGGGAAGGGACTTGAAGAGAAACTTCTCTAAAGAAGACAGATGCACGATCTACAAACACATGAAAACAAGCTCATCATCCTTAATCATCAGAGAAATGCAAATCAAAACTACTTTGAGATACCACCTAACCCCAGTAAGAGTAGCCGACATAACAAAATCTCAAAACCAGAGATGTTGGCGTGGATGTGGAGAAAAGGGCACACTTCTACACTGCTGGTGGGAATGCACATTAATACGTTCCTTCTGGAAGGATGTTTGGAGAATACTTAGAGACCTAAAAATAGACCTGCCATTCGATCCTATAATTCCTTTACTAGGTTTATACCCCAAAGACCAAAAGTCACAATATAACAAAGACATCTGTACCAGAATGTTTACTGCAGCCCAATTCATAATCGCTAAGTCATGGAAGAAGCCCAAGTGTCCATCAACCCACAAATGGACTAGCAAATTGTGGTACATGTATACCATGGAATATTATGCAGCCTTAAAGAAAGATGGAGACTTTACTTGTTTTATGTTTACATGGATGGAGCTGGAACATATTCTTCTTAGCAAAGTATCTCAGGAATGGAAGAAAAAGTATCCTATGTACTCAGCTCTGCTATGAAGCTAAATTATAGCTTTCACAACTATAGCACAAGACTATGGGGAAAGGGCCAAGGATGGGGAAGGGAGGTGGGAGGTTTTGGTCGAGGGAGGGTAATGGATGGGACCACATGTACGGTGCATCTTAGAATGGGTACATGTGAAACTTACTAAATGCAGAATACAAATGCCTACATACAGTAATGCCATGAAGAAAATGCCATGAAGTCTATGTTGAACAGTATGATGAGAATATTTAAGACTGTATATGAAACCTGCACATTGTACCCCTTGATTGCACTAATGTACACAGCTATGATTTAACAATTAAAAAAAAAAAACCACACACCCCAAGTAAATTCTCTCTCCAAGAAACACATAATTTATAAGGATTTGCACAGACTCAAATTGAAGGTATGGAAATATTACATGCTAATGGGAACCAAAAATGAGCATGTATAGCCATTCTCATAGTAAATAAAATAGACTTTAAATCAACAATGGTAAAAAAAAAAAAAAACAAAAAAAGAAGACAAAGATGGTCATTATATAATGGTAAAGTTAGTGATTCAACAAGAAGACATAAAATCCTAAATATATATGCACCTAAGACAGGAGCACCCAGATTCATAAAGCAAATTCTACTAAATCTAAGAAAATAAACAAATAGTAGTATCATAATTGCCAGGGATATTAACTCCTCACTGACAAAGCTGTCCATATTATCAAAGAAGAAAATCAATAAAGAAACACTGGACTTAAAAGGGACTTTAGAACAAATGGACCTAACAGATAGATAGAGAACATTCCACCTAAAAGCTACTAAAAATGGAGTCTGGAGAGACAAGTCTCCAGGCATCTCTGGCTGGTGGGATCTGCCCATAAAAATCCCTTTGAGGACACAGGGAGTCAGCAAGAGACTTCTGGACCCGAGGAGGACAAAAGCAGTGGAAAACTGGGCTCATCAAAACCCTGGTCTAGAGGCATGTCAACTTAAAGACCAAGAGGAAGTGAAAGGAAAATTAGGGCAAGGAGACAGATAAAAGAAATCACTTATGAGGAAGAATCAGCAGAAAAATCCTGGCAACATGAAAAACCGGTCCAGAGCAACCGCCCCAAGGGACTGTGAGGTAGCTACTGCAGAGCATTCCACCTATACAGAAATTTTAGAAATGACAGACAGGGAATTTAGAATACAGATGATGAAAACAATGAAGGAAATGATGGAAACAATGAAGGAAACTGCTTATAAAGTAGAAAATAACCAAAAGGAAATAAAAAAACAGAATCAAGTAACAGATGAATGATATGAGGAATATAGAAAGGATATAGCAGAGCTGAAGGAATTGAAGCTGTCAATTAGGGAACTCAAAGATGCAATAGAACGTATCAACAACAGATTAGACCATGCAGAAGAATCTCAGAAGTAGAGGAAAAAGCTCTTGAGATAACTCAGATAGTTAAAGAGGCAGAAAAGAAGAGAGACAAAGCAGAATGTTCACTGACAGAATTTTGGGACTTCATGAAGTGTTCAAACATACGAGTGATAGGGATCCCAGAAGGGGAAGAAAAATGCCCCAGAGGAATGGAAGCCATACTAGAGAATATTATAAAAGAAAATTTCCTAAATATCACCAAAGATTCTGACACACTCCTTTCAGAGGGATATCGGACCCCAGGTCGCCTCAACTCTAACCAAGCTTCTCCCAGACACACTGTGATGAACCTATCCAAAGTCAAGACAAAAGAAAAGGTTCTTCAAGCTGCCAGGAGTAAGCACCTGTTGACCTACAGGGGAAAATCCATCAGGGTGACTACAGACTTATCTAATGAAACTTTCCAAGCAAGAAGACAATGGCCATCTACCTTTAATCTACTTAAATAGAACAATTTCCAGCCCAGAATTCTATATCCTGCTAAGTTAAGCTTTAAAATTGATGTAGAGGGTGGCGCCTGTGGCTCATTCGGTAAGGCGCCGGCCCCATACACCGAGGGTGGCGGGTTCAAACCCGGCCCCGGCAAAACTGCAACCAAAAAATAGCCGGGCGTTGTGGTGGGCGCCTGTAGTCCCAGCTACTCGGGAGGCTGAGGCAAGAGAATCGCTTAGGCCCAGGAGTTGGAGGTTGTTGTGAGCTGGGTGAGGCCACGGCACTCTACGAGGGCCATAAAGTGAGACTCTGTCTCTACAAAAAAAAAAAAAAAAAAAATTGATGCAGAAATCAACTCATTTACTGATATACAAACATTGAGGAAATTCGCCACAACAAGACCAGCTCTACAGGAAATACTTGAACCTGTTCTACACACTGACCATCACAATGGATGAACAGCAAAGTAAGAACTCAGCAATTAAAGGACAGAACCTAGCTTCCACACTGATGCAAAAGATAAAACTAAGCAATGGACTCTCACAAAATAAGACGAATACAACACTACCATACTTATCAATTATCTCCATAAATGTTAATGGCTTGAATTACCCACTGAAGAGGCATAGATTGGCTGATTGGATTAAAAAACACAAACCATCCATTTGATGTCTGCAGGAACACACCTGGCTTCAAAAGACTAATTAAAACTCAGAAATAAGGGTTGTAAGACAATTTTTCAGGTAAACGGAATTCAGAAGAAAAGAAGAGTTGCAATCTTATTTTCAGATACATGTGGATTTAAAGCAACTAAAGTCAAAAAAGACGAAGATGGTTACTTTATATTGGTCAAGGGAAAAATAGAACAAGACAATGTTTCAATTCTGAATATTTATGCACCCAATTTAAATGCTCCCAGATTTTTGAAACAGACCTTACGCAATCTGAGCAATACGATATCCTATAACACCATAATAACAGGGAACTTTGACACTCTTCTTACAGAGGACAGATCCTCTAAACAGAAACTAAAGATATAAGGGACTTGAATGAGACCCTAGAACAACTGTGGTTAATAGATGTGTATGGATCACTCCATCCCAAAGATAAAGAATATACATCCTTCTCATCGCCCCATGGAACATTCTCCAAAATTGATCACATCCTAGGAACAAAACAAACCTCAACAGAATCAACAGAATTGATATTTTACCTTGTATCTTCTCAGACTATAAGGCGCTAAAGGTGTAACTCAACTCCAACAAAAACGTTCAACCCCATACAAAGTCATGGAAATTAAACAACCTTCTGTTGAATGAAAGAAGGGTGCAGGAAGAAATAAAACAAGAAATCACTAACTTCCCTGAGCATAACAACAATGACGACACAAGCTACCAAAACCTGTGGGATACTGCAAAAGCAATTTTGAGAGGAAAATTTATCGCTTCAGATGGCTACATACGAAAAACAGAAAGAGAGTGCAACAAACTCACAAGTCATCTTATGGAATTGGAAAAAGAAGAACAATCTAAGCCTAAAACCAGTAGAAGAAAAGAAATATCCAAAATTAAATCAGAGATCAATGAAATTGAAAACAAAATAATCATTCAGAAAATTAATAAAACGAGGAGTGGGTTTTTTTTTTTTTTTTTTTTTTTTTTTTTTTTATTTTATTTTAATTTTTATTTTAACGGCAGGAGTGGGTTTTTTGAAAAAAATAAATAAAATACATAAAACTTTGGCCAGAATAACTAGAAATAGAAAAGTAAAATCTCTAATAACTCAATCAGAAATGATAAAGGGGAAATAACAACTGATGCCACAGATATACAAAAGAGTACTATCAGAAACTCTATGCCCAGAAATTTGACAATGTGAAGGAAATGGATCAATATTTGGAATCACACCCTCTCCCTAGACTTAGCCAGGAAGACATAGAGCTTCTGAACAGACCAATTTCAAGCACTGAGATTAAAGAAACAATAAAAAAGCTTCCAAGCAAAAAATGCCCTGGTCCAGATGGCTTCACACCAGAATTCTATCAAACCTTCAAGGAAGAGCTTATTCCTGTACTAAAGAAATTATTCCAGAGGGGCGGAGCAAGATGGCAGCCGAGTAACAGCTTCCTTGCATCTGGGCACCGTGAGTCTGGGGATATAGGACTCCAGGCATCTCTGGCTGGTGGGATCTGCCTATCATTACCCCTGAGAGGATACAGGGAGTCAGCGAGAGACTTCTGGACCCCAAGAGGAGGACTAAAACAGTGGAAAACCGGCAAGTGGTCGTGTGTGTTCAATCCGTCTAAACCCGCCTGCAACTTCCACAGGCACGAGAACTTAAAGAGCAAGAGGAAGTGAAAGGAAAATTAGGGCAAGGAAACAGATAAAAGAAATCACCTATGAGGAAGAATCAGCAGAAAACTCCAGGCAACATGAAGAAACAGTCCAGAATAACCCCGTCAAGGGACCATGAGGTAGCTACTGCAGAGGATTCCACCTATACAGAAATGTTAGGAATGACAGAAAGGGAATTTAGAATACACATGCTGAAAACAATGAAAGAAATGATGGAAACAATGAAGGAAACTGCTAATAAAGTGGAAAATAACCAAAAGGAAATCCAACAACAGAATCAAATCAGAGATGAACGATATGAAGAATATAAAAAGGATATAGCAGAGCTGAAGGAAATGAAACAGTCAATCAGGGAACTTAAAGATGCAATGGAAAGTATCAGCAACAGGTTAGACCATGCAGAAGAAAGAATTTCAGAGGTAGAAGACAAAGTTTTTGAGATAACTCGGACAGTAAAAGAGGCAGAAAAGAAGAGAGAGAAAGCAGAACGTTCACTGTCAGAATTATGGGACTTTACAAAGTGTTCCAACATACGAGTTATAGGAATTCCAGAAGGGGAAGAAGAATGCCCCAGAGGAATGGAAGCCATACTAGAGAATATTATAAAAGAAAATTTCCCAAATATCACCAAAGATTCTGACACACTGCTTTCAGAGGGATATCGGACCCCAGGTCGCCTCAACTCTAACCAAGCTTCTCCAAGACACATTGTGATGAACCTGTCCAAAGTCAAGACAAAAGAAAAGATTCTGCAAGCTGCCAGGAGTAAGCGCCAGTTGACCTACACAAAAAATCCATCAGAGTGACCACAGACTTCTCTAATGAAATTTTCCAAGCAAGAAGACAATGGTCATCTACCTTTAATCTACTTAAACAGAACAATTTCCAGCCCAGAATTCTGTACCCTGCTAAGCTAAGCTTCAAAATTGACGGAGAAATCAAATCATTTGTGGATATACAAACATTGAGGAAATTCGCCACAACAAGACCAGCTCTACAGGAAATACTTCAACCTGTTCTACACATTGACCATCACAATGGATCAGCAGCAAAGTAACAACTCAGAAATTAAAGGACAGAACCTAACCTCCACACTGATGCAAAAGATAAAACTAAGCAATGGACTCTCACAAAATAAGATGAATAGAATACTACCACACTTATCAATTATCTCCATAAATGTTAATGGCTTGAATTCCCCACTGAAGAGACATAGATTGGTTGACTGGATTAAAAAACACAAGCCATCCATTTGCTGTCTGCAAGAAACACACCTGGCTTCAAAAGACAAATTAAAACTCCGAGTCAAGGGTTGGAAGACAATTTTTCAGGCAAATGGAATTCAGAAGAAAAGAGGAGTTGCAATCTTATTTTCAGATACATGTGGATTTAGAGCAACTAAAGTCAAAAAAGACAAAGATGGTCACTTTATATTGGTCAAGGGAAAAATACAACAAGAAGACATTTCAATTCTAAATATCTATGCACCCAATTTAAATGCTCCCAGATTCTTGAAGCAGACCTTACTCAGTCTGAGCAATATGATATCTGATAATACCATAATAACAGGGGACCTTAACACTCCTCTTACAGAGCTGGACAGATCCTCTAAACAGAAATTAAACAAGGATATAAGAGATTTAAATGAGACCCTAGAACAACTGTGCTTGATAGACGCATATAGAACACTCCATCCCAAAGATAAAGAATATACATTCTTCTCATCACCCCATGGAACATTCTCCAAAATTGATCATATCCTGGGACACAAAACAAATATCCACAGAATCAAAAGAATTGAAATTTTACCTTGTATCTTCTCAGACCATAAGGCACTAAAGGTGGAACTCAACTCTAACAAAAATGCTCGACCCCACACAAAGCCATGGAAATTGAACAATCTTCTGTTGAATAACAGATGGGTGAAGGAAGAAATAAAACAGGAAATCATTAACTTCCTTG
This sequence comes from Nycticebus coucang, assembly GCF_027406575.1. NCBI lineage: Eukaryota > Metazoa > Chordata > Mammalia > Primates > Lorisidae > Nycticebus > Nycticebus coucang. The sequence goes on from NC_069795.1 coordinate 62,841,721, forward strand.
AGCATAACAACAATGAAGACACAAGCTACCAAAACCTGTGGGATACTGCAAAAGCAGTTTTGAGAGGAAAATTCATCGCTTTAGATACCTACATTCGAAAAACAGAAAGAGAGCACATCAACAATCTCACAAGAGATCTTATGGAATTGGAAAAAGAAGAACAATCTAAGCCTAAACTCAGTAGAAGAAAAGAAATATCCAAAATCAAATCAGAGATCAATGAAATTGAAAACAAAAGAATCATTCAGAAAATTAATGAAACAAGGAGTTGGTTTTTTGAAAAAATAAATAAAATAGATAAACCATTAGCCAGACTAACGAGGAATAGAAAAGTAAAATCTCTAGTAACCTCAATCAGAAATGATAAAGGGGAAATAACAACTGATCCCACAGAGATACAAGAGATCATCTCTGAATACTACCAGAAACTCTATGCCCAGAAATTTGACAATGTGAAAGAAATGGATCAATATTTGGAATCACACCCTCTCCCTAGACTCAGCCAGGAAGAAATAAGAGCTCCTGAACAGACCAATTTCGAGCACTGAGATCAAAGAAACAATAAAAAATCTTCCAACCAAAAAATGCCCTGGTCCAGATGGCTTCACTCCAGAATGCTATCAAACCTTCAAGGAAGAGCTTATTCCTGTACTGCAGAAATTCTTCCAAAAAATTGAGGAAGAAGGAATCTTCCCCAACACATTCTATGAAGCAAACATCACCTGATACCAAAACCAGAAAAAGACCCAAACAAAAAGGAGAACTTCAGACCAATCTCACTCATGAACATAGACGCAAAAATTCTCAACAAAATCCTAGCCAATAGATTACAGCTTATCATCAAAAAAGTCATTCATCATGATCAAGTAGGCTTCATCCCAGGGATGCAAGGCTGGTTTAACATACGCAAGTCCATAAACATTATCCACCATATTAACAGAGGCAAAAATAAAGATCACATGATCCTGTCAATAGATGCAGAAAAAGAATTTGATAAAATCCAGCATCCTTTTCTAATTAGAACACTGAAGAGTATAGGCATAGGTGGCACATTTCTAAAACTGATCGAAGCTATCTATGACAAACCCACAGCCAATATTTTACTGAATGGAGTAAAACTCAAAGCTTTTCCTCCTAGAACAGGAACCAGACAAGGTTGTCCTCTGTCACCTTTACTATTCAACGTAGTGCTGGAAGTTCTAGCCAATGCAATTAGGCAAGACAAGGAAATAAAGGGAATCCAAATGGGAGCAGAGGAGGTCAAACTCTCCCTCTTTGCTGACGACATGATCTTATACTTAGAGAACCCCAAAGACTCAACCACAAGACTCCTAGAAGTCATCAAAAAATACAGTAATGTTTCAGGATATAAAATCAATGTCCACAAGTCAGTAGCCTTTGTGTACACCAATAACAGTCAAGATGAGAAGCTAATTAAGGACACAACTCCCTTCACCATAGTCTGAAAGAAAATGAAATACTAGGAATATACCTAACGAAGGAGGTGAAGGACCTGTATAAAGAAAACTATGAAATCCTCAGAAAGGAAATAGCAGAGGATATTAACAAATGGAAGAACATACCATGCTCATGGATGGGAAGAATCAACATGGTTAAAATGTCTATACTTCCCAAAGCAATCTACCTATTCAATGCCATTCCTATCAAAATACCAACATCGTACTTTTAAGATTTGGAAAAAATGATTCTGCGTTTTATATGGAACTGGAAAAAACCCCGTATAGCTAAGGCAGTTCTCTGCAACAAAAATAAAGCTGGGGGCATCAGCATACCAGATTTTAGTCTGTACTAAAAGCCATAGTGGTCAAGACAGCATGGTACTGGCACAAAAACAGAGACATAGACACTTGGAATCGAATTGAAAACCAAGAAATGAAACTAACATTTTACAACCACCTAATCTTTGATAAACCAAACAAGAACATACCTTGGGGGAAAGACTCCCTATTCAATAAATGGTGTTGGGAGAACTGTATGTCTACATGTAAAAGACTGAAACTGGACCCACACCTTTCCCCACTCACAAAAATTGATTCAAGATGGATAAAGGACTTAAACTTAAGGCATGAAACAATAAAAATCCTCCAAGAAAGCATAGGAAAAACACTGGAAGATACTGGCCTTGGGAAAGACTTCATGAAGAAGACTGCCATGGCAATTGCAACAACAACAAAAATAAACAAATGGGACTTCATTAAACTGAAAAGCTTCTGTACAGCTAAGGAGACAATAACCAAAGCAAAGAGACAACCTACACAATGGGAAAGGATATTTGCATATTTTCAATCAGACAAAAGCTTGATAACTAGAATCTATAGAGAACTCAAATTAATCCACATGAAAAAAGCCAACAATCCCTTATATCAATGGGCAAGAGACATGAATAGAACTTTCTCTAAAGACAACAGACGAATGGCTAACAAACACATGAAAAAATGTTCATCATCTCTATATATTAGAGAAATGCAAATCAAAACAACCCTGAGATATCATCTAACCCCAGTGAGAATGGCCCACATCACAAAATCTCAAAACTGCAGATGCTGGCGTGGATGTGGAGAGAAGGGAACACTTTTACACTGCTGGTGGGACTGCAAACTAGTACAACCTTTCTGGAAGGAAGTATGGAGAAACCTCAAAGCACTCAAGCTAGACCTCCCATTTGATCCTGCAATCCCATTACTGGGCATCTACCCAGAAGGAAAAAAATCCTTTTATCATAAGGACACTTGTACTAGACTGTTTATTGCAGCTCAATTTACAATCGCCAAAATGTGGAAACAGCCTAAATGCCCACCAACCCAGGAATGGATTAACAAGCTGTGGTATATGTATACCATGGAATACTATTCAGCCATTAAAAAAAATGGAGACTTTACATCCTTCGTATTAACCTGGATGGATGTGGAAGACATTATTCTTAGTAAAGCATCACAAGAATGGAGAAGCATGAATCCTATGTACTCAATTTTGATATGAGGACAATTAATGACAATTATGGTTATGGGTGGGGAACAGAAAGAGGGAAGGAGGGAGGTGGGTGGGGCCTTGGTGTGTGTCACACTTTATGGAGGCAAGACATGATTGCAAGAGGGACTTTACCTAACAATTGCAATCAGTGTAACCGGGCTTATTGTACCCTCAATGAATCCCCAACAATAAAAAAAAAAAAAGAAATTATTCCAAAAAATTGAGGAGGAAGGAATCTTCCCCAACACATGCTACGAAGCAAACATCATCCTGATACCAAAACCAGGAAAAAAAACAACTAAAAAGGAGAATTTCAGACCAATTTCACTCATGAATATAGATGCAAAAATTCTCAACAAAATCCTAGCCAATAGATTACAGCTTATCATCAAAAAAGTCATACATCATGATCAAGTAGGTTTCATTCCAGGGATGCAAGGCTGGTTTAACATATGCAAGTCCATAAATGTTATCCACCATATTAACAGAAGCAAAAATAAAGACCATATAGATCCTCCCAATGGATGCAGAAAAAGCATTCGATAAAATCCAGCATCCTTTTCTAATTAGAACACTGAAGAGTATAGGCATAGGTGGCACATTTCTGAAACTAATTGAAGCTATCCATGACAAACCCACAGCTAATATTTTACTGAATGGAGTAAAACTGAAAGCTTTTCCTCTTAGAACTAGAACCAGACAAAGTTGTCCTCTGTCACCTTTACTATTCAACGTAGTGCTGGAAGTTCTAGCCAATACAATTAGGCAAGACAAGGAAATAAAGGGAATCCAAATGGGAGCAGAGGAGGTCAGACTCTCCCCCTCTTTTCTGATGGCATGATCTTATACTTAGAGAACCCCAAAGACTCAACCACAAGACTCCTGGAAGTCATCAAAAAATACAATAATGTCTCAGGATGTAAAATCAACATCCACAAATCAGTTGCCTTTGTATATGCCAATAACAGTTAAGATGAGAGGCTAATTAAGGACACAACTCCCTTCACCACAGCTTCAATGAAAATGAAATACCTAGGAATATACCTAACAAAGGAGGTGAAGGACCTCTATAAAGAAAATTATGAAATCCTGAGAAAGGAAATATCAGGATATTAAGAAATGGAAGAACATTCTTCCCATGCTCATGGCTAGGAAGAATCAACATTGTTAAAATGTCTATACTTCCCAAAGCAATCTATCTATTCAATGCCATTCCTATTAAAATACCAACATCGTACTTTCAAGATTTGGAAAAAATGATTCTGCATTTTGTATGGAACCAGAAAAAAACCCTGTATAGCTAAGGCAGTTCTTAGTAAAAAAAATAAAGCTGGGGGCATCAGCATACTAGATTTTAGGCTGTACTACAAAGCCATAGTGGTCAAGACAGCATGGTACTGGCACAAAAATTGAGACATAGACATTTGGAATAGAATAAAAAACCAGGAAATGAAGCTAACATCTTACAACCACCTAATCTTTGATAAACCTAACAAGATCATACCTTGGGGGAAAGACTCCCTATTCAATAAATGGTGCTGGTAGAACTGGATATCCACATGTAAAAGACTGAAACTGGACCCACACCTTTCCCCACTCACAAAAATTGATTCAAGATGGGCAAAGGACTTAAATTTAAGGCATGAAACAATAAAAATCCTCAAAGAAAGCTTAGGAAAATCACTGGAAGATACTGGCCTAGGGAAAGACTTCATGAAGAAGACTGCCATGGCAATTGCAACAACAACAAAAATAAACAAATGGGACTTCATTAAACTGAAAAGCTTCTGTACAGCCAAGGAGACAACAACCAAAGCAAATAGACAACCTACACAATGGGAAAGAATATTTGCATATTTTCAATCAGACAAAAGTTTGATAACTACAATCTATAGAGAATTCAAATTAATCTGCATGAAAAAATCCAACAATCCCGTATATCAATGGGCAAGAGACACGAATAGAACCTTCTCTAAAGAAGACAGACGAATGGCTAACAAACATGAAAAAATGCTCATCATCCCTATTTATTAGAGAAATGTGAATCAAAACCACCCTGAGATATCATCTAACCCCAGTAAGAATGGCCGACATCACAAAATCTCAAAACTGCGGATGCTGGCATGGATGTGGAGAGAAGAGAACACTTTTACACTGCTGGTGGGCCTAATACAACCTTTTTGGAAGGAAGTATGGAGAAACCTCAAAGCACTGAAGCTAGACCTCCCATTTGATCCTGCAATCCCATTACTAAGCATGTATTCAGAAGGAAAAAAAATAATCCTTTTATCATAGGACACTTGCACTAGACTGTTTATTGCAGCTCAATTAACAATCGCCATAATGTGGAAACAGCCTAAATGCCCACCAACCCAGGAATGGATCAACAAGCTGTGGTATATGTACACCATGGAATACTATTCAGCCATTAAATAAAATGGAGAATTTACATCCTTTGTATTAACCTGGATGGAAGTGGAACACATTATTCTTAGTAAAGCTTCACAAGAATGGAGAAGCATGAATCCTATGTACTCAATTTTGATATGAGGACAATTAAGGACACAGTGGGGGTTGGGGAACGAGAGAGCAGAGAGAGAAAGAAGAAGGAGGGGGGTGGGGCCTTGGTGTGTGCCACACCTTTTGGGGGCAAGACATGATTGTAAGAGGAACTTTACCTAACAAATGCAATCAGTGTAACCTGGTTTCTTGTACCCTCCATGAATCCCCAACAACAAAAAAATTAAAAATTTTTTTTAAAAGCTACAGAATATAGATTCTATTCATCAGCACATGGGACATTCTCCAAGATTGATCACATCTTATCATATCAGTATCAGGATATTTTAAAAAATGGAGGCTCAGCCACCTGTGGCTCAAGCAGCTAAGGCACCAGCCACATACACCAGAGCTGGTGAGTTCAAATCCAGCCTGGGCCCACCAAACAACAAAGACAGCTGCAACCAAAAACTAGTCGGGTGTTGTGGTGGGCACCTGTAGTCCCAGCTACTTGGGAGGTGAAGGCAGGAGAATTGCTTGAGCCCAGGAGTTGGAGGTTGCTGTGAGCTGTGATGCCACTGCACTCTACCCAGGGCGACAACTTGAGGCTCTATTTAAAAAAAAAAAAAAAATCGATGTATCTTCTCAATGACCACAGTGAAATAAAACTAGAAATCAATTCCAAACAAACATCAAATCTACACGGTCAGAGAAATTGAATAACCTTGGGTCAATGATGAAATTAAGATGAAAATCATAACCGGGTGTGGCTGCTCATGCCTGTACTAGCATTTTGGTAGGGCAAGGCAGGAGGATTGCTTAAAGCCAGGAGTTTGAGACTACCCTGAACAAGAGCAAGACTCCATGGTGGCATGTGCCCACAGTCCCAGATACTAGGAAGGCTGAGGCAGAAGGAATGCTAGAGCCTCAAAATTCAAGATCAGCTTGAGCAAGAATGAGACTCTTTCTACATTGAAAGGGAAAGAGAAAGTAAAGGAATTAGCCATGCCTGCTGGCATGTGCCTGCAGTCTCAGCTACTAAGGAGGGTGAGGGCAGAATTGCTGGAGCCCAGGAGTTTGAGGTTACCCAGGTTTCAGTGAGCTAAGATGACACCACTGCTCACTGGTGTCAGAGCAAGACGCTGTCTCATAAAAAAGGACGAAAGAAAAAGGAAAACTAATTCAATATAGATTAAAGACCTAAACAAAGACATGAAACCATAAAAATTCTAAAAGAAAATGCAGGAAAATCTCTTCTAGACATTGTCTTAGGCAAAAAAATTTATGATTAAGACCCCAGAGGCACAAATAAAGTAATAACAAAAATAAATAAATGGGACTCAAGTAAATTAAAGTTTTTGCACAGCAAAGGAAACAATCGACAGAGTAAATAGAGAATCTACAAAATGAGAGAAAATATTCACAAACTATATGTCAAAAAAAGGGCTAATATCCAGATTCTACAAAGAATTCAGACAAATCAGCAAGAAAAAAAAATGTGGGCTTGGCACCCATAGCCCAGTGGTTAGGGCCCTGGCCACATACACCGGGTTGGGATGGTTTGAACCCAGCCCAGGCCTGTTAAACAACAAAGACAACTATGACAAAAAAATTGCCAGGCATTGTGGCAGACACCTGTAGTCCCAACTACTTGGGAGGCTGAGGCAAGAGAATTGCTTAAGCCCAAGAATTGGAGGTTGCTGTGAGCTGTGACACTATAGCACTCTACAGAAGGCAACATGTAACATTCTGTTTCTAGAAAAAGAAAAGTGCTATCCCATTAAAAAATGACCAAAAGACATGAAAAAGGTTTTTTAAAAGAAGAGAGACATGGCAGTACCCGTAGCTCGGTGAGTAGGGCCTCAGTCCACATACACTGAGGCTGGCAGGTTCAAAACTGGCCTGGGTCAGCTGAAACAACGATGACAACTGCAACAAAAAAAATAGTTGGGTGTTGTGACAGGCACCTGTAGTCCCAGCCACTCGGGAGGCTGAGGGAAGAGAATCTCTTGAGCCCAAGAGTTTAAGGTTGAGCCCAAGAGTTTGAGGTTGCTGTGAGCTGTGGTGCCACAGCACTCTACTCAGGGTGACAGCTTGAGACTCTGTCTCAAAAAATAAATAGCTGGGTGTTGTGGCAGGCACCTGTAGTCCCAGCTACTAAGGAGGCTGAGGCAAGAGAATCACTTAAGTCCAAGAGTTTGAGGTTGCTGTGAGCTGTGACACCACAGCACTCTACCAAGGCTAGCATAGTGAGACTCTGTCTCAAAAATAAATAAATGAACGAATGAAGAGAGACAGCCCACAAACATGAAGAAATACATCACTAATCATTAGGAAAATTAAAACCACAATGAGATGCTTTCCTTCTGTTAAAATGGCATGATTAAAAAGTGAAAAAAGAACAGATGCTGGCATGGTTGCCCAGAGAAAGAAATGTTAATATACTGTTGGTGGTACTACAAAGTAATACATTCTCTATGCAAAACAGTGTGGAGATTCTTCAAAGAAATAAATGGAGACATACTATTTGACCCAGCAATTTCCTTACTAGTTACCTACCCAAAGGAAAAGAAGTCATTTTATCAAAAAGATACCTGCACCTGAATGTTTATTGCAGCACAGTTCACCAGTTGCAAAGATGTATAATCAATCTAAGTGCCCATCAACTCATGAGTGCATTAAGGAAATGTATATAGCCAGGAGAGGTAGCTCACGCCTATAAACCTAACACTCTGGGTGGCCCAGGCAGGTGGATTGCTTGAGTCAGGAATTCCAGTCCAGCATGAAAAAAGGTCAGACCCCATATTTTTAGAGATAGTCAGGTATTATGGTGGATTCCTGTATTCCCAGGTACTTGGGAGGCTGGGGCAAGAGAATCACTTGAGTCCAAGAGTTTAAAGTTGCTGTGAGCTACACCACCATGGAACTCTACTGAGGGTGACAAAAAAAAAAAAATGCTTTTTTACACTAACTTTTCCCAATAAAGACCACTATGAAACCATGAAAAAAAAAAAAAAGTGGTATATATACACCATGGAATACTACCCAGCCATAAAAAGGAATTAAATAATGTCTTTTGAGGTAACATAGATGGAACTGGAGACAATTATCCTAAGCAAAGTATCTCAGAAATAGAAAAACAAACATCACATGTGCTGTCTAATAATGGGGAGCTAAATGATGGGGATACACAGGCACAAAGAGGTATAAAGGCATTGGAAATCAGGAAGGGAAGAGGGTGGGATTAAGGAGTAAACTTACCGATTTGGTACAGCAAACACTATTTTGGTGATGGGCACACTATAAGCCTCTAATTAAGCCTCATACAAGGTATCCATGTTACAAAATCATGTGTACTCCTTAGTTTTTTGGGTTTTTGGTATTTTTTTTTGCAGTTTTTGGCTGGGGCTGGGTTTGAACCCATCACCTCCAGCATATGGGGCTGGTGACCTACTCCTTTGAACCACAGGCGCCGCCCCCACTTAGTATTTTGAAATTTTTTTTTTTAAAAGGAAATAAAAAGGTGGTGTATTATGGCTCACACCTGTAATCCCAGCACTTTGAGAGACTGAGGCAGAACGATTAATTAAGACCAGGAGTTCAAGACCAGCCTGGGCAACACAGCAAGACCCTATCTCTAAAAAAAAAAAAAAAATACAATAAAATAAATTTTTAAAAGAATATGAAAAAATACAGCCGATGGGAGAAAATTTTTACAAACATATATTTAATAAGGCATTGTAACTAGCATATATAAAGAACTTTTACAACTCAATAATAAAAGACAACAAATTAAAAATGGGCAAAGGGGATGGTGCCTGTGGCTCAGGGAATAGGGCGCCAGCCCCATATACCGAGGGTGGTGAGTTCAAACCCAGCCCTGGCCCAACTGCAACAAAAAAATAGCTGGGCATTGGAGCAGGCGTCTGTAGTCCAAGCTACTCAGGAGGCTGAGGCAAGACAATCGCCTAAGCCCAAGAGCTGGAGGTTGCTGTGAGCTGTGTGAAGCCTCAGCGCTCTACCGAGGGCAACAAACTGAGACTCTGTCTCTACAAAAAAAAAATGGGCAAAGGATCTGAATGGGTACAAAGAAGATATACAAATGGCCAACAAGCACACAAAAAGATGTCTGACATCACTAGCCACTATAAAAATGTAAATAAAAACCATGTTAGATACTACATATGACCTCACACCCACGAGGAAAGTTAATTTTTTTTCTTTTTTTTTTTTGAGACAAAGTCTCAAGCTGTCTCCTTGGGTAAAGTGCCGTGGCATCACAGCTACCTCAAACTCTTGGGCTTAAGTTATTCTCCTGCCTCAGTTTCCCAAGTAAGGCACCCGCCACAATGCCCAGCTACTTTTAGGTTGCAGTTGTCATTGTTGCTTAACAGGCCTGGGGCAGGGTTCAAACTCGCCACCCTAGGTGCATGTGGCTGGCACCCTGCTGACTGAGCTACGGGCGCCTCAAAGGTTAAAATTTTTTTTAATCAATTACAAGCACAGTGAGAACGTAGAGAAATCAGAGCCCTCAAATATTTCTGGTGAGACTGAAAAATGGCACAGCCACTTTGGAAAACAGTTTGGCAGTTCTCAAAATTTAAATACAGAGTTACAATATACTTCCAGGTATATACCCAAGAGAACTGAAAACTATACATTCACACAAAAACTAATATTTGTATCTTTAGAGCAGCAATATTCACAAGAGCAAAAAAGTAGAAACATTCCAAATGTATATCAATTGATAAAGAGATAAAGAAAATAATATTTATATGATATAATCATACAATGGAATATCATTCAGCAAGAAAAAGGAATGAAGTACTGATACATGGTACAGAATGGATGAATCTCAAAAACACTGCACAGCGTGAAAGAAGTCAGTCACAAAAGACTACATATAGTATGATCACACTTACATTAAATGTCCAGAATTGGAAAATCCATAGAGATAGAAGATATTCAGCAATGAGGTATATAGCACTTTTTCTAGAATGGGTTCATAAACTTAATTCTCAGACTTCATATATTCAATCTTCTTACTTGATTCTGTTTTGCTATTGTTTAATGCATTACTAAATGTTTTACAATTATAGAAGGACTAAATGATGGTTCAACAAGATTTTCAACTTTACTCTGATGAAAAAGCAATATGCACTGGTAGAACCCTACTTTGAAAACCCATATAACCATTATGTTTTCACTTTCGATACAGTATTCAATACATGACAATACTTTATGATAAAACAGGCTTTATGGGGCGGTGCCTGTGGCTCAGTGAGTAGGGCGCCGGCCCCATATGCCGAGGGTGGCAGGTTCAAACCCAGCCCCGGCCAAACTGCAACAAAAAAATAGCCGGGTGCTGTGGCAGGTACCTGTAGTCCCAGCTACTCGGGAGGCTGAGGCAAGAGAATCACTTAAGCCCAGGAGCTGGAGGTTGCTGTGAGCTGTGTGATGCCACGGCATTCTACCAAGGGGCATAAAGTGAGACTCTGTCTCTACAAAAAAAAAAAAAAAAAAAACAGGCTTTATGTTAGATGATTTTTGTCAACTGTAGGCTAATGTAAGTTCCGAGCACGTTTAAGATAGGCTAGGCTAATCTATGATCCTCAGTAGGTTAGGTGCATTAAATGTATTTTCTTTTTTTTTTTTTTTTTTTTTGTAGAGACAGAGTCTCACTTTATGACCCTCGGTAGAGTGCCGTGGCCTCACACAGCTCTCAGCAACCTCCAACTCCTGGGTTTAAGCGATTCTCTTGCCTCAGCCTCCCGAGTAGCTGGGACTACAGGTGCCCGCCACAATGCCCGGCTATTTTTTGGTTGCAGTTTGGCCTGGGCCCGGTTTGAACCCGCCACCCTCGGTATATGGGGCCGGCGCCTTACGGACTGAGCCACAAGCGCCGCCCCATTAAATGTATTTTCAACTTAAGATATTTTCAATTTAGGACCAGGAGTGGTGGCTCATGCCTATATGCCTAGCCCTCTGGGAGGCCAAAGCGGGTAGACTGCTTGAGCTCATTGAGACCAGCCTGAGCAAGAGTAAGACCCCCATCCCTACTAAAATAAAATAGAAGAAAATAGCCAGGCCTTGTGGCGGGCACCTGTAGTCCCAGCTACTCAGGAGGCTGAGGCAAAACGATCACCAGAGCCCAAGAGTTTAAGGTTGCTAGGATGATGCCATGGCACTCTACCCAGGACGACAGAATGTCTAAACGTTTTCAACTTAGGATGGGTTTATTGTAATATACCCCACTGTAAATTGAGGACCAACTGTATTTAACAAGTTTTATGCAATGGTTAGATGGATATATCCATAAATGTATTCTATTTCTTTATCAGTTAACCCTCAGTCCTCCCCATCCAAAATGACTTATCCTACAATATGGTCTACTGAAATTATGTAACAACTAAGCCTAAATCTCTGGTCTGGGTCACAGCCACTATAGCATTTTACACTCTGTAACAAACTGAGATTTACTTATTTTGATCACTTTTCTTTAACAGTCTGTTCTTATAATAAAAGTCATATATACCAAGAACACAAAGCAAAATAAAAAAAATTAAAACTACTCTCAATCACATCATTCAACAAGAATCCACAAAAATCACTGCAGGTTTTTAGGGATTTCCTTCTGGATTTTTACCTATATACACCTGATTTTTCACAAATATTAAACCATATGCCATTTTTATACTGTTTATTACTTAATATGAACATTTCTCCATCTTATTAAATATTCAAAATCATGATTACAGCATTTATAATATCAGATACATATATGCTCTAATTTCTATTTTATTTAAAGCTTTATGCATCTTTGCTCTCTGAATTTTGCTGTATGAGCTATTTGCTTTCATTTCATATGAGCTGTTAGTTGCAGTTACTATTATTACTTTTTTCTTTTTTTTTTTTGAGACAGAGTCTCAGTATCTGACCCTTTGTAGAGTGCTGTGGCATCACTGCTCACAGCAACCTCCAACTCTTAGGCTTAAGTAATTCTCTTGCCTCAGCCTCCCAGGTCACTGAGACTAAATGCATCGACCACAATGCCCAGCAATTTTTTTGTTGTTTAGCAGGCTCAGCCCAGGCTGGGTTCAAACCCGCAAGCCGGGGTATATGTGGCCGGTGCCCTACCCACTGAGCTATGGGTGCTGCCAGTTTTGTTATTTCTGTTGTTACTATTTTCTTGCATTATAATTGGAAATAAGTATCTACTTTTGGAATTTGAGATTTTCTTTATTTCCACCTTACATGATATATTTTTACTGAGTGTTGTATGAATGTGTATTATTAGTCCTGAAGGTACAAAAGTTATATTGAATAATTTGTTGTTGCTGTTGTTTTTTTTTTTTATTTTTGAGACAGAGTCTCAAGCTATCCCCTGGGTAGAGTGCCATGGCGTCATAGCTCACAGCAACCTCAAACTCTTGGGCTTAAGCTTCCCAAGTAGCTGGGACTACAGGCACACACCACAACATCCAACTATTTTTTGGTTATAGTTGTTGTTAGGCAGGCCTGGGCTGGATTTGAACCCGCCAGCTCCAATGTATGTGTCTGGCACCCTAGCTGCTTGAGCTGTAGGCGCTGAGCCATATTGCATAATTTTAGAAATTAAATGACAGTTTTCTGGAATTAAATTTTATCTGATATTATCATGTATTATCTTTCATTTAACATTTGCCTGGAGTATGCATACATACATATTTTTTAATCTTTCTGTCTTATTTTGTTTTGTATTTGTCTGACATAACACAAATCTTGAGTTTTACTTCCATACACTCTTAGACACCCCCCCCCCCTTTTTTTTTTCAGACAGTCTCACTTTGCTGCCCTTTATCAATAGAGTGCTATGGTATCATAGCTCACAGCAACTTCAAATTCTTGGGCTCAAGCGATTCTCTAGCCTCAGCCTCCCAAGTTGCAAGGACTACAGGCACCTACAACAACATTTGGCTATTTTTAGAGATGGGGTCTGGCTCTTGCTCAGGCTAGTCTTAAACTCCTAAGCTCAGGCAATCCACCTGCCTTGGCCTCCCAGAGTGCACCATGCCTGGCTCCTTTTTTTTTTTTTTTTTTGAGGATTTATTCTAATCACACTTACTGTAATATTTGGTCATATTCTATTCACTCTCTCTCCTCATCTTTTTTTACTTTCACTTGTCTGTTAAATCTTTTCTTTTTATTTTCCTCAACATCTTTTTTCCTTGTATTTCTATTCCATGTGTGAATGTCTTTAATAATTTTAAGAAACATACTGCAGTGGATATATGTTAGATATTTTTTCATTTACATTTCATGAAATTTCCCAATTTTCACTTAGGTACCCTTACCACCCACCCCTTATGCTTTCAGCACCATTTCTTGGCAGGTCTTGAAAAATGACTCTTTTCCAGCCACAGCAATTGGTCTCATGTTGGTTAAATTATAAACCCAGGACTTTTCTTTGAAGGTATGAGTAGTTATGCTTTCTCTCCCTGATTTAACAAGAAAGTTAATATAATTCCACATACTGAACTTTCAGACATACTGTAAGGAGGGAAGCTAGTCTGAGTATGAAACTGACACACTGTTATGCCCAGGAGTTCTACAAAGACCACACTGCCAAAAAAGCCAAATTTACAACAGAGTCCTTTTATTGAAGAGCTCGCCAGTGACTGCCTCAGTGTCCCAACATGGAGCTTCTGAGAGCAGCCCTGAGTCAGGGTTTTTAAGGGTCAGGTTTTTAAGGCTTGGTCTGCATCCTGGTTGGCACACAGGCTGTCCAGGTGCATCTGGGTAGGGTAGCAAGCAAGCATTGTACAGAAGCAGAATTTTGCGGTTAGTTAGTCATATATTATACCTCTTTATTTTAATATTTTCCTGACCTGGTATTTCTTAAAGGTCAGTCTAGAGTTAGTTGGTACTTCCCGATCCATTTCTCAGGGGAGTTAGTCAAGCAAGAAGTTAGTGAGTACTTTCCTATCTATCTTGGGAGTGAACTAGACTTACTCCATTTTGTTGAGGACTTTCAGCCCAGAAATTTGCCAAGAGTTAACTGGTATTTTTCTACTTTAGCCTAGGCCTAACAACACAAAAAAAAGCGAAGCAGAGAGAACATCAGAGAAAAGAAATTGCTTACCAATCAACTAAACAGTCATATATATATATATTTTTTTTTTTTTTTTTGAGACAAAGTCTCAAACTGTCACCCTGCGTAGAGCACCGTGCCGTCACAGCTCAAAGCAACATCAAACTCTTGGGCTTAAGCGATTCTTTTGCCTCAGCATCCCAAGTAGCTGGGACTACAAGCACCCACGACAACACCCGGCTATTTTTTGTTGCAGTTGCCATTGTTGTTTGGCAGTTGGAATTCGAACCCGCCAGCTCTGGTGTATGTGGCTGGCGCCCTAGCCACTTGAGCTACAGGAGCGGAGCTTTTTTTTTTTTTTTTTTTTTTGAGACAGAGTCTTAGTCTGTCACCCTAGGTAGACTGCCATAGCATTATAGCTCACAGCAACCTCACACCCATGGGCTCAAGTGATCCTCTTGCCTCAGTTTTTCATTTTTTTTTTAGTAGAAATGGGGTCTTGCTCTTGCTCAGACTGGTCTCAAACTCATGACCTTAAGCAATCCATCTGCCTCTGCCTTCCAGAACGCTAGGATTATAGGTCTGTGCCACCAGTTGACTTATTTATTTAACATAGAGTCTTACTTTGTCACCCTATAGCATCATAACTCACAGCAACCTTTAACTCTTGGGCTCAAAGTATCCTTTTACCTCAGCCTCCCAACTAGGTGGGACTACAGGCACCCACCACAATGCTGTTCAGTGTGGTATTGAACTCCCAAGCTCAAGCAATCCACCTGCTTCCACCTCCTAGAATGCTAGGATTACATGCATGGGCCCACACCTGGCCCAACAACCTTAATTTTAAAATTTCAACATATTGGGTGGCGCCTGTGGCTCAGTCAGTAAGGCGCCACCCCATATACTGAGGGTGGCGGGTTCAAACCTGGCCCCGGCCAAACTGCAACCAAAAAATAGCCGGGCGTTGTGGCAGGCACCTGTAGTCCCAGCTACTCGGGAGGCTGAGGCCAGAGAATCGCTTAAGCCCAGGAGTTGGAGGTTGCTGTGAGCCGTGTGAGGCCACGGCACTCTACCGAGGGCCATAAAGTGAGACTCTGTCTCTACAAAAAAAAAAAAAAAAAAAAAATTTTTCAACATATTTTCTTCCTTTCATAAACTGTATTTATGGTTTCCTCTCCTCTCACTACAAGTTTTAAAGCTGTTTCTTAGCCACCAACTGTCCACCAGCCACTTCTGTCAAGGACTTAACTGAAATTGTCTAGAATCTTAGTACTAGAATATTAGTTCTTCTCCTAGATTTATAATCCAAGTCTCCATATTTCATAATTTTCTTCTTCGTCCTTTTTCATCACATTTCAGAAGAATTCCTTGGTCTGTCTTCTAGTTCATTAATTTAGTCTTCTGTTATAACCATCTTGCCATTCACCCTTCTATTGAAGTTTCATTTCAGAACACATGTTTTCAATGTCTAAAAAATTTCTTGTTCTCATTTCTTTTTCATAGCAACCCACTGTTATTTTATGGATATAATAGTCTCCCAATTCTTTGAGGATTTTTTTTCGCTTTCTTTGAGGAATTTTTGAACAAAAAATATTAGCTTTAGTCTAACATATTTGATTTGTTTTCTCAAAGATTGGTTCCTCTGTTTGGTCAGCTTGGTGTCCCTCTTTCATCCTGTTAATTTTCCTTAAATATTTGGTGATTCTTGGTTAAATAAATTGGTAACTAAAGTTAGTTTTGTCAGTACAGTCATTTTCAATCTGGTTGCACTATTAAAAAAAAAAAAAAACTCCCTAGGTGATTTAATGTGTATCTGCTGCTAAGAATCACTACTTTAATATATGTGAAAATCACTTCCTACAAGTTCTACCTGTCAAGAGATTCATACCTGAATACCAGTGAGCAGCCAAGTGAGCAGAAGGAAGGAGCTCCACATTCACAGGGCAACCACAAGTTCTCTAAGGTATAACCAAGATTCTCTCTCTGCCCCTATAGCTCAATGGGGATATCCCAATTTATACAGATAATGTTCTAGCAGTTTAGCCTATGGGTAAATGTAATTAACAATTCTAGTGGGTCCACTCTGACTTTTGAAGTCTCTGAGCTCTGAGGTATTCCAAAATTGTGCTTAGAATACTCACTTTACTAGTGTTTTCCTTTTAACCTGTATTAGGTTGCAAATTTTTCCATACAATGAGGTTTCGCCATCAACCTGAACCCATATGCTTTACAGTTTTCCTAAATTCCTCAATGTTTGTGAGCTGTACACAGGTACCCTTCCCAGCTTTCAACATTTATTAGGATATATCCTCATTTTCTTATTATGTTACTTAAGTAGGTTTTTTTCATGAAATAATAAATAAAGGTTTCTATTAAACTACTCAAATCATACTGATGGATTTAAGTTGTAAAGAAAAATACTCTTCCCCACCAATTTTCCTCCTCAAATTTCCTATTAACAGTACACAAGTAATTATTGCTATATTACTGTTTCCTCTTTTTATCCCCTGGTCTTTGGAAGTGAGTACTATGTCTAGCCCACAGATTACTTAATCTCTAACTCTTAGAAAAGGGATATAAATATATTTTTTAGAATTCTTCTCAGAGGAAGATTTGTCCTTTCTCCCCCATTTATTCACTCAATCATTTATTTATATTATGTGGATTTGTGGATATTTATTTTTGTTGTTTGGGTCATAATTCAATACTAGAATTAACTTATTGTTCAAACTGTTTAGGCTTTGGCCATTGGGTTCTCTTCTGGATTGGCTGCCCATGCCTTTTTTACATCCACTCCCTTTTCATTACTTTCTTACTTTTTGGCACTATAAGATGTTGCAGGCTCATCTTACGTTTTCTCCGCTCGTTTTCTCTTACGTGTTCCTAGAATCAGTTATTTCTCCAAGGAACTTTTGTTCCTTTTATTGGTGAATGAAATATAGAAACCAAAATCTAGGTGCTTCATGTATTCACAGATACTGAGGTGTCAGTGCTTACAAGCCGTTTCAGCAGACAGAGCTAGCAAATAGACATAAATATATGTCTACTAAATCATGTATACACAAATATCTATATTCATATCTGTTAACCATTGTATTTTTATTAAAATAGACATGCACCTGTGGCTCAGTGGATAAGGGACCGGCCCCATATACCGAGGGTGGCGAGTTCAAAGCCAGCCCCAGCCAAACTGAAAAAAAAAAAAAAATAGCCAGGTATTGTGGCAGGAGCCTTTAGTCCCAGCTATTCGGGAGACTGAGGCAAGAGAATCACCTAAGCCCAGGAGTTGAAGGTTGCTGTGAGCTTGTGACACCACAGCACTCTACCAAGGGTAGTAAAGTGAGATTCTGTCTCAAAAAAAAAAAAAAAGACATGCACTTATACCTATATCTCTGATTCTACGCTTGATCTTAGCCAAAAGGCCGAGAAGTGATCCTACATCTCTGATTCTAATCCAGGACCACCAGGTTCAGTATATATACTCTTCCCCTCTTGCTTATTTATAACATCTTTCTCTGACAGTGAGAAACATGTCACAATTGTCTACAATTTCATTAACAGATTTGGCTCAACCCTAATATCCATGTAAAGTGGTTCCAGAATGGCTAACTCACAGTCCCTCAGAGGGTTCTTTTAAGGATCAACAGATACATCTGTAAATTACTTTAGAGCAAGGGCAATTTTGTCCTTGTATCCCAAGGGCCTAACACTTGTGTTACTCAAGTGTTTGCAGAATGAACAATGATCCTCTGTAACTAATATAGCTAAATCCATATAAATGTTAAATACTACAACATTAATAAACTTCCTTTGTAGTATAACTGACTCTAGGGTCAGCTAATTCAAAGTTTAACTCCTCAGTCTTATTCTAGACCTCTGATGCAAGATTACCTTCCAGTAATGTTTTCTTCTCTGTTACTAAGTACCCCTCAGTGCTATCTGTGCAGAGTAGGCCCTTTATGAATTCACACTCAGCAATCCTAGTCTGTCTTTCATTGATTACTTCTAGAGTAACGGCTCTGAAGCCTGAAAAATCATCAGAATCACCAGGATCTGCTTCTAGACATTGGTTCAGCAGATTTGGGTCCAGTGTCCTTGAGGGCAGGTATTTGAATGTGTTGATGTATTTCAAGTGCCTAGAACCATACTAGGCACATAATGAGTAATCAGTATTTGTTCAATGAAAAAACGAATGACCGAGATAGTGTGCGGAAATTTTTTAAAGCTTCTAAAATGACTCTGAGGCATAGCTGCTATTGTCATCAATACAGATGTCACCAAGCCCCCATGTATCCTTCACCTCATATCAACAAGTAGTATAGTGGATGGGAGTGGCATTTGATGACAGACTTAGGATCATACTCCAAAGCTAACATGTATTAGCTATTTGGTTTTGAAATAAGTACTCTTCAGAGTCTAGCACTCTGGGAGACCAAGGCGGGTGGACTGAGCTCACAGGTTTGAGACCAGCCTGAGCAAGAGCGAGATCTTGTCTCTAAAAGTAGCCGGGCATTGTGGTGGGCACCTGTGGTCCCAGCTACTTGGGAGGCTGAGGCAAGAAAATTGCTAGAGTCCAAGAGTTTGAGGTTGCTGTGAGCTATGACGCTATGGCACTCGACCAAGGGCAACGAAGTAAGATTCTGTCCCCCAAAACATAATAATTTACATGATGATACAGTTCATGATCTAGCAAAATGCCTGGTACACAGCCAGAGCTCAATGCACATAAGCTGCCTTTCTTCCATTTCCCCCTAACTGAGAAAATGAAAATCATCTGACACAAGTTCCTTATTGGCCAGGCATAGAGACTCACACCTGTAACCCTACCACTATGGGAGGCCGAGGTGGGAGGATGGCTTGAGCTCAAGAGTTTAACACCATGGATGCAGTGGCTCACGCCTGTAATCCCAGCATTCTGGGAGGCCAGGGCAGGTGGATCCCCTAAGCTCAGGAGTTCAAGACCAGCCTGAGCAAGAGCAAAACTCTGTCTCTAAAAATTAGCCGGGTGTTGCTGGGGGTATCTATAGTCCCAGCTACTTGGGAGGTTGAAGCAAGAGGATCTCTTGTGCCCAAGAGTTTGAGGTTGCCATGAGCTATGATGCCACAGCATTCTACCAAGAGTGACAAAGTGAGACTCTGTCTCAAAAAAAAAATTTAAAAAGAGTTCAAGACCAGCCTGAGCAAGAACAAGACCCTGTCTCTGCCAAAAAGAGAAATATTAGTCAGGCATTGAGTAGCTACTTGGGAGGCTGAGGCAGGAGGATCACTTGAGTCCAAGAGTTTGAGGTTGCAGTTATGATTACACCATGGCATTTTCAGCTGTACAACAGAGACTCTGTTTCAAAAAAATAAATAAACAAGTTCCTTAGCTGGATGTTATGTTTACCATAACACACCCCAGTCTGCTCATCTATCCTTTCAGCCTTCCAGGACCTTCTGAAGCTAACTCTTTGATCTCTGAAAAGAGGCTATACTTGATTCTTTCCTCTTTAGTACTTTTATTTCCTCTCTCAATCATCTCTCCTTCCAAAACATAAAGATTTTCTCATATTAAATTTAAGAATTTACTGCCTTTTTTGGGCAGCGCCTGTGGCTCAGTGGGTAGGATGCCGGCCCCACATACCGAGGGTGGTGGGTTCAAACCCGACCCTGGCCAAACTGCAACAAAAAAATAACTGGACATTGTAGCGGGCGCCGCGGGCACCTCCCAGCTACTCGGGAAGCTGAGGCAAGAGAATCACCTAAGCCCAGGAGTTGGAGGTTGCTGTGAGCTGTGTGACTCCATGGCACTCTACCAAGGGAGATAAAGAGAGACTCTGTCTCTACAAAAAAAAAAATTACTGCCTTTTCTATGCATCATTCCATTTTTCTCTTCCCATTCCTACGAAACTTCCCCTTCATCAGCCAGTGCCTCCTATACCACAGCACTATAACTTCTGATTGTTCCAGCCAATCAAAACTGCTTCCTTGGAGGTTAGGGTTATTTTTCACTAAATCAAATGTCTTTCTCTGTTGTCGTTCTCCTCTTGGCAGGATTTGAAGGTGCTGATCTCTTTTTTTCTTGAAATTCTCTCTCCTAGGTTGCCTTCCTCTTCTCAATTATACATCTTTCTTTTTTTTTTTTTTTGAGACAGAGCCTCAAGCTGTCGCCCTGGGTAGAGTGCTCAAGCGATTCTCCTGCCTCCACCTCCCAAGTAGCTGGGACTATAGACGCCCGCCACAACACCTGGCTATTGTTGTTTGGTTGGCCAGGCTGGATTTGAATCCACCAGCTCAGGTGTATGTGGCTGGTACCTTAGCCGCTTGAGCCACAGGCGCCAAGCCTATACATCTTTCTTTAACATGAATCCTTGTCTTTCTCATTTGAATTTCAAGGCTCAACATTCTTCTGTTTTTCTGTTTGCTTCCTCTCTACAAAGTTTCAAATTGTTTCTGTGTAAAACTCATTATAGTTAAGCTAGATTTCAACTCTGATCTCACTCCAAATCTTTGGTTAGGCAAAGTCCTCTTCAGAACATTTCATTTCAAAACAAATTAACAAGTCTGTTAGGAATGTGTTAAACTGCCTTGCTTCTTGAAAAATCTACTTCTAAGTTCTCTATTTTATCAATGACACCAAAATTTTAACCTAGCTCTAAACCCCAAAATAATCTTTAAATCCTCTTACCAAATCGTATCAGTTCTTTTTACAATGTTCATCTCTTCCTGTTTGTTACTACCTAGATGAAGTCCCATTTTACACATGTCTGGCACTAAATAGTTTTCTTTTTAATTCCCAATCTTTGTCCTACTCAAAAGATTTGATACTCCAATGTCTCATTTGCTATATTTTTCCAATTCACCACATTCATCATGTTCCTTTCCTGATCCAGAATCTACAGTACAATTTCCTACCATCTAATGCATCACATCCAAATTCTGGGTTCTGGCTTTCATGACTCTATCTTCTTCACTGGCTAGTCTCTCCTACCCACTTCCACCTAGTACAACACACAAAGGAGCAGCT
Source organism: Nycticebus coucang (assembly GCF_027406575.1). Lineage (NCBI taxonomy): Eukaryota > Metazoa > Chordata > Mammalia > Primates > Lorisidae > Nycticebus > Nycticebus coucang. The sequence continues at coordinate 62,863,287 of NC_069795.1, forward strand.
GTTATCTAGCTAATGACATCATCTATCTTCCTTCCTCTCCTGTTCTGACAGATTCAGACAGGTTCTTCCCTGTACTCCTAATCAGCTAGTTCACTTTTTGCTAAATCCACACTATTTTCCTACTGAATGTCCTTTCTGCCTTGCTTATCCAAATCCTCTCAAACCTTTAAAGTCCATCCTCCTCTATAAAATCTTCCCCTATATTTTTAGCTAAAACTAAACCCTCTCCATTACTCCCACTACTTAGTAAACTTGTTACATAATCTCTTCTGTTGGCTGAGTGCAGTGGCTCACACCTGTAATCCTAGCACTCTGGGAAGCCGAGGCGGGTGGATTGCTTGAACTCACAAATTCAAGCCCAGCCTGAGCAAAAGACCCTGTTTCTACTAAAAAATAGAAAAACTGAAGCAAGAGGATTGTTTGAGCCTGAGTTGGAGGTTGCTGTGAGCTATGAGGCCACGGCATTCTACCCAGGGTGACAGCTTGAGACTCTGTCTCAAACAAATAAATAAATAAATAATCTCTTCTCTTTTATATTATCAATCTTGCCTTCCCTCCTAGTGCTTCTCCACCTAAAAATCCTTATTTAATTTTTTCATTTAAAAAGATAAAATTATGCTTTTCCTGACCTTTCTTCCTCCCTCTAGGTGCTCCCACCCTTTCTTCCTCCCAACCATAAGGCTTATTGAACAAGTGGTTTATACTTACTAGCCCCTCTTCCTCACTTCCCATTCACTCATCAACAAACTGGATTTTTTTGTTTGTTTGTTTGTTTGTTTTTGTTTTCAGACAGAGTCTCATTTTGTTGCCCTCGGTAGAGTGCCATGTCATCACAATTCACAGCAACTTCAAACTCTTGGGTTTAAGCAATTTTCTTGCCTTAGCCTCCCAAGCTGGGACTACAGGTACCTGCTACAATGCCCAGCTATTTTTAGAGACAGGGTCTCGCTCTTGCTCAGACTAATCTCAAGCTGGTGAGCTCAGACAATCTACCTGCCTCAGCCTCCTACAGTGCTAGGATTACAGGCATGAGCCACCAGCCTCATCAACAACCTTTTATCTGACTTTTATTACTAAAATTGGTTATACCAAGCTCACCAAAAGACTGCTAAATCCAATGAACTTTGTAGGAAATACCTGTTGTTTTAGCCTTTTGGAAATAAATTCTCTCTAGAGAGTTTCTCTGCCCCATTCCTGAGAGCCCATCAAAGTGGGCTCTCCTCTGGGGTAGGCAGAGGGCTGACCAATAAGACCTCCCTACACAAGGAAGAAAGTTAACTGAGGCTGAGCTAGCCCCACGAATCCATAATGATCCTGGGAGCTTCTGTTTCCCTGGCCTTCCCAAGTTTATGTTATTCTATCTTCTTTCACTTCTTTAAGATTACCCAGTATTCATCCATTTCCTGCTTAAGTTAGCCAAAGTCAATTTCTGTTGTTCATAACTAAAGAGAATGTAGTCCTACTAGTGGCACAGAGGTGGAAGTAGTACCTCTCATGGTTACACACGCATACTACAAATTTCTTCTCCCTCTTCCCTTCGCTATGGTTTCAACTGCTTAAGAAATTATAACAAGCAAAGTGCAGTGGCTCATGCCTATAATCTTACCATTTGGGAGGTCAAGGAAGGTAGTTCACTTGACTACCAAAGCCAAGCCTGAACATCATAGCAAGACTTTGTCTCTACAAAAAATAGAAAAACTAATCAAGTGAGGTGGCACACCTGTAGTCCTAGCTACTCGGGAGGCTGAGATGGAAGGATCACTCACCCAGGAGTCTGAGGTGGCAGTGATCTATGATGACACCACTGCACTCCAGCCCAGGCAACAGAGTGAGACCCTGTCTCCAAACAAACAAGAAATTATAACACCTAATGTGGGAATGCTTTCACCAGGGTATGTAATAAAGGCTTCATTAATTGGGAGGTAAGGCTCCTCATGTAGCCAGACAATAGACAAAACAGAAATTATAAGCAGCACAGCTGGAAACTGGGGAAATCCTGGGGTACCTCTTCGTACTAAGACTAGCAGGGTAGTTGACAGAAGACTATTGCTACCCTACACAGGAATAAAAGTTTGCAAACCATATCTGTATGACTCCAAGGCCCATGCTCTTTAACACACTTTTTTTTTTTTTAATTGAAACAGAGTCTTAGTATGTCACCCTCCATAGAGTGCTGTGGCATCACAGCTCACAGCAAACTCAAACTCTTGGACTTAAGTGATTCTCTTGCCCCAGCCTCCCAAGCAGCTGGGACTACAGGAGCCCACCACAACAGCCAGTTGTTTTTTGTTGTTGTTGTTGTTGTTGTTGTTGTCATTGTTATTTAGCAGGCCTGGGCCAGGTTCGAACCCGCCAGCCCTGGTGCATGTGGCCGGTGCCCTAGCTGCTGAGCTACAGGCACTGAGCCAGCACACCACTTTCTACTGATAACAGTCTACTTGCAGCTACTTAACCAAGGAATGCCCTCTCTCACTTCCATCCCTCTGTGTCTATTACTTTGAATAAAATGTCCATATCAATTTTCAACTGTAAACTCCTAGTTATCCTCTTTAAAACATTCCCTGATTCCGGGTGGCGCCTGTGGCTCAGTTGGTAAGGCACCAGCCCCATATACCGAGAGTGGCGGGTTCAAACCCAGCCCCGGCCAAACTGCAACCAAAAAATAGCCGGGTGTTGTGGCGGGCGCCTGTAGTCCCAGCTACTCGGGAGGCTGAGGCAAGAGAATCGCTTAAGCCCAGGAGTTGGAGGTTGCTGTGAGCTGTGTGAGGCCACAGCACTCTACCAAGGGCCATAAAGTGAGAATCTGTCTCTACAAAAAAAAAAAAAAAAATTCCCTGATTCCTAGAGATTAGACTAGCTGCCTTTCTTCATAGTCTCAAATATCCTAACATAACATCTCAGTGTCTTAAAGTGAAATACACCTATATGCATATTAATTTTTTCTACCAGACTATAAATATGAAGACTATAAGCTTCATATTTGTTTCCTCAACAATTAGTATTAAGTAATGCAGTAATAAATGTCAGTTTAAAGAATATGTGCCCTTTGCTAATATTTCAGTATGAATCATTAAACGATAGATTTTATGTACTTATGTTTAATTTAGCATCTAATGAAGACTTCAATGAGTCCCTTAGTTATTTGATATGGATGTTCACCAATTCTCCAAATAATTCTAAAAAGTTCTCACAAGCTGAGTCCACCATGTACTATGACTGTATTCTCTTTAGCACCTAACAGTGTTGGGTACATGGTAAATATTTAATAAATACTTAGTGAACTAAAGTAAAAACACAGTAATACACATTAATAGGAAAACTTATCAAGCCCTACTGATCTAATTAAAAGATCTGGCCTTCTAAAGTACTATAATTGTACCCATATGGAAATTTTAATGAGAAAAAGAAAAATTATCCAATTGGACCGTTAACAACTTTACTCTTGGCAAAAATTCCACAAATATTTTATGGATAATAAGGGTAAACCTCTATAGCTCAGGGAAAAAAAAAAAAAAAAAACCTTAAAGCACATATGCATGTGCATATGGAAATAAAAATTACATATTTAAGGGGTCTGTCACAATTACAATTACTTAGATTCCACCAGCCTTTAACAAATCCATAAGAGAGATATAGGACATGAGAATACTTAATAGCAAATTCACTTAATGCCAAATCAACCTATGCTTAAGAGGTACATAGCTATCTTTGTATAATTTATAACATGGCAGTTGTTTAGTCATTCAACAAACATTGACAAATATAATGTTAGGTCTAAAGAATACAAAGATAAAGAGAACACAGTTCTTTTAGGTGGGCTTCTATTTCTGTCATGTTGCAATGGTATTTAAGAATATGATGTGAATGGTACCCCCTGGAGTTGCCCAACATGGAAGCCCTAGTTAGCAGTCTGGTGGGGAAGACAGATAAATACATTCTATGCCAATGTGTTAATAAATACTAAAATAGAAATAAGTGCAAGCTGTTTTGAGGCCAGAGAAGAGAAAATAATCAATATACTGAAGAAGTCAATAAAATATATGGAAAAAAAATAATGCCTATCCATGAACCCAATGCTAGTTAAGATATGAGGAAGCCACTAAGATAGAAACATCAGGATGGAGTATCAGTAAAACCAGAAATTATGGGTGCAAGCAGAGTGAGGACAGTTCCAAGCTGAACCATTCCAACTTAAAGGAAATAACTGTAGAAGAGCCAAAAAATAAAATACTCCTCCTCAGGAAGTTTGAGAATGACGAAACAGACATACATAAGAAGTTAAATGACCACATACAATAAGCATAAAAGGAGTTTGTGAACCAATATGTAGCACGAAATTTCAAAGGAAGCCAATCATGAAGAAGTAAAATAAGCTAACCAGGAAACCTTCAAAACAGTATAATTAGAACTATTATTGATGGGGAGGGGAAACATAAAGGGAGGGTCCACATCCTAAGAAAGGCCAAAGTCTTGGGCGGTGCCTGTGGCTCAGTGGGTAGGGCGCCAGCCCCATATACCAAGGGTGGCGGGTTTGAACCCAGCCCCGGCCAAATTGCAACAAAAAAATAGCTGGGCATTGTGGCAGGTGCCTGTAGTCCCAGCTACTCAGAGGCTGAGGCAAGAGAATTGCCTAAGCCCAGAAGTTGGAAGTTGCTCTGAGCTGTGATGCCACAGCATTCTACCGAGGGCGATAATGTGAAACTCTGTCTCTAAAAAAAAAAAAAGAAGAAGAAAGGCCAATGTCTTTAACAAAAGCAGGAATCTAAACTGCATTATTTGTGGGACATTAGGGGTTCAAAAGGTTCATACTAGGAAGCAGTGGTGGAAAGTTAGACAATTTGAGTGAAGACCTGATTTAGAAAAGCCTAGAAAACAAAACTAGTTTTTGCACATTGTTCTAGGTCTAGATTCATAGTAGTTCTTAGCCCTAGCTGCTGAATAAAATCAACTGGAGAGGCTCAGTGCCCATAGCACAGTGGTTACAGCGGCAGCCATATACACTGAGGGTGGCAGGTTTGAACCCAGCCCTGGCCAGCTAAACAATGACAACTGCAACAACAACAACAAAAACAACAAAACACCTGGAGAGCTTTAAGAAATAGTACATGGCCAAGCCTTACCCTTGATCCAAAGTAAGAGAACCTCAGTGGGAAGTGACTGGGGCATTAAAATTTAAAGGAATACAAGATGACTGTATATACAGTCTAGCTTGAGAACCACCAAACTAGAGAATAGAAAGGTAAAGCATGACAAAAATGATTAAGACCCAACCTTGATTTAAGACCCTGTTTATAAGCAACAAATCTGAGCTGATTACCTATTGAAGCTTATCTTCTAACTTGAGTTTAAAACTCTTGGTTTTCTGTGTTTCCTTTCCCTTGTGACAGCTAAGCTCTGAAAATAGGAAAATAAACCATCAATTTCTCATGCATTACTGGCTCACTGACTATAAACTCTGAAATTTTAGAACTTTACACTGTGATATTCCACAGACCTAACTAACCTAGAAAATAACTATTTCAATTCTAAGCTGCTCTTAACATCCCTGCATTGTAGTGCTATTACATTAAGGAATCTTCTAGGCTGCATCTACATCCAGGTTTTACAAAACTCCTAAATATAGAGAGACTATCCATGTACACAAGTCTTTTTGCTCAGATAACAGCAAAATGTGAGATTAAATTCATTCCTCTATCACTTGGAGACAAATTACTCCTGGTTTCAGAAGTGCAATGATTACAATGTATTTTCCTTATTTTGTAACAAAACATTTCAGAATACTGAACAAATAAAGGGAAACAATACATGTATCACAAACAGCAACTCTGTATTACCTTAATTACGTATCCTTTGTGGGAGGAAAAAGTCATCAGGGTGACTGGAGTGTTTGACAGCCTGTTGAATCTTCAAAAGCAGGTTAGTCTGCTGTGTTTAGTTTTTGAGAGAAAGTTAATGTGGGAACATGTCACTCACCTAAGGTTTATTCAGCAAATCTGTACATTGTTTCTAAGTAATGAATTGTCTTCTTTTATTATTATTATTATTTTTTTTTTTTGAGACAGAGTCTCACTCTGTGGTCCTGGGCAGAGTGGCATCATAGCTCATAGTATCTCAAACTCCTGGGCTCAAGCCATCCTCTTGCCTTAGCCTCCCAAGCAACTGGGGCTCACCCATCACAACACCCAGCTATTTTTAGAGAAGAGGGATCTCGCTCTTGCTCAGGCTGGTCTCAAACTCCTGAGCTCAGGCGATCCACCTGCCTTGTCCTCCCGGAGCGCTGGGATTACGGGTGGGCACCACCGTGCCCGGCCACAGGCACTAACCTTCTTAACCTGATAAGTTAGCCACAACTGTCACTGACTTGTTTTGTGTGGTGTCAGGTAACTATATCTACTTAATGGCAAAAACGTTATGCGAACACAAGTTGAAATCCCCCAGTTAGGTTTATGTAATCTCTTATTTCCAGATAAAGTTGGACGCAAAGAACCACATCTTAATGTAAGGGAAGGGAGTCTTGGAAGAGTACAGAAGTCAACAATCAAAATGTTAAACATGAACAAGAACAGGTCGCGTATTCCTTCAGGAAATGTAAAAGCAGATTTCAAGAGGTGACCATTCGCTTGTACTGCTTTTATTCAGAAAGCAAAAGAAAGACGTCTAAAAAGAAAATGCAAGCCATTAACTCTTCCACACAGGGGTGAGAGTTAAAAAGCAAGCCACGAGTCTGACAAGTGAGTCCCGAAGAAATTCAGAGGGAAAGGAGAGAGGATGAAAGAAACAGGAAAAGGTGAAGGAGGCGGGCAAAGGCCATCCGGTGCGAACCGGGCTGCCCAGCTCTTTATGCACCCAGGGCAGCATGGGGCCTCTCTCGCTTCGCGCGCATCTGGGGGCCGGGGCGCAGGGCTAGCCCGGCCACCCGCCTGGCACCAGGGGGCGCAGGAAGGTAGAGGAGAAGAGGGTGCAAGCACCACCAGCGCTAGCACCCCGCCAGGTGCCGCTCTCAAGGGGTCCCGGGAGTGGGGCACACTTTGCGCAGCCCTTGGCTCCCAGAGCAGTGAGGGGGTGGGTGGAGCTGAGCCCGGGGCCGCCCTCCGGAGCCGCCCCCGCAGCCCGGGCCCCCGCCCCCCGCCCTGTCTGTCAGAGGCCCCCTCCCTCAATGACTCACCCGCTGACTGCGCGGTCTCGGCCGCTGTGGCGGCTGCGGCGACCCCCGCCTGGGTCATGATCCCAAGCGGAGAAGGCAGAGGTGTCCGACTGCCCGGACGAATCCCTCCGTCCGCGGCCGCCGCCTGCTCCTCCGGGGCTGGGGGAGCGCGGGCCCAGGCCCTCCTCTCCCCCCGCCCCTGCCGCCTCTTCTAGAGGCCACCGCCGCGGCTGCGAGTCGGAGCCCTCAAGGCCGGAGACCCGGAGGCACCGCTGCCTCAACTTTCCCAGCCCCCCTCCCCCCGCCCCTTCCCCCGCCCCTCCCGCGGCCGCCGCTCTGCACACGTACAGCCTACCCTGTGTACGTTGCGCGCCCGCCTCTATCAGTGAACCCACCAATCCAGCCGCGGGGGGGGGTTGCTGTACTAGCCAATCAGAAGCCGGAACGCCGTTGCGCTGGGCTAGAGGACCGGAGGAGGTAGAGGGAAAACCAAGGAGTGAACGGTACTGGGGCGGCCCAATGAGGAGGGCCGCGGGGCGGAGGTGTGCAAGTTGGGTTGAAGGAACAGGAAATATTCTTAAAGGTAGAGTGATAGGCAGGAAGGAAAGCCAGTAGGTGAATGGGAAAGAGGTGGACCTGGTTCCTTAAAGGGGACGTGTGGAAAAGATGTTTGTAAAAACTTCTTTGTATTTTGTTCTGTATTCTGGTTCTACGTCTTTCATTGGGAGTTTGGAAATGGAAAAACTGAAGAGGAAGACGGCACAGAAGGCTCTCGGAATAATTAGAGAACAGGAAGGAGTGAGGATGCCTCTGTAAGAAGCGGTGAGGAAGAAGAGAATCTAGACCTCTCCGACTTCCTTTCACTGGAAGGTGGTTGCTGACCTGAGGCTGGTCGAATTCATAGGTTGTAGTCTCTCCTGTCATCTTTTACTTGCAGCGACGCACAGATTCCTGCAAGCTGGCGATGGCTGTGTTCATAAATGCTCTGGGCTGTGTTCATAAATGTTCCCCCAGATGGAGGAAAGGCGTGTAGCATTGGGGGATGAGATTTGAACCCTCAAGCTTGGCGCATTTAGAGAATTAGTTCTGGAAAGTGGAGGGCCATGGGTCATGGAATGGTGACCTGTTTGTTCCCTAACTCCAAGATGGTTTTGAGCTTTGGAGCCCTGGAACTGTAATCACAATTCCTTTTTCCTTTTTTCCCTTCATCATATTTTATAAACCCCCACCCCCAGGGGGTGTCTCCCACCTAGTGGTGGTGAAAGATTCCCAAGCCCTTCCACAAGCAGACTTGGAAATATCCCAGATCTTTTTTTATTTTATTTATTTTTTTTTTTGAGACAGAGCCTCAAGCTGTCACCCTAGATAGAGTGCTGTGACATTACAGTTCACAGCAACCTCCAACTCCTCAGCTCAAGGGATTCTTCTGCCTCTGCCTCCCAAGTAGCTGGGATTACAGGCGCCTCCCACAACGCCTGGCTGTTTTTTGGTTGCAGCCATCATTGTTGTTCGGGGGGCCCAGGCTGGATTCTAACCCACCAGCTCTGGTGTATGTAGCTGGCGCTTTAGCTGCTTGAGCCACAGGCGCCAAGCCAATATCCCAGATCTTAAATGTCCATGTGCAAGACCAGATAATTTCCAGAAGGTACATACAGGTCATGAAATAATGATAACTTGAGCCTGTATACAGAAGGAGCAGGTCAAACATTGAGAGAAAGTAAGGGTATGTACAGTAACTGAATGTTAGCTTCGTAAAAGCTGGGCGGCGCCAGCTACATAGGAGTAAGCGCCAACCCCATATACCGGAGGTGGCGGGTCCAAACCCAGCCCCAGCCAAAAACTGCAAAAAAAAAAATAGCTGGGCTTTGTGGTGTGTGCCTGTAGTCCCAGCTACTCGGGAGGCTGAGGCAAGAGAATTATGTAAGCCCAAGAGCTGGAGGTTGCTGTGAGCTGTGACAGGGCGACAAAGTGAAACTCTGTCTCTAAAAAAAAAGAAAGAAATTCAAAAAGCTATGACGAAACAGGCCTCTAATGTTGGTTATAAACTATGGCACTATGGAAATCTTTTTTAACTCATCTATCTAGGCATGTGAAGTTCTAATTAGCCTTTCAGTGTAGTTGGCACACCCAAACCAAATCTGCTGATAAGAAAGACCCTATAGGCCCTTATGTCTGTAATGCCAGCACTCTGGGAGATTTGAGCTAAGGAGTTCAGACCACAGCCTGAGCAAGAGTGAGACCTCTACTCTACTAAAAATAGGAAAAATTAAGTGGGCATTGTGGCTAGTGCCTGTAATCGTAGCTACTAGGAAGCCAGGAAGGATCACTTAAATCCAGGAGTTTGAGGTTGCTGTAAGCTAGCCAGTCTCAAACAAACAAACAAAAAAGAACCCTACAGTTCAAAGCCATAATAATAATGATAATAACACCAGCATGAAATTGTATATTATCATGTCTAGCCATAGGAAACAATTTCCATTCTGTTCAGAATGTAAGATAGTCTAGCTAACAAATATTATATCTAGGGTAGTCATGATTTCCTAAACAACTCTAAAAGACATGTTCTAGATGGCATTTTCCAATAGAAAGATGTTTTGTCTGCATCAAAAATCTGTTGTGGCTGGCACAAGGTGGCTCACACCTGTAATCCTACCTCTCTGGGAGGCCAAGGCTGGCAGATTGATTGAGCTCAGGAATTTGAGACCAGACTGAGCAAGAGCAAGACTCTGACTTTAAAAATAGCTGGGCATTGTGGTCAGCACCTATAGTGCCAGCTACTCTGGAGGCTGAGACAAGAGGATTGCTTGAGACCAAAAGGTTAAGGTTGCTGTGAGCAATGATGATGCCATGGCACTCTACCCTACGTGACTGAGAGAGACTCCATCTAAAAAAAAAAAGAAAGAAAAATCTGTTAAGGTAACCATGTTCAACTCTAAAATAAAACAATCTTGGTGATTTGTAAAATGGAAATAAAGAGTTTCTTTGGACCACTGTTAGAAATACACATTAATACCTTTATGGCATGATTTTGAAGTGGAAACTAAGAGCCCTTCTGTTTGATAAAGTTCAGAATATTAGCTTTTAAATTTAATCCTCATTTCCTAACTGAAACCCAAATCCCAGCCAGTGATCTTTTCGTTCAATTTACCCACGGAAGTAAACGCATTGGTTTACTGCACTGGGTACAAAGGGATGCAGATAATAACACAAATTCTATTTTCAGGCTAGCTGGTACGTACTTAAAAGTGCCTATAGCGGTGATATAATAGCCAAATGAAACTGTCCCAAGTGCCTCCAAACCAAGTCCATTTTTCACGTGGACAGAGTGAATCTGATTTTCACCCTCATTCTTAAGACCCTTCAATGGCGCTAAAAGACTACTTACATGATTTACAAACGAGCGTACTTCCACAGTTTGATTTCATGACCTCTTTCACTACTACTACTAGGGATGATTGACCAGGGGACCTACGACAAGGTGGGGAAGACTGGAGCCCGGACTACGGTGGCTGCTCCAGGGGGCGGTCCCCCGGCTCAGCTCCACCCACCCACCTCCTCGCTGCTCCCGGAGTCAAAGGCTGCGCAAAATGTGCCCTACTCCCGGGTACCCTTGTGAGCCGCCCCTGGTAGAGTACAAGCGCTGGCGGTGCCCGCACCCCTCTACTCCCCGATTCCCCCTGACCCTCTTGCTCGGCCTGTGGCGGGACTCACCCTGTGCCCCGGCCCCCGGATGCGCGCGAGGCAAGAGAGGCCCCTGCTGCCCTGGGTGCATAAAGAGTTGGGCAGCCAGGTTCACACCGGATGGCCTTTGCCCGCCTCCTTTCACCTTTTCCTGATTCTTTCATACTCTGACTCCTTTCTCTCTTAATTTGAGACTCACTCCTCAGACTCCTGGCTTGCTTATTTAACTCTCATCCTGAGGAAGAGTTAAGGCTTGCATTTTCTTTTTAGACGTCTTTTTCTTTCTCAGTGAAAGCGAATGATCACCTTTTGAAATCTAACAAATATCAGAAAAAGTTGCCCAGTGTTTCCCTGAGTGGTTGAGGTATTTGTTTTTACATTCCCAAAAGCGATACTTGCAGGTTGCAGATACTCCATACCATCCCCAGCACTTAATACTATCATTCTTTTTAATTCTAGCCATTATGGCAAGAGTAAAGTGGTTACTCGTTATGATTTTAGTTTCCATTTCTGTGCTAATGGTGTTGAGCTTATTTTCATAAAATCTTTTATCAGGTGAATTAGCCGGTGCCAGTCTCAGCTACTCAGAAGACTGAGACGAGAGGGTACCTGGAGCCCAAGAGTTTGAGGTTGCTGTGAGCTATGATGCCATGGCATTCTAGACAGGAGAACAGAGTGGGACTTTGTGTTTATGTGTATACACACACACACACACACACATATACATACATACATACAAATAGATGCCTAGCTTCATTGATAAGTGATTATTCAAATCATTAGTCCATTTTAAGATCAAGGCGCTTGTGCTTAGGTTTTGTTTTTGTTTTTTAGACAGTCTCAAGCTGTCGCCCTGGGTAGAGTTCTATGGCATCACAGCTCACAGCAAACTCCAACTCTTGGGCTTAAGCAATTCTCTTGCCTCAGCCTCCCAAGTAGCTGGGACTACAGGCACCCACCACAATGCCTGGCTATGTTTTTTGGTTGTAATTGTCATTGTTGTTTGGCAGTCCTGGGCTGGATTCAAACCCGCCAGCTTCCGGTGTATGTGGCTGACACCCTAGCTGCTGAGCTACAGGTGCAGAGCCATGTGGAGGGTTTGTGTTTTGTATTGAGACAGGCTCACTTTGCTGCCCTGGATAGAGTGTCGTGGTGTCATAGCTCACAGCAACCTCAAACTCTTAGGCTCAAGCGATTCTCTTGCCTCAGCCTCCCAAGTGGTTGTGACTACAGGCACCAGCCACAACACCTGATTATTTTTAGAAAGAGAGCTCTCTGGTTCAGGCTGGTCTCGAACCTGTAAGCTCTGCAATCCACCCTCTGGGCCTCCCAGAGTGCTAGGATTACAGGCATTAGCCACTGTGCCCAGCCTTTGTTTTTGATTTTTTGAGTCAGAGTTTGAATCTGTTGCCCTGGCTAGAGTACCGTGGTGCCAGCTTAGCTCACAACAACCTCAAACTCCTGGGTTCAAGTGATCCTCCTGCCTCAGCCTCCCCTGTAACTGGGACCACAGGTGCCTGCCACTACACCTGATGTTTTCTATTTTTTTTTTTTTTTTTTTTGCAGTTTTTTTGGCTGGGGCTGGGTTTGAACCCACCACCTCCAGCATATAGGGGCAGCGCCCTACCCCTTTGAGCCACAGGCACTGCCCAATGTTTTCTATTTTTAGTACAAATGGGGTGTCTCACTCTTGCTTAGGCTGGTCTTGAACTCCTGAACTTAAGTGATCTTCATGCCTTGGCTTTCTAGAGTGCTAGAATTATACTGTGAAAATATTTATAACCAATTTGTGGCTTGCTTTCATTTTCTTAAGCGTCATGAAAAGAAAAATTCAAGTATAACCTAGAAATATTGTGTACTGGGTTTCAGACCACTGCAATAAAGTGAATATCATAATTAGGGAAGTCACACAAATTATATTTTGTTTTCCAGTGCATATTAAAGTTAGGGTTAGGGCCAGGAGTGGTGGCTCACACCTGTAATCCCAGCACTCTGGGAGGCCAAGGCAGGCAGATCACCTGAGCTCACCAGTTCTAGACCAGCCTGAGCTAAAGGGAGACCATGCCTCTAAAAATAGCCAGGCTAATCATGGCAGGCACCTGCAATCCCAGCTACTTGGGAAGCTGAGGGAAGAGATTTGCATGAGCCCAGGAGTCTGAGATTGCTGTAACCTATGACACCACGGTACTCTACTATAGGCGACAAAGTTAAGACTCTGTTAAAAAAAAAAAAAAAAAGGTTAGATTTACACTATACTGTGGTAAGTGTGCAATAGCATTATGTCTAAACTCAATGAAAAACTTAATAATAAAATGCTTTATTGCTTAAAAAAAAAAAAATGCTGTGGCTCATACCTATAATCCTAGCACTTTGGGAAGCTGAGGTAGGTGGATGACTGGAGCTCAGGAGTTGGAGACCAACCTGAGCAAGAGGGAGACCCTGTCATTACTAAAAATAGAAAAAAAATATTCTCCAGGCATGGTGGCTCTTGCCTATAGTTTCAGCTACTCAGAAGGCTGAGGCAAGAGGACTGTTTAAGCCCCAATTTGGAGGTTGCTTTGATCTATAATGATGCCATTGCCCTCTAGTTTGGGGCACAGAGTGAGACTCTGTTCTTAAAAAAAATGCTAAAAATCATCTGAACCTTCAGCAAGTAATAACCTTTTCCTGGTGGAGATTCTTGCCACAATGTTAATGGTGCTGACTATCAGGGTGATGATTGCTGGAGGTTGGGGTGGCTTTTGCTATTTCTTAAAATAAGGTAACAGTGAAATCTGCTTCCTTTTCTTCTCAGCAAATCTCTCTGTTGCCCAGGCTAGAGTGCTGTGGTGTGTGCCTAGCTCACAGGAACCTCAAACTCCTGGGGTCAAGCCATCCTCCTGCTTCAGCCTCCCAAGTAGCTGGGACTACAGGCACATGCCACCACACCTCACTAATTTTTCTAGTTTTAGTAGAGATGGGGTCTCCCTCTTGCTTAGGCTGGTCTCTTTAACTCCTGAGCTTAAGTGATCCTCCTGCCTCAGCCTCCCAGAGTGCTAAGATTGCAGGTGCGAGTGACTGCACTTGGCTGCAACAGCAACCCCTTTCGGAGTCTCCTGCATATCAGATATTTACATTATGGTTCATAACAGTAGCAAAATTACAGTTATGAAGTAACAATGAAAATAATTTTATGGTTGAGGTTCACAATATGAGGAACTGTATTTAAAGGGTCTCGGCATTAGGAAGGTTGAGAACTGCTGTCGTACATCAATTGACTGTTCCTTTCACAAAAGATTTTTTTTGGGGGGCGGGGGAGTCTCAAGCTATTGCCCTGGGTAGAGTGACGTGGCATCAAAGTTCACAACAAACTCCAACTATCCCCTTGCCTCAGTTTTTCTATTTTTAGTAGACATGGGGTGTCTTGCTTTTGCTCAGGCTGGTCTCGAACTCACAAGCTCAAGCTATCCACCTGCCTCAGCCTCCAAGTTCGAGGATTATAGGCATGAGCCACTGTACTGGGCCTCAGGGCCCTAGGATTTTTTAATAATAATAAATGATGGCTTGGCGCCCATAGCACAGTGTTATGGCACCAGCCACATACACCGAGGGTGGCAGGTTCAAACCCAGCCCGGGCCAGCTTAACAACTGCAACAAAAAATAGCCAGGCATCGTGGTGGGCGCCTGTTGTCCCAGCTACCTGGAAAGCTGAGGCAAGAGAATCCCTTAAGCCCAAGAGTTTGAGGTTGCTGTGAATTATGACACTACAGCACTCTACCGAGGGTGACATAATGAAATTGTCTCAAAAAAAAAAAAAAAATGAGCATTGGCTTTAATTTAAGTCACCTGTTAACATTAGTGTCTAACAAGTCAGCCTGTTCTTTAAAGCCAGGCATTAACTTCTCTCTATAAAAGTCCTCAATGGCATCTTCCAGTAAAAAGTTTTTTTTCCATAGTGAAAATCTGGTGTGGCCACCTTCATTAAGTACCTCAGAAAGATCTTCTGGATAACTTGCTCCAGCTTCTATATCAGCACTTGCTGCTTTACTTTGCACTTTTATGTTATACAAATGGCTTCTTTTCTCAAACCTCAAGAACTGGCCTGCAAAGTTACCCGCAAACGTTTTTTCTGCAGCTTTCTCACCTTTTAAGAATTGAAGGGAGTGCCTTCTTCTGTATTAGGTTTTGGCTTAGCGAAATGCTATGGCTGGTTGGATCTTCTAAAACTTTCTTCATATCTGCAATAAGGCTGTTTTTCTTATCATTCATGTGTTCACAGGAGTAGCACTTTCAATTTTCTTCTAGAACTTTTTGCATTTACAACTTACCTGTTTGGTGCAAGAGATCTAACTTTTGGCTTATCTCAGCTTTCAATATGTCTTTCTCACTATACGTAATCATTTCTAGCTTTTGATTTAAAGTGAGAGATATGTAGCTCCTTCCTCTCACTTGAATATTTACAGGCTATCATAGGGTTACTATTTAGCCTACTTTCAATATTGTGTCTCAGGGAGACCTGAGGAGAGGGAGAAGAGGGTGATCAGTGGAGAAGTCAGAACACACCCTACATGTATCAATTATGTTCACCATTTTATATGGGCATGGATTGTGGTACCCCCAAACAATTACAATTAATAATATCAAAGATCACTGATGACAAATCACCATAACTAACATTAAAAGTTTGAAATATTGCAAGAATTACAAAATGAGAAGCAGAAACACAAAGTGAGCACACGCTGTTAAAAAAAAAAAAAAATGGGCGGCGCCAGCCCCATATGCCAGAGGTGGCAGGTCAAACCCAGTCCCAGCCAAAAACTGCAAAAAAAAAAAACAAAACGGTGCCAGCTGGGCAAGGTGGTTCACACCTGTTAATCCTAGCACTGGGAAGCTGAGGCAAGTGGATTGCTTGAGCTCAGTTCAAGACCAGCCTGAGTAAGAGCAAGACCCCATAGAAAAAACTATCCTGGCATTAAGGCAGGCACCTGTAGTCCCAGCTACCTGGGGGGCTGAGGCAGGAGGATCGCTTGAGCCCATGAGTTTGAGGTTGCTGTGAGCTATGACACCACCACACTCTACCCAGGGTGACAAAGTGAGACTTTGTTTAAAAAAAAAAAGTTTCCAATAAACTTGAAAGTGTTGACACAGATCTACAATAATCCGTGAAGTTCAATAAAGTACAGTGCAGTAAGATATCCCTATAGATTTATGAAGGTATGATTGACCTATGATAAATATTTAAAATGTGGCGGCACCCGTAGTTCAGTGGGTAGGGCGCTAGCCAAGTACACTGAGGCTGGCGGGTTCGAATCCAGCCCAGGCCAGCTAAACGACAAGTGTAATAAAAAAAATTGCTGGGCGTTGTGGCAGACGTCTATAATCCCAGCTACTTGGGAGGCTGAGGCAAGAGAATCGCTTAAGCCCAAGAGTTTGAGGTTGCTATGAGCTGTGCAAAGCCACAGCACTCTACCCAGGGTGACAGCTTGAGACTGTCATAAAAAAATACAGAAAATGATACCTTTTGAATACGTATTCATTTGTGAAACCATCTGCAAAATAAAAAAATGAATGTATCCATCTTGCTCCCCAACACATTTTCCTCATGTGAATTCTTTCCTCCTGCCCTCATTCTGTTCCTCAGGCAGCCACTAATAAGCTTTCTGTCACTACATATTAGTTTTCATTTTCTAGAGTTCTGTGTAAAGGAAATCATTCAATATATATGTCTTGCTTATGTGTAAAGCAAATGAGTTTGATTAAAGTCTCTAATAGGTCATTCCTAGTACCAATCATTTGGGGAAGAAGTTTGTGTTGATCAGAAAACAATAAAGAATCTACTCTTTGGATCCTGATGCAAAAGGTCAAAAGGTATGTAAGGTCACTCCTCATTTGTCGGATATGATCTCTACCTAAGAAGTCACCAGAGTATGATTTTTTTTTTTCTGAAGACAGGATGTGGGGCGGCACCTGTGGCTCAGTGAGTAGGGCGCTGGCCCCAAATGCCAAGGGTGGCAGGTTCGAACCCAGACCCGGCCAAACTGCAACAACAACAACAACAAAAAAAACAGCCAGGCGTTGTGGCGGGCTCCTGTAGTCCCAGCTACTAGGGAGGCTGAGGCAAGAGAATCAACTAAGCCCAAGAGCTGGAGGTTGCTATGAGCTGTGATGCCACAGCACTCTACCAAGGGCAACAAAGTGAGACTCTGTCTCTGAAAGAAACAAAAAAAGACAGGATGAAAAAAAAAATAAATAAATAAATAAAGACAGGATGTTGTCCAGAATGGAAGCAGATACTACTTATAAAGCTTAGAGGTTAAATCTCAAAGAAAATTTTTTTTTCTTAGAGACAAGTCTGTTGCCCTGCATAGAGTGCCATGGCATCATCATAGCTCACAGTAACCTCAAACTCGGGGCTCAAGCAATCCTTTTGCCTCAGCCTCCCAAGTAGCTGGCACTACAGTTATGCAACACTATGTCCAGCTATTTTTTTCTTCTACTTTTAGTAGACACAGAGATTCACTCTTATCCATCTTTGAACAGTCTTGAGTTCTATGTTACTAGCAATTCTACTCTTACCCTAAAGCAGTCGTTCTCAACCTTCCTAATGCCGTGACCCTTTAATACAGTTCATGTTGTGGTGACCTCTAACCATAAAATTATTTTCGTTTTATGGTTGGGGCTCACCAGAACATGAGGAACTGTATTAAAGGGTCACGGCATTAGGAAGGTTGAGAACCACTGCCCCAAAGTGTAATAAAACCATCAGGAATTACATTTATAATTGGTTACAGAGGTATAATTTGAATATACAACTTGAAATTACATATAACAGTAAAACTCAGTGCTTGTCATAAGATGAGGGCTTTGTTAATAGCACTTTCAAAGCAGCGTCACAACACTGTCTTTATCACCTCTTAGAATGTTTTCTTCTTTGGAGACAGATTCTCTGTCACCCCTGCTACAGTGCAGTGGCATCATCACAGCTCACTGCCACCTCAAACTCCTATGCTTAAGCGATCCCACTGTCTCCAAGTCTCCCAAGTAGCCAGGACTACCAGTGTGTGCCACCATGCCCAGTTCATTTTTCTGTTTTTTTGTAGAGATGAGGGTCTCACTTTTGTTCAGGTTGTTCTTGAATTCCTACCCTGTTTCCCCGAAAATAAGACAGTGTCTTATTTTAAGGTATGCTCCCAAAGATGCGCTAGGTCTTATTTTCAGGGGACATCTTATCTTTCCTATAAGTAGGTCTTATTTTCGGGAAAACAGGGTAGTTTCAAGCAATCCTCTCACCTCAGCCTCCATAAATGCTAGGATTACAGGGTGAGCCACCTTGACTCTTGATTCTAGATAAATAGTTCCAGCAATTTTTACCCAAGAAATCAAGTGTTTGAAGTTTTGGAGAACTGAGTTAAATTTCTGTCCCAGTAACAGACTACTCCTGACTTCACATTCATCATTTTATCAAACTTAACTACATCTATCTACATTTTAGAATTTGACTCAAGTGGCTGGGCACGGTGGCTTGCCTGTAATCCTCACACTCTGGGAGGCTGAGATGGGACTGCCCTGAGCTCACGGGTTCCAGACCAGTATGAGCCAGAGTGAGACCTTGCCTCTAAAAATAGCTGAGCATTGTGGTGGATGCCTAAATCCCAGCTACTTGGGAGGCTCAGGCAAGAGAATTGCTTGAACCCAAGAGTTTGAGGTTGCTGTGAGCTATGATGCCACATCACTCTACCAAGGGCAACAAAGTGAGACTCTGTCTCCAAAAAAACAAACAAACAAACAAACAAAACTCACTCAAGCCCTTTGTTCTACATGGGTACTACTTAGTGTATCATAAACACTAAGTTCCTGTAGTTTAGCCTTGCAAAGGAAGTTCAATTCAGGAATCTCTGCAATCGAAAATATTTCCTGAAAAATTCTGATATTCTTACTGTTCCTATTTATGATTATAGCATCTAACATCCTAGAAATATTCCAATCACTCAGCTAGAAAAGCAGCAATCTCAGAGACAGATTAGTCCCTCCCTACCAAAAATCTATCCACTTTTAGACCCACTTTCTATTTTTTATATTCTGAACAATACAGGGCATTCATTTAGGAAACTAAACCCTTTAGAAACTAATAAAACATAACTTTACCAACTGTCCTGCCTTGGTAGTCAACAAAACTCAACAGTTTCTCCAAGCAGTGTGATAGCCATTCTCCTAGAAGGCACAACAATCCCCACTTCCCAGTATTCATATCCTTGTGTAGTCCTGTTCCACACTGTATTTTGATGGTGCAACAGCTGCTCTGGGTGACCAACAGAATATGAGAGAAGTAATGTCATCTGAGGCTAAGTCATAAAAAACAAAATAGGATGACTTCTGCTCATGCTTGTGGATCACTTGCTCTGGAGGAAGCTAGGTGTCAGATGTCAGTCAGGCAGCCCTATGGAAAATACCCATACAGTGAGGAATTGAGGTCCAAAACCCACATGAGCATTTAAGTGGCTCATCTAACCCTCGTCAAACCTTCAAGATGATGCCGCCCCAGCCGACAGCTTAACTGCAAGCATAAGATCTCAAGCCAGAACCACTCAGTTAGTAAGCAGCTGCTAGATTCCTTATTTGGAAACTGTGGGGGAGAGAATACATATTTGTTTGAAACTATAGTGATAACTAAGATACAGTGGGCAAGGGTCACCCACTGTTTCTTGAATGGGAAAAGCAAAATTCTAATTACAACAGTTTTGAATAAAGATGTATTGAGTTAAATTTGTTAAAGACAAATTTGTTAAATTTGTTTGTCTAATATTCAATAAAAAACTTAAAAACCAATTCCCAACTCACTTAACTACTCCTTCCTCACCACAAAAAAAGGAAAATATTAAATATATGTTATCTGGAGCTAATACACATCACTAATTAGATCACAACCTAAAGTGTCAGAGATTTTCAACAATTACATTCAAAATACAACAGCAGGACAATTCCTTAGATCCTATTTTTTCTCTCTCATTGCAGATGTCAAGCATTATATTTAGCAAGTTCCAAAAGGGCTGAATTAGGATGCCTTGATTACACCTGGACTGTTTTAATGAGTTTTAAATTAGACCTTAAAGAAACGTGAAATAAAAGCAGTAAAGGCAATAGTACACAATGACTATGTACAGCCTCCAACTACAGAATTCAATACAAGGCAGAGTTTTCTTCAATAGTTATAGACATAACGGATCACTACCAGAACATCACATAAGTTTATTTCAGATGTAATAGCAATGTTAAAATTGACAAGTTTAATTCTTAACTGCACCAAGTAAACTCAGCCATATAATTATTTTTAAAGTTATTCCCTCCAAAAAACTGAGGGAGCTTTTCTTTTCCACCACCACACACCATTGTTTCCCAATAGTTCTTTTTGGAGGACTTTCAATTGATAAATAAACTGCTTTGGAAATAATGCAGAACTTCCTTCCCTAAATGAAAACTAGTCTGGACAAGCTATATATTGCATAGATTTCTCTATATTCTTTTCTTCAAAACCTAAATGCAATTACCATACAGTATAATTTTAACCTATTTGCCCCACGATAAAACTATCTGTACTGAAAAATATGATGGATATATCCTGTGATCTTCCAGTTAATAGAATTGTTTTACTTCAAAGATAATTATCATATCAAAATAACCAACTCAACATGGGACATTACTTCAGTCTTTACTGACTCACAGACATATGAACTAGTGCCCAGCTTCTACCTCTTCCACATCTTCCTCCTCCATAAGTGGATGGAATTATTTAACACAAGTCTGATGTAGGACAATAACCCTTTACAAACATTTACAATTTATGTGAAGTCATTGACTAGTGTGGAAAACAAAACTGTATGATAGGGAGCACACACAATTCAAAATTTACTATTTTTTTTCTCCTTAAATAACAAGTATTTAATTGTTATGAGGCAGCTATTTGGTTTTCAATAACCACATTTTGGGATACATTCATAGGACTGATTAGATAGTCCAGGTGAAATGGTTATAGAAATTGAGGCAGTGTCATCTCAGAAAACTCATTTATATATCAAAATCTATTTTGATATCTTGGAAGTTTACAAAAAGGCTGAATTCTTCAAACTAATTATGCCTTCTGTAACTCAAGCACTAATTCTCTTGGCAAGAGCAAGCTGAAGCTTATCCATGAGGGTAAAGGTGCTCAATGCTAAACTTTTCTTCTAAGCTTATATTTGGACTGTTTAAGAAACTTCTACCCCAAAATCCAGCATGGTCTGTCTACATCTTTACCATCTTAAGATTAGAACCCTCTATCAACTATTTATCTTCTTTTTCTGAATTATTCTTGGCACTCAAGACTGCTGAAGTCTATTGTACTTTGTACTTTCACGTTCTCAAATAAAAACTTTAAGTATGCATAAACATTTTATAAAATAATTCTGTTATTTAACATATTTGGAGATGAAACTTTCATACCAAAATTTTACATAAGAGGATAAATACGAATCAACCTTTCTTTTAATGTCTAATGACAGAAAGAAAACTCAAGCCCTGTGCATTGTTTTAAAGTGTAATTGTGAACATTTCCTGGGCCATCAGCACTAGTAATCTAATAATTTCTAAATACTGGAGATAAGACTATGGGAAGAAAACACAAATATTTCAACTGTTTTCCATCTTACATTAGCAACCTATCAGAGCTAATCCCTGTGTTTCAGAAAGCAATCTGGCACAGACCAGTACTGTCATTAGAGGAGGTCACAGTGACATTTGCATTAACACTTTATACTTCTACTTTTCCAAGAATAGAAGCAATATGTTTAACAATTATCCTTAACCCAAATCCTTAAATTCAGTATCATAGGCACAGAGTATAAACAAATCTGAGATCGTCTCCAATAGATAAGCAATAGCACAGCTATGTTATTCTCAAAAATACTGTCTAGATATGCTTTTCTGTAAAATCAAATGCTCAGTGGCCACATTTTTACCAGCCTACATTAGTTGACATCAAATGTATTTATCATGCCACAAATCCATTTAAGCTTCCTTTAGGTAATTCTTAATATGTCCAAAAAAAAAAAAAAAAAAAAAACACCTGCTTTAGGTTTACTTAGGGGTAGTGACCTATAAGGACATCAACTCCACTTTCAAGGTCATACTAACTATTGTCCGGTTTACTGAAGAAAAAGGACAAGAGAAGAAATTAAATCACAAAAAACTTCTTTATGTCAGTTAAAGGCCGTATCTCTAGCTGGGATATTAAAAAAAATTAATCTCACCAGCCCACACTCTAAAAGTTAATGCCACTACTAACAATCAATAGCAGGAAAAATAAACCTGCTAGCAACCAGCCCACTCATTAGCAAAAAAGCAGTTTAACTCAAATACTTAGACCAAAGTATAACACTACCTACCCACATTGCCCCACCCACCAGCAAGAAGAGAAGAAATGCTTAAAAAAAACATCAAAATAAGCTTAGTATTTCTTATAGGGATAACAATGGTCTAACTCCTGAGACAGTGCTCAGAAGAACTAAAGGTGGAATGAAGGCAACGTCTAGGGATATGCATCTCACAAGTCTTAAAAAACCCAAAGTACCACAGACTAAACTTGTCTATTAATTAGGGAACAAGATATTGTTGCTGCTGCTGCTTTTTGCCTTTTGAAATATACATTTTGTAGGCTCTGCTCTTCAATGTGAAAGCAAGACACTAAAAAAAAAAAAAAAAAGCTAAAGACTTTGAAATTGTTTGATACCCAACTTTTTTGAGACCAGGTATTTTAAACACGAAATCAAACTGATCTAACCTTTACCTTCCTTCAATTGAACCACCTCACAAAAATAAGGGAACTAAAACAATCCAAGCATGATTACTTTTTAAAGTCCTTGAAAATATTAAACTTCTTGAAGAAAAAGAAAAGACAGAAGGAAAAACAAGAACAAGGAGAGGAAAAAGCTTTAAAAGAAAGGGGGAAATCAACGGGCCTCTCTTTTATTTGGCGACAAGCAAGTGCAAGAAAGTTCATTTGTCATTTGTTTAGTTGTCTGTCTTTTGGACATCTGCATTCTGACCAGAAGGGACTTTGAGGTTTTTCTGCAGCACATGAGCATCTGCAGGCTCTATCCTCTTATAGTAGTTCTTCTTTGTCTCAATAATCTCAAAGCCAAACTTCCTGTAGAAGTCAATTGCCGACTCATTGCTGATCTGGACATGCCTGAGATATAAGAGAATAGCACAAAAAAATTAAAAATTAAGGTTTCATCATCTTTAAGTGTTTGCTACAGAATTTCAAATTAGCTGGAGCTAGAATGCTGCAGACATTTGTTACATTCTCTTTACCATTACCAGTAATCAACATAGATCAGTACTTGTTTCCTGAAAATGTTTTCACAATAATTTCATACTTTTAACCTGATTCTTAAATTTGCAAGACAGCTGGCTGAGATTAAGAAGCTCAATAACAGTGTTTATTCTTTAAGTAAAAAAAAGGAAAAAATATGCTACCCTATCATATTTTTTATTTAAGGGGAGAAAAGATTCCTATAAGTAAAAATGAGTGAAATAGCTGTAGGAGTGACTCACAGACCATATTAACACACAGAAAAAAGAAAAAAAAGATGAATAGAAACTATATGTTCTCAAAGTTTGAAGATACCTTTTTTTTTTCTTAAATAAGAAATGAGGTCTCACTCTTGCTCTCACTCAGGCTGGTCTTGAACTCCTAAACTCAAGTAATCCACCAGTCCCAGCCTCCCAGCATGCTAGGAATACAGGTGTGAGCCACCACACCTGGCCCTCATCCTCTTTCAGACTGATGAAAAACATGATATATATTGAAAATGAAAATTTGAGTTTTCTCAATTACTTCTGAAAACAAGAATGCACATTGTAATCTGTCCCACTGCCAAAATCAATTTTAAAACAATATGAGGTAACTGTAACTTTGACTCAAACTGTATAAAAGCAATTTACATAAAATGTTACTCATTAATATTCTGAATTAAAAAAAAAAACAATGTGGCTGTATTCTGTCATGACTCTTAAATCTTCAGACTTTTGAGATTCAAGTATAATTTCACTTAAGTAATCTCCAATTTTGATTATTAAACTCAACTATAAATAAGCGTGTCATTGATAGCCTCAAACAAAATATACAAAGTACAAACAGCATGGCATAAGAAAAGTAAGATTATCCTAGCACTCTGGGAGGCCAAGGCAGGAGGATCCCTTGAGCTCAAGAATTCAAAACTAGCCTCAGCAAGAATAAGACCCCATCTCTACTAAACACAGAAAAAACTAGCCAGGAGTAGTAGTATACTCCAGTAGTCCCAGCTATTCAGGAGACCGAGGCTTAGACCCAGGAGTTTAAGGTTACTGTGAACCAGGCTGATGCCATGGCACTCTGAACAAAATAAAACACTAATATTAATGGGATTAATGGCTTTGAATTTTGAAGACCTGAGTTTTAATCCTGGTTTCACCTCTATGACTTTGGAGCTCCTAACCCAACATAATAAAGCTGTGCGTTTTATTCTCAGCTTCCTTATCTACTATTAAACAAAACAAATTGCCTACACCTTATACTTTTTTTTTTTTTTTTTTTTTTTTGAGACAGAGCCTCAAGCTGTTGCCCTGGGTAGAGTGCCATAGCATCACAGCTCACAGCAACCTCGAACTCCTGGGCTTAAGCAATTCTCTTGCCTCAGCCTCCCAATGGGACTACAGGCACCCACCACAATGCCCGGCTATTTTTTTTTTTTTTTTGGTTGCAGTTGTCATTGTTGTTTGGCAGGCCCAGGCTGTTTTCAAACCTGCCAGCTCTGGTGTATATGGCTGGTGCCTTAGCCACTTGAGCTACAGGGGCTGAGCCTTTTTCACAGCAACTTCAAACTCCTGGGCTCAAGTGATTCTCTTGCCTTAGCCTCCCAAGTAGCTGGGACTACAGGCGCCCGCCACAACACCCAGATATTTTTATAGACAGGGTCTCCATCTTGCTCAGGCTGGTCTGGAACCCGTGAGCTCTGGCAATCTACCCACCTCAGCCTCCCAGAGTGCTAAGATTATAGGTGTGAGCCACCTCACCCAGCTCAAGAGATTCTTTTGTCTCAGCCTTTGGAATAGTTGAGACTACAGGCACCCACCACAAGCCCAACTATTTTTAGAGGCACGGTCTTGCTCAGGCTAGTCTCCAATTCCTGAACTCAAGCAATTTACCTGCCTCAGCCTCCCAGGACTGCTAGGGTAACAGCCATCTCTCCTGGCCTTAAATTGCCTACACTTTGTAATAACTACTTTTCCAAGGTGTTTCCAAAAATACAATGAAATAAGTGACCAGATTTACTGTCAATTTAGTAAAGTCTTTAGATAAAAACATTAACTATTATTTTACTTACAGATAGATGTTGTCAAAAGTGCCATCTTTTTCACAGATGTTTAAGACATGATTTAACATTTTAGTTCCTATTAAGACAAACAACAAATAAATAACTTCATAAAGCAACCTTTAAATTACATATCTATCCATCTGCTATCTTAACTACTTGTGTCCTAAAAGAATTTATGAGGTATACACTAGACATCCTTCTTTTCTTTTCTTTTTTTTTGAGATAGAGTCTCATTGTCACCCTTGGTAGAGTACCATGGTGTCACAGCTCGTAACAACTTCAAACTCTTGAGCTCCAGTGATTCTCTTGCCTTAGCCTCCCAAGTAGATGGGACTACAGGTGCCTGCCACAATACCTGGCTATTTTTAGAGATGAGGTCTCACTCTGGCTCAGGCTGCTCTTGAACTCATAAGGTCAGGCAATCCACCGCCTCGGCCTCCCAGAGTGCTAAGATTAAAGGCGTGAGCCACGGCACCCGGCCTTACACATCCTTATTTTCCAAAATTTTGTTCTCTCTGTACAATAGCTACCTATGTTTAAAATTATCAGAAAATTAAACTTTTTATACAAGTACTTCCAGGTAGAAGAAAAACAGAAAAGGTAAAAGGGGATGTAAATAACAAATCTATGTAGGGTTTCCAACTCATTTATGTTAATAAACAAACACTAGTTATTCTTCACATTATTTTATATACTCAGTAACCCATCTCCAGTATTCCAAAAAAGAAAGAAATTGCCCTACTATATCAGCTACAATGTATTTATGCTTCTTTGAAGAAGTAAAAAATTACAAGTGATCTTACCTATTCCTAGCCTTCGGTAAGGTGCCAGACATCCTAATGTCATGATGTAAAGTCTCTTCTGGTTCTGTGAATGATCCACCCTACAGCACACCGCACCTACAGCAATATCATTGAAATAGGCTGCCATGGAAAATATAAAGATATAATGTTCAATAGACAGAATTAACATATTCTATTTAATATTCTTCTCTTCTAAAGAACTATACCATTACTAGCAGCATTAAATTTTACATCAGCTACTTTATGAGTATCGATAGCCTCAAAAATCTTACAGTCTTAGGAAGTTGAATCTTCCCCTAGAATAAAGTTGAAAACTTTAGAGAATAAACTTTAAAGAATAAAGTGAAATCTCATAGGCACACACTAAATAATAAAGAACATTTAAATCATTTCCTTTTAAAATTCAAGCATTTTGATTTCTCTGATATTTTTTCTTAGAACCTAGACTTCCTCCATTTCCACACTTGGAGCCAAATTAGTTAACTCTCTGTGCTCCAATATTAAAAACAGTTTTTAAGAACACAAAGAAATGAAGAGGGGTAAAAAAAACATATACCAAGTTTTGCTAATTCGCCAACCTCCAGCACATCCTTGTAGAACTTGTCATTGTAGCTGACAGGAAAGATGACCTGGTTCAATCTCTTCAACTGTTTAATATTGTGTGGTGTTACATCTCCCAGCTCGATCCGGCTACTGGAACAAACCAAAATGTACTCAATAAAATATAATTAACGTAATGTGCTGAGCTAAAATGAATATACCAAAAAGACACCAAGACTTTTTTACTTGATAACCAACCCTTTCATATTCCTATGAAGATTACTATTTATAAGCAAATCCTGATAGCCATTTGATTCAAATTGTAACTCAAAGTTTTCATATATTTATACACATTTAGGGACAAATACAGCACACAAAAAATACTAAGGCCAGAATAATATTCTACAATAAATGCTAAAATTTTCCTTGTAGTTTGTAGTTCAGAAAAATTCAAATACACCTATTATAGATCAAAAAAGACTCATGATACTTAACATTGGCAAAAGGATAGCAAATGGTATTCTTATACCCTACAGATGGGATGTAAATAGATACAATATCCCTTAAGGACAATCTAGGATCCTGAATCAAAAGCCTTACAATGGTATTTTAAATACCAGAGATGGTATTTAAATATCCTCAACACATATCCCTCCCTTACACTTTCAGAACCAGAATCTCTATAAAGTTAACAAAGAGATACACATTTTGAAAAAACATTTCAAGGCCCGGTGAGGTGGCTCATGCCTGAGCTCACGAGTTTGAGACCAGAGCCTGAGCCAGAGTGAGACCTCATCTCTAAAAACAGTCTGGCATTGTGGTGGGCACCTATAGTCCCAGCTACTTGGGAGGCTGAGATAAGAGAAAGACCAAAGCCCAAGAGTTTGACGTTGCTGTGAACTGTGATGTCACAGCACTCTACCAAGGGCAACAAAGTGAGAGATTCTGTCTCAGAAAAAAAAAGAAAAGAAAAAACATTCCAGCTTCAAAACTACCTATCAAGAATGCAACAATAGGCCAGGAGCAGTGGCTCACACTTATAAACCTAGCACTCTATGAGGCCAAGGCAGGAGGATTGTCTGAGCAGGAGTCAAGACTCCAACTCTACTAAAAATAGAAAAAATTAGCGGGACATTTTGGCAGGTGTCTGTAGTCTCAGGTACTGGGGAGGTTGAGGCCAAAGGATTGCTTGAGCCCAGGAGTTTGAGGTTGCTGTGATCTATGATGCTACAGCACTCTACCCAGGGCAACAGGGTGAAACTGTCTCAAAAATAAATTAAAAAGTACTCAATTACAATTTCTAAAAAAGCCTAAGTCTCTGTTTTTTAAAAAATACGTTATGAAATATAATTGTAAACAACACAAAGTAATTTAAGAACCTAGGAAGTCAACCCTCTAAATTATAAGTGAAAGAACTTGCAGTTTTTTTAATTTTAAAAATGATTTCTAGGTAATTACTAGGCTTCAGGCATATTTACAATTTTTGAAAAGATAATAACCAGGTATTTCTTGACTTCATATAGGAAGAAAAGGTGGTTACAGTGCAGTGTGTGAGATCAAGTTTAATAAAAGTTAAACACTAAAAAAATGTTTCCAGGAGGATGGGCAGACCAAGACAAAATAGAAAAAACAATATCAAACCATTAGGGAATTGGAAGCTTAATCTTTCCCCACCTAATTAAAAAGAAACACATCTTCATTAAAAAAAAAAAAGCACATCATAGAAATGACTTAAGCAGTAAAAGTATCCTATAAAAACAACCAGAAATAAGTTTGTTGATATAGTCTTTTCAATATTTTTTTCTATGTACATATGTATTTTAAACAGATTTGGGATATTATAAATAGCATGGTAGCTGTTTGAGAAATTAATAAAATTGGTTCTTGCTGGACTTTCAGAATATGCTAGAAATAATTTCAAAGCATCCATTAAATGTAACTTTGTCAGCAAAATTCAGCTTTAAATATAGTTTAACTCTCATCAACATGGTATGTCTGATTGAAATGGAACACTTCTGTAATCCTGATCACTTAGCTCCAAATTATTTTAAGATGTGGACATTCTAAATATATCAGAGTAATATCATCAACTTGCAAATATAATTGAGCAAAAAACATGTAGTATTAAAGGCATAAGCAGAGGGATATGCAGAAATGTCAAGAAAATGAGAATCTGACTGTAAACAACCAAAAAGTTCTTAGAAGAGAACTTCTAAAAAATTAAGCTTAGAAAAGTCCAAAGTTTCTACTAAAAAATTAACCTAAGAATAGATCTTTAAGAATTTTTGTGAATTGGGCGGCACCTGTGGCTCAGCCCGTAGGGTGCCGGCCCCATATACCGAGGGTCACAGGTTCAAACCCAGCCCCGGCCAAACTGCAACCAAAAAATAGCCGGGCGTTGTGGCGCGTGCCTGGGGTCCCAACTACTTGGGAGTCTGAGGGAGGAGAATCACTGAAGCCCAGGAATTGGAGGTTGCTGTGAGCTGTGTGAGGCCACGGCACTCTACCAAGGGCCATAAGGTGAGACTCTGTCTCTACAAAAAAAAAAAGAATTTTGTGAATCTAAATTTTTCTAAAAGTCTTATGAACACAGTAAAGTTATCTTTTCAAAGCATAAATTGGTTCTATTTCAGTAAATATTTGAACACCTATGTGCTAAGTACCTAGAATACAAAGGAGTTTATAATTAGTAGGAAAGGCAAGTATATATTAGGTTATATAGTATGAAATGTAAGATTTCCTTAAGTATTAAGTCTGCTGATATTTCACTTGGACACTACTTGTTTTATTTTTACTGTGAAGGGACCTCTTTATTCTTTCAGATGCACAGTTTGGCTTGTAATTACCTTTCAAATTTTATTTTATTATTTTATTTTTTGGAGACTGAGTCTCACTATGTCGCCCCAGATAGAATGCTGTAGTGTCACACTCACAGTAACCTGAAACTCTTGGGCTTAATCGATTCTCTTGCCTTAGCCTCCCAAGTAGCTGGGACTCCAGGCACCCGCCACAACGCCTGGCTATTTTGTTGTTGTTGTTGTTGTAGTTGTCATCGTTGTTTAGCAGGCCCGGGCCGGGTTTGAACCTGCCAGCCTTGGTGTATGTGGCTGGCACCATAACCACTGTGCTACAGGAGCCAAGCCTGTGTTTGTTATTTTTGAATATGAGTTCCATTATAGAATCAATAATGCAAAGACAGCTCAAAATATCAACAAAGTGTTTGGGAAGAATATGGATAATGAATGCATAGAAGGTTGGAGGTTTGAGAAGTTGGATTCTGATGATTTTAATCTTGAAAATGAGCCACATGAGCCACCTGAGACCAAGGTGAATAATGATGAGCTGAAAGCTGTAGCAAAAGCAAACCCATCTCGATTTTTGCATTAATTAGCAGCAAAATTTGACATAACTATTTCAACAATACTGGACCATTTGAAATAAATCAGCAAGGTAAAGAAGCTGGATAGATGAGTTCCACAAGAATTAAACAAGCATCAGAAGAGAACTGTCTTGAAGCTTGCCTTTCTTTGCTGTCACAACACAAAGGCAAACCATTTCTATACCATACTGTTATGTGTGGTGAAAAATGGATTCCTTTTGACAATCACAAGCATTAGGCATAACGGTTGTATGAAGACAAAGTGCTAAAACACAGCCCCCAATTGAATATTCATTTTAAAAAAGCGAATGTTATCTGTTTGGGGTCCAGCACTGGTATTATCCACTACAGCTTCATAAAACCTGGTCAATTGATTACAGCAGATGTCTACTGCAACAAATTGAACAAAATGATAATGATACTTGTGATTAAGCAGCAGAGATGGTCAAAAGAGACAGGACAATGCTTTTACAAGACAACACTTGACCACCTATCATACAAACAAACGCTGCTCAAACTAAACAGGCTGGACTTGGAAACCCTCTGTCATCCACTGTATTCACCAGACCTTACACTACTGACTACCACTTTTTCTAGGCTTTATACAATTCCTTGAAAGGAAAAATATTCAATTCTCAACAAGCTATAGAAAATACCTTTTACTATTTCATAGCCACTGGCTCTCCCCAGGCTTCTTTGCCATTGGCATCAACGAGGCATCATTAAGATGGCAAAACTGTATCAATAGTTTAGGCGCATACCTTGATTAAATGTACTGCTTTTTGTTGGAGATATAATTAAACTTTTGATTCAAAATGGAACATTTCATACAATACAATATGCCAGTAAATAGTGTATGTACACAAAGTACAAAATAATATTAGAATGGAAGGTCACTATTCCAATGGAGGGGAACCTCCAATTTAGTATTTTAGAATACTAGGTTTTAAAGGAGTAGTAAGAATTTGTTCTGTAGAGACACAATCTAAACAGAGGGTTAAACATTAACAAAATAGCATATGCATTCCTAAAACATATTATGAGTCTGAACTCCAAACTCGTAGATCCAAATTATCTCCAAAGCATCTCTCAGAGATACTCCAAAGTAAACACATTGAAAATTGAATTTCTAATCTTCCCAGCAAATGCTGCTACACCTGAAGCTTTTCCTGTGTCAGCACATAGCCTCTCCATCTTTGGCTACAGATTACCATATTTCGCCATATATGTGCTCCCATGTGTAACATGCACCCACATTTTTTTGCTCAAACTTTCAGGGGAAATTTTTTTTTCAGTTTTGACTACTGAGCAAAGTCACACAACTGTCATCTCAATTCAACTTTAAAACATGTCATTACACCTGAAACATTCCTTAGGTGCCATCTGCAATCAGTCCCCTTTCCTGCCCCAAGCCACTAAATCTACTTTCTCTTTCTACAAATTTGGCTTTTCTAGACATTTCTTACAAATAGACTCACACAATAAATGTGATCTTTTGCACTAGGCTTCTTTCATGTAGCATGTTTTTTAGTTCATCCATGTTGTAATATGTGTTAGCAATTCAACCTTTTTATTGATGAATAGTACTTCATTGTGGTATGGATATACAACACTTTATTCACCAATTGATGGGTTACAGAATTTTATTTACTTCTTGCTTATTATAATAAATAATGCTGCTATAAATATTGCATACAATATTGGACATATGTGGGCCTATGCCTTACTTTTTTTCTGGTATATACTTAGAAGTGGGATTTTAGGGTTGTATGGCAAATATATTTAAGAAACTGCCTGTGGTGGGCAAAATAATGGTCCCCAAAGGATTCCCATGTCCTAATCCCAGAAACCTTGAATACATTAATTTACATGGAAAAATGGACCTTGCAGATGTGATTAAGACCTTGAGAAGTGAGAATTAACCAAGATTATCAGACGGACCCAATATAATCACACAAGTCCTTAAGAATGAGAGGAAGAGATGTGACAACATAAGCAGATACCAAAGAGATTTTAAGACGCGCTACACTGCTGGCTTTGAAGATGCGTAAGAGCCAGGTGCCAAGGAGTAGAGGTGGTCTATAAAAGCTAGTACAGGTCAGAAAATGTATTCTCCCCTATGGCCCCTAGAATACACACAATCCTGGTATATTAGTTTCCTAAGACTACCTTAACAAAACACTACTGACTGAGTGGGTTAAAACAACTGACAAGTTTTTCATAGCACAGGACGCTAGAAGTCTGAAATCAGGCTATCAGGAAGGCAACACTTTCTAAGCTCTAGGAAAGAACTCTT
Source organism: Nycticebus coucang (assembly GCF_027406575.1). Lineage (NCBI taxonomy): Eukaryota > Metazoa > Chordata > Mammalia > Primates > Lorisidae > Nycticebus > Nycticebus coucang. The sequence continues at coordinate 62,895,499 of NC_069795.1, forward strand.
CCTTGCCTTTCCAGCTTCTGGTGGCCCCAGCCATTTCTTGACTTGGGGCAACCCAACTCTAATCTCTACTGCGTCTCTCACCTCTTCTTAGAAGGACACTAGTCACTGGATTTAGAACTCACTTAAATCAGTATGAATTCATCCTAATTACATCTGCAAAGACCGTATTTCTAAATAAGGACACATGCTGAAGTTCTGAGTAGACGTGAATTTTTGAGGGGCACTATTTAAATCACTACAGATGCCAAAACCTTGATTTTAGCCCAGCGAAATCCATTTCAGAGATATGAAGAACTGTTATGGTAAATCTGTGTTAAGTCATACATTGTATAATAATTTTTAACAGCAGTAATAGAAAACTATGTTGCTAAATTGCTTTCCAAAGTGGCAGCCCCCATTTACCTTCCCATCACTAATGTTTAGGATTCCAATTTCTATGTATTCTTGCCAACTCTTTTTTTTTTTTTTTAGACAAAGTCTCGCTCTTTCACCTGAGCCATAGTGCCATGGCATCAGCCTAGCTCACAGCAATCTCAAACTCCCAGGCTCAAGTGATCCTCCTGCCTTGTCTTCCAAGTAGCTGGGACTACAGGCGAGTACCACCATATCCAGCTAATTTTTCTATTTTTAGTTGAGACGGGTTCTTGATTTGCTCAGGCTGGTCTCGAACTCCTGGGCTCAAGGGATTCTCCCACCCTGGCCTCCCAGAGTGCTAGGATTATAAATGTTGAGCCACTGTGTCCAATCCTTGCCAGCATTTCTCATTGCCTTTCTGTTAACAGGCATTTTAGAGGTGTGATGTAGTATCTCATTGGACATTCATTTCTCTAATGACTAATGATGCTAAGCACCTTTTTCTTTGGCTGTTAGCCAGATGTATACCTTCTTTAATGAAATATCTATTTAGGTATTTCACATATGAAATAGGCTCATATAAGCCTGAGAAAAAACTCTAGAATCCTTACACTAATTTAATCCATAAGAATTTCTACCTGTTAATTGGATTGTCTTATTACAAGTTCTGAGCATTCCTTATATATTCTGGAAACAACTCCTTTAAAGGTCAGCCAATTGCAAATTGTGGGCTTTTGGGAGTCTATGGGAACAAATCTATCTTTTTTTTTATTGTTGGGGATTCACTGAGGATACAATAAACCAAGTTACATTGATTGCATTTGTTAGGTAAAGTCCCTCTTGTGAACGAATCTATCTTAAAAAGACATTTATGAGACAAAGGGAAAAACTGTAACTGAGTATCAGATCATAAGATGATATTAAGTGCCGTAATTATATTTTAAAAAGTCTATGTTAAATATAGAAATATTTACAGGTAGAATAAGGTACTATGCCTAAGATTTCCTTAGAAAAGCTCCAGCTGGCTTGGCGCCTGTGGCTCCAGCGGCTAAGGCGCCAGCCACATACACCTGAGCTGGCAGGTTCAAATCCAGCCCTGGCCCGCCGAACAACAATGAGGGCTGCAACCAAAAAATTGCCGGGCGTTGTGGCAGGCGCCTGTAGTCCCAGCTACTTGGGAGGCAGAGGCAGGAGAATCGCTTAAGCCCAGGAGCTGGAGGTTGCTGTGAGCTGTCATGCCACAGCACTCTACCCAGGACAATAGCTTGAGGCTCTATCTCAAAAAAAAAAAAAAAAAAGGCTCCAGCTAAAAAAGGAAAAGGGGAACTGATCCATCCTACTTTTAGAATTAAATGATGGGGTTAATTGTACTGTTTAGTTTCATGTGTTTGAAATTTCCATTACAAAGTTAAAAATTACTCATTACATAGGCACAACCTTTAGTACTTTGCAGGCATGTTATTTTTGACACTAAAACTCACGTCTCATTATTCGTTACTATTGGAAAGAACAAGTAAAAGGAGCCAAGACCTTTAAATTAAGCCTTTAACAAACTCCAACTTCTCAATCTCCAGGTGTACCAAGTCTCTGGATTATAGAAGAGAAATCGAATGAGAGCAGGATGAGAAAAAACCTTCCATTCCTGTACGGATGTGAACAATGAAGCTACTGGGTGGCGCCTGTGGCTCAAGGAGTAGGGCACCGGTCCCATATGCTGGAGGTGGCGGGTTCAAACCCAGCCCCAGCCAAAAACCACAAAAAAAAAAAAAAGAAAGAAAAGAAAGAAAAATGAAGCTACTAGCCCATCTCTTCATATAGTCCATTAGCTATTAGTTTGTACCAACACCACAAGATTAGTCCATTACTCAGTCAAATTTCATATATGTAATCTTTAGGCTTAGAATATGGTAGTAGGAAAACTTTACCCTTGGCTTACAAAACAAGCAGTGTGATAAAACAAGATAATGCATGCTAAATTTTATTATAGTAGCATCATACAATAAGCACAAAAACCTGGGCATGGTGGCTCATATTTGTAATCCCAGCACTTTGGGAGGCCAAGATGGGAGTATCATTTTTGAGCCCAGTAGTTCAAGGTTACAGTGAGTTATGATTGTACCACTGCACTTCAGTCTGGTGACAGAGACAGAGCAAGACTTCATCTCTTAAAGAAAAAAAAAGAAGAAAAGAAAACACTGTAACACTTATGCCCCTAATTGTAAAAGCAAATTTAGTAGCAATATTCTGAAAGGCCACAAGATGGGGACATGACTTCACAGAAGTTGGCCCTTCTCTGTACAAAGTGTGACTTAAAAAAAAAAAGGGGGGGGGGAGTGTCTTACTATGTTGTCCAGGCTAGCCTCTAGCGTTGGCAGTACTATAGGTGCATGCTGTCCGGCCCTCAGTGTGACCTAAAGTTATTCAGAAAAAGTGGAAATGAAGTATAGAAAAAGCTTACAGCCTAACTGTACATTTTCAACTGGTATGAAGTACAAAGGGGCACAAAATTTTACACTGCTTGGTCATTTGTCATATAATGTTTTGATATGGACTGGGTCTAGTTCCCTCCATTTTAAGATAATGAAACTTGGGCAGCGCCTGTGGCTCAGTGAGTAGGGCGCCGGCCCCATATGCCGAGGGTGGTGGGTTCAAACCCAGCCCCGGCCAAACTGCAACCAAAAAATAGCCGGGCGTTGTGGCGGGCGCCTGTAGTCCCAGCTGCTCGGGAGGCTGAGGCAAGAGAATCGCGTAAGCCCAAGAGTTAGAGGTTGCTGTGAGCCGTGTGACGCCACGGCACTCTACCCGAGGGCAGTACAGTGAGACTCTGTCTCTACAAAAAAAAAAAAAAAAAAAAAAGATAATGAAACTGAAGCCCAGAAACAAATATACCTATAGTTACACAGCTATCAATAAAGCCAGAATCATGCCTATACCTATGAACTTCCACTAGAATTCAAGATCAGCTAGGATTATAGGCTAGGTCTGCCTCTATCTCCCAAAGTGCAAGAATTACAGTCATGAGCCACCATACCTGGCCCTTTTCTGTCCTTCTAAGATGCACTATCTCTGTACTGCTATAAGCATTTCATTTTATACCTTACTCCTTCTAAACTGTAAGGCTTAGGGACAGGACTTCAAAAATTCAAGATCAAAGAATCTCTAAAACTCATTAATATCCCATAAAAACTCCTATTTCATCTATATTTTATTTAATTTTTTTTTTAATCTTTTTTTGGTTGTTGTTTTAGTTTGGCCGGTGCTGGGTTTGAACCCACCACCCTTGGCATATTGGGCCGGCACCCTACTCACTGAGCCACAGGCGCTGCCCTCATGTAGATTTTAGAGCAGCGTTTCTCAATCTCAATTTGGGTTGGATGCATCTTTGTAGGGGAGGGCTTTCCTGTGCATTGCAGGATGTCTGGCACCATCTTTAGCCTCTCCTTACTAGGTGTCAGAATGCTCTTCATTCTGTTATGACAACTCAAAGTATCTCCTGACATTACAAATAATCAGGAAGGGGTGGAGGGACACGAGGATAGAAGTTTGCCCTGGTTGATAGTCACTACTTTAGAGGTTTAGCAAGAATCAAAACAGCAGTAGCAGGGAGGATCAACTCTCCAAATTGTATGACTGTAAGTAGTAGAGCTATAAAAATTTCAGCGATCATTTGGTTGGTTACTGATGCTAAATAACACACAAAAAAACAACAGTGAGTGACCCTACCTCTAGCTGGCATTTAGTTCTGTGTCACACAGAACTAAAGTCTGATCGCATTTAATTCAAAGCTTTTTGCATTGTAATAAATTTCCTTTAAGATAAATAAGAAACTATACAGATTAGAAAAAGGAAATGCAAATATACCTTTTCTGGAAAGAAAAGTTTAAAATGCTCCTAAGAACAAAATATTTTTCTTGCTTAACCTTGTAAGTTCTACCTGCAAAAAATTCTCTTTCAAATGATGTGGACCCTAAACAGGCAACACTTTGACAATATTTACTAATCTGAATGTTTCAACACATTTTCTTGTTTCCTTTTCTTTTTTGAGACAGGGTTTTGCTCTGTTAATCAGGCTAGAGTGCTATGGCGTGAGCCTAGCTTATAGCAACCTCCAACTCCTGGGCTCAAGTGATCCTCCTGCCTTATCCTATCGAGTAGCTAAGACTACAGGCGCCCACCACAATGCCCAGGGTCTTACTTTCTTAGACTGGGCTTAAAATCTTGATCTCAAGCAATCCTCTCACCTGGGTCTACTAGAGTGTTAGGATATAAATGTGAGCCATCTTGTTCAGCCTCAACCCTACTTCCTAAATAACATGATCTTTGATTGTTTTGTAATTTGATGCCAAGGCAAACAATATCCTACAAAACCTGTCACTTGTTTGTAAGTTATACAACACGTTATACAACAAAGATATAAGTTATCTTTGCAAGTCACAAGAATATACACACGACTGGTAAAAGTGGTTTTAAAAAAAAGAGGGGAAGAATACCATTTATTAACTTATCAGCAAAGTAAAATTAGAGTTATGTGTTAATATTTATCCAAAACCACCTTGTAAAGGAGTCATTACGAAAGTTCTGAGATACACAAAAATCAAGAAATGCAAAATCCATGCAGATGGAAACAAAAGAAGGCCTTTTTAGGCCAGGCGCAGTGGCTCATGCCTGTAATCCTAGAACTCTGGGAGGCCCCTCAGATTGCTTGAGCTCAGGTGTTTGAGACCAGCCAGAGCAAGAGTGAAATCCTGTCTTCAAAAAAAAAAAAAATAATAGCCTGGCATTGTGGCAGGTGTCTGTATCCCAGCTACTCAGGTGAGGTGCAAGAATCTTTTGAGTCTAAGAGTTTGAGATTGCTGTAAGCTGTGCCAAGGCACTCTATGAGGAAACAAAATTACTCTTTCAAAAAAAAGAACCAACCAAACAAAACAAATGAAGCCCTCCAGCAACACCCATAAGCCAAGCAAGGTAAAATGTGCATGGGTAAATCAGAAAGTACAATGTTGACTATGTTTCTTAGAAGTGAAATAATGGACAGTAACAGTCTGTTTCAAGACTCATAGTGAATGACCCATGTACCCAAGACTCATAGTGAATGACCCATGTACCCAACGCTGAAACAGCAGCCACAATGTCTTTCTCTATTCTCCTTAAGGTTTTTGCAAGTGCTCCTTCCCTTTCCAATCAGCCTTTGAAGAGAGCTTACAGAATAAACTACTACTATCTTTTTGAAGGTCAACCGGCAGCAAATATCAGAGGTTTAAATATGACATTATTGGGCCAGGCGCCATGGCTCATGCCTGTAATCCCAGCACTGGGGAAGCCAAGATGGAAGGATTGCCTGAGTGCACAGGTTCGAGACCAGCCTGAGCAAGAGCACGACTCTGTCTCAAAAAACTAGCTGGGCATTGTGGCAGGCGCCTGTAGTCCCAGCTACGTGGGAGGCTGAGGCAAGAGAATCACTTAAGCCCAAGCCAGGGCACTCTACTGAGGTAAATAAAGACTCTGTCTCCAAAAAAAAAAATAAAATAAGACTTTTTTTTTGAGTCCGAATCTCACTTTGTTGCCCTAGGTAGAAAGCTGTGGCATCACAGCTCACAGCAACCTCAAACTCTTGGGCTTAAGTGATTCTCTTGCCTCAGCCTCCCAAGTAGCTGGGACTATAGACCCCCACCACAACGCCTGGCTATTTTTTTGTTGCAGTTGTCATTGTTGTTTTAGCAGGCCTGGGCTGGGGTTGAACCTGCCATGGATGTGGCTGGCGCCCTACTCACTGAGCTATGGGTGCTGAGCCAACATTATTTTTTGATCCAAAAAATTCATTCCCAGGAAATTATCTAAAAGAAATTATTAAGTATTCATGTTGAGCAGTTTTACAAGCAAGCACTCACAATTGCTCTATAGGGGACTGAGATGAAAAGATTCTAGAGGAGTGATTTTCAACTAATGTGCTGTGGGAGGATCTTAGGTGTGTCTCAAAATTTTTTAAAAGAACATTAATTAAATTATTTTCAAAAGAAGAAGTTCAAAGCACAGTAAGTATATTCTTTTTTTTAAATCAACATAATTTAAGTGTGCCACAGAAGTTTAACTAGAAGTTCTAGTGTGCTCCGAGATAAAAAAAAAAAATTAATAAAGATTGAAAAACGCCACCTTAGACCCACGAAACAAAGTTGTCACTTAAGAACAGTTCTAACAGCCAGGCATGGTGGCTCACAGCTATAATCCCAGCACTTTGGGAGGCTGAGGCAGATGGATTGCTTGAGTTCAGGAGTTGGAAACCAGCCTGAGCAAAAGTGAGACCCCTTCTCTACTAAAAATAGAAAAACTAGCTGGGCGTTGTGGTGGGCACCTGTAGTCCCAGCTACTTAGGAGGCTGAGGCAAGAGGATCAGCTTGAGCCCAAGAATTTGAGGTTATCTACTTAGTAGACAGGTTACTGGATTACAATGTTTTAATCAAAAACTAGGAGTGACCTCAGAATCCTTCACCACAGAGGTATAAACAGCCACAAACTATGTGTTGGCCCACAAGCTGAAACACGTAGAAATATCTACCATCTGAGAAACAGATTTCAACAACAAAAAATCATATTTCACACAACTTGGGGAGTATTTTTTTATAGGTTTAGCACAGCACTAATAGAAATATAATCTTAATCACATAAAATTTTATTTTTTTAGCATCTATGTTAACAAGACAAAAAAAGGAGAAATCATTTCAACATGCAAAGTAAAACTTATTAAGGAATGTTTTAACTTACAAATTTTCGTTTTCATTCCAAGTCTTTAAAATCAAATTTATTATTCTCACAGCGCACTTTAATTCAGATGTTAACTTACCTTGGATATATGTGATCTGTATTTATACTTCATAACTTTTTTTTGGAGACAGAGTTCTCATTCTGTCACCTTGGCATCATAAGCTCACAGCAACCTCAAACTCTTGGGCTCAAGCTGATCCTCTTGTCTTAGCATTTCGAGTAGCTGGGAAAACAGTCACCCACCACAACGGTAGTCTTAGGAGACAGGGTCTTGCTCTTGCCCAGGCTGGTCTCCCAACTCCTGAGCTCAAGCAATCCACCTGCCTCAGCTTCCCAGACTGCTAGGATTATAGGTGTGAGCCACAACACCTGGCTTACACGTCCTAAGATTTAAAGTAGATTTACATCTCCAGGTTGTTTCAAATATACTGAAACTGACTTTCCATACTTTTTAAAAATATTAATTAAATTAAATTTTAAATTAAAATCTAAAATTAAAATCAGTCACACAAGGCACATTTCAATTGCTCAACAGACAACTGTAGCTAGTCACAATGAGACCAGATTAACGTTTTGGGAATAAGTTAGGCACTAGACTTAAATAGGTGATGGAAAAGGAAAGGTAAAGCAGAGCTGGGTGATAACACTATTACATAATTTTGTAGCTATTGAACTATAATCCATACAATTATTATCTTCATGATGGAATGTTTCTAATGACTATTACTGGTGTTCTACTAGTTACTACAGACTGTTTAAAAAGGATGTTTGGTTAATTGAGAAAGTATTTGTCTTTTCAAATGTCACAAAGGTGAAAGCCATAGCTAACAAATGGAAGAGAAAATTAGGAGTCAAAAGATTTCCACAGGCCAAAAAAGAGGATTTAGCAAATGAAATTTAATACAAACATTAGTCTGGTCTGGCAAAACCACTGAGTTTGAAAGATAATGCTTTCCATCTGCAGTCTCCAACCCCACTGTTAGGAACCAGGTCTCACAGCAGGAGGTGCGCTGTTGGCCAGTAAGGGAAGCTTCATCTGTATTTACAGCCACTCCCCATTGCTTGAATCACTGCCTGCGCTCCCTCTCCTTTCACAACAGCGGCAGCATTAGATTTTCACAAGAGCTCAAACCCTGCCTTAAACTACACATGTGAGAGATCTAGGTTGCATGCTCCTTCAGAGAATCTAATGGACGTTTGAAATTATGGAAAACAGAGAATGTATTTTGACATAATAGCTGTGTGCTCAGCCTATCATATAAATTTAAAAAATCTTTTCCAACACAGAAATTCTTGATTATTCTTCATTAAGAGCTTCTCCAAGAGCTGTCTGCAATTTGGGAAGAAATCACACCAGATGGCAACACAGCATGAGTCACCACTGCACACACCTATATAGATAGTAGATACACTTTTTAAATAATACAATGATTTAATTTACAGACAGACGCAAACATCTGATCTTCATATGCTTTGTGATATAGTTTTACCAGGTCATTACATACTGAAATAAATTTCATATTTTCCTCATATTTTTCCTTTATATTAGTTAAGATATTACATTGATTTTTTTAAAAAACGGTGGTACAGTTAGGTTATATTTTATATGGTTCATCTCAACACAGTATGTGTCATATGTAACATAACAGTATTTGTTATAAACAAAGTATTTGTTATCGGGAAGAATGTACGCATTTTAAAAAAACAAAGTATTTGTTACAATTCACCATCTCAATCAACAAACCACAAATTATTGGTTTCAAAGAAGCAAGGAGTAAGAATTGTCCACACTTTTATTTATTCATTTATTTATTTTGAGACAAGAGTCTCACTTCATCACCCCCTATAGAGTGCCTGAGGGTACACAACTTTTATAAAAGTTGTCAAATGCTGCTTCACCCTGACCGGCTTTTGTTTTGCTGACAAAAGCAGCAATATAACCTTTAAAAAGTTTAATTATTAAAGTATTAAAAAAAAAATCACAAAATCCTGTATATAGCTCAATTATTTTTTTCTTACATACGCATACCCCCTTCCAATGTAATCAACACCCAGATAAAGACACAAAATGTTTCCAGCATCTCAGAAAATTTCCTACTGCCTTTTGCCAGCCCACACACTGTCTGAGGTCACCATGATTCTAATTTCTTCACATAGTTTTGTTTGACTGCAGAATCTTGTATTTCCTAGTGACATTAGTCAAAATGGCTTCTTTATATATTCCGATTAGTAAACCACACTGTTCTATGTTTATGCTGATTTTCTAGTATCTTGTTAAAGACATTATTACTAGAGTTTGCACTGTCTTACAACAATTGAAGAGTAAATGGATTTAGTTTTACTTTCCATTGCACTAATTACATTGCCACCTCATTTATTGGTTGTGTATACCTTTTTGCTTGAAATCTCCTTACCCAGAAAGGAACACCAGATAAAAATTCACGGGCATATTCAAACTACAAGGTCTCTGGTTCATAAAAACAAGCAACCTCAGTAAAAAGGAAGGACCATTTCCTAGATCTCAAACTTCTAGATATTCATATAAACATATGAAATAGTCAATAACTGGAATGTATCTACTGTAGAAGAAAGGCAAATGCTACATGCCAATAGAATGGAATGTCTAGTGCTAATAAAATACTCATAGCAAAAATATAAGGAAAATCAGATAAAATAAGTTTTAAAAGTTTCAAAGTGATAATACAGGCAACAGTGTAAAATTATTTAAATGGTAGATGGATTTGGAGTTGGGCCTTTTAAAGTTTCCAATTTTATTTTTATTTTATTTATTTATTTATTTATTTATTTATTGACACAGAGCCTCAAGCTGTCACCTACCCCATCACAGCTCACAGCAACCTCCAACTCCTGGGCTTAAGCGATTCTCTTGCCTCAGCCTCCCAAGTAGCTGGGACTACAGGCGCCCGCCACAATGCCCGGCTATTTTTTGGTTGTAGTTGCCATTGTTGTTTGGCAGGCCTGGGCTGGTGTATGTGGCTGGCGCCTTAGCTGCTTGAGCTACAGGTGCAGAGCCAGTTTCCAATTTTTGATATTTCTATTCAACTAACTGTTCAGGTAGCTCAATATACAATAGAACACTTAGCAAATAAAATCTCATACAAAAATCACATAGAACCACTTTTTCATTTCCACAGGCCATTTACAAATCAAGAGTCAGGACCATCAAAACAGCAGTATGGTGCTCAGTGACACAAGTTTTGAAACTCAAGGACCTTAACAACTTTTAAACTTATACTGTCCTTATGTTTTTAGTGCTTTAAACACAGAAGCAAAAAAATTTTTAAAGTCCCATCTTACTGGAAGTTTATCCTGGAAGTATAATAAAAGGGACTACTCCTACAAAATCACTGTTTCAAAATAAAGAACTCAATGCTAAGCTCCCAATCATGAGAATAGGAATTACACAGGTATAGTTGTTCGCATAAGATAAAAATTCAAGAACGGTTTCCTCTAAATCTGGCCAGTTATTCATTTCCATGGATCCCCTTCCATCATGTTACACATAAATATCCATTGTAAACATAAAGGCAATTACTTCATAAGTATATTAATTAAAGACCAATTGTGAATATCACTGTTTGGCCCCATTTCTATTGCCAAGTTAAACATCAGAAAGAACATTACACCCTATGGAGACTGAGCTAGATCAAAGATCTGGATCTAAACATACAACAATTTCTTAAGAGTCCTTTATAAATCCATGGCAGTTTCAACACCAGGAACACTTTGGCCTCATTTTTCTTATTTAAGGGAACCTAAAATGCACTTTCTTTTTTTTTTTTTGCAGTTTTTGGCCGGGGCTGGGTTTGAACCCACCATCCGGCATATGGGGCCAGTGCCCTACTCCATTGAGCCACAGGCGCTGCGGGAACCTAATATATATATGTATTGAGTGCCTAGCAGTAAGGATACAAAAACCCAGTAACAGACAGCAACCACATATAAGGAGCACAGTCCACTGAAACAAAAAACAAACTCCCCAATTATGCTGGACCATATACAAAATAACCAAAATTCCTAGATCACAAATCAAGTGGAGAAAATTCTGTCCTTAAATTAGTTTCCTAATTGAAACTCTTTAGAACTTGGGAAATATGTGAGAATGTCGTGTTTTCTAAACTTTAAAGATTCTTACTGTAAGACATACAATTCAACATTAGAGTAACTGTCAAGTTTTTAAAGCAAAATTAGAGTAAGGCTATGTCACAGGCCTTACTTGCTAAAGACCAAATTAAACTTTCTCAAACTTTTCTCTTCAGAGACCTGAAACACAGATAAACACAAGATAATATTTAGATCTCTGTTCTAGGTAGAATGAGATTATTCTGAAAAGTAACTCTTATTTCATTCGAAAAGGGCGCTGAACTAGTTTGAAAGGTTTCACTAACTTGAAACATTGTTACAATTCTTTGACTTCACGATAACAGAAAAAAAAAACAAACAAGGCATCTCAGAAAGCTCTTATCATAGTTAAGTTTCATTTCCTTAAACGCAGTTTATTTAGCCAATGCTTTAAAACAATGTTATGAAATCAATACTTTAACAGTATATAACCTAATGGTTAAGAAGGCATTTCCATTTCCAAATGGAAACAGACGAGTCAAAGTAGTCCCTAATTTTATGAAAGATAAAAACTGACAGACGGAACGTTAGCTTTGACTACCACCTGAAGAAAACAGCCAAATTACCCAAGACCCTCTCCCAGCGGTCGGGGGCAACAGGGAACTACTTAGGCAACAGCTCCACCTACTGATCCTCAATACTTCCTAGAACATTTGGCACCCCAAGTCTACAGTGATCGCGCTCTCTCCCCCTCCTCCACTCGCTCTGACCCAACCCAAATCTAGTTGAGTCACTAGCTCTTAATACTCATTCCTATGCTCTTTATTCTAATTTCTTCTTCTCCCAGAAGGTTCTTGCATGGCTCCCAAGAGTGAATAAAAGTGAACTGTGCCATAGACCACAGTTCCACCGTGGAGTGTGGATGTGGAGGAGAGGACAACCACACCACTCCACCTAGAGTGGCGGGCCGCGGTGGCTCAAGTCGTCCGCTCCAAGGGAAGAGGCCCCAGGCGCCTCACGACAGCTTTTCCCGGTTGCTCATTTACCTGCTAGTCTCCAATCAACCCGCCCTCGTCCTCCAAGCCGAAATCCGGGGTTCCTCGGGTCTCGCCCCCGTCGGCCCTTCAGCCCGCCAACAGCCCAAGCTTCTCCGTCCCTGAGAAGCCTACAATCTCCCTTCGCCCGGTCTTATCGCCCTCTCCCTCTAAATGGGCCCCGGCCCCTCACCCCGCCGGCTCGGCCCGGCCCGGTGCCCTTCCTCACCCTTTCATTTTCCCCGCCTACTGAGGCCGTCGTTACCGCCGATATCAACGCCGCCGTTGTAGCCGCCCTGAGCTCTCCGCGCCCTCAGCTCGGGCTACCAACCCCGAAAGCTGGCCTCCTCGCCTTGGACAGCGAGCTGAGCGGGTGACCGAGGCTGCGAGAGTCAAGCGCGGCCCTGAATCTCCCGAGGTGGCGATGGTGTCTCCCGCCGCCGCACTGGTGCAGCCGCTTCTCCACACGTGCACACGGGACTCTCGGCTCCCGCCCGCTGCAGCCGCCAGCCAGCTCGAGCGCTGCGCCGTGACCTTTCACCCCGCCCCCTCGCGCGCAGTCGCACTACTCGCCTCCAGGCACCCTTCCCCCTCCAATCTGGGACCTCCATCTTTCTATTGGGCTGCGCAGTCCGGAGTCAGGCTCCGCCTCCTTCCCCTGACGAAATTACGTGTGGGGCTTGCCTGGTAGGCCCCCGCGGCAAAATCCGGATTTTTCCATCCCTTAACTTTCCTATCCCACATCGGCAAGGTCTTCCCAGACCCCGTTCTTTCCAGTTCGTATTCTCAAGAGTGACCTTCAAACGCTCTTGTCTCCTAATAGATTTTTATACAGTTGGTTCTTCTAAATGTAAATAAGTCAGTAGAAAACTCACGTAAATGAGAGGTTTTAAAACAAACGTAATTAAAAATCAGCTGGATAACTTAGCTACTCTCCAGCACGCCTCAAGTTTTGAGGTCACGTGATTGGCCCCAACCTTACAGCCGGAGATTTTACCCACCGGCCCCGAAAGGGACGGGACTCCATCGCCATTTCCGGTCCCTAGATCGTGATGGGAACGTCATTACCTTAGCAATGCACTTTAACCCTTGTCATCCACGCTTTCTGCATTACACTTTACAACATCTTTGTGAAAAAATTAAATTTACTTTTTTCCTTTAATGAAAGAAAATTAATATTCAAGCGATCCGGGGCGCGCCAGGATGGGGGGGCGAAGGGCGGAGCTCGAGGTCATGTGACTGATTGGACCCGCCTCTCCCCCCACTTCGCGGCTGAAGACTTCCCCTCGCGTAGTGACAGAGCTTCTGGGTCTGCGATCCGTACTGTTTCTGCACCTCGCGCCCCAGCAGGTGAGCGGCGACCGGTAACCAGCAACTGGTGGGGTTAGGAGAAGGGGTGGGAGGAGGAAGCGAAGGAGTGCGAAGGCGGCCTCTGTTGCCTGGGGCTTGCTCTCTGCTGTCACTCTGCACAAGCTAGGAGCTCCTTTTTCCAGATCTCTTGACCCCTACTTCCCCACTACGGTCCCCGCTACCTGGAGATTGAGATAGCCCAAGGTTGGAAGAGAGTGCGGCCATTATCCGAGTCTTTGGGGCTTAGGGTAGTAGGATTGCTTCAGCCGTTCCTCGGGGTCTGCAATAGCGGTCAGGTTCCATTCTTCAAAACCCCTTTTTTGGCTAAGGCCCTTACTGTCTTAACCCTCAGTAAAGCTCCCAGTGGCTGGGGAGCGGAGAGGTAGGAAAAACCCTGGAGGCAGAGGCGTCTCCAGTGAGACAGGCTTGGGAGGGAATGTCCCTGATATGGCCCTCACTGCAGAGTCACTGAAAAGCTTTCCTCCCAATGTGCTTTCTCAGTAATTCTGAGGGTTTTTAAATCTGACATCCCTGCAGGGAGGGTTCTATTGGTGTTCACATGCTTCGGATGGGACAGAAAGGGTAAAAGCGAGGCTTTTTCTTCTTTGAAGAGGACAGTTACAGAAATAAAGACATCAGGCCAGGGGATACTGGTAATGCGACAGTTTCGATTGAATGGGGAGGCGTTGAAAGATGGTGTTTTGGTGTCGTGATCTGCCAGAGGCTTATGGTATACCATAGGGAGAAGTGACTAGGTTTCCCTGACAGCGAAGTAATAATTCTTCAAAAACTGATTGGGTTGGAAATATAATTAAACCAAATTTGTTTGATCATAAACCTAAAGCCAAGAATATTAACCGAGATATTACTGACTTCAGATTTTTTGCCTTTAATCCTTCTCTTTTTGCCATTTTCCCCTAAAATCCTAATTAATGGCCACTCCCAATCAATTCCTTGACCAGCTGTGTGGTAAATTTATATTAAGAGAACTTGTATCCCTCTTTAGCTTTACCCATTTGTGAAAACTGCAAGTGACCTCTTCAGATTTTAATGAGTAGTATTTTGTGAAAATACAGAAATTGTTTTCCCTACATTTTTGCCCAACCCAGTGTACTCCTTGTGTGTAATGTAGTAGCCAATGTTTTTACCTCAAACAATGTGCTTAAGGAATGAGTATTTTTCTGTTTGAGGTTAAACACTTTATTTATACTGCAAACTCAGAAAGTTCCATGCTTTTCCATTGAAAGGCCTTACAAAAATTACAAATTTGTTTTTTAAAATTTAAATTGCCCTTTTTTATATGAAAAATCATATTCTCATTATACTTTATAATTTTCAAACTAATGCAGTTGAAGAATACATTAAAAAGACAGCCGAAAGGGTGGTGCCTGTGGCTCAGAAGTACGGCACCGGCCCCATATGCTGGAGGTGGGGGGTTCAAGCCCAGCCCCGGCCAAACTGCAAAAAAAAAAAAAAAGATAAAAAACACAGCTGAAAAAGGAGATGGAATCATTATCTTTGAGTGGTGAATGTGATTGGCTTATTGTTGTTTTTCTTTATTGTCCAAGTTCTCTACAATAAGCCGGTCTTATTTTTTTTTTTTTTTAAGGAAAACAAAAAGGTATAATTCCAGAATAATAGCAATTTAACAAAATATTTTTTATAGTAAGTTCAAAATAGAAAAACTGGCCTATTGATGCTTCTTTCTAGAAAATATAACCTTGAAGATCTTGCTTTCCCCAGGATTCATAATTTTAGCGTTTTGTACTGAATGACCTATACTGCACAATAGTACTAGTGTACTATCAATATATTAGCTTACGTAGCCATGCTTGCTACAGATACATACTTTTTCTCTATCAATTTTCTACATAATTAGGTTCCCTATCTTGAGAGGAGAAAAAAAAAATAAGTAGTGTTGCTTAATTGCCCAGGTGACATTCCACCGAATAAGGAGAATTCCTTAAGTGCTGTGGAAGTCCAAACCAGTCCTGTCCTGCTGAGACCAAAATGAGAAAGGGAAAACCAGCTAGAAAGCATTGACTACTAGAGGGGAAGATGTCAATGTGAAAGTGGTTGAATGAGTCTGCAGTTTTACTTCACAATTTCCCAACTTTAGAGAATTTGTGAAAGCAATAACATAATTACTAATGAAATCTGGAAGACTAGCAGCAGGAATTGGTGGTAAGGTTGCTGCTGAGGTAGAATATAAAAATAGACTTTGACTTTTGTACACAATTCATACATACACAGGTGATTTAAAGTTTGGAAGGCATTTCTGAGACTAGTTTTATCAATTTATGATAAGTAAGGCCAGAGGTGGTGGCTCAAGCCTATAATCCTAGCCCTCTGGGAGGCTGAGGCAGGTGGGTTGCTTGAGCTCAGGAGTTCCAGACCAGCCTGAGCAAGCATGAGACCCTATCTCTCCTAAAAATAGAGAAATCAGTCAGGTTATCGGGTTGGGTGCCTGTAGTCCCAGCTATTCTGGAGGCTAGGGCAGGAGGATCGCTTGAGCCCAAGAATTTGAGGTTGCTGTGAGCTATGATGACACCAGGGCACTGTGTCCAAGGCAATAGAGTGAGACTCTGTCTCAAAAAATAAAATAAAATTTGTGAGAAGTAAATGTAGAAGTCCTAAAGTTTATCAGGGGATTGTACTGTAGTCCTCCATTAAAAAAACATGAGGGGACTCGGTGCCCGTAGCACACTGGTTATGGCGCCAGCCACATACACGGAGGCTGGCAGGTTCACACCTAGCTTGGGCCAGCTAAACAACGACAACTGCAACCAAAAAATAGGCATGGCAGGTGCCTGTAGTCCCAGCTACTTGGAAGGCTGAAGTAAGAGAATCGCTTAAGCCAAAGAGTTTGAGGTTGCTATGAGCTGTGATACCATGGCACTCTGACTAGGGCAACATAGTGAGACTGTCTCAAAAAGAAAAAAAACCACACACACTTATAAGGGTTTTTGTTTTCACCACCTGTATAGCTTAAGTAGATTGTTGCCACCGTCAGGAATGCTTTCTTCTCTTTCTCTGGGGACAGAGGTAGCACTTCTACCACATTGTATTTAACTCCCATTTGCTGGGCTGTTCCTCAGTAAACTGTAAAGCTTCTAGGTATTCAATGACTGGTCTCTACTGTTGTGTTTTTAGCACCAGAATGCTGACTTGCATGATAGGTACTCATTAAATTGTTTAGTGAGTGAGCATTGGACAGTTAGGCAAGGAGATTAAACCACTTTAGCTCTTGCAGATCATAGCTCTTTCTAAGGTTGTGCAGTAGGTATTAGCTTTCAGATATAAATCAGTAATAATAACCTTCCAAATCGTGGTCAAAGGAATAGCTACAAATCTCAAATGTATTAAATGAACAAAATGGCACTGCCTGAGCTGTAAGTGGAATAGCACTACTCTAAAAGTCAAAGATCGGGGCAGCGCCTGTGGCTCAGTGGGTAGGGCGCCAGCCCCATATATCGAGGGTGGCGGGTTCGAATGTGACCCTGGCCAAACTGCAACAAAAGAAATAGCTGGGTGTTTTGACAGGTGCCTGTAGCCACAGGTACTCGGGAGGCTGAGACAAGAGAATCACCTAAGCCCAGGAGTTGCTGTGAGCTGTAACACCATGTGACTACTGAGAGTGATAAAGTGAGACTCTGTCTCTAAAAAATAAAAGTCAAAGATGGGCTTGGTGCCTGTAGCTTAGCCGGCTAGGGCCCCAGCCACGTACACCGGAGCGGCCAAGTTCGAATCCAGCCTGGGCCTGCCAAACAACAATGACAACTACAACCAAAAAATAGCCGGGCGCATGTTGTGGCAGACGCCTGTAGTCCCAGCTACTTGGGAGACTGAGGCAAGAGAATCACTTAAGCCCCAAAAGAGTTTGAGTTTGTTGTGACGTGACGGCAGTCTACTGAGGGCAACATAGGGAGACTCTGTCTCAAAATAAATAAATAAATAAATAAATAAATAAATAAATAAATAAAATAAAAGTCAAAGATCTTCAACTATCTCTGCTACCTTAGTTACATGCCCTTTTAAGTAAAGTTGGGGGAAGGAGTTTCAGGTTTGATTCATAGGAGCCTTCTCAAGGATAATCTGTGTGGAAAATATTTTAAAAACTAAATGGTATATAAATATAAAGCAATATCGTACAGACTTTCTGTGATTAGATTTCCTAGTCATACAGACCGGGCTCAAGTTCTGACCCTGCCACTTAATAGCTGCGTGATCTTGGACGGTTTTCTTAAATAAGGTTAAGTTTCCTCATGTTTAAATCTGTCCCATAGGTCCTAGTAAATTAGATTGTGAATGTGCAATGTCTACTACACACTTTGTAAAATTTTTTTATTATTTTACCAGTATCTACTTTGATTTTAGATAGTGAATTTCTAGGAGACATAAGACATCCCACAGAATTGTCTGATGCCCTGTGAGTGGGAGGTTTAGTGTGTAGAGCAGGGAGTAGAATTTCAAATAAAGCTATTACCAAAAAAATGGGGAAGCAAGAAACATGTTCAGTAAAGATTCTGAAACAGGTTTATTAATAGGCTCTCAGAAGTGTCAACATAAAGTTCCTTATTTTAGCAACTACAAGGACTTACCATTTTCTATATAAAATTTTTCCAAAACTCATGATCATTAATATGTGGAATCAATTTAAGGTGGCAGTTCTATTTATAAATTTTTTTATTATGATGAATTATAGAAATATGTTAAAATTGTACAGGAACTTTTGAGTTAAGGCTTACAAGTTTAAATTTTTTGCCTTTTTGAAAAATTTAAATGTTTTTATATCTATTTTTATGCACATGTGAAATAAAACAAAGGAATGTAGAGAACATAATGGACCACAGTAAATTTGATGACTCATGAGGATTAGTGGTTTTGCAAGGGAAAATATCAGTAAATTGAACAGTAATTCAAGTATAGCTATCATGAGTTTGTTTCACTTTAATCTTGAAAAAAATTATTTGTCTTAAGAATTTCATTAAGATACTACTGAATATTTTCTTTTAATGTCAATTATCATAAATGAATGAGTTTATTGTTTTATGAATAAAGTTATTCATTATTCATTTATTACCAGTAAGAATGATTTCCATACAATTTCTGTGGAGAATTTAAAAGTTTTTCTACTTTTTTTCCCTGTGGTGAATTGAAAGATTTTAGTTTATACTGTGTATAAGAATATTCTTTTATATTTAGTGTATGCACAATATACTAAATATATGTATGTAAGAAAAAATATAGCTGGAATGGATATATATCTTTATAGTAACAGATCTTTATTTTTACCTAAAACTATTAAAACTGTCTTTAAAACTACTTACTATTTGTGAATAAAATTATCTAATGATTAGTTTATGTGTTTGAAGCTCTCCTTTCTGTCTTTTCTTTGTAGTTAACTCTATTTAATAAATTTCATGACCATGATCATCTGTTTTAAACATTGATGGCATGTCATAAACATTGTCAGGTTTAAATTTTTTTTTTTTATTAAATCATAAACACATAGATCATGTATACACTAATACATTTATGGGGTACATAGAATTAGGAACACTTACATCACACTGGTTATTATGTACCTCATCTTGTTTACTTAATTATTGTGTTAAGACATTTATACTCTATACTAATAGATCCAACATGTACCCTTGCATTATGCACCATAGATATGATCCCACCATTCACCCTCCCTCAATCTAACTTTCTCCCTTCCCCCTGCCCCTTCTCCCTCCTTCATCTTGGGCCATAGTTGTGATCTATTCTTCATATGAAAGTGTAAGTGATTATAAATTGGTTTCATAATAGTACTGAGTACATTGGATATTTTTTCTTCCATTCTTGAGATACTTTACTAAGTAGGATATGTTCCAGCTCCATCCATGTAAACGTAAAAGAGTAAAGTAACCACCTTTTTTAAGGCTGCATAATATTCTGTGGTATACATATACCTCAATTTATTAATCCATTCATGGGTCAGTGGGCACTTGGGCTTCTTCCATGACTTGGCTATTATGAATTGAGCTGCAATGAACAATCTGGTGCAGATATCTTTGTTATAAAGTGATTTTTGGTCTTTTGGATAATACACCTAGTAGAGGAATTGTGGGATCAAACAGCAGGTCTACTTTTAGATCCCTGAGTATTCTCCCTACTTTTTTCCAAAAGGGACGTATTAGCTTGCACTCCCACTAGCAGTGCAGAAGTGTTCCCTTTTCTCCACATCCACGCCAACATCTGTAGTTTTGGGATTTTGTTATGTGAGCCACTCTTATGGTAGTTAGATGATATCTCAAAGTGGTTTTGATTTGCATTTCTTTGATGATTAAAGATGATGAGCATTTTTTCATGTGTCTGTAGGCCATGCGCATATCATCTTCAGAAAAGCTCTGTTCAAATCTATTGCCCACAATGAAATGGGATTACTTGTTCTTTTCTTATTAATAAGTTTGAGTTCTCTGTTGGTTCTGGTCATCAAACCTTTGTCAGAAACATAACCTGCAAATATGCTCTCCCATTCTGAGGGCTATCTGCTTACTTAAATTTTAGAAAGAAGCACTTTTATTCTTATATCCTATGATTTTTTTTAACCATTATTATTTTTGGTACTATTATAACTAACTGCAATACAAATTTCAGTTTTAGTCTTAATGCTATCTGTATGAACTATTCTTTTGGTGATAAAACTTTTTAAACATTTTATCTGCAATACATTTTGTTTCTTTTTTGCAAAATAACTGAGCTCATTTCATTGAAAATAAAATGGGTGGGGCGGTGCCTGTGGCTCAGTCGGTAAGGTGCCGGCCCCATATACCCAGGGTGGCGGGTTCAAACCCAGCCCCGGCCAAACTGCAACAAAAAAATAGCCGGGCGTTGTGGAGGGCGCCTGTAGTCCCAGCTGCTCAGGAGGCTGAGGCAAAAGAATCGCTTAAGCCCAGGAGTTGGAGGTTGCTGTGAGCTGTGTGAGGCCATGGCACTCTACCGAGGGCCATAAAGTGAGACTCTGTCTCTAGAAAAAAAAGAAAAAAGAAAAGAAAATGGGTGGTATGTGATGTCATACAATGTGGAAGAGGTCCAGATATTCTTGAGCTAAGAGAAGCAACCAGACTTTATAAATTTTATTTTAGTTATTTCTTAGTTTAATTTTTTAAAGCTGTTTATTTAAGATTAAAATAGGGGAAACTAATTAAATTGGAAAATTGAAGAAAGGGCAGATGTGTAGTGGTGCTTGTATATACATATGGAAAAAGTTGAAAGGTGGTGCATCAAAATAAGTAATTATCACGAGAACATTGAAGAAAAGTTAAAATTTATTCATATACCTTTTATATAGTTGACTTCCTATAATCAAAGATTGCAAAACATTTTTTTAATTTGATGTGGAAAATTAAAACATGTAAATAATTCTTTCATCTTACTTGGATATCTGAAGTGAAAATGTTTTTACTTGTCCAGATAACTGAGTAAGTTATTTAATTTTGTAGGTGTGTAGATAATGTTTTTAGGCCGGAGTATATCCTTGTAGCAGTATTTTAAAAGGCAGAGTAAATCCTAGTGTTTAATGGAATTTATCACGTGACAAAGTGATGTTTCATTACAGTGGGAAAAATGACATTTATATGTGGTAAATACAACATATAAAACTTTTCTACCTAGAAGAAAATAAAGTTGAGCCAATCCTTTGCAATAAAGGCAAAAACCAATTTCAGATGAAATAAAGGCTTACGTATAAGCAATAAAGTATTGATCTCCTAAATTTTCTTTATATTATACATACACTCTAATCATAACAGTAAAGTCGTAATAGTAAAGATAAACATAAGAGACGATGTAGAAAACAGGAATTCATAAGTGGCAAAAATGAAAGACAAAAGATAGATTAAAAATTTTTGAAGGATGAATAACAGATAAAGAGTTAACAGTTGTAAGAACTCTTAAGAACTAAGAAAAAGTCCACCCCACTAGAAATCAGGATAAAATATGCATCACAGAAGATAAATGCAAACATTTATTTATGAAAAGATGTATAACTTCCTAGTAATCATATACCAACGATGAAATATTAATATTCTCAAAATAGCATAAATTAAGTGGGAAAGTTACTGCTAGTAGGGATGTGTAGAAGATTTTGTTTTTTTTTAAGAGACGGAGTCTCAGTTTGTTGCCCGCAGTAGAGTGCCTTGGCGTCACAGCTCACAGCAACCTCCAGCTCTTGGGCTTAGCCTCAGCCTCTTCTCTTGCCTCAGCCTCCTAAGTAGCTGGGACTACAGGTGCCCACCACAACACCCGGCTATTTTTTGTTGCAGTTCGGCCAGGGCCAGGTTTGAACCCGCCACCCTCAGTATATGGGGACGGCGCCCTTCTCACTGAGCCACAGGCGCCACCCCAAAGAAGATTTTCTAATAAACCAGTCAGACAGACAGTATCTGTCAGTATTGAAAGATACATGTATCAATCCAGCTCCATCTGATCTTTTCCTTAGAAATAAAAGCACCAGTAAAAAAGTGTTTACATGTGAAGGCTATGTTAACCAGTTTGATGAAAGTATTTCAAATTGTATATAAAACCAGCACATTTGTACCCCCCCCCAAAAAAAAAAGTGTTTACATGAATGTTGATTGCAACAACATATGTCAGTTGTAACAATGTGTGTCTTGGCTAAAACCTTGGAACAGAGGGAAGGTCTTCAATAGTAGTAGTATTATAGAAATTATGACATAGGCCTATTAAGGAATGTTGGGAAGCCATTAAATGGTAGGCATTAAATCTATACTGGCAATTTGAGAGGGTTTTCCTCATCTAAAGTAAGCAAGGCAAAGTATAGTTAAATGTATGTGTATGAGATCCCATTTTTATAAAACCAGATGAAAAACAACTCTGAGTTTTGTATATGCTTACATGGTTGTCATCATTGAAAGGAGAAATAAGCAGAGAAGAAAAGGAAAGAGGCAGAGTATCCACAGGAATAACATATGCATCTAAAACTACATGTTTGGGCAAGATGAATTGCAGGAAAGGATAGTTATCAAGTATTTGGTGGTTATTTTAAAGTGACTGGATGGGCATGTAGGTGACGTTTTTTCTTTCTTTCCTTATACTTTAGTATATTATGTATATTTACAGGGAACATTAAGTTTTTGTTTAATTAGCAAAAAAACCATTTACATTTTTAAAAAGAAAAGGAAGACCAAATAGGGCAGGTATGTTTTCTCTCCTGCCCTCTCCCCATTCTTAGTCCTTTTTTCTCCATGTAGTTGTCCAAAAATGGTATCACCTTTTCATATTATCCTGTACTTCACATTGTTTCTTTTTATATGAAGCAATTACTTTCTTTTATGAGACAGTCTCACTTTGTTGCACAGGTTAGTTGTGCCATGGTGTCAGTCTAGCTCCCACTAACTTCAAACTCCTGGGCTCAAGAAGTCCTCCTGCCTCAGCCTCCCAAGTAGCTAGAGCCACAGGCACCCACCACAATGCCCGTGCAAATTTTTCTATTTTTTAGTAGATAAAGATGGCTCATGTTCAGGTTGGTCTCAAATTTTTTTTGTTTGTTTGTTTGGTTTTTTGAGACACCGTCTCACTTGTCTCCCTTGGTAGAGTGCCCTGGCGTCATAGCTCACTGCAACCTCAAACTCTTGGGCTCAAGTGATTATCTGGCCTCAGCTTCCCAAGTACCGGGATGATAGGCACCTGCCACAACACCCAGCTATTTTTTAGAGATGGGGTCTTGCTCTTCCTCAGGCTGATCTCACACTCCTGAGCTCAGGCAATCCATCCACCTTAGCCTCCTAAAGTGCTGGGATTACAGGCATGAGCCACCATGCCCAGCTCAAACTCTTTTTTTTTTTTTTGCAGTTTTTGGCCGGGGCTGGATTTGAACCCAACACCTCCGGTATATGGGGCCAGTGCCCTACTCCTTGAGCCACAGGCGCTGCCCCATGGTCTCAAACTCTTAAGCTCAAGCAGTCCTCCCACCTTGGCCTCCCAGAGTGCTAGGATTACAGGCAAGAGTCATGGTGAACCTGGTCTACATTTTTCACTTAACAATGCTATCTTGGTGATCTCTCTGCAGTGGTTGTCAACCTTCCTAATGCCGCAGCCCTTTGATACAGTTCCTGTGGGTTGAGAACCGCTGCTCTACAGTTAAACTTGCCTCATTCTTCTTAATGATAGCTTTGTGTTCATTTGTACTAACATCATTGTCATATGTAACAGTTATTGAAAGTTAGCTTTATTGACACATTTTTCTTAATACTTTAGTAGTATTAACTTTTGGAAGCCTTACAACAAGTATAAGATAGCTACTATTTTTATCCCTATTTATCAAATGAAGTAAGTTAGGCATGGGGTGATTAAATGCCCAACAATCACAAAGCGTGTAAGTGGTAGGACTCCATTTGAACCCAGCAAGTCTCTTTGTAGAGATTACTGTCTTAATACCACTAAGCATATATAGATTCTCATAATACCACAATGTCTAGTCTACATATCAATGGACATGCATCTTTTGCTTAGGAAACGGTGCTATAGTTGATATTTCATGAGTAGAACATTTTGTACACATATAGTAAATTTCTTAAAAATGGAATAGCTGGGTCAAAGGTAAGTACATTTTGAATTTTGGTAGGTATTGCCAAATTGCTCTCCAATTTAGGGATGTACAAAGTTCAGCTTTGCAATTTCACTGTCAATGTCCTTGTCTTTTAAAGTGCTTTACAAAATGGTTGTTTTGTTATTTGTGAATTCATCACTTTTCATTGTATATTTATTTGACATTTAGAAAAAAATACAAAATAAAATGACTCAATCAATGATAAAAAAAAAAAGTTCATCTTTGCCAGTAATTTGACAAAATCTATCATTTAATTTAGAGTCTTTGGAAGGCTAAATGCCTTTACCATTTCTAGCTCCCCTGGATTGAGTATGTTCTACCATCATGTTATAACAT
Source organism: Nycticebus coucang (assembly GCF_027406575.1). Taxonomy (NCBI): domain Eukaryota; kingdom Metazoa; phylum Chordata; class Mammalia; order Primates; family Lorisidae; genus Nycticebus; species Nycticebus coucang. Next base: position 62,920,033 of record NC_069795.1, read on the forward strand.
AGCTTACCCTCACATGGAATCAGTGTACCAGTGTTGGTATAAGAACACGGTATGATATTTGGACAACTTCTTACTTATGAATAACAATAAGTACAGTAGGACCTCTCTAAGTTGACCACCCAAAGGACTATAACAAACTGGTGAACATACATAAGGAATTAGGTTTGCTATAGTGACACGTACATGTGGTGCACGTCCAGTCTGTATGAAAATTAGGTCAACTGAAGGAGATGGTCAGTGTAGGCAGGTGGTCAACTACGGAGATTCTACTGTATTTTAGATATAACTTTAAGTCTCCTATGTGATTTATACATTGAAATTTTGTCCATTGAAATTTATGTATTATTGAAAAAGTAAAATGCTGTAATTGTTAACAATTGTGTGACTAGCTGATTTTATGTACCAAAACAAGTATGTAAGATCTTTCAGATACTTTCTTAAGGGAATCAGATTAGCACTATGAACATTAAGAATTAATAGCTAAAGGGCAGCGCCTGTGGCTTAGTGAGTTAAGGTGCCAGCCCCATATACCGAGGGTGGTGGGTTCAAACCCAGCTGCCGGGCGTTGTGGCGGGTGCCTGTAGTCCCAGCTACTCGGGAGGCTGAGGCAAGAGAATCGCCTAAGCCCACGGATTTGGAGGTTGCTGTGAGCTGTGACATCACCGTACTCTACTGAGGGTTAATAAATGAGACTCTTGTCTCAAAAAAAAAAAAAAAAACTTAAAAAAAAAAAGAATTAATAGCTAAATATGAGAATAATAACTATGTCTTTTCTTGTGGAAGAATGAGTTTTCAATAATACACGAGTTCAGTTTTAAGTAATGGAAAATTAGTCATTGAAGGACTTTATTCAGATAAGTTATAAAATCCATAAATTATCTTGAGTGTACTACACTTCTGTTCAGTGTACTTTATTTCATTTTTTCAAGAAAGGAGAAAATAACTGTTATGATGATTTTAAGAAGCAGATTGACACCAAACCCTTCAATGTAATCCAAAGCAGCCACTTAAAATACAGAATCTGCTCAGGTCCCAGGCTAGTATACATGTAGTACTTCAATAAAGATTTATAGTACCTGCTGTTGTTCAGAGTGTGTGTGTGTGTGTGTGTGTGTTTTCTCCCAAAGCTACTATACTAGGGATAGAGAGGGTTGGGGAAGTAGTTGTAAATAGAGATAAACATGCTCTCAGTAGCTGAGCGTAGTCATAGGTGCCTATAGTCCCAGCTACTCGGGACACTGAACCAAGAGGATTGCTTGAGCCCAGGAGTTTGAGGTTTCTGTGAGCTATGATGCCAGGCTACTCTACATACCCAGGGCAACAGAGTGAGACTCTTGTCTCAAAACACACAAACAAAACAAAATGAATACTCTCTTAGCAGTAATTCTTTATCATGAACAAATTTTACCTCAAATTAGAGCAGGAAGAAAATAATTCTCTGTCTACTTACAACTTCCAAATGAGCCATTGAACCGTATCAACTTTAATGTCCAAATTATTAGTATATTAACTAAATCTTTGAAGACATAATCTCCTATGCTCCAATGGCACAAAAGCTTATTTTAGATAGGGTTAATAATGTCCTAAATTTTCACTCAACATATTGTAAGCTGATAGTACCATTAAACCCTATTCTGAAAATGTGGATGAATAAGTACTTTAGAGCCATCTGGCTACCATATTCCTCAGTTATTAAGGGACTTCGAAATTTCCAGGATTAACTAACTTGGCGGGACCAGCGTATGCCTACACAGCTTTATCAGAAGTCATATACATTCATTCTAAACAGACAAAAACCAATTTGGTTGAGTTTTCATCTGTTGCCCCTTGACATCCTTTGGGTTAAGGCTGTCATTAGGTTCTCATAGGCCATGTAGGCTTTTATTATTACTGTATTAGTTGACAAGTAAAAGCAAAAGTGAGAGGGCAGCACCTGTGGCTCAAAGGAGTAGGGCACTGGCCCCATATGCCGGAGGTGGTGGGTTCATACCCAGTCCCAGCCAAAAACTGCAAAAAAAAAAAAAAAAAAGCAAAAGTGAATTTATATTCTGTAGAAGCATTGTTGTCTTTATAGAAATTATATTGCTAGTACTTTATGCTTTTAAAAAATTTATTGAGATATAATTGATATACTTGCCCATATTTACACAATTGGGTAAGTATTGGTGTATGTATACACCCAGGAAACTATCTTTGCAATCAACATAGTGAATGGACTCATTACTCCTAAAAGAAATTTTTGTGTCTTTTGTAATCTCTTCCTTCCATTCCTCCCTAACCCCCATCCTCAACCATCCTTTGATTTGTCTTCTATCATTATAGGTTAGTTTTTATTTTTTTAAATTTTATATAAATGGAATTTTTTATCTGCCCTTCACTCAGCTTAATTATTTTGAGATTCTTTCAGGATGTTACATGTATCAATAATTTATTTTTCTTGCTAAGTATTATTCTATTTTATGGCTATACCACAATTTAACCATTCATTTGTTGATGGATTTGGAATTGTATTTCCACTTTTTGATCATTTTGCATAAAACTGCTGTGAATCTCCATGTAAAGTTTTTGTTTGGGTGTAGGCTTTTATTTCCTAAGAGTACATCACAAGGAAAAGAATGGCTAAAACATATGGTAGGTGTATGTTTAACTTTTTAAAGAAACCACCAATTTTTGTTTACCAAAGTGGTTGTACCATTTTACATTTCTATATGAGAATTCTAGTCAATTTTGCATCCTTATCAACACTTCCTTAGGTCAGTCTTTTAAATTTTTAGCCATTCTAAGATTGGACGTGGTGGCTCATACCTGTTATCCTAGCACTATGGGAGGCTGAGGCAGGTGGATTGCTTGAGCTTAGAAGTTGGAGACCAGCCTCAGCAAGAGTGAGACCCCATCTCTAAAAAATAGCCAGATCATTGTGGCAGGTTCCCGTAGTCCCAGCTACTAGGGAGGCTGAGGCAAGAGGATCTCTTGAGCCCCAGGAATTTGAGATTGCTGTGAGCTATGAGGCCGCAGCATTCTACTTAGGGCAACAAAGTGAGACTCTATCTCAAAAAAATAAAATGAAATTTTAGCCATTCTAATAAGGGTGGAGGGGCATTTTGTTATAGTTTTAATTTGCATTTTTCTAGTGACTATTGGCGTTAAGCAGCATTTTATGCAGTTATTTGCTATCCATATATCTTCTTGGTGAAGTATATATTGAAATCTTTTGCCTTTTTTCTTTTTTTATTTTTTTAATTTGGCCGGGGCTGGGTTTGAACCCGCCACCTCCGGCATATGGGACCGGCGCCCTACCCGCTGAGCCACAGGCGCCGCCCTGCCTTTTTTCTTTTTTTTCTTTTTTTTTTTTTTTTTTGAGGCAAAGCCTCAAGCTGTCGCCCTGGGTAGAGTGCTGTGGCATCACAGCTCACAGCAACCTCCAACTCCTGGGCTTAAGCAATTCTCCTGCCTCCGCCTCCCAAGTAGGTGGGACTACAGGCGCCTGCCACTATGCCCAGCTATTTTTTGGTTGCAACCCTCATTGTTGTTTGGCCAGCCCAGGCTGGATTTGAACCTGCCAGCTCAGGTGTAAGTGGCTGGCGCCTTAGCCACTTGAGCCACAGGCACGAAGCCTCTTGTGCCCATTTTAACTGGGTTGTTTTCATATTGAGTTTTGAGAGTTCTTTGTATATTCCTGATATAAGTTCTTTATCAGATTTATGGTTTGTAAATATTCTAGTTTTTAACATATCCTCATTCCAACAAAGTTTTTTGAAGAGCAGGATTTTAAAATTTTTGTGAAAGTACAATTTATAAATTTGTTCTTTTACGGATTTTGCTCTACCTAACGCACGGTCACAAAGGATGTTTTGTAGTATCAGGTTTTACATTTTGGTCTACCACCCATTTTTACCTTATTTTTGCATATGTTGCAAGGTATGGATTAAAGTACTTTTTTTTCATTTACTTATTCACTTCTTCTACCACCACTTGTTGCAGATAATGTACTTTCTCCACTGAACTGTCTTTGCACTTTTGTCAAAAGTCAATTGTCGACTGACTTGGTGTATAGTCCTTTCAAGCTAAGTGTTCGCAAAATTTTAAATAATAATACTAGGCAAGTTGGGCAGTGCCTGTGACTCAGTGAGTAGGGTACCGGCCCCATATACCGAGGGTGTTGGGTTCGAACCCAACCCCAGCCAGACTGCAAAAAAATAGCTGGGCATTGTGGCAGGCACCTGTAGTCCCAGCTACTTGGGAGGCGAAGGCAAGAGAATTGCCTAAGCCCAAGAGCTGGAGGTTGCTGTGAGCTGTGATGGTACAGCACTCTACCGAGGGTGATAAAGTGAGACTCTGTCTCTAAAAAATAATAATAATAATAGGCAAATTGATAGAGATTAGATTTTATCTATTCATTATAGAATTATTTGGTGTTCCAGTATTCATAAGGTTAAACCAAATAACCATTAAAATGATTTATAACATTTTAAATTTAATAAATTAAGTAACATTTAAGAACAATCTTTGATCTCTTAGAAGGTCATTCTCTGGTGGTGATATTTGGCTTCAGTTTGGATTCACATGAATACTGTTTTTTTAAATCTTGGCCATTGGGCATTAGCCAAAAATGTGCACTTCTAAGGGATTGTCTCTGTTTTTCTCAGTGAATGAGAGTTTCTTTTTTCCCCTCACACCCTTGCTAGTACTGTCACGGAGCACTATTTAGTAATTGCTCCTATGTGCCAAGGTGTTTTACTGGGTAAGTAGGGTACTCAGTGAACAAAGCAGATGTGGTCCCTATTTTCCAACATTTACAGTCTGGCAGTGGAGACAGGCACTGAACAGTTCCTTTCACAGATTTTAATTATAGTAGTATTAAAGGCAGGCGTCCTCAAACTTTTTAAACAGGGGGCCAATTCACTGTCCCTCAGACCGTTGGCGGGCCAGACTATAGTTTAAAAAAAAAAACTATGAACAAATTCCTATGCACACTGCACATATCTTATTTTGAAGTAAAAAACAAAACGGGAACAAATACGATTCACACGGCTTTAGGTGGCCCGCAGGCTGCAGTTTGAGGACGCCTGGTTAAAGGTTACAAAGGATATTGAAGACTGAGTGTATACCAGGGGGAAACTAATTCCTTAGCAAACCATACGTCTAAAACCTTTGTATATGATTAAGTCCTCTCCTTTGCCACAGTCAGTTCAGTTAAGGAAACCCTAGCAGATTTCTTGCCCTCTGAATTGAAAATGTCTGTGGACTTTTTGACTATATTTCGTGTATTTAAATCCAGGTTATGAAGTGGCTTTTGGCTATGTTAGGGAGCATTCTTTTCTTACTTCATGCTTTAGGCTACTTCTTTTTTTTTTTTTTTTTTTTTCTTGAGACAGAGTGTTGCCCTGGATAGAGTGCTATAGTGTCATCGTAGCTCACAGCAATATCAAACTCTTGGGCTTACATAATCCTCTTACTTCAGTTCCTCCTGAGTAGCTGGGACTGTAGGCACCCACCACAACATTTTTTTGTGTGAAAAAATTTAGAAAATTTTCTAAAAATTAACAGAAGAATCTTATGAGATATTAATGTTAGCTTTACTACGTTTTTTGTTGTTGTTTTGAGATAGGTCCTGCCTTATTACTCAACCTGGAGTATAGTGGCATGATCATAGCGCACTGGGCCCTTGAACTTCTGGGCTCAGCAATCCTCATGCCTCAGCCTCCCAAGTAACTGGTACAATAGGCATGTCCCACCACACCTGGCTGATTTTTAAAATTTTTGTGGAGCTAGGATGTCACCATGTTGCTCAGGCTAGTCTTAAACTCTTAGACTCAAGTAATCTTACTGCCCCAGCCTCCCAAAGTGCTGGGATGACAGGCATGAGCCACCATGCCTGGCCTACTATGACTTTTTACTCTTCATTTAATCAATTTTCATCTAAGGAAAAAAAAAAAAAGAGGAAATTCTTACGTAGATTCTGCTTTAGGTAGCTTCATTGTCCTGAATTTATGATAGTTAACCAGAAATTTTCATTGTCATTCTAACATAGGGTCTGTATATAATAAAAAAGAGACATTCTTGGCCTCTTAGTTTGTCTGCTATAAGAATGTGTGGCTTAAACCAGTGTTCTCCAATCTTTTTGGCACCAGGGAGGGGGATGGGAGAGGATGGGAGTGATGAGGAGTGCCTGTAAATACAGGTGAAGCTGCTTCACTGGATCAGGCTGCTGTTCATGTCATGCTGTGTGGCCTGGTCCCTAAGTTTCATGGAAGACAGTTTTTCTAAGGACAGGGGTTGGTGGATAGGGGAGTGAGGTAGAGCTCTGTGCCTGGCTCCTAATAAGCCACACAGGTGCCTGGGTGTTGGAAACCACAAACTTAAACAACAAACATGTCTCATAGTTCTGGAATTTGGAAAGTCCCAGGTCAAGGTGCTGGTAGATCCTGTGTCTCCTTGGGGCTGGCTTTCTGGTTTGTAAATGTCCATCTTCATGTGTGTCCTCACAGGGTGAAGAACAGAGATCATCTTTCCTGTCTCTGTAAGGGCACTAATCTCATTCTTGAGCACTCCACCCTTAGGACCTAATTATGTCCTAAATGCCACACTTCCTAAGACTATCACGTTGTGGGTCAAGATTTCAATATGAAATTTGGGGGGATGGACACAGACATTTAGTTCATGACACCTTTTTTTTTTTAAATGGTATATAAAGGTTAAAGCTACTACCTAACGTAAGGTCTTTTGAATTACTGGTTAATAACTGTCTAGTTGTTGAAATTAGACCAAATCTGGGTGTCATTACTCTGTCATCTTGAGTGTGTTGGATGAGTCTAAAAAATCTTATTTCCTGCCAAACAATACATACCTCATAGGACTATTATTAAGAACTAAAGAGACATCTTGTTTTGAACATTATGCCTGAATGTGATATATGTTTAACAAACAGTATTTAATAGTATCTATTTTTAATTTCACATGTCAGAACATTTTACTGAGTTATTGCTTTGTGGGAGTGAGGGAATGGGCAAGTGAGAAATACGCTCCTTGAAGGCAGGGATACTTGAATCTGTTCATGTAACAGTTTCACCATTGATCATAGTTTTCTATCCAAGAAACTGATGCTGTGGAATTTATATACTAAATACAACATTTTGTTACGCTTTAACACATTGAATTTTCACACTCCATATTGCACAGTTTTACTTATAAAAAATTTGAAGGGAAAGTAATCTATGATTTCTAGAAATGCTATAGAAAATGTTGACAAACAAGCATATTTAACTGATAAAATTTTAATTCCATTCCCAGTTTAAGTGTTTACCCTAGTGTTTATCTTCACTATTTCTTTTTCAGGAATGCCTTTGTTTTGACGTAAGATCAAAACAGAAGGGGGTGTGTGTGTGTGTGTATTCTTATAAAATTTTATTCTGGTAGGGACAAATTTTCTCTGATTCCATTAATCCATTCTGCCATTTGTAATTTTGCTGTACTTCTTTACACTTTGATTCTCACTTTTGTTTGCACATTTCCCTATAGTCTGCCTGAGTGATTTTTATGAACTTTTTCATTAATGACCTCATGTTTGCCTTTATTCTTAACCTTTTGGTCTATTAATTTAAAAATAAATAGCACTGTAAGGTATATATAAATATAAAAATGTTTGCCCTTGAAAGTCTTTCTTCTTGTAATGTTGGATAATTCATTACACCAATAAAAGCAACAAGGACCGAAATGTTTTCTGTCTCTATATTTTGTCATTCTTAGCAGAGTGGCAGACTGCTGGAATTGGCCCTCCTCAAGGCCCCGATATAGCTGCCACTGTTCCAGCCTTTTCATGCAGATGTTCAAATCCCAAGGAATAAAGAGCGTTATTTCTCATAGCCTATATCTTTTAATAGAGCAAAGCTCCCCAGTACTGTATTAGAACTATACTCTATAAATATACCCTGTAATAAGGTAATGTTACCAACTGGAATTCTACTTATTCTGTAACTGTTTGAGCAAGCATGAAAATATTAAGTAGATTTAATACCTTTCTCTGAGAAGGTAAACTATGTATTAAAATAAGTAATTGATTGTAATCTAACTAGATTCTTCATCTTTTAAAAATCTATGATTTCTAAGATAGTCTTTAATCAGTTAGACGCAATGTGCTTTTTCAAGTGTTAACATTAAAATAATGTTCATTATCAGTGAAACACCACAGGAGTAGGCATGTGAATACATATTGCCTTGGAACATCAGTATTTAGCTTTTATGTCATCTAAGACTCTGGTAGGAAAAAGAATTATTTCTGGAATAACAAAATTATCAGGTGTATTAATCAGCAATTATAAAAATGGAAAGAAGAATTTTCCTCTAGTGTTATTTGCCACTGCAGTGTTCTGCAGTGCCTGTGGGGGAGAGACTGATGACTCATTAGCTCAGATGGTTCCTTGTGCTGTCTTCTTTCTGGATTTTTCCTCTTTTACAGAAAGGGTTTTTGTTGTGTTTTGTTTTGTTATTTACAAATCTTTCATAAATATAGGGGTAAAAAAACCCTATAATTTATGATTAAAGGGGAATCTTAGTTGGAATTTGTATTTACTTTTTATTTTTAAACAAGGTAGGAGTCAAATAGCAAAAGACAAGATTTTTATATAATCATTGAGTGGATGTTTCTGAATGCAGCCATGTATACCACATTGTTTTCATGAAAGCATGTAGTAGGCACTCATGATTTTATTTTTTAAATATCGAGAATAGCTGTATATTGTCTTAGGAAGGAGTTATTAAACAGCCTATCAAATTATTTTATGTAGCATTAAATCATATAATTTGGACCTTATGTAGATTTGGGTTAAGACTAACTTCAATATAATCTAACTTGCAATATAATTTCGCTTATTGAAAGTCAGTGTTTTAGGACTTTTTTCTTTTTTAACATTTTCAAAGGCCTGTACTTTTTCACCTAGAGCCATAAGCATTTAATGAGGAAGCAGAAGATTTTAGTGGAGTATTTTTACTTGGACTATTTTCATTGAGAATAAGTAAGTTAACAAATTGTCACATTGTATGGCTATGATTATCAAAATGCTATATGCTTAGCCCTGTTCAGTTGTCAAGTCACTATAACATGCATACCTCATGAATAATTTTTATTTATAGGGAAGAAGCACTTTCAAATTTTCTTAAAGAACAGATATTGTATGTGATGAGAGTAGAGTGCAAAACTTCTTTGAATTTAAGAGACTATGCAAGAGCATATGAAGAAATTTCACTGCTTACAGTAAACTGATACAGCATTGTGTTCTTGTCCATATTCTAGGGTGGTGGTTCAATGTGAAGGAGAGGTTACCTATTCTTTTTGGTGTTTAATTTGTTTTCTGCAATTGGGATGTTTTGGTGAAAGGTGAAAGCTTGAGAGGTACAATAGAAACTCTTGTATCAGGGGTTTTAAGTAATTTATTACTTTGCTATTTTTTAATTATAATAATTACTATTAGTAAATTATTTACTATTTTAACTAATGGAAGTTAAAAATTTTAGTGCTCTAAGAGGACCTTACCTCAGACCAATTCTGGAAGTTTCTTGCAGTATTTCAGGCTCCAACTCAAAAGGTTGGAGCTGGAAAATCCTGAACCTAGGAAAATATTTTACGGCTCTTACCAGAAAAGAGTACTTTAGAAATTAAACAGGTTTTTAAGAGACTATAACTGGTATTGGAAGGCTTTATCTAAGATTTATGTTGAAGGATGAGGAGCAAGTTCCTTGTAAAAGCTAAGGTTTTGATTGTTTGCAGACGGGACTGCTGAATGAGTTGTTTGACTTAGCCTGAGCATTGCCCTATCCTCTATATGACTTGCTGTTCTAAACTCTTTTATATCCCCTTTCCTCTTTTACGGAATAACTAATTACAAGGCAACTAAGAAAATAGGCCCCAAATGTGGTGATTAAAGTGTGAGTTCAGTTATCCAGCGAGTGACAATTCAGATTTTTTTATTATTTGAGTATTTTGGGTTCTCCACAAGCAGATTCCAAGGAGTTTGGTGTATAAGGTATTTATTAGGGATCAATACATGTGAAACGGATGGGGTGGAAACCGAGTTGAGCAGAGGATGTCAGAACACAATACAAGTCCAGCAGTGCCTCAGCTGCCCTACTAGGGTAGATGTGTAGTGAGTATTGCTTGCGAGAGTGTCCTACATCAGGCTGAGATGGCTGGGCATTGCTTTATGCATTGCTTTGCTTGGCCAGCAGATGCAGGCTGCTCTGAAGAGGGTGTGCATGTGGGCAAGGCAGCTCTGCCTCGGAACCAGACCCTGAAGGGCTAACAGCTATTAGCTATGTATGTACTGACCACAGTCCCCGTCTTTCCTTCCAGGAAGTCTGGGGGCTGCATCTCCATATCTAACTAAGTGTCCTAATGTTATCTTCCTTCAGTATCTTACAGTTGTCCTTTTGACCATTTCTGTCATTGTGCTTCCAGTAGAAGGACTGAAGGATTATATAGCAATCATAGCAAGTTGGCTAAATGGCAAAAAGATTTGGTAGAAAAGAGACTTCCACAGAATTGTACATTTAACAAAAAAGGATCCTGAGATCATCTGCTACAACTTTTGTCTTAAGGCAGAGAATATTTTATTGTCTTCTGTATCAAATAAGATTATTTAAATGCAAATTGTAGAAACCACCCTACTCAAGAAAGCAGGATAGTATAGAACTTAAAGAACATAGGCTTTGGATCAGACTGCCTGGTTCAAATACCACCTTTACCACTCGCTGGTTTTGTGATTTTAGGTCATTACTTGAACTCTCCCTTCTTTTCATTTCCCTATTTATAACAGTGAGGTGGTGTTAGAGAATATAAAATCATTCAGCAACTGTTCCCTGAATGCTTATTTTCTTTGCCCTCTTCAGGCTTACCTTTTAGGGAGGATGCAGGCAGTAAATAGGTAAATTGAAAAGAAAATGTTTATTTTTTCAGCTAGTTATAAATGCTATGAAGAAAAGAAGTTAAGAGAATTGAGAATGACAGTGGTAGGAAGGGGACTCTTTTATGTGGGATGGAAATATCTGAGCAGAGACCTAAATGGTGAGAAGAATGAAACATGGAAAGATCTGAGGAAAGAACATTCCAGGCAGAGGCACAGCAAGTAAAAAGATGTGTGTTGCTTGGGCGGCACCTGTGGCTCAGTGAGTAGGGCGCCGACCCCATATACCGAGGGTGGTGAGTTCAAACCTGGCCCCGGGCCAAACTGCAACAAAAAATAGCCGGGCATTGTGGTGGGCGCCTGTGGTCCCAGTTACTGGGGAGGCTGAGGCAAGAGAATCGCCTAAGCCCAGGAGCTGGAGGTTGCTGTGAGCTGTGACGCCACGACACTCTACCAAGGGCAATAAAGCGAAACTCTATCTCTACAAAAAAAAAAAAAAAAGATCTGTGTTGCTCTACCAGAGGTTAAAATTGAAATATGTTAAAACATCAAAAGTGGACAGAAGTGATTGTAATTTTACACTTTAATAACTGGTATTGTTAGGCCAGGCACAGTGGCTCACACCTGTAACCCTAGCACTTAAAAATGCCTTTAGAAACTTGAAATCATTGATAGTAGCGATATACTTTTAGGTTTTTTAAAAATTTAAAATACATAAAGAAAATAAATTTATTTTATGCTCCCTAATGCGACACATTTCAAGTGCAATTACAACTTTTTATTAAAAAAAAAGAAATAAGAACAGACGCTGTTTTGCCTGATGAACTTTCTTGAGCACCTTCCTGATTCCCCCAGGTGATTTTAGCCATCTGTAGGGAAACTTCACTATATACTCTAATATCTCCTTGAAGTCTCAGCTTAACCTCTTCTAAGTCACTCCCATCCTCACCAAGTCTAGGTTAGATGCTGTTACTTTATGCTCTTCTAAATCAACCTGTACTGCTTTTGTGTATCATAACTACCTATTTGTCTTTTTATCCCACCATGCCAGAATGTCCTAGAGGGAAAGATTGTGTTCTACTCCATTATATTTCCTATCTATATTATAGTAGCTGGCACATCATTGATGCTTTTAAAAAATCTTTATTTTTAGAAAATAAAGTTATATTAATAGTGAAATATACATCAGAGCTAAGGAAAAAACTAAATGACTAGATTTTGGTTCAAATAACAAGAAGATAAGAGTACATTAGATGGGGCCAGGCACGGTATCTCTTGCCTTAATCCTAGAACTCTGAAGGCCAAGGTGGATTGCCTGAGCTCAGGAGTTCAAGACCAGCCTGAGCAAGAGCGACACCCTGTCTGTAAAAATACCCACGTTTTATGGTAGGTGCCTGTAGTCCCAGCTACTTGGGAGGCTGAGGCCAGAGGATCGCTTGTGCCCAAAGGTTTGAGGTTGCTGTGAGCTATGACATCACAGCACTCTACCAAGGGCGACAAAATGACACTCTGTTTCAAAAAACAAAATACATTAGACACTTTTTAGAAATTAAGCAATCTGTGCTTGCATTAACAAAATACACTAATTACTTTTCTATTAGATGTACTGTTAAGTCCCTCACAACAACCCAATTAGATTTTCCAGATGAAACTGAAGCTCAAAACAATGAAAGAATTTTTTTGGTTCAAGGACACATAAATTTAAACTCATTCTATGTGACTCAAAGCGTTGATCTCTGTCTCAATAAAAAGAAGCATTCAGAATAGATGAGGTAGTACTCTTCAGTTCTTAGACACACAACATCAAGAATGTTGTTTTCATCTTATTTGCACTATTTTAAAAGAAATGTTGCCATCATGAAAAGGGTAGCCTCAGGAGTGAAGGATCTAAAAAAGACTATTCCTTGAGGGACAGTTAAAGGCAGTAACAGAGAATTTGCTTGGTTAAGGAGCATACTTACTCTGTGACCATAGTAGTTGGAGGAGACAGGACCAGAGGATAGAAGTTAACAGGGAAGTAGATTTAGGTTGGATGCAAGACTGAACTTTGTCAGAGGGGATCTCTTAAAAATAGAATGGCCTGGCTCCATGCCTGTATCTCAGTGGCTAGGATGCCAGCCACATACCCTGGAGGTGGTGGGTTCTAATTCAGCCCAGGCCTGCCAAACAACAATGACAACTGCAACCAAAAAAAAAAAAAAAAATAGAATAGCTTTTTCAAAATGGAGGGCCTTTTCAAATAGTAATATTACTGGTAAAATAAACTTAACCACAGCTCTTCCCCCACAGGGGAAGTTGATAGCATTATTCCTATTTTTCAAATGAAGGTATTAATAGATTTTGATTTGTGTAAGATGTCCTGCAGCATGTTGTTGGTAAACCAGAATGTAGTCCAAGTCTGCTGACTCAAGATCACATGCACTTTGCACATTGGCGGCAAATGACCATGTATCATGAATGCTAAGAGGAAATATATTTATTTTGGGCAGGAAGTTAAAGTGTACGATTATCAAGTTCTTCTCTGACTTTGAAAATCTTTTCTGCAAAGACTGAAATTTGTTAACTACTTTTTTTTTTTTTTTGAGACAGTCTCACTTTTTCACCCTCGGTAGAGTGCTGTTAGGTTACAGCTCACAGCAACCTCAAACTTCTGGGCTTAAGCAATTGTCTTGCTTCAGCCTTCCGAGTAGCTGGGACTACAGGCTCCTGCCACAACGCCCAGCTGTTTTTAGACATGGGGTCAGGCTTGTTTCGAACCTGTGAGCTCAGGCAATTCACCTGCTTTGGCTTCCCAGAGTGCTAGGATTACAGGTGGGAGCCACCACGCCTGGCCCTCTGTATGGTTTTAATCTTTGTTTTCACTCTTGGCTTTATCTTTTTTTTCTTTTATTATTACATATACATGTGTTTATTAGGTTTCCATTTTTTTGCCTTCACAAAATTAAAAATGCTTAAAATTTAATAACAGTAACAATGTTTAAGATAAGGACTAGAAACAAAAACCTCGTAAAGAATGAATGAACATGAGTACATTCAGAAAAGGAATCAGACAGTTGCTACATCAAAATATTAAGCGATGATAATAATAATGCAAAGAAAGTAACATTCACATTGTCAAATGAGAGTATGTGTATTATAGAATGCTTTGACTTTGAGATTCAGTATGGAGTCATCAGTTAAGTTCTTATTTTTTTTAAGTCTCAAAAAATAGACAACTAATATTTATAAATAAAAGTAAAAGATAATTTCGAAAAACAGATCATGCCAAATCTTGTAGACAATAGGAAAAGAAAAAATACTTCAAAATCAGTGGCTCAGGAAAGAATTAAAAACATTCCTCAACCCTGCCTCAGTTAATTCCAAAGCTCAGGGTTTGGCTTTCTTCTCCTTCTGTGTTCTTTCTAACTGGATTCAACTGGACTTGATTCATTCCCAAAACTTTCCAAACCTGGGCACAGTGGGTGGGCACCTATGGTCCTAGCTGTTCAGGAGGCTGGGACTGGAGGATACTTGGGGCTAGGAGTTCAAGACCAGCCTGGGCAACATAGTGAGACCCCCATCTCTAAAGAAAAATGTGTTTGTAATTAGCCAGGTATGGTGGCACTTGCCTGTAGTCCTAGCTACTTGAGAGGGTGAGGCAGGGGGATGGCATGAGCCCAAGAATTCAAAGTTGCAGTGAGCTACTCTGGTACTAGTGCATTCCAGCTTGGACACAGAGTTAGACCCAGTCTCATAGAAAAAATCTTTTTTTCATTTTAATTCCATTGATATTCAAGCCTTGTGTATTTTCAGAGCTTTTTCAACTTCTTGTTCTGTCTACATTCCATTCTCCACTTTAATCTGTTAGAATAACTGAACACCATTCTTTCTTATAACAGTTCTTCCTCAATCTTTAGTAATTTATTTTTGCTTGTAGGATAAAGTTCACTTGTTTTGTTGGTATTCAGTCAGTTCCAGACCCACAAATTAGAGCTTTTTACTTTTACATTCTTATTTCACTCTTTTATACTAATGCAAACCTTATACCAGTCAGGCTGGTCTGTTCACTATTCTGAATATTTTATCTCCATTCTTTTGTTATTGCCTCACCCGGAATGCCTTTGCTACCATTTCTTTCCTTGTTTATGCAAATTCTGCCTCATCATCAAGATGTCTTTCCTTGGGCCAGGTGAGGTGGCTTATGCCTATAATCCTAGCACTCTGGGAAGCTGAGGTGGGTGGACTGCCTGAGCTCACATGTTGGAGACTAGCCTCTGCCAGAGCAAGACCCCCATCTCTAAAAATAGCCAGTCCTCCACCCCCCCCCCAAAATGATGTCTTCCTGAAGTAATCTCTGAACTTTTTTTTTTTTTGAGACAGTCTCACAATGTCTCCCTCAATAGAGTGTGGTGGTATCATAGCTCACAGCAACCTCCAATTCTTGAGCTTAAGAGAATCTCTTGCCTCAGCCTGCCAAGTAGCTGGGACTACAGGCATCCGCCACAATGCCCAGCTGTTTGTTTGTTGCATTCCTATTTAGCTGGCCCGAGCTGGGTTTGAACCTACTAGCCTCGGTGTATGTGGCTGGTGCTGTAATCACTGTGCTATGGGCCCCAAGCCTAATCTCTGAACTTTTAACGTGTACATTACTTGGTACCTTATCACTTATGTATGAATTTTCCTTTATGGTTTTTGGGGGACATTGTTTAACTTTTTATTTGTACATGTCTTTTCTTTCCCTAATTAAATTATCAGTAATTATTAAGTTAGGCCAACAGTCAAAAGTAAGCTTTTACTTTGGAATCTGTCACCTATTTTTTATAAAGTAAGAGGTTGAACTGAATTTTTTAAACTGTTTTTTGTTCTAGAAATAGAAAAAAAAGGGAAAACTTCCCCAGATAAATTTTAAAGGTAGATAACAAATCAAAACTTTTAAAAATGTAAAGACCAGGAACAGTAGCTCATGCCTGTAATCCTAGCACTCTGGGAGACTGAGACGGGTGGATTGCTTGAGCTCACAGGTTTGAGACGTACCTGAGCCAGAGCGAGACCCCTGGGCTGGTGCCTGTAGTCCAGCTACTCGGGAGGCTGGGGCAAGAGAATTGCTTAAGCCCAGGAGTTTGAGGTTGCTGTGAGCTATGATGAGAAGGCACTCTATAGAGGACAACAAAGTGACACTCTCAAAAAAAAAAAAAGTAAAATTTATAATTTGTTCCATTGTGAAAAGTGATGTGGTGAAATATAAAATAAGGAAGGAGGGAATATGTTATAATTTTAAATAGATGGGCAGAGAAGCCTCAGAAGGAAGTGTATGTAGAAGCAGAGAAGAGTACTCCTTGAAGAGAGAACAACCTGGACAAAGGCTCTAAAGCAGAATGTGCCTGTGCTTTTGATAAACGGCAGAGTCCAGTTTTATATACAGAATGATTAAGAGGAAGAGTAGTTGGAGAGGAAATCGGAGACATAATTGGGGAGAGGGGGTTGTTGTAGGGCCAGATGATTATTGGAAAGACTTAATGTTTTTTATTATACATACATTTTTGTATGTCCTATGAAATACCTGAGAATCGACTGAATATAGAGATATAATTCATTTATTATAATGTATAACCACAGGGAATTCAGGAATGAGGTAATTTAACTAAACTCTAAGAATTTTATATTATACTTTACTTTGAAGAGGTGTAATGACTAAGAATACACCAAGGATGAGAGCTGACTGCCTGTATTGGTTCTTTTGCTGTAGAGCTTGTGATTATAACTTAATTTTTTTAATCATAGGTAAATTAACATGATGGATTTTTCCAAGCTACCCAAAATAATTGATGAAGATAAAGAAAGCACATTTGGTTATGTGCATGGAGTCTCAGGACCTGGTAAGTAATGCGTGATAATCTCACCTATAAGGATTCCTCAGCTGGGCATGGTGACACATGTCCTGCTACCTGGGGGAGCGGAGGCAGGAACATGGCTTGAGCACAGCAGTTTAAGGCTGTGTTGAGCACCGATCACACTTATGAATAGGCACGGCACTCCAGCCTGAACAACATAGGGAGACCTTCTCTCTAAAGAAAAAAAGAGTAAAGATTTCTAACTTTGATTAATGTTTCAAAATAGAAATACACAGGTTTCTGTTTACCTGCATAAATTCTGTTTGTCCTTAAAAGATCTTATGAGGGCTTATCTATCATTGATCGTATGAATTTGATAGTTATTGAAGTGCTGTAATGTCTTACTTATGTGAATGTGTAACCAGTGTTCAGAGTTTCATATATATTTCTTAATTTTTTTTTTTTTTTGAGACAGAGTCTCACTATCTTACCCTCAGTAGAGTGCTATGTCGTCACAACTCACAGCAACCTCAAACCCTTGGCCTTAAGCGATTCTCTTGCCTCAGCCTCCCAAATAGCTGGGACTACAGGCAGCCACCACAACACCCGGCTATTTTTTATTGCAATTGTCATTGTTGTTTAGCTGGGTTTGAACCCGCCAGCCTTGATGTGTGTGGCTGGCACCATAACCACTGTGCTATGGGCGCCGAGCCATATTTCTTAATTTTTTTTTATTAAATTTGAGGTAAAAATAATCTATGAAGTTTATAGCTCAGTATGTAATACTTTGCGCATAATAGGAGTTCAGTAAATATCTGTTAATTGGCTTTGAACTTTAATAATTGACTTCAGTGCATTTCTCAGTGATGCTCTTCGCATTTAGAAATCTTTCTTAGTGGTTATTTCAGTGGGAAAGAAGTCTGATGACCTGAGACTGATAATGGAAAGCAGCTTTAAACTTTATGTCCTCCCTGCCAGAACTGAGAGTACTGCTTTTTAAATAATAAATCTCATTCCAGTATTCATTTTATTATTGAACACTCCCATTACAAAATGTGATTCATAGTTTACCTAAGTAAAACCTGCATTGAATTATTGCCCTTAGTACCATAGAAATTCATTTTTCTTTTATGTCTTTTTATAAGCCTCACACTAATAGTCTTTTTGTTGTTGTTCTAATCACAGTGGAAGTAATAACACTACTTTGGTGTTTATGTAAATGAAAACTGTCCATCAATGTTCCTCTTTTTTTGTCTCCAAGAACTTGGTGTTTGACCTTAAACTCGTTGGCAAGCAATAAAAAAAGTTATACATTTCACTGTTTTCATTCTCTTTTGCCATGTAGAGAAACAAATTATCCCCACTAATTATAAGGGTTGTTAAGACAGACAGGCTAGACCCAACAACTTCTAGAGAAAAGACAAAAGGACAAAGACTTTAGGTAAAAATACTCTGAAAATATGTAGTAAAGTGCTCCTAGAACCAAGTTTTAATTCTTAAGTACTTAATAAGATAATGAGAAAGGGCATCCTTTTGGCTTATGAAATATGATTTTAAAATTCCAAAATTTCTATAATTTCAGTACATTTTAATTATTCTTAAATAGTAAGTATTAAGGTAAATATTTATGGAATAAATAAATCTTCATTGTTCTGGCTTGGCTTCTGTAGCTCAGCAGCTAAGGCCCCAGGCACATATACGCTAGAGCTGGCCGGTTCAAATCCAGCCCGGGCCTGCCAAACAACAATGACAACTGCAACCAAAAAATAGCCAGGCATTGTGGCTGGTGCCTATAGACCCAGTTACTTGGGAGGCTGAGGCAAGAGAATGGCGTAAGCCAGGAGTTTGAGGTTGCTGTGAGCTATGACACCACGACACTCTACCTAGGGTGACATAGTGAGACTCTGTCTCAAAAAAAAAGGAAAGAAAGAAAAGAAAATATGAGAGGCATATCATTGGGTTTATTGGATATTTTAATAATCTGTAACTATTCGCAGAGCACTTGAGAGTTAAGTCGTTAAAACAGTCTTTTGTTCTCTTCAGTGGTTACAGCCTGTGACATGGCAGGTGCAGCCATGTATGAGCTGGTGAGAGTGGGCCATAGCGAGTTGGTTGGAGAGATTATTCGATTGGAAGGTGACATGGCCACTATTCAGGTGTATGAAGAAACATGTATCCTTTTTGGTTCAGTTTCTATATGTCAGAATTAAGGGATTTAAGCCAAAGGTAGAAGCAGCAACAATGCTATTCCAAGCATAAAATTCTCGAGAAGACACTGGATTTATCAGTATTTTATTAAAGAAGGGGAGAAAGGTACTAGGATTTAGTGCTTTTATTTTAAGAGGTTAATATTTTTAGAACTTTTGTTCTTACTGTTTTAGTAGTTCACAAACTTCAAGGGGAACCAATTGGAATTTTTCTTCAAAGGGCCACATAGAAGAAAACATAAGCAAAATAACAATATTGATTTGTTGTGTGGTTAAAATTCTCTAGTGATTTTTGTTTAAAATAGTAAATCCATAAATAAGTCAGTCACCACTCTGTCTTTATTCTGAATGACATGTTATATTACAGCTTTAGCACTTTCTTATTTGGTTATCATAATTTTGGCTTTTAAACATAGTATTTATTTTCAATTTTCTATGAAAAATAAACGAAGGATTAAGCCTTGTGAGGAAGCATTATTTCTTTGGGGGGCTTATGCATATCTTACTTAGATTGATGCGCAGATTGGCATTGATTCTTCAGGTATGTAATCAAGATTTATTTGGACAACTTTTTTGCCATTCTAAAACACAAGCTTTTGCAGGTCACTAGTCTCTTTGTAGAAGTACTAGTTGCTAATTTAAAACAAAATCATCTGAAAAAATTTAAATAAAATTGTCTTTGTAGCCATGAAATCATGACTAACAGTTTTCTTCTATTACTTTATCTTTTATTTAATCTTTAACATGGTTTAAAGACCACGTAAAATGTATACCATGACAGTCCTCTATATTTCTGTCATTTTGTATCCAATCAGTTACCAAAACACATGTGGGCATGTGCACAACCACTTTTATTGGTTCCTTTTTTTGTAGCCTTCCAGTTTCTTAATTTACATATATGAACAAATACTAACATATTTTTCCTTCCCTTTTTTCCACAAGATAGCATATTATATGCATTGTCTTGCATCTTAGTTTTTATACTTAAAAATGTGTTTTAAAAAAGTTATAGAAAATGCATACTGTGCTTATATAATAAATGTAGTAAAATATTAATAGTATAATCTAGATAGTAGAGATGAGGAATTCACTGTGAAATTGTCTCAACTTTATTATAGTTTTGAAAATTTTTGTAATCAAATGTTGGACTTTAAAATGTACATTTTATACCTAGATAGCCTTGACTCAACCTGTACAAAAACAAAGTATATAAACAAAGCATGTACATCCCCTAACATTCTGAAATTTAAAAAAAGAAAATGCATATTTTATAGATCTTTCTTAAGCAATTCATAGATGTTCCTATTGTTTTTTTATATCTATATAAAATTCCATTGTGTAAATTTACCATTATCACTCTATCATAGGATAGAAATTTTGGTTGTCTCTTTGCTGTTATAAATAGTGCTGTGGTGTAACTATAGTATGAATTCATAAAAGTGGGATTCTTAGGTCAAGGCTTATCCATTGTTAAATTTTGATAGATATTGCTAAATGGCTCGCATTGTAAGTTTTACTGATTTTACTCATATTAAAAAATATATGAGAACAAAATGAATTCAATATGATTATTTGCAGGTTTTATTCTTTTCCTTTTGAGAACAGATTACTTAATTCTTAAAATTTCAAGTTTTTGTTTAAGTAGTAATGCCCTTGTTAGAGAACTGATTTTCCTCAGTAGTAGATTTGTAACAATGTTGATGAGAGGGTTTTGCTTTTATTTTTAACCTGTGGTTCCCAAACTGTGTGCAGAGGCACACTGGACAGCTTAAGCAAACTCATGATGCCCAGGAGGATATTTAAATTTTTGAGGTAACATAACAATATTAGACATTTTATCAGGCACTATGTGAACTAGTACCCCGCTTATAAGGTTGGAAAATTGCACAGAGCCTGACAGGCACATGCATCCCATTTGTAAGAATTGTGGTTATTTTGGACTGAAATTAATATTCTTTTTCTTTTAACTTCTATGTATCATTTTTTCAAACTACTACTCAGTTGTTAGGACTTACTTGTATTAAGTCCAACAGCTTAACTGTTATTGCTGTATAGGAATATTACTGATTTCTATACATTGATTTTATAACCTGAGACTTTACTGAATGTATTACTTCCAGGACTCTGTTGGTGGTTCTTTGGGGTTTTCTAGATACAAGATCAGATCATTAGCAAACAGCAATAGTTTGACTACTTCTTTCCCCATTTTGACATAAGTACATGTATGTAAGAAATGTAATTGTTAGATACATCGTTTGTTCTGAGATACTGAAAACATTACTAAAACACTAAGGATGCTGTGAACTGGTAAAATTTGGAAACCTCTGTTTTAGCTTTTTGAATGTCACTTCCCTGTTAAACTGTGGTATTTCCTGTTAATAGTATCTTAAACTTTCATAGTGAGTTTTCCTTAGCTACTGTTTTTAGCTGGTGTGTCTGTTGGAGATCCTGTTCTTCGCACTGGTAAACCCCTCTCAGTAGAGCTTGGTCCTGGCATTATGGGAGCCATTTTTGATGGTATTCAAAGACCTTTGTCAGATATCAGCAGTCAGACCCAAAGCATCTACATCCCCAGAGGAGTAAATGTGTCTGCTCTTAGCAGAGATATCAAATGGGATTTTACACCTTCCAAAAACCTGCGGGTATGTCTGTGTGACCAAGAATTTCTGAAATTGGTGAACAAATATAAAATGAATGTTTAGTGAACTATTTTGTTTTCTTGGTCTAAACAAAAATATATTGGAGAAGCATAGTTTAAATTTGTCCTTAAATCTACTAGTAGGATTTTATAACCAATATGTTCCATTGATAAATAAGGAAGATAATTTAAATTATAGCAGTAAAGGTGAGTCTACTTGACGTTTATTTGGACATTAAACAGCAAATACTTTTGTTCTCTAGGTTGGTAGTCATATCACTGGTGGAGATATTTATGGTATTGTCAATGAGAACTCACTTATCAGACACAAAATTATGTTGCCCCCACGAAATAGAGGAACTGTAACTTACATTGCTCCACCTGGGAATTATGATGCCTCTGTAAGTATCATTTCAATTTTATTCTGCAGAGTGGCCTTATTTATATACGATAGTTGCCCAGTTTTATTGCATTAAATACTTAAAGAATGGATATTTAATGTATAGGTTTTGACTAACTCCCAGAATTATTTTTTTCTTTGTTTGTTTTTAATTTGAACTTGGAAATACAAAAAGTAGAACATACCATTTCTTTGTAAAGAAATGTAACATTTTTCTATCTTCTTACCATTTTTCTGTCTTCTTACCTGATGTTAACATTTCTTTAAAATCCTGACTCTAGTACTTACATAATGGATTATGTGAATTCTTTTTTTTTTTTTTTGAGACAGAGTCTCACTTTGTTGCCCTTGGTAGAGTGCCATGGCATCATAGGTCACAGCAACCTCAAACTCTTGGGCTAAAGCGATTCTCTTGCGTTAGCCTCCCAAGTAGCTGGGACTACAGGTGCCCGCCACAATGCCCAGCTATTTTTAGAGATGGGTTCTTGCTTTAGCTCAGGCTGGTCTTGAACCTGTGAGCTCAGGGCAATCCACCTGCCTCAGCCTCCCAGAGTGCTAGGATTACAGAAGTGAGCCACCATGCCTAGCAGATTATATGAATTCTTACTTTGGGTAAAACATTTAAAACTTAATCTTTTAATATTATTTATAGTCACATAATATCAAATAAAGTAGGCCATAATAGTCTTTATGGATATGAAGATATTGAGATCATTGTAGCATATAATTTTCTCCCAATAAAATATGATGAGAGAAAATACTTTTTTAGTCATTTCACAAGAATAAGGCAGTGCTCTATAACAAATAGAAAACAAGAGTTAAGATTAGGATGCAGGGCATTCAATTGGACTCATTCACTAGCTTAAAGACTCACTCACTCTAAATAGAGGAACCACGTTAAAGCAGACAATTCAAATGCATGTATCAACAAAATTACAGATTTTTAAAGGGCCGTGAAATTTGGAGTTTGTGAATAGTTGAAACCATGTCTGTTCACAAGTGTTAATGTATTATCGTTACCTTTTTTCTTTTATATATATTTAATTTAAATACTTAAAAATATTCAACTTTGGGCACATGGCTCACTCCTATAATCTTAGTACTCTGGGAGGCCAAGGTGGGTGGATCCCTTGAGCTCAAGAATTGGTTGGGTGTTATCGCAGGCACCTGTAGCCCCAGCTACTCGGGAGGAGACTGAGGCAAGAGCCCAAGAGTTTGAGGTTGCTGTGAGCTATGACACAATAGCACTCTACCCAGGGCAACAAACTGAAACTGTCTTAAAAAAAAAAAAACTCAACTTTATTATACATTTTAGGGTTTTATAGGATTCTTAGCAAATAGGCGGTTTTCCTTGAAGCAATTTAAGGATCATTATAAGCAAACAAAACAGAATGAAAAGTAAATTATGAAAGCTTTCACTTCTCTCCTCTCCCGGTCCCAAGAACATCTTGTTGCACATCCTTTAAGACTTCTTCCTGTGTATTTACATGTAATTTATTTAGCTACTCCTTTTATGCTTGATATACTTCTTTCAAAAAGACTATTTTTTAATCATTAAAAAAGTAATAAATGCACCTGGTTAAAAAGTATTTAGGACCCTATATAAAGATTTATAATAAAAAGTGTAGGCTCTGCACCCATAGCACAGTGGTTATGGCACCAGCCACATACACCGAGGGTGGTGGGTTCGAACCTGCCCAGGCCAGCTAAACAACTGCAACAAAAAAATAGCTAGGCATTGTGGTAGGTGCCTGTAGTCCCAGCTACTTGGGAAGCCAAGGCAAGAGAATGGCTTAAGCTCATGAGTTTGAGGTTGCTGTGAGATGTGACGCAACTGAGGGGTACATAGTGAGACTCTGTCTCAAAAAAAAAAAGAAGCATTAATCTCCTTACTCACATGTACCATCTTCCTACCCCCAAGAGTAATCTGAAGTTACTTTTATTTTAGAGAAAGAACCATTTGCAAATTTAACTGTACTTAAAATTTTACTATATTCTTTTCTTCTTTTTTTTTTTTTTTGGAAACAGAGTCTCACTTTGTCACCCTCAGTGGAGTGCCTTAGTGTCACAGCTCACAGCAACCTCAAACTCTTGGGCTCAATCAATCCTCTTGCCTCAGTTTTTCATTTTTTGGTTGAGACGGGGTCTCACTTTTGCTCAGGCTGGTCTAGAACTTGTGAGCTCAAGCAATCCACCTATCTCGGCCTCCCAAAGTGCTAGGATTACAGGCATGAGCCACCACGCCCAGCCTTCTTTTCTTTTTTTTGAGACAGAGTCTCACAAGGCTCTAGTCAGCCTAGCTCACAGCAACCTCAAAGTCCTGGATTCAAATGATCTTCCTTTCTCAGCCTTCCAAGTAGCTGGGAATACAGGCTCCCACTATAATGCATGGCTATTTTTTCTATTTTTAGTAGAGATGGAGTCTTACTCAAGTGATCTTCAGTCTCCCCGAGGGCTAGGATTATAGGCTTGAGCCACTGCCCCTGGCCTTTAAAATCTTACTGTGTTTTTATAGGATGTCGTCTTAGAACTTGAATTTGAAGGTATCAAGGAGAAATTCAACATGGTCCAGGTATGGCCTGTACGTCAAGTTCGGCCTGTCACTGAGAAACTGCCAGCTAATCATCCTCTGTTGACTGGCCAGAGAGTCCTTGATGCCCTTTTTCCGTAAGTTTGAGATGTGTCTCATAGTTTTCCTTCAGAGTTATTATATATGCTTATCTTTTCATTATTTTTGTAGATAAAGGTTTTATGTGTTTAATACTATAACAAATTTTATATACAATGATAATGATGGATTAATTATGTTTAACTTTTGCCAGTACTTAAAGTAAAACTGTAAAAGATTTATTTTTTTCACAGTTGTAAGCAGAAAGCATATTTCTGAAACTTTTTGAAAAAATAAAATTTTCAGAAGAAATCTGTACCCATACAACATAGCTGTCTTTAAGTTATCCTAGAATTTGTGTCACTATAAATTGATGACTTCTAAAATCAGATTGGCTCTCTGTGCTACCCAGCTAATCTTTCTTAATTTGAAGCCTGCTCTTTTCCATTTTCTTCAACTGCTTAAAAACCTTCTTTTTCTTAAAGTCTCAGCCTTTTCCAAACAAATTACTTCATTTAATTCACAGAAAAAACTGAAGCTGTGAAGTGAGAACTCTCTCTTATTTTTTTTTTTTTTTTTTTTTGTGGTTTTTGGCCGGGGCTGGGTTTGAACCCGCCACCTCCGGCATATGGGACCGGCGCCCTACTCCTTGAGCTACAGGTGCCGCCCGTGAAGTGAGAACTCTCAATCTCTGACTACCAAACCCATACATGTACACTCTTAATGTAGTATCTTGCACTTCAGACTTGTTCTCTGAATGTTACTCTTTCATTAAGATCTCTATCTTATCTTAGCTTATCAATCAGCACATCCTGTTTGTATATTTTTCATTATCCAGCTTAAACTTAATAGTCTATCATTCTTTTTTTTTTGAGATACAGAGTCCCACTTTGTTGAGTACTGTGGCATCATAGCTCACAGCAATGTCAAACTCTTGGATTTAAGTAATTCTCTTGCCTCAGCCTCCCGAGCAGCTGGCATTACAGACGCCTGCCACAATACCCAGCTATTTTTAGAGACAGGGTCTCGCTCTTGCTCAGGCTGATCTGGAACTCCTGAGCTCAAGCAATCCACCTACCTCAGCCTCCCAGAGTGCTGGGATTACAGGCGTGAGCCACCACATCCAGCCCTTATCATTATTATGAATATTTGCTAATATAATATATTTTCTTGTTCCTTTGTGTTTTATCACACTACCTAGCAAAATTCCAACTATGAGTCAGTCCGCTATCTCCTTTTCTCATGCCTACACACAGCCTTCTGAGATAATCAAATAATCAATGCAAACTGGCAGCTAACTGTACTATGGTATAGCAGTCCTGCATTTTCCTAGTTATCATTTTCCCGTATTCTCAGTAGTTATTTGAGATTGCTCTGCTTTCCTCAAATCTTTAGCTCTACCTTTCTTTCTTTTTCTTTCTCAACAAATTACCATGCTAGATCTTTCACGGAGAAATTAGAGGCCATGGGATTTAGAATCTTTCAGTTCCCTGCAACTAGACTCACTTAACACACATTTCTATTCATCCATACTTCCTTTCCTCTTTCTGAAGCATAACCCACCTCATGTCTCTCCATGGACCTCCTTCTAGTCTACCTTTTATCCCTTTCCACTTACCACTATTTTTTTCTTTATCTTCACAGCCAAACCTCTTGAAGGAATAAATTCTGTGTCTCCACTTCTCCCACCCTAACTGCCCTTGACTTTAACATACCCTTAATTACCCTAACTAATTTTATCAGTCACTCCCTTAGTGATAAATTGAGGAAGTAGGTTTTAGTATTCTTTTAATCTCTACAGCTTTGAATATTGCTTTCTACTTCTTCCTTTAGGCATCCTCTTTCTTGTTAGCTTCTGTCTACAAATTGGAGCCTCCACACTACAGTGGTCTGTCTAAAACAGATATCTCATCCTGTATTGTTTTGTTTGAAACTATTAAAGTGCTCTTCATTGCTCATGAAACAAATATACAATTTTAAACTCCTTACAAAGTCACCTGGGCTCTGGCCATTGCTTCCTTTCCATTGTTGTCTTAGCTACTTAACTGCCCTCCTGGCATAGTGAAGGACCTTTAATTCCTCAAGCAGTGGCCTCTTTTATCCCTGGCCTCTGGACATGCTGTTCTATCTACTTGGAATGTTATTTCCCTTCATCTGTTTCCTTTCAGGTCTTATCTACTATCTGGAAGAATTTCATAACCCCAGTCCAATCCACTCAGGTTTTGCGCTCCTTCTTTGTACTCTCGCAGGATCCTGGATATTTTCTGTGATAGCACTTTTCATACAAGATTGCTGAATTTTCAAGATTTCCAGTCCCACCCCCACCCCAGGTTAAAAGTGATTTGACAGAGGTATATAGAGTCATAGGAGAAGTGTGACATGCTTTCTTAGGCTATCACATACACTGAAAGATTTAGAGAAGAAAAAAATTTAATGCATATTCACTTTATATTTAAAGTCTGTTTCAATGATTAAAGATGTAATGTTTCTATGAATTTTTATGATGAAACATGATATTACAAAGAAATTTCCCTTAGTGTTACATCCCATTTCTTCATGCCTGGACTCTCCCCAACCATACATGCTCAGTGTATGAACACACAAACCAAAGTGACATCCACTTTTTCTTCCCTAAAGGGATTTCACTCTCCACTGCCACTTTTTAGGGAAAGTTTGAAAGTGGCCGCTAAGTGGTCCTATAATCACTCTCTAGTTTATATCAAGGGGGGAGGATTTGAGCTAAACGAGTACAGAAACATTGCTGTCTTGTTTAATGTTTGTTGTCTCTGCAGCATCTCCAAGCACAGTTTTTAGTGCTTAGGAAGTACTCCAAAAGTAGTTATTAAATGGATAAAAGGGAACTTAGCATCTTAACAAAAACCTCTTTGATAATTAAACTTCATAGCAGGATAGGAATATCTTAGATCTTATTTTTTTGCCTCTGGAGGCTATTTTCAAAAGTTATTTTTCTTTTAACTTTAATTTCTGTATTCTTTTCATGAATTAACTGAAGTGTTCAGAATAATGTTATATTATGTACCTTATTATTTATATAGTCCTCCAACTTATAGAACACACTTTTACTTTTCAACCATTAAAGATAATAGAAATGATTAATAATAAAACATACACTTGGTACAAAGCAGGGAAGCAGTTGTTATATCTGTAGATTTTTATATGTGTATGTATAGATACAAATATTTCAGAGTGCTTTCTTTAACTTATATTTTTGTGTTACTTACCTACTTTATTTATCAGGATGAGTAACCTGTACCTTGTTTTCTTTGTTCAGGTGTGTACAGGGAGGAACTACTGCTATCCCTGGGGCTTTTGGCTGTGGAAAGACAGTGATATCACAGTCTCTATCCAAGTATTCCAACAGTGATGTAATCATCTATGTAGGATGTGGTGAAAGAGGAAACGAGATGTCTGAAGTTCTGCGAGACTTCCCAGAGGTCTGTGTATATAAAGTTTTAAATAATAATTTAGAGAAAATACTACTAATCAATGTTCATTGGCAATTAGTAAAGCTTTGTGTTGGGTCTGGAGCAATGCTCTCATTCATTAAGGATCTCTTAAGGAACTTTAAAATTATATTTGTGATTAAATTTATATATTCAAGGATGGAAATTTGAATTATTCAAAATTAAACACCAGAAATTTTCTCTTTGTGATCTGTTGATTTTCATTTACTGGGAGAAATAAAATAGACAAAACACTTAAGATATAAACTTTATGATCTACAAGGTTATCATAGTAATATTTTTTCATAATATAATGTATTTCATTTATGAAATAGAAATACATATATCTTCTTCATAGTACTATGAAGCAGGGAAGAGTGATGAAAGTGATGAGGAATATTACTTTGGGAACACTGATTATAAGAGGGATTAAATATGGGCAAATTGTAAAAGAAAAAAGGACTAAAGTGTTACCTTTTGAAATTAGAGGATCACTAATAGATTTATTACTTCTAGCTCACAATGGAAGTTGATGGTAAAGTAGAATCAATTATGAAGAGGACAGCTTTGGTAGCCAATACCTCCAACATGCCTGTTGCTGCTAGAGAAGCCTCTATTTATACTGGTGAGTATATGAATTGGAATAAAAGCAATTATCTATTCTTAAGTTTAAAGCTATAATTTTTCTTTTCCAAAGAACTTTTTTTTAAGATTCATACGATTAATAATTAATTTAATCTAACTTCCCATTAGGTTACATGGTGTGGGTTTCTTTTTTTTTTTTCTTTTTCAGATTAATGGGAGGTACATGGTCTGTGTTTGTTAGGTAGAATCTAAGTTGTAGTTGTGTTCCTCACCAGAGAGTGTGCCATATACCCTTACATTGTGCCTATTAGGTGAGAGCACACCAATCTTCTTCCTTCCTCCTTCCCCCCACTTGAGTTTGTGTTTTTCTTTTGCATAGGGATGTATTTGTTTGTCTATTGGTTTCATATTTGAGTACCTTGGGTACTAGCTTTTCCATTCTTGTGATACTTTACTAAGTAGAGTGTTCTCCAACTCTATCCAGGTTAATGCAAAGGATATAAAGGCTTCTTCTTTTTATGGCTGAATGGTATTCTATGGCATACATATGCCACAGATTATTAATCCATTGATGTGTTGATGGGCACTTGGGTTAACTCTACATCTTGGCAAGTGTGAATTGAGCTGCAATAAACATTCTAGTACATACCTCTTATGGTAAAATGATTTTTTTTCTTCTGGATAGATGCCTAGTAATGGGACTGCGGAAATGGAAGGTCTACTTTTAATTTTTTAAGTATTCTCCATACTTCTTTCCAAAGAGGCTGTATTAGTTTGTAATCCTACCAACAGTGTAACAGTATTCCCTTTTCTCCACACTCTTGCTTGCTGAGAATTGGATAAGAAGAACCTCCATAGTTCCCTACACTGACCACCTCCTTAAGTTGACTTAATTTTCATAGACTGGACGTGCCCCACATGTACATATCAGTACAGTAAGCCTAGTTCCTTATGTTGACTACCTCTTGCTATGTTGACCAGTTTTTTATAATCCCTTGAATGGTCAACTTATAGAGGTTCTACTGTATTTTTTCTTGCAAGAAGAAGGACCCAAAGCCTGAAAGAAGTGGTAGTCAGGTGCAACGTCTGGTGAATATGGTGGGTGACAGATTCCAAGTCCAGCTTCTTAGTTTGAACAGTATTGTTTGTGCAACAACCTTGTCTTGCAAAAGGACTGGCCTGTCTCTGTTGACCTCTCTTGGCTGCTTAATTACAAATATCCTCCTTGTATCCGTTTGAATGGTGTAGACATCCACTGTAGTCACTTCACCATGTTTCATGAAGTAGTAATGAATAATATCAGGGCTGGACCACCAAACAGACATCATTAGCTTTCTTTGATGACTATTCTATTCTATTCTTTTTTATTTATTTATTTATTTATTTTTGTTCAGACAGAATCTCACTATGTTGCCCTCGGTAGAGTGCTATGGCTTCACAGCTCACAGCAACCTCAAACTCTTGGGCTTAAGCAATCCTCTTGCCTCAGCCTCCCAAGTAGCTAGGACTACAGGCACTTGCCACAACGCCCAGCTATTTTTGGTTGCAGTTGTCATTGTTGTTTGGCAGGCCCGGGAAGGGCTCGAACCCGCCAGCTTCAGTGTATGCAGCTGGTGCCCTTCTCATTGAGCTACAGGTGCCAAGCCTGCATTTGTTTCCTGATTGGCTGAAATTTGGCTTTTGGGAATCTCTTCAAGAAAGGCTCACGGGTGCTATATTCCCTGAATTCTTGTTTCTTCATAAATTTGATGTTTTTTCTATTGACTTTGAACTTTTAGCAGTAGTTTGGTGGAGTATAAAATTCTTGGATCAATCTTTCTTTTTTTCTTTTTTTAATTCAGACAGAGTCTTACTTTGTTGCCCTCAGTAGAGTGCTGTGATGTCGCAGCTCACAGCAACCTCAAACTCCTGGGCTCAAGCAATTCTCTTGCCTCAGCCTCTTAAGTAGCTGGGACTAGGGTGGCGCCTGTGGCTCAAGGAGTAGGGCGCCGGTCCCATATGTCAGAGGTGGCGGGTTCAAACCCAGCCCCGGCCAAAAACCAAAAAAAAAAAAAAAAAAAAAAAGTAGCTGGGACTATAGGAGCCCACAACGCCCGGCTAGTTTTGCTTGTTTGTTTTAGCAGGCCCAGGCTGGGTTCGAACCCACCAGCCCTGATGCGTGTGGCCGGCACCCTACCCACTGAGCTACAGGCATCGCCAATATTTCTTAATCTAGTGTTAAATGCTGGGGAAAGATCTGAGGGTAGCCTGCTTTTTACTCTTTATGGTGATTTTTCTTGTTTTCCAAAAGAATCTCTTTAAATTTGAAGTCTCAACTTTATTAGGATATGTCCTAGTATTGACAGTTTTGATAAATTTTTCCTGAGACATATCATGTACCCTTTTAATCTATGAATATATCTTTATTTTGGAAAATTTTTGAGAATTGTATCTAAAATTTTTTTCCTCTTCCATTATAGCTGTCTTCTTCACATATGCCAAATAGACATACTAAATCTCTGTTATGTTTTCCGTATGTATCGTTTCTTCTCTAATCCTTTTAATTTAGCCTTTTGTGTGTTTGTTCATAGGATGAATGGTGTTTATTCTTTGTTGCTTCTAATGAAACCTTCATTTCTATAGTGTTTATTTTTTCTTCCAGTCATTATTAAGTTCCTAGTTTATGAAACTTGTCTTCTTATCTCACTATATGTTTCTTGCAATTTTATATTGTGGTAGGATCCATTATTAAGGTTTTCTTTGCTTAACTAACTGTAGTCACAATTTTTATCTGTCCCTTGGCAGATTATTTGATCATCATTGTATTCTTCTGTCTTTTTGTCCCTTATTTTATCTTTCTTTAGATATACTATGCTGATATTTATTATTACCATTACTCGTCTTTTTAGGAGATAGGAAGAGATGGCTGTGACTGTGGTCCAGGGTAGCAGGTATTTGTCGTCATAATCTATGAAATTTGTTCTGGAATACGGCAGTGTAAGCAAGTTATTTTACTCTTTACTTCTCTCCTGCCAACAGAAAGCAGCAGCTGTAAAAACCATTCACTGTGAATTCTTTCTCTTCCACCCTGCCTCACCCATTTTTCACTTAGTGAAAATGGGAATGCTACATGTGTTCCATTCATCCCCATCGCCCTCCTCCTTGATGCCAAACTGGATCCAAGGAACTCCTGTCATGTAGCTTCTTGCAGTTTTCCCAAAAAAGGATTCTTGGTTTTGCTCCTCAGGATGTACCTCCTATTTATGGAGGCTTTATCTGAGATAGACAGCCTGAGATGGACTCTGGTGTTCCTACACTCTTGTTTGGTGTTCATCTCATTTAGATACTAAGCTTTGTTTATTATTGTATCGTGGAACTAAACATGTCGTCAAGTTTTTAATGATTGAGTTCGTATTTCTATTTTTCACACTCTCTCTGTGTGGTAGTAATGTTTTCATCCGCCATTTTAAGACAGGAAATCTACCCCATTCTTTTAAATGGCTGCACACTATCCCTTTGTATAGTATATGTATAGTCATATATGTATAGTCATATTTATTTAACCACCATTTTTTGGCTAACACTTGCATTACTTATTATTTTTTGCTACCACATGCAATGCAGCACTAAAACATCCTCATGTGTGTTTCATTACATTGTCCTTTGTGTGTTTTGTGGGCATGTTTCTTGTGGGCACATTTTTGTAGGGTAATTCCTTAGAAGTAAAGTTCCTGAGAATACAACTGGTAATGCAGATTGCAGATATTAAGTTCTGATAGCCCTTCAAAAGGCTTAATAGCAGATAAATTTCCTTTTCTCCACATCTTCAATGTTAGTTTTTTCAACACATTCTTAGGATAATTATCAAGCATATAGAAAAATTGAAAGAATATTACAGTGAACACCCATGTATCTAGCACCCAGATTTTACAACTGACATTTTAACTGTTCTTGTTTTATTCGATACCTATTCAATCTGTATTTCTTTTCTTTTCTTTTCTTTTTGTTTTGTTTTGTTGAGACAGAGTCTCATTCTGTTACGCAGGCTAGAGTGCTATGGCATTAGCCTAGCTCACATCAATATCAAATTCTTGGGTTTAAGTGATCCTCCTGCCTCAGCTTCCCAAGTAGCTGGGGCTACAGGCACCTATCACAATGTTTGGCTATTTTTTCTAGTTTTAGCAGAGATAGGGTCTTGCTCCTGTTTAAACTGGTCTCAAACTCCTCAACTGAAGGTATTTTCCTGCCTCAGCCTCCCAGAGTGCTTATATGCATAAGCCACCATGCCCAGCCCAATCTGTATTTCTTAACAATAAGCTAGCATTTTTCCTATGCATATTATTTGAAGGGTATTTGTATGTGCACAAGTGTGTGTGTATATGATATGAAGACAAAACCTACATTTGGAAATTAATTTCACCACACAAGAGAAAATTACAATTAGATTCAAGAAGGAGGTGGGGGACTCAGTAAGCTCACCTAATAGGTACAGTGTTGGGGTGTGGCGCACCTCCTGGGTGAAGGACTGAATTACAACTCACGTTATACAACAAATGCAAACAATGTAACCTGATTGTATGTATCCTTATATTAATCTGAAATTTAAAAAAGAATTAATTTCAGACTTAATTATTTCATGAAAAAGTAGAGAAAAGTCTTTTCTTGCTTTCTAAAATGTGTATTATATTAGGGCAGGCTAAGCTCTGGCATCAAATAATTCCAAACATAGATTTTCTCAATATAATAGGTGTTTATTTCAGGTGTCCAAAGAGCTCCTTTACTCTGTCGTTCTGGGCTGAGATCCAGACTAAAAAGAGGTCATCTGTTTTTAATACATGGCTTTAAGGGCACCGTATAGTTCTCTGCATGTCAGTAGACCAGAAGAAAGAATGTGGAAGAGTAAGCTAGGCCATAGAACACATTAATTTGACTCCCATTCCATTAGCCAGAGGTTAGTTACATAGCCATATCTAAATGCACAGGATACTAGTAGCTGTATGCCCAGAGGAAGAGAAAGAACGGTAGAAAGTAAGTGTACCTCCTGTACTTACTGCTTTAATGTTTTCTTAAGAGTCAGAAAGTCAGGATTTTATATTCTAGTGTTGTAACTTACAATATTCTTCCCAATGTAGGAATTACACTGTCAGAATATTTCCGTGACATGGGCTATCATGTCAGTATGATGGCTGACTCCACCTCTAGATGGGCTGAAGCCCTTCGAGAAATCTCTGGTCGTTTAGCTGAAATGCCTGCAGGTAAGTCTCCGTAATGCTTATTACTTAGGTAAGACTGATAGGATTGGGGAGGGGGCTGCCTTAGAACCTCTCTTTTTAAATCCCTTTTCCTTTTTCAGATAGTGGATATCCTGCATATCTTGGTGCCCGTCTGGCCTCTTTTTATGAGCGAGCAGGCAGAGTGAAATGTCTTGGAAATCCTGAAAGAGAAGGGAGCGTCAGCATTGTAGGAGCGTAAGGACCCAATCCAAACTATTTACTTTTCAAAAGAAGTCGTTTATTTTAGAGAGAATATTTAGCTTCCTATAGGAGTAGTGTCCCCTGTAGAACTCTTTGAAGGTACACATATTTAGGTCATCTCTGCATGCTCTGGTTCACTGGTTTATTATACTCAAGTCACAGTATCTTAGGAATAATTTAGAAAGTTATAGACATCATAAGCTGAGAATGCATTGCGATAAAAACAAGTAAAGCTTCCTGATCACTACATAGTGCCATAGTTTATTCTTGGAGGTTTTCTGACCTTCCTGCTTCATCTATTTGCTTAGAATAATGAAACTGATAATAATAAAATATCTGTCTCCTTTCTCATACTAGAAGGTGTTCAATAGTTGTCATTCTTATTTGCAACTTAAATACTGGCTTTTGTTTAAAATTGTTTTTTAAGATTTTCTTTCTACAGGTCATTTCTAAAGTTATTTACATTTAAATTGACTTTCAGGAAAATTGGCTTTTATACATGTTATTTTTCATAAGCATTTCTAATGACTGTATTTTTTTCTTTTAATTTAGAGTTTCTCCACCTGGTGGTGATTTTTCTGATCCAGTTACATCTGCCACTCTTGGTATTGTTCAAGTATGTCTTTCCCTAGCACAGTCAACTTCTGAGCCTTTCGCCCTCTGCCTCCTTCCCCGTTCTAAATGTTGTGAAGCTCTTAGTCTCTAAAGATTAGGCAATAGTAAAGTCTGTTTTAGCAGCATTTTTAACACTGGGAGCCTTTAATAGTCTTTTTTTTCTACCTAGAATTTGTAATAAACTTAACAGCATATAAATGGAAAATATGTTTAGGTAGCAAAATTTTCGTAGTGTTAGAGTAATACCGCCTTTTAAGTTAGAGTAACCCTAGTTATAGAAACAAATATAAGTGTAATGGAAAAAACTCAAAAGTTTATTTCTCCTCACAATGTGGTACAACCCTCTTTTCTACCAAGTAATAATTCAGAGTTCAGGGTTCCTTCCATCTTGTGGCTCCACCTTCATGTGTCCTGATAATCATTTGCATCTGGCTGGTACAATCGGAAACTGTGGAGAGGAAATACCCACTTTTTGAACATTGGACTCAGAAGTAATGTAGTCACTTCACTCTTTCTATTAGCCATGCCAGACCAAAGAAAGGATAAAGAAATGCAGTTTCGGGGCGGCACCTGTGGCTCAGTCGGTAGGGCGCCGGCCCCATATACCAAGGGTGGCGGGTTCAAACCCGGCCCCGGCTGAACTGCAACCAAAATATAGCTGGGTGTTACGGCGGGCGCCTGTAGTCCCAGCTACTCGGGAGGCTGAGGCAAGAGAATCGCTTAAGCCCAGGAGTTGGAGGTTGTTGTGAGCTGTGTGATGCCATGGCACTCTACCGAGGGCCATAAAGTGAGACTCTGTCTCTACAAAAAAAAAAAAAAGAAATGCAGTTTCAACACAGGCAGTTGCTTCCTAGTGATAAGGCATGAATTTTAGTGGATAGCTAGCCAGATTGGTCATTGAAAGAAGCCTAAATAAAAGGTGTCTACAAATCAGAGTTACAGTTAAAAAAAAAGAAAATGATATGTATATGTGTGTTACTTTTGTGGGGAAGATGAAATATTTACCTATGTTTCTGTCAGTATTAGATAAAAAGCAATGGCAGAGGCTAAATTTACAATTCTCAAGGTCTTTAACATTTGCTAAAATTTTGACTTTTAAGTTGTGGGGAAATAGGGACTGAAGTTAGGAATGTATAAAATACATGTGAATGTTTAGCTTCAGAAAAATTACTGTCAGATCTTATCGGATGTGCTCTTAATAGTAGGCAACTGAATTTATTTAAGTTTATTTTATTTCATTTATTTGAGACATTTATTTATTCACTTTGTCGCCCTTGGTAGAGTGCCATGGCGTCGTAGCTCAAGGCAACCTCAAACTCTTGGGCTCAAGCAATCCTCTTGTCTCAGTTTTTCATTTTTAGTAGAGACAGGGTCTCACTCTTGCTCAGGCTGGTCTCGAATGCATGAGCTCAAGCGATTCACCTGCCTCAGCCTCCCAGAGTGCTAGGATTACAGGCGTGAGCCACCACGCCAGGCCAGGGAACTGAATTTAATCAGAATATTTAGAGGTTTCTAATCCAAGTGAAGTGTCTATTCCATCTAAAGAAACCTTTTTGGGTTCATCTTTTATATTATACCTTAATAATCTTCCAAAGTATCAATTAATTGTCCTTTTTGCTATCAGATTTGACATACTATTAAGGAAATTCAGATAAACTTTGAATATGGTTTGTAGGTATTACCCACCCTAAAAATGAAAGAGCTACATTTTTATTTTTTCTATTTCAATTATACTTGGTATGTGATTTGACCAACAAATTATAGGATTGTATAGATTTTATATTGTATACAAATATATATGTATACTTTAATTTTTTTAACTTTTGTTTTTTATGAAAACTTACTGAGTTTTTTTTTTGTTTGTTTGTTTGTTTTTTATTAGGTGTTCTGGGGCTTAGATAAAAAATTAGCTCAACGTAAGCATTTCCCTTCTGTCAATTGGCTCATAAGCTACAGCAAGTACATGCGTGCCTTGGACGAGTACTATGACAAACACTTCACAGAGTTTGTTCCTCTGAGGACCAAAGCAAAGGAAATTCTGCAAGAAGAAGAAGACCTGGCTGAAATTGTACAGCTTGTGGGAAAGGTGAGTTGTCAAATCTCATGGAGGATAGATCTGTGTGTCATAGTGGAATGTTAAATAAACACAGATAACCAAGACAGATTTTTGCTTAACGAAGTAAATATTTATTAAATATTTTTATAATTATCTGAAATGATTTGTCCTTTATAACATTTAATGTGGTCCTGGGTATATTGTAGGCAAAAAAGAAATGCTTGATTTACTTTTATTTTTTGAAATGGAATATACCTATCACCGAACAACTTAGAGGTAGTAGAGTTAGCATTTGCAAACATACATTTTTGTAGGAGCACAAGGCTGGGCAAGAGAAGAATAGGATTCTAGTTGCTCCGGTATTAACTGTGGAACCTTAAACAAGTGACTTGCATTCTTGTGTCTGTGTCTTGATATTTCAAAAGAAGATGGTATAATTAAATTTAGGCAAATTAAGTCACAACATTGAATGACTTCTTAGATAGTATGCAGTGCTGGTCAGGACTCTTAGAGTTTCTGTCTGAATCTGTTCTTTTTATTGTATCTTACAAAATCACCTTATTTTTCTAACAGAGGATAGTATTGTTAGATAGCTAACATTTCTAGTATGTCTAGTCATTATTCAGAGAGTACTATAGTCATATAAGAGGAGAAACAGAAGACCTTCAAAGCCAGGGAAAAATAATACAAGAAAGAAAAGTATAGCCTCTGGCGGTGCCTGTGGCTCAGTGGGCAGGGCGCCAGCCCCATATACCGAGGGTGGTGGGTTCAAACCCGGCCCCGGCCAAACTGCAACAAAAAAATAGCTGGGCGTTGTGGTGGGTGCCTGTAGTTCCAACTACTTGGGAGGCTGAGGCAAGAGAATCACCTAAGCCCAGGAGTTGGAGGTTGCTGTGAGCTGTGATGCTACAGCACTCTACCCAGGGCGACAGCTTGAGGCTCTGCCTCAAAAAAAAAAAAAAAAACCACTGGCATAAAATAAAACATTTTACGTGAATTTATACAAACAAATGGATACACATAAAACATTTTAATGTTTATCTGTGGTTGAAGCAAGGCCTGGGAATAAAAGGGATTTAAAAAGAAAAGAAAAAATAGATAAGTACATACTTCATAGTTCTAAACAACACGCAATGTTAAAAAAGTTAACTTTTTTTGAGCTTTGTAGATTTCTGTGAAACAGACTTAAGAATTTAGGTAATTAAAATAGAAAGCCTTAAGCTAGGATGTGAAGAAATATCTCAAGAAAAGAATATCAATCTGCTTTCACACCCATGTCCATAGCAGCACTATTTGTAATAGCCAAAAGTAGAAGTAAGTCAAATGTCTCTCTAAGGATAAATGGATAAACAATGTAGCATATACATACAGTGGATATTATTCAGCCTTAAAAAGCAAAGAGTTTAGCGGCGGCTGCTGTGGCTCAGTGAGTAGGACACTGGCCCCACATAGCTGAGGGAGGTGGCAAGTTCGAACCCAGCCCCAGCCAAACTGCAGCAAAAAAATAGCCGGGCGTTGTGGCAGGCATCTGTGGTCCCAACTACTCAGGAGGCTGAAGCAGGAGAATCACCTAAGCCCAAGAGTTTGAGGTTCCTGTGAGCTGTGATGCCACGGCACTCTACCAGGATGACAAAATGAGACTCCTGTTTCTAAAAAAAAAAAAAAAAAGGCAAGGAGGTTGGGCAACGTGTCTCATGCCTATAATCCTAGTGCTCTGGGAGCTGAAGAGGGAAGATTGCTTGAGCCCAGCCTGAGCAACATAGCAAGACCTTGTCTCTTCAAAAAATTAGCCAGGCATGGTGGCGCATACCTGTAGTCCTAGGTACTCAGGAGGCTGAGGCTAGAGGATCAGTTGAGCACAGAGTTTAAGGTTGCCGTGAGCTATGATGATATCACTACACTCTAGCACAAGCAACAGAGGGAGATCTTGTCTCAAAAAAAAGCAGAAGAAAGGAAATCTTGTCACATTCTTCATTATGATTAAACCTTGAGGACATTATGCTAAGTGAAATAAGCCAGTCATAAAAAGACAAATACTGTATGATTTCACTTACAATGAGGCATCTAAAGTAGTCGAATTCATAGAAACAAAGTGGAGGGGTGGTTACGGGGGACTGAGGAGAAGAGGAAAGTTAATGGTTTTTTTTTTTCTTTTTTTTATTGTTGGGGATTCATTGAGGGTACAATAAACCAGATTACACTGATTGCATTTGTTAGGCAAAGTCCCTCTTGCAATCGTGTCTTGCACCTAAAAGTTGTGGCACACACCAAGGCCCCA
This sequence comes from Nycticebus coucang, assembly GCF_027406575.1. Classification (NCBI taxonomy): domain Eukaryota; kingdom Metazoa; phylum Chordata; class Mammalia; order Primates; family Lorisidae; genus Nycticebus; species Nycticebus coucang. The sequence goes on from NC_069795.1 coordinate 62,959,042, forward strand.
CCCCCCTCCCTTCTTCCCTCTCTCTGCTCTTCCTTTCTCCACTCCTCCCTCCTCCTTTCTTTCTCTGCTCTCCCCTTCCCCCACGCCCACCGTGACCTTAATTGTCATTAATTGTCCTCATATCAAAATTGAGTACATAGGATTCATGCTTCTCCATTCTTGTGATGCTTTACTAAGAATAATGTCTTCCACTTCCATCCAAGTTAATACAAAGGATTTAAAGTCTCCATTTTTTTAAATGGCTGAATAGTATTCCATGGTGTACATATACCACAGCTTGTTTTTGTTTTTGTTTTTTTTATACCACAGCTTGTTAATCCATTCCTGGGTTGGTGGGCATTTAGGCTGTTTCCACATTTTGGCAATTGTAAATTGAGCTGCAATAAACAGTCTAGTGCAAGTGTTAAGGGGTTTTTTGTTTGTTCTGGGGGAATAAATGTTTAATGGACATAGAGTTTCAGACTTACAACGTGGAAAAGTTCAGGAGATCTGATTCACAGCAATGTGAATATACTTAGCATTACTCAACTGTATATCTAAAAGTGGTTAAGAGGGTAAATTCTATGTCATCTGCTTTTTAGGCACAATTTAAAAAAACAATAAAAAGCTCTTATAGAGTGGATTTATTTGTGAGAGATGATTGTGTGTTGATTATATAGTTTCTGCTTGCTGATTGACTGCCACCATTGGTCCAACCTTGTATAAGTCAATTTCTAAAAATACCTTTTTCTCTTCTAGGCTTCTTTAGCAGAAACAGATAAAATCACCCTGGAGGTAGCGAAACTTATCAAAGATGACTTCCTACAACAAAATGGATATACTCCATATGACCGGTAAACAATACTAATTTTGGTTTTTTTAGTTTTAGGATTTTCTTTTTTTTTTTTTATTAAGTCATAACTGTATACAATGATATGATTATGGGGCATCATACACTGACTTCATAAACCATTTGACACATTTTTATCACAGTGGTTAGCATAGCCTTTCCGGCGTTATCTCAGTTACTGTGCCAAAACATTTACATTCTACATTTACCAAGTTTCTAGTTTTAGGATTTTCTATTATGTTTTGTGAAGGAGCTGCCTAGATACTGAAAACATTTTTTTTTTCTCATACAGGCTCATATACTCTGATTCTATATTGGTATATTTTGTATAGTCATAGCAGATATCTAATGATCTAATATGTTTTCCTGTCTTGATTTGCTCATTTGCCAATTATGACAGTATTTTCACTCATACAGTTAACCTATTTAGATTAATTTGTAGCTTAGTGTGTAAAACCCGGGGGTTATTGCCTCCTTCAGAAACTTTCTTCACATTTTCTTTCTACTGTCCATGTCTCTCTTACTCTATACTTAATAATTATGTTCTCCTTTTCTTTCTTATTTCCCTAAAGTCCTTCTTCTCTTTCTTTCTACCAGAGTCCTTATTACAGCCTACAACTCCTGCCCAGTGCTTGCGTTTTTTCAATATTGTCTGTGCCACTACCAAGATTTGTTTCAAGTTCCCATGTCTTTTAGACTTTGAGCCCTTCATTCCAGGCTATCTTTTCTCCCTCAAATCATGTTTGGTCTCCTGTAATACTGAAGAGGGAGTTGAGCAAATAGAAGGATTACCAGAAAATAAGCCAAACAGAAAATATGTCATTATATCAATAAACCTCAGAAACTTCCTACATTAGGAACTTAAGAAGCCTAGGGACCATCCACACAAAGGTATCTCAACAAGAAAGAAATCCTTTGGAAAGGGTTAAACAGTAGTAAATATGAAATCATGTATGTGAGTTTGTTTAAATGTGTCCAGAAGGTGGTGAGACCCTGTGTGCTCAAAGTTTCATGTGTCTTAGTAATTACATTTGATCTTAGGCTTACAAGCAACAATGTCTTTGTAATTAAAAGGTACATGTAAGTGGAAATGAACACAGGGGAAAGGCACAACTATTAACTTTAGGAACTTGCAATTTCCTGTTTTCCTATTATTCATTAAACCCTAACCCGCTATCACAGGGAGTCCTTATAACTCGGTTATTTTGCCATTTAGGTTACTTATTTAACTGCATTGTACAAAACCAAACCCTTGGCAAGTCATTAGATTACAGCACTACTGTTCCATTTTTCCTCCTGTTTGATGATCTTAACAGAGAAAAATAAATAACTATCTCCATCCATCCCCATATCCTGAGACAGCCCTGTCCAAAAACTCTGGTTAAGTAGTTTTTGGTCTTTTCCATTATTCTTTTTTCATCCCCATGTATTATCCAATACATATAAGCAGTCTGCTCTGGTAGTTTATAGATAAAGTTTTATATAAAGTATGAGCCTAGTTTGGAGTTTTTATTTGTTGATTTTTTTTGACCTTCATTTACTCTAGGTTCTGTCCCTTCTACAAGACAGTAGGGATGCTGTCCAACATGATTGCATTTTATGATATGGCCCGAAGAGCTGTTGAAACCACTGCCCAAAGTGATAATAAAATCACATGGTCCATTATCCGTGAGCACATGGGAGAAATCCTGTACAGACTTTCCTCCATGAAATTCAAGGTATATTTTTGTTATACTATAAGAAATATACCTATAGTGGGGTTATTAAATATTCTTCTTCTGTAGCTGTGACTTTTTTTAGTAGATCATGTTTCTTTTTAACTTTTCTAACTCTTTGAGTCCCAAACCTGGTGCCTTTATCTTTTTTACACATGCTCAGTTTGTATAAAACCAATACAGGCCTCACAGTTATCTTCAAGTAGGAGTACTGATGATAAAAATTATAGTATGTCATGTCTAAAATAAATGCTGATGTGTTTTCCCTTTTGCCTTACCTGCCAAGCAGTTCAGACTTTAATTCATGGCTGAGCAACAATTACCTTACTTCAAATGCCTATTAACGTCTAGCCCCCATGTTCTTCTAAAATGACGTTTGCCCTGTTTACTTCTTTTAAATATCATGTATTACAATTCCTTTGGAAATACACAACATAAAAATAGAAGATGAAATTATTAGTAGAAACTCAAATGTATAGATTGTTTTAAAAATGATTAGTTGAATTTTATTGAATTATTGGTAAATCATAACATCCAGGTATATTTACTAATCACCTATTGAGAATGAGTCTCTGAGTATATATGTAATATAAAATTTTAAAAATATGTATATGGTATGTGTGTTCATTTATAATATAGATGAAAATAAACCTGTGCAAATAGATACTCACTGTATCAAGAATTTAATTCATACCCTGTGGGATCTGTTGTTCCACTTTGAAATATATAGACCAAGAAAATAATGAGATTTTATATAAATATATATATTTTATATTATATATGTAAAAGGTTGTTTATTAAACTTCTTAAATGCCATGCAAGAACAGAGTCCATAAGATAGAATATTATGAAGACGTTAACACCATTTTTTTTAATATCTGAAGATATGGAGAAATGTTTATGCTATACAGAGTAAAAAAAATTAAATTACAAAAATTCCATATGTAACTTGATCCAAATATTGTCTTTAAAAATTACATATTTAGGTCAGACGTGGTAGCTCATGCATATAATCCTAGCACTCTGGGAGGCCAAGATGGGAGGACTGTTTGACCAGCCTGAGCTAGAGGAAGACCCTGTCCCTACTAAAAATAGAAAATTTCATCAGGTGTCATTGGAGGCTAGACCCCAGCTACTCCAGAGGCTGAGGCAAGAGGATCACTTGAACCCAGTAGTTTGAGGTTGCTGTGAGCTGGGCTGATGCCACGGCACTCGAGCCTAGAGAAAAAAAAAATTATATGTTCATAGGAGGATGAAAAAGAAATATAGTCGAGATGATTTCTTATAGTGTGATTAAAGGTCATAGTCTTTTTTTCTATTTACCTACTCATTATATCAAATTTACCTTTTAAGGGATTTTTAGTGTCATTAAATATTCTTTTGTAGCATTAGTTTGTGACTAAAGAGTAATATTTTCCTGTTCTTAGGCATTTAGGAAATTAACATTTGGTGAAGACAACCATGTAATTGTTCACATAGTTGGTTTTGTTTATTTTCCTTGTATAGATTCCCAAAAGTAGAAAGATCGGGTCATAAAGAATTTAAACATTTTAAAGTCTCCTTTATGTATTACTTAAGTTGCTTTTCATAGGATTTTAAATATTATTTTTATTTATTTTTTAATTTTTAATTTTTTAATTTTTTAATTTAATTTTATTTATTTATTATTATTTCAGGTTATTGTTAGGGTACAACTAATCATTTTTGTTTGTTTTTTAAGAGACTCACTTTGTCACCCTTAGAGTGTTATGGTGTCATAGTGCACAGCAACCGCAATCACTTGGACTCAAGTGATTCTCTTGCCTCAGCCTCAATGCCTGACTATTTTTGGAGATGGGGTCTTGCTCTGGCTGGGGCTGGTCTCAAACTCATGAGCTCAGGCAATCTACCCACCTTCTAGGATTACAGGTGTGAGCCACCACACCCAACAACCAACCAGGTTTAATTTTTTTTTTTTTCTTTTTGAGACAGGGTCTTACTCTGTCACCCTAGGTAGAGTGCTATGGTGTCACAGGTCACAGCAACCTCAAACTCTTAGGTTCAAGAACTCCTCTTGCCTTAGCCTGCCATGTAGCTGGGACTACACCTGGCCAACATTGTTCGTTTTACTGTTATTTCCCAAATTTTACTTTTCCATCCCAGTACAAGACCCTGATTATCATATGCATGCAGTGTGATCCTGCATCCCAATATTGTGCATATTGAGGATAAAGCCATTGGTCATTGCATGTAGTTACTTAGCAAAATACAAAATTTAAATTTTATTTTCTCTGGTTGATTGTGACTTTATTGATGCGTTTCCACCCTTAAGGACAAAGGAAAACGAGGATAGTTTTGACTCTTGCTTGTGGTATACCTCACCTAACCTAGCATTCAAAATATATTAAATACAAGTAATTTACTATACATTGTGAAAATTATTTTCCAAAGGTAAATTAAATTTGTCATGTCTTTTTTTCAGGATCCAGTGAAAGATGGTGAGGGAAAGATCAAGAGTGACTATGCACAACTTCTTGAAGATATGCAGAATGCATTCCGTAGCCTTGAAGATTAGAACTGTGATTTCCTTCCTCCTTTTCCTCAGCAAGCGCATATGTGTATATTTTCCTAAATTTCTCATCTTAAGCTCTTTGCTTCTCTATGTGCAGCTTTGAGACTAGTGCCTATGTGTATTTCATTTGTTTTCCTGTTTATTTGGTAGGTCTTATAAAAAACAAACATTTCTTTGTTTTAGTGTTGTGAAGGGCCTCTGATTCTTTGTTCAAAGTGGTGAATGTAGTAAATAAGATGCATAATGGCTGCACTACTGTAAACTTTGTCTGTAGGATGATGACCCTCCTTGTCCAAGTTTGTCCTTTCTTCATCTCCACTAAATTATAAACAGGACTGCTGCACGTCCTCTCTGTGCAGTGGATTGGAATGGAAGGCCAGGTTTCTAGATGTTTTGACAGGTTCTTTTATGACTTGGTGTCTATGAGATAAGGTCATTATCATTTTGCAAAGTAATTGCTTTGCTGGAAATATTTACTTTTTAAAAACATAAATGATTAATGTTGCAATTATTCATTGCTTCCCCCAATATAAATCAGGAATATTTATGGGAAACTGTTGGGAACTATACTGTTTCAAAATAGGTATTTGTGGGGTTCAGCACAATATGTCAATCAATACCCTCTAAATGAAAAAAACTCAGTGAAACATAGATCAATATTGTCTTATTAAAATATACCTTATTTCACTAGGAAAAATTCAGTATCAAGGACCATTATACACTGTATTACTAGGAAATTCTTTTTAAAATTAAATTTAAAACAATCACTGAAAACTTGATCTGCATCACAGCCTCTTTCTGTTCTTCAAACATCTTAGAAGCTTAGGCTTCTAAGAATCATGTGGCTCTGTGACAGGCAGTCATATGCTACAGAGAAGGTATTCAATAGTAGTTAAAGGCTGTTTGCACCTTTAAGGACTAGGTGGGCTGTAGAGATTCTTGGGGCCAGAGTGGCACCATGTTTTTTAATCATTTAAACAATGAATGACTCCTGTTACAAGTCTGCATGTTTGTTTGCTTGTTGAATTTTTGAACAGCCAGTTTACCAACTATAGAAAATATTACTTATTTCATGTGGGTTTGATTCACTGGTTCAAAAAGTTTCTTGGAATTATCTATGGCTACAACAGCTTAACAGTTTCATTCTGTTTTAATAGGGATGAAATTAATTCTTCTATCTGCTGATAACAATCTGGGTCATTTGGAAAAAGGAACATTTTATTCTGTCTTTTAAGTATATGTTTAAAAAAATAATTTCTGTGTTTGTGTAATATGATAAACTGACCCTGCAGAGCAGCTCTGAGAGCAGCAGTTTCCCATTAACTCTTTCTGACCAATAGTGCTGGTACCATTGCTTCCTCTTTGGGAAAAGGAATGTATTTAACAATCTCAAATACCCAAGTGTAATAGCATAAATAAAATATTTATTTTATGCCTCAGTATGACATTATTTAAGTTTTTAGGTAATGTATTTATTTTATTCTGTTAGGAAAGATGCAATCGGTAGAGAATTCAAGTATAGTTTAGTTTAAATCTTACAGATTGCATGTTTTTTACAGTGACTTGTTACCAAGAAAGCTATTCTTTTCGTGCTACTTTTTTTTCAACCTTTCAGAATATTGACAGATAAAAATTATGCAATGATTTGTTGAGATGTGGACTTTATGGTGCTGCTTAATCAGTTTGCTTCTAATCTGGCCTCCTACCCAGAAGCCCTAAGACTAGTGGAAATTAAAAGGATTTCAAAAACTTTCTATTCCTACGTTAAACCTACCAGCAAATCAGGATTATGATAGAAATGAATGATATGATGAAGAAAGTTTGACCAAATTAATTTTTGTTGTTTTGAATTTGAGATCATTCTTACTCCTTTTGAGAATGTTGACGTGTGAGTGTGAAGATGCTAGACAACCTCTGCTCAGATATTCCTTGTAAGTCTCCCTTCACCTGTATGTTATAGAATTTCAGATTAGTCACTGATCGTATTTCTTTAGGGAGAATGTGTTAAAATTACAACAATCTTTTAAAAAGATGATGCAGTTATATATTTATTGTGCTGTGCCTGGTCCTAAGTGGAGCCAGTTAAACAAGTTTCATATGTATTTTTCCAGTGTTAAATCTCACACATTGTACCCTTTGGAACTTTCCTTCTATCCTGAAGAGTGAAATGAAGAGGACACATATATTGCCTCCTATCCTTGAGATTTCACTATCTTTATGTTAAAAGTTGTGTATAATTGTTAAAAATCTGTGAAAGAATAAAACGTGGATTTAAATCAACATTTTTTTGTGTGTGTGTGGCAAGCTCTGCTATTTTTTTGTTGTTGTTGCAGTTTGGCCGCCCGGCTATTTTTTTGTTGTTGCAGTTTGGCTGGGGCTGGGTTTGAACCCGTCACCCTCGGCATATGGGGCCAGCGCCCTACTCACTGAGCCACAGCCGCCGCCCTCATTTCAGTTTTTAACAAGTAAACTAAAGCCTGTAATTAATAATTTTGCTAGCAAAAAAAAAACAATTTAGGGCAGCACCTGTGGCTCAAGGAGTAGGGCGCCAGTCCCATATGTCGGAGGTGGCGGGTTCAAACCCAGCCCCGGCCAAAAACCAAAAAAAAAAATTATAATTTTGCTAGCTAAAATGTAGTAATATCCATTCTAGTAATCTAATACGTTTCCTAGGACATACTTTTTTTTAATTTTGTATTTTTAACAATTTTCAAAGTAATGAAAAAGCAGTGTGGAATAAACAACTTCTTATAACTGTTGAGTGAGTCAACTTTCTCAAGTGGAGTGTGATAAAATTCTTATTCTAAGAAGTTAGTTTGAATCCCCCACCCCTACCCCAAAGTTGACTCTGAGACAAGTATTGGAGTTTAGGTGGTTTATTTGGGAGATGACACCAGGAAACACCAGTAGAGAATTGAGACAGAATAAAAGGAAGCCAATAAAAGTGGTCATTATCAAGCAAATTAGCACTTTGGACTTTGGAGCACATCTCAGTTATTCTACCTGGGGTGCAGAAAACTAGGGTAACTGCCATCATTGATTGACAGCCAGCTACTATCATTCTTTCATTGAAACCTGTTCCTCACAGACAAGGAACATTAATCCCCACCTAGCACATGCATACAGGTAGGTCAGGCATAGGTGGCCACAGAAAACTCTTTGCCAAAATGTTTATGTGCTGGCAGTTAGGAAGTTGGGCTTCTGTGTACTTGTAGTCATGGCTGAGGAGATAAGGGTGGGGGACTACTAGCAGCCACTCCAGCCTTCTTACAAACCCAGGAAGAAAATTATTCAATCAGGAACTGAAAGACCATTCTGCAAATTAAGGAGACATTACATGAAGGGACCAGGAGACTCTTGGAAGAAAAGATGTTTTTCAAGCCATAATTAATATGCATACTAATTAGGGTTATAAGGAAACAGAAATGGAATTCAATGTTTTTGCAAGTAAAGCCGCTTCTTAGATGAACGGGGATTTTGATCATTTATTCCAACCCTCTCATGCAGAAGAAGAGATTGAAATCCAGAAAGGTTAGCTGATTTGCCCAGAGACTCATGGCTACTTAAATAACAAAACTCTGGCCTCCTTATTCCTAATGTCTCTTTGTTTACACTAAATCATACTGTGTATCTTTTCTTTATGTGTGCATTTTTCACTCAGAACCAAAAAGTTGGTGGAATAAATGTGAGATAAAGTAACCAGAGGATAAGTAGGGAGAAACTACTGGCAAGGCAAGATGGACAGTGTAGTAGGTGTAATACATACATACAATGATTCACTCTTTTTAAGAAGGAAAATGTGATTGAGAAATGGTTAGAGTTTCAGCCAGAGTTTAGGAGGATGAGTCTAGAAATAGGACAAGAACCATTGTTTAGAAGTCTTTTAAAAGGGGAGGAACAAGAATATAATAATAATATGCAAAGGACTTACATACAAAATATACAAAGACCCAAAAGTTAAAAGAAAAGGCAGAGATTCTAGGAGATAAATGGATAAAAGAATTAACAGGCATCTCACAAATTGGCCATTTATATGAAAAAGGTGCTCAGCTTCAAGTCATCAGGGAAATGGGAAGTGCAAATTAATAACATGTGATGCTAATTTGTACCCTCTAGGATGGCTTAAATGGAAAGGACAGGGACTACCAAGTGTTGGTGAGGCTGTGCAGTGACTGCAGCTGTTTTATATATATATATATGTGGTCTTGGTTTGTTTGTTTGTTTTTGCAGTTTTTAGCTGGGGTTGGGTTTGAACCCACTACCTCTGACATATGGGGCCGGCGCCCTACCCCTTTGAGCCACAGGCGCCGCCCTTGTTTGTTTGTTTTTAAACTTGCAAACTGTTCCAGAAAAGGTAACAGATTTGAATTTTTCAATTCAGAAGCTTTCATTTCTCTTTGCAATCAGTGGCTTGCTTTGTCAGCTAGCTGGTGAGGATTTGGGGTGTAGTCTGTTCTTGGAACAAAGTGAAGCTAACCAGACTGCACAACATAGAAGGTATAACCTGTTGTCTCTTCATAGTGCTTTAGATCATGAGTCACATACAAATCAGTATTCAGGTGTCCAGGAGTATTTATCACAGCCCTTGAAGTAGCAATGGATTGAAAGCAGGTTTAACAAATAACTACATAATTTTTTTTTTGAGACAGAGTCTCACTTTGTCACCCTTGATAGAGTGCTGTGGTGTCACAGCTCACAGCAACCTCAAACTCTTGGGCTTAAGGGATTCTCTTGCCTCAGCTCCCCAAGTAGCTGGGACTACAGGCACCCACCACAACAACACCCAGCTGTTTTTTGTTGCAGTTGTCATTGTTTAGCAGGCCCAGGCCGGGTTCACAACCGCCAGCCTCGATGTATGTGGCTGGCACTGAAATCACTGTGCTACAGGCGCCAAGCCATAACTACACATCTTAATTAGTTATTTTGCAAATGTGTCTAAATGTAAGAAACATATGTGATTATGTTAATCCCATATGCCCCAAACCAACCTAAACTGGAATCTCTAGTCTAGGGAAAGAGAAGGCGAATCAATATATCAAACATCCCAGGTAATCCTTACCATAGGATAAGTGGGGGAACAACTATCTTTGCTCAGTGCTTAGCTGTGAAAGCTTCACAGAAGAGTTAAATTTAATGGGTGTTACCCTAGTTCACAGCACCCTCAAGCTCCTGGGTTCAAGCAATCCTCTTGCCTCAACTTCCCAAGTAGTTGGGATTACAGGCACCCATCCACTCTACCAGGGATGACAAAGTGAGACTCTGTCTCAAAAAAAAAATAATAAATAAATAAAGGCCTGACCATTTCAGGTGGATGATATCAACTCTGGCGATATTTACTTCAGAGCTTTTGTCCAGGAGTGGCCGAATCCAGGATTGACAAGGTGGATTATGATCTTGGAGTATCAAGTCTCTTTGTTCTTCTCTATCTTCAGGCCATAACTTTTATCCTCTAGACTATAGGGGAGGAAGAATATCTTTCTCTCCCCAACCAAGGTTCATAGCTGAGGCCTCTACAACAAAAGACAGATTAATAAGAGAAAAGCATACAAATGTACTTAATATAAATTTTATATGACATGGGTGCCCTCATAGGTAAATGAAAACCTAAAGAAATTGTTAAATCTGTATATTTTTATGGTAGGTTTAATGAAGAGTAGAGAAATATATAGGACAAAAACTATTATCTAATATTAATAAACTACAGGAAACTTAGCAAAGCCTGTTCAGATTCTTCTCTGTGACCCTTCAGAGAGACACAGAGAGGATGGGGGTCTTTTTCCCAAGCATAGGGAGATACCTTTCGCATGAGGGTCTTATGACCTGCTTTAGGAGATTTCAAAAACAAAACAAATCAACAACAAAAAAACCTTCCTAAGTTTCATGACCTGGTTCCCTGGTTCAGAGGGGAAGGGTGAAGGAAATCAGAGAACCCTTCCCACCTTTGTGCTTTTCTCATATTCTCTCAGTTTGACCTATTTGGGGACAGCATATCCTAAACCCCATCAAATCCAAGATGCCTGCTTCTGCTTGTCCTATCAAGCCTACTTAGTTGTTTCAACTATCAGGAAGAAGGAAAAAGAACCTGTTCTTTGCTTTCGAGGGTACCTCTGCTAACATACAATTGGCCAGTGCTTAGTTACAAGGCCACATCTATCTGCAAAGGAAATTGGAAAATGTAGCCTTTATTTCAAGCAGCCATGTACCAAGACAAAGATCAAGGTTTCTAGGGCCATTTTAGAAATTTATGAGGATTTTAAAAATCTGTCACAATGAACATGTATGTGTGGAGCGGGAGGGGCAAGGGATTTCTTTGCCAGTGATATTTAGAGGGCAGGGCCACAAGCGTTAGACATTTTAAATGCAAAGAAATGAAGAGTCACCCTGTATCCTGCATGATATTCAAATGACCTGCCACACATTTTTATAGGTTAAACACATTTATAATGATTTAAGTCTGAGACTGAACCCCATATTCTGTATAAATATGGAGTGTTTTTTGCATGATATTAATATACACTGAGTTTTTTAAGAAATGCAATAATACATATATTAAAAGAAGACTATTTTGTTTTTTGGGAGAAATTCAAGATTTATTAACCACTTTGGGAATTTTTTTTTTTTTTTTGTAGAGACAGAGTCTCACTTTATGGCCCTCGGTAGAGTGCCGTGGCCTCACACAGCTCACAGCAACCTCCAACTCCTGGGCTTAAGCGATTCTCTTGCTTCAGCCTCCCGAGTAGCTGGGACTAGAGGCGCCCGCCACAACGCCCGGCTATTTTTTGGTTGCAGTTTGGCGGGGCCAGGTTTGAACCCGCCACCCTCGGTATATGGGGCTGGCGCCTTACCGACTGAGCCACAGGCGCGGCCCTTTTTTTTGAGACAGAGTTCTCACTTTGTTGCCTCAGTAGAGTGCTGTGACATCACAGATCACAGCAACCTCAAACTCTTGGGCTTAAGTGATTCTCTTGCCTTGGCCTCCCAAGTAGCCAGGACTACAGATGCCCGACACAACTCCCGGTTACTTTTTTTAAAGATGAGGTCTCACTCTGCCTCAGGCTGGTCTTGAATTTGAACTCCTGAGCTCAGGCAAGCCACCCACCTTGGCCTCCCAGAGTGCTAGGATTACAGATGTCAGCCACCTTGCCCTGCCTTAAGTTGCCTTTTATTTATTTTGGTTTTTTTTGGCCGGGGCTGGGTTTGAACCTGCCACCTCCGGCATATGGGACCGGCGCCCTACTCCTTGAGCCACAGGTGCCGCCCTAAGTTGCCTTTTAAATACGCCAGTAAATTTGCATTGGCTGTTAGGTTTCCAAGGATTTTAACTGTAAGTGTAAGCATCTGATTACTTAATCATGTTTAGAGATGCCTACATATTTATATATTGAAATGTATATTATTAATATTTTATGACAAAGCACTTTTCCTTTTATTTCTTCCTATATTAATGTTGAAAAATCATAATGAAAAATTATGTATGTAGGGTGGTGCCTGTGGCTCAGTGAGTAGGGTGCCAGCCCCATATACCGAGGGTGGTGAGTTCAAACCCAGCCACACCCAGCCAAACTGCAACAACAACAAAAAATTATGTATGCATAAATTATATTATCAATTCACTTGTGGATAATAAAGAAGATATTAAAATATTGTATCAAAATCAAACACTGCCTGAAGCAGGAGAATCACTTGAGGCTGGGAGTTTGAGACCACCCTAAGCAACTCTATGAAAAATAATTAAAAATAGCTGGCAATCAGGAATTTGAGATTGGACTGAGCTATGATGATGCCACTGCACTCTAGCCTGGGCAACAGGGCAAGACCCTGTCGGAAGAAAGAAAGAGAGAGAGAAAGAAAGAAAAGAGGCAGGGAGGGAGGGAAGAAATCCCCATCAGCCAGAGTAGAGAAATGTAACATTTCATTTCATTTCATTTTGACAGAGTCTCTCTCTGTTGCCCTGAGTAGAGCGCAGTGGCATCATCATAGCTCACTGCAACCTCATAACTCTGGGTTCAGCGATCCTCCCACCTCAGCCTTCCAAGTAGCTGGGACTATGCGCACATGCCACAGCACCCAGCTAATTTTTTCTACTTTTAGTAGAGACAGGGTCTGGCTCTTGCCCAGGCTGGTCTTGAACACCTGAGCTCAAGCCATCCTCCTGCCTCAGTTTCCCAGATTGCTGGGATTGCAGGCATGAGTCAACATACCTGGCCGAGAAACTTTATTTAATATGGGAAACATTTAGTTAAGACAACAAAAGAGCCATGCCTTAGAAGTGGTGCTACTCCTAACTAATCTGCAAATAACTGCTTCTCAGAAAAAGTCTAAGATACTTAAGGGAATGTAACAAAATCCAGCATTCAAAACTATAAAATTCACAATATTATGAGATATTGCCAACTAAAGTTAGGAGAAAAATCAGCCAAGAGAAGCAAATTCAGAAACAATAGTTGGTGGAATTAGTAGATAAAAAGCTGGAAATGTTATTATAAATGTTTTCTAAATGTTCAGGATAAAACTCAATGAGAAATTGAAGATAGGAAAAAATTTAAATGGAATTTCTAGAGATTAAAATTATAAAACAACAGCTACTTGGGAGGCTGAGGCAAGAGAATCATTTGAGCCCAAGAATTTGAGGTTGCTGTGAGCTGTGATGACACAGCACTCCACCAAGGGAGACATACTGAGACTCTGTCTGAAAAAAAAAAAAAAATTGAAAATTTCACAGGAAGACATTAGTGGCAGATTAAATGCTGCAAAAGGATAGATCAGTGAGTGTGAAGAGAAATAGTATCTACCCAATATAGAACACAGAAAAAAAGAAAAAAGATTAAGATTTTTCATAGCTTGCAGCAGCCTCCAATTCTTGGGCTCGATTGTCTTGGGCTCAGCCTTCCAAGTAGCTGGGACAACAGGTGCCCCGTCACAATGCCTGGCTAAGAAAAGAAAAAGGACTAGGGTTAAAAAAAAAAAAAAACTGAACAGAGCAACAGTGGCCAGTGGGATAATGATTACAACTAGTGTACATGTAATTATAGTTCCAGTAAGAAGTAGGGTAGGAGAATACCATATAAAGAAAGAACAGCAGATGGCCTGGAGTGGTGGCTCACACCTATAATCCTAGCACTCTGGGAGGCCAAGGCTAGTGGATTACCTGAGCTCACAGGTTCGAGAGCAGCCTGAGCAACAGTGAGACCCCATCTCTAAAAATAGCCAGGCATTGTGGCGGGCACCTGTTGTCCCAGCTACTTGGGAGGCTGAGGCCAAGACAATCGAGCCCAAGAATTGGAGGTTGCTGTGAGCTATGATGCTATGGCATCTACTGAGTATGACAAAGTGAGACTGTTTCCAAAAAAAAAAAACCTAGAAAGAAAGAAAGAACAGCAGAAAAATGTAAAATAAATGTAAAATGTGATGAAAATTAGAAGCCCACAGATCCAAGACATTCCATGAAACTCAGCCAGGATAAACACGTAGCCCAACCACACCAATGCACATTATAATCAAGCTATTGAAAATCAATTATAAATTTTTAAAAACCCTCAAAAGTAACTAGAGAAAAAAGACACATTACGTACAAATTAACAAAGATAAGAACAACCTCAGTTTTCTTACTAAAACTATGCGAGCTAGAGGACAATAAAATATTCTTAGTGTACTGAAAGAAAGAAAAATACCCTGTCACCCTGTAATTCAGTATCTAACCAAATTATTCTTTAAAAATGAAGGCAGAGACAGGCGGCACCTGTAGCTCAGTGGGTAGGGCACCGGCCACATACACCGAGGCTGGTGGGTTGAAACCCGGCCAGGCCAGCTAAACAACAATGACAACTGCAACCCCAAAATAGCCAGGTGTTGTGGTGGGCACCTGTAGTCCCAGCTACTGGGGAGGCTGAGGCAAGAGAATCACTTGAGCCCAAGAGTTTGAGGTTGCTGTGAGCTGCGATGCCACAGCATTCTACCCAGGGTGACATAGTGAGACTCTGCCTCAAAAAAAAAATAATAAAAATAAAGGCAGAAAACTCAATTCAAGTTGGGCTTGGGGGAACGAGGGAGGGAAGAGGGGGAGGAGGGAGGGAGATGGGTATGCTCCCACTTAATGGGCACAATTGGGGGTATATGGCACCTCTTGGGTGCAGGATACAACTACAAGAGGGACTCTACCTAACAAACGTAAACAACCTAGTTATTTGTACCCTCGCATTAACCTGAAATTAGAAAAAAAAAGAAAGAAAGAAAACTGTTTTTCTTAAGAAGAGATATTTTTGTGTCTCACCTAAGAGATGAGCAGCAATGAGGAAGAAATAATATGCAAAAGCCGAAAGTTCCCTGTTACGTGTTTTTTTTTTGCTTAGAAATTACTTTTGATATTTTTTCTATAATTCTATAAAAGAATAAAGAAAAACAGATATAACAGACAAAAAATAATAATAACAATAAAAATGAAGGTGGACTAAAGACTTTTTTCCACCAGTCAAAATCTGAGAAACTATATCATCAGTAGAACTCCTCTATAAGAAATATTTTTAAAAGTTATTTAGGTAAAATAAGAATGAGGTTACACAGAGACATGGATTCTCATCCAAGAATGAAGAACACTGGAAATTGTATGATAAATACGCGGTGTCTTCATTATGAGGTATCTGTTTTAGCAGCCTAAAACAGAATATCACAGACTGCGTAATTCATAATCAACAGATATTTACTTGGTTCCTGTTTCTGGAGGCTAAGCAGTCTCAGATCCAAGGACTGGGTGAGGGCCTTCTTTTTGTGTAATAACGTGGTGGAAAGGGTCACAAGAGAGAACAAGAGAAGGACCAACTTGCTTTTATTAATACAATAAATGCTCTCCGGAGGTGATGACATTAATCTATTCATGAGGGCTGACCCCCCACCTCTTAAAGGTCCCATCTCTCAACACTGTTGCGCTGGGGATTGTTTCTAACACACGGACTTTGGGGGACGCTTCAAACCACAGCATCAGCCTGTGGACAAATATAAAAAATGTTTCTTGTTTTATATTTTCTTTACAAACAATGTAACCTAATCATTTGTAACCTCATATTAATCTAAAATTAAAAATAATAAAAATAATTAAAAAACATGAAAGCAGTTTAAAGTGAATCAGTAGCAGTTACAAGTGAATTATTTTCCTTTAAAGATCCACTTGTAACTGCTGCTAACTTGAATCTATGCTACCCAGTTGCGACCCTCAATTTGGCCCAAATAAACTCTCCACTTACATTAACACATAAAAATAAATAAATAAATAAACATACAAATAAATTTTCTTTCAAAGGAAATTGCCTGTTTAAAGCAAAAATATGACTGTTGGAATAACCAAGGATGCTATAATTAATTTTTATTAAGTACAAGGTGTCAGGGACTTCAACGAGTAACCAAAAGCCAGATTTTTACTATTGTGAAACTTTTTTTTTTTTAGAGCGTTTTACTATGTCACCCTCGTTAGAGTGCTGTGGCGTCACAGCTCACAGAAACCTCAAACTCTTGGGCTTAAGTGATTCTCTTGCCTCAGCCTCCCAAGTAGCTGGGACTATAGGCACCCGCCACGTTGGCCCAGCTATTTTTTGTTGAAGCTGTCATCATTGTTGTTTAGCTGGCCCAGGGCCAGGTTTGAACCTGCCAGCCTCCGTGTATGTGGCCGGCACCATAATCACTGTGCTATAGGCGCCAAGCCTATTGTGAAACTCTTGATGATTTTAATGTTTTTTAAAAATAATTATTTAACAAACATTATTGCATAATATATGGTAATGGCAAACATTTGATAATTGGTAGCAATTATGTCCATTATTCAGTCTTAACATTTCTATGAGTTATGAAAAAAACTATATGCCTATTTATTTCATTGCCTGTGGTCTATAAATCAGCATGAGGGTTGTTGTTTTTTTGTTTGTTTTTTTGTTTTTTGAGGCAGAGTGTCACTTTGTCACCCTCTGTAGAGTACCTTAGTGGCGTCAGAGCTCACAGCAACCTCAAACTCTTGGGCTCAAGCAATTGTCTTGCCTCAGTCTTCCCAGTAACTGGGATTACAGGCGCCCTTGATAACACTGGGCTAGTTTTAGAGACAAGGTCCCGCTCTGGCTCAGGCTGTCTCCAATTGGTGAGCTCAGGCAATCCGCCACCTCAGTCTCCCAGAGTGCTAGGATTAGAGGCGTGAGATACCACACCTGACCTTAGGGTTGTTTTACAATAACAAATTTTTAGGTACGTGCTTCCTCACTCCCCTTCTAATTCCCTGGGAGTGAGGTCATGAGATGGGGCATTATTGGGATGCTCTCCCAGCTTTAGGGAATGGTGGTTTACCATCAGACTCTCCACATTGAGATTGTTCTGTCTCCTCACCAGGCCTTGAAAACTACATCTCAGGGTTTGGTCAGATACAGGGCAAAAGCAGCTTCATTACTTCAATTGTGCTTCTGGGTTCCTTAGATAATGGCTTGATAATCCTGTTTTGTCAGCTCTTTGATGCTTTACAGATTTTTAAAAAATATTTTATAAAGCATTTTTAGTTATTCTTAGTAGGAAGATTGGTCCAAATGTGTGGCCCAACCTATTACCAGATATAGAACTTGAACTCCCGTCATCTATGCTTTCATCCTCAGTAACACTACAAAGGGGTTAGTATTATTATTATTCCCTTTTTTTCCCAAATGAAGCAGATGAGGCACACAAAAGTAACTTGCACACATCAAACTGCTAGTGGGCATTGGAGTCAGGTTTTAAATCCACTTTCATTTTACTTAAAATCTTTCCCCTTAACCATCCAACTAGGTGCTTTACTTAAATTGAAGACTTTGGTAACCTTTATAAAAAGTAATTTAATCTTTTTATTTTGCTATTTCTTTGTTAATTTATTTATTCATTTATTTATTTAGAGAGTCTCATTCTGATGCCCTGGGTAGAGGGGCCTGGCGTCATAGCTCACAACAACCTCAAACTCCTATGCTCAAGCAATCAATTGTTTTGCCTCAGCCTCCCCGGTAGATGGGACTACTGCCCCAGGCAACGCCTGGCTAGTTTTTCTATTTTTAGTAGAGATCTAGTCTCTGCTTTTGCTTGGATTGGTTAAAGACTCTTGAGCTCAGGCGATCCACCAGCCTCTGCCTCCCAGATCACAGGCCTGAGCCACTGCACGGCTTTTATTTTGCTTTTTAAAAGTATTAAATAACAGTGAACCCAGATGCTAAATAAAAAGATGTTTGAAGATTAGAATCCAGTTTTACTTTTGATATATTAATAGCTATTACCAAAAATGTTCTTGAATCAAAACATGCAACCAAATAGTGAGGTGTTATATTAGAAAATAATATCCATGTCTATATTAATATTAATATTATACCATACCCCTTTACCAGGCCGGCTCACCCATTCTCCGAAGGAGTGTTGGTTGCTAAGAACTCACAGCAATGCATTTGCACTGAAACATGCCCACAACCATCAGGAACCACTGCATCTGGCAATGTCTGGGAGCTCAAGCCCTCTGTTTCCCCCACCCAGCTGGACTCAAGTCAGTATGAGGGTACCAAAGACAATCCTCTTTCCTCAAGGTGGCACAAGTCAGTGATGACATTTGTGATCCAGAGCTCTCCATGGGAACGCATGTTGGTGTCTTCCACGTGCCCTTTCCTGCTTCCCTCCCTCCCTCACAAGTGTGAGTGGTATCCTCTCAAAAAGCCACTTTTACAGGAATCTCTTTCTCAGGCTCTGCTTCTAGGGAACTGAACTGAGAAACTGAGACATTTTATTTCTTCTTCCACAGATACTCTCTCTGAGCAGAAATAACTACTATGCTTTTGCTGCTTGTGTTGAATAGGGTGAGAAGAGTATTCTGTTCTGAGAAGTTCTCACTAAATGAAAGGTTTCCAGGCGTGGCACCCATAGCACAGTGGTTACGGCACAAGCCACATACACTGAGGCTGGTGGGTTAGAACACAGCCCGGGCCAGCTAAACAACAATGACAACTGCAACAAAAAAAATAGCCAGGCATTGTGGCGGTGCCTATAGTCCCAGCTACTTGGGGGGCTGAGGCAAGGGAATCACTTGAGCCCAAGAGTTTGAGGTTGCTGTGAGCTGTGATATCACGGCACTCTACCCAGGGTGAGATAGTGAGACTCTGTCTCAAAAAAAAAAAAGAAAGTTTTCCAGTAATGTATTTAAAATGTACTATTTCTTCTTTAAGAGATGTACCCATTTTGAGCAGTTTGGCCTCATTTTGTAGAAAGCTTCTTCAATGTGCATCCTCAGTTTTCATTTTGAGAGAATTGAGAATTCAAGTCCACATTTTTTTCTTCAATATCTTTTTCCTGTTCTAGAATCCGAATCACACATAGATGCTCTTTCCCAGGGTTGTCTACATTTTTGAATGCTCTATTGTGTGATCCAGGGTAAGACACCCATTGATGCTTGTATTCTACATTTCTAAAAAACATAAGTACTCAAAAAATTATACATTTTACACTTTATATATTTTTACCATGGGTTTCTAATCACAATGAACATAATTTCTACTCTTCTCCCCAAAAAACGTCCATTATTTTTAGTAGGCAAAATGAACACTTACCCATGAATTATAACTGCAAAATGGCTAATGGTCTCACTAGAGATTTTTTTATTAAAGAACACTCCTGTGGACTGATAGATTAAATGAGATAGATAATGTAGTTTCTAAAAATGTCTAATTTCCAGAAAGAGTGTTGTATAAAAGAAAACATTGTCACAACATGTTTGGTGATCTCTGAGTTTAATTACACTATTAATAGTCTATTGGAAAACATTTGCTTGTATCTTTGTAAAGGCAAGCATTTCTACTTAAAATAGTGATGCTAAAATTGAGAGGTTGATGAATATATCAAGGCAAAGACCAAGGAGAGGGTAAGAGAGATGGTCAGTCCAATTTAGTGTGTTTGTTTAACACCACAGGTTATAGTGCTACATTCGATAATATAGGGCATCTCATTTCAGAAATTGGCCCAAGGTGGATTTAAATAATTTATAGTTTGGTGAAATATAAATCTAGAAACTCAATACCCTTAGCAAATGACATAGGAACTCTCAGCTTGCACTTTCCTCTTTTTATCCCAAGACTAGCTTCTGCTTCTCATATACCCTTATTTCACCAGTCCTAGAGTTTGTTCTGCTCAGTGTATATTGTCCTACTGACCCAGAGAATTTTCTCCCTTTCTCTATCCAACTTATCTTAAAACGCTTTTTCTCTCTTGGCTCTTTCCTATAAGGTATCAATGTATTCCATCTTACAAAGTTTTTCAAATGAAAACAAAAATCTGTCAATCCAATATTCAATAAGCAACATTTAAATTAAAACGTAATTTCTCGTTTATTTACTTAAAAATATTGTGACATGTATCATGCATACATAAAAATACATAGAATTTACACGGACAACTTCACAATACATAAATATGTATGTACCCATCATTCAGATTAAAAAATAAAACTTTGGAGTTCCATGGAAGCCCCCTGTGTGTCCCTCCCCAGTTACATCCATCCTTCTCTCCCCAAAGATAAACATTACTCTGACTTTTGTGTTAATCAGTGCCTTGTTTTGATTTATAGATCTATCACCCTTGTTTATATCCCTACATTAATATATTCCTTAGTTTAAAAAAGGAAAAGAAAGAGTATCTTCCTGTGCAAGAAAGGCGTGGTGCTGCTGCTATCAAATATTTTTATTTTGAGGAGAAAATAAACCGATTAGAGTTTGTAGCCAGGTCCTGATATGGTTCCGGGAGAGTCTGAGCACCTTCTTTTAGGGAAGTCAGTGGTCAAGAGCCCAAGAGCAGGGATTCTGAAAAGTGTGAGACTCGCCATAGTTTGAGCACTTGGACTAGAAATTGGACATCCAGCGAGAGTAAGATGAGAGAGAGTGCTCCATGTTCTCTGTTTCTAAATCCACCCCAACTACCTGCAGTTCTCAGGTGCAAGTCAAAGCAGAAATCAGTGAGGTGAAAAAGCAAAGCACGGAGGAAAAGAATCTAAGCATGGCTCATGGGGGGCTTCTGTCAGCCAACAAGAAGGACAACAGGGAACTTGGCGATGAGGGTGCTCAGTTTGTCCATTGAGGGGCCCTGCTCCATCTGAACGGGTTGGCCATGACAGCGCTGTTTGTCCACTAAGGGGCCCTGCTTCATGTGAACAGGTTGCCTTCTTTTTTTTTTTTTGGTTTTTGGCCGGGCTGGGTTTGAACCCGCCACCTCCGGCATATGGGACCGGCGCCCTACTCCTTGAGCCACAGGCGCCGCCCGAACAGGTTGCCTTCTACACCTAGTCCCGCTCTGTGATCCACCTTCCGCGTCTTCTTGGGGATTGCTGTCATCGCTTTCCTGGTTCCATTTCCCAGTTTTCATATCCTACATCTTGTCTTTACTGATTTCTCAACAAGCAGTTGCTTTAGTACAAAACACTGTACATGTGAGAAGTATACAGTTGCCTGGCAGCCTGGAGGTGAGGAGAGGACCTAGGGATATAACCGCTTCTCATACAGCTCTGATCCGAGGCCTCTTATTTTCTACTTCCCTCTCTCCCTGGTTGATCAGCAGTTCCAGAGGCATTTTGGCGTTATTTATTCCTATACTTTTTGGGGACTCTGTGGTATAAATCAAGTTTACCTTAGTTTTGCCCAGGGTCAGTTTGGCTCTTGGTTTTCTCAGTTTTATGAATCAGTTGCCACTTCTTCTGGTTTCCAGATTACAAATGTTTTTCGTAAAAGCTGAAAACCTCTTGCCTCCCCTTCCATTCTCCCTCTCTGTCCACACTCCTTTAATTGTAGTTTGGGTGGATTTCAGGAAGGAACAAAATTGAATACAGAGGTTCAGATACATTAACTCACTATTTGTGGGACTGAAAAAGTGATAAAAACTAATAGAGACATTTTCTAAGGATCTGTACTGAAGCCAGTCATGATGCTGAACATTAAAAAAATGCTGAAAGAGTAAAGTTTGTAAAGTCCTTAAAACACTTTCTAATAATGAAATGCAAGTTAGAGAATACTACTTCAGGAAAATTTTACCTAGTAAAGTGGCAAAAGGTACCACTCTTGCCTTGCTTCTGGGCCTCTTTGGGATGGAATAAAGAAGCAGCCCTGGGACCGCATGTGCTCCTGACAGTGTATTTCCTCAACACTCACAGCTTTGTCACCTCCCTGTCCCCAACTCTCAGACTGCTTCTTTGCTGTGCTGTGGAGTTCAAGAACAGATATTAACAAAATCCCCTGTATCCCAAGTTCTCTGCACTTCCTGAAAATTCTCTAAAGCCTCTCTTGGCCTTGCTCTGACTGAAACCTGGTCTTCCCCAGAAGACACTGCGTTCCTTGCAGCCCTCTCGAAGGCTGGCCGTGTTCTCTTCCACGCTGTCATACCACTTGTGGCAGCTTTACTCTCTGAAGCCACCTTTGATGCTGGATTTCTGGTATTCGTGCCCTGTGTAGTCCCCTCCGTCAGTGGATCAGAGCTGTCTGACCCCAGTGGAATGCAGAGTGAGTGACAGTGTGTGACGTCCAAGGTTAGGTCATAAAAGGCATTGTAGCTCTCACCTTGGCATCTTGGATGACACACTCTGAGGAAAGCCGCTGCCATTCCATGAGGACTCGAGCAGTCCTATGGAGAAGCCCATGTGGAGAGGAATCGAGACCCCAAACTAACATGTCCAGCTACGTAAGTAAAACGTCTTACCTGAAAACTGGGTCTTCCAACCTCACTCAGGCATCTCAGGACGGGAGCCCCACATGACTACCAACTGAGGGCAACCTCCTGAGAAACTGTTGAGCTGCTCCAAATTCCTGGCACAAGCATCCATGAACAGTAACAAATGATTATTGTTTTGGGTGATTTGTCACACTACTCTTTTTATATTTGGTGATTTCAATAGCCACTAAGATTGTACTTTCAATCCTTGACGTTTTAGTTCCTTGACCTTTCCCCCAACAATCTTAACCACCACCCTAGTCAGCCACTCACTCTCAGGTTCAGAGAACTCATTCTAACTGCAGCTTGTCCTTAATCTCACTTCCGAGCCTCATTTCTGTCTTTCTAACTCATCCCCTCTGTTTATTACCAGCAATACTTCAAGTCTGACTAGATTTACAAACCCTTAATCCCAATGCTTTTCACTGTCCTTCATACTCTCTAAGCTTATTTTGCTTTTTACCTGGCTTGGACTTCAGGTGCAATGATTATTGCCACATACCTGAATACATCCTCATCTCCCTTGCTTCTCTTGCACCCTAGCTTACTCACCTGGTATGAATCAACCATAATTAAATCCAACTCTGTCCATTGTGTGCTTGCACTTGTACAACAGCAAAAAACCAAAAAACAAAAAGTAAAAAATCAACCATAATTAATCCAACTCTGTCCATTGTGTGCTTACACTTGTGCAACAGCAAAAAAACAAAAAACAAAAAGTAAAAAATCCCCACCCAACTGTGCAGGCTGATTTCACTTTTTTTTTTTTTTTTGAGACAGAGTCTCACTTTGTCACCCTCCAGAGTGCTGTGACATCCTAGCTCACAGCAACCTCAAACTCTTGGGCTCAAATGATCCTCTTGCCTCAGCCTCCCGAGTAGCTGGGACTACAGGCGTCTGTCACAACGTTGGGCTATTTTTAGAGACAGGGTCTTGCTCTTGCTCAGGCTGATCATGAACTCCTGAGGTCAGACAATCCACTTACATCAGCCTCCTAGTGTGCTAGGATTATAAGTATAAGCCACTGCACCGGCACTTTTATTTTTTTATTTTTATTTTTATTGATGGGTTATATTGATTTTTAAATTCTTTGAAATAGGAAGGTTGTAAGAATAGTACAAAGGCTTCCCATATATTCTTGTTCCGATTCCCCAATTAACATTTCCATGTTTGATTTATTTATTATTTCTTTCTGCACATAATTTTTCCTGAAACAATTGAGAATGAGTTACACCTAAGTGCGTCAGTATATGGACTCATATGTCACTTAACCATGCACTATTAGGCAATTTTTTTGTGTGTCAACATCAGAGTTTTCTTACAGAAACCTACACCACGTAGCACACTACACATGTAGGCTATGTGGTGTTCCCTATTGTTCCTATGCCGTAAATCTCTACACCATATTACTGTACTCAGTACTGAAGGGAATTGTAACACAATGAGAGAAGCATTCGTGCATCTGAAATTGAAAAGGCAGAGTAAGGGCGGCGCCTGTGGCTCAGTCGGTAGGGCGCCGGCCCCATATACCGAGGGTGGCAGGTTCAGACCCGGCCCCGCCGAACTGCAACAAAAAAAAATAGCCGGGTGTTGTGGCGGGCGCCTGTGGTCCCAGCTACTCGGGAGGCTGAGGCAGGAGAATCGCTTAGGCCCAGGAGTTGGAGGTTGCTGTGAGCTGTGTGACGCCACGGCACTCTACCGAGGGCCATAAAGTGAGACTCTGTCTCTACAAAAAAAAAAAAAAAAAAAGAAAAGGCAGAGTAAAAATACAGTATTATAATTTTACAGGACCATGTTGGTATATGCCCTTATGTGGTACATAACTATATTTTCTAAAATAAGAATGTTCTTAGACCTAGACATAAGATAATTATCGAGAACAGGAAATTAACAATGAATGAATACAATAATCTGATTTATTCTTTATTCAAAGTTTTTCAGTTGTCCCACTAATGTTCTTTAGAGCCCCCCAATTTTCTTTCCTAGTTCAGGATCCAGTCCAAGATCATACATTGCATTTTAGTTGCCATATGTCTTTAGTATTTAATATGAAGCAATGTTTCAGTCTTTCTTTGTCTTTCATAAATTTGATATTTTTAAATTAAATCATAGCTGTGTACACTAATGTAATTATGGGGCACAATGTGCTGGTTTTATACACCATTTGAAATACTTTCATCAAACTGGTTAACATAGCCTTCACCACATTTTCTTAGTTATTGTGTTAAGACATTTATATTCTACACTTAGTAGATTTAACTTGTACCCTTGTAAAACGCACTGTATAAATTTGATATTTTTGAAAAGCTCAAGTCAATTATTTTCTTTTCCTTATTTATTTATATTTTAATATTTCATTTATTTTATGAATAAAATAAATTTAGAAAAAATAAAAATAAATTTATTTTTTATAAATAAAATTATTTTATATTTTATTTATTACATATTTTATATATTTATTTATATTTTTATTTTTTGAGACAGAGTCTTATTCTGTCATCCTGGGTAGAGTTCCATGGCAGTATCATAGCTCATAGCAACCTCAAACTCTTGGGCTCAAGTGATCCTCTTGCCTCAGTCTGCTGGGTAGCTGGGACTATAGGCTTGTGCTGCCACGGCTGGCTAGTTTTTCTATTTTTACCCTGTTTCCCTGAAAATAAGACATCCTCCGAAAATAAGACCTACTTACAGGAAGGATAAGATGTCCCCTGAAATAAGACCTAGCGCATCTTTGGGAGCACACCTTAAAATAAGACACTGTCTTATTTTTGGGGAAACAGGGTAGTAGAGATGGGGTCTTGCTCTTGCTCAGGCTGGTCTTGAATTCCTGAGCTCAAGCAATCCACTGGCCTTGACCTCCCAGAGTGCTAGGGTTATAGGAGTGAGCCACCACATCTGGCCTTAAGTCAATAACTTGCAAAAATTTCTCTCAGTTTGAATTTGTCCCATGTTTCCTCATGATTGGACTTCTGGTACTATATGTAGTTTTGTGCTTGCTTTTATTATTTGACAATATTCCTTGTAATCTTTTTAGATCAGTACAGGAAGAGTTTCCTCGTAATTTATTTGGCCATTATATCTTCAAATATTCTTTCCGTTCCTCTTTCTTTCAGCTCTCCTTCCAGAATTCCCATTATGTGTATGTTGGCACACTTGATAGTGTACCACAGGTCTCTTAGGTTCTGCTCATTTTTTATTTTTCTATCTGCTTCTCAGACTGGATAATCTCATTGATCCATCTTCAAGTTTGCTGATTCTTTCTTCTGCCTGATTAAATCTATTTGAATTCCTCCAGTGAATTTTTCATTTCAGTTGTACTTTTCAATTTCAGAATTTCTGTATTTTTTAATAATTTATATCTTTTAATTGATATCTTTTATTTGGTGAGACATTATTCTCATGTTTTTTCTTTTCTTTTTTTTTTTTTTGTAGAGACAGAGTCTTACTTTATGGCCCTCGGTAGAGTGCCGTGGCATCACACAGCTCACAGCAACCTCCAACTCCTGGGCTTAAGCGATTCTCTTGCCTCAGCCTCCCGAGTAGCTGGGACTACAGGCGCCCGCCACAACGCCCAGCTATGTTTTTTGGTTGCAGTTCAGCCAGGGCCGGGTTTGAACCCACCACCCTCGGTATATGGGGCCAGCGCCTTACCGACTGAGCCACAGGCGCTGCCCTATTCTCATGTTTTTTCTTTTATCCATGATTCCTTTGAGCTCTCTGAGCATAC
Organism: Nycticebus coucang; assembly: GCF_027406575.1. Lineage (NCBI taxonomy): Eukaryota > Metazoa > Chordata > Mammalia > Primates > Lorisidae > Nycticebus > Nycticebus coucang. The sequence goes on from NC_069795.1 coordinate 62,985,582, forward strand.
ATAAAATATAGCAGAACTTCCGTAAGTTGACCACCCAAGGGACTGTAACAAATTGTTCAGCATACGGAGGTGATCAGTATAAAGAACTAGCTCTACTGTGCATTAAGTACATGTTCAATCTAAATTAGGAGGTGGTCAGCTATGGAAGTTCTACTGTAATTGATTTAAAATTTTGTCTTTGCAACGTCTAGGCTTTGTTAGGGACTGTTTCTATTATTTTCTCCCTATATAGTGTCGGGGAGAAAATAAGAAGAGAGAAAACTAATAGGAACAGTTTCTTTTGTTTCTTTATATACCTTGTGATTTTTGTTGTTGTTGTTAAAAACTAGACTGGCAACTCTGGAACAGATTGTCCCCTTCCCTAAAGTTTGTTATTGCTATTCGTTCAAGTACACACTGGATGTTTGGTTAGTGACTTTTATGAACTATTTTTTATTACGGTGAAATATACACACAAAATTTGCCATTTTGTCCATTTTAAGTGTGCAGTTCAGTTACTTTAAGTATATTTAGATTGCTGTACAAGTCATATCTCCTGAATTTTTCCTCATCCCAGCTGAAACTCTGAACCAATTAAACAATAACACCCCATTCTGTCCTCCCTATTGCCCCTTGAAACCATCATTCTACTTTCTTTCTCTATGAATTTGACTGCTCTAGATACCTAATACAAGTTCAACTACTTTTGTAAGTTGAACTTACAAAAATTCAAATTATTACATTCTATGTCATGTGTGGCCACAGAATTCTCTGTTCCATTAAATTAGAAAAAGGAAGGAAACAAAAAGAGGAAAAAATAAAAAGTGAAGTGAGCTTCCAGTCTTTGGAGATGGGCACTGTGTGTGTGGGGGGCAAACCTTTAATACTCAGCCAGCAGTTGGCCACTCTGCCTTAGCCTTCTTTCTTGCAGGAGGAGTGCAGGAAATTAGCCTGAGATGAGAGTTTAGGGCCCTAAATCTTTTCCGAATATGCTCCATGGGTGTGGCCTTCTGAATTCCCAGGAATTTGTGGGAGGTTTTCAAAGCCCTTTTTTCCCAAAGCATATTATTCTCCAGGTTTTCCTTCTAAGCTTTTCAGATTGTCTGTTATTTGCCTTAACCCTTGCCCCTTGTCCTAAGTGCCCGTGGCTAATACATTTGCCTTCAAATATTTTCAGCAAAATGTCCCTCCCCCACCTCAAGGTAGTTATCCTAGCCCTGAGAAAATTCTGAGTTAGGTAGAATAAAGGCAAGTAAGTCCTTGAGCCTTCAGCCACCAAACAGGTCAAAGCTAATAGCAACAATTCTTTGAGATTAAGGTCTATACTGCTCTTCTGATACTGGGAACCAGTATGAGGAATATGGGCTATTGTGGAGTGGGAGATGGTACCAGGCCAGGTTAGACTAAAATGCCACAAAGCTCTGTTACTGAAACTCAGCTGTTTTTTCTTAATTAGATATTCCTGACTGTAGTAAGGTTTTGGTTGGATTCCAAAGTTCCCAATAAATTGGTTCTGATGGTTCTTGCCAGCTTATTTGTTGCTTTTGTAGAAGCAGAGACTTTTGGCGTTCCCTACTCTGCCATTTTCCTTGATGTCACTCCTTTTTATTCCTTATTACTATTTACTACCACTATTATTATTATTAAACTGCATAGAATCCCACATTCCAACGGATGGAGGTATATAATTTATTTAACCAGTCTCCCATTGATGATGATTTGCTTCCAATTTTTAGTAATACAAACTTTTTTTTTTTTTGAGACAGAGTCTCACTTTATTTCCCTGGGTAGAGTGCCATAGCATCATAGCTCACAGCAACCTCAGACTCTTGTGCTTAAGTGGTCCTCTTGCCTCAGCCTCCCAAGTGGCTGGGACTACAGGCACCTGCCACCACACCTGGGTAGTTTTTCTATTTTTAGTAGAGATGGAGTCTCCCTCCTGCTCAGGCTGGTCTTGACTCCTGAGCTCAGGAAATCCATCTGCCTCAGCCTCCCAAAGTGCTAGAATTATAGGCATGAGCCACCACACCTGGCCAAACTATCCTTTAATGAGTAACTTTGCACATTATTTTGCATGTGTGCAATTAAATCTATAGAAAAATCTGAGAAGTTGGTATTGTTGCAAAAATATGTGCATTCTAAATTTTCTTTCTTACTTTTTTTTTTTTTTTTTTTGTCTTTTGTGGTTTTTGGCCGGGGCTGGGTTTGAACCCACCACCTCCGGCATATGGGACCAGCGTCTCACTCCTTGAGCCACAGGTGCCACCCTTACTTTCTTTTTTCAATCAGGCCCAGGTAAGGCTCAAATTTGCTGCCCCGGGTATATTCCTGGGGCTGGGGGTATATTCCTGGGGCTCACTAACAGCTGAGCTATGGTGGCCCACTTGCATTTTAAATTTTTATAATTATTGTCAAAGTTCTGTATCTCTCCATACTCCCATTATGAGAGCTCCTTTATTCCTATAGTCTTGTCAACAGATGCATTATTAAACTTCTGTACTTTTGTTACTCTATTAGGGGAAAAAGAATATTTTAGTGTGGTTTTAATTTCCATTTCATTCTGAGTGAAATTGAGGATTTACAAGTTTTTAGGAGACTTTTTAAAAGACTTTTTAGGAATTTTTTTCCAGTCACGTGAACTTTTTTTTAGACAGAGTCTCATTTTGTCATCCTCAGTAGAGTGCTGTGGCATCACAGTTCACAGCAACCTCAAACTCTTGAGTTTAAGTGATTCTCCTGCTCCAGCCTCCCAAGTAGCTAGGCATATAGGCGCCTGCCACAACACCTGGCTGCTTTTTTGAGACAGGATCTCGCTTTTTCTCAGGCTGGTCTTAAATATGTGAGCTCAGGCAATCCACCCGTCTCGGCTCTCAAGTGCTGGGATTACAGGCATGAGCCACCTCGCCCAGCCCCAGTTATGTGAACTTTTAAACATATGTTTACTAACCTTTACTTGACCTTGGTTTTTTTCATATATATGTATATGTGTATATATATATATATATATTTTTGAGACAGAGTCTCACTTTATCGCCCTTGGTAGAGTGCTGTGGTGTCACAGCTCACAGCAACCTCCAACTCCTAGGCTTAGGCAATTCTCTTGCCTCAGCCTCCCAAGTAGCTGGGACCACAGGTGCCCATCACAATGCCTGGCTATTTTTTTTTTTATTGCAGTTGTCATTGTTGTTTTAGCTGGCCTGGACCAGGTTCGAACCCACCAACCTTGGTGTATGTGGCCAGTGCCCTACCCACTGAGCTATGGGCATCGCCCTAGTTTTTTAATTTTAGTTTTTATTTTTTGAGACAGACCCTTGTTGTGTCACCCAGGCTAGAAGTGCAGTGGCCTCATCATAATACACTACAACTTCAAATTCCTAGGCTCAAGCAATCCTTCCATCTCAGCCTTCCGAGTAGCTGGGACCAGAGATGTTTGCCACTATGCCTGGCTAATTTTTCAATTTTTTCCATTTTTTTACATGCATATATTTAATAAAGAAACAACTTATCAACCAAAAAAAAATTAGAAAAATTCATGGGAACACAGTGCTGTGGAAGAAAATGGGATGTCAAGAAAAAAAATATATCAACTGACGCAGAAGCCTGCGTGATGAGTGAAGCAAAGGAAAATTTGGCTAGGATAGTATTATATGCTCTGAAAAGGAGAATGGCTGGCCAACTACCCACTCATCTGACCACTTGGTAATAAGCAGCCTTACTTTATGCTGCATGGAATGGAAGCAAAGAGCCAGGGAACAGAAGGAGTGGAGAGGGGAAAGAATAATATAGTACCCACGGCAAGCAGATGGAAGAGCTAGGTAGAATTACAAAGATATGACTTAAGGCCTTTTGTTTCCTCTAAAACCTAAAATAAACTTTAAGTTCTTAAGTATTTCAGTCAAATTCAATGATCAGCACTGGGCACTGTGAAGGAATGGTGGGGAAATGGTTTGTAAAAATAGGAGGAGGACATGGATTCTGTTATTAAGGAGTTTACAACATACATGCGGAGACAGATTCCACACATAAAACAACTACAAAACATATTTACAAAGTTACATATAAATAAACATACATATGATAACATATGAAAGCTAAAAGGTACTGTTTCAATAATTGCTTAGAAGTCCCTGTGTCAATCACTGAAGGCTTCCTAAAGAAAACTTTTTTTGGACTTTTAAGTATAATTTTAGTGAAAGAGTAGGGCATGTGCAAAGCTATGGAAAGCCATGGTCTCTTTTGTAAAGCCATGGTCTCTTTTGTAAAGCCATGGTCTCTTGCTTGCTTCAGCTGGTCTTGAAATCCAGCCTCAAGGGATCACAAAGTTCTGGCATTACAGGTGTGAGCCTCATACCTGGCACATATTCACTTTCACCTTATGTTCTATTTCACTGAAAAGTATCTATGCTCTTTAGCCCAAGACCATCCAAAACAACACCTGAAGTTGAACAACATTGGGCTTATCGACTTACTGTGATGAGAGTGAAAATGCACCATGGAGAACCATGGGGCATCTCAGTGAAAGGGTGTTGGGATTTACTAAAGGATTTGTGTTGTGATTTTAGGGGGAGAATTCAAGAAGTGAAGCTTTGTCCTGGATTAGACGTTGTCAAGAGGCTGTGGTAATTCCATGATTGGGCATATTAATAAATCTTGTCTAGAAGGTAGGAGGAGTAAAGTGATGAGAAAGGTGTGACTGGGAAAGAAGCAGCAGTCAGTTATCTTAGCCAACCCAGGGAGATATTTAGTCATTTTTGTGGTTTGCACAGGTTGCATGCTTTTGTCTGTGTTCAGACACGATTACAATCTTTTTGCCTTGCTTTAATATGATCACAAAATTGCCATTTTTGATATTGGTGTTCGTGAAATTTTTTATGCTCAACAGAACACAGTTTACGCAAAGTTTTATAGGACAAGGATAAAAACCTAACCTTTGTTGATTGTCTTATTAGGTAATTTGTCCTTGAATATGGAATGTACATTATAAAAATACCCAAAGTCTGACTTTTTGTGGAACTGGATTCAACTCTTTTCCCCTCAACTTTATGTGAAGATTTTCAAACCTACAGAAACAGTAAAAGAATCACTGAATAGTGTTATACTTTCCACTTTGATGCAGTAATTGTCAACATTTTGCTCTCTGTATCTTTCTTTGTTGAATGAAGTATTTGAAAACAATTGCAGACCTATTTGATATTTGATACACCCTTAAATACTTCAGTACAAGTTTTCTCGAAACAAAGATACTTTCTAATACAACATCAAATTACTAATCATCCGTAAATGAAATCCATACATTTACACAAAAATCATTAATTAGTCCATAACACGCAACTGTAATAGGCACTTTATAGTCTTTCCTAATTGTTCTAGAATGACTTTTCAATAGACTTTTTTGGGGGAATCAAGGATCCGCAATGCTCAACAGCCTTTTACCAAGCAACTTCAATCTCTGCCTTGAAGGAACAAGACTTTCCCATGCAATTCACTTTTTCGCACTTTGGGGCAGGGTGTGCTATTTCTCCGCAGACACGGGAGTTTGAGGGTGGGAAGTAGATTTAAGGTTCGTTAGGACCCACGCAGACGGTAGTTTCGGGCTAACAAAGTTGCCGCCAGAGGGCGCAGGGCGCGCGGCGGGACCCTCGGGGGTACTCGGAGGGCCTGCCGACCAGGCGGCGGGGCCGGGAGCCTGGAGCGCGCTCCGGGCCGCCGGGTCCCCGCGCTGGGGGGCGCGGGGGCGCGCGTGCGCGGTACCGCGGTGACAGAGGGAGCCGCGATGGAGGGCGCCCTGACCGACCGCCAGGTAAGCGGGCCTCGCTGGGCACGTTCCCAGCGGTGGCTTTACAGTTTTCCTCACGATGATTGCTTGAACCTTCTCCGATGACTACAGTTATTCCTCGCTGCCCTTTCCTCGGTGCTCGTTGGAGTAATTCGGAATCCGTCGCCGAGGAAACGGTTCCCCGGCTTCCTGCGCGAAGGAGGGAGCGCCTGCTCGCGGGGCGTTGAGCGCTGGACTCTGGCCTCCTGTGGCCTCGCGCAGGCGTGCAGCCTCAGGCCAGTCGAGGCAGGTCTCTCGCCGTGATTCTGACACTGTATTGGGTTTTTCCAGTCTCACCCCCTTCCTTTACTATTAGCCCTCGATGAAAGGGCCCAGATAATTTAAATTACTGTGCTGCCAACCACGTTTTTTTGTTTCAACTACTTTATTTGTTAACTACATGCTTTGACACCACGGAAAAACTTTCTTATTAAACTTTAGGGAGAAGTCTGTTTTGTTGCAGGGGTACCTGCATGCTGATACTACCCCTCATTACTTTTACATTGGTTGTGTATATATACAGTTATTTTATTTTTAGGGAATTGCATGCAGTGCCATCTCTTGGGAAGAACATTTTCTAGTTTATGGGTCAGTAGAGGCATGCAGTTAATTTGTATTTTATTTTATTTTATTTTTTGAGACAGAGTCTCACTGTCTCCCTCGGCAGAGTGCTGTGGCGTCACAGCTCACAGCAACCTCAAACTCTTGGGCTTACACGATTCTCTTGCCTCAGCCTCCCAAGTAGTCTTGCCTCAGCCTGCCAAGTAGCTGGGACTACAGGCGCCCGCCACAACACCTGGCTAGCATACAATTAATTGTTGAAGGAACAAACAAATGAACATTATTTCAATTGATTCTCAAAACATGACCGTGAAATAGGCAAGATAGATGTCATTCATTCAACTGTGTTCCTGCCACTGAGTGTTCTAGAAAAGATGGTGAGCAACACTGACATGATTCCTGCTCTCAATAATCTTACTGTCTAGACTAGAGAGAATTATTGCCCCTACTGCAAAGGATTTAGAGAGTTGAGTGATTTTGCTAAGGAGAACAGAACTAGAAAGTTAAAGAGGTAGGAATCTGTGGCAGCTACCACAGAAAGCCTGGAAGGAGCCTTACCCCAAATTTAGTTCAGATGTAGAAACTTAAGATGCTATATATGCACCATGAAGGTATGAAAAAAAGTCTATTACTTATGTAATAGAAGTCTTTGGGAAGAGCAGGACAGCCTGCCTCTAAAGCAGCACCATAATGGCTTAAAAGATTTTTTTTTATATATATTTTTTTGTAGAGACAGAGTTTCACTTTATTGCCCTCGGTAGAGTGCCGTGGCGTCACACAGCTCACAGCAACCTCCAACTCCTGGGCTTAGGCGATTCTCCTGCCTCAGCCTCCGGAGTAGCTGGGACCACAGGCGCCCGCCACAACGCCTGGCTATTTTTTTGTTGCAGTTTGGCCAGGGCCGGGTATGAACCCGCCACCCTCGGTATATGGGGCCAGCGCCCTGCTCACTGAGCCACAGGCGCCACCCAGCTTAAAAAGATTTTTATTGTGGTTAAGGAGTCAGTTGGCATGAGGGTTCCTGTGCGTGGACAAGGGTTTGCTTGATTGGACTATCCTACCTGGTGACAATGCAAGGTGCACCCAGGCTTTCTTATCACCTTGCCCTGAGGAGGAACAGAAGAGAAAGAGGGGGAGAGGTGAAGCTTAAAAGTTGTCAGCAGGCAACCAAAAAAATTGAATCAGACTCCTTATTACTATTCATCCCAGATGTTTGACTGATAGCAGAAATGTGCCATTTTGCATTTAATTAAATTTGAACTTATTTAAGTAGGCCATTGTAGTTCTTACTGAAACCAGTAAGAAAAGTGAATGTTCCATTGAAAGCCACGTTCAAAAGCCCCAAGTTGTGTTTTGAGTAATAAAATGAGTGCCTTGGTCACTACCAATAATGATTTGGAACTCTAAAGGGGATAGGGAGTGTCTCTCAATTATGGCTTTAGTATGTGTAGAGATATGTGTGAATTTGATTTAAAAACATTCTGAGGCGGGGCGTGGTGACTCATGTCTATAATTCTAGCACTTGGGAGGCCAAGGCAGGTGGATTGTTTGAGTTCAGGAGTTCAAACTAGCCTGAGCAAGAGCAAGACCCCCTCTCTCCTAAAAATAGAAAATCTAGCCGGGTGTTGTGGCGGGTGCCTGTAGTGCCTGCTACTAGGAAGGCTGAGGCAAGAAGACCTTTTGAGCCCAAGAGTTTGAGGTTGCTGTGAGCTATGATGATGTCACAGGGACTCTACCCAGGGTGGCAGAGTGAGACTGTATCTAAAAAAAGAAAAATCATTTTGGGTATTTGTGAAATAAGAAAGTCCTAGGGTTCTTTACCTTAAAGGCACTAAGACAGTGGCCCAAGGGTCTGCTGAAGTGTGCAGATGGAGCTAAGTGTTGACTAGAGAATTCAGTGTTGAGATGACTTTCTGAAGTTCAGCCACTTGTGCTGCCCTTGGGTTCTGTCCTTTATCAAGAACATCCTCAGTAGGGGATAAAAACCAACATGTTTATAGTGAACACCATCACCTGTAATGATGGGGATGCTGTCTGTGAAGTATACACGTTCCCACTGCTGTACACTCAGGTGACCCAAGTTGCTCCTGAGGCAGACAAGGGATCCAGGAGAGGGGTGACCTCTTCAAGTACCATGGCATCTGCCCAGGCAATGGGGACAGGGCAGGCCATGCCCTCCTGCAGGTGGGAGATGCCAGAGCCCAGATTTGGGTCTGTCTTCTAGTAAGGAGTTCCTGGTGGCTGTGCTGACCTTGCAGGGTGCTGCTTCCATGATCCAAGGCATAAGGGGCAAGTAGGTAGAGAGGAGACTTGTGAAACCCTCTATTTCCAGAAGATCTCAGCCTGCCAGCAATTGCTGCTATAATGGCATATAGTGTGGGGATGAGAAGAAGCCTCTACTATAGTGAAGGATTCTTTCTGTGTGCCTGCGTGTTTATGGCTGTGTGTTGTACACAGATATGTGTGTTTTGGGGATAGCATGGGATGACAGTTACTAATACCAGTGTCTGTTGTATTATAACTTGGAAAAATTCTGGATCCTTTTTTATAGAGGGGGCTAATTCAGGGTGGACTGATTTGAAAGTAACAGCAAAAATAGACTCAAGTAAAATTTGTAAATAATGATCATGTTTTCTCTAGAACCCCAAAAGAGTGAAAAGATGGTGAACTTGCCTTAACTTTGTGAGTGCTGAGAGGGTCAGTAGCTATTTCTCGATGCGTCAGGGATGGATTAGCCCTCGTTTTACCAAATAATTTGCAGAAGTATAACCACACTGGCAGGCCTTACACAATGTGTGGAGCAATGCCCCAACCTCGTTTGTGAGCTCTTTTGTGAGCTCTTTTGTGAACGAGTCAGAAGACTCTCCTTAGAGGAGGATATTGTCAACATAATGTAACACCTGGAGAAAACTGGATGCAATTAAGATCTTAAGATTGTGTACAATGGCAAAGCTGTTAAGGTATTCCATTGGTAGCCAGGTAAAGACATATGGTGTCCCTCTGGAGGTGATGGCAGTAATTTCACTACTATTGGGTATAGGGGCCTTCATGAGTAAGGTAGCTGCATTAAGACACCATGAGGCACCATTCATTGTTTCCAAGTTTAACCTGCCAAACTGGGCTCTTAAATGAAGAAGCAATAGGGATAATGACTCTTTCACTAAGTAGGTCTTATAATGAGTTTCAATCCTTGAAGGCTCTTGTTTTATTTGATACTGGGATATATGTTATTTTCACTAGGGGTTGAAGGTGGTGGTTCACGTGTCCTAGTTTTTAAAAAGTCAATTTGTAAGCCCCAAAGACTTTATTTAAATTCAGTTTAGGGGCAGTGCCTATGTCTCAAGGAGTAGAGTACTGGCCCCATATGCCAGGGGTGGTAGGTTCAAGCCTGGCCCCAGTCAAAAAGAACTTCCAAAAAATAAATAAATAAATAAATAAATAAATTCAGTTTATTACTCATTGGGTCAGAGTGACCATGACCACTATGGGATATTTTAGGGAAAGGTATACCCTGACCATGGAGAATTGAGGCAAGGTAATAGTTCTGATGTTTAAGGTGTGGCATGCTTGTTTGTTGTCTATTTTATGTTGATCAACTCCGTTAAGATTATAGGGGATACCTTGTTTAAATTTAGTAGGATCTTCAGATAATAACTGTGATTTGAGCCCCAGTATAATAACGAAAGCCATGAAGATTTGCCAAATGATGCATTTTAGCAGTTGCTGAAGTTAATTCAGAACCTGTGTTGTAGAGCACACAAGCCAATCTTTTATCTTTTGCTGTATAAATTATTTTAATTTTGTATGTCCAACTAGATCAAATTATGGACTTCTGTTTGATTTTGTTTGTTTGTGTATTTGTCTGTTTCTTGCCTCCTTTGTCCAGGTTTGTCTGTTTCTCTCTCTCTCTTTCTTTGGAGAGCATTGGATAAACTTCAGGTAGGACAGATTCTCTTTTTATATTTACAAATTTCTTCCTCCAGAGAGCTTCAAATCAGTGTGAGGGTTAAGGGCTTCTCATGTGGCAATGGTTAGTTTACAGGGTTTAGGAACGCCAAGCTGAAGTTGGGTATGACTTACCCTTTTGCTGCACCATGAGGGTGGCATGGGTGCCTCTCCCTATAATTGAGGATCAGGGTCTTTGATACAACAGAGATGTCGGTGATGGCGGTAGCCGAAGCAGCAGCAGCAGGGCATTTAAGCATCCTGGTGAGCCATGTGCTCTTATAATGCCTCCTCTACTCTTTTCTCTCATCTTTTTTTAACTCCCTAATGACTGCTCTTTTGTGAGCAACTACCTGACAAGCTCATGTCTTACACAGAGCATAATCATTGCCCTGAGTACTCTACAGATTGGAGGCCAGTGTCTGGTTGAGATATCTGATTCCTTCATTTAAATTCTATTCTTTTTGGCTAGCTACAGTGGCTCTCGTCTGTAATCCTAGCACTCTGGGAGGCTGAGGCAGGTGGATCCCCTGAGCTCAGGAGGTCAAGACCAGCTTGAGCAAGAGCAAGACCCGGTTTCTAGAAAAAAACAAAACAACAAAACGTAGCCGGGCATTGTGGCAGATACCTGTAGTCCTGGCTACTCTGGAGGTTGAGGTAAGAGGATCCCTTGAGCCCAGGAGTTTGAGGTTGCTGTGCGGTATGATGCCTGGCACTCTACCCAGGGTGACCGAGTGAGACTCTGTCTCAATAAATACACAAACAAACTCCATTGTTTGTATAAACTAGCACTTTTTTTTTTCTGATTTCTCTTGATGGACAGTTAGGTTGTTTTCTCTTTCCTGGTATTGCACACATCCTTGACTCCATGTGTATGTTAAATTGCTGCATTATAGTATATGTCTATCTTAGGCCCCACTGGGCATTGCAAATTGTTTTGTAACGTGATTGTACCGACTGACACTCCCATTACATTATATCTTTTTTAAAAAATATATGCACACAGTTTTATATATAACGCAGCATCACACCACCTAGGTTTTTCTTTTCTTTTTTTTTTTTTCTTGGCCGGGGCTGGGTTTGAACCCACCACCTCTGGCATATGGGACCAGTGCCCTACTCCTTGAGCCACAGGCACCGCCCGGGGTTTTTTTTTTTTTTTTAATGTATCTTTACTAGTTTGTTTGTTTATTTATTTATTTATTCTTTAAGGCAAGTGTGAAGCAAAGTTTATTGAGGAAGAGAAAGATAGGCATACAGAGTAAGAAAGCTTACAGTGCAGGATATGTTTGCCATAGAGAGTCAACAGACAAATTCTTGTCCAGGCAATAGAGGCCCATTTGCTGTCTATGGTGAATGTGTCCTGCTTTGTAAGCTTCCTTACTCTGCAAGCCTATCCTTTTCCTCATCAGTAAATTTTATTTAATTATTCCTCTAGCAGACTGTGGACTTGTGGACCTAAGGACTTTGTTTTATTCATCTGTGCATCCCCAGGGCCAACAAAACAACCTGAAAGACAGTAGTAGTTGGGACATCTTTGTTGCATGTATAAGTGTATGAACTATAGAAGCAAAACCATATTCATCACTGTCTTTCAAGTATTTAAATGTACTTTTAAAATTAATTTGTTGGCTTGGTGCCTGTAGCACAGTGGTTATGGTGCTGGCCACATGCACCGAGGCTGGCGGATTTGAACCCAGCCCCGGACAGCTAAACAACAGAGACAACTGCAACAACAACAACAACAACAACAACAACAACAAAATAGCCAGGCATTGTGGTGGGCGCCTGTAGTCCCAGCTACTTGGGAGGCTGAGGCAGGAGAATCACTTAAGCCCAAGTTGCTGTGAGCTGTGACACTACAGCACTCTACTAGAGGGCAACATAGTGAGACTCTGTCTCGAAAAAAGAAAAAAAAATTAATTTGTCTGTTTTGAACTTGAATTCTTTTCTTTGCAAAATGACCGTTTCTCAATAGGTGATTTAAATGGTTTGATGTTTGTTGATAGGTGATAAATGAAGGGGAGTCAAGCCTTGCCACTGAGTTACAGGAAGAAGTAGAGGAAAATCCCAGTCCAACTGTGGATGAGAATAATACAGTGTCTGCTAAAAAACAGGGACCAAATTTACACAATTGGAGTGGTGACTGGAGCTTTTGGGTAATAATTTTCCTTTTTTATGTCTTCATTTTAATCTTGAATGCAAATTTTCTTAACGTCTGTAACAATTCACATAATATTTATAATCTTTGCTTCTTAGCTTAGCTTTAAAATGTTTGGAATCTCAGACACATTTCTGATTATGTTCTCCTTTGGCCACTAGGATGCACTGTTGTCTGGTTTGATGGAGTGGAATTATCTGCTTCAGTTTCCCTGTGAGAAAAAGGACACCAGTTGGGCTCCACTTACATTGTTGTTCACTGTATTGGCAAGAGACTAACATTAAACAGAAACCATATTTCTAAAATTGCAGAGAAGCCAGCTATATAATTTATATAGTTTTGATTTAAAAAATTAGTTCCTGTACCTAAAAGGAAGTTTAATATTGTTTGACTAATAGTGTGTAATGACTAGAAGGTGAGTTTTAAAACTAGGAGTTTCACATTCTCTTTGCATTGTGCTCACTTGGTTGCATAACCTGGTTGTGCTTCAGGTTTCCCCAGTGTAAAATGAGACTAGTGCTTGTTGATTAGGCACATTAAGATCTCAGTCTTCTTGTAAGAACATTTCTGTTACCATATAAATGCTAACATTTGTTACATTAAAGTGCTCACTCCAAATCTAGCAATTCCTATGAGAGCTATGAGTCATTTGATAGAATCTGATATAATACAACTATAAGTGAAATTTATAGAGTTCCAATTAGTTCGTTAGAAAGCCAATCTCTTGAGGATTAGTATCTTTTGTAGCCGATTTTCATACAATTTCAGAATAAACTAAAAAAGATGTTTATTAGCAGGTTGTAAGGATTAGTACAAGTACCATCATTCTGGTCGCAATTACCAATTCTGTTCATTGGAATAATTATTCAATCTTAACATGACTGAAAAGTTCTGACTTCCTGTTAAGCTTAACATCGTAAGTTTTTTTGAACCATATCCTAAGGAAAATGTATTATTGCTGAAAAATATACTAAAATAACAATACATCCTGTATCGACTATGTTATTTTTGGTTACATTTAGATGAAGTTTATGACTAGTATAGTATTTTGATCCTTCTGCATTGTGAGCATTATAGCTTATGTTATTGTCAACTAAAAAAAATTTAACCAGGTTTATACTTTGGAAAAAGCAGAGTTTTATTTCTCATAAAGCCTGTTAAGCAGCCATTCCATCAGGTGGGGAAACAGAGCCCCAGCCAGAACCCGGGCACATGTGCTTCAGAGGACAAACAAAAGGAACACGTTTTTATACTGAGTGGGGTGGTCAAATATATGTCTTCAACAGGCTATAGGAGCAGTCATGAAAATTTATGAAAGGAAATCATGCCCAGGTAATATTGTGCTTTATCTTTTCAATCCCATCATGGCTGGGAACTCAGTTTTAAAGTGTATCTGGTGTCCCCTTGGCCTAGAGGGGCCCATTCAGTTAGCAAAGGGCTTAGGATTTTATTTTTAATTCTCATCAAAGATTGGGGAACCTTTGTAGGTCCAAGAGCTAACTGCAGGGATAAGTAGTTATTGTGGTTACTCTTGGTAGACTTACACCAAGAAAGAGTGTAATGTAAGAAAAGGAAAAAGCAAAGGAATGAGAAAATTTGGAAATAGGGGAGAGAAAAAAAGAGGTACATACATGTATTCTAGATCCTTGCTACTGAGAGCATGTAGAGCCAGCAGGCCTGTCATTACCTGCCAGACAGAAATGCAGAATCTTGGGCCCAACTTCAGACTGGCTGATCAGAATCTTCTTTTTCACAAGATTTCTAGGTGATTTTCATGAACATTAAAGTTTGAGAAACATGAGTCGGTGTGTCAAAGGTTTACTTTCGCTTAGTTTGGGTTCCTATACTTATTACAAACACTTTATTTTAAAGAACTTTTATATGAATTTACGCAGATTTGACTTAAAGACAAATAAAACTGCTGACAGATAATAAGTTAGAAGTTTTATAGACTTTTCCAGAGGTCTATTACCCAGAAACTAGAACTATCAATAACTCAAAGACAAACAAAACCAAAAAGACCCTGAAAGCTAAATCAGAGTTTTTTTATGCTGATGTATCTGGAGAATTCCCCAAATTTTCATTTGAAGTTTCCTTAATATATTTTTTCCATTTTTTATAAATAAATTGAATATTGGAGTTAGGGGAATTAGTTGTTAACAACACATGAAACAACAGAAGCTCAAAAGGTTTGGAAACCTGGGCCTCTTGAAGGGGGAGGCCAAAGGTCTCTGCTGCTCTAACGCAGTACTATAATTGGTAGAAACGATGTTCAAAAAGTCTGGAAAATAAATAATTCATTTTTTTTCCTCTACCATTTTAAATCCATCTGCATCTACCGTGGACTCCACCATGTTGCAATTTTCTTTTATTCATTCTCCCCACAATAAAGTAAGAATTGGATAAAAATAATAAGATGGAGAAGTTCACTGGGGATTCAAAGTGAACAAAGAAAGACAAGTAGGAAAACAAAGTATTCATAAGGCACACAATCTGGACTTACACAAAGAATTAAGAAAGTCAGAGCCATTTCAATGGAGCCATCCAAGGACTCTGGAGTTTGCTTTTTCACTTTCAGAAAGTTTCTACCAAAAATATTGATAACTTTTTGAATCTTTGGTATTTTAAGAGTTAAACTTTACAGATCTAATGCAGAATAACTCATATATTTTTGTCTGGCTAAATCACTTGTTCCATAGTAGTGAATTTAGAGGGCAACATGATGTAATTGAACAAATTGGAGACTTGGAACAAAACATCTGAAACAGAGTGCCAGCTCTGTCCGGGGTGATTTCAGTGTGCAGTGATCTTGAGTATGTTGTAAGTCCTGTCTGACCTCAGTTACCTCACCTATAAAATTAGACATTGGTCACGGCATTACAACACTGGTGTGTCTTGAATTGGTAGTAATCTCATGCTCTTTAACAGACTGGCTAATAAGTGTTTGGAAAAAGAGCTTTCTGGTTGTGAGACTTTAATTTTAAGGAGTATGATTAACTCTTCACAGCTCTTAATAATGAGATCATCAGCTTCAGATTTTCTATATCAGTGCTGTAATATAAAGATAAGAATCATATGTTTTATTTTTTTAATTTAAAAGTTAAAATACTTAATTCCAGTATGTGAGAAATGTGTTTTATTATTAACTCTTAAACCTAATAAAACATTTAAAATTATGAAATTAAGAAATGAAATTTAAAAAAAGTTAATGGCAAATAAATACTTTTGTTTTTGCCCTTTGTTAGTGAAAATTTATAATGAAAGTAAAAAAAAAACTCAAACAAACCTCCGAAGACTTTTTTCCTGACTAAAGTAATGGTATATTCCAAATGGATTAAAGTTGTGGAGGAAAAGCAGAGACCTGCAGCATGTACATTTATTTAGTGCAGCTTCTTTTAGTGATGTAGAGTTAGCAATGATTAGGAGGAGAGAATAGCTTTTAATAGTTTTTATTGTGTTTTTAGAAGTTGACATAATTGGATTCTCTGATACAAATAATAGTGTTTTGGATAAGATATTTAATAATAAGTATTCTTTTATACTTTGTTTTATTAATTTTAAGTTATTTAAAAATATTTGTCATTTGTATGTCACTTCTATATACTTATTTCTTTAGTAGCTGATTTAGTTGATAATTATATTTTAAAGGGGGAGGGATTTGTAGTTTTCTGAATTGTACAACTAAATTTTTCAGAGGTCCTTTTTTTGCTTTTCTTTTAATAATTGTGTATTGGAAAATCTTGACAAAAATGCACAGAATGAAGAAGATATGAAATCTCAGATACAGCATGTATTTGGTTTAGGAAGGGAAATAGGAAAAAAAGATGGAATAGGAGAATTTTATTATTTTTTTATGTTGAATATTATAATTTTATTTATTTTTATTTATTTATTTATTTATTTATTTTTATTGTTAAATCATAGCCGTGTACATTAGTGCAATCAAGGGGTACAATGTGCTGGTTTCATATACAATCTGAAATATTCTCATCAAACTGTTCAACGTAGCCTTCATGGCATTTTCTTAGGGAATAGGAGAATTTTAGAAGAAGTTCGAGTTCAAATCCATAATTTTTAAATTTTTTTGTTTGAAAAGATTTTAAGAATAAAACAAGTATAGATTTTTTAAACATTATCTATATATAGTCAAATGGTAACTACTGTACTTACTTTTTTGTTTGTTTGTTTTGTTTTTTTTGAGACAGAGTCTCACTCTGTTGCCCTAGGTAGAGTGCTGTTATAGCTCCCAGTAACCTCAAACTCTTAAGCCCAAGAGATGCTCTTGCCTCAGCCTCCCAAGTAGCTGGTATTACAGGTGCCCACCACAACACCTGTGATCATATACTTACGTTTTAAAGGAAAATACTAAGATTTGAATTTTTCTAGCTCACAATAAAATTATCAGAAATAAGAAGTATTGATTCTAGACTTTATCATTGATGTAGATTGATAAAGTGATTACAGTCATATTATTCACAAGTAAGCTTTTCTACTTGTAAGTGGAAGATAAAACTTACCACAAACCTGATTCATAGGTAATCCACCATGAGGATTAATTAATGGTGAACTTAAAAATTTTTTTTTGAAGCCCAAGGGAATTAATTAGTGTGTTTGTGAAATACTTTGGCAATTTTGGAGAAGAGCTTTCTCAGAATCATGTTGTCCTCCAGAATAACACATCTTGGATTTATTCAAGCTTATAAAGGATATTTCAGGTTTTCATTTTGGTGATTGATAAAATCAAACAAACTCATTTTCCAATTTATATTGGATTCAAGAACACATTTTATCCAATTTGAAAAATTTTAAATATAGTTAGATACTGTTTGGTAAACCTAGGTTATCTTTTTAACATTTTTAGATTTCCTTATAAAGGAACAGGAACCAACACTTCTGGTAATATGAGGAGGAGACTATTTAACTTAAATGCTCTTCTGCTAAAAGTACCTAGAAATGCTGGACAGTGTGTTTCAAACTTTTTTTTGAGACAGAGTCTCACTTTGTCACCCTTGGTACAGTGCCATGGCATCACAGCTCATGGCAGCCTCAAACTCTTGGGCTCACGCGATTCTCTTGCCTCAGCCTCCCAAGTCGCTGGGACTACAGGTGCCCTCCACAATGCCTGGCTCAAACATCTTTTCATAATATGTGCCTAGGCTCACATAAGAGCAAGAGAAATACCCAAGGGCTAAAAAAGAAGAGGGAACTGATTACCATAGTTGTAAGCACATGAACTTCTCCTGAGGCAGCCTTAAGGAGTTTGCTCAGCTGTAGTGGCCACATGAGGTATAAGATGATACTTTGAACTTTTAGTGGTTGGGACTGAGCACTCTTCACAGAGCCATGACTCTTGGCAAGTTATACCCTCTGTGAAATGTAGACTTGGAAAAACATTCACCTGGATCTGCAGGTTTAAGACAAAGAAGCTTTTTTGTCTAAATCTGGGCTTAGAGGAGAAATTTCTCCCAGGAGTATATAACGGTAGTCCATCTCTCATGAAATTTGGAGGCTTGGATTTAATACTGTATGAGAAAACAGAAAAAGATTTAATAATCAGGACTTTAGACCCTCTAAAACGTCAGATAAAAGGACAAAATAAAAACTATAAAAATCACATGATATTCAAGCTGCAGGTTGCTAAGGGCATTAAAAAGTACATCCTGGCCAGGTGCGGTAGTTCACACCTGTAATTCCAGCACTTGGGAGGCCGAGGCCGGTGGATTGCCTTAGTTCATAGGTTTGAGACCAGCCTGAGCCAGAGTGAGACCTCATGTCTAAAAATAGCTGGACATATGGTGGGCTCCTGTAGTCCCAGCTACTTGGGATGCTGAGGCAAGAGAATTGGTTAAGCCCAGGAGTTTGAGGTTGCTGTGAGCTATGACACTACAGCACTCTACCAAGGGTGACAAAGTGAGTCTCTGACTCTTGTCTCCAAAAAGTAAAATAAATAAAAAAGTACATCCTGAGTGCAAAAACCTGACTGAAGCACCAGGTTTTGAACTGTTGACCTAATCTTCCTTTGTAAAATCTGACTTAATAATGTCCAAATAAATAATGGGCCAAAGGAAAGAAATTTCTATTTCGTGAAAACATTTGTACTTCTTTAAAGATGACCACATCAACATGAAAAAAATCTTTTGAGGAAAAAGACACGATTCCTAAGAAATTACTAATATGCCAACATATTTAATAAATGGTACAAAGTATATGGAAAATAACTGAAACAGTGATGTTATTGAGATATTTATTAAAACTTTATCTTAAGTATAGTCCTTAGATTCTCTAGAGCAAAGAGAAATTTAAATATCACATAAAACCAACCCTAAGATAATCTTCTTTTCCAAAAAGCCTTGTTTTAGATATGAGATGTGCACTTAAAAACCACAACACTGATTCTGTGAGCTATATGGGAGAGTAAGTTTCTATTAACCTGGTCACACTTTGTTCAGTAATTAAATTAAATGATTTTGATTGCATTATTTCTCTGGTGAAGATATTAAGCAGCAAAAAACGATAAGCAGTTGGAGGGAGGAGAAAAAGGTGTGGAGTACTAACCTTTGAATCAGCTTTAAAAACATTTCAAACATTTTTTCCTCTTACATAATACATTTATTCTAACCCTGTAACCTGTTCTTCTTTTACTTTTTTTCTTGTTGTACTTTTAGTTTGAGATATTTGTAGATTCACATGTTGGTTTAAGAAATAATACAGATCCCCTATATCCTTTAAACAGTTCCCAGCAGTAAGGTGTTGTGAAGCTATTATGTATTGGCCTGATGAGATACTGACATTGACAGAATCAAGAACATTTCCCTCACAACAAGAATGCCTTTTGCTGCCCTTTTATAGACATAGCCCTTTCTTCCTGCCCCCACCCCCTACTTAACCCTTGGCAACCGTTAATCTGTTCTTCATTTTCATAATTATATAATTTCAAAAATTTCTTCGGATTGGAATTGTACACTAGGATGTAACATTTTTCATTGGCTATTTTTACTCAGTATACCTTTCTGGAGTTCCATTCAGGTTTTATATATACAAATATTTCATTTCTTTCTTTTTTTTTATTGTTGGGGATTCATTGAGGGTACAATAAGCCAGGTTACACTGATTGCAATTGTTAGGTAAAGTCCCTCTTGCAATCATGTCTTGCCCCCATAAAGTTTGACACACACCAAGGCCTCACCCCCCTCCCTCCATCCCTCTTTCTGCTTTTCCTCCCCCCCCATAACCTTAATTGTCATTAATTGTCCTCATATCAAAATTGAGTACATAGGATTCATGCTTCTCCATTCTTGTGATGCTTTACTAAGAATAATGTCTTCCACTTCCATCAGGTTAATACGAAGGATGTAAAGTCTCCATTTTTTTTAATGGCTGAATAGTATTCCATGGTATACATATACCACAGCTTGTTAATCCATTCCTGGGTTGGTGGGCATTTAGGCTGTTTCCACATTTTGGCGATTGTAAATTGAGCTGCAATAAACAGTCTAGTACAAGTGTCCTTATGATAAAAGGATTTTTTTCCTTGTAGGTAGATGCCCAGTAATGGGATTGCAGGATCAAATGGGAGGTCTAGCTTGAGTGCTTTGAGGTTTCTCCATACTTCCTTCCAGAAAGGTTGTACTAGTTTGCAGTCCCACCAGCAGTGTAAAAGTGTTCCCTTCTCTCCACATCCACGCCAGCATCTGCAGTTTTGAGATTTTGTGATGTGGGCCATTCTCACTGGGGTTAGATGATATCTCAGGGTTGTTTTGATTTGCATTTCTCTAATATATAGAGATGACGAACATTTTTTCATGTGTTTGTTAGCCATTCGTCTGTCGTCTTTAGAGAAAGTTCTTTTTTTTTTTTTTTTATTGTTGGGGATTCATTGAGGGTACAGTAAGCCAGTTACACTGATTAGAGAAAGTTCTATTCGTGTCTCTTGCCCATTGATATATGGGACTGTTGGCTTTTTTCATGTGGATTAATTTGAGTTCTCTATAGATCCTAGTTATCAAGCTTTTGTCTGATTGAAAATATGCAAATATCCTCTCCCATTGTGTAGGTTGTCTCTTTGCTTTGGTTATTGTCTCCTTAGCTGTACAGAAGCTTTTCAGTTTAATGAAGTCCCATTTGTTTATTTTTGTTGTTGTTGCAATTGCCATGGCAGTCTTCTTCATGAAGTCTTTCCCCAGGCCGATATCTTCCAGTGTTTTTTCTATACTTTCTTTGAGGATTTTTATTGTTTCATGCCTTAAATTTAAGTCCTTTATCCATCTTGAATCAATTTTTGTGAGTGGGGAAAGGTGTGGGTCCAGTTTCAGTCTTTTACATGTAGACATCCAGTTCTCCCAACACCATTTATTGAATAGGGAGTCTTTCCCCCAAGGTACGTTCTTGTTTGGTTTATCGAAGATTAGGTGGTTGTAAGATGTTAGTTTCATTTCTTGGTTTTCAATTCAATTCCAAGTCTCTATGTCTCTGTTTTTGTGCCAGTACCATGCTGTCTTGAGCACTATGGCTTTGTAGTACAGACTAAAATCTGGTATGCTGATGCCCCCAGCTTTATTTTTGTTAGTAAGAACTGCCTTAGCTATACGGGGTTTTTTCCGGTTCCATACAAAACGCAGAATCATTTTTTCCAAATCTTGAAAGTACGATGTTGGTATTTTGATAGGAATGGCATTGAATAGGTAGATTGCTTTGGGAAGTATAGACATTTTAACAATGTTGATTCTTCCCATCCATGAGCATGGTATGTTCTTCCATTTGTTAATATCCTCTGCTATTTCCTTTCTGAGGATTTCATAGTTTTCTTTATAGAGGTCCTTCACCTCCTTCGTTAGGTATATTCCTAGGTATTTCATTTTCTTTGAGACTATGGTGAAGGGAGTTGTGTCCTTAATTAGCTTCTCATCTTGACTGTTATTGGTGTATACAAAGGCTACTGACTTGTGGACATTGATTGTATATCCTGAAACATTACTGTATTTTTTGATGACTTCTAGGAGTCTTGTGGTTGAGTCTTTGGGGTTCTCTAAGTATAAGATCATGTCGTCAGCAAAGAGGGAGAGTTTGACCTCCTCTGCTCCCATTTGGATTCCCTTTATTTCCTTGTCTTGCCTAATTGTATTGGCTAGAACTTCCAGCACTACGTTGAATAGTAAAGGTGACAGAGGACAACCTTGTCTGGTTCCAGTTCTAAGAGGAAAAGCTTTGAGTTTTACTCCATTCAGTAAAATATTGGCTGTGGGTTTGTCATAGATAGCTTCAATCAGTTTTAGAAATGTGCCACCTATGCCTGTACTCTTCAGTGTTCTAATTAGAAAAGGATGCTGGATTTTATCAAATGCTTTTTCTGCATCTATTGAGAGGATCATGTGATCTTTATTTTTGCCTCTGTTAATATGGTGGATAACATTTATGGACTTGCGTATGTTAATTTGCATCCCTGGGATGAAGCCTACTTGATCATGATGAGTGACTTTTTTGATGATAAGCTGTAATCTGTTGGCTAGGATTTTGTTGAGGATTTTTGCATCTATATTCATGAGTGAGATTGGTCTGAAATTCTCCTTTTTGTTTGGGTCTTTTCCTGGTTTTGATATCAGGGTGATGTTTGCTTCATAGAATGTGTTGGGGAAAATTCCTTCTTCCTCAATTTTTTGGAATAATTTCTGCAGTACAGGAATAAGCTATTCCTTGAAGGTATGATAGAATTCTGGTGTGAAGCCATCTGGACCAGGGCATTTTTTGGTTGGAAGATTTTTTTATTGTTTCTTTGATCTCGGTGCTTGAAATTGGTCTGTTCAGGAGCTCTATTTCTTCCTGGCTTAGTCTAGGGAGAGGGTGTGATTCCAAATATTGATCCATTTCTTTCACATTGTCAAATTTCTGGGCTTAGAGTTTCTGGTAGTATTCAGAGATGATCTCTTGTATCTCTGTGGGATCAGTTGTTATTTCCCCTTTATCATTTCTGATTGAGGTTACTAGAGATTTTACTTTTCTATTCCTCGTTAGTCTGGCCAATGGTTTATCTATTTTATTTATTTTTTCAAAAAAACCAACTCCTTGTTTCATTAATTTTCTGAATGATTCTTTTGTTTTCAATTTCATTGATCTCTGATTTGATTTTGGATATTTCTTTTCTTCTACTGAGTTTCGGCTTAGATTGTTCTTCTTTTTCCAATTCCGTAAGATCTCTTATGAGATTGTTGATGTGCTCTCTTTCTGTTTTTCGAATGTAGGCATCTAAAGCGATGAATTTTCCTCTCAAAACTGCTTTTGCAGTATCCCACAGGTTTTGGTAGCTTGTGTCTTCATTGTTGTTATGCTCAAGGAAGTTAATGATTTCCTGTTTTATTTCTTCCTTCACCCATCTGTTATTCAACAGAAGATTGTTTAATTTCCATGCCTTTGTGTGGGGTCGAGCATTTTTGTTAGAGTTGAGTTCCACCTTTAGTGCCTTATGGTCTGAGAAGATACAAGGTAAAATTTCAATTCTTTTGATTCTGTGGATATTTGTTTTGTGTCCCAGGATATGATCAATTTTGGAGAATGTTCCATGGGGTGATGAGAAGAATGTATATTCTTTATCCTTGGGGTGGAGTGTTCTATATGCGTCTGTCAAGCACAGTTGTTCTAGGGTCTCATTTAAATCTCTTATATCTTTGTTTAATTTCTGCTTAGAGGATCTGTCCAGCTGTGTAAGAGGAGTGTTAAAGTCCCCTGTTATGATGGTATTATCAGATATCATATTTCTCAGACAGAATAAGGTCTGTTTCAAGAATCTGGGAGCATTTAAATTGGGTGCATAGATATTTAGAATTGAAATGTCTTCTTGTTGTATTTTTCCCTTGACCAATATAAAGTGACCATCTTTGTCTTTTTTGACTTTAGTTGCTTTAAATCCACATGTATCTGAAAATAAGATTGCAACTCCTCTTTTCTTCTGAATTCCATTTGCCTGAAAAATTGTCTTCCAACCCTTGACTCAGAGCTTTAATTTGTCTTTTGAAGCCAGGTGTGTTTCTTGCAGACAGCAAATGGATGGCTTGTGTTTTTTAATCCAGTCAACCAATCTATGTCTCTTCAGTGGGGAATTCAAGCCATTAACATTTATCGAGATAATTGATAAGTGTGGTAGTATTCTATTCGTCTTATTTTGTGAGAGTCCATTGCTTAGTTTTATCTTTTGCATCAGTGTAGAGGTTAGGTTCTGTCCTTTAATTTCTGAGTTCTTACTTTGCTGCTGATCCATTGTGGTGGTCAGTGTGCAGACAGGTTGAAGTATTTCCTGTAGAGCTGGTCTTGTTGTGGCAAATTTCCTCAATGTTTGTGTATCCGTAAATGATTTGATTTCTCTGTCAATTTTGAAGCTTAGCTTAGCAGGGTACAGAATTCTGGGCTGGAAATTGTTCTGTTTAAGTAGATTAAAAGTAGATGACCACTGTCTTCTTGCTTGGAAAGTTTCATTAGAGAAGTCTGCGGTCACTCTGATGGATTTGCCCCTGTAGGTCAACTGGTGCTTACTCCTGGCAGCTTGCAGAATCTTTTCTTTTGTCTTGACTTTGGACAGGTTCATCACAATGTGTCTTGGAGAAGCTTGGTTAGAGTTGAGGCGACCTGGGGTCCGATATCCCTCTGAAAGCAGTGTGTCAGAATCTTTGGTGATATTTGGGAAATTTCTTTTATAATATTCTTTAGTATGGCTTCCATTCCTCTTGGGCATTCTTCTTCCCGTTCTGAAATTCCTATAACTCGTATGTTGGAACGCTTCATAAAGTCCCATAATTCTGACAGTGAACATTCTGCTTTCTCTCTCTTCTTTTCTGCCTCTTTTACTATCTGAGTTATCTCAAAAACTTTGTCTTCTACCTCAGAAATTCTTTCTTCTGCATGGTCTAACCTGTTGCTGATACTTTCCATTGCATCTTTAAGTTCCCTAATTGACTGTTTCAGTTCCTTCAGCTCTGCTATATCCTTTTTATATTCTTCATATCGTTCATCTCTTATTTGATTCTGTTTGTGGATTTCCTTTTGGTTATTTTCCACTTTATTAGCAGTTTCCTTCATTGTTTCCATCATTTCTTTCATTGTTTTCAACATGTGTATTCTGAATTCCCTTTCTGTCATTCCTAACATTTCTTCATAGGTGGATTCATCTGCAGTAGCTACCTCATGGTCCCTTGGCGGGGTTGTTCTGGACTGGTTCTTCATGTTGCCTGGAGTTTTCTGCTGATTCTTCCTCATGAGTGGTTTCTTTTATCTGTTTCCTTGCCCTAATTTTCCTTTCACTTCCTTTTGCTCTTTAAGTTCTCGTGCCTATGGACTAAGGGTTACAGGACCAGAAGGGTGAGAAGGTTGAAGAGCAAAAAAGGGATGAAAGAAAGGAGGACTGAGTGATAAGAAAAAAAAGAAAAATAGAGAAAGGAGAGGGGGTGGGTAAAAGGAATATTGACAAAAAGAAGAGAGGCACAGAAAGAGGGAGATAGAACCATATATGTGTACAGTAGGGTACTTTGACACAACCTTAAAAAAAAACCACCTTCTGTAGGTGCCCAGTTGGGTGGTTCCCTTGAGGTCAGCAGCTCTTTGCTAACCTGATCAGACACAGTACCCCACCTCCACCCAGTAGAGAGGAAAGACAAAAATGCTATAAATCAAACCAAAACAAGCAAACAGAAAACTTTACGGGATAAAATTGGGTGAAAAACCAAATAATAGCAGTAGAAACACTAGCAAAAATGAAGTTCTAGTTATTGAAAAAGACAGCAATGGGATATTATAATTAAACTAGAAAAATTGAGAAAGAAAAAGGATCTGTATGGAAAAGGTTGAACTTATAAAACAAAACAACATCAACAACATCAAAATAAAAAAAAAACAACCAAACCAAAAAAAAAAACAAAAAAATCAAAGCAGTATGTATATGTTATTGATTATTGTCTGGGCAACACGTGGTCTTCTGGGGTATGAGATGTTAATCACAGTTCTGATACTACTGGAGGCTGCTGATTTCTCAAACCCCAGCAGGTAGACACCCTAAATCTCTCTTCAGCCCACTTAAAAGGCACTTTGAACTTGTTCACTTGCTGAGCAGAAGCTTTCCCAGGAAAGTGCTTGTTGCTGGAATCACTGCTGAAGTGGCTATCCACTTACCCAGTGTGCCAAAACTGGTCTCACTCTGCCCCTGTGGGTTAGGGCTGCAAGGTGGCTCAGACCCCGCCCTTAGGCTACTTGGTCGCTGGGTTACCAGCTCCCACCCAATTCTAGCTCTGCGACCCTGAGGGCGGAGCTTGCCGGGGCAGATCGCTCACAATGGCTCCCTGTGACCCAGAGCCAAACACCATTAGCTCCGTCTGGCTCAGCGGCTCAGACTGGGGCCCTAGATAATGGCCAAAGTTCTCCAAACTCCCGCTCAGGCTCTCCCCAAGGCAGTTCAACTGAGTGTCAAGTCCAAAGACACCAAAACAGTTCACAGGTAAGGCCTTTCTGGTTTGCAGTCTCGCTGCTACTGAACTTACAGTTGCAGGCAGGTTTAGACGGATTGAACACACGTGACCACTTGCCGGTTTTCCACTGTTTTAGTCCTCCTCTTGGGGTCCAGAAGTCTCTCGCTGACTCCCTGTATCCGCACAGGGGTGATGATAGGCAGATCCCACCAGCCAGAGATGCCTAGAGTTCTATCTCCCCAGACTCACGGTGCCCAGATGCAAGAAAGCTATTACTCGGCTGCCATCTTGCTCCGCCTCCCACAAATATTTCATTTCTTTATATACTTAGTAGTATTCCATTGTATGGATATACCACATTTTTAATCATTCACTTATTTAAGAACATGTGAGTTGTTACTGTGATTGGGGTATGATGAATAAAACTGCAATAAATATTCATTTATAGGTTTTTGTGTGAATATAAGTTTTCCTTTCTGTGTTAAATGCCCAGGAATGCAATTGCTGGATCATGGGTTACGTGTGTGGTTGCACGTTTGGTGTGAAACTGTGAAACTATTTTCCTGGGTTGCTGCACCAATTAATATTCCCACCAGCAAGGTATTGTTAGTCCAGTTTCCCTGCTGCTTTTATCAGGAAAGGAGCTTCCTTGTAAATTTGATAATAATCTTGACTGTATCTATGAAAAATCTTGGTAGGAGTTAGATAGAAATTGCATTAAGCCAGTGTGTCTTTGGGCAGGATTAACATTTTACTACCTCAGTTTTCCAATCTATAAACACGGTTTCTCTCTCCACTTATTTAGGTCTCTCTTGATTTCTTAATTCCTTCTTTCTTCATTTCTCTCGATTTTTATTTTTTATAGCAGGCTCAAGCTGACACGGAGCAATTTCCTTCCTAGTACAAGTCTTTCCCTCCCTCCCTCCCCTGTCTCTCCACTACCGCCTCCTTCCTCCTCCCCACCTCCCTTGCCCAGGCCATTAGTCTAGCTCACGGCA
This sequence comes from Nycticebus coucang, assembly GCF_027406575.1. NCBI lineage: Eukaryota > Metazoa > Chordata > Mammalia > Primates > Lorisidae > Nycticebus > Nycticebus coucang. Next base: position 63,012,483 of record NC_069795.1, read on the forward strand.
ACCTCGAACTCCTGGGTTTAAGTAATTCTGGCTGGGACTACAGGTACCCACCTTGATACCTGGCTAATTTTTTCTTTTTTTAGTAGAGACAGGGTCTTGCTCTTGCTCAGGCTTGTCTTAAACTCTTGAACTCAAGTGATCTTCCTGCTTCAGCCTTCCAGAGTGCTAGGATTACAGGTAGGAGCCACCGTGCCCAGCCTTTCGTAATTTTTTGATTAGTGTTTTATAGCATACGTGTTTTGTATGTGTAAGTATTTTGGTAGCATCACATCTTATGTTTTCTTTTGAATTATTATAAATAATATTGTATTTTTGTTTCAGTGTCCATGTATTCATTGCTAGTATATAGAAATACAGTTGATGATACTGTGCTTGTCTTGTATCCTGAAAACTTCTGAACTTTTACTGGTTCTGGGTATCCTGGATTCCTTAGGATATTCTGTTGTGAAAATCATGTCATATATAAACAGGAATGGTTTGTTTTTCCCTTTCTGAATTTTATTTTTTCCCCTGTGTTCCCTCTGTATTACACTGATTAGAACTTTTTTCCCTTTGTTCCTTCTGTAGTACACTGATTAGAACTAACTGTCCTTCTAGTGAGACAGGACATTCTTGCGTTTTCCTGATCTTAGGTGGCAACCATTAAGTCTTTCACCATTACGGTATTTTTTAAACTATAGGGTTTATTTGGTGCTCTTTATCAAGCTGAAGAAATTCCTTTTTATTCCTATTTTTCTGAGAGTTTTTGTCACATGGATGTTGAATTTTGTCAAATATTATTTGTGTATCAAGTAATAGCTATAACGTTAATATGGAGGATTATACTAATTGGTTTTTGTCTACGGAACCCACATTGGATCATGGAATGAACTCTACATGGTTATGTTGTGTAATTCTTTTTGTATATTGCCAGATTATATTTGCCAATACTTTGTTAAGGACTTTTGCATCTATCTTCCTGAAGGATAGTGCTCTGTAATTTTCTTTCTTTCTTTTTTTTTTTTTGCAGTATCTTTGTATGGTTTTGGTATGCATTAGGGTTCTACTAGCTTCATAAATGAATTGGCAAGTGCTCCCTCTTATTCTGTTTTTTTGCAAGAGATTGTGTAAGTTCAGAGTTAATTTTTTACCTGGAATTGCTTTCTTGGGAAATTTAAATTGTGAACTAAATTTCCTTAATGGTTGTAGGTCTATAGTTAAATTATCAAATTTACATTGAGTGAATTATGGTAGTTTGTGTTTTGTAAGGAATGATTTTCAGCAAATGGAATTAAAACAACTAGATATACACATGAGAAAGAATGGTTTTGGACCCTTACTTTACACTGTATAAAAAAAATGTTAACTAAAAATGTGTCATAGACCTAGATGTGAGAGCTACATGCTGCTTTTGGCTACTGAAAGTGAAATGCTAGAGAAAATAACTTATTCAAAGATAATTTATAATTAAAAGGGAAGTGGAGCACAAAAATTTGGAAAATTTGTGGAGAATCAAAGAACATTTTAGGAAAGGAAACCTGACCCAGAGACTATTTGGAGATTAATATGGCTAAAAGGAAGCCTGCTGCAGGGACAGGGATTCGTTGAGTTTCTGTGATCTGCAGGTTAATGTTTTTAATCAGTTTTGGAAAGTTTTGATCATTACTTCTTCAAATGTTTTTCTGCCTTCTTTCTGAGACTCCCATTGTTTGTATTTTGGTTCAGTTGATGACGTGCCACCAGGTCTCTGAGAGTCAGTTCATTTTATTCAATCTTTTTCTTCTTTGCTTTTCAAATTTGATAATTTTTACTGATCTTTAAGTTCCTAGATTCTTTCTCTGCCATTTTGAATTTGATTTTGAGCCCTCCTAGTGTTTTTTTTTTTTACTTCAGTGATTATAGTTTTCAACTCCAGAATGTTCATTTTTAAAAAATTTTTAAAATATCTATTAGTTTATATTCTCTACTTGTTGAGTCATGTTGTCACATTTTCCTTTAGTTCTTTAAGTGTGGTTTTCTTTAGTTGCTTGAACATATTTATAATGACAGCTTGATTATCTTTGTCTGCTAATTCTAATCTCTGAGGGCCCTACAAGGCCATTTCTATTGCCTGTTCTTTTTTTAATGTAAGAACATGTAAAATATTGTATAAAATGCATATGATTTTACATTGCATTTTAATTTATTGACTGATTACAATTAGAAATTATAATTGAAAAGAAATTTAATCTTTTTATTGTTGAAGACTTCAGGTTCCACCTACAAAGACAGGAATGAGGAATACAAAAGACAGTTCACGCATCTACCTGATACAGAGAAGCTGATAGCAGGTAAAAAAGATAGAAATATACAAAAAATTGTGTTATTATCTCATTATCAAAACAGAATTGATGAGTGACAGTATATGTAGAAAATTTAAGCCTTTGTGCTAGACAGAAAATAGTTTTCAAGATAAGCAGTATTATTCACAATTAGACGATGCAAAACTTAAGTTGTAATTTGAGGACTAGTGATTTCTGACTTATAGACCATTAAGTCCTAAGAAAATAAAAAGAAGGGCGGCGTCTGTGGCTCAGTTGGTAGGGCGCCGGCCCCATATACCGAGGGTGGCGGGTTCAAACCAGGCCCCAGCTGAACTGCAACCAAAAAATAGCTGGGCGTTGTGGCGGGCGCCTGTAGTACCAGCTGCTCGGGAGGCCGAGGCAAGAGAATCGCTTAAGCCCGGGAGTTGGGAGGTTGCTGTGAGCTGTGTGAGGCCATGGCACTCTACTGAGGGCCATAAAGTGAGACTCTGTCTCTACAAAAAAAAAAAAAAAAGAAATTATTTATAACAGTTTATTCTGGTGTATATTTTATGTTTTTGGAGGGAAAATTTAAACTTGTGGTTCAATATATGTTAACTTTCCCCAGGAAAAATATACTCTTTAACATTAGTTATAGAGCAATTTAATAAAATGATCAAGGGTTAAATCATTATTCATGTTAATTGTTCATAAATTTTTTGAGGTAGGCTTTAAGTGGAAAAATTTAGTCATTTTTCTTACAAAAGTGATTTGACAAGTGTAGATTCACGAAAATGATATAGAGCTAGGTTTTCATATTAGTACATATTTTAAATAGTTATAGGAATTTCTCAGATTTTTGGTACTGTTGGAGACTTTTAATTTGGTGTAACAATTTCTAGGCAGTTCAGCTCAATAAATATAATAATGAATTAAAATGATTTTTAAAAAGATTGCTTTTTGAAAGTAATATATTCTCACGAGGAAATTTTCAAATACTATGTAAGAGCATATGAAGTGAGTGGATCTTCCAATCTAGATCTTTAACCTTCTTCTTAAGAGATAACTGCTGTTAGCTATTTCTTACATATATTTCCAGAGATTTTGTATATGTATTTAAGAATATACATACAAAAAGAACCTAAATGAGAAATGAGAACCGACAGTGATTATTGTTTTGAAGAATCTTTAGACTTGTTCTTTTTTTTTTTTTTTAGATAGGGTTTTGCTGTGTTGTCTGGGCTACAGTGCAATGGTGTCATCATAACTCAATGCAACCACAACCTCCTTGAGTGATCCTCCTGCCTCAGCCTCCCGAGTAGCTGGTGCTGCAGGTGCTTGCCACTATGCCTGGCTAATTTTTCTATTTTGTATAGAATGGGGTCTCACTATGTTGCTCAGACTGGTCTTGAACTCCTGGCCTAAAGCAATCCTCCTGCCTCTTGGAAAGTACTAGGATTATAGGTATGAGCCACCACTATACCCAACCTAGATTTCTTTTTTATTACCACTACTTACAGTTCTATTTCATTGTTTTAATGGCTTCCCAGTAGTTATTTCATTGATTATATCATATTTTCTTTACCACATCCTTTATTGATGGACATTCTGGTTACTTCTTATCTTTTATATTTATGTCACACTGGACCTTTTTGTACATTATTTTATCCACATGTGCACACGTATTATAGGACAAATTCCATGGAGTGGAATTGTAAAACAAAAGGTCATGAGCATTTAAAAGTTTGATGCTGTTAGGCTGGCATGGTGGCTCAAGCCTATAATCCTAGCGCTCTGGGAGGCTGAGGAGAGAGGATTGCTTCAGCTCAGGAGTTTGAGACCAGCCTGAGCAAGAGACCCCATCTCTACTAAAAATGAGACAATTTATCCGGGTGTGGTGGCTCATGCCTATAATCCTAGAACTTTGGAGGCTGAGGGGGGTGGATCTCCCAAGCTTAGGAGTTCAAGACCAGCCTGAGCAATAGTGAGAGCCTGTCTATACTAAAAAGAGAAAAACTTGCCAGGCATTGTGGTGGGTGCCTGTAGTCCCAGCTACTCAGGAGGCTGAGGCAAGAAGATCTCTTGAACTCAGGAGTTTGAGATTGCTGTGAGCTATGATACTATAGCACTCTAACCTGGGCAATAGAATGATACTCTGTTTGAAAAAAAAAATTTCCAAAAAAAAGAAAGAAAATTAGCCAGGTGTTGTGGTGGGTGACTGTAGGCACACCTACTCGGGAGGCTTAGGCATGAGTCTCACTTAAGCCTCATGGAGTTTGAGGTTGCAGTGAGCTATGATGGCGCCATTGTACTCTAACCAGGTGAGACACTGTCTCAAAAAAAAGTTTTATACTGTTGTTGAGTTACCCGCCAAGGTGGCTGTACCAGTTTTCATTCTCATCAGCAATGTTTGTTAGTTCTTTTTTACCACACCTCAGGAAATCTTGTTTTATTGAAGTTTGGGAGGTAGAAATGGTGTTTAATCATTGTTTAAATATGTATTTATTTAACTATGAGGGAGGTTAAACATCTATTTATATATCTATAAATCATTTGTATGTCTTTTTCTGTGAACCTTTCTCTTCATGAACTTTGCCCGTTTTTCTAGGAGGTTCTTGTTAGACTTAAAAAAAAAATTACATCTTTTTTGCATGTATTACAAATGTTTCTTGCCAATCTGCTACTTAAAATCAAATACTTGTCTTCTAAACTTTTCTAAAATGTATCTTACTCATCATTGCATTCTTGAAAGAAATTAATCTGATTACAGGCGAAACTTACTAAATGCAGAATACAAATGCCTACATACAGTAACTAAGAAAATGCCATGAAGGCTATGTTGAACAGTTTGATGAGAATATTTCAGATTGTATATAAAACCAGCACATTGGGGTGGTGCCTTTGGCTCAGTGAGTGGGGTGCTGGCCCCACATACTGAGGGTGGTGGGTTCGGGCCCAACCCCGGCCAAACTGCAACAATAAAAAAATTAAAAAAAAAATCAGCACATTGTACCCCTTGATTGCACTAATGTATACAGCTATGATTTAACAATAACAATAAATTAATTAATAAAAAAGAAAGAAATTAATCTGATATACAATGATATATATTCTTTATAAAATATTAAAGCTGTACAGAAAAGTATAAGGAAAAGAATGAAAATCATTGGTAATCCTACTACTTATACATACTTTCGGTTAATATTTTGTGACTTTCTAGATGTTTACCAACGTGTATAATTACTTCCCAAATTAAATATTTTGTATTTTTTCTTACTGCTACAGTAAACCTGTATAGTATAAGACATTTAGGAAATTGATATTTTCAAAGCAGAGAATAAAATCGCCTGTAATTGTACCATCCAGAAATAATATTAATAACATATATAATCATACAAATAAAAAGATATATTTGGGATCATTCTGTACAAATGACTTTGAGCTCTAGGCTTAACCACTATTTTCTGTGTTAAATTAAATCCTAAATTTAATGTAATTTTTCATTTTTTTTTTAATTTTTAAATCATAGCTGTGTACATTAGTGCAATCAAGCGGTACAATGTGCTGGTTTCATATACAATCTGAAATATTCTCATCAAACTGTTCAACGTAGCCTTCATGGCATTTCCTTGGTTATTGTACGTAGATATTTGTATTCTGCCTTTAGTAAGTTTCGCCTGTACCCATTCTAAGATGCACCATAGGTGTGGCGCCACCCGTTATCTTCCCTCCACCCTAACCTCCCCCCTCCCTTCCCCTTCCTTGGCCCTTTCCTCATAGTCTTGTGCTATAGTTGGGTTATAGCCTTCATGTGAAAGCTATAAATTAGCTTCATAGTAGGGCTGAGTACATTGGATACTTTTTCTTCCATTCCTGAGATAGTTTGCTAAGAAGAATATGTTCCAGCTCCATCCATGTAAACATGAAAGAGGTAAAATCTCTATCTTTCTTTAAAGCTGCATAATATTCCATGGTATACATGTACCACAATTTGCTAGTCCATTCGTGGGTCATTGAGCACTTGGGCTTCTTCCATGACTTAGCAATTATGAATTGGGCTGCAATAAACATTCTGGTACAGATATCTTTGTTATATCGTGATTTTTGGTCTTCTGGGTATAAACCTAGTAAAGGAATTATAGGATCGAATGGCAGGTCTATTTTTAGGTCTCTAAGTATTCTCCAAACATCTTTCCAGAAGGAGCATATTAGTGTGCATTCCCACCAGCAGTGTAAAAGTGCCCTTTTTTCCACATCCACACCAACATCTCTGGTTTTGGGATTTTGTTAAGTGGGCTACTCTTACTGGGGTTAGATGATATCTCAAAATAGTTTTGATGTGCATTTCTCTGATGATTAAGGATGATGAGCTTTTTTTCATGTGTTTGTAGATCGTGCATCTGTCTTCTTTAAAGAAGTTTCTCTTCAAGTCCCTTGCCCACCCTGAGATGGGATCACGTGTTCTTTTCTTGCTAATACGTTTGAGTTCTCTGTGGATTCAGGTTATTAGACATTTATCGGCGGTATAACCTGCAAATATTTTTTCCCATTCTGACGGCTGTCTGCTTGCTTTACTTACTATGTTCTTGGCTATGCAGAAGCTTTTTAGTTTGATCAGGTCCCAGTAGTGTATTTTTGATACTGCTTCAATTGCCTGGGGAGTCCTCCTCATAAAATATTCACCCAGGCCAATTCCTTCAAGAGTTTTCTCTGCACTTTCTTCAAGTACTTTTGTAGTTTCATGTCTTAAGTTTAAATCTTTTATCCAGTGAGAGTCTATCTTAGTTAACGGTATAAAGGTGTGGATCCAGTTTCAGTCTTTTACACATCAGCAGCCAATTCACCCAACACCATTTGTTAAATAGGGCATCTTTTCCCCACTGAATGTTTACGTGGCTTGTCAAAGATCAAATAACGGTAAGTAGCTGGATTCATCTCTTGGTTCTTTATTCTGTTCCAGACATCTACATCTCTGTTTTTGTGCCAATACCATGCTGTTTTGATCACTATCAATTTATAGTACAGTCTCAGGTCTGGTAGCGTGATTCCTCCTGCTTTGTTTTTATTGCTGAGTAATGTTTTGGCTATTCGAGGTTTTTTCTGATTCCATATAATCTTCCATTTTCAAGATCTTTGTAATATGACAATGGAGCTTTAATAGGAATTGCATTAAAACTATATATTGGTTTGGGTTTAATAGACATTTTAACAATGTTGATTCTTCCCAGCCATGAGCATGGTATGTTTTTCCATTTGTTAACATCTTCAACTATTTCTTTTCTTAAAGTTTCATAGCTCTCTTTGTAGAGATCTTTCATGTCCTTTGTTAGGTATACTCCCAAATATTTCATCTTCTTTGGCAATACTGTGAAAGGAGTAGAGTCCTTGACTATTTTTTCGGCTTGGTTATTGTTAGTATATATAAAGGCTACAGATTTATGGGTGTTGATTTGGTAGCCTGAGACATTGCTATATTCCTTGATCACTTCTAAAAGTTTTGTAGTAGAATCCCTAGTGTTTTCCAGATATACGATCATATCATCTGTGAAGAGTGAAAGTTTGATCTCTTCTGACCCCATGTGGATACCCTTGATCGCCTTTTCTTCTTAATTGCAATGGCTAAAACTTCCATTACAATGTTAAAGAGCAATGGAAACAATGGGCAATCTTGCCTGGCTCCTGATCTAAGTGGAAATGATTTCAATTTAACTCCATTCAATATGATATTGGCTGTGGGTTTGCTGTAGATGGCCTCTATTAGTTTAAGAAATGTCCCTTCTATACCAATTTTCTTAAGTGTTATGATTGTGAAGGGATGCTGGATATTATCAAAAGCTTTTTCTGCATCAATTGAAAGAATCATATGGTCCTTATTTTTTAGTTTGTTTATGTGCTGAATTACATTTATAGATTTACATATATTGAACCAGCCTTGAGACCCTGGGATAAATCCCACTTGGTCGTAGTATATAATTTTTTTGATGTGTTGTTGGATTCTGTTTGTTAGGATGTTATTGAGTATTTTAGCATCAATATTCATTAGTGATATTGGTCTATAATTTTCTTTTCTTGTTGGGCCTTTCCCTGGTTTGGGGATCAAGGTGATGTTTGCTTCGTAGAATGTGTTGGGTAATATTCCTTCTGTTTCTATATTTTGGAAGAGGTTTAGTAATATAGGTACTAGTTCTTCTTCAAAGGTTCGGTAGAATTCTAACATAAAGCCATTTGGTCCTGGGCTTTTCTTTTTAGGGAGCTATTGTATAGTTGATGCTATTTCAGAACTTGATATAGGCCTGTTCAACATTTCCACTTCATTCTGGCTAAGTCTTGGTTAGTGGCATAATTGGTCGATTTCGTTCAGATTTTCATATTTCTGAGAGTAGAGTTTCTTGTAGTATTCGTTAAGGATTTTTTGAATTTCTGAGGGGTCTGTTGTTATTTCATTGTTACCATTTCTGATTGATGAAATGAGAGATTTTACTCTTTTTTTCCTGGTTAGGTTGGCCAAAGGTTTATCTATTTTATTGATCTTTTCAAAAATCCAAATTTTGATTATTGATCTGTTGTATAATTCTTTTGTTTTCAATTTCATTTAATTCTGCTCTGATTTTGGTTATTTCTTTTCTTTTGCTGGGTTTGAGGTTGGAGTATTCTTCGTTCTCCAGTTGCTTGAGATGTCCCATTAAGTTATTAACTTACTCTCTTTCCGTTTTCTTGAGGAAGGCTTGCAGTGCTATAAATTTCCCTCTTAGGACTGCCTTTGCAGTATTCCAGAGGTTCTGGTAATTCTTGTCTTGATTGTTGTTTTGTTCCAAAAATATGGTGATTTCCTTCTTAATCTTGTCTGTAACCCATCTATCCTTCAGCATAAGGTTGTTTAGCTTCCATGTTTTTGTATGGGTATGCTGGTTCCTGTTGTTATTGAGTTCAATTTTGATTCCATGATGGTCTGAGAAAATGCAAGGAATAATTTCCATTTTTTAAAATTTGCTGAGGTTAGATTTGTGGCCTAGGATGTGGTCGATTTTGGAGTATGTTCCGTGGGCTGATGAGAAGAATGTGTATTCAGTTTTGTTGGGATGAAATGTTCTGTAGATGTCTGTTAAGTCCAGATGTTGAATGGTTAAGTTTAAATCTAAGATTTCTTTGCTTAGCTTCTTTTTGGAGGATCTATCCTGCACTGCTAAAAGGGTGTTAAAATCTTCAACTACTATGGAACTGGATGAAATCAAGTTGCTCATGTCTGTTAGAGTTTCTCTTATAAATTGAGGTGCATTCTGGTTGTGTGCATAAATATTAATAATTGAAATCTCATCATATTGAGTATTTCCTTTAACAAATATGAAGTGTCCATCCTTATCCTTCATTATTTCGGTTGGTTTAAAGCCTATTGCGTCTGTGAATAGGATTGCAACACCTGCTTTTTTCTGCTTTCCATTTGCCTGGAGTATAGATGACCACCCCTTCACCTTGAGTCTATATTTGTCTTTTAATGTAAGATGCGATTGTTGTATGCACCCGATATCTGGCTTGAGTTTTTGTATCCAGTCAGCCAACCTGTGCCTCTTTAGAGGACAATTTAACCCATTCACATTAATTGAGAATATTGATAAGCCTTTCAAGTGTCTGATGGACATTTTCAATCCTTTGCGATTGTGGAAGTTGGAATTTGATCAAAATTTTCTGGGTGGGTTTACTTTTGTGGTGGAGGATTATGCTGGTCTTTATGGAGGATAGGTCTGAGAAAATCCTGGAGAGCTGGTTTAGTTATGGCAAATTGCTTCAACATGTGAATGTCATTGAAATATTTAATTTCTCCGTCATAAATGAAGCTCAGTTTAGCTGGGTACAGGATTCTGGGTTGAAACTTATGTTGTTTTAGGAGATTAAAAGTTGATGACCATCCTCTTCTAGCTTGAAAAGTTTCAGCAGAGAGATCTGCAGTTATTCTAATATTCTTGCCCTTGTAGGTGATGGTTTTCTTTCATCTGGCTGCTTCAGAATTTTCTCCTTCATATTAACTTTAGTGAAATTGATTATGATGTGTCTGGGGGATGTCTTACTTGGGTTGAGTCGTGCTGGAGTTCTGAAACTGTCTGCTATCTGAATTTCGGAATCTCTTGGCATGTCTGGAAAGTTCTCCTTCATAATCTCATGGAGAAGAGACTTTGTGCCCTGTGAAGCCACTTCGTCACTTTCCTGGATCCCCATAAGACAAATATTGGTTTTCTCTGAATTATCCCAGAGCTCTCTGAGAGAGTGATCTGTTTTTGACCTCCATTTCTCTTCCTCTTTGAGAGTTTGGGAGCATTCGAAAGCTTTGTCTTCAATGTCAGAAATCCTTTCTTCTGCTTGCTCCATTCTGTTACTGAGGGATTCTACTGTTTCTTAGATCTTTGAGGGCTGCAACTTCTTGTCTCAATGTGTCAAAATGTTTGGTCATTTGGTCTTTGAATTCGTTGAATTCTTGAGATATCTTTTGGGTTACTGCTTGGAATTCTAATTTGATCTTATTTGCTATCCAGATTCTGAATTCGATTTCTGACCTCTCGCTATTTGTTTGTGCTTGGGATCTTGTGCTGTGTCTGCCCCATTGATCCTTTGGGGGAGTTGATCTACTCTGATTATTCATATTGCCAGAGTTTTTCTGTTGATTTTGCCTCATGATTGTTTTTCACTATTGCCTCTGGCCGTCCTCAGAGTTGGGGAGGTGTCTCTCCAAGATTAGACCCCAGCAGAATCACTGTATTGTTGCCGGATCTTTGTAGGGAGTGGCCCTGTGTAGTTCCTCTGGGGCAGCCTCAGCTGGGGAGTTCTAGTTGTGGAAGCAGTTCTGGAGTGTGACACATCTGGATCCAGCAACAGGGCGGGAGGTGGTGCACATGGTTCTGGGAGTGCCTGGCGTCCATTGACTTTGCAGAGTGCACCCAAGGCTTCAGCAGTCTCTGGCCAGGAGAAGGGCTCTGTGCAGAGGCAGGGAGGGCTCCAGAGGGCACGCGGCTCCAGACAGTCCCTGGCCAGAGAAGTGGGCCAGTGTGGAGGCAGGGAGGATAGAGGAGAGAGGACGTAGGGTTGCACAGCTCCTACAGTTCCTGGTCAGGGCATGCGGAGGCCCGGCGGGCACGGGTCGGGGGTCGCAGCACAGCTTCTATGGAGGTTCGGGGAGTGCCAAGCCCAGGAGTTTGAGGTTGCTATGAGTTGTGACACCATGGCACTCTACCCAGGGCAATAGCCTTTGGCTCCAGTGTGCAAAAACCAGTCTCACTCTGCCCCTGAGGGTTAATGCTGTAAGGCAGCTCAGTCCCCGCCTTTAGGCTGCTCAGTCACTAGGTTACTAGCTCCTGCCTGATCCTTGCTCTGGGACCCTGAGGGTGGAGCTTGCCAGGGCAGTTCTCTCACGATGGCTCCCTGCGGCCCACAGGTGAGCACTATTAGCTCCATCTGGCTCAGCGGCTCAGTCTGGGACCCTAGACAATGCCCAAAGTTCTCTGCACTCCTGCTCAAGCTCTCCCCAAGGCAGTTGAACTGAGTGCCAAGTCCACAAACACCAAAATAGTTCATAGGTAAGGCCTTTCCGGTTTGCAGTGTCACTGCTGCTTGTACTTTGTGCTGCCGGTGGGATTAGGTCGATTGAACATGCGCAACCACTTGCCAGTTTTCCACTGTTTTTGTCCTCTCTTGGGGTCCAGAAGTCCCTTGCTGACTCCCTGTATCCTCAAAGGGATGATTATAGGCAGATACCACCAGCCAGAGATGCCTGGAGTCCTATCTCCCCAGACTCACCGTGCCTAGCTGCAGGGAAGCTGTTACTTGGCCGCCATCTTGCTTCCACCTAACAAAACATCAATTTTTCAGTTTTTAAAACAATTATTTCAGTTTTAAACCTACAAGATTGTATTTTATACATTTGTTTGATAAATATATTGAGCGCTCATTATGTGCCAGATACCATTCTGTTTGTGAAGAACTCAGAATCTGGTGGGAGATATGTAAACAAATCATTGTGACTCAGGGTGACATGCACAGTATTCATAAAGTACAGAAGTAATTCAGAGGAAAATAGAACTTACCTTCTTGGAGGAAAACAATTATTTTGATTTTTGGCATTCTGAATTTGAGATGCCCATACAAAATGCCCAGCGTTTATATATAAAATACTGTCTGAAAATAAAGTTTTAGGATATATCCCAGGAGTCTTCTAACTGATCTCTCCTCCAGTTCTGGGTGGTTTCAGCTTACGGCAGTGGTTTTTCAAGAATGCAAATCTGATCAGATTAAAACCCTTCATGGATGGCATTCCAATGACTTAACTTCCTAATTTACAAAGCCTTTTTTAACATGTTAAATATCCTCTCTTGCCATAACTTTCAAGTTTTCTTTCATCTCTAGTTCTTCTGCAGTCTAAATTCTTTACACAAGTCACTTCTTTTACTTCTAGGCCACTTTATTCTGCCTTGAACTGTTTTCCCTCCTCTGTATGCCATTATCTTTTATTTATATTTTAAATACTTAGATATCACTCATTTAGAGAAGCTTTTAATTCTTTAGCATTTCTTTTCTTTTCTTCATTTCTCCACTTTTAAAGGCTATAGGGAAGCTTTTACTTATAAACTTGGCCGGGTTCAATTCAGGCCTAATATTAGGCTATCACCTACCAGAGTAGTAGTAGTAGTAGTAATTATTAAAATATTGAAACATTAGCTGGTAAATAGCCCTGGCTTTAAGTCTCCCACATGACTCCTCCTACCTTGGCTGTCCTGGCCTTTTTTCTAGGACTTCCAGGATTTTCCCATGATGTAGCAACTAAGGAACTTATATTTTGACAAGAAAGGTCCCTGTGCAGCTCTGATTCAGCACTTTCCACTCTGTTCCAATTGCTTTCCACTGTTACTTTAAGTATCATCTCTGGATATGTGATATGTATTGCTGTGTATTCCAGTAAATTCTTTGTGCTTTTTTTCTATATTTATAGAACCATTATCTGCATTTGTTGTAACCCTGATGTCTAGGCTAGTATTGAACTTACAATAGGTACTTGAATAATGAATATACTTGTCACAGAGAACAGATGAGCCCAACCATGGATAACATGTAGAGTTAAAAGGACATTAAAAGAATCATGGCATCAGTAGAAAAGGAGAATCCAGTAAAAGGTTCAGAAGGAAAGATCAAGGAGTCTGTGAAGACCCAGAAGAAGTATTGTAGGACACAGAGAGTTGTAAGAATCAGGGTATACTGTATTATGCAGTATATGATATGCACCCACATTTTGGCCCAAACTTTCAGGAAAACGTCCCTTAAGAAAGTGGCCAGCTCTCAGCCAGGCCAGACACAGTCTGGGAAGGGCTGACACTCCCCTAGTAAACGAGCAGATCTCATTGTCCTCCTGCAGCTGCCTCCTCTGTGAAGGCTGCACCTTTCCCTCTCGCCAGGGAGCCCTTTCTTCTCTACCTGGTGTGTTGTGGGGGGTAGCTAGGAATAGGAAAACAGTAAACTTTTTCTAATTTGTTATTGGAATTATTTTAACCTTGAAATGAGTTGAGATAAGAGTGGGAGGGTGTGAGTGGAGATTGGGAGGTGAGGGAGAAGGCATGTGTGTCAAAGAATATGAATTATATGATCTTATGGTTATTCATTTACATCAGTGTGGTTCTCAACCTTCCTAATGCCATGGCCCTTTAATATAGTTCCTGTGGGTTGTGACCCACAGTTTGAAAACTGCTAGTTTGAATGAATGGAGTGCTTAATTGAATAAACAGTTGGAGTGGCTTATTTCTATTTGCATATACCTCTGTTTACCCAAGAGAACTCTCCCTTGTCTGTATGGGAAAGTGGAAAGGAGGCCTATTAACAAACACACCTGGCTCGGTGTCCATAGCACAGTGGTTACAGCGCCAGCCACATACACCCATGTTGGCAGGTTCCAACCTGGCCCTGGCCAGCTAAACAGCAATGACAACTGCAAGAAAAAATAGCCGGGCATTGTTGCAGGTGCCTATAGTCCCAGCTACTTGGGAGGCTGAGGCAAGAGAATCACTTAAGCCCAAGAGTTTGAGGTTGCTGTGAGCTGTGAGGCCACGATACTCTACTGAAGGCAACATAGACTCTGTCTCAAAAAAACAAAAAAAATAAATAACCCCCCAAAACAAACAAACAAAAAACAAACAAACAGATTTTCTATTTGTACAGAGAGATGAAGGCAGATTTCCACATCTAACCTTAAATGCCAAAATGAGACCTTTACTCTGGGATACCAATATTTATGTTAGGAGCTATCACCTTTCCTAGGAGCATGCTAACACTTTTTCTTTCTTACCTTAGAACTTGGAGGTAAATACCAGTACTGTGTTAGGGGAGCTGCTGAGTGTGGCTGACCTCTACTGTAGGAAGCCTGTCAGTCGGGTATCTGTCCCTATTCTAATTATCCCTCTTTGTACCTGCTGATTCTAAGTGTGTAGTCTCTGCTAATTAAGTGTACAGATATAGGAAACAGTGGCTTTATCTCTGTTGCACACTTTCCCGTATATTTTTTGAGCCAAGGATTTCTCTACTCTGTACATATACTGAGAAGTATTGTTACCGATTGACTCTATCTATATTCCCGTGGCACTTTGTTCTGTCTCCCTTGTTATATATATATAATATATAAAATATATAATAGTTTACATATATAAAAATATGTATATATATTTTTTGAGACAGAGTCTCACTTTGTTGCCCTTGTTAATTGCTGTGGCGTCACAGCTCACAACAACCTCAAACTCTTGGGCTCAAGTGATTCTCTTGCCTCAGCCTCCCAAGTAGCTGGGACTACAGGGGTCTGCCATAACACCCGGCTATTTTTAGAGATGAGGTCTCCCTCTAGCTCAGGCTGGTCTTAAACCCATAGGCTCAGACGA
The DNA here is from genome assembly GCF_027406575.1 of Nycticebus coucang. Lineage (NCBI taxonomy): Eukaryota > Metazoa > Chordata > Mammalia > Primates > Lorisidae > Nycticebus > Nycticebus coucang. Next base: position 63,027,643 of record NC_069795.1, read on the forward strand.
TCTGCCTGCCTCGACTTCCAGAGTGCTGAGATTATAGACGTGAGCTACCGTGCCTGGCCCTTGTTATATTTTATTTATTTATTTATTTATTTTATTTTTTTTGAGACAGTGTCTCACTATGTTGCCCTGGATAGAGTGCTGTGGTGTCACAGCTCACAGCAACCTCCAACTCTTGGGCTTAAGTGATTCTGTTGCCTCAGCCTCCCAAGTAGCTGGGACTGCAGGTGCCCACCAAGCCTGGCTATCTTTTGTTGAGGTTGTCATTGTTGTTTAGCTGGCCCAGGCCAGGTTTGAACTCGCCAGCCTCAGTGTATGTGGCTGGTGTCATAACCACTGTGCTATGGGTGCTGAGCCCCTTGTTATATTTTAGTTACTAAAAAACATCTTTAGGAGTTGCTGGTCATTTGCTTATACCAAAATCGATCATGGTAAATAGTTAGTTGATGTTAACATATCAAAGAGACCTAAGTTACTAGGTTAATTTCTTTAATTTTATCCTTTCTAGTAAACAATTATAAAGTTGTAAAGTCCTTAAAGCAATTTTTGATTAATGTTACTTTCTTATCCCATTCTAAATGAATCTAATTCGTAATATGATTCTAATCATGTAGAATATTGCATCCTGAAATGCTATTATTATGTGATTATTATTATGGTACATGTTTATCAGTAGATGAATTGAGAGCAAAAATAGAGTAAAAACCCTTTACTTAACAGAAATGTTCTATTTCTTACATAGGACATATTGTTAGGAAGCTATTTTTTTTTTAAACCTATTTTATTGAGGCATAAAATTATCTAGTTTTTTTTTTTTTTTTTTGGCTGGGGCTGGGTTTGAACTTGCCACCTCCTGCATATGGGGCTGGTGCCTTATTCCTTTGAGCCACAGGCACCGCCCTTTGAGGCATAAAATTATCATGATAAAATGCACCCATTTTAGGGTCACTTTTAAAAACCACTGGAAAAATTTTGCCAATGTATATCAAATAGTCTTCAATTAAAATAATCCAGGTGGTTACAATTGCTTTGAATGTAGTTAAAGTAAAAAATGCATGGTTCTTGAAGGATCAAAGTGGTTCACAGGCTAACAGTGCTGGCATCACTTGATGGTTTGTTACACATGCGGACTCTTGACCTCACCCCAGATTTATTTAATATGAAACTCTGGGGGAGTGGCCTGGCAATTTGTGTTTTAGTAAGTCTGCCATGTATTTCTGATTTGAGTTTGAGAGGCATTGAATTGATAAAATGTTTTGGTGGTTTAGAAAACAATTTTCAGGACCCCCAGGGTAATCTTTAGCCCCTCTCTGTTTTAGAGATGCATACTTGTTTTTTTTTTTTTGTTGTTGCAGTTTGGACAGGGCTGGGTTTGAACCCGCCACCCTCAGCATATGGGGCCGGCACCCTACTCACTGAGCCACAGGCGCCACCCAAGATGCATACTTGTTAATGAGTAACTTAATCTGCTTAATTGTTTACAAGGAAGTTTTTCCCCCATGGGATCTCTGGGTTTTTTTTTGTTGTTGTTGTTTTAGAGACAGAGTCTCACTTTGTCGCCTTTGGCAGGGTGCTGTGGTGTCACAGCTCACAGCAATCTCCAGCTCCTGGGCCTAGGCGATTCTCCTGCCTCAGCCTCCCGAGTAGCTGGGACTACAGGAGCCTGCCACAACACCTGGCTATTTTTTTTTTGTTGTTGTTGCAGTTTGGCCGGGGCTGGGTTTGAACCCGCCACCGTTGGTACATGGGGCCGGTGTCCTACTCACTGAGCTACAGGCGCTGCCCAAGTCTGCTTTATTTATTTATTTATTTTTGACACAGAGTCTCACTATGTCACCCTCAATAGAGTGATGTGGTGTCACAGCTCATAGCAACCTCCAGCTGCTGGGCTCAAGCGATTCTCCTGCCTCCACCTCCCAAGTAGCTGGGACTATAGGTGCCCACCACAACACCTGGCTATTTTTTGGTTGTAGTTGTCATTGTTGTTTTGGCAGGCCCGGGCTGGATATGAACCAGCCAGCTCAGATGTATGTGGCTGGTGCCTTAGCTGCTTGAGCCACAGGCTCCGAGCGCTCAGTTTTGTTTTGCTGAAGGAAGCCTTGTGAAAGACTGAATTACCTTGCTCAGTTTTTAACCTTTGCTTAGACATTTAACATAACTAAGTCTGAACAGTTTGAGGTTTATGTAACATTTACCTAAAAATGTTAATTATAGAGTTTTAAAATTTGGCAGGTAAGCTAAATCTTCTTACAGCAGCATTTTTAATCTTGCATTATTGATACTTTGGCAATGTGGTTTTATACTAGCCATAGAGCCAGACCTTAACCTTTGGAGGCATGGTGTTATGGTATTATCATGTTTGGTAGGCAGACTTGGTTTGCTGGATTTCTGAGCCATCTTTGACTCCTCCCTTTCCCTTTTTCATCATCTAATCAATCGCCAATTCTCCCTTAGTACTACTACCTAAACATTTCTGAAACTACTCTGTATCTTCATATCATCACCTCCTAGTCTGAGCCACCATCAGCTTTTCTCCAGATATCCATGTGATGTAGCAGACTCCCTTCTCAATGTGAATAAGGTGGTCTTTAATAATACACATCCCATTAAGTCTCTTCCATGTGAAGCTCACCATGGCTTCTCAGGGAGTCCACAGTTCATCGTCGCCTGTGAGAACATATGTGATCCAGCTTCTCTAGCTTCTGCAGCCCAGAGAGCTGTCTTCTTAGAGCTCCTCTGACATACTGTCTTTCTTTCTACCAAAGGGCCTTTGTTCTCTTCCTTAATGAACCTGCTGGCCCTTTATTGATTTTTAGGTCTTAGTTTAAAGACCACTTTTTCAGTGGAATCCTTCTGGTGTACTTTCTTTCTGACCCACCCTCATACCTGCAGAGCTTTCTCCACACTTTGGTCGTTATCATACTGATTTTTGTATTTATTTGATTATTTCTTTGCTTCCCTGCAATGCTATGTTCCATGAGAGCAAGAGTCATCTTTGCTAACCCTAGGGCACAGCAAAATATCTGGTGTATGGTGTCCAAAGTATGTGAGTGAATGAATGAACAAACCAGTGAACAAAAAGTGATGATTTCTCATGTGTTGAAATAGTGTAACATTTATTAAGTTGCCAAATGTTTGTGAATAAGCTGTTTCTTATTTTTTGTGTATATAGATTATGCTTGTGCTCTTCAGAGGGACATTTTGCTTCAGGGACGACTATACCTTTCAGAAAATTGGCTATGTTTCTATAGCAATATCTTCAGATGGGAAACTACAGTAAGACATATTTTGCATTTGATTTGTTGGTATAAATAACTGCATAGATAGAAATATATATATGGTTCTTCTATAAACAACATATTTTAGATGATTTAAAGTAAACTTATATATGCATTTGTGTATCTCTACTTGTACGTTTGTAAATACATTTATGTGTTGTACGTATACGTTTGTAATATATTTTTCTAACTTAATACATTGAGCTCCATTTGTAATTATTTAATATAGTTAGAGATTTCAGGTTGAAAAAAGCTAAAACATGTATTCGTTGGTGCCAAAAACCATGTCTTATGTGACAGACGGTCTGCATTTTGTTTGTGTGTCTGTGTGTTAATATGGAACATGAACACCCAGATGTCTTTTCACATTTTGTTCTAATGTTAGATACAGGAGTCAATGGGGGAGAATACTGAAAAAGAGAATGTCTGACTGCTTACCCTGTTTTGCTCAGAGAGTACAACCATGTCCCTATTAACTCCTTCAGGTTTTTCAATGGAATATTCTGGATTAGATCAATATAATATTTGGTATTTTGTGTTACATATGTATCTGAAAAATACACGTTCTTTTTAATTCTTTTGTGTGTTTAGATTTCTGTTGCTTTAAAGAATATAACCTTCATGACCAAGGAGAAAACTGCTCGACTCATCCCGAATGCTATCCAGATCATTACAGAGGGTGAAAAGGTGAAAAACTTTTCTGCCTTTGCCATGTGACATAATGTGAAGAAAGTCTCCTTCATGCCAGTCGTCAACGTTGGGAATATAGGTGGTTCTTCTTAGAGTTGGGACTGTTTAATAGACATTGTACTTAATATTTCATTTCTGTATGTTTAAGTGGTTATTGGTGATAAAATTTAAATGCCTACTTTTTGCGCTGCGTAGTGTACAAAGAACTTTTGCTCGTGTTTTTTATTTCTTCATTGTAAGAGGCAGGTAGGATAAACATTAGCAAAATATCCTTATTATTTCTAAATACCATAATGATTCTATTATTTACTACAGATAACTACATGATAGCAAGTAATAAAAACAAATGGTTCTGGTGAACAGAGATTTGTGTAGCATACCAATAAACATATAATCATTATGATCTTTTTTAGAGTGGTAGTTATCTTTAATTGACATCATTTTTGTTATTTACCTATTAATATCTGCCATTTCTTAGTGGAGATATAGGAAGAATATTTCTATACCAATATGAAAAATTGGTTAGGGCTCTGTTTGTAACATTAAAAGCATAGTGCTGAGAATGAAAAAAAAAAGAAGGAAGGAAAAGAATGAAATGAAGGAAATGTAACAAAATGAAAGAGAAAAAAAGGGAGAGAAACAGTATCATATTACATCTTTACAAACATACTTTTTAATTTTACAGAGCTTCTTTTGAGTGTACTTTAAGTTTTATTTTTATTTTTTATTTTTTTTTTAGAGACAGGGTCTTGTGTTGTCTAGGCTTGAACTCCTGTGTTCAAGCAGTCCTCTTTAGTAGCTAGGACTATAGGCACATGCCCCCATGGCTGCCTTTTTTGGGGGATTCATTGAGGGTACAAAGAATTAGGTTACACTGATTGCATTTGTTAGGTAAAGTCCCTCTTATAATTGATTCCCATCCCCAAGAGGTGTGCCATACACTGTGGCTCCCCAATCTCCTCCCTTCTCCCCCCTCTCTCATTCCCCTACTCCCCACCTTGTATTAGATCATGTACTACTTTCATATTAGAATGGAATACATTGGATTCTTGCTATTTTCATTTTTAAATAATCTCATCCACGAGATTAGATGTGCATATGGGGATGTGATTATATATAATGTATACCCTTGCTCTGAACACTCCCAAGTGTAATGGAAAGAACTCTCCCTGAAGTATTTAAGAATAAATTCTTACCCTGATCCCTTATCACCCTAGATATTCTAGCATGTATTTCCAACAAAGACATTCTACAAAACCACAGCATAACCATCAAAATCAAGAAATTAATTGATTTATTACCATTGTTCAATCTTTAGACTCCTTCCAATTTCCAGAGTTTATCCTAGTAATGTTATTTATAGCAAATAGACTCAATTCAGAATTAGTTATCATGTTCTTTAATTTCCTGGAAGAATCCCTTAGACTTTTTTTTTACTTTATGCCTTTAAAACTTTTAAAGATTATGGGGCAGTTATTTTGTAGGATATCCATCAATTTCTGTTAACCCGATGTTTCTTTGTGATTAAATTTAGGTGTTGTAATTTTGGAAGAAATATGTGGAAGTGATGTTCTGTACTTAACATTGTATTCAATCAGATGACACATGATTTCAATTTGTACCATTACTGGTGATATTTATTTTGATAATTTGATTAAGATGGTACCTACAGGCTTTATATAAAGTTAGTCGGTTTTCTTTTGTAATAATAAGTATTTTGCTGCAAGTGTAAAAAAACCAAACTTCACATTTATTCATTCATTTACTTATGTCAGTGTGAACTTGCAGTTTTTTTATTTTAGTCAGTGATTTTTTAATCCCTTGCTATCATTATTTATTTTATTGTTTAAATTGTTCCAAATTTCTCCATCAAGCTGGCTCCCTGTCCTTTTGACTACTTTAGTGATGCTTTTTGGCACAAGATGTTTAAGGCTTTCTCTGCCCCAGCTCTGGAATCAGCCACTTCTCCAAGGAGTTCTGGTTTCTCTTAGGGGAAATTGATATTTAGAAAATAATGTATTTGGTGGTGCTCATATCTCAGTGGGTAGGGCGCTGGCCACATACACCCAGGCTGGCGGGTTCAAACCCAGCCTGGGTCAGCTAAACAACAAAGACAACTACAACAAAAAAATAGACGGGTATTGTGGTGGGTGCCTGTAATCCCAGCTACTTGGGAGGCTGAGGCAAGAGCATTGTTTAAGCCCAAGAGTTTGAGGTTTCTGTGAGCTGTGACGCCACAGTACTCTACTGGGAGCGACATAGTGAGACCGTGTCTCAAAAAAAAAAAAAAAAAAGAAAATAATATGTTCATTTCCTTTGGAGTGTCACTATTTCCAAATCCCCTAAGTGGGCAGAGCAAGGGTATACATTATATATAATCACACCCCCATATACATAATACACACATGTATATACACCTACTTACACATCTATCTCCATCCATCCGTCAACCCATCTCAAATAAGGATTTCATACCATTACCTTCAACCTCAATCCAGCACTACACAATTCATTTTTATTTTCTCCTTTTGCATATTTGTAACTCTTCCCAGTCAGTGAGAAATCAGGTTCTCATCACCTTCAACACAGTTACTTATTTGACCAATCTGTATGTAACCAATCTTCATCTCCACTGCCCCTCTCCCCAACATGGACACCCTTTTACCCAACTTTGTTTCTTCTGCCCACCTCCCCATGACCTAGATGTTTCCACCATGTAAAAACTCTCTTCACTCTGCTTGAGCTAACACACCCCTGCCCACCCGCTTCATGTTCACTTTCCCCTGAACAAGGTAGCGCTCCACAGAGACAGCCTCCGTTCCCAGCCTGTGGTCTGACATGCTGTGTCACTGTGTGTGGTCACTGCCCCCACCCTGCTCAGACTCTGATACCCCAGTACAAGACCACCCTTATGGACCCTGTCACACCATGCTGCCCTCCCCTGGTCTGGCTCTGACGTGCCTTTGTAAGCTTCCCTCGTTCACAGCCATACTCGTCACATGTCAGGGCTGAGACACCCCATGCAAAGCTTCCCCTTTATATGGTCACCCTTCTTGGGCTCTGACTTGTGCCTCTCCCACATGATTTTATTTTATTTTTCCAGTTTTTGGCTGGGGCTGGGTTTGAACCCACCACCTCTGGTATATGGGGCCGGCGCCCTACTCCTTTGAGCCACAGGTGCCGCCCATCCCACATGATTTTTTTTACCCCATTCTTGTTCTAGCACTGTGCTTTGTGTCAACCCCATATGTGGCGGCCCTTCTTACTCACCTGGGCTCTGACACTCGATGCAGGTCCATATTGCCTTGTTAGACAACCTCTTCATTCTTTTCTGGTTCTGATATCCTGCTTTGGGCTACTGCAGCTCCTCTGCTCCCACCTGTACCCCTAGTGCGGAAGTCTGCTTTTCTCTGTTCCAACAACAGGTTTAGGGCTGAACTGTTCAGGAAGGGAAGGAGAATTAACATATGCTTATTCTTAATTACATAATTTATACATTTCAGCACATGTAGATAGGCCTACCACTGTTTTTTAAAGTATATATAGTAATTCATAGAACGGATTAATTTATTTCTGATGTTTTGTTATTATAAACAATGCTACAGTGAACAGCCGGACCGTGCCTTCTTAAGTTCATATGTGACTGTTTCTCACATACAAAATGGAATTTCAGGATCAAGAATTTTGATTTTAATAATGATAACAACAATAATGATAACAACCTAGTATTTGCTGAATACTTACTGTGTTCTAGATGCTATTTTAAACTTTATATATATTTTCTCATTTAATTCTTTAATAATTCTGTACTATAATTACTCCCATTTTGTAGGTAATGAAACTAAAGAAAAGAAAAGTGACTCCAGATCACAGAACTAATACATGGGAGAGCCAGAACATGAAACCTAGCAGTTTAATTGCAGAGACCCTGGTCGTAACTTGCTCACTACATTAACTCAATGATTTATTTCTTAATCATCATGGGGAAAACCTTTGTAATACGAAATGTTCATCCCTTTTATGTATGAATTCTGTGACTAAAGGAAGATTAATCATGGTACTTGTAGTTTTGGTTGAGGTTCTAGGATATGTTTTGTGTCCCCGCTACTTAGAGATATCATTATTCAGAATTCTTCCCAAATTAAGAAGCCTATTATTGGATGAAGATTTATAAATACATTTTTGGAGGAGGATATCAAGCAAAGAGTAAAGGAAGGTCATAATTTATGTAGATTATCCAGAAAGCTGGAAATTTTAAGGAGGGAATGGGAATGTGGGAATGTAGTGGTTGTGTATGAGAGTGGAGAAAGTTAATAACAAGGTATTTAGTTTAAGAAGTGGGAATTAGCAAGCATTATGCAAGTGGTGAAAATGAGGTTAGGAGATTTTTAAAACCTGTATGTCTTACAAGGTTGTAAGATTATTACAGTTAGGCAAAACAGTTCAGCCTAAGAAAAGGGAATAGGGGACAGTAAGTAGTGATCTTTAGCTCACATATTATTTATAGAATTCTCTTTGGAAGAGCTCTGGATATTTCCTGTTTATAAAAAGTTTGCTTATAAAGAATATATAGCAAGGGTTTAATTTAATAAATTGGAAAATAGCACTTTAAATTTTTTTTACAAAATGTATTAACACCCAAAATATTATTTTTTTTGACATTTTACTTAATACATTCAGCATAGAACTGAGCTTTCTTCTTTGTAAAGCAAACCAGTCAGTTATGAAAGGTCACTGACGAGGGCATGGAAGAGATGACAGTCTGAGAGACTGTATTTAGAGCTGTCTTATCATATTTTTTCATAAAAGCCTATTTTAAAATATAACTTTGCAAAAACCAATTAAATGCGAACATAGAATTATAGATTAAAACATGCTACTTCTACAATATTCAAAGAACATTTCAGTGTTAATATGGGTGACTTATATTGATAAATAGAGATTAGGTATTACTAGCATTTTTAGAAGACTATGAAAGCTAATATAATTTATAATTAAAATTTAAATAAATCTGTGAAATCTGTGTATATTTTTCTTATTCTTTGTGTACTTGGTTCAAATAGTAACTAAGTCATATCTCTTTGCAAAGTTTAGAATAAAATTAAATTTTCATTTCTTCATCATTTTATTTAGATTGATTTTAACAGTTACACAATGACCATAAATAGCTACTATTTCAAGCCCCTTTTCCTATTATGTAGATTGTCCATAAAGTTTGTGTGCAAACTTAAAATAGTTGTAAATTTTAAATTGCACATGAACTTTATGGGCACCCCGTGTAATGACAAAATTGTACTTGTTGTAAGATGTAATTGGTAAACAACTTATTCACACAACAATTATCTGTTTTTCTTCTATTGTAACAAAGAGTTAAGTAAGGATAGTATATGAGTAGGCAGTGGTGACTTACGAGTTTGCTTTGACCCTCATAAGTCCCTACAGACCTTCATGACAGATACTTTCCCCTTATTTTCCATGACACTAAAATTGTCCTATTATTTTTCTTTGCAGTTTTTCTTTACATCTTTTGGTGCCAGGGATAGAAGTTACCTCAGTATCTTTAGATTGTGGCAGAATGTATTATTAGATAAGGTAAGTGTTCATCCTAGAGGCAGCTGCTTATGATAGTAAGAATCTGCTGCCTTGTACCTAAATAGTATTTGTGAATTGAAGAGATCCTTTTCATTTTTCTGAACTTAATCTTGAATAGATTATTCAAATTCCAAGTAAAAACTTCAAGCAAACCAAGATCCATAGTTACAAGATGATAATTATAATCTCCAAGGTAAGCACCAAGAAAACAACTAAAACATCTAAAGTAAAAGAAACATCAAAGGAATTAAAATGCTACACTAGAAAATATCTTTTTAACACATGAGAAAGCAATAAGGGTGGAATAAATGGTCAAAAAGGACACAAACAAAATGGTCATTAAATGTAAGTGGGTTAAACATTTCAATCAAATGGAAGAGATAGGCAGAATGAAAAAGTATGCCATCTAACCACATGCTGTATATAAGAGGCACATTAGGTTCAAAGGCATATACAGATTAAAAATAAAAAGAAGAAAAATGTGAATAGTAGCCAGAAGAGGACAGAAATGAATATAGTACTATCAGACAAAATGGACCTTAAGACAAAAATTAATAGAGACAAAGAAGAATATTTTATAATAATAAAAGGTCCATTGATCTGGAATTCATAAGAATTATAAACATGTATGTATCAAGTCACAGACCCCTAAAATACATGAAGCAAAATTGGCAGAATTGAAGGGAGAAATAGACAATCAATAATAGTTGAAGATTTCAATACCCCACACTAAGTGATGGATGGAACAACTAGACAGAAGATCAACATGAAAACATAAGACTTTAACAATGCTACAAACTAAGTAGAACTAAAAGATGTCTACGAGACTTTCCATCCAACAATAGCAGAATATACATCCTTCTCAAGTGCACATGGAACATTTTCTGGACCAGACCTTCTGCCACGCCATAAAACAAGCCTCAATACATTCAAAAGTATTGAAATAGTACACAATATATTCTCTGACCACAGTGGAATTAAATTAGAAATCAAGAACATAATGAAATTTGGAAAATTACATAAAGGCAGAAATTAAACCGAATAGTACTAAATACCCAAGGGTGAAAGAAGAAATCACAGAGGGAAATCAGCAAATACTTGGAGCTAGATGAAAACAAAAACACAGCAGGCCAAAGCCTATGGGATGAAGCTTAAGCAATGTTTAAAGCAATATTTATAACTGTAAACACCTATTTAAAAAAGAAAAATAATCTCAATAACCTAACTTTCTGCCTTAAGAAACTAGAAAAAAGAGAGTAGAAGCAAGGATATGATAAAGATTAGAGCAGAAAGAAATGAAATAGAGAATAGAAAAATAGACAATTAACAAAAGTTATTTTAAAAAATAAAATGAATGTATCTTTAGCTAGATTGATGAAGAAAAAAAGAGAGAAGGCTAAAATGATAAAATTCAGGCATGAATGTATCATTACTCTTGACCTTACAAAAATAAAAAGGTTAAAAGGAAATGTTATGAACAATTGTATGCCAACAAATTAGTTTCCCTAAATGAAATGGACAAATGCCTAGAAAGTCGCATACAACCAAAACTGACTCAACTAGAAATGGAAAATCCTTATAGACCAATGACAAGGGAAGAGATTGAATTAGTAATAAAAAAAACTACCCACAAAGAAAAGGCCCGGATGGCTTCATTAGTGAATTCTACCAAGTGTTTATGGTAGAATTGATACTGATCCTTCACATATTCCAAAAAATAGAGAAGGGAGCACTTCACAACTTACTGTATGAGTGAAGTATTAACCTTCCCAAATCAGATTAAAAGACATCACAAGAAAATAGATCAATATCTCTTGTCAATGAACATAGACACAAAGGTCCTCAACAAATTATTAGCAAACCAAATTCAGCAGCATATACAAAAGGTTATATACCAATACCAAGTGGGATTTATACAAGTCAAGCTCAAAGAAGCATGGAGTAGAGTGGTGCTTGCCAGGGGTGGTAGGGAGATATTGGGAGATGTTGGTTAAAGAGTAAGTTCCAGTTATGCAAAATGAATGAGTTCTATAGATGTAATATATAGCATGTATAGTTAATAATACTGTATTGTATGCTTGAAATTTGTAAAAGGGTAGATCTTAAGTGTTCTCAGCATAAAAAAAGAATGAAAGAAAGAAAATTAGAACTATTAATCTGTGAGATGATGGATATGTTAATTATGGTTAATTGTGATCATTTCATAATGTATACATAAAACATCAAGTGGTATACATTCAATATATATAATTCCTATTTGTTAATGATACCTTAGTAAAGTTAAAAAAACATGCTTTTGAGGATGTGGAGAAACTAGAGCCCTCATGTATACATTGCTGGTGGAATTGTAAACTGGTGCAGCCACTTTTAGAAAGAGTTTGGCATTTCCTCAAAATATTTAACATGGAGTTACTATGTGACCCAGTAATTCCACTCCTCGGTATATATGCAAGAGAATTGAAAGCATATATTCATACAAAATCTTGTGCCTGAGTATTCATAGCAGCATTTTCATAGTAGCTGGAAACAACCCAAATGTCCATCAAGCGATGAATGGGTAAATAAAATGCAGATCCATAGAACGGCATATATTCAGCAATAAAAAGCAGTAAAGTACTGGTGTGCACCACAACATGGATGATCCTTGAAAATAATGTTCAATGTTAAAGAAGCCCTCCAAAAGAATACATATTGGTGAAATGCAGTCTGCCTTCTCATTTGAGAATAATAAACTACATACAGGACTGTGCAAAAAAAAAAAAATACATATTGATTGTATGATTCTATTTTTATGAGATGTCCAGAATAGGCAAATTCATAGAAATAGAACAGTTATGGCTGGGGGGAAAGAGTAATGAGGAGTGACTGCTGAGGCTTTCAGGTATCCTTCTGGATTGACTAACATGTCCTAAAATTTAGTGGTAATGGTTGTACAACTGTGGCTAAATGCTAAAAAGCATTGAATTGTACACTTTAAAAGGGGTAAAATTTATTGCATGTTAATTATAGCTCAATGAAGCTGTTTCTTAAAAAAAGAAAAAGTTTAGGAATTAGAATTAGTTTAGAATTTTCCAGTGGATTAGGCTCTTTCTTTTGCTGCGGTGGGTATACATGCAGGTGGAAATTTAATCTCCTCCCCCTTTCCATCCCCCCAGCTAAGTCCCTCCTTGAAGTGGACACATTTTGGCCTGCAGGGCTCTTTAGTTGAATGGCCTTTTGAACTAAGCTGCAGAGGACAGGTTCTCACAACAGTGCCCTACTCAGACGCTTTCACTTTGCCAGAGTGGGGGGGATGTGGGGAGAAGTGGACTAGAAGCTGGGAGATGGAGAGAGGACAGAAGTGGGTAGGGGTCAGGGGCCTTGCCAAACCCTGCTGCTCCAACCTCCAGTAAGAAAATAGATGCAACTAGCCGGAAAGCCCCAAATCCAAGTCTCTCCTTAGGTCTCTGGGCATTTGTGCTCCCTGCCTCCCTAGAGCCCCGAGTCTGTGAACCTGGCCGGGCTGTGCTCCCGCATAGCGTCCATCTGCAAGGGTGTGGAACGGGGGCACCCAGGCAGGCTGCCCACAAACCACAGCCACCTTTCTAGGTCCTGCTTCAGGAGGGAAGCCTCCCGTCACATTTAGAGCCGTTTCATAATCACTGTGGGCTGCTCTTAACTAGCACCGGCTGAAAAACCGCAGTGTTGCCATAGGGACCTGGCTAACCTCACCCAAATACCAAGTGGTGGGAGCGCTCAGGGAATCTCTGAGATGTGGTCCTTTATTGTAACACGGCAACAAAGACTTGGTCATACTCTGGGTGCGAGTGGCCTCCCCAAATCATATGTGCACTGATCACACATGAGTAAGCTGGGATACATACTAATACAGAAGAGCTGAGGGAGAAACCATGTGAGTGCTGCCCTGTAACGAAGGAGAAAAGAGCTCTGAAGCGGGAGGAAGAAAGGGAATTCCAGGATACTTTGGAGGCCACAGTAGCCCAGAAACGCTGCATCTACTGACTAGGCATAACACTTAACCCTCTTTGAAAAGATTGGCTTACGCCTGTAGCCCAGTTAGGGCAGCAGGCACATATACCAGGGCTGGGGGAGTTCGAACCTGGCACTGCCCAGTTAAACAACAATGGCAGCTGCAACAAAAAATAGCCAGGCATTGTGGCAGGCGCCTATTGTCCCAGCTACTTGGGAGGCTGAGGCAAGAGAATCACTTAAGCCCAAGAGTTGAAGTTCCATGTGAGCTGTGACCCCATGGGGGGACATAGTGAGACTCTGAACCCCCCTCCCCCGAAAAGAAAAGATCCTTATATCTGTGTTTTTGATGAATGCATGTAAAGTTGGATCATCTTCACAGTAATTTTTTCTTTTAAATCTTTGGATCATTTGGTTATCTTTAACATTAAACATGCAACTCAATTTCAAGTGCACACTATACTCTCATTTTCATTAACATTTTTTTGAAAAGTAAAGTAAATTTATTTCAGGTTAATGTGAGGGTACAAACAACCAGGTCAAAATATTTGATTCGGATATGTAGAGTCCCTTTTGTGGTTATGCCCTCCACACAAAATGTGTGCCAAACACCCTTAGTCTGTCCCATTTTAATTAACATTTAATGCCTGTTTCTGCTGTATAAATCAAAAATAAATGTTTAAGTATATATTATGTGTTAAATACTATACAGAACTTATAGTTGAAGTGAGATCTGAGTTTTAGATCTGTTGTCCTAACTGGAATTTTAAGGACTATAGAATTCACACATAAAAGGAACTAGAAAAAAAACAACAGAAACCGTGTTTCTTGTATTTTCCTTGTGATCTTCGAAGAACAATTTTTTTTTAACCTACTACCATCTATAACAACAATAATAGCAACTCTCATTCACAAGTTTTAAGTGCCAGCACAATGCTGGGTGCTTGGTGTTGTCATGGTATTGTCTATAAGTTTGTGAGTCTCATTTGCCTTCTAGTTTTTTAAAATCATTAAGCCACATTGGCTAGATTTCTTGATCTTTTGTGATCTTTTATTGAAAACCCATACAATACACAGCATAACTACAAAATTCCATTAGAATAAACTTGTAAGTAATTTCAATAATGCATTTAAATTATGTTCAAAATATTTTTAGATTCTTTAAGTTCAGAATATTATGTTTACGTGTACCTAGGGAATCAAGAGAGTAAAAGTAATTGTGTTACTTCTCACATCTTGGATGAGAAAGCCTTAAAAATAAAGCAAACTAATATAGAAAAAAGATTAGTTGGTCAAATACTACAAAATGATAGTAAAATCATGTTTGAGTACAGGTTTTATTTATTTCTCCAATAAAATAAATCTACCAAAAAGAGAAACTGGAACTGAAGCTGATGCCCTTTAAAGAACCACTTTTTTTCATTCATAAGATTCCTTTGATGCATTGCTTCAAAAAGGACAGTTTATTTCCAATATTTGACTTAGTGAAATGTAAGTCCTCAACGTTTAGATGTGTTTAAGCCGTCAATATGATCATTCATGAAGTAATTTATGGTACTCGAGCTTAGTTCACAACTTTTGAGTTTGGCACCCTGTTATGAGGGCATAGTGAGTATCTGAGATGTGTGGGGCCAGAGGACAGTGGCAGCACCATTCTTTAATATGAAAAATTGGTATTTTCTCAGTCTTTGGTAAAGAACCATGCACCCATGATTCGAGATAAGTTTTAGTCCCTTCCCAACCTCACTCTTACCTCTTCTGCTTAGTTTAAGCAAGCTATGACCCCTTCCCTGTTCTATACTATAGCCAAACACAATCCTGCCTTGTTTTTGTATGGTCTGCACACAGGGAATAGTTTTCCATTTTTAAATGACTAAAAAAAAAAAATCAAAAGAATAATATTACCTGACACTGGCAATTATATGAAATTCAGATTTCAGTGTCCATAAATAAAGTTTTATTGGAGCATAGCCATGCTCATTTGTTATGTATTTCAATGGCTGCCTTTCACACTGTAACAGCGGAGTTGAGTAGTTGCAGCAGAGACCATATGGTCCACAAAGCCTAAAATATTTACTATATGGCCCTTTGCAGAAACAGTTTGTTGAACCCTGAATGATACTACAGACAAACTTATCTTTAAAAAAAATATGCCTGCTTATGTTAGCTTCCTGCTTAATACCCATTACCCTTGGAATAAACATCTAAAATTTTATATAGGGACTGCATAATCTAGTCCACCATTCCAACCACATATCAGTACATCCTCCCCATTCTTGTCTTCTTAAATGTTATATGTTTATGTTCTGTGCTTATCTTTAAACATGTTCTTTCTGCCTAGAAACTGTGACCCTCTTATTTCTGTGCTATTTCTAACTGAAATTTGTTAATGAACCTGGAGTCAGGTTCATTCTTTCACTTTCCTACAGCATCTTGCCCTTCTCTTTTATAACATTCATTATAATTTATTTATTCTAATTCTCTTCTCCTTGCTTGATAGTAAACACCTTGAGGACAAGGACCACCTCTGTCTTGTTCATGTTGTATGTCCATTGACAAGCTCTGTGTTTGCCATATAGCTGGTTCCACATCTTGATTTACCCAGTAGTCTGTAACTGTCTGGGTTTAAGCCTTTGTCAAATGAATGTTAATTATTCCCCCTTTACTCTAAAAAGTGTGCCAGTTTGGACAATAAATTAGATATTGTATGAGGTCTGACAATTAAGTTTGCAAACTCATCCTAGAAAAAAGTGCTACATAACATATTGGGGAATATCCCTTCAGTTGCCTTCCAAGTATTCCCCTTGGGAAGGTATGCACCGATGCCAGCACACGGGGTCTACTTTTCGAAGCAATTTTGGAACTCTTTCTGGAATGATCATTAGAGCTGTTGTTTTATGAGGTGTGACAATTAAGTTTGTGAACTTGTCACCATGTAGTTACCTGGGCAGCACTGTACAAACAAGTTGGTGAGGTTTCATAACCTTGGTATATCAGCATTTCACAGCTGTGTTTGTGTCAAAGTGTGGCCGTGTCTTGCTGAGTGGCACTCGTTATTGTTCTGTGTTTTTGTGTGCTGTATGATGACAGCTCTGATGGCCATTCCAGAAAGAGTTCCAAAATTGTTTTTAAGCAAATGTTCAAAAATACCTTTTGAGTGACTCCATTTAGTAGAATTTCAAAGATTTAGAGTCCAGGTAACCATTACTCTTAATTAAAAAGATACTTTAAATTCTCTTAGCTGAAAGAAAAGGCAAAGGATGGAGAGAAAACACAGAAATTTAATTTCAGAGACAGTATTCAGGGCATACCCTAAGTTCCATGTATATTTAACTCAATTTCTTTAACCTTCAGTACATACAGTGAAAACAAGTGATTATCTTGAAACACTAAAGTATTCTCAGTTGCCAAAAGAAGTGTCATTTTCATGTACTTAAATTACTCAGAAAATTTGTAGTAACAAGGGTTAAAATTTAAAAGATTTTTTTTGTTAAAACTTGATGTATCTTTTCACATTCCTATTGATATTATTATATGATTGTATTTATAATTGTTGGTATATTAATAATATAGGTAGGATATATACAGACTCATAATTTACTTGTTCTATTTTTCTCTCAGAGAGCTAATAGTAGTCTCTGTTGCCAGTAATTAGGGGATCTGGGGAAGCTAACTCTCCTCAGAAACATTCTGAGATGAGTATATTCTGAAAATGAATATTTAATTCCAGGGCCTAATAGAGCAGAAATCTGCACACATTTAAAATTTTAAGGTTTAAAGAGACAGAATGGCTTTCAGACTTATTCTCAAATGGCATAAGAAAGTAGCATGTGTTAGATTCAGGTGTGAGGTGATGAGGGGAGCTTTTTAAAATGTATACAGACCTACCCTTTCAAATTCTGATCCATGTCACTCTAGCTTCTATTTGGGGAATCACTAACCAGAAGGGTGATGGAAGGGTGTCCTATTTTTCAAGTGTGTGTGGTAAAAAGGGTTTAAAACATTTAATTGAATATATAGTACATCAAAAGAAAGAATATGTGAATCTGAAGAAGGCTTGGTCAGACTTAGGCCAAGAACTTAGGACTTAGGACAGTGAGGTAGCATCACAGAGGTAGACTCTGATCTGTAGAGAAGTATACAGAGATGGGACAGAGAGGAATGATCCTGCTCCACCAAGGCACAGTAAACTGTCCCTTAAGCTTCTACCTTTGCTCTGATTTTATGCTTATCGTGCAACCTTCTGATTACTAATCTGACTAGCATTCAGGTGTTGTGAGTAGTGGAGTAAAAGATTTCTCATCACTAGAAAGGAATATTACCCACTCTGCATTAGTGTATTTCCAACTGAATGAGTATGTGCAGTTTATGGGTATGGCTTTTTTATGTCAATCTCTCTGAGCCCAAGTCTAGGACAGTGCACTGACAGTGCTGAGGCCACTCTCTAAATAGTGATCAGTTTACAAATCTGATGTCACCCTCTGAAACCTTTTAAAAGAATATCATCCAGCCTTCTCCTGGAGACTGCTCAACCTTATCAAATCTCTTTTTTCTCTCTTATGCCACTCTCCAAAAATCATTACTTTTTCAGTTACTTAGAATTCTAGAAATAGCTTGAACCTTTTAATAGTCTCCTAACCATCTCTTTAAACACCCTAATCTGTTCTGCAGATTGTTACTGCAGCTTTTAAAACCACAATTGTGAATTTGTTATTTTTCTATGTGAAGCCACTGGGCGTGGCTTTTTGTATTTTGACAGTCCTTTAGCATGGCACACAAGACTCTTCATGACCTGGCTGCTTCCTCTAACCTGCCTCCTGCCTCCTGCCTCCAACCCACACGCTCAAGTCATGGTGAACTGGCCTGCCAGGCTGCTTCACTCTTCAGGTGTGTGCATTTGCCATGTGTGTGCTCATCACGTGCTCATCTTACATGACCTTGTAGCAGCATTTGAAACATTGTACACTTCCTGCATTCTGAGACAGTGTCTTCCCTTGACTTCCAGGGTATCATTCTTTCTGGATTGTCCTACTTCTCTGATATTTCCCTTAATATATTTTACTAGCCACTGCTCCACTTACCCTTTGCATATAGGGCTTTCTTGAGGCCTCAGTTCTAGGTTCTGTTTTCCCTTAAGCCTACTGAATTGACCTCTGATCAAAATGACCATAGCAGTAAATTTTCTTTTTTTTTTTTTTGCAGTTTTTTGGCCAGGGCCAGGTTTGAACCCACCACCTCCAGTCTATGGGGCTGGCACCTGTTCCTTTGAGCCACAGGTGCCGCCCCTGTAGCAGTCATTTTGTATAAGAATTTTTACATTTTGCCAAAAAAAGTAAATATTAATTATAATACAGTTAATGTTTATTTTTCTTATAGCTATTTGTTCACTGTAGTAGATAGGTATATGTATGTATAGTTTCAGTCAGTGAAAACTACCATAATATGCTAAATGCACTAGTTTGTAGACAGTGGGAGCTAGCCCCCTCAGTGTGCTTTCTTCATTTGAATGAGTGGTGGTATTCCCCAGTGTTACCCTGCTCTCCCATCTGCCACTCAATAAAATTATTAGATTTCAGCAAACCCCCCAAAGGATTGATTCTTACAGTTCATCAAAGAGCATTTGACCTGTCTACATACTTTACTAAAGTAAATGGAACAGTTAACTAGGAAATAGGGCCAGTTTTGATTCTTTGTTTAAAAGAAAATTTTTTTCTGAGAAATAAATTGGAATTGGTAGATGAGACTCTCTGTAGTGTTTATTATAGTTCAAGTCCCTGCCAGGAAATTCTTCTTCTTTTTTTTGACAGAGTCTCACTTTGTTGCCCTAGGTAGAGTGTTCTGGCGTCACGGCTCACAGCAAGCTCCAGTTCTTGGGTTTAGGTGATTCTCTTGCCTCAGCCTCCTAAGTAGCTGGGACTACAGGTGCCCGCCACAATGCCTGGCTATTTTTGTTGCAGTTGTCACTGCTGTGTTAGCTGGCTGGGGCCGGATTCAAACCCGCCACCCTCAGTATATGGGGCCAGCACCCTACCCACTGAGCCACAGGCGCTGTCCCCAGGAAATTATTCTGATCAAACTAAAGTCAGAAATATTTTCAAAAGCAAGAATTTTGGAGTAATCATGATGTTACCAGCTTAAGCTTTTCAGTGATGAAAGATTTGCCTGGTGTTTGTTGGAATTGCTTTGCCTGAACATCTGGCTCTTCCTGCTGTTTCCTGCTGTTCCATCTATAGTATGCAAAGAGAATCCTTGGTGGTCAGTGCAGGAGTCTGAGGGGGATGCTGCATGAGTATTAGGGAAGTGGCATGTGAAGAAGTAGAAATGATGTTACCAGAACCTAATAGAAAGTACTGGCACAGAGAAGATAATTTAACCCTTAATCCAGTTCATTTTAAAAAGGAGATTAAAATAATATTGCAATAGGTATTTTACATTAACAGAGCATAAGTAAAGCATTTTCATTTTGTTGTTTGTAATCTGTGTGTAGAACAGTAAAAATTGAGAACTGTCCCTTTAATAAAACGCTGTTTACCTGTCCTCCTCTTGTAGGAGTGGCTTAGGAACCTGTAGAGTGAGGTACAACTTCCCATTCTGCATTCTGACCTGCAACCTTGGGAAGAGTGCTGCTACTATAGACCAGGAAGTGACAAATAATGTGCTTTAAACTACATTAGAACTTGTGTTTTGTAAGGCGCAGATTTTTCATAACAAAATTGAGAGACTGAAGCAGTGATTTTACATGTTGTCATTACACATTTGGAGCTCTGCTTCAAATAAAGACTTTGAAGCATACTTGGAATACAAAGCTTTCTGGGACAGAAATTGATCTTCTGACTTTTGAGCCTTATCTGATTACCGCTTGGTTCATCTTTATTTTGTTAAACTACTCTGTAGGCTGAAACGGGGAGTCGTTTTTCTTCTCAGGTAGGTGGTCAGTTTTTGTATTGAAAAGTAGGTTGTTTTCTAAATTTACTCATATTGGTTGTGGTGCTGATTATTGAAAGAATTATGAACATCAGGCTGGGCATATGTTTTAATGTTTGAATATGCAGTGTGGCTGTAATTTTTATGATGACTGAACAACTTCGCAGGAAAAGTCATTTTTAACAAATTGGTGAATCTACAAAATGGTGAGTTAAATTTAAATAAGTTTTACTTGGTTTTCCATTAGTTAACCTGTGTATATATATTTAATTAGTAGATTTAAAAGGATATTGAAATGGCCCTGCTATTAACTTTCTGATAGCATTTGATAAAATAGTTAAAACATTTATTTATGTAGTTAAATAAAATTGCATTTTTGTTAGTATTTTGCTTATAGTACAAGTTTTATATCTTTTCATTTTAGGAAGCTGTCTGAGTATTTATCATCGGTCTGTTTGCTTTCGCTTGTCTTTGGAATAGTTTAATATCTGTTTTTCTGAAAAGTTTTTATAAAATATTAATCTTACACAATTGAAATATTGCTGCCTTCTCTTTATAAAATTAACCATCCTTTTATGACACTAAAATAGTTTAAAAATAATGTTTTTGGAAGATTGGGTTTTTAGTAGTATGAGCTGTTAACTGTGAAGAGAAGTTTACAGATGACTCTTTGTGAGTGGAAGTCAGAAAAGAAACGTGTGTTTCTTCAGCAACAAGGGCTGTGGGTCCTTAACTCTCTTTACAGTAATGGTCTGTTTCATTTTTCTTCTCTGGACATTATGCTTTAAAAGATTTTATTTACCAAATAAGTGGTATATATTAAATAATCAATATTAGAACATCACTATTTTTTTGACATACATAATTTCCAATGAGAGTGTCTTATAAGCCTGAGATAGCCACTGTAGGTTAATATAATTGCTTGCTGTTGTACTTAGCTTGAATAGCTTTATTGTAGGTAACTATCTGGATATTTTTGACTTTTTACAATTTATTAATAATATCTGAATTTTCATCCCCTGCTCTTGTGGACCTAGTAATCTGAACATGCAATTGTGCACTAGCACTGTGAAGTGCATATATTTAGTTCTTAATTTCTTTAAGGTCCCATAAAATGTCATGAAGGTCATCTAGTATGACCTCTAGTATGACAAACAAAGATACCATAGCTACTAGACAGAAGAAAGAAAGGAAAAGATAAGGGGAAGGTGTATTTGTTGTGGGGAATATCAGGAAGGAATTCAAGGCATCTGTATGTTTTGGCCCCATCAAATGTATATTTATCTGTACTCTTTGCTAACTGAAAATTTTTACTCCAATTAGTCTGACAAACTATTAACTGATTTCAAAACAAATATTACTTATGTTCATGTATTTTTTCTCTATTTTCAGTTGGTTTCTCTCTCTTCTACTTGTCTTATTTCTCCAGTTCCTCATTCATATCCTTCCTCCAGCTCAGTTGAGAACCCTGCTCCAGTGTGAAACCTTATCTGATCACCTTTAATCCACAGTAGCATTTCCTTCCAAGTTTAGACTTTCATATCATGAGGATTCTATCACTGCATTATTGCATAATCATATTATATGTTGTCTTATAACTTAAAAGCATCCCATATCTCTTCAACTATAAGTTGTTTGAAGGCTAGGAGTTCAACTTCTACATCATTTTTATGCCCCTTAGCATGTAGTGCAGTAATATACATTTGTTGGGTACTAAATAATCTGTTGAATAAATGAGAGAAATAAAGACTCTTGCTTACAGTTGCTTCAAGTATTAATGCTGCCTCTTTCTACTTTGCTTAATCGTGTAATTAACTGTAATGTTATTAGAACTCAGCTCAGACCACTGGTTATTTTAATATTATCGTTTTTGTTTTGCTGTATAATACTTGAGTTTATTGTATTTGATGATTTAACATGGATATGCTACTGCAAAGAAAGAACAATCTGGACTTTATTAAAAATAAATTGAAGAAAATATTCCGAAGTCCACCCCCCCCACCCCGTGTTTTATATTTTAGGAGAATACGATCTAAAGTTTTTTTGGTATATGAGGTTTTAAAGACAGTTAAAATATTCAGATACATTATGGATTGAGAGGATGGGTTCTGAGCTGACATTTAGGACTGAACGGTGATATGATGGTTATCATGATAAACTGATTGAATTAACAGAATTTAAACTGCAGATCAGTAATTGCCAGAAACTATGAACAAATTATTTTATACAAAGAAAATTGTAGACACTTTTACCTGTCCTTTACAGTAGTGATTATAATGCTCATTTAAAAATTATTTTATCTATTCCTTGTACGTAGCATCAGCTTTGGTGATATGCTTTATTAGCCCAGTTTTATAGGCACAAGAAGCAAAGGGTATAGTAAGGTCAGATAACTACCCAAGCCACACATCTAAAATCATCCAACTGGCAATTTTGACTTCAAAATTCATGTTTTGAATCACTGTTACATTATTTTTCATATTTTCCAATACTCAGTGTAATTTTCCTGTCATTTTAGAGCCTGACTAGACAGGAATTCTGGCAATTACTCCAGCAGAACTATGGCACTGAGCTAGGCTTAAATGCTGAAGAGATGGAAAACTTGTCACTGTCGAAGGAGGATAATGTGCAGCCAAGGTACAACAAAATGTTTTAAAATGTAAACATTAATTAATAATTAATCAAAACAATTATTTTAGACCCAATTAATTCTGAATTTTTATTAATTCTGGGTGCAGTTTTCCTCTTCATTCTCTGTGGTGGAATGGGGTAAAAGGTGGAGAGAAAGTTTGCTAAGTAGGAAAGCAAACACTGTATACACAAGCAGATGTTAACTATGTAACTGTGGCTCCTAAGGTTTGCTTAAAGCCTAGTAAGCCTTTTTTTAAGGATCTAGAGAAGTACCTAGTGAAATCTCTGCATTTATAGGTAATAATAAAGTAAATTAGATGGTAGGTATTTTGAAGGATACCGTAATAAATTTTCCTCAAGGTTTATTTAGTGTAGTGCTTGGCATGTATTTTGGTACTCAAGTAAATATTGAATACATTAATGAAAGGAGTGTATAGTACTGTGCAAATACATGTAATTATTATACAAGGTAGAAAATGGTAAGAGGCATGAAGGAGTAATAGATAATGTGATAAAGTAAAAATAGGGATTATTTTTGACTGATAAGATTCAATTAGGAGAGTGGACATTTTTATTAACCTGTACAAGTTAAAGTGCATTTAAGCTATAGGATTAAAAGCAATTAAAGATGATACATTAAAATTCTATAGCAAGGGGACGGCGCCTGTGGCTCAAAGGAGTAGGGCACCAGCCCCACATACCAGAGGTGGCGGGTTCAAACCTGGTCCTAGCCAAAAACCGCAAAAAAAAAAAAAATTCTATAGCAAAATTATGTTAAGTGAAAGAAGCCAGTTAGAAAGACCATGTATTATGCGATTTCATGTGCATGAACTGGAGTCTAGAATTAGTAAATTCATAGAAAGTATATTAGTAATTGGCAGGAGCTGACAAGAAAGGGGAACAGGGAGTGACTGCTGATGGGTATAGGGTTCCTTTCCTAGGTGAAGAAAATGTTCTAAATTTGGGTAGTGGTGATAGTTGTGCAACTCTGTAAACCACTGAATTGTATGCTTTAAATGAAGTGAATTTTATATGTGAGTTATACCTTAATAAAGTTGTTACTAAAAAATTCTATAACAAATCTTAAAATGGAAATATTTTGAAAGTCTCAAAATATTTTACTCATCTAGTTATGCTGAACCTATTATTTCAGTTTAGCATCAATATTTTATAGTCTTTGTACATGTGTGTGGTTGCAAATGTATATTTTATTAGTTTTCTGGAAAGTTAACAATTTCTATTGTATCATTTCCCTTGTAAAATTTACTAGACTCTCTCAGATACTGTCATTGAATAGAAAAGTGATTACTCTAATGCAGAGGGCCTTGGGTTGTGGTAAACAAGATCTAGATCCTAGTCTGGGCCACCAAGGAGCCAAGTAACCTCAGTCACATCTTTTAACTTTCTTGGTCCTTTGTTTGCTCATCTGAAATGAAACACTTGGATTCAGTAGTTCTCAGCCTTCTTAATGCTGCAATGTATTTCCATTGTTAAAAAGGGGTCGCGACCCACAGGTTGAGAACCACTGGATTAGATGATCTCCAAGGTCCCTGCCAACTTGAGAAGTTTCTAGTTTTCAAAGAAGGAAAGAAATATTTTTAACCAGTTGCCTCACATACACGTAGGACTAGCTTTTTAGGGTCACCAACCAAGATGCTACTGTTTTTCTTCTGGTGATTGAGAGCTTTCTTTTCTTTTCTTTTTTCTTTTTTTTTTTTTTGAGACAGAGTCTCACTTTGTCACCCTTGGTAGAGTGCCATGGTGTCACGGCTCACAGCTCACAGCTCACAGCAACCTCAAACTGGCGATTCTCTTACCTTAGCCTCTCTAGTAGCTGGGACTATAGGCGCAACAATGCCCGCTATTTTTTTGTTATGTTTTGTTTTGTTTAGCAGGCCCAGGCTGGGTTCAAACACACCAGCCCCAGAGCATGTGGCTGGCGCCGTAACCACTGAGCTACAGACGCCCCAAGATTGGGAGCCTTCTAAGAAAGTATGTGGCAGGATCCTCATTCACTCTTCTACTGCTTTTCTCATGTCTCCAATCTCTGAAAGACGTATTATCTGTTTCAAGCCTTTATTTCCTCAGCTTTTCCACCTTCTTTCTCTTCATTCTTAATCTCTCTTTCCCTCTTCCTACTCCTTCCTCTCCAATTCTCCACACCTCACTTCTATCCTTAAATCTTAAAGTATAGACACTCAAGTAGTAAACTAATCCCAAGGAGCCATTTTTCTTATTTGGTTCCCTCAGAGCCCTGTCATTGTGCCTGGTCAGCAGTAACTGGGTAGCAAACCTTCCTATTATTTGGGCAGAGTTAAATAGGGTCAAAATACTCTGCTTTTTCTTTTCTTTCTTTTTTTTTTTTTTTTTTGTAGAGACGGAGTCTCACTTTATGGCCCTTGGTAGAGTGCTGTGGCCTCTCAAGTCACAGCAACCTCCAACTCCTGGGCTTAGGCAATTCTCTTGCTTCAGCCTCCCGAGTAGCTGGGACTACAGGCGCCTGCCACAGCGCCCAGCTATTTTTTGGTTGTGGTTTGGCTGGGGCTAGGTTTAAACCCGCCACCCTCGGTATATGGGGCCAGCGCTCTACCCACTGAGCCACAGGCGCCGCCAATTCCTGGCTTTTTCTATTCCTTTCTCAATATAATATAGCTTTAGATGTCAGGTTTCTACTTTATTTTAGGAGAAGGGTTTTAAGTCTATGCATAGCAAAAAAAAAAAGTCTATGCGTATCAATGACTACATAGGAATAATAATGGCTCTATAATGTTGAGCCCTGGAAAGCAGATCACTTGTGCTCCTTTTGTATTTTATAAGCTTGTCTTTCTTTTTACTCCTGGAGGAAGGGAAAGCAGATCCCAGCACATTTATTGTAGTCTTGACCCTATCATCATGTGAGCTATTCCTTAAACCTGTTCTTAGGGCTGAGCAGAACGACGGGGTAGGACTGGTTGATGGGCGCTGTGCACAGACCATCTTGAGCTTCCATTTTGGATAGGAGTTTGGAAAACTGGGTCACAAGGAAGATCTAAAAGGGCTTTGGTGTAGACTGGTGTCCAGCTCACACATTTATTCTATTTCTTTAGAATCTCTGTGGTTGTCCACCACTGAAATTTAAACAAGCAGTATTCATTTGATTAGTCACTGTTGTGGCCAATGTACTTGGCTGATTTTTTAAATAGTTTTTGAAATTTATGGAGTCTCATATGAGCTTACCTTTTTTTCTTGAGACAGAGTCTCACTTTGTCACCCTGCACAGTGTACCGTGGCATTTTCATAGCTCACAGTTTATAAGGATATAAACTCTTGGGCTCAAGCCATCCTCTTGCCTCAGCTTCCCAGGTAGCTAGGACTACAGACACCTGCCACAACACCCAGCTACTTTTTCTGTTTTTAGTAGAGATAGGGTTTCTCTTTTGCTCAGGCTGGTCTTGAACTCCTGAGCTCAAGCAACACTCAGCTCGACCTCCCAGAGTATTAGAATTATAGTACTAGGATTATAGCATGAGCTACCACGGTGCCTGGCTTGCTTATCTTAATTATTTTCAAAAATGAAGTCAATTTACATGAGATTTAAGAAGATAGCTTTATTTTAAGTAGAGGCTTGTTATGTTGCAATAATCCATTTGTGTCAAAATGCTTTATAATAGAAAAGGACCTCAAAGAGGAAACCAAATCACTTATTTGTATGGAAGTGACCTTAATTTTCTATAATGTGTTTCTTACAGAAGTCCAGGACAAAACAGCTTGGATAACTCGGGGGAGAGAGATGAAAAATTATCCAGGTCCATCAGTTTTACTCGTGAATCACTAAATCGGGTTTCAGAAACAGAGTCACTTGATGGGAATTCAGCGAAAGGAGTTAGTATATAATATCTCTTTAAAAATATATCTTATACTGCTATGTATTCATTATAATATATGATCAAATAAAAATACAATATATAAAACGTTTAAAAACCCAAGATGTCAGGTTGCTACTTTAGGAGAAGAGTTTTAAGTTTATAGGTACCAGAGATAATGCTGGAAAAATGTGTGATTTTATTCAGAGCTGGATAAAGTGTAGCAAAGCTACCAGGCAGTTCCCTGAGCAGCAGTCTATAGGGAGAGTAAATACAATTAAAAAAATAACAAGATGGGGAAATTTGTAGTTAGCAGAATTTTTCCCATGGCGAGTAGCGTGGTGGAAAGAGTCTATTTTGAAGAGTCTATTTTGATGAGCCCCTGAGCTTGAGTAACAATAAAGGCTGCTTAAGCTGCCTACTAAAGCGGGTACTTCAATTAAACACTGAGCTTTAGAGTCATTGGTTTCTTCCTTTATTTTTTCAAGTACTCGAAATGGAGCTGAGAAATTCCTATTGCCGCTGACATCATAGCTATTGTAATGTGGCAGCGTGATGACGTATTACTCAAATGTTTGTGGCGATGCTGGTGTAAACAAACCTACTGCACTGTCTTTCATATAAAAGTAGATATAGCACATACCATTAGGTGCAGGACATAATACATAATAATGATAATAAATGACTATGTTACTAGCTTGTGTATTTACTGTAATATGCTTTTTATTGTTATTTGAGAGTATACTCCTACTTATATTAAAAAAAACAACAACCTAACTTAACTGTAAAATAGCGTAAGACGGGTCCTTCAGGAGGTATTTCAGAAGTGCTGCTAACATAAGAGATGACAATTCTGTGTGTGTTATTGCCCCTAAAGACCTTCTAGTGGAACAAAATGTGGAGGTGGCAGACAGTGAAATTAATGGTCTTGACCCTCTGTAGGCCTAGACGAATGTGGGTGTTTGTTTCTTAGTTTTTAACAAAAACCTTTAAAAGTAAAAAAATAAAGTATTTTAAAATAGAAAAGGGTTTATAGAATAAGGACATAAAGAAAGAAAATACTTTTGTATAGTTGTACAGTATATTTATGTTTTAAGCTAAGTGTTATAATAACAGTCGAAAGTTTTTAAAAAATTAAAAAGTTTATCAATTTAACAAGTTATAGTAAGCTAAGTTTAGTTTATTATTGATGAAAGAATTTTTTTATGAATTAAGTACAGTGTTTATAAAGTCTATAGTAGTGCATGGTAATGTCCTAAGCCTTCACATTCATTCACTGACTCATCCAGAACAACTTCCATTCTTGCAGACACCATTCCATGCTGAATGCCCTATACTGGTGTACTAGTTTTTATCTTTTATACCATATTTTTACTGTACCTTTTCAATGTTTAATTATGTTTCAGTATACAAATACTTAACATTGTGCTACAGTTGCCTACAGTATTCACTACAGTAACATGCTGTCCATGTTTGTTGCCTAGGGGCAATAGCTACATTAGACATACAGCCTAGGTTTGTAGTAAGCTATGCCATCTAGGTTTGTTTAGGCACACTCTATGATGTTGGCACAATGACAAAATTGCTTCATAATGCATTTCTTAGAATATATCCCTATTGTTAAACGATGCATGATTCTACTTGGAACATTCTTAACACACATTAAGTATCTAATAACCATAAACTGTTGTAATTGAAGGTGAGTCTGCATGTGGCCAGCAATGGTCCATTTCTACCCTCCCCCAGGGAACTTCCTAGGGCTCTTCTGAGTAAATGTTGGGAAAACATCAAAAGATAATGTATTTATGTGAAAAGCTGCCAAGTTACCAGCTTTTTTCAGAAAACAGTGATGCATCTATATTCTTTGCATTCTTGCAAAATGTATTTATCTACAGACCTTTAATAACTTTCTACTTGTGCAATGGAAGCGAGTAACTTAAAGTTTTAAGATGGATCATACATTCATTAATGTCTAAGATTGGTGTTACATAACGTTTTCGGGTTATGGAATACAAATAATACACACGTTTTAGTCTTTTTTTTTTCCCTTTTGCATTCAAGGGTAGTGTGAGATTCTTAGTTGTTGACAGATACAAGGTCACTTTGCATTGATTTTACTTCCAGCAAAGTTGGAAATAACAAAAATACAGAAATAATTTTTTTCCAAAATGAAAATGTTTGTTATAAAATTAATATTATTTGTAAGATTTCAAATAGAAATATAGAACCAAGAAAATAAAAATCATCACTGAAATGTGACTGCTATTTTCCTTATAAGTATCTATGTGTTTTATAATAGAAAATATAACTTAGTTTTCAATAAGAGGAGAAACAATTATGGAGCTGCAGGGAAACTTTACTTAGTATTTGTTAAAGGGGCCCTGAGTTAGCTAAATAAACATGTTGCTTTATAGTTAGAGCTTCCAAATAAATTGTCTTGCTTTTAGCAGTGATCTCTGCTTGAAGAATCGATCTTCTGACTAGGTTAACATAATCCTCTCATAAATCGTGTCGTGGGTCTCAGTTGTTATTCTGCTTTCTGAGTGGCCACTGGAAACCTGTATCCTCCCTGGAGTTGCTTTTGCTGTTTGGTGCAGCTCAAGGATCTCATGGGACAGGAAGTATAAGGATTGTCTATTTGCTTTTTGCTCTCTCTCATCTGTATACACATAGACAATGCAAGAAAATATTTTGCCATATGGTTTAATATAGATTTTTATACTGTTCTGCTAAGCCTGATTATAACACAGTACTAATCTACTGGACTGGTAACATGATGATAGCATTCACACTTAATGCCTACCATTAAATTTATTGGTAGAAATAACCATCCCAGAAATTGCAAATAGCATCTTATGTTGAATATATTTTAATGCCTAAACTCTTAGATCCTTTCCAGCAAAGCCAATTGTATTTTTATGAGTTTGCTATGAGATTAATTTCCCTGTGAATCTTCTCTTCCACACTGTACTCTTATGTGACTTTTTGTCTCTCCATTTTCTTTCCCTTTCTCCTTCAGGTCTTGAGATATGGGTGAGTTCTCTCCTTTGAGGTGATGGGGCAGACACTGGCAGGGGAAACTAACCGGATTTGGCTCCTCTCTCTTACCCACTCCAGAAAACTGATAGTTCCATTATTTTTTTCTCTGTTTCTTTTCTTTTCTGTGATTCACATGATGTTAACTATCTGTGAGTTCTTTTTATATGATGTTTTTCATAAATTTGTTTTTCATTATTGTATAAGAAAGTGACTTCAGAGTGTTATATATTATTTACTAATATTTTACGAGCTAACATTTAGCAGCATTGAAAATGTGATATAAATATAACAAACAAAATGCTATGAATATTTTTCAAAGAGCTGTAGTTTAAACCATCTGTAATGTTAAAGTTCTTTCTTTTTTTTTTTTTTTTTTGGCCGGGGCTGGGTTTGAACCCGCCACCTCTGGCATATGGGACCGGCGCCCTACTCCTTGAGCCACAGGTGCTGCCCAATGTTAAAGTTCTTACTGTAAAATCTAAGCCTAAAAGATTCTGTTTTTTTTTTTTTTTTTTTTTTTAACTGGATTGTTTGCCTTCTAGGGCTTAGGGAAAGAGGAGCCCCAAAGAGAGAAACAGATCAAAAAGAGTCCTTTACTAACTTCACCAAAGAGGTTAAGTAGAGTACCATCAAAATCACTGGACTTGAATAAAAATGAGTATCTTTCTCTGGACAAAAGCAGCACTTCAGATTCTTTTGATGAAGGTAAAGAATTTCTAATTAATTTTAATAAAATTTCAGTTGTAGTTTTAAATGTTTATCTTTGTATTAAGTATGTTCAGACTGAGAATTTAGTTGCATTAGATTCAGTCTCACCCTATAAAGCTACTGTCCTCAACTCTCAGGCTGTGGGCCAGGATAGCCCACGGCCTGTTAGGAGCTGGGCTGCACAGCAGGAGGTGAGCAGTGCGCCAGTGAGTGAAGCTTCATCTGTATTTGCAGCCATTTACCATCACTCACATCACTGCCTGAGCTCTACCTCCTGTTAGATTCCCCCATCTCTCCCCAGACACCCTTGCCTTTTCCGGATCTGTGGAAAAATTGCCTTCCATATCACTGCCTGAGCTCCGCCTCCTATCAGACCCCGCCCCCCAACCGTCTGTGGAAAAATTGTCTTCCATGAAACCAGTCCCTGGTGCCGGAAAGATTGGGGAACCACCTTTTGGAAGTTGGAGAAAGAGGCAAAAACGGCTACTAAGTCTAACTTAACTCCACTTCCTTCTGAAACTTGGAATTTAAAAATCTTCATCACATTTAGCTTTTAAAATTCCAAGCCTTAAGGCAATGGAGACGGAGCCGTGCCAATGGAAAAACAAATCTGTTAATAAAAATCTGTATGGCCATTCCTGTATACCAGGCAGCAAAATATGCTCACATTTTATAGGTAGAGTTACCTGTTATTCATTTAGGCCACTCCTCATTTAAGCCTGTTTTGTGCATAATTATGAAAGCAAGTAGTCATGGGAGGGGTGCATTTTGAGATGAGCATTAATTTAAATTATTGTATAGCTTCCAGAAAGGATTAAAGAAGATTATGAAATTTTTTTGAAAAGAAATCATTCTATCAGTTAATGATTTTTTAAAAAAATTTTACTCACATTATTCAGAAGAATATTCAACTTCCTGTGTGTGAAGATACAAGCTTTTGACTGTGATTATATTTTAGAAATATGAGATGAGTTTTTGAAAGCAGAAGCATGGACATTTCATTATAATTACCCTTGAATTTGATTTATTTTTACTATTGTCTTTCCATTTAATTTAAATTCTTTTTTTTGAGATAGGGTCTTACTGTCATCTTAGGTAGAGTGCCATGGCCTCATGGCTCACAGCAACCTCAAACTCCTGGGCTCAAGTGACCCTCTTGCCTCAGCCTCCCAAGTAGCTGGGACTATAGGAGCCTGTCACAACGCCTGGCTATTTTTAGAGATGTCTCGCTCTAGCTGAGGCTAGTCTTGAACCTGTGAGCTCAGGAAATCCACCTGCCTCAGCCTCCCAGAGTGCTAGGATTAGAGGTGTGAGCCACCACTCCTAGCCTTTCAATTCATTTTTAATGGAGGATCCTATAGCTGAAATTTATTATAAAGAGAAATGATAATATTCCATATGGCATTGAAAGGACTTACTTGGTTTTAGAAGGCTAAGAAAGATTTGCCTTAGTTCTAATAAAATGATAAATAATAATCAGAAGCATGACCCAAAGGCCCTCTGAACTTCAAAAGTATTATATTCTGGATAATTTTTTTTTTTACTTGTTTTGTATTGTAATCCATGTAAATGTGAGGTCTTAAGTGGGTTCAACACATTATCAGTCCTTCTCAACTACCCTGTTGTAACCAAATTGGTAAAGAAAACAAAGACCATGTCAGACAGAAGCCAAAATATCATCTCTGATACTAACAGTGATGAAGTTAGAGGATTATAGCTGTGTGTGAAAGATAAGTGGGTTGCTGATGGAGTTCAAGAATGAGATAGACTTTCCTATCACTCACAGGCTGTGTTTAACCTCCTCTCCAGGTAGAGGGACGTTTGCGCCTGGAGGATACTGGCTTCTGTGGGCACCTACATTCCACAAAGAAGGTGGACAGAAGTGTGTCAGGCCTGCCCAGCGTACTCCTTCCATATTTACTAACTGTATTACTAAGCTCAGGCTGCCTTAACAAAATGCCACAGCCTGGGTGGCTTAGACAATGGGAATTTATTTTCTTACAATGCCTGGTGATAGAAGTCCCAGATCAAAGTTCAGCAGAGTTGTTTTCTGGTGAGGGTTGTCTTTCTGGCTGGCTGCCTTCTCCCTGTGTCCTCATGTGGCCTGTCCTCAGAGAGAGGAGACAGAGAGAGAGCCGGGGAGCAGGTGCTCTTCTGGTATGTTGTCTCTTCTTGTAAGGATGCTAATTCTACCCATCAGTGCTCCACCCTGTGACCTCATTTAACTTAATTACTTCCTTAGAGGCCCCATCTCCAATGACAGTCACACTGAGGGTTAGCTGCCGGTTGGGTTCCAACATAAGAATTTTGGGGGTACACAAATATTCATTCCTTAACACTAATCTACTTTCTGTGGGTGAAGTGAATGAAGGGGTAGAGAGAGGGCAGGAATTATCCTAACTGAACACCTTTCACTTGGAAGAAGTAATAAAGAGGCATCTCTACTGTATTTCTTTGTTTTTTTGCGACAGAGAAGTCTCACTTATGTTGCCCTAGGTAGAGTGTTGTGGCGTCATAGCTCACAGTAACCTCCAACTCTTGGGCTTAAGTGAGTCTCTTGCCTCAGCCTCCCAAGTAGCTGGGACTACAGGCGTCCACCACAACGCCCAGACACTTTTTGGTTGTAGTTGTCGTTGTTTGGCAGTCCCAGGCTGGGTTTGAACTCGCCAGCTCCAGTGTATGTGGCTGGTGCCCTAGCCGCTGAGTCTCCACTGTATTTCAATAATATTGAGTTAGTCAATGTGAGTCATTTCCCAACTGTTTTACATAAACATAAGTTCATTGTGTATTTATTTATTTATTTATTTTTAGAGACAGAGTTACTTTGTTGTCCTTGGTAAAGTGCTATGGTATTACAGCTCACAGCAACTTCCAGCTCTTGGGCTTAGGCGATTCTCTTGCCTCAGCCTCCTGAGTAGCTGGGACTACAGGAGCCTGCCACAACACGCAGCTATTTTTTTTTGTTGTTGTTGTGGTTTGGCCCGGCTGGGTTCCAACTTGCCACCCTCGGTATATGGGACCAGCACACTACTCACTGAGCCACAGGCGCCGCCCAGCTCAGCTGTTTTTTGGTTGTAGTTGTCATTGTTGTTTAGCTGGCCTGCGATGGGTTTGAACCTGCCACCCTTGGTGTATGTGGCCAGTGCCCTACTCACTGAGCTACAGGCGCTGCCTCATTGTATATTAATGTGAATTTCCCCAACATAAAATTTACTCTTTCTAAACATACTTTTATTTTTATTTAATTTCTTTTTTTTTGAGACAGAGTCTCACTTTGTTACCCTCAGTAGAGTGCTATGGCATCATGGCTCATAGCAACTTCAAAACTCTTGGGCTCAAAGCAATTCTCTTGCCTCAGCCTCTTCGATAGCTGGGACTACAGGTGCCCGCCACAACACCTGGCTATTTTTTAGAGATGAGGTCTTGCTCTAGCTCAGGCTGGTCCTGAGCTCTTGAGCTCAGGCAATCCACCTGCCTTGGCCTCCCAGAGTGCTAGGATTATAGGTGTGAGCCACCTAGCCTAGCCTGGCCCCTAAACATATTTTTAAAGCGTCCAAAACAAATATATTAGTTTGCATGTTGTGCCGCTTTTAGGGCTCAGAAAGAGGTCATAGATACAGCATTTCTCATGTTTCAGGTTTAAGAGTATATGTTATGGATGGGAGACAGAGGCAAAAGTAGAGACAATAAAAAGTAGATCTTTAGGGCGGCACCTGTGGCTCAGTGAGTAGGGCACCGACCTCATATACCGAGGGTGGCAGGTTCAAGCCCAGCCCTGGCCAAACTGCAACAAAAAATAGCCGGGTGTTGTGGCGGGCACCTGTAGTCCCAGCTACTCGGGAGGCTGAGGCAAGAGAATCACCTAAGCCCAGAAGCTGGAGGTTGCTGTGAGCTGTGATGGCACGACACTCTACCAAGGGTGATAAAGTGAGACTCTGTCTCTACCACAAAAAAAACCAAAACAGTAGATCTTTAAAGGAAAATCATGCGCTCCCCACTTTCTTTAATTAGTGCCAATAACTTGAAATTGGTTGTATTTACTAAATAGGCATTTTAAGAACTTTTTTTTTTTTAAAGTAAGATCATTGACATGGAAGTCAGCACAGTAGGAGACATTTGAAGAGACTGAGGGTGTTGACTGTTAGTGTCCTTACCATGCTTGTTTCAATATGCAACAGGGCATGAGTTAGAAACACCCTGTCTGTCTGAATTTAGGACTATAGGAAGATCTACTCTGGCCCCCAGTGGCTAAACAGGTAAGTAACACCAAAACAAGAAGTTTTTTTTCTTCTTTCTCACCTGCTGTTTTATAAGAATGATCCTTAAAAAGTAATTTCATTATTGAGTTACTATGAAAATATTAATGATAAATTATATAAAATATACTATTAAAACTCATAAAATCCATGTATATATCTAGAAATAAAGGAAGAATAACAGTGGCATAGTTTCTATATTACATCTGAGCCCTAATCATATTTTGCTCCTTTAAAGACCATTTGGCTTTGTAAAAGACCATTTGGCTTTGTAGAATTATGTGAGGAAGAGTTTTCATGTAACATCAGCTCTCTGTTTGTGGAGGTTTTATTTATTTATTTATTTTTTGTAGAGACAGAGTCTCACTTTATGGCCCTCGGTAGAGTGCCGTGGCCTCACACAGCTCACAGCAACCTCCAACTCCTGGGCTTAAGCGATTCTCTTGCCTCAGCCTCCTGAGTAGCTGGGACTACAGGCGCCCGCCACAACACCCGGCTATTTTTTGGTTGCAGTTTGGCCAGGGCCGGGTTTGAACCCGCCACCCTCAGTATGTGGGGCAGGTGCCTTACCCACTGAGCCACAGGCGCCACCCAGTGCAGGTTTTATTTAAAGTGAATGGGGTGATGACTTTTTTCTTACTAGTTTATAATTAGATAGCAAATAAGTATTCCTGCTGCTTTCTTGGGCTTGCCATATACGTATATTAAATGGGCATGATAATGAACCTGTTTATTATGTTTTTAGAGAGGTGATGTTATAAAGATTCTTGAAGGCAATGAACTGGATAGACAATGGTAAAGGTCAAAAAGAAGTAAACCATCCCAGAAGATTTGGAAATATGCATGTGGGTTTAGAGGGAGCTAGGTGGATGGCAGATCACTTTAAATACCATTTTGGTTAAAATGACAGTATTTTGATCTTCTGTAGAGAGTAGGCTGAGTGAGAAAATGAAAAGATTTTTTTTTTCCTCTTTTCTATTGCCTGTAGTTGTTTTGGGGGAGGCACTGGGCTGTTTATATGTAGAGACTCCCTCTAGACCCATGTATCCCTTCCAAGAACCCACAAAGCAGAGCATCATGAGGTATCTCAGGGAGGGACCTGGAAGAGCTTCTAGTCCAGTCCCAGAAGGGCAAAATTTGCCTAGAATCTACTTTAACTGAATTCTTTTGTTTGTGGCTCAGTTGGTAAGGCGCTGGCCCCATATACCGAGGGTGGCGGGTTCAAACCCGGCCCCGGCCAAACTGCAACCAAAAAATAGTTGGGTGTTGTGGTGGGCACCTGTAGTCCCAGCTACTCGGGAGGCTGAGGCAAGAGAATCGCTTGGGCCCAGGAGTTGGAGGTTGCTGTGAGCTGTGTGAGGCCACGGCACTCTACCGAGGGCCATAAAGTGAGACTCTGTCTCTACAAAAAAAAAAAAAAAAAAACTCTCACTATAGAGGCTTAGTGTAGTAGCTCACACTTGTAATCCTACCCCTCTGGGAGGCTGAGGTGGGCGGATCCCTTGAGCTCAGGAGTTCAAGGCCAGCCTGAGCAAGATTGAGACCCTGTCTCTAAAAATATCCGGTGTTGTAACAGTCCCACATACTCGGGAGGATGAGACAAGAGAATCACTTGAGCCCGGGAGTTTGAGGTTGCATGGGGCTATGGCACTCTACCCAGGGTGACAAAGTGAAACTCTGTCTGAAAAATAAAATTAAATAGAATCTCTCACTCTGTACTAGGCATTTAGAACTCACCAAGATTAAAGGATGCCTTTTTAAAGAATATTTTTGTGGGGTGGTGCCTGTGGCTCAGTGAATGGGGTGCCGGCCTCGTATACTGAGGGTGGCGGGTTTGAGCTCACCCCAGCCAAACTGCAAAAAAATAGCCGGGCGTTGTGGCAGGCATCTGTAGTCCCAGCTACTCGGGAGGCTGTGGCAAGAGAATCGCCTAAGCCCAAGAGCTAGAGGTTGCTGTGAGCTATGATGTCACAGCACTCTCCTGAGGGTGACAAAGTGAGACTCTGTCTCTAAAAAAAAAGAATATTTTTGTATTTCCAGAAATGGCCTCTGGGTACCCAGCTGCTGAACAAAATGCTAAGCATTTTGTCTTAATATGTTAAACTATATTATTAATTTAAAACAAAAAAATAGCTGGGCATTGTGGCAGGCACTTGTAGTCCTAGCTACACGGGAGGCTGTGGCAAGAGAATTGCCTAAGCCCAAGAGCTGGAGGTTGCTATGAGCTATGACACCACAGCATTCTACCGAGGGTGACAAAAAATAAGACTGTCTCTAAAAAAAAAAAAAAGGATATTTTTGTATTTCCAGAAATGGCCTCTGAGTGTCCAGCTGCTGAACAAAATGCTAAGCATTTTGTCTTAATATGTTAAACTGTATTATTAATTTAAAACTGTAATACATAACAATTTGCAGAATAAGCCATAGAATGTCTTCATTTATCTAAGGGGTCATTGCTGATAGACTTTCCCAGGCCAGGGAATGCTAGCAAACGTCCAGTCTGGAAGAGGAGTTTAGAACATCCGAACCCTGGCAAAGGAAGACAGGTTGACATAATGTATCTATATCCACAAGTACAAAGAAATTATGGCTGCGCTTTTTCTGGACATATTTCTATTGCTGTCAGGATCTACTTCTTCTACCTTCCTTTTCTATTTTGTTATGGGAAATCTCTGCCTGGGAGGTAGAACCATGAGTGAAAGCTGAAAATTGGCTTAGGGTATGAGATACCTGGCTGTGTCATGGTGACAAACTCTGGAGTGACAGGATTTCCTGACCAAAGTCACTGGTGCTGAAGCAGACTGAAGCTAAGTCTGAAGCAAAGATTAGGCAGTGGGAGGGGCACATAGGAATAGCAAAATTGGAATCCATGATCTATGGCTGACAGAACAAGATGAATTAGAAGCCAAGCCTAGCAAACAGTAACAAGAATCAGAATATCAGATGATACTTGTTGATTAATAATGGTGAGGACAAACAGACCTCTGGGGAAAGCTGGAGAAAAAGCCAAGCAGTGGGCAAGCATGTCAGGGAAGCAGCAGGAGGCTGGGCCAGGTAACCTTGGCACAGTTAGCTTAGTCAGATTTTTTAATAAAACTCTCCAATTGAACTTGTTTTTCCAGGCATAAAGAATAATAGCAGGTTACTGGTTTTTAGAAAATGGAAAATATAACGAATTGTGTATTCTTAGTTGCTAAGTTAAACTCTAAATCAATTGCTTTTCTTGTATAACTATATAGTACATTTTTCATGGACTC
Source organism: Nycticebus coucang (assembly GCF_027406575.1). NCBI lineage: Eukaryota > Metazoa > Chordata > Mammalia > Primates > Lorisidae > Nycticebus > Nycticebus coucang. The sequence continues at coordinate 63,065,826 of NC_069795.1, forward strand.
TCCAAAGACTGGTCAGCATGTTTTCAGTGTTTTTCATGTCCATGTGCTTCTCCTCTTTATTTCATTTTATGCCATTTCTATTGTCCACTTTCAAGATGATGTGTTTGAAATAATATTTCCTCTTTGTAGGAAATCACTGGGAACCTGCTACTGGGTTGAGCAGTATTCCTTTCCCCACTTATAAAATACCACCTGCTGTCTTAACATGTTCCAGCAATACCATTGTTGATGTTATTTAGATAGGAAGCTTTAAAGTATCATGAATTTCACAAATGAATTATCTCAGGAGGAAATAGTTTATTTCATATATTTACTTCCTTGAACAAATGTACATGCAAAGATATTATTGTTAATTTCTGGTAGCGATACTACAAATTATGCTTTTATCAGTCATCGTTCAGAATATTTTATCTAATAATGCGATTTAAAAATAGGAAAATATTATACTGAGATACATACATATAAGTGTAATTTGTTTCCTTGTAAGTCAAAACAAGAAGCTTAATTTTGAAAGGTTATAGTTCTAGAGCTTCATAGAGAAAAGGCTGATTCTAACACAGTGTAGGGAAGACAAACCTAGAGTGTGATATAGTGCTAGAAAGTAAGAAAGTACTTAAGAATAAAAAAAAAAAAGAAGAAATATAGAAGAATTTAGAATATAAGAGTCAACCTGAAAGAGCTCCTAATGGCCAAATCAAATAATTTGAGCAACAAAATAGTGATAGAATTGGATTATAACCTGAAGAATAAAATAACTTCATGAGTCCATACTGATAAAAACAAATGATTGAGTAAATGCATAAATGGGCAAGGAAGCACAACTCTTCCTTACAGAGTTCCCTATGATGTTTGTAGACACTCCTCCTTACGGGACACAGAGCTTAGTTTTCCTCTCTTTCAGTATGGACTGAACTTAGTAACTCATTTCCAAGGAATACAGTATGGGAAGGGAAAAATACTAGCTTTGTAGTGGAAAAATCCTCCAGATGTTACCTTAGCCAACTGATTGAGGTTAACATTATAAATCATGTTGATATCCTGTATTCCCTGAGTTTGGTTTTATGGTATTTTTTCTAAAAATTCACAATCCCACTCTAATCATGGAAAAACGTGAGATGAACCTAAATTGAGGGGCCTTCTAAAAAAATACCTGATTAGGAACCTTTAGATGTCAAGATCATAAAAAACAAGGAAAGAGGGAGAAGCTGTCAGAGACCAGAGGACACCAAGGAGGCGTAACAACTAAATGCAGCATGGTACGTGGGGTTGGATCCTTGCACAGGAAAGGATGTTGCTGAAGAAAAAGATAAAGCCTAGTTTAGTTTACTGAACATCTCACATTATTCCAAAATAAAAGTTTTTAAAAATATGGTTGCAGGGCGGCGTGTGGCTCAAAGGAGTAGGGCGCCGGCCCCATATGCCGGAGGTGGTGGTTTCAAACCCAGCCCCGGCCAGAAACTGCAAAAAAAAAAAAAAAAAAAATATATATATATGTATATATATATATATATATATGGAGAGAGAGAGAGTTGCATATTCAAAGCTCTAGAAATAAAAGTAGATCCTAAATTATTTTTGGCATTTTCAGTAACAATTTTCCATTTAAAAATAGTTATTTAAAACTTCATATGTGCCAAGCACTGGATATGTTAATATGCAGGTGTTTAAAATCAACATGGTCCCCACTCACATGGAATTTAGAGTCTAGTGCAGGAGAAAGTTTACAAGTCATTTGAAGATAGAATTACAAATTGGGTTAAGCTCTGTGAAAGAAACAAGAGGGATCAATAGAATCACCTATAGTTTTTTGCTTTCTTTGTGAACATTTGAATTGTTTTTACAGTGAACATGCAATACTTCTTTATTAGAAAGAGCCTAATTAGGAAATACCTCACAAAGCCTTAGAAGATTACCCACTTTCATGATTCATTTCTACACTAAACGAGCCATTATTTGAAATTGTGGTGAATAGTTTTTCCTCACATATAGTATTGTTGCAGGGAGAAGGAATATTTCCCTGATATCCCTTAGTTCCTTTTACCTGTAACAAAATAGACACAAATCATTTAATGAGGGGGAAGTAGAAATAGTTGGTGATGAAACCAGAGCTAGAATATATTTCCTGATCCATAGACTAATGCGCTTTTACTTAAACCAAACCGAGGAATATTAACAGATGCTTTACACAGATCATTCTTAGGAGTTGGTTTCTGAAATAGGAGCTTTGTCACATTTTTCATTCTGAGTTGATGGAGGATACTTCTTGAAATAGCAATAAATAATCCTAGTACTGAAATCATAAAAATTTCATACTGGATTGCTTTATGCTACTTCTTTTATTTTACCAGGCTTCTATTCCTAGCCGTCTTTTTTTCTTTACTTTTTGTTTCTTCTAAGCTAAACTCCTCCTGGCAGTGTAAAAAAGTGGTTAAGTTTGTGTGCTTTGGAGCCGGAGTGGGTTTAAATTCCAGATCAGTTAGTGACTAGTCATGGAGCCTTGGCATTTCTCTTGTGCCTCAGTTTCCTCATCTGTACAGTGCAGATGATGATGATGATACTGCCTCTTTGCTCACAGGGTTGCAGTGAGCACAAGACGAGTCGAAACTTGTGAGGTGCTTAGCACCATGTCTTCTGTACAGTTAAGTACCATCTGAGTACGGTCCATTTTATGTATTGTTCCAGGGAATATGAGGAGAGATGAACAGATACTGCGCCTCTTTATTTGCTACCGGTAGTTTTCAATATAATTATCATTATCAAGTTCCCAGAATAAATATAATACTATGTTTGGCATGAAATTCAGCTTGAAATAATACTTTTCAGAAGGATTTCTTGCTTCTTTTAGTGTGTGATATTGAAAATAGGTTGTGAATACAATGATTCTTATCTTGGGGGAATCAGCATTATTAAGTCAGGTTGAAATATAACTCTGGCTGACAAGCTAGTGCGTGTAGCAGATACTATAGCCATTGATGACTTAGTATTTACTGAATGTTTAAGCATTCAGAGTTAGGACTTGCTATTCAATAATTGTTGTGGTAGAAACCATCCAGCGTGTCTCCATATTGCCCTTGTCACTTTGAAATATTCTTTTGAATAACAGATGATGGAGGTTTGATGTCATTCAAGTTGTGTATTTCTGTATCTTTTGGGCTTGGCAATTGAAATATTGATTATGTGTACCTTAGTTAACTATATATAGTTATGTCTAGTTATTTGTAGTATATATGACATGTATGTAATTATAATTTAGTTTTAATATTAGAATGTGCTGATCATTGTCATCACATTTGAAAACCATTTTGTGCCAAAGCAAAACAAAAACCCACAAAACCTTAAAATTATCTTGCCTTGATTTCATCTATTTTTGTTTTTCTAGAAAATATTCCTGAGAAAGATCTTCATGGAAGACTTTATATCAACCGTGTTTTTCATATCAGTGCTGAGAGAATGTTTGAGTTGCTGTTCACCAGTTCACGCTTTATGCAGAAGTTTGCCAATTCTAGAAATGTAATAGGTTGGTCCTTGTGTTCTTACCAAATGACAAATTTGGGAGGATTTTATATACTAGGTGTCTATAAAGTTCATGTGCAATTTAATATAGTTTTACATTGTCAATTGCCCATGAACTTTATAGGACACCCTGTGTAATTTTTAGAGGAAGGGTGTCCAAACTGCAGCCCACAGGCAGATTGTTGGAGGACTATTTCACTTATCTGTGATGTCAGATACATGAAAAGTATACACCGACCTTTTCTTTTGCTCATCGCTTTTCATTGGTGTTTGTGAATTTAATTTGTGACCCAAGACAACTCTTATTTTTCCAATGTGTAACAGAAAGAAAAAAGATTGGACACCCCTGCTTTAGAGGGTAATGGCCACTATAAAAACTGATTTGTGTTGTGAGGAAAAAAAATTAGACATTCTTTGATTTTACTTTGGTGATATATAAACTGGTATTTATGTTTGGCTAAATTCACCTGTGAACAGTATAATTGTTAATTAGGTATATGCTACTCACAATTAAATTCAGACCCTTTGAAAACTAAAACTAAATTTATTCATTAAGGTACCAATAAATAATTGGGTTAAACCTAATTCTCAATGGTTCTGTTATGAAACAATTGAGTTCTGGTGGAGTATAAGTTGGAATAACTACTTTGCCCTAAGTGATTTGGTGGTATCAAAGTTACGAATTCTCCATGATTCAACAATTCCACTTTTAGGAATACACCCACCAGAAATGGGTACATGTGTGTTCTGAATGACGTGAGCTACAATGTTCACAGAAGTGTTATTTATAATAGCTCAAAACTCAAAACAGTCCAAACAGCCATCAGTTATAGAATAGATAAACAAATTGTGTGTTCCCACAAAAGAATATGATAGTAATGCAAAATGGAAACTACTACCACTTATAATGACATGAGTAAGTTTGACAGACGTGATGTTAAGCAAAAGAAGTCAGATGCAAAAGAGTACATGCTATCCTATCCATGTATAATTTCTTTATATAGAGAGTACAGGCTATCCGTGTATAATATTTTTTATATAAAGTTAAAAACCAGGCAAAACAAATTGATGAGTATATAGTCAGCATAGTGGTTACCACTGTGGAGATTCATGTAGGTAAAGACTGGGAGAGAGGTTTGGGGATGCTGGTATGAATTCTATACCTTGATCTGAATGGTGGTACATGTGTGCATTTCCTTTGTGGAAATTATGGAGCTATCACTTGAGATCACAATACGTAGTAGCTATAGTATACTACAATGAAAATCCAAAAAGTGGTTCTATTTAAAAAATTGGTTGTGCTCATAAAGTATTTGTTAAAAGTTCTATTTTGGGGCAGCGCCTGTGGCTCAGTCGGTAAGGCGCCGGCCCCATATACTGAGGGTGGCGGGTTCAAACCTGGCCCCGGCCAAACTGCAACCAAAAAATAGCCGGGCGTTGTGGCGGGCGCCTGTAGTCCCAGCTGCTCGGGAGGCTGAGGCAAGAGAATCGCTTAAGCCCAGGAGTTGGAGGTTGCTGTGAGCTGTGTGAGGCCATGGCACTCTACAGAGGGCCATAAAAAAAAAAAATTCTATTTTGGTAAACAGCTCAAATAAGCTAATAGTATTTGAAACTAACTAATATTTTGTTAGCTTTGGGAGTACCCCGGTTAGCTTGTTATATAAAATTAGAAGACAGCAGCAACAGACATTCATATGAGTCATTTGACATAGTCAAAGGAAGTTATTCTATGGTCAATTTATTTATTATTATTATTATTATTATTATTATTTTTGAGACAGAATCTTACTCTGTCACCTTTGGTAGAATGCTGTGGCATCACAGCTTACGGCAACCTCTAACTCTTGGGCGTAAGCTATTCTTTTGCCTCAGCCTTCCAAGTAGCTGGGACTACAGATACCCCCCACAACGTGTGGCTATTTTTTTTGTTGCAGTTGTCGTTGTTGTTCAGCTGGCCCAGGTTGGGTTGGAACCCTCCAGCCTCGGTGTATATGGTCAGCACCCTAACCATTGTGCTACGGGCGCCCAGCCTATTATTTTAATTTTATTTTCTTTGAGACAGAGTCTCACTTGGTCACTCTGGGTAGAGGGCTGTGGCCTCATAGCTTATAGCAATCTCAAACTCTGGATTCAAGCGATACTTTTGCTTTAGTCTCCCGAGTAGCTTGGACTACAGGTGCCCATTACAACGTCCGGCTATTTTTAGAGACGGGGGTCTGGCTCTTGCTCAGGCTGGTCTCGAACTCCTGAGCTCAGGCAATCTACCCACCTTAGCCTCCCAGTGTGCTAGGATTACAGGCATGAGCCACAGCACTCTGCTCTATGGTCAATTTAAATATTGTTTATAATCCAGGTGTTTTATTAACCATTAGATTTTTTTTTTTTGAGACAGAGCCTCAAGCTGTTGCCCTGGGTAGAGTGCCATGGCCTCACAGCTCACAGCAACCTCAAACTCCTGGGCTCAAGTGATTCTCCTGCCTCTGCCTCCCAAATAGCTGGGACTATAGGCGCCCACCACAACGCCCGGCTATTTTGTTGTTGTTGTTGTTGCAGCTGTCATTGTTGTTTGGTGGCCCAGACTGGATTCGAACTCGCCAGCTCAGGTGTATGTGGCTGGCGCCTTAGCCACCACAGGCGCTGAGCCTTTTTGTGTTCTTTTTTGAGACAGAGTCCCACTTTATCACCCTGGGTAGAGTGCCATGGCAGTCACAGTTCAGAGCAACCTCAAACTCTTGGGATTAAGTGATTCTCTTGCCTCAGCCTCCCTAGTAGCTGGGACTATAGGCGCCCACCCCATTTCTAGCTGTATTTTTAGAGACAGGGTCTCGTTCCTGCTCAGGCTGGTCTTGAACTCAGGAGCTCAGGCAATCTACCCACCTCAGCCTCCCAAGTGCTGGGATTACAGGCATGAGCCACCGTGCCTGGTCCATTATTTTTTTATTTGAAACTTTTAGGCAAACAAAATTATATATTCGTAGATGATGTCATTTTCCTATGCAATGCCTTGTTAATATAGAAAAATTTATATAAACATTAATGTTCCATCACCCTACCTTGATTGAAGATTTCAGCGGACAAGTCAGTAACGTTACATGATGTCTCATAACATTAATGTGATTTCTCCGCAAGTCGGTATCAAGGTCATATTGCTGCATGACAAATGTCTTCCAGTTGGTCCTCAATGAGGGGAATGTTAAAGTGTTCTATCTGTTTCTGTTGTCATTACTTCTCACCATATGTATTGGAGATTTTAAAAAGAAGCCTACAGATGAACCAACTTTTATTTTACCTTCTGAAAAACTAAAAGTATATTAATAGAAAACAATTTAGAAATAAATGCATCAGAGATGGGGAATATGTCACATATAAGAGGATTGCCTAACACTTAATCTCTCTTTACTGTTAAACTGACAACCCAGAGTTACAAGGAAGTTAGGACTGGTCAAAAATAAAAAATTAAATAATTCTATGATTGCAAGAGGGACTTTGCCTAGCAATTGCAATCAGTGTAACTGGCTTGTTGTACCCTCAATGAATCCCCAACAATAAAAAAAAGAAAGAAAAAAAAAAAAAAAAAAAAAAAATTAAATAATTCTAAAACTATCCCTTGGATTACATTTAAAGTCATACCCTTCAAATTTCTAGAACTAACTATGTTATATTTGCTGTGATTAGATATAGTATCTACCCCTTGGACTGCAGAAACTGGAGGTGACCAACTGAGAACCATGACCTACACTATAGTCCTTAATAATCCACTTTCCGGGAAATGCACCGCTGCCACTGAAAAGCAGGTACGTCTGCTCTGTCAGTGTTCCAAAAGAGTTGTGCATGTGGGAAGAGAGAAGATGCTTGTCATAGTCACCAAATTCTAAGACAATTTTAACAAGTAAATGGCAAGAAAAAAGGAGAAAAAGGAGAAATTCTTACAGGTTAAAAGAGACTTAAGAGGCATATAAACCATACCAGCCCAATCCTAATTCAAACTAACCACCTATTAAAGAGGTATTTATGAGATTTAAGGAATCTTTAATTTTTTATGTGTAATAATGGTATTATAGCTATGTTTTAAAGACAATATTTTTAAAAGAGCTATACTTAAGAATTAATTTATAAAGAGATATATTGGGGCGGTGTCTGTGGCTCAGTGAGTAGGTCGCCAGCCCCATATACCGAGGATGGCGGGTTCAAACCCACCCCTGGCCAAACTGCAGCAAAAAAATAGCCGGGTATTGTGGCTGGCGGGCGCCTGTAGTCCCAGCTACTCGGGAGGCTGAGGCAAGAGAATCGCCTAAATCCAGGAGTTGAAGGTTGCTATGAGCTGTGATGCCACGACACTCTACCGAGGGTGATAAAGTGAGACTCTGTCTCTTAAAAAAAAAAAAACAGAGATATATTGAAGTATATATATATATATATATTTTTTTTTTATGGATGAGATTACACTGATGTTTGGGATATCTTTGAAAAGTAATTTAGGGCGGCTCCTGTGGCTCAGTGAGTAGGGCACTGGCACCACATACCAAGGGTGGCAGTTTCAAACCTGGCCCTGGCCAAACTGCAACAACAACAACAATAACAAAAATAGCCAGGCGTTGTGGCGGGCACCTGTAATCCCCGCTACTCAGGAGGCTGACGCAAGAGAATCGCCTAAGCCCAAGAGCTGGAGGTTGCTGTGAGTTGTGATGCCACAGCACTCTACCGAGGGCAACAAAGTGAGACTCTGTCTCAAAAAAAAGAAAGAAGAGTAATCTGTCTAGCCAGGCAGAGGACAGTGGTGGAGGGGATGGGCTGTAGGCCCCGGGACAGATAAAACAAGGCTGGACAGGAGTTAATTTTGTTTAAGCTGTTTCATGAGGAGGGTTTATAATACTTCATTTGTGTTCTTACGTAAATTTTAAGTTTTTCATAATGAAAGATTTTAAAAAGATCACTGTGGAAATATGATTTACATGGTAATGTGAAGGGCCAACAACTAGATGGCTGCTATGACATGGGAAGAGATGGAATTTTCTAAATTAAATACTGCGTGAGATATTTAATGCTCTTCTATTGCCAGTGTGACACTGTCACACTGTCTTATGATGGAGTGTGTGTTCAGTCAGTTTGTGTTGAAATATCTGTTTTGCAGGTAGTCTGAAAATATCTCTTAACATCTGATCTAGTTGTTTTCTTTAGCACTTTTAACACTTGTCCATCAGTGTTAAAAAGAACTTATTCCTTGGCTAGGTGCCCATAGCTCAGTGGTTAGAGTGCTGGCCCTGTGCACTGAGATTGGTAGGTTTGAACCTGGCCTGGGCCTGGTTAACAAAAGAAAAACCAAACCAAAACAAACAAACAAAAAAAAAGAACTTATTTTTTACCTTTTAAAAATTCTTGAAAAATTGTTAACATTTAAGAAAAGTTTGGTATTTTAGTAGTGGGAAGTCTTTGATAACGTTAGACCCCCCTCCACCTCTTTTTTTCCCCTTGGAAGATAGTTAGGAAAGGTGTGGTTAAAATGAGAATGGTTTGGCCAGCAACTAGTTTAAATTCTGTTTAGGATAAGCAATATTTTGTTTGGTTACCAACCTTTTTCACTTTTTTGATTTGGTTTTATAAAAGGGTGGTTTTACAAAACTTGGTGAATTTTATGGTGGAGTTCTTACTTTGTTCAATTGATTTTTGAATTGTTCCCCTAACAAGACCATGTAAAATGCTATAAACTAATAACATAATACACATAAGAAATTATTTGGTTCCTTGCCCTTCCTTACACCTAAAAGAAAGAAAGAATTATACAGCGAAATGACAGAGAAGCAGCAAACACCGTTTCTGTCAGTCCCTTCTTATTTCTTTGGCAGTATAATCAACATGGAGGCTCTTCTAGCTTTGTAAACAGGTTTCTTATGACTTCGGTAATTTCTCAGAAGGAATCCTAGTATACATATTCTTTTTTTTTTTTTTTTGTAGAGACAGAGTTTCACTGTACCGCCCTCGGGTAGAATGCCGTGGCCTCACACGGCTCACAGCAACCTCTAACTCTTGGGCTTACGCGATTCTCTTGCCTCAGCCTCCTGAGCAGCTGGGACTACAGGCGCCCGCCACAACGCCCGGCTATTTTTTTGTTGCCGTTTGGCCGGGGCTGGGTTTGAACCCGCCACCCTCGGCATATGGGGCCGGCGCCCTACTCACTGAGCTACAGGCGCCGCCCCTAGTATACATATTCTAAACTGGCAAGAAACTTTATGCATGAAACATGTACATACAAAATTTTTTTAATCTTATTTTGGCAGACACTGAATAAAGAAAGTCAGGAAGCACGGTTTTATTTGGTAGATTCAGAAGTAATGACACATGACGTCCCCTACCATGATTACTTCTATACCCTGAATAGATACTGTATCATCCGATCTGCAAAACATAAATGCAGGCTAAGGTGAGTGTAAATGAGTGTGTTACAGGATAGGCTAGATTATGCCCTGGTAATTTATTCATCCTGAATTGTTAGTAATATCTTTACACAATAAAGCTTTATTTCTTGTTCTAATTACATATCCAGCAGTGGTCAGCAGAAAGGTGTAGTCAGCAGAAAGGTGGGGCTTCTCCCTCAAGGCTCCTGCTGAAGAAGGCTGTAACATCTTGCAGCTCTGTGTTCCAGAATATGTATTGTTTCAGTTGCCCTAGGAAGAAAGCTGTAAAATTGTGCTTGCAACCTATTGGCCATAGCCAGTCACGTGACCCTGTTTAATGGCAAAGAGCCTGGGACTTCTGGAGAGCACACAGTGAATAGTAGTTCACTCTGCTGCAGTGGGAAGTGAGAAATGTTGGGGCATTGAAGAGAGAGGTGGCTTAGTCTAAGTAAAATAGTTACTTTCAACTAATGAGTGTGACCACTAGAGATTTTTATACAAAGAATTTAGAACATTTTGCATTTATTTTGAGCCTTTATTTAGGTAAAGAAAATTCAGGGTGCAAGAAAGGAAAGAGATAACATGGGAAGTACTGAGAAGAAAAATTTGATGGAATTATTAGCAGCACACATGAATTTTTAAAGAAGTCATTACTAATGAACACATTTTCTTTTATAATCTTAATGCATTTTAATCCCTTTGGCTTTCCATTGAATACAGCCTTACAGTTATTGCATTAATATAACTAAAGTCTGTTCTTTAAATAAATATTCTCTCTTTCTTATTCTATTAGAGTTTCCACAGATTTGAAATACAGAAAACAACCATGGGGCCTTGTCAGATCTTTAATTGAGAAGAATACCTGGAGCTCATTGGAAGACTATTTCAAACAGCTTGGTTTGTAAATTTTTTTATTTATATATTTTCATAAAGATAGCATTTATTAGCAATGAATGGATAGAGTTTTCATTTGGATTCGTAGCAGGAACTGACAGGTGATGTTGGAATGACCCCCACTGACATGGTTCCCACTATCCATTCATTCTACCACTTGTAGAATTTCAAAACTTTTTTTTTTTTGTAGAGACAGAGTCTCCCTGTACCGCCCTTGGGTAGAGTGCCGTGGCGTCACACGGCTCACAGCAACCTCTTAACTCTTGGGCTTACGCGATTCTCTTGCCTCAGCCTCCCGAGCAGCTAGGACTACAGGCGCCCGCCACAACTCCTGGCTATTTTTTGGTTGCAGTTTGGCCGGGGCTGGGTTTGAACCCGCCACCCTCGGCATATGGGGCTGGTGCCCTACTCACTGAGCCACAGGCGCCGCCCAGAATATCAAAACTTTTAATTTTCATTGGTCTAATAAACACTTCTGTAATGCTTGTTATATGCCAGACATATGTATGATAAAGTTCTGTGTGCTTTATAAATATTGACTATTTCATACTTCTAACAACCAAAAATTTTTTTTTTTTCTAAAGAGGAAATTGAAACACAGAGATGTTAAGTGACTTGTCAAGATAACACAGTTATATAAGAGCTGTCATATGCCCTGCTTCTGCAAGGAGCCCAGGAGGCAGGCTGCAGGAAGGGACTGCGTAACCCGAGATAGATACACACTTGTGCTGTCCAAGATCTGGAGAGTCCTCAGGCTCAAACCCCCCTCATTGGTTGCAACTTTCCTAGGCATATGTAGGCCCACATAGCAATGGTATTATGTACATCTATGGTTTGGGTGGAGGTGAATACAGGAGGCTGACTGGAGGAAGTGACAGAGTTGACCTATTTGGGTGTTAACAAATATATACATGAGAAAAGGATATATGAGCATATATGAGCATAGCTAGTGGTAAGTCAACTCAAGGTAATTTAAGGCTTTGTTTGTCTGATTTGTTGATTATTTTCCTTGCCTTTCTTTCTCTAGCTATTTCATTATTAAACTTTTTATCAGGAGAAAAGAAAATTAAACTCAAAAATTAGTTTGGCCTTGGTTTGGCGCCTGTAGCACAGTGGTTAAGGTGCCAGCCATATGCACTGAGGCTGGTGGGTTCGAACCTGGCCCTGGGTCAGCTAAACAATGACAACTGTAACAACAACAACAACAAAAAAATAGCCAGGTATTGTGGCGGGCGCCTATAGTCCCAGCTATTTGGGAGGCTGAGGCATGAGAATCACTTAAGCCCAAGAGTTTGAGGTTGCTTTGAGCTGTGATGCCACACTCTACTGAGAGTAACATAGTGAGACTCTGTCTCAAAAAAAAAAAAAAAAGAAAGAAAATTAGTTTGGCTACTGGATAATGAGCTTCTAATAAAAAAATCTGGCAAAGGAAACTAATGGCAAAAATGAGGTTTTAAGTTTGTTTGCAGATTTTCTTTATCAGTATTTCTCTCTTACAAACCCTCCCTGAAAAGTAGAACTACATATGCTAGTCCTTCCTTTAAAGTTGACAAATACCATAACCTGTCTTGGAAATCTGTCAAATGATCTGGTGTGAGTAGCCTGTTATTTCTCTAACTGAAATCATTACATTAATATTTGATATAGCACATAGCAAATTTGCTCTAATGAGCCCATCATTTTTTAATACACATTCTTCTTAGAATAATGAAACCCCTCATTATGGGGTCATTGTGCTCTCTAAAGCTTTTTATTAAGAATAAAGTTTGAATCTAGGCCATAAAGATCTAAGGAGTAAAGTTATGAAGGCTTAAACAAACAAAACCCCAAACTGCTTTATCTTATAGTTCAGAAGGTATCTGCTCTATATACATAACTATCTAAAGATCCTTTTTTTATTTTCTTCTTAGAATCAGATTTGTTAGCAGAAGAATCTATATTAAATCAGTCCACTGAAGACCCTGGAAAACTTAGCAGCCTACGGAAGAGAAGGCGACCATTCAACAGAACGGAAACAGTTGCTAAACGAAATTCTTCTCAGCGTTCCCCTGGAGATGTGGGTTTAGAGACCAAAATGGGGATTACAGGTAGCTGTCACCTGGTAAACCAAGATGAAAGATTATATTAATGTGAAGTAGAATGTGCCTCTTACTTGTAAGATACATCCACTAAAAGGCCTCCCCTCCTTCTCTCCTTTTTGGATAATGTTTTTCAAACAGGGAATTTTTAAAAGGTAACTATAAAAGAGGGGTTGCAAAATGGCAGACACATGGCCAGTACAAGTTTTTTATTTGGCCCACATGGCATTTGAAAAATTGAGACATTTTTCTATAAAAACTCAGATCTGACAATCGTGGACCCAAATCCCTTCCTAGCAGCAGTTGGTTGGAGCTTAGTTGCAGCTGTGCCATTAGGAGTGTTACCCCAGCTTGCCACAGCTCCCAGCACGGTCACCACCCTCCCGCCTTCTGGACTGCTTTGCTCGTTTATTTCATGCCTACATTTATAGACATTTGATTTCTACCTTTGAATACACTGCTCTTACTCCTGTGTAAGGAGGGCCAGCCCAGCGAAACTGTAAAGATGGAATTTGACTTTGATCATCCCCACTCTAATTTTGAAGATATCTTGCTTCTACTGACTGTTACTCTTTCCTCTCAGTTATGAAACTGTCATGCCTTCTTCTGAGACTTATATCTTAATGTGAATATGTTTATCTACTATTTAAGAGTAATGGCTCTTGGGTGGTGCCTGTGGCTCAAGGAGTAGGGCGCTGGTCCCATATGCCAGAGGTGGCCGGTTCAAACCCAGCCCTGGCCAAAAAACACACACACACACAAAAATAAATAAATGAAAAAAGACAGAGTAATGGCTCTTTAATTTTGGAACGATGTTTTTTTTTTTTTTTTTGAGGAGGGAAGCATTCTATGTAAACCCAACTCAAATATTATTTGCAGAGAGAGTACTTAGCTAGGTGTCATGCTTGATGTATTGAATTTCTTCTTTAATTTTAGAGTAAATTAATTTGTAATGTAAGTCAAATTTGAATGATTGCTATAGGTTTTCTCTTTGTAGGCTGTTTCCTGTTACTCAGGGTATCAAAATCATAAAGGAGGTACAGGGAATTCATTCTAAATTACTTTTTCATTACAAATAATTTTTAAAATTTTATTTTCAGCGCTTTTCAAATGAATATTAAATTTTTTGTCTGTTGTAATCACAATCCTTATGTAATGCAGCCCTTTTTCTTGTGATCTGCAGGAAAGAAAAAGGAAGTGGAAAACTGTAGTACTGTTATTGTGGTGATGAGTATTTTGTAAGTATTTGCTGTGAATGCTTATTTTGCTTATGTTTTCATTTTTGAAGTAGTTTCCAAAAGAATTTGAAAGCATCTGTATGTTATTATATAGAAATTGCCACTATTTGACCAATGTTGGCCTACAAAAATAGTTTTATAGGGCACAGTCTGATAGTTTTTGGTGTATGATTTTTAGAAGAATTATTACATTTGAGAAAATACAGAGAATGTTTTTTATTTTTTTAACTAATCAGATGTATTTCTGTCATCATAGATTTGTATGGGACGTTCCATAAATTTAAAGGGAATAGTTATGTATCCATGCTGGTGAAGTCTCAAAAATGCTAGTTTATTCTATTTGTTTGGACCAGGGGTACTTATCCTTTAACATGCTTAAGATTCACTTGGGGAAACTGCTAAACATGCAGATTTCTCAGCCCTAGTTGCAGAGATTGATTCAGTAGGTCTCGAGTAAGGATTAGGAATCAGTATTTTATTTATTATTTCAATAGATTTAGGGGGTACAAGTACAGTTATGTTACATGGATGAATTATGTAGCAGTGCTGTCAGGGGTTTTAGTGTACCCATCTCCCAAATCGAGTACATTGTACCTGATAGGTAATTTTTCATTCCTCCATTCTGAGTCTTCAAAGTTGGTTGTACCACTCTCTATAATAACCATGTATACCCACTGTTTTGCTCCCACATTTAAGTGAAAACATGCAGTATTTGTTTTTCCATTCCTGAGATACTTCACTTAGGATCATGGCTTCCAGTTCCATCCAATTTGCTGCAAAAGAAATTCTTTCTTTTTTTTTTTTTTTTTTTTTATGGTTGAGTAGTAAGGCATAGTATTTTAAAACACATACCCCAGGTTATTCCGTTGCAAGTAATCTGAGCATCCCATGGTGAGAAATACTGGGGCAATTAGTTCAAATTTCAGGATCTTTTATAGGAATCTACTTTGCTAGTCTTAGTGGAGTATTAATATTTACATGGCTCTATATGAATCTTGAGGCAGTCCCTTAGATTTAAGTGAGTTGGTTCTGACTCGGAAAAAAATATATTAGCTGTTTTTTTTTTTGTTTTTTTTTTTGTAATTGTAGGTTTCAAAACATAGAAGATGTTATTCCTTAGAGTTTTATAAAAGGCTTTCTTATTCTGCTTAAATCAGTTTGCTGTGACAATTTTGAATAGCAAATATTATCAGTGTTTTTTTGTATTACTTTGTGGAAAATTTATACTTAAAGGTTGAAGTGTTCACCTATATACTATTTCAATGTCATAATACTTTCATAAATTTGATTTTCTTGATACTTCTAAGTTAAAAAAATCTTCTCAATGAATAAAGAAGAGAGAATACTATAAATTTTTAAGAGCAAGTCAATATTTTATCTGAAAAAATGAGAGACACAATGCCACTTACTATCTATAAATATGTATAATTAGGTATGTATTCATTCACTTGAAAGGCTGCTGAGAAAACCAATACATTAAGTTCATTAACATGTGATATTTCATAAATGACACCATTAATATATACTTGGGATTTGATACTTGCTTTGTCCAAGATGAACTAGAGAAATTTTTGCTGAGTGGTCTTTTGTGTATGTGTGTGTGTGTTAGCTTCCAGTGGGAATTAGAGATAGGTCATGATTTACCTAAGATCAACTGCATATTGATCTTAATTTCCTTTTTGAAATGTAGCATTATGAGTGTGTAATTGCATAAGCCCAAGGCACCCCAAAATAGAATCTTAAAGCTCACCTGGGAGATTTCTGAGCTGGTGGTTGCATATTGACACTGACTGGGATTTTAGCAGAGAGGAGAGAGGTCAGAAAGAACCCCTTTGTGAACTGAGTCATTCAAGGACTTTTACTTACCATCTTTTTCTCAACACCCAGTAATAATTACAAGTAATTATTTCAGGCCAGGTGCTGTGGCTTACGCCTATCTATAATCCAAGCACTCTGGAAGGCCAAGGCAAGAGGATCCCTTGAGCTCAGAAGTCTGAGACCAGTCTGAGCAAGAGCAAGAAAAACTAGCTGGGTGTTGTGGCAGGTGCTTGTAGTCTCAGATACTCAGGAAGCTGAGGCGGGAGGCTCACTTGAACCCAGGAAACTGAGGTTGCTGTGAGCTAGGCTAATGCCATGGCACTGTAGCCTGGGGCAAGAGTGAAACTCGATCTTCAAAAAAGTAATTATTTGCTCGGTGCCTGTAGCTTCAGTGGTTAGGGCACTGGCCACATACACTGAGGCAGTCTGGTTCGAACCCATCCTGGGCCTGCTTAAATAACGACAACTACCACAAAAAAAATTGCTGGCATTGTGGTGGGCGCCTGTAGTCTTAGCTTCTTGGGAGGCTGAGATAAGAGAATCGTTTAGTCCAAGAGTTTGAGGTTGCTGTGAGCTGTGACCCGCCATGGCACTCTACGAGGGGGTATAGAATATAAAAAGTAATTATTTTATATAATAAGATGGGGATAATTGATTTAAACAGGAACAATAACTGGAAAATAGTGTATATAATACGTATTTCTAAAGCTTTCGCATGTACATTCTCAGTAGCAATGCTTCCGGTCTTAGTGTGGATTAACCAGTGTGATTTGCTCTGCCCAGTGTGCTGGTGCTGGTTTTGTTGAATGTGATGCTGTTCCTGAAGCTGTCAAAGATAGAGTATGCTGCTCAGTCCTTTTACCGCCTCCACCTCCAAGAAGAGAAGTCTTTACAGTAAGTATTCCTACCCCAACCCCTCTGTATTCACCGTATTATTTCAATAATTCTTTAGTTGCTGAAAATTTAATTCTAGTTTCGGAGATTTTGGGTTGCTACCTCTAGTCATAAAGTACTTTTTGTTTTTATTAAATCATAGCTGTGTACATTAATGTGATCATGGGGCACCATACACTAGTTTCATAGACCATTTAACACATTTTCATCAACCTGGTTAACATAGCCTTCCTGGCATTTTCTTAGTTATTGTGCTAAGACATTTACATTCCACATTTACTAAGTTTCACATAATTTTGTTCTTTGTTTTCAAATGTACGAAGTACTAATGATTTCTGGAAATGAAAGACCAGAAGCCATTCTCCAGATTTTGAAGATGGTATTTTTCTTTCAGTTTAGCTTCTGCTATGGTGTCCAGAGCCGAAAATATTCCAAAAAACAAAGATCAGACCCATCGTTTAAAAGGAGTGCTCCGAGACTCCATAGTCATGCTTGAACAGGTAGGCAACTCTGTATTTCACAGTACATAGTGTCTTCATCCCTGTAGGAATCAGTTGCTCTTCTGATTCTGAAGAAATATTTTCTACATTATTATTTGAAGAAATCTCCCTCCTAGAAACAACTACACTTGCCATTTTCTGTATTATGTGTATAATATATATAGCCATTGGGTTTTTTTTTTTTTCAAAATGGGACTATGTAATACACACACTTACATATCCTCTTTTCAATTAATACTATATTTTGAAGATGTTTTCATATCAGCATGTATATATCTACTTCATTTTTATTGATCCTCTTAGATAAAATTGTATGCTTAATAGTAACTTTTTACAGAAATGGTAGCTTCTATTATTTTGCTTTTACCTATTAACCAAATATCTTAGAGATACTTCCCAATCAGTATATTAAGTACTTCCTCTTCTTTTAACAGCTCCATAGGATCCAACTGTATGTTTCCCATAGTTATTTTACTAGTATTTTTTTTTTTGTAGAGACAGAGTCTCACTTTATCGCCCTCAGTAGAGTGCTGTGGCATCACACAGCTCACAGCAACCTGCAACTCCTGGGCTTAGGCGATTCTCTTGCCTCAGCCTCCCGAGCAGCTGGGACTATAGGTGCCCACCACAACGCCTGGCTATATTTTTTTGTTGCAGTTTGGCCGGGGCTGGGTTTGAACTCGCCACCCTTGGTATATGGGGCCGGCGCCCTACTCACTGAGCCACAGGTGCTGCCCTTACTAGTATTTTTATCAGCATTATCAATTACTTTTACCACTATTTACAAATATTCCATCCCCTAATTCTCTGTTTATAAATCTCCTTTCAAAGTCTTTGTCCACTCAGGTTTCCCATTGCTGGAGCCTTCCACCCATCAGGCCAGTGGCCCTCTGTGCCTGGTGCATAGCTGTCAGCCTGGGCATCCCTGTCACCTGTCACCTTTGTTTCCTATAGCCCATATTTTCTTTTCTTAGCTTACTTCCTTCTTTTAGTGGAGCACATCAAATAGTAGCTTCCTGAGAAAGAGAATGTAGAGGTAAATATTTTAAGCGTTCACCTATCAGGAAAATTTTTTTGTTTTCCCCTTTCCCATGGTTGTTTGGCTGCTGATAGAATTATAGATTGGAAATAATGTTCTTTCAGAATTTTAAAGGCATTTTTCTGCTGTCTTGTGGCTTGCAGTGCTACTTCTGGAAACTTATGCCTGTAGTTCCGGAGACCTCTTGTGTCATCTAGTTGATGCTTTCCTCCCCTCCACTTTCTCTCTCCTGACTCTGCAGAGCTTCTGTCACTCACATGTCCGCCTCTTCCTGGATGGGTTGTCTAGCCTTCTTCCCTGCCCTTCTCAGCTTCTGTATCTTTGCTTTTGTTTTACTTCTGGGACATTTCCTCAACATTATTTTCAAATTCTTCTATTGAGCTTTTTAATTTTTGGTGACAAGTTTTTAACTTTGAAGAGCTGTTATTTTTCTGAATTGTTTCTTTTCTTTGTGGTATTGTAACCTTTATTAAATGGTTATAGTATCTTTAGCTCTCTGAGGATATTACTGATAGTTAAATATTTTTTCATCCTGCTTATCATTTTCCGTCAAGAGCTTTTCCTTCCATTTTAATTTCTACTTTTAGGGTTAGAGGTTTTCTTTAGAAATCTGCCACTTGCTTTCTGCTTGTGTGAATCTGAAGGTCTTAACATGTGAATCAGGCTGGTGTACCTGAACTTCTCTATAGACCTGGGTGGACTATTGATTGAGAAGTCCCGGTATCAGTATCTTCAGGTTAGTTTGTCATAGGATCGATCAGTCTCCACAGAGAAGACTCTTCCAGTCTCCCTGGCACGTGGAGGATTAAGGGTTGGCTGCTGCATTTTAGGATCTGGGTAGGAGAAGAGAGATTGTGAGGGCAGGACAGAGGGATGATCTCAGCATTCATTACATACTTTTTCATATAATCCCCCTGCTTTTGGTATATAACACTGTCCTTAACAATGCTTTGGTGTCACCCCTGCCAAACAGCCAGAGACCCTTTGTTTTATCCTTTCTAGAAAATAAAATCCATTTGTCTACCTAAGTCATATGAAAGGTCAGATGCCCCCAAATTTCCTCCAGTCCTTTTATTGTCTCTTCCCACTTCCAGATACTCCAGGCCATCAATACCTGAGCTTTGTGAGGTTTTGTTGGGGTTAATTTTGTTGGTTCTCAGCATTCCTTATTATTAGTTTAGGATTCTACTTTTTCAGGCCTGTGACGTCATCCCTCTGGTTTCCAGTTCTCAACATTGTGTTGCTTTTGTCTCCTTTTCTGTTCTCTCTGTCCTTATGGATTTATGCCTTAAAAAAAAAAATCCCTTCACTGTATTTTTAATGGGGTTTTAGGAGGGAACAGGATGGATTCTTATATTTAATCTACTTATTTGCTCTTCATCTTTCTCCTGTGTGGTTTTCTTCCCCCATAATTCCCCACACTAATATTGCTTGAACTAAGTTCCCCAGGGACGCCTGGCTTATGAAAATAATTTTCCTTTTTTCAGTCTTCATCCTACAGTGTCAGCATTTGAGAGAGCTGATCATTCCTTTTTTGAAATGTATCTAATCTAGCCTTCTTTAAAACTATTATTTAAAAAAAATCTTATAGTGATATAATTCTCATACTATGAACTTCACTCTTTGAAATAATTTTTATTCCATTCACAAGGTTGTGCAACCATTACCCCCAAAGAAACCCTGTACCTGTTAGGGTCACTGCCTTCCTCTCACTCCCCTCGGTCTTGATCCGTCACCCACGAAGTCTACTTTCCGTTACTATGGGTTTGCTTACTGTGAATATTTCATATAAATGGGATCATACAATTTATGAGGTTTTGTGTTTGGATTCTTCCACTTAGAATAATGTAAAACGGATTTTTGCTAGTTAATACCACCTCCTCTACCTGACCTCTTCCTGGCCCTAACGCTCCCAGGCTGTGTCAGATTCTCTTCCCTTCTCTACCACTTTCCTTATAAGTGATCTAATCCATAAACTAACTTTAAATAACCACATGTGCCAATGACTGCTTAGTCCAGGGGTCCTCAAACTATGGCCTGCGGGCCACATGAGGCGGTGTGATTGTATTTGTTCCCTGTTTTGTTTTTTTACTTCAAAATAAGATATGTGCAGTGTGCATAGGAATTTGTTCATAGTTGTTTTTTTTTTTTTAACTATAGCCTGGCCCACCAATGGTCTCAGGGACAGTGAATTGGCCCCCTGTTTAAAAAGTTTGAGGACCCCTGCGTCTTTTGTGTTGCTATAAGAAAATACCTGAGATTGGGCAATTTATAAAGAATGATAATTTGTTGCTCATAATTCTGGAGACTGGGTTGCTCATAATTCTGGAGGCTGGGAAGTCCAAGAGTAAGGTACCAGCAGATTCAGTATCTGGTAAGGGCCTATTCCTCATAGATGGCACCATCTAGTTGTCCACACATGGTAGAAGGGACTGAAAGCAAAACAAAAAACAAAAACCACCTTGTTCCCTCCAGCCTGGTTACAAGAGCACTAATCCATTCATCAGAGCAGAGCCCAGATGGCCTCATCACCTCCCAGAGGACATGCCTCTTCGTTCTACTGCATTGGGAGTTAAGCTGCAACATGAATTCTGGAGGGGACACAAATATTCAAACTTTAGCACCTCCTAGATCTATTTCTTTCATCTCCACCTCTTCCCTGAGTGCTAGACTCACAATCACTTGCCTACTTGGCATCTTCGCATAGATGACTAATAGGCATCCCAAACTGATGATGTCCAAAACAGAATTCAGTTTTCCTCCAAGCCAAAACTTAATTCTCTTCTAGTGGATCTCATTTCATAAAATGACACTACCATCCTCCAGTTGCTCAAGTAAAAAACTTTAAAAAGTATGTATTTGTGTGTGTGTTTTAGTTTTTTTTTCCTCACTAGTCTATAAGCGCCAGGAAGGCAGTAACAGTGCCTGTGTGGTTCACCATTGTATATCCAGTGCTTAGCACAGTGCCCAGCATGTATCAATAATAGGCAAGCGATAAATATTTGTTGAATGAATATACGAATACAAAAAAGATACAATTTTTGATTTGAAGTTGCCTATAATTTGTTAGAGAAATCAGATATCTATGTGTAAAAAAAGACTATTGAAAAGGTACAAAATCTAGTGTCGAAGCATTGAGTAGCAAGAATCATGCTTTCAGAGGCAGGCTGATGAGGAAGAACTACATGAAGACGGTAAGCATGAGAACATTTTAGGTAGGTGAAGAACATTAGCATAATAGCATGCAAAGACCCAGAAGTGGAACTTCAGTTGGTTAGGGGATAATGTGGAGACCACTGCAATTTCGGAAACCACTGAAGAAAATAAGCCTTTCACTTTGGGTAATTTGATTAAGGGACCTATTGGGAGGTAAGAAGTATAATACTCCAGCAAATGGAAAGAACTGTGTAACGACTATACTGATACACAGATACCCGAAAGAATCAGGTGTTTTATATTTAGTATTTTGTATGGGTATCAGTATAAACAAAATTATATTAAATGTAATTGTAAACTTTTGGCACAAAAATGATCAGGAAAACTTAATCTGATTTTGAAAATTTTGTTTGCAGCTGAAGAGCTCACTTATTATGCTTCAGAAAACTTTTGATCTACTAAATAAGAATAAGACTGGCATGGCTGTTGAAAGCTAGTGATTTTAAGGACTAAAACTGTAGAGATACTTGCAACTAAAAGAAAACAACTGGAAGAAAACCAGTGGATGGAGGATTTTGTCATAGGAATATTTCTGTTTTCTCATTAAGATTTCTAATGTGAACATTCTTCTTTTCAATAACATTTATATAATTAATCTCTGATGGCCTTTAGAATCTATCCTTACACTTACACGTATTTTTTTTAAGCTGTGAATTTCCCAGTGAACTATGAGATATATTGTGCAATTTAATTTCTGTGATACAAAAAGAAAATGTGAGTGCTATAGTCTCATTTCTACAGTGAGGTTTGATGTATTATCTGTTAGCACAAAATCAATATGGGTCCAATAGGCTGCTTGGTTAAGTTGAATAAGCTCAAGAGGCTAAAGAAGAGAATATAAGAAGAAACCTCTACATCATTACTAATTTTAAAGTATCAGTTCTTGGGCATATAGACCATAACATTTCTAGGTTTGTGTATTGTAATTATTATAATGTCTTCATTTATTTAGCATGCAAATTCAATAGTCAAACTTTTTGAATCTGCATGTTGTTATTATCTGAAAGGTTCTTCAACCATGTTGTCCTATCTTTATGAGAGTTTTCTCTTAGGTACCTAGCTACCAGACAGCTATCAGAGGTGTGATTATCTTGCCTCTTCAGACATCAAACGGTAAAAGAGTCAATTTAGGAGATAGGATACCAGGATTCAAAATGAAGAACCATCCTCTGAGTTTTCAAAACCAGAAGATAATGTTAAAATCAGGGTATTTAGTGACAGATCAAGTGCTTAAACTAAGCCTGGCTGTAGCTTAGCAACCTTTCAAGGTAGAAACGATCCATCAAGTTGAAAATAATCTGTCTTTGCAGTACCATGTATGGTTTCATTGTTTGTATTTGTGTGTGACTTGTTTTAGTTGGTAAGTTACAAGCCAGACAACAAGCTTTGGCTCTTTCATGTTATTTTTTTAGGCATTTATGTCTCAATATAAGTGGTTTGTGAAAATAAGGAAGGATTTTGTAAACTAACGGTATCAGTCTTTTTTTCCGAAGTTAGGAAAAGTTCACATAGTGTTTTATGGTTTCATCTCTTGAGCTCTTTCTCTGGAACGTACATATAATGTGTATATATTCTTACCATTTGAACAACTATTACCTTTAGTTAAATGTTTTCTTTTTTTCTCAGCCACCAACGCTCCATGTCATTGTTAAGGTCATTTTTGAGATACCTGTAGAGAACCAAGTATTGACTTGATTAAGGAAATGATGGGGTTTTTCTGAGTAAATTTCATTTATCCTGGGGGCACTGAGATTTCCTTTTGGTAAGGATTTATGTAGCATCTGGCTGTGAACCAGAGTGACTGGATTAAAAACTTGAATTTTTTGTTAAATTCACAAAAATGATCACTGACAAACAATATTTTTGTAAAGTTTCTTTAAAACTTGTACTTATACCTCAAAGATTACCTAAGTTGCTTTATAAATTAAGGCTAAATATGTGTGGATGCAGAATTCAGTTTTTAAGATTTGAGTCTGTTACGTAAATTGAGTATCAATAAAACTGGAAATAGGTCTGAGTTGTCATTTATCTTCTTCCTTTTCTACTTAAAATAAAAACAAAAACCAAAACCAGAAAGCCTTCCATAGTGAAAACATGTGCATGGGCCTACATGCTAAAAAATTTTGTGCAAAAATAAAACCCAAAGACGACTCTCATCTCAGCAATTTCATTTCAAACATGCAGATTACTGGAACAAAACTAGTAGACAGGCCTGCTTGTCTACTGTGAAGACTGTTCTCCAGAAAGCATGAAAATGAACAAATTGGATAAATAAACAGATCTAGTAGCAGTGATGGGCCTTTAAGGGAAGGTCAGCGAATTGGGGACTTAGGTAACATTTTGCTGTGAGACCCACCCCCACCCCCACACGCCTGTTGCCGGCATCGGGAAGAAGGCTGACTGGCCCAGTCTCACGTCGTTCGGAAATCCTCCGGGTTCCCGGGTTTTCCGTATTTCCGTCTCCGCACTTCGCCCGCACCCGAGGGCTCAGGAGGCGGCCACGCCGACGCGCCGCCCGCAGGCATGGGCGGGCCCGGGAGGGGCGGGCAGGGCTGGCCAGAGGTGCGCGGCCCGCCCCGCGCGCCCAGCCCTACTACTCGCTCCCGGGGCACGTTCTTCTGGTCTCCGGGCGCCCGGGCCGAGGGCTGAGCGCCGGGAGGAGGGGCCTGCCCGCGGGCTGCACGGGGCTGCGGGCGGCGCACGTGCGGGCGGGCGGGGATCCCGGGCTCGGCGGTGGGGCACCCGGAAGCGCGCGCGGACCCGCCGCTCCGCGCTCGGCGGGCCGGAGGGCGGCGGAGACGGCGCCGGGAGGCGGGCGCGCTGTGCTCACAGGTGGGCGGCTGTGGCGCGGGCGCGGCCGAGCGGAGTTGGGGTCCCTGAGACTTCAGCTGTCTCGCCCGGAGCCCCGCGGAGCGGAGATCGGGAGACAGCGCCCGCGCCTCTGGAGGAGTCAGCCCATCTGCGCTCTGTCTCCGCCACTTGGGTGCAGCTACACCTCCGGCCGCAGGGCAGGTAACTTCCCTTCCAAGGTCATTTCTCCTGGCTGGGTAGCGCTCGAGGCCCGCCCACGTCCTCCCGATTGGCAGGGGCGGGAGAGGTGCGCCCGGCGCGGGGCTTGCAGAAGCCAGGCTGGACGGCAGCCCTGCGCGCTGCGCTGCCCGGAGCCTGTTGGCATCCCCGGAGCTGGGTCGCCGGTACTAGCGGGCATACGCTTCGCTTCTCGCCAGCGCGCAGGGTGAGTTTCCCCCAGCGCCCAGGCTCCGGGTGGGGACGCTCGGCCCTGCGCAGCCCGCACCCGCAGGTGAGCGCCACCGCCCGCGCCACTGCTGTCCTGGGCGCGTGGTTCCTCCGTCGCTATGGAAACGGCTGGTTCCCAGACGGCGCCTGCACTAGAGGGGAAGGGGCGGTGAGGGCAGCTCGGAGCCCCGAGAAGCCTGGAGCCCGGCGCCTGGCCGAGCGGAGCCACAGAAGCCTGTGGATATGGGACCCCCTCTTCCCCTCTTCTCCTTTTTGATGGATCTGGCATTGGCGGTTAATCAGAGGCGTGGATGTGTTTACAAGATGTTAAGTTGTGTTCTTTCCCTCTTTACCTTCTGAGGGCTTCTTACGCCTTACGGTGACGGGTGCAAATTATGGCACAGAAGGGCAGTCTGAAGCCAGTGAAGAAAAAGAAAACCGAAGAACCTAAACTGGAGCCCTTGTGCTGCTGCGAGTACATAGATCGGAATGGGGAAAAGAACCACATGGCTTCTTGTTTGTGTGATTGCCAAGATCTGGATGAAGGGTGTGATAGGTAAGAACACAGCGCTTCCTGATGCAGCGCGCCCCGCCCTGCCAAGAACTTCCCTCTGTACTTTCACCTTAGCCACCAGGATGCTAGAATTTGCTCTTGATTCTATTTCCAAGCATCTAAAATCAGAGTTGGCTTCTGTGTGAAGTGTGGGGATTTTATTTTATTTTCTTTGCAGTTTTGGGCTGGGGCTGGGTTTGTACCTGCACCTCCAGCATATGGGGTTGGTGCCCTACCCCTTTGAGCCACAGGCACCACCCTAAGTGTGGGGATTTTATAAAGATGAATTATGCAGTAGTACACAGAGGTCTGTCCAGCTCAGTTTACTAGGAGATTATCATTTTAATTTAAGGAGAGAAGATGACAGAACAGGCAGATGAAAGGATAGTAGGCAAGTTACTATTAAAAAGTAAAATAAAGGCAAGCCAGTAGAATCTGTAAATTTAAAATGCACACGGTTCCAGAAAGTCCCTGCATTCGTGGCCTCAGCATTTAGAGATTGACTACTTAGGTCTGAGTTGCATCTGGCCACAAAAGGCTTTAGAGTTTGAAAAATCATTCTCATGCTGTTGGTACTGGTTTCTGGGGAGGAACTCCAGCCAGAAGGCATGTGTTTACCTTGGGTGGACTATTTTCTTTGTGAGCAGCAATATTGTCATGATGGATATATTGCATTTGGCTTTTATTTTCACCACTATCCCAGTGATGGAAATCACTATCTAAAAAGGTAATTTTGTACCAAATAGTAATAACCTGGTTTTTATCCATTTTATAAATAATTGTGTATTTAAAAATTATCATCATATGGAAGGCATGATGTGAGGCGAATTGGACGTGGGAAACTTGCTTTCCCGTAAATAATTACTTCTGGTTTAAAAAGTCATTGTGACTGCATATTGCCGACATAGGGCTTGGTGCATTAATATAGCCATAAAAAGCATTCCCCAGGGACCCCTGCAGTCTTGTACCAACCTTGACTCCTACAGATTCTATTACTCTGTTGTAATTCTTCCTTGACAGTGTTTGCTATACATCTTTTTTATAGGTGTCTTTAACAATAGGTTCTTTAGACTTAGGCTAAAATCTATACTGAGAAAATGGAGCACTTTACACTAATGAGGAGAAATGACGCTGTTTCTATAACCACCAGCACTCAAGACCGCAGCTCTCCATTAACCTTGCTAACACTCTTCCCTCCTGGTTCTGAGACTTCTATGTCCTGTCTCCTCTGGAGAAAGGTGTCCAGTGCTTCCACTGTCCCTGCTGCTCTTTGTCACTCCCATATGGTTATCTTCAGTTCATTTCCAGGTTCTAGCTCTACTTTTTAAACTTGTCTAAAATTGAAGTTACCTTTTCCTTAAACTCTACCTTTCCTTACTAGTTTGTCTTACTTTATTCAGGCTGCTATGATAAAGTGCCTTAGACAGAGTAATTTAGAAACAACATAAATTTATTGCCTACAGTTCTGGAGGCTGAGAAACTGAAGATCAAGGTGCCAGCAGATTACTTGGTGGGACCATCTTCCTCATAGGTGGGGCCTTCTTGGGGTGTCCTTAAACGGAGGAAGGGCAGAACAAGCTCTTTTTAGTTCTTGTTCACTGACGCAGTTTCAATGCTTGTCCCCTCCAAATCTCAAGGTGAAATTTGATGCCCATTATTGGAGGTGGGGCCAAGTGGGAGGTGTTTGGGTCACAGGAGTGGATCTCTCCTGAATGGCCTGGTGTCCTCCCCCTGGCAATGAGAGAGTTCACTGGAGAGCTGGCCTCTCCTCCCCCCTCCTCTTTTCCTTATGTGGTCTGCCTCCTCCCCCTTGGCCTTCTGTCTTTTTTTTTTTGAGACCGAGTCTCACTTTGTTGCCCTCGTAGAGTGCTGTGACATCACAGCTCACAGCAACCTCCAGCTCTTGGGCTTAGGTGATCCTCTTGCCTCAGCCTCCCGAATAGCTGGGATTACAGGTGCCCTCCACAACACCCAGCATATTTTTTGTTGTTGTTGTTGCAGTTTGGCTGGGCCCAGGTTTGAACCTGCCACCCTCGGTATATGGGGCCGGCCCCCTTACTTACTGAGCTACAGGTGCCGTCTGACCTTCTGTCTTGAGGAAGCTCCCTGAATCCCTCACAAGAAGCAGATGGTGGTGCCAGGCTTCTTGTACAGTCTGCAGAACCATGAGCCAAATAAACCTTTTCTATTTACCAATTATCCAGTCTCAGGTATTTCTTTTATAGCAATGCAAACTTTAGACTAACACAGGTACTAATCATGTTCATGAGAGCTCCACTTTCATGATTTAATCATCTAAAGGCACCGTTGGGAATTAGATTTCAACTTATGAATTTTGGGGGGAATACATATTTAGACCACAGCCCAATAGCCCTGTTAACTCATTCTGGCATCAACTCAAAAGTCTACTGTTCAGAACTCTGAATATCATTGTCTAAATCAGATATGGGTGGGCCTCAAGGTATGGTTCACCCTGAGGCAAATTCTCTTCTCTAACTGAGCCTGTGAAATCCAATAAGGTATGTGTTTCCAAAATACAATGGTGGGACATACAATGGACATTCCCTTTCCAGAAGGGAACAACAGGAAAACAGAACAACAGGAAAACAGAAAGGAGTGACAAGTCCCAACCCAACCGGTCAAACAAGTCTTAAGGTTTGAGAATAATCTTTGATGTCCCTCCTGGATATACTGGGATGGAGATTGAACCCCCAAGGCTCTAGGTGTCCCACTCTTAACAGCTTTGCTGAGTGCAGCCAAGGCCACGGCTCTCCCGTGCTCGAGTTGTACACTGGTGGCTCTACCAGCCTAGGGTCTTGGGAGCGACCCCAACCCCACAGCTGCATTGCCTCAGAGGGGACTCTCCCGAATGCCCCCACACTCATGGCTCCCCTGGGAGGTGTCCTGATGGGGGCTTTCTGGTGGCAGTTCCCTATCTCAGCCCCAGGGCACCCCTGGGCATCCGTAGAAATCTAGTGGAGGTAGCCATGCCTCTGTAGCTCTCGCACTCAGTGTGCCTGCAGAGTTAGCACCATGTGGACTCTGCTGATGCTGCTCTTCAGAGAGGTGGCCACTGTGGTGTGCATGGTAGCTGGACCCACTGGAGCCACAGCTGGAGCTGCCATGGAGTGCTGCAGCAGAATAGAGGGAGCAGAGACTTGCCGTGTGCTGAGTGAGCAGCAATCTCTGAACTCCCAGGGGTGTCCCTGGTTCCTCCTATGAAGTCATTCTGCCCTCAAGGCCATGGCATTCTGGGTTTGATGAAAAGCCTGGGGCTGATCCTTACTGATCCCCATATCCACAGGCTTGCTGTTCTCTCCAAAACACACTTTCTTGTTTGTTAGTATATAGACAGGCTGAGAAGGCTGAGAATTTTCGAAATCTTTTAAGTTCTGCTTCCCTTTGATTGTAAATTGTCTTTAAATCATTTGTCTCTTCTTGAATTTTATTGTAAGTATTCTAGAGAAGCCATGCAGCATGCTGAACGCTATGCCTAGAGAATTATTCTGCCAAATATTTAATTTTATGGCCTTGGATTCTGTTATTCGGAACACTAAGATACACGCAATTCCACTTAGTTCTTTGTCACTTTAAAACAAGGATGGCCTTTCCTGCACCTTCCAGTAGGATGTTCCTCATTTCCATCTGAGATCTTGTCAGAATGGCCTTTACTGTTGATATTTCTGCCAGCTTTCTGCTCTTGACCTCTTAGGTAATCTCTAAGATTGAGGCTTTCCCTCTACAGCCCTCCTCTTCTTCTGTGCCCTTGCCAGAATCACCCCTGTGGTTTCACAATGGTGCAGGTTTTTTCCTAGCATACAGTTCAGGACTCTTAGCCTCTACCCATTACTCAGTTCCAAACCTGCTTCCACATTTTTAGATATTTGTCGTAGCAACACCCACATCTCAGTATCAATTTCTGTCTCAGTCCATTTGGGCTGCTATAACAATACCTTAGGCTGGGTAATTAATGAACAACAAATTTACTGCTCATGGATCTGGGGCTTGGCATGTCTAAGATAAGGGGACCAGCAGATTCATTGTCTGGTGAGGGCTGTCGCTTTCTGCTTCCATAGATGGCACTATCTTGCTGTGTCCTCATGGGGGTGGGCTGAACAAGTTTCCTTAGGCCTCTTTTATAGAGGCACTAATCCATTTAAAGCTTCCTAAAGGCCCCATCTCTTAATATTACTGCCATGAGGATTAGCTTTCAACATGAATTTTGGGGAGGACACAAATACTTAAAACATCATATAGCCCAAGTGTTCAAAAAAGTCAACAAATACCACTGTTCACCTCTATCTCAGTTATTTGACTCATACTATTAATACATGTTTGATCTTCATCCTTCTTTAGGTAGACCCCCGGCCCTGATAAACTGTTTTTTCCCCTAGGTCTAGGCCAGGTTTTGTGCTACACACATTTCTTTCCACCAGAGAGCTTCCCTCCCTCTCCATTGATTACAAAGTGCTAGGTGACCATCACGATTTGAGCACAGATCCAACCTTTCCACAAAGACCCCTCTGAGACTCCACCTAGAAGTAGTGGACTCTCGCCTGATTGTGCCTTATGATGTTTGATCATAAGAGTTCATTGAATCCTCATGTTGTCTTCACAAGTAGATTATGAGGTTTTGTTTTTTTTTTTGAGATTCTTAGGACATAGGTGTGTAAACATAACTTG
The DNA here is from genome assembly GCF_027406575.1 of Nycticebus coucang. NCBI lineage: Eukaryota > Metazoa > Chordata > Mammalia > Primates > Lorisidae > Nycticebus > Nycticebus coucang. Next base: position 63,095,881 of record NC_069795.1, read on the forward strand.
TATGGAGTACGGGTATATACCTATGTATTTGTTTAGTGGGGAATACTTTAGTGAAGACTGTTAAGTTTCTAAACGTTATTTTCTTGTTCCTATTACAAAAATGACATGTGAATCTGGAAAGCTTGTGTTTAGTAGTAAAGAAGTAAGACACTTGGCCTTTGGTCTCTTTTATCGTTTTCAGTATTCTGTGGTTTTTTAATTCAGTAAACCCATATGAAGTCCCTTCTCTTTGTGCTCTTTCTGAATAGATGGATTACATGTAAATCTGTGCGGCCAGAGACTTGTGAAAGAATCATGGATACCATTTCTGATCGCCTCCGAATTCCTTGGCTTAGGGGAGCCAAAAAAGTTAATATCAGCATCATTCCTCCCCTCATCCTCCTTCCTGTCTTCCTGCACGTAGCTTCCTGGCACTTCCTCCTGGGGGTGGTGGTTTTGGCCTCCCTCCCTGTGCTGGCACTGTGGTACTACTACCTCACTCACAGAAGGAAAGAACAGACTCTGTTTTTCCTGAGCCTCGGACTATTCTCACTGGGCTACATGTACTACGTGTTCCTGCAGGAGGTGGTCCCCAAAGGGCGTGTGGGCCCCACTCGGCTGGTCGTTCTTACCTGTGGGTTATTTCTGATACTCTTAGCCTTGTACAGAGCCAAGAGGAATCCAGGCTACCTCAGCAATCCCGCAAGCAGGGAGAGATCTCTAAGTGGCAGCCAAGTGGAATGCCTGGACAGAAAAGGGCAGGAGAAGACCAAAGGCTTCCCCGGAGCAGACACATCAGGAAGTCTCAACAACCGCACGCTGAAGGATGACCTGAAGGGCTCTCCCAGGATGTTGGCTGCAAGTCCCACCAAAGTGAAGGAGGACTGGTGTGCCAAGTGTCAGCTGGTGCGGCCGGCCAGGGCCTGGCATTGCCGGATATGTGGCATCTGTGTGAGGCGAATGGATCATCATTGTGTCTGGTATGTTGGAAGAATCTGGAGACTTTGGAAGTGTAAATGCATGCAAAACTAGCCACACTGGATCTTCTTTTGTGCTAGCCTAAAATTTTTCGCTTCCCAGCTTTACACCTTGTGGATATTTGTGGGCTGTTATGATGTTCCCACTTAGTCATCAGTTTTTCGAGTTTCACAAATTTAGTTTCTTCAGTCATTTCCTGAAGAAGGGTAGAAAACTTGTGGGGTATTTTTTGTAATTTTCTTTTGAATTGCTCTTCATTTATCTCTTACTTTCTAATAGAGAAGTATCTACAGTTGAGTGATTTTTTAAAAAAAGAATTTATTAAATGTAGAATGTAAAAAACAAAAAAAAGAGTTTATCAGAATCAGTATAGGCACATTTCCCCGTGTGATTCCTTTTGAATACAGAGCTCAAGAAAACATACCCCTAATTTTAGGTGACTATTTTGTCCTCTTGCCATGCATTAAATCATTTTTTTTTTTTTTTTTTGATGCTGTCTGTGATTTCCACTGACCATTATAGAGTTGAGGCCCTACCAGATAAACTATTTGGTTATTTGTGGAGAGATGAGTCTTCTTTCATACCTTCCATCTGGCCAGTGACAAATGAAAGCACATAAAGCGCATGAGATGTAAAGTGTGACATTTAAAGGGAATGCTGCAGTTTTACTGAGTAAATCTAAACTAAAGGGCGTGTCATTCATTCATATGGTACTGTCAGCAGCATATTTGCAGGTTTCTTGCTCTTCAGGCAATTGTGGTCAGTGAGTCATGCTTGTGTCTAGATTGTGGGCACGTAGCATCCTCCCACTCAGAAGGGGATGTAGGAGAGTGTGAGTGTGTCGGAAAGGCCAAGAGGGCATCAGAGTAGACTTCAAGGGTATGGCTCAAGTACAGGGACAGTATTTTTCTGGGACTTTGTCTTTAGAAGTAAATAGGTGTTTTCATTGTTAGGTGTTCTATTTCTGTGTCGTCTTCATTTAATCCCTGTGTGTTGGGGGTGGGGCGTCCCTCTGTGGAAACCCAAATTCTGGCTTTGCAGAGGGCCTGAAAACCTCACCTAACAGTAGCTTTCCTACCTCAGCGTCCCAGTGTGCCGGTATGTACATCCTGCCCCACAAATGACCGTGACATAAAACTGTTTTTACCGGATAAATGGCTTGCTTGTTAACAAGTTGTTTTCCACCTCACACCATGTTTCTAACCTTTTTGGATTGTTTTATTACTCACTACATATTTAACCCATGTTTTCCCACACTATGGTAATACCTCTGATTTAGCATTTTTAGTTTTTATAACTGTGCTGTTTGCCCCCTGTTCCTTAGCACGCTGGTGACAGTGTCAACTCTCTTCATAGCTGGGCAGCAAACTTCATACCCATACTTAGGAAGATTTGTTAGCCAGGTTCTGCTTTTTTTTTTTTTGAGAGTCTTACTATATCACCCTAGGTAGAGTGCCCTGGCATCACAGTTCACAGCAACCTCAAACTCTTGGGTTTAAGTGATTCTCTTGCTTCAGCCTCCTGAGTAGCTGGGACTCTAGGCACCTGCCAGAACACCTGGCTATTTTTTGGTTGCAGTTATCATTGTTTAGCAGGTCTGGGCCTGGCTCGAATCTGCCAGCTTCGGGGTATGTGGCCAGCGCCCTACTCACTGAGCTATAGGCGCCGGAGCCAGGTTCTGCTTTTTTATTTAGTCTTCTCCTTAAACTAATGATAAGATTCCACTTTGCAAAGAGTAGAGAATAGGCTGGGTGTGGTGGCTCATGCTTGTAACCCTAGCACTCTGGGAAGCTGAGGCAGATGGATTGCTTGAGCTCAGGAGTTGGAGGCCAGCCTGAGCAAGAGCAAGACCCTGTGTCTACAAAAGACAAAAAACTAGCTGGCATAATGGGGGTGCCTTGGGAGGCTAAGGCAGGAGGATTGCTTGAGCCCAAGAGTTTGAGGTTACTGTGAGCTATCATCATGATAGCTCATGTGATGCCACAGCACTCTACCCAGGTTGACAGAGTAAAACTCTATCTCAAAAGAAGGGTGGAAGGCAGAGAATATGACTGAGTTCCTCTGTGGAAAAGTTTCAATTCCCTAAAATTGAAAAATAAGAGAAGTAGGGTGGTGCCTATGGCTCAGTGAGTAGGGCACCAGCCCCATATACTGAGGGTGGCGGGTTCAAACCCAGCCCCGGCTGAACTGCAACCAAAAAATAGCCGGGTGTTGTGGCGGGCGCCTGTAGTCCCAGCTGCTTGGGAGGCTGAGGCAGGAGAATCGCGAAAGCCCAAGAGCCGGAGGTTGCTGTGAGTCCTGTGACACCATGGCACTCTACCAAGGGCGGTAAAGTGAGACTCTGTCTCTACAGAAAAAAAAAAGAAAGAAAAATAAGAGAACTTGCTTTTTAATAAGTGAAATTCACACTGTCCCTATTTTAAAAGCTTTCTTTTTTAACAGAGAACTTCTAAAAAACATGTATGCTTTTCTTTCCTCTGTGCCGTTTTGAGGATAAATAGCTGCGTTGGAGAATCAAATCATCAAGCCTTTATACTTGCCCTTTTGATCTTCTTGCTCACCTCGGTGTATGGGATCACACTGACCTTGGACACCATTTGTAGAGACAGAAGTGTCTTCACAGCTCTCTTCTACTGCCCTGGAGTTTATGCAAACTATAGGTGAGTTGTGGATCTAACAATATAGAGGCCCACAGAGGAAGTTATGGATGTTGCCATTAAGGGGGGCTGTTACGTACTGCTGGGCCGGCAGTTCTCAAGGTAATGTGAGGTCATGTCAAAAGGATGTTAACCTTTAAAAACTGAAGAGGGAGTAGTCTGCAAACAGCAGCAGGCTTACTCAGGGGCTTCAAGGGTTAGATGACCCCTCATACACCAGGGTAACAACAGTGAAAGTAAAACAATAAATAACCAGGGCCTATTTGTCATAATAGCAAGAATCTCTTCTCACTTATTGCTGGATTCTGGTTCTTGTTAGCCCAGTCTTAATTCAATACTTCTGACCCTTTTAAGAAGCACTCACTTTGTCTGCAACCTTTCTTTTCTTTCTAACCTCTTGGTTTTTCCTGTTCTACTTTTTTTGTAGACACCACTCATGATTACTGTGGTATGTAGGTCAGTATTTCCTTAGGCATTGTTAGGTCGGGGCCCATTTATACATTATGAGGCTCCCGGAGCTACCGCACAAGCTGAGATTCTTCAGCTTCGGCCCCCGCCGCCTCTCTCCTGAATGCCAGGGATCCCCTCCACCCTTGTTTCTTCCTTTCCTCCGCTGTTTTCCTGACGCGAGAACTCTCTGGTTTGATCCTTTTTTCCCCCACTCCTCATTTTCAGTATCCCTCTGCGGCGTTTGTTTGTGTTAGCATGTGGATAGATCTCACCATTGCCATTCTAGCTCTAGACATTAATGGGCATTATCAGAACAGATTGATCCTCTTCCTCAGGTAATTTTCTTTCCTAGCTATGTGGAGAGCTTGTGAAATTCTGCCCTAATACCATGGGTGCTAAGTGTCGCAGTCCCTAGTGGCCTTTATGGCCCTGGTCTCGATGGCCCCAGGAAGGAACCAGGCGTGACGTGGATTAGAAGTACAAGCTTGCAGGAGGTGGGCTAACCTTGATTGCAGGGTAGCCCCAAGCAACCTCCACAGTAGCCTTTTATTGATACAGTACAGGACAGGGGAGGGGAGTATTAGACAATGACTATGTACCTAAGGATCGCCATGGGCTCGGCTCTTACTCCACAAGGAGCACCTGCAGACGAATTGCCCAAGGGTCCGCCCCCCAGCTGCAAATCATCTTGCTCAGAGATCACCTGGCTCTTGGCGTCCTCTACAGCTAAGCATCCTAAGGCAGAGCAAGGTCCACCTTCAGTTTTAACTGAGGAACACAGTCCTGCCGTTGGTCCTCACCCTGCTCTGGAGGGGATTTGCATCACCCCATCTTTATGGTGAGGTCCTTGGATTTAATCATCTCCGAAGCCCTTCAGCTTTCCAAGTGAAGGTTCTGAATGAGTTTTATTTCCAAGCAGTGCTTAATGTGTGATTATTTGAATGAAAATAATCAAATGGCAGACGCTAAATGGCAGCCCCTCATGGTCTCACTAATGAGTCTGAAAGGAGCTCTCCTGCCCTGTGTGAGTCTGTTTGGCTTTGGGAAGCCAAGTTTGGGACGTTCCGGTGTTCCTGCATCTCTTATAAGTAAGCAAAGGGCTACGAATGTTGGGAGTTTTCTTCTTTGTGTTCCCCAGCATTTGACTGGAGATTAATAACTTTAGCATTGTTCCTAAGTGCCTGCCTGACGCTTCCTTGGAGATATTTATAGCAATCTCATGGTACTTTTGTTTTCTCAGGCATTAGGTACAATTTAGGAGTTATTCATTCAACAAATGTTGAACACTATTATGTCAGGCACTCCAATGGTTGTATGGAGGACACAGCGTACAGACGACGGTTCTTCCTATTCTAGTATAACACAGTAGGAAAAGCACCAGTAATTTAGAATAAAATAGAACATGTTCATTTTCCTATTTTAGGGTATTGACATTCTGAGTATCTTTCAGAGAGTTGGGGAAACTGCCAAAGTCCTTAGTAATAAGTAAAAACAAAATGTATAAAATGATAGCATGATGATGGCTTTCTCAGTGTGACAAAAACAGCTGCCCTGACTGGCCTTTGCTCCCCCCAGCTCAGCGCTGTCGTTCACCTGCGTGTGGTACTCTGTGATCATCACGGCGGGGATGGCATACATCTTCCTGATCCAGCTTATCAACATCAGCTACAATGTGACCGAGAGGGAAGTCCAGCAGGCCCTCCGACAGAAGACTGGGCGCCGGCTCCTCTGGGGGCTCATCGTGGACACAGGCCAGTACAACAGGGGCTTCCTGCGGAACTGGCACCAGTTCTCCACCCTGGGCACAAGTGCGTTCCCCCACCCTGCCGAGGACATTGTCTGAAGTGCCTTCTGTGGGGCTTGCTGAGGGGCGATGGTTACTCCCTCCATCTCCCTTTCATTTACACTTCAGTGTCCACGTGGGATGTTCATTTCATCCCAGTTTCATAAAGGGGATATAGGGCCATGCTCAGGTTTAGAGACTGGACTGGGAAGAAGTTAATTTTTCTGACTTCACAGATGTAAGAGATTTTTATAGTGAAGCAGTAAAAGTAGAGCCATTCCTTGCCAGTCACCTTATTAATTGACTCGGTCACTGGAAGTTGGAAAGGATGTGGATTGCTAATGCACAAACTGATATAAGCAATTCCCATCCATGAGTGTGGGGGAAAGAGTTTTTGGATAGTTTCTAGTCCCTCTTTCAATTTTTAATAGCCATGTGACCCTTAGTTGAGTCACTTTCCCAAGTCTCAGGGTCATCCCCCTGTAAAGTGGGGTACTGATGCCTGCCCTGGCTGCCTCACGGAGCTGCCGGGAGGGTCACGTGAGGGATGAGGGATGTGGAAGGGACTAAAAAACAACTAAAGCACCACAAGGTATGAAGTGTTTTTAGGAAAATCCTAAGACAGAAGGAAAATGTTTGCAAGTCAGAATATTGACACCAATATTATTAGGGTAATCAGTTATTAACATATACTGTATTTTACAATTCTGTGAATTTCAATTTCTCCTTCTAAGTATTAGACATTAACTACTCAATCAGAGTAAACAATGACCAGATGAATTCATGCTAGTCATCTGAAGGTGAAAGGATAGTTGATAATACTTATAATTATTGCTAATGTCATGTACAGTGGTCATGAATTTAGGTGATGAATTCTTATATTTATTTTTTTATATATCTTTTTGGATTTCCTGTAAGTAACTCCAGTAGGAGTTAATGTCTTTCCCCTCTTCCCCATATTTTACCTGGTAAGGTGCTAGCACACATGATGGAAGCTAGAAGAGGACAGACACTGCTGTGGTTAATACTTTACTCTCTTTCCTGGGTAGAGAGGCTGATTATATCAAGGGCTTACATTTTTTTATTCATATATTTCGAATGCTATTAGTTATTAGCACTACACTGCAAAAATCAAGTCTTCTGGCTTTCACATTATTCTGGCTTGAACTTTCTTTCTTTCTTTTTTTTTTTTTTTTTTGCAGTTTTTGGCCAGGGCTGGGTTTGAACCTGCCACCTCTGGCATATGGGGCTGGTGCCTTACTCCATTGAGCCACAGGCACCACCCTGGCTTGAACTTTCTTTGAGGAGTTGATTGGTATCTTCCTACTTAACTTGCACATTACTTCTCCTTCACCCTTCCCTAAATAAAAGTATCTCGCTAGGAGAGAAAAAACAGGGTATATGTCGTTTCCACTAATTATTGGATTACTATTCTTCCCTATCTCTTCCCCAACTACCAGGTTGTCCCTTTAATTATATCTCAAAACTGACAATGTATAAAAGATTACATATTTATATATTGGAGAATGGGTCATTCTGCCATAGAGTTAAGGTGAGGGAATTTCAGATGGGGAAAATACCCTCTTGAAATGGTTAGTCTTATACATGAACTGTTTTGCAATCTCAAAGAAAATTCACGAGTCCGTATCTTTAAATTTGCCTTGGCTTATAGCTTAATATAGGGAAATATATTGCCAGCTTTTTCAGTCATTCTGTGCATTCTGCTTTAGCAAGAGATTTATAAATGTTAAGAGGAAATGTTACTGCTTCTTGCAATTCTGCCCTCCCCAGCTAGCACCATCTCTAGTCTTGCCATGGGGCTGTCCCTGAGATGTAACCTTGTTTTTATCCAGGCTTCTTGTTGCTCTCCCCAGAGATGGATTATTTAATAAATGATATGCTCCATGTTCCACTGGGGTGAACCAAAGAGCAAGCCTAGGAATGTTAGCAAATGCTATGGTTTCTACAGTGATGCCCTCTCCCTAGCCTAGAATGGAATATTCATTTAGAGTGAAGGTTGGATCAGAAATAACTTAATTCTTTCTGTACTGGTTTTAGGTGAGAGAGATAATAATGTCAAGGACAGCACATGGGCGGTGAGGGCAGTGCCTGTGGGTCAGTGGGTAGGGCGCCGGCCCCGTATACTGAGGGTGGCAGATTTGAACCTGACCCTGGCCAAACTGCAACAAAAAAATAGCTGGGTGTTGTGGCGGGTGCCTGTAGTCCCAGCTACGTGGGAGGCTGAGGCAAGAGAATCACCTAAGCCCAGGAGTTGGAGGTTGCTGTGAGCTGTGATGCCATGGCACTCTACTGAGGGCGATAAGGTGAGACTCTGTGTGTCAAAAAAAAAAGGACAGAAATTGTGTCTCTTGGAGTGCCAGCTGCACAGCCAATTCTGATTGGCTAGCAGTCGATAATAAAAATTCCACAGAAACATTAGTATAATAGTATTTTAGCTTCTTGCCAAATCTTTATCAACAATCAAAATGTGATGAAAAGTTCAGAAAGACCGAAGTCTTTTGGATGAATTAGGAATGATTACCATCTGTCTAACAACTCACCCCTAATAGTGTTACCTGGATGAGGTAACTGAGTTTTCCTCACTTGGCTAGGCCTACTTGTGTATTATTCTGGCTCAGTGGAATTAAGGTACTTGTTTTAAGTTCCTTGAGACTCATAATTGGCAGTTTACAGAAGAAAGTTCAAACCTGTAGTTTTGTGTGGTGAAGTCATCTGAAGTATTTGTACTAAAAGGAGCAGCAAATGAGGGGACAGCCATGAGCAGTGTCTCTATAGGCTCCGGGACATCTTTGGTCTTTATTTGTAGACTGTTGAGCCTCTTTACAACCAGGAGCTATTTGCTAGTGATTTTGTTATAGGCCTTGGTTCTTTCCAGAGGGCAGAAGAATTTATTGCGGAATCTTTGAAAGGACAAGGCCTTTGTCAATGATTCAGTCCAAGAAAAACATTTGGTGGGGTGCAGTGGACAACTGCCTGGCAAACTTATAAACCAGCATTCTTGGCCAGAGGAGCAAGTCCCCTGAATGTGATTCCAATAAGCAGGTCCCCTTCTCTCACCCACATCCTCATGCTGTGTTAATAAACATCCTGAATGTGGGGCTTAATAAATTACTATATTCTTGCCACTTACATTCTCATCACACTGTGTGCTTTCGTGTAGGAGGGGAATGGGCTCATTTGACAGATGTAAGGGAGAAATAGTTAAGGGGCAGGATTGTATAAAAGGAGAAAATCCTTCAATATTTGCAATGTCTCTTGTACTCACAGAGTACTTTTGTGGTTCTTGCTGGGCCCTCCTGAAATGAACCGATCATTAACAAAGCCTCTTTGGTAGGTTACTTTGATGCTGCTCAAGTAAAGCCTTAAGTGTGTTTTCGGGACAATGTGCTGCTTGTTTCACTTCAGCCACATGTGTTTGTGTTTAGGATATGGTAAATCTTTGCTATCCAAGTAGTGTTTCCCTTGGTGAATGAAGTGATTGTTGTCTTCCCTGTACCATCTGCCTAAGCAGAAAGATTGCTTCCAAACTTCTCTTATGCAATAGTCCTTGGTACTTCTAATATTTTTAGCAAAAGAAAATTTTCTATACTAGACTCTTCCACTGCCAGAAAACACAATGCCAGTAAGATTCTACATAATATTGACCATCTGCTTAAGAGTCTATATTTCCTTTGAATAGGACATTAACTTTTTATTATAAAGCTCAACTAATATAAGCAAAAATATGAAATCTAGAAGCACAGTTTTAACTAGGATATTTAAAATTAATGTTTCGTAAAGTTGAAGGGTCTCTTTAAAGTAAGTAAGTAGGTTTATATGACTTCATTTTAGCCATGTTTTGGGACCCTGCCTTTTGAAAAGGAGAATTTTTCAAATAAGCAACAGATGATGAGAGACAATTGTGGGAGGCACCTGTTTGGAATCTGGTTTTCTCAGCAGCAGCTTGACATGCGTGCCATTTTATATTAAACCCTGCAGAGGCAGTGGGGGAGATTGGAAGCCATACTGAACTTCATGCAGAATAAAATTCATATGTTCTCATAGTTTGCCACGATTAATAGACACTTTTTGTAGAATCAGCTAAATTTAATCCTGTTGTTAATGGACAAGTATCCACACTTCAGCTGGCACTGAGTGTTTTACTACAGTATCAGCAGCTGGCTGAAAACCGAATGATTAGTAGAGACAATTTCTTAGGGGCCGTGACTGTGACCCAGTTGGTTTTGTGACTTCTTGGAACTCTAGCCCTCCTGATGGCACCTTTCAACTCTACGAATTCATACTTAAAAGGCAAAGCTTTAAAACCAGAGCTAGTCTATGCTGGTCATTGATGCAACTAAAATCCTGTATTTCTTGAGAAGGATCCACTGACAAAATACCATGTTATGGAGCCTACAACCTCAACCTGTTGGGACCCTGGGTTCTGGGTGAGTTGATGGCTCAAGTTGTCAGGGCTCTTGAGCCTTTTCATTTGGGGTCTGATGTTAGACTAAAGGAAACTAGGCATATTTATTTAATATTAAGCTTAATATTAAGTGTAACTGACCCAGCAACATTAAAGTGGACTTCCAGTGCCAACTCTGGAGGCTGTGGGCTAAACATTTTGCACTGTTTTTATACTTGTATTCCTATTCTCTTATCACCTCAGACTCTGACAAGGCCTTTTAAATGGAAATTTTATAAATTACTGCCATTTATGTAAAATAATATCCTGTGACCAAGTTATTTAAATAGAAAATAAAGTGCTTTCTTTAAAGAAAATAGCTGGTGTTTCTTGGTGTGTCTCCTGAATTCTTTTAGCTTTAAGAAAATCCTGCATTAGATTTGTTCTGCCTCTTTGGCTACATGAATACCCCATCCTGTGGACCTTGTTCCTGGCCCTAAACTGTCATTTTCCTGGTGGTTATTTTTCCAGCTTTGTGGGTCAGAGATACTGCTTATTCAGGCATCATGTTAGCAGTAACATTTCAAATCATATCTACGTGATGGTCCCCCAAGAAACAACATTGAAATTATTTTCCTTGTATCCCTTTAGAAGATTCTTTAAGTAGGTAAAAAGTCTAGTTGGTCCAGCTGGAATATGGGCTGCTCAATTTCTAGTTGATGCTTGAGGGGAGGCAGAAAGAAAAGAAAGTTTAAGAAAAAACTTACTCAAGCTTTATTGGGATTTATTTAGGCCCCTGGCATGTGTACTTAAAAATTTAACCTTCCTTATCTACAGGCTTAGCATTAAAATCAAATTGGTATTTGGCTTGTGGGTACTAACATGAGCCAATATTCTGTAACTGTAATGTAGTTAAGTATAAACAGACGGTGATTTAGACAGAACGATTAAGGGAAATTACTTTTAGTTACATTTTCTTTAGTGGCCATTAGTCTTAAAAACACTTCTGAATTTTGAGACAACAACTTTGTAATCATAGTAAAGGAAAAGTTACGGGAACAGGGATATTGTAGGAGAATAAAGTTTAATTCAGATTATTCTGTCATATCTTAGTAAATCACATCACACATCCTCCGTGAAAAAAGGATATAGTCATTTTGCAAGTAGAGCAGCTAGATGCCCCTTCCTGTAAGTACAAGATAATAACAGGAATGTGCACTTGAAAAACCACAAATTTTTATTTTGCCAACTCAAATTTTCAACAAATAAAACAAGTTACCTCAGGGCTGCAAAGGACTTTCTCATTTTACTGTGTGCATTTACGGACTACATGAATTTCTTATAATAAACATGTAATTTGTAATGAAACATTTTTTTCAAGCAAACAGTTCTTCTCTAAGACAATTCATAGAGAACATTTTATCAGTCTTTTAGCACTTTAACAATTAAAACATTCTTTAAATTCAAGATAGGTTATCTCAATATCTAGATCAAACTGAACAGAGGACTAGAAGACAATTTGATTGTATTATTTAGCAGTTGCAATGGGGAGTGTGAACAGATAGTTGAATGACTTGCAAGGTTGTTTGATAGTATTAGCTTTGGAATTTCTTTCATGCTTAGCAAGGTGCACTAAAGAGAAGTACCTTTGGTGCCCCAGTTTTCTCCGAAATCAGGAAAAGCTACTGCCCTCTGTGTGGAGTACCCATGATCATGGTTGCCAGCAGGGTGGTCACAAAAGTCAGGGTCTGGTGGAGCCTGTCACTGAGGCGGAGGCTCCAGAAGACGGACCACTTGGACCACTTGTGCCTCCTTTGCTAAGTAGTCACTACTTTTTATTTCTATTTAATTAAAGTTACATTTGTTAACAACTCATGTTAAGCTATAAGGACAGCTTTTTCTTCACAGGCTCAGGCAGGCAAACACTTGTTCTTTTTTAAGATTACTATGCTAAAAATATATAGGATACATTAGAACAGGAGAGCTCTACACTTCCTTTGGATGATCCCACTGTGATAAATAATTAGCAACTCAGGAAAAAAAATCAAAGAAGGAAATAAAAATTCCCCAAGTAATTCATTTGATCCAAGAACTATTTCACAGAAAATAAACCAGGTGTGTGTATGTATGGGGGCTGGAGACAGCACACACAAATTACGGACCAACAGATCCCCAGCCTCATCATTGCCAAAGACTTATCTTCTTCAAGGGCCAATGATCTGAACACTGATACATAACTAGTAGTCACTTGCAGGTGTCAGCACCTGGAAGTCCGGGAGAATCTCGGCCACCCTCCTACGGAGTTGCTGTCGCCGTTCTTCTTTTATTCTTTCCTCTTTCATGAGTTTTGGAAACTTCTTCCACATCTGAAATGTGATCCAGAGAATCCTCCTTTAAGGATAAAGAAAGAAAAAAGGGAAATGCTAAGGACAAGAGACTTTTCATCTGAAATACATTAAAAATTTTATAAAAATAATTATGCCAATAAAACGTTATATAAAAGGTATGGAAATCACAACTGGGATTCAGACAGTATGAAATGCTGGGAAGAAAATAAAGCAATAAAAGGAGATGACAGTGGCTGAGAGGTTATTTTCATTTTCAACCAAGTGGTCAGGGATACTCTGAGGAGGTGACGTTTGAGGAGAGCCCCCCCAGTGGCCTCTGATGATGCCAGGCTGTGAGTCGCACTCCTCAGCTGATCTGATCACAGCCTGTATGCTGGACCCAGGCAAGGACTCCCTCCAGCAGCTGCAGCCCTTGCAGTAAAGATGCTAGAAAATTGTACAATATGCCATAGGTACGGGCATCAAGTCCCAGATTGAAAAAACCTGTTGGTAAGCTTACCTCCAACAACAAAAACAGCAAGTCTTGAATTGGGGCTGAGAAAAAATATAATAATGTCACGTTCTGGAATTGTAGTTATGAAGGATCAGTTGTGGAAGCCGAGTGTTTCTGTGGTCACGGGGACACATGCGTGGCCTTTTAGGATTTATTAGGGCCTACTACAGCCGAACACACGGGTATGAAGGTAAGCCAGAGGAGTGTCTGCCCGGGTGAGAACGAAACTGGTGAACACAGTTTCCATACAGTGGGAAGGTACATTCAGGGAGATAAGCATGGGGCACTTCCCAGTCTGGTGCTAAGGGACAGCAGTTTTTGAAGGAGATGTCTGAATTTTTGTCAGGCAAAGAAAAGACTTTCCTAGGAGAAGGCATGTCTTGAGAAAAGGCAAAGATGCAAGAATAACGTGTGTGTGTGGAATTACAAGTGGAGTTAATGCTGTTGAAACAAAGTACAGATGGTTACATTCATATTTTTATAACTAGAGGCGGAGATGGCATTTGTCCTGGCCTCTTGACCATCTAATGAAACCCTAGAATGCACCTGTCTCCATTAATTTTATGGATATTGGTTGTTTCATGTTTTATTTTTTGAGACAGTCTCAAGCTGTTGCCTTGGGTAGAGGGTGGTGGCATCACAGCTACTTCACAGTCTCGGGCCCAGCTATTTTTTGGTTGTAGTTGTTGTTTGGCAGGTGCGGGCTGGATTTGAACCTGCCAGCTCTCATGTATGTGGCTGGTGCCCTAGCCGCTGAGCTACAGGCCCTAAGCCTCATGTTTTTGATAATGTTGATTTTTCTTGGTGGAGGTACTACTTAAAAAAAAAAAAAAAAGGCTCTTAAGAGTGGAACTGCTTCACTGATTTCTTCTTTTATCCAGTCTGCCCACCTATTACAGCTCTTGATACTTGGCTGTCTGGCCCACAGCATCCCTGGACTGTCTCCCACTCTGCCCTGGTCTTCCTATTTTAAAAATGTCTTAAAATGGACCCTCATATTAACCTGAAATTTAACAAAATGTAGATGGAGATAACAAAAAGTCAAACGTGAAGGGATAAAGTTGGAATACAGGGGGAGGAGTTTCTTGGTTTCTATTTTTTTGTCTGTATGAAGTTGTCACCTGTTTAACTTCTTGTCTCCTTTAAAATAACTTACGTCTGTAAAATGATTTTTGTAAGCTTCATGGTAACCACAAGGCATAAACCTCTAGTATAGAGGTTTAAAAATGTCTATTTTTGCTTTTGTTGCTTATGCTTTTTGAGATCTTTGCAAAAAATTCTTTGACCAGACCCATGTCCTGGAAGGTGTTTCACCAATATTTTTGGCTTCAGGTTTTAGATTTATGCCTTTAATCCATTTTTATTTGATTTTTGTATATGGTGAGATAGAGAGTCTATATAGAGTCTATATGGTGAGATAAAGGTCTAGTTTCATTCCTCTGCATATAGTTTTGCCAGCAGCACTTACTAAAGAGACTGTGCTTTTCCTCATTTCATGCCTTTGGTGCTTTTGTTGAAAATTAGTGTGCTATAATGTGTGAATTTATACCTGGGTTCTCTATTCTGTTCCATTGGTCTATGCATCTATTATGCCAGTACCATACTTATTTGATTATTATATCTTTATACTATATTTTGAAATCATATAGGATTATGCTTCCAGCTTTGGGTTTTGTTTTGTTTTTTTTTTTGTGCTTAGGATTATTTTGGCTACTCAGAATCTTCTGTGGTTCCATATAATTCTTTGGATTATTTTTTCTATTTCTGTGAAGAATGTCACTGGTATTTTGATAAGGAATTCATTGAATCTGTAAAGTGCTTCAGATAGTACTATCATTTTTAACAATCTTAATTCTACTCCATGAGCATGGAATATCTTTCCATTGTTTTTTTTTTTTTTGCAGTTTTGGCCGGGGCCAGGCTTGAACCCGCCATCCCTGGTATATGGGGCCAGCGCCGTACTCCTCGAGCCACAGGCACTGCCCTACCTTTCCATTTTTTAAATGTCCTCTTCAATTTCCTTCATCAATGTTTTATAGTTTTATGTAGATTTTTCATTTTGGTTAAATTTATTCCTAGACATTTTATATTCTTTGTAGCTATTATAAATGGGATTGCTTTCTTGATTTCTTTTTCAGGTTGTTTTCTGTTGGCATAGATAAATGCTGACTTTTTTTTTCCCAAAAAAAAAATGCTCAGGCTAGAGTGCCATGGTGTCAGCCTAGTTCACAGCAACCTCAAACTCCTGGGTTCAAGCAATCCTCCTGCCTCAGCCTCCCAAGTAGCTGGGACTACAGTGCCTGGCCACAGCGTCTTTCTATTTTTAGTAGAGACAGAGTCTCACTCTTGCTCAGGTTGGTCTTGAACTTTTGGCATCAAGGGATCCTCCTGTCTTGACCTCCTAGAGTGCTAGGATTACAGGTGTGAGCTATGAGGCCTGGCTATTTTTCTTTTTTCTTTTGAGACAAAGTCTTACTTTGTTCACCCAGGCTGAAGTTCAGTGGCCTGATCTTATTTCTCCGTAACCTTGAACTCCTGGGTTCAAGACATCCTCCCATCTCAGCCCCCTGAGTAGGTGGCACTACAGGCATGTCCCATGATGCCCATCTCATTTAAAACAATTTTTTTTTTATAGAGATAGGCTCTTGTTGTGTTGTCCAGGCTGGTCTCAAACTTCTGGCCTCAAGCAACCCTTCCTCCTGGGCCTTCCAAAATGCTAGGATTATAGGCGTGAGCACATGTATAGCCTCAACTTTTTGATATAGGTGTTTATGCTGTGCACTTATTCTTAGGACTACTTTTGCCATATCTCTAAGATTTTGGTATGCTATATTTCCATTTTCATTTAAGACATTTTTTAATTTCCTTCTTAATTTCTTCTTTGAATCATTTGTTCAAGAGCATGTTGTTAAATTCATTGTGTTTGTATAGTTTCTGAGCTTTCTCTCATTATTAGTATCTAGTTTTTTCCCACTGTGGTCAGAAAAGATACTAGATATGATTTCTACTTTTTTGAAACTGTTGAGACTTGTTTTGTGACGTCAGATATGGTCTATTCTGGAGATTGTTCCATGTGCTGATGAAAAGGAATGTACATTCTGCAGTAATTGGTTAAAATATTCTGTCAATGTCAGTTAGACCTATTTTGCCTACTGGGTGGTTTAACTCTGATGTTTCTTTGTTGACTTTCTGCCTGAGTAATTTTTCCATTACTGAAAGCGCATGCTGAAGTCTCCCACAATTATTGTATTGCAGCCTATTTATCCCTTTAGGTCTATTAAAGTTTGCTTTATGTACTTGGGTGCTCTGGTCTTGGCATAGATATCTATAATTGTTATATACTTTGCTGAACTGACCCATTTATGCTATACAGTGACCTTTATCTCTTTTTATAGTCTTTGACTTATAGTCTATTTTATCTTGTAAAATCTCTTTTTAGAGTCTTTGACTTGTAGTCTATTTTATCTAAGTATAGCTACTCCTACTCTTTGGTTTCCACTTTTCATGGAGTATCTTTTTCTATCCCTTTACTTTCAGTCTATGTGTTTCTTGGATTTCTTATAGGAAGCATATAGGTGGGTCTTGTTTTTTTTTTTGTTTTTTTTTTTTATCCATCCATTCTGTGTCTTTTAATTAGAGAACTGAGTCCATTTATATTCAGTGTTACTATTTACAAGTAAGGCCTTACTATTGCCATTTTGTTGTTTATTTTCTGGTTATTTTGCAACTCTTCCTTTCTTTGTTATTTTCTCTGATAGTATGTTTTATTTTGTTTCTTTTTTCTTTTTTTAGACAGAGTCTCACTCAGTTGCCTTGGGTAGACTGCCCTGGTGTCATAGCTCACAGCAACCTTAAACTTTGGGACTCAACTGATCCTCTTGCCTTATTCTCCTGAGTAACTGGGACTATAGGTACTTGCCACAATGTCTGCTAGTTTTTCTATTTTTAGTAGAGACAGGGTCTTGCTTTTACCTCGGTTGGTCTTGAACTTCTGAGCTCAAGCAATCCCACCCATCTTAGCCTCCTAGAGTGCTAGGATTAGAGGCGTGCGCCACGAAGCCTGGCCTTATTTTGTTTCTTTTTATTGTTAGTATACCAGAGGTTTTTGCCCTGTGGTTACCATGAGGCTTACAAAAAATCATCTTACAGACTTAACAAGTTATTTGAAAGGTGACGAGAAGTTATTTTAAACAGGTGACAACTTCACACTGACAAAAAAATAGAAACCAAGAAACTCCTCCCCCCATATTTCAACTTTATCCCTTAATGTTTGACTTTTTTTGGTCTCCATATACATTTTGTTAAATTTCAGGTTAATATGGGGGTACATACAATTAGATTACATAATACATTGTAGCTGTGTGTCCTTCACCCAGGAGTATACATATTTTATATTGATTATCTCTTAACAGGTTGCTGTAGTTAATACTGTTTTTGATTTATCTGTATTTTGGGCTCATACTAGAGTTTATCCATGGATTGCACACCACCATTATAGTATTAGAGTATTCTGGAATTGTCCATGTATTTAATTTTACCAGCGGGATTTATACCTTCAAATATTTTCTTGTTGTCAGTATTTCTTTTCTTTCAGATGGAGAAACTCCCTTTAGCATGTCTTGGTCAGATTGTGGTAAATTATCTCGGTTTTTATTTGTTTAAGAAAGACTTTTACCTCTCCTTTACATTTGAAGGATACCTTTGCTGGATATAGTATTCTTGGACGGCAGTTCTTTTCCTTTAGCACTTTGAAAATGTTGCCCCACTCCTGCTGGATGGTATGGTTTCCTTTGAGAAGTCTGTTGCCAGATGAATTGGAGCTCCTTTATATAGTGTTTGCTTCTTTTCTCTTGCTACTTTTACAATCCTTTTTGTCCCTGACTTTTGATAGTGTTATTATTAAAGGTTGAATCCGGTGTTCTCTGACCTTCCTGTACTTGGATATTTATTATCTTTCTCAAGTTTTCTGTTATTATTAATTGTAATTAGCTTTCTACCCCTTGTTCTTGCTCAGCCCCTCTTGTACAATAATAATTCTTTTGTTCTTTTTGTTCTAATTTATTCTTTTATGGTAATTATATATTTCATAGACCATCTCCATCCATTCTCATTATTTTTTCTCTTCTGTGCATTTTCAAGTAGATTGTCTTTGAGATCATTGATTCTTTTCCCCGCTTGATTCATTCTGCTGTTAAGAGCCTATAATAATTTTCAGTTCAGCAGACATATTTCTCAGTTCTAATATTTGTTTCATTTTTTAAAATTTTAACTTCTTATATTTCTCTGACAAATTTCTGCATTGTTTTCTGTGTTACCTTAGACAGATCACCAACTTAAAACTGCTGTTTTGAATTCTTTGTCAGACACGCTCACATACTGCTGTCTCATGGTTATTCACCATTTCCTTACTTTGTTATTTGGGGAAACTGATGGTTTTCTATTTGATACTGTTTCTTATGGGTGTATGTCTATGTCTTTGCATTGAAGGGTTGGTTATTTATTCCAGTCATCTCTGTCTGACTTATTTATTATTGAATATATTTGCTTAGAGAATCTTTGTAATTTGCCTCCCTCCCCCAGATCATTTTGGGCACTAGATGGTGGCTAAATCCCAGGTTTGCTTTGGCTCTAGTAAACAATCAGAGTGCTGCCCATCCCTGATGGGAGAGATTTCTAACAGAATATCCCAGTAGTGTGGTATGGATGGTTTAGGGTTCATGCCCAGGGGACCTGTGGATTTAATCTGCTATAATGTGGTGCTGTTGAACAGCACTATGATTTGGCATTTCCTTTGTCTGAGATAAAGAGCAGTTTCTTGGGTTAGGTGTGGTAGTCCTGCCTTCCTGCTTTGTCTTTGGCTGTCCTCAGGGATATTTCCCTTCAGGCACTTGCAATGCTTCCTGTGAGTTAGGCAGGGGCAGGTATCCTTTTAGGGAGCCCAAGATGATGGGGGAAGTTGGTTGTCTTCCTTTATCTCACTAGTATAGAAACTACGAGTTGGGGGGAATTTTTCCATGCACTTTTTGCCAGGCAGATTGGGGTTGGAGCATTGTCGATATGGCAGACTGATTATCTTACCATCTGCTCAGAGTTTTTTCACTTCTCTGTCCCCAGAAACTCTTCCATTTACATAGTTGAGTCCTGGGATATTTCTGGTGATAATCTTAGTGCTATATACATGTTTTGGGTCATAGCACATTTTGCTATGATGGGAAGTGAAGTCAGATTGCTTATATGTCACCATTTTGAACTGGAAACCTGTATGTATGTATGTATTTCTCTATCTGATATGTTTTCTGCCAAATCTTGAGAGCCAGGGATCATGTTATTAGATATTTCTTATGTTTGGCAAATATGTCTTGATAAATTGTATGTGGGTGTCTACTGTGTAATAAATATGACTTTTAAATCACCAAGGTAAGGGTTATTAACCTGGGGTCCATAAACTCCTTGACATTTTGTGTAAAGTTGTATGTGATGTACATGCATTTTTTGGGGTCCGGGTCTGTGACTTTCATTACTACCTCCTTCAAGATGGTACTGTGGTTAAGAACCACAATTATAAGGCAGTATTAGACATACTGATTCAGCTGATAATGAAACAAGGTGTACCAAGTTCTGTCTGCAGAACTGCAAAATAACTACTGATAACAAGAAACTAAAGCTTGGTGATATCTGTTTGTCCCACTGTGTATATATAAATGCCAGGTTTATAAAATTACCTAGAAGTGATATAGATATATAAAATCAAACTTCATGTTCTTAGTGGGAATCATCTTTCTCAATATTGTTGCAATTTAAAGGTCAACAGCTCGTCTATACAGTATTCTTTCATTTGTGTAAAATTGGGCAAGAACTTTGAATATCAATTTTTTAATGTTAAAGCTCCTTTTCAAAGTCCTGTGACTTTTAATATTAGTGTCATCCTGCAATAAAATCCATCCAGTCATTCATTTACCAAATATTTACTGCATATCTATGTACTAAGCACTATCAGGCACTGAAAACACAGTACTGAGCAAAATTTTACATTTCCAGTCCATTGGGAGAGCCAGACAGTTTACAGAGAGCCTTAAGTACTATGAAGGAAATAGAGCAGGTTAATTGCTAGTCAGTGATGAAGTTAGGGTGGTCGGGGAGGTGACATTTGAGCAGGGAGCTGCATGATGAGATCAGGTCATGTGAAAGCTCTGAAGCAGAAGTGAGCTTTGATGTCAGGAACATTCTGGGAGGCTAGTGGGGTGGAGCATGGTAACCAAGAAGCAAAGTAGGAAGAATGAAGTCACAATAATGCTTTTACATCAACTAGATGCTGGCTGAAAATTTATTTCCTGTTGCTTGCATGGATTCCAGCACTGATTTCATAACTTCAAACCCTGAATAGGGTCACTGTTTTATTGCTATATTTTATAGTTTATCAAGGAGGGTGAATTAGAGTTAGAAAACCTATTTTGGAGTCCAGGGAACAGTCATTTGTTATTTGTATACCTTAGGCAATTCACCTACCCACTTGCGCCTTATTTCTTTTCCTGAAAATGGAAATCATAACATATACCTCCCTCCCCGACTACACTGCAATCAGACAAGATGGTTTGTGTCAAACCCCCAAATGAGTATCAGCCTGTATACTTTATGAGAAATAGGAAGAAAAAGGCAGGAAAAAAGGACATTTAATAATAATACATTCACAATGACACTAAACTAAAAAATGTTAGCAATTATTTTGGGCTAAGCAGTGCATTTAGTGAGTTACTATGTTACCTCACTTAGTCTTCACAACTCCTTCCTGAGAAAAGTTCTGTTGTCATCTTCATTTTATAAAAGAGGAAGAGGGAGCTTCAATAGGTTATTTCTCCAGAGTATACAACTATTGAGCCTGAAAAATTCAAGCTCTAAAGTGCAAGCATTCTTTCAAAGGGATACCCTCCCTTATTGCATATTTATTTAAATTTAAACAAAACTATAATCAATTTGCTTATCTGTTTTCCCAGCCTACTGGAAATCAATTAAAGAAAGACGAGCAGGTTTTGGTGGAGGTGGGCACCCTAGAGGTAATAAGATGGGAAAAATATTGTAAATAACAGAGATGCACCCACATATACGAGGTCTGACTTAAAGTTTATGAACACATCCTGGGAAAAGAGCTACATACCTCATTGGTGAATTATCTCTATGGTCACCTTCAAAGTACTCCCCGTGGGAAGCTATGCACTGATACCAGTGGTAGTCCCCCCTTTAGAGCAATTTTGGAATTTTTTTTTCTGGAAAGGCCAGTAGAGCTATTGTCCTATTACCCTTGATTTCCTGAATGTCATCAAAATGTCTCCTTTCAATATTTCCTTTATCTTCAGGTAAATAAAATTGTCACTGGGAGCCAGATCAGGTGAGTAGGGAGCATGTTCCAATACAGTTATTTGTTTACTAGCTAAAAACTCTATCACAGACAGTGCTGTATAAGCTGGTGCATTGTTGTGATGTAAGAGACATGAGTTGTTGGCCAAGATTTTCAGTTAAGATTTTCCTGTTTCTCTATCAATGTTTACTTGGTCTGCTGTGCTTCTCACAGTCAGCTGATGATTTTGACACACAATTTGATTCATTTTTGCAATATTTTCTTCAGTTCTGCTTGTTATTAGCTGCACTGATCTCTCTTCATCAGTGATGCTTTCTGTCCTCTCAGATAGATGTTGAATCCATTTGTACACTGCAGTTGTCTTTAGGGAATTATCTTCATAAACTTGGACTAACATGTCCCTAATTTCACTTTCATTCTTGCCAAGCCAAGTTTAACAAAAGATTTATGAATGTTCATTGCTCTAATTTAAGTTTCAGCAGTACACAAAACCACACAACAATAATGAGTGCCACTCAGCAAGACACTGTCATACATTGACATAAACACAGTTGTGAGACACTGATGAACCAAGGTTATGAAATCTTACCAAGTTGATTGTACAGTGCCGCCAAAGTAAGCTCCTGGTGGCAGGTTCACAAATAGACTGTACACAAATGAAAACAGAGCGAACAAAAATGTATCTGTGGGTAGTGAGCAAAGGGGCACTTTTCTACATTTACAAATAGTTTCACACCTGAGATCCTGGAAGTATCACTGAATGTGCCCACCACATCAACTGATGCTCATAAACAACGACACCAAATCACCAAAACAGGACAGATCATTCATTCACTCTCAAAGGGAAGTGATAATGAAATCAAAACATTTCCACTCAAAATGTTTAAAATTAGAGAAGAACTTACTTATAAGGAATACATTAATTCCCAAAGATACTGGATTAAATAAGACTATTGTATTTTAAATTTTAATATAGCATATGAATGATTCCACAAATAAAGTTACAAATCAGGCAAAACTAAACCATAGCATTGAAGCCTGCAAGTGTTCACTGGAAACGTCAGGAGAGTAATTTATCTTTAGGAGAGGCTTGTCATTGGGGAGGAGCCCAGGGGTCAGCAATGTTCTCCTTTTTCACCTCACTAGTGACATGGAGGTCCACTACATAGTAATTCATTAATCTGTATTTGTATGATTTAAGCACTTTTCTGTATTTGTTTTCCCCACCCCACCATCTGTGTTTGTATTATATTTCACAATAAATATTTTAAAAGAATTTGAGCATAAAAAGTAAAACTATATGACTAATACAGAATATAGTAAATTTTCTTAGATGTGTTTCACATTTTTTTTTTTTTTTTTTTTTTTGCAGTTTTTGGCCAGGACTGGGTTTGGACCCGCCACCTCTGGCATATGGGGCCGGCACCCTACTCTGTTGAGCCACAGGCGCCACCCAAGTGTGTTTCACATCATTTTATTCTCTTGCCAGTCCCTGTGAGGTAAAGAGGGCAGGCCTCATTCTCACCCTCATTTCAAAGATGAGACCCTAGAGTTCTGGGGGGTTTACTATCTTCTTCACTCAGGTACTCAGTGGGTGAGCTGAGATTCCCACTCCTGCTTGGTGTTGCTGAGTACCTTGGTCTCCACCCTATCTTTTTAGACACATTCCAGAAACAGAATATCTTGTTGCATAATTGTGAAGTCAGATAGTGAATTTTCTTGGACATTAAAACCTCACCTGTCACTGTGCTCTGCTGCAGTCTTGTGTTTGCTCTGATAATCCATCTGTGCTTCCCTGACCATGTTAAACCAGGCCCTGAAAATCTTCTTCTGAAGAAAATGCACACAGAGTTTTCTTACTTCTTCCTTCAGATCAGTCATGTGCTGGGCATGAAGACAGGAACGGAAGAAAGACAAAAAAATGCCAGTGGACAAAGAATTAGAGCAAATAAACAGTATGAATGAGACAGAATCGAAACAGAAACAAAACAGGAACAAAGGATATAAGAGGCATGAAGTGAAACGACCAATGTAGGGGCCAAGATAACATCCTCTATAACATATTATAAAAATAGTAATAGAATTAATTACAAGATTTAAGAGGTAGGGTTCTAATAAAATCACTGGAGCACTGAGAGACAAGAAATAAGTAATGAGGATAATAACAAAAGGTGACAAAATGATACATTATAGTTTATATACACACAATCTCTGCACAAAGACATGTGCTTAAGATTTTATACTAACAAAAAATTGATTTGAGATTTTTAAATTCATTTTGCAAAGCACTGAATTGGATTGTCTACTATTTTGTTCTTGAAAAAAAAAACATAATGACCATGGACATTCTGGATTCCATTTAGTTTTCTTTCGTAGGCTTAAGCGTCAGATATATTTAAAATGCGCTTCCCGAGGGGAAGGGGCAAAATGGCTGACTGGATGCAGCCTCCAACATAGGCTCCTGTCCAGAGAGAAGGATAATATCCAGAGGTTATCCGATGGAGCTGAAGACAGGAAGCCCAACCGAGACAGAAGAGAGATAACTATAGGTCACCCTTGCGGAGGCAAGCTGTGATTCCAAGACAACAATCTCCAGGTACAAAACTCAACCGAAAGGAAAAATGCCCAACCCCTTCCCCAAGAAAGCTGTGGGTTCTTTTCTTTTTTTCCTTTTCCTTTCATTCTTTGTTTGCTCCTGTGGGATTTCTTCAGTCAAGTAGTGAACTGAGGACCTCTTGTCTCAACCCACGGGTGAGAGCAGTAAGAAGTGGGGACTTCTTCCTCCAGAGGGACCCTGCCGTGACTCTGATCATTCTTCTACCAGGCAGAAAAACTGAACTTACATTTTCCCTGCCATTCTGAAATTTCAGTCCACCCTTCCCCCCAACCGGATAAACCAGATTCCTAACTGCTGCAGAGACTGAGGGAAGAGGCTCATGAGCAGCACCCCCTCCCTGCCTGCCTAAATGAGTACCCCCCACCCCGGTTGGTCCCCTGCTGCGCCCACGCCCCACCCATCCGAAGACCACTGAAGCTGCCCACTGAGCCTGCCTCGCCTCAGTGCCAGGCCCCCGCCCGACCAGAATTGCCAGTGGAGTAGTGATCTTGCTGAAGTCACTGGGCACTAGATACTGCCAGAATCCATGTAGTGTACCCCAGATCCTGCTGCCAGATCCATGTGCAGCACTCTCCTAGAGCTGCCAGATCCATGTGCAGCACTCTCCTAGAGCTGCTCCTACAGCCAGAATTCTCTGGCTTTCGCAGCAGTAGTGGAACTGTGCAGGGGCACTTCCCACAAAGATCCAGCAACTATAGAGTGATCACGCCGGGGTCCAATATTGGAGAAACACCCACCCAAGTCTGTGCACTGCCAGAGGAAACTAGAAGTCATTCTATGGAGATACTGGTGCTGCACAGCAACAGGGACAAGGGTGCGGTGGCTGAGAGAAATAAGCATTTGCAGGCCTGGTACCCCCAGGATTAGACTGAGCCCAAGTGGAACACTCGCCAGTGGAAATTGAACACCCGAGGTAGGCAAGCCTCAGCTCTCACAGCTAGCTGGTAGTCAAGGGCAGTAGCCGGGCCTTGGAGGCACTGACTTTCCTTTGACTCTGACACTTCGCATTATTGGAGGAAACAGGGCTGTAGCCCTGCGGGGTCACCAGTGATTAGGCATGAAAAATGAACAAAGTGGAGAAAGAGACTCAGCCCCCTGGTCCTAGTGTGCTACCGGGCGGGCCTTTCTGACTCTGTAGAGCATCGGAGACAGCCAAATCTGAGTAGCCAGTAGACCTCTGCTATCTAGCTGCTGGAG
This sequence comes from Nycticebus coucang, assembly GCF_027406575.1. NCBI lineage: Eukaryota > Metazoa > Chordata > Mammalia > Primates > Lorisidae > Nycticebus > Nycticebus coucang. The sequence continues at coordinate 63,121,141 of NC_069795.1, forward strand.
ACCTTTCAAACTCTCCCACCTGAGAGTTCGTACTGACAGAGTCAATTGGTTTGGAACCCCTAACTTGGGACAATTACCCAAGGACCCTCTAAGGAGATATCTTGGTTGTGTAGTAACAGGAAGGGTCGATTTTTCCCATTTCAGTTGTTGTCTGGGGAGGTGGGGTTCCTTAATTGCTTGTATTTCTTCACAGCTAAAACTTCTCCAGAGTCACTGATCCACCAGGATAGGACAAGAACCAGTTGAATACAAGATTGAGCCACCTAACCCCACCACACCAAGCAGGTTCCCCCAGCCTCAAACTATAATACTGTACCGGTCCTTTGCAAAGCTAAAGGGGGAAAAACTGCAGTCATCAGTCTCTGATCCTTAACAAAGGGCTGGTTAACCACAAAAACCCCAGGAAACCCCAATCCAATCTCATCTTACCAGACCACCTAGCCAACAGTGAAAAACAATCATGAGGCAGAATCAGCAGAAAAACTCTGGCAACATGAAAAATCAGAGTAGATCGACTTCCCCAAGAAATGATAAAGCAGATACAGTACAAGATCCTATTCCCAAACAAATGGCTGAGATGTCAGAAATCGAGTTCAGAGTTTGGATAGTAAATAAGATCAACAACATGGAGGAAATGAAGAAATTAGAATTTAAAGCAGAAATTCAAAAGATGTCTCAAGAATTTAACAAATTTAAAGACAAAATGACCAAAGATTTTGACACATTAAAGCAAGAATTTGCAGCCCTCAAAGATCTAAAAAATACAGTAGAATCCCTCAGTAACAGCATGGAGCAGGCAGAAAAAAGAATCTCCAATATTGAAGACAAAGCTTTTGAACGCTCCCAAATACTCAAAGAGGAAAAAAATTGGAAAACAAAAACAGATCATTCTCTCAGAGAGCTCTGTGATAATTCGAAGAGGTCTAATATGCGCCTTATAGGAATACCTGAAAGTGATGAGCTTGCTGCGAAGGATACAGATGCTTTGCTTCATGAAATAATTAAAGAGAATTTTCCAGACATGCCCAGAGATTCGGAAATTCAGGTAACAGACAGTTTCAGAACACCGGCACGACTCAACCTGAATAAAAATTCTCATAGACATAATTAATTTCACTAAAGTGAATATGAAGGAGAAAATTCTGAAAGCTGTAAGAAGTAAGAAAACCATTACATACAAGGGGAAGAACATTAGAATGACGGCAGACCTCTCTGAAACCTTTCAAGCTAGAAGAGGGTGGTCATTGACCTTTAATCTCCTTAAACAAAATAACTTTCAACCCAGGATCCTGTATCCAGCTAAACTGAGTTTCATCTATGATGGAGAAATTAAATACTTTAATGACATTCACATGTTGAAGAAATTTGCCATTACTAAACCAGCTCTTCAGGATATTCTCAGACCTATCCTCCATAATGAACAACACAATCCTCCACCACCAAAGTAAAATCACTCAGAAACTTTTGATCAAATTCGAACTTCCACAGTGGCAAAAGGATTAAAAATGTCCACTTTCGAAAAACTCGATACCCAAAACTCTGTCTGGCTTATCATTACTCTCAATTAATGTGAATGGATTAAATTGCCCTCTAAAGAGACACAGATTGGCTGACTGGATACAAAAACTCAGGCCAGACATCTGTTGTATTCAAGAATCACACCTTATGTTAAAAGATAAATATAGACTCAGGTTGAAGAGATGGTCATCTATAATTCAGGCAAATGGAAATAAAAAAAAAGCAGGTGTTGTAATTTTATTCGCAGATACAATAGGCTTTAAACCAATCAAAGTAAGAAAAGACAATGATGGTCACTTCTTATTTGTTAAGGGCAACACTCAACCTGATGAGATTTCCATTCTCAACATCTATGCACCCAACCAGAATGCACCTCAATTTATAAAAGAAACTCTAACTGACATGAGCAATTTGATTCCCCCCAGCACCATAATTGTTGGAGACTTTAACACTCCTCTGGCAGTTTTGGATAGATCCTCCAAAAAAGAAGCTCAGCAAAGAAATTTTAGAATTAAACTTAACCATTCAACATTTGCATCTAATAGACATCTATAGAGCATTTCATCCTAACAAAACCGAATACACATTCTTCTCATCAGCCCATGGATCATCCTCCAAAATTGATCACATATTAGGTCATAAGTCTAACCTCAGCAAATTTAAAAGAATAGAAACCATTCCTTGTATTTTCTCAGACTACCACGGAATAAAAGTTGAACTCAGTAACAACAGGAATCTCCACACGCATACAAAAACATGGAAACTAAATAACCTCATGCTAAATGATAGCTGGGTCATAGGCAAGATCAAGAAGGAAATTGCCAAATTTTTGGAACAAAACAAAAATGAAGAAACAAACTAATGAAGAAACAAACTATCAGAACCTCTGGGAAATAGCAAAGGCAGTCCTAAGAGGTAAATTTATAGCATTGCAAGCCTTCCTCAAGAGAAGGGAAAGAGAGGAAATCAATAACTTAATGAGTCATCTCAAGCAACTGGAAAAGGAAGAACTTTCCAACCCTAAACCCAGCAGAAGGAAAGAAATAACTAAAATTAGAGCAGAACTTAATGAAATTGAAAACAAAAGAATCATACAACAGATCAACCAAAGAGTTGGTTTTTTGAAAAGGTCAATAAAATAGATAAACCGTTAGCTAAACTAACCAGAAGTAGAAGAGTAAAATCCCTAATTTCATCAATCAGAAATGATAAAGGCCAAATAACAATGGACTCCTCAGAAATTCAGCATATCCTTAATGAATACTACATAAAACTCTACTCTCAGAAGTATGAAAATCTGAAGGAAATAAATCAATACTTGGAAACATGTCACCCTCCCAGACTTAGCCAGAAAGAAGTAGAAATGTTGAATAAGCCTATAACAAGCTCTGAAATAGCATCAACTATAAAAAATCTCCCCAAAAAGAAAAGCCTGGGACCAGATGGCTTCACATCAGAATTCTACCAAACCTTTAAAGAGGAACTAGTACCTATATTATTTAATCTTTTCCAAAACATAGAAAAAGAAGGAATACTTCCCAACTCATTCTATGAAGCAAATATCACCCTGATCCACAAACCAGGAAAAGACCCAACAAGAAAAGAAAATTATAGACCAATACTCTAATGAATATTGATGCAAAAATATTCAATAAGATCCTAGCAAACAGAATCCAACAACACATCAAGCAAATTATACACCACGATCAGGTGGGTTTCATCCCAGGGTCCCAAGGATGGTTCAATATACGTAAATCCATAAATATAATACATCACACAAACAAATTAAACAAAGACCATAAGATTCTCTCAATTGATGCAGAAAAAGCTTTTGACAATATCCAGCATCCTTTCTTGTTCAGAACACTTAAGAAATTAGGTATAGAAGGCACATTTCTTAAACTGATAGAGGCCATCTACAGCAAATCCACAGCCAATATCATAGTGAATGGAGTAAAATTGAAAATATTTCCACTCAGATCAGGAACCAGGCAAGGATGCCCACTGTCTCCACTGCTTTTTTTTTTTTTTTTTGTAGAGATAGTCTCACTGTACCACCCTTGGTAGAGTGCCATGGAGTCACACGGCTCACAGCAACCTCTAACTCTTGGGCTTACGTGATTCTCTTGCCTCAGCCTCCCAAGCAGCTGGGACTACAGGCGCCCGCCACAACGCCCGGCTATTTTTTTGTTGCAGTTTGGCCAGGGCTGGGTTTGAACCCGCCACCCTTGGCATATGGGGCCAGTGCCCTACTCACTGAGCCACAAGCGCCGCCCTGTCTCCACTGCTTTTTAACATTGTAATGGAAGTCTTAGCCACCGCAATCAGGCAAGAAAAGGCAATCAGGGGGATCCAAATAGGACCAGAGAAGATCAAATTGTCACTCTTCGCAGACAATATGATTATATATCTGGAAAACCCCAGGGAATCAACTACAAAACTCCTGGAAGTGATCAAGGAATATAGTAACGTCTCAGGATACAAAATTAACACTCATAAATCTGAAGACTTTATATACACCAATAATAGTCAAGGGGAAAAAGCAATCAAAGATTCTATTCCCTTTACAGTAGTGCCAAAGAAGATAAAATATCTGGGAGTGTATCTAACTAAGGATGTGAAAGATCTCTATGAAGACAACTATGAAACTCTGAGAAAAGAAATAGCTGAAGATGTTAACAAATGGAAAAACATACCATGCTCATGGCTGGGAAGAATCAACATTGTTAAAATGTCTACACTACTTAAAGCTATTTACAGATTTAACACGATCCCTATTAAAGCACCTCTCCCATATTTTAAAGACCTGGAAAAAATAGTACTTTGTTTTATATGGATACAGAAAAAACCTTGAATAGCCAAGACATTACTCAGAAATAAAAACAAATCGGGAGGAATCACGCTTCCAGACTTCAGACTTTATTATAAATCGATAGTGATCAAAACAGCATGGTACTGGCACAAAAACAGAGAGGTAGATGTATGGAACAGAATTAAAGACCAAGAGGTGAACCCAGACACTTATCATCATTTGATTTTTGATAAGCCTATTAAAAATATAAATTGGGAGAAAGATTCCCTATTCAATAAATAGTGCTGGATGAATTGGCTGGCAACTTGTAGAAGACTGAAACTGGACCCACACCTTTCTCCTCTAACAAAAATTGACTCTCACTGGTTAAAGGACTTAAGACATGAAACTATAAATATTCTTAGAGAGAGTGCAGGAGAAACGCTTGAGAAAATTGGCCTGGGAGAATACTTCATGAGGAAGACACCCCAGGCAATTGAAGCAACATCAAAAATACATTACTGGGATATGATCAAATTTAAAAGCTTCTGCACTGCCAAGAACACACTAAGTAAAGCAAATAGACCGCCCTCTGAATGGGAGAGGATTTTTGCAAGTTATACTACCAACAAAGGTCTAATAACCAGAATCCACAGAGAACTCAAACATTACTAAGCAAAAAACAAGTGATCCCATTTCATTGTGGGCAAGAGACATGAACAGAAAGCTTCTCTGAAGAAGACAGGCGCATGGCCTACAGACACATGAAAAAATGCTCATCATCTTTAATCATCACAGAAATGCAAACCAAAACTACTCTGAGATACCATCTAACTCCAGTAAGAGTACCCCACATCACAAAAATCCCAAAACAACAGATGTTGGCGTGGATGTGGAGAAAAGGGAACATTTCTGCACTGCTGGTGGGAATGCAAGCTAGTACGTTCCTTCTGGAAGGAAGTTTGGAGAACACTCAGGGATCTAAATGTAGACCTGCAGTTCATTCCTGCAATTCCTCTACTAGGTGTATACCCAAAGGACCAAAAATCATTTGGCAATCAAGACATTTGCACCAGACTGTTCACTGTAGCTCAATTCATAATAGCCAAGTCATGGAAGAAGCCCAAGTGCCCATCGACCCATGAATGGATTAATAAATTGTGGTGTACGTATACCATGGAATATTATGCAGCAGTAAAAAAAAAATGGAGACTTTACCTCCTTTATGTTTACATGGATGGAGCTGGAAAATAGTCTTCTTAGCAAAGTATCTCAGGAATGGAAAAAAAGTATCCAATGTACTCAGTACTACTGTGAAACCAATTTATAGTAACTCATACTTGCATATGAAAAATGAAACACAACTTTAGGCTATTATGAAGGAGGGAAGGGATGGGAGGGACAGTAGGGGATAGTAGGGGGACCACAGCTATGGAGCCCATTGCAAGTACAAGTTGGTTTTATCATGGGTAGAACACAAATGTCCTAATGCTATAAATGGATAAATGAAAGCTATGCTGATTATTATGATTTAAGCACTCCAATCTGTACAAATAATCAACACACTGAAAAGGGCATAAATGTATTTATGATCTATGTACAAAAGACTTAATTAAAAAAAATAAAAAATAAAAATAAAGTGCGCTTCCCTATAGCCTTACCTGTAGCCAGCTCTGAATGACTCTCCTAAGCAATATTTGGAAATAAAACTGTTCAGCCCGGGTCATCTTCCTAGCCAGACTTTCCTGACTACACTGGAACCAGGTCAACAGGCATTTCCTCTGTAAGGCCATAAAGTGATGTTCTTCTGCCAGCTGGATAATTTTTTAAATAAGAAAAGAAAATTATTCCTTAAATTTTATATCATTTAAAGAAATACATATCACTTTAGTGGATGATGGTGCAAACAACATTTAGGCAGTTACTAGAGAGGAATAACTTTAAGGTACATACAGCTTATGTACTAAAAGCTCTATTGACCCTATCATATCGAGGTTATTATAGATTGACATCACACATGGTTTTCTGATCCTGACTTCCTGAAGACCAAAGTGACTGGCTGGTTCTGAAAATGGAATAAACAGCCTCCAAAACCAGTACTTCATCCCACTGAATTTTGCAGCAGGTGGCTGGTGGCACTCTCAGTTTGCTCTCCTGGAGCTTAGATGGCAACTCTATAACAAATCTCTCTTTATTACATATTCACATACTGTCTAATTGAGGGGATGCCAATACTTTCAATTAGATTTGTAGAATGAGCTGTCACAGCATTGAAATGTATACATTATGAATAAACCACAAAGTCATTTGATAGAAAAATGACATGAATAATTTAATGTCTTATCAACTTAACAGGCTCAAAGTATCATTCTATCAAAGCAAATAGATAACTCAGTTTATAGATTTTAAAAAATACTGTTTTATCTTTCAAGAGGCAGCAGGGGAAAACCCTTCTCCCCTAGTCTTCTCCAAATAAGGACACATTTTTCTAAGCCTTGTCTAAACATCTGGCCCTGTGAATATGATTGATCCAAGTGGAGTCTCTCAGCAGTCATACTTTTTGGCCAACATTACCACCTCAGGAGGTCCCTATGGCACCTCAGTCTTATGCCTGTCCCAATTCATCCCAGCCTTGAAGCCAAAAGACAGGATGACATTTTATCTGTTAAACTTCTTGATCATTGAGGTGAATGCCCTTTCCTATGCACTGGATATATGTGTTAGGCAAATTCCAGAAATTCCAATGGTGTTTGATTTCATATATTGTTGTTTAGTAGAGTGGATTACTATTCCCTGTAATTTGGATTACTATTCTCTATCATTTGCAAAGTGATTTCACAGAGCCTCCCTGTGGAATAGATGAAACCGCCTATTCCCCTCAAAGATCTTGAGCTTGGCCTTAGGACTTGCTTTGGCTAATGGACTATTAGTGGACCTGATACAAGCAGAGGTTTCATAAGGGTTTACATAACTTGTTTTGGCCTTTTGTGACAATTGCCAAGTGAAAAACATGCCCTGGGTAGCTGCTGGAACCAAAGTGAGAGGCTTGGGGGGTGACCTAAACCCAGTCTACAACTGACAACTTGTATGTGGAAAATAAATATTTGAATTATTAAGTCATTGATATTTGGGGGTTGTTTTTTTATGCAACTTTATCATAGCAGAAACCTAATTATACCTTACCACAAACTTTTTTCTTTCTTAAACCCTGCTAAAATTGAGAGAAGTCTTTTATTCATTTTACCCTGGAGATTACTAATCAAAAATTTACTCTAGATTTTTCTGACTTGTTCAATTATAAGTCTTTCTCTACCTTAGAAGATAAAATCTAAAAAAAAATTTTTTTTTTTTGAGACAGAGTCTTACTGTGTCATCTAAGCTAGAGTGCAGTGGCACAATCTAGCTTACTGTAACCTCCAACTCGTAGGCCCAAGTGATCCTCCTGTCTCAGCCTCCTGAGTAGCTAGGACTACAGGCCCTGAACATGTCCAGCTAATTTTTTCTATTTTTAGTAGATACTGGGTCTTGTTCTTGCTCAGGCTGGTATTAAACTCCTGACCTCAAGTAATTCTTCCACCTCAGCCTTCCAGAGGGTTAGGACTACAGGTGCAAGCCACCAAGCCCAGCCCCAAATCTAAACTCTTATCTAAAACAAATAAATATACACACTCAATTCATTTATTTTTCTGGCATTAAATCACCGAACTCCCCAGAGCCTACTCAGACATTGATTATATTTGAAAAAGTCCGTTTTCTAACTTGGGTATAACAGCATGTGTACCTGCGTATTTTCCTTGCTCTGCATTCTCAATCTCTTCCAAGGCTCTAGACCTTTTTTTCTTAGCAAGACCTTATTATAGTGTTCTTTGGCTACTGCCTCCAGCTGCTGGTTCCTCTTAATTCTCATCTGCTTCTCTAGTTCTTTCTGGAAAAAATAAAGAAGTAAAACACCAGGACCAAACAACTCATGAGTTTGCAATAAAAACCTAATGAATTTAATTTGAGCATGTAACTACTAAACAGTGTGTTCATCATAATAAGAGAGCTCTGGAATATTAGAAAAGAAAAGGAAACAGTTCTGCTAAGAGGATCAGGAGAAGTTGGTCCTGAATTCTGCAAGAATCAAGGATATGCTTATTATTGGGTTTATTCAGTATTGTTCACAGAAATAATTCACTTCTCACCAATTTACTAAAAAGTAAAACATCTATTTAGGAAAGCAGTCAGAACTTTTTCCTCATTGTGAAAAAAAACAGAAATGCAGCCCTTTTATTTATTAATAAACTATGGGAGCTTTAGATATAAATAACCCTGTTCAGATGTAAAGATATTCCATTAAAAGTCTAGAAGAATAGTTTTTCTACTGAGCTGTTTTTCTTTTAAAGTGATGAACAGTAAGTCAAAAGGCAAGTTAAAAGTATTGGATCATCATTAAGCAGCCTGCCCCCCTCTGAGGAGAGAAAGATTGACTGTTCCTGGTGATGTGCTGAGAAGGGACGCCCTGTGCCCCTCCAGGAAGAAATGCACCCTGAGGGGTGTGCCTGAGAAAGATGACAGAAATTAATGGTCTACCTTACAGGGAGTATTCTTTCTTTTTTCTCTTTTAATGAAAATGGCCTATAATGAAGGTGAGAAAGAAAAAGAAAATACCTAAAAATGGGGAGTGGTGGAGAGTGACAGCTGCTGGTTTCTCTCAATGGTTTTCTTTACTTCCCACCATTTCACATCAGGAAAAGGGCAGTGGTGAATTGGCTGTTCTGAAAAGCTACTTAATGTGCCTGAGCCTCCTGTGAGAAAATAATTAGCACTGGAACACCAGTAATGTGGAAGGGAGAGTTGCTCTGATCTTCCAGTGCAAACTACCTATTTTTATGCAAATTCCAAAAATAAAATGTCCATATTCTCTGAAGAATTAAGCCCAAATAAGCTTTATAATCTTTTTTATTTTTATTTATTTATTTTTGCAGTTTTTGACTGGGGCCAGGTTTGAACCTGCCACCTCTGGTGTATGGGGCTGGCACTCTACTCCTTTGAACCATAGGCGCCACCCAACTTTATAATCTTTACTCTCGGCACTTGAGATACTTGTTGAATGAAATGGCCAGAAATAAAAATTATTTACAACAGTTTTCTCATGAAAGTAAGAGAAAGCATACAGTTAAGTGAGGAGTAAAACAGAAAAACTGACCATTTCCACATCTGCTGAAATGACCCCATGGCATAAAGGTAGCAGCTGCAATGTAAGTCATGGGGCAACTATCCTCCTAGAATGGTAACTCTGTGCCTGGTGTTCTAGGCTCCTAAAAAAATTATTTTCAGACTTTTAAAAAGTCTACATTTCCATGGAGAATTATAAGGAAAAACATTAACTATGAGTTCTGCTTGAGTCAGAATTTTGTATTCTTGCACAGCAATTTAATTCAAACATGTCTTTCCTCCCTCAATTAAGGATTGCTCAATAGAGCTAGTTGTATTTCATTACTATTACCACATTTCCATTCCCTTTTATATAAAACATCTACAACAGTACCTGTATCCATGACCTGCTGTGAGGATGACGTGACATGATGCTGTCTGTTTTGAGATAGCACTTGTATTGGAGATGTATGCAGCTAGGGTTTCATACAGCACATAGATTATCAGGCTAAAAAGGGATACACAATCTGGGTTTCTCTCAAACTTCAATTATGTTTTACATAATTACAAATGACATATAAAAAATCAGACTCATTTAAATGTGTATTTATCAGCCGCTATGCTTTGAGAGAAAGATCAGGAATTAGTTACGTTAAGGAAAAGTACAGGGCAGGTGACACTGCCCCAAACTCTCTGCCTTCCATGCTTTATAAGCTACCCTTCCATTGTGTTCCAGAATGTATTTCTGCTTATCTACTCCTGTAATTTATAGCCCTTGCTCTCTTGCATCATCAATTTCTCCCTCATTGCTGGATCAATTCCCATCAGTGTGACAACATGGGCTGGTATCTCCCATCTTCAAAAAATGAACAAAACCAAAAAACAATCTCAACAAAAAAATCCTTCTTTGAACCCATGCGGCCCCCATTTATACTGAAAATATTTGTCACCTATTTTTTCCTCAGCCCTCTGGAATGAAGCTCCCTTCCCAGTAGGCCACTGAAAGTACTCCTGACTAGGACATTGAAGATCTTGAGGGTGCCAAGGCAAAGAGCTACTTGTCTGTGCTTTTAACTGAACTCAGTAGCATTTAGCTGAGTTCTCCAATACTACCTTTCCCCTAACAGCATACTCTTTTCTCTCAGCATTTTGACTCCAAACTCTTCTTCTCCTTCTGCCTCACTAGCCCCAACAATCCTCTGAACTATTATGCCTATTCCTTAGGACTTGGTTCTGGGCTATCATCCTTTCTCTGTCCAGACAATCTCCCAAGTTGATCTCAGCTTCTTCCAGAGTATTAAAAACATTGACATGTTTTTGACATCCAGATTCCTTACTACAATCTTGTTATTCAGGCTTACATATCCAACCACACAGTTCCAACCATCATTTGGATGTGTGATGGGCATCTTACATTTAACAGGAACAGGAGGATACTGAGGAGGCCTTTCAGCATCCAGCTGCTCAGAGAGGTCTTTCCCATGCTGCTTCTCCCATTATACCTCTCCTCCCTACTTCTTTTGTTAATTTGATCTGTTTCCCCCAACTAGCATATCAGCTGTCTGAGGGCAGGGCTGTTGTCTGTGTCCTTTGTTGTTTTAACACTTAGAACAATGGGTAGCACATAGTAGAAGCTTTACAAATATTTGTTCAATGGGAAAATACACTTCTCAAGCAATTATGGAAGACTTCAAATCTTGCCTTATAATCTTTGATAAAATTATCTTTTTAACCACAAAATTCAACTATCCATCAATCAAAAACATATTTATAAGCCACAAAAATTACTGCTTAATAAGAATAAGCATTTAATAAAAAACATATCAATGGGATGTTAAGAGGAGGTCAGATCTTTATTTTCAGAAGGTCATTGTATGAGGCCCATAAAGTGGCCATCTTACTACTGTACCTGACAAGCTCCTCTTGTTAGGTTTTCTACCTGATCACAGGAACAATAAACTGTAGCCATGTCTTGCTCCTGTACCACTTCTTCTAGTGCAGAGAGGACAAGTTTGTCATGGGCTTTTTCCTGAAGAATTCTTCCAGCTTCTTCATTTTAAAAATGGGTTACAGGATCCTAACCACACACATAACTGGGTTTATCTTTTATTTTCTATCCAAAGATATATATGTAGTTGGCCACAGAGACCTTCTCTATCCTGTCCTATTAATCATTTTTGTAATTAAAAAATTACACACAGGTGGGACAATTTGTTGGTAAACTCAGTGAGCAAAAATCTGCTCAACTAGAAGAGGGAAAGCAGACTTCAATAAAACAAATATAAGATGCAACCCATTCAGAGATGTCACAACAGACACTGGTTCGGAAGTGCCATTCTGATGTCCGGAGGAACAACACTGTTATGGCCTAGGAGGATGTTCATAGAGAACAGCTACATAAAGTCTATAAGGAAGTAAAGAATTGCCTGGCAGAATATGATGCATCAAAGGTATAAGATCACATGATAAGCAGGGTAGAGAACCACAATGTATAGAGCATCTTTGCCCAGAAGACAAAGGAGACAACTGCATGTACATTTTAGACCTATAGCTGTTCTCAAAGAAGGCTCAAGCACAGCTAGTCTATAAATGCAACTATTTCAATTTAGATAGCTACAGTTGACTAACTTAATGGAAACTAGAGGACAGGGCACAAAAATGCTCTACAGAGCAGGAACAAAAATTGTTCTGAGTGTCCAGTGCTGTGGATGCCAAAGACTAAGATTTTTTTTTTTTTTTTTTGGCTGGGGCCGGGTTTAAACCCACCACCTCCTGTATATGGGGCCAATGCTCTATTCCTTTGAGTCACAAACACCCAAAGACTAAGATTTAATCAGAACAGAGAATGCTGCTCCTTGTCCACATCCTATCACCACACTTGTATGAACTTCCAAGAATATAAGCAGATTACAGCTTGGGAGAACTATAAAAGGGAGATTCTCTCTGGGGAGAAACATAAAGGGAAGACCCAAAGCCAAAAGATGAGACAAAAAGTAAATCACTAGAAGACATAAAAGTCTCTGGTGGTCATTGCAACAATAATCCTCAATAATGGTAACCATACCAACAGTGAACCTGAAACACAGCCCAATTCTGGGCTAGCTTAACACAAATCTCCACCCTCTAGGCCTATTTATCTTAGTTTTCAGTGCCCTGAACAACATATCTAGCTTTCAACAACAACCGCAAACTGACATACCAAACTACAATAAATAAACACAGTCTGAAAAGATAAAGCAATCATCATATATGACAGAGATATTGGAACTATCACAGAGAGAAGTTTAAATACTTATAATAATGTTAGAGGTGCTAATGGAAAAGGTAGACATCATTCTAGATCAGATAGGTCATTTTAGCAGAGACATTGAAGCTATAAAAAAGATTCTAAGTAAAAATACTAAAAATCAAAAATATGGTAACAAATGAAAGGGACTTCAACAGGCTTATCTCTACAAGAAACAGCTGAGGAAACAATCAGGTAAACTAAAGGTAAAGCAATGGAAATTATACAAACTTCAGGCCAAAGAAAAAAAGAGCAAAAAACACAAGAGTGCATCTGAGAGTTTTGGGACAATATGAAAAGAGGTAACACTGGCATAACTGGAATCCCAGAGAGAGAAGAAAAAGAATGGGGCAGGTGAAATATTTGAAGAAATGGGCAAACATATTTCAAAATTAGTGACAAAACACAAAACCATATATTCAAGAAACTTAAGACCATTGAAGCAAGATCAACAACCCATCAACCAACCAACCAACCATTCCTAGATAGATCATATTCAAACTGCTGGAAACCAAAGACAAAAAATCTTGAAGGTAGCTGAGGATAGGGAGGAAGACCCATGTTACCTCCTCTCATTACTGAATGCCTGTCTCCTCTGTTCCCCCAATTCATATGTTGAAGCCTCAACTCCCAGCATGGCTGTATTTGGACATGGGACCAGTAAGGAAGTAATTAAAGTTAATGAGATCCAAAGTAATTGAATTTAAATGAGGTCTGCAACACAAGAAAAGTCCTAACCAAAATCCAACCATGCTTGTAGATTTTCCAGCCTCTAGAACTGTGAGAAAACAAATTTCAGTTGTTAAGCCACTTAGTCTGTGGTATTTTGTTATGGTAGCTTGATCAGAATAAGACACAAAGGAACAAAGATGAGAATTATAGCAAACTTCTTGTTAGAAACCAGGAAAGAAAGAAGAAAATAATGTCTTCAGAATGTTAGGAAAAAAAAACCACAACTTGTCAGCCCAGAATTCTCCATCCTTCAAAAGTAAAGGAGAAGTAAAGATTCTCAGACAAATAAAAGCACAGAATTCTGAAAAAGAAAAACAGAATAGGAGAATTCACATTGCCTACGATGCTATAGCAATCAAAGACTACATAGTACTTGCAATGGAACCGACATAAAGACCAATAAGACAGAATAGAAAGCCCAGAAATAGATCGATACAAAAGTAGTAAACTGATCTTTTACAAAGATATAAAACTAATTCAGTGGACTTCCATTTGATCCCACAATTCCATTACTAGGCATCTACCCAGAAGAAAAAAAATGCCATTTTATCATAAAGACATCTGCACTAGATTGTTTATCACAGCTCAATTTACAATGGCCAAGATGTGGAAACAACCCCAGTGCCCATCAATCCATGAATGGATTAATAAGCTGTGGTATATGTACACATGGACTACTATTCAGCCATGAAAAAGATGTAGACTTTTACATCTTTTGTATTAATCTGGACTGAGTTGGAAAACATTCTCTTTAATAAAATATGGCAAAAATGAAAAGCAACCATCCAATGTACTCAATACTAATATGAAGCCAGTAGACAAAATAATACCTCACACGAGACAAAAACTCAATTTAATTCAAGTGGGGAGAGGAAGAATGGGGGAGAGAAGAAGTTGGAGGGGGACTGGTGTACTGTCACCTACTGGGCACAATGTAAGGGTATATGGCACACCTTCTGGGTGCAGGACACAACTACAACAGGGACCTCACATAACAAATGCAAATGTTGTAACCTAATCTTTTGCGCCCTCATATTAATTGGGAATAAAACAAAAACAATAATAATTCAATGAAGAAAAGATAGTCTTCTTAATAAATGGTACTGGAACAATAGGATGTTTATATAAAAATGAATTTGCCATATACTTTATACCTTATATAAAAATTCATTCCAAATGGACCTAAATATAAAACATAAAACTATAAAAGTTTCTAAAAAAATATAAGAGGGCCAGGTGTGGTGACTCACCCCTATAATCCTAGCATTCTAGGGGACTGAGGCGGATGGATTGCTTGAGCTCAGGAGTTTGCAATCAGCCTGAGCAAAAGCAAGACCCTTTCTCTATTAAAAATAGAAAAACTAGCTGGGCATCATGGTGGGTATCTGCAGTCCCAGCTACTTAGGAGGCTGAGGTAAACAGATCAGTTGAGCCCAGCAGTTTGAGGTTGCTGTGAACTATTGACAGTCTAGCCTGGGGCAACAAAGTAAGACTATCTCAAAAAAAAAAAAAAAAAAAAAGAAGAAGAAGAAGAAAGAAAAAGAAATATAAGAGAACTTCTGGTGATTAGTTTTGAATATAATATTGAAGTCACAATCCATGAAAGAAAAAAAGTGATAAATTGGACTGTAATAAAATTCAGAACATTCTTCTCTGAAAGCAAATCATATACCTAACAAAGGACTTGGTCCAGAATATATAAAGAACTTGTAGGGGCCAGGCAGGGTGGCTCATGTCTATAATAGCACTTTGGGAGGCTAAGGCAGGAGGATCACTTGAGGCCAGGAGTTCAAGACTAGACTGAGCAACATAATGAGACCTCATCTCTCCAAAAAGTAGAGAAACAGACAAGCATGTGGGACAGGCCTAAGTCCTAGCTACTTGGGAAGCTGAGGCAGGGGCATCTCTTCAGCCCAGGAATATGAGGTCACAGTGAACTATGTTGATACCACTATATTCTAGCCCAGACAACAGAATGAAACCCCGTCTCAAAGAAAAAAGAAAATAACTCTTAAAACCCAACAATAAAAATCAGAATCAAGTAATTAGGATTCCACTGTGGAGATGGCTGACTGGTTGCCAACCCTGTCTAAGGAGACCCTTTGGGGGGCTTGTAAAGCCACTAAAATAAAGTCATTGCAGTTGAAAAAAAAACAAACAAAAAATCCAACAATAACTAAATAATTTAAAAAAGGACAAAAGATCTAAGCAGACATTTCATCATTGATATATATATATATAGATAGCAAGTAAACATATAAAACCATATAGACACAGCTATATATAGAGTATGCCAAGAAAATGTATACACATTTTAAGAAGGGAAAAACCTACATTAAAACTGTAATACTCAATATATACCATTAACAAAAGATAATAGAAGACATGTTGAACACCTCTGGTAATTGCAGAAGTCAAAAGTGACTTGAGTATTACAAACTCAATACAGTTTTTTCCTTGGTCTAATAGGCTTCTCACAGGCAGCCAATGATTTAGACACATGATTCATGATTTTTGCAATGTTTTTGTTATTTCTGCTTATTACTGGCCACCCTTATCTCTTTGTCAGTGACACTTTCTCAACCCTCAGAAAAACATTTAATCCATTTGTACACTGCTGCTTCCTTCATGGCATTATTCTCATAAACTTGGACTAACAAGTCCCTGATTTCTCTTTCACTCTTGCCAAGTTTAACAAGAAATTTACAAGTGTTTGTTCATTGCTCTAATTCAGACGAGATTGGGCGTGTTCAGGGTGGTATGGCCGTAGACATTTCAGGATGGTATGGCCGTAGACCATTGCTCCAATTCGATCTGTAATATTCTCGCAGCAGCACATAAAAACACATAACAATAATGAACACCACTCAGTAAGACACCACCACCCGTCAACTTGAACACAGCTGTGACACTGATATACCATACAGAGTTGTTTGGAAGGCAGCTATGCTCACCACTATACGACCAACGCCATACAGAGTTGTTTGTACAGTGCTGCCAACATACGCTTGTGGTGGCAAGTTCACGAACTTAATTGTTAAACCTGCAGCACCATTCCCCAGGGTTCAGCCAGCTACCTGATGGCAGGTTAATTATACTGGACACTTACCACAGAAGGGGCAGCATTTTGATCTTATTAGAATAGATACTTCATCTAGATATGGATTTGCCTTCCTTACATACAATAGTTCTGCCCAAATCACCATTTATGGACTTATAGTTTCACCTATCCACCATCAAGACATTCCACACAGTATTGCTTCTGATAAAGGAGCTCACTCAGATGTGGGAATCCCTTAGGGCTACGGTCCCTAACCGCTGGACCATGGACTGGTACGGGGCCACAGAGCAGGAGGTAAGCAGCAGGCAAGCAAGCAAAGGTTCACCTGTATTTCTAGCAGCCTCTCACTCTACCTCCTCCCGGATCAGTAACAGCAACTGAACCCAACTATAAACTGCATATGTATGCTCCTTATGAGAATCTAATGCCTGATGATCTGAGGTGGAGCTGAGGACATGAGCAACACACTGTGGGTGCTACTGTCTCCCACCATCCCCAGATGGAACTAACTTGTTGCAGGAAACCAAGCTCAGGCATCCAACTGATTCTGTACTATGGTGAGTTGTATAATTATTTAGTTATATATTACAATGTAATAATAATAAAAATAAAGTACACAATAAATGTAATGCACTTGAATCATCCTGAAATCATCCTCCCCATGGAAAAACTGTCTTCCATGAAACAAGTCCCTGGTGCTAAAAAGGTTGGAGATCACTGCCTTTGGAAGTATCTTAGTATTACCATGCCCTGTGATCAAGGCTAGTGGGAAACTGTACCAGTGCAATCCAGGCAGGACTACATAAGCAGCTGAGGTGTTTGCTGACAGCAAAGGAAATACAGAGTGGATAGTGGAAGAAGGTAGTTATAAATACCAGCAATGAATACATGACAAGTTATAGAAATAAAAACTGTAATTGTCATGACTATTTTCTCATTTTGCTATGAATACATTTGTGTGTTTTCTTTTCTCTCATTCCCTTATCATGTGACATAAGATGTATTGACTTATGTCATAGAATTGCTAATTTTACATCATAGTATTTAAGATACGGGATATCTAGGAGAAGAGTAAGCATCACTCAAGGACTTTACCTGCTCTTTTAAGGAAGGGGTTAATACATTTTCAGTTGTGCAGCTTGATATTGTCTTTATTTGCATGATTTAAAAAGATGTATATAGATGCCAAGTCGACAAAGGATGAACTTGTGATGGCTAATTTTATCTGTCATCTTGACTGTACCACAAGATTCCAGATTCCACATTATTTATAGGTATGTCTGTAGGGTGTTTCTGGATGAGATTAGCATTTGAGTTGGTGGATTTAGTAGACTGCTCTCCCTAATGTGTGGTGGGCATCAGCCAACCTGCTGAGGGGTTGAACAGAACTAAAAGAAAAAGGAAAGAGGAATTTGTCTCTTTTTGCTTTCTGCTCACCAGCTTGAGTGGGGATATTAGTCTTCTCCCACCCTCAACTCCTCCCCTAATTCCCTCCAACTTCAGACTTGGACTGGAAATACACTCCTGGCTTTCCTGGGTCAGCAGACCCCAGATGGCAGATCACGGGACCTCTCAGCTTCCATAATTGCATGAGCCAATTCCTTAAAATAAATCTCTTCTTATGTATTTGTATGTCTAATGGTTCTATTTCTCTGGAGAATTGCCTCTAATTTCTCCAAAATCTTCATGAATCTCTCCTTGTATGACTCTCTTGTTCTCTTTTGGTCTGTGTAGCACCTGATAGCAAATGCTCTACTGGACTATGTTGTCTCTCACAGGTGTGTGTGTAAGAGATGGGGTCTCACTCTGTAGCCCAGGCTAGAGTGCAGGAGCACAATCATAGCTCATTGCACTTTGAACATTAGGCTCGAGCAACCCCCCAGCCTCAGCCTCCCATATAGCTAGGACTGCAGGCACATACATGCCTGGAAAATTTAGTTTTCTTTTCTTTCTTTCTTTTTTTTCTTTCTTTTGGAGATGGGGTCTCCCTGTGTTATCCAGGTTGGTCTTGAATCCTGGCCTCAAGCAATCCTCCTGCCTCAGCCTCACAAAGGGCTGAGAATATACCCATGAGCCACTGCACCTGACCAGGTATATATTTTTAGATCTTATCTTTCCAACTATAATTTAATAACCTTAAAAGTAAGGGCTTTGCCTCTTATTTCTTCTATGTGTACTTTCTTCCTTTTGTTCATTCACTTGTTCGTTCATATATTCACTCATTCAACGTATACATGCTGAGTGCCTACGATGTTATATCCCAGGCATACTGCTAGCCAATACAGACTGTTTTCCTTATTCTTATGATTACGGTTTTGTTGGGGATATGGAAATGAATAAAACAGCCACAATAAAGATGTGTAATTATAAGCTTCTATAATTTTCTGAAGGAGAAATGCTTTATAAGAGCCTATAGGTTCCTACAAAGGGGAACCTAAACTGACCTTGAGTGGAGAGGAGGCTGTGCAGGGCAGAAAAGACTAATCTGGAAGTGACATTTGAGCTATGAGCTGAAGAAGGAGTAGCTTTCTACCAAGTAAGATAGAAAAAAGAGTTGGAGATAAGAGAAGAGGATTCTAGACTCAAGTTCTGGTTGGGGAAAGTGACAGGGGCACAGTTTCACACACAAGTGGCCCCAAGAGGCAGGGACTGACTAACCAGATACCACTAACCATTTTCTTCAGTTTCTTTTCTTCTCGTTTTCTCTCAAGTTCTGCCCCCTTTTCTTCTGCCTCCCTTTTCTGACGCTCCTCCTCTTGGGCCTTCAACTGGGCCTGATCGAGATTAGAATGCAAAAAACCCCAAACCATCAATTTGTATGGGAATATGATCTTTTATGTGCAGGATAGTCAAGTTTCTAGCACAGTGCCGGCCCTGTCTCTGGAAGACCTCTGCACTTTATGTGAAAAGCAGAAAACCCAGCTAATATGTTTTCACTTACGCAACTTAATAGTTTCTCCAAAAGGATCCCTTTCTACTTGAATAATAGACTGAGCATGAATAAGACCATTAATTTTTCATTAGAAGATGATTACTTTTTAGTTCCTAAATTCATTTTTGAAAAGTTAAGTCTAAATTGTAAACAACATGGAGGAAAAATCTTTCATTTCATTTCACCCTCCCCCGCCCCAATATCGTTGGAACTGTTTATTTTTTTCTTGGTAGATACAAAATTAACTTCTGACAGCCTAAGTCAAAACTTTAGAACTATCCCCTTTGCAAATTCATTAGGACGGACATCTACCTATGACATGCTAATTTGGTTATGTAAAAATCTTCCAATCTGTTAGCTCCCATCAACCTTGTAACATTTCCTTCCTGCTATGCTAATGATATTGATGTTTTGTTCTCTTTTACCCCTCCTAAAATTGGCACAGAATTTAGGCAAGTAGGCCAAAAGCCATTTCCAAAGTTATCTAACTATATTGTCTCAAGAAGCTTGACAAGCAAAGTTCTATTTTTTAAGAAAGACCTAGACAAATCCTGTTTCTTGACTCAGTTTGCAGTCTGAATTTATTACCAATTTCTCTTCTTCTTGTTTTTTCTTCCTTTCTGCCAAGATTCGCCTACGTTCAGCTCGTTGAATTGCTCTCTCTTCCATAGCTAGAAAATAGTAACAGAGTTCCAATATTTTTAATATTTGAAAAATATGAGGAACATTGCAAAATAAATGTCTCCCTTTCATAGTGAAATTTAGTGTTACTGTTAGGGTTTTCTTGCATGTTGAATGGTCACAGTCTCAGAAAATATATATAGAGAGCGATATATAGAACTTACAGGTGAAAGACCTACAGTCCCAGCGTCAGCAATGATGAACAATTTGTTGTTTATGTTTTTGTTTATATTTTTATTAAAAGTTATTTACTTATTTAAATAAGGTAACAAGCCTTAATGATAGACTTAACTATGTAAAATCCAGAAACCAGAATTTTAATTTCATTATACCTTTGATGAATGTAGAAAACATTAAATACATCTAGCAAATACTTTGAGAATAGAATCATTCCTCATACCCCATTAAGTGAGTCTGCTAATTTTTCTTAAGTCACTGTACATATGTCTGTATATGTAAGAACAACAACAAACAAACTAAAGTTTGGGGTCACAATGAATATATTTTAATCTAGTTTTAAGGCCTAGAGATACAGATGGGCAGGAAATGGAATTGTACCAGGCACTTGGAGAACTGGCATCTGAACAAATTTGAGTGTCAGACTCCTGTTCTTGACAGTCTATTAAATATCGATCCAAAAGAAACAAATGTGCAAGATGGTCTGATAAAATGAGTCTGTATCAACTGGGATTTTCATAGGAAGAGGAGCATGGGTGGGAGGAGATTAGAGTTCTGCTCACTTAAGCCAGCCAATTGTTACTTTCAGTTCCTTGTGCCATGTTATAGAGAAGAGAATTTAAGTCCAACTTTTAAGAATTAATAAACAAAAAACTCACCAGGCTATTTCTTACGGATATTAAGAATCTGCTTTGCTGCAAAAGAATGGTGGTACCACAGATGGTGGGAGTGAGACTGTCTCTAAGAAGACAGAAATAGATTAGGGGATTAAAGTGAGAGACCCCTGAGAAGCGGTCTCTGATAATATACCCTTTCCCCCATCTTTTCTAGATCTAATCATTAAAGATTCCTTGAAAAGTAGACCGGGATTCTAAAATAGCAAACTCCTTGGTCAAACAATAATTTTTTAAAATGATCACAGCTAACTAGGCATTTCCTGGATCTGCCTTAGTGGTGGGCAAAGGCAGCATAAGCTGCTGTCCTGGCAGACAGCACAGAGGCTGCCAATTTCTTTACTAATAGAAAGCGACTGTGGGCAGTGTCTTTCAGATGTCATTACTTCTTACCAGAGCAGCAGTCTTGCTACAGGTAAAGAATCAAATTTATAAACCACAATATAATCGTCAAACTGCCGACCACTGTATGCAAACATATGTACAGTGACTAAGTATATGGGAAAACAATTAGCAGATTCATTAGGGGGTTCCTGAGGAATGCTTCTATTCTCAGAGTATTGTTGAAATAAGGGTTTCTGTGTGCATAAAAAATGTTATCAAAATATCTGGTTTGTAGATTTCATTATTAAAATCCTATTATGAAGGCATAACTCATTATAAAATGATAAAATATCTTGCCTTAGCTTGCTGGAAACTGACCAGTATTGTCATGTTAACAGAGTACAGTGATAGGTGATCTTCACCAGTGTTTAGCCTTAGCAGCTACACAGTTTTTTCATTTGTGTAATTATCCTTTTTTCACCCCCAATGAAATCTAGAAATACAGAAAAATGATATCCCTTTCAGCCATGTTTTCTTGTGTTGGCTGAGAAGGCCAACAAGTTTGGCAAGAAGAGCCAAGAGCTCTCTGGCATGTTCCACTGCACTCTTCACACGTCTATTCATTTGAGATTTTGATCAGGTCTGCCAAGTCTCAAGACCAGTGTAGCCAGGATTCAATCCTGGCATCTTCCTTCTATTCTAGAAAGAAAGATAACCACCACCAAGACCACCTTGCCTTTCACTATGGGATGGGCTGTCATCAGCTGCTTTGGGTTCCTTCTGTGTCCAGAAAGAGAATTGCAGGAGTCACTTCTACTGCCTTCAGTCCCAGAGGAAGCAACAGGTGAGCTGAGGGGAAAATAAAGGAAAAAAAAATCAGACCAATAACTAGCTTCCTTCAAAGCTCTTTTACCTGAGGAGCTCAAAACCTGTTAGAGACTTTAATCCTCCCTCTCTGAGACAGCTATGTATTATTATACCTACTCTATCAACTGGCATACTGTGGTATGGAAGGGTCGAGGGATTGGCCTGAGCATCCAGTGGATTGCAGGCACTCTGCAGTGCTTCAAACAGTACGTATCACCACTCCTTATTCCATCATTTACCACAGGTAGTGAGTATGTCCCAAACACATCTGAAACCACATTAAATGGCTTTTGAGAAATTTGGACTCTTACTCCAGGCTCAACTGTTAAGTTTTATCCCCAAAACTATAAATTTAAGCTAGGCAATCAGCCAGCCCAGGGGCTGCTCTTTGTGGACCTATTGTTATATGACTTCTCAGCGTTATATAAAATTAGAAACCTAGAAGTCTAATTAGAGCAAGCAAGCATTTTCCCCTTTAACTGGTACAGTAACAGAACTCCTCAGACAAAGACAGCCATGACACAAATGCTAACTGCATTAACTGGATCCTCATAGGCAGCCACGTGCCTTAACTATCTATTTATACTTGCCACGTACAGTCATAACATATGGGGCTTCATTGCTTTGAGAGTGTAAAATAAAAGATCATGGAGTTTAGAAGTAGGGCAAAGAAGTTCAGGAGCCTCTCTATCGCAAAGTGAAAAACCCCATAAAACAAGCCCAAAGAGCGTTCTGATACCCTGGACATACTTGAGAAGCATCTGGCAGACTCCCTTTGCATCTTCTTCTCCTGTTGGATTTGACAACGGGCGTCTGTGTATGTCCGTGACTGCTGTAACACGCTCCGCTGCCCACCGAGCCTCTGCCAGCCGCTGATTTTCCTTCAGCTCAAGAATTGTTTTCTGCTGTTCCTGAAGTTTCTTCTTTTGCTTCTCAATCAGCTGTTGCTGGAGGACATGGCGGTTGTGGAAATGACCCATGCAGATTGGTTCTGCTTTCTGGCATGTGGTTCTGAGCTTCTTGCTGTTGTCAGGCTGTTGGGCAGGCTCAGCATCCAGCGTCTGGTGCTGTGTATTGTCAGGTGTGTGCAGCGGGACATCCTGAAGGGGACCCTGCAAGTTGCACTTTGTTGTTGTTCCTTGGGGAGGGCTGGACTTACAACTATCCCTCTCCAAGGGAGGCTTCTCCCACAAAGGGGGCACAGCAGTTACCTGCGAGAGATGAAACATGTTAGGGCTCAAGTTGTGCTGATGAGATCCAACATTTATCCAGCCAGTATTGTTTTGTTCAGCCACACAACTGCCCTACACCCCAGCTAGAATTGCTCTGGGCTTCTGGCCTGGCTATCTCAGAGGTCACCCAACCTTGGCTCTGTAAGCTGCTCTTAAAATGTGCACTGCTGCTCACCATGAAAATGGGGTAAGATAGTGGCTACAGCTGCATGGACCATTGCCATGGCCAGGACATCTGCAATAGGAAAAACGTCCTCTTCTAAATTTCTGATTTGGACAGTTCATTTGTGAATTAGGTAAGATTACTCCACATATATACATGTAACAGCAATTTGAATATGCACGAATTCTGAATTTTGTATGAATTTGAAAATCTCAAAAATGCTTGAAAACTAAAGAATACCTTTCCAAATCAATAATAGCTCTGTTCTTTCAATGCCACGAGTAAGTTAACTTTTTACAGTACAGGGTATTTATTTAAGCATCATGGCCTGGTTTAAAGCCTACTTCACTATCTCTAGCAATTCTTAAACTATCTATTGGTAGGAAATATTTGAAAGGCCAGGATTACGGGCAAATATCTGCATTATATAAGAGTAATGTTACCTCATAATATTTTGTATTAGCATAGGACTTAATATGTTTTTAAAGCTTTATCATATAAATCTCATTTAATAGACTAAGGTATCATATTAATTAAAAGTTCTATACAGAGGAGAAAGAAACATGAATTCTTATTCAGAAAAGCTTATCCTGGCCAAAATAATGTCAAATTAAAATATGTCTTTTAGAATGGTTTGATCCCATAGTCAGAGATCTGACCAGTTTTTGATTCTGCCATTTTCAATAGCATAAAGGGAAAAATACTCAAAGCTATCTAGTATCAGAAGCTTCTAGCTCTAACAGGATGCCACTCTCAAAGTACTCAAAAAATATTTTTCATGATGATGGAAATGCTTTCTACAGACTGAGCTGAAGTGAAAAATGTGATATGTGGAAACTCTGACATGTTAATGACTTTTAAAAATAACCTTTTATTGCAGAAATGTCAGTGAACACTTATTCATGAGAACACCTGCTTAAGTAATTTAGCATCAAGCAGGGTACATGTTTTAGGCTCTTTTAAAACTTTGTGGTAATGACACGTTATTAACCCAGCAAGACTGTGTAAAAAGCCTTGAGTAAAACAACAGGATTTCTTTTAGATCATGGTAACTTTTTAAGATGAAAATAAGAGAATGAAAGAAAAGCTTAATGGTACAGATTGTACTTAATAGAACAAGAGTGAACAGTCTGGCTTAATTAGAGAAAATCACCTATTAGCTAGCTGATAATTTTGAAAAATTTCAAGGTACAATATGTGTGTTCTTGGTACATGGTACATGGCTTCCTATGATTGTATAATTAATACGCGTTTAACTAAAGGTTTTGTATTTTTATTTTTTCATGTTTTATACTCTGGAAAAAGATTAGTTTATTTAGTACCTGCAGAGTCTATTGAAGCCCTTTATTTTCATGTGTTCTATTTTTTTTTTTAACAATATTATCCTTCCTTGAAAAAAATCTTTTATTCTTGATTTTAGAGATTTAGAGGCTTTTTTCTTGAGTCTAAATATACATGTAGTGATTTTTTTGTTTGTTTTGCACTGGTAAAAAATATTTTCTGCTGGCTTTTTGCCACTTTGGGATAATACCAGTAGAACTTTGTTAAGGTAAAATGTTCCATATAGCTATTTCTTAAGATAGACATCTGGTTTGGGTCTCAGTGGAGACAAAAGTATCTAATGGGACATAAAGGTACATGAATTGGTTAGTGGAAGGGACCAAAATGTTACATAACTCCCAAAAAGCATCCTCATGATGCTCCTTTGCTGACTGAATAAGCTTAAATTTAAACCAGCTTACTGGGCAGTGACTGTGGCTCAAGGAGTAGGGCGCTGGTCCCATATACTGGAGGTGACAGGTTCAAACCCGGCCCCGGCCAAAAACTGCAACAACAACAATACCAGCAATTTCACATGTCTGAGTGAAGTATTTCATAGCACTATGTGGTGGGTGGAGGAGAGGGGGTAGAGGATCTTTTCCAAAAGCTTTTCTAAACATGACAAGTGCAATGATGAAGAAAAACACTGACAGGACTGACTTTGTAAAAACTTAACAGCTGTGTGTAGTACCTAACACCATAACTAAGACAAAAAAGACAAATGAAAAATGTGGAAAAAAAGTTTGCAACATGTGTAATAATAAAAGAATCAATAGTCTTAAAAATATAAAGAGCTCCTATAATAAGAAAAAGATCTGTAATCAAAAAGATAAATGGATAAAGGGCATAAAGAGACAAGTCATATATATACAATATACCTGTATTTATCTTTTTATATCCACAGTAGAACCTCTGTAAGTTGACTACCCAAGAGACTGTAACAAACTGCTGGACATACAGAGGTGATCAACATAAAGAACTAGGCCTGCTGTACTGATACATACATGTGGTACATTTCTGGTCTATGAAAATGAAGTCAGCTCAAGGAGGGGGTCTACTATGGAGGTTCTACTGTACAGATATACATACAGTCATGCATTGCTTAATAACAGGGATATATTCTGAGAAATGCATTATTAGGTAATTCTGTCATTGTGCCAACATCATAGCATGTACCTATACACGTGGTATAGCGTACTACATACCTTGGCTATGTGGTGTGGCCTGTTGCTCCCAGGCTACAAACCTGGACAGCATGTTACTGTACTGAATACTACAGGCAACTGTGACACAGTGCTAAGTATTTGTGTATCTAAGCATATCTAAACATAGAAAAGGTTCAGTAAAAATACAGCATAAAAGATTTTAAAAAACGGTATAGGGCTAAGACATTACCATACACTACTGCAGTGTTTATAAACACTATAAGCTCAGGTTTCATTTTATTATTATTATTTTTTTAATTACTTTTAATTTGCAACTTTATTTATTTATTTATTTTTGCAGTTTTTGGCTGGGGCTGGGCTTGAACCTGCCACCTCTGGCATATGGGGCTGGCGCCCTACTCCTTTGAGCCACAGGCACCGCCCCTTATTTTATTTTTTGAGACAGATTATCACTTTGTTGCCCTCAGTGGAGTGCTGTGACATCATAGCTCACAGCAACCTCAAAGTCTTGGGCTCAAGCAATTCTCTTGCCTCAGCCTCCCTAGTAGCCGGGACTACAGGCACCTGCCACAATGCCCAGCTATTTTTTTGTTGTAGTTAACATTGTTGTTTAGCAGGCCAGGGCTGGGTTCGAACCTACCAGCCTCGGGTTGTGGCCGGCACTGTAATCATTGTGCTATGGGCACTGAGCCATCAGGTTTCATTTTAAATTTTAGAATATTTTTTCTTCAATAATGCATTAATCTTAGCTTACTGTAGCATTTTTACTTAATAAACTTAAAAAAAAATTTTTTTTAACTCGTTGACTCTTGTGGTAA
Source organism: Nycticebus coucang (assembly GCF_027406575.1). Lineage (NCBI taxonomy): Eukaryota > Metazoa > Chordata > Mammalia > Primates > Lorisidae > Nycticebus > Nycticebus coucang. Next base: position 63,148,019 of record NC_069795.1, read on the forward strand.
CACTTAGTTTAAAACACAAATACAATGAGGGTATAGCTGTACAAAAATATTTTTCTTTAGATTTAGATTCATTAAGTTTTTTATTTTTAGAATGTTTTGTGGGTTCTTTTAAAAATTTTAAGCTTTTTTTGTTAAGAACTAAGATACAAATATACACATCAGCCTAGGCCTACACAGGGTCAGGATCATCAAGAAATCACTAGGTGACAGGAATTTTTCAACTCCGTTATAATCTTACAGAACCACCAAACACGTAGCCATTGACCAGAATATCATTATTCTGCTCGTGACTATATATCCAACATAAAAATGTCTAACTTCACTACTAATCAAGGAAATGCAAATATTGAAGCAACATTAAGATGAAAATAGAACATGAATTCTATGTTTAAGTAAAGCATCATGGATGTGTACAAAGATTTAGCTAGTAGGATGTTCACTGAACATTGTTTACAATAATCGCAAACTAGAAACAACTTAAATTCCAGCAATAGAGGAGTTAAACAGATTCTGATTTATGCTTCATTAAAGAATATCACGTAGTCATTACAAAATGATGGCACAGAATGGTAGCCCTTAACCAGGGGATATGTCTTAGGTTCACCTGTGGAAATTTTAAAAAATACAAGTACCAGCACACCCAGAAATTCTGATTTAGTAGGTCTGATTTTGAGATATACTCTCAGTTGAGAACTACTGGTGCAGAAGTACATGTAGTGATACAGAAATTTCTCATGTTATTTGAAAAATGCTAGAAACTTTTTTTTAGAAAAACAGAATAATTACATCAGTATTAAAAAGAAAAACTCATGGCCTTCCTTTTCCTGAATTACAATAGACTAGATTTCCTCAATGATCTGACTAAAGAAAATTTAAAAGCTAAATATAATATTAAAGGAGACAAATTTGCATATGCTTGAAAAGAAAAAAGACTATGGTTATACAAGGCAGCCATAAAGTTCGTGTGCAATTTAAAATCGTGTGCAATTTTAAATTGTACACGAACTTTATGGCCACCCTGTACTTGAACATTCTATTTGTGGTTATCTACAGATGATAGAATTATAGGCTTTTTTTTTTTCTGTGTGATTTTTTTTCCTACCGAATTGTTCAAATTATTAAATGTGACTTTTCTTATTAGAAAAACAAATATTTTAAAATTCTAAATGTCACAAGTTAAGAAATGCCCAAAGATCAAAACAGAGGAGTTCAAGGGTTGTAAACAGTGCTTTATCACCCTGTTCCCAAAGGAGCATTTCACCTGGATGTTTTAAGTCCCCTCTCTGTATTATATCTCTACTAACTTCCAAAGTTCATATGTGATTATACAAAGGAGATTCTGTTCAAGAAAAGAGACACTGCCTGAAAGGTAAATTTTGTACACAGTAGCAGCTCTGTGATAGTCTAGATGAGGCATTCTGACAATGGCTGATTTATACTAGCTATCAGAGTGCAAAGCTCAAATGCAAGTGCTTAAGAAGCAGGATGGTCAAACAAAGGAAAAAACAGTGCATTTCTCTCCATTTCTTACCAGTGGAGCCACCACGGCTGTTGCCTCCTCAGGTAGACTGATGCCTGATGACCCGTTTGCACTGAGTTTCCCTAGTGATGCTGCCTTCAGCAGCTCATCCATTTTCTTTCTAGTTTCCTCCTTTGCTTGAGCCAGCTCTCTCTGTAGCAGCTCTGCACCATGCCAATGCCGCCATTCTGTAAAGCAGTGCTGGAGAACTTGTTTGCGGTTGTGCTCAATGGCCAGTTGTTGTTTTCTAAGTAACAAAGCATTTCCATTAAACTAAAGAAGCTGTTTACATTTTATGAATAATATGAATAAAGCACAAATCCAAAGTAGTCTCAGTAATGTGCCCATTTAGCTCCAGCTTATCCTTTTATATTAAGATAAATGGAATGGCTTTACAAATTCCCCAGTATAAAGGTTCTCCTCATAGATGGCATTGGCAGCTCAAGACATTACCTCGAAAAAGAGAAGAGTATCCGCTCTGTTCTATCATGTCACAAAGATATAGTAAACTTTTTGATTACCATAAAATACTTTCTGACAGCTTTTGGAGGGGAAGAAGCAAAAATAATAGGTATATAAATAATGACTTGTAAAAGATAAATGCATAATTGAGAGAGATTCAGCCATGCACAAAATCTAAGAAAGGCAGAGGTTTGGGAGAAAGAGAAAAGAACAAAACTATACAGTTTAACAAGTGAATTGTCAGTAATTAAAGGTAAGACTTAAAAAGTTAAAGTAAAACCATGAGGGTAGATCTTGTGAAAGGATAGAGTCAGGGAAAGGAATGCTGAAGAGAAGGGCCAGTTTACAACCATGAGTGCCTAGAGCAGATACTTGCTAAACATTGGACACACATGAAAAACAGAGGCAAGGTACTTGCTCTCCTGGAACTTATTCATCATCTACCTTCCCAAGGAAGAGCTCCGGCTGATCCCTGGAAACATGGAAACATTATAAATAATAGGGGGCAGGACTGAGTGGAGCTAGGAGTGGTGTCACTGCCAGCCACAGTCCCTTTCCAGTGGGAACCTCCATTAGGAGACACTTTGGTTGCAGCCACTTGGGAATTCAAGCATAGAGGTCTCTGAGATCTGTCTGTAAGTGGATGGTTATTACCCCTGAAGAAGTGGGTTGTGAGCTTAGAACTAGTTATGTGGCATCAGAGATCAGTTTTGAGTTTTAAAATCTAATATTAGACACATACTTCATTTTACCTTGTAAAGGGGACTTGTATAATTTCTCTGTAACACCTATTTCTGTTAAACATATATAGTGCTTAAAACTCCTCATGGACACTTTGGGGTCATATCAAGAAAATCGTAAAGTTCTTAGAGAGTCAGGAGAATGTTTCTACAGTTTGTAAACATTTTTGTGACTTTTAAACCTTTTTTGACTGCCACCTTCACCAAGAAAAAATGTTATACTGTGACTCAATACACAAGCTTATGTATGTATATGTGTACGTGAAATAAAAGTATATAAAGTAGAAACAAAATTTCATCAAACAATATTTACTTTACTACCAGAGATGCACTTAGATATTTCTGTCCTAATCTGTTCTATATTTCTTTAAGAAATAAGCAACCTGCCAACAGTATATTTCATTTTATTTAATTGCTCCCTGCTAATGCATTGATAAGTATTCCATAAATATTCATTGACAGGCTTATTGATGGCTTTTGTAATAAAAGTATAATATGGGTGATCATATTTATATATAACATTTTGTTTTCAAGGAAATAAATTATGTATCTAATAGGAGACTAAATAACCTTGAAATATAAATTTGAGAATAAGAATATTAAATTATGTGGCAGCACAGATAAAAACAACGCTCCAAAAATATCAGTGTATAAAGAGTGAATGAACAACCCTTTAACATTCAAGTAAGCAAAAGTCATAAACTTCCACAGGATAGAAGATATATGTTGCTCTGTCTGATTAATGTGAAATTTGATTTACACCAATCTGCTCAGGAAGGAGGAGTGTGAAATTTACCTTATATATTAATTTCATGTTTTTACAGCATAAACAGCCAAAAGCAGCACTGGGTTTTGACTGTCAGAGAGGAGATTATGTGGACACTATGAAAAGGCAAAGAGAAAAATATTTCTGTAAATATAACAAGACCAAGAAAGTAAGAGAATGCATGTTCACTATAGTGCCTAAAGTCCATGCTATAATGGGCATGTGTGGGGGGAGGGGGTCTGAAAATAGTTAAAATATCTGTATTTGTGGAATCAGGTGGAAGAGCAGAGCACAGAAGTTAGGAATCCAGAGACAAGGCTGGTTCTACTCCTGCTCCCTTGACGTTCACTTCAGCGGAGTGGTAATTTCCACATAAGTGAAAAATGTGGAAGTGAAAAACGATTTAAATTTCTTAACATCGTAGTCACATGGAGTTTACTTGGGTACCCTCAGCAAATGGTTTCAGATATAATGTCCAGATCATCATAAAATTAAAGACATAAAATTTCCCTTCTGAAAAACAGCCTCTCCCAAAATGCTCCAAAGCTGAAATTAGGAAATTTCCAGCAAGAATAAATAAATTGATCATCACAATTATATACATGTATGTAGAGTAAGGTTGTCTCTGCAGACCTGGGAATATAAAATGCAAACAATTTAAATAGGAATTTAAGTATGAACCTTGCTGCTTAGGATCAACACCTCAGGCCATCAACACTCAATGATGGTGCATATTCTAGAACCCAGACATCTGAACACTTAACTGGATATGGGACACTGGATAAGCAACTGAAAGTTTCTAAGCCACAGACTCATCCTCAAAAATGATGTTGATAAGCCCTACTTTATTGCCTGTCCTGTAAGAAAATTTGAGAATCTGATTAAACAAAAATATAGAACAAGCTCACACATAAGATAATAAGGCTCTTAGGACAAGATTACTAGATATATAAAGAGTGTCTTGTTTTTGAAAAGGGAATGAGCGATGATAAGTAACCACAAACTAGGGATCTATTGAGTGCTGAAACCTGATGCAGAATATAAAAAAGCGGAGACAGGAACAGTTGCATTGGGGATGATCCAGTTCAGCAGGAATAGACATGAATAAACTCATGCTTTCAATAATACACCTGGTAGTCCCCAGGGAAAAGGTGGAAGATGAGACAATTCTGTTTAAAAAGTTTTAAAGTGAGCCAGACAATGCAAATCTGGCCCTCCTGGTTGTCTGATAGAGCTATCAGGAGCTTTACTAGCTGTAGATGCTACGCAGCTTCTGGCTGCTCACCTGCATACTCAGGCGAGCTCAGAGGGAAGGACAATTGAGCATGATTAACAGATGCATGCCATAAATGACTGCCCAAAAGAACGCTGAAATCAGGGGTACTGGAAATGGGAATATCTGACAGTCTATTTTCAATTCAGTCTCACTTCCCCTCCGCACCTCTGGGCAAGCTGGGAACATTCCCCCGACTGTTCCCACACAAGCCTGCCTGTGTACTAGTTCACCAGTTTTCCCTCAGACTGAAAAACTCCCTCTTCTACTTAACTGCATTCTGCCTCTGTCAGGGATGGGGCCTAGGAACTCCCGTTTATAAAAAGCTCCTTGGGGGATTATAATGCATGATAGCCAAATCTCTGTCACTCCTAAGTTTTTATCTAATGGTGTCTTCTGTTGCAATTATTTTTAATATTTCGATACAATCTTTAACTTCCCTATTTAGATTGAAAACTCCTAAAAGGCAAGAATGTTTAATACCTTTTTTCCCCATTCCTAGTACTTAGAAGAGGGTCCAGTAGACCATAAGCATCAGTAAAGCTGGTTGACTGAATGAATTTATCCCTTTAAACAGAATGAATGAATGAGAATAAATGAATGACATGGTTTGAGGAACGCCATAGGGCCGGGCCAGGTTTTTCACTGGCCTGCCACAATACTCTCAAATCCCCAAATTTCTTTAAAGGAAATTGATAACCTATCAATTGAGGATTACAGTAATGAAGAGTGAGGGGCTTGTGGGCCAGAGGGAAGGGGTAAAACCATGTTCAAGGAAAGGACCATAGCACTGGTGCAGAGAGGGCAAGAGGAAAAAAACTAAGAAATCAGGGATGAAGGGCTCAGGAAGGGCTGGCAGAGGACTTTGGAAACAAACTCTGCTGTTTCCTAATTTTCTAGGGCTGGCCATGAATTCTGCGAGGAAGGAAGAGAGTAGAAGATCTGGAACCAACTTTCAAAAGTAAAGATGCTAAGGAAGTAGAAAACACCAAATTTCAACACCACCGTAAGCAAAGAATCTAATGTAATGTGTCTACTAGAATATCGTTGCATTACCTATGTAAGTAAATCCACAGAGTTTAGAAATATTTGTTAATATTAAAAGTTTATCACAATGTTGTATTGTAATTTTTGTAACTCCATTTTAACTCCTTAAAAAAAATAGACAAAAATAGAGTGATTACAATTCCTATTAGGGAAAGCAAGATACCTTTTTAGAAGAAATAAATGATAAATCCTTGGAGTGAAGGTGAGGCTGAGCACAGGCTCAATAAGAAAAGATGGTTGCTAAATTATAAACAATAAGAAGAAAGGGATTTGTTGATGCTCCAAAGAGAAGGTGGAAAGAAAAGAAAGGAGAGAGAAAGAAAAAAGCCCACAAGGCTGGTCCCTGAATGGGGCACTGGGCCAGTGAGTGGAAACCCCAGGCGGCAAAACAAATGTGGATGCAGCAGCTGGAGGGTGAGGTCACAGCTGACATCTAACAAATGATTTCAACGGTGAAGGGGCCACACTATCACCATGTTTTGTCAACCTAGGAAAGAGTTAAGTTTCTATAGTGAGTAAATCATTATAATAAATGTTATCTCCATCCCCTGAGCTCACTATTTAGAAAGAATACTTGAAAACATTATCAAGTAAGTCACAGGAGAGGAAGCAACTGAGTTCTTCCTTCATCACTGACTCGCTTCTTTTTCGACAAGTATATTTTTCAGCGTCCACTGAGGCAATGGGAGAAACTCTGATGAGCACAGTGAAGAAGGTGCTGGCTCTCCTGACCCCCTCAAGCCCATGAAATTTCTTGGTTTCTGCTTGTAGTAGCTACCTTGGCGCTTTTTCGCCACCTTTAATATCCTGATCATTTTAAAATAAAATCACCTAACATAGTTTCCTAAAACGATCTCTGGAACAAAGTACAAAGAGAGATCAAAAGTACAAACAAAGTACAAAGATCGTTTTTCCTAAAACGATCTCTGGAACAAAGTACAGAGAGACAGGGATTTGTAGGAACAAAGAAAGTTTGTTTTTAATAACTGCTTTTTCCTCCTATGTTTCTAGCATGACTTGTCATTTGTTAACTGCCACTCTTATTTTCCATCTGCACCAACAGAAAGTAAATTGCCATATAACTGAAAAACATGGCTGTCTTAGGAAGCCATGACCTAGATGCTATTTGTTTTAACAGAGGAGTAGTGAAGTGTAGGAAAAAGTATCTGACTCATCATCAAAGAGATAAGGCTATAGTTCTGGTCCAGCTTCTCTTAGCTCCGTGACCTTGAGAGAGTCACTTATTGTCTCTGGGCCTTCTTTTATCATCTGTAAAAGGAAGAACTGAATCAGACACACAATCTTTGAGATGCTTTCTTGCTCTAGATTTTTTTTTTCTCTAAAGGCTTATAGTAAAAAAAAATTATTATAAGTTAAATATTTTCTAACTCTGGCAGTTTAAAAAAGTTGAGTATTTAAAAATAGATACCTGAAAATAATTCACAGCTATGGGACAAAAAGTTCTGAGATCTTTTTAAAAAAAATTGGCACATCATACTATTATGAAATCCCCATTTAGTGCTTTTATATTTAAACAGTTTAATTGGAATGGAATCTTAAATTCTCCAGATTTTTCTTACACAAGTTTCTTCTAGAATGTAAATCTCAGAGGCCACTTTTAACTTCAACATCTTAATTTCCACTTACTTTATGCCCTCACTCGCATTGCTTCCACTTTCCTTCTTTATCCAACACATCCTGCCAGCTATTCCTTCTTCAGTGAGCTATCATCCCAATTCCTGATATCAATCTCTAGGTCCTGTGATTTCAGAAACAAAACTATAGGAGAATTTTCGATATTGGCCTTTTTTTTTTCACTGAAGATTTCTCCCAGCATACTGTAGGACAGAAAAATTGACTAGGTTGCCCTCCTACTTAAAACCTTCAAGAATTCCTCTTTATTTACCAAAGAATATCTAAATTCCTGTCTTGGCACTCGAGGCCTTTTAGAAATTGATGAGCTTGACAAACACCTGCTTGATGATCTCCAGCCAATCCCCATGGCTATACTTCATGCCATCACCTCCACCTCCCCACCTCCACCTGGTAACATCCTATCTACTGTGCAGAGCCCACATCTTCTTGATAAAGGCTTTCCTGGCACTCTTTAGGAGCCTCTTTGGCCACAGCACCACCTTCTTCTGCCATGTTCTCAGCAGCAAATGGGAATGTAATACTCAGTTCATAATAATATTCAACACCTGTACTATCTAATTCTTGTTTTCACATACACCTGTGAGTTCTCTGAGGACTGGACCCAGGCATCAGTCTCCAGGGCCTGGTGCTGTCACAGCGTGCAGCTCCAGGGAGTACCACACCCTTCTGCAGAACAATACCCCCCATTCATTCAATTTTTCACCTTGAATGAGCGCTAGAATTGCCAGGAGAGAAGTGATTACACACAAGAACAGGAATCCTCCTCCCCCAAATAAACAAATGCTTTTTTCTACATCTATGATTTTGATTCAAGAATGCAAAGTTAAACTTGGAAATGAGAAAAAGAAATGTATTTAATTTTAAGATGATGGAATAAAGCAAGCTTCATTTGAAGACAAAAGTTTGTGTCATTCACAAGTATAAGAGGGAGCTGGTATAAAGATGTCAGAAACCTCTAAATAAGGTGTGGAACAAAAGACAGCATGGCGGGAGGAATCGCTCTTGGCAGATCAGCCCTCCCAGGTGGATGTTCTCTGTGTCCTTCATTAACATTCTATGTGCAGGCAGTGGTTTCTATCAATGAGAATTATTGGCATATAAACCACATTCTCTCTTTGAATTGTGTATAGTGCTATACCAGAAGGCAAGGGAAAAACCTTGTATTTGTTTTCTTTAAAGAAAGAAAATCATGTATATTAGTATATTTTAACCAAATAACTTTGTCTATGATTTTCAGTTAAAATTTTCTAGTATGAGATGTAACACAGAAAAACTGTGATTACCTTATTTCATAAATGGATAAGATGATTCCAGACAACAGCATGTTTACAGTATATTTCAGGATTCTTCAGAAGGGAAATGTACTAGAAAACATAAGTGCTTCTGGGCAGCGCCTGTGGCTCAGTGGGTAGGGCACCAGCCCCACATACCGAGGGTGGCGGTTCAAGCCCAGCCCCTGTCAAACTGCAACAAAAAATAGCTGGACTTTGTGGCGGGCGCCTGTAGTGCCAGCTATTCAGGAGGCTGAGGCAAGAGAATCGCCCAAACCCAGGAGTTGGAGGTTGCTGTGAGCTGTGACGCCAAAGCACTCTACCAAGGGCGATAAAGTGAGACTCTGTCTCAAAAAAAAAAGAAAAAAAAGTACTTTTAAATAACTATAGCAAATATAATCCTACCTGTTTTTTTCTCTAAGGTCATTTTCCAAGGCTTTAGTCTCCTGCTTCAACTTCTGGGATCTGGTGTAGTCCCTCCAGGCCCGCAGAACCTTCAGTTGAATCTTCCAGTCACACAGGGTCCCAGCTTTTCCCAGCTTAATCCTGTGATCAAGAATCAGCTTGTGCCAGGCAGAGAAATAGCGTTTTTGACACTGCAGAGGAAACATTTAGAAAATCACCACATGTCAGCGCTGGTGTTTCTTTCTTTCTTTCTTTTTTTATTTTTTATTTTTTTATTGTTGGGGATTCATTGAGGGTACAATAAGCCAGGTTACACGGATTGCATTTGTTAGGTAAAGTCCCTCTTGCAATCATGTCTTGCCCCCAAAAGGTGTGGCACACACCAAGGCCACGTCCCCCTCCCTCCTTCCCTCTCTCTGCTTGCTGGTGTTTCTAATACCTAATACTGAGAGCCCTTTCCTCAGATTTTCCTTTCACCTTTTTTTTTTTTTTGGCAGTTTTTGGCCAGGGCTGGGTTTGAACCCACCACCTCTGTTATATGGGGCCAACGCCCTGTTCCTTTGAGCCACAGGCACCACCTCTTCTCACTTTTTTTTAAACAAATCTAGAAAATGTTGTCTTGATGGAAGGGAACAGACAAAGCACAATTCCTCTATGCTAATAGTGACAAGAAATATTCAAGTCATACAACTGAGGCATTCTCAGCCCCACGACTTAAACTAAAATACGTAACTTTCACTGTAAGGCACATGTCCTGTGGGGAGCTGGAATAACACCTTATACCTAAGACATGAACTAAAGGGATTGTTTGGTAAGGTTGAAAGACTTGTTTCCAATTAGACCTCCCCTGCCAGGCTGTCTTGGAGCTTAAAGTAGCAACCACTTAATTCATTCCTGTTAGTGATACCACTAATGTCCTACACAAATAAGCATGGGAGATGCTATGAGGACCTAAAAACAAAAAATTCAGCTGGGCTACTATGGACCGCACCAGGGCATCGGTGAGTCTTGAGAGACTAGCTATTCAGGTTGCCTGCATTCTTCCACTATATGCAACTGACAGCAAATTAGACAAAGTCTACTGACCCTAACAATGTCCCCAGAGTAGAACTTTACTCATAATCCTAGTTGAAGAAAATAGCTGAGACCTAGTCCTATAGATCTTTTATCTTCTCAGCAAACTTTATATTCCTTCCAGATCAAATTACTTTCAGCTTTCAGCCTTAACACTAACCATGCTGTTTCACACTTGGCTGTGATTGTACTAATTTCTCTGTCCTCCTTTTCTGCTCTCTCTGTGCCTGACTAGTACTTTAGGAGTCACCTTCCTCAGAAGCCCTCCTATGACCAACCCCTCTCCACAAGTGTAAGCCTATATCCACTGTGTTCCCAGAGCAGCAGTGCTTTCTTATGTCAGAACATTCGTCAATGCTCTGCCATAATCTCTGGTTTACTGACTTCCATTACCGAGAGTCACCTGAGAGGAGGGAATGGGATGCACACCTGGGAGTGTCAAATCTAAGGGTTGCACAGGCTGTGGGAGCACAAAAGCAGAATGTAACCACACAGGAAGTGACTTCATGGAAGTATGGGGGAGGCCTGACAGCCAGCTTCGAGGACTTGCCAGCTTTCTCAGGGTCAGCCCTATTTACTGTTTTCTTCTCTGTAAAAATTTACTTAAATTTCACCATTTTCAACATTTATTAAGCATCCACCACTGTATTTGAATTTGGGAACACCGAACATAATCATTTAAGATATAATCTTTACTTTTGAGAGGTTATATTGAGAGAGGATATCTAAATAAAAAGACCAACAGCATAAAGAAGAATAGGCTAGAATTCTTAGCAATAGCCCATTTGGCCAGAAAGAATATCAGTTATATTCCTGCCTATACAAACCACACAATATTCTTTAATGTAATTTCTCATTCAGAGAAACGATGGTGAGTTTTAAAAAGCCCTTTTATCCTTTCCATTATTCTAGACCTTCACCTAAGATCTCTGAAAGGAAAGAGTGAAGAAAGGAAGGGAGGGAAGAAGAACGAAGAAGAGACATCCTGAGTATTAGTTAAGTCTTCAGTCATAACAAGGAGACACACAGCTGCCAGGTGTAGGGGGGATGCTTTTTCCATTATTTACCTGCTCCACAAAATATGGCTTAGGAAAAAGTGGTGTCAACTCGTGTGCCACAGCCAAAAGAAAATATCCTGTGTCTATTTACCAGATTCATGTAAGAGATTCTTCTCGAATGTTTTGGTGAGATATTCTATGCATAGCTATCTCTAATTTTTCTAGATTATTTCTAATGATGAAATATTACAAACATAATCTACTTTAACAATAATAATACTATTAATAGTGTCCTAGAATTTCTACATTTCTCTTTGTAGAGTTTAAAGCACCCTACCTGTACTAGCTTATTTATTTTTAGACCATCATTACAAAATAGGGATTATAGATATTACTATGATTTATCTTGATTTATCAAGCTAAGACTTCAAGTGGAGGAAGGGATAATAGCTAAATTCACAAAGTAAAGTGTTAGTGGTACACCTAAGGCATCAGGCATGCTGATAACTCTGATGTATTAGGCAAAAAGTCTCTCCTAAAAAGGAAGGGCAAATTTTTTGCTCCTTTTATAATGAAAGAAAACACCATACATAACTTACCATCCATGGTAGAAAAGCACTGGGTGAAACATATCTGAACTTAGAGGGGAAAATTTTGAGTTGAGACATTGATAGCTGTGTAGTTTTTCTTGATGCATAGCAAACATCATTCAGGTAAATAAGAGTCCCATAAATGTGTTTGGAAGAAAATATATGAGAAAGGAATATATTCTTAGTCCTATCTGTTCTGGAAGAAGATGCTAGCTCTCTGTTTTTATTTAGAAGGGCTGAGAAGTGGCACACTTCCACAGACATGATCTATTTATTCTCTCTATTCCTCCCACCCCCTGTGGCTCCCAGGCCTGCTTCTCCTCTTCAGCTCTACATTCTGGAACTACAATAGCGCTCTGTCTTTTTGCTCTTTGAAACAAGAACCATTATTAAAAACCATAACTGGGTTGGAGGCTTACTTTTTCTCTTTTGAGCCAAGAGAACTTAAAAGTATTAACCAGCCAGGTAACTATTCTGACTTCATTTCTTTCCTAGTTCATTTATTTTTGCACCATGATTTTATTTCTGGTAGATTTTTCTCTTTACCATAGGTATAGTGATAATTAAGGCTTGATAGAGGTTAACAAAATGAAGAAAATCACCATGTGAAGAACTATTTCTAAGTATGTATGTATCTATAATAATTTCTAAAATCAAATACTACAAGGTAAAATTTAGAAAGTTTTAAGGTGAAATGGTTTCCTCCCCTCAAAATCTTCCACAAGACATTACAAAATTTGGTTGTTAAGGGTTCCACCGAAGAGATGACAGCTTGCCCTGCTAAATTTATTATCTGCACTGTAGCTGCCCTTGTTCTGTTGGCAAGAAAAGCTCTTCCCTGAAGTGTAATCACACTGCTGTCACTGGGAATGATTGACATCAGATGGAACAGCAATTTGCTATCTAATCTTCATTGTAATTCTAACCCTGTCACTAGAGATGCTTGTTCTGATTAATGAAGTGGGTAACTCATCAAAATTCCTTAGCTATTTCTCTTTTGTCAGAAAGCTCAGTGATAATTGCATCAAAATTCTCTGTCACAGAAAAATAAACAATGAATTGTAAAGAGGACAAAAATGTCAACAAGTTTACAATTCATTTTTACTGAATGGAACTAACTGTGGTACAACTAGCGGCCTAGAGGAGTTGGCCAAGGGTGGAGTGTCAGAAAGAAAGCGCCACTCCCTCCCAGGCCCAAGTGACACCTTGATGTTCCCAGGCCAAAAGGAAAAGAAAGCCTATTGTTACAAAGGGAAGCGATAATCCCCGACTTCTTTTGTCTTCTGGGGGGAACTACTAGAGCTGGGCAAAATACTCCACAGACACTGAGAGTACGTGGGCCTAGAGAGTAGGATCTTTATGGCAAAATCAATCTTCAGTAGTAAGGAGAAGCACTGAATTTTGCCATGGAAAACCAGTACCCTGTGACCTATTCTATTCCTGATTTTCATAATCTTGCCCCAAAGAAAAGAGAGGAAATGCTGGCAGCCCTATATCCCCCAACCATATATACTCCTATAACTAATTACATTAGAGGAAAAACATTCAGTTCCCAGAACACAGTGCTAAGACTAGTTTGCTGCTGAGTTCCTTAGAAACCCCACAGAGGGCTTGACTTTGAAGGCCACTGCTATGCAAAATGCTACCGCTGGCTAGGGACCCAAAGCTACTTCTGTGACACCCTAGAAGATGGGATGCTCATTTTATTTCTGTATTTACAAGTTTTTTCTTCCTCTTTTAAACATTGTTTTTAAGACTCTTACTTCAGAAATTTAACAAACACACCTAAAAATAGATTAGCTTCCAAAATTATCAACATTTTGTGAAACTAGTTTCATCTCTTCCCCAACAAACTTATTTTTCTGTTACAGACATCAAATATTATATCATTTTACCCATAATTGTGTCAACATGGATCACTAACATAAGGATGTTTTGTAAATTCTTCTTAATTCTGCTAAAAAGTTTCAATCAATAATATTGCTGTAATTATCAAATGGTTATTCCGTTTTACTCTAGATGTACAAGAATTTCTGGAAGCAGTTGCTTAGGTCTCACCTTATAACAAATTCTGTTTTTTTTTTTCGTTTTGCTTTTGTTCTTGAGACAGATGAATAAAACTCTCTGGGTGGGCTCTTTTAAAGAAAAATGACTATCATGCAGCATATAACCTGACTACTCCTTAGGACAGGGCTCCTTTCCCACCCGGCCTGGTCTAGTTCTTGTGATCTCATGTCACCCATCGCTCCCATCACCTCCTGTTTATTTCCCTTTCAGATCTTCTTCCCCCAGCCTTGCCTTCTCCAACCTTGCCCCCGCCTTCTCCAACCTTCTCTACAGACACACAAACTATGCCAACAACACTGTTTACCTCATCAGAAAAATGTTTGGTTTACCTCTAGGGTAGTCTGACAGAAGACAATGATGGGATGGCATTTGTTCCTCACCCACATGGCTCTCCAGATCATTGTAAGTATTCACATGAAATGTCTAGTGTTTAGGAGAAAACATGTTCTACTCTGTAAAATTTTAGAGGATGGGCTTCATTTGTACCAAAGACCCTTTCCTCAATTTTTAAAGATTTAGTAAGCATTTTATTAAATTGTATTACCAAAACTTCTTTTTTTTTGAGACAGAGTCTCAAGCTGTCACCTGGTAGAGTGCCGTAACATCACAGTTCACAGCAACCTCAAACTCTTGGCTCAGCCTCCCAAGTAGCTGGGACTACAGGTGTCCACCAGAATGCCTGGCTATTTTTTTGCTGAAGTTGTCATTGCTGTTTTAGCTGGCCCAGGCCAGGTTGGAACCCGCCAGCCCCAGTGCATGTGGCTGGCACCCAACCCACTGATTATGTTCACCACCCCACAATCTACATTTCTGTAGTTGCTTATGAATTTTACAAATTTTATTTCCTTTAAATCTCACCATCATCCCAAATTTAAGGTCAAATAGGAAACAATCTCATTACTCTTAATTTCTAACAGTAATTTTTGTTTCTATTTCTCTACACAAAGTGTGTGTGTATAAAATAAACACTGACAGAGGTGCAGAGTCATGAATGCTGTGTATGTGTATGTGGGTATGCTTTCTATTCATGAAAAACATTTTGTCTGCTAGACCATCCTTTTGTCAGTTTTTAAAAGCAAAATTTAATTGCTATATTTTTCAAAAGACAACACCCTACATGTTAAAAATAAGAACCTCTAGGGTCAAAAAAGGCTTCATAGCACTTGAAAAAGCACAACACCAGTCCAGTACTCTGGTTGGCCGTCACTGCCCTCTCTGTGAGAATGGGAAATCGAGGTTACTGGTGGGGTGAGAGAAGAAAGAACATAATAACAAAATAAATAACCTCCTCACTAAAACTAATACAACTTTAGATGAAAAATTTATCTGTAGCATTGCATACATAAAATATAATAATGCTTCAAACGCCTCCTAAAATGTATCCCATACATTGTCCTTGGCAATAAACAGAGAGAGAAGAGTTACATGAATCCTAATATTCTTCATAGGTGTGCTTAGCATTTCTCTTTCTCTGCAGTTTCATTTATAAAGAGGTTTTTTTCTTCATTTCCCTCTCCAAACATAAAACAACATTGCTAAGTGGAGGGTTGCAATCTGTCAGCTCAGAAATGGTTTTGTTTCAGTAGTGTGTGGGCAGTCTTGATAAAACTAAGATCTTTGGAAAGGAATCATATTCTATAAATGAGGTATTTAACTATAGTTTTCATCATCCTCAGGAAAAAAATATAGGCTTCTTTACCATATATAGTATCTCCACATTTTCTTAGTTTAGTTTGAGGTGGACTTTTGGAAGGCACTATGTCATAAGCGTAACTTTAACAATGCCTCCTTGGGTCATTACTATCCTACTCTGTAATAGGAAAAACCGACCAAATAAGCAAACCAAAACCTTGCCCCAGACAACAAAGATATAGGTTAGTATTACCCATCTTTCATTGTTCCCTTCAGCTTTCACAAGCAGGAAAGATCACAGACTTTCTAATCTTATTAAGAAAACAAAAATGTATTTTGAAATAGGATGAGAATTAACAAGGCCATTTTCCAAATAATATAGGAATTTCAAAGTTAATCCCTTGTTGTTTCTGCTAATTAGCATAGACAGGTGGATTGCTGAATCTCCCCAAGAGATTTCAAGGCAAGATCAAAGAGAAAATAGGATAGGCTGGAAGCAGAAAGTTTCTATACAAAATACAGATGTTTTTGATAAAACAAAGAGACCTGACAAATATGTAGGAAAGATGCCTGAATAGTGCTGCACCTGAACTTGTGTTTTGATAAGAGAGTTTGTATTGTTTCTCTCATAAAGTCTCCTATTCAATAACAGCTCAAATGAGACGTTTAGAGATTGTTCAGAGGAACAAATAAAATCCAAAGTCAAAGAGCAAAGAATTATAGGAATTAAAGGTACCTGGGCAACAGTAACTCCTAAAAGCAGATTCTTTCAAGTCTTCCTACAACTACTCTACGGAGCTATTTCTGTAGGTTTTGTACTAGTGAAAGATTTTGAGGTTGCTGACAAGAGCTTCCAGTTATCTAGCTAGGCATTTTCCTCCTTTTCATCCTTATCTAGGCTCCTGAGTATCCGCATTTCATCACTAGGGGCAGCTTTAGGCTATAGCAGTTCTCAACCTGTGGGTTGTGACTCATAGGAACTGTATTAAAGGACCGCGGCATTAGGAAGGTTGAGAACCACTGCTTTAGAACCACGCTAGGAGTGTGGACTGGGACCGAGATAACAAGCCCAGAAGGCCCTACTACTCTTGTGACCTTTACCAGAGGACTGTCCTTCTCCAAACAAGTCTGTGTAAAAGCCCAAGCATTCTGCTAGGTAAATCCTTATCAGTCTCAGTTATACCCACACGCCCTAGGGAAATCCAGACAGAGGTTCACTAACTACATTTCACATGAATTATGATCACACTTAAGGAAGAGAGGAAGAAAAGAACTGACCTCAGTAACTTTGGAAAACAATATTTTGACTGAATACTGTACAAAAATAACTGTATAAATATTGTGCTTTAGTTAGTACACTGTTTTCCATAGTGGTATGGGACTGAACCAATAAGTATTATGTAGATAGTGATAGCCAGGGTTCTTACTGTCAGAGAAAGAAGTTACAAATGAGAAAGAAAAAAAAAAGGTACACGGAAAACTATGGCATTGGATTATCATTGAAAATATCATTATGGAGAACTCAAACATATTAGCAAGAAAAGAACAAGTGATCCCATCGCAAGATGGGCAAGGGACTTGAAAATAAACTTCTCTGAAGAAGATAGGTGCATGGCCTACAAACACACGAAAAAATGCTCATCATCCTTAATCATCAGAGAAATGCAAATCAAAACCACTTTGAGATATCATCTAACTCCAGTAAGATTAGCCCATATCACAAAATCCCAAAACCAGATATGTTGACGTGGATGTGGAGAAAAGGGAACACTTCTACACTGCTGGTGGGAATGCAAACTAATATGTTCCTTTTGGAAAGATGTTTGGAGATCGCTTAGGGATCTAAAAATAGACCTGCCATTTGATCCTACAATTCCTCTATTAGGTATATATCCAGAAGACCAAAAATCACTTTATAACAAAGATATTTGCACCAGAATGTTTATTGCAGCCCAATTCATACTTGCTAAGTCATGAAAGAAGCCCAAGTGCCCACTGACACATGAATGGATTAATAAATTGTCGTATATATACACCATGAAATATTATGCAGCCTTAAAAAAGATGGAGACTTTACCTCTTTCATGTTTACGCGGATGGAGCTAGAATATATTCTTCTTAGGAAAGTATCTCAAGAATGCCCTACTATGAAACAAATTTATAGCTTTCATATGAAAGATATAATCCAATTATAGCCCAAGAAGAAAGGGAAAGAGGAAAGGGAGGGGAGAAAGGAGAGGAGGAAGGGTGGAGGGAGGGTAATTGGTGGGACCACACCATGGTGCATTTTACAAGGGAACATGTTAAATTTACTAAGTGTAGAATATAAATGCCTTAACACAATAACTAAGAAAATGCAGTGAAGGCTACGTTAACCACTTTGATGAAAATATTTCAAATTGTATATAAAACCAGCACATTGTACCCCATGACTGCATTAATGTATACAGCTATGATTTAATAAAAAAAGAAAATATCATTATGAATTCACAATTGTTATACACTGAGAGAGAGAAATAGAGAGAGAACTAAGTTCCAAATAAGGAAAGGAGGAAGAATAACATGACCTTTGTGTTTATGTACTGGAATTGGAGGTATCAGTATGAATTTGTGGATTTTAATAGGTATACAGATAGGTAAACACAGAAATAAATCTAATGTGTTTATATGTGGGTTAATATATATGCATGTATTTCCTAGCTCTGTCTGCTGAGAGGGCCTAGAAACAATAACACCCCTTTAACAGTGAGCATACCTAGTGCCCAGATCTTGATTTCTAAAGACCATTCTCCAATAAATGGAAGCAAGGTTCCAAGCAAAAGTGGTTGATTCTAGGGCTAGGACAGGTAAAACACAAGATGAGCCTCAATTATCCTGTGGGGCCAGAAAAAAAGGAGGTACTCAAAAAAAGATGGAAGCATGTTGAAAGGGCAGAGGAGTCAACCTAAAGCTCTGATCAAAGTCGGAAAAATGTGAATAACAAAGTAAACAACAATAAAACTAGGTTATGACCCAACCTATAGAATAAAATAAATACCAATGAACCCATACTGAGTTAAGTAAATAATTATATAAATAAATGAATACGGAAATAAATACAGGAAAAGGGATAGTTCTTAAGAGAAGAATTTCAGAATAAATATAGAAGAAATGAGGAATATACAAAATCACCATTAGACAAATAACACATTAATAACTGTTGCAGGCAAGATCCATCAAAGAATGCTAAAATTAACAGGCGACAGTTTAAGAAGAAACAAGATATTTACATAGTTTCACAATTTTCTCCCACAAGATATGAAGGAAGAAAAGTGGCAGCTTTACAATAAACAAACCCAGCAGACACAACCTAACCAACTAACTCAGGCTAACATCAACAATTATGTCCTTCCTCCTTAATGAATATATGGAAAAGGGTACAGTATAGCTTCTTACATCATTCTTACAAAAAATATATAATCTCAATCAAAGCAGGAAAAAAACATCAAAAAACTCAAATTGAGAGACATTCTACAGAATATCTAACCAGTTCTCTTAAAAAATGTCAAGATCATCAATTTCATCTAAGATGGTGGACCAGAAGGATTGTTCCCCTGAGCTTTCCTACAACAACTGGGGAAAAAGACGGAACCCAGCCCTACCTGGCACAGGGACCTTACCCAGAGTTGTGGGAGTACAGTGAGGAGGTGGTGAGCTGGATATGATCCAGAGCAGTGGAAATCTGACAAATTAGGTAAGTGATTGCAACCTATACTGGGATTGACTGGCCCCCTACAAGGTCCAGGACAGGAGGAAGCCTTTCCAAAGTTTCCAGTTGTTACAGGAAGCTGCACATTGACTCAAAAGCTTAGAAGAGTGGGCAGACTTGAATAGTCTACAGCAACCAGATTTGAATACCGGTGGAATGGATTTGCCATAGGTTTGGTGGCTGACAAGGCAGCCATACTGAGAAGGTCTCCCAGGCCAGGGTGCTACCATTGTGGGACTGTTGTGAGAAGGTCTTAGCAGGGGCCTAAAGCACGGCAGTCTTAATTCTGCCTGCCAGGATCAGAACTCTGCTCTTGGGATAGGCTGAGGGATTCCCACACCCCATGGGAACTAGAGTCAGGGGGTACCCCCTGAAGGATTCTTGAGAGCTTTAAGATTCCAACCCAACAGGGTCTGAATTATGATTGTTTCCTCAGCATTCAGAGAACTTTCTCACAAATGGGACTTAATTAAACTGGAAAATTTCTGTACACCTAAGGAAACAACAACCAAAGCAAACAGACAAACTTCAGAATTGGAAAAGATATTTGCATATTATGAATCAGATAAAAGCATAATAACTAGGATCTATAGAGAACTCACATTAATCAACAAAAAAAGACCCGATAATCCCATATATCACTGGGCAAGAGACATGACTAAAACCTTCTCTAAAGAAGATGAACAAATGGCTAACAAACATGAAAAAATACTCGTCCCTAATCATCAGAGAAATGCAAATCAAAACTATCGTGAGCCTAGTGAGAATGGCCCACATCACAAAGTCTCAAAGCTGCAGATGCTGGCATGGATGTGGAGAGAAGGGAATATTTTTGCACTGTTGGTGGGACTGCAAACTAATATGACCTTTTTGGAAAGAAGTATAAAGAATCCTCAAAGAACTCAAACTCCCATTGGATACTGCAGTCCCATTACTAGACATCTACCCAGAAAAATCCTTTTATCATAAGGACACTTGCACTAGACTGTTTATCACAGCTCTATTTACAATCGCCAAAACATGGAAATAGCCTAAATGTCCACCAATCCAGGAATGGATTAACAAGCTGTGGTATATGTGTACCAAGAAACACTATTCAGCCATTAAAAAAGATGGAGACTTTACATCTTTTGTATTAGCCTGGATGGAGGTGGAACACATTCTTCTTAGTAAAGCATCACAAGAATGGAGAAGCAAGAATCCAATGTACTTAATTCTAATATGAAGGCAGTAGATGAGCTAATACAAGGGTAAGGGTAGGGGAATAAGGGAGCAAGGGAGGGGAGGAAGGAGGGTGCTGTAGGGTCATGGTGTATGGCACACCTCTTGGGGGTGGGACACAATTATAAGAGAGACTTTATCTAACAAATGCAATCAGTGTAACCTAATTCTTTGTTCCCTTAATGAATCCCAAACAATAAAAAAAAAAAAAATATATCGGCTCGGCGCCTATAGCTCAGCAGCTAGGGTGCCAGCCACATACACAAAAACTGGCAGTGTATACACCCTGGGCCTGCCGAACAACAATGACAACTACAACCAAAAAATAGCCAGGTGTTGTGGCGGGTGCCTGTAGTCCCAGCTACTTGGGAGGTTGAGACAAGAGAATCGCTTAAACCTAAGAGTTTGAGGTTGCTGTGAGCTGCGATGCCACAGCACTCTACTGAGGGTGACATAGTGAGACTCTGTCTCAAAAAAAAAAAAAAAGTCAAAATCATAAAAGATAAGGCTGAGGAAATGTCATAGACTGGAGGAGATGAAATAAATGCAATGTGAAATTATGAACTGAGTAAAAAAGGATATTCGTGGAAAAACTGATATTTAATGATATTTTATCAATGTTAATCTCCTAGTTTTCATAATTATACTATGCTTATGTAAAATGTTAACATTGGGAAAAGCTGGTTGAAGGGCATTCTGGAACTTTGTGCTATTTTTGCAACTTTTCTGTATGTTAAAAATTATTTTGAAATAAAAATTTAATGCCCCATGATCATATCAATGTACACAGCTATGATTTAATAAAAAAAAAAAATAAAATAGAAATAAAAATTTAAAAATAATGAAGTATAGGTACAAATCAAGTAGAATCTATGGCAAATTGGAGATGCTTTATTCACAATTTCTCATTTCCCCTTTATAAATACACTGACTGGTCTTTTTAAAACCAAGTAATCTATTTTAGATGGGTCACTAATTTTATAAAACTGTATGAGTGTAACATTCATATCTAGCAGTTTCTTCTAAAACACGTATGATTTGACAGTGGACTTCAATTTCAAATTATTGAATTCAATTTCAAAATTATTTTTTTAGGGAACACATGTTATAGTTGTCTCTCATTCATTGGATAACATCATGGTACTTTTCCCTTACACCCTCTCAAGATGGCCCACTAAATACTCATTTCTCTTCCTGTTTTTCTCTTAGAAATCTAAACTGTTATAGGAGGATATTCTAACTCCATCCGTCTCATGAAGGATGCAGAATCTAAGAGCCTTTGTTAATCTTTCTCAAAATGTTAAATCCAACTCTTAATATTTTCTCTCCCCACATTTCTCTCTCTTTTCCTAAATCCAAAACTCTGATCAAATTTTGTTGTTTAATGTCTGAATAATTACAATGTCTTGCCTACCAGTCCAAAATGCTACCATAAAATGTGTCTATCTTCTTTTAAAAAATGGTGTTGACTACCTTATTTTTCCTTATATCTCAGTTTTTCAAATCATGTTCACGTTCCTGTCATTGATTTCTAGGGCCTTTACAAGTCTATCCATATGTTTATCAAGCTCCCTTAATATCTTCCTAACAGTTCTTTTCTCTTATTAAATCCATTAATTCATGTACTTATTTCATTAACTTTCACTGAATTTCAGCAATGCTTAAGGCACTATGGTGGGTATTGTAGGATAAAAAATATATATATTTATCTTTTCTCATCCAACCTCTCTTTTAAAATCCACCAAGTAATTCCTCTTACCTGAAATGTTACAAGCCCCCAATTCCTACTTTATTCCTATACAATTCCTATTATACAATTCCTATTTTCAACTTCATTGAAAATAAATGATCAAGTAGCCCGAGGGGGATATTCATTTGTCTATAAAAAATTGGCCAGTTATTTTTTACAAAAAGAGAAATATAAAAAGGGTAAAATAAAATGTATATCATTCAAAAAAGAAGATCAGACATACATGTATCACTGGTTTAAGATAGCTACAGAAGGCAAGTAACTGGTTCTTACATTTTCTGATGTGACCATTCAGAACACAATGGTCCTTTAGAATATCAAAATGGAACCCAGGCTTTGAAAAATTGTCAGAGAGCTACCTTAGTTTTTAAATGCTATTCTGAGGCTCGGCACCTGTAGCACAGTGGTTATGGCACCAGCCACATACACCGAGCCTGGAGGGTTTGAACCCAGCCTGGGCCAGCTAGAACAACAATAGCAACAGCAACAAAAAATAGCTAGGCGTTGTGGCAGGTGCCTGTAGTCCCAGCTACTAGGGAGGCTGAGATAAGAGAATCGCTTAAGCCCAAGAGTTTGAGGTTGCTGTGAACTGTGACGCCACAGCACTCTACCCAGGGCAACATAGTAAGACTCTGCCTCAAAAGAAAAAAAAAATTCTATTCTGAGGAGGGTAATTGAGGAAGAAGTCCTAAATTTATCCTCCCAGTTTCCCAGGATCCCATCAGAGTAAAGGACAGCCTTAGAGCAATGGATTGGTGCTCAGCTGGGCAACACAGAACAAGTGCTGTGGGCAGTTTTGGTATTTGTGAGGAGACTCTGTTGGGCTTAGTGTTGACTTCATCCCCTCTCTGATGAAGCTCCTTGTTATTTATACCACAGGATGCTGAATAAAGAGACATTACAAATCCTACCTGTTGATTGTCCTTGAAAGTTTGGATTAATAACTCTTTCAGTTTCCTTTTTCTTTCTTTTGCCATTTTTTCCTCATCCAGGAGAATGTGAGCATTTTGAAACATGCCTTTTTCTAGATCCTTTTGAGAAATTTCTTCTTGCTTTTTCTTCTCTCTATTAGTAACAATTTAAAAATACACATATGCATAACAGATTAAAAAATGAATCATTATTACCTACTGTAGTGGGATGAATGCTGAAATTTCCACCACAAGACACAGAATTTTAGGTCTGGCTCTAAAACTATGCAGAGGGGTGATTTTTCTTTGGTGGTGGGGGGGGAGGCTTAGTATATTTCTTTATAAAATACAGATTAAATGAAATAAAATTGTTATACGGTACTTTGAAAAGTAGAAAGTCTTATGGATCCTTTAATTTTTTTTTGCATTTAATACTGAGCCATACATACTTTGATCAAAATTTGAGAGTTAACAACTACTAGATATTCTCTAACATAGACATAAATTCTCTCTTTAGAATGGAGAAGAATTAAGCGTTCTTTAAGTAAGAGATGAATGAGATTTTTACCACAAAGCTTTTCACAAGGTTTCTCGAAGAAAAATAATAAAAGAATCAAGTGTTATTAAGGAAAGAATGGCATCTAGATTAATTCCAAAATAGTTGAAAAGAGAAAAAAACAGAACTTAATGACAATATGGAAAAGGCCTTTAGGCAAGTAATCAGAATCTCTTAGTTACTTTGTCTCTCATCTTTCTGGTAATCCCTTTTCTCACCTATCTATTTATTCTTCATCTAAGCCATCCCTCTTTCACTCACCAATTCAAATAAGCTCATAGCTAGGGCCTGCTTAGTGGAGTGTATTTAATTACACAGGTATGTGTGTGTCTATGAAGTATATACTATTAATGATGTAGTAAACATAGATTCTAGTCAAAAATCAGAATTCATAATTCATAAGCTCTGGCCACAAAGCTACTGTGAAAACTCAGACAAGTCACCTACAGAGACATACAATGGGATGTTTTATTACTGGTAATGTTAACCTTCATCATTGGGTTAAGGTGGCTTCTCCAATATAAAGTTATTATCTTTCCCTTTGTAATCAATAAGTATGTATCTTGAAAGAGATACTTTTAAAATTCAAAATAAAGTAGATTTAGGATATGTTACAAATAAATTAAAAAACCTTAACAACCATAGGGCTTTTACTGACTGTTTTTAATTTACTAGTGCTATAAAATGTTACATTAGATGGTTATAGGCAGGTCACTGTAAACATTAAGAAATACAGTTCTGGCTTGGCACCTGTAGCACAGTAGTTATGGTGCTAGCCACAGCCACCAAGGCTGGTGGGTTTGAACCCAACCCGGGCCTGCTAAACAACAGTGACAATTGCAACCAAAAAATAGCCAGGCATTGTGGCAGGCGCCTGTGGTTCCAGCTACTTTGGAGGCTGAGACAAAAGAATCGTGTAAGCCCAAGAGTTTGAGGTTGCTGTGAGCTGCGATGCCACAGCACTCTACTGAGGGCGACATAGTGAGACTCTGTCTCAAAAAATAAAAAATAAAAATAAATAAATAAATAAATACAGTTCTAATATCATGAATCTGATTTTTAAAAATAATATTAGGATATATATCTGTGATGAAAGTACTATCTGTTCATTGTAAAAAAAGTCAGTCTTGCTTCATTGTACAATCATTTAATAATTTCTCTAAATTTATTAATTTCTGTTATTATAAATAATGTTATTTTAATAATTATCTTTGTGTATAAATCTCTAAAGGTTGAGATTTCTGATCATTTTCTTAGGGCAGTTTTCCTAGGACTGAAATTCCTAGGTCACAGGACAATCTATTTTATGGCGCTTGTTGTTTATTGCCAAATTGTTTTTTGGAAAGTTTAAATCAGTTTATCCACCAAGAATTAGACCATATTACCTGTCTCGCATAGGTAAGATTTTAACCTTTAAAAGAAATGCCTGGTCAGTGAACATCTGCTGAGGGCCCACTGTGAGCAGAGCATCCTGCTACCATCATCAAATGTTACTTGTTTTCACAATTATTTTAGGTTAGCCTAGTTCTTCCAGGGTTTGGGAGCAATCTGAAAAGCAAGGTTGACTTTAGAAAGAACTCACTAAAACACTGGTGATTGCTTTCTGAAAGGAATAGCAAGCTGGAGGCAGCCTGAGCCTGGCACTTGAAGAAATGAAGCACACCCACTGCTGAGCTGCCTTAAATTGGGTAGAATCAGAGCAATCAAGAACACGGGGAAACGCTGATGAGGGTGAAAGGATTATCTACTAGGTCTTTCTGCCCTTTCAGTTTGAGTGGTCAGACACTTTAGTCATATTGTTCCAAAACTTTTGCAGTTCATGCGTCAGTGCTGTTTCTCACAATAAATACATTAGTTATTTTCCTTATGAAGCTGATTTTCTGCATGCGGATGGATAATAGTACTACATCCTATGAGGACTGTTTTTATTTTCCTCTTATGTCACATACTCTTTTTCTTTATCAGTGGCATTAAGGCAATGGCAACTTTCTGTATGATTATTGGAAAATAAGAAACACAATTCATAATAGGTCAAAGCACAATTATTGAACATGCATAGGAAATACGTTCAACCTTAAAATAGTATGTAACCAAATAAATGTAAACTAATCAATAGGATACCTATTAGAAGTGTAAAAATATTGAAACTACAATACTCCCCAACGCTGAGAAGAGTGTGGTAAACTAGCCCATTGCTAGCAATAGATAAACGAGTATAATCCACTTTGACAGCAATTTGGCAATGTTTCAAGAGTCATAAAAGGCCTTTATCCATTTAACTCAGTAATTGCCCTCTTAAGAATTTATCCTGAGAATATAATTCAAAAGAATGAAAAAGCTCTGTGCTTAAGGATGTTCACTATAATATTATAATGGTGAAAAGTCTAAAATTGCCAAAATGTTTTGTTTTTTATTTTTATTTTTTAAATAGCCAAAATTTTCACCAGTATGGGGAGGAAGTCATTACATGAATTATAGTACAGGAACTCAATGGCATAATACACAGACCTCAGGTCTCCAGGCAATGTGTTAATTACAGTAAGCAGGACGACAAATTACATGTGCTTTACAGTTGTAATTAAGTAGGTAAAGGGACCAAGACCAGAGAAAATGTGGAAAAATGAAATTAATTTGTGAAGATGGTGGAATAGTGGGTAATGTCTCTTTTGTTTTTTGTTACTGCAATGTTTGCAGATTTTAAAAACTTTAGAGCACTTGCAAAAGGACTGCTTAACCAGAAAAACTCCACACTGCTTATCACTCTGGCTTACATTTTCCATGCTTCTTCCACTGTGCGCCTCCTCTCAATTATCTCCCTCCGCAGCTTTACCATCTCCCTTTGAATCTCCTCTTTTTCTTTCTTGGCCTCCAGAGCCTTCCTTTTCTTCTCTTCTTGCACCAGACATTGAGCCTCCAAGAAGGTGGCTTTTTTCAGGGCCTTCTCAATTCTTTGGCACTCCAGTTCTTTTTCACGTCTTAAGCGATTTTCTTTTACCTTAAAGAGAATACAACAAGGGTGAAATGCCACCTTTCAAGTAGGAAGGGATATGCAAAACCTTAGAATACATTTTGAAGTTTTGAATACAATCAGTTTGAAATATTCTGGCTCAGAACCCAACCGTTTATTGGTAGAATAGGAGGAATTCTTTTCTTTACTGGGTTGGGGCCAACACAAAATTTTATATGAAGTCGGATGAAGATAACTCAAATCATCAGGGAATGATCTGCATCATGGAAAAGTTGAGAATCTAATGGATCCAATCCCAAGTTCTGGATTTTTATTTAGTAATGATTTTCCCACCCATAAGATTGTCCAAGGTAGACATGAGTGCTTTTACTTAAGCCCTGCCTTGATTCTAAGTTCACAAAGAACTTTTGGAGGCTCTAGAGGCTTCATTATGAAGGACAGAACAGTAATTTATTGCCTTTAGGAACACCACAACCCTTTATTCATTTCTATCATTATTTAAATATATCTGGATCACATTTGTAAACCCAAAACATGAATAAGCGTATTCAATGTTTTCAAGTCTATTAATTCTTTAGAGGGCTTTCTAGCTCTCTATGAATTAAGAAATGGTTCTTTCCTTCCTGCTTCACTTAACTTTACCCTAATTTTACTCTCTAGTTGTGATAAGACTTCTGATAAGACTCCTAGGGAAGGACTTAAATCTCTTTCCTTCCCTTTTGTCATAAATCCAAACTAGATCATACTCCTACCTGTTCCACCAACACACCCAGTGTTGGGGCATACCTGAATGATTTAATAACTTAAAGCAGTGATTTTCAAATTTAGCAACCAGAAACTCAGTGTACAAATAAGATAGCACACATATGTACAGACATTAATGCCAGTTCAATCTTAGTTCTGGACATATGGCAAAGACTTGGTCATTCTGATTCTCTTAGGCTCCTTTACAAAATGTGGAGATAGCAGTGTTTTTTCCCAATAACCAACTATTCCCTTTGGAGAAGAAAAGTTCCCACATGCCTTTCTAATTCAAAACAGATGAACTAGATTTAATTCAGATCTTTCCTCCCTTTTAAATTATCATAACAAAATGAATGAATTGCAGTTGTCTAGAAAAGAATTATCCTTATAACACTGACCAGAATACTTGTAATATTAATATACTAATGTCTGCATTTAAAACCAAATTCAAGCAATCTACATACTTGCAATAGGAAGTGCCATGTCTACAGTCCAGAGTGTTCACCATTACCCAAGGGAGCCAGAAGTACCACATTCAAAGTTTACCTCAATACTCTTGGTCACAAGTCAATTAATCTTATTTGGGTTATTTCTGAACCAAAAAATAATTCTTAAATAAATTGTTTCCTGCCCTCAGTTTATGAGAATTATTTTTCTTCTGAAGTTCTTATATTTTATTTTTATTCTTTCTAACCAAACCACAGATGGCACCCTTTTTCATAATAAAGCCTATGTCTTTATTTAAGCTTATTAAATGTGTTACACAAAGACTGCTTCCTGTTATCCATTTTAATTTTGTTTTTCCCTCCCACCTGCTTATGTCTCATCTCCATGGTAAGACGAGGATCCTTCTGCTGCTTCTTGTCTTGGTTTTCCTTCCTTCCAAGATCTTCCAACATCCCAGAATCCACCACATCTTTATGGAGCAGATGGTCCATAAATTTTTGAACTGTGGTACTTTCCTCTTCTTCCTCCAAATAGGCACATAAATCTGGGGGAAACAGAACAACAACAAAAAAAGGGAAATTTTTTAAAAATGTAATTTTAGTATAATATTCATATTTATATAAAGAATCTTGGTACAGTAAAAATACAAAGCTGTGTCAAAGAGTAGTAACTGATAATGCCAATTGGGTGAGTAAAATCCCTGAGCAATTACCTTCAACTAAGAGGATAAAAACTCTACTTACCAGAAATTGCCCTTGCCCAAGTCACTCGAGACTCCCTTCACTGCCAAATCTAATAATTAATCTAAATAACCTTGAGAACTCTACTGCTTTTTAAAAAAGAATCATTATTATGGTGTAAGTGACATGCAATAAACTGCAAATATTTAAAGTCTGCAATAAATTTTGACATATGGATATGCCGCTAAAACCATTGCCCTACTCAAGATAATGAAGATTTCTGTCAACCCCCAAAATATCCTCAGACTGATTTGTAATCTTTTCCTCTCACTCCACACCATTTTCTCTGCCCTGCTTCAGGTAAGCACAGATTAATTTGCATTTTCTAGAATTTCATATAAATTAAATCACACACTATGTACTCTTCTTTTGGTCTGGCTTCTTTCAGCACAATTATTGTGAGATTCGTTTATGTTGTGTATCAACAGTTTACTATTGCTTTTCATTGTTGAGTAGTATTCCACTGTATGAATATACTGCAGTTGTTTATTCACTCATCTGCTAGCAAACATTTGAGTTGCTTTCAGATTTTGGCTATGACAAATAAAGCTGTTAGGAACACTTGTACTCTGTCGTGGCATCTATGGGGGATTCATTTCAGGACCTCCCAAGAACACCAAAATCTGAGGATGCTCGAGTCCCTGACATAAAATGACGTGGTATTTGCATATAACCTACTATATCCTCTCCCGTGCTTAATCATGTCTAGATTACTTATAATACCTAATAATTTACATGTTATGCAAATAGTTGTTATATTGTTTCTAGAATAATAGGAATAAAGTCTGTACAAGTACAGTACAGTTGCAATTTTTTTCTTGACTATTTCCAAAATGCAGTTGGTTGAATCCACAAATGCAGAACCCATGGAACTTAGGTTTTCTTTTCTGTTGGGAAAATGCCTAGGAGTGGAATGGCTGGATCATATGATAACTATATGCTTAAATTTGTTGTCAAACTGTTGTCCAAAGTGGTTATATAATTTTACACACTCACCAGTGGTGTGGAAGTTTTCCAGTTCCTCTACGTCATTGTTTTCAACCTTTTTTATCTCACAGCACACTCGAACCTGTAGTTAAACTTGCACGACACACTTAAATTATGTTGATCAAAAAAAGAGTAAAAAAGAGAATAGATGTACCATGCTTTGAACTTCTCTCAAAAATAATTTAATTAGGCTCAGAACCTGTAGCTCAGTGGTAAGGGCGCTGAACACATACACCGGGGCTGGTGAGTTCAAACCCGGCCTGGGCCTGCTAGACAACATTTATAACTACAAAAAAAAATAGCCAGGTGTTGTGGTGGGCACCTGTAGTCCCAGCTACTTGGGAGGGTGAGGCAAGAGAATTGCTTAAGCCCAAGTTTGAGGTTGCTGTGAGTTGTGATGCCCCGGCACTCTACCAAGGGAGATATAATGAGACTGTCTCAAAAAAAAAAAAATTAATTAATGATCTTTAAAAATGTTTGTAGCACACTTAAGATCCTCTCATGGCACACCAGTGAGCTGTGGCACTCCAGTTGAAAATCTCTGCTCTACATCCTTACCAATGTTGGTATGATTAGTCTTTCAAATTTATTCCATTTTAATAGATATGCAGTAGTAATTCATTGCAGTTTTATTTATTTCTTCATTATTAAATCATAGTTGTGTACATCAATGCAATCATGGAATACAATGTGCTGGTTTTATATACAATTTGAAATATTTTCGTCAGACTGGTTAACATAGCCTTCATGGCATTTTCTTTATTATGTTAAGACACTGACATTCTACACTTAGTAAATTTCACATGTACCCTTGTAAGATGCATCCTAGGTGTGGTCCCGCTGATTATCCTCCCTCCACCCATCCCCCCCTCCCTTATTGTAGTTTTGATTTGCATTTACCTAATGATTAATGATACCGAATATCTTCTTTGTTGATGTTTTTTAGTTCTATGGATTTTTGAGAGTGGGGTGCTGAAGTCTCCAACTAAAGTCATGTGTCAACCACATTTCACTCAATGATGGACAACATACGTAAAGGTAGCCACATAAAAGTCTAATGGAGCTGAAAAATTCCTATTGTCTAGTGATATTGTAGCCATCGTAACACTGGAGCACAAGGCATAATTCATGAGTTTGTGGTGATGCTGGTATAAACAAACCTGCTGAGCGGCCAATCATATAAAAGTATAGCACATACAGTTATATATAATACATAATACTGATATTTTTATTCTTATTTTGGAATGTATTCCTACCTATGTATAAAAAAAAAAAAAAAGGAACTGTGCAACAGTCTTAGGCAGGTCCTTTAGGAGGCATTCCAGAAGACGGCTTTATTATCAGAGAAGATAGTTCCATGTTATTCCCCCTGAAGACCTTCCAGTGGACAAGATGTCGAGGTGGAAGACAGTGATATTGATGCACCTGATCCTGTGTAGGCCTATACTAATGTGTGTGTTTGTGTCTTAGTTTTTATTTTGTTTGTTCTTTTGAGTTTCACTTTCTTGCCCCCATTAGTGTCGTGGCGTCACAGCTCAGAGCAACCTCAAACTCTTGGGCTCAAGCAATCCTCTTGCCTCAGCCTCCCGAGTAGCTGGGACTATAGGTGCCCGCCACAATGCCCGGCTATTTTTAAGAGATGGGTCTCGCCCTTCCTCAAGCTGGTCTTAAACTCCTGAGCTCAAGCAATCCACCCCCCTTGGCCTCCCAGAGTGCTGGAACTATAGGCGTTAACAAAATCAATTAAAAAGTAAAAATAAAAAAGTTTAAAAATTTTAAAAACAGAAAAAGCTTATAGAATAAGGATATAAAGAAAATATTTTTTGTACAGTTGTCCAAGTGTTTGTGTTTTAAGCTAAATGTTACTACAAGAATCAAACAGTTACACAAATTAAAAAGTTAATAAAATGAAAAAGCTATGGTTAGCTAAGATTAGTTTATTCTTGAAGAAAGAAAATAATGTTTTATAAATTCACTGTAGCCTCAGTATACGGTGTTTATAAAGTCTACAGTAGTATATACAGTAATGTCCTAGGCCTTGATATTCACTCACCATCCAACTCACTGACTCACCCAGAGTCACTTTCTGTCCTGCAAAGTGTATTCATGGTAATTCCCTGATACAGGTGTATCATTTTTTATCTTTTACACACTGTATTTTTACTCTACCTTTCCTATGTTTAGGTATATTTAGATACCCAAATATCTCCCATTGTGTTACAATTGCCTACAGTATTCGGTACAATAGTGCGTGTATAATTTATAGCCTAGGAGTAATAGCTATACCATATGGCCTGGGTGTATATAGGCTGTGCCACTCTTAAGTTTTTTTAAGTACATTCTATGACATCTGCACAATCGTGAAATCATGGGGTAATGCATTTCTCAGCACTTACCTCCTTTTTTTAAATGACGTGACTGTATTGTTGATTATTTATTTCTTTCCTCAATTTTGTCAGCTTTTGCTTTATGTATTTGTGACTCCTCTGTCAAGTGTATGTGTTTTTATATTTATGTGTCTTGGTTAATCGATTCATTTATTTATATTTAGAAATTGCACTTTGTCTCTAGTTAACAATATTTTTATCTTAAAAAGTCTATAGCCATCATACAAGTCTTTTGGCTTGTATGATGTATCTGTTTCCATCCTTTTACTTTCAATCTATAGTAGATTCTCCATAAGTAGACCACCCAAGGGACTGTAACAAACTGGTCAAAATACGGAGGAGATCAATATAAGGAACTAGGACTCTGTACTGATATGTACATGCAGTGCATGTCTGGTTTACAAAAATGAGGTCAACTTAAGGAGGTGGTCAAAGTAGGGAGGTGATCAATGGAGGTTCCACTGTATATTTGTGTCTTAAATCTAAAGTATATCTCTTATAGACAGACTATGGTTAGGTCATGCATTTTTACTCCATTCTGCCAATCTCCACCTTTGGAATGGATTGTTTAATTAAAGCCATTTATATTTAATGTAATACCTGATAAGTTTCATGTTTATCATTTTGGTATTTGTTTTCTATATGTCTTAATATAAATGCCCTTTATCAAGTTGAGGAATTTCTCTTCTATTACCAGTTTGCTGAAAGTTTTTTTTTTTCTTTTTTTTTTTTATTGTTGGGGATTCATTGAGGGTACAATAAGCCAGGTTACACTGATTGCAATTGTTAGGTAAAGTCCCTCTTGCAGTCATGTCTTGCCTGCTGAAAGTTTTTATCAGAAAGGGAAGCTGGATTTTGTCAAGTGTTTTTTCTGTATCTAATGAAAGAGTGGTCCCCAACATTTTTTTTTTTATTAAATCATAGCTGTGTACATTAATGCAATCATGGGGTACCATGCACTGGTTTTATATACAATTTGAAATATTTTCATCAAACTGGCTAACATAGCCTTCCTGGCATTTTCTTAGTTATTGTGTTAAGACATTTATATTCTACATTTAGTAAGTGTCACATGTACCCTTTTAAGATGCACCATAGGCGTGGTCCCACCAATTACCCTCCCTCCACCCATCCTCCTTTCTCTCCTTCCCTCCCTTTCCCCATATTCTTAGGCTATAATTGGGTTATAGCTTTCATATGAAAGCTATAAATTAGTTTCATAGTAGAGCTGAGTACATTGGATACTTTTTCTTCCATTCTTGAGATACTTTGCTAAGAAGATTATGTTCCAGCTCCATCCACATAAACATGAAAGAGGTAAAGTTGGCACCAGAAACCGGTTTCATGGAAGACAATTTTTCCAAGAATGATGGAGTAAGGGTATAGTTTTGAGATGATTTAAATACATTACATTTATTGTGCACTTTATTTCTATTATTAATATATCGTAATACATAAAGAAATAATTATACAACTCACCATAATGCAGAAATAGTGAGATTTTTCCTCAGATAAGACAGTACCATCTGATATTTACAGCCACTCCCCAGTGCTAACATCACTACTTCAGCTCCACCTCAGATCATCAGGCATTAGATTCTCATAAGGAACCATGTAACCTAGATCCCTTTCATACATAGTTTATAGTAGGGCTTGCACTCCTCTGAGAATCGAATGCTGCCACTGATCTGACAGGAGGCAGTGACACAAGCAATGGGGAATGGCTGTAAATACAGATGAAGCTTTACTCTTTTACCTCCCACTCACCTCCTGCTATGTGGCCAGATTCCTAATAGACCACAGATCTTACCAGTCCACAGCCCAGGAGCTGGAAACTGCAATATCAAGATAATCCTATGTTAATTAATATTTTGGTAAAAAAGTATTTTTTAATGATTACATAATTTTTTTCAGTATTTTGATTAAAAACACCCTAACTCTATTAGCATAACATGATTGAGTCCTGGTATGATATTAGATGATAGCAGCCAATCTAAGTAATGGGATATAACTAGTTCTATTAGTACCACATCAAAAGAAGTAATCATTTCACTATATTCTATATATTTGCTCTACATAACAAATAGGAAGTACTGACACAGCCACTGTAAAAATGACACTAATAAACTAGAAAATACCCAGAAAGCAGCACAAGGATGATAAGATCTAGAAACCATGTTATAAAGAATTATTGGGAATACTAGTGTATTTAATCTGGAAACATTGAAATACATGAGTAGTCAGATATGATTACAACTCCCACAAAAAACAAAAAAAGACTATTCTTGAAAGAGAGAATACATTATTTTCTGTTACACTAAGGAGTAAAAGGTTACTAAGGACAAAATCCTGATTCCCCTAACTAAGGAATTCTATAAGTACAGTGGGAAACTGGAGGCCTTCTGATTTCAAGATTGTTCTTTTTTAAGCACCAAAGAAGGCAAGAAAAGCATCGCCTTTCTTTACTGCATCCCTGTTTATAAAAAAATAATTTGTTATGTAAAATTTAGATTCGGTCAAAGGCTGCACTTAAGGACCAGGAAGGTCATAAATTTCCTTAAGGTTGCAAGTTCCCCACCCAGCTGTCACAGCAGCTGAATAGGCTCCTCTCAAAGCATAGGCTCCCCTTTCTGGGAGGTGTTCAGGCATAGATTATATTGCCACATGTTAGGGACATTGCAGAAGGATTATGATCTGAGTAAGGGTGGATCAGACTAGGCAATCTTGAAGGATTCTTCTAACTTTAAGAGCTCATGATTTTGTGATTCCCCCAGCTGGGGATACTGTAGACTCAAAATAAGGGGAATGATGCCAAGTGGGTTCACTAAGTGTGTTTGAGTCATCACCATGCCTACTCCTATGCTCAGAAGTAAAAACTTCAAGGGTTATTGTATTCAATTAAACCTTGACTACAATAATTCAGACATTTATGTATATAATAATTTATACCCCCCAAACAAAGGAAACTTGAGTGCATTTGAGGAACCCTCACAAGTTAGCTATCTAACTTGTCTATCACCAACTCTGCAACACAATAGTGGGTTTTTACCCCCTCTGGAAAAGGAAACCTAGAAAAGTAATAACTTTCCTTATATGGGATAACTAATAAATAAATACTATTCAGCCATAAAGAAGATGGAGACTTTACATTTTTCCTATTTACCTGAATGGCTTTGGAGAACATTCACCTTAGTAAAGTATCTCAAGAATGGAAAAGCAAGCGTCCCATGTACTCAACACTAATTTGAAACTAGTAGATGAATAACTACAAGGCCACAAGAGAGAAAGCCACAATGAAATTTAAGAAGTGGGGAGGGGATTCAGTGAGTTCCTACCTAATAGGTACAATGTAGGAGTATATGGCACACCTCCTAGGTGAAGAACTCAACTACAACTCAGACTTTATCTGACAAATGCAATTCTATGTACCCTTAATTAATCTGAAATTAAAAAAAGAAGTATTTTGTAAATATAAAAATGATATATAAATGCTTAAATGTAGTCTCTATTAAAGTAAATAGTCCAACAATATATGGAGAAGGGGCACTCTTAAACCTCATCAATTGCTATTATAACCGCAAGCAGCATTACAAACATAGCCAGCCCTCACCATCCATGTGTTTCGTGTCCCCAGATTCAACCATCCATGGATTGAAAATATTCCAAAGAAAGTAAAAAAAAAGAGTCACAATAGAATGAAAAATACAAATAAAAATATAGTATAACAACTATTTACATACCCTCTACAATGTGTTAGGTATTATAAGTAATCTAAAGATGATTTACTGTATAGGGGACGATGTGTATAGGAGTTAAGCATTCAGGAATTTAGGTAGCCGTAGGAGGATCCCAGAACCAATCCTTCTTAGATATTACAGTTGTCCCATCTACCATGGGACAACTGTAATAGAATATTTTAATTTTAAAAAATGTCATGAATTTACTGAAGATGTAGCATAAGTACTTTACATTAAATCACAACAAGTTAAAGCCAATAAAAACTAAGCAAAACACAAAAAATCAAACATATATCATTTATTATTCAAAACAATTATAAAGATGTCTTAGACATATCCATTGATGTTAAAGCTTAGAATGATTAGATAAGTTCTTACCATCAAACTTGTCATATTTCAAACAGCCACTGGCATCTTGCATAAGAGTGGCATTCGACACACCGTTTTCAGCATCACCTTCTTCATCACTTGCTAATTCTTGTTTAAGTTTGGTGTCTAACCAGTCATTGACCAGCTCCTGAGCTATCAACAAAACAAAAACATCTTTCAAATATTTCAATTACTTCACAGACTTTCTTCATTCACTGTTCACTCTTTCAATAAATATTAGTTGAGTACCTATCACGTGTCAAATACCGTTTCTAGATGTTGGAAACATAGCAGTGAAAAACCTGAAAACATAAACCCTACAACCATGCAGCTTACATTTTAGCTAGGGAAGGGAGAAAATATATAACAAAGGAGGAAAAGGAGGAATGCAGGAAATGGGGAGATGGGTGTTACAGTTTTAAGATACTGGAACAAGGACTAGAAGGCAGCGAGGGAGTAAGCCATGTGGATATATGAGGGAATAGTCTATGTAGAGGGAAAGCAAGTACTAAGACCTTAACCAGAAGTATCTACAGTGTTTAAGGAAACAGCGAGGAGGCCAATGTGGCTGGAGATCAGTGAGCCAGTGAGCCAGTGAGCAAGTGTGGCGGGGACAGTAGGAGGTGAGGTGGAAGCAGGTGCAGACCAGATTTAGAGCAGTGGTTATAAACTGGGGGCAGCCTTACAAGTGGACATAGAGCAATGTCTGGAGACAATTAGCTTGTCCTAACTGAAGGATGTGATTCTAGCATCTAGTGGGGAGAAGCAGGGATGCTGCTAAACATCCTACAATTCAAAGAACAGTTCTCTCCACAATAAAATTTCTCTATCCCCAAATGTCAGTAGTACTATGGTTGAAATCTCCTTG
The DNA here is from genome assembly GCF_027406575.1 of Nycticebus coucang. Taxonomy (NCBI): domain Eukaryota; kingdom Metazoa; phylum Chordata; class Mammalia; order Primates; family Lorisidae; genus Nycticebus; species Nycticebus coucang. The sequence goes on from NC_069795.1 coordinate 63,184,952, forward strand.
TTTAGACACTATTCTAGGTACCTGGGCTTCTACTCTGCTTGCAAAGGGAATCCACAGGAGGGTTGTAAACATATTTTAAGAGGATCACTTTGACCACCAGGTTAAAATGAACTATAGGGCAAGCATTTAAGCAGGGAACACTAACTGGGAGACAACCTGGGAGATAATAACACAGGACAGAGGTGATAGTGACCTAGATTTGGAGTGGAGGTATTAAAAACGATTAGATTCTAGAAAACAATGTTTTGAGGTAGAACTGGCATGATCTGCTGATGGACTAGATATGGGATGCAAGAGAAAGAATCTCTAGGGCTTTTGGCTTAAGGAACTGCAAAGGTGGAGATGCTGTTTACTTAGATGGGAAGGCCAAGGCGGCAGCAGGTTTGGAGAGAAAGATTTTAGACATGTTAGGCTTGAGATGTTTATGAAACATCCAATGAGAGGTGTCAAGTATGGCATTGGTTATAATATCCTGGATTTCAGGGGACACATCTAAGGTAAAGAAATCAATGAGAGAGTTGTCAGCATACAGATGGTATCTAAAGCCATAAAAGTGGTGAGATTACCAAAGAAGGAAGGTAGATAGAAAAGAGGCTTAAGATTGAGTCTTGAGGAACTCTAGCATTGAGGAGCTGAAGAGGTAAGGTGGAACCAGGAAAGAGAGGCCATTAAGGTAGAAGGAAAATCAAATTGTGAAACCCTGAACTAACTTCCACTGGGATTTTCTTTCCTAATGGTATTGAGAACATTTTCGTAAATTATATGAGTAGGGGGAAAATGCTCAGTTTAGCATTACCTTCATTGCTATCATTATGAAACAGCTCTTGTGTGGGGGGCATGGGGATTTCAAAGAAAAGCATCTATTTTAGCATTACCTTCGTCATTGATATCATTATCACACAGCTCTTAGGGAATAGAGTATTTATATTAAATGATGCCAAGAGGCATTTAAAATGGGTAAAATAAGAAAAGAAAATGAATCTGAGTCATAGAAACTAAATGTAAAAAGTATACACTGTTAGCATTCAGAAGAAGGTAGAGAAAGGGAGCTAAGATTTATCAATTAACCCTCGAATACAATAATTCAGACACTTATGTATATAATAATTTATACCCCCCAAAGGAAACTTCCCTCAAAGGGTTGAACTGTAGAAACACCTCACACTGGATCAGAGAAGTACATGTATACAAACTACTTTAAAGCAAAGTTTTTCAAAGTATGTTCTTCAGAACACCAATTCTTGTAGAATACTAATAAAGTTGATAAAAGAAGAAAAAATGATATAAACCTTTGAAAATTACTTTCTATCCATATACCAACACTTCCTAATATGGATCAATAGTTTCTCAGGTTATTAAAAGGTTAAAACTATTTTAGCAGGATAAAAAGAGGTTCATTCCTATCAAAATACCAACATCGTACTTTCAAGATTTGGAAAAAATGATTCTGCGTTTTGTATGGAACCGGAAAAAGCCCCGTATAGCTAAGGCAGTTCTGTGTAACAAAAATAAAGCTGGGGGCATCAGCATACCAGATTTTAGTCTGTACTACAAAGCCATAGTGCTCAAGACAGCACGGTTCTGGCACAAAAACAGAGACATAGACACTTGGAATCGAATTGAAAACCAAGAAATGAAACTAACATTTTACAACCACCTAATCTTCGATAAACCAAACAAGAACATACCTTGGGGGAAAGACTCCCTATTCAATAAATGGTGTTGGGAGAACTGGATGTCTACATGTAAAAGACTGAAACTGGACCCACACCTTTCCCCACTCACAAAAATTGATTCAAGATGGATAAAGGACTTAAATTTAAGGCATGAAACAATAAAAATCCTCCAAGAAAGCATAGGAAAAACACTGGAAGATATTGGCCTGGGGAAAGACTTCATGAAGAAGACTGCCATGGCAATTGCAACAACAACAAAAATAAACAAATGGGACTTCATTAAACTGAAAAGCTTCTGTACAGCTAAGGACACAATAACCAAAGCAAAGAGACAACCTACACAATGGGAAAGGATATTTGCATATTTTCAATCAGACAAAAGCTTGATAACTAGGATCTATAGAGAACTCAAATTAATCCACATGAAAAAAGCCAACAATCCCATATATCAATGGGCAAGAGACATGAATAGAACTTTCTCTAAAGACAACAGACGAATGGCTAACAAACACATGAAAAAATGTTCATCATCTCTATATATTAGAGAAATGCAAATCAAAACAACCCTGAGATATCATCTAACCCCAGTGAGAATGGCCCACATCACAGAATCTCAAAACTGCAGATGCTGGCGTGGATGTGGAGAGAAGGGAACACTTTTACACTGCTGGTGGGACTGCAAACTAGTACAACCTTTCTGGAAGGAAGTATGGAGAAACCTCAAAGCACTCAAGCTAGACCTCCCATTTGATCCTGCAATCCCATTACTGGGCATCTACCCAGAAGGAAAAAAATCCTTCTATCTTAAGGACACTTTTACTAGACTGTTTATTGCAGCTCAATTTACAATCGCCAAAATGTGGAAACAGCCTAAATGCCCACCAACCCAGGAATGGATTAACAAGCTGTGGTATATGTATACCATGGAATACTATTCAGCCATTAAAAAAAATGGAGACTTTACATCCTTTGTATTAACCTGGATGGACGTGGAAGACATTATTCTTAGTAAAGCATCACAAGAATGGAGAAGCATGAATCCTATGTACTCAATTTTGATATGAGGACAATTAATGACAATTATGGTTATGGGGGGGGACAGAAAGAGGGAAGGAGGGAGGAGGGTGGGGCCTTGGTGTGTGTCACACTTTATGGGGGCAAGACATGATTGCAAGAGGGACTTTACCTAACAATTGCAATCAGTGTAACCTGGCTTATTGTACCCTCAATGAATCCCCAACAATAAAAAAAAAAAAAAAGGTTCATGGTCTAGGAATCTTGGGAAATGGGATTAGCAAACATTTCTTTTTAAGGAAGTAAAACTTCTCAGAACCCTTAATAAGTAAAATATATCATGTATCCCTTTTGGCAGGATGGGAGGTGGGGTGTAGGAGATCAGTCCTGCCAATTTCAGAATCAATTTCGTTCCCCTATCCCCAGTACTAACAACCACTTGAGACCAATAACCCTTACTGCTCATCCAGACCACTACAATAACCTCCCACTGGTTGTCCCTTTCCCTCTTTTTCTTCTCTAGAATCCATTCTCCATATTTTTTAAAAACTAACCTATTACAGTTCTGCTTAAAACACCTCAATGCCATCCTACCATACTCAGAGTAAAATCTAAATTCTTTCCCTAAACCTATAAGGTCTAGCCACACAAGTCTTGGGTTCTTTAAACATACCAGGCTCGTCTGTACATTAATTCTAGATACCTCCCTCCGCTCTGTGTGAATGCTCTCCCCCACAACTGCTCCACTGACTCTCAGTCACTCAGCTTCAAACTTGAAGGATGTATCACCACCTGATCATTTGGTTTTAATTTTCTTTATTCCTACACTGCAATGCACACTTCATGAAAACAAGGGCTTTGCCTCTCTTACTCATAACTAGTACTTCTAATGCCTAAACTAGTACCTGACACAGAGTAAGAATTAAGTATGTATATGTTGAATAAATGAAGAAATAAATGTAATAACTGGAGACATAAATAATCCAAAAGGAAGCTGGCTTTTAGGACATCATACTTTGATTTTCTTCCTACCTCAGTGGTCCTCCCTGCTCAGTCTACTTTGTTGGTTCCTCCTGATCCCTTCAATCCCTAAATGGTAGAGTTCCTCAGAGTATCATCAGTAACAAAACTGATTCATAAACTGTGGTCAAAGTATCTGCATAATACCAAATTAAATTAACATGCCACTATCTGTGCCACAGGACTAACACCTCAAAACACTCACCAGCTGTTACACCAAACTGCCCCTGGATATGGTTTTATTTCAGTAAACAAAATGGGCCTTAAGTATAGCTTTACTTGTAATATTAAAGTTAAAGAATTTAAAAAGCTTCCATTCTCTACTTTAAAATGCATCATGTGTTATACTTCAAGAATTGTTAATATCACAGCAAAAAAATGCATTTCTCACCTTCTGCATAGATTTCATCATGATCCTCTATTTGCTCAGAGGTTTCCAAGTCTATGATTTGGCCCCAGAACCTTCCAGGTGGGTCTGAATTTCTGGCAGGAAATGCACTCCAAACTGCAAATTCTGAGGCTTTCTCCACTCTCTTCAATATAACAGAAGAAAATCAATTAAGATGACAACTTTGTTGTCAAGAATTTCTCTCTTATCCAAGAATCTGATTTTCTGTCAACTACTAATATTCCTTCATTTTTCCATTTTTGAAGGAGTTTTGAGGTTTAAACACCCACCCCAAGTAATTATTTGGTTTACAATACAATATTTAATTAATTGCAGAATTTTACCAAGTTCTAACAAGTGTTCATAATGTTTACATTTGGGCAAAATGTTATTTAAGCTTTAGATAGTATTTGTTTAAGGCATTAGTAATGGGATCCTGACACTTAGACATTTTATTTTAAATAAAAATTTAATATTTTATTAATTGCCATGTCCCTAGGATTAACACGAATATGAACCAGAGGCAGAGTAATTACTAATTCCTCAAATCACTACTCCTGAAAGGAACCTCCCAGTGTATATTTGGTAAAGTATAGGTTCAGTAAAAATGGGGTAAACAGAATCACTGAACTGCAGTCCTCCAAAATGTTTTAACTCAATAGTAAGTCTGGTAAAAACACTGACCAAATCTACAGGGTCGGGCAAGGGATGGAGGAGGTGTGTGAATGGCCTTAGCATTTTGATTTACCTGCACAGTACATAAAATTATATATTACGACTAACCCTCTGACTTTCTCTTCCCCACAAACCTGCTTTCCCCCATGCTTGCTGTGTTCTTAATCTTCCAACTTGGTTATTAACAACTCTATTCTTTCACTTGCTCAAACTTTGTACAAAAATTTTGGAGTCTTGCTTAATCCGATCTCTCTCTCCCTCACCCCGCATATAATCCATTAGGAAATTTGTTGACTCTAACTTCAAAATATATCCAGAATCTGACCCCTTCCTATCACCTCCACTGCTACTACCATCGTCCAAGACATAATTTCCTCAACAGGTTTTCTGGCCTCTCATCAGAGCAGTGAGTGATCCCTTTAAAAAGGAAGTCATATCATGTTATAACTCAAAACCCTTCAATGGCTCCTGATCTCAATCCTTGTAAGCCGAAGACCTTTCAGTGCACTTCAGGGTCCTGTGCCACCAGGCCTTCTGTGACATCTCCAGCCTCCCCACCTGCTGCTCTTCCCTCTGCTTACTTGACTTCAGCCACACTGATCTCTTTGTTCCTCCGCAAATATGCCCAGGGTATGCTGGGGGCCTTTGCCCTTATTTACCCTCTGCCTGGCACTGCTCTTCCACAGGTCTCCAGATGACTCCTTCCCTTCCTCACGTCTCTGCTCAAATGGCACCTTCTCAGTGAGGTCTTCTCTGACCACCCTACGTGAAACTGTAATCACCTTCCTACGGCTCACTTCTTCTCCTTCTCTGCTCTTTCTCTATAGCACTTACCTCTTTATACTGTATTTTAGAAATAGAAGGTTGGCAGGGATTGTCGCCTTCTTCCCACGTGAACCCCTAGCACTTAACAGGTGCCCAATAAATGTTAAAAAAAAAAAAATGAAACATATTTTTAAAAGGTATATTTTCTCATCTGATGTATTTTGAAAATGACTTTTCCTTTGCCCTTACCAAAGACTAGTAGTATGTCTGCCAAAAGTTGCCGTGAGCTTTACTATACAACTGCTCATAGATTTCATATATTAGGTTTAAGTCAAATAGACACAGGAATAAAGTTGAAAAGTCAAGGATAATTTGAAAAAGATGTAGAAATAGACCCATAAGAAAAGATATAAACCAGAAGAAAACATAATGTTATTAGAGTCAGAGTCAAGAAACATATCATTTATTCCTTATGAGGTCACTCTGCAAAGACCTGTTTTCCCATAGTATCTCTTATAGCCTCTGTCTGACAATATTTATACTGGTGGCAGATGACATTTATTGGATTTATGGTTGCTTAATATATAGTCTCTCCTTAGGTTCTTAAATTCTAAGACAGCAAGATGAATTTTATATATACCATATTTGTTGGTTTATATATACATAAATATGTAAATACACAAATAAATTGATAAACTTTAGTTTTTGAAACACCCACAAAAATAAACATCAAAAACAAATGTGTAGACTTAGTTCCTTACGCTATGAGGGAAAGATATAACTGGGTCATGTCATCCTGCCTGAGTTGGAATTTGTACAGATTCTCAACAGAAGAGGGTAGAGAACTTGGGAGACAAGACGAGGAAGATTGAAGGACAAAGACGGATAGAATCCAGCTCTGAAAAATAAGGGAGTAAAGAGAAACATGTGCTTGGCTTTAACAAGGCAAGTGTTTGGGACATCATTTAAAATGAAGATTTGAAGTGGGCGCAGTGGCTTATGCCTGTAATCCTGGCACTCTGGGAGGCTGAGGTGGGAGGATTGCTTGAGATAAGGAGTTCCAGATCAGTTGGAACAAGAGTGAGACCTCAGCTCTACTAAAAATAGAAAAAATTAGCTGGGCCTGGTAGTGTATGTCTATAGTCCCAGTTACTTAGGAGGCTGAGGCAGGATTACTTGAGCCCAGGAATTAGAGGTTGCAGTGGGCTATGATGATGTCACTACCCTCTAGTCCAGGTGACTAGATTTGCAGAGGGGAAAACTACTAGATGGTACTAAGGATTATAAATAATTGCTGTATTTCTTTGCCTTAAAATATTACATCCTTACCACTTTTTCCAAAATAAATATTAACATGTAAGAGATAGGTCTATTCTTATTTCAGTAAAACACTGTGTCAATAACAACTTATTTTTTCAACAAGTTCTGATTGAAGGCTAGCTCTGTTCCAGCACTGTAGCAGGCAATAGGAGGAAACAGAAGTCAAAGCTTCTGTTCTTAAAAGTTCACTGTTTTGTATTTGGTTCCATATATTATGTGTGCAATCAGCATGGACTTCTGAGCCAAATAAAGACTTACTGATTTTTTCTTTCAAGATGGGAGATTTGAGGGGATAATAGAGAAAGAGCTACACAGAAGTTTTAGAGCAGTGGTTCTCAACCTTCCTACTTGTGACCCACAGGTTGAGAACCGCTGTTTTGGAGGAATGATAAAAGAAATGATAAAAATCTGCATCAAGATGGCTGAAAACTATATGAAAGAGGAAAATGGTAGAGAAAAAGTCAGTAGAATTTTAGTTTTTAGTTTAGTTTTAGTTAAATCTTCCCTTCTGGAAGAGACAGGAACTATCAGTGCCAATAAGCCCTACTGGGCCTTGGCCCTGGGACTCTTAATACTGACCTTCAAGCTAGACTTCCTAGACATTGAGGAGTGGTCTTCTCAGAGGTCAGCTTCCATGATGGTAGATCCATTTAATTGTCTGCAGTAGCCAGGAGGCCATCCCTGACTCCAACTACATTAGCATCTCCCATTAGATCTTTAATTCTCCCATTAGCTTTATGTAAGTTGTTTATCCCCTACTAGACTACAAACTCTGTTTTAATTTCAAAATATCCTTACCTTAATCCAGGGTTCTACATTGTCAGGATCAAAAGCAGACTGTGTGAAAAATAAACACAGAATATTAATATACAGTGATATCTTTATCATCTTTGCCATTTTAATCTATCCTAACTAAGCATGCGGAAAAGTTGGAAAAGTTCAACATTAATTAACAATAATTGACATAATTACTAACTATAATATAATATGAAGCCTTCTCTGGGACATAGTCTGACTTTATTTCTTGCCTGGGACCACCTTGAGATTCTGATTTAATTGGTCTAGAATAGGGCCCAAATATCATTTAAAGCTCCCCACAGTTAAGAGCCAAGATATAAAAACCCTGATTAATTAGCCAAACAAGCACTGATCAGCCAGATTATCTAAGTAATCTTCCGCTTGGAGAAGGGTATGTTCCTCCCCTTACTCTCTTTGGGAGAAGCCTTTTAGCAAGAGGCTTTCTTATCTTATGGGTCAAGGATATTGTAAGAACCTGGTAGGGACGTGTGTGTGTGTGTGTGTGTGTGTGTGTGTGTGTGTGTGTGTGTGTGTGTGTGTGTGTGTGTGTGTGTGTGTGTTAATCAATCTGACTTCTGTTTTACAAAGCAGAAAATGAGGTTGAAAACAAATTTCCACCCAAATCAGTCAGATATTAATCTGAAATTAGAAATCAGATCATTAAGACATCTCCTTTCTTCACTCTCTGTAACTCCCAGAAGCTAGGAGAAGTTCCTCTAATATTCATTTACAAATAGAGGTATTGGCTTTACTAAAAATTAGGTGAGTTTTAAAAATAAGGAAGTATCTAACCTAGCATGCTGACACATAGAGGTGGGAAAAGTATAATATTCTTTAATTTATCTAACACTTCACATTCAAAGGCACCTTACAGGTAACTAATTAATGCAGCTGTCCTGCTGAATAATTTTGTCACTGCAACAAAGAAAGAGCTCATCCTATTAAAACACAACTGAACTTCAAGGAGTTCTGTGTTTTTATCTTTTTTTCCCTTTAGGCAGTAACAATGAACACAAACGGCAAAAATTTCTTCTTCTGGAGTCCTAAGAAATTGGCCCAGATTTTTACCTTTCATCATCAAGTCTATATCCCTAATCCATTTAGGATCCAATCTGTTATGAAACTGATGTATTGCAGTAGGAGCAGCCTCAGTTTCCAAGTCTCTCTAATGCTCTGGTCTGCACTCTACAGTATTGGGGGCAAAATATTTACCAGGTGCGATACGTCCACTGCATTTAGTTGGTAAATTTAGAATAAACTGCAAGAACAATTGCCTGAGGCCTTCACAAAGGCCACACATCTACAGAATACTTTTTAGGAAAGTGTAAGAAGGAAACAGCTGGTGAAATTGCTTTGACGCTGAAAGCTGAGAAACTTCTCCATTTTAGTAATCTCACATTTAAAGCAATTTTTTTTTGGACTGTTAAAAAGGTAGCTGTGGAAAGCACACACCGTGTGACTGTGACTTTGCACATGTCACTTACATATGTTTCAAGTTTAAAATGGGGTTATCAGTTTTTTTCTTGTCTTCAGTTGCTAATGCATCAAAAGGGGTAACAAATATGAAGATGGATCTAGTTTTTGAATGTTAAATTTAGAAATTCCCATGTGAATCAAGTATTACTATATTTAATATTCACTTTTGCACGCCTGAGTTTTTTTTAGATACTTTGTGTAAAACTGGATGGGCAGAAACATAGGTAAAGCATTTAATGTGAAGATCTCCCGCGTTCAATAAAGATCAGTTCCTCAAGATTTGCTAAACAAAAAAGGGAAGAGAAGAGACGTGTGGGAAGTCTTCCGAAAACTGGCGGTGGGGGAATGCGTGTTCACAAATTCCCTTCACCCTGATGGGCATTAGCAGACTCTTCCTGTTTGAGAAAAGCTATGGATGGAAATAGTTCTTCCACGATGCTGCCCACCAAAGCCAAAAGGTCCCCAGACCCCAAACCTCCGAGAACCACTTCACTCAGGGCGATGCTGACCCCGAGGCAGTCAAGGGAGGGGCACGTCAGGTAAGGACGCTCCTTGGGGGAAAGGGAGGGAACACAGCAGGTGCTGCGGCAGGCTTCCGGACTGGGCAGTGCCTAGGGTAGGTCCCCGCCCCTCAAAGCTCCCGATCGGGATCACCTTGGGATTCGGCTTTCTTGTGAGCTGTGTCCAGCGATTCAGCCCCATCCTCTTTTTTGAGGAAGACCTTTCCTGGGTTGCCAGCTGCATTTTCCAGGTTCGGGCCCAGACCTCGGACAACGCTGTAACAACCACTCTTCTTCCCGGGCTGTTCTCGGGTCTCTCTGGGAGTTGTAGTCTCTCCGCCCGAAAGACAGCACGTGTACGACGCAGTCCGACCACCACTCCCAGCAGGCTTTGCGTGGGCAGATTGCGTAGGCTCAGTTACTATGGCCACGGCAGCACTCCCTAGCCTCGCGGTCGCCGGGGTTGGCTTGGATCTCGCCCTTGACTGTTTTTGGCGCCCAGTGATGACGTAAATGCTCCCTTATTGGCTCTGCTGTGGAGGCGGTGGTTTAGGGGACCAAGAATTCCGCGAGCCGGACACGTGGTAGTGAACTGTGAGGAGTTTGAGCTGTTTGAAGGACCAAAGAGTTGGGCAGTTTACACGTAAGTACTCCCTTCCATCTGGTGGGGGAGCTATCGGGGGTGGATGAGTTGCGTCGCGCCCAGACGCATCCTGGTGGTGTTGCAGAAACACTAATTGTTTTCCTGCCTTGTTTCTCCTTTCCTTTTCTGGTTTCCTGGTGGATCTTAGGCTCTGTTAAGTTCAGATTTTCCCAACGTGTGAGCGTAGCAGACATCTCTGAAAGTTAGGGCCCCCTTTCGGCTGACCTCTACTCAAGAGTTAAATTCTCAGGAAGTGTTTTTTCAGAACTGCCCAGAATACTTGGGAGTGTGGGACGATCTCCAATCCCTGAGCTAAGTGCTTAGCGAGGTCTGGAGCCCCGGAGATGGCCTATTCAACGAGGATAAATCTACCTTATTGGCTGAGCTTAGATGTTTCCAGGGAGAGTCCACTCAGGGAGGCTGTATGGGCTTGTAAAGCAGAGTAGAGATTTATAGCGGGAGCTTTGGGCCCAGCTACTTTATGGCTGTGTGACTGTAGGCAACTTGTTTAATAACTCTTGAGAAAACTCAATTTTCTCATTGGCAAAATGGGGGGGGGGGATAATACCTAACTCATTGGGGGGTATTGTAATGATTAAATATCAATGTATGTAAAGCATTCTGCCAGGGTATGTATTCCAAAGTTGACTTGAAATTGAAAGTAAGGTCGGGAAAGCTGTATCCTCAGACTGTTGTAGAACCACCTCTGTGAATAGGTTGTGTTAGTACACACTATGTAGTATCATAGAGTAGTTCTTTTAAAAGGATAAATTAGTTCTATGTTTCTTCTTTATTAAAAATACCAATTGTGTATTCCTGAGAGAAAAGCAAAGTGCAGAGAAGTGCATATAGTTATGGTGTGTTTCCATTTTTGTAAAAGCAAACCAGGCGGGCTGCGCTTGTGGCTTAAAGGAGTAGGGCGTCGGCTGCGGCCAAAATCAAACTGCAAAAAAAAAAAAAAAAAAAAAAAGAGCAAACCATGGCACCAAGCATTTCCTCTTATATTCAGTATGTTTAAATATTTGTATGAGTATGGAGAAAGGTTGTAGAAGCGGGGAGGATGGAGCAGAGGAAAGAGAAAGGGTAAAGAACAAGGTAGCAAAGTGGAAAGTGGTTATAAAGTTATATCTTAATATTATAGCTAATATGTAAACATTGCCTGTGTTCATGGACAAGATGAAACTTCTAATAAACTACTACTGGCCTATTAGAGTACAACTTTATTTTATTTATTTATTTATTTATTTTTTGAGACAGTGTTTCACTGTTTCCTAAGCTACAATGCCATGGTGTCAGCCTCCCTCACAGCTCACAGCAACTTCAAACTCCTGGGTTCAAGCTATCCTGTCTCAGACTCCCAAATAGCCCAAACTACAGGTGTTCACCACAATGCTGGGGTAACTTTTCTATCTTTAATAAAGACAGAGTCTAGCTCTTGCTCAGATTGGTTTTGAATTCTTGAGCTAAAGCCATCCTCCTGCCTGGTCCTCCCAGAGTGCTAGCTAGGATTATAGGCATGAGCCACCATGCCAAGCCTATATTTTCTATTTTGATGTACTTTTTGGTTTGTTTTCCTCCTTTTTGCCTTTTATTAGATTAATCATTTTTCCTTATCCTCCTCCATCCCTCTCCAATAGGTTTGGAAATTATGCATTCATCTTTTAATGGTTACTTCTGGACTTTTAACATACATACCTAAAGTTTAACATTATTCATTGTCTCTCTCCACCTACCAAGTAGTGTAAGGATTTCATAACAACTCTACCGTTTGAAAAGTCTTCTGTTACTGTTCTTAGGATTCTAGCATTTCTGTGGCATTTGTGAATCAGCACAGTACACCATATTGTTTAGAATTCCTTCAGACTTTTTGTTTGCATAGACAAGCTTTATAGATACAGTGTGAATGTTGGGTGGGAGGGTGGGGGTAGACATGTACATACGTACTTACAAATATAGTTTTCTTTTCACACACAAACTGGGCGTTGTGGCGGGCACCTGTAGTCCCAGCTACTTGGGAGGCTGAGGCAAGAGAATCGCCTAAGCCCAGGAGTTGGAGGTTGCTGTGAGCTGTGACACCACGACACTCTAGCGAGGGCAATAAAGTGAGACTGACTGTAAAAAAAAAAAAAAAAAAAATACAGCTCCTTTGTGTACTTTTAAACTCTTTACATACCTTACACAACTCAGACAAAACAGAATTTTTGGAATAAGGGAGGTGCCAGCAAGTTCATGTCTCCAGCTCTTTCTGGGTAGCTCCAGACAAGACAATTTCCTCCATTCTCATCTGTGTGAGGGTAGGAAACATTTAATAAGTTATTTCCATTTTAACAATCTTGGTCCATTGTATTTTCATTAAGTTTTTATTTATGTATCAAAATATAGTGTTCCATATTGATTGCTTTCAGTATTCAGTCAGAATAACAGGTATTGATGCGTTAGCTTTGAAGTTCATTTCTTGTTTTTGTACTTCACTGGCCCTGCCTCAATTCTCCAGGGCCACTCGGATTGCAAAATACTGTCTTTAATCTTGCTTACAAGCTCTGCTGGAGTAAAATATAAAAAATATTTTTATCACTTGAAATCACTATATCTGATAAATAAGTAAGGAATATGATTCTTCTCTTATGTTTTCTAGACTATATTTTTGTTAGCTTGTAATTATATTTTTCTAATGTTTTAAAAAATAAACTTTCTTTTGGCAGTTTTAATGTGTGACAACCATGAATCAAATAGCTTTTATACTATTTTTGTTAAAATATAATACACCTTTTTTCCCTTAACAGTCTCCATTTCTATGGGCTCTAATAACTTTGGTTTTTATGTTTCTGTCCTTGTGATAATTTGAAATAATGATGTCGTAGTCACAGAAAATTGACCAGGCTTTCCTCTAACAGTTATATTAGTTTATATATTAATAATTCATGTTTAATATGAAATCTCTTATTAGATCATATAGAAAGTAGTTATTCTTATCTAATAACTAGACTGGCTATTTTATTTAAATATAAGAATTTGGCTCAGCGCCTGTAGCTCAAGCGGCTAAGGTACTAGCCACATACACATGAGCTGGCGGGTTCGAATCCAGCCCGGGCCCACCAAACATCAAGGACGGGTGCCACCAAAAAATAGCCAGGCGTTGTGGTGGGCACCTGTAGTCCCAGCTATTTGGGAGGCAGAGGCAGGAGACTCGCTTGAGCCCAGGAGTTGGAGGTTGCTGTGAGTTGTGATGCCACAGCACTCTATCCAGGGTGACAGCTTGAGACTCTGTCTCAAAAAAAAAAAAAGAATTTATCTTGATGGGGCTTGATAACTCACTCCTGTAATCCTAGCAATCTGGAAGGCTGAGGCCGTAAGATTGCTTGAGCTCAGGAGTTGGATACCAGGCTGAGCAAGACCAAGACCCTGTCTCTACTAAAAAATAGAAAAACTGAAGCAAGATGATCTCTGGAGCCCAAGAGTCTGAGGTTGTTGTGAACTGTTACACCACGGCAGTCTACCCAGGGCAAAAGAGTGAGATTTTGTCTCAAAAATAAAAAGAATTTATGTCTCCCAGAAAAGCAATATTTGCATGTCTGAATATTTTTAACTAATGATAGATAAGCCTTGTTTGTTTGGCAGCATCTTAAACAATGGTTAACTTTCAGAGAATGGTGTAGTATAATGCCTAAAAGCATGGACTCTATGGCTGGAGTCTGTTAGATAGCTGGAATAATTTATCAACTAATAAAACTGGGCCTGGCTCAAGAATTCCGGAGGATATGGTACTTGCTGTAGAGATGTAATGAAGTGTTTGTGTTAATAAAATGTTGGTATGTCTGGTGACATTTTGCAAATGATCTGCCGTGCATACTTATCAAGTTCTGTGGAGCATTTTGAAAGTGAACTCAGTATTTTGCTTCACCGAGTTCTAAATGATTTAAGAGCATCCAACAAATAATTGATATTTTCTGATTTGTTTCTTTGTTCTTATCTGTAGAAAAAGAAGGTACCTATATCTTTATTTTTTTCTTTACACAAATATTTGTCTTTCTCAATTATAGAAGTAATGACAAATTGCTTATAGATCTCACGTATATCACATAGTTTCCCACCTGTTTGGATGCCATATAAGAACAAATTGGGAAATAATCCTACCTCAGAGATAATCTCTGTTCATCTTTTATTGTGTATTCTTCCACCAAAATGATATTTTGAAACTGTTTTCTTCACTTGTCTTAACAACATTATTAATTGTATTCTCTCAAATTAGAGAAGGAAAAAAATAATCAGTATGGCTGAGCAGTGTGACTGTTCTGTATATATGTTTTCTAGACTGGGAGTAAGCCTAGGCTTCCTGGCATCCTGTTCATGATTAGTCTTCCTACTTCTGTCCTCTCATTTGTTTGGTTTTCATCAGCTCAGACAAAAATTCCATTCAACTGAAAAGTAGTTGATGTTATCAACTGGAACCTTGGGGAAGGTAGCTGATTTTCTCTGTGTCTTCCCATTTTCCTTTTCCTGACATCTGAAGACAGTTGTGGACTGGAAGTAGTAATGAATATGCTATCATTTATTTTTCTGTAGGTTGCTTTCTTTGCAAAATGCTTAACCTTTAGATGTTGTGAAGCTCCTTCTAAACTTAATGTCCTTTTCTTGTCAGGACCTAGAGGAATCCCTTAGGATGAAGCTGAACCTTACTAAGGTAGTTAATGGCTGTCGCCTGGGAAAAATAAAAAACCTGGGCAAAACAGGCGACCACACCATGGACATTCCAGGCTGCCTTCTGTACACCAAGACTGGCTCTGCCCCACACCTCACCCATCAAACGCTGCGTAATATTCATGTACTTCCTGCCATGGCTCAGCTTACACTGTCATCGCTGTAAGTGTTTGAACCTGTCATTCGAGTATCAACTCCAGCAGCAGCTTAGTTATGTTACTTGGGTACAACAAAGAGAAAGATTTCTTTTGCTTGTATGTGTAATTTGTAGATTTTCAAAATGAAATCAGAAGAAAAATATCAGATGTTATACATCCTCCGGCTGTAATCTGGAAGCCATGGCGAGACCTACCTATTAGAGGTGCTTTACTTTTCCTCCAAATCTGCAGTCCCAGGCTGGCCTCATTGCCACTGTACCCAAGGTTGACAGGGCAGGGAATGATCTGTGAGAGCTAACCTTGGAGTTCTGGGGCTGTCAAGCACCAGCCTCAACATTTTTTCTGCCTCTGCATATATACTTGCTAATACTCCTTTATGGAGGCAAAACTAATGAAGTTAGATCATTTTATGCAGTGTACATACTGACCTTATATGTAATTGAACAGGCTGCTATATGGCTAAATAAGTCTGCAGTATTGTGTTAAATAATAGTGATTTTAAAGTGGTAAGAGGAAAAAGAAAATCCAAGCAGCTGATCTCTGCCAGTTTCTCTTCTCACAGAACCACTTTTAAATTGAAGACTTTTATTGTGGTTAATGAACCTCACCTTGTTACTTGGCACTTTTAGATAATAGTGTACCTGTTAGTCAAGACTGCATTTACTATCATATAGTTTATTTGGGTGAGGAAAAGAGGGTTGTATAGTGTTACCTGTAGAATAATTCATTATTTTGTTATATATTTTTTTATTTTGTTTACAGGGCAGAACATCATGAAGTCTTGGCAGAATATAAGGAAGGAGTTGGAAAGTTTATAGGTAAAAATCGATTAAGTCTTTGTGTGTGCTTTGTGATGTGTTAATCTGAAGCTCGGAGATGCTGTTGACTAAAAGATCAACTTTCATTCATACATTTATTTGTTCATTATTTTAATAAGCATTTTTTTTAACATCTAAGAACCTGGCACTGGGGATACATAGTTGAATAGGAAACAGTTACTGCTCTCATGGAAGTTGGAGCCCAGCTAACATAAAGAGAAATGGGTAATACTAGTAAGAATATAGTGATTGCTTTATGGGATTAGGGATATGTACATATATCATGATAGGCCAGAGTCAGGAACATACAACCTGCTCTGTGGCTCAGTGCTTGTAGCTCTGGAGCTGGTGGGTTAGAATCCTGGGCCTGCCAAACAACAATGACAACTACAACAACAAAATAGCTGGGTGTTGTGGTGGGCGCCTGTAGTCCCAGCCTGTCGGGATGCTGGGGCAAGAGAATTGCTTAAGCCCAAGAGTTTGAGGTTGCTGTGAGCTATGACGCCACGTCATGCCACCCAGGGCAATAGCTTGAGACTCTGTGTGTCAAAAAAAAAAACCAAAAAAACCCTGCTCTGGGGTATGTATAGAAGGTGTCAAATAAAGAAAGGATTCTTGAAAGAGAAGATGAGGGATCATTTCAGCTGGGTCAAAGAGCAGCTCAGAAGCAGGAGCGGCAGGTGGTAGTACCCAGGTGCTGGGCAGACACACTCCAGGGAATGCACAAAGTTGTGGAGGTGTGAGATCCAAAGCATTCTCATTATGCTCAAGCCTCAAACATACAGGGAAGGATGAATAGTTTATATACAGCTATATTCTGATATGTTGATAGTATCTTTTGTTCCAGAAATAGGATTTTATATGCAGATGTATGTGTCCGTTTATTTATAGGAATAGCTTAGCAGTGACAGCTAGAGAACCAGTTCTTCTTTTTTTTTTTTGTGAGACAAGAGTCTCACTAAGCTGCCCTCCGTAGAGTGCTGTGGCGTCACAGCTCACAGCAACTTCCAACTCTTGGACTTAAGCAGTTCTCTTGCCTTAGCCTCCCAAGTAGCTGGGACTACAGGCACCTGCCACAATGTTTTTTTGTTGCAGTTTCCATTGTTGTTTATATGGCCCAGGCCAGGTTCAAACCTGCCAGTCTCCGTGTATGTGGCTGACACCGTAATCACTGTTCTACAGGCACCGAGCTGAGAACCAGTTCTTCTATAGACTATTTTCTACTGAACTTTTTCCCTAATATCCAGGACTCATTTAAGTGAATGAAAATCCTGTTTCCATTGGTTACTAAGTCCTATACTTCTAAGGGCCACTGCCTGATGATTTGTTGGTTATCACAAGACCTTGTATTTCAGTAGAGGAATTTATGTAATATGATTCATCTGAGGCCAATTTTAATACCACAGCTTAAAAGTATACAAGCATATAGTTAAGTGAAAATAATATAAGTTTTCTAGAGATAATTATAATAATTAAAATTGGAAAAAATAAGGTGAAGAAATGCAGAGATTTTTAGCATTCTTGTTTATTTTTCTCTTTTTCAGTGGAATCCTGTTTTTCTTTTTCTTATGGAAATGTGGTATATACGTGACCCTGGCATATATGTTTTACTAAACATTTTTTGTTGTTTTTTAAAATGATTATCTTTTTGACTAAGGAACTTAAGAAATTGTCATCTTGAGTCAATGAAATTTACTAAGAATGAGATCCCTCTGCAGTAATCTACACTTTCTCTATCATTCTGTCCCTAGGGACCTGTGATATTATTAATGAGTTTTATTATTAATGAGATCACCTTATGACCATATCATTTTCATCTTTCCAACAGTGTGATCAAAACCTTAGATGGTATGTAGAATGAGCATACTTGATAGTAAATTCTTTAAATCAAATCAGGTGGGATCAGCATGTCACTAAATACTGTCATTGTATCTCATACTCTAAGATTAGACGTGAATGTTTAAACTTAGTTTATTTTATTTATTTATTTTTTGGCCGGGGCTGGATTTGAACCTGCCACCTACAGTATATGGGGCTGGCGCCCTACTCCTTTGAGCCACAGGCGCTGCCCAGTTTTTTTTTAGATTAGTAGGTTTCAGAGTAATCTTTTCCTTTATACGGATAAGCCTCCCATAGTTCCAAGACAACTCTACTGTCTTTAGGGTTGCTTTATCCAGCAGTACACATTGTGAGCTGTTCACTGTACCACTGTCTGGTACAGTGTCACTGCTGATACTTTCAAGGCTTCTTTTCTGTGTTTACACAGGCATGCCAGAGTCAGTCTTGTACTGCTCCCTGCATGATCCAGTCATTCCCTGCCCAGCTGGTTATGTCACAAACAAGGTATGTTTTCAGGACCTCAGGGCTGCATCTTTGTCCCAGAAGTCCACCTGTTGCATCCCTCAGATGCTAGGATCCCACTATCTGGGATGATCCTCTTATGTTTTCTCCTTATTTCCATGATTATAGTGGGATAGGATGATTTATAAAAGGATGAAGTTATTGTATCATCATTGTTTTCATTGTTGCAAAAAATTTGAGGGTGGTGGAGGGTCAAGTATATACCAAAAACAGAAATTGCTATGATAGGAAAAAACAATTTTAACAACTTCAGGAAGAGTGGAGAAAGTTGCTAGGGCGATCACATATACTACTATATAAAGTAGAACCTCAATGCCTACTGGTAGAATAGAATTTGAAAAAGTGGGGTCTACAAGCAGAGATTTTATCTAGTGAAGAACGGTGTCAAATTCATTACCCCGTCTGTAAAAATAGCTGGGTGTTGTGGTGAGCACCTATAGTCCTAGCTACTAGGGATGCTGGGGCAAGAGAATCGTTTAAGCCCAGGAGTTTGAGGTTGCTGTGAGCTATGACGCCATGGCACTCTACCAAGGGTGGCAAAGTGAGACTCTGTCTTTAAAAAAAAGGACTTCATTAAAAGTTTTTATCTGAGAGGTAGTCGCATTGGTGGTATCCATGGGGCCAGCATCCTGGCAAGGCTTCAGTGTGCACTGCTGCTTTACAAATGCACTTACTTTATTAATGTCAGCAATACTTAATAATTGTACCTGAGAACACTATTTTCACTTACTCTGTTTTAAGCTTTTTATTTTGTAATTTGAATTCTAAAGAAAATATTTTGTCTGGGCACAGTGGCTCACACCTACAATCCTAGCACTCTAGGAGGATCACTTGCGGTCAGCCTGAGCAAGAGTGAGAGCTTCTTTCTACTTAAAATAGAAAAACACTAGCCAAGCAGGGTGGCATGTTCCAGCTACAGGGTGGCATGCTACAGCTGAGACAGGAGAATCACTTAAACCCAGAAGTTTGAAGTTACTGTGAGCTACAGTGACCCCACTGTGCTTTTGACAGAGCAAGACTGCCAAAAACAAAAAAAAGAAAAAGAAAATATTTAGACCTCAAATATCTACCTCAGTTGTAAGGGAGAAAGGGTTAATTTAAACAGTAATTCTTAGGCTTTAGTACAGAATAAAAAGACTGCATATGGCCTCTTCACGGATGTTTCTTTTGTCTTCTGCTAAGAAGCAGGACGCTATAGGGGAAGGAGTAACCAAAGCTGGAATGTTATATGGAGAGTCTCTTGAACTGTGGGATTTTTGCACATAATTCTGTATCTAACTCAATCTAGTACCAAAAGTTAATAGTGTGTGGGGCTTTAAACTGTGTTTTGGAGATACAAACAGAAATTGGGGTACTGTAGTCAGAGAAATATATAATGGTGTGATAAGTGGTATCTTCTATAAAAGAAAGAAATCCGAGTTGCTGTAAGAGCTTAGAGGATAGAATCATTGAAGGTTTGGGAACACATTTGAGTAGGTGATACGTGAACTCAGTGTCTTAAATGATGCACAGTATTTGCCACACAGAGAAGTAGGACAAGTGTAACATATAGAAATGGAAAATACCTGAGGTGATGGATATCCTAAATACCCTGGTCATTACACATTTTATGTATATAACAAAGTATTATGTGTACCCTATAAAAATGTACTCTTATATATCAACAAAACGTGTAGGAGAAGGACATTTCAGTCAAAAGGAACAGTGTGATCAAAACCTGAGAAGAATCAACATTTGTGGTGTATTCAGGAGTAGCAAGGGTAGGATGGTAGAGGGGGCAGGTGGGATGGGGAGAATGGAAGACTGGGCTGGAGAAGTGTAACAAAGAATTCTTGGGGGCTAGCTCAGAAGTTGGTTTGCAAAGCCATTGAAGGATTCTCTCTGAGCTGTAAGGTCCCTGGGGAATTTGGAGTACAGTGTGACTCTTTTACCTACCATGTCTAACATACTGAGTTGTTACCATCTCCTCAGTTGTAAAGAAGTGTTTAATCATTTTATTACTTTGCTTTTATTTACACTTTACTCTTGCTAGTTCCTCATTGTCTTATTCTGTGGCAGTCTGTGTCTGTGTGGGGTGTTGGAGGACGAGTGGAAATGACTGTTTCCAAGTTCATGGCAATTCAGCAGGCCCTTCAGCCAGACTGGTTCCAGTGCCTCTCAGATGGAGAGGTGTCTTGTGAGGAAGCAACTTCCATAAAAAGGGCCCGAAAGTCTGTGGACCGGTCACTTCTGTTCCTGGATAATTGTCTGCGGCTACAGGAAGACTCAGAGGTAAGGCTGCCCACTAACCCCTCCTTCCTCTTGGAACTTTTATCTGCCTTACATTTCATGACGTGACCTTTTCTGTTCCTTCTCCTATTTCTCTGCTCCTCACTTCTTGGTCTGTTTTACTCTCCCCTTGTTTTACTTGCTGAGTAATTCTAAAATTGTTTATACCATGAAGGTCATACTACCAAGCTTCAGAATTACGTAACTACTGGGATACAGCTAGGTTTTATCACTAGACTATCGCTCAGACTCAGAGTTAACCAGACTCATGTGTTCTCTCCACAAACCTGTGCTTCCTTTTGCTCCTCCTGAACACTTTATCTCAGTTTATGGTATCCACCAACTTCCTCAGCCCCCAGATTTGATCTTTTTCAAGACTTTTTTTCCCACTTACATTTAATATCCAGTTGCTCACTCTTCCTTAATTCCATCTGCCCCCTCTTTATCACCACCTTAATCCTACTATATCATCTCTTACATACATGATTACCTTTGAATTGTTCTCTCTCCCTCCATTCTCATTTTATTCAATCCATTTTCAGTCCTGTTATCTGAGAGATGATTATAAAAAGATACAGAAGAGGCTGGGCATGGTAGCTCATGCCTGTAATTCTGGCATTCTGGAGGCTGAGGCAGGAGGATTGCTTAAGCTCAGTAAATCAGCTTGAGCAAGCGCAAGAGCCCACCTCTACTAAAAATAGAAAAGTTAGTGGCAGGCGTCTATAGTCCGAGCTACACAGGAGGCTGAGGCAAGAGGATTACTTGAACCCAAGAGTTTGAGGTTGCTATGAGCTAGGCTGATGCCATGGCACTCTAGCCTGGACAACAGAGTGAGACTCTCTGAAAAAAAAATTTTTAAATACCAAAGAAAATTAAGCCAAAAACAGGATCTTGGGGAGCTTTGGTATTGAAGGGCATTCAAAATAAGAGGATTTACTGCATAAGATAGGGAAGTAATTATGGTAAAAGAAAAAGATATATGTAGATAGAGAAAGCAGACAGTCATACAGGCTTGGCCCTTACATAATTAGCACAGCCTAATTTGGAAAACTTGCTTTTCTAGGTGAAAGAAATATGATTCCTTTGCCCACTTCCCTAAGAGAATTTAATGACTTTCACTTCAGCTCTTATATGGCATGGACAGCCTGCTGTGACCTGGGCCTCTGCCTATTCCTCCAGCTCACTGTGGGATATTTTCTCCTGTGACCTGTGCTCTGGGCTTTCTGAGTTTCTTGCAATTTCTTGAGGCATTAGCCTGTTTAATTCTGGTGCTCCTGTGTACAAATTTCTTTCTGGACTGTTATCAGCAGCCTTATTCCTTCTCTTGCTTCCACATTGGGCTCATTTCATTCTTTTCATCATTCTTTGAAAGTGGTCCCTGACCACTGGTACTTTCGGGAACTTTAGCTTAGTGTTTGCTACCCCTTTAATTCGTGTGCATCTGTACTATGGCCCCAATCATATTTTATTGCAGTCTTTTCTTTTTCTTTTCTTTCTTTTTTTTATTTTGAAACAGAGTCTCACTTTATTGCCCTCAGTAGAGTGCAATGACATCATAGCTCGCAGCAACCTCAAACTCTTGGCCTCAAGTGTTCTCTTGCCTCAGCCTCCTGAGTAGCTGAGACTATAGGCACTCTCCACAAAGCCCAGATTTTTTTTTTTTTTTTTTTTTTTAGAGATGAGGTCTCGCTCCAGCTCAGGCTGGTCTCAAATCCATGAGCTCAGGCAATCCACCTGCCTCAGCCTCCCAGAGTGCTGGGATTACAGGCATGAGCCACTGGGCCCAGCTTATAGTAATTTCTTATCTGTTTGTATTAAAAGTATGGGCTCCTGGGCGGCGCCTGTGGCTCAGTGAGTAGGGCGCCGGCCCCATATGCCGAGGGTGGCAGGTTCAAACCCAGCCCCGGCCAAACTGCAACAAAAAAATAGCCGGGTGTTGTGGCGCGCGCCTGTAGTCCCAGCTGCTCGGGAGGCTGAGGCAAGAGAATCGCGTAAGCCCAAGAGTTAGAGGTTGCTGTGAGCCGTGTGACGCCACGGCACTCTACCCGAGGACAGTACAGTGAGACTCTGTCTCTACAAAAAAAAAAAAAAAAAAAGTATGGGCACCTTAAGCTCAATTTCTGTGTGTCAGTTTTATGTCTCTATCATATAGCAGCATGACTTACATACAGTAAGCCTTTAGCAAATGTTTGCTGGTGGTTATTGGTTACCATGCAGTGAGAAAGATGAACCTATAGCAGTAAATAAGGGATCCTGATAGCAGAGTTGATGAAATTGGGAAAAGTACACTTATTAGCAGTAAGCAGAGAAAGTAGGGGAGTAGAAAATAATGAGTAGAAGAGAGAATTTCAGTGTCTGCAATCATGTATAGGGAATGATCCTGAGTAAGGATCAGATCCTGCTATGACAAAGCATGTTGAGTTTGAGGAATATTGTTATTTTGAATTAGCAGTAAAAATATAATTTGGGACCAGGTATGGTGGCTTACTCTTGTAATCCTAGCACTCTGGGAGGCTGAGGCAGGAGGATCACTTAGGGCTAAGAGTTTGAGTACAGCTTGAGCAAAATAGCAAGTCCCGTCTCTACAAAACTAAGAAATAATTTATTTGGGTATGGTGGCACACACCTGTAGTCCCAGCTACTTGGAAGACTGAGGCAGGAAGATCACTTGAGTCCAGGAGTTTGAGTTTGCTGTGAGCTGTGATGATACCACTACACTCTAGCCTGGAAAACAGAGTGAGAGGACCCTTTCTCAAAAAAATGTATGTCTATATAATTTGGCTAATGACGTTAATATACATGGGATAAATTAGAGGAAACTTAGTTTTTTTCTGAATAGAAGTCACAGTATCTGCCATACAAATTCCATGGAGGGACATTCCTGTGGGTCTAGGTAGTGTTTGTGGGTCACAGCAATTGTTTTAATCCAGTATTTAGCCTTCTAGGACTAGTAATGTTTGAGTAAGTAAAAAGCAGAGTAGAGGGTGTAACAAAGATGATTATTAGAAAAGATCTGGTGAGTCTCTAGTCACTCCTCTATGTTACAATCAGCCTCATCATTGCATGTCACTTCTGTATACTGGTCAAGTGCTAGAGTCCCTCTGTGTCCATTACGTTTACACTCTACTTGGTACCATCAAATAGGGCCCCCTTTATTAAGTGTTCCAATTTAGACAGTAATCCTATGATCATTCTTATACTCATGAAAAGGAGTTTTCCAAATAGGGCTGTGCTAGTCACGTAATGGGGCAGGCCTGGTTAACTCTCCGCTTTGTGTATCTGCATACATCTTTTCCTTTTCCCATGATTCTTTCCCCGTCTTATTCACTGGATCCATTTATTCTAAAGGCCCTTCAATGTTGAAGCTTCCTGAGGCTCTGTTTTTGACTTTCTTTTTTCTCCATATATTCCCTGGGTCGGGGATAGCAAATAAGTGCTTAGAGCCATGCCCAGGTACAGCAGGGAGAAAGGCAGTTGTCTGTTAGCAGGTTTACCATGGAAGCAGGAGTGGAGGGTGGGAGCTTGGTGTCAAGTGTCTGCCATGCTAGCCTGGGCGATCTCATTTGTGTCACATGTAGCCAGAACCTTGGATTCCTATGTTCACAGGCTGAATTAAGATGGCCATTTGTACATCCTACTGACCCTTCGAAGTCAGAATGCACAAAACTGAATAACCATCTTGTCTCATCCTCTGCTGTTTTTCTAGGAGTCTCTGCTCCTTTCACCATCTCCCCTGACTTCCAGAACAGGAGCTGGGAGTCATTCTAGACTTTGTCTTTATCTTCTCCTTGGACAACTATTCAGTCAAGTTGTATTGATCCTACCTCCTGGTGAAGTTTCAAGTTTTATCTTTCTTTATCCCCACTGCCACTGCCTTAGTCCAGGTCTTCTTACTTTCATTGGATTATTAAAATTGTCTCCTACTACATCCTTTAGCCATATTCACCCTTAATTATTCCCACAGCAGCCAGAATGGTCTCTCTAGAGAATAGTCTGATTGTGCTCCTCCTGCTTAAACTAAGAAGCGAAACTCCTTCACACCGTTCCAGGCTTCCTCCTCCTCCCTCTCCTACCAAAGAGCCACTGTTGATTTGTGTATTTTCTTATAAGCCCTATTTTTAAAAATTATATAAATCCAATTAATACTTAGATGTTCAAGTCTATATTATATTAATATCATTGTATGTTCAGCAATTTGCTTGTTTTTCACTTAACAGTATTCTAAACCTCCTTCCCTATCAGTGTGTATGTATATTGCTCTAGCTACTGTACTCTTTAAAACAGCTGCATAGGAAGCCATATTGTGACTATATTCTAATTGATTTAATCCTTTGCTCTACTGATGAGTATTTAGGTTGTTTCTAGTTCTTCATTATTCTAAATGTGTTACTAAGTATATCTTGGTGCATATGAATGAATATGTTCATAGGAGAGATTTTTTGAAGCAAAATTTTAGAATCTAAAGATAAAAGCTTTGACATTTTGATAAATGTTGTCCGCTTGCCCCCTTTTACTCTCTGATTATCAGGGTGTATAGCTGCCATTTCCCTTACACTTTCACCTCCACTATGTTGTTTTCTGTGCTTTAGCATTTTTGTTATTGTGATGAGGAAAAGTGGCATCTCATCATTTCCAGTTTGCATGCCCATACTGGTGAGGTTTGGTAACTCTGTGTATGTGTCAGGCATGCACATTTATTTTTCTGAATTTCATATTCACATATTTACATATTCTACTGAGATTTCTATGGGTTGTCATCTCAGTAGAACATTTTTTAGTACTCTTTTTATAGTGTAGATATTTGTCTATTCCTCCAAAAATAATTTCTCTCCTTTACCTTTGTTGTTTGTATATTTTACGAGAGAAATAAAACAGCTCAACCTTTTCCTATGAGCTCTAACTTGCTTAGGATAGCCTTCCTCACCCCAAGATTATAAAAGTATTCGATGTATTCTTCTAATACTTATATAGCTATTTTGTATGATTAGATTATTAGGTCTGAGTGTGTTTTGGGGATGGTTTGCACTAGTAGTCTCTGTTTTTTTCCAAATGGATAGTCATTTGTTTCAACTAACCAATTTCTAAGTTTCTAAAGTTATCTCTAACTAAGAGACTTGGAGATAGCCTAAAGCAGACCTGGATGGTCATTTAAACAAATCATATCTCTTTTCTTTTGTCCTTTCCCTGTTGCATTTGCTCAGTGTACACTTAATTTAATCTAAGCCAGAGCAAAACTACATCTGTTGACTGCCTCTTTTTCCTCACTCTTTTCTTACCTGTTTGGTGTTTTGCAATTGTGTTCCTTAGAGACATAAAGGTGTTTATATAGAGAGCACCATCCCCCTTACAGGCTTCAACTGCAATAGCTCCACTGAGATCTCTTCTGTCCATTGAGCTTCCACGAAAGGTTCACATAAACAAAGGTCTCTATTACTGACAATGGTTAAAAATATTTAATCCTTTCTCTCCTCAGGTCCTTCAGAAAAGTGTGATCATTGGAGTGATTGAAGGTGGAGATGTGATGGAGGAGAGGCTGAGGTCAGCACGAGAGACAGCCAAGCGGCCCGTAGGTGGCTTCCTTCTGGATGGCTTTCAGGGGAATCCAACGACCCTGGAGACTAGACTGCACTTGCTATCATCAGTCACTGCAGAGCTGCCAGAGGACAAACCAAGGCTAGTGTTTATTTAGGATGCAGGCTGGCCTCCTGGAGTGGAGCGCGGGAGTGCTGGCTGATTGTATATTATAGAGTCTGTCCAGAGAGGTATCTTTGGATGTTTAGATTATGACCTAAGTCCGGTGAGGCTGACTGTGAGAGAAGTTTCCATCAAGGGTGTCCTGCCCTTAATTTCAGAATGTAGACAAGAGGATAATTGCCATCTGAGTTACTCTATTTGATCTTCATAAGAGAGAGCAAGTATTGTACTATTTTTACTCATTCTCATGTCAAATATAAATATTGTTCCATATTCATTTTAACATGGGAACTAGAGACAATTATAAAATCATGTAGAACTCTGGTTGAAATCAGGGTATGTTGAAGACAGATTGAGGATGGATCTGGGACGACTAATGGAGAAGATGGGCTCTATTAATAAGAACCTCTAAGAAGTTTTTAGATTCGAGGCAGGTAGTAAGTGGTGTAGAATAAAGGAATTCTACTTTAATCTTAATGTAACAAATCCAGGTTTTGCAATGATTTTTGAAGTTGAGGGGCCTGGCCATACCAGTCAGGCTGTATCTCATGTTTCACAGGATTCACTATAAGTCACAGTAAGTCACAGGATTCACTATATACAGGCAGTCTCAGAGATATGAACATCCAACTTATGTACAACACGCACTTGTGAATGGAGGTCATTACAGTAAGTTCTTGAGTTACAAACGTCCTACTGACTTACAGGTAATAGGTAAATGTGCATATTCCAGCTGACATACAAATTCAGCTTAAGAATAAACCTATGAGAACTATATTGTTCGTAATCCAGAGACTGCCTGTGTTAGTGAGATGATCATCAAGATTCAAAGCTACGAATTCCAACTGTCTGAATGCAGCTGATGTTATATTAGGCTATCCAAAGTTTCCTTATCGTCCTTTATCCCACTTATTGTGAATGTTCCTGCTTTTTTTCCTGCATATATATTAGGGGTTTAATTATCTCTAGGGCTGTTAGATAGTATATAGGTAATATCAATCATCACTTTTTTAAAAATCCAGGTATAACTTAAAGTTCATGAATGTTATGTACAACTCAGTGAATTTTTACACATGTATACATATGGGTAAACCCCACCCAGAACAAGAAATTCCATTACCCCAGCCAGTCTTTGCTCCCTAATTTTACCCTGGTTCTCTTGAGTTCATCATTCTCCCTCCTGCACTTATTTCATTATAGTACTGATAACAATTCACCACTAGTATTTCTAGTCATTTTTTGGACTTCTTTGCATTAAGTGCTCACAGATGTCTGTTACTGAATTTGAAAGCTGGGATTGTTTTTCTTTTTGTAAGTGTGTAGAAATGCCAACTTCAGTTGGAGAGAAGTTCTAAAACATTACATTACTTGAAGGAAACTGTAGTCAGGAAAACTGGCATATATTTAAGAGTTCTGCTTGTTTAATATTACATAAGCCTTTTTTTGAACTTCTTTTAGGAATCAGGGAGTCTGTAAGCTTTTCTCTGCCAGTTCATGAAAAGGGGGTATGGGGAGAAAAACAAACATAAAAAAATAGCAGCAGCCAGCCAGCCCATCTTGAAACAGTGGGTCTCCACATCTTGTTTTAGCGGTCAAATCTGGTTGACTTGTCATTAATAATCTCAGAATTCCTTACCCACTACAGGTTGAATATCCTTTTTTTGAAACATTTGAGGCCAGAAGTGTTTCAGATTTGGGATATTTTTGGATTTGGGAATATTTGCATCATACTTACTGGCGGAGCATCCCTGATCCGAAATTGGAAATGCTCCAATGAGCATTTCCTTTGAGTGTCATGTTGGCCCTCAAAAAGTTTAGGAGTTTGGAGCATTTCAGATTTTTGAATTAGGGATGTTGCACCTGTATCTTGAAAAACACCATCTCATTCTACAGTGCCGTCTTTTTATTAATGGAGAAATATAAAGAAAGTCAACTAGATTCTTAGAACCTATGGCCAGAGTTCAAATTCTAACAGCAAAAGTAGCTTTATAAATGAACCTCTGAGGAATATAGTAGATAAAATGTCTTTATTGAACCAATTATGAAAAATAATTATAAGCAAAAGATAGTTAAAATGAGAAAAGTATTTAAAAGGGAAATAAAGCACACAGCTTTGTACTCTTAAAAAAATCTGTACAGTATATACAGGTTATAAAGTTCAGTTTAACACCAGGGAGGTGATTCAGAGATATAAAACTGGAAAGGAAGGAAACTAGCCTTCATTGAGCTTCTCACTATGGTTGGTGACCATCTTCGAGTCAAAGACAGTATTAGACACTTTTTTTTTTTTTTTTTTTTTGTAGAGACAGAGTCTCACTGTACCGCCCTTGGGTAGAGTGCCGTGGCGTCACACAGCTCACAGCAACCTCTAACTCTTGGGCTTACGCGATTCTCTTGCTTCAGCCTCCAGAGCAGCTGGGACTACAGGCGCGCGCCACAACGCCCAGCTATTTTTCTGTTGCAGTTTGGCCGGGGCTGGGTCCGAACCCGCCACCCTTGGCATATGGGGCCGGCGCCCTACTCACTGAGCCACAGGCGCCGCCCAGTATTAGACACTTTTTCAAATACCTCATTAATCCTTGCAATGATTTGGGGTGAGGGGGGTATTTGCTCTTGTTTTTAAAATGAGAACACTTAAACTCAGAGCAATTAAGAAATTTTCTCGAAGTGATACAGCAAGGACATAAATGACAGAGCAAGAATTCAAGCCCAGGTCTCCACCTGCAAAGCTCTCCATTCTTTCTACCATACCTTGCTGTGCACTGCCTGTCACTCTGACCATGGTTAGTAATTTTTTGTTTGTTTGTTTTTTTAATTGTTTTTAGTGCCCTGTTCATTGAGAAGACTCTGATTTCATTCCTGGCATTGTCCTCATCTCAATTTTATTGTTCTTTTTACAGGCTTGTCTCTGGTATTAGCCGGCCCGATGAGGTGCTCGAATGTATTGAAAGAGGAGTGGACTTATTTGAGAGTTTTTTCCCTTATCAAGTGACAGAACGGGGCTGCGCCCTGACTTTCAGCTTTGATTACCAGCCGAATCCTGAAGAGACATGTAGGTCTTTTGAACTTGATCTCTCTCTTATTCTTAAGTTTCTTCTATTTCCTATTAATTTTTGGCTTAAATCACAAGACAGAAATAAAAAGCCAGTCTTCTGTAAAGCTACGTCTTTGTTTCTTATCTGTGCACCTTGGCATGTTGGCACACAAAGCCAGGTACTTAATACTGTACATGGAGCTCATCAATGTTAGGATGTGATTTTGTAGTGAGCAGAACTAAGAAAAACAAAACCTCTTCTGTTAACCTGAAAAACAAACATTCAGAGTAAAGTGTGATGAAAATCACAAGAAAATAAAACCTTTGAACTACTTGGTAAAAGTTAATTTGTTTTTTCACAAAAGAGTTCTTGTCTGCTTCTTACAAATCCCATGCTATTAAAATACAGGGAGAATCACCATCCTCTGATCTTAGTGTCACTTTTTGGTTTTTGTTTTTTTTATGTACTGAGATATGAAAGCTGTTTTCCTCTGCTAATGTTCTTTAAATCACTGCCATTTTCTTTTATTGTTCAGCTATTCAGAAGTGAAGAAAATCGATTTCAGGGTCTAATACTTTAAATGGAAGTAGAAGAGGAACTGGGGTGGGATCCCTTGAAGTAGTTCTGTGTGGAAGTGTTACATGCCCACGTTTTCTCCCTGGCTTTTAGAGACAGGCTTTCCTTACTCTTCTCTGCTATCCTTCGAACTCTTCTTCTTCACCACTGTTAAATTTGAATAGGGCCAGAAACTTCTTTTTTTTTTTGCAGTTTTTGGCCCTGGCTGGATTTGAACCCGCCACCTCCGTCATATGGGGCCAGCGCCTTACTCCTTTGAGCCACAGGCACCGCCCAAGCTAGAAACTTCTTTAAAGGTTCATTTTATTCTCCACAAGTGATTAAAATTTCATTCAGAAGAAGTTATGCTTTTATAATGCAACTTAACCACGAATCTGAATCTATTTCTTCTAGAAACAGAGGAAATCAGGTTGACTACATTCTTATTTATAGAAGGTCAATTTCACTGTCCTTTTAGGCACACCAGAACTTAAAATACATGGATACATGTACCACTAACACTTTATAAATTTTCGTGACTTCATTTATAAACTAAATTATTTCCACTAGAACAGAGGTAAACTGTTAGTCATTTAGCACCATGAATATGCAAAACTCTAAAAACCTGATTCTGAGTTCTCTGTAATGAACAAATTCCTTTTTGGCTAGAGAAAGCCAAGTTTCTTCATGATTAGGAAAACTAAAATATCTGTGTGTGTGTATGCGTAATAAATTAAAGTCCTTTGCTAACTATGTAGGGAAATTTTCAAAGGATATGTTGTCACCAATTCCCCTAAATGACAAGAATTTTCATAAAATAAGGGCTCTATTATGGTTTCTCACATCGACAAGCAAATTTTGGGGAATAAAATTGTAACAGCTCTGTGCCCAGTGCTGAAGTCACTTTTGTTCTTCCTTTCACCTTGACAAAATTACTCTCCTGAGACCATCTGCCCTTCCAGGGCCAACACTAAGATTCTTATCATTTGTTCCCAATATACCTCTTATCAACTTGCCCCCTGTTTAAGGCAGCTGGCTTTTTATAGAATGGTGCTAGAGCTTCTTTTGCAGTTACAGGAATGTTCCTTCTTGATATTTTCAAGGGAACAAACTCAGGTTTCCATTAAATTCTGGACAATCTGGGTTTCTTAAAGGGCTAGAGTCTTCATATAGAATACATAAATTAAAACCATATTCTAGGCTGAGTGCGGTAGCTCATATCTGTAATCCTAGCACTCTAGGAGGCTGAGGCAGGTGGATTGCCTGAGCTCAGGAGTTTGAGACCAGCCTGAGCTAGGGCAAGACCTCGTCTCTAAAAATAGCTGGGCCTTGTGGCAGGCACATGTACTCCCAAGCTACTTGGGAGGCAAGAGAATCGCTTGAGCCCAATAGTTTGAGGTTGCTGTGAGCTATGACACCACAGTACTCTACTGAGAGCAACAACAACAACAAAAAGTAATAATAAAATAAAACCATGTTCTACTTTAATCCATTTGGAATAGAGGCAGTTATAAAGCCCGGTTTATTATCATATCCCTTATGATAAGGATAGGAATAACCTTGGTGTGCACCCCCCCACGCACCCAACTGGTTTTTGATCACTCCTTGATGGCCAGATTTTATGTTATAAACTTGTACCACAATTTGTTTAGATGTTGTTGAATCTCTGAATTGTTTTTGTGTTTTAGATAAAGGGTCATTGACCATGTTGGAGCATATTGCTGTTTTTTTCTTATTCAATTTCCTTAGGGTAAATTCTCAGGATTGGAACTACAGAGTCAAAGGACATGAAATAACTAAAATAAAATTCTCCCAATGGCTACTTATCTTCATTCAAGCTTTTTATCGGTTTGTTCTTCAGTATTACAGCAAAATGGGACACAAGAAGAAATAAAATGTGTGGATCAGATAAAGAAAATTAAAACAACTGGTTGCAACCAAGAAATGACATCATTTGAAATTAATCTCAAGGAAAAAAAGTAAGAAATTATTTATCTATTTATTTATTTTTCTAAATTCTTTTTTTTTTTTTGAGACAGAGTTTCACTTTGTCGCCCTTGGTCGAGTACTGTGGCATCATAGCTGACAGCAACCTCCAACTCTTGGGCTCAAGTGATTCTCTTGCTTTAGCCTCCCAAGTAGCTGGGCTACTGGGAGCTGGGTGGACACCACAATGTCTGGCTATTTTAGAGATGAGGTCTCACTCTGACTCAGGCTGGTCTTAAACCTGTGAGCTCAGGCAGTCTACCCGCCTGGACCTCCGAGAGTGCTAGGATTGCAGGCATGAGCCACCATATCTGGCGTAAGAAATTGTTTAAAGTTTGGATTTTTGATTTCAGACTTTTTGATTTTAGTCTGTTGTTAAGTTTTTCTAACTATTCCCTTTTTAGTTTATGACTTATAAAATACTTATAGTTGATATTGTTTAGGCCTTCTCAAATATGCTCCAGAAAATCTTTTTTTCCTTTGCAGATGAATTTGTTTGTGTACTTCATCTTTTCAGAAAACTAAGGTTAGATAACTATTGCTTTAGAAAAGCTGTCAGAAAGATTAGAGCAAGTCCATTTGCTTGGTGTCTTTTATTCCTTCCGATACCTTAAATAAGACAACACAAAAAGGATTTCAAGATGAAATACAACACTTTTAAATTGTAAGGTACTTACGTCACCTTCTGTGGTTATAGATCTTAAAGAAAATTTTTGCCTCTGTAAGGAATGAACTAAGATATAGATTGAATATCTCTTATTTGACATGCTTGGGACCAGAAGTTTCAGATTTCAGATTTCAGATTTCGAGGGATTTTAGAATATTTGCATCATACTTACTGGATTAACAACCCCAAATGCTCATTGAATTTCCATTGAGCATCACCTTGGTGTTCAAAAAGTTTCAGATTTTGGAGTATTTCAGATTTTCGGATTAGGGATACTCAGCCTAAATCTTGTGACTTTGTATTTGGCCAAAAATAGTAATCATCAGTGAGCGAGTGTTTTTTCTTTGACTTTGATGCACTTCCTGTAGTGCTGGGGTGTTTTTGGCTTATGTGATGGGACATTATAGGGATTCTGACTTATCTATATTTGCCTAATAATGATACAGACTTGAGAATTTATGAAGGAATGTGAAAATCATAGTTCCTTACTATTTTCTCTAAGGGCTTCTTGACTGTAGGTCTGAATTGTTGATGTCTGCCACATTTAACTTCTTGAAAAATAATCAAAGAGATTTATTTCTGTTTTTAAAATGTTAGTATAATATTGATGGTTATTACTAAATTCTTTTTATACTATAGATTTAATTAGAAATTGTATGTAGTATTATTATTATGTGCCCTAGATTTTTAGTTTTGGAGATTGAGAGACAAGTCCTAGCTCTGTTCTTGACTATTTGACCTTGGTCAAGTCACTTAATTTCTCTGTAATAACTACATCTAATCCTTGCAACAACTCTCTAAAGTAGGTACTGTTATTATTTTTGGTTCATGGATGAGAAAGAAAAGCACTAGGAAAGGTAAAGTGACTTGCCCAAATGAGTTGTGGAGCCAGGAATCAAATTCGTGCTGGCTAGCTCCAGAGCCCTCCCGCCCTTCATCTGTACAATAACAATAAAAGTGGTTATCTCCAAGAGTGGGTGCAGAGATTGAATGAGACGGTGTATGTGAAAGTGCTTTGTAAACTGCAAAAAGAGCAATGCAAGTAGAAAGTCAGACCACGTCTTGTTACTAGTTCTGGCAGCAAGTGTGAGAGAAGACCATTGTTTCCCAACCTGATATGCCTCTACAGTGTGAGTAGAAGTGACTATGTGAATTTCTTTTGATGCTCCTTTGTAACAGCAAGACTGGGAAGTTGCATCAGTCAGAGGAAAACTCCTGAGTCTCTCTGACTTGTGTTCTTAACTGTTAACCATATTGCATCTTAAGCAGATGGGGAGCACTGAACATTTTCCAATGATATTATTAACTATTGGTTACCCCACCAGCAGAACAGATAGCCTCGGTTGTGGATTTCTTATACCTCACTTTCTGGAATATCATTGTGACTTCCTTCATCAGGTACCAAGAGGACTTTAACCCACTAGTGAGAGGATGTTCCTGCTACTGCTGTAAGAATCACACCCGTGCATATATCCACCATCTGCTGGTGACCAATGAGCTGCTGGCCGGGGTCCTGCTTATGATGCACAACTTTGAACACTATTTTGGATTTTTCCACTCCGTCCGAGAAGCACTAAAAAGTGACAAACTGGCCCAGTTGAAAGAGCTTATCCACAGGCAAGTATCTTGAGACCTTGCAAATACAAGTCTGACTCTTCACACTGAGCCTGTACTACTGTTAGAACATGGGACAAAATGAAGAAGAACTGCCCTTTGCTTTAATCATTTATGCTTGGGACTAAGGTCTGAAGAAATAAAGAATGCATGTAGCAAACTGCCCACATGAGGGTGAAGAGATTTCTTCTGAAAACTTAAATGACCTGGATTAATCAGAGAGAATTGAACTATGACCTTTAAAATTTTTAGGCTAACTCTTTTAGTTTATAGAGATTCATTTAATCAAAAACACAAACTTTAGATGTGAGTGAGTGGACAGCGTGGAAGTGGAGGGATGAGATTCTGAGGGGCCACTGAGTTGGAGTGAAGCTTCAGAGGAGATGACTGAGCAGCATTGACCTCTGTGGACACAGGCCTATAGACTGGAGGAGGAATCTGGCTGACTTTGATCTTCATACTCGGGAGGCTCTTTTGGATACGTCTGCCTTCCAAGCTGCCCTAGCCACGCAGTCAAAATGGCTCTTGTGACTTAATTGGACTTGCATCTCCCTGGAATTTTGGGCTCAAACATTGCTCCTGTGATTGGTTGGCCCAGGTTACACTCTTTCATTTGGCCACATGGTCTGTTTATGACTTGTCTCTCTAGAGCCAAGGCAGTTGCCTGCTAGGAGCCAAAATTTTGCCTGTCTTTCATTTGGAAGTACAAATCCACTGGGGTCTGCCTTCCAGGCTTGTTAATAGTCTGACCACATAATAACTATAGCTCCATCACTTGTGAAGATTCATTTGCAGTGTGTTCACTTGGACGGGCTCTGGCCTGGCAATTAGAGCATGAGTTTCAGTCCTGCTCAGTGGTGACACCTGGGCTCATCACTTATGCTCTCCAGGCCTATTTCCTCCTGAATAAATGGGAACAGGCATGTTGGATAGGACTAAATGAACTTCCAATATTCTGTCTAGCTCTAAAATTTGAGGAACAAAATGTTTTAGATAAAGTTATAGCCTTACTTGTTGTCCTTGCTTATTAATCATTATTGGTCTGATAAAAGAAAGGCCACAGTGCTGGAGATAGACAACAGTAGAGATATTTGAGAGCCTAAAAAGAGGTTTGGCCTATGGATTTTAAAGTGGTTGGTGAACTGGCGTCAGCAGGTCCCGAGGCTGGTGATGGGGGTTCTTCCTAAGTCATTTCTGTATTTATCAGGTTTTCAATAAGGAATACACATACATGCACATGTACACATATAATTTTTTTTTTTTTTAGTTGGGGATTCATTGAGGGTACAATACACATATAGTTTTTATAAGAACAACAATAGCAAAACCAAAATGATGCACCTTTTTTCGTTGGGGTAAGAAATATATTTATTTTATATCCTTGTATTTTGCTGTTTTTTCAAAATTTAGTGGGCATTACTAAACGTCGTTTCTAATTATTATATGGCTACTGTTTGTTTTATGTGTTGGGAGCCTCTGTGTACAATTTTCTTTCTAATAGTATAGGAATATCCATAAATTTCAAAAATTCATGAATATTTCTAAAACTTCTCCTACATGAATGGCAAAGGGTACTCATGGAAAACGGTTTCTGTTCTCCAGGATCTGATTGTTGTGAAATGTGTTGGATTGGAGTCACTCATATTTTCATGTTTCTGTTTACTACCACCCCCATTGTTGGAGGAGTATTGGTAAATATCCCAGAATCCATGTAATATTTATGAGTTTTATTTATGTTCAAAACACTGAAAATTGTGTCCAATATTGTTCAGTTTCCTGGGTCTTTTTCTTATTAGCACATTTGAAAAAAATGTTCCTTTAATGTAGTAAATCTATGAAAGGCAATAGCCAATAAAACATCTTTTATTAAAAACATTTACTGCGTTTTGCTCTGTAAGTCATAGTGAATCTATTAAACAAATATTAAATTTCCATCGTACCAGAAATGTTATAGAGATTTTATTAGAAAAAAATTTTTCTGTATTTATTTCTTCTATATTCATTGTTCTAAGAGCATTTGCACTACATGCAGAATCCAAAAAGGAGATATTACTCAAAGATACACATTATGAAGAGTTCCTTACCTGTATCTTTATAATTAGGGACATTAAGGCTAACTTAGTACATAATAAAACTAATAATAACCACAATCGGTGGAGCATTTTTAATGTGCTGAGCACCTTAGTAAGTGATTTCCATACTTAATCTCATTGACCCTTAGACTCCTCAGAGCACGGCTATGAGGTGTTAGTATTATTATTCCTATGTTGAGAACAACCAAGTTCCTGG
Organism: Nycticebus coucang; assembly: GCF_027406575.1. NCBI lineage: Eukaryota > Metazoa > Chordata > Mammalia > Primates > Lorisidae > Nycticebus > Nycticebus coucang. The sequence continues at coordinate 63,221,370 of NC_069795.1, forward strand.
GGGGTTGACTTGCCTGCCTTAGGGCCTACCATAAATTTTAGGAAGTTTGAGTAGTTTGCCTAAGGGCCTATCACTACTCAGCTCCCAGGTTCAGTTCAAATTCCATCTGACTAATATGAGACAGTTAACCATTGCACTAAATAGATTCACTTATTTTGACTTGTTCCTGAGTTGAAGGGACTGAATATAGGGGCCTTCTGGCCTTGGGGTTTTGGGTGCTTTGGGAGCTTTGCTGCAACTCAGCTCTGACTCCACCTCTCCCAATAGGGAATAGCTGACTCCTATAGGGTTATCTATAACATAACTTGTCCTCACATCTCCCCTTCCCTCCCAATGTGAGACTAACCACACCCTTAGTAGTGCTGAAAGGGTTTGGGGGCTGTGATTATTTCAAGGGGACCGAGGTGATCAATAGGAGTCTGAGATTTCCTATGTATCTTGGGGAAGGAATAGTCCGTTATTCCCTGGAATAAAGTAAAGGGAAAATATTCTTTTAAAACATTTTTTTAAACCAAATATTAGTGTAATTAAAATATTTTAATGAAAATTTCAAAGACCGTCAAAAGGTCAAGGCCAGGGAGTGAAGCTGAAGCAGCTATCTTATCCAGGGTGTTTCTTCTGTAAAGGCAGCTTGGAGCTCACTGAGAAACCACAGAGTTAAGTGATTATAGTGTTCTTTCTTGATTAGGAACAGGCTGCTCTGTGCAGTTTGATTAGTCTTGCTTGTAACCACGGGATTACAGCTTATTAAAACTGACAGTGCTGTGTAGGACAGGGAGCCTGGAAGGTCAAACATACTTGCTGAGCCAGGCACCAGCAAGCTCTGCCTTTACCTAAAGGTTTGGTATAATTGGCATTCATTTTCATATTCCTTTTAATTCCCTCACTTTTTTCCCAACCTTAATGTTTCTTCCTCATTTTAGACCTTTCACTTCTTTCTCATGAGATACCCTGATTTGTGAGCACAAAACTCCATAACAGCGGGCAGAGAAGAATGAGGCAAGCCCAGTGTAAGTAGTGTGAATTCACATAATCACACATTCTTACAGTTTACAAAAATCCCAGCTTATGCTTGTGGTTCAGATGTAATTACTAACAGCCTTCTCCCCTTTTATTCTCAAAAGTGCGCTAGTTTGCACAAGTTACGTGGTCGCCCTAAGGTGGATGGTAGAGATGACCGAACTAGAGAACAGGTGCCTTAGCTAAACAGGACAGCTGCTACCCACATCTAGCTAATTGCTGCTGTGGGTCCAGGGCTGCCATATATTTTAGTCTTTCAAGAGAAGCCAGAAATCTGGTTTTCAGGTGAAATTTCACAAGTTTTAAAGGCTGGAACAATTTTTTGAAAATATTCTGCTAACCTAACAAAACTTAGTTTGCAACTTCTGGCTTAGAATCTGGAAAGAAGGCTTTGGCATCTTTAGCATTAAAATTTTCTCACTGACTGATAAAAATAAACAGAAAATGTACCTGTAGTTTCTAGTCCTGCAGCTATTTGCAGATTCCCACATTAAGAGAAACCACGTTGTCCCACTTCCATTGCATGATCCTCAGATAAAATCCCTGAGCCACTCTAAATCTGCCAAAAGTGAGGTTATGTATCATCTTGTCAATCTTCCATTTTATGGATAAGAAATTTTAGGCCTGGAGAAGAAAGTAGCCATCACTTGCATCTTTCCTCTTTAAGGAACGTCTAGGTTCACGATGCCATAACACAATATCATAGACTGGGTGGCTTAATAATAACAAAAGAAATTAGGCCAGGTACTGTGGCTTATGCCCATAATCCTAGCACTTTGGAAGGCTGGGGTGGGGGGTGAGGAGATTGATTGAGGCCAAGAACTCAAGACCAGCCTGAGCAAGAGCGAGACCTATCTCTACAAGACATAGAAAAATTAGCTGGGTGTTGTGGTGCCTGCCTATATTCCCAGCTATTTAGGAGATTGAAGCAGGACAATTTCTTTTCTTTTTTTTGTTTTCGAGACAGAGCCTCAAGCTGTCATCCTGGGTAGAGTGCTGTGGCATCACAGCTCACAGCAGCCTCCAACTCCTGGGCTCAAGCGATTCTCCTGCCTCAGCCTCCCAAGTAGCTGGGACTACAGGTGCCCGCCACAATGCCTGGCTATTTTTTGCTTGCAGCCGTCATTGTTGTTTGGTGGGCCCGGGCTGGATTCGAATCTGCCAGTTCAGGTGTATGTGGCTGGCATCTTAGCCGCTTGAGCCACAGGCGCCAAGCCCAGGAGAATTTCTTGAGCCCAGGAGTTTGGAGTTGTTGTGAGCTATAGTGACACCACTGAACCCTAGGCTGGATGACAGAGTGTGAACTTGTCTCAAAATAAAAAAAAAAAAAAAGAAAGAAATTTCTCACAATTTGGAGGATACAAGTCTGAGATCCGGGTGCCAGGACCATCAGGTTCTAGGAAGCTCTTCCTAGATGTTGACTACTTTCTTCTTTTTCTATCTTCACATGGTGGACAGAGGGGCTAGAACGCTCTCTGGGATTGCTTTTATAAGGGCACTAATCCCATTCTTGAGGACTCCACCCTCATGTCTTAAGTTACCTCCCAAAGGCCGCATGTCTAAATACCATCACATTGGGGATTAAGATTTCAACAAGCACATTTTGGGGGAACGTAAACATTTGGTTTATAACGAGAAGTTCAAATGTGCCTTTCTAGCTACCACTTTGGCTGGGCTACATCTCATCCCTATTTTCTGCTGGGCTTGTGCCCTTCCAGGGTCAGCATCAATTTCCCAGTACTCACTTTCCAGTGATGCTTTCTGGCCTCACAAAACCAGCTGGACATGAGGGTTCCTATCACACCTTCCGGCATTAATAGCAACAGTCCTGGCTAACATAGTGAAATCTCAATTACTGTTTGTCAAGTGAACGAGTATTTTCAGGATAGCTAAAGCATTACCTTCAGATTTTAGCCAGCTAAGTGCTGTCAAGAAGTGACTTACACAGCAGTACGTGATAGGACCTATGCTGAATGTCTTGTCAGTGGTGGTTTTATCTCCCTTTATGCTGGGCAAGCTCCCAGTGTCCTGACACTTTGTTTTATTTTTTCATTCTTCTGTTACTCGTTCTACTTTCTACCATTATCTTTTAGGGCTGGCCTCAAAGCAATTTCCCCTGCTCTGACAAGAGGAACTCAGGGTGAACTTTTCTTTTGTTCTCATTCCTCACAATCCACTTGGAGACCAGGCCGAAGTTGCCAGGGAGTTCAAACAGCCGTGTGCTTCCCCACCATGAATCAGAGAGATTAGCGTCCTCTCTGCATACTTTTCCTAATGCTCCCCTTTCTCCCTGAACCGCTCTCCCCTGCTGTCTGCTCCTTTGTCTGCAAAACACATTTTCTCTTATTATCACCTTGTTCCCTGCCTGCTTTGGATGGCTTCAGCTTGTCTCTTAACAAAATCAAGATCTTGCTATTAATGGTCTTCTCTTTCGTGACAGCTTAGAGTCACTTTATTTAGTCCTTTTCCCTCTCCCCTCTCAAACCACATCATCATCCCTGCTTCAAACAAAATGGTATAACCTTTTCATAACCACTGCTTTGTAGTTGCTTTCACAAATGCACAAGAGGGAGGAAGAGATTAAAGTAAGGGGAGAAAAACCAAAAGGAGAGGGGGTAAGGGATACTCCAATAATTGAGAAACAGGGCAAGCATCTTCAGGCCTCTTCTTTTTTGGAAGAGATTTAGGCAAGGTTATTAGCCCACAAGACTGAACCTCGCAAGCTCTGTTGTCTTGTAAAGTTTTCCTGTAATTTTCATGGAGGGATGGGAAAATGGCCTCCCCTCTGAGGATCTGTTTTCCTTCCAAAATATTGTCTTACAATTGTTGGTTGTAAATCCTTCGTCGATCCAATTATGTAGTAGATACCAGTTTTTCGCATCCCTCCCCCAAAGCTAAAATATTTACTCACATTTTCCATTTCCTACTCATTTAGTTTTTACTTTAACACACTGAACCTTTCCATCACAATTCTATTTATTGTTCTCCATAATGCTAGCTAAAGAAAACACAAACTATGAGGATATATTCAGTTCCCACATAGTAATTACACATCAAAAGGGAAAAGGAGAGAGTGATAGTATGTTCATTTTTTCTTTTTCAGACCCTCCTATTTCATGGGTTTTTTGTTTTTGTTTTTCTTTTTTTGGTAAAACATCCCCTCCAGTCACGTTGAACATTCAGCTATTACTGCATCTCCGACATGTCAAAAACCAAATTTACTGTCTATCTTCCTTCAGTAAGACTGTTTCTCCACTTGAACTCCGTTGCCCATGTCAATGGCACCTGTCTTCCGGCCAAATCCATCTGGAAAATTTGTTCCTCGAATGAAAGATGTAATATATGGAAATAAAGGTTGGCTGTAAGATATTTGGGGGAGAATCAACAGGACTTGGTGACTGGCTTGGGGGAAGCAGTCGAGGCCTGATTCAAAGAAGATTACCACCTATCCTGCCCTCACCCCTGCTTGTCCTTCCCAACTGCACTCTCTACCTCTTGAACTTCTACCATTCACTCCTCTTAGGCTAAGTATTCATGGATATTATCTTCACTGGGATACTCCCTACTAAATACCTTCAGTGGCTCCCCGATACCCTCCAGACCAAGGTTAAGTGGCAGCCTGAATTTCTAAGCGTGCTATCATCTGACCCCATCCAATTGCCATGGGCTTTTCCTCTTTTTCCAAATGGTCATATTTTAATCCTACCCTTTCTCCAAGGTCCTGCTCAAGAGCCTTTCTTCCATAAAAACTTGAAAAGGTTTCAAAGTTGGAAGAGTAGGGCTTCTTTTTGTTCCGGCTTCCTCATCCATGAAGGCATCAACAAGTGCTCTAGACACTTTGGTTTCCTCAGGGCCTGATTCTGTGAGCCTCATCTTCTAACCAGACTATCAGCTCTGTAAGGGAAAGACGATTCCTGAATATTCTTCCAGCTTGGAATGTATTTGTCCACGTGGGAATGCGTAACTAATTTTCTGGCCACATGCCTAGAGTATGCCCTCCGCCTCTCCGTTTTATTTAACACATCGCTTGTCCCAGTTCTCTTTTCATTATCTCTTGCTCAATATTCTGCTCATTAGTACCATGCGCTAACCGATTGCACTACTGGAGCACTACTTGCTCAATAGTCTGTACTTTTGCATATTACCTTCTTTATTGCTCAAGGCCACCCTCTGAGGTCGATATTATCTTCTCCAATTTATAGAGGGGAAACTAGGCTCAGAAAGGTTGAGTTCTCAAGGATACAAAGCAGGGTACAGGATTTGAACTCAGTACTCTGACCGAGAAGATCAGGATTTTCCCATCTCACTCTGTGACTTCCCTAAATTGTGTTTTGTTATACAGAGCATCTGCTGCCCTTTGCAAGCAGAGGCCAGAAGTAGGTGGAAGCCTATGCCAGGCTGAACTTCATTGTGTGATCACCTCTCCTGGTTACCCTCTGGGCTACCCCCATAATTACTCCCTGGTGCTGTGGGACTGGTAGGTAGGGAAGACTTAATACTCTTCCTTTTTCCCTTTTTGGCTGCAGAAATCTGCACTGCATTTTAATGATGAGAGGGCTGAGGAGTGACCCAGAGATGATAATTTTGTTTTGGTCAAAGGCTCATACATTTACATATAAATGAAAAGCAAAAGGACATTTAAATTGTAGAAGGGGGGGGGGGGAATAGCTTAGTCTTTCTCCTTGTCAGAAAGAGGCTTCACTGGTGACACACAGAATATGATTTTAGAGCCAGAAGCAATGTTACAGATCATCTACCCAGCGCTCGCATTTTATAGAGGCAGAACCCAGGCCCAGACAGTGTGGCTGATGCCAGGTCTGACAGGAAATGAGAAGCAAGTCTGGAATGGGAGTCTAGGTTTCCTTCCTCAGCTCCAGCCCTCCTCTACATCCTTACCTCTTGTTCTGCCTCGTGTAGTCTCAGCCTTCTAAAATGGCTCCTACTTTACACATTAGGTGCTGTGGAGACTTTTTTATATTTTTAGTTTTGGGGAAGGGGTCAAGGTCTTGCTCTTTTGCCAGACTAGAGGGCAGTGGCATTATCGTAGCTCACTGCAACCTCAAACTCCTGGGCTCAAGCTATCCTCCTGTCTCAGCCTCCCCAGTAGCTGGGACTACAGGTGCACATCACCATGCCTGGATAATTTTTTTATTTTTAGTAGAGACACTGTCTTGCTCTTGTTCAGGCTGGTCTCAAACTCTTGGCCTCAAGCAATCCTCCTGCCTCAGCCTCCCAAGGTGCTAGGATGACATATGTGAGTGCCTGTATAGACACCATTATCACTGCCACTCTGGTAGTGGCTGTAGCCTTTCCAGCTGCTAGGATAGTGATTCTTCTCAGTCGGTAAGGCGCCGGCCCCATATACCGAGGGTGGCAGGTTCAAACCCAGCCCTGGCCGAACTGCAGCCAAAAAATAGCCGGGCGATGTGGCGGGCTCCTGCAGTCCCAGCTACTTGGGAGGCTGAGGCAAGAGAATCGCTTAAGCCCGGGAGTTGGAGGTTGCTGTGAGCTGTGTGAGGCCATGGCACTCTACCGAGGGCCATAAAGTGAGACTCTGTCTCTACAAAAAAAAAAAAGAACTAGGATAGTGATTCTTGAATAAAGAAATGATTCTTTATATTTGTAGATACAATTTAGGTGGCTTCATTGATCTCATTATTATAACCATAGGCATCTTTTTAGCAAAAGATGTCTCAAGACCAGCTCAGGAAGATCACATAGACCAAACCTTTTCCTATGTACTCTGTCACTAATAATCTCTTCTCTGGACGATGTACCTCTCATAATTATACCTTTATAATTTTTATGGGTTGCTGGTTTTTATCAGAAGAGGGGAAGGCGTGAGCATTGTGTTTGTTTTCCAGGGCTCCATCAGGTGATCCCTTTTTTCTTGTGGGTCCTTGATGATCTATGCAATTTGTTCCAGCCAATCAGCACACACCAACATCTTGATCAGTGACATCCCAATATCTTGACACCAGGGGTACTTCTGCTTAGTCATCTCCATCTTCATCCTAATTCTCTCTGATACCTGGCATTTGTTCATTCATCGAGTTAAGAAAAATGTATTCTCTTCCAACTCTCTAGACACTTGGGAATGAGAATGAGAAAGCCCCACAGACATCACCAACCCTCTTGGATTTAAAAACCAAGAGCAAATTGAAAATTATATATTTTCTGGGTGACACCTGTGGCTCAAAGGGGTAGGGTGCCGGCCCCATATGCTGGAGGTGGCGGGTTCAAACCCAGCCCCAGCCAAAAACTAAAAAAAAAAAAAAAATTATATATATTCTGCATAGAGTTAAAATGTTTCACTTTACTCACAGAGCTTAACAAATCATATTCCAACCACAAAAGAACTGTCCTAAGAGATAAGAGAAGATAAAAAATCACCAGATGACAATATAGATAAAGAAAATCAAAATGTTAACGTCTTTTACTATATTCTTTGTCTATTCATTACCACGGAATAGAACTGCAGGCCAAATTAGCAAGTAGAGTTTGCCTGTTAGCGGGCTGCCTGGAGTATCTCTAATTCTGTATGAGTGTTCTTTATATCAAGTCAGCAAATCTATAACCCCTACCAAAAGTATGATTTTTCTCATTTTGTACTTGAGTAAATAGGGCTGGTACAATCAAAGAACTGTTTAAAATTACTTTTGATTTCAGGAATATCTGGGCCAAAGGCAGTGCTATCATTGACACTTGAGGGCTGCAACAAGGAAATACAATGACTATAAAAGCAATAAACCTGACTACTCTTAACAAATGTGTTTCTACCAAGTCATATCTCTGATTTTTTTTTTTTTTTTTTTGAGACAGAGTCTCACTTTGTTGCTCTCGGTAGAATGCTGTGCCGTGCACAGCCGTGGCGTCACAGCTCACAGCAACCTCAAAGTCTTGGGGCTCAACGATTCTCTTGCTTCAGCCTTCCGAGTAGCTGGGACTACAGGCACCTGCCACAATGCTTGGCTATTTTTAGGGACGAGGTCTCACTCTGGCTCAGGCTGGTCTCGAACTCGTGAACTTAGGCAGTCCACCTGCCTCAGCCTCCCGGAGTGCTAGGATTACGGGCATGAGCCACCATGCCCAGCCTTCTCTGATTTTTTTAAACAGAATTTTGAAAAAGGCAATTTAATTTGGATGTCTAAGATAATTACAGGAGGTAGAGGCCTTTTATAAAGACAGTGCATTTACTCAAAACCGTTTTGGAGCAACATTTGGAAATCGAGTTCAGAAAAGGAGTTCTGACTGGGCAGCACAGTTAGCTGTTTATAATGATAGCATTGTATGTTCACTTTAACTGTTAGAAAACAGCAAAAAATCATTTAAATCCATATCTTATGAGGTGGTCAAGCTAAGTAGTTCTGGTTATGAATTTTTCAGAGTCTTGGCCATATGGGTTAGAGTGACTGTAAAATAGCTTATGGTATGATTTTGAAGTCAGGGATGAGATCCTAGCTAAGCAACCATGAGAGTAGTATTTGGTTGGAGGTATAAAGATTTAAAAAGTTGCCAATTCATACTGTTAATCTATTTGGATGTTCAGTAACATTTGTTCAATGGAGGATCTGTCATTTAAACATGTATTGCCTCTTTACTGTGTCCTACATCTTCTGGCTAGTGGAGGTTCACAGGTGAAAATGTCAGGATTTTTGCTTTTGAAATCGTAGCTTACTGGAGGAAATAAACACTTCATTACAAAACAGCAAAGTAATCATTTTGCTAGCGGGATATACAAAGTGCTAAGGCATGAAAAGTGTGAAAGTCTTTCTCACCCTGTGTTCTCAACTAAAATAAGAAGATGCAGTTTGATGAACATGAATCTATTGTACTTACGGGGACAATGGAGAAAATGGTTGACTTGGTAATTTTAAAAATGATGTGTAGAGTTTTACTAAGGGAAGAATGCTCCAGGCCACTGATAAAATGACCTCAGAGATCCTCCGTGTTTTGACCGTGTTTTCCCACAAGGCCATGTTGCCGCTAATTGATTACACTTCTGTCATTCATTCTGGTATTCACGATTTACTGACAGACGAGGCTGCCTGAGGGACACAAAAGAAAGGATCATTGCCTTCTTTGATAAAACAAAACCCAGACCTCCAAAGGTTAGTGTCAGAAGGAAAGAGATTTGAGGGGATGGCGAGCTCCAGTCTTCTCCCTCTGAGTTTTAACTTCCCTTTGGAGGTTTTGTTTTAAGTTAGTGCTGCCTCCACCATGCTAGCTTCTCTCCCAAGAATACTCTCGCTCACACTTGTTGGAAACATTTGTTTTCTTCCCTGAGAGCAGCTGAAATGTTTTCATTTTTTTCATATAACTGAGCAGATTTAGAGCCACAGTCTTTTTATTATTATTATTATTTTTTTAATCTTCAGCAGTGGGGGTGACATAGGCTCGCAATTGCGTGAATGCTTCACAGTCAGGAGGAGGCATTCTGGCCATTGTTATAACCTCCCCTGGGGTCAGAAGTCACTGACAGTAATAACAGCTAATCCTAATTCCATTATCTCATTTGCAGTGGGTTCAATGAACAAGACCCTCTATTCTTTGACAGTAACATTAAGTAGCAAGCTGGTGCCATTTTCTTAGTCAACCAATCAGCTCATGACCAATCTCAAGTCTTCTACATTTTCATTCACTCCCCTTGCTGACACTACTGGATTAATTTGAAGCAAATCCCAGGTGTTTTATAATTTCATTCGTTAATCTTCCAACATGTATCTAAAAGATAAGGACTTCCTTAAAATATTTAAGCATAGTACTATTATTACATCTAAAACTAATTAATAAGCTCTCACTATAACCAAATACCTACACAGTACTCACATCTCCTCCATCATCTCATTACTTTTTTCCTGTTGGTTTGTTGAATCAGCATCCAGGTGGCTTTTGAGCACTTGAATGTGGCTGGTCTCATTGTAATATGCACTCTACATGTAAAATGCACAATAGATTTCTAAAACTTGGTACAAAAAAAATAAGATGTAAGATGTTAATTATTTTTACACCGATTATATGTTTCAGGGATAATTTCAACAATGTTTGGCATATTGGGTTACATAAAATATTAAAATTATTTTCACCTATTTATTTTTACTTTTTTAATGTGCTAGTCAAAAATTTTAAATTACATATGTGGTTTATACTATATTTCATTGGATAGTATTGATCTAAAGGATTAATCAGGTTCAGATTTGATTTTTTGGCAAGGTGATTTCATAAGTGGTGATGTGATCTTCCATCTGGAGGCAGACAGTGATCGGCTCTCTTGTTCTAAGATTTTATTTATTTGTTTATTTCAAAATATTAAGGAGATATAAATGTTTTTGCTGTGTGGATACCTTGTATAATGCTATGTCAGGGCTTTTAGTGTGTCAATCACCAAAGTAATGTTTATTGTACCTAATAGGTAAGATTTTATCCCTTACTTTCTTCCTATCTTCCCCCTTCTTGGTTTCCAAAGTCCTTTACATTTCTTTGTGTCTATATGTACCCATTGTTTAGCACTCACTCATTAGTGAGAACCTGTGGTGTTTGTTTGTCCATTCAGTGATACTTCACTTAAGATAATGGTCTCTGGTTTCATCTAAGTTGCTGCAAATGACGTTATTTCATTCCTTTTTATGGCTGAGTAGTACTGCATGGTAGACATATACTACACTTTCTTTATCCATTCATGAATTGATGGGCACTTAGGTTGATTTCACATCTTTGCAGTTGTAAATCGTGCTGCAATAAACATTTGAGTGCAGTTGTCTTTTTTACAAAATAACTTCTTTTCCTTTGGGTAGATACCCAGTAAAGGGTTTGCTGGATGGAATGGTAAGTCTGCATTTATTTCTTTGAGGAATCTCTATACTATTTTCCATACAGGTTGTACTAATTTGCAATCCCACCTCTTGTGCTAAGATTGATCAGTGGTCCAGGTATTACAGCCTGATTCATCCATGTCAAGAATACCATTAGCTAATGGCTTTAGCAGCAATTAATAATCATTTCTTAGATCTACTCTTTCATTAGATGGTGCTATGAGCTGAATATTTGTTTTTTTCCCAAAATTTATATGTTGAGGCTGGGCATGGTGGGCTCACATCTGTAATCCAGCACTCTGGGAGGCCAAGGTGGGTAGATTGCCTGAGCTCCCAGGTTTGAGACTGGCCTGAGCAAGAGCAAGACCCCATCTCTAAAAATAGTGGAGCATTGTGGCAAGTGCCTGTAGTTCCAGCTACTAGGGAGGCTGAGGCAAGAGAATCACTCAAGCTCAAGAGTTTGAGGTTGCTGTGAGCTGTGATGCCACAGCACTCTACTGAGAGGTTGACAAAGTGAGACTCTGTCTCCAAAAAAAAAAAAAAAAAAAAAATTGTATTTGTTGAAATTCTAACCCCAAAGTGATGGTATTAGGAGGTAAGGTCTTTGGGAGATAATTAGGTTTAATGAGGTCATGTGGATGGGGCCCACATAAGGGTGCTAATAAGAACCCTTATAAGAAGAGATCAGTGTGCTTGCCATGTGCCATGTGAAGATACAATAAGAAGGTAGCTGTCTGCAAACCGGGAAGTGTGCTCTCACTAGAGTCCAAATCCACAGGCTCCTTGATCTTAGACTTCTGCTTTCCAGAACTGTGAGAAATAAGTGTGTTTGTTTAAGCCACTCAGTCTATGGTATTCTGTCATAGCAACCTAAATGACTGAGACAGAGCATTTCCAGGTGATAATACGTCATTCCTTCTGTATTTATTAATAGGAGTATTTCTATAAAGAAAACTTCTCATCAGTGATTTGTTATACAGTTGACCCTTGATCAACATGAGTTTGAATTACACAGGTCCACTTACACACTGATCTTGGTCCTCCTCTGCTACCCCCATGCAGCAGGACCAGCCTCTGCTCTTCCTCGTCCCCCTCAGCCTACTCAACATGAAGACAATGAGGATGAAGTGTCTTTGAAATGATTCATTTCCACTTCGTGAAAGTAAATATATTTTCTCTTCCTATGATTTTCTTAACATTTTATTTTCTCTAGATTACATTATTATAAGAATACAGTATAAAACATGTTTAATGTACAAAATATGTGTTAGCCAACTGTTTCTATTATTGGTAGTCTTCTGGTCAACTGTAAGCTATTTGTAGTTTAGTTTTTAGGGAGTGAAAATCTATACAGGGATTTCTGCTTGTGCAGGGAGTTGGGGTGCTTAACACTGTTGTTTAAAGGTCAGTTGTTCTGAGGTTCAAATTTTCTTGGATGAACATTTGATTTTTTTCTTGGTATTTACTAATTTTCTTTTTTTTGGTTTTTTTTTTTTTTTGGCTGGGTCTAGGTTTGAACCCGCCACTTCTGGCATATGGGACCGGTGCCCTACTCCTTGAGCCACAGATGCCGCCCAATATTTACTAATTTTCAAAAGAATAAGTTGATTCCTCAACATCCTCTAAAAGTAGAGTTTTTTTTTTAATTGTATTTTAAGCATCAAAATGAATTCGTGAATTTTATTTAACCTGTTTGGTGTTTTGAAATCATTGGAATATTCTTTTTGATCTTCAAATTATCTCAGTTTTGGCCAGTGAAAGGATGTCTGTTGAATTCTGAATCCTTTTGATACCATCCCACTGGTTTGCTTTTTTTCTTTAGGGAATAATAAAATATCCCAAGATTGTATTTTATATTTCCTCTTCCCAACCTGGAATTAGCCATTTTCCCATGAAATTCTGATTCCTTTTATTGGAAAGTGCTTTGTAAAGGCTATAATCTTGGTTCCAGGAATACTTATTGCTACATTTATGGTCATTGCTTCTAGGTTTTTTCAATGGACAAAAATATGGACAAAAATATTTATTAGAGCTTTTCAGAATAAAGATTTGATAAAGTAAATGATTATCAACAGGAAAATGGTATGTGTATACAACAATTAAATAAGTGAAGGAACTAAACCTATGTGTATCAATTAATGTGAAGTTTCAGAGAATAGTGCTTAATATACAATTGGAAACCCTGAAATCCAATACTATATGAATGTAGGTGTATGTAACAAAATACAAAATATGAAAATGGTAAACATAGTGACTTTTTCTAGTCCTGAAAGGGGGAAGATGCTATAAAGAGGATTATTTTAAGTGTATTCATAATTTATCCTTTCTTTTAAAAGATTTGAAACAAATATGACAAAATGTTTGATAAAGTGATTAGGTACAAGTATGAGTCTTTAAAGTATTCTGAGTGTTTGATATATTTTATAATATATTCAAAAGTAGACCTAGTGTTCCCTGATCAGTCCAGAGACTTTTGCTGTTGCCTCCTCTCTCACCAAGACTTGGGCCCAAACTGCAGCACAACCTCTCAGGAGATATGGGTCCTCAGAGCCACTTTAATATTGAACCTTGCAGCTCTGTAGGGGCAGCAGAATAGACCCTTCCTGGGAAGGACCCTTCCTGGGAAGTTTTACAGCTGCTGGACAATGCTCCTCATTAACATCTGTCTGTCAGCATTATCGTCACATAATTTCACTGTGGTGGCAGGGCCTCAGCTTGCAATTCTATATAGGAAAAGCACCTGCATCCTCATCTTTCAATGGCTTCAAGACAGCATGAAGTCCCTGCTGTTGAGCTTATGGGCCTCTAGGTATGATGTCCCTGCCCATTGGGGTATTCCATCGGGCATTCAGCTGTGATGATGCCCTCAAGGACACTATGCCCCTGACTCCTCCTCCATCAGACATGGGCAGCATCCCCTGAAGCCAGTAGAGGAAGGAGAGGCCACATATCCTCCCCCACCATGACTCCATCATGGCCCATTGGTAATATGGACAAGATTCTGGTGGTGAAGGCAAAAACTGCCCAGGTCATCATGAATTTTCTGATTACAAAACAGACCTAGGCAAGCATTTAGCATTTTGAGCAACAGGCAGGCCTGAGAGATGTTAGCTACAAACTGAATAAGAGCCTTAAAACTGAGGAGACCTTCTAGGGGCAGAAGCAGTCCACAAACTAAAGCTATGGAGTAGACAGATGACAAAAGAAGAGAAGGGGCTTGTGTCAGCCCTTGACCAGCTGAGGCAGCAAGACCAGCCCCTGCTGCACCCATCCTTCTTCCCCTGAACAGAGGTCCAGAGGCTGGTTCACTTCTGGTTCTTCCACAGCCTTACCTGGCCCTAATCTTTGCATCATGGGTTCTGGAAGTGGAGATAAGGACAGAAACCTGTCAGATAAATGGAGCCTCTTTGAACCAAGATCCCTCCAAAGTATGATTTGGGAAGTTTTGCCACCCAGGCCTACCCAGGAGCCCAGAAACCGTCTCCAGTAGAACTGATCCAAGTTTAGGCTACCTGAATAGCTGAAGATCCAGCAACCTTCAAGCTGCCCATGATGGATATCCCAGTGGTGGAGGAGAAGAAACAACCCCACAGACCCATAATCCCACACCCATGACTTGAATGTGTTCATGCCCTCTGGTTTCTAGAGCTCTTTCTAGTCCAGAAACTCTAAATAGTGGGTTTCTTGTGCCCTGCTTGTCTTTTACCTTGGCTCTGATATAGAAAAGATACATTTTTTAAAAACCTCTTAAATTGGGGCTAGAGTTGGAGGCATAATTGGTTTTTGAGAAAAATGAAGGCCAAGTTTACCCTTGCTGTATGGGAGGAAGTCATTTTTTCCATAAGCTTTAAAGTTAGATTAAATCACAGCAGTGGTGTATGAGGGACTTCATTGCCTATTTTTGAATCATTTACCCTAGACAGGAACTTGATCATTACTTACTAGACAATTTGTTTGTGCTATTCCAAAAACCCAGGCTTCTTGATTCTTTTATAATATCACCATCAATGTGAGCACTGAGACATCATGGCAGAGAGGTACTCACTGACTAGTTTAGGCAACTTTGGGCCTCTTGATGGGGCTGGTGCTGTGTACCAGCCTTGTCAGTGAGGTGGGCCTAAGATCTGTTTAAGACCTGGGTACAGTTAAAGACTGGCAGAGACCTCTCTTTCCAGGCTGAAACTGGAGTTTTCTTGTGTTTTGGTAGGCCTAATTGTTAGGGCTCCTAATGTAACCACATACGAACATTTCTCCCTTCTCCTCTTCCTCTCTTTCCCACCCCCTCCTCTTCTTCTTCCTCTCCTCTTAAGACAAAGGATCTAGTTAGCCCCACCCCCAAGAAGTTCCTGCCAAAGGACCCTAACTTTCCATGGAAGCTCTGGAATTTGCCCACCTTCTATGATAAAAGGGGTCTCTAACTGGGTCACCTTTCCCTTTCAATAAACCAAGCCTGAACATCTCCACTCTGGGCTTCTCTCTGGGCGCCACTACTTACACCTTTCACCAATGGGATCACTTTGTCCTTCAGCCAGTTCTTCATGGGGTACCTCTTGGGCCAGGGCCATTGGAGGGATACTGCTTTTGTATGCTACAGAACAAACACCAGACTTGCACATCCTTTCTTGCACTTTAATGGGAGATTAACACCAATTTAGTTGAAAACTTTCTGAAGGAGAAAAATTCAGTGAACAGATTAGATATAGATACATGGATGTTAAACTTTTTTTTTTCAAGTACTTTCTTTTTTTTTTAATTGTTGGGAATTCATTAAGGGTACAAAAGCCAGGTTATACTGATTGCATTTGTTAGGTAAAGTCCCTCTTGCAATCATGTCTTGACCCCAAAAGGTGTGGCACACAGCAAGACCCCAACCCCCTTCCTCCTTCCCTCTCTCTGCTGTTCCTTTCCCCACCCCTTCCTCCTTCTTTCTCTCTCTGCTCTCCCCTTCCTCCACCCCCAACGTGACCTTAATTGTCATTAATTGTCCTCACATCAAAATTGAGTACATAGGATTCATGCTTCTCCATTCTTGTGATGCCTTACTAAGAATAATGTCTTCCACTTCCATCCAGGTTAATACGAAGGATGTGAAGTCTCCATTTTTTTTTAATGGCTGAATAGTATTCCATGGTATACATATGCCACAGCTTGTTAATCCATTCCTGGGTTGGTGGGCATTTAGGCTGTTTCCACATTTTGGCAATGGTAAATTGAGCTGCAATAAACAGTCTAGTACAAGTGTCCTTATGATAAAAGGATGTTTTTCCTTCTGGGTAGATGCCCAGTAATGAGATTGCAGGATCAAATGGGAGGTCTAGCTTGAGTGCTTTGAGGTTTCTCCATACTTCCTTCCAAAAGGGTTGTACTAGTTTGCAGTCCCACCAGCAGTGTAAAAGTGTTCCCTTCTCTCCACATCCATACCAGCATCTGCAGTTTTGAGATTTTGTGATGTGGGCCATTCTCACTGGGGTTAGATGATATCTCAGGGTTGTTTTGATTTGCATTTCTCTAATATATAGAGATGATGAACATTTTTTCATGTGTTTGTTAGCCATTCATCTGTCATCTTTAGAGAAAGTTCTATTCATGTCTCTTGCCCATTGATATATGGGATTGTTGGCTTTTTTCATGTGGATTAATTTGAGTTCTCTATAGATCCTAGTTATCAAGCTTTTGTCTGATTGAAAATATGCAAATATCCTTTCCCATTGTGTAGGTTGTCTCTTTGCTTTGGTTATTGTCTCCTTAGCTGTACAGAAGCTTTTCAGTTTAATGAAGTCCCATTTGTTTATTTTTGTTGTTGCTGTAATTGTCATGGCAGTCTTCTTCATGAAGTCTTTCCCCAGGCCGCTATCTTCCAGTGTTTTTCCTATGCTTTCTTGGAGGATTTTTATTGTTTCATGCCTTAAATTTAGGTCCTTTATCCATCTTGAATCAATTTTTGTGAGTGGGGAAAGGTGTGGGTCCAGTTTCAGTCTTTTACGTGTAGACATCCAGTTCTTCCAACACCATTTATTGAATAGGGAGTCTTTCCCCCAAGGTATGTTCTTGTTTGGTTTATCGAAGATTAGGTGGTTGTAAGATGTTAGTTTCATTTCTTGGTTTTCAATTCATTCCAAGTGTCTATGTCTCTGTTTTTGTGCAAGTACCATGCTGTCTTGAGCATTATGGCTTTGTAGTACAGACTAAAATCTGGTATGCTGATGCCCCCAGCTTTATTTTTATTACTAAGAAGTGCCTTAGCTATACGGGGTTTTTTTCTGGTTCCATACAAAACGCAGCATCATTTTTTCCAAATGTTGAAAGTACGATGTTGGTATTTTGATAGGAATGGCATTGAATAGGTAGATTGCTTTGGGAAGTATAGACATTTTAACAATGTTGATTCTTCCCATCCATGAGCATGGTATGTTCTTCCATTTGTTAATATCCTCTGCTGTTTCCTTTCTGAGGATTTCATAATTTTCTTTATAGAGGTCCTTCACCTCCTTCGTTAGGTACATTCCTAGGTATTTCATTTTCTTTGAGACTATGGTGAAGGGAGTTGTGTCCTTAATTAGCTTCTCATCTTGACTGTTATTGGTGTATACAAAGGCTACTGACTTGTGGACATTGATTTTATATCCTGAAACATTACTGTATTTTTTGATGACTTCTAGGAGTCTTGTGGTTGAGTCTTTGGGGTTCTCTAAGTATAAGATCATGTCGTCAGCAAAGAGGGAGAGTTTGACCTCCTCTGCTCCCATTTGGATTCCCTTGATTTCCTTGTCTTGCCTAATTGTATTGGCTAGAACTTCCAGCACTGTGTTGAATAGTAAAGGTGACAGAGGACAATCTTGTCTGGTTCCAGTTCTAAGAGGAAAAGCTTTGAGTTTTACTCCATTCAGTAAAATATTAGCTGTGGGTTTGTCATAGATAGCTTCAATCAGTTTTAGAAATGTGCCACCTATGCCTATACTCTTCAGTGTTCTAATTAGAAAAGGATGCTGGATTTTATCAAATGCTTTTTCTGCATCTATTGAGAGGATCATGTGATCTTTATTTTTGCCTCTGTTAATATGGTGGATAATGTTTATGGACTTGCGTATGTTAAACCAGCCTTGCATCCCTGGGATGAAGCCTACTTGATCATGATGAATGACTTTTTTGATGATAAGCTGTAATCTATTGGCTAGGATTTTGTTGAGAATTTTTGCATCTATATTCATGAGTGAGATTGGTCTGAAATTCTCCTTTTTGTTTGGGTCTTTTCCTGGTTTTGGTATCAGGGTGATGTTTGTTTCATAGAATGTGTTGGGGAAGATTCCTTCCTCCTCAATTTTTTGGAATAATTTCTGCAGTACAGGAATAAGCTCTTCCTTGAAGGTTTGCTAGAATTCTGGTGTGAAGCCATCTGGACCACGGCATTTTTTGGTTGGAATATTTTTTGTTGTTTCTTTAATCTCAGTGCTTGAAATTGGTCTTTTCAGGAGCTCTATTTCTTCCTGGCTAAGTCTAGGGAGAGGGTGTGATTCCAAATATTGATCCATTTCCTTCACATTGTCAAATTTCTGGGCATAGAATTTCTGGTAGTATTCAGAGATGATTTCTTATATCTCTGTGGGATCAGTTGTTATTTCCCCTTTATCATTTCTGATTGAGGTTACTAG
Organism: Nycticebus coucang; assembly: GCF_027406575.1. Classification (NCBI taxonomy): domain Eukaryota; kingdom Metazoa; phylum Chordata; class Mammalia; order Primates; family Lorisidae; genus Nycticebus; species Nycticebus coucang. The sequence goes on from NC_069795.1 coordinate 63,239,851, forward strand.
AGATTTTACTTTTCTATTTCTAGTTAGTCTGGCCAATGGTTTATCTATTTTATGTATTTTTTCAAAAAACCAACTTCTTGTTTCATTAATTTTCTGAATGATTCTTTTGTTTTCAATTTCATTGATCTCTGATTTGATTTTGGATATTTCTTTTCTTCTACTGGGTTTTGGCTTAGATTATTCTTCTTTTTACAATTCCATAAGATGGCTTGTGAGTTTGTTGGTGTGCTCTCTTTCTGTTTCTCGAATGTAGGCATCTGAAGCGATAAATTTTCCTCTCAAAACTGCTTTTGCAGTATCCCACAGGTTTTGGTAGCTTGTGTCTTCATTGTTTTTATGTTCAAGAAAGTTAATGATTTCCTGTTTTATTTCTTCCTGCACCCATCTGTTATTCAACAGAAGGTTGTTTAATTTCCATGCCTTTGTATGGGGTGAATGTTTTTGTTAGAGTTGAGTTCCACCTTTAGTGCCTTATGGTCTGAGAAGATACAAGGTAAAATTTCAATTCTTTTGATTCTTTTGTTGATATTTGTTTTGTGTCCTAGGATATGATCAATTTTGGAGAATGTTCCATGGGGTGATGAGAAGAATGTATATTCTTTATCTTTGGGATGGACTGTTCTATATGCGTCTATCAAGCACAGTTGTTCTAGGGTCTCATTTAAATCTCTTATATCCTTGTTTAATTTCTGTTTAGAGGATCTGTCCAGCTCTGTTAAGAGGAGTGTTAAAGTTCCCTGTTATAATTGTATTATCAAATATAATATTGCTCAGACTGAGTAGGGTCTGTTTCAAGAATCTGGGAGCATTTAAATTGGGTGCATAAATATTTAGAATGGAAACGTCTTCTTGTTGTATTTTTCCCTTGACCAATATAAAGTGACCATCTTGTCTTTTGTGACTTTAGTTGCTTTAAATCCACATGAATCTGAAAATAAGATTGCAACTCCTCTTTTCTTCTGAATTCCACTTGCCTGAAAAATTGTCTTCCAACCCTTGACTCGGAGTTTTAATTTGTCTTTTGAAGCCAGGTGTGTTTCTTGCAGACAGCAAATGGATGGCTTGTGTTTTTTAATCCAGTCAGCCAATCTATGTCTCTTCAGTGGGGAATTCAAGCCATTAACATTTATTGAGATAATTGATAAGTGTGGTAGTGTTCTTTTTATCTTATTTTGTGAGAGTCCATTGCTTAGTTTTATCTTTTGCATCAGTGTGGAAGTTAGGTTCTGTCCTTTAATTTCTGAGTTTTTACTTTGCTGCTGATCCATTGTGATGGTCAGTGTGTAGAACAGGTTGAAGTATTTCCTGTAGAGCTGGTCTTGTTGTGGCGAATTTCCTCAGTGTTTGTATATCTGTAAATGATTTGATTTCTCTGTCAATTTTGAAGCTTAGCTTAGCAGGGTACAGAATTCTGGGCTGGAAATTGTTCTGTTTAAGTAGATTAAAGGTAGATGACCATTGTCTTCTTGCTTGGAAAGTTTTATTAAAGAAGTCTGCGGTCACTCTGATGGATTTGCCCCTGTAGGTCAACTGGCATTTACTCCTGGAAGCTTGCAGAATATTTTCTTTGGTCTTGACTCTGGACAGGTTCATCACAATATGTCTTGGAGAAGCTCGGTTAGAGTTGAGGTGACCTGGGGTCCGATATCCCTCTGAAAGCAGTGTGTCAGAATCTTTGGTGATATTTGGGAAATTTTCTTTTATAATATTCTCTAGTATGGCTTCCATTCCACTGGGGCATTCTTCTTCCCCATCTGGGATTCCTATCACTCGTATGTTTGAAAGCTTCATAAAGTCCCATAATTCTGACAGTGAACGTTCTGCTTTCTCTCTCTTCTTTTCTGCCTGTTTAACTATCTGAGTTATCTGAAGAACTTTGTCCTCTACCTCCGAAATTCTTTCTCCTGCATGGTCTAACCTGTTGCTGATACTTTCTATTGCATCTTTTTAAGTTCCCTAATTGACTGCTTTAGTTCCTTCAGCTCTGCTATATCCTTTCTATATTCTTCATATCTTTCTTCTCTTGTTTGATTCTGTTTTTGGATTTCCTTTTGGTTATTTTCCACTTTATTAGCAGTTTCCTTCATTGTTTCCATCATTTCCTTCATTGTTTTCATCATGTGTATTCTAAATTCCCTTTCTGTCATTCCTAACATTTCTTTGTAGCTGGAATCCTCTGCAGTAGCTACCTCATGGTCCCTTGGAGGGGTTGCTCTGGACTGGTGCTTCATGTTGCCAGGAGTTTTCTGCTCATTCTTCCTCATGAGTGATTTCTTTTATCTGTTTCCATGCCCTAATTTTCCTTTCACTTCCTCTTGCTTTTTAATTTCCCATGCCTGTGGACTAAGGTTTTGATGAGTCCTTTTGGTACAGTACCTGAAGGATAGGAAGGTTGAAGAGCAAGAAGTGATAAATGAAAGAAAAAGAAACAAAGAAAGAAAGGAAAGAAGGAACGAAGGAAGGAAGGAAAAAAGGATGGAAGGAAAGAAAATAGAGAAAGAAGAGGGGGTGAGTAAAAGGGAATATTGACAAAAAGAAGAGAGGCACAGAAGGAGGGGGACAGAGCAATATAGGTGTACAGTAGGGTACTTTGACACAACCTTAAAAAAACCCCAACCTCTGTGGGTGCCAGGTTGGGTGGTTCCCTTGAGGTCAGCAGCTCTTTGCTAACCTGATTGGATGCAGTACCCCACCTCCACCAAGTAGAGAGGAAAGACAAAAATGCTATAAATCAAACCAAAACAAGCAAGCAGAAAACTTTACGGGATAAAATTGGGTGAAAAACCAAATAATAGGGGTAGAAACACTAGCAACAATGAAGTTCTAATTATTGAAAAAGGCAGCAATGGGAAATAGTATTTAAACTAGAAAAATGGAGAAAGAAAAGAAAGTAAAAGAAAGAAAGAAAAAATCTGTACAGAAAAGGTTGAAATTAAAAAACAAAACAACAATGACAAAATAAACAAAACCCAAACAAACTAACAACAACAAAAAAACAACCAAAAACAAAGCAGTATATATATCTTGTTGAATATTGTCTGGGCAACAGGTAGTCTTCTGGGGTATGAGATGTTAATCACAATGCTAATCCACTTATTCGGTGTGCCAAAACTGGTCTCACTCTGCCCCCTGAGCGTTAAGGCTATAAGGCGCCTCAGTCCCCGCCTTTAGGCTGCTCAGTCACTAGGTTACTAGCTCCTGCCCATCCTTACTCTGCAACCCTGGGGGCAGAGCTTGCTGGGGCAGTTCTCTCACAATGGCTCCCTGCGGCCCACAGCTGAACACTATTAGCTCCGTCTGGCTCAGGGGCTCAGTCTGGGGCCCTGGACAACACCCAAAGTTCTCTGCACTCCTGCTCAAGCTCTCCCCAGGGCAGTTCAACTAAGTGCCAAGTCCCCAAACACCAAAACAGTTCACAGGTAAGGCCTTTCTGGTTTGCAGTCTCACTGCTGCTGTACTTACAGCTGCTGGTGGGATTAGACCAATCGAACATACGCAGCCACTTGCCAGTTTTCCACTGTTTTTGTCCTCCTCTTGGGGTCCAGAAGTCTCTCACTGACTCCCTGTATGCTCAAAGGGATGATTATAGGCAGATCCCACCAGCCAGAGATGCCTGGAGTCTTATCTCCCCGTACTCATGGTGCCCAGTTGCAGGGAAGCTGTTACTCGGCTGCCATCTTGCTCTCCACCGGATGTTAAACTTTTTAAGTAAAGATGGTAACAGAGTATAGTCTTGAGTTCATGTGACAGTAATGCTACCTTATTTTGACTGCCTCATTTATCATTATTAGGTCAGGGCCTGAAATGTTTTTAGGGAAAGGATATGGAAAAATACAAATTTCCTACATCAAAGTATTTGTCACCAAAATGAACCTCATACTTTTATGTAATACAAACATTACTGAGGAAAGGAAATAGGGAAACTGCCTTTTTATTTCTCCTCACTATGCAGCTGCTCAGTCATGCTCTTGAACACTGTCTTAAACCCTCATTTTTTGTATTGGATAGCATTTTATCTACTAGTACATAATGAGCTGACCCTCCACAGAGATGCCTTGGAGTCTAAAATTATCAGAACCATTGATTTATTTGTGTCTTCTATCATGATCTCTCATTTTGACAATAAAAATCCTTACTATTTTCTCAGAAAAAAAACTTTTTTTTGAGATGGAGTCTCACTCTGTCACCCTTGGTAAACTGCCATGGTATCAGTTCACAGCAACCTCCAACTCTTGGGCTTAAGTGATTCTCTTGCCTCAGCCTCCCAAGTAGCTGAGAATATAGGTGCCCACCACAATGCCTAGCTATTTTTATTTTTACAGATGGGGGTCTTGCTCTTGCTCAGGCTAGTCTTGAACCCGTGAGCTCAGGCTATCCACCCACCTTGGCCTCCCAGGCTAGGATTATAGACGTCAGCTACCATGCTTGGCCAGAAAAAACATTTTGAAAAGTGAAATAAATCATCTAATTAGATGACATTTTTACTCTTATGAACCACATCCAGGTTGCAGGATTTAGTATTTCCTGCCAATCAGATGCTCCAGTTCTCCTCTCTTGGTTCTCTATTTCGTCTTCCTGAATTAGTGTGAGGTCACATACATGTAATCGCCAGGGGAGCTCAACAAAAACAACTATTTGTTCTTCCTACTTTTTTTTCCAGAGGAAATAAAACTCATATTGTGATTTCTACCCCCATTATATTGCTCATCAACTGACGGTTATGAAATGAGTAATTCAAGAACACTGAAATTTCTTCTACATATCCTCAGGGTGAAACCTGATCAAGATTTGAATGTGGTGGTAGGTGTGAGTGGAAAGATGGTGCCAAGGAGTTACCTGACAAGTTTTTGTGTTTTTTCTTGATTGAAAGGATTCACTCCTCTTTCTAGCTTTTTACTGAATTCTTTGTCGCTAACGGGTGTCTCACAATTTCTCTCTACCCTCCCTCCCTTCTTTTCTCTCTCTCTCTCTGTCTTTCCTTTCTTCCTGTCTTTCTTTTCTTTCTTCTTTTTTTGTTTTGACAGAGTCTTACTCTTGCCACAGACTAGAGTGCCATTAGATCAGCCTAGCTCACAGCAACCTCAAATTCCTGGGTTTAAGTGATCCTCCTGCCTCAGCCTCCAGAGTAGCTGGGACTACAGGCACCCACCACAATACCCAGCTAGTTTTTCTATGTTTAGTAGAGATGGGGGTCTTGTTCCTGTTCATGCTGGTCTCAAACTCCTGAGTTCCAACAGTTCTCCTGCCTTGGTCTCCCAGAGTGCTAGGATTACAGGTGTGAGCCACTGCGCTGGGCCACTCTCTTTTTTAAGGCATACTTTAATTTGTTTTCCTGTGACTCAGCAGCTAGGGCACCAGCCACATACATGGAGCTGGCAGTTTCGAACCCAGCCTGGGCCTGCCAAACAACAATCCTGCTTCCTTAGGATTTTCTTTGCAAATCCTGGGCAGGCCTGCCCTTCCTTCCATATTCTTCCAACTCAATTGTCTAGATGGCTTTGTCTTTATAGTATTTCTTTTTTTCTTTCCTTTTTTTAATTAAATCATAACTTCGTGCATTGATGCATTTATGGGGTTCAGGGTACTGCTTCAATATACAATGTGAAATGCTTACATTGAACTAACACATCCATCACAACTCTACTCATTTCTCAATAGTTTTGAAATGTACCAAAGTAAATCAGTTAGGACAGTGACATTTTTATCTCAAGAATCACAACTATTTCCCCAGCCTTTCCTTTCTCCCCTTGTGGGTAGGAATAGGGTAATTCTTTTTTTTTTTCCCTTGGAATAGAGTCTCACTATGTCACCCTTGGTAGAGTGCTATGGCATCATAGCTCACAGCAAACTCAAACTCTTGGGCTTAAGCGATTCTCTTGCCTCAGCCTCCCAAGTACCTGGGACTACAGGAGCCTGCCACAATACCCAGCTATTTGTTGTTGTTGTTGTTGTTGTTACGTCATTGTTGTTTGGCAGGCCCAGGCTGGGTTCGAACCCACCAGCTCCATGTATGTGGCTGGCGCCCTAGCCGCTGAGCTACAGGCACCTAGTCAGAAATAGGGTAATTCTTCATTTAAAACACTTACTGTTCCTGACTCCAAACCTCCCTAAAGACAATTTTATTCTGGTCAGTTTCATGTTCAAATATTCTGTCCTTGATATTTCTGGGTGACATTCCTGTGCTTAAGCATAAGTAGCGGATTTTGGAGGGGGGGCCTAACACAGCCTTCCATGAATATTCCCTTTCTTTCCTCCTAAGACAATGGATCTGGCTAGCCCACCTTTGGAGAAGTTCAAGCCAAAGACCCTAACTTTCCTCGCAAGCTATAGAATTTGCCCACCCTCTATGGCCTCATGTAAAAGGAGTCTCTAACCGCTCCTAGGCATAGATGTACTACCCAGGCGGATCACCCTCCCCTTTCTTTTCTTTCTTTTTTTTTTTTTTCAGTTTTGTTTCTGCTTTTAATTCTGCCATTTACTCTTAAAATTTGTTTTAAGAAAAACAGGGCTATTGTTCGCCAAATCCCAGGTATGAATTCATCGCATAGTCAAAGCTATGGCAATAAATTGCTAATTTGCACAACTAATTTTGGAAAATAGTTTAGTACATTTTTGTTACAAAATTCATTTACAGGAGGTTATTCACATGTACTTATCAAATTTACTCCTGATAACCCATGAAAATATATAACTAAACAAACTGTACAATAAATTCAAGGCAGATTATACACAAAGAAGCAAAACAAGTTTTTAAGTAGTATACCCTCCCCTTTCAATAAACCTGGCCTGAATATCTCTGCTCTGGACGGGGTGCTACTGCTTAGACTGTGCAGTAGACATTCTTTTATATATGAATCATGATTTCCTTGTACTTTCTTCCCATTTTTTCCCCCAACAACTCTGTAAAGTTGACAGGACATTGTTGTGCCCAGGTCGCAGAGTACCCCTCATAAATCACCCGAAGACCAAGTCCGATGCAAAAGCAAGAGGTAGTTTATTCACAAGCTCGGGCTTCTCCGTTCCTGACGCAGCAGGAGAGCAGAGATACCCCAACCGCAAAGGGAAGAGCAGTTTTAAGGATACAGAAAGGAAAAAGGGAGGGGGGATAGGAGCTTAGGGAACTGGACAATGTTTGTTGTCAATGTTTGATCTGGGCTAATTAGCCTGGGGGAAGGATTTACTACTACTGGGGTCGAGGGTGAGTGCCAGTTATAGCTCCGGGTAGACATACTGGAGCCAGGGGGTGGGGGAGGAAGCAGGTTGCCTATCACTTTTGGTATGCAAGCAGGTTGCCTATCACCTTTGGTATGCAAGCAGGTTGCCTATCACCTTTGGTATGCAAGCAGTTGCCTATCACCTTTGGTATGCAAGCAGGTTGTCTATCACCTTTGGTATGCAGCTGCAAATTGAAGGCTGTGGGGGCAAAGTGGGGTCAGTGAAGGCTGTGAGACAAAATGGAGTTAATTTTAACAAAATGGAGTTAGTTTGGTCCTTTCAACATAAAGTTTTACTTCAAAGGAAGCTGAGGCATAGAGAGATTTACTCTGTAGAGTTTGTCAACTAAAGAACTTGGACTTTAGTTGAAGTTGATCTAGTCAGGACAGTTAGAAAATGGAAACCCCCAGATGTCAGGGCTTTCAGATGCAGCCAATTCCTTGAGAAATGCTTTCCTCATTTGGCTCCATGCATGTATTTCTTTGGAGGTAGGTGGTAGGTGAGTTTGTCTCCTACGACAAAGGTTCCCCCCAATTCATGAAAAGAGAGGATTTCAGTTCAGTAAAACCAAAGCCTGAGAGAGAAACCCAGAGGGTTTATGCCAGTCCTGGAAGGAGGCAGGAAAACAACCAGAGGGGAAAAGGACAGAAGGAAAGTGGGAGGGGGAAGGAGAGTAAGTGACAAAGAAGGAAAAGGTGTGAAGTAATTTGCCCCTAATTTATCTTTATGAAAATTTGATATATGAAAATTCCTACTTGAAAATGTGATAAAGAAGTAATTATTTGCATTACAAATTAACTCTTCACTTCAAAAGAGTATTTACCACAGGTGTGATTCTGTGATGTGAGACTTTAGAAAAGAACATGACTTAGGAGAGGTGGGAGATTTAAACAATAAAATCCTGATTATAATATAATAGGAAGTAATTCCGGTGATAAAGGGGGAGACAGCTAAAGGAGGAGGTGGTTGTACAAGGAGCTCTCTGCCAGCTAAGGCTTTTAAAAGGACAGGAACAAAAGGCAGAGGGAGGGGATTACAGATAAGCTTGAACACAAAAGACTGTCATGAACCTTCAAGAGCAGAATAAAGCAGGCTCAAGTCAGGAATGAGCTGAGCTTTACAAAAAGCACTAAAGGCTGCTTTGCTTAGAGAGATGAGAAGCACAAACAGGAACATCCTGGACTTAAGGGAGATAGTGAGGTGGTCACAGAAGTTAAGTAGTTCTTATACTTTCTTCTATTATTTATTATGTTTTTGTCTTCTAAGAACATGGTATTTTTCTAAGAAAGATTGTGTATTTGTGTGGAAGGAGTACATTGCCATTATCCTACTTGGGACAGAGTTTGGGCACCAAGGATGGGAGAAGACTTAGGAGCTCGCAGGCCACGTTTGGGAGAAAGGTAGTGAGGAGCAGAGACAGGAGAGACAAAACTGGGAGGAGAGTGAACAGCCCCTTTCTCCATTCTGCTCAAATCTTTGATAATTCTTTTTCTTTCTTTTCTTTTCTTTTTTGTTGAGACAGTCTCACTATGTCACCCTTGGTAGAGTGCCATGGTGTCACAGCTCACAGCAACTTCAAACTCTTGGGCTTAAGCAATTCTCTTGCCTCAGCCTCCCAAGTAGCTGAGACTATAGGCACCTGCCACAATGCCCAGGTATGTTTTGTTGCAGTTGTCATTGTTGTTTCTAGCTGGCCCAACCCAGGTTCGAATCCGCCAGTGTTGGTATATGTGGCTGGCACTGTAAGCACTGTACTATGGGTGCTGAGCCAATTTCTTTTATTTTTTATTTTTATTTTTATTTTTTAGCCACAGAAGCTGTGAAAATCTTGGATCATTTTACTAAGACTTACTAATTGCTTGGTGTGAGTAGATTTTTATTGAAACGGATGATGGGACTCAGTTTGGCTCTGTAGGGGATGTGGGGAAAATGAAAGCCAACTTTCAGAAGCAGGAGCCAGAGGAAAGAGACACAAGGATATGCCACCTTTAATTTTGAAAGGAAGATGCAGTGAGAATTGAAATCCCCCATAGCTGAGAAAGTAAGAAAACATGAACCCTCTCGAAGTGAGTTTAAGTACCTAGAGCTAGAGGACTTAAATGCTAGAAAATTGAAATAATGTGCAATGTAGAGGGGTCCTCAGAGCCTCTGTCAATATCTGTTGGGAATTACAGCAAACGGGAGAGGTGCCTGAAGGCTGGAGGTTTTAACAAAGGGAACCAGATTAAAGTCTTTTTTTTTTAAACTTTTATTTATTTTATTTATTTATTTATTGTGGGTTTTGGCTGGGGCTGGGTTTGAACCCGCCACCTACGGCATATGGGACCGGTGCCCTACTCCTTGAGCCACAGGCGCCACCCCAGATTAAATTCTATCAGCTACAGATCAAGTAAGCAAGCCTGGACATCTATTCCACTGCACGTGATTGAGGCTAAGCCAACCATGGATTCCATGCACTTTGTAGGATAGGTCGCTGCTGTGATATAATCCTGGTTAATAGGTCTTCTGGGGGAATCAGGCAAAGAAATGACATGAGAAGGTTCTGCTGCTCCTGGACATTGTTGTCAGATAAGACTCCTGGAACTGCTCCATCATGTCTGGATGGAGAGCCAGCATGAGAATGAAGCAATCCTCAGGTTAGCAGACACAGGAGAGCTCAAATCCATGATGACATTGGTAAACTACTGAACCCACCAGCCTGAAGCTTATACTTCTTATAGACTTCTTCAGAAGTGTTAATAAACTTTCTCACTGCTTAAAAAAATTTGAAGCAGGGTTTTTTGATATTTGGGCCAAAGATATTCTAACTGGTTCAGTGGCAAATTTTTTTTTTTTTTTGCAGTTTCAGTGGCAAATTTTGAATTTTACAAAACATTTCACAAATTTTTCATATTGTCCTTGATATGAAAGCAACTTGTGGGCTAGATAATAACTGTAAGAGTATTTGTGGATGCTTGGAGAGCATGTGACATAGCCTGTGCAGGTCCTAAAAATATCATATGACTCTGACTATAAGGATTCAGGACTCACTGGTTTATCAATAACACAATAGTATTCTCTTCAATGTCTTCTTCATTTTGAAGATAATTCAAATTTCAATATCACGATTAAAATTCAAAGAGACTTAGCAGGCTGAAACGCTAGGATTCAACCAACTTGGAGTAGAAGACAAACGTAAGGTCCAGCATTGGCTCCAAAAATCTACTTTAAAAGTTCCAGGTGAGTGCAATCTGGACTAATAAAACTTCGGTAGAAAACACCTGAGAATTTTAATTGTGCATACGAGTAAATGATATGGTCTACTGCCCATAGTTCCTCTTCAGAACTCAGACAGGAATTTCCCCAGCTGTGGGTAGTGTTGGTGGCTAACAGCCAGTGGTTCTTAGCTGAGGCCTTTTCCAAGACTGATCTTCAGCTGAAGAGAACCATCAGTCCAAGATTGTGGCTTCTCCGTGAAGACAGATGTTTTTTATAATTCACTACTATGGGAATATAAAAGCCTGGTCCATGTTCCTAAATGCAGGGCAAGTCCTAGATCCAGGGACTCCTGTAAGATCTGCTGAAGCCTTCTGTAGAGTTCTGCTTCTCCTCTGCCTGATCTTCCATTATCTCACACAGGTATAGATCCTAAAGTTCCAGTAAACTCTCTATGTGTGAATTTCCAACTCAGAGTCTGAATTTGTTAGAAATTCAAGAGTGTAGTCATGGTCCCCCTGTTTGAAGGGGGTTCATATAGCGCCAGGTAGTAAATGTATCACTGGCCAAGGTATGACTCACAGCAGGCCATTTCCTTGGTTCCCAAATATATATATACATTCCAATTTATAATTGGAATGGACAGATGTGGTAGGTGGCAGAACCATGTATTGTTTGCTTGGCTTGTGTAGTGAGAACTGGTGTAGTAAGAAAGACCAAGTGAAGGTTCTGAAACTTCCCCTACAGGCAAGATAATAAATTTAAAAATAGGGGTTGGGTAGAATCACAGAGATTAGAGTGACCTTGGAGATCTAAAGGATGCAGAGGTGATGTTCTTTACTGTAATAACTCATCAGTGTAGCCCCTACAAAATCCTGGAGGGTGAAAGTGGACTACCACTTGATCAACTAAGCAGTAGCCCTAATGGCAGCTGCTGCACCAGCTATGATGTCTTTAACACAGCCTCAAGAACACAGCATGTGGCATGGATGTGGAGAGAAGGGAACACTTTTACACTGCTGGTGGGATTGCAAACTAATACAGCCCTTTTGTAGACAAGTATGGAGAATCCTTGAAGATCTAATGTAGACCTTCCATTTGATCCTGCAATCCCATTACTAGGTATCTACCCAGAAGAACATAAATCATTTTACCACAAAGACATTTGCACTAGAATGTTTATTGTGGCTCAATTCATAATTGCCAAGTCGTGGAAGCAACCTAAGTGCCCATCAACCCATAAATGGATCAACAAACTGTGGTATATAATATACCATGGAATATTATGCAACCATTAAAAAGATGGAAACTTTACATGTTTTACATTTACCTGGATGGAATTGAAATATATTCTTCTTAGTAAAGTATCATAAGAATGGAATGATGAATATTCAATGTACTCCATACAATATGAAATAAATATATAAACAATTACATGTTCCTAAGAACAATAAAACACTATTATAGTCCAGTTCAGAGGTAGAGGGAAGTGGGAGACGGAGTGGGGTGGGATGTATAGCAGAGGGAGGGAGGGCATGAGGCAGGATTGCACATTGTGAGGGTGTGTAACACGCCCCATGGGTGAGAGACTCTTCTATAAATGGAACTTTGCCCTGGAAGTAAGAACAATGTAATCTAAATATTGTATTCTTATATTAATTTGAATAAAGAATGAAAAAAAAAAGAAAAAGAAAAATCTGAACAATTAGGCCATGCTCTGGTCCCCTAGCTCATTATCGTTACATCATACTCTTTTTGTCCAATCACATTGCTACATGGCTGTCCATTCTTCACTGAACCTAAAATAAAACCTAAGCATAAAAATGAAAAAAAAGAAGAAGAAGAAGAAGAAGAACACAGCGTGAACCCATTGATCTGGTGGGTTTATGTGTTCATTTCCATCCCTGTTGGTAGGGAAGATCAGAAACATATTCCCTTGGGAAGAATAAAAGTTTATATTTAAAGTCTTGTCTCAGGACTGTGAAGATTCTCCCATCTGCTGACATAGTACAGTCCAAAGGGACCTGGACTATCTGGACATTTTGCAGATCTTCTCATTGCTTTTCTTATCTATGACATCATAATCAGACCAATGAAAAAGACGGAGAAAGTACACTGGAGGGAGAGGATCGGAGCAAGATGGCAGCCAAATGACAGCTTCCTTGCATCTGGGCACCGTGAGTCTGGGGAGATAGGACTCCAGGCATCTCTGGCTGGTGGGAACTGCCTATCATCACTCCTATGAAGATACAGGGAGTCAGCGAGAGACTTCTGGACCCCAAGAGGAGGACTAAAACAGTGGAAAACCGGCAAGTGGTCGCATGTGTTCAATCCGTCTAAACTCGCCCACAACTGTAAGTTCAGTAGCAGCAAGACTGCAAACCAGAAAGGCCTTACCTGTGAACTGTTTTGATGTCCTTGGACTTGGCACTGAGTTGAACTGCCTTGGGGAAGGCCTGAGCGGGAGTGCGGAGAACTTTGGCCGTTGTCTAGGGCCCCAGTCTGAGCCGCTGAGCCAGACGGAGCTAATAGTGTTTGGCGGTGGGTCACACGGATCCATTGTCAGTGATCTGCCCCGGCAAGCTCCGCCCTCAGGGTCGCAGAGCTAGAAACGGGTGGGAGCTGGTAACCCAGCAACCAAGTAGCCTAAGGGTGGGGTCTGAGCCGCCTTGCAGCCCTAACCCTCAGGGGCAGAGTGAGACCGGTTTTGGCACACTGGGTAAGTGGATAGCCACTTCAGCAGCGATTCCAGCGAGAAAGCTGGGAAAGCTTCTGCTCAGCAAGTTTACAAGTTCAAAGTGCCTTTTAAGTAGGCTGAAGAGAGATTTAGGGTGTCTACCTGCTGGGGTTTGAGAAATCAGCAGCCTCCAGTCGTATCAGAACTGTGACTAACATCTCATACCCCAGAAGACCACGTGTTGCCCAGACAATATTCAATAACATATACAAACTGCTTTGTTTTTGGTTGTGTATTTTTTTTTTTTGTTTGGTTGTTTTTTTTTGTTTGTTTATTTTGACATTGCTGATGTTCTTTTGTTTTTTTAATTTCAATCTTTTCCACACAGATCCCTTTTTCTTTCTCAATTTTCCTAGTTTAATTATAATTTCCCACTGCTGCCTTTTTTAATAACTTCAACTTCATTTTTGCTAGTGTTTCTACCAATATAATTTGGTTTTTCACCCAATTTTATCCCTGTAAAGTTTTCTGTTTGCTTCTTTTGGTTTGATTTATAGCATTTTTGTCTTTCCTCTCTACTTGGTGGAGGTGGGGTACTGTGTCTGATCAGGTTAGCAAAGAGCTGCTGACCTCAAGGGAACCACGCAACTGGGCACCCCCAGAAGGTGGGGTTTTTTAAGGTTGTGTCAAAGTACCCTACTGTACACCTATATTGCCCTGTCTCCCTCTTTCTGTGCCTCTCTTCTTTTTGTCAATATTCCTTATCCCCACCCCCTCTCCTTTCTCTATCTTTCTTTTTTTCTTATCACTCGGTCCTCCTTTCTTTCATCCCCTTTTTTTGCTCTTCAACCTTCTCACCCTTCTGGTCCTGTAACCCTTACTCCACAGGCACAAGAACTTAAAGAGCAAGAGGAAGTGAAAGGAAAATTAGGGCAAGGAAACAGATAAAAGAAATGACTCATGAGGAAGAATCAGCAGAAAACTCCAGGCAACATGAAGAACCAGTCTAGAACAACCCCACCAAGGGACCATGAGGTAGCTACTGCAGATGATTCCACCAGTATAGAAATGTTAGGAATGACAGAAAGGGAATTTAGAATACACATGTTGAAAACAATGAAAGAAATCATGGAAACAATGAAGGAAATTGCTAATAAAGTGGAAAATAACCAAAAGGAAATCCAAAAACATAATCAAATAAGAGATGAATGATATGAAGAATATAAAAAGGTTATAGCAGACCTGAAGGAACTGAAACAGTCAATTAGGGAACTTAAAGATACAATGGAAAGTATCAGCAACAGGTTAGACCATGCAGAAGAAAGAATTTCAGAGGTAGAAGACAAAGTTCTTGAGATAACTCAGACAGTAAAAGAGGCAGAAAAGAAGAGAGAGAAAGCAGAACGTTCACTGTCAGAATTATGGGACTTTATGAAGCGTTCCAACATACGAGTTATAGGAATTCCAGAAGGGGAAGAAGAATACCCCAGAGGAATGGAAGCCATACTAGAGAATATTATAAAAGAAAATTTCCCAAACATCACCAAAGAGTCTGACACACTGCTTTCAGAGGGATATCGGACCCCGGGTCGCCTCAACTCTAACCGAACTTCTCCAAGACACATTGTGATGAACCTGTCCAAAGTCAACACAAAAGAAAAGATTCTGCAAGCTGCCAGGAGTAAGCGCCAGTTGACCTACAGGGGCAAATCCATCAGAGTGACCGCAGACTTCTCTAATGAAACTTTCCAAGCAAGAAGACAATGGTCATCTACCTTTAATCTACTTAAACAGAACAATTTTCAGCCCAGAATTCTGTACCCTGCTAAGCTAAGCTTCAAAATTGACGGAGAAATCAAATCATTTACGGATATACAAACATTGAGGAAATTCGCCACAACAAGACCAGCTCTACAGGAAATACTTCAACCTGTTCTGCACACTGACCACCACAATGGATCAGCAGCAAAGTAAGAACTCAGAAATCAAAGGACAGAACCTAACCTCCACACTGATGCAAAAGATAAAACTAAGCAATGGACTCTCACCAAATAAGACGAATAGAATACTACCACACTTATCAATTATCTCCATAAATGTTAATGGCTTGAATTCCCCACTGAAGAGACATAGATTGGCTGACTGGATTAAAAAACACAAGCCATCCATTTGCTGTCTGCAAGAAACACACCTGGCTTCAAAAGACAAATTCAAGCTCCGAGTCAAGGGTTGGAAGATAATTTTTCAGGCAAATGGAATTCAGAAGAAAAGAGGAGTTGAAATCTTATTTTCAGATACATGTGGATTTAAAGCAACTAAAGTCAAAAAAGACAAAGATGGTCACTTTATATTGGTCAAGGGAAAACTACAACAAGAAGACATTTCAATTCTAAATATTTATGCACCCAATTTAAATGCTCCCAGATTCTTGAAGCAGACCTTACTCAGTCTGAGCAATATGATATCTGATAATACCATCATAACAGGGGACTTTAACACACCTCTTACAGAGCTGGACAGATCCTCTAAACAGAAATTAAACAAAGATGTAAGAGATTTAAATGAGACCCTAGAACAGCTATGCTTGATAGACGCATATAGAACACTCCACCCCAAAGATAAAGAATATACATTCTTCTCATCACCCCATGGAACATTCTCCAAAATTGATCATATCCTGGGGCACAAAACAAATATCAACAGAATCAAAAGAATTGAAATTTTACCTTGTATCTTTTCAGACCATAAGGCACTAAAGGTGGAACTCAACTCTAACAAAAATGCTCAAGCCCACTCAAAGGCATGGAAATTAAACAATCTTCTGTTGAATAACAGATGGGTGAAGGAAGAAATAAAACAGGAAATCATTAACTTCCTTGAGCATAACAACAATGAAGACACAAGCTACCAAAACCTGTGGGATACTGCAAAAGCAGTTTTGAGAGGAAAATTCATCGCTTTAGATGCCTACATTCGAAAAACAGAAAGAGAGCACATCAACAATCTCAGAAGAGATCTTATGGAATTGGAAAAAGAAGAACAATCTAAGCCTAACCTCAGTAGAAGAAAAGAAATATCCAAAATCAAATCAGAGATCAATGAAATTGAAAACAAAAGAATCATTCAGAAAATTAATGAAACAAGGAGTTGGTTTTTTGAAAAAATAAATAAAATAGATAAACCATTGGCCAGACTAACTAGAAATAGAAAAGTAAAATCTCTAATAACCTCAATCAGAAACGATAAAGGGGAAATAACAACTGATCCCACAGAGATGCAAGAGATCATCTCTGAATACTACCAGAAACTCTATGCCCAGAAATTTGACAATGTGAAGGAAATGGATCAATATTTGGAATCACACCCTCTCCCTAGACTTAGTCAGGATGAAATAGACCTCCTGAACAGACCAATTTCAAGCACTGAGATCAAAGAAACAATAAAAAAGCTTCCAACTAAAAAATGCCCCGGTCCAGATGGCTTCACCTCAGAATTCTATCAATCCTTCAAGGAAGAGCTTATTCCTGTACTGCAGAAATTATTCCAAAAAACTGAGGAAGAAGGAATCTTCCCCAACACATTCTATGAAGCAACACATCTATTCTATGATACCAAAACCAGGAAAAGACCCAAACAAAAAGGAGAATTTCAGACCAATCTCACTCATGAATATAGATGGAAAAATTCTCAACAAAATCCTAGCCAATAGATTACAGCTTATCATCAAAAAAGTCATTCATCATGATCAAGTAGGCTTCATCCCAGGGATGCAAGGCTGGTTTAACATACGCAAGTCCATAAACGTTATCCATCATATTAACAGAGGCAAAAATAAAGATCACATGATCCTCTCACTAGACGCAGAAAAAGCATTTGATAAAATCCAGCATCCTTTTCTAATTAGAACACTGAAGAGTATAGGCATAGGTGGCACATTTCTAAAACTGATTGAAGCTATCTATGACAAACCCACAGCCAATATTTTACTGAATGGAGTAAAACTCAAAGCTTTTCCTCTTAGAACTGGAACCAGACAAGGTTGTCCTCTGTCACCTTTACTATTCAACATAGTGCTGGAAGTTCTAGCCAATACAATTAGGCAAGACAAGGAAATAAAGGGAATCCAAATGGGAGCAGAGGAGGTCAAACTCTCCCTCTTTGCTGATGACATGATCTTATACTTAGAGAACCCCAAAGACTCAACCACAAGACTCCTAGAAGTCATCAAAAAATACAGTAATGTTTCAGGATATAAAATCAATGTCCACAAGTCAGTAGCCTTTGTATACACCAATAACAGTCAAGATGAGAAGCTAATTAAGGACACAACTCCCTTCACCATAGTCTCAAAGAAAATGAAATACCTAGGAATATACCTAACGAAGGAGGTGAAGGACCTCTATAAAGAAAACTATGAAATCCTCAGAAAGGAAATAGCAGAGGATATTAACAAATGGAAGAACATACCATGCTCATGGATGGGAAGAATCAACATTGTTAAAATGTCTATACTTCCCAAAGCTATCTACCTATTCAATGCCATTCCTATCAAAGTACCTACATCGTACTTTCAAGATTTGGAAAAAATGATTCTGCGTTTTGTATGGAACCGGAAAAAACCCCGTATAGCTAAGGCAGTTCTTAGTAACAAAAATAAAGCTGGGGGCATCAGCATACCAGATTTTAGTCTGTACTACAAAGCCATAGTGCTCAAGACAGCATGGTACTGGCACAAAAACAGAGACATAGACACTTGGAATCGAATTGAACACCAAGAAATGAAACTAACATCTTACAACCACCTAATCTTTGATAAACCAAACAAGAACTTACCTTGGGGGAAAGACTCCCTATTCAATAAATGGTGTTGGGAGAACTGGATGTCTACACGTAAAAGACTGAAACTGGACCCACACCTTTCCCCACTCACAAAAATTGATTCAAGATGGATAAAGGACTTAAATTTAAGGCATGAAACAATAAAAATCCTCAAAGAAAGCATAGGAAAAACACTGGAAGATATTGGCCTGGGGGAAGACTTCATGAAGAAGACTGCCACAGCAATTGCAACAACAACAAAGATAAACAAATGGGACTTCATTAAACTGAAAAGCTTCTGTACAGCTAAGGACACAATAACCAAAGCAAAGAGACAACCTACACAATGGGAAAGGATATTTGCATATTTTCAATCAGACAAAAGCTTGATAACCAGGATCTATAGAGAACTCAAATTAATCCACATGAAAAAAGCCAACAATCCCATATATCAATGGGCAAGAGACATGAATAGAACTTTCTCTAAAGATGACAGACGAATGGCTAACAGACACATGAAAAAATGTTCATCATCTCTATATATTAGAGAAATGCAAATCAAAACAACCCTGAGATATCATCTAACCCCAGTGAGAATGGCCCACACCACAAAATCTCAAAACTGCAGATGCTGGCGTGGATGTGGAGAGAAGGGAACACTTTTACACTGCTGGTGGGACTGCAAACTGGTACAACCTTTCTGGAAGGAAGTATGGAGAAACCTCAAAGCACTCAACCTAGACCTCCCATTCAATCCTGCAATCCCATTACTGGGCATCTACCCAGAAGGAAAAACATCCTTTTATCATAAGGACACTTGTACTAGACTGTTTATTGCAGCTCAATTTACCATTGCCAAAATGTGGAAACAGCCTAAATGCCCACCAACCCAGGAATGGATTAACAAGCTGTGATATATGTATACCATGGAATACTATTCAGCTATTAAAAAAAATGGAGACTTTACATCCTTCGTATTAACCTGGATGGAAGTGGAAGACATTATTCTTAGTAAAGCATCACAAAAATGGATAAGCATGAATCCTATGTACTCAATCTTGATATGAGGACAATTAATGACAATTAAGTTTATGGGGGGGGGAAGCAGAAAGAGGGATGGAGGGAGGATGGTGGGGCCTTAGTGTGTGTCACACTTTATGGGGGCAAGACATGATTGCAAGAGGGACTCTACCTAACAATTGCAATCAGTGTAACTGGCTTATTGTACCCTCAATGAATCCCCAACAATAAAAAAAAAAAGAAAGTACACTGGAGGCCTTAGCTAGGCACACGTACTCTGAAGGTAAAAGATAAAAACCCGGGAAGATTCAGAGACTTGATGGATCAGAGAAGTTTTTAGAGGTCCTCTGGTCTGAGATATGCCAGGACATGCCCTTCAAAGAAAGACAGATTATTGTAGCTTGCATTTCCCATCACTCAAAAGGAAGCAACAAGCCTCTTCTGGTTCTGGGAACAGTGTATTTCACATTTGAAATACTGCTCTGGGCCATGAACCAAGAGAAGCAAAAGTCTGAGCAGCACTGAGTAGGGTCCACAGTAGAGAAGAGTTCTGCAGGAGAACCAGGTGGTAGTGCAAGCTGCTCTGTGATTTGGGTCATGTGATGTGACAGAGGCTGTGGCATAGGAGATATCACTGATAGGAAAAATGCTATGTAGATTTTATGGGAAGCTTCAATAGGAAAACCCACTAGACCCCTAGGATTTGGAAGCAAGACGAACTATCTGCAGCAGAGAACTGTATGTACTTTTAGATAAATAGTTCCTAGTATGCGACTGGTTCCTGGTAGAAGCTAAGCATCTGATTTAGGGATGCCAGATGTCCATTCTGCTAGAACTGCCTATCATAAGTTCTGACAGATGAAGTCACGCAGGTCCACTAACAGTATAAAGAAAAAAGTGGTACATGTGGGATCAGGCATTGGCAGAGCCAGAGAGCACAAATAAGCTGTGTGAGTAGATGTCACCTGTGTCACCTACCAGTCTTGCACTGATGCCTTGCCCCTTAGCTCACATGTGTGGCAGTGTTTATGGATAGGTAATATTTGAATATGGTAGCAAGCCAAAAATAGATGATTAGTACACTACAATAGTGCAGTACCACTCAGGGATGTTTCTGAGAGATAGGGATGAGGGGGGATTCTTCCTAAGTCATCAGGCAGTTACCTGGTAAGAGATTCCCTGAGGTAAGAATATATATCATATAGGGGTAGTAGCAAATGACCTGGCCGGTTGACCTTATACTACCTAGGAAACAAAAAGTCTTAGCCAATTGATGTCAGCCAGTTTCTATCAGTGCTGCCATAACAGGTGCATTAATGTAATATAGGAAAGTAGACCCCCAATCTGGGGTCCATTTGACAGCCAGCTGGATTCTTGGCTTCCCTCAGGAAAGAAATCAACAGTGAACTGACAGAGTAAAGCAAAAGCAAGTTTATTAAGGTAAGAAGAAAGGAGATTGCCCATGGACAGGGCAGCTTCTATCTCTCAGAGCAACAGAGAATAGCACTTTATTAGTTTCTAGGGCCTACTTTATGCCTTCTATATAATTTTAAGTTAAGGAGAGGATGGATTATTCATAAGATTTCTGGGAAAAGGGCTGGGAATTCTTAGAATTGAGGGTTCCTCCTCTCTTAAAC
The DNA here is from genome assembly GCF_027406575.1 of Nycticebus coucang. Lineage (NCBI taxonomy): Eukaryota > Metazoa > Chordata > Mammalia > Primates > Lorisidae > Nycticebus > Nycticebus coucang. The sequence continues at coordinate 63,260,413 of NC_069795.1, forward strand.
AATATAAGGCAGTGGTTCTCAACCTGTGGGTCACGACCCACAGGAGCTGTATTAAAGGGCTGCAGCATTAGGAAGGTTGAGAACCATTGATATAGGGTAACTTCTGGGAGTCATCATGGCATTTGTAAGCTATCATGGGACTGGTGGGGGCTTCTTTTAGTATGCTAATATATTCTAAGCAGGATATAATGAGCAGTGAGGGTAACCTGAGGTCATTTCTCATGACCATCTGGCTTATAGCTAGTTTTGCATGGTTTCTCCAGCATCTGTTTCATCAAAGACCTTGATTCAGAACTTCTGCCTCTTTATTGAATAGGGCCTGCCAGTACCCTATCTCAAATGGACCAACAGATAAGGAATGGAGTCACCATCCTAGCAGGGCTAACTAATCTTCGTAATCAGAAGATGGTTCTTCTCCTACATAATGGGGACAGAATTTTGGTGGCAAATGGGTAAGTACCACAACCATGTCTGAGAAACATGGAAGATGTGAATAGACCCAACAACATGGGCTCTCCCTTCCTCAGGCAGACCTAATTATTGTCACTGCTAAATATCCAGCCTCCCAGCAATAGATACCAGCATTGAGCTCCCAATGTCTTCCTCCCTCAAGGAGACCAACCAGAATCTTTTTTTTTTTTTGTAGACACAGAGTCTCACTTTATCACCCTCGATTGAGTGCCAGGGCATCACACAGCTCACAGCAACCTCCAGCTCCTGGACTTAGGTGATTCTTTTGCCTTAACTTCCCGAGTAGCTGGGACTACAGGCACCCTCCAAAATGCCCAGCTTATTTTTTTTGTTGTTGTTGTTGTTGTAGTTCTGCAGGGTCTGGGTTTGAACCTGCCACCCTTGGTATATGGGGCTGGCGTCCTACTCACCGAGCCATAGGTGCCGCCCCGACCAACCAGAATCTTAATGGCAAGGTTATTATGATGGGTTCTTTCTGTTGTAATGAAAATAAACCTCATAATTCATTTTGATAGGAATTGGCACTTACCTTTCCTATTCACACAACCTCACCCAGACAGTGCCTATGTAGCATTTGATCCATTGAAATAGGATCCTGTCAAACACTGCATCAGACTAAAGTTATTGCTTAGATCAGTGGAGGTGTGGCTCTGTGCATATGACTATGGGATCCACTGCTCCCATCACATATCATACTTCCCAGAAGTTTTCAGCCTAATGGAATGTAGACTAGCTTTTTGAATGCACATCAGCTTGGAGATGATACTTTCTGATGATGAGACACCAACTTTCAGACAACACTATACATTCTAAATCAATGACCATTATTCGTGTTAACCCAATCAACAGAATACATGGACCTGGTAAACAACCTCGCTTATGTCTCTTCTTATAAGGGAACTAATCTAATTATATCAGGGCCCAACTGATATATGAGAGATGATATCATCTCTTAGTGATATCATCTCATTTGACCTTAATTATCTCCACATAGGCGCTGCCTCCAAATATAGTCACACTGGGGATTAGAGTTTCAACAGGTGGATTTTGGAGAGACACAAAATCCAACAGGTGGATTTTGGAGAGGCACAAATCTCCACAGCAAGATCCCCCCTGCTTATTTACTGGTTGTTCCTTCTTTCACCCTCTGCCCCAGTCAACCACTAATCCATTATTTGTCTCTATAGATTTTCTTTTTTCAGATGTTTCATGTAAGTGGAATGATATAATATATAGTCTCTTGTATCTTTCTTCTTTCACTTAGTATAAATTCATCTTTTTGCATATGAACATCTAATTCTCCCAGCACCATTTGGTAAAAGTCTCTCCTTTTTCTATAGATTGCCTGTGTTGAAAATTAATTGACCACAAATATAAAAATTTGTTTCTAGAGTCTCAATTCTCTTCTGGCTTATATGTCTATCCTTGTGCCAATATCATACTCTCTTGATAACTGTAGCTTTAGAGTTTGTTTTAAAATTAGGGAGTAAACATTCTCCAAACTGTTTCTTCCTACTTTCAGAAACCTCCAATTTTCCTTCTGTCTCCATGAATTCATACCTATTCTGGATATTTTAAAAATTCATACCTATTCTGTTCTTTTTAAAAATTGTTTTGGCTATTCCAGGTCTTTTCTATTTTTATATAAATTTTGCAATCTATTTGTAAGTTTGTGAAAAAAAATCCTGCTGGGATTTTGAGAGGCATTGCATTAAGCCTACATATAAATTTGGAGAAAATTGCCATCTTAACATATTAAGTCTTCCAGTCCTGCAATGTGGAATGTTACAGGTTCTTTTCCTAATTTGAACATTTTAAAAATTGAGGTGAGATTCACATAAGATAAAATTAACCATTTTAAAGTGAACAATTCAGTGGTATTTGATATATTCTCAATATTATATAACCACTTCCTCTATCTAGTTCCAAACATTTTCATCGTCACAAAATAAAATTGTGTACTCATCAGGCAGTTACTCCTCATTCCCCCTTTCTTTCTACCATTAGAAACTACCAATCTTCAATCTGTGTCTATGGATTTACATGTTCTGGATATTTCATATAAATAAAATCATATAATATGTGACCTTTGTGTCTAGCTTCTTTTATTAGCATAGTGTCTTCAAGTTGCATCCACATTGTAGCTTGTACAGCTTCATTTCTTATTATGGCTAAATGATATAATTTTCTTATCCATTTATCCATTAGTCAACATGTGAGTCTTTTCCATCTTTTGGCCTATTGTGAATAGCACTGCTATGAACATTTGTATACAAGTATTTGTTTGAATAGCTGTTTTTAATTCTTTGAAGGATATAATTAGAAGTGGAATTACTTGATCCTATAATAATGCTATGTTTTTGAGATAAAGGCCTTTGTTCTTAAAGAGGGGATATATCCTCTAGAACATTAAAATCTCATTAAGCTCTAAGTTGTGGCTTCCATCTAATCATTTGAAGTTCCTCATGCCAGGAAACCAACAGGTAAGTGATTGGGCATCCTTGCAAAGGTAATGGAATCTTGATCATCAGAAAAAGACAGGGATGTTGTCATATAGTCAGGATATGGAAGAATACATTTGGTACCCAGCTGATCCACTGAAGTGTCTCTATATTCCTTTGTCTTAATGTTGGCAGTAAATGGATAAGTGCAGCAACCATGGCTTGAGAAAGTCACCATGTCCCTTAGGGTCACTCCACCACCACTGTGGTGGTTAATTTATACTGTCCAGTATAGCTAACACCTAAAATTATTTCTGGGTATGACTGTGAGCGTATTTCTGGAAGAGCTTAGCATTTGACTTAGTGGACCCTGTAAGGAAGATGTGTCCTTAGCCAATGGGAGCAGGGCACCATCAGGTCAGCTGAGGGCTTGGATAGAAAAAAAAGGTAGAAGGAAAGTGAATTTGCTTGTTCTTGTTTCTGAAGTGGGACACCCATATTCTCCTGCTTTGGACATCAGAACTCCAAGTTCACCAGCCACTGGACTCCAGGACTTCCCAGTCTTCATAGGTTTCCAAGCCTTCAGCCTTGGACTGAGAGTTACACCATCAGTTCTCTTAGTTCTGGGGCCTTTGAACTTGGGCTGAGCTAAGCCACCAGCTTCTCTGTTTTTTCAGCTTACAAACAGCAGACTCGGGGTCTTCTCAGCTTCCAATAGGGTGTGAGCCAATTTTTATACTAAATCCCCTCTCATAGATCTACATCTACATGTAACTATTGGTTCTATTTCTTTGGAGAATCAGAGAAATATCAACTAACTAACACAACCACCTAGACTAGTAGAGTGCTTATCAATAGTGAGAGGAATCTGGAATAGATAGTAGAAGATGGTGATGAAGAGAGTTACTTTGGCTTTGAGACTAGTTCCTGTAGCAGTGATTATAGTTCATCCCACTAACCTTCCACAGGAAGAGAGACATACTTCATTCTAAATGCAGCTGTTTTTAGAATTTATTATATGAAGAAAGTAGCTTATAGGATGAACTATAGTGGATGATGTGATGTGCCACCCAGATCCCACTGAGGAATTTGTTCCCCCAGTAGCTAGGGGTGTTGAAAGCTGAAAGCTTTTGGCTAAAGAGAGCCTTTTTACCTAAGCATGGCTTCCCCCAGAGGTAGCCCCCATCCCACAACTGGCTAGGGCCATAAATGCTCTGTCTCTTCTGAGCTTCCTTTGGGGTTGTCTGAGTTCTTTGTGTGATTCAATACAGTTTGACTCCTGCTGGATCCTACTCCCTTCACTTTCCTATAGGTGTTGATCCCTAAGCCATAACCCATTAAACTTACCCATTCTGCATGCAAATCTCCTTCTCAGAGTTTTAACATGCAACCATAAAGTCAGTGCAATTTGAATTGGGTCATTAAAAATTGAATAGTCTGGTCAGGGGAAATAATGAGCTCATGGCACTCTGCACTGGTTAAACAACATTTAGAGGATTATGTTCTATTTTAGGTCTTGTAATTTAAGAGAAACTAATAACATGGCTATTCCCAAAGGAAAGCAACTAAGATAAATAGTGTAAGAAAATGTTACTTGAAGTAGAGATAAAGCAATTGAAACTTTAGGGAACTATCTTTTTTGTTTTTGAGACAGTGCCGTGGTGTCATAGCTCATAGCAATCTCAAACTCTCGGGATCAAGTGATCCTCCTGCCTCAGCCTCCTGAGTAGCTGGGACTACAGGTGCCCACCATGATGCTCAGCCAGTTTTTCTAGTTTTAGTAGAGATGGGGGAACTCATTCTTGCTTAGGCTTGTCTTGAATTCCTGAGCTCAAGAGATCCACCTACCTTGGCCTCCCAGAATGCCAGGATAACAGGCCTGAGCCATCATGCCCTGCTGGCATGCCAAGCTAGAGAACTGTCTTAATCCACAAAGGCTGGCATGGGAAAAGATGGAATAGAGGTTTCTGTGCTAGACAGGAGAATAGGAACCAAAAGGCAGATATTAAAAGGCAGTAGATTTTGGCTTAACAGAGGGGGGAATTTTCTAAAGGACAACCTGTCATATGTCTTACGACGAAGTGAGTGAGCTCCTTAACACAGCTGGATGATCACGGAGCAGGGATATTGGAGATAATTTCTATAACTACTAGGGGATTGGATTCAAGTCCCTTCCAACTCTCAAATCCCAGGATTATAGGTTGTAATTAATTATAAACTTCTTAAAGGCCTGAAATATGTAGTCTGATGGAATCTGCTCAAACATAACACAAGACTCAATTTTATCAGTTTTTCTGAAAGGGAAAAACACCCTTTTCCTCCTTTAGTCAGTGTGGAGTGAAATAGGATATTCTACCCTACATGGAATAGGCTAAATACGTGATATCCTATTAGTTTCCACTAACCCGAATGAGTTTTCTATTGAATCCCATTTTAACACACAGAGAATGTTCATCTCTGAATAGCTTTGATTTTTATTTATAGACATGTTTATAGGTTTTTAGGGTTCAGAAGGTAATTTATATACTTCTAGCACTATTGTTAGCCTATTTATCGTACCCTTTAGGCTTGTCACTTTTACTGACTTACAGACTTGACCTGGGCCACCAGAAGGACTATATTCTAGAATATTATAAGTAGTGTAATAGTATAAGGCTGGAAACTGACTTCTTGTATTCTGAATGAAATCGCTTGTGTGCATTTCCCCACATCATTCGAATTCCAAGTCCTCTTGCCTTTCAGACCACTCTCACCATATTTTATGTGTTACATTGTGTCCCCCCAAAAGATATATTGAAGTCCTACCCTGTAGACTGTGGTCCTTTGTTGAATTAGGGTCTTTGCAGATGCAGTCAAGGTAAGGTCATAATGGGTGAAAGTGGGCCCTAATCCAGTGCTTTTATAGGAAGAGGGAGATTGGAACACAGGCACACTGGGGAGAAGCCCACAGAAAGGTGAGGGCAGAGACTGCAGTTACGCTGCCACAAGCTAAGGAACACCAAGGATTACAAGCAACCTCTAGAAGCTAGGAAGAGGCAAAGAGCTTCCTGCTCTAGAGACATTAGAGACAGCATTGCCCTGCAAACACTTTAATTTCAGACTTCTATCCTCCAGAACTGTGAGAGAGTAAGTTTGCATTGTTTTAAGCCACCTAGTTTGTAGGACTTTGTTATGGCAGCTCTAGGAAACTAGTACACTATGTCCAAGGCACTTCTCCCAGGCAGAAAGAGATAAAGTACAAGGAAGAGGGGCCAGCTCAGGTAACATAAGGGACAAAGACAGAGAGTCTTGAAGAATACGTGTGCTCTGCTCTTCACCCCTGACCAGGAAAGGAACAAAGGACCCAAGGTAGCCTTCAGATCTGCTGTCATCAGCCTGGGTGTTAGGCCATAGCATACTTGTGTACTTGGCTTGTAAGCAGGAAAGGGTGTCCTGTGAGGTGCTATCTATTTGTCTAACAATCAGATTATAAAGCCAATCAAGCATCCTGGTGTGAACTAAAATAAAATTTTAAGGCTCCCAGCGACCGACTAACTAGATCCCCCTCTTAGTCTAGGGGGTCCCTAAAACTGAGTTGTGAGCCATGAGAAAGGAGATCAGACAGGACTCACCATGTCCTTCTCCCCTTCTTAGAGATGTCCTCTGTGACTCACTAACAGGCCTAAGGTTATACAAGATATACCATCAGGTCCTCAATGTACACAACAAACCACTTGAGTTTGGGGTGTGTCCTAAAGTTTGTCTCTTAACTCAGTATTCCGTTTAGCCTACCTCTTACAGGCAATTGGGAGCTAAAGAATCTTACATCTATAGGTTACATCTATAACCTATAAGCCCCCTGCTTTGAGATGTCCCACCTTTTGGGGGCAAACCAATGTATATCTTCCATGTATTGACTTATGACTCTACTTGTAATTACTATCTTCCTGAAATGTGGACCCCACCACTGGGAGTCCACTTGCTCAAGGCTTCTTGGATGTGGCTTTGGGTCATGGTCCTCAAATTTGGTTCAGAATAAACCTCTTTAAATTATGAGTATGGCTTCTTTTCCCTCCGTACTGGGCACATGTAGGGATTAAAAGACAAGAGAAAAATCAGATTTCATGTGGGAAGTTGAAAAGACTGTGCTAAATAAACTGCGAAAGAGGCTCAGGTGGGCTGTGAACCAGATAGGTAGGGTAGAAACAGCTGTTTAGGCTCAGCACCTCCTAGCTCAGTTGTTAGGGTGCCGGCCACATACACTGGGCTAGATGGTTTGATCCCAGCCTGGGTCTGCTAAACAACAATGACAATTATAACAAAAAAGTAGCCAGGCATTGTGGCAGACGCTTGTAGTCCCAGCTACTTGGAAGGCTGAGGTAAGAGAATCGCTTATGCCCAAGAGTTTGAGGTTGCTATGAGCTATGATGCTGTGGCACTCTACCGAGGGTGATATAGTGAGACTCTGTCTCAATAAAAAAAAAAAAAGAGAGAGAGAAAGAAAAGAAACAGCTGTTTAAGGGAATAATAATAATGATGACAATGATAGTAATTTCTTACATTTATTAGGGCTTTACAGTTGACAAAACACTTTTGCTATGGTTTAAATGTTTGTATTCTCTCCAAAATACATGTTGAAACTCATTCCTCAATGCAAAAATATTAAGAGGTGAAAGATTTAGGAGGTAATTAGATCAGGAGGGCTCTGCCCTTATGGATGGAATTTGTGCCTTAAAAAAGGGCTAGAGGGAGCTAGATAGGCCTTTTGCCCTTTTTCCCTTCTGCCATGTGAAGTCACAATGTTTGCCCCCTCAGGAGGATGTAGCAACAAAGTGCCATCTTAAAAGTAGAGACCAGGCCCTCACCAGACACCGAACCTGCTGGTGCCTTGATCTAGGACTTCCAGAACTGTGAGAAAATAAACTTCTATTATAGTAGAGCCTGTATAAGTTGACCACCCAAGGGACTGTACCAAAGTGGTCAACATACAAAAGTGGCTAACATAAGGAACTAGGCCTCCTGTACTGATATGTACACATGGTGCATGTCTGGTCTGTGAAAATTAGGTCAATTTAAGGAATAGTCAATGTAGGGAGATGGTCAACTATGGAAGTTCTACTGTATTTGTAAATTACCCAGCATGAGTTATTTTGTTATAGCAGCAGGAAAGACTAAGATAACTTCTAATACAGGATTCTATCTAATCTTCAAAAGGTCATATGTGTGTGCTAACATTAGAACTCCAGTTCTTAACTCGTTTTTGTGTGTTGTCTTTCCCATAAGGTGGTTAGAGCTGCCTTGGGCCCAGGCCAGCTCCCTCTCTGGGGTACATCCATCCTCAGAGGCTTACAGCCACTGCTCCTCTCCTCCCAGTGCCCAGCAGACTCTCCACAAGGCAGGACCTCAGTGCACAATGATGGAGAGAGGGTGATTAACTGAGGTGAGGGTGGGTGGAGCAAGTGGTCCCAGGTCTTGTGCTTGGCGTGGACTCTGGGAATGTGCCTCTGCTGGTGTGTGCTACAGAGCAAAGCTGACACTGACATCACCCACAATGAGTCTCTGTGTCAGTAGGTAGCCATGGAAACTCACTCCCTTCCCAAGCTGATGAGGAGACAATTAGGTAGAACGGAGGAATCAAGTTAATTGCCTGTCATCCCTTTCTGCTCTCTGTCTATTGATTCAAATTAAGCGTTTTCCGTTTTCTAGTGTCAGGAGAAACTGAACGATCAGAGCCTGGGTCTAGTAGTCAAGACCTCCAGGAAACAGCCAGTTCTAAGAAATCCTTTAACCTTTCTCCTCTCTGCTTAGTTCTAACCCAAGCATTAAGGAAAACAAATCTTTTTGGCTGACCTCCCTTGGTTTCTAACCTGAAGTCTCAGAACTGCCTTAATTTTAATGATATCTGATTTCATATTCATTCAACTAGCCACTTCTCCTCTTTCAGAGAAAAGAGTGAGGAATCCAAATTAAATTTTGCATTTGTTGAAATTCAGTGTTGCTCAAAGAGAAGTAGTTAAATAAATCAGCAGTGGATGTTCTATGGTGTGGATTATTTGCATGGAGGGCAGAGGAGGCAAGATTGAAAGGTCATCTGCAAAAAGTGTCACCATCAGCTCAGTTCCCATGTGAGCAGAGCTGGAGGTGGTCTTTAAAAATGAGGTGCTTTCCTCTCCCATCCTCTCCCTAGGGCCTGCTTTCTACAGCCAGATGGTATTACTTGAAATTTCTTTCATATTCCTTGCTTCTTATCTTTAGCTTTTGAGGGGTCTACTCTGCTGGAAACACCCTTCCTATTTTTTCTAATTACTTCTCAATCCTGGCAATACTTGTCCAGGAAGTCTTCTCAGGGATTAATACAAGGCTTCCAAACACCACGATTCCTCGTTATTATAGGAGACAAAAAGGTCCATCACTAAACACTTGTATTCTCCCTCTATGTTGGACTGTAAGTTTCTGGGGACAGGGACTGTCTTCCTTGATGGAATTCTCCAGCACAAGGCCCGCACATGGATGGTCACCAGTCAATACTGATTGATTTAATAACTGAGTAATGGATGGAGTATTAGAGGATGGTGTCATGGGAGAAGGAAATATTTACATAAGGTCTAGGGTGGAATATTGATTGTGATCTATTTTGATTTCCATACTACTTGCATTTTACCCAAAAAGTGTGAGTGTCTATGAGACTTCTTTGGGATTCAGAACGGATTTGCCCCAAGACCTCTGCTCTGCATCATTTAGGTCAGTATCTCTTCTGGGATTTTTAGCCATGTTGGCTCTAATAGTGGAGTGCTGAGGTTATGTGCGCTGGTTCATGGTAGGAACTGGAGAGGTAGAGGAGATGGAGTGAAGAAGAGGCTGAAGTAATAGCTCGGGAGATGTGTTTGGGATTTCTCTGGGAAGCTCTTCCAGGATCAGAAGAAAGTTCTGGGAGGGGTTCTCTATGATTAAAGATAAAAGACATTATCTAAGCAAGAGGTGCCTCTCAGTTTAGTGGTGGAGGTGACAATATGAACTTTCATTTTGCATATGAGAGGAATTGTGTAGTTTTTATGGGGCTCTTGGGAGTTGGCAAAGTAGAAAGGGCACTGAACTAGGATTAAGCACATCTGAGCACTTCTCTGTCATTTACCAATGAGGAGAAAATAGTTCTGGGCCTCAGTACCATTTTCCGTAAATGAAGGAGAAAATAGAACCAAATACCCTGTACAAACTGTCCCATGATTCTGCAAAAACGGACATGGATTTCCCATGTACTGTTTTAGAAATTAGACCTTGTAGGAGAGTGAGATCAGTTTCAGGCTGGGTTCTTAGGGACATTCTTAGGAAAGTGGGTAGGATAGGGTGAGACTCACCCAGCAATTGTTGTTCTGCCTTTTTTTTCCCCTACTTTTTCCTCCCTCCCCTTTGGCTATTTGGGGAGAGCTAATTGTCTGGGCTTGTTAATCAGAGAGATGTTCATTTGAATCCCCATCTGCCACTTACTGTGTGTGGCCTAAGGCAAATTCTTAACCTCCTTCTGCCTCAGTTTCCTCATCTATAAAATGGAGTTTATCTTCCCTAAGCTTCTCATAGGGGGTTGAATACATGATGTAAAGAAAGAATACAAAATATTTGCTATTCTTCTTCACAAATATACAGATGTTGCTCATGTTTATGCTTTTAGAATGCTGGGGTTTTTTTGTTGTTTGTTTTGGTTTTTGAGGCAAGGTCTTGCTCTGTTGCCCAGGCAGGGGTGCAGTGGTGCAATCATAGCTCATTGCAACCTTGAACCCCTGGGCTTAAGTGATCCTCCCACCTCAGCCTCCTGAGTAGCTGGGACTATAGGTGTGTACACCATGCCTGGCTAATTTTCTTATTTTTAGAGATGGGGTTTCACTATATTGCCCAGGCTGTAGAATCTAATTTTGACATGAAATTCTATGATCTTTTACTCTGTCATCTCACTTGTTTTCTGTTTATTTTGCATAGAAAAATATAGGAATCACTTTTTACATTTGCAGACTTTAATTGTCTGAACACCCAGCTTTGCTTATGTCATATACCTATTGACCTAGATGATAAAGGGAAAAGAACTGGGGAGAAACTGAATTTTCTCAGTGTGTTACAATATAAACATTATTACAGAAAAATTTTAAATGCTGGCATTAAAAGCATTCAGGAGTTTCTGTTGTGTCCATACACTAACAGCTCTTCAAAGTGAATTTATTGAAGTTTAGGATAATATTTCATAAATTATTTATATTTTTATCATGATTCTTCAAACAATAAAAAATAGCTTTCTGTGGGTGAGAAGGTAAATGGTGAGACTATTCAAGTTCTTTCTAAATGCAATTTTGAATGACATTTACAAATTATTTTTATGATACCTTTAAACTTAGTTGTTGGAGTGGTGACATGTAAAATCTATCCTAGGACTTTATAAAGACTGTTCATGAGAGAAACCCTGCCTGGTACTCTCAGTTCTGAGGTGTCCTGGCAGCCTAGGTGATTGTCTGTCACCCTTAGACAAATAAATGGGCCAATGTAGGAGCAGGCAGCAAGCTCTTTGGGGACAGAAACTTTCTTACTTATTCTTACATAACCAGAAAGAAGTGACTGGCCCTTTGCAGTCGCTACTTTGTGAGTTTTGGGGTCTGAAAGTACCATCATGCATCACTTAATAATGATGGGGATGCCTTCTGCGAAATGCATCAACTAGGTAATTTCATCATTGTGCAAACATCAGTGAGTGTACTAACTTAGGTGGTGTAGCCTACTACACACCTTGGCTGTATGATGTAACCTATTGACCCTAAGCTACAAACCTGGACAGCACGGTACTGTACTGAATTCTGTAGGCAACTGTAACACAGTAGTGAGTGTATCTAAACATGCCTAAACACAGAAAAGGTACACTGAAAATAAAGTAAAAAGGGCGGCGCCTGTGGCTCAAAGGAATAGAGCGCCAGCCCCATATGCCGGAGGTGGAGGGTTCAAACCCAGCCCCGGCCCCCCCAAAAAATAAAGTATAAAAATAAAAGATGGTACTATTGTATAGGGCACTTACACAAACAGGGCTTGCAGGACTGAAAGGTGCTCTGGGGGTGCTCTGAATGTGAAGGCCTAGGGCATTACTGTGCACTATCATACACTTTATAAACAGTATCTGCTTAGGCTATACTGAATCTATTAATTTTTTTCTTTATCCAACTATACATTAAACATAGCTTACTGTAACATTTTCACTTTATAAACTTTTTAATTTTTTTAACTTCTTGATGTTTTTGTAATGACAGCTTAAACCCCAAACACATTGTACAGCCGTACAAAAATATTTTCTTTATATCCTTATTGCATATGCTTTTTTCTATTTAAAATTTTTATTTTTTAATTTTTTTTTGTTAAAAACTAAGACATTAATGAACACATTAGCCTAGGCCTACACAGGGTCAGGATCATCAATATCACTGTCTTCCATCTCTACATCTTATCCTCCTGGAAGATCTTCAGGGCTAAGAACACGCATGGAGCTGTCACCTCTTGTGACATCAATGCCTTTTTCTGGAATACCTCCTGAAGAAACTGCCTGAGGCTGTTTTACAGTTAACTTTTTTTAATAAGTAGAAGGAATATACTATGAAATAAAAATAAAAAGTATAGTAAATACATAAACCAGTAACATAGTCCTTTATTATCAAGTATTATGTTCTGTACATAATTGTATACATTTATAAGACTGGCATTGCTGTAGATTTGTTTACACAGGCATCACCACAGACATGTGAGTAATGTATTGTGCTATAACATTACAACGGTATGACATCACTAGGTGGTAGGAATTTTTCATCTCTTTTATACTCTTATGGGACCAGCATGGTATATGTCTGTCCTTGACCAAAATATTACATGGTACATGACTATATTGGGTCTCTGTTCAGCAAAAAAGAGGATGCCCTCAATAGGAAAACCTTATAGTGTTATGAAAAGCATATCAGTGACGCGTTCTGAATGGTAAGTTCAACAGTGATACACTGGGAACTGTCATCCCTTTTTCAGTTATATCCCCATCTTGAATGACCCTGGAAGTTGAAATTCTGAGACTGCCTCAAAAGAATAAGGGAACAGGATGAAAGGGACTTCTTAGCCGGACCCAAAAGAAATTAGCTAGACCTAAAAGAAAAGGGTAGCAAGGTTTGAAACAAAGTTCTGGTCCCAATATGGGACAGTATTCCCCTGGGGCTAAGGCATGCACCTCATCAAATGTAGCCAATTAGATTCTACAGTGAGGTAGAAGTTTTGGCCTTGCTATTCATATTTCCAGATACAGTGAAGAAAAGTAATGACCAAGAGGGAACTGGCTCATGAAAGTACAAGGTCAGCCTGACAGTTAGTTAGACGTTTGAAGGTAGAACAATTAGTTGTTCTGTAAGATGGTTTACTGTCTGAAACTTCAAGGATCCCTGGCAAATTGAGAATGATGAAATTTGTTCATTTTTCCTTCACCGTAATGAATCATACTCCCAATGACAATTTTGTGTGAGTCACGTTTCATCAGCTCCTTTCTGAATTATTCCTCATCACTTAGGGGCTCCCCAACTGTTTGGAGATTGTCATAATGAAGTCAGATTTTAGCTGGGGAGGTAGAACATTCTATTTTGGAAAAAGCATTTGGTTACATCGGCCACTCATGGACGTCCTGGCTCCCAGAATCTTCTTCCTAGCACATACCAGAGGACATCACACAGTCTTTTGGGGCAGACCCTGGCTAGAGGCCCCATAGGATGGCAGGTAGAAATGGGGTACAGGCAGTATTTCCTCCTTTCCTTTTTCAGCAAGACAGGATCTTGAGAAAGGCTTTGCGGAACTCGACATTGAAGGTGGTATAGATCACCGGGTTGAGAGCGCTATTCACATAGCCTAGCCATGTTGTGGCACTGTAAAGCTCTGGGGACACGTGGCATGCTTGGCAGTGGGTATTGAGAATGTGAATCAAGAAGAAGGGCAGCCAGCAGACAATGAAGGCACCTAGGTTGCAAAGGAAGAGAGAAACCAGGTAAGGGATTTGCTTGCTCCTTTCGTTATGACATGAAAATGACTCATGCTTGTCTAGTTTGTGTCAGCCGCTATGCTGGAAGTTTTTCATACCCATTTACTTTTTATAACAATCCTGTGAAGTAGGTGTGATGAGAAAAATTGCTTGTTAATGTCTCTACCTTACCTCAGGACTTTGTTACTAAACCAATTTTCCAGTTTGGTCTTTGGGTAGTTTTTACTAGATTTTTTTTTTTTCCAATTCAATTAAGACTTTTACTTAATGTCTACCCATGCAAGACATGATTCTAGGCACTGATAGGAGAGCAGATCTTAAAGATGTGATTGACATAGTGCCTGCTGTTAAGATTACATCTAGGAGTTTTAGGAACACATCTAATACAGTAGAATCTCTGCAACTTGACCACTTGAGGGACTCTTAACAAAGTTGTAAACATACGGAGATGGTCAACCTAATGAACTAGTACTGATATGCCAGTCTCTGAATATTAGGTCAACTTAAGGAGATGATCAATAACGGAGGTTCTGCTGTATATGAGAAAGTTGAGATTTGTTAGTGACATTGAATAGAATGAATTTCCTTCATTCATTATGTGGTACCTGTGATTTATAAATTTTTAATTTCTTTATTTAAATAATTTTTCTACTATAAAAATGATCCATGATTGTACACACTACAGAGAACTTGGTAAATACAGAAAAGAAGAAAGAATGGAAATAACCACCTAGTACTTAAAGACATCAGTTTTGACATCTTGGTAAACTTTTTACTCTGTACTTAAACTAATCTAGATGTTATATGCATGGACCATATCACAGTAGTGTTTCACGTTCCTGTTTGTTTTTTTTTTCATTTACTATTTTAAAATGAGTAAGCCTTTATTAAATATCTAATATATACCAGACACTTTCATTGAATCATTATGTTACTTATTATTATTTGATTCATGCATTATAATTCTATATGATTAAGCAAAATATAGCTTAATTAGGTGGTTTATTCAGCTTTATAAATTTTAATCTAGGTCTTCTGCATTTCTATCAGAGTTAATAATCATACACCAAAAAATTTTTACTTTTTTTTTGAGATAGAGTCTCCCTCTGTCATCCTGGGTAGAGTGCCATGACCTCATAAATCACAGCAACTTTAAACTCTTGGGGTCAAGTGGTCTCCTTTCCTTAGCCTCCTAAGTAGTAAAAATATTTTTATAAAAATATTTATGTATAGAGTTAATATTTATACAAAAATGTTTACTATGAATAATGTAGTGGTTGTATTTCCAATTTCTGTCAAAATGTGGCTCCACCTAATGTAACCCAACCCAACTTAATTCAACCCATGCCAACCCAAACTTACCAAGCACAATGACCACCATCTGGGTTGCCTTCTTCTCCCGAAGTGGCACTCCCCGAGGTTGCAGGGGCCCCAACTTCAGGGACGTTGATAACCTGCCGTTGCTGAGCTTTCGGACCTCTAAGCTGAGCTTGGGTGCTATGGTGGGGCTTAGGGAATTCCGACTCTTCTCCTCCCTTTTCAGTTCTCCTTCTCTTTCCTGGAAGCTTGGTCCTTCCAAGGCAGCATCTTGGCAGATGCTGTAGTAGCGCTTCAGCTCCATGTGTGGCCGGCCAGGAGAGAGGGGTTGCAGATGTGACAAGAGAGGATTCTGACATTTCTGGGGATATTGCTTATCTTCTGAATGTTCCTGAACGGGAAAGAGAATGCAGAAAAGAAAGAGGAAACCATGAGCGTGTGAACCCGACAGAAGGAGCATCTGACAGTGCAGTGGGACCATGAAACTTAAAGGAAATGAAATCTGCTTCTGATTTTTCAACTAAAAAGTACCTACCACATACAGAACTTGAAATGCTACTACAGCCCCTTAAGGAGAGTAGCATTTTGCTTGCTTTTTTGAGGTAGAATGACCTGGTGATACTGAAGAACAGGGTAGGTGACACCCCAGGGATATAAGCAGCAAAATCTGGAGTGTGGGAAGCTCTAAAAGAAAAATGGCTCAATTGTTTCAACAAATAAATTGTAACAACAAAAGCACTTACCGTTGCAAAGTATGGTCTTCATTTGAATTTTGATTCAAACAAACCAACTGTGAAAAATTTTACAGGACAATGGGGAAAATTCAAACATTGGATATTTAATGATATTAGAGGACTATTATTAATTTTTTTAGTGTGATGTGGTATTATGCATATGTATTTTTATAAAAAAGCCCATATCCTTTGGGGAACTTACAGAAATATTTTCAGTTGAAATGATATGTATTTGGGATTTGCTTCATAACAAGCTAGGAGTGGGTGTGCAAACATAAGTGGGAGTGTACGGAAATCAGATTGTGCCTGAGTTGATGATCACTGGCGTTGGCTGATAGAGAGTAGGGGCTTGTTCTGTTTGTCTTTCTACTTTTTATTTTTGAAAATTTCCATATTAGAATCCTTTTGTAAAAAAGGATCTTAACTCTGCTTTCTTGCTTAGTAAATGTATCCTTTGGCAAGTTAATTTACTATCTCTGAGCTTCATTTAAAAAACAGAAAAGAAAAAGGAAAAAAAAAAAACGGTTTGAGATGAGCAGCACCTCAGAGTAGAAAACTTGAAGACAGTTGTATTTTTTCTGGTATTTTGGGTAGAGGGGAACATGTGTATCCAGTATCTGCCCTTCTTTCCATGTTTGAGGAATCAGACCCTTGTGTTAATCCTGACTAGGAGACAGAACTTGACTCCCCCAACTCTCATCACTGAAGCCGTAAAAGCCAGCTCTTCATGTCCTGCCCCCACCTCAATGGAGCTACAGTTCTGGCGCATGAACCAAGCTCAGACGATTACTGATTCACACCTCAGACTGACCCTGAACTAGTGAAGCAGGGAGACTTTAGAATTCCTCCACCAGTGGTGCCACCCAATGTCCAGTGTCCTAGGCCCTGTAAGCTTTTTTTCAGCCTTCTCATTGAATCCATGAGGTACTTGACAGGTCTCCAGAAAGTTTCTTTTCTCCACAAGTTAGTCAATATAAGCAACTAAGACCCTTCACTTCTCTCTCCTTAGATCAAGGAGTCACAAGTCTACCAAGTGCACAGTGGTGGCACATTGTGCACACTCAGAAGTACCGTTGAATGAATGGATATATTCAAGGGGTCTTCAAGATTACTTAGTGTTTTTGAAATCATATTTCACAGAGGTATTCTTAGGAATTCTAGGAGAATATGTATTTGTTCTTTTTTAAAAAATAATTTTATTGATACACAATAACTGTACATATGGGGTACTTATGATATTTTGATATATGTATCGGGATAATTGACTTATCCATCCCATCAAATATTTATCATGTCTTTGTGTTGGGAGCATTTCAAATATTCTTTTCTAGCTATTTTGAAATATATAATAAATTGTTAACTACAGTCATCCTACTGTGTTATTGAACACTAGAACTTATTCCCTCTATCTAACTATGTACCCATTCACCAAACTCTTCATTCCCCAACCCTCTCAGCCCCTGGTAACTATCATTCTACTCTTTACTTCCATGAGATCAACTCTTTAGCTCCCACAGATGACTGAGAACATGTGTTTAGATAACTTGTCTTTCCATGCCTGGCTTATTTCATTTAACATAATGGCCTCCAGTTAAGAAAATATATTAAATTTTTTTTTTTAGTTTTAGTTTTGATGGGATTTTATAGTAATTAATATAAGTATTTTCTCTTTTATCTGAATGATAACCAAAATTATGTTTATGATTGTGCTGGCAAATATTGGTCTTCTAAAAGTGATGATATTTAACTTTTAATGCCTTATTTCTAAAACTAGGGGACTGGGTTTCTCAAAAGTGGCTATAAAATATCACATTTGAGAACACTGATCTGGTATACCCTGTTTCCATTGTACAGATGTGGAAAGTCAGTCTCATAGGAGGAAAGTGATTCTTCTGAGGGTGTATATTGGCGAGAAGTACTTCTCAGTTCTCTCTGCAAACCCTTATCACTACCTCCATGACTGCATGAGGGAACACTGGATTCCTCTGGGTCTGGCTAGCAGAGCTCTCCACTCCCAGATGGCAGTCCAGAACCTGATTGTCCAGAATCCTTGCAATGCCAGCCTCATGGCTCACTAATCTCTCTTTTCTTCCCTTGGGCCTTGGATGCCCCTCAGACCTTGGAACTTCCATGGGCAGCTTTAAGTTGCTTACCTGTCTTTTATCATTTACAGCAAGGGTCTCTAACTGCTACATCAGGCCTGTGTAAAAGTGATTGGTTAACTGTACCGAGATGGAATGAAGCTCAGGCCTATATCATTATTGGCTTTTGAAGTTTTATTCCTAACATGGAGTTCAAAGAGAGGACTACTGGCCTATACTTAACAGCACCAGGCTCCATCATGCACTCTGCTAGCTGGAGGAGGCAGGGCTGACTTGAATTGGTCAGACAAGGCTCACAGTGATCATGACATTGTGTTTGTTTTCCCCACATTCAGTGGTTAATAGGGCACTTTCAAGTCTTCTTTCTCTGCTGTTATTGGCTCTGCCCTTGTGTGTTTTGTTGACATCTTGATCCTGCCAGGGCAAAGTGGCTCTGGATGGCATCTTCACACCACATCCAAGAATCAGCAGCACCAGTCATTGAGATCTCGCCCAACAGCCATATGCCTTCTCAACATCACTTGACGGATTCTATGCTGCAGCTTAAATAAGGCAGAATCTCAGATCCCATCATGTATTATAGGTACATGTACAAGAATAGGGCTAGATTCCGTTTGGGGATGGGACTGTAATCGAGACAAGCCAACATTGTGAAAAAAGGGCTCTTATTCTTTTCCTGTGATCAGAGACATTGTCCACTTACCATTTTTCCTGTAGCATCTGATGGAAATCTGGTCCTTATTGAAAACTGCTGCATGGGCTGCAGCTGCAGACAGGAAGACTAGGGTAGGTTGAAGGAGAAACAGTCAGTTATGGATTAAGCTTGACACTGCTGATCCATGTCATATGTAGCCATGTAGCATGGCAATGCTTTGAGTGCAACATGTTCATGTCCCTAGCCTTGGGTTCTGATCTCTTATCTCACGGGGCCAATAGTCTTGTTCTACCTAATCCTTGGGGCTTCAGCTTTGAGAGTCTGAACTTTATTTAGGTCATCACGACTGATGTTGGCTATACCTTCAAGACCAAACTCACTTCTTACTCTGTAAAGCCCTTTCCTGAGCATGTTGGCTTTTTCTCTTCTTAGAACCTCCACAATACTTCATATTGGGGTGCTTAGTTATCTTTACCTCACATTTGGTAAACATTCCCTTCAGTTCTGGGCTGTTCATTAACTTTAGGTCTCAGGCTGCTGTATGTGCTTGTCTAGAGCCTGAGCTCCATGAAGGCAGAGGCTGTATAACATTCCCAGTGTCCTTTCCCTGGCAGAGTGCGAGTGATCAGTATTCATTCATTTGTGCTTCAAGTATGTCATGGGCAAACTACTATGTGCCAGGCACTGGGGTAAACTGGAAGATCATTGCAGAAAGAACAACCTTCTTCTTCAGAAGCTAGAAAGATCTGATAAAATGATCATCCAGCATCCCATCCCAAAGCTGATCAGTGCCTTAACATGGGGAGATCTAGTGAGGACAAAAGGTTTTGGTGGACCATGATGATTCTTGGAATGAGTGGTTTGAACAAAAAGTCAGTTCTGTGAACCAAAAGTGCAAGGTACATCTGCCACATACAACCTCAGACCCTGTGGGACATATACATTGCTGGCCATCTGGGGGAAATGAAAGACTGTGAGGGAAAGAATAACATGTCTAGAAACTATCCTACCATATTGACAAGTAAGGGGGCTCTAGGGACAGCTATCGGTGCACTCTTGAGGTTGGATTTCCTACCTCGAAGCATAGCTAATAGCCTCCAACAGGTTCAGAGGTAGGTGTCAGGTCTGTGTCTCCATGTGGCAGAATGGGGACGCTGCATGGATGGACACAGGCTGGGAGGTCGGGGGCGGGTGTTGTCCTCCCACTGCCCGCTCCGGGGTGCTTACTTGTTGAGGAAAGCTGGGCCTGACACTGATGCACTGACTGTTCTGCCGAGTAAGGATCCGTTTCTGTCTCCTTTGTCTCAACACCACGTAGATCCTGGCATAGACAAGGACAGTTACTCCGAAGGGCAGGTAGAAGGACACCACCGAAGAGTAGATGACAAAATCAGGGTTGGAGATGGAGCAGACTCTGGGATCCCCTGTGGGCAAGAGAGGGGGAGAAGGTGAAGCCATTTTCTGGGTGTTAGAGCTCTGCAGGGAGCATAAGACCTGGCCCCATATCACCCATGTGTGAGGTCTCCACCTCCTGATGGAGATGGGGTGCAGTGTCAGCGATGCTGTCAGCTCCTTATGGTGAGGGGGCCAATTCACCTTGGGGTTTCTCACAGTTCACTTAAAGAGAAAATTTACCAATGATTGTATGCCAGACACTTCTCTGCACTGGGGCTGCAAAGAGGACAAGACAGCATGTCTAGTCGTGAAGGTTTGGAGTCCGGATAGACGATGATCCTTCCATATGATGAGGTAAGTGTCACCCAGGGAAATGCAGCGTAAAGGCTGCAGGAGTGTCACAGAGCAGAAGGGCAGAGGCTCCTGGGGAGGTGGAGGGGCTGCAGCCACCAGAAAAGGCCCTGCAGGTGTGCAGGCATTAAAGGATTATTTGAATACAGGCTTCTTTGGCTCCTTTCACTGCATTCCAACAGTCCTTTCACTGAGAATTGTAGGTCTTTAGTTTTGAATGTGGGATGCAGGACAGGTAGTGGCTGAACACAGGGCAGGCATTTGATTTTTCAGGGAATCTCCAGAACCAGCCAGGGGGTGGGGTGGGAAAAGGCTGGTGAGAATATAGTCGTTATGGAGAATATGGATTCAGAAGTGCCCCTGTCTCTGCTTTATGTCCTGAAACGCTGCTGCCACTCTTCCTTCAGAGGTCCCTATAGCTTTGCCTTCTTCATTAGCAGAGGTTGAGATCCCTCCAATGCCAAGATAGGGCCTGAAACTTGCCCTGTCTTAAAAGAAAAAAGGGAAGCAAACCAATATCTGCCAGGTGATATGCCGAAGGCTTGGTATGCATTATCTTACCTAATCATTATGGCAACAGTACGTGAGAGAGATGACATTACAGTCTCTATTCTCAGATAAGCAAACTAAAGCTCAGAGAGGAACAGCAAGTGGCCTAAGACTGCACAGCCTGAAAGACACATTTCTCCAGCTAGTCTGACCCCCAAACTCATGTTCTTTCTGTAATTTTGACTTTCCAACTCCCTCTACTACCGTGACAGGGCACATGTGTACTTTGTCCAGCATTGTCAGCGACTACTGTTGGCTCAGCTGGCCAGTCTTCATCACCCCAACCCCAAATCTGGCTGTAGAAAATAAAGCCTCAGTTGTGACCTTGTGGGGAGTGGGCAATGGCTGCGTGAGCCCCTCACTCTGCTTCTTGCTCTTTTGAGATTGATAGAGGCCATACAAGCCTAGGTGTGAGACCCAGCTCTGCTGCTTATGAGCTATGTGATCTTGGACACACTACTTAACGATGCCAAGCCTCAGCTTCATTATCTATAAATAAAAGGATAGAAATATTGTCTTGAGCTAAGTCATGGAAGAAGCCCAAGTGCCCATCAACACATGAATGGACTAGCAAATTGTGGTACATGTATACCATGGAATACTATGCAGCCTTAAAGAAAGATGGAGACTTTACCTCTTTCATGCTTACGTGGATGGAGCTGGAACATATTCTTCTTAGCAAAGTATCTCAGGAATGGAAGAAAAAGTATCCAATTTACTCAGCCCTACTATGAAGCTAATTTATAGCTTTCATATGAAGGCTATAACCCAACTATAGCTCAGGAATATGGGGAAAGGGCCAAGGGAGGGGAAAGGAGAGTAATGGATGGGGCCACACGTATGGTGCATCTTAGAATGGGTACAGGCAAAACTTACTAAATGCAGAATACAAATGTCTACATACAGTAACTAAGAAAATGCCATGAAGGCTACGTTGAACAGTTTGATGAGAATATTTCAGATTGTATATGAAACCAGCACATTGTACCCCTTGATTGCACTAATGTACACAGCTATGATTCAACAATAAAAAAAGAATTAGTTAATTAATTAATAAAGAAAAAGAATATGGGGAAAGGGCCAAGGGAGGGAAAGGGAGGGTAATGGGTGGGGCCACACCTATGGTGCATCTTAGAATGGATACAGGTGAAACCTACTAAATGCAGAATACAAATGTCTACATACAATAACTAAGAAAATGCCACGAAGGCTACGTTGAGCAGTTTGATAAGAACATTTCAGATTGTATATGAAACCAGCACATTGTACCCCTTGATTGCACAAATGTACACAGCTATGATTTAACAATAAAAAAATAAATATATAAAAAAAGAAATATTGGTCTTGATAGTGGCTGTGAGAATTAAAGAAAAGAAATGGCTATTGTTATTTATTATGTACTATCATTATTATTATTATTATTTACCTCCCCTGATTTTTTTAAAATTTAAGAGGGAAGATATCATTTGGGAATGGAAATTTGGAGAGAGACTTATAGTGAAAAATATTTGTGGGGGAAGGAAGGAACCAACGGTTAAGAACTAAAATGGAAAGAATGTTCTCAGGGGTCAAGGAGGCACATTAATGATGACACTGCCACCAGAACCTTTATAAGCTACTCCCCCAAGTTCTCTGGTTCTCTGGGGAGGGGCTAAAATTCATGTCGTCTCCCCAGAGCCTGTATCAGCGTCCTTTAGGGATGGATTATCCCAGCCCCTCCCCTGAAATAAGCTCTCCCGTTCCTGAGCATGATTCAAGTGCCTCTTGTATGGAGGTGGAACCTCAGCGTGTGGCCAGCAGGGTGGCAGAGCTACTGTCCCCACCATTCATCTGGTTGCCACCCTTGGCACACTGGATATTTCCCATTTGTCTCTCCACAGGACTCTCTACCCTTCTCTAACCTCCTCTGTGTTCTGGGAACCTGACCTCTAAATTTTATATATGGCCTTTTAAAAGGCCAGAGTCAGGAGTGGGCATAAGGGGCTCGTATTTGTGTTGAAATGGAAACATGTACCCACACATGTGCTTATGTGTGTGTGTACATGCTTATTTCAAGCATTGTCTTTCAAGAATATTCTAGGGAGGGGGGTGGGGAACTAGCAAGCTGGGGTAGGAGGTAGACCCACCAGTGGTACATATGGGTCTCATTACACCTTCTGAATGTTTTGTTATGAGCAAGTATTTATTTTTCCACTAAAAATATTGAAAGTGTATGTATGAGAGGGAGTGAAGAAAAGCACATGGCTATCCCAGGGTCTCTGGTGGTAGATAAAGGCCCTCCCATAAAATCACTGGATTGTATCGGCAGCCTTTCTTTCCTTCCTCTCCTAGCTAAGAAAACCATTGTCCCTCCTTGATGGAGCTTTGCTGCCTCTCCTAGAATCTCCCCATGCTCTCTGGTCTCGTGAATGCACAGCGGGCAGAGTGACCCCTGGAGGTTGTGGCCAATGAGTGGTGTCTGCCCCAGTGCCCAGCAGCCCTGGCCTGGGTGTGGGTCCTGTCAGTGGGGCAGGGGGAGGCACCACACCCCAGCGATTCTGAAAGCTTCTCTGCTGAGTGCTGTTCAGGAGGCTTCCTCGGGAGATGAGGCACCTTGCGTGATGATTGAGCTTAAATAGTACATGTGTTTAGCACCACAATTATTGGACGAATACATGAACGGTGAATAAATAAGGAAAATGTACAAATGAGCATTTTATATAAGCACAGAGGCACGTGCTGGCTGGCTGGCTGGGGACTACTGGGGAAAGCTGGGCAGGGAGTGGGGAGGTTATGCCTCATTTTCTGAGATTAGAGATGCTTGTTCTAACTAATCTCAACATTTAAGGAGGAAAGAATGATAAGGAAGATTCAGTTCGTCTACTTACTCATTCAAGAAACCTTTGCAGAGCACCTATACTATGTTCAAAGCACTGTCCTGGGTGGTAAAAATACTAAATAGTGCTACTAAGTGGGCCAAGAGGCTTTTTTTGCAGGCTTTCCTGGGAACTTGAGCCTCATAGTGATGTGAATAGCATGGCCAAAGCAGATTTACTTGAAAGATTGATGAATTTCAAATTCATTGAAAGATTTGATCTCAACTTGATTCCAAAGGCAGGAGATGCTGATGAATTCGATTTTAGGATGACCTGAACATTCTTTTCACTTTGTAATTCTATTATTCATTTAGCTTTTTGAGTAACCAACTTCCTCCAGGCTCCAGTGCTCTGCAAGCCAGGTGAGGTGTTCTATCACTAAAAATCAAACAAATAGCACTCATTGATTTCCTTTTATCAAAGGAAAAATCAAGCCAGCTGGTAAGATTTTCATAACTTTCAGTTTTTCTTCCCTTTTAGGTGTCTTAAGCCTGTCACTAGCTTATTCATTCATTACTTATTCATTCTCGAATTTTTTATAACACAATAGCCATCTGATTTAGCAGAAATTTAAATACTAGCTATTTTTCTTATCTGTGAAATAAAACAATTGGGCTACTTATTTGGGCATTTTTAGGGTTTCCCCTAGCCCCAGAGCTCAATGCTCTGTTGTCATTAAGAGCCGTTGATGATGTGACATTTGGCTAGACCACTGGGCCTCTGCTGGGAATGGGGGGCAACAATGGTCAGCCAGGACCCCCAGCCTAGGAACTCTCTGACCCAAGATCCTCCCTTGTGTTGCCCTTTTCTCAGAGAACAGGATCAACTCCCAAGTAGGAAGAGATCGAACTTCTATCTTACCTTCTCTAACAATTCACAATCGCACGTGGCAGCCCAGGCATTAAAAGCAGTACCAGGCCAGAATGTTCTTCTTCTGTGGAAGTTCAGCTGCTGCCAGTAGCCTTCCCCTGGACTTCCAACAGAAGAAATGACTGAGAGAAGTCACTTCTACTGGGTTTTTGAATTAATTTAGTCAATTCCTTAAAGATGGAAGAGTTGTTGGAGGAACCCATGTCTACAAAGATAATGAAGCTGTACTGTGAAGGTCAGAGTGAGGCAGAGGAGGACAGTTGGGCTTCTCTCTCTTGAGTTCCATTCACTAATTCTCTGAAATATTTGGAAGAGGAGATTGGTCTCCTGAACAACCATCGGTAGAACTACCACTGTTCAGATCTTCTTTGGAGCAGATATGTTGTTAAATTCTGGGGTACAGAAAACCTTTTAATAAATAATCACACCAGAAAATATCTACTGGGCTCTAAAGATGGAATCTAACACTTTGACACAATATATGGATAATTGGATGGGTTACTACTGTGCTATTAATAAAGGTAAAAGAGAGATGAGAGAGCAGTGAAAGCTCACATGCTAAGTCACAGACCCTTTTGTAACCTTCCCGATGCTGTGTTTGAAAAGTCTTTTGGAAAGATTTTCCTGAGTTTTGTTTCTGGAACGAAAATGATCTCATTGGTGGCAAGTTTTTGGTCTCCTCCCTTCTTTGCGTTAGATGTTGATAACTGGGAGCTCTGTCTAGTATCATATTTTGAGACTATTTCAACTGTTCCCAAGGCATGTGTGTCTGTGAGAGTAAGACCACCCCTACCAAGAATGAGTAAGAGAAGCCATACTCAGCCCAGCAAGCACCGAACGTGGGGATTTGCTGCCGGCTGGAACATAAGCAGTGCCTTGGTCTAACAGTTGCAGTGGGTTTCCCATATGCAAATTCCAACAAAGAATGTATTTTCATATAGAAACAAAGTTATATCAGAAGACTTAGTTATTAGGCTAACCAGTAAAGCACATTTAACACTCACTCTGTAGCCATGGTGGGGGGTGGTGCTTTGTGATGTGCAAAGTGTGTATGTGCATGTGTGACAAGTTTATAAAGTATCATTCAGTTAAAATAACAAAGTAATGAATGATAAGGAGTAATGCTAAGATGATTATAACGTTATATTTTAGAAACATCCTGAGTTAGCCAGGCAAATATTTATGGATGAATTAGCTGGTTAACCTTTATTGTGGTGGAGAAACAAGTCTGACCTTGAGTGGCTAGTATGTGCTTGGCATGTTTACATCTGTTATCCCAATTTAATCCTCATTTAATTGCAAAAAGTCTCTATGAAGGAGGTAGAGTTATATCATATGTAGGGTCTGATTCTGAAGTCATTGAATAAAGTGAATATTATATAGACCCCAAACTTGCTTTGAAATTCTCCTGAACTACATATAAAGATATACGTAGTCTTATTATTATAAGGCTTAAGAGTGATGTACATAGGAATACCATATATTATAGAGTTCATATGGAATATGTAACTTTTGAGATAAACTTTGTGAGCTTATTTGTAGGGGGTCATATACAAAACAAATATTGAAAACTTTTTAACTAAATATATAGTCTGATGCTAAATATTTGAATTTGCTGAAGTTTATGCTCCACTGTATTATTATCCCAAATTTACCAACAAGGAAACCAAACTCAGAAAAGTTAAGTAACCTATTGAAGGAGACACAGCTGTTAAGTAGCAGAACTGGAGTTTGAATCCACGTTTCTCTGACTCCAGAGACTTTTTCTGACTTCCCAAGTATTTTCTGACTTCTAAATCATTGTCCAGCAAATGACATTTGGGAAATTATTTATGAGTTAGGATTTGCCTGTATTTACATGTAATATGCATACACATAAGCACATGGCTATATGACTAGTACACATATAACAGAAATTCACAAACCTGGAACATAAGAATTGAATGAACTGGCTCGGCGCCTGTAGTTCAGTGGTTAGGGCACTAGCCACATACAGTGAGGCTGGCGGGTTTGAACCCGGCCCTAGCCTGCCAAACAACAATGACAACTACAACAAAAAAATGGCCGGGTGTTGTAGCAGGCACCTGTGGTCCCAGCTACTTGGGAGGCTGAGGCAGGAGAATCACTTAAGTCCAAGACAAGAGTTTGAGGTTCCTGTGAGCTGTGACGCCACAGCACTCTGCTGAGGAGAGTGAGACTCTGTCTCAAAAAAAAAAGAATTGAATGAACCAATCCAAACAGACAAAATAAGAAATCTGGATGAATACTAGAATACCAGTCAATCAGTTTTCTCTTAGCAAGCACTCAGTGTGTATTGCCAATACCCATCACGTTACTACGTGTGTTAATAGCTTTCATTGGACACATAAAGTTCCTGAGGCTGAAAGATGGACATGGTGCAGGCACAGAAGGTACTGGCCCATATGAGGTATAAATTTGGGTTGGTGTCATTTACTTAAAATTCCCAACATCTCAGATGTACACATTGTCTGTCCATCCATCCATCATCCGTCTCTCCAGTAGAAGATGTATCATGTGGCACACAGAGGTAATCAGGTTGACACACGTGGCTGGAGAAAAATACAGGAGAACCTCCTTGGTTGATCACCTCCCTACATTGACCTCCTTGAGTTGAACTAATTTTCAGAGACTGGACATGCACCTCACATACATGTCAGTACAGGGGCCTAGTTCCTTATGGTGACCAGTGTCCTTGTATATTCAAAATAAAAAATACACACTTTCATAATCTGAGAATCTGTACTAGTTCCCAAGTGTTAGAAATTGTTCTTATTGAGTAAAACACCAGAAATATATATCCTACTATAGAACTTTTATGATGTAATATTTTGCATTATAGGTCTGTTACAAATTGCTATCTTTTCATTAGCAAACCTCACCTAAATTATTAATATATGAGCTTGGTTTCTTAACTGGTACATTTCTTCAAATAAGTACAATGACACTTGTTTCAAAATAGAGATAAGCCAGATTTTTCATGAATTAGGGCAGAACTTTACCCCTGTGTCAATAATGGATGAAGTTTTGCTTTATATTTTATTTATAACCAACAAAGGCCAAAGCCTTGGAGTCCATGGCATTCTCATTTACAAAGTACACCAACTGAGAGTCAGAGATTTCAGGGTTCAGCACCACTTGTAGCCCCTCAGGTGTCTTGTGAATCACATGGATGCTAGAAGTGAAGCCACCATTGTTACCTGTGGTGTTGAGGCCAAAGAGGAGAGGGCAGGACACAGCAAAGGCCAGCACCCAGACAGCTGTGATCATGAGGGCCACACGCCGGCAGGAGCTGCGCCCTGTGCCATGCTGGTAGTAAACCGGCATGACCACTGCAGTGTACCTATAGACGGAAGGGGGAGAGGATGGCATGGTGAGATGGGCATGGGGAACTGTTTAAAATACACATTGAAAGAAGTTGCTAAGAGAGGTAATCAGGTTGACACACGTGGCTGGAGAAAAATACAGGAGAACCTCCATGGTTGATCACCTCCCTACATTGACCTCCTTGAGTTGAACTCATTTTCAGAGACTGGACATGCACCTCACATACATGTCAGTACAGGGGCCTAGTTCCTTATGGTGACCAGTTTGTTAAAGTCCCCTGGGTGGTCAACTTACAGACATTCCACTGTAATTTAGTTTGGAGAAAGTTAAGAAAGGAAGGGGTGTTTGAGGGAAAATAGCAGAAAGGTTTAGAAACTCATTGAGGAACATGAACAGAGAAAGAGAAGAATAAAAACATTAATACAGTAAGATTGGGTTGCTGGGGAATTCTTTACCAATTTGGGTCGATTGCCTGGCACAGCAGTCTTGCAGTCATACCCCCTCCATTCACAAGACTCTGGATGCGGGTCTGTGGGCCTTGACTTTCTCCTGCAGTTTTTCAGACTATGGTAGAACTGTGCCCAAAGTAGATGTTTCCTCCCTGCTTGTATCCTTATATATATTCTAACCCTCATAGCAGCAGCTCCTGCAGGTAGTAGAGGCTTCAGAAACAGGGATGAGTAATGTCCAATGGAGGCTTATTTTGAAATCCAGTTTTCATGCTTTTACATGGTCAAAGCCAAGTGCCTCACTCTTGTTGAATGTTGTTGTATTTTCTGTGGGAACTCATACACATTTCCACCTCCTCGTGGGACTTACCTGGACAATTGTTCCACAGTCACATCAAACTCAAGATGTCTAAAACAGATCTCCCCAGCTACCCACACCAATTGTTCTCCTGGATTCCATTTTCTGCCCTTCTTCAAGATATCCTGATCCAGTACTCAGACCTTTCGGCTCTCCCTGGACCCTTCCATTCCAGTTGTTCACTCACTCATTTAACTTTTCATTCAGTATTTCTTGAGTCTCTCTCTCTCTCTGTACAGACATGTGCAAAAGGGGCATTGTCTCTGTCCTCATTGAGCTTAGAATGGAGACAGTAGATGAATAATAAAAAGTAAAAAACAAATATGTTAGCATAAAATGAAGAGTGCCATGGATGAAAGAAGCTGGCCGATGCCTTAGAGGACAAAGGAAGAGGTAAAGACGAGCAAAGCAACACGGAGTGGGCAGGGAGCTGAGTGTGTGAGAGGGGGCCGACCATGAGGCGAGGAGCAGGAGGAACATTCCAGGCAGAAAGACGGCAGGTCCTGGAAATTTACCCACTCTCCAGTTGTTCTCAGCCTTCCTAACGCCTCTTAATGCCGCGATCCTTTAATACAGTTCCTTATGTTGTGGTGACCCCAACCATAAAATTATTTTCATTGCTACTTCGTAGCTGTAATTTTGCTACTCTTATGAATCATAATGTAAACATCTGATATGCAGGATGTATTTTCATTGTCACAAAGGGGTCACGACCCACAGGTTGAGAACCGCTGCTATGCCGTTTTGTGCATGTACCCACCTGTGCCTTTCCTATGACCTGGTTTCTATGATGGCTGCAGCCTCCTGGCTGGTCTCTAGCCTCCAAGTTCCCAGAATAAATTTTATCATATTTCCCCACCTCCCCAGCTGAAGGTTGTCTCAGCTAGGCAGAATGCTAAGATTTCTGCCCTTATAAAGTGAAGATTTCAGTCCTTCAACTACAAGGAACTTAACTCTAACAACAACCTGAGTTTGGAAGAGGACCTCGGGCTCTGCGTGAGAACACAGTACAGCCTACACCTTGATTCTAGCCTTGTGAGACCCTGAGCAGAGAGTTCTGACTTCCAGAAACCGTGAGATAAAAAATTAGGTATAGTTCAAGCCTCTGAATGTGTAGTAATTAGGCCAAACTTAATTTTCCTTACTAACCTGACCTACCATTGGTCCCTGACATTTGCTCATAATTTCAGTCAAAAGGGCCTGGTGCTGGGCACTCCTCAAAATTCAGAGGCTGGTGTCTTTTTTCAATCTGTTATTCCTTCTCCATCCCTGGGTAACTCAATCCCACCCTCCCTAATTCCAGATTAAGTCTCCAGCAACCTTCTTAGTCCTTTCCATACTACAGGCACCTCCGATTCTGAAGGCAAAACATTTCTGCGAGGATCAGTGCCTTCCTGCACGCAGCTGTCTTGCCTCATTACTGAAGTTGCCTCATGACTAGAGAGAGATGCCCCCATATGATTGGCTCAAATAATCTTATAGCCATGGTATCAAGCTCCATACACAGGATCAATAGTAAGAAGGTGTTGACAGTTGCCTCATGGGTGATGAAGACCTCCTTCCCCATAAGAGGAGAGTTTTCACAGAAGATGGGCTCAGGGGATCTAAGGTACATAGCTGGATCTATTTACGACTCAACATGTTTTTGTCTTCTCAGTTCCAGTGAACCTAAAGGCCAGATTGGAGCAGGGGCCTCCTCCACTTTTTTATGCACCTTGTGGGTTGGGGCTGAGGAGAGAAAGGACAGATGCAGGGCCAGACGGTGTGGGGCACTGGTCCCTGATGTTCTTTCTGTGTCAGCTCCCGTGTGCCAGCACTGCCCGGATCTGCCTCTCATGCTTCTGGTTTTAGAGTGTTAACATTTGTATTCCCAAAAGAGCAGCTTAAAGTCAGCTGTGAATCCTGAGATAACAGTGAACTCTGTAGGACTTTGCCTTGACACCATAATGTGTGACTAAAGGTAGCTTCTTTTTCAAGAGAGAGAAGTAGAAGTCCTTATTTAATAATGTCAAATAACCCAAAGGGAGGCTATGACAACCCCATTGCCCCATCTGAGACACATACGTTATGAGACCTCCATGAATCCCAGGAGCAGGGCAAGGAGCACTTGGCGTTCCTTCAGGCCTCTCACACTCCTCAGGACTCTTCTGGGCTTTGGACAAATGTGCCTGCCTAAAGAGCTTTGCTGTTAGTGGTGACCCTGAGGCATCTTGGACGAGAGGCTGATCTCTGAGTCCTGCTGGTGCCAGTTAGTTAAGGGTGAGAATAGAAAAGCTGCGACCCACTTCCCCTTGCCCAGGCCTGCAGATGGGACTCGATCTCCCATTTACATAACATCCTTTGATGTAAAAGAACCTGAGTGTCAGCAGCATTCACTGTTGTGCTAGTAAATGGCTAACGAGTGGCCCTCCAGGTGAAAAAAAGCCCTAATTTGTAACATTCGCCAATTTCTGTGGTGTAATTACTCCACTGATGACCATTTTAAGCTACTACCAAAGCTTTAATAAGTAGCTCAAAAATTCCTAAAATTTTGCCAATCAGATCTCGCTAGACCCATTAGAAGCTGGCTTTAGTACCCCACTGAGACTTGCATACTTTCCCAAATATGCTTTAATGTTCAGCAACTATTTGGAGGCTCCGTTAATTCAATGAGTTTGTGAATGCGGGGAAAATGCGGGGAACCCTGGCTCCATTTCATCAAGGAGGAATCAGTGACACAGGGAGGTTAACAGTGAACAAGACCTCACAGCAGATTGTGGTGTGAGCTGGGTCACCCACCTCTGAGGCCACTGGCTCTCCCTAGTGCCCCTCTCCTTCTTAAGGGCATTGACAAGTCTCTGAAGCCTTGCCAGCGACAAAGTCTTCCTCAGGAAAGTTGGCTCGGTAAGGGTGGTTTGTATGTGGAGAGTACTGTGGGTGCCCAGAACTGAGTTTTCCCAGTTAGCTTGATTCTGTTAATTGGGATGGGTGTGTGTATAAGATTCAGTTTTTCAGTGGCATGCACTCATACCTGTACTCCTAGCACTCTGAGAGGCTGAAGCAGATAGATTGCCTGAGCTCAGGAGTTCAAGACCAGCCTGAGCAAGAGAGACCCATCTCTACTAAGAATAGAAAAACAAGCGGGGCATAGTGGCAGGTGCCCTGTAGTCCCAGCTACTTGGGTGGCTGAGGAAGGAGGATTTCTTGAGCTCAATAGTTTGAGGTTGCTGTGAGCTATGATACCATGGAACTCTACCCAGGGCGACAGAGTGAGGATTTGTCTCAAAGAAGAAAAAAATCCAGCTTTTCGGGCCTTGTCCCTGGAGATTTCGATTAAGTACTTTTGAAGTGGAACCAGAAATAGTCATTTTTAACAACTAAGTGCTTAGTATGATTCGACAGGTTTGAGAAAGTCTGCATTAGGGGAAATTTCTGTGACAAAGATTTTTGTTAACCTGGGTAAGAAGTGAGAGTCAAGATCACAGTTTATCACTGTTCTATGATTTTTTTTCTTATTCTGTTTAAAACATGCTTTAACTGTTAGAATAAAAAAGCCCCCTGCTTGCCTTAGGTGACTGAGACATCGAGGCTGTTCCGGAATCAGCCATCGGAGGGCACCATAATGCAGCGAGAACTCCGCCAGCTCCGCCGGGGTGAGAAGTTCATTGCTCACCTGGGGGCTCTCCAGGCTCGCCCTGGCGGTGAAGAGGGGAAGCCGGGCCTCCCGGGTTCCTGCGGCTCTGCAGGGATTCTGAATTCCTACCCTGGAGCACGGCTTAGCCTCCAGTTTCCTCTCAGAGCGATTGCAGTGACCACCGCAGGCGAGGGCTGCGCCAAAGCACCCAGAGGGCGGGCCAGGCCGGGCTTGGACCTAGAGGGAGGCTTGGTCCTGGTGCCTCTGGCCATCGCCCGCTGCCTGCCTGGGTTACTCCAGGGCCAGCCACACGCTGTGCGCACGGCCCTGTCGTCCCTGGGCCAGGACCCCTCTCTTCTCCACCGTGGGTGTTTGAGCTCCTAGCTCCCTGGGCCCTACCCGATCACTGGCATTGTGCCTAGTGGTTAAGCCCGTGGGCTTCAGAAACCGACCGAGAAGAGTCTGAATCCCAGCTCTGCTACTTAAATGTGCGGCCAGTGGTTTGTCTTTTTCTGAGACTCAATTTTCTCATCTATATAACGGGGACAATAGCCCTTCCTGCCAGAGCTATTATAAATATTGAATGAGATTATCTCTGTACAAGGCCTAGTGCATATTACATTTGTATACTTTCCAATGACAGTATTACTATTGTTATTATGTTAGTTCAAGGGATCAGTGAATGTTCTTATCAGTGAGTTTACAGTTGTCTTTCTCTTACTCCCGAATATTAGAGAACATTCCATTGTAAAATTTCTGTAGGGAACAAATGTGTAGCACTTTCTATGTGCCAAACTCTGTTTGAAGTGATTTAAAAATATTAATTTATGTAATCCCCCAACAACCCTTTGAGGTAGTTGCTATTACCAATGGAGGCCCAGAGGGGTTAATTTCCTTGCCAAGGTTACATTGTTATTAAACTGTAGAGCATGGAGTTTTAGCTAGGCAGTGTGACTGTAGAGCTAGGGGATCCAGAGTATGGCTTGCAGGTCAGCATCTCTGAGTAATACAGCCCCTCTGTGTTAGAAAGAGGCTAACTGAATTCTTACTCTTTTTTATTTATTTATTTATTTATTTATTTATTTATTTATTTATTTTTATTGTTGGGGATTCATTGAGGGTACAATAAGCCAGGTTACACTGATTGCATTTGTTAGGTAAGTCCCTCTTGCCATCATGTCTTGCCCCCAGAAGGTGTGGCACGCACCAAAGCCCCACCCCCTCCCTCCACTCTTGCACTAGCTGTGTGATCTGGGAAGCTTATTTGCACAGTCTGGCCTCAGAACATTTACTTGTAACATGGGGACAATATACCTACCTTGATGTGTTGTCGTGAGGACCATAATGACTGAAAAGCTCTTAGTGCCTGGCACATAGTACAGGCTAAATAAACGGTAGCTATTTTTATTGTTGTTGTTGCTTCTAGACTCATGCAAGTTAGGATTAGCACAGAAGTAGCCAGGGCAATGAACACTTAGGAAATGTGCCTCATTTAGTCCAAGGAAATTGCACCTATAAAAGTGCCCATCCTCACCTCTACCGATAGAAGAGCGTCTTGTTGCAATAGATAGAGAACCAGTGGGAAGCCTAGAGTCTCAGTTTTCAGTCCCAAGCCTGTGCTAAGAGGCTGCAGGACCCTGTGTGAGCATTTCACATTTCTGCTCAAGTGAGTTAACTATGACACTGCTTCTACTCCCATGTCTGCCCTATTAATAATGAAGCCTGCATAGCTGGTCACTCTACTGAAGGTCTCAGTACCCTATAGAATTCCACCTAGGAGCCCTGTGGACTGGGAGATTGTGTGTGTGTATGTGTGTGTGTGTGTGTGTGAACTGATGAGGGTACCTCTTTGGGAAGCTGGCCTGGGCAGGAGGGCCTGACTCTGCTCCCGCCTGGGTTTAATGAGCCCCAGAGCTCTGTGAGGGCTGCTTTTCACCACCTTTTATTTGGTCAGACAGGGGGCTCAATAAATCTTTAGTTCTGTGGACTCCCCTTGTGGAGTTGTTGAAGGAGAAAGCTTTTTGCAAATGACTAGAAAGCCCTTTGCAAATATAAAGTACTTATTTAGATGCAAACTAAAAATCCAAGGTGCCTGTGACTCATCTGGTACCTATTGTGCTGGCTGCACAGACGCAGAGGCTCGCCTGTGTGATGGGTGCCATTTGAGAGCCACTTAAAGAACTCCCTGGTGAATGAATTTGGCTGCATTATTCCCGGGCTCCTCTCGGAGGATTCTAATTCTCAACACTTGGTCTTGTCCTCCTCTTCTGACACATTCTCAGCCCTCTCCCTGAGTTCATTCTGACCCCCGTGCAGGATGTTGTGGTGGGGGCTGGCCCCCTGGAGAGGCAAGGAGCCAAGACGGTAGGGGCTTGTGCTCAGAACACTTCCCACTCTGCTTTTTAAAAAAGAAAAGGCAGCATTAATCCAAGCATCCAGAGCTATGCCTAAGAATCTAATGACAATAGCGTGTTACTTGCTTTCAAAAACCCTTTTATCATTTCCTTTTCTTTCCTATCTCTTTCCACTCTGTTATTACAGATCAGGGCTTCATGACCAAAAAATACTGAATCCATTTGGTTAAGTTTGTCAGACTGGTGACTGGCATTGTGTGAAGACCAAAGGCCTGCCTGAATGACTGCATTTTTAATGAACTGACCAGCTATTTGTCATCAGATGAACAGCATTTAATGCTGTGTATGGCGCACTGCTGTGAAGGATAATGGAGACAGCTTTTCCATGGCCTATTTTCATTCCAGAATAGGAGGAGGCTCCATTTTGAGCCTTGGTGATGATGGATTGGGCCAGGAAGGGAGGAGCCTTCCCCATTGGGACCTAAGGTGTGGCTGGTCCCTTCAGGTTTCCAGCAGGTGAATGCCGTATATTCTTAGAGTTTTCCCATATGGGACAGGGCCAATTCAAGATTTATTCTTGTTGGTTGTGTTTAAATTGGTGAAAATAGAAATGGGTGTTAAGCATGGCTGCTGCCAACGAAATGATGCTCTTGGGCAAATTAGAGAAAGGTGCCCTCTTCTGGCTGGCAATTTGCAAACCCCCTTTGTCCAACTCAAGGCTTGATAAAGGAAGTACTGGCTGAATTTCTTTCCCACATCAGTGTTCAGGGCACAACCTGTGCCACTTGGCCCACAGCCCCACATGTGTGATTGTGTGTGGGTGGAGTGTACATGCATGGTCTTGGGAGGGCAGAGAGGAGGGTCAGGAATTAGGAGGACTGGCAGGGGGCTGTCCCAGCCTCTCTCTTAGACATGAAAGCACATGTCGTGAGAATAAGATGGCGTCAGGCAGGCTTGAGCAGACATGACACAGCTGGTCTCGTGGATTTAGGTCCTGCCTGACCTTCCCCCAAGTCTCCCAGTCTCACTGTTTTGTAAATTTAGCTCCCATCCTAAAGATGCCTATCTTGAGTTTAGGTGGATTGATTTAGAAGATTTAACTTTTGAATTGGAATGTTGTAATGGGTCACTGAGTTATACTGATCATTATTTGAAATAGGAGTTGGTGTGGTCTTTGCTTTGAACGTTTATGTATAAAACTGTAATTTTGGAAATAGAAGAATAGAACAGTCTTGGAGAGGCTACTCTCACTGTTCTCTAAGAACCAGGCCTTCTGACAAAGTTTGGTGGTCCTATCCCCATCTCTGCATATTGGCTGACAGTGACAGGCAGCCAGACCCTCCTGGTCCGGTAACAGACACTCTCTTTCTACAGTTCTTTCCCTCCTCCCATTTCTGAAAGTGCCTGTTTGTGGTATGAGCCTGGGCTACCTTCAGACAGAGAGCACAGTTCAGTTTCATACTCTCTGCTCCAGGCCCTGTCATGGGCACAGCAGGGGATTCACAGGTGCTGAGGAGCTGGGTCTAGCTGGGGGTTTGGGGTGGTGGAGGCAAGGATAAAGCACACCAGCTGCCTGCAGCCCAGTACTTCTGTAAATAACACAGTCCCCCCAACATGTACAAAATGTACAGATATTAGACACAGAGTACTTAGATGTTAGACTATTATACAAAGTATTATAAAATTCCTATCTTTTCACTTTTTAACAGCTTTATTGAAATATAATTTGTACACCACATGGTCCACCCATTTAAAGCATACAATTCCATGTTTTTTGATGTATTTACAGAATTATGCAACCATACCCCTCTATTTTTAAACATACTCTTCACTGGTATTATTTGCAGCATTATGGATATGTTCTTCAATTTTTTTCTCTCAGTTAGATAACCAACCACATGATGTCAAAAAAAAAACCAAACAAACATCCAGTCAACTGAGTGGTTTGCAGGATCTCCATAGGAAAGGGTTTTATGTTCATACCCTGGTTCTTTTGGTTCCAAATTCCCATTTCAGCACATGAAGGAAAGTTCAAGGCTGTTGCTCTAGAGAACATGATGCTGGGCAGTGTGAGGAGAGCATACACTAGGCCTCAGAGCATAAGAAGAATGTAGGGCAACCCAGAAAGGGATAAAATTGGAAAGGGAGGGTGAGGCCCTCTGGTGGAAAATGTGGAATGCCAGCTTGTGGAAGTAATTTGAACATTTATTCTATAGGCCAAGGAGACACTAAGGGGTTGTGAGTAGGGTGGTGGACATTAGGGCTTTCCTTGTAGGGGCATAATTCTGATAGTGGTATGAAGAATCAGTGAGAAGGCAGGGGCAGAATTTCAGGTGAGAGGTCATGGAAGCCTAAAATAAGTAGGGGGCAGCCAGAGAGGAAAGGTAGGGGCAAATTTGAAGAAATTGCAAAAGTAGAGTCTATAAATATTGACTGCTTGGGTGTGGAAGATTAGGAAGAGAGCTGAGTCAAACAAAAACCAAGATTCCAGGAGAAAGAGTGTGTCAATAAGAAATCATCAAGTCAAGAAGATTTGGTGGTCTGCTTCTTAATGTTTAGCACTGAAGAGGCCAGTGGGATACTCAGGCAGTAATGTGATAAGGGGAGAAGGCAGAGGTGGACATTTGGGGAGCTTAGCAGAAAGCTTAAGATTATCAACTTGGAATCAAATAGACTCATATTCAAATGCTAGCATGACCCTATATTTGCTGTGTGACTTCAGCAAATGCCTTAATTACCCGAAGAAGCTGGAAATGTGATAATAATAGTAGATAATAATATGTAGTGGTACCTAAGAATTGTGAAGATGAAATGAGTTAATGCATGTCAAAGTTCAGCACAATACGGTCAATTCTCAATAAATGACAGATCTTATCTGGTGTCACCTGTTGGGAGTATGGAGTGAAGTAATGATATTATTGGGAGAAGGAAAAGAGGTGGAAGGTGAGTAAGGAGGGACAGGACTCAGAGAAAGAAGGTTGGAGGCTCTTGACCAGTGCCAGAGACCACAGGCTTGGAAGCAGCCTCCTTTCCTCAGGGCTCTCAGTGGGCCTGGTGGTGTCCTATGGGAGTAGCAAATCTAAGGCTTGTGCAGGGTGAGGGGAACTAGCGGAGGAAGACAGAAGGAGAGGGGAGGGAAGGAACACCGGGACCTCTGGGCTGTGAAGTCAGGTGCTCTTAGGGATAGAAAGTGATATTACTCACGTGGAGCACACAGAGTGGAGTCAAAAACCAAGAAATCCAGAAATTCCAGCTAAAAAAAGGCAGTTAAAGAAAACCTATCATTCTCTACTTGCTTTTCTTAAACTCCCTGAGAGAAATATATAGATCATAGCCATGCTTTTAAAGTCGCCTTTCCCCCCCATTTTTCTTCTCTCTCTCTCCCAGCAAAATGCATTTTGCCTGCCTCTCTCTTTTCCTCTTTCTCTCTCTCACCTTCCTTCCATCCCTCCCTTCAACAAAAACAAAAACAAAAGTAAGAGAATATTCTATCAACCCAAGTCAGCTCTCCTTTTCTCCTTTTCCCCCTCTTCCTTGCCTTCCTGTTAGGAATCACACACCCCCCCCCCCCAAGGGATAGTGGAAAAGGAAGACCAGAATGGCTGGAGGAGATGCAAAGCCAGGAAAGCACAGAAGATCATTATTTCTCTCCTGTCACCGAGGTTTCTTCTTACCTGCACCCCATAATTTATAAAGAAAAAGAAAATATCCCAGGGTCAAGTTCTACTTGATCCCAGTGGCCTCAAATGCAAAGCCTATGCCTCCCCCCCAGCTTTTGGGCCACCTCCCTAAGCCTGGAAGGGGAACCCCAACTCTACCTGTCAATGCTGATGGCGCAGAGGTTCAGGATGCTGGCTGTACACATCATGACATCCAGAGTGACAAAAACATCGCAGCAAACGCGGCTGAAATTCCAGACTCCACCTGTCACCTAGGCATCAGAAACAAGGATGTTAGTGTTTTCCGAGAGATGGAAGAACCACCAATCAGCAACGTTGTCATCCCTTTGTCACCAGTAAGGATGCTGACCCCTGTCTGCTCCCTTTGGTTGGTACTATTGTCACCTCAGGGTAGATGGACATCAAGGAGTACCAGGCTGTCCAAGATTGTTGCTAAGGAAAGGACACATTCACAGAATGTTAGAAGGTTAGTGCTGGAAGGGATTTTCCAAATCAATTAGTCCTGTGTTTCTCAAAGTCCACAGGGGGATGCTCATTAACAATGTAGATTTCTGAATCCTTCTTAGACTCACAGAGAGTTTCTGGCTCTGTGGCCTATGAATCTTCATTTTTAAACACCCCAGACACACCAAGGTTTGAGATCACTGATCTAGTTCAGGCCCAGGAGGCAATGGTGCCCTTGCAGTCAAGTGATATGTTCGCACATGCACAGCTGGTAGTACAAGAACTTGGGCGGCTGCCTGATGTGTATTGTGCCGGAACTGCCTCTCTAAAGCCCTCCGCCCTGTAGAGAGCTCATTGTGTACTCTGGAAATAATCTTAGAGCATGGTTTTTTTTTTTTTACCTCCAAAGCAAAAATCTATCCAGTCTCAGGTTTTAAAGCTTGGAAACATCATAAAACAACATCTATAAGAACCTATCTGTGTTAATGTCACTGTTCTGCACTACTGTCCCACTCACCAAGAGGAGGGGAAAGGGCTGAGTCCAGGGGACTTGGATGGAGCACAGATTCTCTCTACCACTGGCAGAATTAGTGACGGTGCTTTCAACCTCTACCATGTACATAATTATAAAAAGTCCAGAATTTAGGTAATTTATATTCTAGTACATTTCTATTTTTATTTTTAAAACTTTCACATAACCTAATTGAAGCAAGAAGATGTGTCGGGGAGATGTCATTTTCAGAATGTCTGAAAAGGGCCACTCATGGGCCTCAGGCTTTTGTGTATTTGCCAGCTTCCTGCCTAGGGGGCTGCCATTCTTGGGGACCGTGCTTCTCAAGGAGAAACCTGAGAAGCTTTGTGCCTCTGGCTGTAGCTGAGTGTTTGTGATATTCCTCCTAAGCAGGGCTATTTAAGGGTAAGGAAGAGTGAAAAATAGAAACAGTAGCCTCTGAAGCAGCTTCTCAAGAAAAAAATACAACACAAAAAAACAAACAAAAAAACAAACAGTTAATGACCAAATGACTGAGTAATAATGGTGCTGTTCCTCTTAGTTTTCTTTCTCTTTTCTTTTCTTCTTTCTTTCTTCTTCCCTTCCCTTCCCTTCTCCTCTCCCTTTCCTTTCCTTCTTTCTTTCTCCTCTCCCTCTCCCTTCCCTTCCTTTCTTTTCTTTTTTTCCTTTGAGACAGAGTCTCATTCTGTTGCTCTGGGTATAGTGCTGTGGCATCATAGCTCATAGCAACCTCAAACTCTTGGGCTCAAGTGATCCTCTTGCCTCAGCCTCCCAAGTAGCTGGGACTACAGACATGTGCCACAATTCCCAGCTAGTTTTCTATTTTTAGTAGACATGGGGTCTTGCTCTTGTTCAGGCTGGCTTCCAACTCCTGAGCTCAAGCAATCCCCTCGCTTCAGTCTCCCAGAGTGGTAGGATTACAGGCATGAGCCACTACTCCCGGCCTTCCTCTGAGTTTTCTCATGGAAGAATCTTCTTCTATGACCAGGTTACTTTACTTTTCATTCCTGTTTTATCCCAATAAAGTAAGGTTCCAAGGAGCTGTCTCTTCTTCTTCCCTAATAACTTCTTCTCATTGGATTTATTTCTTTTCCTGTATTCTCTTTTAACCCTTTGTTCATTTCCAGACTCTATTATGAGAAACTCTGACTAAAGACTTTTTTCGTTTGTTTAAAAGTAAGAATAAACAGTTAAAGCTAGTGATAAAGTCATGATTTTTGTTCGCTTGGTTGTAGACTTCTCTCTTTTAGTTTGACCACTTGGCTCTATATACATAAAGGCCTAACATGAATTTTGGAATTCTTGGCATGAGAAACTTTTTCAAAAGGGAGATGTAAAAATTCTGATCTGAGTCATAATAACACAGTGATTTAAGGGAGCCAGGAGAATAAAAAGATGGTTTTGCTTATTACGTAGGACAGTTGCATGTTGTAAAAGCTTCTTGCAAAAGTTGATTTTTGCACACTAAATTTTATTTCAACATTGTCTGTACCATAAGATTTATATTTAAATCAGGAAGAACCCACTTTTTTGCATAATTGTGAGTGCCAGTTTGTTTATGTGCATTGGGGACTAGTCCAGATGAGAGAGAATAGGTGGGGCAACAGCAAACCTCAGTGCTTGCTGGGTATTCATTTATCCATGCATTCATAGAGCAGGTGCTTGCTGGTCAAGCTACCCTTACTTAGCTCATAGAAGGAAGATATGTTATATGTGTGAAGAGGTTTTACAAAAGTACTACAGGAACTATACCAAACAACTTATAATAACAGGAAAAGCAAGGCATTTTACAATAAAATAGAGATCATCATGAGATCCTAATTTTGTGAATACAAATTAACATTTATTGAGAATTTATATGTGGCACTGACCTACATGACCCATTCCAGCAATTTCTATCATTTTGAAACTCTAGATTTTGCAAATGGAATTGTTTTTTACTGCGTGTGCCGTTAGAGCTCTTTTGAGGACTATATTATACACTTACCTGATAGGAGATTATCTGACTATTACTTAACCAACACCTATAAGCTCAGGGACATTTACTTGTTTGCTGCTCCACGCTCAGCTCCTAGACCAGGGCAAGGCATGAAAATATATTGTGGAAAGAAGGAACAGTCTCTGACATAATCTGTCTCAATAGCAGCTGACGTTTATTGAATGCTTTCTAAATGCCTGTGTTCTGCAAAGTGCTTTACATGCATGGCCGCTATTGCCAATTATTGTCCTATGACAGAGGACTATTACTATCATCCTCACAGAGAAAGAACCAGAAGTTTAGAGAGATTAAGCACTCTGTCAAAGTTCACAGGGCTAGTAGAGGCAGACAGGGCGCTGGAATGTGGCTCGTTCGGCACCCTGTTACTGGGGAGTGGTTGTGGGAAGATGGATGGAAGTGGGTAGACAGGGGAAAAGAGAAAAACATTTGCTCCTCCCAGAGTTTTGCCTGGCAGACTATATGGACTCCTTTTTAGGGAATGTGACACCCTCCTGATTGGCTCTGTCTCAGGGTGATAAAAAACAGTTCACAAGACAGTGGTGGCTACTGCCTTTGGAGGTAGGTGAAAGCACACACAGACTGCAGGTTTCTTTACTATCTGTCCCTCTTGCTTAGCCCCTAAAGGACAAAGTCCTCAAGCTGTCCCCCGGCTTCCAGGCCCCCATTGGAGAGCCACCCCATTCTGGCTGTCTGCTTTTCCTGTCTCCAGATTCTGCCATCAACACTTCCATTCTCTCCTTGATCCCAGCCAAGTGTCAAGGAGAAAACAATCTGATTAGCTGATTAAAGTAATTCCCACTGAGGTGCACTTAGACTTCCCTAGTGCTTACTCATTAAAATGAGTTTCTAATTGGTTGGACTTGTAATGACAAAATAATATTTCTTTACTGAAGTCCTCCACACCAAGTAAATCACAGTACGGGATCAATAAAGAGCATCAGAGTGTGCCAAGAGCATGCTAGTAACTCTCACACATTATCTCATAGTAACCCAATGAGGTAAATATGATTTCTAATGGAGAACAAGAGAAATTGAGTAATTTGCCTAAGGACTCATAGCTTGTAAAAGGGGTTGGAATTTCAACCCCATTCATATTAACCATTGCTCCATTCTACCTCTCCAAGGTCAGCACTTGGGAATGCCACTGCTGAGAAGTGCACAACCCAACTCCATTCTAATGTCACAGTAGGGAGAAGAGTTGGTATTTGTCCATCCATCTACCCATATATCCACTATTTATTGAGTGCTCATTATGTGTCTGATTTTGCATGGGTGGGTATGTTGAAATGAATTAAACTTGGTGTTGTCCCTACGGCATCAGAATATAGAATGTTCCTATGAGGAGGATTAATGCATGAACGGTATGGCTGAAATGACGGCCAAGGAGATAGATACTAAAAAAATAGCTGTGATGTAACCTGGTAAGTGCCAACAGTGAGATAGATACAAAGTATTGGGAGATCATGAAAGGCAAACTGACTTTTTGAAATTAAGGCAGATAAAAAGTACAAGAGCAAGTCTGATTGATTTAAGGCTCTTCAGAGACATGCTTCTTTCTCCTACATTCTAAAGAATAAGTCACTTCAGAATTATACAGCAGCCAGGTGGTGTTACTCTCACTTGCTAATGAATATAACTAACTCCCTTTGGCAATACAGAAGGTAAAAGTAAGCAAGCCTGTCTTCAGGTACTGAAGTTGGCTATTGATTTTCAACAGACACAGCCTAGGGCAGCATTTCCCAAATTTACTGATTATAAGGCAGCATTTCCCAAATCACCTGAGGCTCTTGTTAAACAAATGATTCTCAGGCCTCACTCAGAATAAGTCCCTAAGGTGATTATTTTTGCCTGGGTTTGGGAAACATTGGTTTGGGAGGTGAGGCAGCAGGACTTTATCTTCAGAAATGGTTGTCCCTAAAACAGGGATCCTTAAGCATTCTTTTATTTTTATTTTATTTTATTCATTTATTTATTAAGACAGAGTCTCATTATGTTGTCCTGAGTAGAGTGCTATGGTGTCATAGCTCACAGCAACCTCCAACTCCTGGGCTAAATTGATCTTCCCTCAGCCTCACCCCAGAGTAGCTGGGACTACAGGTGCCCACCACAATGCCCTGCTAGTTTATTATTTATTTTTAGAGGCAGGTCTCACTCTTGCTCAGGTGGTCTCTAACTCCTCACCTTCACCTCGGCCTCCCAGAGTGCTAGGATTATAGGCATGAGCCACCACACCTGGCCCTGCTGCAGTCTTTTCTATAAAGTTATTTATTTATTTAGAGACAGGGTTTCTCTTTGTCACTCTGGCTGGAGTGCAATAGCCTCACCGTGGCTCACTGCAACCTCAAACTCCTGGGCTCAAGTGAGGCTCTCGCTTGAGTCTCCTGCCTCAGCACCCCTAAGTGCTAGGATTTTAGGTATAAGCCACCATGTCCGGCCCCTTAAACATTCTTTATGCCCTGGATTTTTTGGGCCTCATGGTCCCCCTCTTAAAAGAATGTATTTAAATGCATGAAATAAATATGATAGATCTTAAAGGATACTAATTTTATGGAAAATAATTATCAAGATATTTTAAATATATATATCACATATAAAAATATATGTGCTACTTTAATATTTTATCAAATAAGATCTAGCAGCAGGTTCAAAACTCTTACAATTTCTAAGTAATGATGAATATAAATGATATTTCAGGATGTCTACAACAACCATAATGTGATTTGAAAATATAAATACCTGTGAGTTCTACCAGTGACACTAAAGATCTCTTCTGCTGTGGATTCATGCCTACATTCATAACTAAAGACAGTACTAAATTTTCCCTTAGTGAAAATAGGGAAGTAATTTCATTTACATCCAAGTCGATGGACTCCCCAGGTTAAGAACTCCTGCTGTAAAGAGATGAAGTTTTAGTTGTTTGGGGCTAATACCCAAAGGGCAAAGATAGAATTACTTCCCTAATTGGCCTCTTCAGCCCATTTTTGTTTGGAAATCATTTTTTTTTTTTTAGTGGGGGGTAGTGAGGAGGGGTTGCTATAGGGCAATATAGGATAAATTAGGAGTTTTCACTTTTCTGAATCTCAGTTTTCTCATCTGTGAAATGGGGATTTTGTAGATTAGTGGTTCCCAAATGTCATTTTAGCACATGGCTAGATGGCTGCACAAGTCATCTGGGATGGGAGTGGGGCTGGGTATGATTACAATCACTACAGACTTCCAGGCCATTCTGGAAATTCTGGTTTGGGAGATTTGAGGTAGACCCAACCAGCCTATATTTTAAACAAGCAATCTCTCCCTTCCCCTGTGCTGTGGTATGAATGTGTCCTCCAAAAAGCTTGTATTGGAAACAATGAAAGTGTTGGGAAGTGGGGCCTCGTGAGAAGTGATTAGACCAAGAGGGCTCCTCCCTTAAAATGGATTAATGCTACTAC
The DNA here is from genome assembly GCF_027406575.1 of Nycticebus coucang. Taxonomy (NCBI): domain Eukaryota; kingdom Metazoa; phylum Chordata; class Mammalia; order Primates; family Lorisidae; genus Nycticebus; species Nycticebus coucang. Next base: position 63,305,345 of record NC_069795.1, read on the forward strand.
TGTGGGAGTGAGATCCTTATACAAAGACAAGTTTTGCCTCCCTTTTGCCTCTCTTTCCCCTTTTGTCTTCCACCCTGAATGATGATGCACTTGGTCTTGGCCGAATGTTTGTCCTAAACCTTGGACTTCCTAGCCTCCAGGACTGCTTACAGTTTTAAAATAAAATATGTTTTAACAAATTACTCAGTCTTGGGTATCCTGTTTTAATAGCACAAAGTGGTCTAACACACCTCCAATGAAGGCTGAGCTCAGAACTGCTCAAAGTTTGGGTGCACAGGAATTACAGAGAAGCTCATCTAAAATGCAGACTTCGCAGACCCTACCCAGAAAAACTTCATCATCAGAATATGCCTAGGAATTCTGTGTGATTGGGGCACACTTTAGAAATGATACAAAAATCATTTTCAAGTCCTTTCAGCTTTAACAATTTATGACTTTTATAAAAATCAGAGTTTGAAGAAATTGTGAGAATCTCCTTTTTCTTTCTTTCTTTTCTTTCTTTCTTTCTTTTTTTTTTTTTTTTTTTTGAGCCAGAGTCTCATTTTGTCACCCTGGGTAGACTGCCATGGCATCATAGGTCACAGCAACCTTTCAAACTGTTGGGAGCAAGTGATTCTCTTGCTTCAGCCTCCCTAGTAGCTGAGACTACAGGTGCCCACCACAATGTCCATCTATTTTTTAGAGAAGGGGTCTTGCTCTTGCTCAGGCTGGTCTCAACCTCCTAAGCTCAAGCAATCCACTCATCTGGATCCTCCCAGAGCGCTAGGATTACAGGTGTGAGTCAGCACACCTGGCCACTACAGTAGGGAAGTCTTAATTGTTATCAAGTAAATGTCATTCTTTTTAATAATCACTATCATTACAAAGCCCAAACATTCATCCATTCCCAAGATATTACTGTTCTTTCCTTTTATCACATCTGACCTGGTTGCTTTTCATCGGTGCATTTCCCTGCCTGAACCCACCCTGCTCTATTTTCCTTGTCTACATTTCTTAACTCTTGAGTCTTTTCTCCTGTTCATACTGGAGCCCAAGTACTCTGAATTTAGTATTCCAAATCATCCCCTGGCTGCCTACACCACCTTACTGTCCTGATATAAGTGCATTAAATGTCACAAAAGGTGCTTAAGTGAGTGGAATAAAATGAGATATTTGTGCTTGGCAAGAACGCTCCAGAGTGCAGCCTGTAAAGCAGGAAATTAAAAACTTGAGAGGGAACCTGAGATAGAACTATTTGATATGGCACAGAAAAGAGTTTTTGAGAAAATACCGCAAACTGAATTAAAGAGACAGTTAAGCCCGGAGCCCTGTGAAATATAACCTTCTGTGAGGTCCTCTGCGTGGCTTTTGTCCTGAACTTTTCTGCTAGGCTCCAGGACAGAGAATACTGAAATGGGTCAGTGACTGGCCTCTGGGAATCCCCAAGTGCTTCAAGCTACTCTGAGAATGATACCGATGAGAGCCCACTGTGGTTCACACTTACTGATTATCTTTTCTTTCCAGTAGGACACTGGGAATTCATGAGATCCCCAAGCAGTTGACGTGTTCCACACGTAACTTTTCTGGTGATTAGTTCAGAAAAAATCATGTGGCACAATCTAGTCCAAACACAGCACATCTCTTCTACTAAAAGTTCTGAGATGGATTTTCTCTCCTGCTGTGAATGGTGTCATGCAGTGTGCACATGTGAGGTCCATGGCTGGACTTTTGCCTGAGGATAAGGTTAATTGAAGAAAGAAGAGCTGATGGAATTATAGAGAAATGGAGCCGGAGCTTCACAGACCAAACTGTGCCTGAAGCCCATCCTAACACAGAACTTTTAAAGTTCCTGATGTGGCAGCCAATGCATTCTGTTGATTTAAGCCAATTAGAGTAAGTCATTAAAGGTGACTTAACTGAAACACTTATAGATGATACTTTTTAGTTATCAAGGCTCTCTCTCAGCCAATAACAGTTGAGCCTTATACCAGCCTAATGTGGAAAGTATTGTTGTCACTTCCATTTTATTCACTTAATTCCATGTCTTCTGACTCTAGGTTCTGAGCCTTTCTCATAGCATGACCTTGTGTTTAAATGGCATTCATCCCAGTGAATTCTAACAGAGGCAATGTTGTAGGACACTGTATTGACGGCCCATAGCAACTGCCTATCTTTACATCATTTTTTAAATAAAACAAACATTTTTTCTTTGCCTTGTCTTGCCTTTTCTTTTTTCTCTTCTCTTCTTTCTTCCTTCCTTTCTCCCGCCCTCCCTTCCTTCTTTCCTTCCTTTATTCTTCTCCTCTTCCCCCTCCTCCTCCTTCTCCTTTTCCTTCTTCCTATCTTTAGTGACTTCATGATTAAGTACTGACCAACTAGGCTTAAATGAAGTTCTTTAGAAAGATGCTTCAAGCTACTCTTGGGGGAGGAAGGACTTTCTCTCACCTTCTGATGTCCTCATCCATCCAATTTTGAATAAACTACCATGATGCTGAGCCATGACAGCCCAAGGAGGTTGAAGAGGAAGAATAGAAAAGTCTGGTCTGAGATGACATCATGGGGCAGCTGACCTAACACTAACAATCTCCTCCCTCTACCATTCTGGTTATGTAAGAAGTATAAAATTTGATTAAGCCACAACTAGTCAAGGTTTCCACAATTTACAGCCAAATACATATTGGTACATATTGGTATCTGGAAAATAAACTAATTTTCTTTTGAGAAAGATGGATGTATTCAAATCAAAGCACATGAAGCTATGAATTTGATGAATCCTTTGGTCCACAAAATGGTGTTTTTCTAATTTTCGGGCCTAGCTTCCTGGGGGCCCTAAAGGCTACAGCAGTCTGATCAACAATGAACCCTTTCCTTTTTCAAAGGAGGCTCTTAGGTGTAATCATATGATTACAAGACCAGTTACTCAAACTGGGCCATTGTCAGGACTAGTTAGTAAGAGCAACACTTTGCTCTTCCTAAGACACATGAATTTGTATATTCATAGTCCATATTTTAAAAGCTCAGAGTACTCTTTTTTCTCATTAAGGTATCTCATCTGTCTCTAAGGAAAGACAGGAAAAAAACTTAAGACTAAGGAAAGTATATACTAATGTGGGATAGGGAGACCTGGTCCTCTGAACTAGAAACTTCTAATATCTTAACTGGCCATCTGTTAATAATAGCTGCTTCAAATCATATCCTCTCCTCTATTGAGTTAGGTCCTTAGTTGACTGCTGGGGAAAGTGATGCAGAGATGTTAAGTTGCATTGACTGGGCCTTGAAGCAAGTTGGTAAGACCAAAAAAGAGGCCCCAAAGCCCATTTCCTAGTGAAGAGAGGTTTCTGCTCCACTAAATCTTCTTTATGGGATGTAGATTATTTTGACCATGCTCTTGATTACTGAACACCTACATCAAATTGCCTGAGGGACAGAGGGCATAGTGGTTTCTATGGTAGGAAACCAAGAGCTCTACCAATGCTCTTCTCATGGGAGGAAACCCATAGATACTACTACAGAGCTCCCAGTAAGGCCTTTTGCAATGTTTCCAGGGGCTCTGTGTGGTCTCAGCTGTTCTTCTCTGCTGTGCAGTGCAACAGGGGCATCAGTTGTATCAGCAGATTTGGCTAGAAGGGGATGTCATGGCTTCCTAGTGTGGAGAAGTCACAACATTCATCTTTTAAGCCAGCATGTACAGAGTTTTTTCAATATGGTTCAGCCTGAGACCTGGAAGAAATTATAAATGGGTAGCCAAAGAGTGCTGAGTGGCTTTATTATAGACACCCAAAGACAAATTTTATTTTAGAGGGACTGAAAATGCTTATTAGAAGTAAGGTCCACTGCCTGCATTTCTGACATTCCTCCTTCTCCAGAAACTTGAACTTAAGAAACTTGGTAACATAGAGAGAAGAACAGAAACAGTTCAGGGGGATGGTGGTGGTGCTGTGAATCACTGACCAAGATATACTGGTTTGTGGCACCAAAAGTGCCTCACTTTTGAGCAAGATTATCCCATGCTTCTCACATCTTTTCATTCTCATTGTTATCAAATGTAAAATAATAAATATTTCACCTCTTCTTCTCCACCAGAAGTATGCTCGTAATAGTAGATGTATACGATGATGGTGTAAGCTGGAACTGCCCACATAATGCATATATTACAGAGCAGATTCATGTCATTATTCATACATCAAATATTTATTTAGCGCATGTTATGTGCCAGGGAGTGTGTTTAGACTACAGGAAATGAAGAACAAAGACATAACCTCTGACTTCAGGATGACTTAGTCTAAGTGGGTTGACAGAAAAGTTAAGATAATTACAAGACTCTTTACCATCAGAATTATCCTGAGGAGAATAAGCACTTATCTTCTTTCAAACGCAAGTATTCCCGTAGACTTTAGATCTATCCCAATCAGCCTACTTGTTTTTCTTCTCTTCCTTTTCCTATCTATTTTCTTTCTTTCTTTATCTCTGTCTTTTGAGATCACCAGTCTAATTTTAGTTCCCAGTCATTCTTTGATATGGGCACTAGCACAGGCAGTCAATGTTCAAGGTTTTTGCTCTCCCGGGATATGTCATACTTAACTGTCACCTTCACTATTAACATTAACTGAGATATTAATTTGATGAATCTTAATTTCTCTTAATCACAGCATCATTTTGATCCTTCAGTGGATACCTCTTTAAGTATGACACACAGTGCAGAGGAGAAATATTAATAGAATGTTAAGATGTTCTTTAAAAAATCTCTTTAGTAATTACATGTTTGCTTGGTGAGAATATGCATTTCTTGAACAGATGTAGGCACCCTGATTTCCTTGTTAGCAAATGGATGTTTTGTCTTGATCACTCCTGTCTTTGTCTTGCTCTTGCAAATGAAAATACTTTTGAATTTAAGAAAAGCTTCTCCCCAAAAGAATTCTCCAGGGTCTGCTGCACCATCTAACTGGCAAAGGCTCCGTACTATTAATGGAGGACAACATAAATTTGAAGGTTTAGTTTGTTCCTTCAGTAGCAGAGTCTGTGGAGAACTGGCAATTAGGAGGGAAAAGCCAAGATGCAGGCAACTGCACCACCAAAAGAGGTCTGATCTATTTGCAGACCATTCTTTCTGTCTCTTCTTCTTATTCACTGAAAAAAGCAGCTTCTTTTTGTTTTTAATATAATGTCTTCCACCACCCGAGCTCCATATCTCTCCTGCACACTCTCACTCCATATACATCGAACACTGAAGAAGGTGCACTCTGGACTGCCTCCCCAGATGCACCACAACATTGAGATGGGATGGGCATAAAGAATAAACTCGAGGCCCTTTTAGGAAGCATCCCATCTCTCAAGTTCAGTTCCCAGGATCGTATAGATCTGAGAACAGAATCATCCCCAGCTTCCTGGTTCTGATGTGGGAGAAGGATCAGATGGTGACTGCCACCCAGAGCTTCAGTTCCCTCATTAAAGAAAGAATTTCCTTCCTCACCTCCTGGACCACTGGAGGAGTCCTTAGAGCCCCAAAGGCCAGGAGCTCAGGAAAGACAAAGAAAAGCATGGGCACACCAGCAGCACATGCCTGGAGCCTACTCACCTCCAGGTACACCACCCAGGGCATCACCAGGGTGGCCACCAGCAAGTCTGCCACGGCCAAGCTCACCACCAGGTAGTTGGTGGTGGTCTGCAGGGCCCGCTCCCTCAGCACAGCCACACACACCAGACCATTGCCAAAGACGATGGCCAGGATGAGTACACAGTAGGAGAGGGCGTAGTAGGCATGTGGATGGGCCCGATCAGCACCTGTGAAGTTCTCTGCCCCGCAGGTATAGTTCAGGTGGCCACTCAGCTGGCTTAAAGGTGCCATAGCCCAGAAGGAGGGGCGTGACCTCAAGGGGTGTCCTGGGAGGAAAAAGAAAACAACAGAGGTAAAGTCAGACTCTTTGGATCTTGGTTGCTTGTGTACTTTTTTTGGTTTATCGAGTCAGCAAATATTTATTGAGCACTTCCTATATAATACTGTTTCTCAACCTCATTGCTGGAGGTACAGCAATGAACAAAACAGATAAAAATTCCTCCTCTGTGAAGCTTCTGTTCTGGAGAAGAAGACAGATATACAAGGTAAATAAAAGATGTAGTATGTTCAATGATATGTATTGTGGAGAAAAAGAAATCAGGAAGGTGTAAGAAGGGGATGAGGATTGCATGTATGTAAGTTGGTGTCAGTGCGACTTTAACTAGTGTGATCAGGAAGCCCTCATGGAGAAACTGGCAATTGAATCAAAACCTGGAGGGCACAGAGAAGCAGACCACGCAGATATCCGGTGGGAGAGGGGTTCAAGCAGTAGGAACAGCAGGTATCAAGAGGAGGGGCTACCACATAGAGGGGCTGATAGGGAAGCCCGCGTGGCTGAAGCCAAGTGAGTCACGGGAGGAGTAGAACAGCATGAGGTGGAGAGGCCGTACAGGCCATTGAAAGAGCCATGCTTGGACTCTGGACACCGCAGGACCTTGTGCACATTACTCTACCTGTCTGAGCTCCAGTTCCCTCCTGTGTGAAATAAGGGAAATAATGGAACTCAGTTATCTAAGTTTGTGCTGCTGGAACAGAATACTCAAGACTGGGTAATGTGTCAAGAATAGCAATTCATTCTCTCACAGTTCTGGGGTCTAGGAGAAGATCCAAGGCATGTGGTTTTTACAGTGGGACCCTGAAACCCAAGCAAAAGTGACTCCTGCTTCCAGCTCTGCCTTGTAAGAGGGCTGCACTCTTGGTCTCTGCTGTGGCCCCAATGTTTGTGTCCCCTCAGAATTCATATGTTAAAGTACCAACTCCCAGGGGGGTGGTAGGGCTGGTACAGGAGAGAGAAGGGGTCAATGGGAGGTGATTAGATGACGAGGTCAGAGCCCTCATGAACGGGATTAGTGTTCTTACGAGGGGTGCCCCAGAGAGCTGACCACCTTCTATCCTACCATGTGAGAACACAGTGGAAAGATAGCTGTCCAGGAAACGGAAGGCAGGACCTCACCAGACACAATTCTTTGGTGCCTTCATCTTGGACTTCCCGGAAGTAAATTTCTGTTGTTTATAAGTGGCCCGTTTTATGTTGTTTTGGTATAGCAGCCCGGACAGATTAAGACACCCTCTTCTAGTTATATGCTCCCCACTGGATGAGGTCATACCCTCCCAGATCCTCTAAGGGTCTACACCCCATCAGACCACCTGCCCAGTGCCAAGATCACAGAATTCTCTGCCCTAACTGCTCAGAGCCTGTTTCCAGGGCATCACAGGCCTCATTTTGAATCTGTCACCCTGCGGGCAGACTGTGCCATGTGTATGTGTGTGGGTGTGTATGGTCCCCGGGACCAGGTGGCAGTTTTTGTTGGCACTTAGATGAATACCTTCTGTGTAGCTTGAGGTGGGAAAAGAAAAGGATAGGGTCCTTGGGGTGGGACAGAGGAAGGGGCCCAGCTTCTTCTGCACTGTCATATCCTAGGGGCTCAAGAATCCTAAGTTCAAACCTGACCCTCCAAGTTGCTATGAAGGTATATTTTTGAGGGTGGGAAGATTAAACATTTTATTCAATGCTTTGCTGGTTATGACTTCAAAATATTTAAATATAGTATATGTGGGCCTCCATTGGAACTCTTGCTCCAGGCCCTGGCAAACATAGAGGCTGGATTGGTGTCGGGATTTATTCTCAATCCTGGCTCTGCAACTCTCCCTTGATTAGGAGACTGGCCTCATCATGACTGTCATTTCATACTTCACTTCAAGATATTTTAGGCAGGAATATGAAAGTGTTAAAATGAGCAAATGATTGGAAAGAGGTGACCAACTTGGAATATATCAGAGAATTGCTTTAAAAAATTGTTCTTTATCTTGGCAAACTGTTTGCATTCAATGTATTTTAAAACATAATAATAATTCTTGATAATAATTATAATTTTCTCATTATTCGGAAAAGGGCAGCTGCTACCCTGGAAATAGTACTGCTGCTGCCAAGAGCTTTTGGAAAAATACAATGCTTTCTGATTGTGCAAGGATATTTCCACTTTTAAGGCAGGCTTGTGCCCAGATGACTTTCCTTTCACAACTGGGCCACCTTGGAAGGCAGTGGCCAGAACCCTCCTTTCCTGGGACTTAGCCTCATCTCGTCCGCCATTTAAGAGGGAAGCATAAAAACTTGTGATGTTTGTTACCATCTTGCTGGACTTTTTGCTCTGCCAAGAGGTTGTCAGCTACTTAAAAATAGTACAGCTTAGTGTCAATGGCTAATTATACAAAGGGGAACCCTCAATTCTGAAAATCAATTCTGAGCCTGATATTAGAATCACAACTCCATAGGTTTCTGATTTATTTTTTTCACATTGTCCTGTCTCAAGTCTTATATTCTTTCTAGCAGCAGGTGGGGTAAGCTGAAGCTGTCCAGGCAGTTTCTGACAGGTTGTGGATGTGAGAGATGAAAGCAGAGATGAGTGAGATGCTAGAATACTCCCTGCCTCTCAGCTAATTGTTTCAGCTTCCTCCCTTCTTAGATTTCTTCCTCCCTCTCTGTGTGTTGCTTATACAACACAGAGCTCAGCTGGGCTTTCTTCTTTCTTTTTCCCTCTGATATATATACTAAAAGATAGTAAACTGGTCTCAGGTAGAGAGAAGCAAAGAGTCTAGAGAGTTCCTTAACTCAATAATCACTCTCTAAGCAACTCCTAAGTGTAGGCTGGTTTCCTCATCAGCAAAATGGGGATAATCATACCCATTCCACAGGGTTAGTGTGAAGATTAAATGAAATTGTATATGTAAAGCTTTGGCACTATTGACAGCTTGGGATGGATAATTCTTTACTGTGGGGGGTCATCCTGAGCATTGTAGGTTATTTATCAGCATCCCCAACACCTACCTACTAGGTGCCAGTATCATGTCCCCCCTCCCCCAAATCATGACAACCAAAAATGCTTCTGAACATTGTCAAAAGGATCACTGCCATAGCATAATGTCTGGCAAATAGCACCTAAAATACAATAGCTTTATTGTTAACAGGAAAGCAGGAAGAGGGGAAGGGGTCAAATAAGCTACAGCTGGAGAGTGTCTAATGAACTTGGGAATGAGCACATCGCTGGTGACCAGCAGAGGGCTGGGTGTTAAAAGGAGATGTGGGGTGAGAAAGTATAGAAGGCAAAGACTGGAGGATTACTGCTGGCTTCACTCTTTTTTAAGATTCATTACATGCAGCACTATGTACAGATTTTTATGAGCCTTTAACTTTCTTATAAAGTATTGATTTATCTCGATCTTTTACAGTCTGTTTGAGCACCTCTTAGAGTGAGTGCGTAATCTATTTAAAGAAGCAGAGGAACAGAGAGGGGTCAGGTCCCCATCAGCTATGACATATATCCTTCTTTGTTGCTGTTCAATCCTTCAGTACTGAATGACAGTCTGCCTGGAACATTTGTGGGATTTACAGGGTTTTAATCATTTCTTCTCTTTCCTTAAGAATATTGAGATAAGCAAAAAACAAACATAACAAAAGCACCTTGAGACCTCAACCTGCTTCTAAAGGCGACTACTTCTGGGCTGCTACTGTGTGTCAGATGCTAGGGTTTTACATGTATTATCTCATTTTAACATTTATAGCAGCCATAAAGGTCGATATCCTTTTGTGGATTAAGAAACTGAGACAGAGGTTCAGTAGCTTCTTCAAGATTACACAATGTATAAGGTGCTGGTTTGAGCCAAGCTTTGATCTCAGGTCTCCCTAAAGGCAAAGCTCACAATGCATTCCATCTGTGAGTAGAAGTTGAAGTCAGGAGTCATTCTCAAGTGGAGATGAGTTTTCTTCAACCTGGAGCAAAACACCTTTGTAGCAGGGTTCCATGACTCCATCTTCACTCAGTTCACAGATTGCTAGCTCTTGCCACCTCTAATTTTTCACTCGGTCACATCCTGACCACCCATCTTCAGAACTTTTCTGGCCTGGGCTTCAATTCAGACTTGCTATATTGCCGGATATAATTAATAATTAGAGCTCCCATTTGTAAACATTCTCATATTTAAACCTTGCAACAACCTGATGAAGGAGATAGGTGCCATCATCATCTCGTTTTTGCAGATAAAGAGAGTGAGGCCCAGAGAGGTTAAGCATCTTGCTAAGGCCACAAACCAGGAAATGATGGAGTTGATTCAATCCAAGATCTGTCTGATTCCAGAGCTCATATTCTTAACTATGCCACTTTTGGGGTAAGGCAGACAAACATGAAATGGGTACTAATTTTAAAATCTCACTTGTTCAGAGTATCTTGTGCAGATCATCTGACTAAGCTCAGTGAAGTAAATGCAGGTGCACACTGCTGATAGAACCAGTGGGAGTTACATTGTCATTATTATTAGAGGTAGTCTTTAGCATTTCTATGACATTTTATTCTTGCAAATTGCAATCTAGTGTATTTACCCAATGAAGACCCAAAAGTACATTGAATATATAGTATATTTTATATATGTGTATTTGGGCACATTTACATTGTTGGTATAAGTACAGAAAAAAACTATAGCTGCTTACTGGGATCCAGTAGCTAAGATAATATCATCTTTTTTCCTCATTAAAACTGCTCAGCAAAGCAGAACACCCTCACTTTCCCTTACAACCTCTAAAGACTGAGCACACTGCTGTTCTAATCAGAGATAAGATACGAATTCAGTAGATCAGGCAGTCAATAAGTAAATATTGATAACAAATTTCAATGAATTAGAAACCGAATTTATTGAGTAGAATCTATTTGGAATCTGCTTTAATTTGTATTCTTTCATAAGCAGCCTTCTGTATAGATGCTTTAATATCAGGCACTCATTTGGATACTGTCAGTATTTTCTTTGCTCAATATCCCTGCGACTGCTAACCATGCAGACTTGAAAATATACAACTATAAATAAACACATGCTTGAGGAAGAATCTTTCTCGATTATCTCTGCTTCTCTTTGCCTATCAGAGATTCTAATGACACGTCAAGCAGCTGTTCTTCACTCTTACCTAAGGACAGACATTTCACTGACCTTTTAGTATCAGTAAGTGAAGGGCTTCACCAACAAAATGCAAACAAGCATGAGAGTTTAGAAACATGAGTTTAGAATCCACGTTCCACTTTGCTATTTCTGCATTATTATTTGTGTGTGCATTTTGATGGTATTCAACTAAGCTAAATGGATGAAATGGAGGAAATGCCTAATTGCAGTTATTGCCATTGACCCCATAAGCTACAATAAGCAACGAAAGTCCCACAATTAAATAACCATACGCGAAAAATCATATGTCATCACAGAAACATACACAATCATCACTGCCACTACATATCTCTGTTGGGAATAATTGGATTCTGACTTGCAAATAGGCTGACTTTAAATAGACCATTGAAAACAATACCTCTTAAAACCCTCAGCCCTGGATTACCAGGGTATTGAATTGGGGAGTTTAAAATAACAGACCCTTAACAATTAAGTAAAACCCTTAAGAGAAATACAATCAACTTCCACGCAAATCCCAGGAATAATAACAGCTTTTTGTTTTCTATCTTTTAATCCTGCCTTGATATAGTTTCTACAACCCATGAGTATACAATTTCAGGGGAAAAAAAAGAAAAGAAAAAAGGAAGAGAACAGATTTTTACTGTCCAACCACTTAGGAAAAAAATAAAAACGGTATCTTCAGGGTTTTAGGTTTTTAGATAAGAGCAGGTATAGAGTTTTACTGCATATTCTTAGAGAACCACAGAACCCCAAGCTGATTAAATAAACTTCCAGGAAAACATGATGGACTAAATTAGAAACAGAATGAAAAATTACTTACCCTGAAAATTTCTTCTGATTTCTGGAGACTGTGGAGTTTAGCACTTCAGTCCCTGCAGCCATTTACTGACAGCAGACATACTCAAGCAAAGCAAACTTTTGCCTTTCCCAGGACACGGAAACTATGTACATAAACAGAAAGAAAATCACCCATTTTTACCTCTAAGGTGAAATTACTTGTGTGCTGCTTTCCCAGCTACCCTATTAGACCTTGGTGCATGTTTTATAGCTGCATTTGAACGCATCCGTTTTTTTTCTAGAGGATTTGGGAGGGATCCTAAACTAAACGTCGCTAGGGTCACCCGCCGAGAGGTTCTGTCCTTGGTGCTGAAAGAGAGCTGGCACAGGCATGAGCAGGCTCTGTCTTCCTCGCTCTCTTTTCCCTCTGCGCTTCTCTCTGCTCCGGTTCTGTGCTTTTTAGTACATGTGTATTTTCTCCTCAGTACCCTTTTTAATTCCAGTCTTCCCACCTTATTTACCTTTATGATTTAGTTTTTCTTAAATAACTCTCACCGTCCTCAGTTTAATTGCCTATAGCCTTTCAGTGGGCACAAAGACGATTGGTTCAGAAGAAGGAATCGATCAACAAATTGATACACAAGTGGTGAATGGAAATCAGTACGATTTAAAACATAATTGACAGAATAATTGACCTTGGAGGTATAAGCTTGTCCGAGGACAAAAGGTTAAAGGAACTATATTACAGTGTAAGCAGAAACTGAGACACGGAGCATAGCTGGTGACAAAGATGAAATAAGGTTAATTATGTGAGAAATACGAAGTGTTTATTTAACAGCACTTACTGTTTTCAGAGAACATTACATACATTTGCCAATTTATTCTTAGTGTTCTTCTGTATATATGTGAGTATTCTTTCTTTCTTTCTTTTTTTTTTAAACTCAGGTTTAGAACAAGCTAAAGTGAGATGCAACAAGGGCAATATTTGCAAAAGTCAGTACTAGAAACAGATCATCTTAATTTATGGTCACTTTTTCATTTAACATTTTATTGTGAGATCCTAACTATTTCCTGTTCTCTTGTTTTAATTTTTCCCCCTCACTTTGGACAGGGTGGTAATTCTTTCACTATTTTCTCTGCCAACAGTGGATGTGCTTGGCAGCTGTGGTGCAGACTGTCACAGGGAAGCTAGTCCTCAGGGACTATGATGGAGACCTCTGCTGGCTGAGAAAGAGGCAGCAGCAGCAACAAGGTCAATACTGCTGACCTTGACCATTAACAACTCTAATTTATTGAGCATGTACTAATAGCTAGTCACCTTAATGCATTGCCTCTTTCTTTCTTTTTTTTTTTTTCATTGTTGGGGATTCATTGAGGGTACAAGAAACCAGGTTACACTGATTACATTTGTTAGGTAAAGTCCTCTTACAATCTTGCCCCCAAAAGTTGTGGCACACACCAAGGCCCCATCCCCCTCCCTTCTTCCCTCTCTCTGATCTTCCTTTCCCCACTCCTCCCTCCTTCTTTCTCTCTTTTAACCCTTTCAACAACCGTACAAAGTAGGTGCTACTTTTACCATCCTTAATTTATAAATAGGGAAATTAAGGCTTAGAAATGTTAACCATTTCTGAAGGTCACATAGCTACTATACAAGTGGTAGAGCCAGTATTTGGATCTAAACATCTTAAGTAACATAACAATTATGATATAATTCTTCCAAAGGTGGAAAATTCAGATTTCCTGGGAAACTGATGATATGTCAGAGATAATATTAATTATAATGATAAGAATATTAATAACATAATATTTGAATGATGACTTATTTAGAATAAGTCTTGTTCTTATTTATATCTTACATCAGTTTTGTGATGGCTACTTTTAAAGTGGCTACTATGGACTAAACTGTGTTCTTTTAAAATTCGTATGTTGAAGCCCTAACCTTAAGAATGTGACTACATTTTAAGATGAGATCTTTAATGTGTTAAGTTAAAATAAGACCTGAAGGGTATGCCCCAACCCAGTATGCCTGGTGTCTTTATAAGAAGAGGAAGAGATACCAGACATTTATGCACAGAGGAAAGTCCATGTGAGGACACAGCAAGATGATGTCCATCTATAAGTCAAGGGTGGGGCCTTAGGAGAAACTAAACCTGCCAACCTGTTGATCTTGGCCTTCTAGTATCCAAAACTACGCAAAAATAAATTTCTCTTGTTTAAGCCACCTGGTCTGTGGGATTTTGTTATGGCAGCCCTAACAAATTAATACAGAGACTTAGAGAGGCTGCCATATCCAAGTTGCTTACGATTTCTTTGGCATAGCTATTTTACATATATGGTTTATTGAATATGCCCTATGGCTAGAACTTCCAGCTTGAATGTGAACTCCCAGGCTCTTCCTCCCTTAGATTAGGAGGTCAAGAGACTATGCACTGCTAAAGCTTGGTTTGTCTGAAATACGAACGCAAGGAGGGAGTAACTGCAGGGCAGTGTCTGAGCAGAATGAAGCAGGGGCATTCTAAGGGTTTCATGGCTTTATAATGCTCATCTTCAGTATCATAGTTTTAACATTTAGTATTCTATCTTTATTTTCTTTAATATTTCAAAGTAGTGTGCCTAATAATAATGATGCCTTGCTAATGCATGAATATAGCAGGAAAGACCTTGCTTCTAGACTTTCTGTGTTAAGAACACATAGTATATCCTCACAGGGTAGCTATAATTGCTGGCAGGCTTTTTCTTAGCATCTTGGTAGTGCCTTTCTTTGGCAAAGTTCAAAAGAAGATAAAGAGAGATAAAGACTCTTATTCTAATTCTGGGTAGGAGCAACAGACAGGGAAATTAACTGACATGCCCAAATTCACACATTTAGGCAGCAACCCAGTCTCAACTCAGCTGTCTCTCTGGTAGACGTCCTGATTCTTTTGGTAAATTGGAAGGGATTGGTGTAGAAAATAGAAGGAAGGGAAGAGGGGAGAATGAGCTGGTCCTTTCTTTCAGGACTCTATTATAGTTGAAGATCGGCAGTTGTTCCTTTTAACCTGGCACTTTTCATTCATATTCACAACACCAAACGGGTTTTATTCTTTTAAGTAAATGAAACTCTTATTCATGATTGGCATTGAAGATTTTGAGATCTGCCTTCTGGGAAGAACTCCAGGACGCCTACAGAACAGACACGCCTGGGTAGAAATCAAGAAAAGTACAGATCATTTTCCTCATCTTCCTTCCAGGAACTCATCCCAATAGCATAAGTGGAACATTCTCATATACCAGACAATGGTGCTTCATGAGGAAATCTTTATCTTTTGCACCTGAAGTGAGTGGTGTAGAGGAAGAGTCTAGAGGTGGTGAGTTTCCAATGTATAGGAATGCTCAGTGGTTGTGTTTGAAAGGAAGTTATGTGAATTTTGTGGTAGAAATATTTCTCTTCTGGTCTTTGAAATGCTGCTTCAGGGAAAGGTGCAGAAAACCTTGTCTGGTGCACCAACTATTGAGTATGCCGTGACTTTCTCACACCACTTTAGACTCCCATGTCCCACTCATCAGAACAATGTGGAGACCAAATGAAGAAGTGTGGGGAGCCAATTTGAAGGACCCTATGTGAACAGAGGGACCTTTTGTTTCCATGTCTCATTCTATAATCACTAGCATTTGTTTACTGGGAGATCTGATTGTCATGACGATCTTAAAATTGCATGGATACTGATCTGGCCGGAAGAACAGCCCTAAGTGTATTTTTCACGGGAGTTAGACCTCAAATTGTAGGAGTAGAAACATAAGTTGGCAAATGGAAGATCAGGAAGTATAATTGCTTCTGTAAGTCAAGGATATCCAAAAGAATTGAAAACAAGGTTTCAGAAAGGTGTCTGTACACCCATATTCACATCAACATTATGTATAATAGCTAAAATGTGGAAGTAACCTATCATCTGTAGGTGAATAAGCAAAATGTGATACATATGAACCTGCAATGGAATATTATTCAGCCTTGGAAAGGAAGGAAATTCTGACATATGCTTCATTATAAATGAACTTGCCCCTAGTCCTCTCTTGCCCAGTCCTCTCTGATGAGGCCTTGTATTTTACCTCCTTTTTAGACTTCTATCTTTACTCTTTAACCTATTTCCCTCTTGTTTTTTTCTAATCTCCATTAATTATCTGATCTTTTATTCTTTGTTTTCTCAGTTCTTCCAATATGTTTTATATTTCTTTTTTTCTTTCCTAAAATGTATGTACATGGGAATGGGAATGGGAATGGGGTAGCATTAGAGAATTTTGCATTTTAATAAATTTAGCATTTGTTCACAAAGCATTTGGAGTGGATAGGTATGATAGGTGGTGTTTTCCAAAGATGATCATGATTTGATGCTCCATTCCTCACTCTCTTACAGAACTTTGCCATTCCATCCTCAAGAGGTAGAGTCTTCTGTCACTCTTCTTGTAGGCCCTTATGACCATGTAAATTAATAGCAGAATGTACCACAATTAATAGTAGAGTTTTAGTCATAAAAATGCTATTTACCAGAAAGTGCCAAAAAATGTATACACATTTTGAGAAAGGAAAAAATGTATTAAATTTGTAACACTCAAGTCATGTTTGACTTCAGCAATTATAAGAGGTGCTCAAATGTGACTTGTATTCATCTTTTGTTATCTGCATATATTGAGTATTACAATTTTAACACAGTTTTTTTCTTTTCTTAAAATGCATATACACTTTTTTTTTTGGCACCTTCTATCTTTGTTCTCTTGAGACACTTACTCTTGTAAAGCAGTCACCATGCTATGAGAAAGCTCGAGCAGCCCATGGAGGTGTCATATGGAGAGGATCCAAGACTGTTGTCCCACAGCTCTGGCTGAGCTCACAGCTAATTCACAGCTAAAGCCAGCATCAACTAGCCAGCCACACAGTGAGTCATTTTGTAAGTGGCTACTCCAGTCCCCATTTAAATTGTCGTAGTTGATGCCATGTGGAACAGAGACAAGTTATCTCTGCAAAGCTTTGCCCACATTTCAAATTCATGAGCAAAATAAATGTTTGATATTGTTTTAAGCCAATAATTTTGTTATGTAGCAATAGACAATAAAGCAAGACCCAGTCTTTCTAGAAAGTGTCACATTTAGTGTTCAGAAAGAGCACATCTTCAATTCTATTGAGTCCCATCTCATTTTGAGGCAACTGCCATTTAATTATTCAGTGTGTTTGGTTTGAATCTCAAATGCTGTTTATCTTACCTTATAAATTTTGTAAAACCTTTCCCTCAAAATCTGGGGCCAAGGACCAGGACCAGCAACATTGGCTTCACTTTGGAAGTTGAAATGGAGAATCTTAGGCTCCACTCTAGACTTATTGAATCCAGAATTTGCATGATAACAAGACATACCATTAATATTTAAGGTTGGAGAAGCAGTGGTATAAAGAATAAGCCTATAAAACAGACGCACCTCTAGACACTAGACAGAGAATTTATTATTTTCTATTTTCAGGGTTTTTTTTTTGTTGTTGTTAAAATACTTTTAACATGAAATCTACCATCTTAACCATTTTTAAGTGTATAGCTGAGTGGTGTTAAATGCATTCATAATGTACAACCATCACCACTACCCATATCCATAACTCAATCTATCCTGTAAAACTGAAACTCTATACTTACTGAACAATAATTCTCTATTTCTGTCTTTCCCTCCAGTCCCTGGCAACCACCATTCAGTTGTCTGTTTTTGTGACTTTTGACTACTGTTAAGTACCTCATAAAAGTGGAATTGTAGGAATTTTGATTTGTCTTTTCATGACTGTCTTAACATAATATCCTCAAGTTCATTTATAATGAAGCATATGTCAGAATGTCCTTCCTTTCCAAGGCTGAATAATATTCCATTGCAGGTATATATTTATTACATTTTGCTTATCCACCTACACATGGCACTTACTTTTCTACATTTTAGCTATTATACATAATGTTGCTGTGAATATGGGGTATTATGTTGCAGGTCTGAGACCCTGTTTTCAATTCTTTTGGATGTATATCCAGAAGTGGAATTGCTGGGTCATATGTAATTCTGTTTTTAATTTTTGGAGGTACTATGATATTGCTGTATCATTCACATTCCCACCAATAGTGCACAAGCGTTATTAGAATTTCTCCACATACATACAAATAGTTATTATTTTCTGTTTTTTTGTTTTTTTTCAAACAGCCTTCCCAATGGGTATTGGGTGGTATCTATTA
Source organism: Nycticebus coucang (assembly GCF_027406575.1). Taxonomy (NCBI): domain Eukaryota; kingdom Metazoa; phylum Chordata; class Mammalia; order Primates; family Lorisidae; genus Nycticebus; species Nycticebus coucang. The sequence goes on from NC_069795.1 coordinate 63,323,327, forward strand.
TAGTTTTAATTTGCGTTTTCCTAACGTTAATACTGTTGAGCATCTTTTCCTGTGCTTAATGGCCATTTGTATGTCTTCTCTGGAGAAATGTCTTTTCAAGTCCTTTGCCTATTTTTTTTTTTTTTTTTTTTGGTAGAGACAGAGTCTCACTTTATGGCCCTTGGTAGAGTGCCATGGCATCACACAGCTCACAGCAACCTCCAACTCCTGGGCTTAAGCGATTCTCTTGCCTCAGCCTCCCGAGTAGCTGGGACTATAGGTCCTTTGCCTATTTTTTTTTTTTTGTAGAGACAGAGTCTCACTGTACCGCCCTCGGGTAGAGTGCTGTGGCGTCACACGGCTCACAGCAACCTCTAACTCTTGGGCTTACGCGATTCTCTTGCCTCAGCCTCCCGAGCAGCTGGGACTACAGGCGCCCGCCACAACGCCCGGCTATTTTTTGGTTGCAGTTTGGCTGGGGCTGGGTCCAAACCCGCCACCCTCGGCATATGGGGCCGGCGCCCCACTCACTGAGCCACAGGCGCCGCCCCCTTTGCCTATTTTTAATTGGGTTATTTGTGAGTTTGTTTATTTATTTATTTTAGTTTTGGGAGTTCTTGATATAGCATTGTAGGTATTTTCTTATCAGATATCTGATTTGCAAATATTTTCTGCCTTTTTACTTTGTTGATACTGTCTTCTGAGTCACAAAAATTTTAAATTTTCATTAAGTTAAATTTGTTTATTTCTATTGCTGTTGTTAGCTGTGCCATGGTACCATATCTAAGAAATCATTGCCAAATCTAATATCATGAAGCTCTTCCCTTATTTTAAGAGTTTTATAGTTTTAGGTTTCACCAGTAGTTCTTAGATACCTTTTGAAATTAATTTTTGTGTTTGATATTAGGTAAATGTTCAACTTCATTTTTTTGTATGTGGATATCCAGTTTTCCCAGCACCATTTGTCAAAAATGCTATACTTTCCCCATTGAGTGGATTTGCACCCTTGTTAGAAATCAATTGACCATATATGGGTCTATTTCTGGGCTCTATATTCTGTTCTTTTGGCCTATATGCCTGTTTTTATGCTAGTACCACTCTGTCTAATTACTAATTACTAATTTTATGCTAGTACCAGCTCTGTCTGTAGCTTTGTAGTAAGTTTTAAAATCAAAATGTGTGAGTGCTACATCCTTTTTCTTCTATTTCAAGATTATGTTGGCTGTTTCGGGTCTCTGGAGACTCCTCTAAATTTGAGGATAAGTTTTTCTGTTTTTCTGCAAAAAACATCATTGGAATTTTGATAGGAATTGTACGAAATCTATGTATCACTTTGAGTAGTATTGACATCTTGAAATTAAGTCTTTCAATCCTTGAACATGGGATATGTTTCCGTTTATTTATGTCTTCATAAATTCCATTTAGTAATGTTTCGTAGTTTTCATTGTACAAGTCTTTCACCTCTTTGGTTAAGTTAATTCCTAAGTATTTTCATTCTTTTTGGTGCTATTAGAAATGTAATTGCTTTTTATAATTTCCTTCTCAGATTGTTCATTGGTAGTACATAGAGATGTAATTGATCTTTGTGTATTGACATTGTATCCTGCTACCTTGCTGAATTCATTATTAGTTCTAATAAGTATTTTTCTTTTTTTGTGGAATCTTCAGAATCTTCTACACAAAAGATAACATACTTTTTCCTTTCCAATTTGAATGCTTTTTATTTCTTTTCTTTTCTTTTTGTTTTTTAACCTAATTTCTCCAGTTGGAACTTCCAGTACAAAAGTGGGCATTTTGGACTTATTCTTCATCTTAGAGGAAAAGCTTTCAGTCTTTCACCATGGAGTGTGACATTTGCTGTGGGTTTTCATATGTGGTTTTTATTGTGTTGTAATAGTTTCCTTGTATTCCTAGTTTGCTGAGGGTTTTTATCATGAAAGAGTGTTGAATTTTGTCAAAATGTGTTGTCTCCCTTTGTTTTGTTTATGTGGTGTATCATCATGTGAAATATATATTTGGTCTTTGTCCCTATTTCCTGGCATATAGCTCCTATATCCTTGGAATCCCCAAAGTGATGTCTTTTTGTATGCTAATGATTGAATGATAGCTTCAAGATGGGGGCTTATCTTTGGAAAGACAAACCCATGATTAGCGGGTTGAGACTTTAAGTCCCCACCCTAACCTCTAGGGAGGAAAGTAGTGCTGAAGGTCAAGTTGATCACTAGTGGTCAAATATTTTAATCAATCATGCCTATGTAAGAAAGCTTCCATAAGGCTGGGCCTGTGGCTCATGCCTGTAATCCTAGCACTCTGGGAGGCCGAGGTGGGTGGATTGCTTGAGCTCACGAGTTTGAGACCAATCTGAGCCAGAGCGAGACCTTGTCTCTAAAAATAGCCTACCTTTGTGGCTGGTGCCTGTAGTCCCAGCTACTTGGGAGGCTGAGGCAAGAGAATCACTTAAGCCAAGAGTCTGAGGTTCTTGTGAGCTGTGATGCCACAGCACTGTGCCAGGGTCAACAAAGTGAGACTCTGTCTCAAAAAAATAATAATAAATAATAAAAAAAAGAAAGCTTCCGGGTGGTGCCTGTGGCTCAAAGGGGTAGGGTGCCGGCCCCATATGCTGGAGGTGGTGGGTTCAAACCCAGCCCCGGCCAAAAACTATGAAAAAAAGTAAAGCTTCCATAAAACCCCCAAAGCACTTCTGAATAGCTGAATGTGGAGGTTCCTGGAGGATGGCATATCCAAGGAAGGCATGGAAGTTTTGAGCTCCTTTCCCTACACCTTGCCATATGAATCTCTTTGTCTGTAACTTTTGTGATATCCTTTATAATGAACCAATAAACTCAAGTATTTCCTTGAGTTCTGTGATTGGCTTTAGCAATGTAATAAAATTCAAAGAGTCATAATGGGAACCCCAACTTGAAGCCAGTCATTCAGAAGTTCTGGGTGCCCCGACTTGTGACTGGTGGGAAGGGGGAGAGGTCTTGTGGGATTGAGTCCTCACCTGGTCGGTTCTGATGCTATCTCCTGGTAGATAGTGTGGGAATTGAATAGGAGGACACCCAGTTGTTGTCCACTGCAGAATCATTTGCTAGTTTGCTAGTGTGGTGAAATATCCATATATTTTAGGATCATAGGACTTCTATGTTGATTATCATTGTGTTGATGTGACAGCAGAGGAAAAATATACCTTGGGTTTTTAAAGATCATACTGATTTATTTTTGTATGTTGAACCACCTATGCATTCCAGACATAAATCCCACTTGGTCATAATGTATAACCCTTTTAATTATGCTATTGAATTTTTTTTTTTTTTTGCTAGTATTTTGTTGACGATTTTTGCATAAATATTCATAGGAGTTATTGGTTTGTAGTTTTCTTGGAGTATCTTTGTCTGGCTTTGGTATCAGAATACTGCTGCCCTCATAATGAATTAGAAAGTATTGTCTCCTCTTCAATTTTTTTGAAAAGTCTGAGAAGGATTGGTATTAGTTCTTTACATATTTAGTAGAATTCACCAGTGAAGCCATAGAATAAGAGTTTTTCTTTTGGGGGATTTTTTTTTAAATTATTTTTTATTTCCTCTTTCTTTTCTTCCTTCCTTCCTTCCTTCCTTCCTTCCTTCCTTCCTTCCTTCCTTCCTTCCTTCCTTCCTTCTTTCTTTCTTTCTTTTTTTGTTATTGTTTTTGAGACAGAGTCCCACCCTATTCCCTGAGCAGAGTGCAATGGCATCATAGCTCACTGCAACCTCAGATTTGGGTTGTGGTCATCCTGCTGCCTCAGCCTCTGGAAGCTGCTGGGATTACAGGCTCTTGCCACAGCAACTGTCTTGGTGTTTTTTTTTTTGTTTGTTTGTTTTTTTTTAATGAGTTGAGGTCTCACTCTTGCTCAGGCAAGTCTTAAACTCCTGAGCTTAAGCAATTCTCCCTCCTCAACCTCCCATGGTGCTGGGATTATAGGCATGAGCTTTTGATTACTGATTTAATTTCCTTACTAGTAGTAAGTCTATTCAGATTTTATATTTATTCATGATTAGGTTTAGTCATGGTAGGTTTTGTATTTCTAGCAATTTTATTCATTTTATCCAGGTTATCCAATTATTTTTTGGTGTACTCTTCTATCATCTGTTAATCTTATCAGGTTATCCAATTTATTACTTGAATTTATTCAAACATCCTTTTTATTTCTGTAGAATAGTAGTGATGTGCTCACTTTTATTTCTAATTTTAGTAATTTGAAACTTTTCTTTTTTCTTAGTCCACATAGCTAAAATTTTGTCAATTTTTTTATCTTTTTAACAAAAGTAGATTTTTCTCTACTATTTTTCTGATCTCTACTTTATCCCTATTTCAATGTTTATTATTTTCTTTCTTATGATAGCTTAGAGTTTAGTTTGTCCTTTTCCTTTTTTTGAGACAAAGACTTTGCCATCCTCGATTGAGTGCTATGGTGTCATAGTGCATGGCAACCTCAAACTCTTAGGTGTAAATGATTGACTTGCTTCAGCCTCCCAGGTAGCTGGGACTACAGGCACCCACCACAATACCTGACTATTTTTAGAGACAAGGTCTCACTCTTGCTCAGGCTGGTCTTGAACTCCTGAGCTCAAGCAATTAACCTGCCTCAGCCTCCCAGAGTGCTAGAATTACAGGCATGAGCCACTGCACCTGGCCTAGTTTGTCCTTTTTCTATTTCCTTAAGTTGTAAAGTTAGATAGTGGATTTGTTGATTTCTTATTTTTTAATGTAAACATTTATAGCTATGAATTTCCCCCGTAGAATTGCTTTCAGTGCTTTACATAAGTTTTGGTATGCTTTTTTTTTAAATTTTCATTTAATTCTAAGTATTTTCTAATTTCCATTGTAATTTCTTCTTTGATCCATTTGTTATTTGAATGCATATTGTTTAATTTTCAAAAATTTGTGAATTTTTCAGTTTAACTTTGTAATTTATTTCTAATTTTATTCCAGTGTGATCAGAGAAGACTTTGTATGATATCAGTCTTTTACAATCTATTGAGACTTAATTTGTGCTCTAACACATGGTCTATCCTGAAAAATGTCCCATATGTGCTTGGAAAAAAATGTATATGCTATTGTTGTTGAGTTCTATATGTGTTCTATACATATGTTTGGTTTGGTTGGTGTATTATGTTAAGTTTTCTATTTCTTTACTTCTTTTTGTTCTGTCCATTACTGAGGGTGGGACAGTGAAGTCTCCAACTATTAATGTAGAACTATTTATCTCTATGGATCTGCTAATTTTTGCTTCAGATATTTTGATAGTCTGTTATTAGCTGTGTCAATGTTTATAATCTTTTATTAATATATAATTCATTTTTCGTCTCATAAAATTTTTTTTGCTTAAATTCATTTTTATCAGATATTTAGTATAGCCACTCCTGCTATCTTTTTGTTATTGTTTGCATGGAATATCTGTTTCCATCTTTTCATTTTAACTAAGTTATGTCTTTGGATTTAAAGTAAGTCTCTTATAGGCAGCATATAGTTGGATCATGTGGGGTTTTTTTAATCCATTTTTCAGATCTCTGTCTTTTTGTTGGAGAGTTTAGTTAATGTACACCTGAAGTTATTACTGATAAAGGAGGACTTACTTCTATTATTTTCTATTTGTTTTCTATAGGTCTTACAGCTTTACCCCTTCATATCTGTATAGCTTTTTTTGGTGTGTGTGTGTTTAGTGATTTTTTTGCAGAGAAATAGTTAAACTATACTCTTATTTTCTTTTGTGTATATTCTTTAGTTATTTCTTTGTGGTTACCATGGAAAATTACATTTAACATACTAAAGTGATAATACTCTAATTTAAATTTATTTCAGTATAACTTCAATAGCATGCAAAAACTCTGCTCCTTTAAGCTCTGTCCCCATGCCCTTTGGATGTGGTTATGAAATTACGTTCTTATACATTGTGTCCCCCAATATATAAAATAAGTATTATTTTAAATGTATTAGTCTCTCAAGTAAAAAACAAAATATGGAACTACAAACCAAAGTTACAATAATACTAGCTTTTAGACTAATGATTATTTTCTTTTAAATGTATCGGCCTCTTACATCATGTTGACAGCAAAAGTGGAGGTACAAATTATGGTAACCATAATGCTAGCTTTTGTAACTGCCCTTACATTGACCTTTATTGGGCTCTTTATTTCTTCAAACAGCTTCAAGTTACTGTCTGGTGTCCTTTCATTTCACCTTGCAGGACTCTCTTGTACATTTCTTCCAGGTCTAGTGGTAACAAATTACCTCAGCTTTCATTTATCTGACAATGCTTTAATTTATCCCTTATTTTTAAAGTCAGCTTTGCCAGATATATGAATCTTGTGACAGTTCTTTTCTTTTGTCATTTTGAATGGATTGGCCCACTGTCAGATGGTCTTCAAAATTTCTGATGGGAAATTTGCTGATAATCTTTTTAAGGATTCCTTATATATAATGAATCCCTTCTTTCTTATTGTTTTCAGGATTCTCTCTTTGTCTTTCAAAAATTTGATTATAATGTGTCTTGGTGTGGGTCTCCAAGTTCATCTTGGAGTTCGCTGAGTTTCTTGAATGTTTATATTTATGTCTTTCATCAAATTTAAGATATTTTAAACTTTTTAATAATATTCTCCTGCTTATTTCTCTGTCTGTTCTCTTTCTGGGAATACCATGATGTGTAAATTGGTCCACTTGCTAGTATCCTACATATTCTTTACACTCTGTTCATGTTTATTTAATCTTTTTTTATTTCTGCTCCTAAGACTGATAATTTTCATTGCCCTATCTTCTGGGCCACTGATTCTTTATTCTGACTGCTCAAATCTGCCTTTGACTCTCACTTGTGGATTTTTTATTTCAGTTATGTACTTTTCAGCTCCAGAATTTCCTTTTGGTTTCTTTTTAAGATTTCTTTCTCTTTACCAGTATTTCCACTGCATTCATACATATTTTCTTGAGTTTCTTTATGTCTTCTTTTAGTTCTTTGGTGATCTTTAAATTATTGTTCTAAAGTCTTCAGTTAGTAGATCTGTCATTGGATCTTTTTCAGGAACACTTTATGTTAATTGATTTTTTAAAATTCAAATATGCCATACTTATCTGTTTTTTTTGTATGCCTTGCAAATTTTGTTTAAAAGTAGACAATTGATTTTAACAATGTTACTCTATAAATCAGATTTTTTTGTGTTATTGTTAGGGTTGGTGTTTTTGTTTATTCTTTTATTTTATTTATTTACTTAGTTTTGGAGACAGGGTATCTTTTGGCCAGGCAAGTGTAGTAGCATCATCATAGCTCATTGCAACTTTAAACTCCTGGGGCTCAAGTGATCCTCCTGCCTTAGCCTTCTGAGTAGCTGGGACTACTGGTGCATGGCACCATGTCCAGATAATTTTCCTAACTTATGTAGAAATGGGGGTTTCACTCTTGCTCAGGCTACTCTTGAATTCCTGACCTCAAGAAATTCTCCTGCCTTGGCCTCCCAGAGTGTTGGATTATAGTCATGAGCCATCATACCTGGACCCTCTATCACTTTTTAAAAAAAATTGTTCTATGATGTTTCTGTGCCAAGGATCAGCCTAAGATGCAAACTTAAGGATTTTTAGGTCTTTTCTGAGCCTGCACTTTTCCTTAGATATGCGGAGTCCCTTTCTAATTTTATCTGTATATGCAGTTATTTTTGAATGTTTCATTTGCCAGATTTACAGCACATGCTCATGCTTAAACCAATCTCCAGCAAAGGGCATGGAGGCACTGCTACTAACACATTTATCAGGACACCCCCCTGAATCACAAAGGAAAAGAATGGATACCTGAACAAAATGCTACCCTACCAGCATTAGTAGGAAGTGACAAATAGTTACTCTAGAGAAAATGAACCCCTGTAAATGTCATTAAAGAGAATCACCTGAAATACTCTAAAGAATAGTTTAACAGCATTAAAATGATTTTTTAAAAGGTTAAAAACATAATCATGACTGAATGTGGTGGCTCATGCCTGGCTTTCAAAATTTGGGAAGAGAAAAATGAAGAGAGGCTATAAAAAGGAAGCTTCCCCTTTTAGTCCCTTGGAAGCCACTTCAGCCAGAGGAGGAGGAGCTTGCAACAATGGGAGGAGTGCAACAATATTGGAAGCATGCTTCTTTGTCTGTACCTCTGTGATCAGAAGTAGCAATCAGTGATTGAAACACAGATTCCTGATATTTGAAGGACAAGGTTCTTTTTGTCCACCCTGGCTCTTGCAAGCTATGCTAAGCTGCTCTAGGCACGGGGGGTAGAGGATGGGTAGCTGTTATTGTGCTAAGAGCTAAAATGACCAAAATAAACCTTAATTTACCACCCAAGTCTTCCCCTGGGAGTTGCAAGCTTCCAATATACTCCTGAATGCCAAAATAATTACACTAGGTAAATTCTCTCAGTGCAATTATTGTCTAGGTAGGTCCTCACACTTTCTACTCTATCACATTTCTGCTATCTTCCTCTCCTTTCTATTGGCTTTAATTGCATCCCTGGAAATTAGAAGTCAGATATGCGGTAGAGGATGAGGGAGATGGAGGAGAGGTATTTTTCCAGAAGTAGTAAAGGCTGGGAAAGTGAGGATCTGGAATCTCAAAATTACCTGGAGACTCTAGACTGGGTGAAGCATATTTCAACTATTTTACAATAGGGAATAAGGTAGGTGTATCACGGGGATAAAATGGAGGTATTAGAGAGTACTTCAGCTTTTTCATAGTTGACAACTTTCCATTATAAAATAGGTGAGATTTTGGGGGGGACAAATGTCAAAATATATGTGAAATTATGTATATTTATTTTACAAATTATTTTAAAGCCTTTTAGGATTTCCTAAGAAGAAATGTTAACTAGGATCTATAGAGAACTCAAATTAATCCACATGAAAAAAGCCAACAATCCCATATATCAATGGGCAAGAGACATGAATAGAACTTTCTCTAAAGATGACAGACAAATGGCTAACAAACACATGAAAAAATGTTCATCATCTCTATATATTAGAGAAATGCAAATCAAAACAACCCTGAGATATCATCTAACCCCAGTGAGAATGGCCCACATCACAAAATCTCAAAACTGCAGATGCTGGTGTGGATGTGGAGAGAAGGGAACACTTTTACTACTGCTGGTGGGACTGCAAACTAGTACAACCTTTCTAGAAGGAAATATGGAGAAACCTCAAAGCACTCAAGCTAGACCTCCCATTTGATCCTGTAATCCCATTACTGGGCATCTACCCAGAAGGAAAAAAATCCTTTTATCATAAGGACACTTGTACTAGACTGTTTATTGCAGCTCAATTTACAATCGCCAAAATGTGGAAACAGCCTAAATGCCCACCAACCCAGGAATGGATTAATAAGCTGTGGTATATGTATACCATGGAATACTATTCAGCCATTAAAAAAAATGGAGACTTTACATCCTTCGTATTAACCTGGATGGAAGTGGAAGACATTATTCTTAGTAAAGCATCACAAGAATGGAGAAGCATGAATCCTATGTACTCAATCTTGATATGAGGACAATTAATGACAATCAAGGTTATGGGGGGGGAAGCAGAAAGAGGGATGGAGGGAGGGGGGTGGGGCCTTAGTGTGTGTCACACTTTATGGAGGCAAGACATGATTGCAAGAGGGACTTTACCTAACAATTGCAATCAGTGTAACTGGCTTATTGTACCCTCAATGAATCCCCAACAATAAAAAGAAAAAAAGAATATTGGACATGAACTGTTATTATTCTTGCTGTAAGTTGGGGTTTGAGTGTCCACATGCTGTGCCTCTCTTGGGAAGTGGCTTTATGATGGTTTGATCCCTATACTGGAGCACAAAGGAGCTGCTTTATCTTCTTATTTGGTTTTTCTAGATACTCAGCATGTATAAAGTACATCTGCAATCCATTCTCTATGGGTTACATTTCTAACCCTCATAAGTTCAGTTCTCCACAGCAGATAGGATCTGTAGGGCTTTGTTAATAATGATAATCTTGAGTTCAATGAAGCTTTTTTCCCCTCCACAGCCTCTATGCAATCTTGTCACTGATGTTCAGATGTCCTACTGCATTGCCATGATTGAAATATGGTAACTTCCAGATGAAAGCAAAATGACAGACTATTATAAAGTAGTTTACTTTAAAAAGCACAAATATGACCATCCAAAGAAGGGCTTTTGATGTCACTAAAGCTCTTGGAGGAGTTAAATGGCACAGATTTATGGGAATGGCATCACTCTTACTGGATATGCCCATTTTCTCTGTGTTTTTTAAAACTTATTTTCTCTTAAGAGATGACGCTTCTCTCAGACTCACTCCCACTCTATGTCTTAAAGATGCCATAAAGAAGTAGCTGTTGTTTAGCTGGCTCGGGCCGGGTTCTGGTCTTGGTATAGAGTAGCTAGTGGAACCATAACTGGTAGCTCAGGCAAATGGACTGTGCCTCATATTCATTCTGAACACATCCCTGAAATGATACACTAAAGAATTCAACATAATCATGCTGCCTATGTCTTAGGAAGAGAAAAGGAGAAACAAATATGTGAACATCTCTCTTATTCGTAAAGGTATCCAAGTATGCTTTCCAAAATACAAAGGGGGGAATCAAATTTATAATTTTGGCTTGGACTGTGGAAAACAAGAACAAAACCTCCCTCCTTTTAAACGGAATTAAATGATAAAGAGTTCATTATCTCACATAAGAAGTCTAGAGATAAGTAACTCCACAGTAATTCATTAGGGATTATTTCTATTGTTTTATTCTTATAGATCTTGTCATTGAGCTGACTTGCCTCCTGGCCACACATGGGGTTGCAGCAGCTACAGGTGTTGATATTTTCACTGCAATATCTTAAGTGTAAGATTAAAGAAAACCTTTCCCAGAAATCCTTTGGCATATTTTCTTTATGTTTCATTTGCCAGATTTCCATCACATGCTCATGCTTAAACCAATCTCCAGCAAAGGGCATGGAGGCATTGCTACTAACACGTTTATTCGATGTCCCCCTGAATCACAAAGGAAAAGAGTGGATACCTGAACAAAATGCTACCCTACCAGCATTAGTAGGAAGTGACAAATAGTTACCCTTGAGATTAAAATGAATCCTTGTAAATGTCATTAAAGAGAATCACCTGAAATACTCTAAAGAATAGTTTAACAGCATTAAAATGATTTTTTAAAAGGTTGAAAACATAATCATGGCTGAATATGGTGGCTCATGCCTGTAATCCTGGCACTCTGGGAGGCCAAGGCAGGTGGGTTGCCTGAGCTTACAGGTTTGAAACCAGTCTGAGCCAGAGCGAGACCTCACCTCTAAAAATAGCTGGGCATTGTGGTGGGTGCCTATAGTCCCAGCTACTTGTGAGGCTGAGGCAAGAGAATGGCTTAAGCCCAAGAGTTTGAGGTTGCTATGAACTACGATGCCACGGCACTCTACCAAGAGTGACAAAGTGATATTCTTCCTCAAAAATAAAAAAACAAAAAAACAACAAATAAACAAAAATCATGTTATTCTAATTTCATTTTGCCAATTTCGTCCTAGTCTTTATCCACTTGTATATGTTCTTTTATGTAGTTTAAATTTTAGTTTTGTAGTCTGTGCTTACCATGTAAATTAATTGTGAATAGTATTTGTACCCATTTTACATTATCATCATCTTTAATGATTAAATTTTATTTTATTTGGTTTGTGTAACATTGTAATCCAGTTTCTACCACTTGATCCTTTTGCCATTATTACATTATTAATATAACTATCATTGTTGTTTAGCTGGCCCGGGCCGGGTCTGAACCCACCAAGGCTGGTGGGTTCAAGGGTGGCGCCATAACCACTGTGCTGTGGGCACTGAGCCAACACAATGTATATTTAGTACACATCAAGAGTAATGTTATTACCAACACATTTGGAAAAGCAAGGGCAAGTAACTAAAAGATACCAGACTTAGAGGCTAGAGATCTGTTTTAACTCTGCTGTTTCTTTCTTAACTGTGAACCCTTTGACTAGCTTATCATTCTTTTGGGCCTTAGTTCCCTTACTTGGAAAAGGTGAAACTGGAATAAATAAATACTATGATCATTTTCACTTCCAATTGCCCATAATCTATGAATTCTAAGATGTTTTGAAAAGCTTAGTGTTTGGGAGTCAGTCTAGGATATTGACCGAATAGAGGCATAGAGATTGAAAGTTGGTGGCCACATTATACTGGTAGAAAACTCGTGTTTAACTGGCCCATTTTTATGAAAAATGAGTGCAAATACTTTTTAGGTACAGAACACAGTATCCATTTTGGCCACAGTTTTTTACATTCCCTGTTGTTTTATGGTAGGCTACTTCATACCTTTATAGTATCTGTCTTAGCCCTGAAGGGCTTTGAGTTTGCAACCCCCGGAAGAAAGTGAGACTGCTGCATTTGAATGAATCATCCATCTGAGCTAGCATGTAGGTTTCCATGGAAGTCTTCCTTTGAAGTATTATTGAAAGGCAGCCTTATTTGTTCGCAAGATCTAGTGATGGTTTCCATGTTATGCACATAAACACCTTGTCAGGCATCAGAGACAGGTTGGAAAGGATGATTGATGGGAGTGGGCTTGTGAAATCACACCTGCTGTCACAGCAGATGGGGAAAAAAGCCGAAGTAACCTGTGGAATTGCTGATCCTTTTTGAAAATTCACTCATAAAAACATAATTTTAGCTCTTTTACATACTTTAGAAAGATCCAGTATCACAAACCAAGCTCTAGGGGAGCAACTACAAGATGAGTTTTCAGGAGTATAATTTCAACAAAATAGCAAGAAGCCTTCACCAACCAGATGAAGTGGTGTTTGAGCGTGGGGGTCATGAAGCAACTCTTCCTTTGACAAGCAAAAATATGTCATTCAAGCCGCAATTGCTGGCTGGCTACCCAATGGGCCCATAAGCCTGTCCTCAATAGATGTTATCCCAATCCATGCCTAGCTTTTGCCTTTGGAGCAAAAGAGTTTGAAGTTTCCTAAAGAGGAAAAAAGAAGAAATAGATTCTGTACTGAGCAAACCAACGAATAGGCAATTGGAATGTGGACTTAAACCAACAAAAAATCCATGTGTACCTGAGGAAGTGCTCTGAGGTCTCAGTTTTGACCTCATTTCATTGTTGGTTTTGTCCTTCACAACTTAGCAATAAGTTTTGCTAATTTTACCTAATATGCATTTAAAAACTTATTCAACAACTAGTTATTGAGTTTCCACTATATTCACTGCCCTGTTTTGTGAAAGGTTCAAAGAAATGTGTTTGGGTGGGTGGAACATGCATTCTGTGCTCAGCTAAAAGCAAGGGAAGGGTTTAACAGGCATAAGAGAGAGGCCCTCAAGGTGGGATATGATCAAATCCAAAAGAATCCTTCCAGTAGTCAGACTTGTGAGTGCAGAGTGGGAAAAGGCACTGTGGAAGTTACATCTGAGTGGAAAAGGAAGACCTAGGGAAGCTGGGAATTGACATGGCCCTCAAAGTACATGGCAATTAAATTTAAGGTAGGGCATGGTAAGGAAAAATAATTTCATCTATCAGCATCCAAGGTCTCATGCAGTTCAATTATTCCTTCCTTCATTCATTTGTTCAATAAATACTTATTGAGAATTGATTCTATACCAAGCCTGTTTTAGGCCTGGAGAATACAGTAAATAAACATGACAGATAGATAGATCCCTGCTGTCATAAAGGCAGGTGGAGAATAAAACCAGCCAATAAGGGAAAGTCTCAGAATCTGGTGAGTGTTGTGCAGAGAGCTAGAAATGGATGACATGACGGTGAATGAGTGGCCATAGCAGACTTGGTGCTCTCTTTGCTTCTCTGAAGAGGTGATGGTTAAGCTCATATCTGAACGACAGGAAGCAGCCAGCCATGCATAGGGCAGGGGGAAGAGCATTCCCAACAGACGGAACAGCTGTGCAGAGGCCCTGAGATGGGAACACGATTGGCACATTTGAAAAGGCCAGTGTCGCTGGGGTGTAGTGGATGACAGGAGGGGTGGAACAAGGTGAGGCTGGGGAGGAAATGTGCCAGACGGTGTAGGAGTTTGCATTTTATTCTAAGTGGGACGGAAGCCCTTTGAAAGTGTAAGCAAAGAAATGATGTATCTGATGTGCAGATCCATTTTCCTGCTGTAGGAGAACAGATAACAGCAGGAGCAACAGGAGGAAGGGGAACCAGTGAGGATGCTATTGTGGTAATGCAGAAACAACTTGGAGGTTCCTTGGATTCTAGTGGTGGTTCTAGAGATGGGGGAGAAGCAAACCCATTGGGTCATATTTTGGATATTGAGCTGATAGGACTTACCAGGGGATTGGCTGTGGTGTATAACAGTAAGGGAGTTGCCAAAATGGTGACAGAATTAGTTCTGTTATTAAGAATGTGTGGGTTTCTCTGAAATCCTTCAGGAAGCTCTGTTGGAGAATTGAGCTCTCCAAATATGAGTAAACATGTTGCGGAAATAAATGAAGACCAGACAAATGAGAAAACAAAAGCTATTTACTCTGAGCTGGCTGTAACAAGGGAATCAGCTATTATCCCTCTGCCCTTGGCAGAGGCTTGAATGCAGAGAGAGGAAGGAGAAAACTTTATAGTGGACAAAGGGGGAGGTTTCAGGTGTGGCCTGATTGGAGACTGGTGGCTTGGAGAAGCTGTGGTGGGCCTCCTAGAAGCAGAGTACCCTGGGAAACAAGTCAGGGGGTGCATATTTTCATTTCTCTGATTAGTCCTAAGTTGGAAGTAGGATAAAAATTAGGGAAGCTATCAGTTACTAATCCAGTATTGGCCATTTGGGGCTGACTATTATAAAAAGTCTTAAGTGGCTTCCTGAATTGTCACTAAAGATAGCAATCTGGGCTGGGCATGGTGGCTCATGCCTGTAATCCTGACATTCTGAGAGGCTGAGGCAGGAGGATTACTTGAGCTCAGGAGTTCAAGGCCAGCCTGAGACAAGAATGAGACCCCATCTCTACTAAAAATAGAAAAGTTAGCCAGGAGTCCTGGGGTGCCTGTAGTCTCAGCTACTGGGGAGGCTGAGGCAGGAGGATTGCTTGAACCCAATAGTGTGAGGTTGCCTTGAGGTAGGCTGACACTATGGCACTCTACCCTGGGCAACAGAGTGAGACTCTGTATCCCCCCCCCCCCAAAAAAAAATATATATGTGTATATATATATATATATATATATATGGCTTTTTGCAAGTCTGGTTATAGTAGGCTGGCTTCCTGGGTGTTATTCAAGGGTTGGTGTTCTGGGTAGGCTGTTGCAGTTTGTGGATGGAAGTTCTGTATTTACATATGGTCCAGCCAGTGTTTATAAATTCAGTTTCTTGATGTCTTGATAAAACTCGTGTTTATTTCTGAATTAGGTCATAACATTGTTTTCTCTAAGCTCTTGCAACGCCATTTCTCTTCACTTTTCTGCTCCAACCTCAGTTTTCCATTGGTGATTACTTTTCCTTTAATGGCTCATACAGTCCTTACCTCTCCCAGGTGATTATTTAATGTCAGATATGAGTTGAGCTTCAAATCCTAAGACCTAGGGTTGCCTGATCACACTTTATGTCCATTGATTGCCACTGTCAACCTAACATGCTCTAGGGTTCAAAGTTTACCAATCGGTGGTCACAAAGTTTGAGACAAGATAAATAGAGAAATTGAGAGTTAGCACTCAGAAACATTTATAGCAATTTGACAAAACAATTTTCTATCTGTTGAATTTAATATTTAAATGTTTGGTTTATATGCCCCCTTCATCCCATTTTATCATTCTTAATATGTGGAATGGAAATTTTTTAAAAAAGCACCTGAACTTTCATAGCATATGGTTTGAGAAGTACTGTTCTGGACTCATTATCATAGCCAGCTCTAGAACAACTAGAATGAGAAGAGAAATAAAGAGGAACGCAAACAGTTAATGCTGTGGTCAGAAATAATGGCTGACTTGTCCTTTTGCAGCCTGGAAGATTCCCTGTCCTCTGAGCCAACCTGGGCTATGTGGGATCTCTACTTCACCAGCTCTGCAGACACAGAGCACCCCTACTGCATATGACTATCTCTGTTGGACAAAGGGAAAGGAAGGAAGGGGGGGAAAGGAAGAATCTACCTTCTTTCTATCTTAACTAGATTTTTTCCTCAAACACTCTCACTTCCCCTTCTTGGGGTTTGTTGGTGTGAATACCAATGCTGCAGAAGGACAGCTGAGCAATGGAATATCTAAGTCTAGAAAAAGAAATCTTAAGATATAATAACTTAAATTTCATTTATTGAGTTTTTGAGTATGAATGAGAATACCTATAATTTGAATATATGAAACATAGTTTAAGTTATCTTTTTTAATGGAGTTCACTGAATAGGTACAACTTAGATTTTCTTGTTTCCTTATTCCTTTGCCACTACACATTTTGCCATCTTGGCCAGTTCTAGTTTAAAGTAGGCTATCCTATAAATGAATTCACATTGGTCAGATCATGTGTTCTGATTTTTGATTCCTAAAATATGGCCAGGATGTCAATCAGCTTACATCCTTGCTCACCTCAGGGTCTGTGATAGCATGTTCTAAACAATATCCCCAAATGACATAGCCAAGGTGATTTTTGTCATCCTCCAAGTCTGTTTTTTTTTTTTTTTTTTTTTTTTTTTTTTAATTTTTTTATTAAATCATAAGTGTATACAATGATATGATTATGGGGCATCATACACTCACTTCATAAACCATTTGACACATTTTTATCCCAGTGGTTAACATAGCCTTTCCGGCGTTATCTCAGTTACTGTGCCAAAACATTTATATTCTACATTTACCAAGTTTCGCAAATACCCCTGTAATATGCACCACAGGTGTGATCCCACCGATTCCCCTCCCTCTACCCACCCCCCCCTTTCCCACTTCCCCCTATTGTTAAGTTGTAGTTGGGTTATAGCTTTCATGTGAGAGTCCCAAATTAGTTTCATAGTAGGGCTGTGTACATTGGATATTTTTTCTTCCATTCTTGGGATACTTTACTAAGAAGAATATGTTCCAGCTCCATCCATGTAAACATGAAAGAGGTAAAGTCTCCATCTTTCTTTAAGGCTGCATAGTATTCCATGGTATACATATACCACAATTTATTAATCCATTCGTGGATCGATGGGCACTTCGGCTTTTTCCATGACTTAGCAATTATGAATTGGGCTGCAATAAACATTCTGGTACAAATATCTTTGTTATGTTGTGATTTTTGGTCTTCTGGGTATATGCCCAGCAGAGGAATTACAGGATTGAATGGCAGATCTATTTTTAGATCTCTGAGTGTTCTCCATATATCCCTCCAAAAGGAATGTATTAATTTGCATTCCCACCAGCAGTGCAGAAGTGTTCCCTTTTCTCCGCATCCACGCCAACATCTCTGGTCTTGAGATTTTGTGATATAGGCTAGTCTCATTGGAGTTAGATGATATCTCAAAGTAGTTTTGATTTGCATTTCTCTGATGATTAAAGATGATGAGCATTTTTTCATATGTCTGAAGGCCGTGCGCCTGTCTTCTTCAGAGAAGTTTCTCTTCAAATCCCTTGCCCAGCCTGCGATGGGATCCCTTGTTTTTTTCTTGCTGATGCGTTTGAGTTCTCTGTGGATTCTGGTTATTAAACCTTTGTCAGAGTTATACCCTGCAAATATTTTCTCCCATTCTGAGGGCTGTCTGCTTGCTCTGCTTACTGTGTTCTTAGCTGTGCAGAAGCTTTTTAGTTTGATCAAGTCCCAGTAGTGTATTTTTGAAGCTGCTTCAATTGCCCGGGGGGTTCTCCTCATGAAATACTCACCCAGACCAATTTCTTCAAGGGTTTTCCCTGCATTCTCCTCTAGTATTTTTATAGTTTCATGTCTTAAGTTTAAATCTTTAATCCAATGAGAGTCTATCTTAGTTAATGGTGAAAGGTGTGGGTCTAATTTCAGTCTTCTGCAGGTTGCCAGCCAGTTCACCCAGCACCATTTGTTAAATAGGGAATCTTTTCCCCACTGAATGTTTTTAATTGGCTTGTCAAAAATCAAATAGCGGTAAGTAGCTGGATTCATCTCTTGGTTCTCTATTCTATTCCAGATATCTACTTCTCTGTTTTTGTGCCAATACCATGCTGTTTTGATCACTATCGATTTGTAGTAAAGTCTGAGGTCTGGTAGTGTGATTCCTCCTGTTTTGTTTTTATTTCTGAGTAATGTCTTGGCTATTCGAGGTTTTTTCTGATTCCATATAAAACGAAGTAATGTTTTTTCAAGATCTTTAAAATATGACAGTGGAGCTTTAATAGGGAGTGCGTTGAAAGTATATATTGCTTTGGGTAGTATGGACATTTTGATAATGTTGATTCTTCCTAGCCATGAGCATGGTATGTTTTTCCATTTGTTAACATTTTCAGCTATTTCTTTTCTTAGAGTTTCATAGTTCTCTTTATAGAGATCTTTCACGTCTTTTGTTAGGTAAATTCCCAAATATTTCATCTTCTTTGGCACTACTGTGAATGGGATAGAGTCCTTAACTGCTTTTTCAATTTGACTGTTGTTGGTGTATATAAAGGCTACCGATTTATGAATGTTGATTTTGTAACCTGAGACGCTGCTGTATTCCTTGATCACTTCTAGGAGTTTTGTAGTAGAGTCCCTAGTGTTTTCCAGATACACAATCATATCATCTGCGAAGAGCGAGAGTTTGATCTCTTCTGACCCTATATGGATACCCTTGATCGCCTTTTCTTCCCTAATTGCGGTGGCTAAAACTTCCATTACAATGTTGAAAAGCAATGGAGACAATGGGCAGCCTTGTCTGGTTCCTGATCTGAGTGGAAATGATTCCAATTTAACTCCATTCAATATGATATTGGCTGTGGGTTTGCTGTAGATAGCCTCTATCAGTTTAAGAAAAGTCCCTTCTAGACCAATTTTCTTGAGTGTTCTGATCATGAAGGGATGCTGGATATTATCAAAAGCTTTTTCTGCATCAATTGAGAGAATCATATGGTCTTTGTTTTTTAATTTGTTTATGTGCTGAATTACATTTATAGATTTACGTATATTGAACCAGCCTTGAGACCCTGGGATAAAACCAACTTGGTCATGATGTATAATTTGTTTGATGTGTTGCTGGATTCTGTTTGTTAGGATCTTGTTGAATATTTTTGCATCTATATTCATTAGTGATATTGGTCTATAATTTTCTTTTCTTGTTGGGTCTTTTCCTGGTTTGGGGATCAGGGTGATATTTGCTTCATAGAACGTGTTGGGTAGTCTTCCTTCTTTTTCTACATTTTGGAACAGGTTGAGTAATATAGGTACTAATTCCTCTTTAAAGGTTTGGTAGAATTCTGACGTGAAACCATCTGGTCCCGGGCTTTTCTTTTTAGGGAGGTTTTGTATAGTTGATGCTATTTCTGAACTTGTTATGGGTCTGTTCAACATTTCCACTTGATTCTGGTTAAGTCTTGGAAGGTGGCGTGCTTCCAAGTACCGGTCTATTTCCTTCAGATTTTCATATTTCTGAGAATAAAGTTTCTTGTAATATTCATTAAGGATTTTTTGGATTTCTGATGAGTCTGTGGTTATTTTGTCTTTGTTGTTTCTGATTGATGATATTAGAGATTTTACTCTTTTTTTCCTGATTAGGTTGGCCAGAGGTTTATCTATTTTATTGACCTTTTCAAAAAACCAGCTTTTTGATTTATTGATCTGTTGTATTATTCTTTTGTTTTCAATTTCATTTAATTCTGCTCTAATTTTGGTTATTTCTTTTCTTCTACTGGGTTTGGGGTTGGAATGTTCTTCCTTTTCCAGTTGCGTGAGATGTCCCATTAAGTTGTTAACTTCCTCTCTTTCCGTTCTCTTGAGGAAGGCTTGCAGTGCTATAAATTTCCCTCTTAGAACTGCCTTTGCAGTGTCCCAGAGGTTCTGATAGCTTGTGTCTTCATTGTCATTTTGTTCCAAAAAATTGGTGATTTCTTTCTTAATCTCATCTCTGACCCAGCTATCATTCAGCATAAGGTTATTTAACTTCCATGTTTTTGTATGGGTATGCAGATTCCTGTTGTTACTCAATTCAAGTTTTATTCCATGATGGTCCGAGAAGATGCATGGAATAATTTCTATTCCTTTAAATTTACTGAGGTTAGACTTGTGACCTAAAATGTGATCAATTTTGGAGTAAGTTCCGTGGGCTGATGAGAAGTATGTGTATTCAGTTTTGTTGGGATGAAATGTTCTGTAGATGTCTGCTAAATCTAAATACTGGATGGTTAGGTTTAAATCTAAGATTTCTTTGCTCAGCTTCTTTCTGGAGGATCGATCCAACACTGCCAAGGGAGTGTTGAAATCTCCAACGATTATGGAGCTGGAGGAAATCAAGTTACTCATGTCTGTTAGAGTTTCTCTTATAAATTGAGGTGCATTCTGGTTGGGTGCATAGATATTAATAATTGAGATCTCGTCATATTGAGTATTACCCTTAACAAATATGAAGTGACCATTCTTGTCCTTCCTTACTTTTGATGGTTTAAAGCCTACTGTATCTGCAAATAAAATTGCAACACCTGCTTTTTTCTGATTACCATTTGCCTGAAATATGGATGACCATCCTTTCACCCTGAGTCTGTATTTGTCTTTTAAGTTGAGATGTGACTCTTGTATGCAACAAATATCTGGCTTAAGTTTTTGTATCCAGTCAGCTAACCTATGCCTCTTTAGAGGACAGTTTAAGCCATTCACATTGATGGAGAGTAAGGATAAGTCTGGTGGAATTTTGGGTATCGAGTTTTTCAAAGGTCCAGTGGACATTTTTAATCCTTTCGCCAGTGTGGAAGTTGGAGTTTGATCCGAAGTTTCTGAGTGAGTTTACTTTTGTGGTATAGGATTGGGTTGGTCATTGTGGAGGATAGGTCTGAGAACATCCTGAAGAGCTGGTTTACTTATGGCAAATTTTTTCAACATATGAATGTCATTGAAGTATTTAATTTCTCCATCATAGATGAAACTCAGTTTAGCTGGATACAAGATCCTGGGTTGAAAGTTTTTTTGCTTTAGGAGATTAAAAGTTGATGACCAGCCTCTTCTTGCTTGAAAAGTTTCAGCAGAGAGATCTGCAGTTATTCTAATATTCTTACCTTTGTACGTTATAGTTTTCTTTCGCCGGGCTGCTTTGAGAATCTTCTCTTTCATGTTAACTTTAGTGAAGCTAATTATGATATGTCTGGGAGATGTCTTTTTGGGGTTGAATCGTGCTGGGGTTCTGAAGCTGTCTGCTATCTGAATTTCAGATTCTCTAGGCATGTCTGGAAAATTTTCTTTCATAATTTCATGTAGAAGGGCCTCTGTGCCCTTGGCTGCCACATCATCAGCCTCCGAAATTCCTATAACCCTTATGTTATGTTTTTTCGAATTATCTGAGAGCTCTCTGAGTGAGTGATCCGTTTTTGCTCTCCATTTCTCTTCCTCTTTGAGAGATTGGGAGCGTTCGAAGACTTTATCTTCAATGTCAGAAATCCTTTCTTCTGCTTGCTCCATTCTGTTACTGAGGGATTCTACTGTATTTTTCATATCTTTGAGGGCTGTAAGTTCTTGTTTCAGTGTGTCTAAGTCTTTGGTGGTTTTGTCTTTAAATTCGTTAAATTCTTGAGACAACTTTTGAATTTCTCCTCGAATTCCTAATTCCATTTTATTAATCTTGTCTACAAACCAAATTCTGAATTCGACTTCTGACATCTCAGCCAGTTGTTTATGAATGGGATCTTCAATCACATCTGCCGTATCTTTTCTTGGGGGGGTTGATCTATTCTGGTTATTCATGTTACCAGAGTTTTTCCGCTGATTCCGCCCCATGGTTTACTCCCTTTGGTTTTTCCCCTGGGGTTTTATCGAGGGCCCGTATAGTGTTGTGGCCTGAGAAACTGGGGCCCTGTCTGGTGTGGTGGAGCAAAGTGGTTCTGTCTTGTTTTCAGCTGGTTTCTGTTCGATCCTATTGCAACTTCTACTCTGGCTTGAAGTCTCAGCTGTGTGAAAAAATCAGCAATTAAGTCACCCCGCCTGCCCACCTCTGGCCCCAGTTGGAAAAGGAGAATCAAACCTTCCTACAATCGCACACCCAGGGCACCACCTGAAAAGTCCTCAGTCTATTAGCCCAGTTCAAAAGGTCCGAATCAACTGTCTCAATCGGCACTTGTCTCAGGTGGAAGGGTTCAAGAGGTCTCTGGGAACTGGATCACAGGGGCCTGGTGACTCCTCTGAGACAGCTCACCCCAGTGCAGCGTGGAATCAGGAGGAACCACCCCGCAAACAGAGCAGTCTGGGAAGGTTGACGTCTCCTTCCCCACTTTGCCCCTCCGTCGGACCCAGTCACTGGTATCTCTGCAGATGGCTAACCCAGTTGCCTGCAGTGAACAGACACTCCAGGGGTTTGCACCTGCCTGAATCGCGAGGAAGTCTGCCAGGCCCCCGCAGACTGCCGCTATCTAGCAGGAGGAGATGGGGCCTGACATCTTTGAGTGTTTGATGCAGGTGATGGGAAGGAGGTGTTCACTCAGGCTTAGCCCCGTCCCTGATGGATGCTGCTAACAGAACAGAACAGAACAGACAACTTTGTGAGGTTCTGTCTCTGTTCCTGTCATCGCCTACAGGAGACGGGCTGTTTTGAGTTCAAACGTCTTTGCTGCTGGAGAATTGCGTCTGAACACCTCTCTGGGTCGGCCCCGCCCTGGAGGCTTCTGGGTTTGTGAGCCGTGACACCGGTGGCCTCCTCTGGTTGCCCAGGGAGACAGGGGGTGTGGCCTCAGAATATCCAGAAGTGAGCGTTCTGCCGTTAAAGAAAAAACGGCTGTTGATCTACCTCCAGGGAACTGCTGCTCTGGTGTGGGCACTCAGGCGACCCTTTTCTCCTCTGTCCCGCGCCCCAGAGTCAGCACTGAGCGGCTGCAGTTTGTGCTGGGTCCACACCCCTTAAGAGATCCCCCAAGAATCAGAACTCTTGGGGGATGGGCCCCCAGACCCGGATTGGGAGTGGGGCGGGGGGAAGCTAGAGTTTCATTCAGTTTCACGCAATACTACGGTCCGGGGAGGGCTCCTGCACTGCACCGCAGGGAAGTGCCGCCAAGGCTTGATTTCCCCTCAGCGGAGTGCCCTCTCCTCGCTCACGTGTCCCAGAGTCAGCGCTGACCTGACGCAGCTCAGGCACTGTGCACTCCCCTCGAGAAATCACCCAAGGAGCCGAACTCCGGAGGGATAGGCCCTCAGACCCCGAGTGAGAGTAGGGGCTCTCAGCTCTCAGCGGGGAGGCCAGAGTCTTATTCAGTCTTGTGCCCGGGGAGGGCTCCTGCACTGCACCGCAGGGAAGTGCCGCCAAGGCTTGATTTCCCCTCAGCGGAGTGCCCTCTCCTCGCTCACGTATCCCAGAGTCAGCGCTGACCTGACGCAGCTCAGGCACTGTGCACTCCCCTCGAGAAATCACCCAAGGAGCCGAACTCCTGGGGGATAGGCCCTCAGACCCCGAGTGAGAGTAGGGGTTCTCAGCTCTCAGCGGGGAGGCCAGAGTCTTATTCAGTCTTGGGCCCCGTATGCCCGGGGAGGGTTGGTGCACTGCACCGCAGGGAAGTGCCGCGAGGCGTGACTCCCCCTCAGCCCGGTGCCCTCTCCTCACTCGCGGGCCTCAGAGTCAATGCTACCAGTCGCAACTCGGGGACTGTCCACTCCCCTTGAGAAATCACCCAAGGATCCGAAGTCCTGGGGGACAGGCCTCCAGACCTCAGTGGGCGGGAGGGGAGCGCCGGGGATTCAGGGTTGCCGGCAAAGGATTCCCAAAGTTTTATTCAGCCCTATGTCCGGCAGGAGAACGCCACGGCACCCCAGTAGGGGAGGTAGGTCCAGTTTTTAGAAGGTCTTTCCCGTGGAGTGTAGTGGGAGGGCCTTTAATTTCTGCCCGCTTGTTAAATTGTGGGGCTCCAGAGCCGGTCTCATGGGGGAGGGGGACTCCCGTCCGCTTGGTGGTGGATTTTGTACCTTTTGTTTGCGTCCTTGTGATCACAACTTGCCTCAGCGGTGTTGATGTGCGTTCTTCAGCCTTCTCTCTTGGTGAGGCTCAAGTCCACCAGGATACTTACTAAATTCCTGTCCCTTAACTCTCCTTCTGGACGGGAGCCTTTGTTGAAAGCTGGCTTCAGTCCGCCATCTTGTCTCCCTCCCTTCCAAGTCTGTTTTAGATTCAGTTTCTTCAATATGTTTTCACCCAGTCGGTCGTTTTCCTGTCTAGCTGCGTTTTGGAAGGCACACCTATCACAGCAGGATCCTCTGAATCCCGGATCCATCAAACTTTCTGTCCTTGTCTCTCTTATGAAACCATGGTATGTTCTGTCATGTTTTCCAAGTGATGAAAGTGGACTTGGTACCTGCCTTTCTCTGTTACTCTGAAGGCAAGTGTTTTATCATGACTCTCTTTCTTTTCCACCATTGTTTCCTTCCATAAGAAAGAATGACATGCTCTCGGAGCATATTGCAAAGAAATTTTTTTCTAATCAAAGTAAAACACAGTCTCCTCTCTCTACGAAGTCATTTATAACTAATGCTCAGAGCAAATTCTGTTTCTCTTTGTCATCAGCAGTGAAGGAGGAACAACTTTCTCAAGACTTAGGGGAAGCTTGTCTGCTCTCAATTCTCAGGAAATTCCCCCAGGGAGGTATCTCCAATCAACTTGAATCTACTCATCAGTGATTTTCTTTCAAAAGGAACCACTTGAGGCTGAGCCAGAGGCTTATCAAGTACTTTAGGCTTTGTGAGGAACGAGGAGGGAGGGAACAAAGGTGGGTGACGCAGGGGGCTAGGGAGAAGCTTAAAAAGTGCTTCTAACTACCAGTAAAACCTTTTCTGGAGTACCTGAGTTCCAAAAGAGGGAGTACTGTTTACTGTAGGTTATTTTTAGTTTTATTCTTCTCTTATTTACAATAAGTGGGAGATATTTTCAAAAATATCCACAAACTGAAGGCTGGGTACATTCAGCTCTAGTCCAGTCAAGAGCTGCCAAGCTGACATCATACTGATCCACGATGCATGTCCAGGGATGGTGACGTACATTGACAAAAGCACAAACATTCAAATGAGAAAATATTGTATGTCTGAAATCACAGTCAGTAAGATGTATAAAATTATGAATATTTCAGCTATTTACAATTAAGGTAATCAAAGTAACTCAATTTCCTAACAGATTTTATTATTTATATAATAAGAGAGACTGGCAAGTAGAGACAATGAGACGTAAATTGATTTTTAAAAGTATTGGCCTTGTGGTTAAAAATCTAGACAGCTTTATTTTCAGGTTTGAAGTTAATTCAAAGTGGGGAGGGATAGCCTGTATATTGCAATGTTGGGTAGTGCAGGTAGGATTCAAAAGAGTTAAATGTAAAGCATTTATATTTATAATACTGTAGAACAGTTTAAAGCTATAAAGTATCTTATTCACATATATTAATAAAACACCAATTTACACAAGTAGAAAAGGTGGGGAGATCCGGCTTGACAATACTTATGGAACTAAGATTTGGGGGGAATGATCGATTGAATCATAAGCTGAAAAATATTTAGCAGTCTGGTGAAAATAAAGGAAATATCCACCAAAATTCAAAGCTGTACAACTTTTGGCTGTGTGTGTATAAACAGAAGAATACAAAACCAGGAAGAAAATATTCCCTTGGTACTCCTGACTGTGCAGATCATCTTTGAAATGTTGTGTAACAAGAGCACATTTTGGGCAGGACGGCCATGTTGGTGGAGGGCTTGGTATCTGTAATGTAGGACAAACGCACAGACTCCCATGCAAACTATGCATCATAATAACTTCCCAGTTTTCTGAATTGAGGTAAAGTGCACATACTTGACGTATGTAATCTGACGATGAGTTTTGATGTTTGTGCACACTCTGAAACATCACTACAGCCAAGATAATGACCATATTCATCATCATCCCCACACGTTTCTTTGTGCCTAGTGGTAATCCTTGCTAACTATCCCTTTCTCTATCTCCTCCCCATCCTCAGGCAAACACTGATGTGCTTTCTGTTACTATTAACTACTTTACACTGTTAATAATTTTATTTGAATGGAATAATATGCTATGTACTTTTTGTGGGATCTTTTACTCAGCCTAGTTATTTTGTATTCATTCATGTTGTTTATATTAATATTTATTTCTTTTTAACGCTAAATCATGTTCCCTTTTTTTTTGAGGCAGTCTCACTTTGTTGCCATTTGTAGAGTGCTGTGGCATCATAGCTCACTGCAACTTCAAGCTCTTGGGCTCAAGTGATCCTCTTGCCTCAGTTTTTCATTTTTAGTAGAGATAGGGTCTCTCTCTTGCTCAGGCTGGTCTCGAGCTTGTGAGGTCAAGAAATCCATCCACCTCAGCCTCCCAGAGTGCTAGAGGTAATATTCCATTTAATTTCTAGTTTTTGGTTATTACCAATTAAGAGGCTATGAACATACCCATACGAGTCTTTGTCTAGACATAGGCTTCTTTCCTTGTGGCTAAATACCTAGGAGTGGAATGGCTGGGTCATGCCCATCCCCAACTTCAGCTTGTGTAAATTGTATAAACAGTACTACACTGTTTTTCAAAGTATTTGGATTATTTCACATTCCCACCAACAGGACATAAAAACTCCAGTTCCTCCACATCTTTACTGACCCTTCTATGGCTAATACCTGTATAACTGGTTTTTTAAATTTTAGTCATACTAATAGTTACGACATGGTTCCTTGTGATTTTAATTTGCTACTTATTTATTTATTTGTATTTTGAGACAGAATACCACTCTGTCATCCTAGGTAGAGTGCTCTGGTGTCATCATAGTTCATAGCAACCTCAAATTCTTGGACTCAAGCAATACTCTTGCCTTAGCCTCCCGAGTAGCTGGGACCACAGGCACCTGCCACAACACCCTCCTGGTTCTTTCTACTTCTAGTAGAGATTGGGTTTCCACTCTTGCTCAGGCTGGTCTCAAACTCCTGAGCTCAAGCAATCCACCCACCTCGGCCTCCCAGAGTGCTGGGATTACAGGCATGATTCACAGTGCCTGGGCTACTTTAACTTGATTTTATATGAATAAAGACCCTGAGCATCTTCTTGTGCTTATTTCCCATCTGTATGTGTTGGTGAGTTGATAATATCTATTCAGATTCTTCCCCCAATTTATATTGGATGTTTTCTTTTTATTGAGTTTTAAGAGTTCATTACACATTCTGGATATAAGTCTTTTATATAATAAATGACTTGGAAATATACTCTTTCCAGTCTCTGTCTTTTTATTCACTTAACAGTGTCTTTTAAAGAGCATAAGTGTTAAATTTTGATGAAGTACAACTTATCAATACTTTCTTTTTAATGGATTGTTTTGGTATCTTATACAGGGTGTCCATAAAGTTTGTGTGCAACTTAAAATAGACAACTGTAAGACAACTATCCAATGTACTCAATACTGTACTCAACAATGAAGCCAGCAGAAGATCTCATACATGTCCACATAAGAGAAAAACTCAATTCAATTCAAGTTGGGGGGAGAGGGAATAAAAAAAGGGGATGAGTGGAGGAGGGAGGGAGATTGGTGTTAATGGGCACAATATGGGGGTATATAGCACATTTCTTGGGTGCAGGACACAACTACAAGAGGGACTTTACCTAACAAAGGCAAATATTGTAACCTACTTGTTTGTACACTCACATTAACCTGAAATTAAAAAAGAAAGAAAGAAAGAAACCCTTGTTTACTCCACAGTCAAAAAGATTTTCTTGTATGTATCTTTCTAAAAGTTTTATATTATTAGACTTTACACTTAGGTCTATGATCCATTTGGAGGCTCTTGGTGTGTTTGTTTATGGTGTAAGACTTGGATTGAAGTTCATGTTTTTGTATAAGTATATTCATGTTTTCTACCATCTTTTGTTAACAAAGCTATTCTTTTGCCGTTAATAGTCATTGTAACTGTGTTGAAATGTGTCTATATATATATATAGGTATATTTCCGGACTCTTCTTTTGTTCCATTGTTCTCCATTGATACATCTGTCTATCTTGACACAAATACCACACAGTCTTGGTTACTGCAACTATACATGGTCTGAGTTTTGAAGTCAAGTAATGTCAGACTTTAACTTTGCTTTTCTTTTTCAAAGTTGTTTGGCTACTTCAGGATCTTTGTATTTCCATACAAACTTTAAAATCAGCTTGCTACTTTCTACCAAAAATGTCTGTAGGGATTTTGATTGTGATTGTGTTTATTCTATGAACCAATTTAGGATCTTTTTTTTTATTGTTGGGGATTCATTGAGGGTACAATAAGCCAGGTAACATTGATTGCAATTGTTAGGCAAAGTCCCTCTTGCAATCATGTCTTGCCCCCATAAAGTGACACACACCAAAGCCCCACCCTCCTCCCTCCATCCCTCTTTCTGTTTTTCCTCCCCCCCCATAACTTTAATTGTCATTAATTGTCCTCATATCAAAATCGAGTACATAGGATTCATGCTTCTCCATTCTTCTGATGCTTTACTAAGAATGTCTTCCACTTCTATCCAGGTTAATACGAAGGATGTAAAGTCTCCATTTTTTTTAATAGCTGAATAGTATTCCATGGTATACATATACCACAGCTTGTTAATCCATTCCTGAGTTGGTGGGCATTTAGGCTGTTTCCACATTTTGGCGATTGTAAATTGAGCTGCAATAAACAGTCTAGTACAAGTGTCCTTATGATAAAAGGATGTTTTCCTTCTCGGTAGATGCCCAGTAATGGGATTGCAGGATCAAATGGGAGGTCTAGCTTGAGTGCTTTGAGGTTTCTCTATACTTCCTTCCAAAAAGGTTGTACTAGTTTGCAGTCCCACCAGCAGTGTAAGTGTTCCCTTCTCTCCACATCCACGCCAGCATCTGCAGTTTTGAGATTTTGTGATGTGGGCCATTCTCACTGGGGTTAGATGATATCTCAGGGTTGTTTTAATTTGCATTTCTCTAATATATAGAGATGATGAACATTTTTTCATATGTTTGTTAGCCATTCGTCTGTCATCTTTAGAGAAGGTTCTATTCATGTCTCTTGACCATTGATATATGGGATTGTTGGCTTTTTTCATGTGGATTAATTTGAGTTCTCTATAGATCCTGGTTATCAAGCTTTTGTCTGATTGAAAATATGCAAATATCCTTTCCCATTGTGTAGGTTGTCTCTTTGCTTTGGTTATTGTGTCCTTAGCTGTACAGAAGCTTTTCAGTTTAATGAAGTCCCATTTGTTTATTTTTGTTGTTGCTGTAATTGCCATGGCAGTCTTCTTCATGAAGTCTTTCCCCAGGCCAATATCTTCCAGTGTTTTTCCTATGTTTTCTTGGAGGATTTTTATTGTTTCATGCCTTAAATTTAAGTCCTTTATCCATCTTGAATCAATTTTTGTGAGTGGGGAAAGGTGTGGGTCCAGTTTCAGTCTTTGACATGTAGACATCCAGTTCTTCCAACACCATTTATTGAATAGGGAGTCTTTCCCCCAAGGTATGTTCTTGTTTGGTTTATCGAAGATTAGGTGGTTGTAAGATGTTAGTTTCATTTCTTGGTTTTCAATTCAATTCCAAGTGTCTATGTCTCTGTTTTTGTGCAAGTACCATGCTGTCTTGAGCATTATGGCTT
Source organism: Nycticebus coucang (assembly GCF_027406575.1). Classification (NCBI taxonomy): domain Eukaryota; kingdom Metazoa; phylum Chordata; class Mammalia; order Primates; family Lorisidae; genus Nycticebus; species Nycticebus coucang. Next base: position 63,352,993 of record NC_069795.1, read on the forward strand.
TGTAGTACAGACTAAAATCTGGTATGCTGATGCCCCCAGCTTTATTTTTATTACTAAGAAGTGCCTTAGCTATACGGGTTTTTTTTCTGATTCCATACAAAATGCAGCATCATTTTTTTCAAATCTTGAAAGTACGATGTTGGTATTTTGATAGGAATGGCATTGAATAGGTAGATTGCTTTGGGAAGTATAGACATTTTAACAATGTTGATTCCTCCCATCCATGAGCATGGTATGTTCTTCCATTTGTTAATATCCTCTGCTGTCGCGGACCGCCAGTCGATGGGCCTCAGTCCGAGGGTGCTCAGGGTGAACGGTACAGGTTGGTTGAAAAGGTCGACGCAGGATGAAATGACAAACTGCCACACACCACGAATGATGAAGAAAGCAGCTGTACTTTACTGATTTTTTAAGTCTGGTATTTATACATTTTCTTCCCAGGGTTTAAACAATGTAATCATTATTTTGCTTATGCTTGTAAATTATCTTTGTGTCTCCATATGTGGTTTATCATGCACTATATATTTTCAAGGTTTTGCTCTCTGGAGGGAGGTGGTTTTATCAGTAACACTTGGTTGCTTCCCCTTATCTAGGAATGTCAAGGTTTGTGACTTCTCTTAGTTCTGTAATTGGTCTCAGTTTCTTATGATCTCTTTTAAAAACAGCTGAACATATTCTTTTATGTATAATGTTTGACTACTCCTATATATATTCTATGTATTTTTGCTCTAATTAGTAACTATATTTTGATTTATTGTTTGTTAAACATTAAACTACTCTATTGATTTGTGTTACATATGAAAATTAGTGAAGTAAGATGTTTTTCTAAGTAAAGTTTTACTAATTAGTGAAGTAAGATGTTTTTCTAAGTAAAGTTTTACTGCAGGAGGTGATAGTGTATGTCATGTTGGAACATCTTGTTTGCCGTGCCTGCATTGTCTCAAGTCACTGACATTTATGGTAGGGACGTGCTGTTGTGCAGGCTCTCTTGGAGCCACTGAGTTCAGCACAGCCATTCTTGCTGTGTTTAATTGTGGATCAGTAAGTCATTATGTTTATTCTTAGTTTCTCAAAACAATCAGGCATTCAACTGAACAGACAGGTTTCAGAGCAAAGGTTTTTTAGGCTTTTATGCCGCACCTCGTGAGTCATTACGTTCAAACAAAGGCATGCTAGGCAACTTATGCGCTGCTGTCGCAAACCAGGGGTGCTGGGGGTTTCGCTCCGGGGAGCACATACCACCTACTCACGCATTTTATAATGCGGACAGCGCCACCTCACCACGGCTTGATGCCGGGGGTGCGGCACTCTGCTATTTCCTTTCTGAGGATTTCATAATTTTCTTTATAGAGGTCCTTCACCTCCTTCGTTAGGTACATTCCTAGGTATTTCATTTTCTTTGAGACTATGGTGAAGGGAGTTGTGTCCTTAATTAGCTTCTCATCTTGACTGTTATTGGTGTATACAAAGGCTACTGACTTGTGGACATTGATTTTATATCCTGAAACATTACTGTATTTTTTGATGACTTCTAGGAGTCTTGTGGTTGAGTCTTTGGGGTTCTCTAAGTATAAGATCATGTCGTCAGCAAAGAGGGAGAGTTTGACCTCCTCTGCTCCCATTTGGATTCCCTTGATTTCCTTGTCTTGCCTAATTGTATTGGCTAGAACTTCCAGCACTATGTTGAATAGTAAAGCTGACAGAGGACAACCTTGTCTGGTTCCAGTTCTAAGAGGAAAAGCTTTGAGTTTTACTCCAGTCAGTAAAATATTAGCTGTGGGTTTGTCATAGATAGCTTCAATCAGTTTTAGAAACGTGCCACCTATGCCTATACTCTTCAGTGTTCTAATTAGAAAAGGATGCTGGATTTTATCAAATGCTTTTTCTGCATCTATTGAGAGGATCATGTGATCTTTATTTTTGCCTCTGTTAATATGGTGGATAATGTTTATGGACTTGCGTATGTTAAACCAGCCTTGCATCCCTGGGATGAAGACTACTTGATCATGATGAATGGCTTTTTTGATGATAAGCTGTAATCTATTGGCTAGGATTTTGTTGAGAATTTTTCCATCTATGTTTATGAGTGAGATTGGTCTGAAATTCTCCTTTTTGTTTGGGTCTTTTCCTGGTTTTGGTATCAGGGTGATGTTTGCTTCATAGAATGTGTTGGGGAAGATTCCTTCTTCCTCAATTTTTTGGAATAATTTCTGCAGTACAGAAATAAGCTCTTCCTTGAAGGTTTGATAGAATTCTGGAGTGAAGCCATCTGGACCAGGGCATTTTTTGGTTGGAAGATTTTTTATTGTTTCTTTGATCTCGGTGCTTGAAATTGGTCTGTTCAGGAGCTCCATTTCTTCCTGGCTAAGTCTAGGGAGAGGGAGTGATTCCAAATATTGATCCATTTCCTTTACATTGTCAAATTTCTGGGCATACAGTTTCTGGTAGTATTCAGAGATGATCTCTTGTATCTCTGTGGGATCAGTTGTTATTTCCCCTTTATCATTTCTGATTGCGGTTACTAGACATTTTACTTTTCTATTTCTCATTAGTCTGGCCAATGGTTTATCTATTTTATGTATTTTTTCAAAAAACCAACTCCTTGTTTCATTAATTTTCTGAATGATTCTTTTGTTTTCAATTTCATCGATCTCTGATTTGATTTTGGATATTTCTTTTCTTCTACTGAGTTTAGGCTTAGATTGTTCTTCTTTTTCTAAATCCATAAGATCTCTTGTGAGATTGTTGATGCGCTCTCTTTCTGTTTTTCGAATGTAGGCATCTAAAGCGATGAATTTTCCTCTCAAAACTGCTTTTGCAGTATCCCACAGGTTTTGGTAGCTTGTGTCTTCCTTGTTGTTATGCTCAAGGGAGCTAATGATTTCCTGTTTTATTTCTTCCTGCACCCATCTGTTATTCAACAGAAGATTGTTTAATTTCCATACCTTTGTGTGGGGTCGAGCGTTTTTGTTAGAGTTGAGTTCCACCTTTAGTGTCTTACGGTCTGAGAAGATACAAGGTAAAATTTCAATTCTTTTGATTCTGTGGATATTTGTTTTGTGTCCCAGGATATGATCAATTTTGAAGAATGTTCCATGGGGTGATGAGAAGAATGTATATTCTTTATCTTTGGGATGGACTGTTCTATATGCGTCTATCAAGCACAGTTGTTCTAGGGTCTCATTTAAATCTCTTATATCCTTGTTTAATTTCTGTTTAGAGGATCTGTCCAGCTCTGTAAGAGGAGTGTTAAGGTCCCCTGTTATTATTGGTATTATCAGGTATCATGTGGCTCAGACTGAGTAAGATCTGTTTCAAGAATCTGGGAGCATTTAAATTGGGTGCATAAATATTTAGAATTGAAACATCTTCTTGTTGTATTTTTCCTTTATAAATAAATATAAGGGAAATATAAAGTGACCATCTTTGTCTTTTTTGACTTTAATTGCTTTAAATCCACATGAATCTGAAAATAAGATTGCAACTCCTCTTTTCTTCTGAATGCCATTTGCCTGAAAAATTGTCTTCCAACCCTTGACTCGGAGCTTTAATTTGTCTTTTGAAGCCAGGTGTGTTTCTTGCAGACAGCAAATGGATGGCTTGTGTTTTTTAATCCAGTCAGCCAATCTATGTCTCTTCAGTAGGGAATTCAAGCCATTAACATTTATTGAGATAATTGATAAGTGTGGTAGCATTCTATTCATCTTATTTTGTGAGAGTCCATTGCTTAGTTTTATCTTTTGCATCATTGTGGAAGTTAGGTTCTGTCCTTTAATTTTTGAGTTCTTACTTTGCTGCTGATCCATGTGGTGATCAGTGTGCAGAACAGGTTGAAGTATTTCCTGTAGAGCTGGTCTTGTGTGGCGAATTTTCTCAATGTTTGTATATCCATAAATGATTTGATTTCTCCGTCAATTTTTAAGCTTAGCTTAGCAGGGTACAGAATTCTGGGCTGGAAATTGTTCTGTTTAAGTAGATTAAAGGTAGATGACCATTGTCTTCTTGCTTGGAAAGTTTCATTAGAGAAGTCTGCCGTCAGTCTGATGGATTTGCCCCTGTAGGTCAACTGGCGCTTACTGCTGGCAGCTTGCAGAATCTTTTCTTTTGTCTTGACTTTGGACAGGTTCATCACAATGTGTCTTGGAGAAGCTCGGTTAGAGTTGAGGCGACCTGGGGTCCGATAGCCCTCTGAAAGCAGTGTGTCAGAATCTTTGGTGATATTTGGGAAATTTTCTTTTATAATATTCTCTAGTATGGCTTCCATTCCTCTGGGGCGTTCTTCTTCCCCTTTTGGGATTCCTATCACTCGTATATTGGAACGCTTCATAAAGTCCCATAATTCTGACAGTGAATGTTCTGCTTTCTCTCTCTTCTTTTCTGCCTCTTTTACTATCTGAGTTATCTCAAGAACTTTGTCTTCTACCTCTGAAATTCTTTCTTGTGCATGGTCTAAACTGTTGCTGATACTTTCCATCTTTAAGTTCCCTAATTGACTGTTTCAGTTCCTTCAGCTCTGCTATATCCTTTTTATATTCTTCATATCATTCATCTCTTATTTGATTCTGTTTGTGCATTTCCTTTTGGTTATTTTCCACTTTATTAGCAGTTTCCTTCATTGTTTCCATCATTTCTTTCATTGTTTTCATCATGTGTATTCTAAATTCCCTTTCTGTCATTCCTAACATTTCTTTACAGGTGGAATGCTCTGCAGTAGCTACCTCATGGTCCCTTGGCGGGGTTGTTCTGGACTGGTTCTTCATGTTGCCTGGAGTTTTCTGCTGATTCTTCCTCATGAGTGATTTCTTTTATCTGTTTCCTTGCCCTAATTTTCCTTTGACTTCCTCTTGCTCTTTAAGTTCTCGTGCCTGTGGACTAAGGGTTAGATGAGTCCTTTTGGTAGAGGACCAGAAGGGTGAGAAGGTTGAAGAGCAAGAAAGGGATGAAAGAAAGGAGGACCAAGTGAAAAGAAAAAAAAAATAGAGAAAGGAGAGGGGATGGGTAAAAGGAATATTGGCAAAAAGAAGAGAGGCACAGAAATAGGGAGACAGAGCAATATAGGTGTACAGTAGGGTACTTTGACACAACCTTAAAAAAAAACCACCTTCTGGGAGTGCCCAGTCAGGTGGTTCCCTTGAGGTCAGCAGCTCTTTGCTAACCTGGTCAGACACAGTACCCCACCTCCACCAAGCAGAGAGGAAAGACAAAAATGGTGTAAATCAAACCAAAACAAGCAAACAGAAAACTTTACGGGATAAAATTGGGTGAAAAACCAAATAATAGCAGTAGAAACAGTAGCAAAAATGAAGTTCTAGTTATTAAAAAAGGCAACAATGGGAAATTATAATTAAACTAGAATAATTGAGAAAGAAAAAAGATCTGTACAGAAAAGGTTGAAATTAAAAAACAAAACAACATCAAAATAAACAGAAAAACCAACCAAACAAAAAACAAAAAACAAACAAACAAAGAAAAAAAAAACAACCAAAAACAAAGCTGTATTATGTATATGTTGTTGAATATTGTCTGGGCAACACGTGGTCTTCTGGGGTATGATATGTTAATCACAGTTCTGATACAACTGGAGGCTGCTGATTTCTCAAACACCCTAAATCTCTCTTCAGCCCACTTAAAAGGCACTTTGAACTTGTAATCTTACTGAGCAGAATCCTTCCCAGGATAGTGTTTGTGACTGGAATCACTGCTGAAGTGGCTATCCACTTACCCAGTGTGCCAGAACCGGTCTCACTGTGCCCCTGAGGGTTAGGGCTGCAAGGCAGCTCAGATCCCACCCTTAGGCTACTTGGTCGCTGGGTTACCAGCTCCCACCCAATTCTAGCTCTGCGACCCTGAGGGCGGAGCTTGCTGGGCCAGATCGCTCACAATGGCTCCCTGTGACCCCCAGCCAAACACTATTAGCTCTGTCTGGCTCAGCGGCTCAGACTGGAGCCCTAGACAATGGCCAAAGTTCTCCGCACTCCCGCTCAGGCTCTCCCCAAGGCAGTTCAACTGAATGCCAAGTCCAAAGACACCAAAACATTTCACAGGTAAGGCCTTTCCGGTTTGCAGTCTCGCTGCTACTGAAATTACAGTTGCGGGCGGGTTTAGACAGATTGAACACACGCTACCACTTGCCGGTTTTCCACTGTTTTAGTCCTCCTCTTGGGGTCCAGAAGTCTCTCGCTGACTCCCTGTATCCTCACAGGGGTGATGATAGGCAGATCCCACCAGCCAGAGATGCCTGGAGTCCTATCTCCCTGGACTCACAGTGCCCAGATGCAAGGAAGCTATTACTTGGCCGCCATCTTGCTCTCCTCCCCCAATTTAGGATCTTCCACATAAATTAATATTAAATCTTTCAACACACAAATAAAAGATACCTCTTAATTTAGGTCTTCCTTAGTTTTTCTCAGCAATATTTTGTAGATTTTTTCTGTACGAGTCTTCCCTATCTTTTGTCAGATGTTATCTCTAAGTATTTTGTATTCTTAATGCTATTATAAATGATATTATTTTAAAATGTCAATTTCCAATTGCAATTGAAAAAATACAGTTGTTTCTGTGTATTGAACTTGTATCATCTGAAAATGACAGTTTTATTTCTTTTCATTTTTTCCGACTTTAGTTTTCTTTCTCTATATGTACATATGTGTATATATATTTATTTATGAAGTTATATATAATACATAATACATAATTTAAAATTCTTACTGTCTTATTTTTGATAATTTATGTTTCTATGTTACATTCACTAATCTTTTCTTCTGTGATGTCTAACCTGCCATTAATCCTATTCAACAATTTTTTTTAAAACAATCTCACTCTGTCACCCTAGCTAGAGTGCAATGGCATCAGTATAGCTCACTGCACCCTCAAACTCCTGGGCTAAAGTGATCCTCCTACCTCAACCTCCCCAGTAACTGGGACTACGGGCATGTGCCACTGTACTAGGCTAGTTTTTCTATTTTCAGTAGGGACAGTGTCTCACTTTTGCTCAGGCTGGTCTCAAACTCCTGAGCTCAAATGATTCTCCTGCCTCGGCCTCTCAGAGTGCTAGGATTACAGGTGTAAACCACTATACCCAGCCCATTCAATAATTTTTTTCCTCCCATGTTGTCTTAGCCCATTTTGTCTCCAGAATTCTGGAGACTATAAAATCTATAATAAACAAAAATTTTTTGGCTCAAGGTTCTGGAGGCTGGGAAATCCAAGAGCATGGCACCAGCATCTGGCAAGGAACTTCATGTTGTGTTATCCCATGGCAGGAAGCAGAATGTCAAGGGAAGCTGAGAGCAAGTGGGTAAGAGAGGGCCAAACTTGCTTCTACATCTAAGCCACTTTAACAGTAAATAACATGTTCATAACAACATTAATCTATTCATGAAGGCAGAGCCATCATTACCCATCATCTCTTAACAGCCCCACCTCTCAACACTGTTGCATTGGGGATTAAATTTCCAGCACATAAAATTGGGGAGGCACATTCAATCATAGCACATATCATAGTTTTTATTTCTAGAAATTCAGTTTTTTTTTCCTTTCCCATGTCTCTATTTAACTTTTTAAATATAAGGAATATAGTCAAAATAATGATTTTAATGTCCTTAACCTGCCAATTTAAGTATCTGTGTCAGTTCCAGGTCAGTTTTGATTGATTTGTTTTTTCCCCTCATTATGAGGAATTAATAACTATTGGAACTAACCCCTGAATGAGATAAAAATATATCCTAGTATAACAATTGATTAGCAGGTCTAAAATTAAACAGTCCAAATTACAACATAAAATCAGAAGATCCGTGAGAAATGTTTTCAAACAGAAGACAGATATATTATGAATTGATTGTCAAGAACCTGGAAGTACTAAATATGCTATTGATAAGAGGAAAGTAAAATTAATCTCTATCAATGAAAAGTAACATCAGCAAGAGAAAAGTAAAAGTACATATGAGAAAATTGTGTTAGGAAAATGAAGTAAATTATGATTTGAACAATTGATGGAAATGAAGAAGCAGGACTTTCTGAAATAATAAAGCAAAATTTCATATATTTCAGGAAGACCAAGAAGACCCACGAATGTTTGCTATTCATGTAGACTTTCTTCAGGTTTGTCATAATTAGTAGAGACAATCATATTCCTGGGATTTATTTAGTTTTCTTCCTTGGAACTAAATTGTCTTTGTTATAGGTTATCTTTTTTTTTTTTTTTGTAGAGACAGAGTCTCACTGTACCGCCCTTGGGTAGAGTGCCGTGGCGTCACACGGCTCACAGCAACCTCTTAACTCTTGGGCTTACGCGATTCTCCTGCCTCAGCCTCCCGAGCAGCTGGGACTACAGGCGCCCGCCACAACGCCCGGCTATTTTTTGGTTGCAGTTTGGCCGGGGCTGGGTTTGAACCCGCCACCCTCTGCATATGGGGCCGGCGCCCTACTCACTGAGCCACAGGCGCCGCCCTGTTATAGGTTATCTTTTTTCTTCAGAGCAGCCTTTTCCAATTTGTTTCCTACAAAGTTTCCAACTTTTTACTTGTTTTAAAAACAAAAAAAAAAAATTGTTGTTGCTGTTCTTTATCTTTAGTGGTACTTTAGAATGCTTACAGACCATTGATGAAGTATTACTTCTTGGAAATTTAAACTTATACCCATTAAGAAACACACGTTAAAACACTCTTGCAATCACTCAAACATTTTAATGTTTTTTTCTTAATATTTATTGTTAACTTCAAAGAGAAATTTTGGGATGGAATAGTTCTTGTTTTGAAGAAATCATTTTCTGAAGTTCATTGATGCCTAAGTTTCCCTTTTAGTTTGTTTTTCCTGTCAGATTCAAATAAAATTATGTCTCATAGACTTATTTATAAAGGAGAGAAGAAAGATGTATTGACTTTCTCTGGGGCAGGACATTTATCATTTATTTATTTTCTTCCATTCTTCTCTTCCAAGTGCTACATTTCATTAATAAAATCTGAGATTTTTATATACAGATTATTTTTGTTAATATCTTCTAGATTGTTTATCATCTTTCTAACTAAAGAGTTATATTTGGCATTATTTTACTTTTAATAAAGGTGAGTAGCAATTATTTTTAATTTTAAGGTATTGTAGGTAGTTTTCCCTGTGAAGCAGACAGTGAGATGCATCCCAGTTCAGCTGGTCCCTCTGCCCCATCCTGCTTTCCAGGACTATTGTTATTCCTAGGTAAGATTTCCCAGCTCTGTCCTCTTGTACTATTCCCAACACCCTGCAATTGACACAACCCTCCCTGGTTCCTGTAATTTTGGTGTTTTCAATTTGTCCTTCAGTTTTCTGCAGTATCCAGTCTGCTGATCCTTTATTTTGTGACTGTTTTTAATTGTCACAATTATGATTTGTTTCTTTTAAATCTCCATGGAATCTTTTCTTCTTTTGTATTGCTTTCTCTTTATTACTATTGACTTTAGTTTCATAGATACAATGCCCTTTCCTGAGAATTACAAAAGAAACAAGAATATTTGGGGTACATTTCTTCTTCAAAGATCATTTTTTTTCTCTATTAGATTAATCCCCATGTGTGGATTATGTGTGCATTTTACAGAACTACATTTTAATTAATCAATTAGCTTTTTAGCTGTTATCTCTTTGTATTACATTTTAGTGGTTGCTACAGGGTTTACAATATACATCTGCGATTTTTCCCTGTCTATTTTGAGTTGATACAGCCCTCTTTCATATGAAACGTAGAACTCTTTTAACTGTGCAGGTGCATTTATTTCCATTCCTATTATTTGTGCTACAGTTATTATATGTATTACATTTACATAATTTACAATCTCTAACAAAGTGTTAGTTTTTTCTTTAACCAGTTCTATGTATTCTAAAGAAATTAAGTTGAATAAGTAGTCCTATGCAGTTGCCAGTTGCTTGCTGTTTCTAATGATCTTCATTCCTTCCTGAGGATTTGATTTTTATTTGGTTTCACTTTCCTTCAGTTAGAACAACTTTCTTTATAATTTTTTATAGTGCACATCTGCTGGCAACAAGTTATTTTAATTTTTTATTCTTCCTTTTTCTTGAAGAATATTTTTGCTGGATGTAGGATCCTGAGTCCCCATGATTTTTCCTTTATCTGTGGTATTCAGCGGTTTGACTACCATGCTCCTAGGCATGACTTTCTTTGTGTTTATTCTGCGTATGCTTGAGTTGCCTAAGGGTGAAGCTGTATGTTTTCACTTAAAATGGGAAAATTCTGGCCATTATGTTTTCAATTTTTTTTTATGCCCCATTTCCACACTTCTCCTTTTAGAACTCCAGTTACATGTATGTTAGACCATTTGATATTTTCCCAGGAGTATCTGAAACTCTGTTCTTTTTTCCCTAATTCTTTCTCTCTTATTTCTTCAGGTTTGATAATTTCTACTAAACTATCTTCCAGTTAAAGGATGGTTTCATTTGTCCATGTGTCATTAAGTCTATGCTATAAATTTTTGAAATGTTTACTTTTTCAGTTTTCGAATTTAGACTTGGCTTTCTTTCTTTCTTTCTCTCCTCCTTTTCCCTCTCCCCTTCCCTTCCTCATCCTCTCCCTCTTCTTCCTCCTTTTCCTCCTTCTTCTTCTGTCAGAGACAATATCCCAGACTGGAGAGCAGCATCCTGTTCCTAGCTCACTGCAGCCTCAAATTCAAGGCTCAGGTGATCCTCCCACTGTGGCCTCCAAAGCACTAGGATTACAGACATGAGCTACCATGCTGGGCCTAAATTTGGCTTTTAAAATGTAGTTTCTACTTCTCTGGTGAGATTTTCTGTTGTTTTATTCATTGCAATTATATTCTTCATTACTTCTTGAAGTATAATTATAATAGCTACTATTCCAACATTTGGGTCATCTTGGAGTTGCTCTCTATTGTTTTTCTTTTTTCTCTTTAGAATAAGTCACATTTTCCTCATTCTTTGTATGTTGAGTAATTTTGCATTATTTATTTATTTTTTTGAGATAGAATCTCACTTTGTCACCCTTGGTAGAGTGCCATGGCATCATCACTCATAGTAACCTCAAACTCTTGAGCTCAAATGATCCTCTCACCTCAGACTCCCAAGTAGCTGGGACTATAGGTGCTCACCACAACGCCCGGCTATTTGTAGAGTTGGGGTCTCGCTCTTGTTCAAGCTGGTCTCAAACTCTTGAGCTCAGGCAATCCACCTGCCTTGTCGTCCCAGAGTGCTAGGATTACAGGCACGAGCCACTGCACTTGGCCTTTAATTTTGCATTTTATTCTGGACATTGTTAATATAGATGTGAATTCTGTCATGTTCTTCCAAACATTTATTTCTCTGGTATTATTTTAGTAGGCAATTGACCTGACTGCTACCTCTACTAAAAATAGGAAAATTAGCTGGAGGTTCTATAGGTAGTCCCAGCTACTTGGTAGGCTGAGACAAGAGAATCTCTTGAGCTCTGGAGTTTGAGGTTGCTGTGAGCTATTATGCCATAGCACTCTAGCTTGGGGCAACAGAGTGAGACTCTGGTTAAAAAAAAAAAAAGCAAGAAACAAACTTTGTTTTTTATGTAGCAATTCAAATCTCAGTTCATTTCTTTTATCTTTAGTTGGAATTTTACTGCACAGATATGTGGTTCAGGAGTCAACCACAGATTGAGGCAGAATTTATACACAGAATTTGTAGCCCCCCCTTCTGACTTGATTCATCCCTCAATTTTCAGTGGCTATGGTTTCTCCAACACTGTCTTTTCATTTTTCAGACCACATGGATTGTGATGTTCCAGTAGAGTTTTAGCTGCTTTTAATAGCTGATGAGTACGGCTTGCTTTTAGGCTAAATCTTCATCATGTGCTCACTTCTTTTTTGTAAGTTTTAACACTCCTCCAGAATCTACCCATTTTTTTTTTTCACTCTCAAGTGCCTTCAGATACTTTACTTTTCATATTTTGTACATAGTTGATAGCTGTTCTCCTTAGAATTGGACCTTACTTTGTCATACCTTAATTGGAACCAAATTCCTTTCTTTTGAATTGCAGACTCTTCATAAAGGTCTGGTAATTTCTTTCTTCTTCCTTAGGCAGTCAGCTTATGTTTGTTAATTATTAGCTAACTGTAAAATATGAGTTGGAATGAGTTCTTTAAGAGATTGAGGCAATCTATTTCTCAATCCTCATTCTAAAATGAAGGGAAAAGTGTAAATTGAACAGTTTACTTATATTACAAATCTCCATTATTAGTATAGGGATGCTGAAGTCTCAAGGGAGTGAAAAGGCAGCTGGAGCCAGGAGCAAAATCTGTAGGGAATTTTGTCTCTGTGCCAAATGGATTTCTTTTCTGTATTTGAGATGCAATAACCTTGGCAGTGTCCCTGATTTTTATCTGGTGGGTGACCTATGCCAGATGTTATATTGGAACTAAGCCTCACCTATACTCAGTTCAGTATATGAAATAACTTTCTAACAATTAAAGCTTTTATAAATAGTGAGTTTCCTCTTACCATAATCATCTAAGTCAGAGCTTGATGATCTTCTATAGTAGCATTACCTCTACTCTTACTACAAAGGGTAGAGGGAGACATTATTATTTCCTTTCTGGCACACAGTAGGCACTCAATAGCTATGGGTTGCATAAACAAATATTTGTTGAATTAATGGTAGGAATTAAAAGAGAGGTTTCCCTCTTTTTAATTAAAAGAGAGGTACATTTTTGGATTCTGAGGAGCAGAAATTAAACAGTTAGGATAAATAGCACCAAATGTCTTTAATTTAGAATATTTTGGTGAGAGGAAGCGTGGCTACTTTAGAAGAAAAGCAATGATTTGATTACGATTAGTTAACATGAAACAATTGAAACAATTAGCATATGGAATTGGCTGCTGTAATACCTATTTTTAAATAATTTCAAACTATCATGGAAGAGAAATTTGGAGCAGGGTGAGATGGCTCATGGCAGACCCTCTGCCCCTAGATGGGTAAAACTTTGCATCTTTCTCTTGCTATTTCTTTATGCTCTTAAAGGAAAGGCTACCTGTTGGTTTATTGCACAATTTGAACATTCAAACTGGTGCTCCTTTGCCTTCTAACCTAGCTACCAAATGATTGTTATAAACAGTGAAAAAATCTTATTTTCTACTGAGGAGAAATAGAATAGTGTTGGTCTTCATAAGTCCTTAGTCATGACTATGCTGCCATAGTCACACTCCAGAAGCACTGTACTCTATTTAAAGATGCAGACATTGACTTTTCAAAATCATTTCTAATACTTGTATAAGGTGAACTGGACACTAGAAGCTACCTGGAAGATTTGCATTACTCTGGAAACCTCACCCAGTTCCCACAGTGACTCCAATCACAGCTATTATCCAATTCACACCTCCAGACCCTGCCCTCACTTGTCAGGTGAATGAAGCAAGATAATATAATATATTGCACAATAGCATTCAGTAGGAAGTGTCCATTAAACGTTTGACTGGAGCAATGAGAAATGATCTATTTTATTCATCAGACACCTGGAAATTAAAATTAAATAGTTTCTCCATAATTCAAAGTTCTGCAGACAGATGTTTATAAGCTTTGGTAGGAAGGTGAGGGATAGTATTCTCAAAAAATATTAGCTGCCCTTTAAACATACTTGATATGTGCCAGACTACTTCTCAAATCCTCTATGTGCATTATTTCATGGATACCTTATAATTATATCCTATGAGCTAGGAGTAATCCTCATTTTACAGAGAAGAAACTGAAACACAGCAAGATCGGGTAATCATCTCACAATCTCTTTCTCGGGAAGCTGCAGAGCTGAGGTCCAAACCCCACAGCACTTGGCTCCAAGTTCTGAGCCCTTAACAACTGGTCTCCCTCAGTAGACTGCTGTGGTGTCACAGCTCACAGCAGCCTCACATTCTGGGGCTTAAGCAATTCTCTTGCCTCAGCCTCCCAAGTAGCTAGTGGCTGCCACAATGCCCAGCTATTTTTTTTGTTGTTGTTGCAGTTGTTGCATTGTTGTTTAGCTGGCCAGGGCCAGGTTTGAACCTGCCAGCCTCCGTGTATGTGGCCGGCATTGTAACCACTGTGCTATGGGTGCAGAGCCCCGACCTCCCTTCTTTCTCCACCCCGCAATCTCTTCAACATCCCAAATCCAGCAAAGCCAAACAGTCCAAGGCATTCAAATTATTGGCCTTGTGGGCTTCTGCAACAGTTATGTATTTAGTCCTATTGTTTGTTGAGCATCTGCTATATTCATTATCTTTTTAAAATTTTAGTAAAATACCTATAATTTAAAATTCGTCATTTTCATCATTTTAGAGGGTACAATTTAATGGCATTAATAACATTCACCGTGCTGTATAATCATCATGATTTCCAAAACCCTTTTATCATCCCAAAACCCATTCTGTATCTCTTATACAACAACTCTCCTGAGTTGCCTCTGATGTGCCCTCTGATGTACTCTTTCTCTGTGAATTTGCCTACTCCAGATATTTCATGTAAATGGAATCATAAGTATTTGCCCTTTTGCATTTAGTTTATTTCATTTAGCATAATGTTTTCAAGATTCATCCATGTTGTAGAATGTATGCAATATTCCCCAGGGTATGTATATGCCACATATTATTTAGCCATTCATCTATTGATGTTAGGAGCCAACCTAAACGAATGACTAAATCAAGGCTGGGAATCAACCTTTCTGCAGTTATGAACAGTGTACTGAAAATATCTTTGTGTATTAGACTTTCGGATGGTTCTTGTGAGTCAATGGGTTCAGCTTATACTCTAGTCTCCTTTAGCAGCACGGAAGAGCTATCTTCTGAGATACCTTTACCACTTCCCTGGTTTCCCTATGTTCTTCCATGGAGTAGGAAGGTACCAGGGAGAGGGATGAATGGGTTATGACTTCTTCCTACTTTAGAATTTTCTAATTAGAGCCACAGTATTTATTTATCAGAGTTGGTCATTGGGAAGATACATTCATATGAAAAAGCCAATCTGTCATAGTCAACGTCAGTGACAAGTATCCACGGTGCCCAGTATTCTCAACCTGTAGTTCCTGGATGGATTGCAGGAGGTTCGAAGAAGCCTTTAAAATTATAAGCATGATGCTGTGTGTTTATGCAAATGTGCCTTTTTCTGAAGAGAGGGACCATAACTTTTATAGACTCTCGAAGACAGAATCTGAACAGTGAATGACTGCTGCTTGGGTTTCTATTAGCGCGCCTGCTCCTGCCTCTAACTGTATCACTATCTTGAGTTTCAGGTCGGGGATGGACCTTTTCTGATTCCAGAGTTTCCTGTTGCTCTTCTTCAGATCTCCACACTGGACCCTTTGGATGCTGACAGCAGCTCAGCCTGGGCACAATGTAGCCACAGCCTCTCAAGGTACTGTGTTTACAGTGGCCAGACAGTCCCCCTCCATAGGACAAATGGTCCCATCCAGGAGAGTCTAACTTCCTCTACTTTCTGGCTCATTGTGAGTCACCTCTGTACTTTTGTTTCTCTCTTTCAGGGCAATGTACTCTAACACACACTTGATAATTCCAAGGAAAGACTATCTGGCAAACTAATTCTCTTCATCAGTGTCAGAATGATAAACAATGAACACTGAAGACCTCTAGTCCAGCATCTATATTATCTTATCATAGTCCCCTTGAAATCTCCAGTGTTGAACTTCTATCATCCTTGCAAAAAGTCCATTCCATCGTTGGACAATTTTGTTGGCAATTATCTTCCAACAAAAGGTAGAGTTGTTCTCCTTCTTTTTCCGCATTGGCACCTGTTCTAATGATTGAACACAGCTCTCAACAAGTTGTTTTATGACATCTTCATGTCACGTTTTTGAGCCCCCTCATCTCACTCAACCTGAGAGCATCTATTTGTCTACAAGTACAAAGAGTGTTTTTCTCCACACCTCACAAGTTTCATGAAATGAGCCATGTCCATTAAGCCTCCCTGAAGTCATTTGTACTATAATTTGTGGGCGAGAGGGCTCTAGATGCTGAAGGAGTCATTGCTAATGTTATGTTTACACATTATGTGTATGTATGTGAATGTTTACATATGTTGTGTTTATACACATGTACCCAGACACATGTCTTCATCACTCATTATCTTTACTATCCCCATCTCAGGAATAACAGTGGGGGAATAATGAACTTATATATTCTAGTCCTATAGATTATGATTACTATGAAGGTACCAGATGATATGGTCTGTGCTTGGAGTTGAGTGGGGCACTCTCAAACTGCCTCCTTTTTAGTGGAGACTTAGAGAGATTATAAATTAAAGAAACAAGGAATCATAACATTATTTCACACTTTGGTGCTGTGGAATAAAAATTCATACTACTACGTATGGCTATTTAGTAATATCTTGTTTATAGAGGTTTTCATAGCACATTTTCCAACTGGAATTTTAACATGATACAAAGGAGCTTGTCCAGTTTAGGCATGTGTCTAAACAGTGATGATTTTTTTTAGAAGACAAATAATCTGCATTTTTGTAGCTCTTCCAGTTATAAAACATTATTTTCCTTACAGTAATCGTATAGGGTAGGCAGGGATCATTACCTTTCATTTTACAAATGAAGAAACAAAGCCTCAGAGAATTCAAGGAACTTTCCTAAAGCCGTAGGCCTGAGCAGCATTCCAGGCTTCAGATCCAGGCTTTGGATCCCAAGTCCTGGGTCTGATCTGCCATCACATAGTGGGGCGTGGGGAGCCAGGGGTGGAACTTCTAGGCTGCCCTTTTCCAGTTGGTACCAGAAGAGTAAGTAGCTGTAGGTGAGGAGTGTCAGAATTGCCCATCTCATGGCTTCCTGTATGAGATATCAGATAACTTTTTAATAATGAAAGTATAATTGACTGACATACAGTGAAATGTTGATTAGTTTCAACAAATGCAGACATTTATGTAGCATAGATCCAATCAAGATGTAGAACATTTCCATCACTTCATGTCCCTTCTCAATTAACTGCCCCCACCCCACTCTCTCCTATCTACCAAGTAACCTTGTTCTCATTTCCATCCTATGGATTTGGATAACTGGTTTAAGATGGTTCCACCTGGATCATTCACAGATGAGCGGCACTGACTGTGTCATCCCTTTTGGTTGCTGTTATAGTTCGGATACTTATCCTCCCCAAATCCCCCCATGTGGAAACTTGATCCCTGATGCTGGAAGTAGGACCTAGTATAAGGTGTTTAGGTCATGGGGCTGGATGGATCCCTCATGTACTGGTTGGTGCCTTTCTCTCTATAATGAGTAAGTTCCCATTCTGTTAGTTCAGGAGAGAACTGGTTGTTCAAAGAAACTCGCACCCCCTCTTCCTCTCTTTTTTGCTTCTGCCTTCACCGTGTGATGCCAGCTCCCCTTCCTCTTCCTCCAGGAGTGGAAGTTTCCAGAGGCACTCACCAGAAGCAGATGCCAGAGTCTTATTTCTTGTACAGTCTGCCCAACTGTGATGCCAAATAAACCTCTTTTCTTTGTAAGTTACCCAGACTCAGATATTTCCTTTATAGCAACGCAAACAGAAATACACTTGCCATGGTCAGTCTGAAGCCAGTCTACCTGTGAGCCATTTGGATAAATCTGCCAGCTGTCACTGAACATAGGCAAGTCTCTGTGACAACAGCTCTGCATTCAGCAGGCAGTGAGCAACATTTAAGAAGCTTTGAGATCTTGCCCAAGGCTTTGGTTGCAATCAAGTTAGAGTTGACACAAAATAAGATGTCAGTCCCATGCCATTGTACCTCTGGGGAAATCTGGCATAAGCCCATAAATACCTATTCTGAAGCTGCCCCTCAGTGGACAGACTCCCCTGCACACAGGGGAGAAGTCCGAGTTGTGCCCTAAAGCCCACTAGCCCACCTCCTTGCCTTCTGTAGCAACCACCAGAGCCCCCTTATATCAGTGGTTCCTCCACGGTGACTCTGTCAAGAGGACTTGCAGGTAGGGCCGCCACCCTTTTGGGAAGGAGATAGATTTGGGAGATAGAACTTTCACCAGAAGGTGTTCAGGTAAGTGACCAGACGTAGAGTCAGAAGGCTATTCCAAGGAGAGAGGCATGGCTTCCCACTTCTGTGTCCCATACCTGAGCCCATTTCTCCATTTCTGGTCAGGAAAGGTCCTCTAAGCAGTGTGGGTTTCTTCCCACCTCAGCAGCAGGAAAGGTCCTCTAAGCAGTGTGGGTTTCTTCCCACCTCAGCAGCTGGCTTTTTTTGGAAAGCGTCCCCTATACTCTTCTTGTTCATGCCTCTGAAGTACAGGGGTGGGGACCAGCTTGCCATCACACTCCTGGCCTTGAGGGAGAGAAGGCCAGGCAATACCTTGTTTTTGTTTGCGGTCACTTATCTTTTGTCTGGCAAGCTAGAATGGAGTGCGCGCTGTGGTGACGACAGCGGGGAGTAGAAACTTTTCCATATATGTGTCCATGAGCAGTCATAGGGCACAATGACTCAGGTGGGACACAAGAATTTCATGATTAAAAAGAGGTTCCAGGGCGGCGCCTGTGGCTCAAGGAGTAGGGCGCCGGTCCCATATGCCGGAGATGGCAGGTTCAAACCTAGCCCCGGCCAAAATAAAAAAAGAGGTTCCAGATTCTTCTGTGTTGTTTGTCAACAGATAGTCGGTGTTTCCAGTTGCTTCTCTATTGCCCTCATCTTATTAAAATCTGGACATATTCAAATAACCTCACTTCATCTAGACAAAAAGATAAAAAAGAAAAAACAATCGATCAGCATTCTGCTTGATTAACATCTTGGGGGAAAGCTAATATGAGTCCTCAAGGATGAAAATAAATGTCCTGGGCTGTGGTCATAAACCTGACCTTGTCACTGCCTAAGCAAGGAAGGCAATGGAGGGGATCAGAGCTCTCATTCCAGTGTGATTGCAATCCTGCCTTTAATGGGACATGGCGATGTTTTTCGGTATTCAATTAGGTTTTGCTATGCGTGTGCATGCGCTCACACACTCATGCAGAGCTGGAATTGAAATCATCTCAAGTGCGAATTCTCGTGATGCATTGAAGGGGCCTGCCTTTGACAGGTTGCTACCTAGTTATGGACTAAAATCTCACCAGGCACCCCCATAGCTTATCGCCTGTCATTTCAAAACAAAGACATCCTGCTTCCCCTTTCTGTGTCACATCTCATTGACTCATTCTCGGCAGACTTACTTTCATTACATGCGCGGTGCCACCTCCCTCACTTTCATCAGATGAAAACTTGAAAAAAGAAGAAGAAAAAAGAAAAAACCTCATTCCATGTTTTGACTTGGACTTTAGGTGTTATTCACTCAGTCCAGCTTGGGAGGAAAAAAAAGCCCACCCCACGAGGGGGCAGGCCTGCTTTCCTGTCTTCTGCCACCACACAGTCTCTGAAGTGTGTGAAGAAGAGCGAAAGAGACAATTAACGCTCAGCACCAATCTGCATTTCCTTTTTAGCTGCCATTTACACGCTGCTCAGGTTTTGAAAACCAGCATTTCATGCTACTCCCTAGAGAGCCAGCACCAGCTTCAGCAGGATCCATCTGCACAGCAGTCACATTGCTGAAATCTCCAGCCAACCCAGAATTCATTTATTTATTTTTTGAGAGAGAGCGAGAGAGCGAGAGAAAGCTGGGTGAAAAGAATGGATTAGAATCTAATAATATTTAACACACTCCCTTGACCGATCCCTGCCCAGGTCCAGGTTGGGACGAGTCTGCAGAGTTTTTCTTTGATCATCTCCTAGATTAGTGTGAGCAGCAGGCGAATGAGCGGGAAGCGTGTGACAACAGGGGATGACAGGCGGTGCGGTTCTAGGCAGGAAGGACACACTCCATAAGTTTCGGTGGCTGCTCACCAGCCTGCATGTCAGCATGCGCTCGCTGATGGGGAACCATCCTAGGAAATCACGGCTGGTGTGGAACAAGTTACGAGATGCTTCTGGAGGGGGAGAAACATGTGTCCCCAGCTCCTCAGGTCTGGCTGACTTGCTTTGTTTCCTCCAGCGCCCAAAGGGTCTGAGCATTGAAGCATAATAGGTTTGCAAACCTTTGTTATTTTATCATTATTATTTTTTAAACTGAATTCAACACCACAGGAGGTCACAGAGTCAATAGTCACAGCTGGCTTTTAAAAAGAGGTTGAGTCATTTTGTGATTGGTAAAACAGAGACTCCGCCTGAGCTGAGGGCAATCAAGTTTTCCGCTTCAAGGCATCAGTTGATCACTACAGGGGTCAGAAAGAAGTGTTTTTCAGTGTTAGTTTTCTTGGTTTTTTTTTTTGTTGTTGTTGTTGTTGAGACAGAGTCTCACTTTATTGTCCTCGGTAGAGTGCTGTAACATCACAGCTCACAGCAACCTCCAACTCCTGGGCTTAGGCGATTCTCTTGCTTCAGCCTCCTAGTAGCTGGGACTACAGGTGCCCGCCACAACGCCCGGCTATTTTTTTTGTTGCAGTTTGGCCCGGGCTGGGTTTGAACCCGCCACCCTCAGTATATGGGACCAGTGCCCTATCCACTGAGCCACAGGCACCGCCCCTCTTGGTTTTTTTTTTATTTATTTTTATTAAACCATAGCTGTGTACATTAGTATGATCATGGGGCACCATACACTTGGTTCATAGATCGTTTGACACATTTTCATCACATTAGTTAACATAGCTTTTACAGCATTTTCTTAGTTATTTTGCTAAGACCTTTACATTCCACATTTACTAGGATTCACATATACCCTTGCAAAATGCACCGCAGGTGTAATCCCATCATTAATCCCCCCTCCTTCCCCTCCTTTTCCCCTTTCTCCCTATTCTTAGGTTATAACTGGGATATAGCTTTCATGTGAAGGTCCTACATTAGTTTCATAATAAGGGTGAGTACATTGGGTACTTTTTCTTCCATTCTTGAGACACTTTACTAAGAAGAATATGCTCCAGCTCCATCCATGTAAACATGAAAGAGGTAAAGTCTCCATCTTTCTTTAAGGCTGCATAATATTCCATGGTGTACATATACCACAATTTATTGATCCATTCGTGGATCGATGGGCACTTGGGCTTTTCCCATGACTTAGCAATTATGAATAGGGCTGCAATAAATATTCTGATACAAATATCTTTGTTATGGTGTGATTTTTGGTCTTCTGGGTATATGCCCAGTAGGGGGATTACAGGATTGAATGGCAGATCTATTTTTAGATTTCTAAGTGTTTTTTGTTTTGAAGAGAGATCAGGCCTGAAAAGCTTCTCTTCAATAGACCAAGGAATGGTCTGATTCCATGTAGCTGTGTGTGCTCAGATGGCAGTTCTGATGATAGTGGTGCTTGGTGCTACCAACACATTTACCCGTTAAGCAGTGTAAGACAGTGCTCCCTGCCTGGGCACAGATTTACCCATGAACAGGCAGAGTGTGCTCAGGTAAAGAGAATACCTCAGGGCAGGGGCAGGAGGTAGGGTGAGCACACGGTAATTGGAATAAAATTCAGTGAGTTAAAAAAGAAGACTCTTCATGGTATGTGGATATGATTACACGTCCAGTGAAGCCACGTCCTCTCAGGATACAGAGGTGTTTTGCAGCGCTCACACACAGTAACACCTACTTGTAACTTGGGTTTCTCAGCCTACAAAATAGGGCAATGATAAAGGTTTTGTTTTTCTAGCTCTGCCCTTACTAGGTAGAAGCTCCAAACCCCTTAAATTCTCAAATAGTTCTTAGAGTCCCTGGTGGTTAAGATGTTCCTTTTCTATTGCTCTTATTTAATGACATTGGAGTCACACGGCAGGGGTCCAAATGCCAAACTCATTCATTCAATATACATTTGAAAGAATCTGCCATGAGCATGATGGTGTTCTAGATGCTGAGGAAAGAGCAGTCCAAGTTCTCCTGCAATTTAGGTTCTAGTGAAGAGACACAAATGTAAATAAATACACAAGTAAATATATAATATACCAGATAGATGCTGTGGAGGGAACAAACGTCTACTTGTGATGTATTTAAAATTGACAGGAAGAATTGGAGAGGGCAAGGACAACCATTTTAAGAAGTTTGCAGTAAGGGAGATAGAAATGGAGTGGGATTCAAGGAAATTTTTTTGTTGCTGTTGTTGTCTGTGGTTTTGGCTGACAGCATCATATTTGTATACTGATTCAGTAGAGAAGGAACATTGGTGACTCCAAAACAATGTCCTTGGGTTGTATGTGGGGATGGGATCTAGTGCAAAATGTAAGGGCAGCTTTTGGTGGAAAATGGACAGTTCATCCACTACAGCAGCAGGGAAGGTCAATGCACAGACACAAATGCAGAGAGATGGTCAGATGTGATGGTAGAAGCTTGTGCAAGTTCTTTTTCCGATTGCTCTAATTTTCTCAGTGAAGTACGAAGCAAAGTTATTAGCTGAGTGTGAAGAGGAAAAGAAGAGTGAGTGGAAGATGTGAAATTGTCCTGGAAAAGCGAATTGATGAGGGTAACACAGTAGGCTGCCAGGCAGCATGAAGGGCCCACTGGAGGTTCATGAGCCTGACTCGAAAGCTGTGATTTTCAACTGGTG
Source organism: Nycticebus coucang (assembly GCF_027406575.1). NCBI lineage: Eukaryota > Metazoa > Chordata > Mammalia > Primates > Lorisidae > Nycticebus > Nycticebus coucang. The sequence continues at coordinate 63,375,480 of NC_069795.1, forward strand.
TGCCGTGGCACACTGGTGTGCTGTGAGAGAATCTTAGGTGTGCTGCAGAAATTTTTCAAGTTTATTAATTAAATTATTTTTGAAAGAAGTTCAAAGCACAGTGAGTATACTCTTTTTTTTTAAAAACTCTTTTTGATCAACATAATTTAAGTGTGTTGTGGAAATTTAATGTAAGTTCAAGTGTGCTGTGAGATAAAAAATGTTGAAAAACACTGCTTTAAAGGAGGCCAGTTGGCATGGTTGTTTTCCTCAGTCATGTTTAGCTGTGCAGGTGCAGGCAGCTCAGGAGACGTGGAGAGTTGGTTTTAGCCAGGCTTAGGGGTTTGTCAGCTGAGCCTGAGGAAGGGAGAGAAGGACGAGGCCTCAGAAGGTATAACATCTGATGGTCCATGGGATCTAAACGGGGTGAGGAGGAAGAGGTAATGAAGGGGCTGAAGGACAATAGAAAGGTGCCGGAAACAATGGCTTGTAGGTCCCAGTGTGTGCTCTAAGAATTGTTGGAAGTGGGAGTCCCAAGGTAGGCCATCTTTCACGTTGTATTTTACAGGAAGCCCAAGTCAAGAAGGATGAAGTCCTTCCATGTAGACTCCCTGAAGTCTAGGTGGATGTTAAAAACACCAAGAATTCCAACAGAAATAGCTTTGGGAGGGATCCAACTAAACTGACATCTTTCAGGACTGAGTGGAGGAAGGCAGAGGTCAGGAGATGACAGCATGGAGGGCCAAGGAGGGACATGGCTGAGAAGCATGGAGGGGCAGGAAGATGCAGCCCAGCGCACCCCTGCTGAGAGGCTCCAGAAGACATTTGCAGGTGCTCCATTTGTTAATTATGTGACTCTGGGAACATTTTTTAATCCCCCATTCCTCAGTTTCCCCAACTGTAAAATGGAGATAATAACTGTACCTCCCTCACAGGACTGTCCTGAGAACTCAATGAGATAATGTCTGAAATCTGCTTACCAATCTGGCTGGAGTGAGCATGCGAGTGTGTGTGTGTGTGTGTGTGTGTGTGTGTGTATTTAACTGAAGTGGTTTCATCAGCTGCTTAGGTCACCAGAGCCCCAATATTTTTGAAGGGACAGAACGAGCCCTTGGCAGACACTCTGGGGCTTTTTGAGGAGGGTGAGCACAGATGCCAACTCAGCCTGAGAGGCATGGGTCAGAGGTGAGGGTGAGGAAAGCAGGCCTGGGGCTGAGGCGCAGTGACTCAACGTGTGGAGAGCCCCGAGGCCTGACAGGGAAATGAGAGTGAAGCTACTTCCAATCAGAGCAGGGAGGAGGGTCGCCTCGAGGTGCTATCCGTAACTGATGTGTGACAATAATTAGAAACAATTTCTGAGGACTTACAGAATAGAGTCACCTAGTTATATTATTTACCACAGAGAATAGTGTCTGGAGTGAAAATGGATGTTACTGTTTTCTGAGAACACATTAGAAGGTGACTTCTTGGTGAATAGATTTTTCAAAATATTTGACATTCACTGACTTTCTATTTAGCTTCTGTTAGTCACAGAGGCCATTACTGTAATGACAATGCCTGGATTTATCTGTGTTAATGGCAGAAGACATGTGAGAGATAAATCCTCCCCGTGTGGGCCTCCTACTCGCAATTGTGACAGCTTTGCCTCTCCAAGCCGCTTAGAGACCCGAGGATTCTGGGTGCCCAGGGGGCCCAAGCTTCAGCCTCCCCCCAGCGCAGGAGAGACTCACCCACAAAGAGGCCGGATTAACATGAATACCTTTTTAAACAGTGAGCTTGATTTTGTCTCTCTTTGGGATGAAGTGAGGTAATGTATATGACGCACTTAGTGCAGAGCCTGGCACCTAGTGAACGCTTAGAAAGTATTGATTCATTAATTATTATTTTCGTGGATTCCTCTGGTAAGACTTAGGGAGCCTTCCATACATGGTGCGCTCCAAGCCCTGGGGAGGGGGCGAAGGTTGAATCAGTGGTGTTATTGGACATTGGTGCTAACGGGCTATATCGCCCTGGGGAGTTCTGAGCCTCAGTGGCATGAGCTTTTCCTTGAATTGGCTTTTCATTGGGTATAAACATGAAGGCAAGAGGCCAACCAGCAGCTCATTTACAAAGGTACTGCTCAGGGGATTGAAGCCAAAGCTTTGTAGAGGAGACAGCACTCACTTGCCTTCCATCCCCTCTACACTGGAAGTCCAGGGGGAACTGAGGTAGGGCCCTGGGAAGGAACTGTGGGGTAGGGCATCTGTAATTGTAACCTGGTGACAGCTTGCTCCAAGCTGTAGCTCAGCTTGCCAAAATGGGAAACAATATTAAAGGCTTGTTGAAGTCTAAGTTCCACGGGTGGTTCCCAAATGATGTTTTTTTGTTGTTGTTGTTTGTTTGTTTTTTGAGACAAAGTCTCACTCTGTCACCCTGGGTAGAGTGCTGTGGCATCAAAGCTCACAGGAACCTCAAACTCTTGGGCTCACAAGAGTGCCTCTTTGCCTCAGCCTCCTGAGTAGCTGGGATTACAGGCACCTGCCACTATACCCAGCTAGTTTTCCTGTTTTTGGTAGAGACAGGGTCTCACTCTTGTTCACACTGGTCTTGAATTCCTAAGCTCAAGTGAGCCACCCACCTCGGCCTCCCAGAGTGCTGGGAATATAGGCATGAACCACCATGCCTGGCCTCTAAGCGGGGTGTTGTTGGGATTTGTGAGGAAGGGGGACAATTCTTCATTGGGTGTGATTATCCCAGGCAGTGCAGGGTAGTAATACAGCACCTGTGGCCTCTGCCTGCTAATTGTCACAATTCATAACTTCTCCAGCTTGAGAATCTCAGTGTGAGTGACAGCATGCCTGGTATGTCTTTGGTACACACAAACCTCTTTGCAAATATGCCTGCACAGCAGATGGCTGGCCAGACAGCTGGCCTCACCTAGGTCACTTCCCCCTCCCAGTTCGAGAATGGGAGAGGCTGGCAGAGGGATGTCTGGGGACTGAACAAGTATTTAAAGATTGTAGATCCTGGCTGTCCCCTCCTTGGAGATGTGACCCCCTGTGAAAGGGTTGTATTAGTCAGTCACACTATGTCCAGCCATGCATAAGCGTCCCAGTTTGTCATACACCACCATCAGGGAGGATTTTTTCTGAAGCTAATAAAGCTTTAAGATCTGGAACCTCTTCCAGGGCTGAAACTAGATAGAATCCCCAAATATGAAACAATCCTCAAACTTTACATGACATTACTGGCTGTGGGATGATATTAAGAATAACTATAGATTGTTACAAGTCTGTGTGTTCCAGATGCTGAATATCAGGTGCTTTCAAACATTCTTAGAGTTCATTCTTTTCATTACCCTTTTTCAATAACTTAGGGGCAGAGAGGTCAAATGTCTTGCCTGAAACCATACAGCCAACAGGGTTAAGAGTCAGGATTTGAATTTTCTGATTCCAAAGCCCCACCTGGTCCACCTGGAGGTATAGGGCTTCTCAGGCAGGGGAAATAGTTAATAACTGGAGATGCTGGGTCAAGTAGAGAGTGAGAGAGTGGGACATCCAGGGCTTCTTTGCCGCTGCAGAGGGTGAAGGAGGACCACAGGGTTCCTGAGGAGTGCTCCACAGGGCAGAAAATGTGAGCTGGCTCAGGGGAAATCCCTCTGGGAGGGGCAGCACAGATCTGGAGGAAAACTGAAGAGTTTGACCAGGAAACATCACGTGGTCTGTGTTTCACCCTAGCTCAGATTTGCAAGTTGTGGAGCAGAGGTGTAGAGCCAGGGAAGGAGACCGAGGCACCAGCAGCCAACATTTCCCCCACTGTCCTGGACTGGGGGGGGGGCGGGCGATGGGGGCAGCCATTTGAGGACAGTTGTTGGTAACAATTTGGTATTTGAAGTATAGTTTGAACAACAGCAGGTGTTGAGAATATACGTTTTCAAAAAATAGAAAATAAAATAAAGAGATACCCAATGTGAACTAACTTGGGTGAGAGCAGCTCCACCCAGCTGAAAGTTAAAGACTGTTGCAGGAGGAAAATTCCAAAAGGGCCAGAAAGAAATATATATATATTTTTAAAGCACAAAAAGGAAAGGTGCTTGTCCAGTTTCTCAGTGAGGAAGAGTTTGGAATGTATATGAGAAGCATTTTTTATGTCACTTACTCAGTCTTGTATACAATTTGGCTTAAACAAGCTTGTATAGTTTTCATTATAATGTAGATATCTTATCAACAACCATCTTTTTTTTTTTTTTGCCTTGATAAAGAGATAAAGGGCCTCTGGGTAATGGGACAGTGAGCAAAATGGAAAACACACATGTCCTGTGAGCCACTTGTTGGGATGTATCTTACGGAACTATTAGCACTTATACATATATGGTCAAAGATATTTATTATGGTGCTTGTTGGATTAATTTTGGTTCAGCAGACACTGGATTACTAGCAATCATTAAATATAGTGTGAATAGATGCCACATTAAGTGAAAGAAGCAACATAAAAAGTAATTTTATTGTACAACATGTAATCATTATTTAAAAAACATTGTAGGCGTTTGCATACACCTACACATAATTGTGTAAATATTAGAGAAAACATATCTGGAAGGACTTTGGGAGCTGAAATTAGAAATAAGAAAGGATTTTCACTTCTTTATACTCTCCCTCAAAAGGTAGAAGTGGTGGGACTTTGGGTAATTTTTTGTGTGTGTGCCTTTTTTATATTTTCCCATATTTCCTATAAAGAACCTGTCTTGCTTTTGTGATCAAGCTTCATTTCTGCCTGGGGACCAGCACCGTGCAAAGCTAAGCTTATGAGTTCTGGAGTAGGAATACCTGGATTCACATCCCAGCTCCACAATGGTGTGGTGGGTGGTGACTGTGGATGAATGACTCACCTCTGTGTGCCATGCTTCCCTCATATGTAACACGCAGATGACAACAGTATGTAGTCCATGAGGCTGCTAAGAGGATTGTGTGAGACCCTTTGCATAAAGGGGCTGGTCAGGGTTTAGGACACACTGGCTGTTATCATTGGACACGGAAGGGTCAGGCTCAGGGCATAGGCAGACAGGTTGATGTTGAGCAAAGGGCTATGCTTTCCTGTTCTCTGTTGAAATCAGAGTGAAAAGCCCCAAAAGGAGGCAGAAACAAGCTGATGTAAAAACCATTTGAGTGGGGCTTGCTCTGATTGCTTCTCCTCTCTCAGTCAAGCAGGGCTGAGAGCCACAAGAAAATGCTCAGAATGTCCTTTGTTCTGGTTCCTGCCCACCTTTCTATGGTCCAGCGACCCACTGTCTGGGAGTGGAGTCTGCACGTGTGAGCAGAGGGCCTGTCCTCCTCTCCACTGAGGGGCAGAGACTAAGGGACCCTACTCTTTCCCCCATGTTCTGAAATTCCTGTAACAAATCCTGGCCGGGCTGGACGTGTTACAGAGTCTCATCAGCTTTCTCCATTCATTCCAAGGCTTGGACAAATGGTCAGACACCAGGAGCTGGGCTCTGCCCACAGAGGAAATTGGTTTCTCAGAATTTACTGTTTGTCTCTAAAGCCACAGCCATGAAAATGACTCATGGCCCCATTTCTGATTCCTTTTCAGATAAATCACAGGCCAGATAATCAAGTGTGATTGAAAGTCATCATGGCCAACGCAAGGCCTCAGCATGGAGAGGCCCTTTGTCTTGACTGAAAATGTACCAGAAAAGGCCTGAAGTAACTGAAAAGTAACTGCAGGTCACCTGCAGCCATGTAAAGACAACTATACAAGCAAAACAACTGAGCGTTGTGGGAGCTCCATGGCTGACAGCAGCCCTCCCTCTTGCCAGGTTAGGTGGCTGCTATGCCAGGCTGCCTGCTGAGATCACTCACAGCTTGAAGAATTCTAGTGCAGACACACAGGAATTGTCACTGTCCAAGACGCTTCATGGCCTGGTCTGCTCATTGTAGCTAGCCTCACTTCCCACCAATTTTCCTTGCCCTCACCTCTGCCCTCTGCCCTCTGCCCCTTGGCCCCCAAGCCATCATGGAAGACTTGCTTGTATCTGATGTTAATACATGACACCTAAGATGTTTGCCTCTGGAAACCAGTGTTCTCCCATGGACAGTGCTTCACGTTGCTTTTCTGATCAGCTAATTTTAAGGCATTCTGAATGATCCGATTCAAGTATAATATGCTCTGTAAAGTTTTTCTAGAGCCTTCTATGCAGAATTTATTATCTTTACCTTGATGCTTCCTAACACTGTTATACTTCTCTCTCTTATTTTCTTTTTTATTTTACTATTTTGTTTATTATTTTATATATCTATACTTATTTCTCTTACTGTGGTTTGTTATATAGTTTATCAGTAGTCCTCAAACTTCAGTAGGCATAAGAATTTAAAAGCAGCAGCAGCAAGAACAGTCTATTAAAGACCTACGATGTTCAGGCCTAAGATTGGGAAAATAGAAGGCCACTAAATAGTCTGGGTCCCAGCATCTAACATTATTGCATCCCCTCCCCAAGATGAGACCTTGGACTGGGTAGATCAACCAGAGAACCTGTGTATCAGCATATGTTATTTAATTATAATTCTGATTCAGGTGGTCAGAGACACTCCTTGGGTAGGAGTGTAGTGAACTCATAGATTATATGAATGTAATGAATGTCATTTGTAATTTTGCTATGGCATAAATTGGAGTCCGTGTGCTTTGAGCCTGGTGTATGAGAACTCATCAGTGAGTGAGGCTAACTCACCATCTAGGATCTTCGTGTCACTGATAGTTGTGTTTCTCTATCACTCTTTGAATAAATGATGTAGCAGTTCATAAACCAGGAACTTGATTTTGCAGGATGTTAATAGGTAAATCACAGAAAGTGTTAAACAATGCTAGATATGTTTTCTTAAGGTAGTATTTTTCAGAGGCTTCAAAAAGCAATGCGCATTGCAACTCTCCATGAGCAGCCTATTGTAGACATTTTGTTTTACAAAGTTCATGTGTGAAATATACAGATTTTGAACCAAAAGACCTAACTCAAGCCCACTTCTGTACTCGATAGTTATCTAGTTGGCCAGGATTTTACCTTTCTGAGTTTCAGGTTTTTGTTTCTTGTTTCTCATTAATGCGGGCCCTGTTTAAGTCACAGGACTGCAGTGAGACTCAGATGACTTAAATAAAGTTCTGAGTAGACATTAGTTTTGCAATATATGGGGAAATGTGCTAGGTGTTATAATTGCAGAATAAAGAAAGTACTGTTGGGCAGCAGAGGAGGGAGAAAGAAATTAATTTTGACTGGGATAATTAATTTATAGCTAGCAGTTGAGTGAAATGCCAAAAGCAAACAAACACACGCAGGTGTTCAGGATTGTTTTTCTGACACCATTTGCCATTCATTTGTATGTCATTTGCTATGAGTAGGAACATGGGTGTAACTGGAGATCTGTGAATGCCAATCTCTAAGAAAAGGAGTTGCCAAGGAGGACTTTGATAAGGTGGAAGAATTCTATTCTGTATTTCAGAGATCTCATTGTATTAAACCTTAATAAACAATATTGAGATATAGTCAATTGTAAGCCCAAGAAAATGATAACATGGGGAAAGAGCTTTGCGGGGGTTACTCAGTAACTTACCTGTGTAGAACTTTTACATTCCCTAGAGGAAGCTTGAGATTATGCAATTTTTTTGTGATTTATTAATTCCAGAATAGTCTATTTGTTCAAGCAGTAGAAACTTTTGGTAATTCTTTTTCTCCTGAAGCGGTGTTTTGTTGATTGGCTAAAGATTTAGTTAGAGGACCTAGGGAAAGGCTTAGCAAGAAACATCACATTTATATCATACATTTGTGTATTCATTAACAAATTGTAGGACTATTTGTTAAATACTGTACACCAAACATGGTGCTAAGGCCTAGCATATCAATCCTCCGTAAAGTAGGCCCTAGCTTCACCCTCATGTAACCATGTTCTAGTGCAAGTTATAGAAAGTGAATAGGTAATGATAATACAAGGTGACAAACTACGTTGGAGTGCTATGAAGTCCCCCAGAGGGGTAGCTATTTATATTGGATGCCATTGGTAAAAGTAGCTTACAATTTTGTTTTATGGCCCTACAAGTAGGGATAGTGAGAAATTCCTTGGGAGCGTCCATAAGTTGACTCATGGGACAGATAAAGGAGGGCATTCAAAGCTGGAAAATAAGGAAAGAAACAGAGGCAATTTGAGGGAGCAATATAAGGACAGCCTCTGTGTAAACTGACTCACTCCTCCTAGGAATGATCTTCTAGCCTGGTGTCACCAAAACCTGGATGTCAGTTTGCTGTGTGGTATGATGTCTTAAGTCCTGGGGACTAATGTTCACAGGTAAGAAATAACCTGGGCCTGGAACAAGGTCTCTAGACAGACTGAGCTTGTCTATGCCTAGTATTCCAAAGGCCTGGGTTAAGCTTCATACAACAGAAACTACTCTATCTGGTTAAGCAGGGAAGGATTTACCAGCAAATATTAAGCAACTATACATTTATTTGATGGGTTAGAAGAACTGGCCCTAAGATGAGCTTCTAAGAACTCCCAGTCCTCAAAGTTGTACAAACTATATATAATCAGGAAATGTTGACTTTATGCAACAGGAAGTTACTGAATTGGGAAGCTGTAGGCTCCAGAACGTGCTCCCTCTGCCTCAATCCATGCCAGCTAATGGATGTGTGCTGTCTCCTTCCTCCCTTAATTCAGTTCTGAATTTAAGTCTCCTTTGAGTGTATTTGAGTAGTCTTTATGGAATCCTAGCTGCAAGGGAGTCTAGGAACATAGTTTTTGGTTTTCTGGCCTCTTCTGCATAGGAAAACACACTATAAGCAGGTAAGAATAAATTTGAAGCAACCCAATCACAATATCTGCTTTAGGTCCATATCCTTTATATAATAGAAACTAGCCAGATTTGAAGTCAAAAGATAATATGCCCTAGTCTTTAGTTAATGTGCTGAGAGGTCTGGGGATGGATTATTGGATTCTGCTGGCCTGAAGGGTTGGGGATTTAGGGGGAACTTAGGGACTTCTTCAAAGGTTGTGGAGGGCTGAAGAAGGGCAGCCATGGGGTTGACAAGGATGTGGTGGGGAGAACCAGGCAGCCTACTGAGAGTGATAGGGGAGGTGTGAGAAGAGAGGTGGAGGTGCAGAGTACAGACAGGCAGTTGAGTCTCAGGGGAAGCAGTTGAGGTTTCAAGAGCAAGAACTCAGGAATGGCCCCCTGGCTATTCAAATTAATTCTGCTGGAAGTCATGATGTTGGCCTACTGTTAGATTAATCAGGAGAGCCATGCATATCCCCCAGTGTCTTCCTGGCTTCTGGCCCTGATTGATTTAACCTCAAGCTTTCCTGAGGGACACAGATCAATGTAGTTAGGTGAGCCTTGCCTCTAACCTGAGAGTCAATGAGCCCCACCTGCAGGCCCAGTTCTGAACCAGATCACAACCCAATCACAGCAGAGGCAAAGAGTGAAAAATTCCAGCCTTATCATTGAGGAGGATACAAAATTAAAACTAGATGCCACCAGATGTCGTGTTATTCCTTTCTTGCACGGAGTTATTTCTTTGCCCCTCACTTACCCATGTCTCCAGAGCCCCTGCCGTGAAGCAGGAACATGCATGCTCTGCCCAGGTGAGGTAAGAGCAAGCAGTCTGACAGATGAGTGAGTTTTGAGTGAGCCTCCCTCTGGGGAGAAGCATGGCAGGGTCGTCCAGGCAGTGAGGACAGGGCGTACACAAGCCCCGGGGCTGAAGGAGAAGTAGTGAGAGGCAGCATGACAGGAGGGGTGAGTGGGCCTGGATAGGGCCTTGTTGGCTCCCTGAGGGACTTTTGCTTTTCTCCTAAGTGTAAAGGAAAGCCGATGAAAAGGATTGTAGGCAGGATGAGGGCTATGATGAGCTCAGGCTCTGAGCCCTGCTCTGGTGATTTTTAAGGCATCCTGTGCTTGCTTGTTTTTTCGAAGTATTTTATAGGTTGGTTGGCAGAGAGTCAGGGAGGTGGGCAAAAGTGGATGCGGACAGTCAGTTAGGAAGTCTTTGCAGCAGGAGCAGAGGCAAGAAATGATACTAATTCAGACAGGGGGTGGGGGTAGTAAACAAGAGAAAAGGACAGGACTGAGATAGAGGAAGAAGATAACAGAAAAAAGAACACTTTTGTTCTTTTCTCTCTACTTGAGTCACTTCAAATTCTACTTTCCCTTTTAGACTTGGTTTTCATTTTTCATATTTATCTTTTTAACTTATATCCTGGTATAAGAAAATCAGAGGGAATAGATTTAAGAAAATTCACATTATGAATATGCTTACGTACAACCCATGCCAAGGACTTTGAAGTGGTATAAAATCTGTATTATATATAGTGCCGTAGCTGAGAGCATGGATTTTGCAGAGTAGTAGTTGCGTGACCTCAGGTAATTGATTTCACCTTTCTAGGCCCCAAATTCACTATCTACAAAATGGGGATCATAACAGTACCTAACTTGTTGGGTTTCTCTGAGAATCATGTGAGTTAATACATATAAGACAGGCATAGAACCTTGTATAATGAAAATGCTCAATGAATGTTAACTCGGGATGTTATTCATAGCTTGTAGCTGACCATCTTCTATACAGCCGATGGATGCTCCTGAAGGCTTCAGAGCCACCATCGAGCACTGTACACGCAGTTACTTTCATGACAGACTTGTGCACAGATTGCATGGACCCTGAAAAGATGGATCTGCATTTTGAATTTAATTCTGCCTGTTTTCTCCCAAAGCCAGGTTCTGCCTCTGGGACTGTGCAGAACTTGTTGGAGAAGCACTGCCTGGTGGGAAGGGTAGGGAGGAGGGGAGGAAAAGAGGACTGAAAGGGGAGAAGACTTGAAGTAGAATACAGGCTAATTTTGGTAGTAGTTTGTGGCTCATTTTTTATATAGCTTTGATTTGTTTTCTTTTAAATGTGCTAAGCACAGTCATAGGTACTGAAGAGACAGCTGTGAACAAAGTTCCAGCTCCCATGAAGCTTAAAATTTTGGTGGGGTTATCTCTCTTCCCAGCAAAATGTATTCTCCTGGAATTCTTAGCTGGCCAAATCTTCCTTAATGATAGGAACTGACTGCACACACTGCCTGTTCTAGAGATACATTAAAAAGAAAGCCCTAGTGTGTGGAATTTGGAGCTTATTCTTTTTGGGAGGATTTAGTTTTTTATCAGGGAGGGGAATAATAGAGAGATTACTGGCCCAATGAGCACTCCTCCCATTGTACCTCAAAATATTCATTTGAGTAATGTGTTGTTATCCCAAATGAAGGAACGGAGGCTAAAAGTTTAAATGATTTTCCTAAATAGAGGTAGGACTCAAGATTTGGACATCACCTCTCATGCTTTATTTCTTTCTTTTATAAATTGGGAGTTATTTGCTCAATTGCAAACAAGTAAATTTAATGGTATTAGCCCAGTTGGCAGTTGGCTTGATTTTGATGGTTAGAATCTCTAGTTAATAGATTTTACAGTGAGTACATGACAGAGTGACCTTCCTGGCACATGCAAGTCCATGGACCAGGGATGGCATATGACAACGTTGTCACCAATCTCAGCAAAATGTGAAATTATGTAAATTTAAGTTAAAAGGTGCTTCTATCTTTTTTTTTTTTTTGTAGAGACAGAGTCTCACTGTACCGCCCTCGGTAGAGTGCCGTGGTGTCACACGGCTCACAGCAACCTCTAACTCTTGGGCTTACGCGATTCTCTTGCCTCAGCCTCCCGAGCAGCTGGACTACTGGCGCCCGCCACAACGCCCGGCTATTTTTTTGTTTTTGTTGCAGTTTGGCCGGGGCTGGGTTTGAACCCACCACCTTCGGCATATGGGGCCAGTGCCCTACTCACTGAGCCACAGGCGCCGCCCAGGTGCTTCTCTTGTAATGTGTTTTCCTAACTTTCCATTATGGAATGATGGCGATAGTAGGAGGTATTTTCTTTCTTTCTTTTTTTTTTTTTTGCCATTGTTTTTGTTATTGTTATTTTACAAAATAAAAAGTTCACAAGCCTATGTCTACCCATTCTTTCTTCAAGGAAATCTTTAGTAAAGGTGAAAGATTTATATATTCTGAAGAGAGAAACCAGAGCATGTCCATTTTTTCTTCTTGAGATTTACCATTTGGTTTAATTTGAAGGGCTAGGAAGACCTGATATAACTAACTACATGAAAAATAGAAACTCTGTTTCTTGCATTATGAATACTAGATATTAAAAAAAGTCCTTCTGGTGTAAAACACCTAAAAAAGAAAGTAAAATTGGAAAAAAATTATATTTTAAAAAATGCATAGTTTTATTGGCAAGAGCAGAAAATTTTTAGAGGCCAAAAATGACAAGAAAGTACAAATACAGAGAAAGCCATATTTGGGAGAGAGGAGACAAATCTCAGGTTCTAAGCAAGGTGGGAAATGGAATCAAAGACTTTCACCTACAGGCTGGGGCTCCTAAAAATGTGACATCCTCAGTGCAAAAAGGAAATAGGAAAAAAGTGACCCTCACAGGAAAAGCACAGTAAATACAATTGTGCTGAGAAGGATAAATTTCTGCTGAGAAATTCCTAACAGTGAGGCACTCTGATTGGAGTTAAGGATAGAATACCCATTACTTATATAAGTCTAAGAAATCCCATAATGTGAATTCAAAATACTCTGGGTTGGGTAGTTCCCTCAGGTGCCTGGAAGGGGCAAACATACATCCTCCCTGAAGGCATGCACCTTGATTCCAAGCCCCAAAGAATCCCTAGGATATTATTGCAAGTAATGATAGCTTAAAAATTAAAATCACAAAATAAATGAGAAAACAAGATGTTACTGGAGGAAATCAAAAGAAATGTCAAGAAGCAGAATAAGATCAGTAACAACTTTAGATATTAGAAAGGTTGAATACAAAATATTCAAAAGAAGTATTTAAAGTAGAACAAATTATCATATTTTTAAAAAAGGCTTAATTAGAACTTACAGAAATAAAAAATATAACCAGTGGGGCGGCACCCATAGCTCCGTGGGTAGGGCGCCAGCCACACACATGAAGGCTGGCAGGTTAGAACCCAGCCCAGGCCTGCTAAAACAACAGTGTCAACTGCAACAACACCAAAAAGCTGGGCATTGTGGTAGGTGCCTGTAGTCCCAGCTACTGGGGGCCTGAGGCAAGAGAATTGCTTAAGCCCAAGAGTTTGAGGTTACTGTGAGCTGTGACAGCACAGCACTCTACTGAGGGTGACAAAGTGAGACTGTCTCAAAAAAATTAATTAAAAAATAAAAGTTGGTTATGGTGCTGGCCACATACAGCAAGGCTGTCGGGTTCGAATCCAGCCCAGGCCAGCTAAACAACAATGACAACTACAAAAAAAAAAAAAAATAGCTGGGCATCCTGGCGCGCGCCTATAGTCCCAGCTACTTGGAAGGCTGAGGCAAGAGAAAGAATTGCTTAAGCCTAAGAGTTGGAGGTTGCTGTGAGTTGTGATGCCATAGCACTCTACTGAGGGTGACATAGTGAGACTCTGTCTCAAAAAAAAAAAAATACACACACAAACATATATATGTATGTATGTATGTAAATAACCACTGGCATTTAAAAGTTTCAGTTAGAAAGATAAAAAGAGAGTCAATGAACTAGAAGACAGGAAATAATTACTCTGAATGCATGGGGCAGAGAGATTGGAAATATGGAAGTCAAGTTAAGAGAATGGAAAGATAAAATAAGAAGGTACAATATACAGTATTACATAAAGTAATAATAGAGATAACAGAGATGCGTATCCAAAGTTATAACAGACACAAATTTTCCAGAATTGAAGAAATCCAGGAATCTTTGGATTTGGAAATCCTTATGAGTACCAAGCAGAATAAACTGGAAACTACACCGAGACGCATGACATGACATGAGAATATACGACATGACATGTATTCTTGAAATTATAGAATATCAAAGAAAGTAGATCTTAAAAGGACCTACAGAGAAAATAAAACTTATCTATAAAGGAATGACAAACTGATAGCTTACTCTTCAGCAGCAGGAATGCAAATTAAAGGAAAGATATACATTCAAAATCTTTCATTGAAAAATATTTAATAAGCCAAATGTATCTAAAGAATTACAGCTCCCTGGGCGGCACCTGTGGCTCAGTGAGTAGGGCACCGGCCCCATATGCTGAGGGTGGCAGGTTCAAACTCAGCCCCGGCCAAACTGCAACAAAAAAATAGCCGGGCGTTGTGGCGGGCGCCTGTAGTCCCAGCTGCTTGTGAGGCTGAGGCAAGAGAATCGCGTAAGCCCAAGAGTTAGAGGTTGCTGTGAGCTGTGTGAGGCCACGGCACTCTACCTGAGGGCAGTACAGTGAGACTCTGTCTCTACAAAAAAAAAAAAAAAAAAAAGAATTACAGCTCCCAAACGCCTGTTTTATTAGCTTTAAGAAAGTACCTTTTCACCTGTGACTGAAATAAACTGCCCCACAGACTTGGAGTTTGTAAAGGGACATTCCCCATCCCCACCCCGCTCCCAATGTATCCAGTTAAGCCCAGGAATGCCGGAAGGTCCCATGTGCCTCTGTATTACAAAGCTCAGCATCTTCTGAAGGGTCTCAGAACACTAGGCGCATACTCTAACTGGGACTGGCCTTCTTCTAATGCCAAATGTAGAGGGAGATGGAGTCTCATCAGTTTATACCACCCAGTGCAGTTACTTTTTCCTGCCATGCACTTGAATTTTGCCCTGAAAATTTCCATGGATATTTGTTTACTATGAGTGCACTCTGACAAATGCAGATCATTGTGTAATCACAATGAGACTCCACTTGTGTGTGTGTGGGGGTCTCTCAAAACTTTTTTTTTTTTTTTGAGAGTCTCAAGCTGTTGCCCTGAGTAGAGTGCCATAGCGTTACAGCTCACAGCAACCTTGAACTCTTGGGCTTAAGTGATTCTCTTGCCTCAGCCTCCCAAGTAGCTGGGACTACTGGCACCTGCCACAAAGGCTGGCTATTTTTTTGTTGCAGTTGTCATTGCTGTTTAGCTGCTCCAACTGAGTTCAAACCTGCCAGCCTTGATATATGTGGCCAACGCCCTACTCACTGAACTACAGCCACCACCCAAATTATAACTTTCTTGAGTGACAATAACCTCCTAGGAAGCAGAGTGGATCACATCAACCACTACCACTACCCTCAGATGAAGTTGATGAAGGGCAGCCACCTTGCTTCAGTAAGTGGAGACAGGATTTTAAAACCATAGGAAACACCAAAGGTCTCATGTTCCTCTTTCTCAGGGCAATGAAGCCTGTGTAGTCTACTCCTATACAAGAGACTGCTCAATGATTCCCACAGAAAAGAGATCTTAAGGTGACATTTTCTCCTCCTAAGCCAATAAGGCCTTCTCACTCACCATCCACTTTCAGGAACTGACCCCAAATGGGCAGAATCTACTTATATCAGGAAACAGCCACTAATTTCTTTTGCTAAAGAAGAGGACAAAACTCACAAAATCAATCTGGTGAGGCAATTCTTTTTCAGCAAAGTATTATACAACTAAAAACCCTACACAGAGTTTTACCTATGGGTTACTCCCTGCCGGTTTGCTTGCATGTAAATCCCACTTCTTATTTATTCCTAAATAAAGAACATATTTCTGATGGCATAGGATTCCTGAATGAAATGATATTAACAAATATTTACCTACTTTGTGAAGAAGAACACAGGCAAAATTTAAGTTATGATCTGTAGATATCAAATTCATTTTCCTTACTGGAAAACAGATCTGACTGCTTGGCTTAGTATTATGTTGGGAATAAAAAGCATCTAACTTCTTTTCATTTGGAAGACTAGCATATACACCAAGTCTGAAAATAAACCCAGTTTAACTAGATCACATTCATTCAGAAGCAGAATTTTAAAACAGCTGTGGCCAGCAAATAGATGTGTACGTATACAAAATGCATTGACTTTAACAGATGTCAAGGTGCTTTCCTTGTGATCATCTCCAAGGAAATGGAAACCTGAGACCTCAAATCTAACCACCTCCAAAAGGGCATTTACAAGTTATCAGGAATTTAAAGAAAATAAATTGTTCGTTGAAGAGTAGCCTATGCTGAAATCTCATTTTTACATGTATTCGTCCACCTATATGTTGGCTCCTCATTTTTTCAACTATTTTAGCATTTATTAAATGTGACCAAGTAGCACTGGATCCATGGTCTCAGTTATTTTTTCTTAAGGCTTAGTAAAACCAGGACTTTTAAACATCCTATAACATTTATGCTTTTTAAGAAATAACAGAAGTCACTTTTATTCCAGGTTGTCATCTTTATTAAAATATTTCAAATGTTTATGGTAAAAATAACATATGTCCTTTATTTTAAAAAACATAAACAATACTGAAGTATATAAAGTAAAAACTGAATGTTCCCTATAACCCCTGGTCCATCCCATTCCTAGCAGAAAGCCATTGTTAACAGTTTTAGGCTTATTCCAATGGATCTAGTTTTACTTTCTTACACTTGTTCTTTGACCTAATACTGTATCTTGGAGATGTTTTAATAACAGTACATATTAAAATGCCTTCTTGATCTATAGTATTTCATAGAACAGATGCACTATAGTTTATTTTCCTACTGATGGACTTCAAGTTTTTTTCAACGTTTCACATAAAAAAGCAAAACTGCAATGATTATTCTTTGCACACACATCTCTGCATATTTGTAAGAACATTTCTCCAAATTTCTAGAAATCAAATTAACCCATCAAAGGATCCACATTTCCTATTTTAATACATTATATTCATTAACTTTTGTTTTTCTGTCTTTCTCATTAGACTAAGTAAACCGTGTTTTGTTTGTTTTAGCTCTAGTTCAACCTCTAGAAAACTGGTGCCATGGTCTTGAAGAACTCCCTCTGTAAAAGGCCAAAGAAGCTGACAAACAACAGAGGAAATAATCAAGGCTCTCCTAGGAGAGCAACACAACTACACAATCATTCTCATATCCCTGAGAAAGTGAATCAAAGGAAATAAGTACATCAAGGAAAAAACAAGAGCATCTTTCTTGTTTAAACTACATCAAGAAAGAGATTAAAAAAATATTTCCTTATGATAGGTAAGCTCTCACCTTGGGTACATTGTCCTAGTGGCATAGGGCACACCTCCTGGGTGAAGGACTTAACCACAACTTGGAGGATTTTACCTTATAAATGCAAACAATGTAGCCTAATCATATGTACCCTTATGATAATCCAGAAAAAAAAAATTAAAGTAGGCTTGGCACCCATAGCACAGTGGTTAGGGTGCCAGCCACATACACTAAGGGTGGTGGGTTCAAACCCGGCCCTGGCCAGCTAAACAACTGCAACAAAAAAATAGCCGGGCATTGTGGCAGACACCTGTAGTCCCAGCTACTTGGGAGGCTGAGGCAAGAGAATCGTTTAAGCCCAAGCGTTTGAGGTTGCTGTGAGCTGTCACAGCATGGAACTCTACAGAGGGCGACATCATGAGACTCTGTCTCAAAAAATAAAAATAAAAAATAAAGCCTTAAGTAGTCTTAAATGATGCCCATCCGTATGTGGATCTTAATTTCTTACCCATTTCAAGCATTTCATGACTTAAGCTTTCATATTTCTCACAAAGACATATTCCTCAAAAGTAGAAACAATGTTTTAGAGCAAAGAATGCAATTAATAAATCTTAACAGACTGAATAAACCTTTATCGAGATCGATTCTCCTGTCATTAGGCAGGAGTGAATTTATATAAAGGATGAATAATAAGGCAAGGCCCTTTTACCCTTCAGACATACTCCAAATAAAGAACCAAATTCAAATTCAATTTTGTAAAGACTTGGCTTTCAGAGAAGTCTGATAGAAGCAGTGAGAAAATTTCTTTTTCTCTTCTCTTCATACTTGTTTTGTTTTTTCAAATACCCCTGAGATGGCTTTATGATGTAAGAGATATCTTATCTTAAAGTGGAGAGATCTGTGGCTGGAATTCTTCTAAATGCACAATAACTCAGGTCTCTCTCCTGAAGGAGTTCTCAGATGCTGGGAAAGATATTTGTGGCCAAAAGATTTTCTTCCCTAGTTTTAGTCAAAAGGTCTTTTCCCAGTATAAGTTCTCAAATGTCAAGTGAGGTGGATCCATTTGCAAAAGGCCTTCCCACATGTCTCACAGAGTTTATATCTGGTATGAATCCCTCAGCACTGAATGAGGGAAGAGCTGCAGGTCAAGGCTTTCCCACACTCACTGCACTCAAGACAGGAAAGAAAATCTGTCAGGAAAGGATCACATCTTTTGCACTCATAGGTCTTTTCCTTTAGTGTGGATCTTTTTATGGCGGACAAAAGCAGAGTGGTGGGCAAAGGCCTTTCTACACTCAAGGCACTCAAAAGGCTTCTCTCCAGTGTGACTCCTGGCGTGTCGAGTGAGGGAATAGCTGTAGGAAAAACCTTTCCCACATTCTTTACATTCATAAGGCTTTCCTGCGGTGTGGGTCATAGTATGGCGGAAAAAAACGGAGTGGTAGGTGAACATCTTCCCACATTCACTGCACTTGTAGGGCTTCTCTCCAGTGTGAATCCTCATGTGTCTGGTCAAGGAAGAGTTGTAGTGAAAAGCTTTCCCACATTCTTTGCACCCATAGGGTTTTTCTCCAGTGTGGATCTTATGATGCTGGACAAAAACAGAGTGATAGTTGAAGGTCTTTCCACACTCGGCGCACTCATGGGGCTTCTGTCCAGTGTGAATCCGCTGATGGTACATGAGGTGTGACCTTCGGGTGAAGACCTTCCCACACTCCGTGCACTTATAGGGCCTCTCCCCAGTGTGAATCCTCTCGTGTCTAATGAAGTCTACCTTCTCCCGAAAGGCCTTCCCACACTCCTGGCATTCGTGAGGCTTCACGCCCGTGTGAATACGCTGGTGACGAACCAGCAAACAGTTCTTGCTAAACTCTTTCTCACATTTCGTGCACTTGTAGACGGTCTTCCCGTTAGGAACCAAGACGTCTTTACTGGGCTCCTGCAAGCCACATTCACACAGAGTATCTTCCGCAGAGACTTGCTCCCTGTCCCTCAAGCACAGATCGTCATCCGCCCCCGACACACTGCGTTTAGGGCTCATCTTCCTAAAGAGAGTTTCCTTGTGCAAGCCGCTGACTGGCCTCAAGTGCCTTTCCTCCATTTCTAACCACTATTCCTGATCCCTCACTCACCGCAAGCAGGAGGTACTGTAGGTCTCTCTACACTTTTACTGCCAGTTCAGCAGGCCGATCTGCTCAGGTCTGCGTGCCCCAGAAACCAGGAGTCTGCAGGTCTCTGGTGTCCAGTACACGATCCTCTGGGGCTGGTGCAGCTGCCCCCACTCCTTCCAGGGGAAGGTCACTGGCCTGACCTCCCCCGCAGCCTCGGACGCTGCCTCCGCGGAGCGGGAGGGGAGGTCCACGCGGCTGGCGCGTCAGCCTGCGCAGAGAGCGCCCCCGACTACAGACGCCAGAGAGCGCCGCGCGCACCGCCGCGCTGGACTACAAGTCCCAGGGGCCTCCGTTTCGTGTTTTTATCTCTGGGAGTTTCACCTTCAGTTATTCTGGAGGGAAGTTCACGCTGGTTGTGACAGGAAGATTCTTGAACCTTGCACACGTACATGCATATGTACATGCCTGCAAGGAACTGAGTCACGCCGGGTGTGCAGAGAGAGTGTCCTATTTATTTGTCGCCTTATTTTAAACGCTGACCCACAATTAAAGTGTACCCAGGGCCTGGATATTCAGTCAATCCAGTCTAAATACTGAGTGCGGAGAAAACATGGACATTGAACATCTATTTTACGTTACTGATGATTCTATAATTAGTAAACCACTTTGGAAAAGTTTGGCCCCCTCTCCTAAAGGTCTTTTCGAAGCAAAGCTTTCTCGCTTGTGTACTAGGAAATATGTTCCAGAATGTTTACAATAGCAAACAACTGGATAAAGTTCAGGAAAGAGGATGTTTTCTCTACAGAATGCAACACTATTCAGCAGTTTAGGAGCGCTCTAGCCCACTACTGCCCCCGGGGAAAGCAGGAAGCATCACAATTTATATTGTGGAATCCTCAAAAAATTAAGGGCCCAGGAGCACCACGTCTCTCTGGAACTGGTGAGTGGGGAAAGCCATCATGTGAAGGATGGTAATGGTGGTTTAATCTTTGAGCAAGACCTGATTCACTGCTCTCTCCTGCCTAAAATGTAGTTGCTAAAAGTGAAGGGAGGCTCTTGGGACTAGGGAATGACAGGCAAATTTAAAGGTTGTAGTGAGTTCTGGGAAGAAGAGGCTCTAGAGTCATTGACACACTGAGTGCTGGGACCCACCCCGGTTTGGAATGCTGCTCTCTGAGAATCTATATTACTAACATTGCAGTTCTCCCCGTGAGATGGCCTGGCAGGTTGACTTTCAGCAAATAGTCACATTTTAATTTATTTTTCTGTCTTTTGGTCTGGCCAGATCTTCCATCTACTATATTGAAGAGAAGGAGTGATCTCAGATACTTATTTTAAATTTTCCTGATCTTAAAACATTCTAATATTTCATAACTGAGAATGTGTATAGTATGGATTTTTGTTGATATCACCTGCTTGGTTACTTTCATAATGCATGTAAATATTCGGGTCAGTCAGAGAAATAAAAAACCAGGCAGACATGCTAAATTGGAAAATCCAACAGAGTTTTGTCACTCAAAGTATTTGGATCAAGTCAGTCACAATACAAGGCAGAGAGCTCAGGTGTGTTTTTCAGACACCAAGACTCTCCTGGGATGGGAGGCAGTAGTGGATAGCAATGACTTAGGTAGCTATACATGATAAGTAGGTCTGAATAGGTTCTGGGTGGTCATGCCAGGGGCAGGTATCCTCACCAATCTCAGGATGCTGCAGTTTGATCGCAAAGTTCTTTCTAGCAGCGATTTTCAAGGTGTGGTCCCTGGTCTTAATTGTATTTAGTTTTAAGAGTTAAAGGCAGGCTGACCACTAAATACCTGCAACATAGCCATAATGATGTAGGCAATTACAAAATGGTTAGCTTTGTTTCCTGGAAATGTCTAGTTTTTTTTTCTTTAGTGAATCTGTCTTTAAACATGTGGTTTTAATGATATATAGCAGCTTCTAAAATGATAAATAATTTCTGAAATTTGAACTGTCAGTAGCAATGCTTATAAGTAACCTGAATATCTCAGCAGAAAGTTGTTACTAATTAGGTCACATCACTAGATATATCCAGACTCTGCTATCTGGGAGTTCTCAAGGGGCATCTCACAAGGGCTCCTGTGTCAGCCTGGACAATACTGTGGGTGACTTAACCAACATGACTGTGGACTGTCACCTGTAATTTTTGGTTCTTGGACATATCCATAGGCAGAGTGCCCACCACTCTTTAGCCCTGTGGTCTAAGCATGAACATAGACTCTCTAGTATTAGACCAAGATGTGAGTTTAATAAGACTTTGCTTACAACTGGGGATTGCAGAGAGATTTCCACAGGGAGAATAACTTACAACTAGCTACTACTAGATATGGCTGCTCTTGGTGCTCTTAGTTCCCAGTCGATTCTCCTGGCCTCCATAAAACTGACTTCTACTCAGTTCCCATCTGCCCCTCTATCCATAAGGAAGAGGAAGGGTTTTCTTTCTACCTAGAAACACCTAGAGACATTCCATTTCCAATGTCTAGGCTCCAGTTAAGGCTCAGCGAGAGGAAGGAATTTCCTTTATAATCCCAATTCAGGCCTGTTTTTCCCATTTTCTGTTTCCATCTTTTATCTAAAAGATGACTGATGAGTTTAGTATCTTCTTCCTTTAGTAGAGACTCCACCTCCATTCATACCATTGCACTTACCCCATGACTCTAATAGTACATCCTTTTAGCACACAACAGTACCACATTTCTATAAGATACACATACATCCTTACTGTTATGGGTTGTATTGTGTGCCCCCTACGAGATGAAGTCCTAATGCCCAGTACCTGAGAATGGGATTTTATTTGGAAATAGTCCTTGCAGACGATCTAGTTAAGATGAAATCATTAGGGTAGGCCCTAGTACAATATGATTGTGTTCTTATAGAAAAAAGTTTCAGAAAAAAGAGAAAGCTCCTTTCATTGAAAAGAATGAGTATGATTGGGGAAAATGGGGCTGGAACAACTGATCCACATGCAAAAGAAAGATTTTAAATACTTAGCTTACACTATACACAAAAGTTAACTCAAAATGGAGCATAGACCTAAATGTAAGAGCTAAAACTATGAAACTCTTAGAAGAAAACATAGAAGGTAATATCTATGATCTTGAGTTAGGTAAGGGTTTCTTAGATCTGACATTAAAAGCATGAACAGCAGAAGAAAAATGGACCAACTGTGCTTCATCAAAATAAAAACTTCTGTGCTTTGAAAGATGCCATTCACTGTTAAAATGAAAGGACAACTCACAGAAGACCAGAAAATATTTGAAGTTATATATTTGATAAGGGATTTGTTTTTAGAATATGTAAATGATTCTCACAATTCAACAACTGAAAGATAAAGTATGGCCCAAGGATTTGAATAGATATTTCTCCAAAAAATATATACAAATAGACAATAAGCACATTAAAAGATATTAACTAGGCATTACGGAAATACAAATCAAAACCATAGTGAGATATCACTTCATACCCACATGGATGAATAAAATAATAAGGCAATAGAGAATATTGGCAAAAATTGGTGGAGAAATTGGGAACCTCATACCTTGGTGGTGGGATTGTAAAGAGATGCATCCATTTTGGAAGACAGCCTAGCAATTTCTCAAAAATTTGAATAGTTATTATAGACTACAACCCATAAATTTTATCCCCAGCTAGAACAGAATTTGACTCCCAAGAGAAATGAAAACACACGTTCACACAAAACTTTGTACATACACAAATGTTCATAGTACAATAGAAAAAAGTGGAAACAACCCAAATGTCTGCCAACTGAGAAATGGATGAATAAAATATGGTATATCCATACAATGGAATATTATTCAGACATAAAGAATGAAGTACTGAAACATACTACACAATGGATGAACTTTGAAAACAAGTTATGTGAAAGAAGCCACTCTGAACACATATTGCATGATTCCATCTATTGAATTGTACAGAGTGGATTAATCTACAGAGCTAGAAAGTTGGACTGGGGATAGGCGGCAGGGGTGGGAATTGACAGCTGCTGGGTATGCTTTTTCTTTCTGTGGGAGGAAAATGTTCTAAAATTGGGTTGTAGTGATAGTTGAGTAACTTTGTGACTACACTAAAAATCATTGGATTGGGACGGCGCCTGTGGCTCAAAGGAGTAGGGCACTGGCCCCATATGCTAAAGGTGGTGGGTTCAAACCCAGCCCCAGCCAGAAACTGCAAAAAAAAAAAAGAAAGAAAAGAAGAAAATCATTGGATTGTACAATTTAAATGAGAAATTTTTATGTATGTAAACTATACCTTAATAAAGCCATTTTAAAAAAAATAGCATTCAAATGTCTAAAAGAGCATTTCATTTATGGGGTATAGACACTAAAATAATGACCCCTTCTCCTCCAAATACTTACCAGACAGCTTAATAAGGAAAATCCTTCTGATGCTATGAAAGCCTCTTGGGTCTTCCTTCTTGATTCAATCTCATGCCACATCTGGAAGTAATTAGGTTGTTTATCCATTACAGATGAACTTAATGTTTATCATTTCTTTTTTTTAACTTTTTATTTATTTTTTTATTTTTTTGGCCGGGGCTAGGTTTGAACCCGCCACCTCCGGCATATGGGACTGGCGCCCTACTCCTTGAGCCACAGGCGCCGCCCAATGTTTATCATTTCTTGAATGCTTTATAATCTTTCTACATTTGTATTCATATATGTATAGAGGAAAGCATATGTTTATTCACTATGTATAATACTGCTATTCATCTATTACTCCTTTTATTTTTATCTTTTCCAAGTCTAGCTTGTTCAGTTTTAGATAACACTAGTATAGGCCACTGAGAGTATAAACCAGGCTGAGTTTCCACAAGGCCCTGAGGGGGTTTTCTTCTATAAGATCCTGAGGGAAACAAAGCTCTTTCTGTCTTTGAAGAGTCTAAATCCATTCGTATAAAGAGATATTTGTCCAGACAGGATCAGCAGAAGTACCACCTTGTCTGCTCTGCAGATTGAGTTTCACAGGGTCACACAGAAAATCAGACTATTCACAACCACAGCTCTTCCTCACCCCTGCTCTGTGGTCTCCATTCTTTTAGGAGGTGTTTTCCATATGGTCAGTTTTCCTCCGGGAGCCCTGTGTTCCACCTGCTCTATAAAAGTGTGTGTTCTGCTAGAAACAGAATATTCCCATTATTTCGACTCAGAATCTCCAGTTGTGTCACGAAGATCTGGAGTAGGTCATTTCACCTGAGACATCCCCAAACATTCCAGGGACTTCTTTCTCATTCTGTGCTAGGCTCCTCATTGGCCCATCTGTGTTCATAGGCCTAAAGTCTTCCTCAAATTCATCCTATAAAAATGTTCAGGTCAAAGAGACTGTCCCTCACAGTGTCTGTCTACCAAGACTGGGAAAAGCTGGAGGAGGAGGAGGAGGCTACATTTTGAGTAGCTCTGGGTCATATGGTGGCACTGCACTCCCCCCCCCTTTCACTGACAGCTGGTTGAGGAAAGGCGAGAAAAGGGTGAAGAGCAGTCCTGGGAAACGGAGGAGAACTTGGTGGCCCCAGCCCTGCTCAAATGCTCTGCTCCCACTATTGCCAACTCCCATGCCCAAGCTGCTTGGGAGAGCTACCACTGTCCTCAGCTACAGCTGGCAGAAACCTCAGATGCCCTGAGGCCCACTTCTCGCACCTTAGCAAGCTGGTCCTTTGGGTGCTTCTGTGTTGAGGGATTGGGTCCTGGGTTCTTTGCAACAGGGTCCCATGACATGCAGGCAGGAAAAATACAAATCAAAATAGACTTTTAAGAAGACTGACATGGGTGAAATATTTCAATGCTGGCACATTTTTACCTTCAAAACAAAAAAAAAGACAAATCCTATAAAAGGAAAGGGCTTGAAATACTCTTGGAGGTATGTGGGGACAGCTTAAGTGCTGCTGGCCTTTGGATGGCCCCCTCCCCTTTCCCTGGCTCTTGGGGAGGAAGCAGAATGAGAACTTAAGACTTATTTAAAGCACTTGAAAACAAAGAAAACAGCAATTCAGTCTCTCTCCTAGTGACTAGCTATATTCTTGAATTATAGGATTCCTTTTTTTTCTTGTAGTACAGGCCTCTTGAAGTACTCATGGCTTCCAGATCCAAGGTGCCTTCCTTCCCTCCACTCTTTGCCTATGCCTTGCCACTGCTGGACCATTTTTACTCCTTCTCTAAGTGTCTCATGTCCACATGAAATGTTCTTTTCTCTAAAAACTCAGATTTTCTTTGCTTCTCCACCATGTTAGGAGTGAACTCTCTGTGTTTTCCTAGTCCTTTATCCTTCATCTCACATCATCACTTTTCACTTTCTTCCTGGTGATAAAACTGTGTGCAGTCCGATTCCCTCCCCAAACTGTAAGCTCTCAAATGCAGAATGCTTACTGAATTCATCTTTGTGTTCTCCAGAGTAAGAAACACTTTGCCGTGGGTGGCACCTGTGGCTCAGTAAGTAGGGTGCCAGCCCCATATACCGAGGATGGCGAGTTCGAACCCAGACCGGCCAAACTGCAATTAAAAAATAGCTGGGTGTTGTGGTGGGCACCTATAGTCCCAGCTACTCGGGAGGCTGAGGCAAGAGAATTGCCTAAACCCAAGAGCTGGAGGTTGCTGTGAGCTGTGACTCCATAGCACTCTACCGGGTATGACAAAGTGAGACTCTGTCTCAAAAAAAGAAAGAAAGAAAGAAAGACTGTGCCTTGCCTGTGGTCAGTGAGCAAATCCATGTTTTGTCTAATTTGATTCCTTTTATAACTCTAAGAAAAAGGTATTTTATAACTTTTGACCATCTAAGAGAAGTGTGGCCAAAGATGAGAGCGGCCTGCCCACATAAAATTCTTTCACCAGTGCTTATTGCTTCAAACAAACAACAACCAAAACACAAAACCCAGTAGAGTTGATCCACCAACTCTACTGTTGTATGTTTGGGGAACCAACTCTCTTCCCTTTGTACGTGACAACTGTGTCTCTGCCTGGTGAGGGTGCTCCCTCAGTCTGCTTCTAATGCAAACGCAAACTGTTACTCCAGCTGCAGTTTTAGGACTAACTCTTCCCTTTTCTGCTTGTAAGTTACCCCAGGGCTCTGAAGCCAATGCAGATAAGCTCGAAATCTGCCTCTTGGATGCCCATGTGGATTCTAAAGTTTATTCCCCGTGGTGGTTGCTGTAGGGAAGAATGAGTTTCTGTTTTGCTTGGAAAATATTCTTCATGACTGGAGGTTTCCCATGTGCTTCTCATCTGCTCTACTTGTCTACCATTTGCTGACAGGTTGCCTGACTCCTCAATTATTCATATATCTATAAAATATACACACACATACATACAGAGGGGGCCAAAAAAGTATACACATTTTAAGATAGGAAAAAACTTCATTAAAATTGTAATATTCAAGTCACATTTGATCTCTGCAATTATAAGAGATACATGATACAAGATAACAAATGTTATTGGTATATATTGAGCATTACAAATATAATACAGTTTTTTTTTCCTTTCTTAAAATGTGTATACATCTTTGGGGCATGCTCTGTATATACATTTCAGTAAACACACACACATTTTTTTTTCATTAGTTTATTTTCGATTTCTAGACTAACAGCAAATCCTTCAAACGTTATTATAAAGTGCCAACATTTCATGCCTTAATATCTCACTAAAAAGGTTTAGGAATAAGAAACAGAGAGAAAGCTCCATGTTACTTGATCTAGAAGAGTTGGTAAATTGAAAGGTGAGAAGCCTGGGCATGAGACATGACTGACTACTTGAATAACCTTGGGAAATTCCCTTCACCATTCAGTTTCTTTCCTGGAAAATGTAGGATTAGACTAGATTCTTCAGATTAATGAATTTTTTTCTCACTGCCTTTAGGCTACCTCAATTAGTCCGCAGTTAGACTATAGATATAGGTCACATAAGTATATGTGTAATAAATTAATAAATTTTTGGGCAGACGTGGAATATTTAAAGAACATATTGTCAGAAGCAGAATTTACGAATTCATAGAACCATGATTATATTCATAACTTTACTTTGAGATTTAAAGGGCAAATCTCAGTTGAACCACTGTGCTTTATTTTAATTCAATATATCTGAGGATTCTTTACTTCAAAACTCTTAGATCCTTTGCTAAAAAGTCAGGTGAGGTCTTAACAGCATTTAATTAGCTGGATATGGGATTTGATTTTTAAGTGGATCTCTCCAAGGGTGAAGGAGAGGCAATCAGTATTCCAAGTGAGAGATGGTGAAATCTTCCATTTAGACAAGGACATTGGACATATGGAGAAGCGTAAAGATTCCAACAATTTAAGGGAGTGGTAATTGGATGCTGGTGGTAGTGTTGAAGAAGAAATAAGGTATTGAGAATGGTTTCTAGTAATGAAGTCAGTAAGAATGGACAACGTTGAAGTGTTAGACAGCTATATGTGAGCAGGGTGGAAGATGGATATGGTTTGGCTATTTTGGATTGATTTGGGTCATGCTAATACTGGCTATTATGAGTATGAAGCTGATTAAGACTTTGCAGGTGGGTTGTTTTGAGTATAGAGTTGATTAAGACCCTGGGAAACTTCCAAGAAGCAAGTGATATTCCTAAAAAATTGTGTGTAAAACCCCAAACTGCGCTTGCTGTGCAAGTTGCTATAAATGTCCTTTCTCTTGCTAAAACTTTATTTGCTCTTTCAATTATTTCAGTGACTATCTCAAGCCACGTGCAGCTCTAACAGGAGTGTTTGGATCACTGGAAATAACTGAAGAATTCATGAGGTCAGACTGCAGGTGGGCCTGAAAGGGACAATTTGGTTCTTCCGAACCTGAGCCACTTCCACTAGCCCTTGAGAAACAGAAAGGAACTCAAAGGATTGAGACTAACTGTGGTGTTCATTGAGCTCTTTTTATGTGGGTCAAGAAGGCTAAGTGGAAGGAAACTTCATGGATGATATGATAAAACTGTAACTAGCTTCTGCCAATTTAAAAAAATGGCTGTGTGTGGAGCAAGATGGCATACTAGAAACGTCTCCTTACTAGCTACTCAAGGCAAGGCAGGGGAAAGAAAACTCCAGCCACCTTTGGCTGGGGGAACCTACCTGGAGACATCACTCTGGGGGCACAGTGAAGCAATGGTGGACCACAGGAGCCAAGGAGGTCTGAAGCTGAAGAAAACCAGTACACAGGTGAGTACATGGGAATGGGCAGCCCACCTTCAGAGGATTGGGGACAGGAAGGAGTTGTGCTGCAGTTTTTTGATTTGGGGCCAACCTGCTCACTGGGACTGCCTTGGAAGGAATGGGTGGACTTAAACAGTGTCCAGTGGCTGGGTTTGAAACCAAGTGGGGTGGATCAACCATTCGGTTGGCTGCTAGGTGGGCCACCATAGGGAAGGCAGTATGGGACAAATGGTCTGCAGGGTCCTAGTGCAGGGCTGGTGTGCCTGCTGAGCTTGGGCATCCACTTTTGTGGTGAGCTGAGCAGTGCCCACACCTGCGGGAATCGTGTCAGGGGAGCCTGTGAGACATGCCTCTTAAGGATTTCTGAGAGAGCTTTAAGACCCCCAAGCCCACAGGGACTGGATACTGATGAAAAAACCAAGCCCTGATTGAGGGCAACTAAGCCAGGAAGGCAGGATCTGATCTCCTCAGAAACTAGAGAGTGGTGTGTGGCACTCATTGCTCAGAACAAAACCAGGTGTGTTTTCTGTCTCCCAACACCACCTTGCCACCTGGTGTATATTTATACATAGATATATATATGCTTTTTCCTTTTCTCTTCTTTATTGTTATTGTGGTTGCTGTTGTTTTCTTTTTTTATTGTTTGTGTGATTGTATTTTTATTTTCTTCAATAACAGGGGTTTCCTCATTTTTGTTACAGTTTTCATGCCCCTTTTACTCTCTCCTTTTTAATTGCTCTCCTTTTCTCTCTCTTTTGGTAGAGATCCTTCTACTTTTCTCATCTTTCCCACATAAAGTTTTCATAAAACAGCTAAGATATCCCTTTTTTAATTTACCTTATATAATTTTATTTTTAATTTTCTTTATCTATTCTTTTTATTTTTTTTTCCTTTTTTCTGAGTGCTGGAGAGTGATGGCAGTGATTTGGCTGGGGGGTCATGGCAGGGCTCAAGGAGGTCATGAGCTCATGGTCCAGGGTGTCCTTTTAGCTTTGGCCTTTGGAAAGATGGTATTGGTAGGTCCCCACTGTAGCATACTGCTGAATTTTTCTTTCTTTGTTTTCATTTTCTTTCTCTTTCTATATTTGGCAGAAGTGGAGTCTTGCTTTTTCCCAGGCTGGTAAGGAGCTCCAGGCATTAAGGGACCTTCCCAGCCCACCTCCCAAAGTCCTGGAGTTGTGGGTGTGGCCACAGTACCCTGTTGAGCAAGGTACTATGTCACCCTCATTCTCCCTTTAAATCCTTCTTCTCTCCTTTTCTCCAATTCTTTTCTTTCATCTCTTTCTTTTCTTTTTCTTCTTCCTTTCTTTTCCTCTTCTTTCTCCCTGATTGCTCTTTACCCTTCTATTCTTTTTGGCCTTATAGCAAGAGGCCACTTCAACACTTAAGCTCTGAGAGAAGGTAATTCAAAGTGATGGAGGCAGTGAGAAGGAAAAAGTAGGGAAGGAAGTGAATAAGAACGAAATACACATAAGGAGGAACCAACAGAAAAATTTTGGCAACATGAAAAACCAAAACAGCAACCCCACCAAGGGACCAAAGCCAGCTACTGCATAGGACTCCACCTATAAAGAAGTAATAGAAATGACAGAAAGTGAATTTAAAATATAGATAGTAGAGGAAATAAAAAGAATTGATGAGACAGTGGAAAAACAGAACTAAAAATATGGTTGAAAGATATGAACAATACAGAAAGGATATGGTGGAGCTTAAGGAAATGAAGGAGTCAATCAGGAAACTTAAAGATGCAATACAAAGTATCAATGATAGATTAGACCATGGAGATGAATGAATCTCAGAGCCAGAGGATAAAGTTCATGAGCTAATCCAGCTAGTTAAAGAGGCATGAAAGAAGAGGGAGAAACCAGAACATTTGCTCAGGGAATTATGGGACTTCACAAAGTTTCAAACATATTAATTATAGGGGAAGAGTAATGAATTAATGGGACATTATTCTTCCCCTTCTCTGAAGAGAAGAGGTTGGGGAAGAATAACATCCCAAAGGAATGGAAGCCCTACTGGATGATATCATAAATGAAAATTTCCCAAGTATCACCTAAGATTCTTAAACATGCCTGTTAGAGGGATATTGAACCCAGATTGATGCAACACCAGCAGCATATCTCCAAGACAAATTGTAATGAACCTGTCCAAAGTTAAGACAAAGGATAAAATTCTTCAAGCAGCCAGGAGTAAGTGCCAACTGACCTACAGGGGCAGATCCATCAGGGTGATAGTGGATCTTTTAGCTGAAACTTTCCAAGCCAGAAGAGAATGATCATCTACTTTTAACCTTTTAAAACAAAACAATTTCAGCTCAGAATTCTGTATCCTGCTAAACTAAGCTTCAAAATTGGACAATTCAAATCTTTTACTGACATGCAAACATTGAGGAAACTTACCAAAACAAGAACAGCTCTACAGGAAATATTTAGACCTATTCTCCACACTGACCATCACAATGGACCACAAACTAAACACCCACAAACTAAAGGACAAAACTGAGCTTCCACAATGGCTCAAAGGATAAAACTAAGCAATGGTCTTTCACAAAGTAAGATGACTAGAACCCCCACACAGTTATCAATTCTCTCAATAAATGTTAATGCCTTGAATAGTCCACTAACGAGGCACAGATTGGCCAATTGGATAAAAATGCACAAGCCATCCATCTCCAGGAAATGCACTTAACTTTGAAGGACAAATTGAGACTCAGGGTAATGGGGCAAAAAATAGTATTTTAGGCAAATGGAAATCAGAAGAAAGGAGGGGGTCACAATTTTATCTTCACCTACAAGTGGATTTAAAGCAACTAAAATTAAGAAAGACAAAGATGGTCACTTCATACTAGTCAAGGGAACAAAAAATAAGAAGATATTTCAATTCTAAATATTTATACACCCCACTTAAATGCTCCCAGTTTTATGAAATGGATCTTGATTGGTCTGAGCAATATGATATCCCATAATACCATAGTAGTCAAGGAGTTTAACACCACTCTGACAGAACTGGACAGAGCCTCTAAACAGAAACTAAACAAAGATACAAGGGACTTAAATGTGAACATTTGTTCATAGACTCAATGTGTTATGTATACATCTATTAGTTCCTAGAAAAAAATGGGATTAATAGATGTATACAGAACATAGCATCCCAAAGCTAAGGGACATATGTTCTTGTCAGCCCATGGACAAAATAGATCATACCCTAGGATTCAAATCAGACCTCAAAATTAAAAGAATTGAAATTATATACTGTATCTTCCCACAAGGCACTAAAGGTGAAACTCAACTCCAACAAAAACTTTCATCCTTACACAAAAGCATAGAAATTAAACAACCTATGCTGAATGACTGTTGGGTCAAGGAAGAGATTAGGGAGGAAATTGAAAGATTTTATGAAGAAGACTTCCATGGCAATTGCAACAACAAAAATAAACAAATGGGACTTAATTAAACTGAAAAGCTTCTGCACAGTTAAGGACACAACAATTAAAGCAAATAGATAAACTTCAGAATGGGAAAAGATATGTACATGTTACAAATATGACAAAGGTTTGATAACTAGGATCTATAGAAAACTCAAATTAATCAACAAAAAAGAGCAAACAGTCCCATCTATCACTAGGCGAGAGACATGAACAGAACTTTCTCTGAGGATGACAGATGAATGGCTAACAAATACATGAAAAAATGTTCATTGTCCCTAAGTCATCAGAAAATTAGCCCATATCACGAAGTTGCAAAGTTGCAGATGCTGGTGTGGAAGCAGCACACTCTTGGTGGGACTGCAGACTCATACAGCCTCTTTGGAAAGAAATATGGAGAATCCTCAAAGTACTCAAATAAGATCTCCCATTTGACCCTGCAATCCCACTACTAGGCATCTACTCAGAGGAAAAAAAAATCATTTATCACAAAGATATTTGCACTAGATTGTTTATCACAGCTCAATTTACCATCACCAAGATGTGGAAATAACCTTTATGCCCATCAACTCAGGAATGGATTAGCAAACTGTGGTAGATGTATAACATGGAATACTATTCAGCCATAAAAAAGATGGTGACTTTACATCTTTTGTATTAACCATCTTTTGTATTAAACACGTTCTTCTTAGTAAAGTATCATGAGAATAGAAAAGCAAATTTCCAATGTTATATGAAATACTAATACTAATACTCAATACTAATATGAAATCAGTTGACTCAATACTAATATGAAATCAGTTGACAATCTAATTCACAGCCACATAGAAAAACTCATTTCAATTCAAGTTAGGGCGAGCAGGAACTAGGGAGGGGGAAAATAGGGGATTGGGGGTGCTCCCATTTAATGGGCACAATGTAGGAGTGTGTGACACACTTTTGGGTGTAGGACACAACTTCAAGAAGGACTCTACTTACCAAATTCAAATATTGTGACCTGGTTGTTTGTACTTTCGCATTAACCCGAAATTAAAAAAAAAAAAAGGCTAACAATTACTCCTTCCATTGAGAGATGTGGTCCCTGTTCCCTCCCCTCAAATCTGAGTATGTGTGTGACTCCTGGGAACAACTGAGCATGGCAGAAGTGATGCTGTGTGACTTCTGAGGCTAGGTCAAAAAACACATCTAGTCCTCTCAGGACATCAACCACCTTATAAAGCATATGCCTCCCTTCAGGTGGCCAGGAAAGAGAGGCAATGGCTCTCCAGTCAACTGCTATAGCTGAGTTCAGCCTCTTGCCATTCCTACCTAGGTTCCAGACATGCATTTGAAGCCATCTCAGACCCTCCAGGCTAGCCCATCTGGCAACTGAGTTCCATTGAGTGACATCAGTGAATGTCACAAGAGGCAAAAAAACTCTCCATTATGGGCTGAATTGCATCCTATTGAAATTCATTTGTTGAAATGCTGACCACCAGTACCTCAGAATGTGACTATATTTGGAGACAGAGATTTAAAGAGGCAATTAAGGTAAAACTAGTCCATATGGGTAGGCCCTAATCTAGTTTGATTAGTGCCTTTATAAAAAGAGATTAGAACACACACACACACACACACACACACACACACACCAGAGAGCATAAAGGGACATGCAGAGAATGTGGTTATCTGCAGGCCAAGAACCACCACAGAAGAAATCAACCCTGCCAACACCTTGACCTTGGATTTCTAACCCCCAGAACTATTTAAAAAATCATATTTCTGTTGTTTATGTTTGTTTGCTTGGTAACTGTAATACTTTGTTATGCTGCCCTAAAAAATAATAAAATGATTGCTGTTTTTTGTTTGTTTGTTTGCTTTTTGTTTTTGTTTTTTTGAGACAGAACCTCAAGCTGTCACCCTGGGTAGAGTGCCATGGCATCTTGGCTCACAGAAACCTCCAACTCCTGGGCTTAGGCGATTCTCTTGCCTCAGCCTCCCAAGTAGCTGGGACTACAGGCGCCCGCAACGCCTGGCTATTTTTTTTTTGGTTACAGCCATCATTGTTGTTTGGCCGGCTCCAGGCTGGATTAAGTCATCAATTTTTGGGGTGGTTTGTTCCACAGAGACAGGATGGGAACAAGCTTGGACTTCTAATGTCTCTCTTGCTTTTGGGGTCTGGTTTTCTGTTGTTAGTAGGATGTACCACAGCGGGCAAGCTCAGAGGGTCAATATCACCCATCTGAGAAGATGGGGTGAAAGGCCAGAGCCCATATTTAGGGCTTTTGTGACAGGTGAGAACCATAAACTTTTAAAGAGAAATTCAAAAATATTTTCTATTTAGTCTCAGAAAAATGGGAAAAACTGCACATAAGATGTGTGTTTATATAGCTATTTTATGAATGTCCCATTCGGTCAGGTGGGATTCCTTGGGAGAGAGACTTATAGTACCAGATTGCAGGCGAGGGCCAGGCTGATCTAGATTCAGAGGTTTTAGAAGAGTGATTATAGCTCTGGAGGCAGGGGTTAGGTCTCATGGCCTTCACCAGGAATCATTTTCCTTAGCCGCAGGGGATGCTACGGTTACAGCTAATTACAGGCTGTCTGCTCAGGTTTTCTAATTACCTCGTTTACATTAGTCTTGCTTTCCAAAGGAGCCTATAAGGTTTTTGGAAGCACCTTGAGGACAGGGACACACTTCTCTGGGTTTCCTGCTCCAGGCAGAGCCTTCCTCGGAACCAGATACCCTGAAAACAGAGACTAGTAGAGGCAGGGAGAAGAACACGAGACACTCGGAACAAGGGGTTCTGGGGTCAGTCCAGGTGACTTGTACTTCTGACTAGCTATGTGAACTTGGACGAATAGTCTAACCTCTCCAAACCATTTCCTCATCTCCCAAATGGGAATAATCATAGCACATACAAAGTGCTCGGAACTGTGCCTGGTGCCTAGTTAATGCTGAGTTCACATTAGAACATAACTCACGTTAACTAAATGTTTTTACTTTCATTTGGCTCTAAAAGTTCAAGAGCTCCTACAGAGAGTGCTACTGTTAGGTTTGACATTTGTATGTGGGGAGAACAGGGAGCCAGGTAGGGAGAGGCAGCAGCAGTTTAAAAGCATGGCTTTTGCAGAGACCTAAACCTCAGCCCCCTTGTATCAGTTGGGTAGATTTGCATAAATCTGTTTTCGACACAGGGACAGGTGGTGAGGATTTCTAAGGCATGCTGTCACTGGTTCTCTACCCCCTACTCTCTCCCACAATTGGACAAATCCTCCGTGACCATGTGACCCACCCATCCTGCCCCACCCCCAGAACTGGGAGTCAGACTTGGAGACCTCCACCAAAGGCAGAGAGACTAAATAGACACCCCGGCCATAGCAGAGCCTTGGAGAAATTAAAAGGCAGCGAGTTAATTAGAAAATGCTTAATTAGAAAACCAGATCCCTAGAAGAAAGGAAATTAATAGAAAAATAGACCTTAATCAAGAAGTTTTGGGCACAAAAGTCCAATGCTAAGGCTGGCTTGTCTTGGCTCCTGAGAGACAGTCATTCATATCTCTTCCCAGACTCTAAGTTCAGCAACATCATACTGGTAGCTTGAGATCGGCCATGGTGGGGGTATTTACAATGACCAAAGTTTCAAACCAGAGATTTTTCTCAGTGATCTGGTTGTTCAAAATTTCCTGTCCCACTACTGCAAGAACCTAACTGGACTCCTAGATAGAGGCCTGTTGTGTCTTATTGTTGCCTGTGCAGTAGATTCAGAAACTTGTAGAGAAAACACAACCCCACAATGTCTCAATTCCTTCAAAGCTGATGTCCCCAAAATAATTTGCACAAGGCGAGTAAGTGGGGTGCATCAAGATGGTTTCTCATTTTTTATTTAACTATATTTTTTATCTAAGCTCTAATTTTTTGTCTATTGGGCATTCTTAGTTTTTGTTTTATAATATATAAAAATATTACTATAGTCATCTGTGTATATGCTTTATATAAATATACATATTTGAGAGGTCTCTGCTTATTTTTTTAACCTAAAGTATGTGAAATAAAAAGAAGAAAGATATGGTGGACATTGTTTCATGGTGAGAGAAAAAAGAATTGGTTCTAATAAATTCAGACTGGATGATTTAGGAGTTTGTGCGTGTGTGTGTGTGTGTGTGTGTGTGGGGGTGACATTAGAAGTGAGAAGAGATGACATAAGATAGAAGAGGCGGCTTTTTCTCTATTTTAGGCCAGGATTTCTAAAAAATTGTTTTAAGACAGAGTTTCACTCTGTTCCCAGGCTGGGGTGCTGTGTCATCATCATAGCTCATAGCAACCTCAAACTCCTGGGCTCAAGTGATCTTCCTGCCTCAGCTTCACCCGCCACAATGCCCAGTTAATTTTTCTATTTTTAGTAGAGACAGAGTGTTGCTCTTGCTGAGGCTGGTCTTCAACCGCTGAATTCAAGCAGTCCACCTGCTTTGGCCTCCCAGAGTCCTGGGATTACAGATGTGAGCCACCATGCTTGGTCTAGGCTGGGATATTTTAATTAATATACAAGAAGGGAGGTGGGTCACGGTAGTGGGATAGGCTTCTCCAGGCAGATCTTGGAAGGAGAGTCCTCGCAGATATGCTGCAGTCCCTGTGGGATCTCCCAGGGACATTGTGACAATGTAGATCACAGGCCCCTATCACAGAGATTCAGATTTAGTAGGTCTGGGTTGGGGCCCCCCATTTTTTTCAGGCTCTCTTTAAAAAAATTACTGTCATTTCAATCAGACTTAAAGTCACAATCAATTTGCTCTGCACCACCAAGTCTTTACTCTCAATTTCTTTGCTTGTCTTGTTATAGACCAGTAACACACAGCGTGAGTGCTGGCGCTGGTCCGTGGCTGCAGTCTGAGTATAGACGGGTGTAAGGTTCACCAGAGGACAAAGGTGCAGTGTTGCTTAGATAATCACTCACTTCTCTGGATTCCTTTATTAATTTCTTTCTATACTGGTTTTTATTTCTAAATGAAGTGACATAAAGTAAGTCCAGATGGCAGTAGAGGGAGAACTAACAGGTTCTCAAGGGATATGATGTTGCTGGTCCAGGGCCACACTTTGAAAACCACTGATTTCAAGAGAAGTTTAAAGGTAGAAGGGATTTTGTTTATGATAAACCATGACAGCCAGAGGGCAGAATGGAGAGTTTGGAGTGGTGGAGCCTGAAAGGTGGGAAGTTGGGTCAGATTAGAGGCATAAAGGAGGAGAGGTCTTGGTGTTGAGCACTGACCCAGGAGGCTTCTGGTGCAGGTTCACACGAGCAGGAGCAGAGGCCATGGCAGGGCCAGCCCTGCAGATGTGATGGGGGAGCAGGAGGCGGCTGAGTCAGGAGAAGGGTGGGGGCAAGGACTTATTAAGGGCCAAATAGAGCTCCAGAGACCACTTCTTTTTCCCCTTTGTGGAATTCTACATGCTCTTACTTATACTTCAGATCGTGGCTCACCTCCCTTTTTGACGACTAGAAGGGTAATTTCAACTCTGTAAGGCAAAGAGAACACATCTATGTTTTCAGACAGGATGATTGTGGGGACAGTCTGACACTTCTCCTCTCCCTCCAGCCCCACAAGAGTCATGGTCACTCCAACCACTTTTTTTTTTTTTTTTTGAGACAGAGTCTCACTCTGTCACCCTGTGTAGAGTCCTGTAGCAACATAGCTCACAGCAATATAAAACTCTTGGACCCAGGTGATCCTCTTGCCTCAGCCTCCTTTGTAGCTGGGACTACAGGCACCTGCCACAATGCCCAGCTAGTTTTTCTGTTTTTAGTAGAGACGGGGTCTTTGTGTTGCTCAGGCTGGTCTCAAACTCCTGAGCTCAAGCAATCCACGTACCTCAGCCTCCCAGAGTGCTGGGATTACAGGTGTGAGCCGACACATCTGGCTCCAAAGGCTTTTATAGGAGTGTCAAACATCTGTGCTTACCACTTGTCTCTGCCTGACCAAGGGAGCAGGCTGTGCCACCAACCACTTCAGGACCAGGCTGGGACTTAGGAATTATTAGCCCCCTCTTTTTTTTATTTTATTTTTTTTTTTATTAAATCATAGCTGTGTACATTGATATGATCATGGGGCATCATTCACTAGCTTCACAGACCGTTTACCAAGCTTCACATATACCCTTGTAATATGCACCGCTGGTGTAATCCCACCAATCCCCTTTCCTCTACCCCCCTCCCTCCCCTCCCTTTCCCCCTTCCCCCTATTCTTAGGTTGTAACTGGGTTATAGCTTTCATGTGAAAACCCTAAATTAGTCTCATAGTAGGGCTGAGTACATTGGGTACTTTCTCTTCCATTCTTGAGATACTTTACTAAGAAGAATATATTCCAGCTCCATCCATGTAAACATGAAAGAGGTAAAGTCTCCATCTTTCTTTAAGGCTGCATAATATTCCATGGTGTACATATACCACAATTTATTAATCCATTCGTGGATCAATGGGCACCTGGGCTTCTTCCATGACTTAGCAATTATGAATTGGGCTGCAATAAACATTCTGGTACAAATATCTTTGTTATGACGTGATTTTTGGTCTTCTGGGTATATGCCCAGTAGAGGAATTACAGGATTGAATGGCAGATCTATTTTTAGATCTCTAAGTGTTCTCCAAACATCTTTCCAAAAGGAATGTATTAATTTGCATTCCCACCAGCAGTGCAAAAATGTTCCCTTTTCTCCACATCTTACTGAGACTTTCATCATACCTTCCGTTGAGCCCGGAAGGTATGATACATCCATGTTTTGTTTTTCATAATTATATGCTTTCAAACAGTCTAAGAATGCCCGAGTGTCCCATCATGTTTCTGAGGCGCTTCCTGGGTGCATTAACTCTGCCATCGCGACTCTGCTCAGGGAATGGCTGCATGCCACCAGCTGTTACTTCCTCCACATCAGCTTCTATACCATTTAGATGTACCTCTTTGCTCTGAGATTAGAAACCCTTGCTTCATCCATACAACTACCTCTTTCTCCTTTTACTGGAAACAAATGACTATCCTGTAAAATCCACCATCTCTTTGTATTCGTCCTTCATCCTTACACTTTTCCTTAGTTTTTTACCTAATTTTTGTTTGGGTGTAAAGCATCTACCTAGATTGCAAACTCCACAAGGAGGCTTTTCTTCTTTGCATCAACTATAATGCCTTGCATTAACATTTTGCAAAGGAAGTTCTTAATGTTTGTTGATTGATTGA
This sequence comes from Nycticebus coucang, assembly GCF_027406575.1. Classification (NCBI taxonomy): domain Eukaryota; kingdom Metazoa; phylum Chordata; class Mammalia; order Primates; family Lorisidae; genus Nycticebus; species Nycticebus coucang. Next base: position 63,414,412 of record NC_069795.1, read on the forward strand.
CAGGGAGAAATGTGTGAGGGCTGTTAAATTTGTTGTGACAGAGAATCACACAGCCTTAGCTCAGACTAGTAACTGCCTATCCAATATAAGGAATTTGGCTTAATACAGAAACTCTCCTTTAATTATTATGACATTTTGAATTAATTATACATTTCCAGCTATATTTTTCAGTTGTATGCATAATTATTATTATGCTGAACAGTATTTATACTTAAATGTTTAGTAGTTCATGTAAGCTACTGAAATTAGTAACGTTTTACAGCCAAACCAAATTCATTTTTAATTGTTCTCTTCGGATAGTCTTCCACTGGCAATCCCTCTGATGCAATGTGCAATTTAATTCTAATCCCCCTGTGTCATGTTCAGATATGTTAAAAGATAGAGGCCTTGAACATCTCTTTGTAAGGAGCTCTTTCTTCTGGCCTCCCTCTGAATTGTGCACTATTTTTCAGTTGTACTTGAGAATTTCCTTTCTTTCCACTTTGACTTTTTACTATGAATTTTGAATTTACAAAGAAATAAGAAGATAATTATAACCACATTACTATCACCTAAATGTAACAATTAACATTTTGCCATGTTGCTTCATTTATTTTTTAAACATGTAAAAATTATAGACATTATGACATTTCACACTTAATAACTTTAGTAGAATTCTCTGAAAAAGTTTTCCTATATAACTACAGTATCATTATCACACTATATTAGTTTGCCAGGGCTACTATAATAAATTCCACAGACTGGCTTAAAGCAACAGAAATTTATTTTCTGACAGCTCTGGAGTCTGCAAATCCAAGATCAAGGTGTTGGCAGGTTTGGTTTCTTCAAAGAGGGCTCTCTCCTTGGCTTACAGACAGTTGACTTCTTGCCATGTCCTCACATGGTTGTCCCTCTGTCTTTTTGTCTCTCTGTGTCCAAATTTCCTCTTTTTATGAAGACTGTTAGTCAGATTGGCTTAGGACTCACCTTAAAGATTTAATTTCATCTTATTCACCTACTTGAAGGGTCTATCTCCAACTATAGTCACAGTTCTGAGGTCAGGACATCAACATATGAATTTGAGCAGGGGGGACAAAACTCAGTCCATAACACACACTTAATAAAACTAACAATAGTTTACTAAAATAACTTAATACCCTATCCATACTTAATTTTCTACAATTGTACCCCCAAATCTCTTTATCCAAAAAAGAGCGAATCAAGGGCCATCCACACATTGCATTAGGCTGTTATGTCTACCAAATTTATTTGAATCTGGAATACTCTTTGTTGCATGACTGGAGATGCGAACGAACAGCAGCTTTGCTGTGGGTGTAAACTCGCTCCTGTAATTATTAAACCAAGAACCAGACTACACGCAGTTAGATGAGATGAAATGGCATCCAGCGAAAATCTTTATTCCAAATTTTGGTTTTATACTCTTCCAGTTACGTACACACTTAATCTATTATCTATTAGTTTCATCATCATCTTATCTTCTTTTTTACATATCTGTAATTTAACTTGAAAGGAAATATTTTGTTATCATATCAATGCAATCACCTGTGTAGTAAATCTCTTCTTCTAAACAGTGACTAATTTCCAAGCAGGTCACAAAGACGAAAGTAGCCACAGGGGAATTGAATATCTTCAAGCATTCACTCAGTTTACTCAGTATGAAGTAATGACTGTGTCCTTCCTTTAGGGCAGAGCACCTATAGACCTCCGACAATATGTTGTTAACATATGTCAACCCTCTGGCCCGGATCTTTGAGGAAGGGCGGCATGCCCTTGGATCTCAGGCTTCATGGGTTGTACAGCTTCAGAGAAAAGGCCTAAGGAATTTACAACTCCAAAAAAGCCTAACTCTGCGAGTAACCCAGGGGGGTCCAGGTCTCTTAAGCCTCTGGAAGAAAAGCAAGTCATTTTAAACTCACACTGAATTTACTTTGTGTGCTTGATGTAGGATATGTTTATTTCTAAATATTATCCTACACTCTTGGTCTCCCTATTTTCCCCCATGACATTGTCTTGTTGAAGCAATTGACCCACATTTTACATTTTTCTTTCTGCTTTATATTTAGTTTGTAGTAATTTAGTTTGTTTATCTAGAAGCTGTACTGAATTTACTATAAACTAGATGTTATAGCTAAGCACCTGATTAAGTTCAGGTTAAACATTTTAGGCAAGAACATTTCATAGGTCATACTGTCCCTTCCACATTGGGTTCTGTTAGATGTTACAGTATGTCTGGCTGTTCAAATTTAAGTGACGTAGGATAAAGTGGTGATGGCTGGTGCCTAACTTGAACGGTTACCTTTTTCCCCCTATCATCAGTAAGCAATCTGTGCAGGCTGCTTTTGCCCTCGGAAGATCTGCTTTGCCATCAAGTTAGTATCCTTTGTTGATCCTTAACTCAAGCAACTATTTCATTTGGGGTCATAAAATTTATTTTACATTTATTAGGTGGAATTGTTCTGTAAAGAAGTGCTTTTCTTCATCATCTGGGCTATTTAGTTGCCCTTAAATACAGTTCCAACTGGAAAGAAAAGATAAGTGATTCTTACATTTAATTACCAATTTTCAGCATGAAGAGTTGACAAAATGCCACCTCCAACGGGGACATATGAGTTTTGATTTGTTTGTGGTATTGACTTTTGAGTGTCATTTATATGTTTTTAGCCCTTACTACATTCGTATAGCCATTTTTCTCCTTCACTCACTGATTGATAAGACTTTGGTCAGTTGTGGCCCTTTCAAATTTCTCTGTCTTTTTGACACAATCCTATTGATCTTTGAAGTCTTCCTTGTTTCCTGCAAAAATGAGATGTCCTAGGTTTGTTTTGTATCTTCTTTGTTCCAAACCTGGACAGGATAATTTTTCTCTAAGAAGTCCTAGTTTCTCACATGCTGAATGGTATTTAGAAACCATAATCTGGCTCCAGGGATACTCATTGTTACTGGAATATTATTGATGTGTTTTGGTTTTTTTGTTTTGTTTTGTTGGCTTTTTCAATGGGCAGAGCCAGACAATACAAGCATACCTCAGAGATACTGCAACTTCTATTTCAGACCACTGCAATAAAGTGACTATTGCAATAAAGTAAGTCACACAATTTTTTTTTGTTTTTTGGTGCACATAAAAGTTATGTTTACACTATACTGAAGTTTACTAAGGGTGAAATAGTGTTATGTATAAAAATGTACATTAAATGAAAAAATGCTTTAGTGCTTAAAAAAGGCTGACAATCATCAGAGCCTTGAGGAAGTTGTAATCTTTTTGCTAGCAGAGGGTCTTGCATCAATATTGATGGCTGCTGACTGTTAGGCTGGTGGTTGCTGAAGATTTGGGTGGCTGTGGAAATTTTTAAAAAATAAGACAACAATGAAGTGTGTGGCATCAGTTTTCTGTTTCTTTTATGAAAGGTTTCTCTGTAGCAGGTGATGCTGTTTGATAGCATTTTGCCCACAGTAAAAATCTGGAGTCAATCCTCTTAAATGCTGACACTTCTTTATCAACTAAGTTTATGTAATATTCCAAATCCTTTGCTGTCATTTTAACAATGTTCACAACATCTTCATCAAGAGTAGATTCCATCAAAACTTGACCTAGTGACACAAATTGTTTTAGGCCTATCTCAAGGTCATCAGTAGAGAAATCTGCAGACCAGAGCAGCTGTTCAGTTCTTATCTTCCCTGATGGGTGTTTGCTCTCTCTCTCCTCTCCACCACTCCCTCCTTTTTCCACATCCTCTCTTTCTGCCACCCTTTGCATCAGGCTATCACAGTGCGCATCTTGTGATCCACTGGTTTTGGGCTGCAGTGGAACACTTCAATAATGAGCAGAGACTGAGGTTGCTTCAGTTTGTCACAGGGACATCCAGTGTGCCCTACAAAGGCTTTGCAGCCCTCTGGGGAAGCAACGGGCTCTGGCGTTTCTGCATTCAGAAGTGGGGGAAAATCACGTCTCTCCCTAGCTATAGAGCTCGTGCCAAGCTTTGGGGAAACCCACTGAAGAGGGCAAAGTATACTCTGCTATTTGAGTTGGGGTGACCATCCTTTGGGATAGAATTCTTTCCTGTCACCCAAAGTTTTGATATTGGAATTATTAGTGAAAGTTGTGAGTGAAGTGTCTCTGTGACTTGGTCTGAAACTATATTCTTGGTGAGGTTTTGCTGATTGATGGTATTTGGGCTGTAATACCTTGGTTCCTGTGTCAGTCAGATTTCACAATCTGTACCTCACCCAACTTAAAGAGAACCACCCATCACAGGGGAGGAGGGAGACAAAGATATTAGTGTACAGATGCCAGAAGCCCCAAGTAGCCCCTACAGTACCACTTCTGTACTTCCAGTGCCTGTCATCCCTGATGCATCCATTGATTATATATTTATGTATTTGTTGTATTTTTCCTACCAATTAAAAAATGTGAAGATGAGATCACGTGCATCTTTGGGGCTCTATTGTGTATATACTGGGCTATCAAGAAATTATTGTGGGACGAAAGTGGAAAAGGAGGTCCTGGGGCTCCAAATAATTTTGCAGAATAAATTCCCCATGCTGTGAGTTTTCATCTCAACACTTCCTGGGTCCTTTCTATGCCACTTTGGGTAACAGGTTCCCGGTTGGTGAAATGAGAAGTACTAAAGAGATACTTCTGAATGAGTACTGTAGTAGTAAGTGCTCCTTCCATAAGCAGAAGGGAAGATTGATCCCCATTCTCATCTTCTAATCTGATGTATTCTGATTATAAAGGAAGATTTGCATTTAATTCAGCCCTGTTTCTACATGGCCACCCAAAAAACTTTGCTAAATCCCCAATGTGGAAGGATTTACTTGACTATAGCTTTCATCTGGCTTTCCCAGACTTCCTAGTGTCCCAAAGACAATTTGCTGGTGTCAATGACATTGTTGGCCTGCCCAGATGGTTATCAGCAGCCATATGCCCAGGTGCAGGCTTGGGCCCTGTCCTCCCTCAGGTCAGCAGACCCTCAGCTCAAAGAGTTTGCCCCTTTGTGCATTTCTGCTGATAGCCGAACCTAGTGAATTAATCTGGCAAGAAAATAAGATGAAAAAGGCAGAATGTCTATTTGTCTAGTTTAATGATAGATTTCAAGAATAAAGTTATTTGGAAACATTGTTTTTTTCTTTTGGAGAAAAAAAGAGTAGATTCCATCTCAAGAAGCCACTTTCTTTGCTCATCCATAGGACGCAGCTCTTCGTGTTTTAAAATTTTATCATGAGTTTGCAGCAATTCAGTCACATCTGGCTCCATTTATAACTCTAGTTTATTTGCTATTTCCACCACATCTGCAGTTATTTCTGCTACTAGAATCTTGAACCTCTCAATGTTACCCAACTTCTTCCATATTCCTATGAATGTTAATATTTTAATCTCCTCCCATAAATTACTTCTAAAATGGTGAATCCTTTCTGAAAGGTTTTCAATTTACCTTGTCTATATCCATTAGAAGAATCACTATATATGGTGGCTATTGCCATACAAAATATATTTCTTAAATGATAAGTGTTGAATGTTAAAATTAATCCTTGATCCAAGGGCTGAAGAATGGATGTTGTGTTATCAGCTATGAAACAACATTAATCTCCTTTGTAGCTTTCCAGCAGAGCTCTTGGGTGACAATGCACATCGTTAGTGAATGGTAGTATTTTGAAAGAGATCTTTTCCTAAGTAATAGTTGGTCTTAACATGGGCTTAAGATATCCAGCAAACCATGCTGTAAACAGACACGCTGTCATCGAGTCTTCATTCTTCCATTTATAAAGCTCAGGCAGAGAAGATTTAGCATAATTCTTAAGAGCCCTAGGATTTTCAGAAAGGTAAATGAGCATTGGCTTCAACTGAAAGTGACCAGCTATATTAGTCCCTAATCAGTCTGTCCTTTGAAGCATCGAAGCCACACATTGACTTCTTCTCTTTAGTTATAAAGGTCCTAGATGGCATCTTCTTCCAATTCAAGATCCTTTTGTCTACATTGAAACCCTGTTGTTTAGCATATGCACATTCATTAATTATCTTAGCTAGACCTTTTGCATATCTTATTGTAACATCTCCATTAGCATTTGCTGCTTCACCTTGTACTTTTTATAGAGGTGGCTTCTTTCCTCAAACCTCAGAAAGCAACCTCTTCTAGCTTTAAACTTTTCTTCTGCAGCCTCCTCACCACTTTCAGCTTTCACAGAATTGAAGAAAGTTAGGATCTTGCTCTGGATTAGGTGTTGGCTGATGGGGATGTTGTGGATGGTTTGATCTTCTTTTCATACTCTGGGAGGTAGACAGGCTGAATTCCTCATGGAGCTTCCAACTCAGGGTAAGGTGCCCAGTCAGGGGAATGTGTATGTGACTATCCTTGCATGGGGAAATCAGCAGTGCAGGTGAGCTGAGGCCATCAACTAGTAACTTAGGCTAGAGAAGCTGAGATGTCTGTTTGAGGAGATGAGACTTGCTCTCCCCCCTCTCTCTTCTGGTTGCTCTGTTATCTGGCCACCTCAGATGTTCCATTACCCTATGTCCTTGCTTTCCCTTTACTCAACCTTCCAGGGGACTATAATCTCTCATTTCTCATTCTTAACTTTGATGATTAATGACTGCTCTGTTATGTACCCAATGAAAATATTCCAGGAAACAGGACAGGTGCTGCATTGCTTTCAGGCTGCCACCAGGCATATGAAACAGTGTATGCCCTTATAGGCTTCTGGTTTTATGCACTAAGTTTAGTGTAAATTTTGTAATTTCCTCAGTGCCATCTCCCTTGCTGACCACACTGTCCCAGGTTGGGGTCCACTAGATGCCCAACAGCATACTACTAACACTTTCCTCATATCAGCAATAAGCCTGTAATATTGATATATTCTTATCACATATCATTCATGTGTTCACTGGATAGCACTTTTAATTTCCTCCAAGAACTTTTCCTTTGCATTCACAACTTGGCTGTTTGGTGCAAGAGGACTAGATTTTAGCCAATCTTGACTTTCAGCAGATCTTATTCATAAGCTGATTTCTAGCTTTTGATTTAAAGTGAGTGATGTGTGACTCTTCCTTTCACTTGAACACTTAGAGGACATTATAGGGTTGTTAATTGGCTTACTTTCAATATTGTGGTGTACTAGGAAATAAGGAAGCCTGCAGAGAGGCAGAGAGGTGGCAGAATGGCCAGTTTGGTGAAGCAGTCAGAACACACACAACATTTATTGATTAAGCTTGCCATCCTTCATGGACATAATTTGTGGTGTCCCAAAATAATTATAATAATAAGTCAAAGACCAGTGATCACAGATCACCATATAGACACAGTAATAATGAAAAAGATTTACATATTGTGAGAATAACAAAAAATGTGATATACAGACACGAAGTGAGCACATGCTGTTGGAAAAATGGCACCAATTGACTTGCTTGATGGCAGAGTTGTCACAAATCTTCACTTTGTAAAAAACCACCCTATCTGCAAAATGCAATAAAGAGCAATAAAATGAAGTATGCTTATATATATATATATATATTTCTTAAAATCATAGTTTTGTAATGACAGTTCCAATTCAAATTTAACACAGAGTTTTACTTATTTGAATTTGTACTTCTAAATATCTATTTTTTCTTAAGCTGAAAGGCTTAGTTTCTAACATTAATGTAATTGCATATTTTCTGTTGTTATTTAAAATAACAATACAATTGGATAAATAGAATATATATATTTTATCTTACCTTATATTCCACGAAAGAAATTCAGTGTGCTAAGTTTTAAACTCAATTGAAGAACTAAACCAACATAAGTAGACACCTTGTTACCACTTCTATTTGACATAGTACTAGAAGCCCTAGCCAAAGCAATCAGGCAAGAGAGAGAAATAAAGGATGTCAAAGTCAGGAAAGAGGAGGTCAAACTTTCCCTATTAGCTGATGAGATACTATACCTCAAAAACCCTAAAAACTACATCAAAAGATTCTTAAAACTGATAAATTCAGGAAAGTTCCAGGTTACAAAATTAATGTATACAAATTAATAGCATTTCTATATACTAATAACAGTCAAGCTGAGAGTCAAATCAAGAACTCAAAACTATTTACAGTATCTAAAAATAAAATAAAATACCTAGGAATACACATAACCAAGAAGGTGAAAGATCTCTACAGGGAAAACTACAAAACACTGTTGAAAGAAATGACAGATGACAGAAACAAATGGAAAAACATTCCATGCTCACGGATTGGAAGACTCAACATAGTTAAATTTTCTATACTTCTCAAAGTGATTTACAGATTCAACACATTCCTATCAAAGTTTCAATGTCATTTCTCATGGATCTAGAAAAAAATATCATGTGAAACCAAAAAAAAAAAAAAAAAGCCTGAATATCAAAGCAATCTTAAGCAAAAAGAACAATTCTAGAGGCATCTGGAATTTCTTTCTTCAATAAATCCTTGTTCTCAGAGATTTAAAGAATGAACTCATGGACCAGAGATCAGTGGTAAGATAGGATTTATTAGACAGAAAGGAATACAGAAAGCATCAGAGCTTCTGGCAGTGGGAAAGACCTAAGTAGGAAAATCTCTGCATGGGTCCTTTGTCTAGGGGTATGTATAACCTTGAGAATTACATTTGGCCAGGACTTGGTAGGTAGAAAGAACACTTTTTCAAAGTTAATGAGCATGTTAACAAATGGATGGATACAGTCCCTATTGCTCAGGGCAAAATGTCAGGGTGTTCCCTTCATGAAATTACCCATGCCTAGGAAACAGGCATCCCTTGTCCAGCCTTGAATGGGGAACCCTGTATCGACATTACCTGACTTCAAATTATACCATGTGTACAATCTATAGTATCCAAAATAGCAAGGTATTAATATAAAAGTAGACACATAGACCAGTGGAACAGAATACAACAAATTGATGTTTGACAAAGCTAACAAAAACATTCACTGGGTAAAGGATGCCCTAGTCAATAAATGGTGCTGAAAAAACTGGATAACCACAGGTAGAAGAATGAAACTTGATCCCTATCTCTCATATACAAAAATTAACTCACAATGAATTAAAGATTTAAATTTATGACTTGAACCCATAGAAATTCTAGAAGAAAATGTAGGAAAAACTCTTCTAGACATTAGCCTAGGCAAATAATTTATGACTAAGATCCCAAAAGCAAATATAGAAACAACAAAAATAAATAAATGGGATCTAATTAAACTAAAAATTTTCTGCACAACAAAGGAAATAATCAACAGAGTAAATGCCGGGAGCCAAAACATATCACAAAAATGCCCCTTGCTATCTTGATTTTACGAGCAAACTATTCTCAGGAATTCAACCGTAAACAGCAACAGTACTTTCCCCTTGCATATCTCCTCAAAAATGCACCCCCTGCCTTAGGGTCCTTCTCCTAGTAATTTTCCAGAAACTAGCCCCCACCCCGCCCTGTTAGGAATAGCCCTTAGTTACTTCCTCGTTTGTGTGCTCATAAGTCCAGCTGAAAAATAAACTTGGCGGAGCTTGATCAGACTCTTGACTTGCTCTCATTCTTTCGTGTCTCTTGTCCCCTCATTCGACTGACCCCTTTGTTTCCCAGGTCCCCGTTGAATTCCCCGCAGGCCGGGGCAAGTAAATAGACAATCTACATAATAGGAGAAAATATTTGCAAACTATGCATTAGATAAAGGGCTAATATCCAGATTATACAAAGAACTCAGACAAATCAGCAAGAATAAAACCAATAGCCTCACCAAAAAGTCGGTAGAAGACATGAACAGATACTTCTCAAAAGAAGATAGAGAAATGCCAAAAAAATGCAAAAAATGCTCAACATTACTAATTATTAGGAAAATGCACATTAAAACTACAATGAGAATTGCCATTATTTAAAAAATAAAAAAAAAATAGATGGCATGGTTGTAGGGAAAAGGGAATACTTATACACGGTTAACTTGTACAATTAACTCTGGAAGATAACACTTGTACAATTACTATGGAAAGCAGTATGGAGATTTCTCAAAGAACTAAAAATAGACTTATTGCTCAATCTACCAGTCCCACTATTGGGTATCTCTACCCAAAGGAAAAGAAGTCATTTTATCAAAAAGTCACCTGCAACTGAATGTTTATTGAAGGACCATATACAATTGCAAAACAGAATCAACCCAACCCCCCATCACCTGATGAGTAGATAGAGAATATGTGGTATATAAATACCATGGAGTACTACTCAGCCATGAAAAGGAATGAAATAATGTCTTTTTCAGCAACTTGGATGGAGTTAGAGACCACTATCCTAAATAAAGCATCTTTAGAATGGAAAGGTAGATACCAGATATTCTTACTTTTAAGTGGGAGCTTACTGAAGGATATGTGTGGCTATAAAGAGCTATAATGGACATTGTAAACTAAGAAGGGGAGAGAATGGAAGGGGAGTAAGAGATAAATATCAACCTATTGAGTAGGATGTATACTATTCTGGTGAATGGTACACTGAAAGCCCTGATGTCAGTATGATACAATTCATCTAAGTGGCAAAAAACAACAACGACAACAACCACCACAAAAAACAAACAAAAAAACCCTACCACATGCTTGTTTCAGCAGCACATATACTAAAAATTGGAACAACACAGAGAGAATTAGCATGGTCCCTGTACAAGGACGACATGCAAATTCATGAAGCATTTCATTAAAAAAAAAAGTACAAAATGCCAAATATACAAATAAACTCAGTGGAAATAATTACTTTTTCTGTATGACTATGTTATTAATTTTATAAGCAATTGGATTAATTTGCTTCTTTTTTCCCTTTGATTTTAGGGATGACTTTTCTTTTTATTTTTTATGTATGTCTCAATCCATTTGGACTGCTCTAGGAAAATACCTTAGACTGGATAATTTATAAACTACAGAAATTTATTGTTCACAGTTCTGGAGGCTGGGAAGTCCAAGATCAAGGTGCCAGAAAATTTAGTGTCTGGTGAAGGCTTGTTCCTCATAAATGGTGAGTTCTAGCCTTGTCCTCACATGGTGGAAAGGGCTATCTAACAAGCTTCTTCAGCCTTCTAGTCTTGAGGGCTCTGCTGTCATCATTAGTCACCTCTCAAAAGGCCCCAATTCTTAACACCATCATATTGGGGATTATATTTGGGGGAAACATTTAGACCATAGTAATATGTAGTTTTTGAATATGTAAAATAGTTACATGCTGTAGAAGTGACGGATACTTACAGAAGTTTCTCTTTCATCTCAGTTGGCTCCCTCCACAACCCCTTACCTGCTATCTGAAGGTAACCAATTTTAAAAAGTAATTTCTGGTTAATTCTTACAGTGATTCTTATTTCAGATACAGGCAAATTTGTACTTGTAGTCTTATGCCCCTGCACCTCTTCCCACAATAGTAGCATATTTAGTACTTTGCTTTTTCATTTAACAATATCCTCTAGGAATCACTCCACATGAATTCACCGAGCTCTCCTTCACTCTTTTTATGGTTGCCTAGTTCTCTGTGGTGTGGAGGTACAATGGTTTATCAACCATTACACTATTGATGGACATTTGAGTTTTTCTTTTTCTTTTTTTCTAGTACATATAATGCTTCAGTGAATAATTTTGCACATGTATCATTTCATATGTGTACAGTTTTATCTTTTGAGTTCTAGAAGTGGAATTTCTGGGTTAAAGGGTAAACACAGTTGTGATCTTCATAGATATTGACAAATTCTCCTTCAAAGGAGTTGTATTATTTTGTATTCTTAACAATAAATGACAGTGTTTGTTCCCCACAGCCTGACCAATAAAATGTGTTATCAAAATATTGATTTTTGCCAGTTGGTGGAGGGAGTAATGGCATTACAATTTTGAGTTTCATATATCTCTTTATGACTGAGGTTGAGGAACTTCCCATATGTTCAAGGAACATTTGTGTTCCTTTTTCTATGAACTGTCAGTTTAGATATTGCAATATGTCAGTGTTGTTGCTATTTCTCTTCTTAATTTCTAAGAAGTCTTTGTATTAAGGTGATTAATCACTTGGCTATGACATAGGTTCCAAATATTCTTTCCTAATTTGTCATTTGACCTTTGTGATGTCATATTAATGTAAAAGGCTTTTAAAAACACTAATATAATCAAATTCATCACCGAATTTTAATTATTGGTTCTGGATTTTGAGTCACAGTTTAATGACTTTCTCCATTCCCAAGTTTTGAAAGAATTCACCCATGTTTTCTTTTAGTATTTACAGGATTTCATTCAAAAATATATTTGAATAGCTGATTCATTGTAGTAAAGTTTTCTTCATTGGGATTATGCACATTTCTTGTTAAATTTGCTCCTCAGTATTTTGTCTTTTTAGCTGCTATAGTAAAAACAGGGGGGCTTTCTTCCAAAATACTTTGCAAGTGGTTAATGATTGCAAGAAAGGAAGACTATTTGTTAATTTATACTAAGTTTATATTCTGCTAATTTACAGAATTCTTTTATTATTTATGGTATTTTTCCTTTGATTCTTTTGGATTTTCTACTTATATAATCATCTATATGTAGACATAGTTTTATCTCCTTGTGTCTAATTCGTACGTCTCCAAATGTTTCTTCTCTTAATTGAATGGGTAATATTTTCCATAAGGTGTTAAATAGTGATAGCAATAGTGAGTATCTTTGCCTCTTTCTGATTTTAGCAGGAATATCTCTAGTGTTTCAAAAGAGATGTTAGCTTTGGGGCTAATTTGTGTGTGTGTGCATAAAATTATATGATACATTATATTGGTATAATTAATATATTGATTTTTCTTGTATTGAGTTTTAAAAAAAAATCAGTCATGGGGATTGATCTTGTCAGATTCCTTATCAGAATCAAAGGAAGTGATGATATGCTTTAAAAAATATAGGCCTAACATTTAATTAATGAATTTCTCTGTATTGAATTATTCTTACAATCTGGAATAAGCCCTACCTGGTAAATATATATATATATATATATATATTTTTTTTTTACTATATTATTTGAGTTTGTGTAAAAGTATTCTATTTAAAATTATTTTATTACTATTTGGGAGCAAGATTAGGATCTGGTTTTCTATTGTGTGCAATCAATCATTTTTATATCAATTTTAAATTAACTTCATAAAACTAATTAGGAAATTTTACTTTATGTTCTATGTCTGTATATTTTAAGTAACGTTGAAATTATCTGCTCTTTGAAGGTTTGTTACAGTCCCTAGAAATAATCTAGGCCTGGAATTCTTTTCACTGGGGGGAGGGAGAGCTCTTGACACTTGAAGGGCTCTTTGAATGGTAGGTTCACTTGTGCTTCTATCCCATTCTTCCGCCTCCCTGGGGACATCTACCTTGCCTTGGATTACTGCAGGCTTTTGGTACTAGGGAGTAGGAATTAAGCATTCAGGAGTAGAGGGCCTTTCCAAAGGCAGACAGGGCTGCAGGGTGGGTTGATAATATACACGGTTGTTAGAGACAAAGATTTTTTGCTTGATCATACTTTACTCAAGCTCTTGAACCTTCTCCTGGGCTCATCTGTTCCTTGTAAAATTCCGCTAAGTCAGTTTAGCAATAATCCTCTATATTTGATTGCCCTAGATACCTGATATAATAAGAAAACAAAAAGTTTTAGGGCTACCCTCAACTCTATGCAAAAAGGAAAATAAAGGCCTCAGACAAGTGTTAAGAACTAGCCCTGCAGATCACTCATTAAGGAAATTCCTTGTTGACTTTCTGTAAGCAAGGACACACAAACTGTAACTCAGGGTCTGCAGGCTGTGTCTAACTCCTGTAACTAAAGTCTGTTCAAGTCCACACTAATCATGAATTACAAGTTTATCTTCACAGGCAGCAGAACAGAGACAAGACAGGATCAGACATTCTTCCACCCACCCAGGGACACCTACATAGCTGATCCTTCCTTCACTCCCTTTTTCTCTTCTAATATTTACCTGCCTTATGTAATATGTAGATTTTCCCTAGTCTCACAATAATGTAACCACTTTGTCTCACTACCCTCACCCCATGAGTTGAGTCGGATCTCTCTCCCCTACCTTGGTGCCTGTTCCTAACACTATGGTCCTGAATGAAGCCTCCATTACCGTGTTTTAACAAGTGGCAGTGAATACTCTTCCTGATTATACAACAGTATAATCCCACCTAGGATGGAGGAAAAGGGGGGGGAGTGATGCTGTGGGTGGGAAGGCTGTGAAGTGAGGCTGCAGGAGAGGCCTCAACTGAGAAGAGAGGATCGGCTGCTGCTTCCAGAAGATTTTTCTTCTTACTCTGCATTCCAACCTGTCCTGGGAGCCCCTGTTCTATTTTTTCAGCTGGGAAGGCAGAGGAAATCTCCCATAGTCCACCAAATTTCTTGGCAGTCTTTAGGGGAGGAAGGGATCCTCAGGGACTCCTCACCTGAGGGAGAGCGAACAAACAGAAGTCAGCATTTCCCCCACCCCACCTTCTCCTCATTTGTATTTGCATAAAGCCAGTGTCAGCCAACAGGCCCCCAAGGCTCTTAGACTTATTAACAAGCCTCAGATCATAGACATTCCTTTTGTGATCAGTGTTTGATTTTCTGAGGCATCTCTCTCCACAAGTGGCTTTGGAAGCATCACTAACCCACTGCTCAGTTGTCTCCACTGTGAGGGGGCTTTGCTATAGCTGATAGACAGATGGGTGAGGGGTCACGGGACAGGGTCTTTTGGTCCCCCAGCTTCCTTCCTCCCAGGTTCCCTCAGCCCTCTGCAGGTGGAGGACCGGGGGCGTGGTCCTTCCTGCCCCACTCTGCCGTAATGCAGCTTGCCACCAGGAGGCGCTGGTCCACAGGGCTGAGAGCGGGAGTGCTTGGATGAGGCGGCCACCCCGCGCCAGCACAGCGGCAGGGTGTTGCAGGTGGGAGAAGACGGGTGTGAGAGTCCCAGACCTCCCCCACCCCTTCTGAGCGAGAGGAGACTTTGGAGAGGCTGAAGCCTGAAGACGCTGCTGGGAGGTAGTTTCTGCGCTCTGAGAGAACCCTAGGTTGTGCTTCCTGTGTAGAAGTCATGGGCCTTGCGCAGAGTACGGCCACTCTCAGTCCCTCCTCGCTCTTAACGGCCACAGGCAGTCAGGACAGTGTGGGTGCGGGGAGCCGGCTCTGCGCTCCGGTGGGGCGCGCCCAGGTGCAGACAGCGCTGGGGTGTTGTTCCAGCTAGCACTTCCTCCCTCTCTGCAGCACCATGAGCTTCCTCCTGCGCCAGGGCTGACCACATCTGTCTAGCACAGGACCACAAAGGTCAGGGGCCCATCTTAGAACTTCATTTATTTATTTTGTTTATTTATTTTGAGACAAAGTCTCAAGCTGTCACCCTGGGTAGAGTACCATGGCGTCATCATAGCTCACAGCAACCTCCAACTCTTGGGCTCAAGTGATCCTCTTGCCTCAGTTTTTTCTATTTTTAGTAGAGACGGGGGCTTGCTCTTGCATAGGCTGGTCTCCAGCCCATGAACTCAAGCAATCCATCTGCCTCAGCCTCCCAGACTTTTGGGATTACAGGCGTGAGCCACTGCATTGGCTATTTTTATTTTTTATTGTTTGGGATTCATTGAGGGTACAAAGAATTAGGTTACACTGATTGTATCTATTAGGTAAAGGCCCTCTTATAATTGTGTCCTGCCCCCAAGAGATGTGCCATACAACATAACCCCCTGACCCCCATCCTTCCTCCTGTCTCCCTCATTCCCTTGCCTCCCTCCTTGAATTGATTTGAATTTTTCTCTTAGGAAGGTATGTATTAGATCATCTACTGGCTTCATATTAGAATTGAATACATTGAATTCTTGCTTCTTGATTCTTGTGATACTTTACTAAGAAGAATGTGTTCCAACTCAATCTGGGTTAATACAAAAGATGTAAAGTCTCCATCTTTTTTAATAGCTGAAAAGTATTCCATGGTGTACATATACCACAGCTTGGTAATCCATTCCTGAGTTGATGGACATTTAGATTGTTTCCACATCTTGGCAATTGTAAATTGATCTGCAATAAATAGTCTATTCCTTATGATAAAATGGATTTTTGTCTTCTGGATAGATGCCTAGTAATGGGATTGCAGGATAAAATGGGTTGTTTTTATTTTTTGAGACAGAGTCTCATTCTGTTGCCCAGGCTAGAGTGCAGTGAGTGTCATCATAGCTCACTGCAACCCCAAACTCCTGGGCTCAATGGAACCTCCTGCCTCAGTCTCCTGAGTAGTTGGGACTATAGTTATGAGCCACCGAGCCCAGATGAATTTTCTATTTTTTGTATAAAAAAGAATAGAACCCAGCCTGGGGTTTCCTTCAGGCTGGTCTTGAACTCCTGACATCAAGCCTCCCCAAGTGCTAGGATTACAGGCATGAGCCACCACACCTGTGACCAAGAACTTTTTAATAGAATTGTGAGTCAGAACCTAACTGAGCTGTGCACTGGCCCCCCAAAACAGCTGGCTGCTCAGCTCTGGCTGTGGTTAAATGGGTGGCCACCCCAGGACATGTCCCTGTGGAGTCTCTGCAGGAGGCTCACAGAGGGACTCAGGGAAGGGTCCTTGGGGAGACTTTTCATTTGCTTTCGTCCAAGGCAGCCTCAGGGTCTGGTTGGCACAGTGGCCACTTTTCCTGCAGAAACATTGTGTTTTCTTATTCTTACATCAGATGAATGGAATGAAGAGGTTGCATTGAACCCTGCCCTAGGAGTCCAGACTAGGGTTTTATTCTTGGCAAAATATTTTATGTAGATAGTAGAGGAATATTCTCCTCTGATTTTTCCTTTCATTTCCTTAATATTGTTATTGATATGTACTTGATGTATTGAACCCTTCCCTTCCTATGTTTCAGGCACTGTCCTAAGCACATTACCACACAGTTCATGGAATCTTCACAAGCCTATGAGGGAGGTACAGTTATTCCTACATGAAGACGTGGAAACTGAGGCTCAGAGAGGCAGGATGAGTTTCCCAAGGTCATCAAGCCGGAATGACTTTGAGCTCAGGTATTATTCTACAGTTTGTTATCATCAACCTCAAGTGTCTCTGAAAGGAACATTGATCACAATGGACTTGACCACGTTCTTTTTTGGACTAATTGCTTAGAAATGAACAGGAAAATTATTCAACCATTTTTTTTTGACCAACTCTTAAGTTTCTTTGAATGTCTCATCATATAAGACAGTTCCCATGTCTTTGGCTCCACCCACCTCTACCATAGAAACCTCAGTGTCCACCCCTTTCTGTGCTCTTTTGCCATGAGCTGCTCTTGGGTTTCCCACCCTGGCTCCTCTGCCTTAGCAATGATCTTTGGAAATGCTCCTCCAATTCAAACTCAGCACCCTCCCTTGGACACACCTTAGGTATTATCACTCCTTTGGGTGAAGGCATGATAGCTGTTAAAAGGTCATGGAGGTATCTCTTGCTGTGAGCCTTGAAGGACCGGTTGAATTTAGGTAGGCAGAGAGAAGTTGGTAAGGTAAATATAGTCTAAGGGTCTGGACTTAGACTATAAGGGGTATAAGGGCACCCGGGTCATGATGTAGAGTTTGGAATGGGCAGAACTCAGGGAGGGGAGGTAGATAGAGCACTTGGCAAAGTAGAAGGAGGAAGGAGCCTGGACAGTGGGACAAGCTTAGGGTGCTTGGTTGGAATGGAGGGGGCAGGGTGCCAGCCCTTAGGTGGAGTTGCATGTTTTTAGGATATGTACCATAGAACAATGGTGGTGAGAGCCCAGGAGGCCAGTGCATGTGGATACTCCACCTCCGCCCCCCCAGTGGCTTCACCAGAACACAAGCTTTATAAATTCTTTGAGGACAGGGGCTATTCACCCTCCTTATCTTCAGAGCTTGGTGTTGAGTCTGGCACTCAGGGACTTTCAGATAAATTAAGTGGGGAGAGATAGAAGATCAGTCAATAATAGGACCTGGTGATGAGCTAGGAGGTCCAAACAAGTCAACCAACCCCTTTCCAGGAGTGCATCTTTTCTGCATTTCCAACTGTCATGGGTCAGTGTGCACAAGAAAGCTCATTCTGGTCTCTTCTGATTCTCCTGGGTCAGAAAAAGTAAGCCAGAATTCAAAGTCTCGGTATAGATAAACAAGACAAAAGAAATAAGATTCAAGAAGAGAGGACCTCATTCAAGAGAAAGTTGTGGATATGGGGAAGAGGGAGAGGGAGAGGGAAGGATGGGCGGAGGGAGGGTGATTGGTGGGATTACACCTGCGGTGCATCTTACAAGGGTACATGTGAAACTTAGTAAATGTAGAATATAAATGTCTTAACACAGTAACTAAGAAAATGCCAGGAAGGCTATGTTAACCAGTGTGATGAAAATGTGTCAAACGGTCTATAAAACCAGTGTATGGTGCCCCATAATGTACACAGCTATGATTTAATAAAAAAAAAAAAAAAAAAAAGAGAGAAAGCTGCTCTGTTTGGCCAAGCCCTGTGTCCTATCCATATGCAGTCCCCAAAGTCAATGCTTCTTGTCCACATGCTCATTATCTGTCAAGTGAATTTTCTGGCCAGAAGTTCCCATACTTGTCAGTTTCTCTTATTGTTGCATATTCTTCAACAGGATGAAGTCAAAGGAGCAGAGAGAATAGTTCTTCATCAGCAACAGGTCCTTCTGAGTCTTGGGCGTGCCACAAATGCCCTTGCACTTTTGGGTAAAGGCTGATTTTTTAAAAGTACATTAAGACAAAACTTAAAAACAATAGATTGACTTATTAGAATCTAAAGACTAGTGTAGCTCTAACCACATTTTTTTTGTTGTTTATTTTAAAACGTGTTTCCTTTATGACCTTTCTTGTGGCTCACCCTAGAGCAGTTTGTGTACTTGTTGAGAACTTTATGTGTTTTTGACATGGTTTTTGCTGAAGTTGATTTTTCCGAGACCCTCTTTCCTCATATGCTCAGCTTTTTCTTCCTATCTGTAGTCAGCCAGTTTCGGTGGCAGAAGCGGCCACATCTGCTTCCTGTAGGCCCCCTGGCAGAAGCATGCAGTGGTGTCTTCTTCTGATCTGGGCCCAGGGACTGAGCCACGCTGCCCTCACTTCAGGTAAGGCCTGGAATCTCGCAGCACAGAGAGGAGGAGAGAGCTTGGCATAAAGACCAGAGAGCCTGTGTGTGTGTAAGTTCTGAGCGCATGCCACATCTATTAGAGGGAAGGGAATATACTTTTCAGAGTCCTGTGTACCTTCATGAATGGCAGTCTCTGAGAAGGAGCCGGGTCCTGTTTGGGGTGGCAGATGAAGGGGCTGACCCTTGGGGTTGGGGGGCCTGGCTGGCTGGCACAAGAAAGGAAGCAGAAGGCACTAGAAAGAGGGAATTATCACCTTGCTTTTAGAAACTCAATCCTGCTCCATCTTCTTTTCTTTCTTTTGTCCTTGAAGAACTTCCAGAAAAACAATGTAGGTAGTTCTCCATAGATCAAAAATATCTTCTTTATGGACTATAGAGATTCTACCATTAGGGACTGATTTTCATCAAATTTATTTCTTCTATATCAAAAATTTTACACAAATATTTCTGAAGGAGGGGGACATAAGTGCTTCAAATCATAGTATAAATTAGTTTTTATGTCACTTTATGAATCTTCTGAGGGTTAAAAAATGCCCAAGGGTGCAGAAGAAAGGTAAACCTTGCAGAGGGTGGTTTTGTCTGGGAGAAGCAGTTTCTGGGAGAAGTAGTTTCTTGCTCCTTTACCCGGATTTCTTGGCTTTTTTGAAGGCATTCCCAGACATCCCAAATGACCCAGAAGCCAAATGGCCAGGTTTTGTTTCAAAGGATAATGTGCCCAGCACAGAATTAGGCTGCTGGGAGGCACAAAAAGACCCAGAAGAGGTGATGTCAGCTGATAAGGGCTTATGTTCCAAGTGGGGAGACAAAATAAGCCTATGACAATAACAAGGAACTGGTCCTGAAGCGACACAGCAGGAGTATCCTGAGAGTGAGGGGCTGAGTTGTGTAGTAAGCTGGGCACTTAATGAGGTGGTAATTACACCGTGCAGGCCTTGAATGTGAAAGGAAGGGAGAGGGGTGAGAAGGCTGGGCTGGGGTCCCCTAAGAGGGGAGGGAGTGTAGCACTGACCAGTCTTTCTGGGGCAGGGACAGGAGTACAGGTGTGTGGACACAAGGTGGGGCTGGGAGCCTTGAATGACAGGCATGGGGTGTTTAGTGACATGGGGAGAATGTGTGGGAGCAACGGGATTGACTGGAGAAACTATCATTTCAAAACCAGTTCTGGCCTCCAAGCCTCTTAGAATTTTGATGGGAAGGTTGAAGGCCAGCTGCGGATCCAGCGCTCATGTGTACATTTCCTCTTCCCTAGGAACTATGACAGGCACAGTAGTAACAACGGGGAATGTCTCTGTAGAGGAAGGTGGCTTTGTCGTCTTACAATGCCACCTCTCCTCCACCACAGCGGCAGTGACACAGGTCAACTGGGAGCAGCAGGACCAATATCTGGCTGTTTGTCATGCTGAGCTTGGGTGGTATGTTTACCCAGCCTTCAAGGACCGAGTGGCCCCAGGCCCCAGCCTGGGCCTCACCTTCCAGCAGCTCACCGTCAATGACACTGGGGAGTACTTCTGCACCTATCACACCTACCCTGATGGGATCTACAAAGGAAGAATCTTTCTGGAGGTCCGCAGAAGCTCAGGTATTCCTCCTGGAGCGGGGTGGCTGATGAAACACTTCCTCTAGCTTAGAACATTCTGGCCAGAAACACCACGCGGAGCAGGGCTTCTCGGTTCTAGGTGACACTCTGATCACCCGGGAGTTCATAAGTAACACCGATGCTGGGGTCCCCATGAAGACTGATTAAATCAGAAACTCTAGGGGCAGAGCTAGCCTGGGATGTGTTCTAAAAGTATCCCAGGTAATTTCAATGGCAGCCAGGACCGAGAACCACTGTTCTTGCAGAAGAAGCTTGCTTTATCTTACTAGGAAGACTCATTGCTGAGGTCCTGTGCAAAGAGTTCTCATTTATTGGCTTATCAATCATGCAAATTAGAAATCACCACTAAGTTTATAAAAACAAAGCACAGCAAATGCTAAGTGTAAATGTATAATACTTGACATTGTATCATACTTCAGAGTTTCTAAAATGCACTCATATTCATTATCCACCTGCCCATTTAAACCAATTCTCCAATAATCCTGGGAAAGTAGTATTATCATATCTAAGAGGCAGTATAGTACAGGGGTTCAGAGCTCAGATTGGCAGATAGCCTGGGTCCAAATCCTGGTTCTGCTGTTGGCCTCAGAGAAGGGTTCCTCAGCTTCCCTGAGCATCCATTTCCCACCTGCAAAAGGAGGATAGCTGGGGCAGGGGGGAGGGTTAGGATGGAATTACTCACCACGACTAAATGTCCTCAAAACTGCCTGGACCGTAGTCAGTACTGCGTAGATGTTAACTGTTTATAGGATTCCCTTCTGAAAGTTTGTTGGAGGCTGGGGCTTGGGAGTTGCTCAGGGTGGTAGAGCTGATTCTAACCCAGGTGTTCTGTTTCCACTAAACTATCCTCAGAACGTATTACTGCCATCAACTGTGTTGGAAATTAAGTTTTATGAGTTTGCAAAATCTGCATAAAATTGAGAAGATACAAAGTTACCTTAAAGTTTCCTTTCAAATGTTACCTCTTGGCTGGTTCCCACATAGACTAAATGAAATAAGCAGTTAGGAGCCTGGGCTCTGGAATCACACTGCTCAGGGTCTATGACTGTACACGATAAGCTTAATTTAATAATAAGCTTAATTTAACGTAACACATGCTAGTTAATATGCTGTTATTGCTTCAGGTTAGAAGGGGCCTGCAACAATAACAGGGCAGAGGCCTGGATCCCAGCAAGAGTAACCAAATGATTATCTTGATGGTTCTGGCTCCTCATCCCAGCATCATCTGCCCAGTGGCCTATCCTCAGCCTGCAGGACTGGGGATAAGGAGTGATTCAGGTGGAAAACACCTGTGGGCTAGAGGGTCCAGGAACTGCGGCTATGTCTGTGCATGTCCAGGCCAGGACGTTCAGGGACTGAAGCTCATGACAAGCACACTCCTTCCCAAGGCCGCAGTGGCACGGCTATTCCCCATTGAGAAAGTGGGGGAAATGAAGATACGAATTCTTCCCTGTGTCTCATGGACCACGTGGGGAGAGAGAGCAGAAGATGTTCTATGGGGCCTCTGTTCAGCTTCTCCTCAAAGCCTGTGCATTCCCAGCCTTTTTGCCATTGCAGACTCCAGGGATCACCACTGGTCTCTTGCATCTCTCCTCTTGTTTCTCCTGTGGTCAGGTGCTTACCTGGGTTACCAGCTGTCCATTAATCACTTGCATTAACTTCAACCCTGACTTCTTTTTTTTTTTTTTTTTTTTTTTTTTTTTTTTTTTTGTAGAGACAGAGTCTCACTTTATGGCCCTCGGTAGAGTGCCGTGGCCTCACCCAGCTCACAGCAACCTCCAACTCCTGGGCCTAAGCAATTCTCTTGCCTCAGCCTCCCGAGTAGCTGGGACTACAGGCGCCCGCCACAATGCCCGGCTATTTTTTGGTTGCAGTTTGGCCGGGGCCGGGTTTGAACCCGCCACCCTCGGTATATGGGGCCGGCACCTTACCGACTGAGCCACAGGCGCCGCCCAACCCTGACTTCTTTAATCTGGACCTTAGTGCACGTTCCTATCCCAACACTAACTACCGTAGGACTCCTGTAAATTGACCACCCAAGGGTCTGTAATAAACTGATCAGCTTACGGAGATGTTCAACATAAGAATTTGGACTACTGTACTGATAAGTACATATGGTGCCTGCCTAGTCTATGAAAATGAGGTCAACTTAAGGAGAGGGTCAATGTAGGGAGGTGGTCAACTATGGAGGTTCTACTGTATAATATAATAGTTAAGCTATTTCTAACCTTAATGCTAAAATTGAAATTAAGCCTAAAGCTAGCTAGGCACAGATGTAAGTCCGAACCTTCTCCACCCTCCATGTAGAGATGTCACCATGCTTCTCTGGGGCAGCTTCTGTTTCAAAGACCTTGAAGTCTTTGTTCTGTGATTGTAACTGTGAATGGAAGAATTGGTGCTTTTATTTCAATGCAAAAATTTCGAATGAAGTTGATATTTCTAATATCCCATATCCCTCTCTAGTCCTAATTGTATCTCTAAATTATCCTTAAACCTAATCAACCTCATCATCATAATCTTCCCTACACCTCATCGTGTTCTTAACTCCATCTGTCTTTATTTAGCCTCAACCTATAAGAGACCCAGGCCTCAACCCCAGCCTGGATCTGTGCCCCACTCTGACCATGTCTCCTTTTCTGGGCTTCTGGACAGGCCCCTGCAGCCCCTTTGACCCCTTGCACTATGTTTTCCATGACTGTTTTGCCTCCCACCTGCCCTCTTTCCTCCTAAGCTGACTTCACAGCTGTGGCCTAGCAGGGGCTGTCCTGGCTTATGGTGACCTCAGGGCAGGAGGAGCACCTTCTGTGGACTCTGGATTTTGTAGGCCCTGCCCCTGTCTTAAGGGACTGGATTTCTTAAAACCACCTTTCCAGCATTCTTAGCCTTAGAGAGAAGTGGGGCCGGACTTCTGCTACACCCTTCTCCTTTCCAGAATTCCTCGAACACCTGGGTCATGCCTGAGCTCCTGGGCAGGAGGGAGGGATGGAGTGAAGCAGCTGGAAACCCTTCCACCCAGCGCAGCACACATCGGGCAGTCAAATCATTTTTGTCACACTCTCCTTGGATTAACCATCACTCATTTCTTTAAACCCCCCTCCTGCCCCTTCCTGCTTACATTTACATTGTATGACAATGAGGTGGACTTGTTCATGCTTTCACTCATGCCACAAATATTTATCGAGCACCTGTCATGCATTGGGTGCTGAGAAAACAGCAAAGGATAAGGCTTCACAGCCTCACTGGAAATAAGTGTTATGGGCTTAAGGTTAAAGGTTATTTGCTTTTTTCTTTTTGTAATTCTATATTAATTTTAATTTTTAATTAAACATTTTTATTGGTATAATTATATGTATAAAATTTAGTAAAAGAAAATATTTACTTTCTGGTTTTCTTCCTGGATGGTGGTGTTTCATTTCATGATTACCGAAAATGATTTTGTGGTGTGGAGGAAAAGAGTATTAAAAATAACCCATTCTTGTGTCAAATACACAAGGTATGCCACTGCTGGAGACCTCGGATATCATGATGGGCCAGGCAGTGGCTCTGCTGTCTGAAGAGCTGGGCTTACAGACTCTTGCAGTCCTGTGGTTGGGAAAAGGGGCTGGCCAATTTCCATGTCTGTGGTGTGAGCTGAGGCTTCCTTAGGGGAAGGCAGCTTTGCGTCTGGCCTCTGCCACTTATGTCTGTTTTGTCGTCTTTCTAGTGATTGAACACAGCCCCAGGATCCAGATTCTGTTGCTTGGAGCCTTGGCCATAGTGCTGATGGTCACCTGCATAGCAGTCATCGGGGTGGTGGCCTTGGCTAGAAAGGTAATAGCTCTGGCTGTACATCTCAGTCACAGCGACCCCACCCTTTCCTCCCCAGTCCTTTCAGGTACTGACAGAGAGTAGAGTTTCTGTCAAGAGAGAGACCCAGATATGATCTTCTCCATAGCTCATCTATACAGGATGAGAAATAAACACTCTAAAAATTTGGAGGTAAAGTCTGCATGGCAAGATCAGGAGGTGATAAATCCTCTGTTACTTTAGCTTACGAGGACATGTGGCTGAAAGAGTAATGTATGGGGAATTGAAAGATTTAGTTTCTAGTTTGGGCACTGCGTGTATCACTTTAGGGACAATACTTAATCTTTCCTGGCTTCCATTTCTTCCCTATATAAAATGGGAATCTGTCTTTGTCTGTTTTCTGCTGTTGTAACAGAACACCACAGAGTGGGACAGTTCTAAAGAAGTTTATTTGGCTCATAATTCAGGAGGCTGGGAAGTCTAGGAGCATAATAGTGCATATGGCCAAGGGTCATCCCATGGGGAAGGCATCACGTGAGGAGGGAAAGTACATGTGAGACAGCCAGAGAAATGGGGCCAAAACGATTCCTTTTATTAGGAAGCCCCTCCAGAGATAACCGATTCCCAAGATAATAGCATTAATCCCATTATAAGGACGGAGCCTTCATGGCTTAGTGGCCTAATCACCTCTTCATTAATGTCCCACCTCTTAATTCTGTAATTAAGATATGCATGGACTTTTGGGGGACCCTTCAAACCATTGTACCTCTCTGTATCATAGAGTGATGATGAACAGGCAGCAAGTTTCATGTGAAAGCTTTATAAATAATGGAGAAATACATTAATATCCTGTTGAGTTATAAAGAGGTAGCTATTGATTGGAATGAATGAATTTCCACTCTTTGTTTTGTTTGCTCTCTTGGGTCCTTTAAGTCAGCCCAGGTTGCCTTAACTCAAGTCATCATATGAACAATTTGGGGAACACAGCAAGCGTATGATTCCCAGCTATTTTCTACTTTTCCGCTGGACCAGTGGTTCTCGACCTGTGAATCGCAACCCCTTTTTTCCATTTGTAACAATGTGGTGATTAGGAAGGTTGAGAACCACTGCCTTGGACCCTCCTCCTTAGGTCCTGACCCATGCTTTTCCTCCAACTCTGATTCCACCCAATTAACAGCTCAACTCTGCAGCACCAATACAGTCATGGCTTGCTTCCCGATGGGGATATGTTCTGAGAAATGCGTCATTAGGCAGCACCCAGTGTGCACTCACACAAACCCAGATGGCGTAGCCTATCACACACCTAGGCTGTGAGGATATCCTGTTGCTCTGAGGCTACAGATCCTTATGGCGTGTAACTGTACTGCATATTGTAGGCAACTGTAACACAATGGGAAATGTACGTGCATCGAAACATAGAAAAGGTACAGCAAAAATATGATATCAAAAATAAAAAAAGGTACACCTATATAGAGTACTTACTATGCACGGAGGCTACAGGACTGGAGTTGCTCTGGGCGAATCACCCAGTGGATGGTGAGTAACTGTGAAGGCCAGCGACACTGTTACTCACTACTGCAGACTTTATAAGCACTGTACACGTAGGCTACACTGAATTTATAAAATATATGTTTATATGTTTCTTTCTTCAGTAATAAATTAATCTTGGCTTACAGAAACTTTCTTACTTTATAAATTTTTTAATGTTATTTAAACATTTTGACTCTTCTGTAACACAAACATGTTATCCAGCTGTATACTTTTTTTCTTATTGTATATGCTCCTATTTAAAAAGTTTTTATTAGTTTTTTTTTTTTTTTACTTTTTAAACTTTTTGGGCTAAATATGAAGACACAGACACATACATTAGCCCAGGTCTACCTGGGGTCAGGATCATCAATATCACTGAATTCACCTCCACATCTTGTCCCAGAAGGTCTTTAGGGGTATAACATGCGTGGAGCTGTCACCTCCTGTGAGTACAAAGCCTCCCTCAGGAATACCTCCTAAAGGACCTGCAGGAGGCTGTTTCACAGTTAGCTTTTTTTTTTTAATTATAGGTAGAAAAAATATACTCTAAAAGAACAATGAAAGTATAATATATACATAAACCAGTAACATAGTCATTTATTAACACTATTAAGTATGTACTGTACATAGTTGTATACATTTATAAGGCGGGCAGCATAGATTTGCTTATACCAGCATCCCCACAGCACACAGGGGTAATGTGTTGTGCTGTGCCAGGACAGCCAGGGTGTCAATAGCCTATAGGAATATTTTAGCTCTTTCATAATCCCGTGGGGCCACCATCCTGTACGTGGTCTGTTGCTGATTGAAACAATGTGACGCTGCACTTTGCTGTGTTACTCTCTCTGCACTATGTCCATGGAGCTGTTATTACTGATAAATGTGGATCCACAGCTACCATATTATTGTTCTCAGAATTTCCCCCCATTCTCTCTTGCTGTCTTTTGAATTAAGGTTGTTTTCGTTGTTAAAAATATCTGTGTGGTAGTTACACATTCTTTTGGTATTCTTTTAATGGTAACATTAAACAGACCCCCGATTTATTAAAGTTTAGTATAAATTAGTACTTTTCTCATTTTTTAGATTATCCAAGAACCTTAGAGCACATTAACGCTATTTATCTTTGCCCCTGACTTACTGTTAACATCCTCATCACACATTTTAGTTCTCTCCATGTTTTGAATATCCCAAATAATTATGACTGTTCCGTGAGTCATTATTCATTCAGATTCACCCTTTCTCCTGCTCCTCACTCTTCCTGTGTGTATTAACTCATAAGCGAGATCACTTTCCTTTCACCTGAAGAATGAACTGTACTATTTCTGTTAGTGCAGCTCTGCTGGTGATGACTTACTTTAGTTTTTTGTTTGTTTAAAAATGTCTTTATTTTTCCTGAATTAAAAATGGTGTGTTTGTTTTGCTAGGTATCTAATTCTATATTGGCAGTCATTCTCTTCAGTACATGCAAAATATTCCATTGTCTGGCTTCTTACATTTTTTGTTGAGAAATCAGGCTTTATGTTTGCTCCTTTGAAGATATTTTTCCTTCTTCTGGTCCTTTTAAAATTTTCTTGTCGTTGGTTTTCAGTAATTCTACAATGATGTCATTAGGTATTGTTATCTTTTTATTTATTATGTTTGGCATTTGATGTGCTTTTTGAATCTGTGGCTTGATGATTTTTGTGACTTTTGGGTCATTCCTGGCCATGATCTCTTCATACGTTACTTCTCCATTCTTGTTTCTTTTTCTTCTGGAGCTCTAATTACAGATATTTTAGACATTTTCACTTTTCTTCACACGCGTCTTACCCTCTTTTTTGCATTTGCTACCCATTTGTCTTACCGTATTTTAGAGTGGGTGTTTTCTTTAGACATACCTTCCAGGTTACCGACTGTCTTCTTTCAACTATCTAATCTTTGTTTAAATAGTTTACAGTCTGCCAAAATTCTCAGTCTTATCTTTCAATTGCTGGACAATATTAATTATTTTGAAGTCTGTGCCTGATCATCCTATTAATTAGATCCTCTATGTTTTTTTTTTTTTTCCATTATCTATTTTTACTTGTTTTGGGGTTATCTTCTTGCTTGTACTTTTCATTGAGTGATGTACATTCTACATTAAAAGCTGCAAAAATGATTTGAGATTCTGTATAATATCAACCTCCTCCAAAGAGGATTCCCTTTCACTTCTGGCAGGTGGCTAGTCTGAAAGCACTAGTAAATTTTGGGTCATCTTAATGAAATCAGTTATGAGAGGATTTAAAGCTGTACTTCAATTTCTTTTACTCCCTTTCCCCCATGGTGTGGTCTTTTGGGATTCCAATTAGCAGCCTGTGGTGGTCTCCCCTCCTTAGGAGTTTCTGAACTCCAAATTTTGTCCTAGCCAGAAGCTTATCTGCCTCTCAGCCATGAATTTTAGGCGATTGCTTCTAGGAGAGGATGACCCCAGATGCTCATCTCACCCTTCTGGGTTTTCTTCTTCTTGTGGATCTTGCTCCAGGTCCACACATTCCTCACCAATTTGTCAGATTTCTATTTTCTTCAAACAAATGTGGCTAATATTTTGTTCAGTGTTTGTAGCTGTTTTCAATGGAAGTGTTAGTTGAAAGCAACATAGTCAACCATAGTTCCACCAGGAATAGACCCTTTTGATATTGTATTTCGTATCTGCATCCAAAGCACAACAGATTTACATGGTCCACTTACTCTGGACGTTGGGCTTTTTGGGTCAAGGTTCCTGCTCGAGTTCTAGCCTCTTGATATCTAATGTCTGACCAGCCCCTTGGCCTCCATCTGAATGGGTCACTGCCAATTCCAGAGGCGGGTATGTAGACAGCTTTGTGTTCTTAGGTCTTGGTTCCATCTTGTTTGTTTATTGTGAATTCTCACATTCTTTTTCTTTTTCTCTTTCTCTCAGACAAGGACTGTACTTTGATTTTCTTTTCTTTTTAATTTAACTTCTATTTGACTTTACTCTCATTTCTCCTCTAAAGACCATAGAGACCTGACTGACTTCTGCAGACTTCAGAGTTGGGATGAATTGCACAGTCCAAGATTTCTTAATAAGAAAGTGTCTTTGGAATGTTATTTTGCTTGGATTGCATAGTATTTTGAATTTTAAACAGCCTTAATTCTGTATCTCTGCCTCGACCCTATTGTTATTTATTCTGCTTCTGGAGTTACACTTTTTCTCTATACTTATAAATAGTATCAGTTACTTCCCTCAATAACAAGGGCATTTGCATTGTCTCCAACCTAATCTACAAATGGAGAGTGACCACGAACCCTCACCCTGATCTTACTTGACTGAGAAGAGATTGGAGTGAAAATGATGAAAGGTATTTGGGTAAAGAGCCAAAGTCACAGTCCCCTCTGTGAGCTACAAATTGCCCAGGTCTTCCTGAGTCAATAGTTCTCTTGTCCTGAGAGGTTTTGTTCCTAATTATGTCCGTTGTGATAGTCAGACATATCATTACCTTCCTTAATAGCAAAACCCTGTCGGATCTTGCTAATTTGGTTCAGAAGGAACTAATGAGATTCTCCAAAGGGTAGGTAGGAAAAGCTCTCACAATTGATGATTCCCTGTGAAAATTATGTAAGTCTTTATGCTGGTAGATGTTGCTTGTAAAAATCTCTGTTGTCTTATGGTTTAAACACTCACTTTCTGTTTATAAGACATTGAGATTGCTGACCTACCTGGTTCATAGAGATGCAGCCTCTTATTCTCTATTATTCAACAGACCTGGCTGGACAGGATGCTGGGGACTGAGCAGTGTCTGAGACGTGGCAGGGGCTAGCAAGGAAGCCAGTGATATGTAGTATTTTCATTTACGTCTTGGCTATGACGATAGACATAATTAGGAAATAAAACCTCTAGGGGAAGATGAGGACAGTGATTGACTAGAGGGCAGAGATGAAGAAAATGATCATTGATCTCTGAGCTGGGCAGGGGGGTGCTGCGGTGGATGGTAAACAGGTGCCTCTGCTGTCCTCAGTGTTCTGCTGATCTGGATCAGGAGCACTTTAGAATCAGCAGAACAAGTCCTGAAGGCTATTGCTCCCCTTCTGCAGGGTTTATTCACTGGCCCTCTCTGCCTTTTCCACTGCTTCCCATCTGGTGCAGGTCCGCTCTGCTTTTTGCCTGTACTTTGGCTGTAGTCTCCACTCCTGTTTCTCTTCTAAATCACAGTATTTTATATTTGCATTATTCAAGGTAGCAGCAGGAACACAAGGCACTCTCCAACTGGGCTGTTTGAGGACAGTTTAATGAGGGGATGTACGCAGGTGTAGGCAGGATGTAAGAAAAACCATCAAGAGGAGCATACAGTGGGGTGAAACCTCCCCATGTTCCTTAGGGAGCAGGGAGAGGATGGTTACTGGAACATGGAAGAAGAGAGGTATGTGGAGGGGGCTCTTCAGAAGAGCGGAGATCTTTTTTTTTTAATTTAATTTATTTTATTTTTTTATTAAATCATAGCTGTGTAATGTGATCATGCAGCACCATACACTGGTTTTATAGACCGTTTGACACATTTTCATTACACTGGTTAACATAGCCTTCCGGGCATTTTCTTAGTTATTGTGTTAAGACATTTACATTCTACATTTACTAAGTTTCACATGTACCCTTGTAAGATGCACCGCAGGTGTAATCCCACCAATCACCCTCCCTCCGCCCATCTTCCCCCTCCCATCCTTCCCCCCCTTCCCCCATTGTTACGTTATAACTGGGTTATAGCTTTCGTATGAAAGCCATAAATTAGTTTCATAGTAGGGCTGAGTACATTGGATACTTTTTATCCCACTCTTGAGATACTTTACTAAGAAGAATATGTTCCAGCTCCATCCATGTAAACATGAAAGAGGTAAAGTCTCCATCTTTCTTTAAGGCTGTATAATATTCCATGGTGTACATATACCACAATTCATTAATCCATTCGTGGATCGATGGGCACTTGGGCTTTTTCCATGACTTAGCAATTATGAATTGGGCTGCAATAAACATTCTGGTACAAATATCTTTGTTATAATGTGATTTTTGGTCTTCTGGGTATATACCTAGTAGAGGAATTATAGGATTGCATAGCAGGTCTATTTTTAGATCTCTATGTGTTCTCCAAACATCTTTCCAAAAGGAATGTATTAATTTGCATTCCCACGAGCAGTGTAGAAGTGTTCTCTTTTCTCCACATCCACGCCAACATCTCTGGTCTTGGGATTTTGTGATATGGGCTAATCTTACTGGAGTTAGATCATATCTCAAAGTAGTTTTGATTTGCATTTCTCTGATGATTAAGGATGATGAGCATTTTTTCATATGTCTGTAGACCGTACACCTGTCTTCTTCAGAGAAGTTTCTCTTCAAGTCCTTTGCCCAGCCTGCGATGGGATCACTTGTTCTTTTATTGCTTATATGTTTGAGTTCTCTGTGGATTCTAGTTATTAAACCTTTGTCAGAGACATAACCTGCAAATATCTTCTCCCATTCTGAGGGTTGTCTGCTTGCTTTACTTACTGTGTTCTTGGCTGTGCAGAAGCTTTTCAGTTTGATCAGGTCCTAGTAGTGCATTTTTGAAGCTGCTTCAATTGCCTGGGGGGGGGCGGTTCTCCTCATAAAATACTCACCCAGACCTATTTATTCAAGAGTTTTCCCTGCACTCTCTTCTAGTATTTTTATAGTTTCATGTCTTAAGTTTAAATCTTTAATCCAGTGAGAGTCTATCTTAGTTAATGGTGAAAGGTGTGGGTCCAGTTTCAGTCTTCTACAGGTAGGCAGCCAGTTCACCCAGCACCATTTGTTAAATTCCCCCACTGAATGTTTTTAATTGGCTTGTCAAAGATCAGTAACAGTAAGTAGCTGGATTCATCTCTTGGTTCTCTATTCTGTTCCAGACATCTATTTCACTGTTTTTGTGCCAGTATCATGCTGTTTTGATTATTATCGATTTATAGTATAGTCTGAGGGCTGGTAGCGTAATTCCTCCTGCTTTGTTTTTATTTCTGAGTAATATCTTGGCTATTCAAGGTTTTTTCTGATTCCATATAAAACAAAATATTATTTTTTTAAGATCTTTAAAGTATGACAGTGGAGCTTTAATAGGGATTGCATTACAATTGTATATTGCTTTGGATAGTATGGACATTTTAACATTCCCAGCCACGAGCATGGTATGTTTTTCCATTTGTTAACACTTTCAGCTATTTATTTTATTTTTTTTTTTTCATTGTTGGGGATTCATTGAGGGTACAATAAGCCAGTTACACTGATTACAATTGTTAGGTAAAGTCCCTCTTGCAATCATGTCTTGCCCCCATAAAGCGTGACACACACTAAGGCCCCAACCCCTCCCTCCATCCCTCTTTCTGCTTCCACCCCCCATAACCTTAATTGTCATTAATTGTACTCATATCAAAATTGAGTACATAGGATTCATGCTTCTCCATTCTTGTGATGCTTTACTAAGAATAATGTCTTCCACTTCCATCCAGGTTAATACGAAGGATGTAAAGTCTCCATTTTCTTTAATGGCTGAATAGTATTCCATGGTATACATATACCACAGCTTGTTAATCCATTCCTGGGTTGGTGGGCATTTAGGCTGTTTCCACATTTTGGAGATTGTAAATTGAGCTGCAATAAACAGTCTAGTACAAGTGTCCTTATGATAAAAGGATTTCTTTCCTTCTGGGTAGATGCCCAGTAATGGGATTGCAGGATCGAATGGGAGGTCTAGGTTGAGTGCTTTGAGGTTTCTCCATACTTCCTTCCAGAAAGGTTGTAGTTTGCAGTCCCACCAGCAGTGTAAAAGTGTTCCCTTCTCTCCACATCCACGCCAGCATCTGCAGTTTTGAGATTTTGTGATGTGGGCCATTCTCACTGGGGTTAGATGATATCTCAGGGATGTTTTGATTTGCATTTCTCTAATATATAGAGATGATGAACATTTTTTCATGTGTTTGTTAGCCATTCGTCTGTCGTCTTTAGAGAAAGTTCTATTCATGACTCTTGCCCATTGATATAAGGGATTGTTGGCTTTTTTCATGTGGATTAATTTGAGTTCTCTATAGATCCTGGTTATCAAGCTTTTGTCTGATTGAAAATATGCAAATATCCTTTCCCATTGTGTGGGTTGTCTCTTTGCTTTGGTTATTGTCTCCTTAGCTGTACAGAAGCTTTTCAGTTTAATGAAGTCCCATTTGTTTATTTTTGTTGTTGTTGCAATTGCCATGGCAGTCTTCTTCATGAAGTCTTCCCTCAGATCAATATCTTCCAGTGTTTTTCCTATGCTTTCTTGGAGGATTTTTATTGTTTCATGCCTTAAATTTAAGTCCTTTATCCATCTTGAATCAATTTTTGTGAGTGGGGAAAGGTGTGGGTCCAGTTTCAGTCTTTTACATGTAGACATCTAGTTCTCCCAACACCATTTATTGAATAGGGAGTCTTTCCCCCAAGGTAAGTTCTTGTTTGGTTTATTGAAGATTAGGTGGTTGTAAGATGTTAGTTTCATTTCTTGGTGTTCAATTCGATTCCAAGTGTCTATGTCTCTGTTTTTGTGCCAGTACCATGCTGTCTTGAGCACTATGGCTTTGTAGTACAGACTAAAATCTGGTATGCTGATGCCCCCAGCTTTATTTTTGTTACAGAGAACTGCCTTAGCTATACGGGGTTTTTTCTGGTTCCATACAAAACGCAGAATCATTTTTTCCAAATCTTGAAAGTACGATGTAGGTACTTTGATAGGAATGGCATTGAATAGGTAGATTGCTTTGGGAAGTATAGACATTTTAACAATGTTGATTCTTCCCATCCATGAGCATGGTATGTTCTTCCATTTGTTAATATCCTCTGCTATTTCCTTTCTGAGCATTTCACAGTTTTCTTTATAGAGGTCCTTCACCTCCTTCGTTAGGTATATTCCTAGGTATTTCATTTTCTTTGACACTATGGTGAAGGGAGTTGTGTCCTTAATTAGCTTCTCATCTTGACTGTTATTGGTGTATACAAAGGCTACTGACTTGTGGACATTGATTTTATATCCTGAAACATTACTGTATTTTTTGATGACTTCTAGGAGTCTTGTGGTTGAGTCTTTGGGGTTCTCTAAGTATAAGATCATGTCGTCAGCAAAGAGGGAGAGTTTGACCTCCTGTGCTCCCATTTGGATTCCCTTTATTTCCTTGTCTTGCCTAATTGTATTGGCTAGAACTTCTAGCACTACGTTGAATAGTAAAGGTGACAGAGGACAACCTTGTCTGGTTCCAATTCTAAGAGGAAAAGCTTTCAGTTTTACTCCATTCAGTAAAATATTGGCTGTGGGTTTGTCATAGACAGCTTCAATCAGTTTTAGAAATGTGCCACCTATGCCTATACTCTTCAGTGTTCTAATTAGAAAAGGATGCTGGATTTTATCAAATGCTTTTTCTGCGTCTATTGAGAGGATCATGTGATCTTTATTTTTGCCTCTGTTAATATGGTGGATAACGTTTATGGACTTGCGTATGTTAAACCAGCCTTGCATCCCTGGAATGAAGCCTACTTGATCATGATGAATGACTTTTTTGATGATAAGCTGTAATCTATTGGCTAGGATTTTGTTGAGAATTTTTCCATCTATATTCATGAGTGAGATTGGTCTGAAATTCTCCTTTTTGTTTGGGTCTTTTCCTGGTTTTGGTATCAGGGTGATGTTTGCTTCATAGAATGTGTTGGGGAAGATTCCTTCTTCCTCAGTTTTTTGGAAGAATTTCTGCAGTACAGGAATAAGCTCTTCCTTGAAGGTTTGATAGAATTCTGGAGTGAAGCCATCTGGACCAGGGCATTTTTTAGTTGGAAGCTTTTTTATTGTTTCTTTGATCTCAGTGCTTGAAATTGGTCTGTTCAGGAGCTCTATTTCTTCCTGGCTACGTCTAGGGAGAGGGTGTGATTCCAAATATTGATCCATTTCCTTCACATTGTCAAATTTCTGGGCATAGAGTTTCTGGTAGTATTCAGAGATGATCTCTTGTATCTCTGTGGGATCAGTTGTTATTTCCCCTTTATCGTTTCTGATTGAGGTTACTAGAGATTTTACTTTTCTATTCCTCGTTAGTCTGGCCAATGGTTTATCTATTTTATTTATTTTTTCAAAAAACCAACTCCTTTTTTCATTAATTTTCTGAATGATTCTTTTGTTTTCAATTTCATTGATCTCTAATTTGATTTTGGATATTTCTTTTCTTCTACTGAGTTTAGGCTTAGATTGTTCTTCTTTTTCTAAATCCATAAGATCTCTTATGAGATTGTTGATGTGCTCTCTTTCTGTTTTTCGAATGTAGGCATCTAAAGCGATGAATTTTCCTCTGAAAACTTCTTTTGCAGTATCCCACAGGTTTTGGTAGCTTGTGTCTTCATTGTTGTTATGCTCAAGGAAGTTAATGATTTCCTGTTTTATTTCTTCCTGCACCCATCTGTTATTCAACAGAAGATTGTTTAATTTCCATGGCTTTGTGTGGGGTCGAGCATTTTTGTTAGAGTTGAGTTCCACCTTTAGTGCCTTATGGTCTGAAAAGAAAGAAGGTAAAATTTCAATTCTTTTGATTCTGTTGATATTTGTTTTGTGTCCCAGGATATGATCAATTTTGGAGAATGTTCCATGGGGTGATGAGAAGAATGTATATTCTTTATCTTTGGGGTGGAGTGTTCTATATGCGTCTATCAAGCATAGTTGTTCTAGGGTCTCATTTAAATGTCTTATATCTTTGTTTAATTTGTGTTTAGAGGATCTGTCCAGCTCTGTAAGAGGTGTGTTAAAGTCCCCTGTTATGACGGTATTATCAGATATCATATTGCTCAGACTGAGTAAGGTCTGCTTCAAGAACCTGGGAGCATTTAAATTGGGTGCATAAATATTTAGAATTGAAATGTCTTCTTGTTGTAGTTTTCCCTTGACCAATATAAAGTGACCATCTTTGTCTTTTTTGACTTTAGTTGCTTTAAATCCACATGTATCTGAAAATAAGACTGCAACTCCTCTTTTCTTCTGAATTCCATTTGCCTGAAAAATTGTCTTCCAACCCTTGACTTGAAGCTTTAATTTGTCTTTTGAATCCAGGTGTGTTCCTTGCAGACAGCAAATGGATGGCTTGTGTTTTTTAATCCAGTCAGCCAATCTATGTCTCTTCAGTGGGGAATTCAAGCCATTAACATTTATTGAGATAATTGATAAGTGTGGTAGTATTCTATTCGTCTTATTTGGTGAGAGTCCATTGCTTAGTTTTATCTTTTGCATCAGTGCGGAGGTTAGGTTCTGTCCTTTGATTTCTGAGTTCTTACTGTGCTGCTGATCCATTGTAGTGGTCAGTGTGCAGAACAGGTTGAAGTATTTCCTGTAGAGCTGGTCTTGTTGTGGTGAATTTCCTCAATGTTTGTATATCCGTAAATGATTTGATTTCTCCGTCAATTTTGAAGCTTAGCTTAGCAGGGTACAGAATTCTGGGCTGAAAATTGTTCTGTTTAAGTAGATTAAAGGTAGATGACCATTGTCTTCTTGCTTGGAAAATTTCATTAGAGAAGTCTGCGGTCACTCCGATGGATTTGCCCCTGTAGGTCAACTTACTACAAACGCTTACTCTTGGCAGCTTGCAGAATCTTTTCTTTTGTCTTGACTTTGGACAGGTTCATGACAATGTGTCTTGGAGAAGCTCGGTTAGAGTTGAGGCGACCTGGGGTCCGATATCCCTCTGAAAGCAGTGTGTCAGAATATTTGGTGATGTTTGGGAAATTTTCTTTTATAATATTCTCTAGTATGGCTTCCATTCCTCTGGGGCATTCTTCTTCCCCTTCTGGAATTCCTATAACTCGTATGTTGGAACGCTTCCTAAAGTCCCATAATTCTGACAGTGAACGTTCTGCTTTCTCTCTCTTCTTTTCTGCCTCTTTTACTATCTGAGTTATCTCAAAAACTTTGTCTTCTACCTCTGAAATTCTTTCTTCTGCATGGTCTAACCTGTTGCTGATACTTTCCATTGCATCTTTAAGTTCCCTGATTGACTGTTTCATTTCCTTCAGCTCTGCTATATCCTTTTTATATTCTTCGTATCGTTCATCTCTGATTTGATTCTGTTTTTGTATTTCCTTTTGGTTCTTTTCCACTTTATTAGCAGTTTCCTTCATTGTTTCCATCATTTCTTTCATTGTTTTCAACATGTGTATTCTAAATTCCCTTTCTGTCATTCCTAACATTTCTGTATAGGTGGAATCCTCTGCAGTAGCTACCTCATGGTCCCTTGGCGGGGTTGTTCTGGACTGGTTCTTCATGTTGCCTGGAGTTTTCTGCTGATTCTTCCTCATGGGTGATTTCTTTTATCTGTTTCCTTGCCCTAATTTTCCTTTCACTTCCTCTTGCTCTTTAAGTTCTTGTGCCTGTGGACTAAGGGTTACAGGACCAGAAGGGTGAGAAGGTTGAGGAGCAAAAAAGGGATGAAAGAAAGGAGGACCGAGTGATAAGAAAAAAAAGAAAGATAGAGAAAGGAGAGGGGGTGGGGATAAGGAATATTGAGAAAAAGAAGAGAGGCACAGAAAGAGGGAGACAGGTCAATATAGGTGTACAGTAGGGTACTTTGACACAACCTTAAAAAACCCCACCTTCTGGGGGTGCCCAATTGGGTGGTTCCCTTGAGGTCAGCAGCTCTTTGCTAACCCGATCAGACACAGTACCCCACCTCCACCAAGTAGAGAGGAAAGACAAAAATGCTATAAATCAAACCAAAACAAGCAAACAGAAAACTTTACGGGGATACAATTGGGTGAAAAACCAAATGATAGCGGTAGAAACACTAGCAAAAATGAAGTTGTAGTTATTAAAAAAGGCAGCAATGGGAAATTATAATTAAACTAGAAAAATTGAGAAAGAAAAAGGGATCTGTATGGAAAAGATTGAAATTAAAATACAAAAGAACATCAACAACGTCAAAACAAACAAACAAAAAAACAACCAAACAAAAAGAAAGAAAAAATACACAACCAAAAACAAAGCAGTTTGTATATGTTATTGAATATTGTCTGGGCAACACATGGTCTTCTGGGGTATGAGATGTTAGTCACAGTTCTGATACGACTGGAGGCTGCTGATTTCTCAAACCCCAGCAGGTAGACACCCTAAATCTCTCTTCAGCCCACTTAAAAGGCAATTTGAACTTGTAAACTTGCTGAGCAGAAGCTTTCCCAGCTTTCTCGCTGGAATCACTGCTGAAGTGGCTATCCACTTACCCAGTGTGCCAAAACCGGTCTCACTCTGCCCCTGAGGGTTAGGGCTGCAAGGCGGCTCAGACCCCACCCTTAGGATACTTGGTTGCTGGGTTACCAGCTCCCACCCGTTTCTAGCTCTGCGACCCTGAGGGCGGAGCTTGCCAGGGCAGATCACTGACAATGGTTCCGTGTGACCTACCGCCAAACACTATTAGCTCCGTCTGGCTCAGCGGCTCAGACTGGGGCCTTAGACAATGGCCAAAGTTCTCCACACTCCTGCTCAGGCCCTCAGGTCTTCCCCAAGGCAGTTCAACTCAGTGCCAAGTCCAAGGACATCAAAACAGTTCACAGGTAAGGCCTTTCTGGTTTGCAGTCTCGCTGCTACTGAACTTACAGTTGTGGGCGGGTTTAGATGGATTGAAGACATGCGACCACTTGCCAGTTTTCCACTGTTTTAGTCCTCCTCTTGGGGTCCAGAAGTCTCTCGCTGACTCCCTGTATCCTCATAGGAGTGATGATAGGCAGTTCCCACCAGCCAGAGATGCCTGGAGTCCTATCTCCCCCGACTCACAGTGCCCAGATGCAAGGAAGCTGTTACTCGGCTCCACTTTCAGCTATTTCTTTTCCTAGAGTTTCATAGTTCTCTTTATAGAGATCCTTCACGTCCTTTGTTAGATGAACTCCCAAATATTTCATCTTCTTTGGCACTACTGTGAATGGAATAGAGTCCTTAACTGTTTTTTCAGCTTGACTATTGTTGGTATATATAAAGGCTACCAATTTATGAATGTTGATTTTGTAACCTGAGATGCTGCTGTATTCCTTGATTACTTCTAAAAGTTTTGTAGTAGAATCCCTGGTATTTTCCAAATATACAATCATATCATCTGTGAAGAGCGAAAGCTTGATCTCTTCTGACCCTATATGGATACACTTGATCGCCTTTTCTTCCCTAATTGCGATGGCTAAAACTCCCATTACAATGTTAAAGAGCAGTGGAGACTATGGGCAGCCTTGTCTGGTTCCTGATCTGAGTGGAAATGATTTCAATTTAACTCCATTCAATACGATATTGGCTGTGTGTTTGCTGTAGATGGCCTCTATCTTTTTAAGAAATGTCCCTTCTATACCAATTTTCTTAAGTGTTCTGATCATGAAAGGATGCTGGATATTGTTAAAAGCTTTATCTGCATCAATTGAGAGAATCATATGGTTTTTGTTTTTTAATTTGTTTATGTGCTGAATTATCCTTATAGATTTACATATATTGAACCAGCCTTGAGACCCTGGGATAAAACCCATTAAGTTGTTAACTTTCTCTCTTTCCGTTCTCTTGAGGAAGGCTTCCAGTGCTATAAATTTCCCTCTTAGGACTGCCTTTGTGGTATCCCAGAGGTTCTGATAATTCATGTCTTCACTGTCATTTTGTTCCAAAAATTTGGCAATTTCCTTCTTAATCTCATCTCTGACCCAGCTATCATTCAGCATAAGGTTATTTAACTTCCATGTTTTTGTATGAGTATACAGATTCCTATTGTTACTGAGTTCAACTTTTATTCCATGGTGGTCCGAGAAGATGCAAGGAATAATTTCTATTCCTTTAAATTTACTGAGGTTAGACTTGTGACTTAAGATGTGATCTATTTTTGAGTGTGTTCCGTGGGCTGATGAGAAGTATGTGTATTCACTTTTGTTGGGATGAAATGTTCTATAGATGTCTGCTAAATCCAAATGTTGGATGGTTAGGTTTAAATCTAAAATTTCTTTGCTCAGCTTCTTATTGGAGGATCGATCCAACACTGCCAAGGGAGTGTTGAAATCTCCGACAATTATGGAGCTGGAGGAAATCAAGTTGCTCATGTCTGTTAGAGTTTCTCTTATAAATTGAGTTGCATTCTGGTTAGGTGCATAAATATTAATAATTGAAATATCATCATATTGAATATTACCCTTAACAAATATGAAGTGACCATTCTTATCCTTCCTTACTTTTGTTGGTTTAAAACCTATTGTGTCTGCAAATAGAATTGCAACACCTGCTTTTTTCTGATTACCATTTGCCTGAAATATGGACGACCATCCTTTCACCCTGAGTCTATATTTATCTTTTAAGGCAAGATATGACTCTTGTATGCAGCAAATATCTGGCCTGAGTTTTTGTATCCAGTCAGCTAACTTGTTCCTCTTTAGAGGACAGTTTAAGCCATTCACATTAATGGAGAATATTGATAAGTGTGGTAAAATTTTGTGTATCGAGTTTTTCTTTCTTTTTTTTTAAAGTGCCTATGGCCTTTTTATTTTTATTTATTATTTATTTTTTATTAAATCATAGATGTGTACATTGATATGATCATGGGGCATCATTCACTAGCTTCACAGACTGTTTACCAAGTTTCACATATACCCTTGTAAGATGCACCGCTGGTGTAATCCCACCAATCCCTTTCCCTCTACCCACCTTCCCCCTCCCTCCCCTCCCTTTCCCCCTTCCCCCTATTCTTAGGTTGTAACTGGGTTATAGCTTTCATGTGAAAACCCTAAATTAGTCTCATAGTAGGGCTGAGTACATTGGGTACTTTCTCTTGCATTCTTGAGATACTTTACTAAGAAAAATATGTTCCAGCTCCATCCATGTAAACATGAAAAAGGTAAAGTCTCCATCTTTCTTCAAGGCTGCATAATATTCCATGGTGTACATATACCACAATTTATTAATCCATTCATGGATCGATGGGCACCTGGGCTTCTTCCATGACTTAGCAATTATGAATTGGTCTGCAATAAACATTCTGGTACAAATATCTTTGTTATGACATGATTTTTGGTCTTCTGGGTATATGCCCAGTAGAGGAATTACAGGATTGAATGGCAGATCTATTTTTAGATCTCTAAGTGTTCTCCATATCTCTTTCCAAAAGGAATGTATTAATTTGCATTCCCACCAGCAGTGCAAAAGTGTTCCCTTTTCTCCACATCCGCGCCAACATCTCTGGTCTTGGGATTTTGTGATATAGGCTAGTCTCACTGGAGTTAGATGGTATCTCAAAGTAGTTTTGATTTGCATTTCTCTGATGATTAAAGATGATGAGCATTTTTTCATATGTCTGAAGGCCGCACGCCTGCCTTCTTCAGAGAAGTTTCTCTTCAAATCCCTTGCCCAGCCTGTGACGGGATCCCTTGTTCTATTCCTGCTAATGCATTTGAGTTCTCTGTGGATTCTGGTTATTAAACCTTTGTCGGAGACATAACCTGCAAATATCTTCTCCCATTCTGAGGGCTGTTTGCTTGCTTTACTTACTGTGTTCTTGGCTGTGCAGAAGCTTTTTAGTTTGATCAAGTCCCAGTAGTGTATTTTTGAAGCTGCTTCAATTGTCCGGGGGTTCCTCCTCATAAAATACTCGCCCATCCCAATTTCTTCAAGGGTTTTCCCTGCACTCTCCTCTGGTATTTTTATAGTTTCATGTCTTAAGTTTAAATCTTTGATCCAGTGAGAGTCTATCTTAGTTAATGGTGAAAGGTGTGGGTCCACTTTCAGTCTTTTACAGGTTGCCAGCCAGTTCACCCAGCACTATTTGTTAAATAGGGAATCTTTTCCTCACTGACTGTTTTTAATTGGCTTGTGAAATATTAAATAACGGTAAGTAGCTGGATTCATCTCTTGATTCTCTATTCTATTCCAGACATCTACCTCTCTGTTTTTATGCCAATACCATGCTGTTTTGATCACTATTGATTTGTAGTATAGTCTGAGGTCTGGTAGCATAATTCCTCCCGCTTTGTTTTTATTTCTGAGTAATGTCTTGGCTATTCGAGGTTTTTTCTGATTCCATATAAAACTAAGTATTGTTTTTTCCAGATCTTTAAAGTATGACAGTGGAGCTTTAATAAGAATTGCATTGAAATTATATATTGCTTTGGGTAGTATAGACATTTTAACTATGTTGATTCTTCCCAGCCATAAACATGGTATGTTTTTCCATTTGTTAATATTTTCAGCTATTTCTTTTCTTAGAGTTTCACAGTTCTCTTTATAGAGATCTTTCACGTCCTTTGTTAGATAAATTCCCAAATATTTCATCTTCTTTGGCACTACTGTGAATGGGATAGACTCCTTAACTGTTTTTTCAACTTGACTATTGTTGGTATATATAAAAGCTACCGATTTATGAATGTTGATTTTGTAACCTGAGACGCTGCTGTATTCCTTGATCACTTCTAAGAGTTTTGTAGTAGAGTCCCTAGTATTTTCCAGATATGCTGTCATATCATCTGCGAAGAGTGAAAGTTTGATCTCTTCTGACCCTACATGGATACCCTTGATCGCCTTTTCTTCCCTAATTGCAGTGGCTAAAACTTCCATTACAATGTTAAAAAGCAATGGAGAAAATGGGCAGCCTTGTCTGGTTCCTGATCTGAGTGGAAATAATTCCAATTTAACTCCATTCAATATGATATTGGCTGTGGGTTTGCTGTAGATGGTCTCTATCAGTTTAAGAAATGTCCCTTCTATACCGATTTTCTTAAGTGTTCTGATCATGAAGGGATGCTGGATATTATCAAAAGCTTTTTCTGCATCGATTGAGAGAATCATATGGTCTTTGTTTTTTAATTTGTTTATGTGCTGGATTACATTTATAGATTTACGTATATTGAACCAGCCTTGAGACCCTGGGATAAAACCGACTTGGTCATGATGTATAATTTGTTTGATGTGTTGCTGGATTCTGTTTGTTAGGATCTTGTTGAATATTTTTGCATCTATATTCATTAGTGATATCGGTCTATAATTTTCTTTTCTTGTTGGGTCTTTCCCTGGTTTAGGGATCAGGGTGATGTTTGCTTCATAGAATGTGTTGGGTAGTCTTCCTTCTTTGTCTACCTTTTGGAACAGGTTAAGTAATATAGGTACTAATTCCTCTTTAAAGGTTTGGTAGAATTCAGACGTGAAACCATCTGGTCCTGGGCTTTTCTTTTTAGGGAGGTTTTGTATGGTTGATTCTATTTCCAAACTTGATATGGGCCTGTTCAACATTTCCACTTGATTCTGGCTAAGTCTTGGAAGGTGACGTGCTTCCAAGTATTGGTCAATTTCCTTCAGATTTTCATATTTCTGAGAATAAAGTTTCTTGTAATATTCATTAAGGATTTTTTTGATTTCTGAGGAGTCTGTTGTTATTTCGTCTTTGTCGTTTCTGATTGATGAGATTAGAGATTTTACTCTTTTTTTCCTGATTAGGTTGGCCAAAGGTTTATCTATTTTATTGACCTTTTCGAAAAACCAGCTTTTCGATTTATTGATCTGTTGTGTTATTCTTTTGTTTTCAATTTCATTTAATTCTGCTCTAATTTTGGTTATTTCTTTTCTTCTACTGGGTTTGGGGTTGGAATATTCTTCCTTTTCCAGTTGCTTGAGATGTCCCATTAAGTTGTTAACTTCCTCTCTTTCCATTCTCTTGAGGAAGGCTTGCAGTGCTATAAATTTCCCTCTTAGAA
The DNA here is from genome assembly GCF_027406575.1 of Nycticebus coucang. Classification (NCBI taxonomy): domain Eukaryota; kingdom Metazoa; phylum Chordata; class Mammalia; order Primates; family Lorisidae; genus Nycticebus; species Nycticebus coucang. Next base: position 63,458,106 of record NC_069795.1, read on the forward strand.
CTGCCTTTGCGGTGTCCCAGAGGTTCTGATAGTTCGTGTCTTCATTGTTGTTTTGTTCCAAAAAATTGGCGATTTCTTTCTTAATCTCATCTCTGACCCAGCTATCATTCATCATAAGGTTATTTAACTTCCATGTTTTTGTATGAGTATGCAGATTCCTGTTGTTACTCAGCTCAAGTTTTATTCCATGGTGGTCCGAGAAGATGCATGGAATAATTTCTATTCCTTTAAATTTACTGAGGTTAGACTTGTGACCTAAGATGTGATTGATTTTGGAGTAAGTTCCATGGGCTGATGAGAAGTATGTGTATTCAGTTTTGTTGGGACGAAATGTTCTGTAGATGTCTGCTAAATCCAAATGTTGGATGGTTAGGTTTAAATCTAAGATTTCTTTGCTCAGCTTCTTGTTGGAGGATCGATCCAACACTGCCAAAGGAGTGTTGAAATCTCCGACGATTATGGAGCTGGAGGAAATCAAGTTGCTCATGTCTGTTAGAGTTTCTCTTATAAATTGAGGTGCATTCTGGTTGGGTGCATAAATATTAATCATTGAGATCTCATCATAGTGAGTATTACCCTTAACAAATATGAAGTGACCGTTCTTGTCCTTCCTTACTTTTGTTGGTTTAAAGCCTATTGTATCTGCAAATAAAATTGCAACGCCTGCTTTTTTCTGATTACCATTTGCCTGAAATATGGACGACCATCCTTTCACCCTGAGTCTGTATTTGTCTTTTAGGTTAAGATGTGAGTCTTGTATGCAACAGATATCTGGCCTGAGTTTTTGTATCCAGTCAGCTAACCTATGCCTCTTTAGAGGACAGTTTAAGCCGTTCACATTAATGGAGAATATTGATAAGTCTGGTGAAGTTTTGGGTATTGAGTTTTTCAAAAGTCCACTGGTCATTTTTAATCCTTTCACCAGTGTGGAAATTGGACTTTGATCCAAAGTTTCTGAGTGAGTTTACTTTTGTGGTATAGGATTGAGTTGGTCATTATGGAGGATAGGTCTGAGAATATCCTGGAGAACTGGTTTGGTTATGGCAAATTTCTTCAACATATGAATGTCATTAAAGTATTTAATTTCTCCATCATAAATGAAACTCAGTTTAGCTGGATACAAGATCCGGGGTTGAAAGTTATTTTGCTTTAGGAGATTAAAAGTCGGTGACCACCCTCTTTTGGCTTGAAATGTTTCAGCAGAGAGATCTGCAGCCATTCTAATATTCTTGCCTTTGAAGGTAATGGTTTTCTTTCTCCTGGCAGCTTTGAGGATTTTCTCCTTCATATTAACTTTAGTGAAGTTAATTATGATATGCCTTGGGGATGTCTTATTGGGGTTGCGTCGTGCTGGGGTTCTGAAGCTGTCCACTATCTGAATTTCAGAATCTCTAGGGATGTCTGGAAAATTCTCTTTCATAATTTCATGCAGAAGGGCCTCTGTGCCCAGCAAGGCCACTTCATCTGTTTCTGGAACTCCTATGATTCGGATATTCGCCTCCTTCGAATTATCCCAGAGCTCTCTGATTGAGTGATCCGTTTTTGCTCTCCATTTCTCTTCCTCTTTGAGAGTTTGGGAGCGTTCAAATCGAAGGATTTCTTCGATGTCAGAAATCCTTTCTTCTGCTTGCTCCATTCTGTTACTGAGGGATTCTACTGTATTTTTCATATCTTTGAGGGCTGCAAATTCTTGCTTCAGTGTGTCTAAGTCTTTGGTGGTTTTGTCTTTAAATTCGTTAAATTCTTGAGACAACTTTTGAATTTCTCCTCGAATTCCTAATTCCACTTTGTTAATCTTGTCTGCAATCCAAATTCTGAATTCGATTTCTGACATCTCAGCCAGTTGTTTATGAATGGGATCTTCAATTGCATCTGCCATATCTTTCCTTGGGGGGGGTTGATCTATTCTGGTTATTCATGTTACCAGAGCTTTTTCGCTGATTCTGCCCCATGGTTGTTTTACTCCCTCTGATTTTTTCCCCTGGGGATTTGTCGAGGGCCCGTACAGTGTTGTGGCCTGAGAAACTGGGGCCCTGTCTGGTGTGGTGGGTCTAAATGGTTCTGCCTTGTTTTCAGCTGGTTTCTGTTCCACCCTAGTGAAACAGATACTTTGGATTGAAGTCTCAGCTGTGGAGAAATATCAGCAATTAAGTCATCCTGCCCCCCACCAGCAAACAATTGGAAAAGAAAAATCAAACCTTCCTACCACCGTGCACCTAGTGCACCACCTGATTTGTCCTCAGGTGATTGGTTCAGTTCAAAAATGTCCAAATCAATTGTTTCAGTCTGCACCTGTCTCGGGTGAGAGAGTTTAAGAGGTCTCTGGGAACTGTATCACAGGGGTCTGGTGACTACTCTGGTGTGGCTTGCTCCAGTCCTGCGTGGAGTCAGGAGAAGCCACCCAGCCTATAAATCAGTCTGGGAAGGTTGCTGCCTCCTTCCCCACCTTGCACCACTTCACACACAGTCACTGATAGCCCTGCAATTGGCTGACCTAGTTGCCTGTAGTGAATCGGTACTCCAGGAGTTAGTACCTGCCTGAATCACAAGGAAGTCTGCCAGGCCGCTGTGCTCTGCCTCTCTCCAGCAGGAGGAAGTGAGGCCTGACAACCTCGGGTGCTAGATGAAGGTTGAGGGGTTTTCACTCAGGTCCAGTCTCACCCCTGATTAATGTTACTGACAGAACAGAACAGAACAACTCTGTGTTTCCCCTGCAGAAGAGAAGCTGAATTGAGTTCCAAATCAGCTTGTCTTTTCTCTTGTATTGTCTATAGGCTGACGATCCCCTGAGGGCCAGGTGCATCTTATTTTTAGTAAAGCGGACCTCTGGGTCAGCCCTGCCCTGGGGGTTTCCCTGGTTTGCAAGTTTATGTTGCCTCAGGCAAACTCAGAGTCTCTGGTTGCCCAGGGAGACAGGGGGTGTGGCTTCAGAATATTCTGTAGTGAGCCGTATTGCTAGCAAAAGAGGGCTGCTGCCTTATGGCTCACACAACCATTGCTCCGGTGTAGCTCCCCTCTGGCCAATCGTCCTCTCTGCGCTCTGTACCCCAGAGTCTGCACGACAGGCTGCAGCCCAGCACTGTCTACACCCCTCAAACAATCACCCAAGAGTCTGGACCCCTGGGGGACAGGCCTCCAGACCTTGGAGCGAGAGCAGAGGGGAGCGCGGGGAGCGCTGGAAGCCTGGGGTTGTGGGAACACACACAGCTTTACACAGTTTTATGCCTGGCCGTATTATCACCAAAAGACGGCTGTTGCACTGTGCCTCAGGGAACTGCCACTCTGGTGCAGTCCCCTCTCCGCTGACCAACTGGGACTGGCCTCCAGACCCCAGTGTGAGCGAAGGAGAGCGCTGGGAGCTCAGAATTCCAGGTAGAGACTATATACAGTTTATAGTTTTATGCCTGGCAGGAGGACGCCGTGGCACCCCAGTAGGAGAGGTAGGTCCAGTTTTTAGAGGGTCTCTCCCGTGGAGTGTAGTGGGAGGACCTTTGAATTCTGCCCGGTTGTTTGTGGGGCACTCTGAGCCATTCTCATGGGGGAGGGGACTCCCGTCCGCTTGGCGATGGATTTTGTACCTTTTGTTTGTATCCTTGTGGTCGCAGCTCGCCTCAGCGGGGTTGACGTGCGTTCTACAACCTTCTCTCTTAGTGCAGCTCAAATCCACCAGGTTACTTGCTGAATTTTGTCCTTTAACTCTCCTTCTGAACAGGACCCTCTGTAGAAATCTGGCTTCAGTCAGCCATCTTGTCTCCTCCCCTGTGTATCGAGTTTTTCGAAAGTCCAGTGGACATTTTTAATCCTTTCGCCACTGTGGAAGTTGGAGTTTGATCAAAAGTTTCTGAGTGAGTTTACTTTTGTGGTAGAGGATTGGGCTGGTCATTATGGAGGATAGGTCTGAGAATATCCCAAAGAGCAGGTTTGGTTATAACAAAATTCTTCAACATATAAATGTCATTAAAGTATTTAATTTCTCCATCATAAATGAAACTCAGTTTAGCTGGATACAGGATCCGGGGTTGAAAGTTATTTTGCTTTAGGAGATTAAAAGTCGATGACTACCCTCTTCTGGCTTGAAAAGTTTCAGCAGAGAGATCTGCAGTCATTCTAATATTCTTCCCTTTGTAGGTAATGGATTTCTTACATCTGGCTGCTTTCAGAATTTTCTCCTTCATATTAACTTTAGTGAAGTTAATTATGATATGCCTGGGGGATGTCTTACTGGAATTGAGTCGTGCTGGGGTTCTGAAACTGTCTGCTATCTGAATTTCAGAATCTCTTGGCATGTCTGGAAAATTCTCTTTCATAATTTCATGGAGAAGGGCCTCTGTGCCTTGAGAGGCCACTTCATCCCTTTCAGGGATTCCAGTTAGGTGGATATTAGCCTTCTTTGAATTATCCCAGAGCTCTCGGAGAGAATGATCCATTTTTGCTCTCCATTTCTCTTCCTCTTTGAGAGTTTGGGAGCATTCAAAGGCTTTGTCTTCAATGTCAGAAATCCTTTCTTCTGCTTGCTCCACTCTGTTACTGAGGGATTCTTCTGTATTTTTCAGATCTTTGGGGGCTGCAAATTCTTGCTTCAGTGCCTCAAAATCTTTGGTGGTTTTGTCTTAAGTTCATTAAATTCTTGAGATAACTTTTGAATTTCTCCTTGAATTTCTAATTCCAACTTTTGAATTGCTCCTCAAATTTCTAATTCTATATTTTCCTCCATTTGGTTAATCTTGTTTGCAATCCAAATTCTGAATTCCTTTTCTGACATCTCGGCCAGCTGTTTATGAATGAGATCTTCAGTTACATCTGCCATATCTTTCCTTGGGGGGGAGGGGTTTGATCTATTCTGGTTATTCATGTTACCAGAGTTTTTCCACTGATTTTGCCCCATGATTATTTTACACCATTTGATTTTTCCCCTGCAGCTTTGTCGAGGACCCATACAGTGCTATGGCCTGAGAAACTTGGGACCTGTTTGGTGTGGTGGGTCTAAGTTGTTCTGTCTTGTTTTCGGCTGGTCTCTGTCTGACCCTAGTGAAACAGTTACTCTGGGTTGAAGTCTCAGCTGTGGAGAAATACCAGCAATTAAGTCACCCTGCCCCCCACAGGCAACAATTGGAAAAGGAAAATCAAACCTTCCTACAAACACACACCCAGGGCACCACTTGACTAGTCCTCAGACGATTGGCTCAGTTCAAAAGGTCCAAATCAATTGTCTCAGTTGGCACCTGTATCAGGTGGGAGAGTTTAAAAGGTATCTGGCAACTGGATCACAGGCGTCTGGTGACAACTCAGATGTGACTTCCTCTGGTGCTCCTTGAAGTCAGGAGGACCCACCCAGCAAATTGATTAGTCTGGGAAGGTTTATGCCTCCTTCCCCACCTTGCACCTCTGTCACACCCAGTCACTGATAGGTCCGCAGGGCTGTGACCCAGTTGCCTCTAGTGAACAGATACTCCAGGGGTTTCCTTGAATCACAAGGAAATTTATATCTGCTCAGGCAGGCCGCTGCACTCTGCCTCTATCCAGCTGGGTGAGGTGAGGCCTGACAACCTCAGGCGCTTGATGGAGGCTGGGGGTAGAGGGTGTTCATTCAGTTCCAGCCCCACCCCTGATTAATGTTACTGAGAGAACAGAACAGAACAACTTTGTGGGAATTTGTTTCTGTCCCTGCTAAATTCCCCTGCAGAAGAGAAGCTGTTTTGAGTTCCCAGAGCCTGCGCCTCAGGCCCTGTCTTTGCTCCTATAGGTTTGTATTCGGTTAGCTGTCAGTTCTAGCCTCCTGCCTTCCTTTGTCTATAGGCTGACGATCCCCTGAGGGCTGGGTGTGTCTTAGGCTCAAGTAAAGCAGTCCTCTGTGTCAGCCCCACCCTGGGAATTTCCTGGCTCTGCGTGTGCGTTTTCTAGTCCCTGCACTCCACCCAGGCTGGTACCACCTCAGCCAAACACTTTACTCACGGGGCCTGCGTTTCTGTCCCAGATCTTTTCTGTGGTGGTTTCTCTATGGGAAAGTGGAGAGGAGTTCACAGAGCCGCTCTGACTCTGCTTCACTGTACACTGCTCCACATCCAGTACATTGAGCTGAAATCTTTGCTTGAGGGTCACCCCAATCAAACACCAGCCTGCCTGCAGAGAGAACACAGGGGAATATGCATCCTCCCTCGCTCTCCTTGCTTCCATCCCTGCTGTTGCTCTGCATTGGCTGAACCCAAACTTAAGGGGAAGGATGGGAAGCCATAGACACAGTCCCGTGGAACTGTTTCCATGGGCACAGAATAGGGTGGAGAAGGTTGGGGAGAGGAGCTGAGGAGTAAACAGATGGTATCCACATCAGAGCACTGTTCATGGACCTGAAAACTGGGCAAGGAATTTTGACTTTGGGTGGGAGTGGCTGGCCTCAGCCTTCTCTCAGGTGTTCTTGATCTCTTTCAATCGTATGTATAAGCATGACCCTTCCTGGATGTCCATCTTTATTTCTCCTACGAACACTGTGCTCTATTAGCCATCTTGATATCCCCATGGATCAGGCTTCGCTGGCTCTCCCTTCAGTAATTACATCTACTTGGTTTCTTTCATGCTGTCATCTGCCCTCCTCATCCCCAGCACTATAAGGGAATCAGTTTTGTGAAAGCATTTTCTACTTCAGCCCCAGCCTACAGAGGAGTGATACTGCCAAACTTCTCACTGATGTGGGCACTGTCCTTGTTGGAACCTTCCTTCCCACCTTAGCAAAAGGGGTGTTCTCTGGGTCTTCCCTGGAAGCTTGATCCAGCATAATCAGCTATTGGAATTTTGACATTAATAAATCTTGTAAGCTTTGTGGGTCAGATGGTCTCTGTTGCAATAATTAAACCCTGCCATTGTATGTGAAAGTGCTATAGACAATATATACATGAACAAGCATGGCTCTATTCCAATAAACCTTTATTTATAAGCACTGAAAGTTTAATTTCATACAATATTATGAGCCATGAAATATAACTGTTTTTTAAAGGTTTTTTCCAACCACTTGAAAATATAAAAGCATTTCTAGCTCATGGGCTGTGCAAAATCCAGGGAGCTCAGTTGCCAGTCCCTGATTTAGGAGGTTCACTCAAGCATTCTCACTTCTCCGAGCCTTTTGTTGCCTTCCTCTATAGTTTGCCAGAGCACTGTTGGCATCTCTGTGACACTGTTAGGCTTGTCTCAAGGGGCCTTGCGAGGTGTCAGTCTTGAGTCATGGGATGTGTCCCAGTATTGACACATTCTCCCGCATCTGGTCTTACGTTCTACCCTCCACCCCTGACCCATCACCTTTGGGCATCCTCTCCCTGTTAGGCTGGTCCTTTAATGTATAACTTTTTTCTTCCTTTAGCAGACCCAGCACTTCCTTAGTTGGTATAAGATGAGATTTTATCCTGATTATGGGTCTGATGGCCAGTAGGGGAGGCGAAGGCAGAGGAAGTGGGTCGCTGCTGCAGTTCCACATGGCACGAGGAGCAGGTGGTTCATGATTTTCAAGTGCGTCTCCCCAGAGATCCTTCTCCCAAGCTCCAGAAACCCCTCCTTTCCTATCACGACACTGATTTTGGCACAGGTGACTTGCTCAGGCCTAGAATCCAACCTTCTTTGAAGTTGTGTCCCTCTTACACTTAGCTTCTGTACCTGGTTTTCACCTGCTGGAGATGAATGTCTCTTAAATGCTGCCAAGGAGGAGCTGTAACTTTGTCCCCTTAAATTGCTGACAGATCTGAGCCTGTAATTTTCTCTTTTTAGTGCATCAAGAAAATTTGCAAAAACCTGGGTTGAGTCCTAACAGTTATTGTTTACCTAACACATCTCAAATGCCAGCACCATTGCACCAGCTCATTACCCTCTTCCCCTCTGTCTCATTCCATTTCACCACCAGCCAGGGGGTTCACACTCCCCTCCAGCTGCCAAGGGATCCTGTTTCACAGTTCTGTCCTTAGAGCTGCCTTCCAAGACCATTCCCAGAAGCAGCTGTGTTAGATCAGGTCCCCAACACACAAATTCTGGTAAGAGTGATTTATTGGGATGGGCTCTCAGATAAAGGTCGCAGCATAGGGCTAAGAAAGCTCCATGTGGACTCTGTCTCAGCTGGACACTTGGTTGAAGCCCTATTGTGCACAGAGTTGGTTGCCCCTTGGGGCATGGAGCTGGTGTTTTCAGAGTCTACCTTGGTCAGTCATGGTCTGCTGGCTGCTCACTAGGGAGGGCCCAAGAGCAATTCCCCAGAGAAGGGACTGCTATGAACTTACAGCCTATGCTCCCAGCACCTGAGAAATAGGAGTGCTGGTCAGGTGGAGTGATCTGAGTTGTATTAGAAACAGAACCAGTAAGAGATTTGATAGATTGATAGATGAGAGGGAATTTATTAGGGGAATTGGCTCATGTGACTGGGGGCTGACAAGTCCTGCAAAAGGCTGTCTGCAGACTGGAGACCCTGAGATGATGGAGTGTGGCTCAGTTGAAGTGCAAAAGCCTCAGAACCGGGAAAGCTTATATAACTTTCAGTCTGAGGCACCTAAGAATCCAAAGGGCTGTTCAGTGGTGTACATCCTGGAGTCTCAAGGCCAGAGAGCCTGGGGTCCTAATGTCCAAGGGCAGAAGGAGAAGAGTGTGTCCCCAGCCCCAGAATAAAGGCTGGCCAATTAGCCTTTCCTCTGTTTTTGCTCCCTCTGGGCTGCCAGCCTGGGTGGTACTTAGTCACATCAAGGGTGGATCTTACTCATTCACATGCCAGTCTCCTCTGGAAACACCATCACAGACACACCTAAAATGGATGCTCTACCAGCTCTCTGGGTATCTCTCATTATCCCTTAATCCAGTTAGATTGACTCCTAAAATTAATGATTACGGGCACCAATAGAATTCCCTCCAGGCTCTGAGAACCAGAGGATTGCATTAGTTAGGAATATGGTCTTTGGAATCAGACAGACCTAGGTTTGAGTCCTGCCTTTACCATTTGAGTATCTGTGTCACTTTAGTTTGCTGACCCTCAGTTTCTTCATCTATAAAATGGGGATAATTATGGTGTTGCCTTTATACAGTTGTGGGAAAACTTAAGTCGAATAGGGATAATTTTGACTTAATTCATGTAAGGTACTCGGCATTTTTTCGGTGTGTACTGATAACTTATTTGGGAAGTTTTTATAATTATTATAAACTTTATTCACCATATTCACCTCATAATACTTGGTACTCAAAAATTGTTTTTATTGAACAGCTGAGGGACCCAAATAAGGAGTATTTGAATTTCCCAGAGGACTTTTGGAGGCCAAAACAGTCTTTAGATTAAAAGGCATAGGTGGCAAAACTCACCAAGAAAAGGAACAAGAACACATAAGCACCAGTGATCACAGTCAGTTCTTTGAAAAAGAATTGAATATTCACATTTTAAAAATGGATTGGATTGCATTAAGGGATGCAGCTGTTCTTTTAAGCACAATATGGGCATGAGCTCTGACAACCCTCTTTATCCTTATACTTAAATTAAGGTTCAGCTACTTCTACCAAAAAAGGAATAAATGAAAGAAAGACCAGTGACTTGTCTATGTGCTTCTGATGTTATGGTCTTTCTCTGGGTCCACTCCTAAGGCCTGTAGTGATACACTATCTGTGATTTTTTTTTTTTTATCGTTTTCCTTTTTTAAATTTCAGGTTAATGTGAGGGCACAAAGCACTAGATTACAATATTTGCATTTGTTAGGTAGAGTCCCTCTCATAGTTGTGTCCTGCACCCAAGAGGTGCCATATACCCCCAGACTGTGCATTAAGTGGGAGCACATTGATCCTCCCCTCTCCTCCTCCCCTCCCTTCTCCCTCTCCCCCTAGCTTAAATTGAATTGAGTTTTTCTCTTATGTGGGTGTGACTTAGATTATCTTCTGGCTCCATATTAGTATTGAGTACACTGGATACTTGCTTTTCCATTCTTGTGATACTTTATTAACTTCCCTAATTTTTGATATCTGTTCATGGTGCACACCCACATGGCCCTGTGTACCCTCCCTGTCATTCCTCCCAAGCACTGCTGGGCTTGACACTGGTTGATGCTGGTGCTGGGGTTTCCTATCCTGGAAACAGTGGGGAGTGGGCAGAGTGAGATTTTGTGTGTGTTTGTTGCTGTTATTTTCCAAGCCTGTGGCTCTTTGTGCTTCCGTCCTTTGGACCTGTGCTTTAGAGAAGTCTCCGGTAAGGCTTGCGAGGGTGTCATCTTTGCACGGGGATGCCAGTAAGCTTTTCTTCCACCATCTTATTTGTGCCTGCTGTCCTTTGATTTCCTTATCTTAGCACCATCCTCACCTGTGATGTGACATATGGATGTGGCAGCCGACTTCAGATTCTTGATTTTACTAACAGATTTTACTCATCTGTACTATGGTCACATAAGTACAGCTTTAGTAATTTGGCTACAAGTCCCTACTTTGATTTGGAAAATCAGATTCTTTTAGGTATGGGGCTATAGAAGAATGTGCGTGTGTGTGTGTGTGTACACGTGTGCACACATTTCAGTCCTACGATATATATTGAACATCAGTTACAAGTCTGAGTTTACAGAGGAAAAATACAGCACAGACTCTTTGTTCAGGGAGCTCATCATTTGGAGCCCTGGGAAGGCAGAAGAGTAAAGGAATAAATTCCAGACAGCATTGTATGTTGTGCTAGTGAACACCCAAGTACAGCACATGGAGTGGATGTGACTCTTCCCGGCAGGTCAGAGAAGGCTTGTTAGATGATATGTGAAGCTGAGTCTGGAAGAATTAGACAACTTTTCAGGAAACTACAAGGAATGGCTGATGGGTGCAGCATATCCAAAACTGGGGAGGGAGACAAGAAAAGGCCTGGCATTGGAGAAGCTGCAGGATGAGCGGCAGTGTGGTTGAGGAGAAGGGCACAGCCTGGAGTCAGGCTGACCTGAACCAGGACCGGATTTGTTCCTGGGTGAGTGACTTCACCTGTCTGAGCCTCTTAGCTCATTCGAAAGCAGAAACTTTAATAAAGTTGTTGCTGAGATTAGAAGCAGCAGCCACCCCAGGCCCTGCTCATAGCAGACTCTTAGTCAATGATGGTTCTCTGTCATACAGGCCTCAGAAATTGGGGTACCATGTATGTTGGGTGGAGAAGCCTGAAGCATGGCCACAGATGAAGCTGGAAAGGTGAACAGGACCAAGTCACAAAGGAGGTTTTGGGGAGGGGACATCACAGTCTCTCGTGGAGAATGCAGTGAAATTGTGGATTTTCTTCTCAGAAGAATGTCTTATTATGCAGAACCATTTTTATACAATTTACCACCTGTGCCTCCCAGGTACTTTGGGGGCCATGCAAGAGTTTGGGGCAGAAGTATGGACTGAACACTTTTCATTTTTGAAAAATTACTGTGCTGGTGGCTGTGTGGAGTTGGACTAGAACTAAGGAGGTTCTCAGAAGCAGGAAAGATGACATCCAGGTGAGAGAGAAGACATGGATGTAGGGAAGGAAAAGAGGAAGCAGATTTCAGAGCTCTTTAGAAGTAAGACTGGATGGGGTCTTATGGGTGATTAGAGTTTAATATGAGCCTCCAGGTTTCTGATCAGCTGGTGCTGGTTTGGATAGAGATTTGGGAATCTTCAGAGGACAGCTGGTAGCTGCAGGTGTATGGATGGCAATGCAGATGAAGTAAATTGGAGGGAGTGTTGAGTGTGAGAAAGAGGGCAGAGCCCTGGGGAACCCCAAGGTGTGGGGAGCTGACGTGCAAAGAGACAAGGGCAGGCTGGCTGACGATGCAGGTGGGGTTCAAAGGGCGGAAGAGGAGAGGGAGGAGGAGGAGGAGCAGGACTAGGAGAGAGTGATACCGCTGGAGCCAGGGAAGGAGAACATTTTGAAAACAAGGAGATCAACAGAGTCAAATGCAGCAGCAAAAGGTGAAAGAAAACAGGAAAGCTGCGTCACTAGGCTCAGAGTGGGAAGTAATGGGCAGGCGGCACACTGCGCACATAGCGAGCACAGTTTCCATGTGTGGTTAGTATCGAAATCTGGCTGTGATAAGGTTGAGAAACGAACGGCTAAGGGACTGGCATTGGTAAGAACACAAGGGTGTATGTGTGTGTGTGTGTGTGGGAGATCATTAGAACTCTCAGTCTGTGTCATACTGGAGCAAATTTTGTCCCACATCTTCATATACTCACGTTGTAGTTTGTTTGTTTTTTAGAAGAAATCTCTCAGAATCTGTTCTCTGGAAAGTGGCCTTAGGAGGACACCAGCCGAGCAGGAACAATGGAGTCCCAGTGTTCCACCATCCCCTGGAAGCTGTGTCCAGGCAGAAGCTGGCCCTGCTGGGCTCTGCAGGGAGCAAAGGAGAGATGACTGTGTCGAGCCACACGACTACTTTAATGTCCTAAGTTACAGAAGCCTGGAGAGCTTCAGCTTCCTGTCAGAGACTGCTTAGCAACCAGAGGCATCTTCTGGAAGCTTCGCTGGCACCCGTGCTGTTATAGATGGATGTGTACGCACCTGCCTTTTCCACCAGTGCCGTGTGCGTGTGTTCAGTTGAGCAAAGACTGTCCTCTTCTCCACCTTTATTGCCTCTACCCTTCCCTTCCATCCCATTACGGCAGACCTGGGGTGAATAGTGTGTGTCTTGATCACAAATGCAAAGTTAAAAAAAAAAAAAACCCAAAAAACCCCCAAAATGTGACCTGGTTTTGAATCTGGCAGTTTGAGCAGGTGCTGTGGCTCTGAGAATGCATTCCTCTTAATGGCACTGGGCAGGGTTTGGGGTGAGTGATGGCTATGGCGGTTTGGGGTGGGTGATGAGGACAGGATGACTGCAGAGCTACCCTTTTCTCATTTTTACTGTCATTTTCATTAACATTCACTCATTCAAGGCATGTTATGAATAAGGCATGACATCAGCATGTATGGGGAGATTTGAGGATGACTAAACCTTGATGTCTGCTCTTAAGAACTTACAGTTAAGTGGGGAGACAACATTTATGTTAAAAGGCAATATGCAGGTAAGGTGCACGACACAGGCCTATGGGAAGAGATGAGATTTGGGGTGAGGTGGCCAGGCTAGGCTTATCTGTGGTGCAGTGTCCTGGGACCACAAAAAGCACAATGAGGTTGGTCGGGTGGGAGCAGAAGCTTTGTCTAGGGAACTTGTGGGAACTGAGGCTGGTGGAACCAAGCATCCCACCAGTAAGACCTTGGCACCAAGGGAGCCAAGAAACTTCAGATTCTATTCTTGGGTAGACATTTGAAGTCTCCTTTTGTTGTGATATCCTTGGAGTCCATCAGGGATGGCCTGGCTCATGGGACCCTAGGCTCTTCTGGCCTTGTGTGCTGGGAAAGCCCACAGGAAATTGCACATGTCCACGGAGGGAGCCATGTCTTAGCAGTTGAACCTCGATTGGCCTTTTCTGGATCAGTCCATCAATGGGTCTCTAAAAAAAGAATCTGTTTCCCAACAAAAGTAAAATCTGGATTTATAATTAGAGATTCTTCCTAAGGGGGAAAAACGGAGGTGCCAATATAGGGTTTAGAAGATATACACCTTCAAACTTGCTTCTTTGAACACTTTTATTCACTCTGTTACCTCTTTGTGCTGGGGTTGGGGTAACTGAACTGCTCATTTCTGTTCAGCACTCAAGCTGAATCATCAAGACTTTTATCCTTCCACCAACTCTCTTGAAGGAATGAGCAGGGAGGTTGGATTTGCCAGTGACTTATTTTCTTTCATAGGCACAAGACCTGAGACAGAATGTGAAGCAAGGCTGTGTCCTGCCAATGATTAAAATAAAGTGTGGCCCTCCTCCCTAAGAGGTTAACCTGGTTGAGCAAGAGGTCAATTCAACTCCTTATTTTCATTTTCCTGACTTTTCTACCAATGGATATATAGTTAGGAGCAATGAACTAAATTCTGTCCAGAACTACAACTCCTTTAGAAGAAAGGTAAATGCACATAAAAATGACCCTTTCTTGCTGTGGCAATTCAGAGTGTTTTTCTTGCAAAATTGGTGCCAGTTGGTTGGGAGTGAAACACAGTTCCCAAACTGGAAATGAACCAAAATGTAATGACCAAAAGGGAGTGGTGTGGGGCTGAGGTTGGATTGAGAGTTGGGTGTTATTTAACATAATTATGGTAATTTGAAAATATTATTAATACCATTGGGATGGTGATAGAATACAGAAGGGCCTATAGGTGTTAGAAATGGGTCAGGTTACTAAAATGAGATTTCATCTCACAGAAAATAAATTTTAAAGTAGGTTCTCCCCTAAAAGCAGATTCTCAGAGACCTGCATATGCCAGCTTGGTAGCCTCTTTCCACTGTGCTACTGACCACGTGCAATGGGGTTAGTCCAAATCAAAATGCACTGGGCTGTAAGGGTGAAACACACGCCTGAGTTTTGAAACTATGAATAATAAGACTGTAGTATCTCATAAGTAATTTTGAAATATTGATTACATGTCAAAATGGTTGTATATATTTGGTTAAATAAAATACATTAAAATTAATTCCACCTATTTCTTTGTACCTTTTTTACCTTTTTAATGTTGGCTACTGGAAAATCTAAAATTGCACATGTGGCTCTCATTATGTCCTCACTGGGCCATGCAGCTCTGGTCTCCAGACCTGGGAGAGACTCGTCTGTCTGTGTCTGTTGGTCTTTGTCTCTTTCTCTTTCATTCAAAATACCGTTTCCCCGAAAATAAGGCATCCTCCGAAAATAAGACCTACTTACAGGAAAGATAAGACATCCCCTGAAAATAAGACCTAGAGCATCTTTGGGAGCACACCTTAAAATGAGACACTGTCTTATTTTTGGGGAAACAGGGTAGTGTTTGAGGAAGACTTTCCCTCTTGTTATGTCTTTTGAGAAACACGTAGGGAAGGATCACAGGGAATATTGAGGGAAGAGACCACCAAGTGTTGATAGGGAGAGATCCCAACTCTTCTGGAATCCCTCTTAGAGTCTTTGACAGGAGGGGAAGAGAATAAATGAATTGATGAGTACTCAAGGGGAAATCCATCCACTGATTTACTGCCCACATTCTGATCCTGATCTGTAACCCAGAGAATTATATTGAACCAAGGTGAGGAATTGAGCATCATGGAGCTTTGAAGTACATGGTCTTCATCTGAGGGCAGTCGTATTTCCTGACTTGTCCTTTCTCACTCTATGAGTCCCAGAAATGAACCTCCCACACTCAGCTTCATACAGATTTTGTCTGTGCTGAACTGGACAAGCATGGGGATGTCTGTGCTGTTCACCAGTGACAGTGTACTGTCCCACACCCCACAGAGATGGGCACAGAGGCGGCGTGACTGTGGCTGCCAGCTCAGGAGTGTGAGTTTTGTTCAGTATGTTGACTGTTCCCAGCCCTGCTCAACTAGTAAGCCCCCCCTTCACTCCAAAACACGTGATAAGGGGCCAGTAGAACTTTTTATGTGCCAAGAGCCTGAGCTTTCTGGGAGTCAGAAGTATATACTTTACGTTTGAGAGAAGTTACTTGCATAGGGTAGTGTAGGACAATGATGTCTAGTAGAACTTTCTGCAGCAATAGAAATGCTCTACAGCAGTGCCATCCAATATGGTAGTCACTAGTCATGTGTGGCTATCGAGCACTTGAAATTTGACTAATGTGACAAAGGAACTGAATTTTAATTTTAATTAAACTTAAATGTAACTAGCAACACATGACCGATGGGTAGTACATCGGACACCCCAAATCTAGTAATTGCCCTGCGCACACAGAAAACAGAGAGAGCTGTGTTTCTAGGCTATTGGATGGCTCTCCAGTTACTGTGCATTTGAGAGGGTTACTATTGGGAAGCAACATGGAGGTTCTCTTTTCTCTTTTCCTGTATCCTTCCTCTGATCATGCAAAGCAGGCTGTGCATTTATTTCTTTTAGCCTTTTCCTAAAAAGTATCTGAGGTAGCTAATTGGTCCTGTTCACATAAATGGGGCTGGGACCGTCAAGAAGTTTGCAATTTATGGATGTTATGTAGGAGTGACTTTTCATTACAGGACTTACCCCTGACCATAGTCATTCTGACTTCATGTCGGTTGAAAATGTGAATAGATTTCACAGAGATCAAAATAGAAGTAACTGTGGAGTGCTGGGGACTGGGAATCGGGACACTTGGTCCAAGTGCTGAGCACTGCAATTAGCTTCGAAACTTTGGAAAAATCACTCATCCTTTCAGAGCCTCATTACAAACATTTCCAAATTTGTAAAACCTTTCGTAGGTTTGTTAAGAGGATGAGGTAAGAAGGTGGTCGACTGCTTTGCAACTAGTAAAATCCTGAATCAATATTATCATCATATTATGGCCGATGAACATGCGTGCCAGGCAATGCTGATGAGGCCACTGCGGTCCCCAGGGGAGCAACTGAGGTATCTGAACTTATCAATGATCATAAGAAAATGGGATTTAAAGAAAGCTAAGAGTTGCAGATACAGCCTTGCGATCCACGTTTTCTGTAAGCATGTAAAAATTTTGTGTTTTAAGTGAGATGATATCCTTTAAAAAAGTCAAAAACATCTTGGATACTGATGAGCTTCTTATAACAGGATGCAGATGTTGTTCTTGGTCGCCACATTTGTGTTTATAATTAAGTTGATGTTAAGGCACAGAAGCTTAATTTATAAGTAATTCATTTGCTCCACGTGGGTGGAGCAGTGAAAGATTTTATAGTAGGTGAAATACTAGGAAAGTGGTGGGAGAACTGTCTTGGCACACCATGGTGCATGGATGCTGAATTCAAAAGGACGTGTGTCAAAACAGTCAGTACACTTTGCATTGCATACCATAGCTTAGATTTAGCAAAGCATCATCCAATACATTAATGTTATTGTAGACCCTATTAATTTTATAGTTTTACTTGTATTTAATTTGTAACTTTATTTTGGTTTAATAATTCTGTAAGAGCTATAAACATAACAAGTTTACTTGGTGTTACGTTTGAACATATTTAAGAATGTTTACAATAGACTCTGTGCCTGTAGCTCAGCGGTTAGGGCACCAGCCACATACACCGGAGCTGGTGGGTTCAAATCCAGATTGGGCCTGCCAAACAACAATGACAACTCTAACCAAGAAATAGCCGGGCATGTGGCAAGTGCCTGTAGTCCCAGCTACTTGGGAGGCTGAGGCAAGAGAAATGCTTAAGCCCAACATCTTGAGGTTGCTGTGAGTTGTGACACCACAGCACTCTACTGGGAGGCGACATAATGAGACTATCTCAAAAAAAAAAGAAAAAGAATGTTTACAACAAAACAATTTTTCATATTATTAATTCATTACTAAATTTTATAAGAAAAAATAACCACAGACTTCCTCTCGCTGGGAAGGTCTGTGATAAGTATTTTTTTTTTTTCCTTCATATGGGTATATACTTTAAGTTTGAAATACACGCGTGCTCCTGAGGTCAGAAAACCTGACCTCAAGCATTCGTTTATTGTTTTTTAATGGAAAAACACACATTTATGAACTTCTGTTCTATAAATTGGTATGCTAATAGCTACCTCAGAGTGTTCACAGTGTAATTGTAGAGACGGATAAAGTCAATGAAGGAGAAACTTTATAAAGTGAAGCGCCAGGTGAGTAGTGTATGTGGCAACTACTGCAGCCATATATAAACCACACCACAACATTGTCAACAGATATAGAAGCCTGAGGAGTAAGTGGATGGTACAAAGAGTGACCAAAGACCCTGGTGAAGTTGGGCTGGCATTGTTAAGATGTTGCTTCACAAAAATCATGCGTGGACAAATTACGCATCATGAAAATGTTTTCTTCCTCTTTGTTTTCTGCTTCCTAGAATATCAGGCCAACTTAGAATTTCAGTGATTTCATGGCAAGAAGTCAGTATTTAAATTCAGGAGGTTCTCGCGAAGTCTCAGGAATTCACTGATGACAGTCAGGTCTCCTTACAACCTCTCCCATCCCAAGCTCATGCCTTGTAGAAACGTCTGCCTGTACTCTGCTCTTCCAACTCCAAGCCTAGTGTCCTTGTGGGTCCCCCAAATATATGGCTTATTTCTTATTTGTTTGTATAACTTACCCTAGCCATTATACTTTTTCTGTTAGTTTATAAACACCAATGGCACTGAGTGTCTGAATAGTACAATCTTGCTCTGGATTTTCTATGAGGCTCCATTTAAATTTCTTGATGTTAGATTTTAAGGCTTTCCAGGAATGAAATAAGTTCTTCAATTTTATTCACACACTTCATGGTGTTGAGTGAAATATAGATGCTTACTAGAGACTCTGTGAATTAAGTTGGTTGACTTCAAAGGACAAACAAATTGTAAGTTTTCTTCATTATGTGAGCAATTTCTGTAAGAATGATGAGCTCTTCTGGACAGGGTGACATACAACCAAAGGTCTATGGACCAGATTGGAATCTTTGAAGGGTCTCTGAAGTCATCAAGTAGGGAAATACTTTGTGCCATGAACTTTCCTTTTTTGCTTATAGATCTGAGAAACCTAAGAGATAATAGAGATATGGGAGCACCAGGACAGGTGGGCAGAGTGAGGTTGGCATTCCCATAGGGGGAAGGTAGGTACTAATTTGTACGTGGGGAAGGAAAAAATGTGAATCAATGTGGATAGCAGCCAATGAACAAAGTTCTCATTTTTGAGGTTTGGGCAGATGTATGATAATGCACCAGTTTGTCTTACATTTCCCCAAAGTGACCTCATCATCACCAGTTATGTCTGTACATCCTACTTCTTGTATCAAGAAGACTGACGTATGGAGAACTTTTCTGGCTTTCTAGGTACAGACCTCCATTCGGACACTCTCAGACGAGACTTAGTCTACAGCGTGTGAAACAATGTGAGGAGAGGTCTACAACAGAAACCACCGTATAAAGAAGACACAATAGGAAACCGAGAAAAGAGTTTTTTTTTTGTTTTAATTATTCCTTCATATTCAAACTTCACAAACAGTGTGAACTTGTACAATACCTCGGAAAGTGAAACTTACAAAAAAAGTGCTGGTAACATTTAAAAAAAAAACAACAAAAACCCCAAAAAACAAACATCATTCTTAGCAACATCAATTACTCTTCCACACAAAACAGAAACCTTGTAAAATTTATTTTCGTATTTTTAAGGCGTAATACTTCCGTATAAAGTATATGCAAGAGATAAAACTTCACAGTATTCCAAAATGTCACAATAATAATAATAATATAGAATAATGAAGCGCTACAGTTAATTTTTCTTTTTTTGAATGTTTTTTTTTCCTGTTTAAATAACAAATACAAGTCACAGGTAAATATACGTGAGAAAAATACGAGGCTAATATTAAATGGCAGGTAAGGATACTCTCACTGTAAGAAAAAACTGGCAGGATGTGTGTATTTAGTCTATATTTTAAAGCACTTGATAGAAAAGGCGTATGCAAGGTTTTTCAAAACAATTTTTCTGTTTGTTTGATAACTGACAATGATTTAAGAGTATAATGAGAAAAAAAAAAGGAACAAACTCCCTCTCAAAACTATTGACCTGCTCATCCCAAACCATGTATGTTGATGGATGGATGTGTGTGTTCGTGTACACGTGGATCTTACGGCACAGAGTGATTCAAGTAGTGTTCCATGCCCACCTGCAAAGACTGGAGGGTAGAGTCTCTGTAGTCCTTCAGCTCACTTTCCTCTTGGAAAACTTAATCTTTCAATTTAAAGCTCTCTTTTTGCCTTGCCTCTCCCTTTTTCCAAACTCTTCCCCAATTCCCAGGGTCTTTGGTCTGAAAAGACAGTCTGGTTAGAAAAAGTTGCCCTCCATTCAAAATTCACTGGGAAATGGAAACAAAACCAGGACACCCACATAGACATTGGAAACACCACTTGGACGAATGAATATGTTTGTGCATGCACATGTGCGTGTGTGTGCGCGTGTGTTTTAGGTCTAAATATACAGTGTGTCTGTGTGTGTGTACACAGTAGCAATTGCAAAAAAGGGACCATATTCCTTTCCATACTAAGATACAACGTGATAAGAAACATTTCTGTGCAGAGAAAAGGGTTTCTAGGAATCTTATCACAACACTGTGGCGGGAAAATCAGGAAATGGGTTCACCTTTCAGCAGTCACCACAGTAAACTTCATTGCAAACACACATGCCAGATGTCTGGTCTGGGCACATGTGTATGTCAACAGCTAGCCATTCAGCCAACAGGTAACAGAAAGACAGCAGATAGCAAAACACGTCAATAAGGTGCTCAAAGAAAAAAGTGGCCCCCATTTCTCAAATGGATGGCCACATTAAGGTGCTTCAAAAAAGTTTTTTTTTTTTTTTTTTTTTTTCAGTTTTTATTTCAAACATTAAGAGAGGACTGATTTGCACATGGTAGTTCTGAGTCAGGCCAAGGGTTTTGAGATTTCTGACATCTTCCACTGAAAAGGGCTTTCACTATAGTTGTTTTGTTCAGTTTGTGGTGGGTCACTTGAGTCTAAAAATGTTTTTAATAGCCAGAAACTGAAATCAAATTAACAGGACTAAAAGAAATAACTGATGAAATGGTAGAGAACATTACTGCATTCCCATTGGATCAAGATGGTTTCGCCCATTTTTCCTCTTTGACTAACACCGTTCCTTTTTTCTTTGTTACAATCCATTCTTTGTGAACATACAGAAATGACCAAAGTCACTGCAAGTGGCTGTTTTTATTTTTTGTGATCTGTTGCAAGAGTCCAACCTTGTTTCCTCTGCTGCTGTTTGTGTAGCATCTGGATTTGTAATGAGCATCTGATTTTGTTATGTGCATGTCTGTATATATGCACATACACACACACCTATACATGTATAATATATACACTATATATATGTGGATACATATAGGAAGTGTGTATACATTTATACATTATATAGTGTATACTGTTTCAACTGGAGATAAACTGAACTGGGTTCAGACACTAGCACGTTTGTCTTTCCCCTGCCCCCTCTGTATATTTTAAACAGTCTGGAGCTTTTATTTATTTCTTAAAGTGCATTTTCAATGCAGAATAACTGTAATCCGCTGATTCCTTGGAAAACATATTTTGATGAGAAAAATCTGATGATTCTCAGCCCCAAGCAGGAGAAACCTGGGTTTGGTCGTGCCGGGGGCTGACGTGGCAGTGCCAGGCTTGTGCCTGAGTGATTACTGGGCATTCTGGACTCTGGGCACCTTAGCAGCAGCAGCACCTTTATGAGAAGGTGGAGAGAGAAAAGGAAGAAGGAAGGAAAGCCTGGATGAGGAGCAATGAGTTTGTTGTGTGTTTATGTATCAGACTAGCTAACTTCTTCTGTAATGGGTTTGTGCAGTCCCTGCTCGGCTTCAGTTAAGAGATGCTACCCAGTCCCTTCCCCACTAACTGACACCAACCTCCCTGCGGCCCCACGTGCTCCAACATGACCCATACGGCCCCCTTCACGAAGCTGACTCTGTGTCAGTTTCCTGTGGGTATATGAGTGCCAGCATTGAGTAGGAATAAGGCACCAGAGAAAGCAAAATGGTACAAAAAATGCAAAACCCCGTTTCAAAGAGCCTCTCCCATTGCCCCATTAAAATATTGCATGTGATACCATTTGTTTGTGTGTATTTAAAGTGTGTCAAATACAGTCTCTGAAAGGAACTCGAGGCCCTTCAGCACCAGAGATCTTTAGGAATGCACCCTTTGTCTAAACACACCCACGCCCCCCACCCCCATGCCCCACCCACACCACAAGCAAAAGCACCAGATCAGGAGAACAAGGCTGTTTGCCGTTGCTCGCCTCAATTTTGATAAAATCAAAGAAGTCTATGAAATAGGACGTTCAGGAGTGCTCTGAAATCACTGGATTTCGGCTGTTGTGTATCTGGTTACTTGATGCTTTACATGTCCAAAGAGTGTCTGGAAGGGGTTAAAATGTTGTGTTTAATGTTTAGGGGGATGTGCTAAACAAAAATTACTTCTCGAGTGATGCCCAAGGCTTCCACTAACAATTCAACCTCCTTCCTCTTTTTTTTTTTTTTTAAACATTGTAAAAAGGAAGAGGTTTGTCTAACTATAAAAGGGAAAAAATGAAGGCACATGATTTTATTCGGTCCCACAATCCTTAAGAAAAATGGTATTTTGTAAGGTATGTGTGTGTCTGTGTGAGCGCGCTCATGCTCTTGCACATGAAATGGGGTCTAAGGGGCCATTGGGGCAAGAGCCCGAGGGAAGTTGGGAAAGGGGAACAAGAGAGAATTTTGAGACAGAGAGAAGAAAGGAGAAAGGAGGAGATGGAGGCCTCGCTTCAGCTTTCTTTCATTGACAGTCTCAAGATTTGGCTGCTTTAGAGTCCAGAAAAGAGTTAGTTCGTCTTGGTCTACAAAGTGCCCCAGTTAAATATCTCCAGTTAATCATGTTACAGCTTTTGGTGTTTCCCTTTTCCCTTCCCCCCAGCCAAATGATTTTTAAAAAAATATCACAGTTTTTAAAAATTATTTTTTCAATGTTGAAAAAATATGGAAAAGCTATTGAACAGCCGTAGGGCACTCTGCCTGTCCATCTTCACAGTGAGCAGAAAGATGGATATTCTGCAAAATCACAGCTGAGGTGGGCAAGATCCCTTGTGCTCAGTGGTCCCTTGCCCTACCTTCCCGAGGGCAGGGGTGCCTTCACACCACTGCCACCTCTTTCATTTGGATCCCTGGCCTCTGCCCCCACTCCCATCCACGGAACGTGGGCTGCTAAGAAAGGCAGAGCCACTCCACAGAACCATGACAGTGACAGGAGGGTCTAGGAAGCAGAAAGTGGAGGAGGGAGGAGGCTCGCTCTCCTCCGGCAGTGTTAGCAGTGCGCTCTCTCGGCAGCCTGGGGTCTCCGGATGGGACAGCGTGGTTGAGCACCGAGAGGCTGAAGTCCCACTCACATTTGACTTCATGAGACCTCAACTCTCAGGCTCACCACCTTTCTGCCTTTCTTTGCATCAGAGTCGGTCCCCAGTCTCTAAGAAGGCCGTGACCCAAGACAGAGAGGCAGAGCCCGGCTGTGACGTACAAAGAAGGGCTACGGACAGCAGGATTTCAGAAACAAATTTAACTTTGGTTTTCCTACTTTCTCAAACCATAAAAATTAAAGCAGGGCTTCGGTGGCTTCGATCGTCTGATAGCTGTTCTATTTTTCTCATTTGGCAAGGCTAAGGCGGGGGGGAGAGAAAAGGGGCTTCCCATAATTGGTTGAAGACACAGGGTGGTAAAAATGCTTCCACACTTAAACTCACAGTCCAGTGTTTTTGACATTTCATAAATAGCTTTTTTTTTCTCTAAAAAAAGAATAAAACAAGAACAATCCCTTTACTTACTCATCTGAAACAAAATAAACAGCAGTGGGTACAAACTTCTTCTTGTAACAATTACAAAAAACAACAATATAATCCCAACTTTTTAACACGCATCTTGAATCAGTTATTTTTTTTAACCTCAAAACTGCAGCATATCCTTAAGGGCAAACTTTTCGATTAGTTTTTTTCTTTTTTTTTTTAAATAATGTCTTCACCAAAAAAACAGTCTTGTACCAATAAAATGCATTCAAAAATAGAAAATATTACACAACAAAAATATGTATCCTTCCTTTCCAAAAAAGATTCTTCACAAAAAAATGTAGAAAAAATTCCAACAATTTTTTTTCCTCTCCTAAACATTAACTTTCAGTCTAGGGCACAATTATTTATTGATTTAAATGTCTGTTTTTGCATAAAACATGGAAGATGCAAAACATTTACTGTATTAGGATTGTGAAGTTACATCCACTCCCACCCCTAATCGAAAACAAAACAAAACCAGAAAAACCCAGCAAGCTTTAAACAAATGGTGGTAGATAGCCACTTGGCTAGGAAAAATATCTCTGTTCTTCTGTTACTGAGCACTTATGAGTTAGGTGGCCCTGTTGGTGTTAGAGAACGCTGAAGAATGGAGATCAGGCTAGATTCAAGAGCTTCTTTAGCATGTGCGGGTGCCAATGAATCATTTCTAGGCCCCACAGCGTGGGACCATCCTTTCCAAATCCTCACGAGAAGAGAAACATGTGAGGTAGCACATGGACTGTCGTGTGTCCACGGGGTACTGGACACAGACATCTTTACAAACCACTTTCTCAAGCACAGCACAAATGTATGTCTGTATCTTTTATTTTTCATTTTTTTTTCCAAATGGTGCTCAAGCATAGGGCAAAAGGTAATGTAGAGCTCCAGTGGAATAAAGAAGGTGAGGGCTATTTCCTGCAGACTTTTTCCCACACTCTCCCCATTGGGGCAATAGTTGGAATAATGACAACATCTCTGATCTCAAAGGAATGCCCTATTGTCTCCAACCCCATTGAACACAGATACCTTTTATATTTTCAGCACTGCAGCTTAAACTATATACTTTTCCTACTTGATTTACTTATCTCTCATGTGGGATATAGTTTGTATGTGTCTCGGTACAAATAGATTTTTTTTTTTTTTGTAGCTTCCCCCCACCCCCATTTTTTATTTGCTTACTGGTTTTTTCTTCGTGGTTTTTGTTTTGTTTTGTTTCTGATTTTTTAAACAGTGAAATGTGTCCAATTTTATTTCCAGTGCATTAAACAAATTTTAAATTAAAAGAAGAAATAAAACTTTCCCCCCATCCTTCTAAAGGAAATGACTGATAAAAGTACAATATAATAAATTCAGGCATTGCCAAAAATAGCATGATGTGCAATCTCAATGACATCAAAGGAAACAAACAGACAAACAAGAATTATAGAACATCAGCATGAAGGAGCCACGATTATATATTCCCAACTATGGTATGATTGGCAAGCACTGGTTAAAAAATAGGTAAGGCTACTCTTAGATTTCTAACTCAACATAGTGAACCACTGCTCTTCTGTCTTTTCCTTCAACTCAATCTTTTACTCACTAGTTCCTTACATCTTTAAAATGAACAAATTTGTTTTTATATTTTTGGTCTACAGTAGAATTACATATGAATAATATAATAAAAAGATATTTCATTAACAGATTGGTACTGCATCCGTGTGGGGACAATAGAAAAAAAAAGGATTTAAATAGACACAGCAAATGGACTCTATTCTTATAAAAATACCAAGTATCATAGAAATTATAATCAGGGTAACAGATTAAAATGAAAACAAGTGCAGAAAGATGTATTTTGGATAGCATAAACTCCTGACAGGGTAGGCCCTAGGATTGCAGCCTCCAAGCCTTTCCCATGATTTCCACCTTTCCACAGCCTCACTTACAATTCAAAAGGAAATGGAAACAAAATGAAGATCAAGTGGACAGGTGGTTTAGCCAGCCAAAGCTTCCAAATTATCTTAGTTGACCAGTCAAGACCAGTGGTACAGCATTTGAGAAACCGACTAGACACAGGGGAGCTGCTAATGGTATCTGTTTTTAATTCTGGAAGAGTTCCCAGCCCCACTGATCAAGAGAGAAACCAAGGAACCAAATCATTTTCTTCTGGTAACATAAAACATGTGAGATGAAACAGTCTGACAGAGAGGATGTGGTGGTGAGGTGGGAAAGAAAAGAGAGGGGAGAAACAGGCAAACTTTGGGCACCATCTCCCTTTGTTTTCTTCAACACCTTGGTTTCCTCCTCTTTTTGAGCATCCTTCTGGGTTAGTGACAGGCCCAGTGTCATCTGAGTAGGCATGACACTGGGCCTGTCACTAACTCAGCTGCGACTGGAAATCCATGCTTACTGGCCTCTCAAGGTGGGTAGCTTTGGGGGATCCCCACCCCAGCCACCCACTGCCCCCTGGTCTTGATGAAGGGTGCAAAGCTGTAATGGTAGGGACTCTCTTTACATTAACTGTCTCTAAGTGAGGGTTAATTCACAATGATGGTTCAGAGTGTGTGTGGGGGAAGTGAAGGGAAAGGATTGAGCTTGGTAACCAAAGTTTTCTTCCAGAAAAAAAAAAGAAGAAGAAGAAATGGCATCAGTCAGAAAATACTGCTTTTGGTTTCTTTTAACTTCGAGCTGTCCTTGGTTTTTCTCTCATTCAGTTGCTCCAGTTTAAAGGAGAGTTTAGAATCTAGTGCAAATATCATCAAATCACAGCATTCCAGGAGCAATATCCTATCCCTTCATCCTAAATGGATACTATCCCTTCAGACCTCCTCAGAAGACTGGGGGCAATGGTCCAGAAAAGCATAAAACTGAATAAATTATTAATCTAGTACTCACTACAACAAGAAAGGCACTATCACAACAGATCAGCCTCCAAGCATTTTCCTTGCCATGGGCACGGGCGTTTCAACCACTCCAACAATCACAACAAAATCCAGACTGTGGCTTTTTCAATGCTTAAATTCATTGGCTAGTTGTCTAACTCCCCCACTAGCCATTGCTGCTGGCTCTGGCCAAGCAGAGCCTGGTCTGCATTTGCGTACATGCCGCCCTGTGTTTCACCAAAGACCCTTGTTTGTCTCTAAATGATTTAGCTCACTCTCTTCCTTGGAAGTTTCTTTCTCTCCATCAGTCTCCAGGTCAGGACTCCATTAAAGATAGTTTACAGTGTCAAGTACTATTATTTATTTTTCCCTATATTTAAACCTCTGATCAAACCCTAAGTTCAGTACCTCCTCTAAGAGCAAGGTCTCCTGTAAATACCACTGTGAGCAGGAGGAAAACCAAAGTGTCATCCCTCAACTACCAAAACATATCCTGAGAGCCTGCTGTATGTAGTACTTTTGTCTGGGAGAAACTGGGCTCAGAAGATTAACATCTTTGGTGACAGAACTGGAGTAGGTATGCAAGTTTCAAGGAAGAAGCCTCCCAAAGCTTCAAGAGAAATATCCTAGCACAATTACTGTGAATATATTTTAAAAGGCCAATTATTTCTTCTTACAGCTTCGGTTTGGGGGCTTACCCAAGACACATTTCTAAGTACCTGTTAAGACTTTTGAATTTATAGTTTCTTATTTAAAATAGAGATAATGCTTTAAGCTTAAGGGATTGCTTATGTTCGTTTTGATAGCTCTTTTCTTTTCTTTTTTTTTTTTTTAACGTAGAATAGCAGATGTGGATGGATACTAAAGAAGAGAGAAAAAAGAGACAGATATCAATGCTGTAATCTCAGCAAAGAGGACTCAACTGAGAGGCCTGAAATTCAACCTTAGCTGTGAATATAGTTGTGATCTTTCTTAGTAAACCAGAATCTTCAAAGCTATCACCTTGGATTCTGGAAGAGCCCTTCAGTATCTTCACTCTTGTGTCATTATTCCCCATATAATATATTGCTTTTCCTGCGATGCAAGATTCTTTTATGAACAGTTACTAAAGAGCTGTCAAACTCTAAATCTAAGATTTAAAAAGGCAATAAAAATAAATTCAACAAAGAAAAGTTAGGGAAGAAAAAACCTTCAAAACTAACCCTTTAGGCACTAGTAAGATCTTCTGGTTAATAAGGATAGTCTATCATGGAGCTGCCTGTAGGTTCTGATCAGTCTTCCACCCTCTCCTCCAGTATCAAAGTTGGATTAGCTTGTTTCAGAATAAACCTTTCACCTCACTGGCTTTCAGTGTTTATTGCACTGTTCCCTTACTGTCAACTTAAAGGACTTTACCACATGCATGGCCTTCCTCTTTGGTTAGCCTGATCTAGGTTTCACCCAGGGATGGAAAAGCATGCTCAGACTGAAAGGATTTCTCCAGTCTGGACAAGGCTATGGTTTTTGAAGGAGCACAGACCAATGCCCTCTGTCACGCTGAAATGTGCACCAGCAAGGGGCTCTGTGGTGTAGGCCAAGGGGAAGACTCCATCGCCTCTCGGTTGGCTTCCTCAATATCACAACTTTTACTGAACGCTTAGTTGGAAACAACATTGGGTAAACTTCTTAAACATCCTCAATTTACTGTACCAACTCAGATTCTTTATAGTAAGAAAATAGGTCCTATCAGTAGGGCAGTGTCTAGGCCCGCTCAAGAATTGGCAGAGTCTACAGCTTCTCACCAACCCTGGTAAGACCAAGCAGGATGGAAATAAATCTCTGTTTCTGTGATGCTCCTGGTTTCATAACTTGCCGTTTTCTTTCCCGTACCCAAGACACACTCTCCTGACACAAGTAAATACATTTCAGTAGTGCAATGCAGTGCAGTCATATTTAGTGCAAAAAAAAGAAAGCCCCATTATAGACCCAAAGCTCAAGCCTAGACAGCTCTTACAAAGGTTACCAGTGCTACAAAAGTGGGAAACTCAGTCTCCAGCTCACGCTTCTGTGAGTCATCTCTATTGTTGCCCCTGTTTGTTTTAGCTCAAAGGAGAGAAACTAGTATGCACCTATGTATTATTCTGTAAAACATTAAGCCAATAGGCAGAAAATAAAGGGAAGTAGTCGAGTTAAAACCAGGGGTATTATTTAAAAGAGGAAAATAGCTATTTAATGCAAAGGTCAGTAGTGGTTTTTATTTAATGGTTTTCATCATGTCAAATGGCTCCAATGCTAAAGTGAATGGGGACAGAAAAAGATAAAGCTTTCCTGTTTCCCAAAACACAGTCCTAAATTTAACAGTGCTGGGCTCTTCTTTTTGAATAGTGCAATCAGCTATTCCTCGAGGGCTACAGGCAGCAGCCATCTTACATAACATAAACAGGTACACTAGGACCACTCACTTTTCTACATTGACCCCTTTTCCCTCACTTAATATCACTCCTATTCACTTGTTTTCCTGACTCCACATAACAGATATATATATACACATACACAGGCCCCTCTCAGAATGATAGATTGAAACTGGTACAAATAGCTCAGTGACACACTCACACAAAAAGCACAATTATTAAATATAAAAGTGAATTATTACACCAATATTAAGAGTCTGCCTTGTACCTCTTCTTGTGTTATTCTGTAAGAGAAAGACATTCATGGTGGGATTTCTTATGGAGCTTACTGTTTTCTTAAGATTAATTTAGAATTAGTTTGGGAGGTGGCAATATTGAGTGATTCTGGAGAAATGATTTGCATTCAATGATCCTCAAGAATCTGTCTCCTCAATTTGGGACTTCACTTTCCAAATGGAAATATGCTTGTCTGCTCATACCCACACACATATGCTGAAGGTCTCAAGAGAATCAATATGTAGTTTAGAATAGATTATGGGAACAAAAGAGTTTGGCACAGTGGGGGTCAGCACATGGAAATGACTTTAAAATATAAAGTTACCATAGATTTTTCTCTATCATATCAGCTTCACGCCTTTATTTGCCATGATGAGGAGAACTAAGAATCTCACTTTCATCTACTCTGAGAACCATTATTCTTTCCACGATAGTGCAAAAAATAATTTTAATTAGATATATGCAAATTATCCCTAATTTATATCTCCAGAGGCTCCTCAGAAAAACTGAGGTTCAAATCAGTGGGACTAAGAAAGAAGTTTAAATGCTGAAAATACTTTTGAGAATTTTTTTCCTACCAATCTAAGGCTGGCTCCAAACCGAAAAGTGTCTCAAAGAGAGAAAGGGGAGAGTAACCAGCCTTGTTTTCCAAAGATCCCCCTAATTGTGAACATACACAAAGCACTTCAGACTACGACAAAATTTTATCGGAAACGTTCAGTATTATTTTATTTTCAGTTATCCTTCTGCATACTCCTCATGTGCCAGAGAGAGCAGATTAGGTACAGCAGCAGTCAAGGGTCTTTACGATTTCTCTAGATTGTTTGATAGCATGGAGAGAAGTCTTTAATCACAAAGAGGCACAGTTAGCTCACCTATTATCAGAATTACAACATGAGACACAGGCAAGGATGACAAGGGATGAGTGGTGCTAACTTTCTCTGATAACCCTGAGAATTGGCTTTAGGAATCCAGAATTGTATCAATTTTAGTCCCATCTCATTGTCCTGTTCCCTCTCTTTGTTTTTCCTCTGTTCACTTAATTGAAGTTGCAGTGATATTAAAGGTTGAGCCAAGAATGTCAATTACGGCACAAAAGACAGGTTACAAAAAGGTCCTCAGGTTGTCTGTAAATTGAGTTGAGTTGAAAACAATATGCCTTCAATTGAAATACTACAATTTCCTTTTTTAAGTTTCTAATTTGGTTTTCTTCCTTCTTTTGTAGGGGAAAGGGTCTGGCTGGGTGAAGTACTGGCAATGTGGTGTCAATCTCTCTTTGTTACTATTGCCTCCAGCATGTGTGTGTGTGGGGAATGCTGGGGTGGCGTAGATAGGAAAGCCATGGGGAAGAGGAAGTCTTCCTATTTCAGACCCCATGAACACACACAATCTTGAAATGAATAGAAAAGAAATACCTACAATTATAATAAAAATCTATAGATTGATTTTGGCATTTTAGTAGCACCCCTTTTTTTTCTGGGTATTCTTCACTAGATATTAATAAGAAACACCCAAAGAAGAATTTAATCAAAATAATTTATACTCAGCCTTATTTCAAAAAAGATTTGAGGTGGCAATAAGAATTTGTAGTATAAAATGCATGACCTTCACCTGCAATCAATTTCTATTCTTTGGCCCCAGACCTGTGAATTTAAGCATATAGGGTTTCTTTCCCAAGAAACAGTTTTTATTTTAACTAGTCTATCCTCAAAGGGCAGAGAGAATTTCTCTCTTCAAAGCTCTCAAGTGCTATTGGAAGAGGAAGATACAATTTTCATGAAGGAAAGGCTTTAATGGTAGGATGGAAGGCTTGTTTCTGAGAGTGAAATAAATATGGTAAGGCCCACACAGTATCACATTAAAGAATAAACATCTTTTACTAGCTTGAGAAGAAAGACATAAAGAGAAACAAATAAATCAACAAACAAAACTTTACTAAAACACACATTCCTCCAGCTTCAGATTTCTAAAAGTAGTAATTATGTTTAAATCAAGGTTTACAGATAGCAAACAACTGTTTTAATGTGTAAAAGTATTATCCCTTTGCTTTCCCGTGTTTCACTTTCTTTGAAGGAATTGCATCTAATGCACACTTGTCCTAAGTTCAGTGCAGAAAATAAACTCGTTTGCTACCAGCCTCAATCTCAGAACATTTCCTAAACTATATTTGCAAATTCTGTAACTACATATCTGTAAAATGAGATGCAGACTTTCTGAAATGCATTGTGGGGGGTGGGGGAAATTGGAGGAAGCAAGCTCTTTATGGAGAAAAGAAGAAAAAAAACCCTTCCTATCCTCCCAAATCTCTACTATAGTGTTTCTGACTATTATCTTGCTGCATTAGTTAGCATTAGGGCTATTGGTGCTCCTGACAGCTGTCAGCTTGGAGAAACAGGAGGCTCACAAGCAATAAGAAATTCACACCTTGGAGTCTCTAGAATATAAATCAAGATTTACACATTCATCTGAGATGAACAATTAGGTTGTAATGAGAAATCCTGGGTCTCCGGGTAGGGACGCTTCTTGGGGAAGTAGAAGGAACGGTGTCAAAAAGGCATCCTGGGATAAACTGGACCAAATGGGATCTAGCTGGACAACAGCTTCTCCTGCCCTATGGTATGCTTCACACCAGAGTATTTTAAGATTTAAAAGTGAGTCTTTAATTGTTTTAGAAGCCATTGCCCAAGAAGAGTACTTTAGATAAAGAGCAATTTAAGAAAAGATGCCAAAAATCAGAATGGACAAAGGAAGAGAGAGAGAGGATTGACCGGGAGAACATTTCAAATGAAGATCATAGTGCTAAGTCATGGAGATACCGGCTTTCGGGGACCCTAGTTTCCTACTGTCTGAGGAACAGGAAGGCTTCCAAAGTTTCTATTTCTCATTGTTCTCTGTGGTGTGAGTTGGTGTCATAAATTGGTTAAGATAAAAGCTGGGTCAAGCTTCAAGTCAAATAAAAACACATTTCTGATATTAAATGCTGATTCTGTTTGTCAAAGGGGAAAGCAAGAGCTGAACACATGGAACCAGAACCACACAGGACCCTAATGTCACAGAGTCCGTCTCTGTAAGAGCCGAGAGGCAGCACGCCATCCAGCAAGAGCACTGAAGTCAAGGAAGACTGTCACAAGGTTGCTGTGAAAATGACACCATACTGTAGAAACTATGGATATTTTCAGCCATTAGTAAATTACTGCTCAAGATTCTAAACCAATCAATAATTATTTTTGTAAAAAGGCAATAACTAGAGAAATTCTTCCTAATTTTGCCTATAATGTGTGTAAGTGGCTTTACTTGGTTGAGAAGAGCTCATGAAGGCTTAAGAAGTTATCAAAATTGTTCCGCAATGTTACTCCTTTCTTTAGATTCCTGTAAGTCTATTATCTGATAAACACGCATTCTGGCTAAGTATTAGCAAGAGTTTTCATCAACACTAATGATTTTTTTCTCCTTCAGCAATGATCTACTCATATCAAGAATTTGAACACCGTGGTATCTAGAAAAACCAGAAAACATTTTTCTCTTTATCTTTGGCCAGATGTGAAGGTGAGAGGAATTAATGACCTCAGCTAGTATAGTTGACATTTAAAACTGCAACTCGGGTACTCCCACTCTCAAGAGAACATTGATAACTTTTAAAATCTGAAGCCAAAAGGAAGACATTCTTCACTCTGCCTACGATTCTCAAGTTTATGTATTCACTCACTTCAGTGCTCTTTAACTAGAAAAAGAAAAAAACTTAACGAAGGATGTTTGGAATGGAGTAGAAGGAAGAGAAATGAACAGTTAGGGGTCATAATTATTAGGGTTTGGGGAAGAATAGGTAATTTAAAGTAGTCTTAAAGAGTAATAAGAAATAAAGGGAAAGGATTGTGAAAAGGAAAGAAGAAAATAATGAAGTTGATACAATTTGGGTATTGTTGTGATCATTGGAGAAGGAATAGCCTCACTAACAATTGCCAATTCTGTTTGTGTAGCAGAAGTACTTTTAGTTGGGCAGCGCCTACGGCTCAGTGAGTAGGGCACTCAGCCCTGAGGGTAGCCTTTCAAACCCAGCCTCGGCCAAACTGCAACAAAAAAATAGCTGGGCATTGTGGCGGGCGCCTGTAGTCCCAGCTGCTTGGGAGGCTGAGGCAAGAGAATCGCCTAAGCCCAAGAGCTGGAGGTTGCTGTGTGCTGTGACACCACAGCACTCTCCTGAGTGCGACAAAGTAAGACTGTCTCAAAAAAAAAAAAAAGTATATGTAGTTGAAAACTTCGGAAATAAGATTGTTGATTCTGCTATTAGACTCAATCTTAGCCCCGTCAAAGTAGTCTAAGAGTAGGTGGCTTCTTAATGAAAACCAGGTGTCACCCTTGGAGGGTGCTGAGGGGAAACTTTCTGACAGGGGAGGGTTCGGGAAGATTGCTGGAGGGACCAGCAGCATGGGATGGGGTCAGGAAACAAGTTATTAGGAAAGATCAGAGGAAGGAGTTCCTAAATGCTCACACAGAGAAGCCTTAATATTGATCCGGTGTGGAAAGGTCTTTTATGTGGAGTTTAAAGTTGTTTTCATTTTGTCCTGAATATGGAACAGAGGGAAAGTGACTAGTTCCAGGTGCCCTGGATGGATGGATGGATGAAGAGCTTATCTAACTATGAGATTCTTCAGGCACTGGGTTGAAGAGCTCAGGGATGCTGAAGAAGCTCTTTATCCGAAAATACTGTATGAAAATATTTCTTGTCCAGGGAGACAGGACGCCTGATTTCTGAAGGTTCTTTGATGACCTAGTTAAAGAAGAAAGGCGGCACATTCCCACTTTAACAGGCAAATAGAGATCACGGGGGGCCCGTACCCAAGGGACGCCATTTTATGAATTCCTCAGACTGAAAAAGGTCTCAGATAAATATTTCTGAGTTCTATTTCTCTTAGCCTCTGTCAATAAAAGGTTCTTCAAATTCCGGTTTTAGCTAAAAAGAAAACCTCCCAGGAAAATAAACACTGTATTGCCAAGTTGCCTTCAGGGAAATGTTGAAGACTAGTTAAAATAATTGTAAGCATATTGAAAACAAAAAGTAGTCAGTACTAAAGAACCAGTACTAAAACATATGTTTGAAAATACATTTGAGACAACTAGGCATTTCACTGTCTTACGCTTTTCAGAAGAGTGGCCCTTTAAAATGCAGCCTATCATTGTTGGTCAGATCTTCTGGAGGTTAAGCAGGTCCTTGGTCATGTTTTTAAAAGCAAATTTAGACAGTGACAGTCTTAGAGGGGAAAATCACAGATACATTCATATGTACTTCTTTTGTTCTTCAGATATTGAAAGAGTCAGCTAAGCAAGATCACTTTGAATATGAACCTCTTTGTATTAGCCACACACCCCCCAAAATTTTAAAAAACATTTTCACTTTCCTACATTTGCTAATTCTGAGCTTAAAAAATTCTAAAATTGTCTAAAGACAATATTGAAGCTGATAACATAAAAAGCAAACTAGAGCAGTAATAATTATTAAATGCACCAGATTAACTGCAGCAGGTTGGTGATGGGTGATATATGCAAAGAAATAATATTTCAATGAACTCATGATCATAGGCAGATTCAAAAGTTAAAATGAATATAATGTAATATATATTTCAATATAGAGCTATTGTATATATAATGTGTATGTCCTAGGTTTCAGAAATACTGCAATGTAGTGTACTTAAAGTAAGCATACCTAAATAGTAACTCATTCTTTCACAAAGTCACTAGTACGATTAATTAAAAAAAAAAACAACTAATTTTTTTTCCAGTAGAAAGAAATATCTATGGTTACAGTCACAGACTTCTTTTGGATATAGAAAGACAATATACATTTAAAAATTAATAACAACAAAAAAGTTGCAACCGTAAGTAGCCTTACTTAATAAGGGAGAGGAAAATGTCACCAAAATAGAAAAGGAGAGAAAATGTCCTCTGAATTCTATAAAGCAGAAATAATCTACATGTCATAAAAAATAATGAACCATCTAGTAAAAGAAGGGCATGGGCGTGAGGAAACTGAATCTGACTTTTTCCAGGCCACCAAGACTTCAGGGTCAGCTCTGAGAGCCAGGTCCATTCATTCAGTATGTTACACTAGAGTGGCATCCTATTTGAATGTTCGAGATGGGCACCAGCCATCAATTCTTAGAGACTATTATAAAATGTTCCCCCCATAGTCTGTTGGTTTGCTAGACATAGTAAACAGCCCACTCCTGGAAAGACTTCGGCAAAGGCCACGTTGGTTTCAGGAGATACAGTTTGTGAATGACAGATGATATCCTACAGCTGCAGGTAGAATTAGGAAGCTTTACTTTGGGAATAAAATTTAGTTGTGGGTTTGTGTGCCTGCGTGTGTGTGTGTGTGTGTGTGTACACTGGGTCGCATAGAGGAAAGGAATGGAGGCCAGTAGCCATGAGAGGGCTCAGGCTGAAGTGTGAGTGGGCCTGTCAGTCTGGCTTCGGGGCCGCCCTCCTCCAGGAGACCTGGTGAGGTGCCCCAGACTGCGGCTCCTTCTTGCGTGCTTGCCAGTGAGTACTTCTGTTCTACCTTCTTCTGGAGGAAAACAGCCTGTCCCTGTGGGTTTGCTGTGGATCCAACAAGCTGCCTTTGTTTCTCCCAACTCTGAAATGCTACAAAAAGCAACAGAGTGGGCAGGTGACTGCTTCCTGGGAAGGGAGCCACAAGTCTAGAGCACAATGGTGGGAAGAGGCAACTGGGAAGAGGGACCTCTGCCTGTGTGTGCTTTGTCTGAGAAGCACACGTATGTCCAGAGACAAGAAATATGCACACAAGCACACACATGCACACGCACACACACCAGTATATCAAACAGAACTGCAGAGTTTTGTAAATGGATTCTAACCCACACCAGCATAGTCAAGTTTCTCATTAAAGGGATACATAGAAATTACTGATGGGCAATGGGGTAGAAGCAGATATGTCAGGCTTTTGACTCTTAGCTAGGAATTCCTGACCGGTCTTGGTGTCCCCGGGTAATATGAATGTGGAACAGTT
Source organism: Nycticebus coucang (assembly GCF_027406575.1). Taxonomy (NCBI): domain Eukaryota; kingdom Metazoa; phylum Chordata; class Mammalia; order Primates; family Lorisidae; genus Nycticebus; species Nycticebus coucang. Next base: position 63,493,960 of record NC_069795.1, read on the forward strand.
TTGTGCTGAGAGCACCCCACAGTGTGTGTGCACACGCATAAAGCACACTTATTTACAGACATTTTGGACAGCAGCTGTGACATACTGGCTGGGTTAAGCCCCTTTCATTACTAGAATCTACATATAAATTGCAATGATTTTGCTGGGCAATAACGACTTTTGCAACAGTAGTAGAAACAGATGTCTCCTATGGGGCTAAAAAAAAATGTTTTTTTCTGCTTTGGGCGTATCAAAATCTCATGGAGGCACTGTGAACCAAGGAAACCTCTGATTTTGAAAGAGGGGCATTAGGGACTTTTACACCCTCACTGGATATCCCAAAAGCCTGGCCCCCCATGATTGTGGCTAGATTTTGCCTACAATCTGCAGGGTATGGTCCTTCATGAAGACTTGAAGGTTGTGAGTTTGCAGTGACGCAAAGAACCATCGGATAAAGAAGATGCTCTCTGAGACTGAGAAAAAAAGTATAGAGATATACATTGCAAAGGGAAAGAAAGCGTTTTGTTGGGATAATTGTCTCTGCGAAGAAAATGTTTACAATTTGCATCCCAGGTACCTGTGATTATGTTTTATAGGATTCACTATTTAGTAAGATGACATCTATTTTACATTCAGCGCCGACCTACATCACTGAGATAGAATAGATAGGAAATAGCAGCCACTTCCTGAAAATAGCCAGTTCCAGATAAGTTTGGTGCCTCCCCAAGAAGTAACTGTTCCCATAGTCCTCAATCATGAATAGCAACTGTTTTTGTGGTAAGAAGCAAGAAATGCCCATATCCTCAGAGCCTTCCAGTTGCCATCTTTTGTTCTTTTCCCCCCTGACTTTCTGATTTAAGGCAATAATTCTATCTATAAGTAGCCTCTTGTGAAAATACTTTAACTGAGGTCACTTCAGATTTGATTTTAGTATGAAACAGGCAGGGTCTAAAGAAACCACTAGAATGACAGGTGTTTCGGTTGGTGGTGTGGAAAGATGACACTTCTGGTTTCACCCCAGGGCAATTTTCCCTCTCATTCAGTGAGGGGGAAATACATATTCCCAAAAGGAACTCATGCTATGCCACCCTCATTTCCTATCTCTTCACCCTAAGAAGAATGGAAAGCAGCTCCACAATTTCACAACAATTCCCTGGGCTCTGCTAATGTACACTGCTGACTGCTACAGATGCAGCGTTTGAGAATGAAAGAAATCTTCAGAGACTTAGAAAAATCTTTGGGGTATTTTGGTCAGGCTAATCATCTTTATATCCAGTGCTAGAAATGAAGCTTTGGATTGGTAAGTTCCACATTTTGTGTTTACAGGAACACTGAGTCACCACAGCCTTTCCTCTTGTGAAGGTTTAACTGGTATCGGAAATAGCATCTCTCCATGAAAGCCCTTGGGAATATGAAAATACTCTCGCTCGAGAACAAGAGCTCTCCTGTGCCCCTTTTCTGCCTCCATAAGCAGCCTGAGCACCAGAGTAGAAATTGCTTTTGAAAGTCTGCCCCATGTAATCTATTTCCTGGGGTTCTAAGAGAACAGCCATTTTCTTCATGAAAACACAGAGAGGAGAAAGAGGTGGCTGCTGCTCCAGTTGGGAAGTTATGTCTGGTCTCAGACAGTGGGTGGCCAGCTAGGGAGGTTGCTTTGCTTTTTCTGGGGAGTTAGGGAGCCTATTTAAATTCTAGTGTACCCTTCCTTTTGTTCATCAACAAGTCACATGGTTCTTTCTGGAGTGTCCTATTTTTCTTTTTTAAATTTCTTTAACTGGGGGACAAAATTGGGTATTTCAATAAAGTTCTTTTCTGGTGAGTAAAGAGGGTTCTCAGAGCCAGAAATCACTCAAAAGACAGTTTGCCAACCCTACCCATGGAAAAGCCCAGAGAGTTCTCTAAATACCTCTTGCCAAACTTCCTAGTTTTGCCATTGGATATTTCTTGGTCTAGCATTGTTTGGTGCTGAATATAGTTTGCAATTCCTTTGTTCTCTCCTCCAGAGCTTCCATTACCCTGGACTTCAACTCATTACTAAATTAAAGAATTCTTTTAGAAGATTTCTTTTGAGAGTCAGGTCACCATGGAAAGGGCGCCCTCCTGATCTCCTAATCCCAAGGGCATGCCAGGCTGTGTCTGCTCTCACATCGCACCTTCTTTTGTTCTTTTGCTGCGGCAGCGCTCTACTAGAGGCCGACCTGATTTGATTATCTGATACCTTTTCTGCAGAATCATATAACTCCTGCTCGCAGCCCCAACTATCACATAAAATCTTCTAGAACAACAGAGGAAGGCTCTAGAAAGGGGGCATAGCTAGTATGAATTCCAGCCACATTGGCCTCTCTCTCTCCTCTCCTAAAAGCAACAGGTGGTGGGAGCATTGTAGGGAGTCCCCAAAAGGAAGCACAATGGGCCTTTACTATGTTTTCTGGGGGACCTGAGGGGTTTTACTAGGAGCATACCTCATTTTTCACTTTTCTATGGAGAAAAAACACTGAGTTTTGGGCATGGGCAGGGCACATACTGCTGGTTTGTTTGTGCGATGGAAATACACACAGGTCAAGGCATCAGGACTGAATAGGAAAAGAACGCACTCAGGTGAAAACTTTTCTCTGTTCATTATCAGAATGCACAAATTCTCACAGGTCATGGATTGGAAAGGGATTTTTTTGGTCCTTACAGAATATTGTGATGATAGAAAATAAAATCCCTATGACTTTTAAACAGAGCAAGCCTTTAAAACCCAAGTCTTTCCAAGGCCAAGAGCTACTGTAACTTCTAAGATGGCTGGGAATGGACTGTGGCTATCACATACGAGGACATTTTCTGCTATGCTTAATCATGGCACAAATAGATTCAGAGTGTTAGGAATTCGGGAAGAGAAAAGTTGATAAAGCTGTTCTTAAGAGCTCGAGTTTATAATTCAATTAAAATATATAGTAAATTTTGATACAGAGACTCTCATCTCAGGTTTTTTTTTTTGCCCAACTTGGTCTTCCATCTTTTTCCATGTGTAGATCTGTATCTACATGTGCTCTAATGCTTTTCTTTTTTAAGGTTATGTTTTACACATTTGAGGGTCTTTTTGTACAAATGTTGGCATTTAACAGGGAAAATATTGCCTACATTGCTGATATACTACCAATGATTTTAGTGCTAGGAAATTTTATTTTTCATAAACCATGTCTAAATGTATGGAAATACATATTCCACTTTGATTTTTTACCTTGTCCTTATCTAGCAAATTTCATTTTAAAATCATAAATTGCTAAAGAAAAATTCTTTTCCGTACTAGTTCTTGTTCCTATATTCATCCTAAGAGGTCTTAAGTCTGGAATATTTGCTTTCATCTTATCTATCTTCTTCTTGGCTACTAAAGAGGAAACATTTTTAAGCACTGATATCATCATAGCCTGAGGTCTAAATATAAGATGATTGTAGATTCAAAACCAAAAAGTAAAAAAGATCCACACTCATTTGCTGATCTTAAAGCAAAATATGTTTTCTTATTTCTTAATGTGCTTGGGACGGTTCAGTTTAAAAGTGACGACTGGCAATCTAAAAGCATCTCTATCTTTTTGGAACAGGTACAGCCTGGTTTCTTTTCTAAAATGTGGGTCAGTTTGGGAAGCAGCCCTTTGAGAGGCTAGGCAAATAGCAATGGCCCCATGACAACTTCTTTGCTCCCACTCCAATCTGTCAACTATTTAGGCTATGAGATGTTTGGGAACAATAGACATATGGTAGGGATACATCTACTTTAATGCAAACCTGGGTCGTCTGTTTTGTCACAGACTACAACAATTATATCTCCTCACCAACAATTCTTTTGGGATCACCCAACTTTTTTTTTCCTTTTAAGATAACTTCTTCTATGAGGAAAGGATAATCAACAAGGTTTCAAGTTACCTGTGGTTTTTTTGTCTACATGTTGTGCATAAAAAGGTGGATTTTAACCCAATTGCTTAGCTTTTTACATGGCAAATTTGTATTAAGGCAAATGGGTCTGCTTCAGATTTTCACTTGTAACATGTCGAGTGATTTCATGTCAACTTCCTAGAGATTAATTTTTTCCTTAATGTCAATCTCTTCTATTTTATGGGTGGTAGAATAACTTGTTTTTCAAAATATCAAAACAATTCCATGACATAGTTAATTAACTAATGCTCCCTCTGTTGGTGGTAAGTGGAAATATTAGAGCCTATGACATCGATACTAAAAAAAAAAAAACAAAATTAGCAATAGAAAAATGAATGTTTCTTATTTCTTTAGCTGTTTCTTACTAACTTTTACAACAAGTCAGTTTTGGACACACAACTCTTGGTAGGACTCCTTTAGAAATCATTATGAATAATATTCAATAGTCAATTAACCATCCAAGTCTACATTAAAACTTCTAGCAAAATATCCACTGAATTAAGCACCAGAGAACCAAATCAAACTCACAAACACGTCAGTTGCACTAACCCTACTATCACAAAGAACTTACCAAAAAGATCCAAGTTAACCAAATGTCTAAAATATATAAGTAAAACCAATTTAGTCATTATAGAGTTGCTTGCCTTGGAAGATTTTCCCTCATTTGCCATGTAGCTTTTGTAAATATATTGCTGACAGGAAAATTAGAAGGGAAATTAAATTAAAATGTAATTTTGAAACTAAAATATGGTCTCTTTTCTTCTTTATAAAATTATAGTTTGTTGTTTCTGCTTTGTTTAAAGATTCACTTTTCTCTTCTAGTGTGTTAAAATATGCCCAGCAATGAAATCACTTTGGGGTTATTAGTTAGGTTTACAGATTACTATATTTGAGTTGGAATCCCTTCAGGACACTGTCTGTAATGGAAAAATCTCTACTATAATACCTTGATCAGGACCGAGGAGAGAAATCTCAACTAGGGAGAGAGAGTGGCATCTGGTATGATGCAATAGATTGCTGGCCTTTCGAATGGTGGATGTTGGCATCTGGAAATTCTGTTTATTTCTCTAAAATCTTTCCAAAACACAAGGGTTAATAAATCATCTAAAGAATGATCATCTTAATTAGCCCTCTTCACCATGGTGGAAATAGAAGGTGATATTTAAAAAGAAAAAAGTAATTTTGGCATCAATGCATCTCGATCTGTAACAGGCTCCTCCTAACAATGCTTTCTGTAGTTGTGTAGGGTGAGGAGGTACCGCAGAGTTTTGCGAACTCCTCCTCCCGGCTGACCACGAAAGAAAAGAACCCATTTACGAAGTCCTCTAGACTACTAGTGTTTCATCATAGGGAAAAAAAAAAAAAAGTAAAGTCAATAGAAATTCTAGAATCATAAGATCTCAGTGAAATTTTGGAGACGAAAGCTGTTTCTGAAAGATAAAAGTCCCTCCCATGAAAAAGAACAGAATTCTAGATGGATCAATTGCAAAAAATCTTCAGTGGAGCAACTTAAGCTTGCTAAAAGTCAAAGAACTACATATCAAAATACAAAGCAGCAATTCAGATTACAGCAGGGATGGATGGGCTGGCCACACAGGCCCTCATCAACCCAGGCAATACTTAAAATAATAAAAATTAAGGAAAATTAAAAAAAATATGAAGAAAATATCCTTCCTCTCTTTCAAATATAACTTTAGTTGCCTTTTATTCTTTCTATCTGGAAGCAGTATCGCTAACCTTAACAGTCTTGACTTACCAAAAAATATATATATGTGTGTGAAATAAAATAAAAGAGAAGGGATTGGTGGCAGTGTATGCATAACCAAAATGAAAAAAAGAATTACTTTTAACAATTTCACTTTTTTGTTTTTTTTTTACACAAATACTGTTGTAAATATATTTAAAAAATCAGCATTCTATCTGGTAAACGTCACTTTTGCCCCTCTATAAAATTTTGAATTAAAAAAGCCTCAAGAACTTTTTATTGTTCCCCCCACCCTCCATTTTTCTTTTTCTCTTCCACAAGAATATATCCTGACACTTTTTTTTTGCAAAGATTGTTGGAAATAATCCTTCTCTTGTACCTAGAAACATAGGTGCAAATTTCTGGTATCTTTGTTTTATCTGCATTCCTGCCTTTCATGAAAGTCCCTCTTGATTGTGCTGAGGCTGGGGCTCAGCGAAGACACTGAATAAATACGATAGCCACTGTTGCTTGTTGCTTGTCCAAGTCTTCCTGGCTTCTGCTGAAAGGGGGGATATGGAGGAGGTGGGCGGGGGTGTGGACCCCGGCAGAATCTGGGGGAGAAGCCTGCCATTTGCCTTTCTTTCCCACACCACCGACCCTCTGCCCATTCCCGCCCCCCACAGCCCTTTTGTGAAATCAGACAACGTGGTAGGTGGAAAACAGCAGGGCCCTCCCTCTGGGTTTTCAACCAGAAGTGATAATCCACAGTTTTAACTGGTTACTGTGAAGTCCAAGCGGCCAGAATTGTGAAAATGTCCACTGAAACACTGCAAGCGGTGTACTTAAAGACAGTAGGCCTTTTAGATTTTGTTATATATTTTTGTAGTGCTCTTCACAAGTGAAAAAAAAATGTTGTGTTTTTTTTTTTTTACTTTTTTTTAAAAGATTTTTTTGTAAAGAAGGGTTGTATTTAGAGGCCAGTAGCTAGAGATCCAACCAGTGGACCTCTCGAAGCACTACCAGGCCTTAAGGCCACCATCCGAGGGAGGCTGGGGAAACGACTCTTCACCCAAGCCTCCGGAAATGTAATGTACCAGCAGGCAAAAAACAGTTCTTCATGTAGTACAAAATGAAATGAAACAAAACAAAAACAGAAAGTAAAAACAAAACCAAAACATTTCTTAAAATTCTAGTGCCATAGCTTTTTTTTTGTTTGTTTCTTTTTTTGTTGTTTTGTTCGTAAGAAAGAGAGAAAGGTACTACTTATCCGTCAGACACGTGCATCCTCATGTGGTCGTTGAACTGCTCGATTTGGTCAAACTTTGCTGGACAGACGGAGCAGACGTAAGTGGTCCCCTCCGCGCAGGCCACCACGCCTTGGGGGCCAGCGCGGGCACCTGGCGGTGTGCCCGCAGGAGGGGTCCCGTTGCTGGCACTGTGCAGGGCCACGTGTCGCTCCAGGAGGGTCTTGTGAGAGAACTTCTTTTTGCAGATGTAGCACTCGTAGGACTTCTCCCCCCGGTGGAGGCGCATGTGCACGTTGAGGGAGCTCTTCTGGGTGAAGCGCTTGTTGCAGATACTACACTGGTACGCCCTCACTCCTGTGTGCGTCACCATGTGCTTGATAAGGTAATCCTTTAAGGAGAAGGAGCGCCAACAGATGCTGCATTGGTGGGGCTTCTCGCCTGTTGATAACGGGAAGAGACAGCAGGCAGGACAGAGCGGGACAGCAAGGGAGGGAGAATGAGAGACAGAGAAACAAGACAACAAAAAAGAAAAACAAACAAAAAAATTAAAAAAAAATAAAATTGGATTGCTTAATGGATCATCCTTGGTTGGAAAAGTTCAGGACTTCCTGGCCTCTCATGTTCAGAGAAAGCTTGCTTTATGGTGATGCTAGGACAGTTTTTGGTTTTCCACTTCCCCATGCCAGAAAATGGCTCTCTTGGAAAGCTACAGAGAGTCTCCAACTAAAAGTCTTCAAAGGTCATTCTGTGGAGAAAAGGGAGGGCTCCTTTTTAAGGGGGTTATTCTCAGGGTCATCACTAGGGGATTTAGTGTTTCCCATGAATGTTATCAAATACGTCTAAGAAATAATTAGAAGAAAGATCTTTGAAGACACAGAGTTCTTTAAAATCTCTGAGATCTAAGAATATTGGTCATATAGCTTCGTTCTTTGGGAACATCCCCACTTCCAGTATTCTCTCTGGAAGTTTACCTGTATGTTGATTATAAGTCTGAAAAATATTTGCCAACATAGGAATAAGTTGTTTGGAAGAGCTACACTTCCAATTTTATGTATTTTAGACAGAAATCTTCCTGGAATGTACCTTAGAAGTCAGTTGGCTATTCTGTACCGACTGCACTGAGCTGCCGACCCACCACCCCAGTGGGTCTGGATGCTGAGCAGGTGGTGGCCAACATAGTGATCTCAGGGGCAAGTGGTCCTGTTCAAATCTTGGCACCAGCACACCACATGCCACTCTGATGCATCACCTCAGAGGTATCCCGTCGACTTACCTCACTGTGCTGGTGTTGACATATAACACATATGAAATCACTTTGTGGACCACCAAGGCTGGAGTGGGAATACTTGAATGGTATTTTTATTATAAGGTTATACCTCCGCCTCTTGCCCCCCATTAAATGGTTCCATATGCTTTTTGAACTCTTTGGTCAATTTTAAAAAGTTTTTCTGTTTCTTTCTCTGCTCTCAGCCTGTTGCAGAAACCTTTTTTTTTACCTCCTCATTTTACTACTTTGTTTTGTTGTTGGCTTTGAAACCAAATGATGAAGTTCAAGAAAGAATACTTAGTCACTGAATGACTACAGGAGATATTCCTCTGTCAGTCAGGCCGTGGACCTATAATATCCATTTCGAAGCTATACAGATGCAGGAGTCAGATATGAATTCCCATTTCCTTGGCTGAGTGACTTGCGTTGTTATTTATCTTCTCTAAGCCTCAGTTTCCTTATCTATAACTTGGGAAGAATATAGTAAGTACCTGGCTTGTGAAGGTGTTTACAAAATGAAGGAGATAAAGCATTTAACACAGAGTATGTGGTCATTTTAAGAAACATTAAATGTTCCATTCAGCACAAAAGAACTGAAGTTAAATGAAAAAACTGAGAAATGGCTCACATGGAGTAGGGAAGCCAATCCAGAATTTAAAAAGAAAAAAAATTGTTTCCGATTATATTGCAGTTCTGTAATTTGAAGTTAAGGGTATAGTCTACTCCCAATCACATATGCTAAAGGAAAGAAGGGGTATCATGAATAAAATATCAGCATACAGCATAGACAGGATTTCCTAGCCAGCAGTGACTCAGCACTGGAGGCACAGAAACCAAACAGCTGAGTAAAGACACTGAGGGGCAGGCAGTGTCCTGTGCTGCCTCGGGGAGGGTGAAAGGAGTGGTGAAAGGAGTGAAAGTAGGTGTTTGCCTCCATTTTTCAATGCCTGCTCTTCAACTCTTCCTCATAGCCCAGCTGTAACTCTTAACTCTACCATGATCAAAATGAGAAAAAAGAAAAAGGAAGAAACATAGTTTAGGTTAGTAAATTCAGAGGGTTTTGTTAAAAGCCTATGAAGTTCAAGTAAAAGCCATCCTAATGGGCTAAGACACCCCAGTTCTGAATAGTGACCCGTGTACTGGGTGCTCGGCAAGAACCCACTTATTCTATGGATTCTTTCTCTTTCTAAACAGGCTTCTCCTGGGCCGCAGAAAGGCTGGCGAGTGCTATTATTAGAACATTTTCCAGAAGCACCGTTCCTGCTTGCCTCTCTCATTCTGTGTGCCCCTCTGCTACCTGCCCTAGCACGATGCTCTCCTTGAGCAAGTACAGTGAGGAGTCAGAAACCCAGAGCAGAGTTCTTGGTGACACAGCAGGCAGGGAGAAAGGAGGAAGGGTCGGACAGTTTGGATAGGGGAAGTGGCCACCGGTAAGAAGAGCAGAAGGGGTGCTGAGAGTGCAGGATCTCTGAACAGGGAAAATCAAGGTTGGACCAGAAAATGGAAGTGATTCAGCATCAACACTGTAAGTGTGCTGAGAATCAGACCAGCCTTTCTTGGGCCGCAGAGTATGGTCTCCACCCACAGAAGTCTGGTGATGGGAGGGCCCACACACCTGAGGGACAGTTGGTATGACTGCCTGCAAACCTTTCGGTGTAGTTCTTGGGGTGTGCCAGCTTGGACTCTGAAGCTATCCAGGAGGGACTGCCTACTGGGGACCCATTGCATTCACAAAACATCTGTGGCTTCAGTGACACCTAAAATATTTTAGTGTTAAGCAGAGTTTTGAAGAATTTCATATATTTTTTTGTTTTTGAGATAGAGTCTTACTCTGTCACCCTAATTAGAGTGCCAAGGTGTCATCCTAGCTCACAGCAGCTTCAAGCTCTTGGCCTTAAGTAATCCTCTTGCCTCAGTCTCCCGAGCAGCTAGGACTACAGGCATGTACCAACATGACTAGTTAGTGTTTTTATATTTTAAGTAGAGACCGGGTCTCACCCTTGCTCAGGCTGGTCTCAAACTCCTGAGCTCAAGCAATCCACCTGCCTCAGCCTCCCAGAGTGCTAGGACTACGGGTGTGAACCACCCTGCTCAGCCCACATTACTTTTCTTGCAACTTTATGAATGGGATAGATATTAATATCCCCAGAAGATGATATCTCCAATTAGAGATTTGTACTAACATCCTGAAGATTGTTCAAGTCAGTAACAGCTGTCAGCATGTTACTGGCCCGACCAGATTATTTCCTTTCCCCTGTAAACAATTCGTTGTTCTCTGGATTATGCTGCAGAATCTGATGCTGACATAACATATACAACACATATGACATATGTTCTTAAATGGCTTTGACAATTTCACAGCATTTATAGTTAAGTGCTCTCACATAAATTATGTTGTTTAATTCTTAGAGCGTCATAGAAAGTATTACAGGTCTGAAAAACGGAGGCTCTAGTTGGTTGTAGGGCTTTCCTAAAGTCATTCAGTCAGAAAGTGGTAAAACCAATGTGGTAATACCAACCAATATGCTTGTTCTTTTGTTCTCACTGGCTTGCTATATTTAACAGTCTAAGCTCCATATGAGGTTTATCACATTATTATCTTGATGTTACTATTATTGCTAACATTGTTACATATTATTATTCTACTTACATTGAATTCGCATAAGAAATAGTTGAGCTTCTCAAATAAAGAAGCCAAATTATCACATGTACTGAGGATACCTATGTGCTAAAGTCACCAATGAATGGGTTGTTGATAATATGATTCAGAAAAAAGCAAAATATCTATCTTTTGTTGGTAAAAACAAAAAACATAAGTATGAAATATTTGCACACATTTATTTTGTAGATGTGTTCAAAAATATTCTCTAGCCAATTCAGAAAAAAAGGAAAAGGAGAAAATCTAAAAGTCTTGCTGAGAAAAGAATCAAATTCTCCTGGAAAGCACGTTCATTTTGAACATTCATTTACTTAGTCAATAAACATTTGTTAAGAAACTACATATCCTCACCTGTATTCACTTGCAGTTTTTTTTTTTTTTAAAGTCCTAAGATTGGGCCTTCAAAGAAAGTTCCACTTGGATAGTCTCATCACATAAAATATATAAGATCTTATTAAATTTGAATTTCAGATGAGTAATGAATAGTGTTTTAGTATATGTATGTCACAAATATTGCATGGGACATAAGTACCCTAAAAATATACTTCTTGTTTATCTGAAATTCAAATGCAACTGGTCACCCTGTATTTTTGTTTGCTAAATTTGGCTACCCCATACCTGGAGGTAAAGAAATAGCCCAGATGCTATGCTGGTCATTCTCATTATTATGTGTGGTAGTTTGTTACACAGAGCAAGGTGAGAACAAACAGAACACAATATCTAAAAGATGTTTCTAGAACCTTGTAGAAAGTACTTAATATATGAACATGCAATGTATTTTTGTGCCATTTCTGTGACACTGTATCATAAAATAAACAATGCTGTGGAAATAGGCCACTCATCCTTTTGGAAGTGGTTAGCCATCATTAGAGAAGTATTTGATTCATTCATTGATCAAGTATTCACTAAATGTTTATTATATATAAGGTTGGGTACATTATGCATCATATTGGGTACACTGAAGTATGAGATACACACACACAGTGCCAAAAAAATGTATATGCATTTTAAGAAAGGAAAAAAGCTGTATTAAAATTATAATAATGTATGCTGACACAAAAAATAAATACAAGCTACACTGAACACCTCTTTTTTTTTTTTTTTTTCTTTTTTTGAGACAGAGTCTTACTTTTTTGCCCTTGGTAGAGTGCTGTGGCATCACAGCTCAGAGCAACTTCCAACTCCTGGGCCTAGGTGATTCTCTTGCCTCAGCCTCCCTAGTAGCTGAGATGACAGGCCCCTGCCACAATGTCCGGCTATTTTTTTGTTGCAGTTTGGCTGGGTCCGGGTTCGAACCCGCCACCCTTGGTATATGGGGCCGGCGCCCTAACCACTGTGCCACGGGTGCCGCCTGAACACCGCTTTTAATTGTATAAGTCAAATGTGACTTGCGTATTACAAATTGAATAGAGATTTTTTCCTTTCTTAAATTGTGCATACATTTTTTTGGCACCCTCTGTATATGTGCATGTGTAAAGTATGATATATCTGTGTGTGTGTGTGTTTCTGCTCTCATGGCGTTTACATTCCACTGGGAAGGGGTGAAGACAACACACACTGATAATACAAGTCACTACTGCTAAGTGCCTGAAGTGGGTTACTTGCTAAGGTACCAATGGGGTTTCAAAGACTCCATTCACCTTTCATATGGAAGAGATTGGCTTCTGTAATATAATTTATCCACTGCAAAATCAAACTTTTACCCATAACTCTGACTTACTTTTCTAAATATACAGATTCTTCTTAGAGAAATTTTAAGAATCAAGTCATGTAACAAAAGCAACCTGTTGCCATCCTCCTCCTGCTCTCTAGGGGAGAGATGCTCCACTTCAGCATGAACCAGGGCTTGTTCCAACACAGATTGCTGGGGTCAGGTCCATTACCAGAGCTTCTGATTGGAGAGGTCAGAAGGGGGACAGAATCTGCATGCTGCTGGCTCTGAGTTATCCTTGCGTTTCCCCTGTTGCTTGTCCTCCATATCCACGTTGACACTAAGGCTTATCCCTCCTCTATTCCCTCTTTCCCTTTCCTTGCATTCCTTTATTTGACTTCTGTATTTTCTCTTGATGGAAGGAGGTAGAGACGAGCCCTGCTTTGTGAATGGCTTACATTATCTTTGTTTTTTCTCTAATTGTCTTGTTTTCAAACATGTCCTTAATTCTTGGTTTCCTTTCTCAACTTTTATGAAGCTGTAGTAGGTGAATGTGAAAAACCCCTAAAGGTAAGGAAGTCCTACTGTGGTTTGTTTGGCAGTGGATAGAGATTGGCTAGGTGAAGGATTTTCTTTCATGGAACTTACTATCAAATAAAAAAAAATGTTCTTGTTATGAAGGAAGTTCAAAAGGAACCCAAGGAGTATCACATGGTTTCAGCATTTGAATTCCGTGGAAGGATAAACATCAAAAGTGTATTACTTAGAGAGACAGAGCAAATAAAATAATGATGATGAATTTTTTTTAAAATTAAGTAATAGTTCATCTTTTATGAAAAGCTCTCATATGCATCATGCCTTTATAGCTACTCAAAAGGCAGGAAAATTATTATTTGTATTTTAAACAAATAAACAAAAAAAAAACTAGGGTTATAAAATCAAGTGACTTGTTTAAGGCCACACAGCCATTTAAAGGAAACAAAAATGGACCAAAGCCATTTAATTCTAGTATGATATTTTACTTAGGCCCCTACTCTAAATTTCAGTCTTTTTTTTTTTTTTTTGTAGAGACAGAGTCTCACTTTATGGCCCTCGGTAGAGTGCTGTGGCCTCACACAGCTCACAGCAACCTCCAACTCCTGGGCTTAAGTGATTCTCTTGCCTCAGCCTCCCGAGTAGCTGGGACTACAGGCGCCCGCCACAACGCCCAGCTATTTTTTGGTTGCAGTTTGGCCGGGGCCGGGTTTGAACCCGCCACCCTCGGTATATGGGGCCGGCGCCTTACCGACTGAGCCACAGGCACAGTCTTAATAATCATTATAAAACATGCTTTACATTACCACTAGGGTCTCCTTGGTTCTCTGAGGTAGAACTTAGCTTCAAAGTCAGTATGATCGACTATGTTTTTGTCTCAATCACTTTATCTTATGAATGTATGGATCATTAACATAGAACTATACGGAATTTTAATTGGAATCAGACCTGAGGGTTGAAATCTGATTGTTGAATGCAAGTACCATCTGCATTAAACCTTGGTATTACTGACATGCAAAGCCAGTTCCTACCCCAGTCTACTGGTTTGCAGAGTAGCCATGATAGAGAGAACCAACATATCTTTCCTTTTAGTTCTGTCAAGATATTCTTTCTTTGTAGAACTCTTTTTGGTTAGACTATAGGTAAGAACACTGAGTCCACCTCTATTCTTCCAAGTATCTCGAGTACTTTCTAGAATATTTTTATGCTAATATTTTGACTTTTTGCTCTGGATTTTGATCACCTCCACTAAGGTTCTGTTAAGTTGTAAAACCCTATTTTTTGAAGTTTTCTCAAGAAACTGGGAAGAATTTTGGAAATGTGAGCTATGGTGAATTCAGGTCTGGAATTACTTCCACATGTTCAAGCTGTCTTGTGTTTTAAAAATCTAGACTAATAGTTCTTAAACTTTGTTAGATTAGGGGTTCATTCAGTTAGACAAAAGTCATGAAAGACAGATAGGCTTACCAAACTGCCACTGCACAGTAATTTTGGAGTGAAAGAGAAGAGCACTGTTTTTTTTTTTTAAATAAAGTGCTCAATTTATATATGTGCATTAATTTTTTTCAGATATGGCTATATTATACACATCAAATAAAAACCTTCATAATTTACTGAGGATCTTCATAATGCATTTATTAGAGATCTGAAGATCCATTTGAGTATAACTCAGATTTATAAAATGACTTCACTTATAGCTTTTGCATCTATGATCTAAACCCATTGCTGATTTTCTTATGGGAAAACCTAGTTATTTGGGTTAACCAAAGAATCCTTTGCTGAATCCATTGAAGAAATGTATTTCCACATCAAAAAGATAATCTTGGTGGTATGCTGAAAATTTTATGTTACAAATTTAAAGCCTTATTTCATATGTGAATAGAATGTGTGAATTTCACATCTCCATATAAACATGGTGATTCACTACTGCATTTAAGAAGAAAATTGGGTAGTGGTAAATCACTACGTTTACTTGGGGTAAATGTGAACCCACTAAAAACTCAAGCTCAATGAAGGGAAATTTTTCCTGTGGTACTGGTGTTGCCATTATTAGAAGATACCAATACCACATGGGAGAGATGCATACAGGGGGGAAAGTACATTTGTGTATCCAAGACCAGCAGAGTCAACTTTGATAGAGGAGACAGTTTTCTCCTGAACCGTAATTTGATGGCTTAAAAATCAGCTATTCAGAGGAAGAAAGGCCATAAATTATGCAAGAACACTCTGTAAATCATAAGTTGTTACACAAATAAAAACATTACAATTTAATTCATTCTCTCTCCAATTTTCTTCCTAAATTCAGTAGTAAATCAGTGCTTATTTGGAGGTATGAAACTTGCAATCTTTAAGAACAACTGATTCTTATAAAGGTGTATATGTTAATTTACATAATGTCCTGACTTAAATTAAACTGAAAAGAAGGCAGATTTCTTCTTAAGATCTGTTCTATTTCAGTGTCACTTCCATATTGGGTACTTTGTCTCTTTGACTGTTGCTTTCCTTCCCCACTAGTCTCCAACTACTTACCTGTTTCATGTCTCTTAGATTTCTTCCAGCAGATCTGAGCAACAAGGTTTATTATGAGAAACTAATTCATTTTCATGAATCAGAATTCAAGTATGTAACTTTTCCCTGGCAAATTATGTGTCATTTAAAGGGGTATTCTGGAACCAGAGGTTTACCAGAAGATTGATTCTTGTAAGAATTTTAAATATGACAGTCATCATCATTGTGGAAGGTATTCTCAGATATGGGAGAATCTATGTGAAATCACAATCATCTAGGCGGTCACTTAGTGAGGAACCACTTCTATGGGATTTTGACACGTCTGTCCCATTACGGATCTAGGAAAGAGCACTGGCTGAGAGGTCAGGCGATCTTAGCTCTGGAGTTGCAGAATCCAGGTCTAAAACACCATCTTCCCCATCTTGATGACTGAATCCCCTCAGCAATATCCCTACAAAATGATCATCCATTCTCTCCTTCAATACCTCTAACTACAGGAATTCACTCCCTTTGGAGGCAATCTATCCCATTAGAGCAGCTCTGATTGTTCTCAGACTTGTTCTTTTATTAAATAGGAAGAATCTCCTGATAGCATTCAGTTATTGGTCTAGTTCTACCTTTTGGAGCCAAACAAAACACACTGAATGTCCCCTCCTCACAAACATCCTTTTTTTTTTTTTTTTTTTTTTTGGCCGGGGCTGGGCTTGAACCCGCCACCTCCGGCATATGGGACCGGCGCCCTACCCGTTGAGCCACAGACGCCGCCCCTCACAAACATCTTAACAATGCTAATGATAGGTGTCATTCATAGGGTGCTTATTATGGCTAAGATCTAGTCTAAAAAGTTCACGTGTATTAGTTAATTTAAGTCTTAAAACAGCACTACAAGGAAGGTCTATTCCTATCATTCTCATGTTATAGACAAGGAAACTACATATAGAACACTTCAGTGATTTTTCCAAGGTTACAAGGTTTGGTAGTGGCTAGGCCTGAATTCAAACCCAGGCAATATGGCTCTAGAACTGAAGCTCTTCAGGGCTACATTAAGGTGCTTCTGAAACTCAGATGCTCGGACGTGGCTTACATGATGCCTGGAGTCTTCCTTTCTACGGCCTGCAAATCTCTAGGACATCCTTTCTCCATAAGGGTTCCTATGGTTTTTGTCTTTCAGTGGTAGGGTGCTACTTTCCCAGGATGGGGACACAGCTGGGGCTTCTAGAAGAGGCTTGCAGTGGGGTCTCTTTTAAATCTGAAAAATGACTCCAGACCTTCCCTTCTGCCTGATCTACCTTCCCTTCTCACAGGCCCCTCAGCTCCCTGCTGCCAGGCCTCCAGGGGGCCTGCACTCACCTGTGTGTACGAACATGTGCTTGACGTAGTTCTGTTTGGCCGTGAAAGTCTTGTTGCAGAGAGTGCACTCATAAGGCTTTTTTTCGCCTTGCCCACTGGCTGTGCTGTGGCCTGCGGATGAGGCCAGGGGCTGTGGCGCTGGCAGCTGTGCAGTAAAGGTGGACAGGCCGGGCTGGGACACTGTCACAAACTGGGTCTGCTGGCCTGCCAGGGGCTGAGGCAGGCTGAAGAGGAAAGGCTTGGGACCACTGCCCGCGGGCTGGGTAGTGAAGAGGGCCGGCAGGTAGGTGTTGCCAGCGGTGCCAATGACCTGTGTGTTGCTGGTCAAGGTCAGAGGCATCCTCAGGTTGCTGGTGAGGGTTTCTGTCTGGCGAAGGTAGAGCTGGGTACTTGGCAATGGCTGCCCGATGGATGTGTTGACCGAAGGCTGCTGCAGGACGCTCTTGTCAGAGCTGTTGCTGACAGTGATGACCGTGCTGTCCATCTCTGCCTCGTTGCTTCTCTCTGGAGAGGAGGCACCTGTTTCCAGCTGATTCGGCTGCGGGGCACCCTCGGCAGGGGCTTCCGCGGCCTGCTCGGGTGGGGCGGGTTCCGCCTGGCCGTCCCGCGCCGCCGCAGCGCCAAACTGCTGCTCCACGGAGTCAGGCTCCGTGCCTATGGAGGAGCTGACGCCCGAGTCGAAGCTCTCACCTTTGGGCTCACTCTCCGTGCCCTCGGCCTGGTCGGTGTCTTCCGTGCACTCCTCGGATTCATTGCGCTCCAGAATCTGCACCCGCGGCTGACCGTAGTAGTCGTAGTCGTCCTCCACTTCCTGCTTGATGTGGATGTTGCCCACCAGGGTCTGGATGCGCACCGGCCGCGGCTGCTTGCGGCAGTGCGTGGTCTCCGGGGTGGTGGACAGGTAGCGCTCCATCTGCTGCGAGCGCTCGTGGATGCGCGTGATCCAGCTGGGGTCCTCCATGTGGTGGTCGCGGGGCAGGCCCAGCGCCGTCTCGTGGTGGCTGACCACCGCGCCGCTGTAGAAGGAGCGCTCGCCGCTGCCGTTCTGCATGGAGCACGCGTACAGGGCCGAGTAGATCCTGTCCACGCTGTGCTGCGGGTGGCTCTGCAGGTAGCCGGACTCCGTGTCGCTGCTCTGGCCCGACGTCCCCGACTCGGGGGTCCCCCGCGGCGTGTCCTGGCCGGAGTCCTGGATCCCCGGGAACACATCGCCCACGTTCTGCGACACGATTCGCGTGCACTCATCGATGACGGTTTTAATCTGCAGGATGCTGGCGGCTGTGAGGATCTGCAGGGCCTCGGACTGCGAGACGCGCAGCACGCCGCTGTACATGAAGTCAATGAGCTTTTGCACGGACTGCACTGACACCACCGACGGGATCTCGATGTCGCTGTAGCCGAGCAGCAGCTTGTCCTGGAAGAAGGGGCTGCCGGCGGCCAGCACGCAGCGGTGTGCGCGCAGCATGCTCCCGTGGATGCGCACCGTCACGTCACAGAAGTGGCCACGGTTGCGCTGCTCGTTGAGGGTTTCGAGCACGGAATTGCTGAAGTTGTGAAGGTTGATGCTGTGAATGCGCTCGGTCATCCCCTTGCAACTGATGTCACCTGCAGCACGTTAAGGCAGACACAAAATAGAACATGGGTCAGTTCCAGCTGCCTGGGACTCTTAACACCTGGGTCTCACTCAGGTGGGCAATTCTCAGGGTTCCTAGAAGCACCTTCCTCGCAGACACAAGCAGAGACGGACGGACTGCTGCATACAGGCCGTGACGATGGCCTCCAGGAATAAGGCCTTGAATTCTGCCCCAATTCCAGCTTTAGCGCCCCAGCTATTTGGGGTACTGAATCCATATTAATTTCCCAGAGCTTTGGCTGAGGTTGTCAATTGAAGTAGAATGGCACAATAACCAGAGGTTCAATTTGCCTGCTATTCCCACAGTTTCAACAGAGAATAACTGAAAGGCAAGTGAAAACTTGTTCTCCTGAAACATCTACCTCCACTTCAGACAGGTCTAACAGAACTGCCATGGAGGAGAATTCTTTCTGGTTCTGACACCTCTGGTTCCTGTAAGCTTACATTGCTCCCAATTTATTGAATGTACTTATTTTATTCATAGACAGTGACAATATTCACAGTTAACAAATCCCTTCCTATTAATTTATATGGCACATCACCAAAACCCATCCCAAGTACGCAAAAATTCTTGGAAAATTCAACCCACACTACATTTACCAAAGAGCAGCCACCATGTTTTCCAGATGATGGATATTTTCCAGATGCTTTCTGTACCTATTCATTTTTCTCATTATCTCATCTCTGGCAACTTGTTTGAACACTTTCTAGGGTGGTTGTATGTGATACTGGTGGTTTTCTGAGGCTTAATGAAGGAGGAATGTTAAAAAGGTCAGAAATGACGGTTCTGACCTGGAAGACCAGAGCACACCGACAGGTGATCGTATCTATCCTCAAAATGAGCACTTTAGAATGAAAGGGAGCAATTTCAATAATTAGGCCAGGGCAGTGGGAGTAAACCAGAAGTGGCATCTACGGTCATCTAGGTAACAGGGTGGTCTGTGTACTTGCAGGAAGAAGTATTAAACAGCTCCCAGGAGGAAAGCAATGATCAGCTATGTGGAGAGTATGAAGAGCCCGACCCGTTGCTATCCCTGCACCTCAGGCTATCCAGACAAGAGATCATGTTGGTGACAGTTGGATTTAGACCAAGAAAGACAACACAAGGCCATAGCACTGGGTCTTAGGGCTTTCCTGCATTTTTAGCTCACGTCTCAGATGACTCTAGAGAATTCCTCTCCAGGTTATTCTTAATCAGATTCCCTGTTCTTGCCTACACAACTGACCGATCAGCTCAGGAGAGGCCAAGTAAGTGGGCTTTCAAAAACCAAGTGGCCTCAGTATTAACTGTTGGCCTGTGACCCAAATCCCTGCTCATGAGAAGCAACCCCAAGGGTAATGTCCTGCAGAGAAGAAGGCCTGCCTTCTCGGGTTCTTTCTACACTGCATTGGGACAGAGAGTTTGTGTAGGAAAGTCTGGGCTCAACTAGTTTTTCTACTTTGCTTCACTTCATCACCCCTAAACTGTCTGAGCTTAACTTAATAAAGGTCTTCAAGCTCTATGCTCAGTGAGGATACAATTTGCACTAATTTATGTAAGAGAATTCTTTCTTGTTCTGACCTCCATTAGGTCTGATGTACCTAAAGTATTGTATTAGGCTGTTGCTTCTACCTTTTTTTCTTATGTAAAACAAATTATCTTTGCCTGATTTAATAATCATCATGAATCCCCTCTAACTGTGCTAATGTGAAATATAGCCCCAGAAGACGGCACCAATAAAGCAGGAAAGGATTGTTCAGGAATTCAGCACACCAAATTCCAAGTTCTGGCTGAGTTCCCTGTGCATGTATATCATTATAATAATAACAAGAGCAAACTTTTTTTTTTTTTTTGAGCTTACTGTTAAACTACTTTATGTATATGATTTCATCAAATCTTCACAGCAATTGTAGGGACTGGGTAGTATTATATTGTTCTTGTTTTACAGATGAGAAAACAGGCCAGGGAAATTAAGAAACTTTTTTAAGACCATGTAGGCAATTGGTGGTACAGCAGGATTATGAACCCAGGCAGTCTGGCTCCAGGGTTCACCCTCTTACCTACTTCACTACATTCATGCTTTGGTCCTGAATGAGGTCTGGCCCTTAGGTGTTCATGGGTCTGCTGTAAAACTGTGTGTAAAGGCCTTCCCAGTATTCCCTCCAGCTACTCTTAAAACCATCTGTGATTTAGCATGACTTTCACCTTTCTAGGTCTTGAGCCTTCAAAATAGCCTCAGTGATCTAATTTAACATATTTTTTAGATGAAACAATGTAAGAAATAAGACAACTTATCTTGGCACTAAGATGTAGAATTTTTCTATATGTAGTTTGACTATCACTGAGGTCTCTTTCATTTAAGTAAAATTGGTTATGTCTGTGATAAAATAACCATCTCTGTGTAGGATGGATTTATTAAAACATTTTTTCTGCATCAGTGAAAAACACTCTTTAAACATACATTTGCTCATGGCACCAGTCACAACTATAACACTAAAGATGTCATGTATGACAGAGTTGTCTTCTTTCAGATAATTTTGAGAAGCAGCATTATCATCAGTATCATAATAATTAATATCCATGTAATGTTTTACAGAGTATAAAACTCTTTTACATGTAAAAACTCATATATTCCTTATGATAATCCTATATGTTTTCAAGATTTGATATAAGAGAAATGCAAGGCTCTCAAATTGTCTAAATGCCTTGCCCTGAGCTGCACACAGCTAACAAGTGTCAGGGCTGGGATTAGAACCTCTACCTTCTGATACTTTTTCCACTGCATAGTACTGGATGACTGAGGAATGAAATTCAAATTGCTAAAGATCTATGGTCACCCTAATTCTCAGTGGAAAAAACTAAAGACACTGAAAGTGATGATGGAATTTGCTTTAAAGATGAGAAATTGTCACACACAGGCACACATATGCAATTTCACAAGAAAATCCAAACTGCTTGTTTGACCAAACTGGACTGCAAGTTCAGTCTATCTAAACAATCACTTAGCTGGTTATCTCAGTTTGAATTATGACTAGTGTAGAATGTTGTCACCAACTTCATGGAGACAGATTTAAACCTGTACACATATACAACCTAATGTGACAAGCCTCGTGGGATTTTTATAGGCACAATTCTTAAGCATCTCCCTGAGTACAGTGGCCCCACACTGCAATGAGCAGTCATGAAGGGCTGACTCGTTTTTTGCTGATATGAGTAGATGTGAAGGGGGACCCTGCCCCTCCATTCAAGCCAGCCTCATTCGTCCAGCACAATGCTGAGGCAATTCCTTTCCCAGGCTTTTCTTTCTTTTTTTTTTTAATTTTTATTTTTAACACTAATACAGTGGGAAAAAGTTTCTGCCACAGCAAGGCAAAGTCCAGGCTTTTGTGAAAACGTCCTTTTCATCCAATGGGCATTAATGTATAGATTCCAATGGAATAAATCTGAAATACCCTACTGTAGAAGATTTGTTCCCCATTGAAAACAAATCTTGATTAGATGGTTATTCAGGGACTGTATAGGAAGGAATGGTGTGAAAATGCTAACTCCATTCTTTCTGAGATTGGCACTGAATAGGCATTTGGGCCATTCAAAAAAAAAAACAAACCCACAGAACTCCAACCTTCTTAACTCTACAAAAACCATACAACTTTACATAGATTATGTGTATTTGGGGATGCCCTCCCCCACCTGAAAAAAATCCACAGAGATACAAACATAGACCTGGTGGCAAAATGAAAAATGATTAAAAAATACTTCTTATATGTTTCAGAATAATAACCTACCTCCTTTTCATCAGAGTAAAAATATGGAGTTAGCGTGTGACGGCATTCACCAGAGACATGCAAGGAATTGTGCTGCTGAAAGGGATCATGTATTCTGAGTGACTGCGTCCTGTGAGTGAGCACAACACAGATGGAGCCGAAGCAGGTGGAGAGCTGAAGGGAAAATCTGCCTAGGGTGAAACAGGGGACAGAGGGCCTGACTCTGTTTTGTAGGAACCTGGCTCTGGTCTGTCCCTTAAGCTGCAGGGGTCCAGCGGTAGGACTTAGCATGAGAATAAAAAGCTGCCAGCACAGAAGAGAAAATGAGCAAGAAAGGAAACAGCAGGCAATGTGATCTCTTTTAATTAGGTGTGAAATCCAGTCCTTTCTCAATCAGGAGAGCAAAGAATATATAAAATGAGACTAGTATGAGGGTAAGGTGCAATTGGGGGTAGGAGGTGGTTGGAAATTTGAAGTCTCTGTGACTTGGGAGGAAACACCAGCTCTTAAATTAAAATCAGTATGAATTTTGGTCAAGTCAGTAAGTCTAAGTTAATGGCAGAGCTGCAAAGCCTTTGAGCTTTCACTTTGGTGTACTAGGTTTATAAGAGGGCATAAAACAGAACCGAGGGTAAGCAGGTCTCCATAGCCCAGCCTCACGCATCATACACTTTTCCATATTGTATCTTAGTACCTTTAGTGGGCTGAGATAGACCTTTCACATATTAGAAAATGAATGGTGATCTCAAACTATTACATATTGGTGGTGCTTGTCAAGTTGGTTACACCAGGAAAGAGCCAGTTGTCTGGATAAAGAAGGATGAATTTTGGTAACTCAGCTCCCTTACTTTTAAATCCCCTAGCAGGGTAAGACCTCAGTTATAACTACTTCGCCTTCTTGTAAATGCCAAGGGGTCTTGCTGAGACCTTGTGCTATAGGAGATATAGCTGTTTCTTGCTGATAGGCTCCATCTAGGGCAAATGGCCTTGTGTCTCCCTACCCTCTCTTTCACTTTCATTGGTGTCTTCGCAATACTTAAAGGGCGGCTGTGTGCATTGTGGAAATCGTATACACAAGTAGAAGGCAGCAGGCAGGATGAGACCTCTTTCTCCTACCTCAGCGCCACACTTTTAGGGTACACCAGCTGTCATTACTCTGCAGTGGGACCATGGGAGGGTCATCAGCCTATAGAGAAGAGCTGTACAGTTTTACTTACACGTTCTTGGGTGAAAAGGGGGACACTTTGGGCCATCTCCCAATGAGGATTCTCCTCTGTCTTCCAGATTGGCTAAGCCCAGGGTGGAGGAAACCATTAGGGATTTCAGCATGTTTTTTAGCCCTTGGTAATAGAATTATTCTCATAAAACATAAATTAATTGTTGAACTTTCAGAAATGTGACTTTCTTAGGAATGAACTATCTGTGAAAGTTGGTGGCTGTCTGAATGTGCTTTTGTAGCACTGCTTATTATTTTAGCAGGACAGAGATATTAAAATTACTAATTGGTTTAAGGTATTTACAACACCATTTTATTTATAATCTCAATACTGTACTTGGGTATGTCTTTAATATTACTTGAATTTTCATTCATTCATGGAATATTTCTAGAACATATTTAAGTATTTAAAGGTCCTTGATTTTGTGTTTGGGCTTTAACAGATATCTACAGTTTTCATGAATGAACATGCTTATATTTTCATATGAATAGGGTCAATGGCTTTCATTAGAATCTGAACTCTGTGTTTCTCTCAAATTAAAACCCATGGATTGAGATACAAGTACCCCTCCTTAAACTGCTCTTAACTACTTCCAATAATCAAAGTCTCTAAAGCTGATGTAACCTTCATGATTACAATCTGATGGATCCGGTCTATTGAGCTGATATTTCTTAACATATGTTGTGCTGATGGTATTTTTGTATAATAAAGCAACCTACCTTAGCCAAAATTGCAAGTTACTTTTTAGAAGAGAGTGATTAAAAAAAAAAAAAAAGGATTGAAAGGGAAGAGAGAAATGCATATAAGAAAGTACTGGTATTAGTTGAAATCTAGAGGATTATGACAGTTTGCAACTGTTGAAGCTAACTATTACACTGAAAAATTTGGTTTGAATAAGGTTTATATCAGAGTAGATCCCCTTTGATATTTAATAGAAATTCACAGTAGAATTAAGAAGCATCTTTTAACTTTTTTTACCATTTAAAAAAAATAGACACTGGAGACTTTACCTCTTTCATGTTTACATGGATGGAGCTGGAACATATTCTTCTTAGTAAAGTATCTCAAGAATGGAAGAAAAAGTATCCAATGTACTCAGCCCTACTATGAAACTAATTTATAGCTTTCATATGAAATCTATAACCCAGTTATAACCTAAGAATATGGGGAAGGGGGAGAGGGAGGGGAGGGGGGAGGCTGGCTGGAGGGAGGGTAATTGGTGGGACCACACCTACCATGCATCTTACAAGGGTACATGTGAAATTTACTAAGCGTAGAATATAAATGTCTTAACACAATAACTAAGAAAATGGCAGGAAGGCTATGAAAATATGTCAAATTGTATATAAAACCAGTGTATGGTGCCCTAAGATTGCATTAATGTACACAGCTAAGATTTAATAAAAAAATTAGATACTTCAATATAATTTGAATGAAAACTAAAACAAACTCAATACACACTTCTAATCCAGCCAACAAAATAGAGTTCACTGAAAAGCTCTGCAGCACTTCTGGGTAGGTAGACTGCCTTTCTCTCTTTCTTTTTCTTCATCCCTCCTTTTCTTTCTACTTTGCCACTAAGTTTTACTCAGCTTTGAGTATGGGGGAAAAGGGGCAAAATTGTGAATTAGGAAAACAGCTGCCCCATAATTATCAGAGCCCATCCCTGAATCTTGACTTATCCTCCACCTTGGACTTCCTTTTCCGCTCTTTACTCCACCCAAAAGTAAGAACTTTATACTTCATCTGAAGGCTGAGTAAAGATTTACATTAGTAGTGGGATTTTCAGGTCCAAGGGAGAAAGTAATTCTGGAAATCCTTTTTACGTGGCTTTAGAGGCTCTCAGCTTCCCTCAATCAGCCCAGGTTTTTCTTTTGGCTTGCTTGATTTTAAGTTATGTCTGCTATTATCCCTAAGAAAGGATGAGGGCATGCTTGACCATATGTCTAAAATTATAAATATAATCGACTTATGGACAAAGTTGTTCTTGGGGGTCACTTGAATTTTTACCTTCACTAATGAAACATTTACTGAGACTATTCCTATAAAATATCCTATATCCTTAGGACATAGATGATCTGAAATCTAAAAGAATGGAAATAATTCATCCTTTAGGACCTTCACTAATGAAACATTGACTAAGAATATTCCTATAAAATATTAGATCTGAAATCTAAAACAATGTAAATAATTCATCCTTCAGGACCTACAATATCTGAAACATACATTAATCAATCAACTTTTCCCAGACCGCAGTGCTCAGAAAAAGTTGCAATCTGCTTTTATCTTTTTAGTCCCTGTGAATATTATAAATGATCATGTTTCTCTCCTAATTTTGTTTACTGGGAAGCTCAGGATTAAAATTTAGGCTACATTTTAACAACTAGGTAGGACGTCATAGCATGCTTTTCTATGAAAAAATTTTTACTAGCTTCATTCTATTAACAATTTCTTATTTTTTCTCCTCTAATTTCTTTTATATTACTATATACAAATATATTTCCTACGTATAATTGAATGTTATCATAACTCAAATGCCTTTAGTTAGGAGTGATGGTGTAATCAAACAACTAATCATCAGGGAATTGAACCACCCCTATGAACCAGTTCTAATCACAAGTTAAAAGTTCAGTTCTGAGCATTATCACGATATATACTTTCTGAATTTCTATACCTTGAGCATCGGATTGCAGTGAAATAAAACATTGAAATTTACCCTCTTACAGTGCACCCTGTGAAAGCTAAATTTTAACTCTGTGAACAAAGACATTGAATAGATAATTCTGGAAAACATTCTGAAAGACACTTACACCCTCATTCCAAGTTGAAATGAAATGGCTTCTGGAGGAGAGAAGGCCTGCTGGGACTGAGCAGAAAAGTCAATGAAATCTGAGGTTGATGCCTTTGATTCCTCTTACGTTGTAAACCTTTTGAGGTACCTTCTAGGAGTTTCATTTTCTTCTCCTCTAAGGCGCTTTCCTCACAAATTTAGCTATTGCCCGCCCTATTGTAACCTTTTCCTTTGTTCACTATATCTGGGGAACAAAAATACAGAGATGCTACATCTGCGGGTGGGATACAAAAACGAACAAAAGGATCTATTTCAATTCATGGAGTTGCGCAGTTTGAACTTGGCTGTGGATAGACCTTAAAGAAACACCTATATATTCAAATGTACAGTTAATAAGTTAGGTCCCTTATTTTGCTTGAGAAGGAATTATAAATTTAAAAAGTGATTATCTAAAAACTAGCATCTTCTTACTTAATGAACTTTTTTTTTTTTTTGGTCTCTACATTTCTTATACTTATTTTACAGGACTTTTTTTTTTTCAATCTTCAGTGAGTTCTAAGATCCAGTATAACTCCTCCTGGGAATGGCATTCCTTTGGAAAATATCATCAACTGGTGATGAGTTATAGTTAGGTAAGAAATTAAGTTTCTGACTTTGGGAAAACTTTTATGTGGACTTCAAGAGAAGTGTTAGAAAACAAAACCCCACGGTGTCATTTTTTACAACTTTTTAAAACTTTAATTTTTTTCTGACTAAAATTATCACAGAATCCCTAATTCATAGAACTTCCTTTGGTTCTCTGTTGTTGTGCTATTTGGAAACTATTTTGGAAGGATATCTTCAGATTCATATGTTCTCTTTGCCTGGGTCTTCGTGAAAAAAATAACTTGCTTCCAATGTGACAACTGGTTTTCAAGAGTAGCTCTATTTGTTGGCAGGAGGTGCTGCAAGATTTCTCTATGAAAAGTGTAGATTTGCGCCAAGCTAGATTGTTTTACTAAGGAATGAAGGCCTTCTATCCCAAAGCAACAAGGAAAAGCCAAGGAAAAAGGTAAGTCTGTTTTGCTGGGTGACTGGTTAAAATGGAAAAACAGAGGTGATTTGTGGGGGCCAGTTTAAGAGAGTAGCTGTAACTCATCTGCCTACCTCGGGTGATCTGTAATGGAGTCAGCATAGGAAGTTCTTATAAAAGGATAAGATGTAAGTTCCTTTTTGGCTTATGCTGAGATGAAGAAGATCCTAAACTATTCTATCTGTTGTCAGAATTCAAAAAGTTGGGAGACATTGGTAAGTAAGTAGAAGGCACACTTCATAATTATTCTAGTAAGAAATAAGGTATTTAATTTTTGTTAATTTTAATCTTATTAAATTCTTTATATATTCTTTTGTATAATATTTATTATATTATTTACATATTATTGAAAAAAGATAGTGACCTGCAAGAGTCTTTGACAGCTATAGCTAAGATTCTAATGATCTAATTTCACTTTACTGTTTTGGTTGGATTTGATTTTCTCAAAAAAAAAAAAAAATCTGCACTAATTCAAGAGGTTGGTCTTTTTGCTTTTCTATGCACAGTTACATTCATTCTTTCTTCTCTTCTTCTACTAAACTTTCCCCCAATTCTGAAATTATTGTGCTTTCTCTACTTACAAATCTCGTGTACTTTTATGAACCCTATACAAAGTATTAAAAGTTCTTTCTTTGTGAAATCTCCTCTGATTATTGGAGACCATCCTGAGTTCTCTCTTTTCCTAGTTCCTACTGGTTGGTAAGGTAAAAAACTGAGACATTAATTTCTGGTTTGTTTCCACTGAATTAAAAAACTTTCATAACAAAGTAATCTCTCCCCTCATCCAGCTGTAGGTAAGAAAGGGCAACTCTGTATACAGTTACAGGCTCCCTTTCCTGAAAGAGTTATGGTTTCAGAGCCCAGGAAGCCTGAAAGACAAGGCTCTAAAACAGAGTTTTCTTCCCTAACCTAGGTCCTCTAAAAGGAATTATTAATCTGGGTCCTATCTGGTATGAAGAGGAAGAGGCTGGTGTTAGATTAAGGTAGGATTACAGGGGGAAAAATAATCAACTTGCCCTCAAATGGGGAAGGTCTCTACTTGCATACAACTCCAGTTGGGGTAAATGCTTGGCATACTTCTGGAGACTAGATATAAAAAGGCTCTGCTTTGAGAGGATAGTGATCATCGGAGAGCTGGGCTAATGGTTAGTAGCAAGGACCACTGTAAAGGGCATCTATGAACCCAACTAAGGCCATCAGTACCTGGCCAGAAAGACCAGACTCAATGGCATCTTTGTAGGGTAGTTGAGCAAGCCCAATTATGGAGACCACCATGGATTAAGGATCTGATCCCTCCCTAGATTTCAAGAGTCTTGTATCATTCCAGGGAGGGAAAGGGAGCCTGAAACTTGGCTATATTTCCTGCCAACCCAGGGGCCTGTTGTTTAGTTTAATTTCCTTTAGAAAAGTTATCGATTGTTTCTTATACCCGAATGTTTAGGAGTAAATCTGAGCTTCCAACATATGTACCATATGATTTAGTTCTTAACAATATATTTTTGTCTTTTTGCTTTTCTTTCTTTTTTGTTTTTATTTGTGCCTGTCTTATCTCTCTGTAAGAAAATTCTAGGCCTCCTGAACGCCAGTGCCTTGTACTTCCCTACAAGTACAAACACCTATGTAACTGGATCCCTCACACTGCCCAGAACATTTGTTCACAGGAGTGGGTTCTATCTGAGTACTTGGTTTGGTCAAGCCTCCAATGCATGCCACAAACACGCTGACATAAAGGAACTGCAGGGTGTACGTTTTCTCTGAGCTGTGTCTACATGTTACAGTCCCAAGGGGTCTTTCCGGTCCCCAAATTCTATGCAATGCTCTTCTGCTTGTCCTTTATTTCCATACTCAGCCCCAGTTATATTTTCATTATGAATTTGATGTCTAAGGCAATTGGTTTTTTTAAGTGTGCGTGGACTTTCCCACGGACTCTGCACGTTGTTTATGATTCTGCCACATGCCATACGGTCCCTTACGTCCCCAAGCTCATTTCCCCCAGGATGGAGCTCACTGGGTCCTCCCATCAGCTGAGGATTCAGTGGAACCCAAAGCTGATTCACACCTTGTTACCCAAAATGAGAAGAGATGATCAGTCTGCGATGTTGTATCAGGCCAAACTCCATCACTCTTGCCTACCTCCGGGAAGCTAAACTGCTTGGTAATAAGATGTTACAGAAATGGCTATGGGTCGGCATCGATGATGGGTATTTATATTTGTGTTAACAGCCTCAGAGATTGTTTAGAATATTTTCTCTTGGTGGCCGCTGGGTGTCCTCATTTACAAAGTAAATATGCAATATTTAGTGAAGGTCACCAGAGAGAATAAAAAACACTAGTTTTCTCCTCTGCCTTTCACATACTGGGTGTAAATTTATTGCTGAACTTATAATCAGGTTATATATTAGTACTGTTTAAAAACCTTCAGGTCAAACTGTTAAAGTTTCTAACCAAAAGTAACTTATTCAGGGTGCAGACATGAATTTAAAAGGCTGTTTCCTCAACAGAGGGGACTGTGATCCAGCTATTAGAATGAGCCCTTATTCATTTGAACATTGGCATGGGATTTTGACTATCTGCCGAGAGAGCCAGCAGAGAGGAGCAGAGAAGGTCTTAATTTATTCTTGAAAGAAAAGAGAACACCAAATATCTCCATGGGATATTTGTTAGATTCTGTTTTTATCTCAACTTTTCTGAAAACTAATTAAAAAATAATGAGAAAGGTAAAATATGTCCTTTGCCTGGGAAATCTGAAATAAATGTGAAAAATGGTACAATGACCTGGGTTAGGACGTATTATGATTATCAATCATTTCACATTTAAAGACAAAGAATTAAATTATTCCTTTGTGGATCACTCTATCCCACCTGTAAAAGGAAGACATGTATGCTTCACAGGGATGCTGTAGGGACAAATAAAATAAAATATGGAGGCCCGCAGGGTTCCTAGGGATAGAAACTGTACAGGACAGAGATTTCATGCATTACTAATATTCTAATTGTGGTTGAGTCACAGTCACGTATGACTTGTTGATGCTGGTAGACAGGAGTCACGGCCGGAGCTGCTCCACACCCAACAAAGATGTACTGATTTGTTGCTCCACGGCATGAGCGTGACACACTGCTTAGCAATCACTCTGTGCTCTCTTAAGTGATTTTTTTACTCTGGGGTTGTCATTGTCTCTACATTTATACTTACATACGTCTCTGATGAGATTTTTGGCACAACAAAAGAGATTTCTGCCTCGTCACCTTGCAATTCAAACTTCAGATGGGGAACTACTGTTGGATATATAACAGTGCTTGCCTTCAAATGTCATACTTAGCCAGCCATCTAATAGTGTTCAAAAGTAAATTTTACTGGAATAATTTTTTTCATTAGCATACATCCCCAGTTTAATTATTCTTCTCTGGCATGTATTTCAGTATATAAATTATCCATAGGATTCTGTGTCAATTTATACACACAATATTGGGGAAACCAGGGAGTTCTATGAGCTATTCACCAACTTCCAGCCATGCTCTGTGTCCCATTGGCTTTGCTAAACAGCCTTTTCTGTTTTTAAGGGACCACCCACCCGTGTCCGCAGTACAGCAACCCACAACTCTTAATCAACAGTTAAATCCCCAACCACACAACAGCCAGGAAAATTTCACCCTGAGATTGTACTAAAGGATCACAATGTACTCAAAGTGTACAGAGATGTGTTTTGTTTCTTCTAAAGATCATTCAATTCCCTGGATTTATAGTATTTCCCAACTCTTTAATTAATAGATTCATTTGTGAACTATGGTAACTCTGAAGACACATCTCTGCAGAGCCCTCCTGATGGTATGTTACCCTAGGCCTCTTCTCCTTTCAGTTTCCTCAGTTTGCTTCTTTAATTTCACTTTTAGAACTTCATGAGGCTCAGTGTCTGAACACTACACAGTGCGGGCCTTATCTGATGTGCCGGCGCCTGGTGTGGTCTAAGGCACACTGGTGTTTTGTTCTTGAAGTACAGGACTGATGTTCTGAAACCTAGACTTCAACACAAAGGAGATCATTAGCTCATTTTAAGTGTCTCTTTTTTTCTCCCCTGGCCTCCTCCTACCCACCCCAAATACTTCCTCTGTCCTATGCACTGGCAGCAGATGGCAACCATATTCCAAAGCTGAGTATATACAAAATCGTGCCACGGAGAACAGAGTGGCTTCAAAGTTAGCCTTTCTATCCAAGTGGGATGGCAGAGACTTCTGGAGGAGTGAACTCATCCCTCATTCATTTAATCCTCTATTCATTCAGCCAGGAATTTGTTTTTCTACACATCTTTCTACTGTCCAGCCAGTTCAGGGAGGGTGGGCATGAAGCAACTCTCTTGAGGGCCCTTCTAGCAAGAGGGCACTAGGATTCTATGCCAAGCTCTTGTTTCCCTGGGCCAGCTCTGCCTGCTGCTGATTGAATCATGCTATTCCCTTGAGAGAAGCTCGGGAGCACTGTGTGTGTGTGGGGTGGATTTCTCAAGAACTGTCTCCTTGCTAGACTGACAGTCACATGCTGTATTCCCTTGACAAAGATTAGACTCATGAAAGGGATGAAACAAGGAGGAGGGTATGGGATTGCAGAAAACTGTGCAGGATGTTACAGTAATGGGAGGTGGGAGTGGGAAAACCTTTCCTTTTTGTTGTTTCAAGGTTTTTTAGAGCTTTCGCCTAATCATCTGTTTGAACATCTTGAAAATAAGTATCTATTTCTATGATATCTATCAAAAACAGGCACCAGATTATACTACAAAGTTGACCTGCCATATTGCTATTAGAATCAAAATATGTAGCAGCCTACATCCAACCGCAAGCTTTTCTGTTTCCCTGGCATAAAAACCACAGGGTATCTGTGACACACTTTGATTTGTAGGTCTGCTGAATGAAAAAAAAAATCAGGTAAAAACTCAGTACCTGCACTTTTACAAAGAGGCAAAATGCTCACAAATGTACTATACCCTTAATTTTGCGCAGTTCTCCCCACCACATTCATTCATTCAACCAATGTTTGCAGAGCAGTTACTTAGCGAACGCTAAGTACTTTGCAAGTGCTAGGGATTCTGCAGAGGATAAGACATACAGGAATTCTTCTACCTAACCAAAACAAACATTGAATCATTAAACTCCTAGGATATTATTTGAAGAACAGGAATAATTCATCTTACCTAGCATGTCTTCTGAATCTTTCTCAAACATACTTCTTGAAGGTCCAGACTCCTTGAACCAAGAAGTTCTGTCCTAAATCTCTCTCTTTTCTCTTGTTATATTCATTCCCTTCTTGGCTACATTGTTGACAGTTCAGATTGCAATTGCTACCATGTTTTTTGGGGGCGGGGTAGGGGTGGGACTGTAACCCTGAGAATCGTTTCTTTTCAAGCTACACATATATTTTCTCTGTAAATATTGTACCATCTAATTTGCGTCTTTGGATTCTGCTGATTAGCCTTCAACATGTGATTTAAGGAATACTGCATATGAGATGCAGAAATCATGACTCAGTAAGTTATTATTTTAAAGCTCTGATTTGGGATTTATACAGACTTACGCACAATCTAGTTTGGCTTTTGATCTGATCTGCAACTATTACTAGGAGACGTGCAGATCAAGTTCCTACCCACGTGTCTCTGGAATTCTATACTCAGCATCAAAACCATTCAGGAATTAAGGGAAGCAAATGTCCGGAATTACCTCCATGCATTACCAAAAGGTATGTGGGCCCCAAGGAACAGCAAGGGCTCACAAGGTACAATGAGCTGACAAGTCTTCCTGAATTTCTTAAGATTATATTTTTTCCAACTACTGCAAACTGCTTTAGAATGGAAGAAAGTAAGTGAAAAGGGTGATTAAGAGTAATTCTCCAGTGAAACTCATTGATTCTTCTACGTTTACCTCTATTTTGAATTATTTCAACCTACTCTCAAGCCATCAAGCCTACTGTCTTTTAAAAATATAAAAGACATTTCTTTACTTGTAAGAAATGTAAGAAAGAAAGCATTTCTTGTAAGAAAGAAAAGTATTTCTCTTTGGCAAGGGCTCTTGTAAAGTTTGCCCTGGAAGGTGCCAAGGTGCCAAGGGTGCATGTAGGGGCAGCTACAGATTCTGCAGTGTATTCAAGGCAAGATGGAACATAAATCTACTCCCTAAAATTTTAAATCTCTTATTGATTAGAATGTACTTAAGGATAAGAAGGAACTTAATAGGTTAATAGTATAATGTAATATTAATAATACTCTGTATAAACCTTCTCTATACCAAAAAGAAAACATTTAGAAAAGTTTTCAAACTTCTCTGAGCCTCAGTTTCCTTAACCATAAAATGGGGTGTGATTTGTACAAATGACATAAGATGGCTGAGTGTGGTGGCTCACACATGTAATCCTAGCACTATGGAGGCTGAGGCTGGTAGATGGCTTGAGCTCAGTAGTTTAAGACCAGCCTGAGCAAGAGTGAGACCCTGTGTCTACTAAAAATACAAAAACTAGCTGGGCATCATGGCAGATGCCTGTAGTCCCGGCAACTCAGGAGACCAAAGCAGAGGAACTCGTGAGCCCAAGAGTTTGAGGTTGCTGTGAGCTATGATGATGCTACACTCTACTCAGGGCGACAGAGTAAGACTCTGTTTCAGGAAAAAAAAAAAAAGATATAAGATAACATATTTGGCACAGAGTGTATACTTACTAAATATTAATCCTCTTCCATTTTTAGAAAAAATAAAAAAGAAAGAAAAAGACAAACGGGAGAATAAAACAAGGCCAAAAGATAATGGAGAAACATCTCAAGTCTCCCAGGCCTAAATCCAAGAGGGACAAGAAAAGGGGCCCTGGCCTTTTCTTAGAGTGAAGAAGGTAGCTGTTTTATACACACTCTCATCCTACTTACCTAGGGCTTCTGAGCCTCAGTCATTCTCGGGGGGTGGGGGGGTGGGGGACGATGGGGTACCTGTTACAATCACCATTTATGCTGTATCAGTTTTAGTTCATATTTACTTGATAATTTAAAACACAACTGGAGCTAATGCTCAAATTCACAGAGTGCTGGCTACTTTTCTGGTACTGTTTTAGGGTCTTACATACAGTGTTCCATCTAATCCTTATAATAACCCTATGAGATAGATACCATTTTTATTCTCGTTGTGCCTATGAGGCAACAGAAACATAGGAAGGCTAATTAAAGGCATGTCAAATGCATTTATAGGCTGAAGTTCACATTAAAGAGAGCAAATAACTAGACCAAGGGGTTGAGAAAAAATTTTCTGAATAACACATGGTCCAAATCATAGTCCTTTATTAACATGTTCAAGAAATAGCTTCAGCAGAGTCTGTCACCATACCTTGCCCAGAAGGCATGATGGAGGGACCTGAAATGGCCTCAGGAGCTATTCTGTGTTGGGGTGCTCTCAGGGACCTCTCCTCCTTGCTTCTTAGTTCATGCGTGGGGGTCAAGTTTGGGGATACAGATTCTGGTTAGGATATGTCCTAGAGAAGTAGCTCTTTTCTTCTGGTTCTCTGGCCCCAATCTAATAAAAGCTATAAAGCTGTGTCCCAAAACAACATACTTTTGGGAATGAATGTGTGTATATGTATCTTCCTAGGAGGTTCACAGGCTCTAAGAGGGAGGCCCAGTCATGGTACCATTGTAGTCTTAGTCCTCCATGTCAAGAACCCCTGCTCTGGGATTGGGCTGGGGGTGGAGCAGGGTGGGAGTACCCTCTGCCTGTACAAGAAAACCGGGCCTGCTTGGAGCACCTCTCAGCCTGTTAACCCAAGATCATGTAGGGCTTTTTAGGAGTCCCAGGATCCAGTCACCCTTCTAGGGCTTTAGGTCAGGATTAAAATAGAATACTCTAGACTTCTACAGCTTTCCTGAAAATTAAAAAACATCTAGACTTACATGCACACACCTACAGTATTCCTGTGGGGAAAGGACAGTCATCCTTTTTCCTAAGGTTAACTTCTAAGGATTGAAGTTCAGAATTTTCATATGTCTTTTCCATGAGACACAGAATTACACTTGTAGCTCAAATTTATATGCACCTTTCTTCCATTATCTCCTTATATTCAAATATCTGGTTAAGATAATGAGGCAAAGAGAATGAATGATTAGACAGTAAAGAAACTGATTACAGCATGAAAATGAAGGGTCAAGTTAATTTAATTGTTGCTTATTGAAATTACTGATGCAGTATACTACTTGCAACATCAAGCTTTCTTAAAATTTCTGTATTCCTTGGTTTAATATCTTGACGTAAAACTGATAACAGGAATTAAGCTAAAATTAGTGAGGGTAAATACGTAGGCAGAAACTCTATTTTAGAAGTGAAGAGGAAAGGAAAAACTCCTCAAGGTCAATTTTGACATCAACTATGAATTCATTCTGCCTTGTGAAATTATAGAGAATCATTTTCAAAATTCTTCCATGTGGCTGTTTATATAATTTTACAGTAGTGATAAAATAATTTTTCATTTCATTTTATAGGTAATTTAATAGTAGATCAAAGGAATATTTGATTCAGTTGATCCCAGATCACCATCCTGAAGTAGAAGTTATATCAGATACTTTGTGCCCAGGTGCCTATGACCTCTAGAATGTCTTTACCCATCAGCGGTAAGAGCATAATCTAGGTAAACAAGTCTAACACCTCTTCCCCGAATAATAAACTTGATGATGTGATGTCTTGTGACATTGATGGGGGACAGGAGAGCAACACATAGGTTTCTTATTAGTAACTCCAAAGCTACTAGAATTAGGCCTATCATCAAAGAAGTGCACAGCATGTAGCTTTTAAACAAGTATTATGCTTCATGATACTTTAATTTAAAAATTGTTAGAGAATTTAAATGCTTGAAATATATGATGATACTGTCCTCTACTTAATGTTCAGAGATTATTGAGGGTAGGGAACTGAGTGAATATTTGTAAATATTCTTACAAAACACTTTTTTTTTTTTTTTTTGAGACAGAGTCTCACTTTGTCACTCTTGGTAGAGTGCCATGGTGTTGTAGCTCACAGTAACCTCAAATTCTTGGGTTCAAGTGATCCTCTTTTCTCAGCCTCCCAAGTAGCTGGGAATACAGGCACCTGCCAAATGCCCAGCTTTAATTTATTTATTTATTTATTTATTTACTTACTTATTTATTTATTTTGGGGGGTTTCGTTTTAAGAGACAGCTTCTCACTCTTGCTCGGGCTGGTCTCCGCCTGCCTTGGCCTCATAGAGTGCTTGGATTACAGGCATAAACCACCGCATCCAGCCACAAAACACTTTTTATTAGCTAAAAGGAGGAGGAAGCAATGTTGGGAAGAAGTAGAGAAAGAATGAACATAATATAATTTCTGATTCATTAGGCTCAGGTAGTGCCTTCAAATTTCTTTTACATATATTTACCATTCTAATTGTCCTGTGAAATGGAAGATCTAATTTCCTCTCACCTTGCCTATTTAATTGCAGTCTCCCTTAACACTAGTTTTTATTTCTTAGTCTATAAATAAGCTTAGGACTCCTTCATCATAAAAATATTCATTACCCTACTTTTGAGTTACCCACTCATTGTTTCTTTTTAAACCACTAAACTTTTTTAAAAAGTATTTCGTAATTGTTGCCTTCCTATTTATCCTCTGTTTGCTCTTGAACCCCTCTACATGATTTACTTTTTGGAAGAGTCTTGCTCTGTCGCCCCAGGTAGAGTGAAGAGGCATCATCATAGCTCACTGCAACCTCAAACACCTGGGCTAAAGTGATCCTCCTGCCTCGGCCTCTTGAGTAGCAGGGACTACAGACCTGTGACATGAGACCCAGCTAATTTTTCTATTTTTGGTAGAGATGAAGTCTTGCTCTTGTTCAGGCTGGTCTTGAAGTCCTGAGCTCAAGTAATCTTCCTGCCTTGCCCTCTCAGAATACTAGGATTACAGGCATGAGCCACCATGACCAGCCTCAATTTTTTTTTTTTTTTTTTTGTGACACATCTGATTCTGCTTTCTCGACAGCCCTCCAGGAAGCTAACAATCCCTCCAAACCCAAGGTAATCTTTTCCCAGTTTTCTCCCTCCTCTGCAGCACCTGACCCTGTGACCCTTCCCCTCCCTGATGGTCTATCTGTGCTGTCCTGGTCTTTCTCCCATCATTCTGATCCTCTTCTCTTTTCTTCCTTGTATGGTTCTTTGTTCTCTTCCTTATCACTCAATGTAATGGTTCCCAAGGTTCTACTTTCATTTTCTTCTCTCAACAAAGTCTTCTTTTAAGTTTACTGCCACATTTACGGCTTAAAGTATAGCATGTTGGCCAAAGTGTTGCTAGTCCTAGTTTCCAATTGCTGTACTCTAGTTCCCTATTTCTACACAATGTTACTTGTCTGTACTGGGACCACCCTAGTATTTCAGACTCAGCATTATATGAAACAGGACTCTATTTCATTGCTCTAAACACTCCCCTTTCATCTTCTCTTTTTGATTTCTTGGAGCTATCTTTGGTAATTTTCCTTCTTTTATCTACCGCTCACCTCCCTTATCCATGAAGTCTGCTGAACTGGCTCCTTCCCATTTACCTGACACAGCTCTTTCATAATGTGAACTACTGACAATGGACCCTGGGCTCTCTTCCCTCCAAATCTGTGTGTCCTCCACACCCTTGCTGCTGAATTAGATCTTTCCAAAGCAAAATCTTGATCATGGCAGCCCCTACCTCAAACCTTTCCACAGCTCTGCACTCCAGTGCTAAGCCCTCAGACCTTCCCTCATGCCTCACCTCCAGTGAAATTCTATTCCTCTTTCAAAAGACCTCAAGCAGAACCAAGATTCTCTAATAAACTAATGTAACCAAGATTCTCTGATTAAGTTAACTAGATATTACCGTTACCTGGACCAAAATATATTTTATAAACATTTTATATTCTATCTAAGATAATGGTGACTTGAGGACACGTGCTAAGTTTTAAGATTCTTGATGGTGGGGGCTGTGTGTCTCCACCTGTGTGCCCTCACAGAGCTCACTGCAGTGGCAGGCACCTGAGATCTATTCTGTACAGACTTGCCAAATGAGTGAATCGGGGCTCCAATTGGGATAGGGATGTGTCTTTAACATCTGCAGGTTAGTTGTTTGTGAATGCATCTGGTCTTCTCTATAAGGCTCTAATCAGGGGTTCTCAAACTACGGCCTGCGGGCCACATGAGGCGGTGTGATTGTATTTGTTACCTTTTTTTTTTTTTTTACTTCAAAATAAGATACGTGCAGTGTGCATAGGAATTTGTTCATAGTTTTTTTTTTTTTTTAAACTATAGTCCGGCCCGCCAACAGTCTGAGGGACAGTGAACTGGCCCCCTGTTTAAAAAGTTTGAGGACTCCTGCCTAAGTGTCTGAGCACAGGCTCCACTTTATAACACTGTATCCTGCACAAAACCCAGCCAGTGTTCCTCCACATTAAAAGCATCCGCTAATTGATGTCTAGATCATCCTGACTCTTTTCTGTTCAGAAAGCATACTTTGCCACAGAAGCAGACTCAGTAACAGGAGCATAGATGGTGGGAGAAAAGAGCAGAGTTCTGTTTCTGGCTCTGTCACCCACTATGCTGGGAACCTTTTGCTATGACACTGCCGTCCTTGAGCCTCTGTTTCCTCATTTGTACAATAATGAATTTGGGTCAGGTAAACTTTAATTTCTTTTAGTGCTGATAAAAAGTTCAAACTATAGAAGCAGAAGAAAAGCAAACATGAACACAGAAAGTGATCATTCTGCTGGTGAGGTAATAAGGGATGTGACTATGGTTTTTGGTACAAGGTGACTAGTGAAAAGACTTGAGTTGAAATTTCTTTAAAGCGAAGATGTTCTTAAAAAAATCCTTATGCGGGTGGCGCCTGTGGCTCAGTGAGTAGGGCGCCAGCCCCATATGCTGAGGGTGGTGGGTTCAAACCCAGCCCCGGCCAAACTGCAACAACAAAAAAATAGCCGGGCGTTGTGGCGGGCACCTGTAGTCCCAGCTGCTCGGGAGGCTGAGGCAAGAGAATCACATAAGCCCAAGAGCTGGAGGTTGCTGTGAGCCGTGTGACGCCACGGCACTCTACAGAGGGCAGTAAAGTGAGACTCTGTCTCTACCAAAAAAAAAAAAAAAATCCTTATGCATGTTCTCAATCAATCCTACATGACGCAACTCCAAGGGCAGTGGTGCATGTAGGGTTTTTATTTTTTAAGGTAGGATTGAGGAGCCTTAACAGATGTAGAGGCGCATTCATTTTATATGATGAAATTTGCTACAAGCACAGAAAGCACATTTGAAGCTGCCAGTAGCACCTGTGCATAAGAATTGAAGATGTCCTCCAGCAAGAGCTGGGATGGTAAGATGAGGAGCAGAGCCCTGAGACTCAGCATTTGGTGCTAACAATTACAGGAGGACAATGATAAGTTACACCAATGCAATACTTGGGAGAGCCATAAGACACGGTGTAACTTGAGGCAATGGGCGATGAGACCAGACTTCCCAAGTGACCTGCGAGGATTTTATAAGAGGACAGATTGCTAGAGTCTGGGGAGGCCTTGCGTCAATGACTAAGTTCCAGCAGGACACCTGGACTCCATCTTTCCAGGATGAACCTCTCTCAAAAAGAAGGATTATTTTGAGATTTGCTGATCAATAAATCATCTGTGTGTCGTTCAGAATACTTTCTTACTTCTACTGACTGCATGGACTGAAGGAAGGGTACTTTTTGCCTAATGTAAAATAAACAGATGTCTTGCTTTATTATTTATTTGGGAAGGAAATATCTCTAAAAGAGATACACGATTCTGCCCAGCTAAACTATAATAACAGGCAATGTCACCCAAATACAAATTGCTCTGAGATTAAAATGAGACAAAATATGAGAAGGCCTTAGTATCATAACTGAACGGCTCTGTTTTCTGAAAACACCGCGCTCTCCTTCTGCCTCTGTGGCTGTGCTTCCATTCTTTCTGCGGGGAAGGCCATCCCCTCCCTCCCTTTTCTCCTTTACACATGCATACCCTTCATTATCCTGTTTAATGTCATCCTGGCTCGGGTGCCCTTCCCGCTGCCCCAGGTTTCTTCCTCACGGGCTGGGTGGCGCTCTATGCATAGTCAAACGCTTAGTGTGCGTTTGCATTCACCCCCTTTCAGGTTCAGTAAAGCGTTCAGTGAAGTATTCAGGAACACTGTGAATTCCTAAAGTGAGGGCGGGATCTTGTTCGTATCTTCATCCCTAATCGTGACTGAGGATGTGGGGCAGAGGCAGGGCTTTGATCACATCAGACCAGTGCCTCAGTTAACAACTAAACGAATGCATGCAGTGAGAGTGACCATCATAAATTCCTGTCTTATGTGGCCCGGGCAGACACCCAACTAAATTAGCCTTGTGGGGAAAGGGCATGTTTTATAAAAAGAGGACCAATTTTATAAACAGAGTTAGATTTAAGACACAAAGCTTCAAAACATATGCTTTCAAACTCTAGAAAATTAGAGCAAATAAAAAAATTTAACAGGCCTTCTAATATGTAAATACAAAATATGTAAATAAGAGGGTATAAAAGGTAATAAAAATAATTCCAAGGAGATTACATATCAATTAACTCAGAGACAGAAAAGTGACTTTTTAAGAAGGGAAAGACTATCTTTTAAAGACATAAAATCCACACTTAACAAGTAAGGGGTTTAGTTGGTTAATGAAATGACAGAAAAATAGTTTAAATTAAAAGATAAGTATGTGATTCCTTGTAGGAGGTATAATAAAGAGAATTGCAGGACACTTTGGTGGCAATGAAAGCACTTAGTTGTACCAAAGATGTTCTATTTACCGCTTAACTAATACGGCATTTATTAGAAAATTAATAGCAAGCCATCAGACACTAACTGTCTATGGTTGTTATTGCATCCCATTTTGGCTATCTTTCCTCTGCAAATTAGTGTGACCCCAAAATGTTTTCAGGATTGTCCAACTTGTCCTAAATTCCATAAATAAACTCTTTCAGAGGAAGCTGTTTTTTGCCATGCCTCTATCACAGTTCCTCACAGATGGACCATTTTTGTCCTTCCAAAGTCTAAGAATAACTCTTTCAGTTATCAAGACATACCAAAATCCAGTTCAGCTGCTCCTGTGGGATTCCAGTTAGT
Organism: Nycticebus coucang; assembly: GCF_027406575.1. NCBI lineage: Eukaryota > Metazoa > Chordata > Mammalia > Primates > Lorisidae > Nycticebus > Nycticebus coucang. The sequence goes on from NC_069795.1 coordinate 63,535,342, forward strand.
TTAGACACATCTGCTGAGTTACATGCATTTGAATCCAAATGAAGCTTTTGTTTGATTATACATTTTGAACATTTATGGAGGTTTTTTGGGGCCAAAATGTTTTTCATTTTTTGGCACACCAAACAGAGATCTTCAGTGATAAACACTGCCTTCTAAGCACCTCCAACAGAAATGCAATCTTTTCATGTGAACAGGTGCCTCAGGAAGTTTTTGGAAGGTTTTCTACTGAATCAGCTTTCCGATTGGAAACTTTCTGAAAACTCAGTCAGATTTGCCAGAGACCTTCAAACTTGCTTGAGCAGTTTTCACTCATACAGACATACATTCACACACAGAGACAGCCCAAGGAAAAGCAAATCAGAGCCTTGTAAAACTGAAGTATCTTTCTTAAAGGTTAAATACCATATGCAACAAAACTGGAAAAAAAAAAAAAAAGGAATGCATAACAGGAGAGAGAGAGTTGAACAAACAGCAAGAAGTTCTTCACTGAGCGATGTTCCCTTAAAGCCTTACCTAAGAGTTCAAGGAAGATATCCTTTCAGTACAATTTTTATCTCGCCTGGTTTCAAACACAAACTCAAGCATTTGCAGTTTAAAATACCGTACCATAGAACATTGCTACTAATTCCTTTCACTCTCACACCTGTTCAGTTAGTTTGTAACAGTTTCTCCTCTAACACAAATGGGTCAGCAGATTCAAATGTAAGGGAAGAAAAAACATTACTTTCTAAGTCAGGGGGGTGGGGGGGTTCGCTGGCAAAGCCCACAAGTTACCTCATTTCCTACAACTTTTACTTGCTAGTTTGAATACCGTATAACTAAAAAGTGGTTACAGAGCGAAATCACTTTTTAAGTCCTAAGCCTGAAAAAGTTTCTACAGAGTAAAATCACCCCCCCAGTGGGTATGCCTGGAATTCATGAGGAAATCTGCTTTCAAGTTGTTCTTATGGCCCCCAACCAGATGCTCTCAGGTAGCCAGAAACCTTTGTCTACACCCACTTAGCAGATTTCTGGCTCTTTAGCAGGGACTAAGAGGTTTATTTGCAGAAATGAATCATTTCCTTCAAAATATCCCTTACCCTATTTACATGCTTGCATATTCTTCCATTTTGTTCCCCCCCTACAGCTTTACTCAGGGAATTAATTATGTGGAAGAACAGGAACATACAGTAAGTACGTCTGAGATACAGGATGGGGCACAGTATGTCATCTATTAGGCCTGGCTAAGACCAGCAGCTGATGCTAAATGGGAAGGAACATGCACCAAATGTTTTTTAATCACAAAGTTAGTAATTAATTGCTCTTTAAAATACATTTTATGCTTCTTTCTGTCTGTGTACATGAAATGCACATTTATTACATGCCAAAAATTACAACATTATGGTTTAAATGTGACTGGTACGGAAGTCCGGAAATCAGAGTTAATGTTCCCACAGCAACTTTAATTCTGTCCGTGTGCACATGTAGAGCTGTAACAGCCTTCCATTCCAGGGTAATGCATATAGATGGTTTGGGGAGGGACGCGAAGGACCCATATCCGCAACTGTAGTTACATGAAAGAAACAAAGCATAAAAGCTGTGTTCCTTTCCACATACGTGGACAAAAACAATGTCCCCCATGCCCAGTGTTGTGTAATCGGGGTATGAAAGAATTTGCTGTGATGCTGGCACTCAAGGGGACAGTTTCTGTTGCTGTGAGAACCCGAACTTTGCATTTCCTGACTTTGGGGTAATTAAAATGTCAGCCTTAATGTGGCATTAATGGAGTTTGCCATAAAAATCCTCTTTGTTTTGTTCTCTAAAAAATTGCTTAAAAGTTCAAAGTGAGCCAAGTGTACTAAAAATTTGAATCACAGGGCTTGGATGGGTGAAGCAACTGGTTGGGAGGGAGAAGGCCAAGGAAGGTAGGAGACAAGAGGTGGCAAAGGGGGAGCCCCCCAGACTCCTCGCCAGCGCGCAGCCCCGGCAGAATCATGCTACCTCCTGAGCTAAAGTTAAACCCACCCACACAACAGTTTGGTAATGTGTAAAGGTTACATTAAAAATAAATAAAAACTGTTAATGCATAAGTGCATCCTGGCAAGGACACAAAAAACGAGACAGACTGATAAGGTCAGTGCAAAACACAGGAAGGTAGGTAACCACAATACCAGCTTCCAACAAAAGACAAGACATCAGAATAGGTGGATCTACAGCCAGAAGTAGGGAGGACCGCCAAGGAAGGAGAATCACTTCTCCCTTCAATGGGAGACTTATTTGGGGGGAAACAAAATGGAAGAAATATGCAAGTAAAAGTTCTGGTCGTGTCTATCACATGTATACGACTGCGATGTGGTACAGCTTGATAGCTGTCAAGAGAGGTTTTTCATATGGAGAGCTTCGTCTGCTCTACTGACTTGGTTTAGTCCCATTTCAGCATTTAAAGGGAGAGCTTGGCTCAGCTCATACTCAGCCTGTTCAGTGGGTAACTGCTCTCGTCAAACGCCCAGGGACTTGCTACCCTTTGCGTCCCCACATTCATCTTATTACCTTCCATGATCCTCATCTGAATTAGTTTGCCATTAGATTTTCAGAAATGGTGAAGGGGTGATGGGCTGGAGGTAACGGGGGAATATTGCTAAAAGGAAACTGTGCCGGTGGGTGCACTGCCAGGCAGCACACATTTCGGCAGCAAGAGCAACCTCATCATCTCACAAAGGAAAGCAAATCTCCACCATACTCCTTCTTGTCTTAATATCCCTGGGATCTTCTGCCAGATTTGATGTGGCTCAGCAAGTTAATAGCCAAGTGAGAATTTAAGGGGTCAGTCTGTCATCTTTGCTCTAAAACATAGTGTGCGATCTCCATATGCAAATACACCGTGGTTTACCCATCCTTGCCAATTCACAGGCAGAGCTGACCTCTCTTTTGTGAGGATGTTTTATCTGTCAGGTAACCCAGCCACCAATATAAGCAGTAGTACATTTTCAATATGCCTGTTTAGGGCCAGGAATGCCATCTTTGGGCTTGGAACAGAGATTTCCCATGAGAAATGCTCTCACAATGAGAGAAAATCCACAAACACCCCTCAGGACCCACGTGAGTTAACCATGAGGAAGTCATTCATCTATCTGTGTATCAGTTTTTTCAGTTTTCTCATCTGTAAATTGGGAAGAATCACACTGACTGACAGGAAATGGGCATTGAGGCATGACTAAGAATAATTTTGCTAAACACATGACAAATAAAAAGGTGCTATAAAAATTCAGGCACTTGTGAAAGCTTGGAACACCACATACTGGTGGAATGTTTCTGAAGTTAAAGAGACTAACAAGTCAAGGGCACTATTTTTAAATGCCCCAAATCTGTTAGTTCTAAATAGGAACTGAATATTTTACCTTAAAGAAATTAGGCATTTAAATTAATCTATGGTAAGAATGACATTTGAAAGTAAAAAAAAAAAAAAAAAAAATCCTCTTGAATGCAAGCAAGAAGAGCATCCAAAAATTTTAACAGCTTAAAATAAAACCTTTTTCCTGTCTTCTCTCAGGCAATCTCCAAATGGACAGATTTCTGTGAATCTTTCCTAAAAACAATTTTCCTCTAAGTGTAGGCTCAAATCAGGACAAACTACACTCCAAATATATTTGGGGAGAAGTATCATCAATTTAAACAACAGGTTAGAGTAGAGAAGACTTACACATCTTCATGGCAAAATCAAAATGACTTTCTAAACAGCTGGAGATTAGGTTTCTCTTCCCAATTTGTTCTCCTTCCAAGCTCATTCAGACACCCTACTGAGCTCAGATCCACGGGCTTCCTCAGGGTCACCAAGGAGCTGTATGGCAGCACAATACTATTCCTTAAACGTGTTTCATGCTAATGCCCGGTAAGGTACAATAAATGAAGCCCAATGCTTTTTCTATTCTGCAACAAAACATTCATTTTGCTGTAACAGATTTCTGGGCTAAGGCCATTCTATGCAATCCACGCCCATAAGGTGTGGCAGAAAGCCAGGCAATGAAGGTCTGCACGCAGAAGCTCCAGGCCTTCACCACAGGAACGGGCTACCTTCCTGGTAAGTGTGCACATGTCCATGGGCACGGTGCCACACTCTCTTCCAATTCTTCCTGTAATTACTATTAGGATGGAGACTGCCAGGCAAGAAGGCAAGAAGGTCCAAGGATGCTGTTATTACAATGGTCCTCTGACTTCTTTCTACGTTTCTCTTATAGAAGCTACAACTTGGTATCATCATATGAGCCATGGAGATTTGGATCACATGACTTCTTTTTCATTTTCTAGTGACAGCTGGGGTGTGGTCTCAGGCCAACCATAAGTAGAACAAGTTCTCTAAACCCCAAACCTGCCTCTAGGTCTTTTCCTGTTATCTAGAGACCATTATGATGAAATGAGTAGGGGATGGAATCTCCCAGACCCATGCAACTCTCACCCTCGTTGCAGAATTTTACATTTGTTCTCCCAGAAAAGTAACAATAGATTTAGAATCTCATTTCCTCATTAATATTATATTTGTAGACTGAATTTTATCTTTGAACTAAAACTTTCTTGGTTTTATATTATTCATCTTTAAAGAAGAATATGCCAGTTTTTTGCTTGTTACCAGACATCCTTCATGGAGATCAGTTCAGAAGAGTTGTTGGGTATCTTAAGACGAAAAGGAATATTCTTTTGGATTCAGCTCCAAAGTTATTTCATTCCTTTCCATTGTCAACACACATGTTTTTTTCTCTCTGAAGTACAGGGTTACATTTCAGAAAGAGAAAAAAAAATCTCCTAAACGTGATTTATCAACTTTCTTAAAATAGAATTTGAAGAAGTGACTCCCAGATTAGTGGGAAGATGGCAAAAATAAACAGCAAAGAAGTGATTTCAATAGCTACGATCTCATTAAGCTGCCCATTTCCAAATTTAGCCCTTAGGCAGTTTTTTTAATTAAAAAATATTTTTAACCTGAATTCCTATTGGCTATGTGAAGTCTGGGTGGCTTCTGAATTCTTGGAAGCCATTCTCTTTTCTTCTGTAAATTTATGCTATCCTTTAACCACTTCAAAATAAATTAAAAACTGGAAAGACAGAAATTCAGCCAAGCGACATGAGACTCCAATAACAATGCAAATCTGACTTGTGTTATGTAATTTCAAAATGGATGTTTCCTGGTGTCTAACTGGCCTTCAGAGGTCCATATTTGGATGTTCAGTTTAGTAATGGTGGAAATGCCATTACTCAGATCAAGAATAACTAGGAAGCAGCAATACAACTTCTTTTTCTGAGTTAATGGTAGGAAAGATGTGATTCAGGCAATTAATCAGCCTTTTAAGGCCAAACGGCTGGTCACCTGGCTTTAAGATGTACTCCAGCATTGAAAATATATAGATGTTGGCTGAGTCAAAATGGTGGCACAGTACATGCTACTTCAGAAGACCAAATACAAATGGCCTGCTCTGAATGCAAAAAAGCCAGAACCCAGGGGAGAGTCACCACTCCAAGCATTGTGGAGACACCATCACTTTAGTGGTGTACTCACAATCAGATGACCCGGTGTGAGCGTGAGAGTTTGTCAGTGAATGTGTTGAGTGGATGAGGGCTGGGTCTGGAGACAAAACAGCTTCAAAGTTCAGGCAGGGAAGGCCCGGCTTGGCGCTGGATCCACCCGGCTGAGTAATCTCATTCTCCTCAGATGCCTTCTGGTTTTCAGCTGTCTTGGGTTTCTTCCTGAAAATAAACAAAGGGCCCTTTGAAGGAACTGACTGCATATTTGGGAAAAGGCATTTTTAGAATCTGTTAAAGATAACTTGATTTTTTTTTTCCTGAAGGGGGATGGGAGGGAGTCCAGTATGTCCCTTGTTTTAAAACAAGCTGATTCTTGTTTTTTTCCCTCCAGTAATGGCCTAACTGGGAACACATGAAAGCATATGGGCCAAGCAAACAGCACCACATTTGGACTCTGTTGGCTGCATAAAAAGACCCTGTCCCAGAACTTTAGACAGCTTGAGCTACGTATGGCTGACATTATCCAAGAAAGCATTCTCTCCCCATCCCCCTTAGGAGTTTTAACATGGTCTGGAAAAATACTAGTGGAGGTTTACCGTTCTAGCATTTGTCAGGAAGCTTAGAGACAGGACCCGTGGAGTAATGGGAGGAGCACTGGACTGGGAGTCAGGAGACTTGAGCTATGGTACTAGCTGTGCCTCTAATTTGCTGTGTGGCCTTGGGCACCTCACTTCACCTCTCTGGGCTTCAGTTTCCTCATCTGTAAAATAAAGGGCTTGGATTAGAAGGCCTTAAAGGTACCTTCTGGCTTCAAGTTTCTATTCATGGAACACATTATGGAGCATTCAACTTTCTTGCTATTATTAGACTTTATTTTAAATCCATACCTAAATAACAATCTAAATTTGCAGGCTGTATAGATGAGGAGGTAGTGATGGAAGTTTCTGCTCCAGTAGCAACTGAAAAGTGAGAAGAGCTTTAGAGACTCTCTACTCCAACTTTTGACTCATCCTTTGCTAAAGATTCCCTTTGACTTTCGGCCGAGGGCATGATCCTGGAGTTGAGGAGTGTGATTGTGTGTTTTGGGTGTGAGGAAGAGATGGGTGATGGAAATTTGAAAGTAATTGTTACTAATTGTTATTTGGGGTCAAGCATAGGAAGTAAAACAGCTTAGCTATAAGTCAGCTCAGGTCTCCTCTCTCTAAGACAATGCAAATGATACTAAATTAAATATAAATACTTGAGCGTGAATCCTCCACATTAGAATTAGATTATTAGTCCCTGTACATTTTTCCAATTTCTTGGGTTTTGTGCCTTTTCTATCATTATGTGGACAGTGATCAGAAATTTTTTTTGTAGAAGATTATGGTGGTAGAGAAATAGTTGCAAGAAGATTTGTTTTCATGTTTCCCTTGTTTCTGTGTGACAATGGACTTGTTATATGAAATATTTTGTAGTGTAATTTGTTATATTGGGTAGTTAAATCTGCCCTTGCAGAATGTGGTGTTATGATTCGTAGTCTGTGTGTTTGGTTCAATAGGTTGTGAAATCCAATCTGTTTCTTCAGAGGGTAGGAGGCAGAAATGGCACAGTGCAGAGGAAGCCTTCAGACATCTTTTTCTGTATGCAGGAAGCCAATATAAGGGAAACAACAAATTGCAACGCCTTATAGTTTGTCGAACGGTGATCATGGCACTAATCCTCAGATCTTGAGCATATATATGGACCTCAAGGAGCAGGCATTCAGGTTTTCAGTCTAGGGAAGCGTCCAAGAGCAAAGTCTCTAAAGCACAGCTCTTCTTTTCCATGAAAACCAATGCCTCCTCCCAGGTCCCATTTCCATCACTGTTGTCTGCCCCCTGGCTAGAAGTATCCTCAGTATCCTCACTATCATTCTATACCTTCCCTTCCCTTTAAGTCAATTCATCAACAAGTTCGGATAATTCTGCTTCCTTCATACTTTTCCACATCTGTGTTTCCTTTCTAAATTCACTGCAACCACCTTCCTACTTTGTATCTCATCTATAGTGAGTGAGCTGTTGTGCACTGATTGGCTTCCTCCTCCTTGACTCTTCTAGTCTTGCTTCTTTGCATTCACTAAATTTGAGGTGACTATGTTAGCCTGACACTCAGGTCAGTTCCCTATCTGCTCTAGCTTTTCTCATATGTCCTATATATTGGACAAAATAGACCCCCAAATTTCTTGAGTTTTCCCAGGACATCTTGAGAATCAATATTCTTGGCTCTACATCTTTGCTCAAATTACTACTTTTGCTTTGAACACCCTCTTTATCATCTCTGCCTGTTAAAATCACACTTATCCTTCATGCTTATTAAATGTTGTTTCCATTTTATAACTGTACTGATTCTTGTCTACCAGAAAGGACTTCTTCCCACCCCCAAATTCCTCCCTATCTCTTTCTCTGAAATTCCTAAACCCTTTTTCACTTACCTTATTTTACTAAGTTTTATTGCAGCACCTACAGCTGGGACTCAAGCATTATAAATGTGATGCATGTAACTTAAAACATTTGTATCCCTTTAATATTTTGTCATTAGAAAAAGAAACAACAACAGTAACAGAACCCGTAAGCTCTCTGAGGGTAAGGAAATGTCATAGTCATTTTTGTACTCCCTGTGTTCATTCTTTCTTTCCTTCTTTCTTCCCTCCCAACGTTCACTTATTCACATGTTCATTTTGCAAATATCTATTATGTGCCTATGCTGTGCCAGCATGGGCTAGAAAATAAAACAGGTCTGGTTCCTGTCCTTCCAGAGTGTACTGCTAGTCTACTACACTGTTGAACAGAGCAGTGTAGACAAAGCTGTCATTCAATAACTGTTCATTGGTAGAATGAAATGGAGCTGAAATTAGAGTTTACTCTGAGAATAGTCATAGTCTGAATCCCTACTAGGTTTTCTATTCTTTATGCAGCAGTGAAATCTACCTTGACTGGCTGTTTTCACTTTGAATCCATGAAAAGCAATTAATAAGAGTAGGACCATTTTGCTCAGCAAGGTTAGGCTGGCCCTCACGATCCATTTAAATATAGGGACAGAACACTAATGACTTTCATCACTTGGCAGAAAAAAACGCCTTTTTTAAACTTCTGACGCCTACAGACAGGTCTAGGCTAGTTTTAGATGCACACGTTAGAAAATTAAGGAAGCTTTCTTTCAAACCCGAGTGTGGCCAAACCACCAACATGACTTCTATTTGAATTGTAGAAATTGTGTTGTTCTTCATATTAATGCCTTTGCTACCTTTCCTAGATTTCTTCCAGCTTCTTACCTGCCTTCCTGTGACACCCTGCTTTGTGCTATCTCAAGGATCACTTTGGGAGGACATTCAAGGCACAGAGGCACAGGAGCCACCTCTACACACAGGAAATGTTAACGTGAAAAACCCCACCTTTCGCCTCACTCCCTCGTTTGCCCAATATCACTTTACCTTCCCTTCTCTGGGCGTTTCCCGGGAGCACAGAACCACTCACTGTCCTTAGAAGCAATTCATTTCCTGTCCCACCCCTCTAATGGTCCTTCTGGACTCCTCTTTCTGGAGCTGAGAAACACTAAAATAAAGCCCCAGTCTACGCCTAGACAGGCACACAGGTGCTGCGATGTGGCCTCATTTTTGCAGCTCATAGTTTATTAAGGAAGGAAGAGTAAGCACTATAGTAATTAAGTGAAAATACATTCTTTGGTTGTATAAAAAATTATATAAACCTGGCATCTGCGAGGGCAAGCCTTTCTAAGCCTCTGAGGCTGTGCATTATTCCCCAGAGCCTTTAGAGGGCAGCAGCGCACTGGCTGACTCCAGGCCGGTTTTAGAGAGGGGAACTCCCAACCAGAACCTTCCTCCTGGTCACCATGCCAAAGGTTGATTTGCCAAGCTCTGGCCTCTCAGGCTCTTTCTTTCTTTTTAGTTCTCTCTGTCTTTCTCTCTCTCTCTCGATCTCTCTCTCCTCTCTTTCTCTCTCTCTGTTAAAATTATACACTCTGATGAAGTCGCCCCTCAACCGGAAAATGAAAGCTCCAATGAAAAAGTTAGACAAGCCAACAACAACAAAGAAAGAAACCAGGGAAAACGGGAAAAGGGGGCTGGTGAGGGGGAAGGACTTAAGAACAAGAAAAGGGCAGATGTTTCGTAAATATATGCAAAGCAAAACTGGGTGTACCCTGAACACTTCCACAGAGAAACAGACCAATCATTGTGCACTTCCTCCCGCCACACTGGTGGAGCTCTGCATTCAAAACAGAAAAAAGTGTGGCCGCAGGCACCCGCCTTTCAACGGTCAGCTCTGACATCCTGACTGAACATCTCCCAGTTGTCCAAAGAGAACAAAAACATTTTCATCTCCCCCACTGCAAACATTTCTGTTATGTGAAAAAGGCTGCTTCAAGAACTGGGAGGGCGGCGTGAGGTGACTGGCCGCCGAGTTAGCCAGCAGAACCTTCTGGTTTTTAACTCCCTTTGTGCTGGCCCTGGCAGCAAGTTTTGGGCTGAAACATAGCAGTGAGTAAGGCTGTGGAGGATGTTGGCTCTTTCTTAACTAGACCATATTGTACGTGGAAAGAAATATGCATTAAAACATATTGATGAGATGGTAGGTATTAAGCATGTTAAATGCATGGAAATTAACCAGACCGGCGGCATTTGATGTATATATTTCACACTCCCTTGCACATATTGCACACATACAGTGATGGCAAAGCTTTCTGCAACATATGGAAAAATAAATATTTTATCTGTGTGAGCTCTTAGCAGTCTCCAGGGTCTGTTGAGAGAAAAGTGCTCTCTTCTGTCTCCCTCTCCCAATTTTCTCCCTTCACTGGGCTCCCACCCTCCCCTGTGTGCTAAGAGGCCTTCCACTTATCAGCCTGGTTGGAGAAGATAGACTCAGTCAGAACCTCCTTCTTGATAAATAATTAGTCTTGGCTCATGATAATTTAGAACAGTGATGCTTCCTTCAGTCTATTTTGGAGAGGTAACTGTTTCCCAAACCCTTTCCCACAAAATAACTCATGGAATAGGCGTAGTAGAGCGTCTGGCAGGGGAGACAGGGAAGGTGGTAACAAACCACCCTGACAAGGGGTGGCAGCAGAAGCTACATGCCCTACGCAGGTAAGTCTGCATCTCTGGGCATCATTTTCCTCATCTGTAAAATGGGAATAATCATCCTTTTTCTTAGGGTTGTTGTGAAGAATAAATGAGATAAACCATGTAAAGTTAATAGTGCTGGCACATGGTAAAGGGCGCAATAATGGTAGCTCTTTTCTTTTTCTTTTTATCAAAGATCTTTTTTTTTTTTCCATATACAGTCTGAAATATTTTCACTGAACAATGGTAGCTCTTTTCATAGAAACCATTAGTTCTGTGGCTTTCATCATATTAGCTATAAGAAGACCTTTCTTTCATCTCACCAATCTCTTTTAATGTCTTGATTTAGGGCAGGGGAAATGTATTGTTATTGTAGCAAAGGTGGAAAGAGTGTTAGGATAAGCAATCTCTTCTTCACCGTTTTGATTGCCCTGTTTGCTCTCCTGACACCTTCTTTTTGTTCACATTTGTCACTTCCATGGCTGTACCAAGAGCTCCTTGAAGTCCATGGTCAAACCAGCTGCACTTGGCTGCACTGCTATAGAAGCCCATCAAGCCTGAGCACCAGGGTCTACATTGAAACCAACATACAGCATTTTGCTTATCATTTTTTCTTTTTAACAGTTTACCCTTTCACTATTTGGTCCACCATTGTCACATCAATTTAAGATGTTTTTGTGATAAAGCATATTATTCTCTCAATTAAAAAAAATACTTTGCATTTGTAATAGTTTGCCTTTATAAAGTTTGGTAAGTTCCCACCCAGTGGGTATAATGCACAGGTACATATGGCACACTTCTTGGGTGAAGAACACAACTATTCTTTTAATTTCAAAATATTATAGGAGTACAAATGTTTTTAGTTACATGGATTGAGCTTATTAAACCCTATTTTGAGACAGGCTATAAGTTGCCCATCACCCAGATAGTGTTCATTGTACCCTTTAGGTAGGTTTTCACTCATCCCCTTCACGGCCCTCAACACTGCTTGATGTTCCCTGAGTTTTACCTTCCTCTGAGCACATGTGTGCCCATTGGGTAGTTCCAATTTAATATCCAGTACATGTGGTGTTTGTTTTTCCATTCTTTAGATACTTCACTTAGGATAATGGTCTCCAGTTACATCCAAATTGTTGCAAAAGGCCTTAATTCATACTTCTTCATGGATGAGTAGTATTCTATAGTACATTTTGTTAATCCACTCATGAATTGATGGGCACTTGGGTTGATTCCACATCTTTGCAATTGTGAATAGTGCTGCAATAAACATTTGAGTGCAGGTGTCTTTTGATCAAATGACTTCTTTTCCTTTGGGCAAGTGCCCAATAGTGGCATTGCTGGATCAAATGATAGGTCTACTTTTAGTTTTTTCAGAAATCTCCCTACTGTTTTCCATAAAGGTTATACTAATTTGTAGTCCCATCAATACTGTATAGAATTCCTTTCTCTCTGCATCCACACCTTTTAAAAACATTAAAACGTTTTTGAACTTTTTAATAAAAGCCATTCTAACTGGGGCAAGAAGATATCTTACTGTGTTTTAATTTGCATTTTACTGATGATTAGTAATGTTGAGCATTTTTTCATATGTTTATTGGCCATCTGTCTATCTTCTTTTGAAAAGCTTCTGTTCATGTCTTTTGCCCACTTTTTAAGGGGGTTGGGTTTTTTTTCTTGCTGATTTGCTTGAGTTCTTTGTAGATTCTGGTTCTTAGCCCTTTATCAGATGCGTAGCTTGTGAATATTTTCTCTCATTCTGTAGGTAGTATATTTGATCAGTTGATCCTGTCCTTTGCTGAGCAGAAACTTGTTAATTTAATTAGTCCCATTTATTAATTTTTGTTGTTGCTGTGATTGCTACTGGGGTCTTAGTCATAAATTATTTCCCTAGGCCAATATCTAGAAGAGTTTTTCTAATGTTTTCTTCTAGTAGTATTATAGTTTCATGCTTTAACATTTAAGTCTTTATGCATCTTTAATTGATTTTTGTGAGTGGTGAGAGATATGGGTCCTATTTCATTCTTCTGCCCATGGCTATGCAAGTCTCCTGGCACCACTTATCACATAGGGCTTCTTTTCCTCACTGTGTCTGCTGTGTCAAAAAGCAGTTGGCCGTATGTGAATGGTTTTGTATCTGGGTTCTCTGTTCTGTTTCATTGGTCTATATCTCTACTTTTGTGACAATACCATGTTGTTTTGTGTTATTATAGCCTTGTAATATAGTCTGAAGTCTGGTAATATGATGCCTCCAGATTTGTTCTTTTTGCTTAAGATTGCTTTGGCTATTCAGGCTTTTGGGGGGGAGGGGCTGTCACAGTGTGTGACAGACCTTTTGGGGAGGGACACAATTATGAGAGGGACTTTATCTAACAAATGCAATCAATGTAACCTGGTTCTTTGTACTCTCAATGAATCCCCAACAATTAAAAAACAAAATAGTGGAAAGCTGTCAATTTCAGTGTTTTTTTCTTTTTCTTTTTTTTTTTTTTGAGACAGAGTCTTATTTTGTTGCACTTGGTAGAGTGCCATGGCATCAGGGTATTTATTAGTTCAGTTTTCATTCCCAACTCCAATACTGACTGGACTTAGAAATCCTCACCCCTTTCCTTGTCCCCTCAGTTTATATGATTTAACACTGAGATTGGCTAGGTGTGGTAGCTCACACCTGTAATCCTAGCACTCTGGAAGGCCATAGCAACCTAGAACTCTTAGGTTTAAGCGATTCTCTTGCCTCAGCCTCCCAAGTAGCTGGGACCATAGGCACCCACCACAACACTCGGCTATTTTTAGAGATGAGGTCTTATTCTGGCTCAGGCTGGTCTTGAACTCATGAGCTCTGGCAATCCACCCACCTCGGCCTCCCAGAGTACTAGGATTACAGGTGTGAGCCATTGCACTAGGCCAATCTCAGTGTCAAATCATGTAAACTAAGGGGACAAGAAAAGGGGTGAGGATTTCTAAGTCCAGTCAGTATTAGAGTTTGGAAGGAGAAATGAACTAATAAATACCCTGATCTCTCTCTCTCCCCACTCTCAAATCTGTTGCTGATGTCTCCTTTTGGCCCAATTCAAAGCAAAACTAGAAGACAAGAGAAGTCAGTCTCCTGGGTCACAAGTCAAGGCAGAGAATGATTCTAGGGATGTGTTGGGGGTGGAGTGGGTGGCAATACTAATCAGTATACCTATTCTTTTCTTTTCCCTTTTACTCTAATATTTTCTGGGAGGAAGGACTCTTCCTTCCAGAACCTAAGAACCTAAAATCAGTTCTCTCTTAGTACTCAAGTACTGATTTTGCAAGGAAATTGAATGTAAGTAAGCCTAGAACAGTGCCTGACACATAGTGAATGATTAGCAAATTTTAATTCATTGAGTAAATGTACTCACCTCGGTTGTGCCAGATAGTACATATACATTATCTCATTTAATTATTACTACAATCTGAGTAAGTAGGCCCAGCCTGTGAGCATGGGTATATAGGTGACATGGGGGTAAGTAGTGTTAAAATCTAACACTCACCATCCCCACTCAGCTCCAAGCCTTGAGACCAGGCTCAGAGCACTGTCAACCCATGGGAGGGATACACTTCTGCAAATAGGTCATAGTTTTAGACTTTATCCCCCTTATTGAGTTTTGTACCTAGCAGTCTCTGTAAGTTTCATTATTACCTTCCTTATATATATGAGGAAGCTGAGTTTTCTCACAGCAGAGAATGCAAAGATTATAATCCAATCTGCCCATTGTCTGGGGTCCGTGAGAAGTGAAAACAGGCACTGACATTCTACACAGATGAAATACTTCCTATGGCAGAAACAGATGCTCACTTGTACACTTCTCTGTGGTTTTCAGGAAACATCAGGTTCTGATTTCGGGGTCTGGATCTGGGTTCTCTGCAGCACGAGAAGGTAGTAGTGGTAAAGACTCTTTTCCCTCTTAAAGGATAGAGAAACTCTCATACAAGTCTGCATTCTAGTCAGGCTGTGCTATTTGCACCAGCATAGTTACTCTGGGATGAAGAAATACTCAGATACGGGAATTTCTAAGGCTCTCTTGGCACTTAAACGTATGGATGAATGAAGTTATTATACAAGTATGATCCTCATGTGGGAGTGTACTAAAGACATTCTATTTTTGATCTTCTTTCATGTCTTTAGTCCCCAATTCCTCAATCTTACTAGTATTGCAGAACACGCTGATGGTTCCCATACCCATCCCTACCAGGCCTGTCTATCACTTGATCTCAGTTACCATCAATGATGATTCAGGTGGCTGAAAGCAGTAGAGGCAACAAGCAACAGAAAAGAAAGCAAAACTCCAGCTTCATTCCTTTGGGTTTGAGTTATGTTGGAATAGCTAAAGACGTGACATAGAAATAGGAATGTGAAAATCCTACCTGAAGCCTAAGAGGGATGTTAGTCTCCCAGGTTTAGTGTTTTCCAGTAACATAGAAGTCTGTAAAACACCATCCCATTACCTGCCTCATAACATACAGGAAAACTTGTGAATACAACAACTAGAATGAATTCGCATTAAAAAATATATATAGTTAAGTTACCTTTCATGCATAGCCTCTAAATTGTTCAAATTTTTGGCTTTTCTAGTGGGGAAAAAAGCATATATTCATCTGTCATTTTTAGCAATGATTAATGAATACTTGGTACTGATGTTTCATCAGTATTTTCCCATAGCTATCATATCTCCTCCCCTAACTTACTTCTTCACCTTTCCTTGCAAGGGCTGCACTTCTCTAGCATAAATGTCCTACATGGAGGGAACCACATAAACTACACAGACTTGTGCATTCAGAAGCAGAGTTGGGCTGGATACAGTGTCTTGGAGATGTGGTGGAAGGAACCCAGGGCCTCAGGGGAAGTATCTTGGCTCCCTGGAGTGTCAAGGAGAAAATAGCATGAGGGGCTGCAGCTTGGACAACAGGTAAACACCGGCAAGAGAAGCCGGCTCACAGATTTGACTGAGATGGCATGAGATGACACGCCATCATGAGACTCAACAGAATGGCCCAGAAAGGCAATGAGAAGCAAACAAGTGAGGAAGATGTGCTACCATGTCGGGCAGAGGCTCCGATGCCCAAGGAGAGCAGCAGCAGTCCCTCCAGGCCCAGTTTGGTGCAGCCCTCTGTGAAAGGAAGGATGCTGCACAGGGCATGCACTCCAGGGGGGAGCTGATCAATGTGGACACCTCAGGACTGAGTCTGGCTGCCTTGCTGCAGCCAAGAGATGGAGACATGGGGAATTTCCCTTGCTTTGACACACTGTGTGTGTGTGTGTGTGTGTGTGTAATCAAACAAAATGAATTAAGAAGTCTTTCATTGGATGTGTATTGTACTCACAGTAGTTTCCAAATAAGTGGTGTCACTCTTCTGGTAAATCACTCCAAGGCTTGGACCTAGTGCAGATGTTCATTGGGGCAGGGAACAGAGAGTGGCTGCATCTAGATCAGACAAGAAACAAACAAAAATAAAGTTGTTAAAAAAACAGGTGTTGGTGAGCACTTATTTTGATATAGAACTTTGGGACTTCCATGACAGGCTGGTTTTGCATCTTTGCACCAGAGAAGGGAGAAGAGAGAGGATGTTGTTCAGGCTCCATTTTCAGGGTTTCCACCTGACTGCCTGTGCAGCCCGAGACATCAGTATCACCCTGCCTGCAGGTGGAGCGGACTTGGGAGTTAAGTTGAGGGTGAGGGGAGGAGAAGTGGCCACACTGTCCTTCCATCTTGCCACCACCATTCGTTTTCTTGTGTCCTTAGTTTTCATTTATTATGCTTATTCATTTATTTTTGATTGACAAATATATTTTTGATGTAAACATGATGTTTTGAGATATTTATACACTGTGGATGGGCTACATATCAAACTAATTCAAATATGCATTACCTCGCATATTTATCTTTTTTGTGGTGAGAACACATAAAATCTACTCATAGCAATTTTCAAGTATGCATCATATTGTTATTAAATATAGTCACCATGATGTACAATAGATCTCTAGACTTACTCCTCCTAACTGAAATTTTGTGTCCCTTGACCAACATCTCCTGGGCCTTTGGGAATTGCCATTCTACTCTCTGCCTCAATGAGTCGGACTTCTTTAAATTCCACATAGAAGTGAGATCATGTGGTATTTGTCATTCTGTGTGTGGCTGATCTTGCTTAACATTATGTCCTCCATAATCTAGCATCACCTCCTCTTGTGATCTAGTGTTCCTTCTCTAGACTTCCCATTTCTGGACACAGGTATTATCTCCATCCAGTTACTTGAGCCTCCAATTGAGGGATCACCTTCAATTCCTCTCCCCTACTTTTCACATCCAACTGGTTGCCAGAACCTGTGGTTTTTAACTCTGGCAAGGACTCCTATGAAAGTCTCCTACATGGCTTAACTTTTTCCAGTTCTCCTTATCTTTAGCCATCTTTCACAGCAACATTTCATTAATTTTTCTAAAGTACCATTCTAAACACATCACTCCTTTACTCACCAAATCCTCTTTGCTTATTGAATTAAAGTTAAACTTCTTGGTTTGGCATCCATGCTGCTACAACGTGGCTCTAATCTAATTTCACACTCTTATCTCTCCACTCCATTCTCCACTCCAGCAATGTCCTAGTCTAGCCTACCTATTCATGGTATTTTCTCCCTTCCCCCAATGTCTACATATAGTTTCTTTAAGGGCCATCCAAATCCCACCTTATATAGCATTTTCCAAAGGACAGTACCTTTCTTGAATGCTTAAGCACTTTTCCATACTACTCTCTTTGCACATTCTACCAAGTCTCACAATTATTTGTGTAATTTGTCTTTTTGTCTTTAACTTTGTAAACTCCTTGAGGGCAGAAATGATTTTACTCTGTGTATCTTCTATGGGCAATGCCTTGCATATAAGCTTGTGCTAAGTTGGTATCTGCTGAGCTGAATTTAAAAGGAATAAGGAGGCTCAGTGCCCATACCGCAGTGGTTATGGTGCTGGCCACATATACCCAGGCTGGCGGGTTCAAATCCAGCTGGGTAAGCTAAACAACAATGACAACTACAACAACAACCACCACCACCACCTATCCGGGCATTGTGGCAGGCACCTGCAGTCTTGGCTACTTGGGAGGCTGAGGCAAGAGAATCACTTAAGCCAAAGAGTTTGAGGTTGCTGTGAGCTGTGACACCACTGCACTCTATGGAGCGTGACAAAGTGAGACTCTGTCTCAAAAACAAACAAACAAAAAAAGGAATAAAGAATTTTGGTTAAAGTCATGAAAATTGAGACTTGAAATGGAAAGAACTTTAAGCTTATCTGCTCCAACCATTTCATTTTTCAGATGAAGAGATTAAGGGAACTGATTTGGTCAAAGTCACATCCTTGTTAGTGGATGGGCAAGGAAAATTGATGTAAAAGGTCACCAATCTCTAAGTATCTATGAGTGCTCACTTGGTACCAACAGGCACAGCAGACCATCAAGAGTGACTAGACCAATGACAGTGAGGTGGCTAGCTTGCCAAAAAAAATTGTATCACATATTCTCTTCAACAAATTGAACTAAAACACATCTTTTTATAGTTAAATAATGTCTTAAAAATGAGGGTGAATTTTTTTTTTTTATTGTTGGGGATTCATTGAAGGTACAATAAGCCAGGTTACACTCATTGCAGTTGTTAGGCAAAGTCCCTCTTGCAATCATGTCTTGCCCCCATAAAGTGTGACACACACCAAGGCCCCACCCCCCTCCCTCCAACAGGAAGGCAAACTTTGGTAACATTACCAGCAGAAATTATTACAATGATATTATAAAGACCACCAGGGTAATAAACTCAAGCTGAAAGTCACAATGAAAACATTTCATATACTTTGGAAAAGCTGTAGCTTTAGCTGGAGATCTTGGGGAGAACCTGCTGCAGTAATTCTTTGGTTAAATTCATGGAAACAGAAAGCACTGGCAATCTGCTACTACGGCATGTTCACACTTCTTTCTCTCCCTTTCTACCATTGCCCAGTGTTCACCCCCAGGTTTGTTCAAATTTGTACTTATTTTCCTTTTCTTTACTAATTTACTTATAGCAAGACATAGATGACTGCCCCCAAATCTGTCCTAATTTTATCGCCTTGTTCTTCTCTTATGATAGAAGAAACAGGAATTGTTTAATCTCTTCTCTATCCTTATCCTGAAACAGAACTATTTTCTCTCACCCAAAGATGAGAAGCCCAGCAAAACATGCTGTGGGGGTAATAGTGTTTACCTAGGTAGGAAAACAGACTTTTCCAGGGAATCTCAGGAGTTTTTACTTGACCAGAAAAGCTCAGTTCTTAAATGTTAGCTACAGTATTTTTTCATCTGTCTCTACCGGGTGAGCATTTGACTCATTGTTACTCACCAGAGGAAAAGTTTGGTAGAATTCATCAAATTCTTTTTGGCCAGTATGGTGAAGCAGTGCTACGGATGGAGGCATCTGTTAACTACCAACACCCCAGCAGCCACATACACAAGTTGGGCTCAAGAGTTCTTTACTGTTTTTCTCACCCATTATATGGCTGGACAGATGGGTGAGAACTTCCTTCTTCTCATTAAAATCATAAAGGAAATTGCTGATCAATAGTACATTGCAGGGAAAAAATTACTCAGCAACATATAAATCCTTCGTGTAATTAGGTAAGTCTATATTTTAAATACATCTAACATTTTACTTAAATTATGCATTGTATAATTAGAGCTATACTCTTCTTGTATTTTCATGAAGCCCTTCTTTCTCAGCCCCACATCCTCCTGCTATGATCTTACTTTCATTCTTTGGCAAACTGTCACCTATCCCCATATTCTTATTTGCCCTCTTGCCTTAGAGAAGCACATCTGAGGGCCTCCTAATCGGAACTGCTGCATGGGGTGTCATATTTTATCGCTCACAGCGTGGTGACACTCTAAAAAAGACCCAGTGACAGTCACTTCATAGGGTGCCATGCTTATGGTCCTCTTTTAAGGACCTCCATAACCAGTGTACTTAGTTTTTAAGTCAAAAGGTAATTTTGAGGGGTTGCTGGTGCCACAAATTCTCCCTGGAATCTGAAAATGTAGCTGTTCTCTCTGCCTTTTAACATCATCACTGTAATAAAGAGATCTGCTTTTGGAAACCAGCTGGCAAGTTTCTTGATGGTGTCAGAGGCAGAAGAGATGGTGAGGTCATTACTTCCCTTCAGCCTCTCATCATTGATGTCTCTGTAGATCCGTCTGGAAGCCCCTGGAGAGCAGGGCTGTTATGTAACATGCTGCCACATATTACTGTAAGACAATCTGTGTAAAGGTCTTTCCGTATAGCCTGGTCCCATTCCTAGGAAAGCACACCAAATCATTTTAAATTTATAGAGGGGGAGGGACTGCTGATTAAAATTTACAAAAAGATAATAGTAACAATAGCTACCATTTATTGGATGTCTAAATTTTACCAGAGACTGAACCAGGCATTTTTGCATATAAATATATTCTTACTGAATCCTCACAGCAATGCTAAGCTGTAGGTTTTAGTGGATCCATTTTACAGATGGGGAAAAGTGAGATTCAGTAAGCTCATGTAATTGGTCCAAGATGAGAAAGGTAGCAGATAACGAAGCCAGAATCCAAACCCAGATCTGTCTGACTCTAAATCTGTGTTCTTTCCACCATACAGTTGTCCCTGGATTGCATGGACACATTTCTAGTTACTTCTGTGATGTCTGCACAGAACTAGCTAATGACCTCAGAGCAGTCTTTAACTTCTAGGTAGCTCAGCTTTTCTGTGTGTTATTTCCATGGTAGCGAGCCTCTAGAAAGATTTGGAGCACAGACCTCTGGTGAAAGAGCTATATCGGAAACTGTCGATAAGTATAGTTCCTTCCTTCCTCCTTGCTAATTGAAGATAAGAATTTTTTTTTTATCAATCTTCTCATACTCTAATGAACAAATGATTGGCCCAGCATTTCTGATTCAGCACGTCTGGGGTGGAGTCTGCACTGGTCTGGGTACCTCAGGTCTTATGTCTGACAGTCTCCTTCCTGCTGAGGGCTGTTTCTGAAGAAGGAGTTCAAGCTGAGTAACTTGGCTGCCAGCTCACAGGGCGTGACTGGCTTCTGATTCTGGGCCGGTTTGTTAGGTCATCAGGCATTACACAGAATTGATGGAGTTTCTGGCATAGAGCATATTGTAAAAAAAGAAAGAAAGAAAGAAAGAAAATCATTTCTAGATCCCCAGGGCTTCTCTCCCTTTTGGAAATTCAAAATGATGATGTCTCTAACATGTGAAGTTCCTATTTTTTACATTATTGTTAATTTTAACAATAATTATCTGGTAATAATTCAAATAACACCTTTCCTCTGAGAAATTCAATGAGCTTTACTAACCTTAATTGTCTTAACAGCAATTCCCACGTGTAGATAAAACTGTCTCAAAGATCACAGTAAATTTAAAATTGTTCCACTTCCCTCGTTTCTTTGCCCCAAATGTAGCGGTGAGTGAGTGGTGAGGGGGTACTAATTGGCAAAGACTCACTACCTTATCATTTGAGGCCTAGGAAATTTCATAAAGCCGGGCAAACGTAAGAAATAATGAGCAGAAAGGAGATTGTGGGGAATGCAAATGGTAGAGAGAAAAAAGAAGGAAGAATTAAAAAGAGTAAGACTAAGAAAAGAAAAGGTGAAACCACAGAACTAGCTGATGACCTTAGATGAGTCACTTAACTTTCAGGTAGTTCAGCTTCCCAGCTGTGAAAAGACGGGGTTGATTTTATGATTTTTAAGGTCCCTTAAAACTCTAAGAGTCCCCTGAGAAGAAAGATGTGGGAATTAAGTAGCTCATCAACCTGTTAAACTATTCAACCTGTTAAAGAAATCTATTTGACTTTTAACTTTTTAACTAATTACCTGAAACAAATTCCCAAGTCTGTATCACTAATCCCACTCTCTGGAAACTGGTGAGAAAACTATTTAATGAATAAGGCACCGAAGCAAAGGCATCACGGCCAAGGTAATCAGGAACCTCATCTTCAGCCTTTTGATGCCATAAGTGCTCTTTTATTTTTCAAATTTTAGTTCCTTAATTAATCACCAGTTAATACCCATGTCCAGAAGAAATACCTGCGATGGCTTGAAGACCCCGGGGGATGACCCTGCCCCTAGAAATTGGAATCACAATCCCACTGTTTGTCACATTAAATTTATGTTAATTTTCTCCAGAGAAAACTCTTGATTCCTCTTTGACAATTAACAGACTTAGTTAATAAGAATTATACATCCTGTGAGCCTTAGCTTTACCAGGTACAGTTGATTCTTGCTTAAAGTAAGAGATTTTTTTGGATCAGATTATATATATGTATATATGCACACACACACATATATCTGATTATCTTCTGGTTTTAAGAAATAGCTGGTCTGATCCTACAAAACCCTCTTGAAGTCTTCCTGTCCAGAAAGCTGCTACAAGTGCTGGGAATATGGCCATTTAAAACTCCATAACAAAGATTCAAACATGATCATGATTTATGGCACAGCATGTTACTTGTAGTATCAGAGTTTTCTATACTTTGCCCCTTGTACTGAGTTTGTTTTCTGGACTAATCATTACTGTTTGAGGCTAAATGGAAAAACAGGTACTGAGAAACATCACAGTGACATTCCCCCATGTAACAACCTGCCACCGTCTCCATAGCAAACATCCTTTCCCTTTTCCTCCTCTCATCACAGTTAACTAAATGCTTACCATGTGGCAGGCATTATGCCTTTTCACACATAACTTTATTTCTTTGAAGGTGGGAATCACATTCACATTTTACAGATGAGGAAGCTGAACCTGCCACTTAGGAGAGGTACAGTGATTTGCCATAGTTCATGAGACCAGAGGGTAGCAAAGCAGGGTTTAAGGTTAGGTTTTAACCACCTATACCAGCTCGTAACCCTGAACCGCTGACCTCCTGTCTTCATGCCACTCATGGTTGGATTCTCTGTCGTGACACTCTACTGCAGTGGTTCTTAACCTTCCTAATGCTGCGACCTTTTAATACAGTTCCTCATGTTGTGGTGACCCCCAACCATAAAATTATTTTCATTGCTACTTCATAACTGTAATTTTGCTAGTTATGAATTGTAATGTAAATATCTGATATGCAGGATGTATCTTCATTGTTACAAAGGGGTCGCGACCCACAGGTTGAGAACCTCTGCTCTATGCCTTTCTGAACTTTTTTTTGGAAGCTCTCAAAACCTCCTCCACTTGATTCACATTTTCCCCGTCTACATTGCTTAATACTTTAATCTACAAACCCATTGCCACTTCTTTTCAACAGAGCTGACCCCCCTCTTCTTCAGCTACTGTTTAGCCCTCATACTCAATCCCAATTACTCTTTTGAGGCTTCACATTTGACCTCAAATATTCCAAATCCAGAATGCAAACTCACTTTTTCTCTGAGGCATAAGGAACTTACTGGTTTCATCTGTTCCATTAGTAGACCCCAGCTTGCGACAGGTTATCTTTGTACATTTTGACCTCACCCCATGAACAACCATTCAGCACTACCCTTCATAACCCTGCAGATTTCCTATCTCCCCTAACTTCTATGTGCAGCCCCTTCTGCATTCTTCAACCATGAATCTATATCCTCATCTACCGTTCACTCCTACTCTCTGTACAAAAAACACCTACTACACAGGCATGCTATCTGGCCCCTCACTCCTGCTCACTGTTTCCAAGTATAATGCAGTTTATGGTAGTTTTTCTTAGTTTGTTCTACTTTTATGAAGCCCCACTCTTTATTCTCTTTTTTAGTTGATGAGCTTGCCTCTTACTTTATTCATTTATTTTTTTAAGGTGAGCAGGGAACTAAGGTAATTGAGGAAGAGAAAGACTTACAGGGTAAGAAAGTTTACAGAGCAGGATATGAATGGTATAGGCAGCTAATGGGCCTCCCTTGCCAGGGCAAGAAGGCAAAGAAGGAAAGAGGCCGCTCATCTCCTGCTTCAATCAGAGAATCTACACCCTCGACTATGCAGGGTTGGAAAGCCTGTTCCCTCGGATCTCCTCCAATGTCTCTGAATTCTCGCCATTTTGATCACTCGGGGCATATCTATGCCTTTTTCCACATTTCCTTCTCATCGTGGAAGTCGTCCTCTCTACCCTGATCCTATCCTCCTTCCCTTGGGGATGTATTTAATCTGTAGTTGATGGCATGGTCATTCCTAATAGTACTAGATTAACCGTTACAACACCGTTTTTTGTTCTGATTTCAACTCTTGGCCTTCAGAATCCTTTCAGGTGGTCTTAAAGTTGGTTTTATAAGAAACTAGAACTTCAAGATAGATCTTAAAAAAAGTTCCTTGGTCAAATAAATTTAGGAAACACTTCATACTGTATGCCCATTTTGCAATCTCATAAATGCATGTAGGATATGAAAGGGGCTGAAGACCCAATTTTTGCCCAAGTTTACCTCATGACAGATTCCTCATACCCTCCTTTTTAATGGAACACTTATTAACCTGAGAATACAGTTAAGAAAAATATGCTTAATGGATTTTCCTTGATTTCAAACTCTTTAGCCTGTGCTAAATTTACTGAATCCATGTCAATAAGCCCTCTTAGATTTCCTTTCCATCAATACTTCACTTAGTCTAAGCCAGTTCACTTACAGGGTATCATTCGCATCTCTGAGCTCCTGAACATACCGTTTTGGAGACTTGGAATGCTTTTATCACCCTTTTTCTCATCTAGTCCTTTTCTTGCCTTCAAGGCCCATATGTAATAAGGTACCCTTTATGAAACTTTTCCTTGTGAAGACTGCCTTGGCCCAAACTGACGTCTGCTGTTCACTTAGTATTTATAAAAATGATTGTAATTTAATGCCTGTTTTCTGTATGATTGGTGTGAGTGTAAATCCTCTTGGGCAGGGATCTTGTTTTATGTATTATAGAAACTTCCCCATCTGGTGTAGCGCTTTGTGCATAGTAGGATGTTATATTTGTTATTGATTTCCGTAAACTTTGAGGCATGATAGGTCAAAACTTGATTTCTGTAGCTAATGGGACACTTTAGGATGTTGAAGGCCTGGGTAAAATGTACTATCACCTCACTCAGAAAAAATACCACCCATCATCACTGTCATCACTCCCACAAAATGATACCACGTGTGTCTAAGGCATTGGATAAAGGTTACACATAGAAGGAGAAAGGCAGCTTTGTTCTTAGGTGAAAGTAAGAATCTACATTCGTTGACACCAGATGAGGAGAGGATTAAAATAATGTAGGAATGTCAAATGGACTATGAAAGCAATCACTAAAATAAATACCTCTTCATGAGCATTGAATCACAGTAACTTGATGTGGACAAAAAGGCTATTTTCCTACACAAGATAGTCAGGGGTCCTGTGGGAGGATCTCTTGGTTCCTACTGTGCTTGGTGTACAGAGCATGTTTCAACAACACGGAGAATGTGCTGCTGGCTTCTGGGCATATTCCAATTTGGAGACACGTTACACTGGAGAAACCAAGGTAGCTTGGCAACCACTAGCACAACATAAATCCCCCCAACAATGAATTCTGTAAAACTTTTAAGGCTTCCATTAAAATTAAATTTAATGGAATTAAAACTTTTAATTCCATTAAACTCTTTTACTGCCACAGCACACAAAAGCAGAGAGCAGGTTGTCTCAGACTGGCGTCTAAGAACTAGAGGGGGCTTTGCGTTTTTCACATTGGCTCTTCTGAAGTTGGGACTTTTGTCAGTTTCCTAATAGTGAATTTGTGTTGAGCTAGGACTAGAAATTCAGTTTCCTGAAGTCTAGTCAGGGAGTTTTATTATGTGACAGACAGGAGTATAGCTTTCTTTCATAAAAGTGCATATGACTTTCACATTTTAGCAAAAGAGAAAATACATTTCAATATAGTTTGTGGAGTGTTTTACTACCTTTGGATAAAAAGTGGTATACCAACAGGAGATTTAATTAAAAAACTCTTTTATAAATAAGAATGTTTACTTACGTTTATCTTAAACTAGGCATAGATTTCATTATGAAACATGAAATAGTCATGTTAAAAAATTACATAAATAGAAATTTTTATGTTAGTCCTTGGTTAAAATTCATAACAATGTATGAGAGTATATTTTAAATTCTGGAATTTTTATCGCAGGAGACTGTTGGGTGGGTGAAGCTAGATGGTTTAGATATTTTTCTGTCCTATCCATACTTACGAGTCATCTTTCTGGACATTTTACATATTTTAGAGTGAAAATGAAGGGTGTAACAGGCCCCTGGTGAAGGACTGCGGTTTTCTGAGACCCATGGTAAGGTGTCTTGAGTTTCTTCTTTTTGTAGGAAAAACAGTTTATGTTTATGTTCAGGGTGAAGACTGAGATCTTTGTATCCATTTCCTGGATGTTAGCAGAACTTAATTTGAGACGAAGGTTTCAGCAGAAAATGCTTTTCCCCCCAAACGCCATAGTTGCCATCAAGCATTGTGTCAAATCTGAGGGGCAGCATTAGATGGAGAATCAGAAGGTCAGCTTTTTCTGCCTGGATCTGATAGAAACCAGCTACTAGCTTTGTGACCACGGTCAAGTCACTGACTTTTCTAAAACTTATTTTTCTCACTTATAAAATCGTGGACAAGGACTCACTTATAAAATCGTGAATGATGTAATACCCTCAAGCTGTAAAACCTCTCACTGATAAAATAGTATTGATAAAACATGTGGCTTTGTCTGCCTCATAAAGTTGTGGAGTTAAAATAAGCTGATATGCGTGCATTATATATGACAGAGTGCTGAATTAACGTAGTCTGGAACAACCAGGAAAGGGTCCCCCGCCTGTACGGGAACTGACAGCCAGTCTACTTCCATTCAGGTTTTGGGAGAAGGTAGAATGAAGCACTGGCATCAGCTCAAAATTCCACTCCCTCCTCTCCCCTCCCCGCACTCTGCAGAGCATCACTTGAGGAAAGTTACTTGGGTGGGTTAGCCAAATGCTCAAGTTCCAGCCTTTCTGAGTCTAAGGCACAGAGAATTCCAAGCCACTGCACAGGTGACAATCACTGTTCTCCAGGTGTGTCTGAAACACTGGGGGACCCTAGGGAGCGGGGGTCAGATGTCACTGCTCCTGAAGCCCAGTTTCCTGCTGTACACAGGTCCAACCCACATAATTTCACCTGGCAGCCCCCGGAGAGAGAAGTGATCCAGAATTAGCAGGAGCCTCCTCTCTTGATAACCTAAGTGCTCTGATTGAAAGGCAGAGGGTATCAGGAGAATGGCTGTACTGAGTCAGCATTGATTTCTCCAGCCTTTGTCTGTGTCTGGTTTCTGTCTTGTTTGGAGGTGGTTACTGTACTACAAGCAGCATGAATCATGTCTCTGTTAAAAAACAGAGCTTCAATTGTCTTACATAACCCCTGGTAACTGAACGTCTAATAATAGCAAGCCATTTCCAGGTAGAGAATCTGTCTACCTCCCAGACACACACACACACACTCTCTCTCTCTCTCTCTCTCTACTCCCAAAGCCTCACAGTAGAGTGAGACAGACAGGGAGGAGGCAGTGGGAGAAAGGGGAAAGCATGATTGAATTTTTTGTATTTTAAAATGTATTGAATAATCATGTATCATGGGATCTGCTGACCAATATGTTTAACTGAGTTAGTTTAATGAACTATAGGAAACAAGAATTCTCTAAAGAATTGAAATAGCAAAGAACCCCAAACATACTAGACAGACACCTTCTCTAATGCTATCCTACTGTATAAAAACCCCAAAGCCCCAAAACAGAGTGGTGTGGACATTTCACTGGATTGGCTGCTAGCTTGCACTGGCTAGATTTAAATTTCCAAAGGATTTTTTTTTCTTCTTTTTTTTTTGGTTTATCAGAGAGTGATATTCCAAAAGATTGTGGCATTCAGAGAGTGAAAAGCCACTGAAAACATGGCCTCAGTTAGCACCAGGCAGTCCCTACAGTGTCAGGGGCTGTTACCTGAGCCACTTTCATTGGGGGAGGTAACTCTGCTATCTGAGGACTTACCCTTTTCCCATGTGCATACCCTCTGGTCACACTACATGCTGAGAACCCCACTCAGCCACCTGTTAAAGTGGTTAGGAAAAGTCAAAATAGGAGCAGAGCCTGTGGCTCAAAGGAGTAGGGTGCTGGCCCCATATGCGGGAGGTGGCAAGTTCAAACCAAGCCCTGGCCAAACAAAACACAACAAAACAAACAAACAAAAAAAGTCAAAATAACAGGAGAGGCTGAAAAAAATGACTTTCAGAAAATGAGACAGGGAGGGCCAGGTGTGGTGGCTCACGCCACCTGTAATCCTAGCACTCTGGGACGCCAAGACAGGTGGATTGCTTGAGCTCAGGAGTTCAAGATCAGACTGAGCAAAAGTGAGACCCTGTCTCTAAAAAATAGCTGGACATTGTGGCAGGCACCTTGTAGTCCCAGCTACTCAGGGGGCTGACTCACGAGGATTGCTTGAGTCCGAGAGTTTGAAGTTGCTGTGACTATGACACCACTGGCATTCCACCCAGGGCAAGAAAGTGAGACTCTGTCTCAATAAAAGAAAAAGTTAAAAAAAATAAAAAAACAAACAAAAACTGGAAAGGGGAGAGGGGAGGAGGGAAGGGGATGGGTGTGCTCCCATATAATTGGGCACAATGTAAGGGCACAAGGCACACCTCCTGTGTGTAGGACACAGCTATAACAGGGTCCTCACCTAACAGATGCAAACATTGTAACCTAATTGTTTGTAGCCCCATGTTAATCTGAAATTAAAAAAATAAAGAAAATTGGAAAGGTAAGTTTTCTTTAAACTACTCATTTGGTGAAGAAAAATTTACAGAGTCTGGATGGTTTATGAGAAGGCAACAGGATCACTTGAATCCAGACCCCGGTCTTTAAAAGTTTTTGAGGAAAAGAAACAATATAAATTTCTAATACATATGCTTCCATTTCTTCACTGCCTCACCTTCACCATCCTAAGAAAAATCACTTCAAGGCTATGTTTTTGGTCTTTGCAATCCCAGGAGCCAAGTAGCTAGATACCATATAAATTGGACTAGGAGAGGACTTTATGGAAAATTACAGATGGAGGCTACATTGTGCCACTCCAGTCAGGCTAGGACCACAGAAGGAAAACTTTCTTCTCTGTTGTGATTGTTCAGTAATGTGAAACAGTGAACTAGACTAGTTCAAACCAAAGAATGTCTTAGGATATACCCACTTTGCGGACTAGCACCTGGCTATTACAAAGGCACGATGAGATAGTTATGTGCCAGAATGGTTGTGGGTTCCCTCAAAATAGGATTTACTCAGTCTATTTGCTTTTGGAATACTCTGCAAACCCATAAACAAAAGAGTACTGAATTGAAGAAAGAAACCGGAGAAAGAAAAAGAAGAAAAAGAAAAAAGGGAGGAAGAAGAAGGGAAAACCCATACGTCCCATTATTCTTACCTGCAAACCTGCCTGGATTTGACAAGAAAGCCTTTCCTACTGTTCTCTGGTGGTTTTTGCAACATGCTGCAAGGACGTGGCTTCTAGAGGAAATGAGTTCTAGGTTTTTCTCACAAATATGCAACCAAACACAGAACAGTAGGGATCTTGACCACTACATCACCCTAACTCACAACAGGAGCAGGGCGGTGGAATATGGCTGTTGGAACTAGACTCTTTTGCTTATTTCATGTGCTCTGTGAATTAAATCATTCTTCGAGTTGGTATGCTGGTGGACTAAACGTTTTGATAAAAACAGCTATGAGACACCTTCACGAAAGACTTTTTACTCTAACTACCATGAATATATTGCTGAATGGTTCCTACTTCTGAGAGAGCAGGAGGTTGGCCTCTTTTCTTGGCCTCAAAACCTAGGCTTTTTCTAAGCCTCTGTGAGGCATACCTGAAATGGCGGAGTAAGCTATCAGCCAATTCCTTTACAGTGGTGGGTTTGGCACCATTTTAAACTATAAAAGTGTGTTATTTTTCATTGCAACAGTAAGAGTATTTCTGGATTACTGCTGACAGGCAGATCATCATAACCATATGTGGCACAACAAAGCAGAAGCCAGAAGACATTGTATCAGAATCTTGTAGTTAATATTTTCAAATTATCCAGAGATTTTTTTTTTTTTAATAGAGAAATGGTAGATGCCTTTCCCAACCCTTTTCAACAACCACTTACTGAACATCTGTTGTCCTTGATGGACTCTTTTTCACAGAAGGGAGCTAGGCTATGCCAGACGCTCACCATGTTCTTTCTCTTCTAACAATGAAGAAAATATCAGTAAAACTCCAGGTATAGCTGCTCTAGAAGGAGGATCAGTATGGAGTAACTGGCCATCTTGGGATAGTCAGAACCGGGAGATTGTTGACAGTCGGTGCGACTGACCTACAGAGGCCCAGCAGCCAAGGACTTTCCAAGGACAGTTTAGAGGAGGTAAATGAGCAAATCTAGTCTCACCTCTTTATACCTTCCAACAAATACCTGGAACTTTAGAAACTTGAAAATTCTAATGTGACCAAGATGTTTTCATAGGTATTATAAGATTCATGTAAAAAGAAGGCATATATGTTGATCTAGTGGGCTTCTTTGTCTAGGAGAACACATCTTAACTTTCAGAATCATTTATAGGAATGCAATAACTAATTATTATAACATAAACACTTCAAAGAAGTTAAAAATAGAAAAAACTAGCCAGGCATCATGGTGGGTGCCTGTAGTCCTATCCAGTTGGGAGGCTGAGGCAGAACAATAGCATGAGCCCAAGAATTTGAAGTTGCTGTGAGATATGATGCCGTGGCACTCTACCCAGGGCAGCAAAGGGAGACGCTGTCTAAAAAAAGAAAAAAGAAGTCACACAGTAAATATTCGAGGTATTTTTCCTTGTATACATGGAAAAATATTAGGGGAATAATTCACCCTTTCTTTGTGTATAAGCATCTCTTCTCAAATCAGATTTATGCCTAAGATAACAGCATTATCATTCTGGCTCTGATAAAGATTTTTCTTCATCCTGCTCACAAGGCCCTCACCCATGCTCATGCAAGCTTGTCTCACGGGGTTATTTCCACATTTACGTCCCATCTATTTTTTCTCTTTCAACGTGTTTATGAAATCCTGGTAAGCATAAAGCTGCAAAAACAAAAACAAACAAATAAAGCAAAACAGCTCTGAATAATTTACTTCAGTTACTGCAGTACAAGAAAACATCCTAACTCTGAGAGAAAAAGAAAAACCTAGCTTTTAAAAATACCCTGGTTATTGTAGAAAAAGACAAATAAAATGTTCTATCGATGATAGTTTCTTACATTGGATCGTTTTCATTTCCAAACAGAATGCTACATATTGGTTTTATGCACGTAGTCTGGTGTGTGGATGTGGCTATTTCTCGCCCCAGTGCTCAGGTCAATGGTCAAAGCCAGGAAGGCCCAGACCTTCCTGAGCTACCTTTACATTAACAAAGGAGCTACGCAGAAAACTCAGTGTTTGGAGCTTGTATCACATCCTGACTAGGCACTCTGGCTACCCACGACTCGCTCTTTTCCCTCTGTGCCCTGCTTCTTTGCTGGTTTAATTCCCTTCACCCAGAATGCCCTCCACTTGCCTCTCTTTATTGCTTAGAACTCCCCCTGCCCACAACTAGCTTAAGCCTCATTTCCAAGAAGCAACTTAGGTTGACCCAACTTGGGACCAGTGATCATTTTATGGAGAGCAAGTGATAATTAATCCTTGCCATAATTTGAGTCAATGAGACCACATATCTAGGAAGTACTCAGAGAATACCAGAAAAAAAAAAAAAAGATTTTCATGGGTTGCAAGGTTCTCACAAAAAGAACACAAATGCTAGCTTTAACAACAGGCTCAGTAGAGAAGCTGTGTACATAAGAGAAAAGTTGTAGCCTTGTACAGAACAGATTGTTTTAGAATGGTCTTTTTTTTTTTTTTTTCCCCAGTAAAGGAAGAGAGATTCCCTGTTTCTTAAAAGAGGTAGTTAAGAAGTTGGATATAGCAACATACAGTATCACTCAGTTTGATCATATTAATTATGATGCTAAAGCATCAAGATTTTAGTAGGGAGAATATTGGGCACAGCTAAAATAGGCAAATACAGAGGTATATGAATAGAATCTGCATTTCATCTCCTCCAAGTCCCTCAATTGGAGTATCCCTCTCAGCCTAACGGTTCCACCATCAGACAGTCCCACAGACTCTCATAATACCTAGCTGGGCTTAAGTGAAGGGCTGTGATGTATCCTGACAGCAAAAGATAGAATGAAGCTCAGAAATGCTGGATGCTGTTATATATGTATACAATTTTATTTATGTGTATATTTATACATCAATATATACAAACATATATATTTGTATGATGTTTGGCAACCTCACTCATGGTATTCCTGTGAAGTAGGCATGTGGTAAACATAATTAGCCCATTAAACAGATGGTAGGGCTCTGGCATATCTCACCATATTCTAAAATGGTGGAGCTGTGCGCAAGGACTGGAGAGAGAGTGCGGTTTGATATATGGCTAACTGCAAATCTCTGTGAATTGCTACTTTCCTAAAGACAATCTGGGTAGGCTGCATTTGGCTGAGTACTGGGGATAGTTTGGGAAGCTTTAAAAATATACAAGGGGACAACTTTTCACATTCATTCAGATATAGTATCTTCATTTTTACTCACTAGAGACATTTTTTTTTTAAAAACAGCTTTTTATCTTAACTCATCTGTGTTCCAAGCAAACTTCCAAATTGCTGAGCAGATTAAAAAAAAAAAAAGAAGAAGAAGAAGAAGCCCTTCATGCCAAGTAGAAACACTGGGTAAATGTTATTTTTTTTAAATTGTCTTAACAAAGTGCACTCTTGGAAAGGATAAAGTTGAAAAGACGTTCGGTACCATAAACACATCGCTGTCATTGTAGCACAGTGACCAAATATGTCCAAAAGCATGCGTGATGAACCTTTATCCAGCTGAATTATATGGCCCTGGCATTGCCACACCATGGTACAGCTGGCTTTAGAGATCCTGTAACTAAATATTCTAGCCCATTTTTTTGTCAATTGAAACAGGATCTAGCAGAAGTGAAAGAGTTACTAAAATTAAGACTTGAATTTACAAATGTATTTGAACTGGCTTCAAGAAGGCAAGAAACATCAATACATCTGGAGAATAGAGCTCGCAATTGACTGTTCTTTACCATCTGGTCTCAAGAACATTTTCTGCTTGGAAGTTGCATAAGCAATGAAAAAACACACAAACAACTTCCTGTACCATGTTTTTGGTCACTTATAATGACGCATTACAAAGTAAACCAGCTAAATATGAGCAACTGTGCCTTACTCCAGATGAAAACATACATTATATAACTAAGGTCAATGAAAAAAAATTTATTTTAAGAGGAATGGACCTAAAACAAAATACTCAAAAAAACTATCCTTCCAAGGTGTTCATCCTGAGCAGTTTGGGCTACGTCAGTTTTTAGCGGCACTACAAAACCTTCCCTCATTTTTTTTTTTTCATATTAAAAAAAAGTTTTAGGGCGGCGCCTGTGGCTCAGTCGGTAAGGCGCCGGCCCCATATGCCGAGGGTGGCGGGTTCAAACCCGCCCCGGCCAGACTGCAACCAAAAAATAGCTGGGCGTTGTGGCGGGCGCCTGTGGTCCCAGCTGCTCGGGAGGCTGAGGCAGGAGAATCGCTTAAGCCCAGGAGTTGGAGGTTGCTGTGAGCTGCGTGAGGCCACGGCACTCTGCCGAGGGCCATAAAGTGAGACTCTGTCTCTACAAAAAAAAAAAAAAAAAATGTTTTAAAAAAGCTGCACTGAGGAATAAAATGTTCCATATATTTTTTAAAGACATAAACTTGCCTCTTTAAGTGATAAAATATATTCTAAACTTTAAAAATAGAAAATATTTACATATCCCTGTTTTCTTAAACACAGTATACTGATATAAAATATATTCTAAACTTTAAAAATAGAAAATATTTACATATCCCTGTTTTCTTAAACACAGTATACTGATACCATTTAAAATTATTTTATGATATAGGGTCATCCTTCTGAATATTCATGGTTCCTCTTTTTCAGTAATATACTTTTATTATTTCTCTTAAGAATCAACCTCATTATTTACCACTCAGCCTAAGGGCCGCAGACTGAGCTGCAGCCCACTCACTATCCATTGCCAGAGCCAACTGGTGTCACTTATAATGTGCAGTTTTTCAGAGCTATCCCCTCTCACCCTTCTACACTAGATGTATTTTCTAATCTGCTTTGCATTGGAGAATCAGATAAATGGATGCTACAGAAACAATATTGCTCAAAAGCAGATGACTTGGGAGAAACTCATCTGGCCATTCGAAAGTCTTCATTTACTTCATTGTTCAGGGTTGTAATTTAGAGGTCTGAACTGCTGGAAATTAGACTTTGAGATACCATGCTGTAACACAGAGTGTGACATTTATGCACTTTTATTGCAAGATTCTTATTTTAAATGGAGTTACCCAAAAATCCATTATTGATCACTTTACTTGGTGGGTCTCTGATCCCTTCCATTTCACTCCCTTGATTTCATCAGGTAATCTAACCTTATCCTTTTTTAGAATAAGGTGACAGCATCTGGGTAATTGACTTCATAGTGACAGAAGCAAAAATATGAAGTCAAGTTAGTAAATTTTTCCAGACTTCTCTTAGGACTCTGGCCTAACTGGACACAGGGAAGAACATAAACAGTGTGTGAAGCTATTTATATTAATTTAAGTGCTGAGAGAAGTAACATCTGATCATCTTTTTCCTCTATCCTCAAAAGGAGAAATTAGCATAATTCACAATTTGTGGTAGGATTGGGATTATACTGAAATTTACCTTTTTATTATCTCTGAAAATAGGATTTCTAAGCAAACTCATAATATTGGGGAGGGAGGTGGGAAACCGCGTTTAACCTATAAGGGGGGAAATCTCTTTAAATACTTTAATATATACACATCTGATAAGCTACTAATGACTCTTGTTTATTTTGAAGTTAGTATCCAAGAAACTTTACATACAACTTTGAAATCTCAGTTCAAGTTACATGAACATATTTCATGATTCCTACTTTCAGCTACTTCAGATTCATAATTTTCTCTAATTCTAGTTGTCTATTTCCCAGTTTGTTTAAAACTGGTGAAGTTTTACAAAATAAGCATTCTAGCTTCTTAGAGGTACATTGTTACTTGTTTTACTTGTAATGTGCTTCTGTGATTTAAAAAAATACTATGTCAGTGCTAGGTTTACTTGCTATGAATTATTTTTGGATAAGGAGAATTTGCAAGAAACTCAGTTTTATAACGGCTAAATTTCTGCAGACTGAAGCAGAAATTCAGGCATAAATGGGTCTTCTACCAGTTTTCCACAACTTTGCTATCAGCAGCATCTGAGAAGTTGGTTAATGAGTTCTGAAATTCATTCACAACATTGTTAATCTTTTAGGAATCTTAAAACCTTGCCTGACCTTCCCATAATCATGACAGGAAAACGTTGATGAAATTGGAACCAGTCCTCATGCCCTCCCTTCCTTTCTTCTAGTTGTTCCCTTCTCCCCCCCACCTTTTATAATGGAACAATCAAAAGACTCCATGTTTTTAAATTCCATAGAAGACTAACGATTGAATAATTTTCTCACATCTCTGTTTGCACTTTCGCAGTCTGGTTGCATTGATTTGTGTCTCACAAGTAGACATTTCTTTGTTGGTCACAAATCAATGCTATGGAACAAACCCACCAGCACAGTCCACACCCTCCCCCCCAAACAAAACCCCAACTTGTTTGCAATTTAAAACACGGCACAGTTTACATGTTTCTCTTAAAAATTAATTTCATTGGTGAGTAATACACCCAAAGAAGAGAAAGTTCCAGAGCAGAAATCCCTGGGGCAAGGAGCTACTCACAAGCTCTGATTCTTTCACACTGCCTAGAGCAGAGAACTGCCTAGTGGGAGAGCAGTGCTTGTCTGCCATCCGCTCCTGGTGTGCTCCGTGAACCCAATTAAGGTCCTCGCCTTTACGTATCACACGGCTGCCCAAAGCGACACACTGTGATGTCACAGTCAGATATGATTTCATGGCAGGAAAAAAACAAAAAGGCAGAAAAGGTTAAACGTAGTCTGCTTTTATTCAAATCTTCTAAGAGGGGCAAAAGGGAAGATACTGCTTTTTTTTTTTTTTCCTGAGAGAAAAAGAGCACAAGCTTTCTCACGTGAATGTAAAAACTCAGTTCGGAAGATACCCTGGTGCTTTTACCCCAGGTGGATAAGCATGAGAAAGCAGCACAAAGAAACCCTGCATCAATCAGAACGCTCTTGCCTCCACTTAGCTACAGGTGGAAAGCAAGCAAGCGCGATTTGATTTACCTAGATTAAAAGAGCAATTTTCTATCCTCTATTTTTCCTTTTAAAAATAGCCAATCGATTTTGGCCTAGCTATTGCTGACTGTACCAGGTTCATTTAAATACACCACTGATTAAACGGCATGTGCATGGCTGAAGGCACTACAGCAGGAACAAGGGAAAGCAGCTAGAGGGAGGGGTGGGAAACACAGGCAAGAGCTCCAAAAAGCTACCAAGGCCACCACTTAGCACGGGCACCAGCAGACCGCTGATAGCACGTTGTAGGCTTGAACCAGCTGAAATACAATTCTAAGAGTCTGAAGCCTGGAATTCATTTGGCTTTTTAATTCTGACCTTAAGAATTAAAGAAAAAAAAATCAAAGTCCTTTGATGGTTTAAAAAACACAAATGGGGGAAATAGTGTGTCCTAAATTGCAATGTCATCTGAAATGGAGATGCTTCTCAGAAAGCTGCTTCTTACAAAAAACTTTTCGTAAGTTACAGAGTGAGAAGTATCCACCCAAAGGGGATCTAATTGTTTAGAGACCTTGTCTGGTGAAAATAAACGTAAAAGAAACAGAAAGAAACAAGGCTTCTACTATACAGGATAGCCACATGTTGGGATTTATCAAATAGCTCTTAAAAAAAGGTAGAACATCTCTACTGGTTTTGAAAAATAATCATTTTGATTATTATGGCAAAATACAACCTTTAGCAAAGTCTATGTGGCTGGAAAAATAAACTAGGGAGGGAGTTTCTCAGACAGCTCAGAGATCCAACATCCCACAGATGTTTCTTCAGAGAAAGACAGGGTCCATCTAACAGGTAAAGCTGCAGCTGAACAATGGGACTAGGTCATGGGAATTGGCTCTGAGCTTTTAGTGAACTTCATTTTAAAAAAGTGGTCCTACTTTTTTTATTTTCCTTTTGCTTACTGCTTCTCCACTCCCCTCTCTCCCTCTCCCTTTCTCCCATTATCATTTACATCATTTGAATCCTGGCCGACAGAACCATATCCAGAGGTACTGTTAAGATAAGGAATTTCAGAAAGAAAGATTTAATGAGGGGTTAGGAGTTCTGGGAGGAGGAACAGGGAATTAGAAATGAGGGGAAAACTAAGAAATGAAATATCAGAATCAGCAGTGTGGCTGTAGAAGAAAAGCTTCCGAGAGAGACACAGATGGTCTGCATTCTCCAGAGCAAAACAAACAGGAAGTAACAGGGCCGGAGCCCCCTCTCCCCTTCATTCCTTTCTCCAGTGTAAATTGGAAGAAAAACCGAAATGTATTCACATCAAAAAGTTTTCCTTCAAGCGCTAATAAGGGTCCAAAATAAAAGAAATAAGAAATAACCGGTTCTGGCAGGTAAAATGCCAAAGGGACACCACATTTTGGGGGTGGAAGATAAATCAGGGATTAAACACATACAGTTTGGAGAGAAGTCTTTCTCTACAGCTAACTAATGTTGAATGTAGCAGACAGGTGGCAGATTTGAGGTCTAGAGGAAAGGAAGGGCTTCATTTTCAGCAGTTCACATCCTGGAAGAGGAGGGGGAGGTACTGTGGAAAATGGCTACTCTTGGGGTGCAGAGGGAGCCAAGTGACTTAGTGAAGGAAAAAGAGGAAATAAACTCAGGAGGCACCTGGGGACAGACTTAGGGTTTCAGGTTGGATGATCACTAGCTCTTCAGACCTGGCTTTGACTCATAAAAAATGTAGCAGGAATGGATGGATACGTACAGGGTTAAAAGCAAACTAAGGCTCTTCTGTTTCCAAATCTGAGAGCTGAAGTCCTGCCTAAAGCAGCAGGCATGTATACGCAAAGGATCACAAATACACAGACTGGGGGTGCAGGGCCACAGGGGAGGGGCAAACGAGTCACCTCCTTCTCCACAGCCCCCAAGTCACACAACTCTGGCAGAGTAATCACCAGCAAAACCAGAGACATAACAAGCCGTCCCACTGAGATGAACCATCCTAGGTCCCCAATGGCTCCAGGCAGCGGTGAGGATAGTTTTCATGTTTCAAAACTAATTGGACAGTAAGGATTGTCTGTAAGAATAAAAGAGGGTGGGAGTGGAGGATGGAAATAAAAGGGGAAAAAAAGTGTCCTTGTTGAAAGTTTTAAATTACAGGCTCAGTAAAAAACTGGCATTCCACCACATCCGGTCTAGTTACCAAATGGAAAAATAGGGTCATTAACATGTTTATTTGAATTACATTAGTCCTTCTCTTTCATATTTAATTTATTCTGTTAGAAAAAAAAAACGCAACGTTCTGCATGCTGGTGAAAAGCAAGTGTGTAATGGATCAGGGAGCTGAAATACAACAATCTTTACCCATTATCTACCTCGCTAAGGCCTTTCAGAACTTACTAGGATCATCCAGGGAGTCTTCCCCTCAGGAGGGAGGTAAAGGTACAGAAAGACGCCAGGCACAGATGCCACTGAGTTTATTAAAATGATATTGAAGCATATTTGAATTAAGGAGTGGGAGGATTATTTTAACATGGAAAGGAAGCTCATAAAAGGAAGAAAAGTTTGGGCTAAATGACCTGCTCAGACTGAACTTCCAGGCACTGGGTTGGTGCTAGGCTTCTTGAATATTCTTCACATAATAAGGGAGTTGTAGAACACGGGGAAATCTCTGTGTTATTAGTAGTCTGGGCATTAAAAGGCAAAGTCAGCAGCATGATCTCAGGAGCCCGGCTGTCGTTCAGATGAGGTCATATCAACTTCAGTACAAGCAAGTATAATGCCATAGAGTTAGGAGATAGGAGAAAGTGAAAGAAGAAGGTATCTTTTTAGGAAGATGCCCAGAAGTGACCTGGCTTTCTTTGTGTTGGTGACATGGAAAGGACATAAGACTTTGTATCTTAAGATCAGTCCCTGCTGTATAATTTACCAGCTGTACTTGCACAAGTAATTTAATCAATTGTCCTCATCCATAAAATGGGCACATAAACAATTACTATAGAGTTGTGAGGATCAGGCAAAATGTTCTTTATAACATTGTTCTACGATGCACCGTGCAAATGGCAGACATTTGTTTTCTGAAGGTGGTGGTGCCAAGTACAGGCCGAGTAATATGCCAAATATCGCCAGCAGTGGGCCTGGAAACGGCGCAGGCAATGCTCTGACAAAACTGAAGAGGACGAGGATCTCCCGACTCAGTGCTGACTGGTTGTATCACGCACTCACTACCTGAAGAGATTTTTCACTGGGACGCTGACCTTGGGTTCACGGATTGCCTCCACAGGAGGTTGCCACCTACTCATAATGAGTCATTTAAAGTTCAAGTCTTACTTCATGCAGGCAATGCTAATACAGAGGCAAGCAGTTTCAGTCTTTTTAGGCACAGATTTCTGCTGCCATCGTTCAGAATGACAGACCCGACCTTTCCCTGTGCCACAGGCCAGCCAGCTTCACCTGAACTTGCCTCTGGGCATGTCAATGGGACAAACAGGGCAGGAAAGCACTGCCTTGTCCTTCTTTCCCGAGGATCTCTAAAACAAGTACAAATGTAAGCCTCTAGTTTTTCCTTAAGACAAGTTTCTCACTTTGTTACAAACAGAATCACATTTTTTGTTATGATTCTTCCTCTTTGGTCCAGTTTGTTGAACGTTTTACCAGCTGTCTCTAAGATGAACCTTGGCTTAAATACAATTGCATTCACATTCAGATCATTCTGTTTTGAGCCCAGAGTATACTTAGAATGTATTTTGACAGAGGAAGGGGAGAGTTAAAATACAACAACTCTAGTCAAAGATAATGGTAACCTATGCGTGGGATGCTGTTTCTGGATCAAGTACTTCAAAAAATAAATGCATAAAAAAGGATGGGAGAAAGTTCAGAATCAGAAAAATCATAAGATCAAGATTTCTATTTATAGTGATCCAGGCAGGAATGTGGTAAATGTCTGTGAAGAAACGAAAAACCCAGGAAAGTGAACATGAATTTCTTTGTCAGATTCTAGAAAAGATACATGAACTAGAAGTCATCTTACTACGTCTAAAAGAAACAAATTTAAGACAAAGTAAAGAACTACTTTATGCAGTAGACAGTGAATTTATAAAATCCAGTAAAGGTCGACAACATAAATAGTATCATAAAGGTTTAGCTAAATTCATGGATAATAAGTCCATAGTGGGTTATTCAGAGAAACTAGGCTATCTGGAGAAAAATACTCTAATTCTTGAAGTTAGCAACAAGGACAATTGTGTCTTATGTAACAGTTTTCTGGTCCTGTGATCAGAAATTGAATGCTGAGTTGAAAGGACCATGAGCCTGACCCAGTGGAGCTTTTCTTTTTAACCATATGCTCATTAGAAAGTTGGGGCTAACTATAGTGCTGCTATTAGGCCTGCTGGGGCCACAGGGGCCCGCATATATTCTTGAACCTACAGTCACACACGTCATATTACCTAAGCTGTAACGTGCTAGTCCTTTCCTGAACAATTGTTACTATCACCAGGGTATAGATGAGAGAACTAAGGATCAGAGTTCAGAGAGGAAAAGTAAATTAACAAAGTCACACAGCTAGCAAATTGCAGATTTGAGATTTAAACTCAGGATTATCTCCTTCCGAAGCTCTGCTGCCACGTTGCTGCTATTTTCTGTCTAGTAGCCTAATACGTGAACAGCTTAAGATGACCAATTTCAACCTGTTCAAACTTTAGGAAGTCTTGCTTCTCATTTCCCTTGCTAGCTAAACAGCGAGCAGTACGTTCTCTCTATGAAGCCATGTGCACACCTACAGCTTCATGGTAATGTCTTGAGCTCTCATTAAGAGGGAATGTAAGAAGTGAGTGGGTCATGGGTAGGGAAAAGGCACAGGGCTGGGAACACACGTAGCTGTGGATCACTACAGACTAATGCAGACTGTGATGGATGTTAATCACATTCCTCTCTATCAACCGGTCTAGAGGGTCATGCTTAGTTTTTCTAAACTAAACTCACGTATTTCAAATGAACAAATATCATGGACTCTATCTCTTTGCCTTAGTAATTCTAGTACTGAATGGATTGTCAAAATGGAAGATTAGAAATGTAAGAAATATCTGGGCAGAGAAAGAAGCGTGATGAGGAAAAGAAAATTTAGAGAAAAACCCAGTTTACTTTTTCAGACCTGAGTGATTTAATCCTAACAAGCTTTGTTTCTCCATATTTTGAAGAAATTTAAATTCAGCTGTAGGAGATTCTGTGATGCAAGAATGTTGCTGATCTGTTTCAAGTTCTTTCTGTGCCTCATAACAAAAGTATCAAGCCTTTCAAAATTATTGGTGGCCTTGAATATATTACTAAATACTTGTATTTTATTTCCATCATTGTAAAATGGAGACAGTTCTTTTTTTTATGTTCAGAATTATTATATATGTGAAGGAGCTACTTAAGAATATTATTAAAACTCCAAGTAGGGCAGAGCCTATGGCTCAAAGGAGTAGGGCACTGGCCTCATATGCCAGAGGTGGTAGGTTCAAACCCAGCCCTGGCCAAAAACTGCAAAAAAAAAAGTCCAAGTAAAAGTAAAATCATGGATAACCCTTTCTCCAGGGTTCTCTTCCATTTCTAACTGTACATTTCTCTTTTCTTTCCAGGATTTTAGCCACATGTGTTAAGTTTCTGTAACACTGATCAGCGACTCACAGCTTTCATATTCTGTTGGAGATGGACCACCCAAACAGTGATCATGACTGATCAATGAAAATCAGTCTAGTTTGATATCATTAGAAAGGGTTAAAATAATTCTTGAAGTGGAGATTCTTTTATTTATGAGACCATGCCCTACCTACAGACTTAGATTCCCTCAACACCAATGTGACACTCTCACCACAAACAAGGCCTGGGAATGTGGCCTTGCTGAGCCTGGCACAGCTATGTCATTGTGTAGCTAAACTAAAGGAACTATCAGAGCCAAAGAGGAAAGAAAATGAGAGAAAAGTCTTAGGGATAACTGTCTAGCTACAGAGAAACAATTCTTAGTGAAGG
The DNA here is from genome assembly GCF_027406575.1 of Nycticebus coucang. Lineage (NCBI taxonomy): Eukaryota > Metazoa > Chordata > Mammalia > Primates > Lorisidae > Nycticebus > Nycticebus coucang. The sequence goes on from NC_069795.1 coordinate 63,577,270, forward strand.
AGCATATACTGGATGGACGCATCACAGAGAGATGACCAGCTGCCTTGAGCTCTAGTTCGGGCTCTTGAGAGGAATTAGATGTTTAGAGTGGTGCAAAATGACTATACTATCTAGGCCTAAATGCCTATAAGGTAAAAGACTCCTTTCAAATGTAAAATTCTGATTTTGTGAGCCTTCTTTGGCTTCTTTACTTGGTTAGGACATGAGTTTAATATGGTTAACACCAAGAATTAGGTTCTCATGCAAATTAGATGGCCCACTGTAATGCTTTGCACATAATACTTGCTCAATAAATATTTGTCCAATGACTAAATGTCTTGTGATGGAGAAAAACTCTATTCCATAGTCAAAGATTCAAATTTAGATTAAAATGGAGAGCTGTCAAAAGAGAGCATAGGGCTTGGTACCAATGTCTCTGAGCCTTTGGGCAAAAATATTGAAAACACAGGTCACACTCATGTTGAGGCGTAGGTATGGCTATAGAAAGGTGTGCAACCAGAACAGTATTACCATTTGGTACTTCTCAAATCAGCTGAGGATGCTCTTCCCAGTACCTTCTTCCAAAAATACATTATCAATCCTAAGAGAATTCTATAGATTTTAAGGTGATATAAATAGATCATCAAATCCTTATGACATTCAGTTGTGGTATGAAAATTACAGATATTTTCTCTCTCCATTTTTGAACATTGAAAACGAGAAGTCTGCTTCCACTGCAGTCACCCCAATTGCTACAGGGGTGAAAACAAGTTAACCAGTACTATAGCTTGAGCCACTACCTCTTTGTAAAATAGTCAAGCACAGATTTGCCCACGTGTGGGACACCCAGTGATTTAGGGGATAATCACAGGCCAGAATTTTGCTTCAGATAATGAGAATGATGTCAGACGGGAGCGTATAAGAATATAATTTAAGTGAGACACTTAATATCAACCACACGATCAGTGTGGTCAGGTGTACTATAATTTGAATTCCCTAGCAATACTTAAAAAAGGCAACTAAAATGATGGATTAGAACCCAGAGGATAAAGGATCAAGAACAAGTAACCTTGGATCATAAATGTCCTTTGTCACCCTCCGTTTGCTTCCAACATACAGGGTTTTATTTTGCTTTTACTCCATGAGTGGATGTGTCTCCTCTTTGCCCCCTTCTAGAATCCTGGCAAGTACAGAGGTAGGGGGTGAAACCCAGGCGCAGATTGCTAACAGAGCTTCCCGAGCGTATCTGTGAGTCTCCCACCTCCTGGTCAGTAGTGACAAGTAAACACTGGCTTTATTTAGCAGCTCAGTTTAGCTCCACGGGCAGTGTCCTTACTGCACATAATCAGTCCCTCTTTTCAGGAGGTTATAACTCAACCATCAAAATACCAAAATATGCTCTGGTTTGAAACTTGCTGTACAGAGTCCCAAGCCCCGGAATGACTGTGGTTTACTTCCAAATTTAAGAAAATATTGAGTTTTGTAGGTTATTTGTTTACTGTTTTCAAATATGTTTGAAGAGTCTTTTAAACTCATAGGAAAATGTACTAAAAAAGACACATCATTTTAAGACCTTTGGTACTTCATTCTGGATTTCAGCATACCACTGAAAAGACCAAATGGTAGGGAAAAAAGAGTTTAGTTGTTTTATTTTCTTACCAAATACAGATGTTTTGACCACTTGCGTTCTCATCAGCGTTCAAAATATTGGTGTGTTGTAACATAATAAAACAAAGGCGTTAACTTCTTTGTTTTGCTCCTTTCCGTGATGTGCAGAATGGATTAATGAGTTCTTGTTTTGGGCCCTTGTATAACTCAAAAACTCGTTTCAACATAAATAAATTAAGTAAGTAATTAGTTCATAATATGGCCTAATCGCCTCTGGTATTTTGAAACAAACAAAAACACAAAAATGGCTGTTGTACAATTGTACTTAATTGCTTCCATATAAAATACTTACATGGATTTTATTGCAGGTGACATAAATTTCAAATCTAAGCTTTGTTTTTGATAGAAAGCCTGGGATGTGGTATTGTGTAGACTCCCATGAAGATTCTGTACCTGTTCCTACTATTTTCCTCAAGAAAATGAACCACAGTCTATGAAATCACATTCTTATTCTCTTAATTGGCAAAATAAAGTACTTTATTTCAAAAACTCTGGAGAGTAGGTTACTTCCTACAGTGGCTCAAAGGTTGTTTATTAAAAAAGTCAGTATCATTTCTTAAAAATTTTGCAGTATTCTATTTTTGCTCTTGGAATCTCAACAGTTCTTGTTTGCATACACGTCTATCTGGGGATTGCTTCTGGTGATCAGGACAGCCTTATGGAAATCCTTCCAGATGAATATACCCAATAGAGCAAAAAATCTTGCTCTGTCTGTAATGTAAAGGGAAAGAGGACTTTTTAACAACTGTGTAATTGTGAGTTCTAGCCTTAAAGGAACTTTCTTGGCTTGGATTCCTTCCACCCTCCCCCTCAGATACTTAATAATCAAAGTATATGCCAAGAAACTAATGATGCAAACCAGAGTATTGCACATGAACTTGGATTGCTTTCCCATTATGCAGTGCAAGGAGTGTGACCAAGATTAGACCCAAAAAGTCAATGATAGAAAATAGACAATGTGACATAGTCAAGGCACGCCTATCTCGGGGAGCCTCACAAAACCATTTCCTATCTTTCATAACGGGGATTATAATTCCCGGGAAAGGTTCTGAAGCTTGTAGGCTCATCTGACCATCAGCCACAGAACGAAGAAGGATCAACCTTCATTAGCAAACATCCAGGTCATTTGTTTGGCATGAACCCACTGGTGTGCCAGCTGTATACCTTATAATTCTTTAAGTGATATCTGATATTACCATGCATTTCTAATACCCTTTGATTGTCAAAAGATTTCTCCAATCTATGACTCATTTTACAGCTAAGACCAACTTTTCTTCCAAGATCTGACCTGGGAGAGCTTCTCCTTCACCTTTCTGAGTCCTGCAGATCCATTCAAACGCAGTGTTGCAAACTTTGTCAGTATATTCATAGTATATTCACTTACTGGCATCTTAAACACAACAGTCACTCCACTGAACATTTTCTTCGTAGAATAGAGCCAGCCTTATTGTAAAGAAAAATGGAGTACGCAATAGAGTTCTAAATGAACTTGAAGGAAGACAAATAGATCTTGAGTATATTTTTAAAAGAAATCTAGCAGTGAAAACAGTTGGGTTTTGATACAGCTTCCCCAGGGAAGTAGTGGAAGTTTCAGTACTCAGGGCATTTAAAACTAGAATAGACAAAACACTAGTGGGGTATGTTGAAATAAAATATGCGTAGTCCGTCTGTGAATTAGTGTTTACTTTCAATATAATTATAAGTGAAGCAACACTGTAATGGGAATTTTTCATACACACGAAAGCTATGGCTACTATGTTTCCACATCGACCATATGTTGCACATATTGGTTGGTGTGGATGTGTATCCCTACTGCCCTCTAGTGGATGAAATGTAAGACCTACCTGATTAAACAGATCTAGCAAGCTACTACGGTTTGAGGGTATATCAATCTTTAATCATTTAGGGTAGAAAGAAAATAGCTGTGTTGATGCATTTTCCATCAAATTATAAAATTGAAGGGCATTAAAAACAACAGAGTCAAACTCTGTAATTAAGACTGCCATTTAATGTTTGTTCACACACGGTATTCATTTCTGTGTATCCCTGCCAAAGATCCATTGTGTAATGTTGTCCTCACATGACATTAAAAACACCAGTTCCCTGGAAAATGTAAAAAAGAAACCGTGCTGTCTTGAAATACATGGAGTTCACTTTTGGAAACAGAAAATTAATACAGATGCAGTAAGATAATTTAGAACACAAAATAATGGCTATAAGAAACTTAAAAATCAAGACTGCTCTGTAAATCTGAGCAAGCATATTAGCAGTCTATGGGTGGGCTGGCTGGTACTCAGAAGAGGGCAGGCAAAATGGGTTTCAGAACAGGAAAGCTGATTTGAGAAAGGACTGACTAAACACATAGTAACGGGGGAGGAAAATAACTCAAAACACACATTTAGTGCTGTGGGTATATATTTAATGCTATCACAGTTAGGCTGCTTTTCAGGTGTCGAATCCAGATGCCCTACTCTCAATGCAGAAAGCCATGACTCTGCATAGTTCTTTAGCATTTTGTCATTAAGACAGAGGGTAAATCTGAAGGCAGTTCTCTTTGTATAGTTCTCATTCACACACGGTATTCATTTCTGCATATCCCTTTTAATTATTTTAAAAGATTTAGACTCTAATCACTAAATTTTAGTCTCAAACTCAGCACATAAAATAATTTTCCTAAAATACCAAGGGGAAACAATTATAAAATCTGTGTTGTTAAAACAACTGATGTACCAGTTAGAATAAATGAAATCCGAATGAAGAGAAACATATCCTGTGCGTGCACCAGACCAATGGCCCTTACTGTGAATGTAGGGAAAGAAATCAACTGAATGTTTAAATATCACACATTATTAGAAGGTGGGATATGTGAGTAGCTGAACACTTGAAGGGAGTGGGATGTGGGTGGGATAGCTCAGATTTCTCCCTTTGATTGATAAAGGAATGATGGTTTAACAACCAAATGTAGATTCCGATAGACTTCTTATCAACTTAAAAAAAAAAGATCTACCTTAAAAAAAAAAAAAAAATATATATATATATATATAACAACCTGAGTGATCTAGAAGAAAATCTGACTCAATAAATATCCTAGGAATCTCAGCCAGGTTTACTGTACAGCAATTAGCATCTCCATGGACAGATGACTAGAAGCCCAGGAAAAGTGGGGGATAAGCAGGATGGTCCACAAAAAGGAAATACAGCCAATTTCTGCTTAGCACCACGGACAGAGCTGTCAGCAGAAAGAAACATCCCTGGAGTTATCCTTGGTGTTAAAGAAACACAAAGAGATCAGTGTTGCATTTTAAAGATGCGTCTTATCCCCATTATGACTGGCAGTTGGGTTAGAACTGTGTCCTGCTGCTTCCCCACAGGGCACCCATTGGAGCCGAACAGGACCAGCTCTGAATACAGAGGTGTCCAGCCCACCTGTGCATATGGAGGAAAGAAAGATTGATAGAGGAGAAGGATGACTCCTTGACCATTCTTTGTCACTTCTCTGGCTTTTGAAAAATCTTAGTACTCTGAAGAATAATACCCAGCCTTTCCCAGGACAAGACAAGTACCTATGCATTTCAGCCTCAGAGTCTGTAGTGTACAGAGATTGCTCTGGGGCACAACCAGGGGAAGAGAGTAAGTAATGAGAACTTAAGAAAGGAAATTAGAAGCTCTACTCCATCTCCTGTTACAAACTGATCAAAAATCAGACTCTCTTCTTTTTCTTGGTTCTGGCCATTACAGGGTGAAAGTTACTAATATATTGTGTAACTAAATAACAGATTCAGAAAATAAGATCTGTCTGCCTTGCACTTGAGTGGTGAGTGGGGCTCCTTTTCTGTCCTGCTGAAGCTTGAGGTACAAAACCAAGAAGCATCCTGGAACTGATCATCTGGCATTAAATCATACCATCACTTGCTAACTAACGTCTTGCCGTCTCAACTTTTCTCCTTTGATTGTTCACGAGAAACTTGTATTTCTATAAGAAGGTCATTGCTAGGGAACTTCTGGGTTTTGTTTTGAAGCAATTTTTAAGGCTTTTTAAATCTCTTGTTTCTTAAGTCTTTTTGTGTACAGCACAGTTTAGAGACAGTGTGAGTTGAAATCTAGACGTTTTGCCAGCTCACTGTGCATGTTCACCAAATGGTAAAGTCCTCACTTTAAACCCCAGCAAGACAAGATGAGCTCTGTCTGCCCAGCAGCCTTTCAGAGGCATTAAGGGTAAGAGAGAAGGTAAGTAATTCACTATGCGTCCCCATTTCTATAATGGGGAAGGACGTCTTGATACATTTACAATACTCCTCTGGGGATATTTCATCAGTTATACCTAAACTCTAATGGACAATAATTGATTTGAACTTTCCACTTAGCACAGAGCTGTAAACAGCTTCAATGCAGACGAGCCGACGTTTTGTAAAGTGGAGAGAGATTCAGAAAACTTTTGTACTGGGTCATGCCATAGCCTAACAGCTTTTGAATCCAGGGAAGAAACAGTTTGTCCTCCTGGTTTTAATAGCTGGGCTAATCGAGTTTCAAGCCTGCAGTAGGTATAGGTTATCTTTTGAAGGCATTCTGTTTTAACCCATCACTATTATAATGGGTTTATAACCCAGTCATAAAAGTGTACTCTTGATTTAGACATACATCAGGACACATTCAAAAACATAACTTTCTGAATGTTAATTTCCTAGAGAAGGAAAAAATAGGACATTGAGTTCATTTTAAGATTATAGGTTTTTCTTTTTTTTAAACCTGTCTGTGATTGGTGAGCCTCTCAGAGAAAATATTCTCTCTCCCCCAGTGTCCCCCCAAGTTGATATCAACTTGCCTTTCTCTCTCCCCCCAAGTCACTTTGTTTCTGGCCGTATCTTAGTGCAATCTCCCACCGGATGACTCCAAAGACTACTCTGCTGCCAGGCAGGAGCCAAGTGCACGTGCAGTTCTGTTTCACAGCGTCCCTTCACAGTTCCTTCCAGCCCTGCTGAACATACAGGTACACAAAGTTTAGGGGAATCCTTACTCTTTTCAAATCAGCTCTTCTGTCTCCCTCAGGCATGACAGCAGGATAGGATGAAGAGAAATGAAAGAGTAAGTACATTCTCTTAGGTGGCTGCATCTTCTGCTTGGACCAGAGCTTTCCCACCTTGTTCTACACTCCTGGGCAACTGTCATGGTAAGATTCAAAGCTCGCCTTCCAGCCACTCCAAGACAAAGGACAGAGATCCTTTTGGAGTAGTTGCTGCCACTTTTCTGATGTCAAAGATCTAAAAGCCTTATGGCTGTGAAGTAGGACCTTAAGTAATCATCGGTAAGAGCTTTGCAAGAGCCATTTTAGTCTGATGTGTGAGGAAAACACACCAAGAAGGTACATGTTTGTGAAGATATTGCTACAGGTAGCAATATCTATGACTGATGTTAGTCACTTTATGTGAACTTGATATCGAGTATGAATTTTCTGGTAATTCAGCTGATGAGATTGTAGGAGCAAAAATATTTCAATGATAAAAAAATAGATTTATCCTTCACTCCCAATTGTAGCTCCCTTTCTAGAAATCTACAGAATAAACAGGATAGAATCAAACGTTTCATAAGATGTTGCCTAGATTCTAAAATGCATTCAAACAAAATTGAACATAACCTGTTCCATTTCGTCCTGAAAATAATGCTCTGTAGGCTGTAGACATTGTTTTGATTCTACCACTGATTATTTAGGTAACACTAAGCAAGACACTTAACCTTAGAGTTTTTATTTTTTATTTAGGGAGAAAGATACCTACATATTCTTTTTCAGTAATGGGATGAATGAAGTTATAAACTACTGAAAAAAATGTTACATATATTTTGGATCAGTCACCTTCATCTTTATAGGAGCACGAAATGGTTGACAATAGTTAAAGTGCATTTCACCCCTCCCAGGTGGAAGGCAACAGGGAAATGGCATCTTTTAGCATTTGGCTGTGTGGGCCTAGCCCTTCCCATGTTCTTCTCCAGGCAAACTCCTTTTCCCTATGGTCAAAGGACAACATTTTAATATTTGATGTTTAAATCAAATCTGGCGTCCTCAAATTTGGTTTAACCAATGTTTAAAATTCACTTAGCTTTTAGTTGGGTTTACTTAGGCCTTCTTTCATTGTCCTGCATCCATGAATACTCATTGACCAAAGTTTTGTACAATGGCACCCAGTCTTAAGATTATTTTTTTCATTGATCAACAATTTAATAATTGTTAGGCTATAAGATATTCATAGTGGGTGGCGCCTGTGGCTCAGTGGGTAGGGTGCCAGCCCAACATACTGAGGGTGGTGGGTTCGAACCTGGCCCTGGCCAGCTAAAAAACCAGCAGGGGCAAGTGCAACAAAAAATAGCTCGGCGTTGTGGTGGGCACCTGTAGTCCTAGCTACCGGGAGGGAGGCTGAGGCAAGAGAATTGCTTAAGCCCAAAAGTTGGAGGTTGCTGTGAGCTGTAACGCACAGCACTCTACTGAGGGTGACAAAGTGAGATTCTGTCTCAAAAAAAAGATATTTATACTACAAACTGTCACACTGATGTATCATACTAAGCTTTTATAAACCTCACTAAGAATAAAATGTGTTCAAAAAATAAAATAAGGCAGCGCCTAGGGCTCAGTGAGTAGGGTGCTGGCCCCATATACGGAGGGTGGCGGGTTCGAACCCGGCCCTGGCCAAACTGCAACAAAAAATAGCCAGGCACTGTGGTGAGTGCCTGTAGTCCAGCTACTCTGGAGGCTGAGGCAAGAGAATCACCTAAGCCCAGGAGCTGGAGGTTGCTGTGAGCTGTGACACCATGACACTTTACTAAAGGTGACAAAGTAAGACTCTGTCTCTAAAAAATAAATAAATAAATAAAATAAAATAATGATGAAAGTTTTCTTTAGTTATTTATTATTATTTTTTTTAGAGACAGAGTCTCACTTTCTGGCCTTTGGTAGAGTGCCATGGTGTCACAGCTCACAGCAACCTTCAACTCCTGAGCTTAGGCGATTCTCTTGCCTCAGCCTTCTGAGTAGCTGGGACTACAGGCACCCACCACAATGCCTGGCTATTTTTTGTTGCAGTTTGGCCAGGGCTGGGTTTGAACCCACCACCCTCGGTATATGGGGCCGGTGCCCTACCCACTGAGCCACAGGCGCTGCCCAATAATGACAAAAGTTAACAAATAATTTGATAAGTTAAATTTATCCCACGTTTTAGATTAACCTTGGGATTTTAAGTTCCATAATTAATGAAAATGGGAGAAACTTAGATAAGGTTCAGAGTAAAGGGTAAAGAACCTTCCTTCCTTTCTTGACCAAATTATTACAAGGTAATTTGGAAACAGTCATTAGTAAGATTATGTGTTAAAAGATGTTCTTATTTATAACTCAGATTAAACATTTTTATAAAGGGGCTTAAGGGGCATCAGAGATGTAGTTTCTTTATAAAATTCTGCATACTTTAGGAGATGTTAAATCCTTTCTGAAATACTGCAATGTCCTATTTTAAGTTTTATGAAATATATTTGGTCTTCATTTGTCTTTGATAATGTAGTGTCCCTAGAAGTCAGGACAGGTGAACCAAATGAGTTCTAGACTTTAGCTTTTAGCAACAGTTAAAAATGAATTGTAGAGCTTATCTTGAAATACTCTTTCACAAAGAGCGTGTGCATGATACCATGACCCATGCTAAGTTGAGTACTATCATTGAGAACCCATTCATATGAACTGTCTGGTCTCATTATTGAACTGTCCTTATCAATACTTGGCAGAGGTCAAGGAAACAAACCTAACACCTATAGAACAAATAAGACATTTCTTTGTTTATTGTCGAAAACGCCATTCACTGATTTTTTTTTCCTTTATAGTAGTCAGCTGTATGCAGCCATGTTGTAATTGTCAACCTTAATTCGGGGATACATCTTCTAAAACAATGTATTATTCAGCGACCTCAGGTAAACATACAATTTAGGAGTGAAAAGATGCACACAGAGGCAAGTAATCATAGATACAAAGCAGGGTGAATTTCTGCGCCATGCACTTCACACCCGAACTCATCTCGCAGGGAAACTAGAGAAGGGGCAGAACCATTTCTATTATGATAATTCACAAAGGGAGTCCATATAGATATGCATGCAAAGTCTCTCCCCACCTCTCCATTTACATGCCAGGATTTCAACTCTGCGACACTGAGTCCCTTCATTTAGCCAATTAGTCCTTCCAGCTTCATGTAATGCACGCCAAGAAGAAGGAGAAATAGAAGTGCTGACGTTCACCGCTTTGAAAGTTGCTATTCTAATGCCAAAGCTGCCTCTTGAGCAATTTCCAGAATGTATTAACATGGGAGCAAAGCTCTACTCCGAAAGACAGGGATCACATTATGCAGGGGAGCCCCGCTCAACATGTCACAATTGCATTACAATCTCCTCCATCCCTGGCAAGATCGTACAGTTGTAGTTAGCACTGGCTCAACTTTATGGTCCCTACTCAGGCAAAACCTAGGAGGTCTTCCTGAAGAAAAGGGGCCCATTTAAAAATATTTAGCAAGCAAAACATGGACCATTTTCTGGACCGCAGCATCAGCCAAGGCCTTGCACTTTGCACCCAAGAAAGCTGGTTAAGGTACAAAGCAAACCAGTCTCTCAGTTTAGGTGAAAGTGAAGGTCTTCAGTGTCTATCTTTCTTTTTTTTTTTTTTTTTCATTTTCATCAATTAAGTCTAGGTTCAATTTTAATTATTTTAATTCAACAGACACCTGTAATATTTTCCCTCAATATTAAAAAACCATGTAGAAAATCACAAAATTGTGTAGCTGTACATTTCTGAGTTCCCAGTTACACATATGATTCTGGCACTTAGCAAGCAATGAAGAATTGCTCTGAAATACTGAAAATCACTCACTCTTCAGCTGACATCCTGTCCACGGCTAAAATAGTGATAGGGATTTTAATTTCACCCTCTCTCTTACTTCAGCAATAGATTTCCACAAGCCAATTTGTGTCAGCCTATTCTACTACACACTCAGTCATTCTTTGTTTAACTTGTGGCTTTTGCAAGAGGTGATTGGGCAAGAGCAAAAGCAGGGCTGCTGCGAGTTAGCTCTGCTGGCCTGGACCACTCCTCTCTTCCAGGTCTTCCCCCAACACACAAAAGTTGGGCATTGGCTGAGATGATTCTGCAAGGTTCCTTCTAGCTTGTTTTCTTGTATTTTTCTTCCCCCCTCCCCCCAAAGCTCAAAATGGCTTATTTTTCTGTCTTTAGCTTCTACAGTTTGAAAAATTGGCTCAAACTTCTGTCTTCTATATCGCCTGGGTATTTCCTTTAGTTATTCTCCTAACTATGCCGTCCCTCAAAGCTCCCTCTTACACATTGTTCCTTCTTCTGACACTCATGTATGTGAGGGGTTCTTGCACTGGTCCATCTTTTCTCATAGCCTGCATCTCTTAGTCAGGGCTCATTGACTTAGTTAACACTTCCTCTTCAGAATATCTTTTGATTAGATGTCCTGCATGTCCTCAAATCCTACATAATGGAAAGCATTCTATCTTTCCTTTTAAATCATTCTGCTATACAAATTCTATATAACCACAGTCCACAGTGAATGCCCCAATCTTCTGCAAAACTTTCACATTTTAAAACGTATTACCTCTCAATGTGTAGAAATTTTCTTATAACAATCTCAACTCAAATACACCTTTTTTTCACTATTATCCTTGTCTGGCTCCTGATCACCTCGCACCTGGGATAGGAGAATTGCCTCCCTACTCCAAACATGTGGTTTGACTATGATAGCTTTCTCATCAGCCCTCTAGCAGACTTCCCTACTTCAGATCAACCCCAAGCTCCACACGCTCAGCACTTCAAGCTCCCTATACGTTCGCTCATCTAACCTGTCAGCAACTGGTGCCACTAAGGCTCACCTTGCTCCACTAAGCAAGCCACTTTTGTCTTCGTGTTTCTCCTGACTGATACCTCCCTCTCCATCTCTGAATTTTTTCCACATAAGTCTGCATCTATGGAATCACTCCTCATGCACTGAAGAATAACTTTCCTTTGTTCAAATTCTATATTAAACCCCACTTGTGCAAGAGAGAGTTCCAGGATGATTACCAGCCAACCACTAACCCTTAAACAAAGTAAAAACCACTCTACTGCCTTTCTACACATTTCAAAAAATTTTATTGTGTTTTAAACATTTATTGTAGTTGTTCATAAATTACATTTATGGTGGCAGAGATATAGTGGCCACTCAATGCAGTTTTATTATTGACTTGAAACTTGGTCTTGATTTTAAATTGCTGTAACAAATAAACCCCTAAACTGTCCTATTTTGTGACTTTAAGATGTACAGAGCCTGCTTTTTGAGAACTGTCAACTGCTAAGTATGTGGTAGATACCAGTAGACACTTGTTGAATGGGATTGAGGAGGAAGCGTTGTAAACAGTTTACTCATGGAGGAGAGAGTAATCAGAAGATGCTCATTACCATAAATATTCTGTAACAGCATCTGAGTGTAATGAGAAGTAATACTGTAATGAGAGTTACTCAAATTTCTCTCACCCTCTTGATTGTTTAATATTATATTGATAAAAATATATTTTTAAAAAATAGCTTTGATTTTAAACCACTAAATTTACACACCAAGAATTAGACACTAGCAAAGTCTTCTAGTCTGATTTATTTCTCTGTAATATATCTGTCTTGAGAACATCAGCAGGAATACACCAAAGAAATATGTCCCTCACAGGATCAACTATATAAAAAGACAGAACACATCATCAGCACAAAAATCATTATCCATCTAATTTCTCCCATTCTAGATGGCTCCGGTGAGCCCCTCGATCATTACTGACTAGGGTTAAGATAGAGCTTAATGGATTAATTAAGCCAAAGCAGGACTGCATTGCAGACCAAAGTGGAGAAGGTCCTGACACAGATGAGGCAACAACTCTGTTCTTCTTTTATTCAAATGTGCAAGACGTGGCTACCCTCAAGGCTACACATTCTTACTGTACAGTAGTCTCCAAAAACAAGATTGGTGTCTGTTGTGTGGGTTTTCCCCTTAGTACTCATCAGCGTCTACTACTTGGTTATTTGGCAAAATTTATCATGTAAGAAATTAAATGTTGAGACTCTTTTTTTCTTTAGGAATGTAGGGAATAATTGAACAGGGTAAAAGAATAGAGGCAGAGCTCTCACTTTGGTAACTGAGAAGCACCAGCCTGAGAAGAGGTTACCGTTCACATGCCAGTGTGACTCCCAGGGACTAGGACACAGAGCAGGCACAGGAGCTGAAAGAAGAAGCCATAAAGTCACGGTGCCACACCCCAGGGCAGCTGCGGTAATGGAGACCTTGAGAATCGTTCATTTACAGAGGATTTGGAAGTTTACATGTAAAAAGAGGGCAAGATAATCCAAAGAGCACAATTTTTTTTAAAGGTACTGTCTTTTTTATTTTATTTTTTATTTCAGTAAACTAAAAAAAAAAAAAGAGTCTCACTCTTGCCCCAACCGAGAGTACCTGGAGTATTATAGCATCACAGTAACCTCAAGGCCCAAGTCATCCTCCTGCCTCAGCCTCTGGAGTAGCTGGGACTACAGGCACCTGCCACAATACCTGGCTTAGTTTTTCTGTTTTTAGTAGAGACTGGGTCTCCCTCTTGCTCAGGCTGGTCTTGCCTGAGCTCTCCGCCTCCCAGAGTGCTAGAATTACACCATTACACCTGGCTCAAAGGGCACAGTTTAGAGTCTTTTTCTTCTTGTAAAAAGAAGGAAAAAGAAAAAAAAAAAAAAAGGAGAGAAACCCCCCCCAGAAGTGCTGTACCATATTGGCAGTTTACTTTCTTTTTCGTGAACCAAATCAGCACGTTATTTACATGAAAACCTACTTTCATGATGGTGACAATCAGGCTCTATCAAATATAGATTAAATATGCAGGTATTAAAAGAAAAAAGTAAACCACCAGAAATACCTCACTCAGGAAGTGGTAAGGCTGACTAAATCAGATTCTGTCATTCATATCAAACATACCCTGTGAGTCTAGAAAAGCATCTATGGAACTAGAGTGGAGGTGACAGAGCTTATTTCCACCAAGGAGAAAGTTGCCTTAAGATGTCCAGAAGGGAGGAACTGGGCAGAGAAACAGAGGACTAGTCTGGGGCTCAAGCTGGCTTACCAGTGTCTACGTGGTAAGTTGAAACAGAAACACGCTTTATTTGAATGGTTGCCCTGAAAGAGTTTTAAAACCAAGTACAAGTCCCCAGTCTTCTAGTATATTTTATCTGTGATTCTTGCTTTAGGGAAAAAACTTGTACCAAGTTCAAACAACAGCACATCTCTTTAAAAGACATATCATTTCTTACTAAAGAAAAAGATCAGGATTATGGAGTTGGTAGTGTTTCCTTCCTTAGTGACCATTTAATCTAGTCGTTTTGTAAATGAGGAAACTGAGGACTTCCCAACAGCCACAGAGGTAATTCTGGGGCTGGTAATTTTAATAGTAATTAGTCCACAGATGGATTTAGGGCTACCAGGGATCCAGTGGAATTGGGTGCCTTTAGACTTTTTATTCAAACACATGCACACACACACACACCACACATACATATGCACAAAGAGAGAGGGAGAGATGTACAGATATAGATAAGTACATATCAAATATGTACTGCTGCATAATGAAATTAGGCCCCTGTGTCATAACATCGTCACTATCCTGGTCAAGTAACCACTGAACAGATTCATCTTCCTAACTGGTACAAAGTAGGAGTGTATGGCACACTATCTGGGTGAAAGACTCAACTGAAACTCCATTATCTTATAAACACAAACAATGTAACCTAATACTAATACCAATCTTAAAAAAATGAGTCATATTTTTGATTGAAAAAACATTTATTGAATCCCAACTATGTGCAAGTATTATAAAAGTAAAAAGTATATGACTAAATGCAGTTTGTGCTATTTCAAGGAGTTTACATACAGTTGTTTTATATCTGTATTACAACCCACTAAGTAGTCAAGCAGCCAATCTCATGCCCATTGGATTAATACAAATTATAATCATTAATTTTGAATCATGAGAGAGGGTATAAATCCCACATTATTTTTTGTTCAGACACTGGAAAGAATCTGGAATGTTTCTGGTCCTCCAAATCTAAAAATTGAGCCTTCAGTTGCTCTGTGCATTTGGACTTAACTTTCCTTTCAAAATCTACCCCAAATTCACTGCCCTAACTCAGTAGCTCAGAAACAGAGCTCTCTAAGCCTTGCTGCTCTCTTTCTGCCCAGTCTCTGAGAAGGTATTTAGGTCAAGGAACTGGGGATAAGGTAGAGAACCCGGCTCAGTTGTGCTATCAGCTCCAACACAGTGAAGGCTGCCTTCTGTATCCACAAGTTCTCCACCCACGGATGGAAAATATTCAGAAGAAAACGCAATAAAAATAATAGTACAACAATAAAAAGAAAAAATACAGGGTAACAGTTACGTGGATGGCATTTACATTGTGTTAGGTATTATAAGCATACTAGAGATTATTTAAACTAAATATACAGGAGGACATACAACGTGTAAAGGATTTGAGCGTGTGTGGATTTGGGTATCCTGGAGGGACAGGGTGTCCTGAAACCAATCCCCTGCTGATCAGATACAGAGGGATGATTGTGTTTAATCTCCAAGTCATTTCTCTTATAGTTTTATTTTAGTGTAAGGCAAAGCACAATGATTTCCTTTGAGACGAACAAAAATTGAGTGGCTAAAACCTAATGAATATGATTAGTTCAAGTAATCTGGTTATGGATAAAAATCACTAATAGTAAGCTTAGGACCAAAGAAGTGATCATATTACTCAAGCATTTCTCTTAAAAAGAAGGGAAGAGAGAGATACTCTGTGAGTCCCTACCACATTTTAGGCACTATGCTAAATTCTTTACACATACTATCACATTTGATCCTTAAAAACACCTTCCAGAGTAGAGTCTCTGTTTCTTCAGATAAAAAAATTGAAGCACAGCAAGCCTGTTTTGACCAGACTCACAAAGCTGGAAAGTAATTATGGCACTCATATTTGTATTCAAGTTTGTCCATCTATAGATGTTCTTTGCCAAAGCCTATTAAGAGAGAATCCCAAAGATTAAACAACAATGAAAGCCATCAGCAATCTTTTTAATGAATATCTACTACATGGTCCAGAAGTTAACTCAACTATAAATATACATTTTCAGCCACCTTTACATTTAATATACTAGCATGAATAAACTGATGTTGGAATCACAAAATAGAATATTAACAAAAAAAATTCAAGTGACTCATGTACAAAGGGTATTTTTTTTAATTTTAGAAGACAATTTAGCCGGGCGCAGTAGCTCACGCCTGTAATCCTAGCACTCTAGGAGGCCGAGGTGGGTCGATTGCTTGAGCTCACAAGCTCAAGACCAGCTTAAGCAAAAGCAAGACCCCATCTCTACTAAAAATAGAAAAACTGAGGCAAGAGGATTGCTTGAGCCCAAGAATTGGAGGTCGCTGTGAGCCATGACACCACGGCACTCTACCCAGGGTGACAGCTTGAGACTCTCTCTGTCTCCAAAGGAGGGGAAAATAATAAATAAATAAATAAATAAATAAATAAGATAATTTAACTCACATTGCAAAGTTATAAAACAATTAATGCTTAAAAACATTAAAACAAACAAACAAACAAAATATTTCAACACCAGAAAAATATCATGCTTTACTCCCACAAAAATCTGGCACAGTCAATTCTCCATTATCAGTTGATAGGGATTTATCTTCAAAAATATTTAAAAGTGAGTGCATAGTGTGCTTCATTTTTGATCAGAAAAGGTTGACATTCCCACTGCCTCTACTTAGCTTTCCTTTTGTAAAGTGTGGATAGGAAAAAGACCAGAGGTTTTCCCCCCATATGAAGGGGAAAACCACACTCTCCATGTGTGGAGAGTTTGTTTAAATAAAAATATTTGAGTTTCAGGAGGGAAAGCAGGATGAAAAACTACCTGTTGGGTACAATGTACACTATTTGGGTGATGGGTACACTAAAAGCCCAGACCTTGACTCTATACGATGTAACCATGTAACAAAACTGCAGTTGTACCCTCTTGATACAATGAAAGAAAACAGAAAACAATAACCCAGTAAGTTTTCTTCCTAGTGCTTAGCTGGGGCATTTGGAGACTTCTTTCCTCCCAACACCCCTCCATCCACACAAACACACCCTAGTTCAAATTTCCTCACCTAGTTTCAGAAGAAGTAGAAAGAAAAAAGAAGACAAGAAAAAGGAGGACCAGATAAGAAGAAAAAGGAAGGCTAGGAAGAGGGTCTAGGGAAGTAGTACAGTTCTGCAGAGTTCTGCAGCAAGTGAAAAGATGCAAAGCACCAGCTTTGAGAGCAAGGGACCCCAGCTCGCCATGGTTCCTTCTATCAGCACCAGAACTAAAGTCCGCAGGAGTCAGGATGGTGCTAAAAGAAGGAAATCTCTGGACAGGGATCGGAGACTGATAATAGAAAGCTTTCTAGGCCCTTCTGCACTGCATATAAAAACAATTACTCAGGAAATACTGTAATTTTCCAGAACATATTCAACAAAAGAGAAGGGTACATTCCAAGATTAAATAGGATATGAGTTATATATTATTTATTATGTTAAAATTATTTATTATTAATAATTATTATTTATGACATTATAGTCTTCCATTGACTCTTGATAATTGTATGGCAGACTTCCTGGGTGAAGGAAACAACTACAATTTGGAATTTACGTTATAAATGCCAACAATGTAACCTAATTATGTGTACCCTCATTTTACTCTGAAATTAAAAAAAAAATCCTCAAAAAAAAAAAAATAGTTGACAAAGTATCATTTCAATTGCTTTGCTAAAGAAACAACAACAACAACAAAAAAAAACCAGATTAAAGTAGACAGGAATTATATCCTCCAGCAATAAAAAGGACATACGACGGATAACACAATATCAAAGACACAAATATCAATGGTGAGGTCCTAAAACCCGGTATTTGTCTAATTTTTCCACAATCAGAACCAAAGATGAAAATAACATTGATGGCTACTGCAGTTTAGTTTTTCTGAATAAAATTCAGGGCTGGGATTCCAAAGATATCACCCTTTGTGCAAACATCATTCAGAGCAGCTTTTCAGGCAAGCAATACAAAGGAGGGAAATGGTAGAGAGGAAATATTAGCACCAAAATTCTCCAGTCATCTTTTACCACCTTGACATGGGTTAGCTGAAGGCCATGGAGCATAACGGATGTGCAGTTGACTCTTTCTTATACAGACAGTGGAGGGGGGGAACCACACACTTGTATTTTGCTAATGTAAAAGTCCCAGTGGAAACATTAGCACTCAAAGACATTAATGTGGATTTGGGACACTCCCTGAAGGATTTTGATTCCATTAGAAAAAAAAAAAAAAAGACGGTGACAGATATAATCCTGCTTTGATATGTTTAATGCCATTTAAAGAGAAACTGTACCCATTTACCTCAGGCCAGGACACCTATGAGTTCAAAATGTGAAATACCATTTCTCAGTGCAAAGAAAAAGCTTGGAAAATATTATGTGAAAATTAATTTGGCATGCTTCTTTGAAATTTTAGATTTCTGGGATGAGCAAATGGGTACAGTTTTCTTTTAACTGTTTTTGAACACCATGTGTTGAGAAGAAAACAACAGAATGGCAATTGCTCATCCAAAATGCTAACTTGTGGCATGGCACAGTCAAGATGGCCTGCCACAGCCAAAAAGCAGGTGTGTGCTATGCCTCTCACTTCAGTAGCGTGCACGCCACATGTCCCTGCATTCAGCAACCTCTTGCATTTGCTTTTGGAACCTTTCTGAGAGGGACAGTAAACATGACTCAACAGAATGTCTATCTGAGGAGGGACTGGCTCTCTCAGCTCGCTGTGAGACAGACTTTTTTGGGGAAGAACCAAAGAAAGACTAGAATAATGTATTTATTTTGGAATTCTGTGCTATATCCTTTCCTATGACCTAACACCAAGGTGACTGGTTTCAGACCATTTTTGTGTGGATGAAATTTGGGATTTAATCAGACTGGAGAGTGACATGAAGCTTTTGTGTGACTGAGGGGACTAAGTCAGCTGTCTTGTTTGGATTGAGGACACGCCTAATGTAGCTAGGACAGATATATGTACCTAACCTAACAGCTTAGAGAAATAACCCCCTCACTCCTCAGGCCCACAGATAAGCTTGAAACACAGGATGTATAAAAGTATTTGGTGTGCTGGGATACCAACCTTCCTCAATCCAACATTATAAATCTGATGTTTATTCTAGGAATTAAAAGGATTTTATATAGGTTCTATTCAGTATTCAGTATTCCTATGAGAAAGAGGGGGACACAGAAAAAAAAATATTTACCTTCTTCCCTGCAAGAGGCCTGGTGCAGAGGACAAATTAAAACTCATGACCAGTTCTAAACCCAGGTCAGGAACTGCTTGGGATAAAATCCCAGGATATCAGTACTGTAGGGATAGACAAGGTCCAAAGATAAAGAAATAGATGAGAATTAGAATTCCTTTAAAATATAAAGAAATTGGGAAATCTCTGCTTTATTCTATGATTTCAATGAATAAGCCAACAATCATTTATTTAAAACCTACTACTACGTATGTGCAAATGTCCAGAGAGGGAAGGAAGGAAACCTATAAGTAGTAAACTGAAAAAAAAAAAAAAAATCCTTAAGCTTAACAACTATAATTGAGTGATATTCTCTGCGTCTGGGTAGGCATTTGTTGAATTCAGAAGAGCTAATTTGTTGCCAAATACGTGCGATTGTTAATTTCATTCATTAAATCACAACATTATTAATGTACCATTTATTTCTGATGGTACATTCTGGGTGTCAAGATGGATACAATGCTATACGAGCACCGTCTTTATATTTATGAAGCTTACCGGGCAGTGGCAGGAGGGATGGGTCCTATGCAAACATAGTCTAGTATAGGACACTCTATGATCAGTGTCACATGAGACATACAGATAAGTGTTTAAACAGTTCAGAAGAAGCCAGTCCTCCTGGTATAGAACCACCTCTTCACAAACATACCGAAGTGGCTCAGTGCACAGAGAGGAAGGGATCTGCACCAAGCTTCAAGTCAACCAACCATCAGTGTGCATGGTGGGGTAGGGGGTTAGCTAGGCTGGAGGAAAGGAATGTGCTCTGTGTCCACAGCACCTCTCACACTGAGCTGTCCCATAATTAACGTTTACCAAAAACATGCATTCATAAAAATGGAAGTCAATTAAATGATAGGCCAGGTCAGTGGGTCTGCAACAGCCCTAGATATTTTAGAACATTACTAATGCTCTGTTAGAATTTGGTGTTATAATGACATCATTTTCTTCCCCATTAGCGTGAAAAGTTCAGTCTTGTACCCATTCCAGAGGGATGGGAGGTACAATTTAGTTTTTCCTTCCAGATGAGGAAAATACTTTGCCCATGCAAAATGTTCTTGGTATAGACATTAAAATGTCATTCAAAATGGCCACAGATGAATTTGAGCACGAGTTAGAGTCCATGTTCCCTAGAAGTAAAAACAATAAGTTGAGCAGGGTAAATATTCTAGGACCATACAAGGAAGGAGGTTCCCGTGGAAATAGAACTTGGATGTCCTAGCTTCTAGGTCTGGGTTTTTTCTGCAGACTCACCTTTTTCAATTTTATTCCCCGTGGACACTCCAGCCCTTTCCATCATGAACAGTAGCCTTCTGTAGTGTTGGTGTGTGTGTGGGTTTGTGTGTGTATCTTTCTAAGACAGAGGATTCATTACTGATATGCTTTTGTAAAGGATTCAAGGTTGTCTGGATCCTCAGAGAATGCAATTTGGAAAAAAAAAAAACGGTTTCTTTGATTCAATGGTGCTTACATTTGGGCAGAGTTTTCTTTTTCCATCCTCAAATACAGTATTTGAGACAATCTGCCCACAATAAAAAGCTTTTAGAGCGTCAAAAGTGTAGGCGAACCAAATCAGAATTAATCTCTGTGAAAACGGAGACTCAGGCACATGGAAAAAGTTTAGGAAAAAAAATTCAGGCTGGAGGCCATCCTACAGAAAGGTGTCTGACATCTCTCCTAATTCACAGGAGGTGGAGTAAGGCAGGGAAGGAAAAGGCTTGAAGGGTTCCAGCTGCTCATAGGATCCCTTGCTTCAGCTAGGCCTGTACAACTCAGGACTGTGTTATTGGGGGTGGGGTGGGGGGTAGGTCCAGGTGTTTTAGTTATAATTATCCTCTAATGTACACTATAATGTGCATAAACCCAGGATGGGCTAATAAAGGGAAGTCTAGTCTTTACTGGGGCTAAGATGAAGTAGCCAATAGCTATTCACTCAAAGAAGACTGACCAGATTAGTCTGCAGGCTAGTCAGCAGTTTTCCTTTTATTGTGATATTAAAAGCTGTGCATTTTATTGGAAAAAATTAACTACTTTCTGCAAAGCCTTACAAACCAGACATAAAAAGAGAGGAAGATAACAATGATCACTTTTGAATACTTGGTATATGCTTGGCACTCTTTTTCTTTATACATGGATTTCGTTACGTATGTTATCTCATTTGATCCTCATACCAACTACGAATGATTGATATTTTGCCCATTTTCTTTGCATAAATCCTAAGGTCCAGAGAGGTTCCGTGAATATCCTCTGGTCACACAGCTAGCCTGGGCTACGCTGGAATGCCAAGCCAGGCGCAGGACACCAAGACTGAGCTCTTGCCATGCCTTGCCAGGCCAGACTTCGTGTGCTTTTCATGGCATGAAATCAGTGTTGGGGGAATTCTGCCCAGCATCTCTGGTTAGCAGAGTGAATTGCTTTTATCATTTGCCAACATGTCATAGAAAAAAACAAAACAAAAAAAAAATTAAAACTCCTGGCTCTAGATTTCCTATCAACCTGAAGTTTGGCTTGGTTACATATTATTTGAATATCTGACAATCTTATAAAAAGTCTAACGAGAATAAAGAATTTTTCATTTATGCTAGCTCCTGCATTAGTTAAAAACCTCGTATTCCTACATAACAATGTGCCTGGGGAACTCTCTCACTGCCAGAAACTCATCTGAAAATGCTGAAAAGTCAGAATTTTGGGCCTAGATACTGACTAATGTTACCAGCTGCGAGTCGGCTTGAACATCAGTAATATGATATTTCCCACTACAATTTGATTTGGTTAAAATGCGTTTGAAGTTCACCCTTTTATTAACTAGAATTACCACCTCCTGTAACTGGAGGGCCCCTGAGAACAGGCTGCTAGTACAATTCAACTTCCCACCCACCATCAGTGTATTTCCTGGCAACAAATACTATTAAATTGATAACTACAGAAATAGGTCAAAATGTCTTTTCAATAGTTGCTAATATTCTGCTAATGCTCAACAGCCTCCCTTTGATTCTTGTGCTAACATTTCCTGTATGATTGTGGGAGCAACAAGTAGAAAAGAGAAATGATTAGAAGAAGGAAAAGCAGCTGGGTGGGTGGAGATGGAGTTCCCCCAGCTATCAGACAGAAAAGCTAGAGGGCCCCAAACTCATCTCTGCTGCGGAGATGGGTGACGCGGAAAAAAAGCCATGTCCCGTTGAGCCTTAACACCCTCATCTGTGAAAAGAGAAGACAAGATAACTGATTATTCAAATTTAGGGAACATTCAGAGTTCACAGGAAGTATGGGCCTTGACTTATCATGAAGCATATATTCTTGTTTGTACTACATTTATGACCTTGCCCATTAGGACCTATTTTTATATTTTAAAAGGTAATGTTGTTGCATACTTCGCAAGAGAGCCCCTTGGCCATCATTCTGAGTTTGCTTCTTCACTAGGTAAACCGATATTCCCTGCCCCTTTCTTTGCTAGGAGGGAAGTTTGCTTTTCCGAATCCACATCTCATACGTGACCAAAGGTAAAGAAAGAAGATGGGGTGGTACAGATGTATTGGCAAACGTGGGCGGCTCCAGGCAGACTAGTTTGGCTCAGAAGGGCTACGTTCCTGCAGAAGGCAAGGAAAACAAAAAGTCCCCTTGTTGGTGAGGGACGTTACAATTTCCAGCACTTCTTCTGAAATGCAAACATCCCATAGGGGAGGTAAACCATTCATGCCTTCATGTTCTCATCAATTCAACTCCAGGAGATTTACACCTCAGTATAAAGAAGTTTTGAATCAGAGCTTTGGGAAGGGATAGGGATAATTTTGGAACAGGAAGTTGAAGGAAAGAATCAGATTAACATGGGACCCAGGCTCTGCTGGCAGAGGAGGCTAGGACTGAAAAGAACTCAGTCCCCTTTGCAGTTTCTGCCTGGGGTCTTGACTGGAGCTGGTAAACCACTAAAAAATCCCTTGGGAGATGCCCTGGGTTATCAACAATGCTTTGGGTTCTTCTGCTGTGACACTGTACTGTTGTTGGACAGGGTGTCTGGGCTCATTTAAAAACTTGCCTACTGAGTTCAGGCAAGGGTAGGTTAATCTAATTTCCTACAGTGTAAATTCGCAGACATCATACAGGACGGTATCTCTCCAGGAGATCCCTCCTGCTTTCCTTCCTTTCATAGAGGACAGAGATGAGATGAGTGGAAGGGAGGATGAGGGAGGTGGAAGGGGAGGTCGAAGGATCTAACCTTTCCTAAACTTCTGAGGTAGGCCTTATGTTAGGTGGGCATCTCCCTGGATCCCCTCAACAACCCTGGAGACATTATTAGTGATTGGAAGTATTTTATAGGCTCAGAGAGGCTAACTAGAGCTTGAGGTGGCCATAAGGCTCTTTTTCTCCAGCTCCCGTATTTACCTGTATGTATACACACACACACACACATGCGTGTATGGGTATATACATAAATATATGTGTGTGTGTGTGTGTGTATGTGTATTTTTTTCCCTCTTCCTTTCAGTTTTGGGTGCTTGAAAACAGAAGATGACCTGCATTATGAAAAGCATACCAGGAGTCAGGAGGCCTGGATTCTTTGGGGGTAAGGCTTGGTCCTGAAATCTATCACTGTGAACAAGCCCGTGCACCTCTGGGGTCTGTTCCAAGCTTTACAATTCTATAATTCATTCCCAACAGGGTGATGGCAGGGACTAGTGTGTATATACAAAATTCAGCAAGCTTTATTCTCATTAGTGGCCACACGTAGGCCAAAAAGGGGAACTTTCTCCTCCTAATGCCAGTTGTGTTTTGAGTGAGAAGAAAGAAAGGATTGACATGAGCTGAAGGCAGAAGGGGAAGACAGAGTGTCCAGCTAGCAGTGGTGCTGGGGAGTGTATGGAGGACGGAGAAGCCCAGGGCAGAGCTGAGAGACCAGCTTGTTTTCAGAATGTGTTTGATCACACAATGGTTGTGAAGTACCCAGGCTAAGATAATCTGAATGTTAGGATGCTCATTTTGAAATCTCAGTTTAATGACCGAAGCCTATTTTGTGATCTAGTAAAAGCCACAGCCTTACCATTATGACATAACTATTTCCCCTAAGTATTAACTTCTTGGGGGGAAAAACACTGGGCTGAGTCAACTACAGAATTTTGGATTACAGAACAAGAACACCTTGATCATAACCATCTCAAGGTGTCTGGAAGAAGGAAGGAGAGGTGAGCTCTTGTGAACTACATCATGTGTACAGAAACCTTCACAGAGTTTAACGGAGGAATGAAATTCTGAGGAATCAAAAAAGGAGATCATTTTCTGTAAGAGAAGACATGTGACCACTACCTTAAGTCAGCATGCCAGGGAAAGTAACTTCCAGGCAGGATCAGCTATGTAATTTGTGGGGCTCAGGGCACAGTAAAATCTGTGGGGCTTCTTATTAAAAAATTATTAAGAATTTCAAGATAGCAACAATAGTGCATTAAGCCAAGCATGGGGACGGGGACCTTCCAAACACAGGACCCTGTGCAAACAGCACAGGTGTACATCCATGAAACTAGCCCTGGTTCTACTTATTGTTTTTATCAAGATATTCCTGTTTCATAATTACCAAGACCCAAATTAAAAAGCATGCACCACCGCTCTCAAAACTCTCAGTTAACCCTGTCTTTCTTGGGCGAAAAGCACATGAATTCTGCAGCAAGGATCAGACCAGTCTGGGTCTGCCACTGTACTTGATAAGGCACAGCGGCGCTGGCTTCTGCTACATTTATCACAACCATGAATTCCTGTTTCTGCCACAACCTAAGGATTCCCAGGATGGATAAAAGTCTGGGAATTGAAACCCATTTTCTAAAAACACAAATTTCTCTAGAACAAAACGAAACAAGCAGAAGTTACTAAAAAAGGAGCTGAGTTTCCAGGATATAAGTTTGCCCCTGATTTCTTTCTGGCCTTACCTTCAGCAGGTCTTGGGCATGTGAACACAGGTTCAGAAGCACAGGTGAATTGCCACAATAACTCTTTTCAGTTTGAGAAAAAAATAGAGGAAACAGGAGAACCTGGTCATAGCCCAGCAGAAACTCTTCTCACTAACAGTCCGCTCACTCGCTTATTATGCTCAGTTGGAGCTATGACTTCACTCTCCGTGGAAGCTAACTTTCTCTTTCCTGGATGTTTGGAATGGGTCTGGGAAGAGCTATTAGAGGGCAACATCATGTCTAAAAAATCACATTTATTTATCTTCACCTGCCTTCTTCATGATATTATCATTCCACTGAGGTCTGTATGAAGAAAGGAGAGATAAAGAGCCCAGACCACCAGTAAGAGAGTAACAGCAGTGCAAAGTGAGAGGACTGTGGCCTCTTTCCCAGTTATCTTCCAGGCTGCATATATACTGAACCTACTTCTTGTTGGGACACGGCAGTAGCTTGGGTAGATGCCGTGGATGTTTGTGCAGGCTGAAACTGATCCTATCCTTTCTATGTATCTTTGCCCCATTTAACAAAAATAAGTATCTACTATACGGAACCAGTTCACGCCTATACACAGAATTATACTTTGATATAACCAATTGCTAAATTCTCGATTTAGGATTTTTTAAAGGTATCTTTTGGCAAAGCTAATCTTTAATTTTGCTTAATAGGCTTCTATTGCTTTGAGTAAGGCCACTAGGGTCCATAAGTAGATGGAAATGTGTTTGAATCTCCATAGTCATGCTTAGATTTAAAAAAATTTCCATTTCATAGAGATGATATAGGCTCAGTCATCAGTTATCAAGAAATTGTCACAATTGGTAATTAGCAGAAAAGTTCTTCAAATTAAAAGCAACTACTGACCTTCACAAGAGATGTACACATAAAACCCTGATTCATTTATTTTAAAATCGTTGTCCCCTGCTGTAAATAGATAGCTGGAATACATACATTAATATACGTGTGCACAATCAGCCTTAGCGTACTGCTGTGAAGTAGATGAGGATAGATGGTTTTCTATTTATTTGACAAATACACTATTATACAGACAGGTTAAGTGATTTCTCCTGTAAGGAAGGCTGGAGCCGGGGAAAAATAAAACAACAAACTCACCACATCTACTCTCCTATTATGCTACTCTGGAATTGGGGAGCCTTTACTGTTTTTGAGCTACCTGATCTAAATGTTGGGCAGCGCGATTTACCTGGAAAAAATATTGTATGATTTCTTTCATTTCTTCTTACCCTTTCTCCCCCTCTCCTTTGCGATTATGATAAACTATTGATAAATGTGGCTGCTCAAAATTTATACTTGATCTTCATGGGCTCTGATAAGTTTTTAACTGTTAAAGAAAGCAAAGAGAGCACAGGAACAAAAGATCATTTCTGAAATGTATAATGAAAAATTATGCTGGGGCTGTTAATATAAGGTAAAGTTAGCGTAAAGTTGATTGCTGGTTCCTGTGATGTCCTCAGCCGTCCTCTCACAGGGGCTAGTCTTTGGCTCTGGAGTGATATTACGGGAATGAGTGGCTTCTCTGAGGCAGACCTGCTCCTCTATACCCCAGTCTCCTCCTGGGAACTCAGACAAAGGCCACGGCTTCTATACACCTTTCTGTGGAACTGCTGGAACTTGGAACTGTTCTCCGCATTCTAGCTGTCCCTTCTTAGTCCCCGACCTTCCATGATCTTTCTCTATTTTGACACCCATTTGCATATCACTTCTGGTGACATGTATAGTAAATAATGCCCCCCACCCCCCTGTTATTTGGCCAGGGAAAGACTATTTTGGTATTATTTTAATTCCTTATTATCTCTTTTGTTGATTATTTGTGTGACCATAAAGATTTCTTGCTTCTTGTCATGCTTCTGGTTAATGTTTCCCAATGTTATCTGGTAAATGCTTAGGAAATACAATTTTATTTCAATAAACCTAAACAAAACATAATTAGGAAAGAAAACCAATAGAGAAGCGCATATAATGAATTTTGGAGCTAAATGTAATAAATAGTTCTGCATTTTCTGCCACTCTTGCTCACTTGTCTCAGAATGTAACATTGCCAACAAATTAGCTATCCATGCTAATTTTTCAAACATTAGAGAGGCAAAATTATAAGTCTCTTTTCTGTTGATAGGAACTATAACCTCTGTAGCATGATAGCCCTTGAGCACTGTCTGGTGTGAAAGTGGCTTTGGTGATACCTTATACAGGAGACTGCGCTATCAAAATTTTCAACAAAGCTGCTTCTGCTGAGGACCCAGACTCTGCTTCGAATGTCCCTGTACCCATCAGAACCTCGGCTGACTGTCATCCCGCCAGGTACTCTGCCTGTCATTGCCTCTCAGCCATGTAAAGCGTGTGTTTGGGGACGACACACGGTGGAAAGAGAAAGGCTACCGAGCTCTGTTGTACCACTACATTTATTGTAAGGAACTAGTTATGTGGCAACTGCTTTGCTCTTTTATATTCTAGGCAACACACTGGTGAATATAATTCATCATGAACATATTCAACGTTTTTTCCATCAGTTCAATACATTATTCATAAATATTAGAGGTAGAAAGACCCAGCAGATTACTGAGTTCAAACCTCCTTTTCGCATCTCCCTTTCCCCAACTATGGATGCCAGCTCAAAAATCCAAACCCAAACCCAAACAAAAACCCCACCACCACCACCAAAACAAAATAAAGCAAACAAACAATAAACAAACACACAAGGAAATCAACAAATTCGCAAGTTTTATAAGCAAAATGGAAAGCTCCCAAGCCCATATTTGGGGGAGTGAGAGGAAGCGGTATTTATGCTGGCAGAGCGCAGCTCACCGCAGACAGAAGACAGCTGAGTACAGAGGACTCTTGCTGTGGAGACAGGCCAAAGGCAGGAACACTAGTTTCCCTTCCTTGAGATTACAATTTAAGGTAAAGCCCAAGGGGCAATATCAAGTTCTTGGCTAAGTATTTACTATCTGTCCCTACAACCTGTTGTGGACTCAGTACTCTCTCCATTTAGAAACTGAGATACTGATGATAATGACAAAAAGAAAATGTATAAATGAATAGAGAGTTAAAACTACTAAAGAATGCACCCTGGGATTATCTGTACTATCAAGATAGGAAAACTTTGCAGATGCTACTGTCTCTCTAGAGAAATAAATGCTTGCATTTTAATATTCTCAGCAGCTGGTTCCTGTTGAATGCCATCAGGATGATTCAGCCACCCACCAGGAACACCAGTAACAGCAAGTGCACACACAGAAATCTGCAAAACTTTCTTCTCTTGATGCCAACACCATTACTCTGGCAGAGTCAAAACCCTTTATTGAATTACCAGTTCCTACTAAATGTGACCTTGTTCCCCTCACAAATACCAGCTCATTCTCAAATAAATGGAACTTGTGGCTGATTCAAATGCAACATTCTTCCTGAGTTGAGCACACCCTACTGTCAGCTTCTCCTCTGCCATGTTCACGCAATCTACTCTTGTTCATTTTCTCACTATTTGTTGAAATTTTCACAAAGGACCAGCATCACCCATACACACTCAGAGTTGACCTTGTATGTTGTCCTGCCAACAGCTGAACCCATACGTTTAATGCTCTATCTCTACCATTACATGTCTCAAGTGATTGTATCACTTTCATTTTCTGGAAGTTTTCTACTTCCACAGAATGTGATGTATATCTGGAAAAACAGTAACATGCAGATGGACTGTGTTGACCCTAGACCTCTTTAATAGTTACCATGCCACACTATGCTAGATACACTTTCTATACCTGCCCCCTTCTTCAAATTTAGACCAAATTAGACACTGAAGCAAAGAAAATGCCAGAGATGACAGCTAGCTATCAAAAATGTCTCACTGCCTCATTTTCAGGTCTCCAAAGTAAAATCTAAGGACATTTAACATAGATTCAGGTGCTCTCAACAGCCATGAAAATATATGGCTGAAGAGGGAATCCATAAATGTAATGAATACACAATTGGCTTATAACAGATGCAACCAAAATTAAATTCGATATCTTGACCTGCTCTCCAAAGTGAAAGTTTCTAGTTGGAGCTACAGACAGAGGTATAACAAGCTCATTAATCACACAAAGCAGAAATATAAGCTGCCACTTCTGGAGTTGCTACAGAGAGCAATCTTAAGCTGCAGGGGGTCTGGAGGGACTGAAAGATAATGTGGCCCCAGCCATCCACAGTGAGCAACACTGATGTGCTTGACCATATGCAAGGGTCAAGCATTGGCCATGACCATCCCTAAACCTTCAGGACAGAATTTAAAGATCTTTGTAAGGAAGTAATAGGTTCAATATAGACTTTTATAAGGTTAATATATTTTCATTCAGTTCCTATTTTGTAAAAGTCACCGTGTTCACTGCATGAGAAGATGTTGAACTCAGGTCCATCTATTACCTCAAGAAGTATATTAATGCAAAAGAACTAGAGGCAGGGAAATATTAATAAATAATAGTAGTTGTAACAACAACAACAACAACGACATTGAGCGATGACCTTGTGCTAGTCATTGTGCTAAGCACCTTATGTATGTATGCCATTTCATGGAATCCTTACAATATCCTAGGAAAGCAGATACCATTTCCTTCCTTACAGACAGTTACAGAAAGGCTTAGTGAGATCAAGTACATTGCCCCGACGTACATATACCTGCTCCTTACATTACAAATAAATACACAAGGCATCTATATAAAAGAGACTATGGCAAGAATGATTAAAAGATACAAAGAACTGTAGAAATAAAGGAGGCAGAACTGGCTTCTATTTGGAAAAAGGAGCAGGGATGGGAAAACATGGTGCATCCTTGGGAAACAAGGAGTAGCCCAGTTGGGATGTGCATAGGCTTGTTGAATCAGCTCCTCTCTTTAGAACTCATACTTTGATAATAAGATACGTTTATCTGTATAGAAATATTTCTAGAAAGAAAGACTTCTTGCTGAAGGCTCTTTTGACTACAGTTTCTCAAAAGTTTTCTTTCTTTCTTTTTTTCTCGGTAGGGGTAGAAGGAAGAAAACTGAGCTACCAGGCTATATAGAGGTCAGGGGAATAGTGTTAAATTCAGAGACTCTCAAGCGGGTACACGGAACTGGATGCATTTCCTTTTGTTCCCCGGCCTGCCCTGTCCTCACTACACATATTTAACCCTGCCCTCTCGACAGTGAGGTTACTAGCACAGAAATAGGAGCCCTAAGTGTCTTCTTCAATTACCCCTAGAATATCATCCACTTTTTATTTTTATAAAATTTGTTTTCGTGGTCTCCCTTACGGCATAGGAGTACATCATAGTTAGAAAACTTGAGTTTTGCCTTTCTCTTTTAAAGAAAGTTTCATCACTTCTCTGTTGTTTAAGTTTTATTACTGGCAAAAATGAGTTGTTTCAGCTCAAACAGCATTTCTCAATCTGTGAGATAACCCCCCCAATTTTGATAAAAGCAAACCCTTGTTTTTCTGTAAATCCTGCCCTTCTGTCTTATTTAGATTTCCTGGTTCACAGAATCCAACCTATGGCACCCCTAGTCCAGATAAATTTGCGGGGCTTTCCTTTCTCTACTTTGTTAGGCTTTTCTTTTTAATTTAATTTTCCAAACATAAACCACTATAATACATAAAATGTTTGAAGAAATATATAGAAATTAAAATATGTATTTATTTTTCACATTCTGCATGATCCTAGACCAGATTTTCCAATATTCTTTTCTGGTTGGCCAACCCACTCACCCATATTGAGATATCTAAGGCTCCTTCCAGCACTAAGATGCAAAGGACTGTGATTCTAGGATACTGACATTTGCTTTGTCGACACTTAAAGGAGAGCTTTTCAACTTCAAACAATAGCATAACTAGTTGCTGTAGCAGTTACATTTACATGAATCTTTAAGCAGATGAGCATAACAGCTCTTCACAACACTACCACACTGGACAACCAAAGCTTATGATGTTTTCATGATTTCCTGCAACAGTGAATTCTACAACTGATTATATCCTGTAGGAAAAAGTACTGCCTTTCCATCTACTTTTAGCATTGAGTTTTCTTTTCCATATTTGTTAATTTTGCACCTAGCCACGAGCTTTAAATATCTCCAGTGACTTTAATCCTTAGTCCCCACTGCGCCATGGCTTCTGAGTCTCACCCTTCTGACCTTGCCCACTGATTTCACTCTAACTGATGTAATCACACAAGCTTCATTGTCGTTACACTGGTCATGGTGCTCATTAGAATTATCATCATTCCTACAGCACCTCCATTCAATGGGATCAAATGTACTTATACAATTGGTGGTCATTTTAATTTCTCTAGCTAGGATTTTTTCATCTAGATGGAAATTTTATTTTATCTGATCAATAAATACCTACCCAGTCAAAGGACTCTGAAAAACTGGTAGAAAATCATTCACTGGGGCAAAATCTTCAGTCTAGAGACATTTTTGTGAACCTGGACAGTGGCATTTCACTGACCTTGAATCTACAGGTTCAAAATATCGTCCCATCTTTGTCTTTCAAAGCAATCTATTAAAGCAATAAGCATAAATATGTATGATTTATATTTATATATGTGTTGAATTTAATAGATTAGTTAAGAGTCAAGGTATTTTTAAGAAATATTAAATCTGTTCAACATTGAACAATTCACTGACTTTCGAATATAGTTTACAGCATTCTTTTGCTAAGTTAAACCATTTCTTCTTTTTAAAATAAATAGACTACACAGTCTGTAAAGTGGCACTGCAGTTCACTGTGACAATCTATATATTCCTTAACTTTTTTTCTTTTTACGGTCATGGTATGTACAAATAAATAAATCCACAATAGTTTAAGTCCAGGAATTTTTGTTTGGCTAAAGTCTAAAAACATAGCTTAAATAAAAGGTTGAGAGCTTGGCATTGCATCATTGCTGTTTATGTTATAAGGCTTACAATGCCACCTTATAAAACATAAAGTTGTTTATTTTTATGTTCGATAAAAAGTGTGGAGTTTCAGGACTGGGAATATATTACAGATTGTTCTCTCTTGGTTATTTTTGGCTTTAAGTATATTGATCATTTTATCATTTTCTTGTTTTAAACTGCTTTAAACACAGCACAAATGTTATTCTCATCATGCCAGAAATGGGTTTGGAATTGATTTTGAGTTTCCATCAATTTTACTCTTTGCTCTCTGTGAGAAGTTTTTCACTTGTTTAAATTCAAAAGGATAGTTTTATTCAAAAGATGTCAGAGTACAACATTTAGGGATCCTTATCTGCCCAAGAAAATTCAGATGTTCTGCTTTACAAAAAAATACAAATCATTGAATTTATTACTGTGGACTTTATTGAAATCAGTGAAGAATCATTCATACGAATGCAGTTTCAAGGACTTCCTCCCTATTTCTCTTCATGGAAGTGTTGGACAAAAGCATGTATCTTCTGAGGAGACGGCCTGATTGGTCCAGGTTGGCACTGTTTCAGTGTTTGGCCTACGGCGGCTGCTTAGGAATAATTTTGTCTCATCGTATTTTCCTGGACCGTATTGGACTCAGGCACGTGGTATACAAAGGAAATCCAAGTCCTTTAAAAATGCTATTTCTTTTGCTACTAAAGCCAAGACCAGTTCTACTTTGGCCAAATGATCTTATCAAGATTTAACAAGAGATATTCAGCAATATCTCCAATCTGTGAGAAGACATTCCACGAAGGAAGATACTTCGTTACATACACTATGCATGTCTTTTCCCTCCTGGTACCAGGAAGGAACATGATAAAACTTATTCTATTAGTATTGAAAATATTATAACACTGGCAAGAATTTTGTGATAATTATTCATTTCAATTAACTTAAAGAGAAATAAACAAGTAGTTCTTTCCACATTCAAACAGATAGCACAGATCTACTTTCAGTTACTGCTAAAAATATTTTGGCTTCCCTAAAGGCACCTTACTGACATAGCTACTTTGCCCTCTACTATGCTGTCACAATTTAGAATTTTTAACATTTTAGTCAGGTTCTCTAGACTAATTGGATGAAACAACTGCTTTATAGTATTAAGATTTCTTTGCAGAATCAAATGAAAGGAGATCTGCACAGTTCAGATAGCTTGGAAGAATTGCAGTGACCACAATCCAAATCCTGCATGTGCTATGTATTTTTTTTTCTACAGTACAGTAATAATTACTTCTATGATAACTGCTAGGCTTTAACTTCACACTTAAGAATATAAACAAACAGGGAGACATGTAGATAGGTAAATGTCATTTCTCACCCCATCCTTAGAGCTAACCTGCATTGCTTCATGTTTCAGAGTAAATGCTTCACGTCTTTTGAGAAGTGTCAGGAAATCACTTCTCCATGTATGTAGGCCTCAATTTTACTTGTGTAGTATGGTACTCCTTAACACAGACAGCCCCATGAGAGTGGGACGTTAATTTAAATTCAGACTTAGGGGGAAGAGCTCCATCTACTGAATCAGTTAGATCATAGTTTGTACCCTATAGTTATCCCATTCACTACTTTCAACTACTTAGAGGCTCTGGAGAGAATAGAAAAGTTACTGACCTGAGCAGCCACAAAAAAAGCGCTTTGAGACTGATGCCATTTGGATATTTCCCAGATACCCGGAGACCCACTCCTTTGCCATTCCCAATTTTCAAAGCTTTCCATGTTGCAATGTAAAATAAAAACGGATGCTTTGCT
Organism: Nycticebus coucang; assembly: GCF_027406575.1. Lineage (NCBI taxonomy): Eukaryota > Metazoa > Chordata > Mammalia > Primates > Lorisidae > Nycticebus > Nycticebus coucang. Next base: position 63,610,963 of record NC_069795.1, read on the forward strand.
ATATGAACCACCTCTTGAAAGAAGTAGAAAGTCATTGGTTATTGAAGGAAATGCCTCTGATAGTGGAAGAGAAAGCTACAGAAACAAAATCTCTACCTGGCAGGTTGAGCCACCTAGGTAAGAAGCAAAGAGAAGGGTGGCCTGCTTACTCCTGCGGCCGTGCATCATTGCTGGGAAAGTCTGCAGCCACCCAGGACCAGCTCCTCTGGGCTCTCCCCGGCTGCACAGCGTTGTTGTGGCATTGGGAATTTGCTGTGGCTTCATAAGATTATGGGGATATGCTTTAGCAAGCCAAAAAAGTCACAAACAAAATTCAAGAGGAAAAAAAAAGTACAAAAACAGCCGATCATACTGGAGAAGCTCTTGGCATTTTCCGACATATGCCACAATTTTCTCTGGTATTTCCTGGTTCTGTGATCCGAAAAATTATATCATGTTTATTATCGTGGTCTTTGGATGCTGGTGGTGACGGGTGGTATAGTAAAGGGCAAGCAAATGGACTTAGGAGTAGCAAGGTAAAGATTACTTCTCCTATTTGTTTGAAAGCTTTCCAAGAGATCACAGGTTAAAAAGTTTCTTCTTCAGAATAATGAAGATATATAGGTATCATATATAGATAAGATGGCCATAATCTTTCCAGACTGGGAAAATAAAATCTTCTTAACACACCAACAGATACAGAACAAAGCAAACTGTATCTGAGTAAACTTGAACGCTAATATAGCATTCAGGAGTATGTAAGAGTTATGAAAATATTTTGAAAATTCAGACAACTGTATTATAAATAGGTGTCATTAAATATATACATATATTACATAATCACATGGAAGCCACAGTAGATTTTTAAATTACAAAAAATAATACAAAATTAATAAAAGTTTTGCACTAATGCTAATCCTTTCTCTTTTACATCAAGTAGAATTAATATAAATATAAAGTGGATTCTTGTCTCTGTGTTTGTGAATGTGTACACACACACATATGTATCTGCACAAAGTATGACTGACACTGAAAGGTGATACAGTCACAGAAATTAAAACTTTGTATTATTTTAAACTGAGTATATTGAAAATATCAGCATTAAACTGGCAGGTTTCTTTCCTTCCTTCTTTTTTATTTTACACATTTAGTTTTTCAGGTTCTGTTTTAAAAGCACGAAGTGAAAAACAAATTAGAAAAGCATTGCACGTCAATAAGTATTTTACAAAAAAATTCATTTGCATTTATTAGAATATTTAGTTCTCAAAATAAAATGGCTAATTGGATTTTCTTCCAGCCTTTTCAAGACAAGTTCAGTTCTGAGTCAAGGATAACTATGAGAAATTTCACCTCAATAGGTAATTTGTTTGGATAGTTATAAAGGCCTGAAGAATGAGATTATCTCCCCCATAACTATAACAAAACAGCTAATGAATAAGTATATTCTGGCAAGAATCGATAAGAATTGCAAAGCCTGAGAGGGTCATCGCAGGCTTGAAAAAGGTAACCAAGTGAGGAAACATCAAACGGAGTTAATGGAGATAAAGCATTCTAAAAGATAGAAAGTGTTAACCATCACTGAGAGGGAAGAGTATTCCTCAACAGTGATGACAACAACAAAACAAAACAAAACAACACAAAACATCACAACCAAAAGCCACTGGAAATACCTATCTCCAGGAGCAAAGTATGACTACTTATTAGTAAGCAAGAGGAGGACCTGCTTCTTTGTCATTTCCTTTGAAAGCTGGTTTAAAAAAAAAAAAAAAGGTTGCACAAAAGATACATGTGTTCCTTTTCTGGTATTATTACAGGCCCACCTAGATTTAGCTTTCGATTCCAGATGAGATCAGGCATGTTCAGACTAGCACATCTTTGCTCTGTAAGTACAGAGCTGCTATCATTTCACTGGCAAATTCTCCTATCCCCCAATTTATGCACAATACATACCCTTAAAAATCTGCTTAATTTTCTATTTCAGTCAAATGCCTCATCGAGTTAAATTTTTTCTCTTAATTTACCCTGTTAGTATTAAGCCAAAAGTTAAGGCAGGCAATTCCTATAAGAAAGGAAAGTTGAATAGTACTTACCCTAAGTATAATGTGCAAGCTTTAATGGGGAGATTTACTTTTGCTCTACAATATTTAGAAGGGTGTCCAGGTCTAAACTCAGCTCTCGCCCTTTTCCCTTCTGGAAAACTGAGTAGACTCTCTGAAGGTGCCTCAGAGAGAGATCATACAAATCAGCAGCCTTACCTGTGGCCATTCAGAAGACTGCACTTTGGTGTGTGTTTAAAACTACGAATAAAGTCAGATACAGCGCATGCTCAGCAGGCAATTTAAAAATATTTATAACATTGTTGTTTCAAAAACAAATTTCCTCAAACAAAGCAAAACTCACATTTCTCACCCATGCCAAGTTTAACGTTCTAAGACAAAGCTGTTTTGGAGTTTTCCGCTGAAGGAAAAAGGCTTTTAAAATTTTTTGTTGAACGAAAAAAATAGTTCTCTCTTCCCTTTTGGGTACCTTTAAAGGGAAGGAATAAATTTTCCTCTAAGTTTTAACAAAATTCACCTCTGTCTATTACAAGGCTTTACAATTTTAAGGTCTGTAAAAAATAATTCTAGAGAAAGTAACAAGAAACTGAAAACTATGTATTTAAATAATATAATGGTCATCTGAACCTTCCCGACAGACGTCTTGTGTGTCACTGTACAAGATTATATTCAGATAGATAGAGGATATATTATCTTATGTATAGGTAGGACTAATGTGCATACTACCACATGCATACCTAGAGAAGTTCTATTTTTCTTTTGCTAACTAAAATCTGAACTCTTCAACACTGAAAAATAATTACATTAACAATTTAGGAGAAATTCAGTAATAATATCAATATAATTCATCTGTTTTTCATAGCAAGGATGGAGAGGAAGGCAATCACAGATCAACTGGTTAAATTTTGAGATATATAAAATAAAATCTTGATTAAATAGGGGTTTTTAAGTATGAACTGCAGCAGAAATGCCTGTGTCATTCCTGGCTGGGAATTTCTCTCCTTCTTCTTGAGTATCCCTAAGTTTTCCATTTTACCATCTATCACCGAACCCCGAACAGCCCCACAGATTTCACAGATTTTATTTAAATCTCTTACTTAATTCTTAAGTTTCTGAATGAATTTCAGCTCCTGCTCTACTTTCCAAGGGTGCTCAGCTGGCCTTACAAAAGCTCCACAGACACATCGTTCACTATCTCCGATGCTTTCAAGCTCAACAGAGGGTGCCAAAAAAAAAAAAAAAAAATTAACGATTAAAAAAAGTTTATTAAAGTGAAACTCGGAGTGCAAATTTGAAGAAGTTGCTTCCACTTTTATTTCGCTCTCAACTCAGCACAGGTGTTTCCTAACTTACACTGCTGTGCATGCTGACTAGAGGGAGGGTTAAATTAAGGTGAGGGAGTGGGCCAGAGGCTGACCAGCCGCCGCCGTTAGGGTCTCCAGCCTCCTGTGTTAATGAGTGTGTTCAAAAGTGGACCCCCCAAAAAGCCTAGAGTGAGGTTTCTTTTTGGCAAATGATTAAACCAGTATACTGAAATAATTAAAGCTTTGTCTTTAAATAAAGCATCAGATCAACAGAACAAAAACAAAGATAAAAATTGCACACATATGCATGCGCGCGTGCACACACACACTCTCTGACACACACAGATACACAAAACTAGCGGGTGAGGGGAGAAGGAAATTAAATAAAAGAAAACAAACAGAGTCCTAACAGGCCATTCTCCGAAAAGGAATCTAAATAAAAAGTCATATGATATCTGATAGTGCAGGACACGTCGCCAAGAACTGGAGCGGATTGCCTACAGGAAGAAAGGGCCAGTGTATTCCAGCTCAAAGAGCTTTTCTTTCCTCCTCCTCTATTTTTTTTTCCCCTTTTCTCCTCCACTGTGAATGTGTTACTCTCAGGTCAGACCCATGAAGAATCCCAGAATGACAGCTATCACCTGTCACTGTACTCCTGGAGGCACAGTAGCCGATAGGAGCTGCCTCAGTTGGGGTCGAGAGGAGCTTGTGCAGCTTTCAGGAACAGCCTCTTATCCTAGCCCCTCTGCCCCTTTCAAAGACACCCTTGGTCACATCAAAAACAGACCAAAAACAAAAAGAAAAAAGAAAAGAACAAAACGAAAAACAAAACTGCAGGCACAACAGCCCATAGCAACAAAGGAGTTCGGGGGCGGGGGTGGGGGGTGGTAGTGGGGGGGGGGAAGCAAAAAGCAAAAAGCAAAAAAATAAAAAAAGAAAGCAAAAAGCACTTGCCTTCAATTATAAAACTTTTTAAAGACCGGGTTTCTTTTATTTTGACAGCGTTCTTTTTAATGGTCTTTTTCTCCTTAAGCATCAAAAATTCTATAAAATATAGAAAAGTATGAAGGCAATTCAAGAATTTTCCTAAAGAAAACATGCAACTGTTAGAAGTGAGTTGCCCTGGAAAATTTTGGATTTGCCAAAAGTTCCCCTCATTCTACTATCTTTCAGCGAGTTCAAGTGCTAACACTGGCCACCTAGTACTTGGTTTTTCTCTGAGGGTCATTACTGAGGCAACACATACATAGTAAGGTTTTCCAAAAAGACTCCTTGTAATCAAGTTACTTCAAACATAAGGCACTCACACCTCCCAGCCAGGAGGGTTTACTGATGAAGCATCACACTCTGCCCTGATATGTATTACATCCTTAGGAAGCAGTTACATAAATGCATCCTATAAATATGAAAAAAGGTATAGACCCACATTTTCTCCTACAGTTTCCCTCCCCAGGGATATGAATAGATTTTATTTTCAGTTAATGAGATTAAAAAAAAAGAGGAAAAGAGTTTCTGATTCTTGAAACAACTGTTGTAGTTGTTTTCTACTCAGCAAAATAGTTATCTGTAGTTAGGTACTGTACACAATATATATTTAAAGATTTTTGTGAAGCTTGTGAATTTTTCCCCTTCTTCAGTTTTGCATCCATTACATACCTTAAAAAGATACTCAAATGACAATCAAAATAAAAATACATTAAGAGGAACTTTTAGAGAGAAAACATTTTCTTGGGTTTATAATTTGACGGAATTAGTATTAAGATAGAAACGTACAGCTTATGTAAAAGATAAAACTGTTTACCACATTTTACACAGACAGTTCACATCCTTATTTATACTTTTCTTTTGTTGAAGCATTAATTGGAAAATGATAAGCATTCTGGGATGTTTGCTACAACACAAATGCATGGTAAAAATATACATACATAGGCAAAAATTCAAATGAACACAAAGCTACGTGGCAATCTGAATAGTTGAAAAATCTATTTAGACTATATTTTGCTTGAACTAGTGTATCATAGATGGGGCAAGTAATTTCTCTGGAGGTTTGTCATTTATGTAATTAGAAACAAAAATAAAATACAAATATCCGCTTCCATACTACCTTTCTCAATAACTGACAAGTGACACAGTGGTACCTTTTAAACAGATGGATGCAAAACTTGTGAGATCGAATGAACTGATGTACCCATTGGTATTTTGGAAACCCAAATTCCATAATTAACTTTTTACCCAAGTGGCAAAAGTAAAAGATGTTCTCACCACGAAATTGATTATTTGATGGACTCGTGTCTTTTCTTCCTTAAGATTTTGGGCATCCAGAAAGGGTAAAGAGATGGTAAGAGAAGATGCATCCTGAACAACTTTTATTGTGAGTAGAAAAAAATAGCACAGAGTGAACATAAGAACAGTTGGATTTAGAAAGATTAAAAGAGGAGAAAAGAGCAACATATCCAACTTAATTAGTCTTTTTCTTTTTAATTTTTTCACGTATACATATTGGGATGATGGGGAGAAAAGATAACTGGATTTCTTTTGAATGTCTTTGTGTCTTTACAGAGTGAATGTTCTGTTCCTGTCTCTTTCTTTTTAGGCGAAGAAAAACTAATAAAAATAGAAAAACATATATCAGACATTAAGCTCACTCCCCCCCCCCTTTCCCTTTGTAAAGAACTCTTTGTTCTCTAGTGAAAATGCTGAAAAATCCCCGGGCAGCTACTCCCTGAAACAAGTGCAAAACACTTAGAGGCTTTTGGGCTGGCTGGGAGCCAGAAACCCTCCCGCTGTCTGGTTAGAAGAGGAAAAAAAGAAGAGAGAGGGAGAGAGGGGAAGAGGAATGGGGGTGCAGAGAGAGAGGAGAGAGGAGAGAGAGAGAGAGAGAGAGAGAGAGAGAGAGAAGAGGGAGAGAGAGAGAGAAATTGGAGCTTCCTTTAATAGACATAGGAAGCAGCGTTTTTTTCTTTTTTCTTTTTTTTTCAAAACTGGCGGTCAAGCGTTAAGTAACTCCCGTCTAAATCCACCTGCTAGAAATGAACTTGGGTAACCCCCCAGGGGTGCACAAAGACAGGGAAGACAGTAACATACTCCATACTCTTTCCCACCCCCCCGTTGTACTGCTTCCATTCTTTCTGCTCCCATACACAAATGCCCACAGCTTCTCACGCCGCCCCTCTTACCCCCCAACAACAAACACAGCAAAATACATGCTCCCTCAGTCTCCTAAAAAAAAAAAAAAGGCTTTTCCATCTCGGTTGCGACACAGTGATAAGGGTAGCGAACATCTCATACCTGGTGTGAATGCTAATCAGTCAGGAGTTCTCCTTTTCCCAAGACAGGGAACTGTTTCCTTCCAAATTTATTAGAACCTCCTCCACTGCCTCTTTGAAAAACCTTCTTTGTCACCCTCTCCCAAGTCCCGATACTTCTTTAAAAAAAAAATGGCTTCGGAGCTCCTTCTATTCTTGATATTGATTCTCTCTCTCTCCCCCCCACCCCTCCTCCTCTCTCCTGTCTGTGTCTCTTCTGAGTGGTCTATTGATAAGTCCCTGGAGGCACTGGGTCAGCCTGCCCGTAGGAAACCAGACACAATGCACAAATCTCCGAGTGCCATTCTGCCATCAGCAAGCAGACCACGTTTAGGAGAGAGAGAGAGGAAAAAAAAAACAGTAGAGCAAGAGACAGAGAGAGAGAGAGAGGAGAGAGAGAGAGAGAGAGGAGAGAGACACCAATCGAGGGAGGGAGAGAGAGACTGAGAGAGAGGGAGAGAGAGGGGGAAGGGGGGAGAGGGGGGAGAGAGAGGGAGAGAGAGAGGAGAGAGACACGGGAGAGTGTGTGTGTGAGAAAAAGACTGATTGGAACAGGAGGGAGGGAGAGAGAGAAAAGGGGAGGGAAAGAGAGCGCGAGAGGGAGAGCGGCACTGCCAGTCAGGTTAATCATCCCTACTTTAATTAGCTGTTCGGCTTAGACATAAAACAATTGAATTTGAATGATCTGTCAGCAGGCTCGGCTGAACCAAAGGGGAAAAGCGAATATTACAAAAAGACTGTTGGTGTGTTCTGATAAGCAATACTGCTCGTACTGACAAATCCTCAAAGGGGGAACTATTAAAACTTACAACTAAACAAAAAGTGCAAATACAAATGGCACTAGATACAGGTCTTTAAAAAATGGAGTTTTCTCCCCTAGTTTTATGAACCACAGATATTTGTGTGCGGGTGCCAACATAATCGGGGTTTTCGTGTAATGTGTGAAAGTTTATTAACGATGGTCTAGGAGTGTAGCAGACAGATGCTGCAGAGAACAAGACAGGTACAGTCAGATGCGGAATCTAGATCTTGGAGGGAGATGGATGGTGGAAGGAGAGGCACGGTGGCAAGAGATCAGCACACACAAAGTCAGTGGGCAGACAGGCAGACAGATTTTAAGCACTGCACGATCTCGTCTAAAAAGGCAAAAGTTCTGATGCAATAATAGGTGCAAAACAATCCATCCATCCTCCTATCTCGGGTACACTCCAAGGTACAGTTAAAATGGATTAATCATTGTGACAAACAGAGCTGGCAAGGCAGACTATGGCAGACACTGACAGCGATTTGCAGACCCAGAGAATACAGAAAATACAGCGCTGGAAAAAGCCCCAGAGATCAATCTCTTTAATTCCCAATTTAGCAGACAAGGAAACTGAAGTCCAGAGTGGACACTAGAACCCAGGTTTCTGCGGGGCTCACCAGGCCAGTGATCTTTCCATTATACCAGCTCACCTCTAGTGTTCTTTACAGATCTGGTCCAACAGGTATGGAAATTACCCTTGCCTCCAGAATAACAAGATTCTTCCATCTATGGAATTAGTGCACAAACATCTAATATTTCGAAATGTTTAAATAGCCAAGTTAAAATATATATATACACCCATTTTGAAAATTAAGCATAAAAGACGTAAGTCCTTAATTCATTTTTAGAGAAAAGAAGAAAAATAGAACACTGTAAAGGCCCTGTCTCAGCAAGGTATATCCTCCTGTCGCGGGGAGTGATCTGCAAAGACCTGGAGTTTGCATGTCACTCTGTTCCACATATGACCATCCAAGAAGATGTGGTTTTCTTACACAACTCACTTGTAAAGTATAGGCACATTGTGGATGAAAGAGATGGAGTCTTTCAGCGTATAACGTAGTTTTAAATCACAGATGAGATTCTCTACCTGGAAGATTAGCTATGGACAACTTTTCCAATATATTTCCATTGAAAATGAGCTACTAAAATAGAAAGGGTAAACTGTATTTTCTGTCCACAAATCTGATAGTATCTTTTTGGGGGACACACATGACCCTATTCAGTAAGGATTCCCTCTTGGCAACAGATAAGTGAGGGCACATTTTTGTAAGGGGAAAAGAGGTGCTTATGAAGAGAACAGTACCATCAGATGTTACTGGAGAGATTAAGTCTCTTGTCCTAAAACAGAAATCATGGCATATATGAAAGAAAAAGCTAACTCTCAGTCATGCTTCAGCAACAACATTGCTACTTAGGGTGAAAGAAGAAAGCCGAAAGAAATGTCAGGCACCTGGGAACCCACTCAAAGGCAAGGACTCTGAGAGGAGCCACAGCCAGAGTAATTTAGTTTATTTACGCACCGACCTCTTTAACAATGGCTTCTGTGCCGTGCCTAAAACACAGGGACCACAGTCAATCATTTTGGAGTCAATCAGTTATTTAGACATTGGCAGATCCTCCTGTAAGTCTCAAAGTATCAGACAGGCAAGTGCCCAGAGGACAGCAGTGAGTTCCAGGTGATGTTTATGGTTGAAGTGTGTAAAAAGGGCCTGGGCTTGGGAGCAAACACTTTAGAACACTGCATTTGCATAAGTCACGGCCACTCTCAGAGCCTCAGTCTTCCTATCTGTAAAAGGTGACAATATTAGTCTCATAACGTTAAGGGTGACATGAGCTAATATATATAAAGTAGGCGGTGAGTACAGGGTAGTTACTATGGAGGAAGGCATAACCTGAAGGTTTACGGAAACAAAACTGTCTATTATGGCTGTGCTGATTGTGTATATTCAAAACATGCAGGCTCAAGACATGAAAGCACACAGCACAGCAAGGATCTAATACACAGATTTCTATTAGAAAGGGTTGGAGCCAGGCATGGAGGCTCACTCCTGTAATCCTAGCGCTGTGGGAGGCTGAGGATGGAGGATCACTTGAGGCCAAGAATTTGAGACTGGCCTGAGAAACACAGTAAGACCCTGTCTCTACAAAAAAGTTAAAAATTAAAAAATCGTGTACATGGTGGTGTTTATCTGTACTCCCAGCTATTCAATAGGCTAAGGAAGGAGGAACCTTTGAGCCTAGGAGTTTGAGGTTGCAGTGAGTTATGATGATGCCACTGTACTCTAGCCAGGGTGACAGAGCAAGACCCTGTCACTCACAAACAAACAAACAAACAAATAAACAAAAAAGGATTTGCAGTAAAGATCGTACAGTTTAGAACCATAAATTTCTACAATCTAAACTTCAAGGATGTTAGGTCATATGGAGTTGTATTATCTCTCTGTTTCCATACTTTAGTATATTTTCTGGCTCATAATCATGATGGCTGGCATATTACTGAGTCCTTGATTTGTGCTAAACATTCTGTTACCTGCTTTACATTTTTAAAAATCATAATTTAGCATCACAACAACTTATATGAATTAGCTATGACCAATATTCCCATTTCATACAAAAGAAAGCCGAGGTAAAGAAAGGTTACATAGCTTGCTCATACCTAGTAAGTGTGGAACTGGGAATTAAATGCAGGCAATCCGACTCAAAGCCTGCATTTAATCCTCAACCATGGTGCTATACTGGCATCACGTAAATTTGTGTTGAATAAATGAGCAAATGAATAAAACACCAGTATATTGATTTTATTAGAGATAAGTTAAAATCTGTGCACAAACATGGAGAGGACCTTGTGCTTGGATTATATAATTTGTGCCTCTGCTGTAGCTCACTCCAGGTGCGGCCCGCCCTTCCTCAGAAGCCAGGGTGAGCCACGTCCCTGCCCAGTGTTGCAAATGGATGTGGTGAAGACTGCTGACCATGACCACCCAGGGCATTTAAATATCTGACGGTATTTTCAGCACTTCGAGGGGAGTGTTAGCACACGGGTTATTAATTGGCTTAATTCCAGTTCAGATAATTACATCGTGTCTCTTTAATTTTTCCCTGACTATGCTATTCTTCATTTTCTGTCACAAATGTGCTCTTTAAAAAAAGCATATGTACACATACAAACACATAGTTATATTTAAGGTCTACGTAATAATTTAGGGTGCTTTTTCCCCTAAATGATCAGTGTCTAGTAGCCATGTAACGAATGAATGGGACAAAGAATTAAAGTCATTGCAAAATAAAGACAACTAGTTGAAGCTAAGATTTCTGTTTGGCACTGAAATAAACAGATTTTTAAATGATTTCCTTGGTGACAGGATTCCAATCATTTTTTTTTTTTCCTAATGGGCAGATATTTCCAGAGCTGATGACCTGCTCATAATAAGCTGATTTCCTTATACTATTTATTTTCCAGGATAAAAACACCAATGAAAACTCTAATCTTTTGGAGTAGAAAATGCGCCCTGGTCCTGAATGGCATAACATATTGAACTCATGGATTTTAGAACAGTTATTAATCCAGTTATTAGACCCTGACTTACTTGGCAGGTTTTTTCATCTCCAAACATGTTACTAGAATAATCTTCAAATTATAGAAGAAAAGGACAAAGGATCCAAATTTAATAAGCTTAGGAAAGTTTCACAGTCATAAACATGCAGTCCCCTTCTCCTTTCCCCTCAGAATTCTTGACTTCTAAAATACAGTGTCTACGTGACACCAGAGAAACTCTCCCAAATGCACACATTTTAATCATGTGCACAAAGAGGGTATGGCCCCACAGCAGTGCGTGGTTTGTTAGGCCCCTTCATGTACATTTGTGTGAATAAGTCATCAAATATAGAAAATACAGAAAAATAAGAGACTTAAGGGTTAGTTTACTACGCATGACAGTTTCTAGATCTTTGCTTCCTCAGTTTTTAGTTCAAAATTCCATGTGTACTCTGCACATAATAATAAATGCCATAATTCAATGTATGCTATAATTTGGTTTACTTTCGAGCACCTTTTCTGGTTCAGCTCCCAAAGCCTTCCTTTTTTTTTTTTTTTGTAGAGACAGGGTCTCACTTTACTGCTCTCGGTAGAGTGCCGTGGCGTCACACGGCTCACAGCAACCTCCAGCTCTTGGGCTTATGTGATTCTCTTGCCTCAGCCTCCCAAGCAGCTGGGACTACAGGCACCCGCCACAACAACGCCCGGCTATTTTTTGGTTGCAGTTTGGCCGGGGCTGGGTTTGAACCAGCGCCCTACTCACTGAGCCACAGGTGCCGCCCAAGCCTTCCTTCTTATAAACTTCCAAATTATTCTTTGTGGCCCTCTGTAAATCATCATTTAAAGTTGGTCTTTATAGGATGATCCTAATGCTACAGAGAGATTTGTATCAAACGAGTCCCATTTCCTTTTGAGAATCAGTGGTCAAGTTCCACCTTTACCTGAGAACAAGCCAAAGTAAAAAATTTTTAAAGTGCTTTGTCCTACCTTTTTAACTCCTATTATAATAACAACAGTTTCTCTGTGTCGGCCCTGTAGTTTGCCACTCAGGCCTAGAGACAAAGCTCTTTGAGGACGAGGTCTTTTCATTCTGCCCGGCATATTTAATGTATTGTTCAGTATCATACCTGCCGTGGTGGAAGATGATATCCCAGAAAAGCTGGAGGCAACAGATATTAATTCTCTTAATTCTTCACATGCAAACATGATTTTTTTCTTTCTGTGCCTCAAGTTTCCAATATGTAAAAGAAGTACACTTATCCTAAGATTAGTAATTTGATGTTTAAAGTAATATTTTTGGGGTAGAATCCTTAGGAATTAGCTGGCTAAAAGCATTTATTATATTGGTTCTTTTCACAGCTTTACCATTATTTTTACAACAAGAAGTCCTTGGATAACACATTCTATATTTAAAATTATGGTGAATTTTGAATTCAAAGAAAATTAGACAAGATTTATCCTAAATGTTAGAGATGCTAAGTAAGCACTTGGTTTTTAAATGCTGTTTATGAACAGCCTGACAGATTTTTTTTTTATTATTATTTTTATTAAATCATAGCTGTGTACATTAATGAGATCATGGAGCACCATACACTAGTTTCATAGACCGTTTGAGAAGGTATTTAGGAGTATCTCTGATTCTCTTAGTTTATGGAGACGAACTGAGTGGCAGAGATACTTTATCTGATAAGCTTAAGGTTGGACAACTTGGCACAGGCAAAAACTAGTAGTAAACCCTCGTTTGTCTGTCCCTGGTCCCACACTCTCTTTACGCATACTTTTCAAGATGGCTTTTACACCCTTGCCTTTCAGAGCCCTGGTCACTTCCCTGTGGACATATTTTATTAAAGGAACTCTTATATTCTGGTGCTGAGAAAGAAGTACCATATTCCTAATGCAGCTATGGTAGGCTGAACAATGACCCTCTGAAAGATACCCATGTCCTAATCCCCAGAACCAGTGGATGTTACCCTATATGGCAGAAGGATCTTGCAAATATGATTAAATTAAAGCTATTAAAATGGAGAGATTATCCTGGATTTTCTAGGTAGACTCTCAGGGGTCCTCAAACTTTTTAAACAGGAGGCCAGTTCACTGTCCCTCAGACCATTGAAGGGCTGGACTATAGTTAAAAAACAAAACAAAACAAACAAACAAAAAAACATGAACAAATTCCTATGCACACTGCACATACCTTATTTTGAAGTGAAAAAACAAAACGGGAACAAATACAATCACTCCGCCTCATGTGGCCTGCGGGCCGTAGTTTGAGGACCCCTGCTAGATGTAATCACAAAGGTTCATATAAGAGGCAGGCAGAAGGATCAGAGTCGTTAATAGGAGATGTGATGACAGAAACAAGAGGCTGGAGTCATCTGAAGAAGGAGGCATGTGCCAAGGAGTACAGAGTCTTCTAGAAAATAGAAAAGGTGAGGAATGGCTTCTCCCCCATAGCTTCCAAGAGGAACCAGTCCTACCAACACCTTTGCTTTAGTACAGTGAAACTGATTTCAGACTCTGGCCTTTGGAGCTGTAAGAGAATACATTTGCATTTTTTTAAACCACTAACGTTATGCTAATCTGTTATAACAGCCATAGGAAATTAACACAGGGACTATCCTACCTTGATCTGAACATTACCTTTCAACATACAGGAAATATTTCTTAGCTTTTTTTCAAAATTTTATTTTAGCAGCTATATTTCCAGGTTGGTTCAAATTGAACTTGTGAAGTAAGAATCCTTACCAGTCTTCACAAAAATATTGACAAGGGTAAGTCAAGGATGGGTCTTTCCCTCTTCCCACGAAGAAATTCCTTCTACTGTCGCGACAGCTTAAGTGATCAACCGAGACACGGATTGACAGTACACGCTGCAAGAGGTGAGGCTAACCATACGTGCAGGATAGCCCTGAACACTTCTCCCAGAGTCATTTTATTGAGAAGATACATAATAGGTGGAACGATTACTAAGCAAAGACATAGAGGGGCTGCGCGCTCAGGGAAATGATCTGATAGGTGCCAACAGAGTATATGTACTCAAGGAAATGATCTTCAAAATACTACATGCAATTTTTCTTCACTAATCCTTTAAGGAATTGTCATAAAATGCTTACTGTTTAACAATAGCCTTACTACTACAGGACTGAACTTCGCTCCTCCAGGATTACTGGGTTACTTGGTGGCTTGCCTTCCAAGTCACAAGAGATTTCCAGGCTTGCCAGGAGGATCTCTTGTTCTCAGTAATTCCTCAGATGAGTTATGATATTGGTGACTGTTGTAGTAAGTATGGTGTTTAATCCTCTATATTATACGTTGACGTGAAACCATCTATCTAAAGAACGTTGGTTAACTGAGCAGTTGAGCAGATGTGTCTAATCACATGTGCTCACGTCCAGTCTCACACCAGCTTTTCACTGGTGGTTTGGTGCTCTTATCTCCAAGTCAATCTAGTACTACTAGGTAGTGCTAGTTAGAGGCAAACCAAAAAAAAAAAGGTTTCTGTGCACAGTTCTTAACTCATTCAAAACAGTGAAGTGCTCTCTTGCTACACCTCTACCCACATCTGTTCTACACTTTACTAATTGAGGTCAGAAATGGAGACGAGGGCGGCGCCTGTGGCTCAGTTGGTAAGGCACCGGCCCCATATACCGAGGGTGGCGGGTTCAAGCCTGGCCCCGGCCAAAACTGCAACCAAAAAAAGAAATAGCCGGGCATTGTGGTGGGCACCTGTGGTCCCAGCTACTCGGGAGGCTGAGGCAAGAGAATCGCGTAAGCCCAGGAGTTGGAGGTTGCTGTGAGCTGTGTGATGCCACAGCACTCTACCCATAAAGCCATAAAGTGAAACTCTGGCTCTACAAAAAAAAAAAAAAAAGAAAGAAATGGAGAAGAAAGGCAGCAGGAGGTAGCGTCTGAGAAACAATTTTTTTTCCCTTTGCCTTAATGTGGCGCTGCCATTCAGTTGCTGCATATGTCTATAGGACAGAGCTCCTAGAAGAGAGTCCTTTGACTCAGTGGCATCAGGGCTGCCCAGAAACTTGCTAGAAATACACATTCTTGGGCCTTATTCTAGACCTACTGAATCAGAGGTGCCCTTTAGGTGATTCTAAAGCCAGCTGAGAAATAACCATCATAGGACCAATCTGTGAGACTCAGCAAAGCTAATGAAAACACATGTTAAACTGTGAACAAGATCCAATGGCCAACCTGGGTGGAACTGCAGCTCTGTCATCTGCTGTGTGCCCTTAGCACATGTTCTTAGTCTGTCTCCTTACTATATGATGGGAGTCATAGTGATAACAATTGCTCTGTCTATGCAAAAACTTAATGTAGGATTTAGTAAGATGATGAATATGAAAACATTTTATAACCTCAGGGTTCTAGTGTAAAAGAAACATCCATTTGGATTGTGAGTGTCCTGGGACTAAAGTGTTGACAATATCACCTCGATATTTCATATCCACTGCAGTCGTAATGGTAACAAAGTCCAAGAAGCTTCAGTTCTGCAAACCAAAAATCAAGGCCAGAAGCCTGTAGATATTTAAAGGATGTGATATTGAATGGGAGACCCACTGACATTCTTCGCCTCCAGAACCAAGTGCTGAATTTCTTGATTTAAAGCTCTACCTCTATTCATCAGGTTGAAAAATTTATTGACAGATATGAATTATGTGTTGTCAATTAAAGTTTGTGGCTTATGGTATTTACAGCCACAATACTTTATCAATTTCCAGTCATGCTTAGTTTTGGTAAAGTGGCCCATGGTGATCTCTTTCATTTCCATATCATATTCTTAAAAGTAAGAAGCTCCAGGAAGCCAGTTTGAAGACAGCTGATTATGTTCACATATTTTTCAATGAAAATGACATAAATCCTGTTATATAGAAAGGATTGTCCATATCAGGACTGAGCTTCCCAATACTGAAGTCCAAACTCTCAGTTTGAAGTCCAAACTCTGATATAACCAGATTAGATACAACATGATTTTTATGGAAAATCATCAGAATTGTATCCACTCTCTGAGTAATGAAAATTTACAGTATCTACCAACAGCACTGTGTATGTGTGTGTGTATGTGTGTGTGTGTGTGTGTGTGTGTGTGTGTGTGTAGCGGGCTGGGGGGAAGCACCTCATCGATGGTAGCTAACCATCTCTTTTCCTCCTTGCATGAGATCATACCACCTATGCCTTTTGGCCAATGGCATCCTCTTAAGATTAAAGTCTAATGTCACATTTTGGCAACTCCTCTGTGGCTTGTAGGACAACTGTGGTGTGGCAAAGATTCCATTTGGGTTGCTTTTTCCTCTGAGCCAGTCACAATGTGTGCAGGGAAGCAGCTGCACCTTTTAAGAGCCCTGTGTCCTTAAGCGAGTCATCTGTCCTTTTAAACTTCATAGATTTTTCATTTGTAAAACGTGGATAATATGTGCCTTACCAGTCTCACAAGTTGTTCTGAAGATCAAAATGTTTAAAATGGATAATGTATCCACAATGCTTTGTAACCTAAGGATCTCATTTGTTTGGTATTACTGATGTTATTATTGGTTACTTTTCAACAGGAAAGGAAAAGTTTGTATATTTGGCATAGTAGCTTGCACACTTTTAGACCTTTAAGCTGTACATGCCTTCACAGTTTTCCCTTGAACTTACATTAATCTTTCTGTCAGGTTAAAACTAATATGGTAACTAAGGTCTAATGTAATCTCTAATTTGACTGTAATCAGTTATACATTAAATAGATATTGCTGCAGAATTTACTATGTTTCCATTCTGTCCATCTCAACTTTGAACATATGTATTCCCTCAGTAAGAATAAATTTAGTATCACAAAATTAAAGAAACCATAACATCCAAAGCTGGTATTGAGGGGCTAAAAATATCTTCAAAGGCTATTTCTTGATTGGTTAATACCATTAGCAACTTAGAAACATCCATTAGTTCAACAAGTGTTCCTGAGAGAAAATTTGTAGCAAAGCTAGTAGGAGTTCAACCTTTAACAGAACAGGAACATGAGGCGGTGTCTGTGGCTCAGTGAGTAGGGCGCCGGCCCCATATACTGAGGGTGGCGGGTTCAAACCTGGTCCCGGCCAAACTGCAACCCCCTCCCCCCCAAAAAAAGCTGGGTGTTGGGTGTTGTGGCAGGCACCTGTAGTCCCAGCTACTTGGGAGGCTGAGGCAAGAGAATTGCCTAAGCCCAGGAACTGGAGGTTGCTGTGAGCTGTCACGCCACAGCACTCTACCAAGGGCGATAAAGTGAGGCTCTGTCTTTAAAAAAAAAAAAAAAAAGAACAGGAACATGAATTCTACCGCAATGCAAATTTACTATTGCTTGGATGTCCCAAACTTTGTTTAAACAAACCTACAAGATGAATGCAGGTGAAAAGCTCGTGGACTGGTGGTATTGAGGTAGCTGTAATGGTATGTGGTACTCAGGGAGTCCTCTAAATAGAAGGGACATTCACTGTGTGATATATTTTAATATAAATCATTAAAGTGATTGTGCAAAGCATACCTCTCATTATCTTGAAGTGTTATTTAAGTCTTTAATTGTATATGCAATTCCACATTTTCTGCCATGCATCCCTTGTTAGACTATATGCTCCCTGAGGACAAGCCCCAACTTGTACTTCTCCAAATTTCCCACTGCCCCAGAATAGTGGTTTACAAATAGCATTTGCTTCCCAACTATCAGCTGTTTAATTGGATTCACTTTTTATTGGCTTTTCTTGGGGGACAATTAATGCCCATAGAGTGACCATAGATAAAAGCATCATTATTACTGAGCTGAAAGTCAGGATTCTTAATTTTTTTAAAAATACGCATCAGGCCACTTATTTTTCTCATGTGACACTTCACCTGACTAATTATAGAAGAGAATGGAAAAACATGATTCTCTTTTAAAAGACTCATTTTACATGCGACAATTTTAGGAATTCAGCTTATGTGTCCAGTAGAGTCATTCTGTACAATGATGGTGACCGTGAGTCTCTACGTACTACAGCTTTGACAGAAAGTATTTTAAATTAAAGCAAGCTACTGATAAAATTACATAAATATAAATATGCACTCTCCCACAAACACACATTTGCACATCCTTAAGCTTAAATTAATGCAAAGAAAAGATAATATTCTTTTGTTCTAGTGGAAGACAAATGATGAAGACTAATAAATGAATAAATAAAACTGTAGGTAACCAAATCAATGTCTGCTCAATTCTGGTCAAGGAGGTGACGTGAGGTTTCCCTTTGAATCAGAGAATGTAGTGGATAAAAAGGACATGAATAGCTGGGGGGATTTCCCGAGGCCATTGCAGACCAGCTCACACACTGTTAAGAGGCTCCTTTTCAGGAGACTTTTGGTTGCATTTGTAACACTTCCTCTGGGTCCCCCAGAGCATTGAGTGCCACATCACAGCATTATAACAACAGGACTGAATGTGAGAAGGTACGTTACAAGGTTCTTTTCCTTTTAGATCCAAGTATTCAGGAGTTTGTATTTCAAGACTCTTTTTTCCCCCTTTGTCTTTCTTTCTGCCCCTGACCCCCCACATACTACTTCAAATAGGACTAAGTGGAGAGGACTTTTTATTTGCAGTAAAAACCTAAATTGTTGGACTTTATTTAAAAACAAAAGGATCAACCATAAATCCTATGGATTAGCACAATTAATTATTTCCATAGGTGAAAGATCTTTTATTGAAAAAAAAAAAAAACCTGGTCTGACTGGTAAATTTGTTCTAGATTAAGGATTTAGCTACAGTTTGGTGAATGTTTGTTCTCTATTAGGCTCAGTGCATATTAATTGGTACATATTTTAATATCTCACTACTGTATTAAATTATTAATAATTTGAAATCATTAACTGGTACTGCCACCGTTTTTCTGAAACAGTTACACCTGTTTCTCTTAAGTTTGGTTCAGAGCAAAAAATCTGAAGTCTAATTTTTCAAGGAAACAAATGGGAATTTCAGAAAAAGGACAGGCATCACCAAAAGAAGGAGGTGCAATGTTAGGATGATCGTGGAGAACAGAAACTCACTCAATCTTCAAAACAAATGTAAGAGAAGGTGTGCCCCTGTTTTGCAGATGAAGAAGCCAAGGCTCTGAGGTCAACTAGTCTCTGCCAGGTGCAGAGTTAAGAGGTGGCAGAGCTGTGGTTCACCCCAGGTCTGTCTGACAAAGCCAGATCGTTTTTTTACATCCTCCATTCTCCATCTTCCATTCTCCCGAGACATTTAAGGTTTCTGACTATCTAAGAGTTTCTTGGGATCCTCTTTAAGTTTCAGGGAGTAAAATGACAATTACAACAACTATTAAATATATATGTGTGTGTTTATATTAAATGGCAGTAAAATAATGACTACAATAGTTATTAAATATATACACATGTATATTATCTATCACGCATAAAAATATACGAAGTATATGCACACTATATATCCCATAAATACAGTAGAACCTCCATTGTTGACCGCCTCCCTATAGTAACCACCTCTTTATGTTGACCTAATTTTCACAGACCGACATGTACCATGTGTACTCAATGGAAGTGCCTTACATGGACCACCTCCACACGTTGACCAGTGAACCTAGCACTGGGAAGAAAAAGGTGTATCAAAGAGCCAGAGTCTTTATCATTGTACTCAAATTTAATCCTTTCTACTTTCCCCTACACTCATACATGTAGATAACAGCACACATGTTAAGTTCTGACATTTAATCATGAACTTGCCACTTTGCACTTATGTTGGCAGCGCTCTATAACCAACTTGGTAAGGCTTCATAACCTTGGTATTTAAGTGTCTCACTGTTGTGTTCTTGTTGATATGTGTTGTTATCTTGCTGAGTGGCATTCATTATTGTTGTTGTGTATTTTTATGTGCTGTCATGAGAATGTCAGAGCATATGTCAGAGCAATGAACAAACTTTTGTAGATTTCTTATTAAACTTGGCAAGAGCAGAGGTGAAACTGGGGACATGTTGATCCAAGATTATGGGTATAATGCTATGAAGAAAAGGGCAGTATACAAATGGATTAGATGTTTTTCTGAGGGGAAGGAAACTTCACTGATGAAGAGAGGTCAGGGTGACTAGTAAAGAGCAGAACTGATGAAAACACTGCAAAAATTTTGTTAAAGTGTGTACCAAAATCATCAGCTGAGAAGCACAGCAGACCAAGCAAACATTGATAGAGAAACAGGAAAATCTTAACTGAAAATCCTGACCAACAACTCACGGCTCTTGTATCATGACAGTGCACCAGCTCACACAGCACTGTCTGTGATTAAATTTTTAGCCAGTAGAAAAATAACTGTAACTCCCACTCCCAGTCACCTGATCTGACCTCCAGTAGCTTTTTTCTTTACCCAAAGATAAAGAAAATATTGAAAGAAAGTCATTTTCATGACATTCAGGACATCAAGGGTGATAATGACAACTTTTATGGCTATTCCAGAAAAAAAGAGTTCCAAAACTGCTTTGAAGGGTGGACTAGGTGCTGGTCAGTGCATAGCTTCCGAAGGAGAGTACTTTGAAGGAGACCATAGTGATATTCAGTAATGAAGTACATAGCACTTTTCTGGGATGAGTTCACAGACCTCGTGAACATTTCTTTTTTTTTTTTTTTTGAGACAGCCTCAAGCTGTCGCCTTGGGTAGAATGCTGTGGCATCACAGCTCGCAGCAACCTCCAACTCCTGGGCTCAAGAGATTCTCTTGCCTCCCCCTCCCAAGTAGCTGGGACTACAAGCGCCTGCCACAATGCCCGTCATTGTTGGTTTTGGTTATAGCCATCATTGTTGTTTGGCCGGCCCAGGCTGGATTCGAACCCGCCAGCTCAGGTGTAGCAGCTTGAGCCACAGGCGCCAAGCCTTCTTTTATTCTGGGGAAAAATGATGGCATTAATAACTCTGAAGCAAACTATACCTGCAAGGTTTAAGGGAAATTAGTAGAATACAAACTCTGTTGTTTGATTTTTATTTAAAAGACAACTGACTTTGAATATGCAAATTAATTATTCCTTGGTGAGAGTGTGAACATATTTGTATTTTACTCAGTAAGTATTTTTGAGCCTCTCCTATCTGTCAGGCATCATGCTAAGTGCTGGAATCAGTAGAAATTTCCATCAGTGCTCAGGTGGCTTTTACGGGGGAGTTTTGCTTCCTATGTATGGTTGCAATAAAGTTGATGCCTTTGTGACCATGAGTTTTAGTTCTAGCCGCTAAGAGTTTCTGTGGTCATGTTATTAAGACCATATTTATGTGCTTTTTTTCTGTTCCAAAATGTTTTATAAAGTTTTGAATAAGTTTTGGTATCAGCAAAAGGTGCTTAAGAAGAACAAATCAACTCAAAGCCAACACAGGAATTGGTTCTCTTGCTTTGGGTGGTGGTAGTCTAGCAAGGGAGCAAGCAAGGATACTTTGTTTCAAGTATTTAAAACAATTATGGAAATCTTATCTTTGATTGTATCCTCTAAAGCAGTGGTTCTCAACCTTCCTAATGCCGCAACCCTTTAATGCAGTTCCTATGGGTCAATGCACAGGTTGAGAATCGCTGTTCCAAAGAATAGAGGCAAGAAGAATAATAAGCTTTAGACAGAGAATTAAAAAACAGCTTCAACACATGTTCCAACTTTTGGGCCAAAATGTAGTATGAAAGCCGTGAGGAAGAGGACCCACAAAAGCTATCTTTGGGACTTCTAACTTATTGGTATGTATTTTTTTTTTTTGTATGTGTGTAAATTTTTCTGATACTTCCCTCATAAATCACTTTAACCTTTTCCCCATATGTATAAATACTTTTTCTCCTACAAAATAGGAATCTTGATACATATATTGTTTAGTATCCTGCATTCATTCTTCCTTTTAATCCTACATGGTACTCTATTAAAAAAAAATTCTATCTGCTATCTAGAAGGAGCCCACAGACCACTGGTTTGTAACTTATAGGGGATTAAACGCCATACTTACTACAACAGTCACCAATATCATAACTCATCTGAGGAATTACTGAGAACAAGACATTCTCCTGGCAAGCCTGGAAATCTCTTGTGCCTTGGAAAGCAAGCCACCAAGTAACCCAGTAATCCTGGAGGAGCGAAGTTCAGTCCTGTAGCAGTAAGGCTATTGTTAAACATTAAGCTTTTTATGGCAGTTCCTTGAAGGATTAGTGGAGAAAAATTGCATGTAGTATTTTTGGAGATCATTCCCCTTACCATCCTTGAAGATCATTTCCTTGAGTACATACTCTGTTGGCACCTATGAGACATTTCCCGGAGCACCCAGCCCCTGCATGTCTTTGCTTAGTGATCTTTCCACCCTTTATGTAACTTCTCAAAAAAAGGACTCTGGGAGAAGTGCTCAGGGCTATCCTGCACCTATGGTCAGCCTCACCTCTTGCAACTGTCAATCTGTGTCTCGCAGGATCATTTATGTGGTCGCGACAGTAACCTTCTAATTAAAGAAAGGGAAAAATGGTGTTTGGGAATACATTTCTAGGTTTTAAGTTAAACAAAGTTTTGCTTCAAGTTTTACAAGTAACAAGGGATGTGATGTGGAGAAAGTGAACCTCAAATGTGCAAATCCTGGAAAATGGGTAAGTACTGCTCCCCATGGCATACCCGTGAAGGATTAACTAGAAGCAGCTTCTGAAATGTTTTGAATTTCACAAGGAAACATGCTTTCATTATATAAAAGTCTAACTCAGCACTGTATGATGACATCAAACGATAATTTCCCTTCATTTTCCATCTGAACAAACATTTCTCATTAATATCCACCTGCACTACTTCCTTTCATAAAGAGGAGGTGGTATTTGGCTATGTTCTGGTCCTGATTCATGAGAAATCAGCCCAAAGCCCAACATTTCTGTTCTTAACAGATTTTGGTTTTTAAATCTGTAGAACACAATGTTTCCCTGGGCTGAGTTCTAGCATGCCAAGTTTTGGCTGGCCACAGACTTTGACATCTGAGTGAAAAATCTTTCAACAATGGCATTTAAACTGAAGAATCAACAGACCTTTAATTATAACACTGCTTATAATTCCCTTCCTCTCGTATCATGATGTTCAAATTGCCTCAAATCACTCACTGCATGGAAAGCATGTTATTTCATTTGCCATTGGAAATATCATAATTTGGAAACTTGGTGGCTTGAGATTGTATATTAATTTTTGAAAAATCAGTATTAATTTAGTTACCATAAATTAAAGAGGCATATGGAATGAAGGTCAAAAGAATTGATTCATTAGAAACAAGAAACAAAAACCAATCAGCATTATAATTTCTCGACTTATCTAAAATGCTTAGGATTTATTTAGATTAAAATAGTATTTCTATTTGGAAATTAAGCTTTAAACATATTGAAATAGGGAGTCTCTTTTTATTGAGAATTCACTCAGTGGCTCCATATTTCTCCATAAAATGTTAGGTGATCATTTAAAAAAACTAATTAATGGCACAGCCTCCGATTACCCTATGTTCTCTCACATATTAATAAAAGATACCTGCTAACGTACATTAGGAATCCTTTGAAAGTTTCCTTTTAAGCAGCGGTTCTCAACCTGTGGGTCGTGACCCCTTTGGGGGTCTCTTGCATATCAGGTATTTAGATTATGATTTATAACAGTAGCAAAATTATAGTTATGAAGTAGCAACGAAAATAATTTTATGGTTGGGGGTCACCACAACATGAGGAACTGTGTTAAAGGGTCGCAGAGTTAGGAAGGTTGAGAACCACTGCTTAAGAAATCAATGTTGAAGAAGTACTTGATTTATATCAACTTGCCTACCTGGATATTCTCACTGGACAAACTGGGGTTAAAAATAAAAATGTGCAAATTGTTTATTTCCATGTTCTGTAGTAGTTAGTTTTCTGTTTGCTTTTAAATATAGACTTTGGTTATATGTGGAAGGCAGGCATAATTTCCGTTCCTTTTTCATACTGAAGGGAAACCTGGCTCTAGACTTCCAGGAAATATATTCATTTAGACCAAACAGTATGTCAGACTTTTATACATTTCTAATCTTCATAATATGTCTACAAATTGGCTATCATGTATCTGTTACTGGTAAGGAAACAGACTTAGATAAATTAAATAATTTGACAAACATAGTTAAGCTAGAGTCTTTTTGTCCTCGGATTTTAAGTGGTAGAGCGTGCATGCATAAACAGATATGTCTCCAAAGTCTCTGCTTTCTCCTCTAGGAGGAAATATTACCTCCCTAAAATTTTCTTTGTGTAATTGACCTTGCTTCCCTAATACAAAGGGCTATCAGAGGGATCATATTTTTAATTATATTTAGTACTATCTTGTGGCTCTGAAATTCATCTTTGTCTAACATATAGAATTCACATCTTAAGAATAGGTGCAGGAGCCAAAAGTCTCTAATTTCCTGGCACAGGTCTGGTTTCAAATCCTACCTTTTATTATACTCATACATATGCTTATATTTACAAAATTATGTCTTAAATCTTTGTTCATAAAATATGTGGTCTCTGACATTATCTACTTTGTATATAAAACATAATTGAAAAAGTCACATCCAGGAAACTAGTGTCCAGAGTACAATACTCAAGAATTAGGTTCTCCAAGGTAGAATTAGTACAGGGGATCCAAATCAAAGTTGTTGAGGTGGGTAGAAATAATAATAATAATGATAATAATAGTAATATGTATTGATTCTTAACAAAATGTTCTTCATCCTATTTATATATCATTTTTCATCTTTGTAATATTCATATTATACATATGCAAAAACAAAGGCTTAGAGATGATAAATAACTGGCCAAAGATATAGGCCTAGTAGGTGGTATCTGACTCCAGAGCTTATCTTTCAACTACTTTACTAAACTATCTCCCAGATTTTGGAAACCAAATCTAAAGAGGTAAATTCAAAGAGGTTTAAGGTTATAAAAACCTCTAAACCTTTTGAAAAAATATAAACCTTATATTTAAGGTTATAAACAGAGGATACAACCAAGACTTAGAAATTGGAGTGGGAACAGATTAGGAACCAGGGTGGTGGGATCCAGCATGGCTGAAGTTGGCAAGGGTCTGACACATAGGAGTTGTGTTGTGCTGCGGCTACAGCTACCTCAGGGATGTAGAGCTTCTTCAAAGAGAGAGAGGGAGAGAGACTATGTAGGGCTGCTTGGCTGATCTCCTGTTTTTCTCTTTTACAAATGTATAGTAAATATAGCTTTGTGTGTTGGGGTTTGGAGCAAGAGCATGCATCTGAGCACCCTACTCAAGAGTGTCTTTCTTCACATGTCATTAACTGAAGGGGAATGAAAACCCAGTTCTAACAAGGTATTTTTTTTTTAAATACAAATTTCTACAAGAGGGTTAAACCTCATTCACACCTTTGAGTAAATTACTTTAATGAGGTTACCAAACCAACTAACTGAGTGTAATTAAATCAAGAAGCCTCTGTTTGAATGGAGAAAGGAAACTGTGGAACTGAAGGGTAGGAGAAGGGGTGGGTGATGACATAAAGTAGGACCAGAGAAGGATTTCCCCAGGGGAATAGGAGGGCACGAAAGAGAATTCTGCCAAAAGACTATTCAAGACTAAATAAATATAAAGTATTGAAATGATCATTATCATTAGTTCTACTCTACACTCATGTCCAGAATTTTGGTAGCAGCCAGTGTGCAATCAAAATCATTATAACTGCTTGCCAATATCTGATTTAAAAGCTAAGCAGGATTCTCTACTTACAGTAGCTCCTCAATAAACCCTTGTTTAGAAAATGGGATGTAAAAATTCGTTTGGAAGTTGTAAATGTTCAGATTTTCCAAATTCCAACATGTTTCTATAGTCTACATTAATTCAGGCCAATCTGCCAAGTTCAGCAAACTGTATTCTCCTGGGGAGGAAGGGAGCAAGAGAACATAGAAAGTGAAGACAGAATTGACACCTCAGTCCTCTCCTTCTTCCCTCCACTGTGGGCCAGCACAGCATGCTCCCTCTAGAATCCGTAGGGCCTTCAGAAGACATGTCCTACAAAGCTGAGGTAATGCTGTAATAACAAGAGCACCTAGAAAGTTAAGGTATGAAAGGTGTGATGGGGACCAAACCTAACAAAGAGGGTGTGTTAAAGATGAGCCCAGTAAACAAAGAGTTCACCTGCTCCTCTGGAATCTCAATAGGTTCTTTTATTCCACCTTATAGCTGTGCTGGGTCTGCACAGAGATATTTCTGAAATGCTAATATATACAGTTTGATATGTACATTCAGAAACAGCTTGTGAACCATGCACCTCAACTTTTAACCTGAGCACTGAAATTGACTACAGAGCACAGGCACAGGTGAATTGGGGTGTGGGGACAGTCCCAGGGGTGGCTGGGGGAGAACACAGGCACAGGTGAACTGGTGTGTGGACAGTCCCAGGTGTGGCTGGGGAGAGCACAGGCACAGGTGAATGGGTGTGTGGACAGTCCCAGATGTGACTGGGGAGAGCAGAGGCATAGGTGAACGGGGTGTGTAGACAGTCCCAGGTGTGGCTGGGGAGAGCACAGGCACAGGTGAACGGGGTGTGTAGACGGTACCAGGGGTGGCTGTGGGAGAGCACAGGCACAGGTGAACGGGGTGTGTGGACAGTCCCAGGTGTGGCTGGGGGAGAGCACAGATACAGGGGAACGGGGTGTGGGGACAGTCCCAGGTGTGATTGGGGGAGAACACAGGCACAGGTGAACGGGGTGTGTCGACAGTCCCAGGGGTGGATGGAGGAGAGCACAGGCACAGGTGAACGGGGGGGTGTGTGTGGACAGTCCCAGGTGTGGCTGGGGGAGAGCACAGGCACAGGTGAATGGGGTGTGTGGACAGTCCCAGGTGTGGCTGGGGGAGAGCACAGGCACAGGTGAACGGGGTGTGGGGACAGTCCCAGGTGTGGCTGGGGGAGAGCAGAGGCTCAGCTGAACAGGGTGTGTAGACAGTCCCAGGTGTGGCTGGGGAGACCATAGGCACAGGTGAATGGGTTGTGTGGACAGTCCCAGGTGTGGCTGGGGGAGAGCACAGGCACAGGTGAACCGAGTGTGGGGACAGTCCCAGGTGTGGCTGGGGGAGATGACAGGCACAGGTGAACGGGGTGTGGGGACAGTCCCAGGTGTGGCTGGGGGAGAGCACAGGCACAGGTGAACGGGGTGTGGGGACGGTCCCAGGTGTGATTGGGGGAGAGCAGAGGCACAGGTGAACGGGGTGTGGGGACAGTCCCAGATGTGACTGGGGGAGAGCAGAGGCACAGGTGAACGGGGTGTGGGGACAGTCCCAGGTGTGGCTGGGGGAGAGCAGAGGCACAGGTGAACGGGGTGTGGGGACAGTCCCAGGTGTGGCTGGGGGAGAGCAGAGGCACAGGTGAACGGGGTGTGGGGAGAGTCCCAGGTGTGGCTGGGGGAGAGCACACTGATGTGTGTCTGTCACATCCTGCCTGCTTTCTTTTCTTCCATTCCCAACCCCCACATATCATTGACATCTTATAACATCCCAGGAGATTTCGAAGTTATAGTGCTTTTCTAATACTGTAAATAACTGTAGTGCTGCTAATCTAAATTAGAGGGGGAAGTATTTTGTTGATGAACTGAATTTGACAGTAAAATTTTGTTTTGAATATGTTTTCTCACTTGTAAGTTGTGAAAAAAATGTACATTTTGTCTAAATATTGATAGAGTGTAGCATGTAAGTGCTGGAATGAACCTCAGGGGCTAGGCAGCCCAGTGGTTTCCAACCCAGGCTGTGCATCAGAGGCAGGGAGGGAAATTTAAAAATATGGATTCCTCAGTCTTGACCCATCCCTTTCACCCCCAGTGATCCTGATTCAATGTTAGTTTTGGCTCTTCCCTCTGCTTATGGGGATCAGGGAACTTAATCAATCTCTTCATTTACCTGATGAGCAATCCGAGACCTAGAGAGGTGAGAGGTGTAGTGATTTCTGCAGCGTCACACGGTGATATATTGTATGTGAAGATAAAGATTAAGGATAATGTGAAATTGACCCACTAGCTATATTCTGAATTACATCACTATTTTAGAATTATTTTATGTGTTTGTATGTACAAAGCCATATTTTAGTTCTCTGCAGGCCACTTATGTGGCTTTCCAATATGGTTCAGAACAGAAAGAAAGTGAAAAAATCCTGCAAGCAGCCAAAACTCTAACAGTATCAAATAGACCATATAAATCCCTCAAGTCTGTTTAAGAGGGCTTACCTCCTGCTTTTCCATCCAGGGGGAGAGAGAGAGCTCACAAACTTTGTCTCCGAGGCTGGCCTTTCTGCTGCTCATGTCTCCAAAAGCCCAGCAGACCTCTCACAGATACCCAGTCAGCATCTTCACTCCGTGTGCCCAAAATTAAACTCGAGCTTCCCCTCCCACACCTGCTCCTGCTCTGTGGCCCTCTGATTCTGTTTATGACTCCACTCAGGTTCAAAATCATAGTGATGTCTTCGGTGCCTTCCTTTCTCGTATTCCCCAAATATAATGGATTAATTCTCTTTCTGCTGTATCTCATAAATCTGTTCATTCCCTCTGCCTCTGCCCTAGTTAGGGCCCTCACAGTCTTATACTTGGACTATTGTAATAGTCTCCCCACCTGATCTTGTGTCCTCTGGTCTCTCCCTGCTCTAATCCATTTTACTCACTGTTGCCAGATTAATCTTCCTAAGACACAGCTCTGATTATGTTACTCTCCTACTAAAAACTTTCAATAGCTCCCCACTGACTATTGAATAAAGTCCAAATTCCTTGCCCTGGTAATAAAGTCCTTTCACTTTCTGGTCCCAATCTACTTTTACCACTTTATTTCCCACTACTCACCTTCACAAACTTCATACTCAAGTTAAACTCAGCTACTTCTTTGTGGATTCTTTACCCTTTGTTTCTTCCATATTTTGCTTATGGTTTCAGAAATGTTCTTTCCTTCTATATTTGTATGCTCAAATCTTCCTTTCTTTTCATGGACCAAATCCAGTGTCACCTCTTCTGATGAAGCCCCCAGTTAGCCCTCCTCTGAACTCCAAAATACTTTATCTGTATTAACTTTATAGAGCAAATCTACTTGGATTTCAGCAAAGTAGGCACATGCCTCAGCTCTCCTGCTAGATTAAAACTTCTTTGAGGGCAAGGATTTGCATCTTATCTGTGTGTCCTCTCCATTGCTGAGCATAAAAGAATGCTATTCACAAATACTTGAATGAGTTCATGCATGAAATGTTTCCACAATCTAAACATGGTTTTATATTTTCCTGTCTAAAGAAAATTAGAAGTAGTGCATTAGCAAAGGAATGAGGATCTTAGAGGCCCACATAACAAGGAGTAATTTGATAGTTGAAGAAGAGAAATAAAAACTATAAAAAGAAGACATGAGAACTAAAAGTATTACAGTTGTCTGGGGGTAAATAAGCACAGAAGCAAATAATCTTATACTGTAAGGACCAAATGGTTAATTCCACAGCTTAAAAACCACAAAATTATATTCAGATATACGGCATATTTTATATTTCCAGAACATCATTAGTAAAAATATAACAAAATTGTAGTTCAAGATAAAAACCCTGAATCATTTAGAAAACTTTGAATTGTGGTAAGTATATTCTAAGAACGTTGGATATACCTATAAATTTAAGATGGTATACATCAAAACAATATTAACAAAATAAAAAATCTTTTCATAATTAAGAAGGGATAAAATTCCGTTATGTGGAATATTCTATTACATAAACCTTGTTTGCATAATGAAGTTAGGTAAATAAGCTCTCCTTTTATACATGAATACACTGATATATTTTTCTAAAATTAGGGAAATATTAATTTTTCCCTAATAAAATATGCTCATGATATACAAATTAGAAACTATAGGAAAGTAGTAAGACAAAAAAAGAAAAGCTAAAAAATTCTAGATTTCCAAAATTCACGATCTATTATTTTTTTTACAAAAGCTTGGGATTATACAATATGAATGATTATGTATGTTGCCATTTAATTTAATATGTAGTATAAATAGTTTATATTATTATAAGTTCTTCATATATGTTTTAGTGGCTCAAAAATTCTATCCAGTGGATATTTTATACTACATTTAACCTGTCTCCTGGAGTTGAAAGTCTAGCTTATTTCCAGTTTTATAATATAAAAAGGTCTAATAAGATTTGCCAGGAGCTGATAACTGTTGAAGTAGAGTAAGGAACCCAAGAGGGTTCACTACGATGTTCTTTCTACTTTTGTATACATTTGAAATATGTAGAACAAAAAGGCAAAAACAAAAAGCATGCCTATGTGTCTTAATGTGTGTTCCTATAACAGAATACTGGGTAATTTATAAAGAAAAGACACTGTGTTCTCTCAGTTCTAGAGGTTGGGAAGTCTTATACAAAGGTACCTAACATCTGGTGAGGGCCTTCTTGCTGTGCTATCCTATGGTAGAAGGTACAAGAGCAAAAGAACATAAGGACCAGAGAGCAAGAATGGGCCCAACTTGTTTTTTATAATAAACCTACTTTCATCATAGCTAACCCACTCCTGCAATAATGACATCAATCCATTTGTGAGAACAGAGCCCTCATGACCTATCATCAGGTCCCGCTTCTCAACACTGCTGCACTGAGGAGTTTCAAACATATGAAAGCATATTCAAACTACAGCTCTATGATAAGCATCTTGTGGACAATGGTTTTTGTTTACATGCAATTATTTTCTTAGGTTAGAGTTTGGAACTAGACTGCCGGGTACAGAGTTTGACCCCATCATTACATGATTATCTAACTGTGGACAAGCTGCTGATGCTTTCTCAGCTTCAGTTCACTCATCTGAAAAATAGGTATCATCATGGCAACTTGCAAGGCTGTTGTAAAGATTATATGAAATGATGTACGTCAAGTCCCTTCCTCAGTGCCTAGGACATGTTAGTGGGCAATAAATGTTACCCTAAAAAAATACTAAATATACTGGTTGCATAGTTATATGTTATGGTTATAAAGAAACAGCACATATAATTTTGGAAACATGCACACTTAAGTGTGCATCATCTTCATCTGCAGGCTGAGCACTTATTCCAAAGATACTACCAATGCTAAAATAATTTAGACCCATAACTGCCTTTATGCAGCATTTTCTAGGTACTGAACTAAACATTTCCCGCGTTATCTCATGTAATCATCACGAGTTCTCTAAGCAACTACTATTATAATTTTCATTTTATAGCTAAAGAAACTGAAGCTTAAAGATGAACTAACTTGTCCCAAATAACACAAAAAAGTTAGGGCATATTTTCAAACATGGGTCTGAGATATTGGAAATGACGTCTGTACCTGGTACTCTTTTGCACAGACTTTTTTTTTTTGAGACAGAGTCTTACTTTGTCACCCTTGGTGGAGTGCTATGCCATCATAGCTCACAGCAACCTCAAACTCTTGGGCTAAAATAATGCTCTTGTCTCAGCCTCCCGAGTAGCTCTGACTACAGGCACTAGCTACGATGCCCAGCGAGTTTTAGAGAGAGGATATTGCTCTGGCTCAGGCTGGTCTCAAACTCCTGAGCTCAGGTGATCCACCACCTTGAGCTCCCAAAGTGCAAATAAGCCACCAGGTCTGGCCCTTTTGCATAGACTTCTGTGTTTCTAATCTTTATCCCTTACAGGCAGATTTGAATTGTAGACAAAATTTTGGCCGAATTTTGGATGTTTAACTGGATCTCTGGTTGAAGTATATTTTGCCTTCCTTTCACTTTAATCAGCACTATTTATTTAAAATGTTTTATTCTAGAAAATAACTTTAGGAAAGAAAGAGGGGTACTTTATAAAATAAGCTGCCCTTTAAGAATGTATATCTCATCACCCAGTAAGAGTAGTATCTTCTTGGTTTTAAACAATGACTTCCCATTGGATTGACTATTTTATCCCCTGTGAAACAATCTATTATCAAACACCCACATACACAAACACATAGGCATACATACTCTTAAAAAATCCTTTAAAGTGGTCCGTATTTACATATTTCACTTTAAATATATAATCTATAAATGTGTATGCATGTGTGTATGCGTGAGAGTAAGACACAGACCCTGAAAGTCTGAATTTGGAAGAACGCTGTGAGCGTCTGAAGAAAGCAGTTTTCTATAAACCTCATGAAAAGTTAAGTCACAGAAGGTCACGATTAAAAAAAAATAGTCAGATGGCCACTTAAGTCTTTTATTCTGGATTTGGGGAGGCTACTTCTGTGCAACATACTTTAGACCAATGTAGTCAAGAAAAACCAAAGGGGGTTCTGCAGTTCCTTTGCCTCCAACAGTACATTTATGCATCTGTATTATAAAAAATGTGCCAGCTCTAGCAAGCTCACAGTACTGAGCAAAGTGCTATAGTTACAGCTGGGAATTTGTCTTCCAGGCTGGCTCTATTTACTGTTTTTTTTTCCCTTGACTGTTCCTCTCTGGGGGGCCACAGTGGGGTGTTTTTGGAAGAGTGGGGTAGGGGGATAAAGGAAAGAGTTTTTGTGAGTTCTATTTTGGATTTTGGTGAATAAGAAAGCAGGGAATTTGCTAGCCTGTTACTCAGTTATACTGAAACATGATGCAAACTGACTCAATTTGGAGCACAGAAGGTGCTGAAAAAATTTTCTAAGGAAGGCTTGAAATATCTAAGCCTGTCTTCAAGGAAGGACTTAGAAAAAATTACCATGTAAATAGTAGAAGTATGTTGTTATTTCTTTCCCCACCCATGACCTGTATGTTACTACCCACACTATTACACTCTTAAAAGTAGCCAGTATGATATTTAAAAATTACATTGTCCTTTATCTTCAGTAGAATATTAAAAGGAACGTACCTGGGTCTTCTTTACAAAGTCTCTTCTTCTGACATACACTGTTAGGAGCATGAGCTGTAAATGTCTGAACAAGCGGCATTTCCATATTTGTATTGTCCAATCTATTTTGTATTTTCCTGACTATGCCTGAACATATGTGTCCAGTATAAACATGCAATTGTGTGGACGTGGCTACGTGTGTTTCTAATTCTCTACTACCTTGAAAATGGTTCAGCTTTCTAGAAACACAGCCACATAATTTTGTTTTGATTTGAAAAACTGCTCAGCAAATGCATGCAGGTCATAATGGCAGGTAACAGACCATTTATTGAAGTGCTGAAACAAATAGAAAACAAAGTCCAGGACACCATCACAGAGCAGCGCTTCCCTTGTGAAATACTCTCTGTTAAGTAAGGATTGAGTGAGACAATAATAAAACAAATACCCCTAGGCTTTTCAAACGGTAACAACCAGCTCAGGGTTAGCAGCGTTTCCAGACCTTGATGGTACTATGACATTCTCAACTTTTGCGTTCAGACACTGGATCACTGCTTAAGTAGCCTTTATCTTTCCCCCCTAATTTTTGTTGAAGATGCCCTTGAAATTGTATTTGTTCCTAACAAAGCATATATATATTGGTGGTACCACTCATAAAACCAACAATTGGGTTTAGCTTTATTAAGAAAAAAAAATTACAGCAACCTTTCATGCTGAGATTTCTCATGCTAGTTCTCAGCACAGAAGTGATTTTTTTTTTTTTTTTTTTTTACGTTGCATAAAGCCTAGCAAGGTTTAAGTTTTCCCAGCAAGGAGAAAGTGTTTTTCAGCTGTTAAATATTTCAGATGCTTTTTTGGAATTTGGATAAAACTCAAAAACATGTTTGTTTTAAAATGTAAACCTTTTTATGTACAGAGGTTTGCATATAGAGAAATGCTACTAGTATGTTTAAAGATACTTGCTTTTGATGAGGAAGTCACAGGCATTTAAATATAACACGCTGCATGTTGCTTTATGAACATCTTATTAGGCACTAACGTAAAAATGATGTTCTGGATGATCGCCGATGCACGTTTTTGCCGATAGAATCACGTATATAGCACAGCTAGTAGGCGTATTTCTATATGAGAGCAAAAGGTGGGCGGGTCTGAACTGAAGATCATCCTTACAGTCAGCTAATAGGCTTTTTAAAGACCTTTCACTTCAGTTTCAAGACATTTCTTTGCCCTAAGCCTGCTGATCCCTCAGCTTGTTGACTGGGTCAAAGCTGATACAATGTACCATATTCTAAGCAAAAAGATGAGGAGGAAACGCTTGAAGGAATCAGCAGAGAGCCAGAGCCATGAGAAGTCGTCAAAAGCCCTGTCAGTTTTTTAAACAGTTCAATGACTTGCATTGTTTTCTGTAATATAATCATTTTCCATTTTGTAAACAATGGAGTGAAGAACAATTAGTTTTATTTCTTACATTATTAGATTGTAAAAGGCAAGGTTAGAAATATTGTTTCCAGAATAGTGACAAATGAGGTTATTTGCAAATCAATAGTCCTGTTTCTCTGTTTAAACAAATAGCAAAATACAGTATTCTGAGGAAAACCTTAACAGATCCAAGTATTCAATGACAATCTGAATTTTTTCTTTTTAGAAGTTTGGTCAGTTTGGAGATGACGTATTTTACATGGCATTAAGTATATATATGCATGTATGTATTTTTGCGGGTAGCACATTCTATCTCAAGACTGAATACCTTGAGATCTAAGTCTTTAGTTCAAGACAGAAATCTAGAAACGGCCCTGTCAACTCTACAAAGGGACACATTTGAAGAAATGCATTTCCTGCCAGCTGCTGACGCTACTCAGAGCTGAAACTCAGTCCGCACTCATCCTATTACTTTAGTGCTGCCCCATTTACTCCTTAGCCAAAGGAGGATAAGTTGCAAGAGAGGAGCTACGTTTTCAGATAAGGAATGCACAGGCTTCTCTTGAACATCACTGTACTGGGAGGGACACAGAAAGACAACAAAGGTGAGATCCCTCCCCCATCTGCTTGCTAAATCCTTATTCATCCCTGAAGACTCAGATCAAATATCACTTGTCTGTTAGGCCATCTCTGAGAAGCCCCGGCAGGTAGGCAAGTATTAAAACATCCGCATGTGCATGTTCGGGCCCCGCTGCATCCTGTAACTTGATCTGTTTCACGTGCATAACAGATACCTGTGTTGTGTGCATTCTTTCCCAACATGGAGTGGGCTCATTTGGAGGAAGGATTGTGATTCTACTGTCCCTATACTGGAAGGACAACTGTAAGAGATGGTGTTATTGAAGCCCAGAGGCCAAGATTGCCCAGGGACATTGGAATCATAATAGGCCTGTTCAGAGGGAATAAACCACAAAGGAAATATAGCTGATGATGATGACTCAAAGAAAGGAGAGGCAAAACCATGGTCTTTTTCTTCTGAAGACCATCTCATCACTCACATATGCTTTATAAGCACCAAACACAACTTAAAATCTCACTGACATGGGTCAGGCACCATGGTAAGCAAGGGGAGGTTGAGGTATAGGTACATGGGCAAACACATCCCTGATGTGGGAGTTGGAAGATGGCAGGAAGGGGTCGAGGACTGGAGACCCAAAATAGCACTGCAGGGTGTCAAGTCCCACCATGCCCAGAAGGGCCCAGAACCAGGCAGACATCAAAAGGGAGCTTGACGACTTGAAGCGCTTTTAGAATTGGGACAAGGAAGCACGTCAGGGATTTACCTTGACCAGGGAGGCCCTCAGACATCTCAGTGAATTTGAGCATAGACAGAAGTCAACCTTGAGAAAACCAGTCACTGACCCGCCAGAATGAGCTGACCCCACTCCTACCCTCATATTTCATTTGGATGACACACCAAAGAAGGAGAGAGGAGACCACCACCAGAATGGAGGCTAAATCTAAGTTCACTCATAGGTAAAGGAAAGGCCTGTCATTTTTAATGGGTCTAATTACTCTCCAATTTAAAGCAAATTGTAGACATGATGAATGGGGGAAGATATTATCATCATCTACCCAATATTTTTGTTTTTCTTGGGGAGGTGGTTTAAACATCTTTATTCATGACTCATGGTAGGAAGTATGTTTTATATTGAGATCCAGTGATTGTGTATAAATATATATACATATGTAAAAGTGTGTGTGTTTCATAGTCAAAAGGTAACTGATTACTCAAATTTTAAATCTTAAAAGATTCTTCATAATTCTATGAGTAGTTGTTTGCATAGTTAGAGACCTAGCAGACTTCTAACTTTTAATCAAGAGCTTTCCAAAACTAAGAACAGGTCCTGATTTTCTAGTTCCATCTTTGAAATTCCATTATAATTCATTCTTTATCTTATTCATTAACGATTCATTAATTCTCTAAACACTTACTGGGAACCTAATGTATGCCTTACATTATATACCTGAAAAGCACAGCCAGGCCAATTACTCCATAGTTACTTTAGACTGATGGCGGTATTGGTCAAAATGTTCTTAAAACCATAATGTTTCCTCTCTAGCCCAAGAGCCCTGATAGCATCTCTTTTAACCTTATAGTGGTTCTAATACAAGACCATGTCTATTTTTATCACTTTTTAATATTTAATCTTAAAAATGTTATGGGTACAACCAGAAGATTTTAGTAAATCAGACTATTTGAAAATAATTTTTCCATAATAAGGTCTTCCGTGCATCTTTTGTGATACCCAAAATATTTACACAAATTTTCTCTTACTCCTGATACACAGAACCCTGGCTATTATGTACTTTACAGTGACTTTGCAAATAAATGAGCAAAAGTATGTGAAGTTCTAAGAAGCAGAGTAAAGAAACAGCACTATAGGTCCATCAGAGACAGCTTGACTACTTCTCTCCTGGGGAGGACAGTTTATATACAGCCAGAAGAAGACAGGTCATCAGTAGCTATAATTAGATCTTCCCTAGGCAGGTGTGCCCTTTCCTAGTAGAAGGTGTTAAATAAGTATATGGCTGGAATCTAATTGAATTAGATTCTTCCAGATAATGGTTAACATTCTGACTTGGTTCTTCCAGATAATGGTTAACACTGAAGACCAAAGATACAGAAAATACAGAAGACTGAACTATATGTAAGTGCGTGAGAACATGAGCCTCTCTCCTCACCATGTAGGTCATGAGTCAAGGCCATAGACTTATTTATTTATTTATTTATATTTATTTATTTTTGAGACAGATTCTCACTCTGTTTCCCCTGGCTAGAGTGCCCTGGTGTCATAGCTCACATCACCCTCAAACTCCTGGGCTCGAGCCATCCTCTTGCCTCAGCCTCCCCAGGTAGCTGGGACTGCAGGCATGAGCCCCCACCATGCCCCCAGCATGCCCTGCTAGTTTTTCTATTTTTAGTAGAGACAAGGTCTCACTCTTGCTCAGGCTTGTCTGGAACTCCTAAGCTCAAGCAATCCACTCCCCTTGGTCTCTCAGAGGGCTAGGATTACAGGTGTGGGCTACTGCCCTTGGTCCCCAGGTCATAGACTTAATAGTAAGAGTTACTACTTTCTAAGAGTAAAATGCTTTGAAGCTTTTAGGAGAATTTTAAAGGACTTAACCTTTTAATTTGGTAGTTATAATTTGGGCATTATTAAAATATTACAATTGGGTATTGTTTCATCAACATAATCATAGACCACCTATTTGAAAGACTCTTTTAGTAATTCTTTCTATTGTTAGATGTACAGTTAGTTATCTGCATATAGTTATTCCATCTTTCAAGGTTTCTTACTCTCTACACAAATGACAAACTGGCACAAACACACAGGCACAAGGAAAAGAAGTAACTGCTAAGATGCCATATGTGGGGCCACTGCAGCCCTCAAGCACCAGAGGCCAAAGGTACCAGAAACATGGGCAGACAGCTCAAAATTGTCCCTTCTTATGTTTGTGCATTGTTTCTATATGGAAAATTACATTTCTCTGGGAGTATATGTGTAAATATGCATCTGCTAGTGTTTTGGCAACTCTAAGTTACCTAAATTAGTTTTGATCAACACTGTCGGATTTTTAAACCCACCAACGTAATAAAAGCAAGTTTAAAAAAACACAAACAAACCCTACAGTACATTGTGTGCTCTGCTGTTCCAAGCCTCGGCTTCAAGACAAAAGGAGAGGGAGACTTTGTCATTCCCTAGCTGTTAATAATCAAGAGAAGATCTGCCAGACAAGCTCTTCAAGGGCTCCGTCTGTCTGGACCAGGTATATACTGCAATACACAAAGGGCTTTGCAGGGGGAGAAAAATGAGTGTTCATGGACAATGATGCAGCTTTCTTAATTAAGATTTTCATTACTGATACATACATTAAGTTCTGCAACTGCAAGAGCCAAAGCACTGTCATGTGCAGGTAGATGTGTCCCTGATTCCATCTTCAGGCAGTAAAGCTAAAACATATTAAATGTGCACCCAGCAAATGTTGTGGGAGCCAAGAGAGCTCCAGAAATATTTCTCTTGGAACGCAGAGAGGCCACATTATAGGCAGATTTGTAATGTACCTATTAGGTAGGAGAGAGGCTCAGATCAATAGACTGTATGTGCGTGCACGCATGCATATGTGGGTGCACGTGTGTTTGCATATGGGATTGATTTGAGGTCCTGGACCACAGGCAAAGGTAGCTTAGCTGACCTAGGAATAATCCTTACATAATAATATGAATAGTTCAGGCCTTAAAAGAAACTTTGATCTTTTAAATTTGTCAATGCCTATTGCTGAGGAAGGAAATACAGGACTGATTTTTGGGGTAGCTTTTGGAAGATGGTGAAGACTCGTGTATATAGTTGGCCCTGACTCTGCCCCTCCTAGGGTCACTCAGTCTATTTTCCCTGGATCCACAGGCTGGTCTGTAAGTCAGTGTGATCTGCCAAGGGGTATACTGTTCCCACAAAATAATCTGACTGTGGTAGGGAAAAATCTTTTTTCTTAGACCAAGTTGTTTTTACAAAAATAATTTTGCTAAGAGATGAGAGGAAACTAAAACCCCACACAATCCTAGAAATGTATGAATGTCTAAAGTGCATGTTTTTGATTCAATCTTAACTAAAGCCTACATCTTAGGGTGGTTGGTGCAATTAAGGTACACACAGCTCTCTGTTGTTTTTCTGGCTTCTATTTGCATCCTTTCCTATTTCCAACTCTGCATTCATTTAGCAGGTCATCCAGAGAGAGCTCCTAACTCTTTTATAAAGAACACCTCAATCTCTTGGTCATTACTTGAGTAAAGATGAGAGACACTTTTTTTTTTGGTTTTTGAGACAGAGTCTCACTTTGTCACCCTACGTAGAGTGT
Source organism: Nycticebus coucang (assembly GCF_027406575.1). Taxonomy (NCBI): domain Eukaryota; kingdom Metazoa; phylum Chordata; class Mammalia; order Primates; family Lorisidae; genus Nycticebus; species Nycticebus coucang. The sequence goes on from NC_069795.1 coordinate 63,650,069, forward strand.
TATGGCATCATAGCTCACAGCAACCTCAATCTCCTGGGCTCAAGTGATTCTCTTGCCTCAGCCTCCTGAGTAGCTGGGTCTATAGGCACCCACCACAATGCCTGGCTATTTTTTTTTAGGATCTTGGTCTGGCTCAGGCTGGTCTTGAACTCATGAGCTCAAGCAGTCCACCAGCCCTGGCCTCCCAGAATGCTAGAATTACAGGTGTGAGCCACTGTGCCCAGCCAGAGACACTGAACTTAAGGAGAGATTAATTTATTATAATAATAAAAATCATGCATTCATTTTTTTTTTTTACTGGGAACTGTGGTCTGAATGTGTCCCACAAAATTCAAATGTTGAAACATAACTGCCTATGTGATAGTTGTAAGAAATGGGGCCTTTCGGAGGTGATTAAGTCATGAGGGCTTTGCCCTCATGAATGGATTAGTACCCTTATAAAAGAGGTATAAAGGAGCTGCCTCCCTCCCTTTGTCCTTCTGGCTCCTGCCATGGGAGGACACAGCACTCACCACCTCTTCTGCTATATAAGGACAAAGCAAGAGGTGCCATCTTGGAGCAGAGAGCAGTTCTCAACAGACACCACATCTGCTGGTGCCTTGATTTTGGACTTCTCAGCCTCTAGAACTGTGAGAAATAAATTTCTGTTGTTTATAAGTTACCTAGTCTCAAGTATTTTGTTATAGCTGCACAAATGGACTAAGACACAAGGTAAAAGTTTTCATCTGGAATTTAAATTCAATCTCCCATTTTCTAAGAAGGAGTAAGCCAGAGTTCAACATCAAAATGGCTCAAAAGGAATTCTTCAAAGTGTTTTGGCTATAGTTCTTTGTTGACTGGATAAAAACTCTGAGTAATGGCGGTCAATAACATTTCTCTTGGATTCCTGCACTAAGATTCAGATCTCTGAAGTCATTTTCTGGAATGTTATCCTACATGTCTAAAACTTCTTTTCCTAGGTGCATCAGAAATTTGGAAGAGAATGCTAAACACACAGGCTGCTGTGAAATGGTTTGCCTCTGTACTTATTCTAGATGAGTGATATTAATGATTGTAGTAATAAGATGATGAAGAAATTGGTTCTTTATAAGTAAATGGACAGCGTACAGACTCCCTGTCAACAGATACTGCATGCATATTGGGAAGTTCAAATAGTGTTAAATTCTTCCTATCCTTTACTAAAAAGTAGTGTTATAAAACTGATAGGGGAGTATGTGAAATTTACTGTTGAAGTATCAACATAGTGGACATTTTTCATGTATGGTGGTGCTGGATAAAAGGAAAGAAAAAAATCCCATGAAATTATTTTGACTGAAGAGTTTCCATTGTTTCTCTTCTGTATGCTTGACTAGCTCATGAGGATGAGACCGAGGGTTTTAGCTATGCCTTCTACTCATATAATGTCACAAGATACATGTTTCTCTTACCCAGAATATAGGGTTAATTGCAAATTAGAGATGATAATTATTCTCCATGTACCCAAAAGCCTAGAAATTTACCACAGGAGACTATTGTAGGAGACTCATTTCAGCCTATCAAAGTGAGAAAGATAAGGTGCCTTGTTCAAGAAAAATATCTAGAAGTGATTCCCTGTGCTAAGAGTAAGGTGGGTGTGCCTGATCTGTATTCAACAGCTGTATAGACAGCCTCTCTATCCATCCGCCAAACCCAGCTTTGAACAGGCTACCATGTTTGGGAAAGAAAAGAGTAAGAATAACAGAAGACATCATTACTGTGTCCCCATCTGGCCCTCGGGTATAAACTATGTTACAGAAGCAAGGGTATAATAAGTGGAGTTTTCTAAGTGCATCAGAAGAAAGTGAGACCCTTGCTGCTCTGAGCCAGTCTCGTGATCTCTGATAGTACCATGGCAGCACTAAGGACTAACTCACGACCACCTACCTACTCACACCTTACGGGGCATTTGACTGCTCAGGTAAAGAACAAACTATTTACAGGCCTGGTTTCTACCACTCTCCTGCGGTTGGCCCGAGGGGACTTCCACAGAACCTTTAACATGTTTACCTCTCCTCTGCTTCTCTTTCCAGACACTCACTCAGGATTGAAGACACACATGACTTTCATATACATAATTTTCTGCCAAAGAGGGGGGAAAATGCCCTGGAGCACATGCCATCCCTTATCATCTGCAAATGAACTCCTCGTGCTGAAGGAATACTGCAATTACCACTCAGAGCAGCTTGGGGCAGCCAACGCCCGTCCCTCTGGAAGACCCCGAGAACTCCTTCCAGAACCCAGACGCTCCCTATCCCAAACACAGGGAAGAAGCCCTGTCACAGTTTGTACTGTGCAGGCTGAGGTGATGCTGTCAGTGTGGTATTTCTGCTTCTCTAGCGTCTTTCACTTTCCCTGAAGTTGCTGAAAAATATTCCATTTCATGAAGTATGTAGTAATACACATGGGAGTCCCAGAGAGGGGAAAGATGGAAGACAATGATGACATGGCCTCTAGCACTTTATTTATGAGAACATCCAGAAATCTCTATCTACATCTGGTAGAAGAATAGTGTCAATCCTGCCCTGGAGACATGGATCAGGCAGTGTTGCCCGTGTGTATTTTTCCCTTCCTGATAATTTACGTATTCTGGGGTCTGACGGCAGAGCACAGATGATTATTTTTATATTCGTGTAAGAATTTGTCTGTCCTTTTAGGGGATGGTGATGCCAAACAGAAACGTATGTAACCAGGGAAAGTACCACTCACTCCCCTCCCAGAAACACCCTGACTGGTGCTTTGCTTTCCAAGACGGTCCCCAGGAGGATGGTGAGAGTGAGGGCTGCCATCCGGGCATAAGAAGCAGAGCTTGAGGTGACCTCGAAGGACTTAAGGAAACACTGCCTTTGCAGTAAAGATTAAGACTATGAAACCAAACATTTGTTAGACTGCTTGTGTGTTGTTTTCTAATTCTTATTTTGTTATTTATCTTTACATTGTTGAATTTGTAGCTACTCTTAAAACATTAGAGATATGTCACAAATATTTTTCACAGTTTTTAAAAACTATTTTCTACCATAGCAGTTTTTTATTTTCATGTAATAAAATTTAATATAGTTTTCTTGAAATTTTCAGGCTTTGATTTTATGCCTGGAAAATGCACCCCATACTCCCAATATGAAAATATTCATTTATATGGCAAAAATTATAGCTGACAATTACAGAATTAGTGAGGATGAGGGGAAAAGTAGAAATGGCAGCTTCTCTTTTGTTGGTAGAGGAATAAATTGATGTAGTTTTACTGGAGGACAGTTTATAAATATATACATTTTACTTTGGCAGTTCTACTACCATAAATTTTCCTAAGGAAATAACCCAGTAAGTGCATTTTAAAAATATGTGTGCATTTGTATACATATAAAGATAGTTATTGTAGTACTGTTTTGTAAGAAAAAAGTTCCAGATATCACAAATGTCTGTCAGTACATGATAGTCAATAAGTTATCTCTATACTGCAGAACAATGTCACCATCAAATAGGTAACATAGACCTATATTTACTAACATGGACAAAAGCCTATTGCAATATTAAGGGAAAAGAGCAGATTATAACACACATTGTCTTTTAAAAAGAAAATGACAAAGAGCAAGAAAGAAAAAAAGATGGATAAGTAGATATGTATTGAAAAATATTTTCCAAGTATTAACAATGGTTATCTCTTGGCTGTGAGATTTTGGATTAATTTTACTTTGTTCTTTGTAGATACCATCATTGTAACACATTCAAACAAAACTAAATGACGAATGCATTTAGAATTAAAACTAATGCTTTTTAGAATTAAAAATTAGAACTTTTACTTCGGGGGAAAAAGAACTCATATAAACCATGAAACAAGTCCTTATAAACGCCAATATGATTTTCATAGTCATAAGCAATTACTAGCTCTCTAAGTAGGGTGACATCATTGCCTGACCAATTTCTTTTTTTTTTTTCCTGACTAATTTCTTAATGGGTGATATCATTGCTCGCTTCAAGTTTTTTCCAAGTTTTACAGTTTCAGGTGATGCACAGTAGTTTAAAGGATTTTAAACTATAAAAGATCAAATAGCAAAAATAACCTAAACATTTGTATCTAAGGTATAGTTAAGTAAACTCTGGAGATATCATGTAATAGAATTACATGATTCTGACATTACAGTGATTAATTACACTAGAAATTTTTAACTCTCTCTAACTGTATAGAGAGAATTAAAAAAATAAATAGGATAAACCTTATCCATGACATACGAGGCATGCTCAGTTATGCTATGTCTTCTAGAGAAGAAACTAGAAGGTGATGTAGAAATTTTTAATAATGATTGTTTCTATGTAGTAGAATTATGGATGTTTTCCACTTACCCTATACTTTCTTAATATTTTACAGTAAGTGTGAATTATAGAATCATGAGAGAAGTAAATATTAAAAAAATACAGCTGCCTTGCTCAACAGCTGCCAAATATTACCCCAGATGTATCTGCAATTTAGTTTTGAGTCAAATGGTCTTAATGCTATTTCCTGAAGGAACTCTAGCAGAATGGAAAGTGCTCAAATAAAGGAAAGCCATCTCTGCCACTACCTCTTTCTAACCTACCATTTTATAATGGTTAAAATAAATCAGAGTACAGGATCCTACTTGTATTGAAAATTAGAACCTTCTACCTCTTTCAGATTCTCTTTGTATCTTTTTTTACATTGCCTGCAGCTGGAATTTAATTAATCTAAGGTACCCCAGTCTGTTTCGGGTCTGAAAGCTGTTTCTGGAGGCTGATGGTGTCGATCACCATTAGGGATGGAGGATCATTTATTCATTTCAAATGGGAGTCCCCTTGAATAACAAACAAGGCTGAGCTGCTACGAAGTTCTTCTGTACTTAGTAAGCTTTCTTTCCCTTCTTTCCAGCTGTGCTGTCCTTCCTTCTCTCTTACCTAACCATGCTTCTTTTCTTTCTCTCTCTTTTAAATAAATAGCCTTTTTGTAGAGCTAGATACCAGTTCCTAAAATTTAGAGACGATTCACACAGTACCAATACTGCATTTCAAGTAGATGATTTAATTGTTCCTAAATGATCATATTTTAGCAAAATGATAATAGGAGAAGTCATAGTTGTCACTCATATATGTATGATGCATATTAGGGGCTTGGCAATAAGGCAGAGACTAGAAGTTTCTGGAGAAATTAAAAAAAAAAAAGACTGGGTATTGTGAGGATGGGGTGAGAAAAGGAGCAGGCATAAGACGGAAAAGACGAGACGTGGGTCTCTTTGTCTTTGGCAAAGGTAATTTAATCATCTGCGCCAGCCCTTTTGGACCAGATGGCAGCCTGGAAATCACCCTCGACTGTGAACTGTTTGATGGTAGAGATGGTGCCTTGCTCTCCTTTGTATTATTCTGCACCAAATACAGTGCCTGGTGCACAACAGGTACTCAGCAACACTTGGAGAATGTAGCTGGGTGCTTTCAAAAAACAAACCAATGAACAAAAAAGAAGCTAACACTCCTAATTCCTTTAACAAATACTAGGAGAAACCCTATCCAACTTTGACCTCAAATACACATTTCTTCTGATTCTCCACCTTGGCTGCTGAACCTTGCCAGGCAGACAGGTGTCAGTTTTAACCCGCCAGCCTCACCTGGGCCTTCCATGCTGCCAAGGAGAATTCCTATTATGTTTCTCTGGTCATCTTGCTGTCCCATTTGTCTTAGAAACTATTTTAAGCCTCTACTTTCCTAAAATCTCCTTCCTACTTATTCTTAGCAGGTTGTTGCCCCTTAGGAACCATCATTTGGGAAGCCTGTTAACTCGTCAGGACCAAACCTACACAGGCTGGCAACTGCTCCTCTCCTTTACTCCTACTTTCTGCTTTTACTTTTTCTTTTCTTTCTTTCTTTCTTTTTTTTTTTGAGACAGAATCTCACTCTGCTGCCCAGGCTAGAGTGCCATGGGATCATCCTAGCTCACAGTAACCTCAAATGTCTGGGCTGAAGTGATTCTCCTACCTCAGCCTCCCAAGTAGCTGAGACTTATGGGCACCAGCCACAATGCCCAGCTAATACTTCTATTTTTAGAAGTTTTTTCTAAATTGCTGTTTTTCGGGCTGGCTTTGAATTTCTGACCTCAAGGGATCTTCCCGCCTCAGCCTCTCAGGGTGCTAGGACTACAGGCATGAACCACTGTGCCCACCTGGCCTACTTCAACTTCCTTATAAAAGTAGAAGAGGTTTCCCTGCCCCATCCTTCCACCTATGCTCAGGGTTCCATCTCTCTAGCCTTATCAGTAATTTATGCTACCAATTATCCTGTCTTCCTCTCTGTCCTGAACACCGAATCTCTCCTCAACACTGTTTTCTTCCCATAAGCATCCACAGGACACCAAGGTGTTTTCATTTTTTTTTCCCCAATCTTTTGAACTCACTCCCCTCTTAAGATGTGGCACCAGTTCATCTTCCTCTCCTTCACAACAAAACACCTAAAGGTGCCCACATTTGCTGTCTCTATTTCTTCACTTTGCACTCTGTCCTCATCCCAAGACAAAGTTACTCTTTCTACCACTTCAACTAAATAGCATTCGCTATAGTCGACAGTCACCTCCAAGTTAACGTACTCAGGGTATGTCTGTCAGTCCTTAATTACTCGACCTCTCCACAGCGCTTCACACCACTGAACACCATCTTTGAAGCACTCACTTCGCTTGCCATTTGTCCCTATGTTTTCTGATTTTCCTGTTACCGTCTTATCTGCTCCTTCTGAGCGTATTTTGTGGCCTCATTTTTCTCCACTAGCTGATAAATATTCAGAGCTCTTCAAGTCTCAGGTTGAGCCTTCTTCTCAATCTAACGCTGTCCCTAGGCAATGTCATCCATGCCAGTGGCTTCACTTACTATATGTTGATTATCCAAACTGGTATCCCCGGCCTTCATTTTACTTCTGAATTCCAGATGTGTGTGTGTGTATGCTTGTTCAATATACTCATTTACATCAAGAGCACTTCACATTCAAAATATCAAAAACAGAACTTACAATCTTCCTTCCACCTCAGTCCTCATTTGTTGTGTCATGTAACCGTGAAGGCACCACCCTTGATATCGTTTTATAAGTCAAAACGCAGGAATCACTGTTGACACTTCTCTCTCCTGAATCTCCCAGAACCAACAGCATCCTAGTTCTGTTCATTTGCCCTCTATTCCTACTATTACTGCCCTAGTCTATCTTACCTGATCAACTATCATAGCTTTTTTACTGGACTATTCATAACTGCTTTTGATCCTTACAAATAATTTACCACAAGGAAGCCACCTTGATATATTTTTTAACTTTTAATTTCAAGATAATCATATGTGAACATGTAGTTGCTATAGGAGATAATACAGGAAGTTGTTACTCCATTTACTCAGTTTTGTCCCATTTTAACAACTTATATAACTATAGTACACCATCAGGGAAATTGGTATATTCCATCTATAATAGAACCTCTGTAAGCTGGGCGCCTTTAACAAACTGGTCAACAGCCAGAGGTGGTCAACATAGGGAACTAGGCCTACTGTAGTGAAATGTACATGTGGTGCATATCTAGTCTATGAAAACTAGCTCAACTTAAGCAGGTGGCCAACGTAGGAAGGTGGTCAACTAAGGAGGTTCTACTGTAGTTTAGATGTCATCAGTTTTACGTGCACTTGTGTATATGTGTGTGTGTGTATTTCTATACAATTTTTTTACATGCACAGACTCGCGTGAACACTACAGAATAGTTCCATCACAAGGATCTCTTGAGCTACTCTTTCATAGCAACACTCAGCTCCATCTCTACCTCAGCCCCCTAATACTGTCAGCCACAGATATGCTCTCCATCTTTTTGGCTTTTCATTTCAAGAGTGCTTTATAAATAGAACCATAACAGCATGTAGTCTTGAGATTGGCTTTTTCACTCAGTATAATAAATACCCTTATGATTAATCCAAGGTTTTGTCTGTATTAATAATTTATTCCTTTTTAGTGCTGAGAGGTATTCCATGGTATGGATGTACCAGTTACCTTAACCATTCATTTCCTGAAGGCAATTTGGGTTGTTTCCGGTTTGGGACTATGATGGATAAAGGTGCTATGAACATTGGTATACAGGTTTTTGTGTGGGTATGTTTCCATCTTGCTGGGATAAATGTCTCAAAGTATAACTTTTTTAAAAGAAAATAATGTTTATCATGTCACACTCTTTCTTCAGTTTGCCTTCCCATTGTCCTTAGGACAAAAATCAAAATCCTTAACACGGCCTACAAAGGGCCTGCTGTCATCAGGACCTACATATCTCTTGTTCACCATAAATTGGGCTGCCTGTCTTCCTGTTCCCCATCAGCTGTATTCAGGGCCTCCCCCAGGCTGCTCACTCTGCTTGGAACCCTCTCCCACCACTCAATCTTCCTTCAAAGGTCAGCCTAAATGTCACCTCTTCAGGGAAGTTCCTCCTGAATTTCTGGACCCGCTTAGATACTTTTCTTATATTTTCCCATAGAGCACCTGGTGTTTTTATTTTGTGGTGGTGAGAACTGTTTGTAATGACAAGTTCTTTTGTGTGACCATTTGATTAATCTCTGTTGTAGATAACTCAAATTGTAAGCTCCAGGAGGAGAGAGACTGTGTTTGTTTTCATCATCGTTATGTAAACATGCATTTTGTGTTTAAAGCAATTTGGCTGAGGCTTTTAAGACAGTCATGAATTCAAATTCTATCTCTACTATTTATTAGGTGTTCTTGAAAACTTACTCACACATGCTAAGTCTTAGTTTTCTCATTTGCACAATTAAGATTATAATAGCAACTACTTAGTAGAGTAGTTTTAAAGGTTGGATCAGATAAATATTCAAACATTTAATTCAGTATTTAATGCAAGACAAGCACTCAATAAATATTTTTTGTTGTTAGATTAAGATTAACAGATCAGAATTTTTGTATTTTTATTTTTAACTATATTTTAGGGCATTGTCTTCATTCCATACCTGTTCCACCATGTTCTAATTCTGGTAACTTTGCAACTCCAAAAATCAGCCCTTAGTTTAGATCTTGGATTACCAATATGCTACTGGTTTCTACCCCAGGTATTTCGCCTGAGGCAGATAAGAGGGTTGTGTAGCCTCTTGACTCTAGTTCCCATTTTCATCTCACTCAGTACTTCTTTCTCTTGTTCTCTAGCCTGTGATCTTAGTGTTGGTAAGTATGCCTCTTCCCTGCTCTGAGTTTCCAGATGTTCCCTAAACACCCCTTGCCTCTTGCCTCATTCTTTACACTTCCCCATGGAGGCAAATCATTCTGTTGGTAAGACAGCCCTTGGCCCATATTTCTCAATTAGGTAGAACAATCTGATCTATCAAATTTTGTAAGTACAGAAGTTTGGCCTCTTTGTCCTTCCTGTCCTACTTAGACTAGTGTAGTTAGTGATCTGCAAAAGCGCTGCTCCTCCACATATCCAAACTTTCCCTTGAGACAGCTTTTCTAAGGTTTGATTGAAAGGAAGAAGTTTCAACGAGCCTATTTTGCCTCTAACAGGCAGCTGTACCCATCAACTAGCCTTTACAAATAATTTTTCTTCTCCAGCTATCAGTTCTTTTTCAATGGGTTTAGAATTTGGGTGAGGAGGAACTATGCTACATACGGACCTCTCCCCATAAGATTCTATAATTTTGATGTATGCTTTTGCTTGAAATGTGGTTCCCTTTCTTTCCATATTTTTTATACTTTACCATTTTTCGAGAACCAGCTCAACCACATTTTAAATGAAACTTTCCAGCCCTCAACATTCTCTTTCATGAATGAAATCCTATAGTACTTCCTGGATTGTATAATTCCTTCTGGAACTTAGTCACTTATTGTCTTAAATGCATACAAAACACTCAATAGTATGCCTTCCTTTCCTAACTCAAAATTTTAAGTTTCTTAAGAACAAGCAAGGGGCTTCCTATTTTGTCCTATATTTATGTTTTTCCTCTCTACTTAATAGATTCTTTGTGTATAGTAAGATAGTAAGTGTTTAATAATATCTTACATGACCAAATGTGGTTGGGGCTGGTCCACGGTCCAGGCTTTAATTTGAAGTTATATCTGAAATGGCTTGGTAGCTGAGGGGATTGTGGCAGTGGCCAAGGAAAGAAAAGGTTAATATGGGCATGTCCTTGGGTGTGTATCAGTGCAAGTCTCACAGGAAGAAGGGCATAATCTCACCTTGTGCTGTGTTTTTACCTTAGTGATATACTCTCTCATTTGCCCTTAAGAAAAATATATTGAATGCGTGGTCTTATAGGTAGAAAGGCTAAAAGAAATGCAAGCGGATAGGGGTAATGTTCCTGGCTGTAGTAGATTGGCCTGTGGAGTGGCTTGACTCCCTGAATTAGCCGAGAGATTTATAAAATAGCCGCTAATACCACCACAGGAAAAAAAATGAGGAGAAAGGGTCCTGAAAATGGTGTCTGAGCAATGAAAGACAGTGAATATTTTAAAGATCATGGAATTTAATTTATTCAACCTAAATGCATAAAAGTACAGGTGGGGACATTATTTATGCAGGTATATGCAAATCATTTTATAAAATAGGCAAAGCCCTTCTGCTTTTTATAAGTTGCCAAGGTGGTTCCTGATATTTTAAAAGCTATGCACCTTTAATGTAATTTCCTAAGAGTTGGAATCCCTCTGTCGGAATCACAGTCATTGTTAGAGCAAGTTTATTTTTCCCCCCCTGTCCTCTGGGACAGTTACAAGGCTCTTGCAACCATCATAAAAAGAGTGGTTTCCACAGAGATGTGACTGGAAAAATCCCTTGGAAATTGTTGAAGAGTAAGTCACAGTGTTCAAAGCAGAGAACATAGGCTTTGAAAACATGAACCCATCTGACCTCGTGAATTTAGTACAGTGAATTCCTGAGCTCTGAAACATGGGGCCCGGCTGTGCATGCCATATTGGTGCTATAAGACTGGCAGTAGGTTGGCTGTGGCATGGTCTATTTCAAACTCCTTCACAGTGCCCAGTGTTGCATGTTCCCAGATGACATTTGGTTGGCAGAAGCTGGGCCTCCAAAGCTGGCAGTCTGGAATGCAGCCCACTGTGTTTTGACAAACACATAATTGACCATCTGATCACCAGCCTACGTTCTGCACTCAGGTCACTGGGGGACCTGGGCTTTCAGTAGGTCCCTACTCCTCATCTTGTTCATCTTCTCAAACCTTTCTCCAGAACGCAATATAGACAAGACTTAAATACACCCACACATATCCTCCCATTTGCAAAAGAGAACATGAGACATAAGCTGTTGAAAATTTCCTTTAAATCGTCCTGGCAGCCCAAAGTGAACAAGAGAAAAGCACACTTATGGTGAACTCTAATTCAGAGAGAAGGAATGAATACACTGAATTGTTCAACACCCGGCTGTGCATAAGTTGCAATTCAGATCAATGGCTTGGAAATTTTGCTTAGAAAAAGGCAGCAATGGGAAAATGATAGGGAACTGGGGGGACTGATTGACTTTAAAGGGACATTATTTAGAAACTGTTTCATTTTCAGGTGAAAGAAGAGAAAAGCAGGACACTGAGAACGCCTTCTCTGCATTCGCCTGCTCCTCCCTATATCCGCCATGCAGAGAAGGAGGCAGATACCTCTGGAGACCATCAGGCAGTGGCTAAGAGTGGGGTCAGGTTCAAAGTCAGTTAGGTCTTTGCTGAAGCTCCCATGAGGATATATTTTGGTCTGAAATTTGGCCTCATACAATGTTTCAGCCTCTCTCCTAGAAGGCAAAGATTATGTAATAGTCTAAGATATGTTGGAAGTATGCAAATATTGATGTCTATGTCAACACTAGCAAGTGGCCTTTCCCCTCCACTCTAGCCCTACCATACAGGTCAGGTCCTGGGTTTGCACCTTTGACCTGGTCTCCCTATTCTCAGCCAGGCATCTCTACTATCACCAGAGTGTTCTATCTAAAACATAATCTGTTTAAAATTCCTCGTAGCCTCTTGAGCCTGCAGGATCAAGTCCAAACTCCTTTGCATGGCATACCAAGGCCCTCTGCGATTTGCCTCCTGTCTGCTTTCTAATCTCCCATCTCCCCTGTCAACCACCATGCTTCAGCCACCCTGACCTCTGGATTTGGCTGCTGCTTAATGCCTCCTGACGCTGTGAATGGTCTTACTTTTCATGTCATTATGATCCCCTGTTCTTTCTGCTCTGCTATATCCACCTGGTAAACTGCAGTTCATTCAATTCTAAGACCCAGCTTGGGCACTTGTCCACATGTAAGTGGGTACACTTTCCTCTCTCCTCTCATTACATCTTGTATGTACCTGCATTCCCGTGCCTACCACCTTTATTCACTTATTATTGAAATTACTGAGATTCTTAATGAAAGGAAGCATATTTTATTTATCTTGGAGTTGCCAGAACCAAGCATGGTGAAGCATAGTGACTAAATTTACATAAATGTTTGTTGACTGAAAACTAAATAAGAGCTATGCATGATAATTAATCAAAACTAAGCCAAGCAGTAGTATTAGCTTTTAGAGTTATGGTAGGAGCCCATTAGCAACCTAATGAAGGCAGAAAATCACAGCAGTAAGGCACTTTCTGATGGGTATCACAGGGGCTGGTGACTGGTTGGGGTGACAGTATGAGTGAGGGATGGATGCTGTGACAGAAGAATGTCTTTTAACAGAGAATGTCACTAAGCCTATAAATGATGACCCCTTTTAACACCTAATTTCCAATACTAAAAGGTGTTGTTCTGATTATAAATGTGAGTCTGAACTGTAGAGGGGCCTGCAACTTACAAGAACTGTGTTTCCTAAAAGGGCAAGTCTGTGCTATCTTCTTCAAGGAAGCATGGCAGGTTATGAAGGGTTCCTTTTTGTTTCTGCTAAACATTAATGGAATGGAACACTCTTGGGGGAACATGTGGCAACTCTTTAGTTCCTGTTGAAATCTCAGCCAAATCCACACTGGGACACTAGACTAAACACAGTGCCAAGAGGAGAGGTTGAGCAGGCAGAGTTCTGCACCTGTTTAGCGGGGGGCATTGAAGAGGCACTTGGAGTTCACTGAGGAGATAATGTTCTCATCTGTTCCCAAGGAACTTTTTCCCTTTGATGGGGCCTCTGGGGTACCAACCCTGGGGCCATCAGCTGTGTCCAAGGGGGCACTTGAGGACAGCAGAACTGTCACAGGCCTTATAACCCTGCCAGCATAAGGGCAGCCTCAGGATTTAGAATAATCTAAGCAAACATGAAGCCTGGCCTGGGGTAGGACAAGGTCAAGGTATATGAAAGGACTATCAGCTCACTACAGGTCATTCCTCCAGCCTTATCTCTGTTTAAAAAAAACAGGATTTCTCTAGAAGCTCTGTAACTGATGGTTGATGTAGCATAAAGTCAGTTTCAGATTTTCTTATGAGCCAGAGACAACCTTTCAATATTTTTTTATCTCAAAGGTCTCCTCCTTGATTTCTAATCAGTGACACAAGTCCTGTGTACTGCTGTGTCTGAGGCTCGCCCTCTAGCACTGACGTCATAATGGCTGAGCCCGTGAGGGCAGGAGTGCACTGTGCTGACTCATCCCGGTGATGTGAGGATTCATGACTTGTCTAACACAGAGCTATTATGTGAACTCTTTTTACACAAAAGAACTGTAACAAAAATGATTTGCCAGAGGACTAGAAATACACAGTGCTAGGTAAAGGAGGGGAGGGTTGTGGAGACATAAAGTGGTAACCCTGAGCGTGCACGTTGACATCCTCCAAAGCATTCACAGACCCACTCCATCAACCCCGTGAACAGAGAATAACAAGACATGTCAGGGGCAGATAGGACCCTCCCCTGTTGTATAAATGCATTACACACAGCACCAGTCTTTGGGGAGTTGAATCAGCCTCCTTTTTCTGTCAAACAAACTGTCACGTTAGACTTTACCCTTAACATCCTTCGGAGGATTTGGCTCCTCTAAATATATTTGCCACTAGCTTCTAGGAATGTTAGTGGAAGCCACACACAAGAAAAATAGCCATGGGAACCTCCTTTCTGTGAAAATGATTGTAACACAAGAAATCGCTCAGAGTGGGGAGTCAGTGAAGCGAGATGTGATGTTGTGATTGAGAGTGAGAGCAGCCAGAGGATGCTGAGGACTGTTTATCACATTAGGAGACTGCCATTACCTGTAGGATCTCTTGGGTGGTTTCTCTTACAGTTACTTTGATTATTTGGGTTCGCTGCCCCAGAACCTCTTTCCAGCGGCATAAAGTAAAATTTAACCAAACTGATTCAGTGAAGCCTATTTGGGTTTTAGATAATAAATGTTCTTTTTTTTCATATAAAATCAAATTTTGTTTCTCCCTCCAAATACCTTCTCATCTTTTCTAAAAAAAGGAATGGTACCTTCTATAAACCCTTTGACACATGTGAATCCTAGATTTATATTTCTCTCCTAGATTTTACAATTTTGCACAAAATATTAACCTATGTACTTTTTAGTCTTGTACTTCTTAGTTAAAGGATATTAGAAATTTTGTAAAGAAATAAAAGCTCTGTTATATATGGTAAAATTAACAACTACTAGACCTAGGGATGGGTGCATAAATGAAAAGCAAATAATTGCCCAATGATTGACAGTGGAGCAAAAGCCCAAGTGTTGCTGGGATTTGGCTAAATAATATAAGCAATAGCTTGGGAGAGTCATGACTTTTGCAAACAGAAGCTGTGGCAAAATAAAGGCAGTCTTTATATAGGAACGGTGGCTGGGCCACTAGTCTTTTTAGACTCCTTATAGATAACAACCAACCACTATCACCAACAGCATCAACTCCAAGCAAAAAGAAGCTAATGCCTACTAAAGAAATACTAAAAACCACAATGAAGTCAACTACCAAAATACCACCCCCCCTCCAATTTCCCACATCTGAAGCTTTCTTTAAGAGGTAAAAAACCACATTTACTTACATAAGGAGCAGAAGCAGGCCCAGACTGATGGTCAAAGAACTGAAAATCAAGGAAAAAACAGGGAATTAAAAACAAGGATACAGGGGAAGAAGGAAAGCAAATCTAGGTCTAGATGGGACTAGTTGTTTCAAAAGGAGCTCTTTTTGCTACCTGTAACCCCTAATGAAGGCGATGCAGCTTAATAAAAATTTTCCAAAGGTATGACCCTCTCCTATAATGACCAATTTAGTCCTTTCCAGCAAAAGGAGTGCCAAGATCTTTGCCAATTTCATTCCACTCTCTACCGTATAGCATTTTCAGAGTTGTACTCCTGTTCAATACACTAGACACATTCGTCTATTTAAGTTTAAATTTCTTAAAGTTTACTAAGAAGCTAGTAAACACTAGCCACATTTCAAGTGCCTAATTGGACGGTACAGAGAGAGAGTGTTTCTATTACTGCACAAAGTTCTGTTGGGTAGCACCAACTTGAGTAGGTAAAAGCTTCACTATATAGTACCTGGCTTTTTTTTTTTTTTAATTAAATCATAGCTGTGTACATTAATGCAATCATGGGGTACAATGTGCTGGTTTTATATACAATTTGAAATATTTTCATCAAACTGGTTAACATAGCCCTCACGGCACTTTTTTTTTTTATTATTAAATCATAGCTGTGTACATTAATGTGATCATGGGGCACCATACACTGGTTTTATATACACCTGCGGTGCATCTTACAAGGGTACATGTGAAACTTAGTAAATGTAGAATATAAATGTCTTAACACAATAACTAAGAAAATGCCAGCTTTTTCATGTTTACATGGATGGAGCTGGAACATATTCTTCTTAATAAAGTATCTCAAGAATGGAAGAAAAAGTATCCAATGTACTTAGCCCTACTATGAAACTAATTTATGGCTTTCACATGAAAGCTATAACCCAGTTATAACTAAGAATAGGGGGAAGGGGAAAAGGGAGGGGAGGGAGGGAGGAGGTGGGTGGAAGGAGGGTGATTGGCGGGATTACACCTGCGGTGCATCTTACAAGGGTATATGTGAAACTTAGTAAATGTAGAATGTAAATGTCTTAACACAATAAGTAAGAAAATGCCAGGAAGGCTATGTTAACTAGTGTGATGAAAATGTGTCAAATGGTCTATAAAACCAGTGTATGGTGCCCCATGATCGCATTAATGTACACAGCTATGATGTAATAAAAAAAAAAGAAAAAGAAAAAGAAAATGCCAGGAAGGCTATGTTAACCAGTGTGATGAAAATGTGTCAAACGGTCACGGCACTTTCTTAGTT
Source organism: Nycticebus coucang (assembly GCF_027406575.1). Taxonomy (NCBI): domain Eukaryota; kingdom Metazoa; phylum Chordata; class Mammalia; order Primates; family Lorisidae; genus Nycticebus; species Nycticebus coucang. The sequence continues at coordinate 63,666,308 of NC_069795.1, forward strand.
ATTGTGTTAAGACATTTATATTCCACATTTAGTAAATTTCACCTGTACCCTTGTAAGATGCACCGTAGGTGTGGTCCCACCAATTACCCTCTCTCCACCCATCCTCCCCCACCTCCCCTCCCAATCCTCTTTCCCTATATTCTTGGGCTATAATTGGGTTATAGCTTTCATATGTAAGCTATAACTTGGTTTTATAGTAGGGCTCAAGAATGGAAGAAAAAGTATCCAAAGGATACGGGTAGCTTTAGCTAACTTTGACAAGAGTTAAATCTTGATAAAATTTGGCTGTTTGAATAGTAAATGTACCATGTTTAACGTGTAGAAGACCCTCTGAACAAATTCAAGACATCTGTGTGTTGCTAAGCTTCCGTGTTGCCCAGAATACGGCCAAGTCTGACCTGCTTCCTTGCCTTCACTCTGACAGACTCCTGACCCCTCATCACCAGACTACAATGTCCCCTCTGCGCTGGGAAATAGTCTGATAAAGTGGTTTTAAACTAAAGTATCTGTTCCCCCAAACACATCTCTAATAATGAAAATTTCAGGTTTGAGAGGACCTGACCTTAACGGTTTCTCCTTCTATGTTTAAAACCCAGTAATTCTCCTTTTCAGTGTTTAACACGTTGACTGCCACACTAGAAAAATATGTTTTTTCCTTGGAGCCATGGTGTTTTATTATAAAAACAGACTATGTGTAAAACCTTTCTAATGTAATAGAAATGTTATTTTTTGTTTTCCATGTGTGAATTATATGCAATTTAATAACTTTATTCTAATTTAATAAAAAATTATGTTTTGTTTTCTATGCACAATTTACGTACAATTCACACATTGCTAGAAATCAGTTTTTACACTGTATGACACATGAGTTGTATGTGACTCATGACATACTTACTGAATTTGTTTCTGAAAATTGAGTCTTTTCTCATTCCATAAGTATTTACTGGTATCTGCAGTGGACTTTGGGTGGTCCTGGATGATGACCTCTGAATCATACCCTGCTAAGTATGTGCAACAATATCACATGGCTGCATACTATCCTGTTGATTTCATTCAAAGGGCCACCAGGCAAAAAGTCATTCAAAGAGCCGCCAGGCAAATGTGCAATTGAAAGTTATGGTAACCAGAGAAAAGAGTCCAGCACATGGGTGCACGGGGGTGGTTGGCTGGAGCAGGGGGACAGGCGGTGGAAGAGATCTGCCCATGGACAGCAAAAACAATGAGCTGAGGTTTAACAGCCGCACCAGGCTCCAGGCCCCAAACTAGCATGTGTTAAATACAACTCACATGGCAGTTCATGTCTTAAGTCACATGCCAAATAAGCTAATATAGGACTGGTCTGCCCACTATTGTTTTGATAGCTTCTCTTACAGGAAGATAAAACAGATGCAACATCAGACCCATGAAAAATTAATAAGCCAAACAAGGCTACTGAGAAAACAAAGCAGGTCTCCCTACCTTCTACCTCAGTAAAGCATATCAGGGACTCACCATATGCTGACTGAATTCTTGTCTCTCTGACACCAAGATTTTAACCACTTCACGTAAAGCCTCCATAAACATGCAAAATAAACTTTATCAAAGGAAATCAAGTAGAAGGACCTGATTAAATAACTTCGCTCTGAAAAATGTTAAAACAGAAAACTAGAGATTAAAGAGACCTTCCCTCCCAGAAAGTTTTCTGGAAAAATGTGCAATGGTAAAGATTTCTCCAGAGACATGATTTCCTTTTTGTGGCCAATGTGAAGCTCTGCCCAGCATGTGCAGGTGTGAAAGATGAGGACAATAAGAGTGAAGGAGAAACCTGCAGCCCAGATCATGACGCATGTAACGCTAGAGAGGCTGGAGAGCTCCAATGCTTTCAAAATGTTTCACAAAATTGATGAGTTTAATGAAAATTTTAAGCAAGATAATTAGATTATGTATGATTTATTGAAAGCACATATAAATTTGAAATATAAAAAAAGACTGACTAGTCTTCAAAGACTTTAAAACTCTGTTTTGCTATGTTCTCATCTTCTGCACAATCCAGGATATTGGACTGCTGTGTGGATGCATTTTTTAACTTTCTTCTGTCTTCCTCCCTCCCTATCCACTTTCCCCTCTCATTCCCCTCTTTCTCTTCCTTCCTTTCTTCCATCTTCCTTCTTGCCTTCCTATCTTTTTTTTCTTTCTGTCACTCCCCCTTTTTGAGCATACTTTCTTTCCTGGACTTTGGAGAAAGGAGAAAATAGGCTTAGTAATTTTCTATGAAATATGTTCAATTATCATTTTTCTGATAATAATATACAGGCTCTTTAAAAACCACACTTAGCATTTATGTTCTCATATCTAAGAATATAACTTTCTTTTCTAAATTTCAAGAAGCATTTGTTCATAAAATTAGTCCAAATTTAATTTTTGATGTGATCCAAGAGTTTAGTGTACACAGATAGACTAATACATCCAAGCTCTTCAATGAAAAAACGTCTTTCCTGGTTGTCACGTGACACACAGGCTGGCTATCAATGACAGGACTTCAAGACGGAGGGGAAAAAACACAGAGATATGTCACAGTCTAAGAAAAAGCAAGTTAAACTGAAGATTTTTATTGAGTATAATTATTGTCCTTCTATGTTAGTGTAAACCAATAATACTGAGCCCCAATTTAATAGCAAAGCTGAATTTTAATCTCAGAGTTTTTAAATGTAATTTATATTATAAATGTTCATAAATGGTCAGAAGACTCCCTACTTCTTGATTGAGATGTAATTTGCTATACATTCTGACAGTATGTGTTCATATACATAGATTTGTATTTGCTCAATTCAAATTGTTATTTTATTACATATAAATAGTTATTTATGTGCTCGTTGCACCTAAGTGTCTTTCACTTCGTATGTCTATAAGTTGTTTTTATTTGAAATGCAAAGAATTATCTATAATAATGCCACAAAGATGAAAAATATTTGCTTTCAGCATGCTAGATTCAAAGCACAAATATCTAGCAAAGAATACAAAAATGTTGAGCCTAAATAATTCAGAACATTAAAACATGGTGGGGGGATAAGTAGAGAGAGAAGGAAAAAGACTGACTTATGGTGAAGTCTAATCTTAGTTTTATAATTTCCAAGTAAAAATTATATTATGTCAATCTTCAAGGAACTAAAAAGTATTATTAATTGTAATTTTAAAGATTAGTCAATTCTAATTTCAATTTACATAATGTTCTCCCTTTCTCCCTCCCTTCCCTTCCCCTTCCCTCCCTCAGCTTTTCCTCCATCTTCCCTCCTTCCCTCCCTTCCTTCTTTCCTGCCTCCCTTCCCCCTCTCCCTCCCTCCCTCCCTTTCTTGAGACAGAGTCTCACTCTATTGCCACGGTTAGAGTACTGTAGTATCAGTCCAGCTCACAACAACCTAAAACTCCTGGGCTCAAGTAATCCTCCTGCCTCAGCCTCCAGAACACGCCACAATGCTCAGTTAAGTTTTTCTAGTTTTTCTAATTTTAGTAGAGATGGGGTCTCACTCTTACTCAGGCTGGTCTCGAACTCCTGACCTCAAGCAATCTTGTCTTTTCAGAAAATTCCTCAAAAATATCAAGTTCAGGGAGTTCCCAGACTCCATGAAGGCCACCCAGGAATCCCAGGTTAGTCGTCTCTGGCATAGGCAGAGTAGGGAGAAATCCTCTTTCACTCCTGCTGCTCATTGCCTCTAGAAAGTTTTAATAAAACATAAATTGAAGCTGGGAATAAAAAAAAATATAAAAAATAGAGTTCTAAGTGGGTGAAGGTATGTGGTTAGAGACACACAGGCTCCTTTGCAGTCCGGACTCTTGCCTTCCTAATCCTTTATAAGTTCTTTTAAAAAATGTTCACAGAGCCTTAGCAGCAGCAGGGTAGAAAAGTGTTGAACAGAGAAATGATAATGATATAAGAGTTACTATTTACCAAGTACCTTCTGTGGTTTCAGGTATCTTGCTAAGTAAATGGTTCTCAAATTTGGATCTGGGCATACGCAGGGGTGCGGGCAGTGTACTAGGGAATACCAAAAACCACATAATAAATAATAAAGACATGACTGACTTCCTGGAGGGTCAGTTTCCCTGCTGGTATTAACTTGGATAACTACTTCTTGAATAATTCCAGTAACTACTTCGTGAATGTTGGATACTATTCTTGTCCTTGTGGAACTTCCAGTTAGTAAAAAACCAGAATATTGAGGAGTAGAAAGCAAAATTTATATGTATCTCTGGGGTAAAACCTGAGGCTTTCCTGAAAAGTCTTGTTTGTGGCACATTGTCTTAGGTACCTGGCAGGTACCCTTAGCACTGGATCACTCACTCTTAACTCAATGATCATCCCAGTGGAAGTGTTTGAAAAGTATTGTTAACAGTATATCATTTAATCCTCACTAAAAGAGAAAATACTGTTAGTTCCAATTTACTAGAGAAAAAAGGGAGATTTGAGAAATTAGGAACCTTTCCCCAAATCACACAGCTGCTGGCATCTGAATAAATCTGTACCATTCCAAAGTCTACACGCTTCTAACCACTAAATTACATGACCTCTAGGTGTTTTTTTCCACTTTATGTTTCTCCCTGAAATCTGGGCTCATTCAGGATTATGCCGGCTAGTTTAAGCTTCTCTTTGGAAGCAGATAGGTCTGGCTTGATTTACATTCTAAATATTTCACAGTGGTAAGGGAAAGCTATTATTATACCCATTTTATGGTGAGGAAGCTGAGCCACTTGCCAGCTGAGGTATCTGGCTGGGTTATAAACAGAATCGGGGTTGTCAGACGCTCATTCCTCTTAACTAACTCCAAGTCTGGGCAATGTTACTGACCATGGGCTTTTCTACACATGGGACTCACACTGAGTAATAAAGAGTGAGACAAATTTTGCTAAGAGAAAATAAAAATAGTACAATAAGTAATGAAAAAGAAGTAATCGTAACTCATGAAAATTGGGTACTTTTAGCATTGTGAATAAAAAAGGGAGAGCTTATTCATCATAAATGAGTCAGAAAATTAGAATGTGTCATAGCATTGATGACAGAGCTGAGGAGTTTGGATGAACTGAAGTTCAACGCTTATCCTTCTGGCTGAAGAGGGTAAATGTGTGACAATAGGACAGAAATGACCTCTTCGACGTGCCTTTTAATCTTTTTAAAACTACTTTCTCTCGAAGTTAGGTGGGTTTATATCTTTGTTTTCTATCAGTAGAAATAACATTTCAGCATCCCTTTAATGTTCTAGAACTATTGTGCTAATTAATTCTTATGTGGGAGTTATTCAAAATAGTAGGATGACAATTTTTACCTTACTGATTTTCCTAATATTTTTCTGGCTTCCAGCATTTTCAAAGGTTCAAAAGATAAGACACTATTGGATTTTTAGACTCACATGTTTCTCAGAATAAGTGCCAGCTTCACAGGCTCCTGTTAACTGATATTCCATCTTTACTCTGGATATGTGATTTCCTTTACCTGCCAGATTCAAAAATTCTATACTAGATATAATAATATTTCATGCACCCTGAATTTGGGAGTTTTTAATTCTCTATTTTCTATCTGGTAAGAGGTTTACAAGATAAAATAAGATGGAAGGGTTATTTGTAGGTGTCATCTCCCACTAGGTACGTTGGGGTCTCCTGCGGACAAGTTTCTCGAAGTATTTTTATGCCTCTTGGCCAGTCACAGGAAGACTATAAATGCCATAAATGGTCACACATAACTTGGTGTGTGCCTTTCAAGGCTGTATTGTTTTGGATCCATCTCAAGAAGAATGGTAACAGAATGATAATAATGATTTATCTTTCCTTAAGATGCTATGATAACAATCCTAAAGAACGTCTACCTTCAACAATTCTGATGCTAAAATAAAGTGACCATCAATAAAGAGAGAAGATTTAAAAACTAAAGTTCAGCAATCAGGTCTGGGACTATTTCTGAGCCTGAGACTTTGTCAAGATACAACTTATACTACTATATTCCAGCCCATATAAAGCTTTCGGATCCTTCCTAATTTTTATAGGTATAGGGTTCGAGAGACTGGAATGAAATGAAAGCAGTAGTTCAAAGAGGAATGGCTGGGACTGACATTAAAGACAGTTCCTCATAGCTCCTAAGTTAGAAACAAATCTTTCCCCTGACTGACATTCAGGCATTCTTTACAATCTGATTCCAAGAAACTTTTTCTTCCATATCTCAACCTTCTAACGTTGTAGCTTTATGGATTCCAAATGGACTGAGGTACCAAGACCTCTGACCTATAGTTAACTGATATTCTTTAGGGGATGCTGAAGACGTCTGGTGGTATTATTATGTGGTCTGATCATTTATAGGCACTTGGTCATAATGCTGCTCACAGCCTACCGTTAATGCCATTTGGTGCCAAAAGACTGGGTCTATTAAAGGCAAACTCATCCTGAGACTCCTCAGTGTATAAAGACAGAAAGTAACATGTTAGTTGTACAAAGAACGTTGGACTAAATATAGGACAGCAAGAGGGAGAAAGAAAGATCCAGATCAGTGTCAACAGAAGGCTGCCTTTACTCAAATGTTTCCCTCAAATGATTAAAAGCAACACAAAAGGAAAAAAATCATGACTCTAAATTTACATCAGAAGATATAAGTTAAGCAGGTACTGGTACCCCAAAAGTTTCTTGGAATCAGATTGTAAAGAATTGTTAAGATCAGGTCAGATACTGAAACACGAGGCTAACATGTGCACGCTCTGTGTTTTGAAGACCTAGAAAGCACTTTCTGTAACACAGATTGAAAAATGTTACTTTTGTCTTTGTCACCACAACTATTTGCTTCAGAACCTTCAAGACATTTCATAATCTGGCCCCAACCCACCACTCTAGTTTTTTAAAAAAATTTCCCACCACCGTTTCCTCATATACTGGGACGGCCTATTTGTTCCTCCCTGAACATACCCTGGGACATCCATGTCTCTGAGTCTGCTAACAGTTCACAGTTCACATTTGACCCTCCCAAGCCTAACTCAGTATGTTAAACACAGCAGGACACTTCAGTGTTTGTCAGTAAATGCCGTCTGCCTACATTAGGGGACAAAGATGATAGAAAAAAGTTATTAAATCAGTAAATAAATATCACCAGAGAGAGTTCAAGGGAAAGCTAATTTTAGTGTGTTTTAGGAGTAAGGGCAAGATGAGTTTTAAGATTAGGAAAACTGATGCTCTTTATTCTTGGGTCTAGCCAATGGTATGAGTCACTTACTTTTTTGGGAACAAGTTTAAACCTCAAGGTTACAGGAACACAAATGCTCTGTCCATCAGCATATGATGAAAAAGCTGTGGCTATTTCCCCATCAGCAAAGTGAAATTAAAATATGTAATGCCCTTTCTCAGAGGTATCATACGTGACAGAACTTTTTAAAACAGTCCCTTTGCCACTCGGGTATAGAAGGAACTATAACAATGAAAGCAAAGTCTTAGAAAACTGGGACAATTTAGCTTAGGAAGGAAAGAGCTGAGGTGTGTCCTCATAATTTTCTGACTAAAAGAGTTGTTACAAGGAGGATAATCACTGGCATTTTATCCTAGGGGAAAACTGTCCAGTGAAGAATTTAAGTCTTAAAGATGAACATCTGAAATACACAAGTGGTAAATAATCAAAGGAATTGCTAAAAGCAGTTATGAACTTTCTTTCTTCCTGGCTCTTTAAAAATAAGAAAAAATCAGGATGGTGCCTGTGGCTCAAAGGAGGAGGGTGCCGGCCCCATATGCTGGAAGTGGCGGGTTCAAACCCAGCCCCGGCCAAAAACAAAGAAAGGAAAAAAAATCTTCATCTATTTTGGAAGGAATAAATACAGTGCTGCCTCTAGTCAGCAAGATGAATTCAATAACCTTTCTAGCCTTATTTAGCTAGACATGATTCTACCAAATCCTAGAAAGTGCTGACCCTAAAAATTATACAGAATTATAATGCAGCTCAGTAAAAGACATTCTACAGTTTAAAGAGGATTAGGCAATACGGATAGTCTATAAATTATTAAATTCAAAATAGTATTTATGTATTGATTCAATTTGCCAATGCACATAACATAAATAAAATTGAGTAAAAATGTACTTGAATATATCCCAGTTTTAACATGATTATCTAGAATAAAACATGCCAACAATTAATTCTTTCAAGTCTAAAAAAATTTGCTGAGCATTTCATAAACCTGGTATTGAATATGCATATAAATTTAATTTCCAATTACAGAAAAAGTTAGAGAAAAAAATCCAGAAAATAAGATAAGAACTCACTATTATTACTTCCAGGCCTATCTTCAAAGACATCAGGAGACCCAGTGAACAATTCCTTTAAGTGACCAAAATGGGCCCCATGTGATTAAGAACGTAGATCTAATAACAGACTCAGGCAGAAGCTCTAACCGGGGTAGCCAGCTAACCGGCTTTTTTGTCTATTTACTTTGCAGCTTTGGAGCTCAGCAGAAGTGTTCATTACATACAGCACACAGGGTTAGATTAACAGTTCCAATGACCTTGTCTGAACCAAACTCATTTAAAGCAGTTTGCCACATTTCTTAAATAGAAGATGAGCCCATTCTATCTATGGCCCAGGTTTGGACTGGATCACTGAATTATTGCCTAACTCTTATAAGCAAAGAGCTAACATGTACCAATCAACAGGCAGCCCATAGCAAAGGCATCAAGCCAAAATGCACACTCATGAGAAATTTGGCAGTATACTGTAGCAGAAAGCTATCATAAAGATGGACTTTGGCTATAAAAGCCTTGGAGTAACATTCAACCTTAAAAAAAAAACAAAAAGAAAAAAAAACAAAAACTTCAGTCCCAATGTAACCTGTACAGATCTGGTTACAAAAAGAGATTAAGAGAGAGAAATGTAGTTTTATTTTGCTACCCTTTTATTTCCATAAGAGTATGAATCAAAAGACAAAGTATGCCAGTTTCTTCATAGCCGACTTGTTACAGTATATTATTCTAGTCTTCACTAATGATTTTGTGAGATTGGTTATTACTGTGATCAGTAGTTGGGGGGTAGATCTCTAAGACCTTTCAAAAGAAACATTTTGTTCAGTGTCACTCCAGAAAATCAAGTCAGCGTTTAAGCTAACTCTGACAGCTTAACTAGGATAATGGCTGGTGCTTGCAGCCATTGCTTATGCTGTTTCAAATGATAGGAACCCACTCAACAGCGAAGGTGAAAGCTAACCAGAAACTTGAATTTTGAAAAGCTTTTGGCACGATTAGCTGATGACATAGATTGTTAGAATTCAAAAAACTTCCTCCCTGCCTTCCTCCCTCCTTTCTTATTTCCACATCCACATTCCTGCCATCAGGTAGTAGAAGAAAAAGCAGCAAATGTTGACAGGGGCTGCTTCTTTGGGGACACTCTTAGTTCTCCATCCTCCCCAACCACAACTTGCTTTCAGTTTGCTAAAAATGTATTCATTTTAATTGTTTTAACACTTCCTCTTAGAGAAATTTGCATTTTCTTAACTGTCTCTACAAGATCCAAATTCAGGTTTTTTGCACAGGTAGTAAGGGAGGTATTTGGTGATTGGTGTGTGTGTGTGTGTGTGGTGGGTTCTGTCCTGGATTCTTCAAGTTTTCTAATAGTCCTGCTAAACGGGTCTGCTCCCCCACCTCAAGAAACCGATTCTGCTTATAGTTTTACTTCAAATAAACATATATACATAAACATGCATATACCATATGTATATACTTCCTCTTGAAAGGAGAAAACACGTTGTGAGTTTTTGTCCATATATTCTATGAGGTGCTATTCTACTAAAATCTGAGTATTTTAGGCAGAAACAAAAAAAAAAAAACTGCAAGTGATTTGTATTGAAATTTTATGAAAATATTGTCCTCAGTGTTTTCCTCGTGGTTCATCTCCTGGCTCTTTGTTAGCAGATGCTGGAGGAGACTTCCACAATATCCTTCTGCCCTAGAAATCCTGGCCTGTGAGATGTCCTTGTAAATATCAGAATTCTTGCATTCACCTATTAATGATCTCGGAACTGGTAATGTTTTTTGTCTGCTCTTTAACCTCCCACTTCAAGGATTAAATTGTAAACAACCTAGTGGGGATCCTTTAGGCCAAACCATGGCTGAGCGGATCTCAGCAGGCAGGGAACCCATAGCAGTCTGTGAAACACAATTATGAAAATATAAAGGATTCACCCGTACTTTCTGAAAGAAATTATGTTGTTCCCAAGATGAGAGCTAGAAAATAAGACACATTAAAAGAAACTGAGCAAGATATGATTTTAAAAGAGTCAGCAGAGGTAAATTTTTAAAAGCGTCCTGTTTGCCAGAGCTTTCTCAGACCGTGGATTCAGTTTTAGATCTGACAGTGGTCTGCACCAGATACTTCAAGGGAAGTCCATTCATCTCTGACCGATGAAGCCCAAAGTACTGACTGCACACAAGGGTTCCTTTCTTGTTTCCAAAGGCAATCAATTTGTGCCCTAGAGTCTGAGGGTTCATAGGTTCTTTTAATTCTGTAAGTCTGCACATGCATGGCTCCTCCTGCATGATTTGGTCCTGAGGAAGTGACCCACCCACAACTCCACGGAGCTAATTAACCCCATACTGAGCTTTTTTTCCCCCTCATTTCACACATCCACTCAATGCTTTAAATGACCCAGCAGCAGCATGATCATGTGATTTTTTTCCTCTCAGTGAGGAAAGCGTGGTGTTGGGAGGAACGGGGATATATGTGCCCCAATTCGAAACAGCAGTGTGACCCTAAAACAGTATCAAATAGCATTTTATCTGAGGGTGCAGAAATACTCAAAAATCCCTGAATGAAAAATCCTTTTGTGTCATTCACTCAACTTCTTGTGGTGTCCATTTTAAACAACAAATAATATATAACAATAATATTTAATACATACTTAGATAGAAAAGGGTAGTCTAGATTCAGAACATTTTTCAGAAATCTCACTGCAGTGTGTGGGGGAACCTACTATCTCCTTCTCTATCTTAAACAACTTCAAAAGAAGGAATAAAATTCATCTTTTTTTCCATTTCAAAGAATAGATTTATATATTTCCAGATTTATTTTTGCCAAAGTGAATGCCTTGAAAACTTTAAGATAATCACTGTTTTCTAACTTTTCAAAAAAGAAAAAAAAGGGAACATGATGATGGTGGGTGATTTAATGGAATCAGCTTGTCAACATGATAAAACTAAAAAAGCTTTCCCAGAATATGTTCACATACTTAAAAAAAAAAAAAAAACCTTTAACATGATGTATATAGTGTAAAGTGGTTTTTTGTCATGGCAAAAGAAGAGAGAGACGTCATTAATTTAGACAGTAAGTATAAGGCTCTCCTAGAAATCTCTATGGATAAAACATAGACACACATCCTGGTCAGACAAATGGAGACAAATGGAGCCTGACAAGTTCTAGGTCTTGTTAGAAGCTTTCAGGAGAGTCATCAGATTTTAAATCAGTCATCTTTGTCAATGAACAAAAAGATGTGCGATTTTCCTTGATTCTACTAGTGTATGGCTTCAGAGTTTTAAAGATTTGAACATAAATGGACAAGAAATAACATCTTCTGAATGTCTCGTCTTAGGCAAACTATCACATCAGTATGTGTGGCCAGTTGGTTCCCTTTGGCAAGACTCGGTTAGAGAGCGTGCATGTCTTGTGTAAGCGTTCAACCTGTTTTTCTTTTTTTTTTTTTCAAAACCATTTATATACACACTATTAAATACCCAGAATTCTAGAATTCTTGGTACGGGTGGACAATTAGTACAAGGTGAAATCTATCTAATATTTAAAATTCTTAAAGTGGCTTAAATCCTATGCTTCGGAACTGAAGACCATATTGCAGTTCTGAAACACATTTACTATTGCTTCCTAAGCTTCTCTTAGGTATGGCTGCCAACTGGGAGTAATCTGGTGGATAAAACTGTCCCAACAGGCAAAAGAGAAAGGTCTGGTGAGGCACAGCTTACTTTTACTACTGATTAGAAATATCAGTAATAAAAGATTGTTTGATATAGTCTAAATCAGGTGTCCTCAAACTGCAGCCCACAGGCCACATGAAGCAGTGTGAATTGTATTTGTTCCCATTTTGTTTTTTACTTCAAAATAAGATATGTGCAGTGTGTGTAGGAATTTGTTCATAGCTTTTTTTTTTTTTTTAAACGATAGTCCGGCCCTCAAACGGTCTGAGGGACAGTGAATTGGCCCCCTGTTTAAAAAGGTTGAGGACGCCTGGTCTAAATCAAGCTCCTATACCTGTGCCTTTAGTCTTTGACTAGAAGTGCCTCATCTGGTCACTGTGAAACAACAGAGTGGCTGTGATTTCTCCCAGACTCACTGATGCTGTGATTCTAAAGCCCTTTCCATGGATGGTCTAATAGGCATCCTCAAACTTTTTAAACAGGGGGCCAATTCACTGTCCCTCAGACCGTTGGAGGGCCGGACTATAGTTAAAAAAACAAACAAACAAAAAAAAACTATGAACAAATTCCTATGCACACTGCACATATCTTATTTTGAAGTAAAAAAACAAAACAGGAACAAATACAATCACACCGCCTCATGTGGCCCGCGGGCCGCAGTTTGAGGACTCTTGGTCTATAAGGTCAGTGCATTATACTCCTCAATAACACTTTCATACAAAATCAGTACAATGGACTTTAAAATATGGTTACTTTTTGGGGCGAACAGGAATAGGAATATGAATGGGTATTAACAGGAAAGAATTAATATAAATTCAGGCCTTTGTTAAATTTCAACTCTCTCATAAAAGCCTAATTATGTTTCTGAACTTACCCTGAGAGTTGGTTTATATAAGGGAGAACATGCAAAGTATTTCCCAGATGGAACCACGTATTTATTCATTAATTCAACAGGTAAGTTTTTCAGTTTTAATTGATAACTCTTCAACTGGATCCTGCCCTTGCCTCAAGGATCTTCTACTCTAACGAGTATTGGGGAATTTTTGTCACCGTTACCACTGACAGGTTATTGGCTCCCTTTAGAGAAGTTTATCATAAATACAATGACCTCTGCATAACAACCCCCCCTTCCTCCTTACTTGCTTTTTCGTCTCTGTGATATCCATTAACCCCTCATGAATGACTCGACCTTTTATGTATAATATGTATTATCAACTCAGCTTATTTTTATATGATACGAAACACCTTCTTCACTCCCAATTACGTTTTCTTTCTCAGAGAGTCAAGGAGATATTATAAAAGTTTGCTCAGAACTATTAAAGTTTTGAAAAGAGTCTTTTCAACCTAATTAGAAGCACATTTTTTTCTTTCCTTTTTGGAACAACTAATGGGGCCTCAGCCTTTCAGACGTATTATCTCGACTTAAAAGCAAATTACAAATCACTTTGTGGACACGGCACTCCCTAGTCTCTGTGATAGACAATATTAGCCTTCAACAGAGAGCCATAATCTGCTTAAATAATCTTAGCCTCATAGAGGATTTAACAGAGTACATGTTTCTGGCTCCTATGTTCCTTTACATGGGTCATTACAAAAGTTTTGAGATACACAAAAATAAAGAAATCTGCACAGACGGAAACAAATGAAACCCCCCAGCAATACCAATATGCCAAGCAAGTGGCACCTCGCACGGGTGAATCAGAAAGGACCCTGTCGACTATGTTTCTTGAAAGTGAAATAATGAACCATGACACAGTTTGTCTCAAAACTTTCAGAGTGACCCATGTATAAGAAACTTCATCTTAGAAACTCAAATGATGTAACCTAATTATTTCTACTCTCATATTAATCTGAAATAAAAAATAAATTAATAGAAAATAAGAAATTAAAACAATAGAGATTCAAAATACATGAAGCAAAAATAACATTGAAAATAAAATACATTGAAAAGAAAATAGTTTCAAAATACATGAAGCAAAAATAACATTGAAAAGAAAAAAAAGGAAGTACCATTTCTATTATATTTTAGAATTTTCTGAACCTAAGTACCTTAGGTAAGTGTCAGTGAACATGATGTAAGGAACACTAATTTATCTTCACTTTGGTAAACTTGCTTTTCCCTCCTCATGTGCTTCATAAACAAAAATTAGAGGATTTAATGTGTGTGCACAGCAGCGAATGCTCTCTCTTTGTTTCTTTTTGGACATTTTCTTCTTACATAAATTGTGGAGAGGAAATTATAAATACCATTATTATTCCACGTCCATGTTAACACTCTTATTATTTTTGCACAAACAGAAATGAACAAATACATACATGACACCAATCAATCCCTTTTAAAACATTCAGTTTTCATATTTCCAAGCAATGAAGGAAGAATGTAATGAATTCAATATGTAGTTTACCTGTTTATATTTTGAATGTTAATAAAGTAAAACCAAATTACTGCTTAAGTTCTTTCAGACTTACATCGGCCCAGCCATTAACACTCTCCATGCCAGCAGGGGTGGGGTAGGTGGAACTAACAGCGGTGGGTCCATGTGCCCGGGTTAGTAGGTTAGGAGGCGCTTGGCAGGCTGGAGAGAATGTTGACATGCTGTGGAAGGAGATGTCAACCTGCTGTGCAGGTAGAAGATATTTTCTGGTAATCAAAGAAATATTTTTGTAGAACAAATTGCTAGGAAGAGGTTGTTTGGGGACATTAGGCAAGAGAAATAGCAAAATCAAAACTAAAAGCTGTCTGAGGGGACTGGGAAAAAAGGAAATCCCTACTTTTTTCATCTCCTCCTTTTTTCTCCCTTCTTTCCTCATGTATTTTCTCTTTCCAGCTTCCATTGCTTCATACTCTTTTCTCCTCCATTCTTTAGGGTTTTTCTTCTACCTCTTTATAACATAGACATATTTAGGAATAATCTTAGGAGACAGAGAGACCAAAATTAAAATAAAATTAGAAAAGACTTATGATAACTGCATACATATAAAAAAAAAAAAAACCTATATCTGATCGACCAAGAAGAAGAAACTGGGACTTTTGAGATCTAAAAAATTCATGGTATGTCTGGTCGTATTAATCTCCAGGCCAGCTGGTTTTTAGCATTGCGGGTGCTATAATAGGATCAAGGGTAGGAAACAAAAAGGAAAACAAAAAAAGAAATTTTACAAGGAATTATATTTGCAGAGAAAAGAAGACATTTTGGAGCTGTTTATTCAAGTTCTCTCAAAGCCATTTTTTTAACTTATGCAACAGACAACATCAAGAGAAGGAACTTAGGAATTCTCACAAGGCACAAGAACCACTAAACCGTGTTTGTTATGTTCACCGTAGTCCACTCAAGGAGGTAAAGGATAATTAGAGCATGGCATCTCACAGAGAACAACATGGTTGGTTATTTTGCTAGCCGACATTTGGAGACGGGGTCTACAGGACAGGGCTTTCCTTATGAACACCACGCACAGATACCAGTTCACCTGAATGCCTAGGGCATATGGAGTTAGGTGTACATGGTTTTCTGTAAAGTACCTAAAAGTGTTTAACTGAGCACCAACTTCTTAGCCCAGTCTTCTTGGGGGAAAATATCCAATACTAAGCCTTATGGGAATACTTCACTTGGTCACCGAGCAGGAAAAAGTTACTGAGACATATAACAACTTTCAATGCCTACAGATAGGAGGAAGCCAGGAGAAAGAGAAAATAAGGGAAAGGATAATGAGAACCAAAAGACAGGCGCCAATTCTGAAGACTAACAGAATATATTGAGATTTTTAAAAGAAGTAAAAGAGCATTCCTTAAGGGAAACATCAGTATGATTTTGGAATCTGAGGCAAAAAGTAAAAATTTTGACTCCTATCAAGATTATCTGCATAGCCCCATGGGATGTTCTCATTTCTCCTGCTCTCAGGTGCACAGGTGACATTCCTTTCCTAAGGACTAGCATTCTGTGATAATGGTGGTAAATACAGCTCCTTAAATTAGTGGCAAGTTTGAGTGCTTTGGAGATTCTCCATACTTCCTTCCAAAAGAGTTGTATTAGTTTGCAGTCTCACCAGGAGGGTAAAAGTCCTATAATCCCATTACAAGGTAAAAATTTCTACCGATTTCCCAGAAGAAAAAAAAGTCATTTTATCATAAAGAAACTATCACTAGACTGTTTATTGCAGCTCAGTTTACAATTGCCAAACTGTGGAAACAACCTAAATGCCCACCAATCCAGGAATGGATTAATAAGCTGTGGTATATGTATACCATGAAATACTATTCAGCCACTAAAAAGGATGGTGACTTTACATCTTTTGCATTAATTTGGATGGAGTTGAAATACATTCTTCTTAGTAAAGCACCACAGGAATGGAGAAGCAAGAATCACATGTACTCAATTTTTTTTTAATATTTATTTTTTATTGTTGGGGATTCATTGAGGATACAATAAACCAGGTTACACCGATTGCATTTGTTAGGTAAAGTCCCTCTTGCAATCGTGTCTTGCCCCTAAAAGGTGTGGCACACACCAAGGCCCCCCACCTTCCCTCTCTCTGTTCTTCCTTTCCCCACCCCTTCCTCCTTCTTTCTCTCTCTGCTCTCCCCTTCCCCCACCCCCACAGTGACCTTAATTGTCATTAATTGTCCTCATATCAAAATTGCCAATGTACTCAATTTTGATGTAAGGACAACTGATGCTAGTACATGGTGGGGGGAGGGGAATTGGGGAACAGAGAGAGGGAAAAAGGGAGGGGGTGTGTGGGGTTACAGAGTGTGACACACTTCTTGTGGATAGTACACTATTGTTAGAGGGATATTACCCAGCAAATGTAAGCAGTGTAACTTGGCTCTTTATACCCTCAAGGATTTCCCAAAAACAACAACAAAAATTAGTGGCAAGTTGAGGATGAAACTCCAACCACCAGCTTATGTTTCTGAGTCCAGTACATACCCTCTAATGTGTTCAGTCTTCTTTCTTTATTTTCTCTGAGATCTGTGGCAAAAGATATGTGTGGTAGGCCTCCTTACTGGGACATAGATGGGTCCAGAAAACTAGTACTCCCTAAAAGCTTCTGCACAACATAGGAAACACTCAACAAGGTAAACGGACAATCCACTGAATACGAGAAAATATCTGCAAACTACCCATCTGACAGGGATTAATAACTAGAATATATAAGAAACTCCAACAACTCAACAGGAAAATATCAAATAATCCAACTGAAAAATAGGCAAAGGATCTGAATAGACATTTCTCAAAAGAAGATATAGAAATGGCCCACAGGTATATGAAAAAATACTTAGTATCATTAGTTATCAGAGAAATGCAAATAAAAACTACAATTAGAATGAAAGTTTGATCTCTTCTGACCCTATGTTGATACCCTTGATCGCCTTTTCTTCCCTAATTGCAATGGCTAAAACTTCCATTACAATCTTAAAGAGCAATAGAGACAATGGGCAACCTTGCCTGGTTCCTGATCTAAGTGGAAATGATTTCAATTTAACTCCATTCAGTACAATATTGGCTGTGGGTTTGCTATAGAAGGCCTCTAGAGATCAAACTTTCACTCTTTGCAGATGACATGATTGTATATCTGGAAAACACTAGGGATTCTACTACAAAACTTTTAGAAGTGATCAAGGAGTACAGAAATGTCTCAGGCTACAAAATCAAAACCCATAAATCTGTAGCCTTTATATATACCATCAACAGCCAAGCCGAAAAAATAGTCAAGGACTCTATTCTTTTCATAGTAGTGCCAAAGAAGATGAAATATTTGGGAGTTTATCTAACAAAGGACGTGAAAGATCTCTATAAAGAGAACTATGAAACTTTAAGAAAAGAAATAGCTGAAGATGTTAACAAATGGAAAAACATACCATGCTCATGGCTGGGAAGAATCAACATCGTTAAAATGTCTATACTACCCAAAGCAATATATAATTTTAATGCAATTCCTATCAAAGCTCCATTGTCATATTTTAAAAATCTTGAAAAAAATAATACTTCCTTTTATATGGAATCAGAAAAAAACCTCAAATAGCCAAAACATTACTCAGAAATAAAAACAAAACAGAAGGAATCATGCTACCAGACCTGAGACTGTACTATAAATCAATAGTGATCAAAACAGCATGGTACTGGCACAAAAACAGAGAAGTAGATGTCTGGAACAGAATAGAGAACCAAGAGATGTATCCAGCTACTTACCGTTATTTGATCTTTGACAAGCCAATTAAAAACATTCAGTGGGGAAAAGATTCCCTATTTAACAAATGGTGCTGGGTGAACTGGCTGGCGATCTGTAAAAGACTGAAACTGGACCCACACCTTTCACCATTAACTAAGATAGGCTCTCACTGGATAAAAGATTTAAACTTAAGACATAACACTATAAAAACTTGCAGAAAGTGCAGGGAACACTCTTGAAGGAATCGGCCTGGGTGAATAGTTAATGAGGAGGACTCCCCAGGCAATTGAAGCAGTATCAAAAATACATTACTGGGACCTGATCAAACTAAAAAGCTTCTGCACAGCCAAGAACATAGTAAGTAAAGCAAGCAGACGGCCCTCAGAATGGGAGAAAATATTTGCAGGTTATACCTCCGATAAAGGTTTAATAACCAGAATCACAGAGAACTCAAACGTATTAGCAAGAAAAGAACAAGTGATCCCATCTCAGGGTGGGCAAAGGACTTGAAGAGAAACTTCTTTAAAGAAGACAGACGCATGATCTACAGACACATGGAAAAAAGCTCATCATCCTTAATCATCAGAGAAATGCAAATCAAAACTACTTTGAGATATCACCTAACCCCAGTAAGAGTAGCCCACATAACAAAATCCCAAAACCAGAGATGTTGGCGTGGATGTGGAGAAAAGGGAACACTTCTACACTGCTGATGGGAATGCACACTAATATGTTCCTTTTGGAAGGATGTTTGGAGAATACTTAGAGACCTAAAAATAGACCTGCCATTCGATCCTATAATTCCTTTATTAGGTATATACCCAGAAGACCAAAAATCACAATATAACAAAGACATCTGTACCAGAATGTTTATTGCTGCCCAATTCATAATTGCTAAGTCATGGAAGAAGTCCAAGTGCCCATCAACCCACGAATGGACTAGCAAACTGTGGTACATGTATACCATGGACTATTATGCAGCCTTAAAGAAAGATGGAGACTTTACCTCTTTCATGTTTACATGGATGGAGCTGGAACATATTCTTCTTAGCAAAGTATCTCAAGAATGGAAGAAAAAGTATCCAATGTACTCAGCCCTACTATGAAGTTAATTTGTAGCTTTTGTATGAAGGCTATAACCCAACTATAGCTCAAGAATATGGGGAAAGGGCCAAGGGAGGGGAAGGGAGGGGGGAGGTTCAGGTGGAGAGAGGGTAATGGGTGGGGCCACACCTACCGTGCATCTTAGAATAGGTACAGGTGAAACTTACTAAAGGCAGAATACAAATATCTACGTACAATAACTAAGAAAATGCCATGAAGGCTACTTTGAACAGTTTGATGAGAATATTTCAGATTGTATATAAAACCAGCATATTGTACCCCTTGAGTGCACAAATGTACACAGCTATGATTTAACAATAAAAAAAACTACAATTAGATATCATCCCACTCCAGTTAAAATAGCTTTTATCAAAAAGAGAAGCAGTAAAGAATGCTAATGAGGATGTAGAGAATGGAGAACCCTCACCCACTGTTTTTGGGAAGGTAAATTAGCACAACCACTATGGAGGACAGTATGACGGCTCCTCACAAAATAAAAATATGTGCAGAACTACCATATGACCCAGAAATCCCACTGCTGGGTACACATATCCAAAGTATGGTAATTCATTATATTAAAAATTGCTTTACTTCCATGTTTATTGCAGCACTATTCATAATACTTAGTAGCCAAGACTTGGAATCAATCTAAGTTTCCATCAGCAGATGAATGGATAAGGAAATTGTTGTGTGTATAAATATACACACTATACACATGTGAGATCTATATCTATATTATATCTGTACCTATGATGGAATATTACATAGCCATGAAAAGAATGAAATCCCGCCCCTCATGAATGGGACTGGAGAAAACTATGTTAAGTAAAATAAGTCAAGAACAGAAAGACAAATATCACATGTTCTCTCTTATTTGTGCTAAATATTAAAAACAATTGATCTCATGGAGACAGAATACAATGATGGTTTCCCAAGCCTGAAAAGGTAGCTGGGAGTGGGGGATAAAATGGGCATGGTTAATGGGTACAAAAATGTAGATACATAGGCAGAATGAACAATTTGTGATAGCACAACAAAGTGACTATAAGCAACAGCAAGTTAGCATATACTAGACAAGGACTAAACAGTGGAATTAGAATGTTTCTAAGACAAAGAAATGATACACGCTTCAGGTGATGGATACCCCAGTTCCCTGACTTGCTTAATTCACATGTATGCCTGCCTTAAGATATCACATATACCCTAAAGATACACAACTATTATGTACCTATAATAACTAAAAATAATAAAAAAGAAATAGTCTATCTTCTTATCATGACTCTTTGGTTTTGATTTTTTTTCTCTTTTAGACTGCTAATCTTTAATTTTTTTCTCTACCAGCCTGGACCTGAATGGTTGTTAACCTTAAAGACATTTACCAGCTCCATCAATCCCCTCATCTGTGGTTCTCAGCTGTATCAACCTAGCTCGTGAGCCCAGAAGAACTCAATTTTGTATGTTCTCCTCAGGTCCCAGGCTGCTGAGCAATGCTGGAGAAATATCACAAAACTGTACAGCCTGGTGCTCCTCCAGAATCGTTTCCAGCTTCATCTGGTGTTTCAGAATTACTTTCCATTTTTTTTTTAAATTTGTTCTAGTCAGTTTCCTTTTTCATTCCTTCGTTTCATTTATCACTCTAGTTAACTCCTTATAACCAACCCTCTACTCTTGGCTCTCAGCTACTAACCTTGTCTCCTTCTACACAGAGAAAACAGGGGCCATAAAATGGCATTTGTCATCACTCCCTCTCTGTAATTGAACCCACCCCTAACATTTCAGAGAATCTTTTTTCTAGCACTGAGGACCTCCTCCAGATCTTACTATATCAGTTACTCCTTTCTTTTGTATTTTCGGTTTTCCTTCTGCCTGCCAACATGCTTTAGCTGTCTTCAACAATAACAACCATAATACACCAATAAACAACAAATCACCTCCATAGACCTGATCTTTGCCTCTTTTGTGTCACCTGCAAACTTCCTAAACTCCCATGTATTCTTTAACCCATTAAAATCTGGTTTCTTTAGTTGGACTTTTAATTAAACCATTTTTCCCAAGGTCATGAAAAACTTCTGAATTACTACTCTCAAGGTCCATTTTTCAACCTCAGTATTTTATTTATTTTCAAAGTCAAATTAACTGGGTATAATTTACATACAATATAATTCACTCTTTTTATACCCTTTACCATTCAGTAAGTTTTGACTTATAGGTTGGTTCCCTGATGTCTGTAAAATAAAGCCAAAACTCAATCCTTTTGCTTCATACACAAATCCCTTTGAAGGTTTCTCAGCAGTCTTTCCCATATAACCCATTATCTGGTCATTCAAGGCTACTCAGCATTCAAGACAATATGCCCTCTACATTTAGGCCTCTTGGACTTTCTTCATCTTTTCTCTCTATAAACACACACATTTTGGTATAACATAGTTAATGGCATTTAATCTTGCCACATCAATTTCCATATAGAATTATAAAATTGGATGTTATTTTGAGAAGCTGATGTTTTCCAAATAGAAGTCATCTATCAAAATGTTACCATCTGATTCTCTCTATTATTTTAGTATTATGGGTTTATTATCTTCTCCTCAAATTCCTACGTTGAAATTCTAACTCCAAGTTCCTCAGAACATGACTATGTTTGCAAAGAGGGTCATTGCAGATGTGATTAAGATGAGATCACACTGGAGTAGAACAGGCCCCAATCTCACATGACTGGTGTCCTAATGAAAAGGGCAGATTTGGACACAGACATGTAAACAGGAAGAACACCATGTGAAGGGCAAGGCAAGGATTGGAGCAGTCCTTCTACATGTCAAGGAACACCGAGGGTCGTCAGAAAACCACCAGAAGTTAGGTGAGAGGCATAGAACAGATTCTCTTCCATAGTCCAAGATCAAGGTGGTGGATCCTGCCAACACCTTGATCTTGGATGTCTACCTTCTAGAACTGAGACAAAAACCACTTTCAATTGTTTAAATCACACAGTTTGTGTGTACTTTCTTACATCAACCAAAGCAAATTAATACACTTAGTAAAAAAAAAATCCTTGAATATATTGGAATACTATACTAATAATTAGTTCTTTTACTTATCATATAGTTATTGAATGCCTACTAAGAGCTAGGCATGATGTTGATAAAAGAATAAGAACTTCACATTACTACATTTTTCATTCATTAATAAACAATCTCATCAATCAACACAGTACTGATGGAATGCCTGCCATTTATTTATTAACGAATATTTGGTGAATACCTGGTATGTGTCAGACATCATTCTAGGCACAAAGGATAATGTTATTGACAGATCAAGTTCTCCACCTTAAATTCTAGTACAGGAAACAGACATTAAACAAGAAAACAAGAAAAATAATCTATGTTATTTTACTGTGTGCCCCACACATTGCCAATAATAAGTATTTATCCTTTAAATTCTTTTAACTCTTGAACAATGTGTGGTGTTAGAAAGCAAACCTGTTCTTTGTTGTCTACAAAATACTGAGCAACACCTTGAAGCTTCAGACTGGGTTGGCTAATCTGTAGGCCAGAGGTTCTCAACCTGTGGGTCACGACCCCTTTTTCCATTTGTAACAACGCATCAATTAGGAAGGTTGAGAACCAATGTTATAGGCAGTGCACAGGTTGAAAGTGCTTGGGTAGGAGTAGGACACTCCAAAAGCCAGGTTTCTTGGTCAGTCTCTCACTTGCTCAATACATATTTCTTCCTTTCTTTTTTTCTTGAGACAGACTTTCACTCTGTCACCCTGAGTAGAGTGCCATGATGTCATCGCACACAGCAACCTCAAACCCCTGGGCTCAAGTGATCCTCCTGCCTCAGCCTCCTGAGTAGCTGGGACTATCGGTGCCTGCCACCATGCCCAGCTAGTTTTTTTCTATTTTTAGTAGAGATGGTGTCTCACTCTTGCTCAGGCTGGTCTCCTGAGCTCAGGTGATCCACCCACCTCTGCCTCTTAGAGTACTGCAACATATATTTCATAAGCACCTACTGTGTGCCATATTCTATGCTGAAGTTAGTTAAATTGTAGACAGAGCAGATATAGTGCTAATCCCCACAGAGCTTACATTCGGGGAAAAACTGAACAACTAACCTCATCGTCTATTCTTAATTATGAAGGTGTTAAGGACATAGAAGAATGCTAGGACACTACCTGGGTCAGGGGACTTGCATGTGAGGCATTTCTGATAAGGTTTCCTTGAGGAGGTGATGCCTGGACACTGCTCTGGCCTGTGGCATGAGTATTTGTTTGAACGGGGATCATGAAGTCTTATGTTTCTTCTTTCTTACCTCCTTTCGACCACATGCACACATTTCAAATACTTAAAAGCATTATTCAAATATACTAAGAACACCAAAACTAAACACAAGAGAAGGACTCTCTGGAGGAAAAGGTCCAAAAATAGAAGAGGGGAAGAAAACCCTAATCTCACCATTTGTTTTGAAAACACCCAAAATGATTAAAACATATTATAAACTAAAACATATGAACTAATCACTTGCCAAGTTTCATTTTTAAATCAAAATCATTTTTGAGGTTCATAAACTGAAAAAAAGAGTCTTCAATTATGAACTTGTGTTTTTCTTTTTTTGGCCCTCGGTTGGCTTGAAGCATTTGCTGTTAGGCTGTGTGGAGGGAAAGGCATCCGCTGATTGGAAATGTGCTATACGTCTACTGGAGTTGTATCCCTGATAAAAGAAGAGGACCTGGTAGAGAGTAGGGCTCAATAAATACCTGCTGAATGACTAACTGAATGAATAGTCGGGGCCGTTTCTTCCTCCTCCTCCTCCTCCTCTTCCTTCCTTCCTTCTTTTCTTCCCTCCTTCCTTCCTTCCTTCCTTCTTATTTATTTTTGCCATAGAGCAACAATTTATTAGAAGGTAAGAAAGCTTCCAACACATGGAAGGGGTCCCAAACAAGTTGCCCTTGGGGACTTTTCTTACTCAAGCCTCACTGGTTCTTAACCTGGCACTATTTTTGCCCCACCAGGGGACCTTTGTAATTTTGGTTGTCGTAGCTGGAGAAGCGGCTTCTGGCATCTAGTGAGTAGAGGCCAGGGATGCTGTGAAATATCTTGGAACCCACAGTAGCATAGCTCTGCTCAACCAAGGTTTATTTGGCCCCGAATGTCAACAGGGATAAAGCTATAAAACTCTGCTTTAGGCCCTACCTGGGAGGCCAATCCTCTGTGTAAGTATTTGGAAGGAAGTTCAGCCCTAAAGGAAGCAGGCCAGAAGAGCCTTATTCCTTTATCTTAATTCCCTTCATATCCCAATGGAACTTCCCCCACTGTAAGGCATGCTCAGAGACAGCCAGATTTGCTCTTTGTCCTTCCTGGCTCAAACTTCAGTTGCAGGGGAAACCACTTGAAAAAGTTTGCCCCTACAATGCCAGTGAATAACTTGTATAGCATATTGGTAACTTCCCCAAGTTCACCTAAGCATGTATCTTAATTCAGTAAAATTAGCTTGTTTAGGGACTAGTCATGTATCTGTAAGAAAAAGGAACCTTCTCAAAGTCAACCAGTTTATCCACGGCTGGTCAGGAGCAGCACATACACCAGTCTATTCATGATAAACGTGACCATCTTCAAGAATTCCATCAATGCCCAATAACGTGCCTTGAGAGAGACTGGGTTTATAGCATTTCCTCTGCCACCTTCCTTGCCCTGCATGTTAAAATAGAAGTATCTAATTCTAGTTTCAATGGGGCAACTTCTATGGTGCCAGAGAAGGGCATGTGCTGATGTATCCACTATGATGATTGCTCCAGTTATCTTGATGTGGTGGCCTGTACCCCAGTTACCATAGAGACCACATACACTAACAGGTTAGCATCATGACAGGTGATTGGTGGGGGAGACATAGT
Organism: Nycticebus coucang; assembly: GCF_027406575.1. Classification (NCBI taxonomy): domain Eukaryota; kingdom Metazoa; phylum Chordata; class Mammalia; order Primates; family Lorisidae; genus Nycticebus; species Nycticebus coucang. Next base: position 63,691,371 of record NC_069795.1, read on the forward strand.
ATGCAGAAGCCTTTGTGGAGAGATAAAGGTCCGACACAAGAAAGAAAGTGAGATACCAATAAAGAGGCATAGTAGAGAGAAGTTCCTGGTGAGCACAGATTCTAGAAAATCAAGACAACAGAGATTACAACACTACCATAAAACCACACCAACTTTCCTCTCAATGGCTGCCTCGGTCAGGAGGGCAGAGATTGGAGAGACGGAGCAGACACAATAGTCTAAAATAAAAAAGTAAGTAAATAAACCTGCTGAGGCATAGGGCTGACAAAGGGATATGTCAAGAAAAACGTTCTTAAATGATTCACAGAAAGCGAAAAGGAGAATTTCAGAGAACCGTGAAACTGAAAGTTCCATTTCTGCAGGATGGCTGACTTACAGAAAGGCGAGCTCTGAGGGAATTATTAAGTTCTGAGAGCCTCTGTTTGCTTTCCTGCAAGTGGAAAGAAAAAAATAAAGAGTATGTCCCTCTTATCGTTTAACAGGGGTCTTCTTAAATATCCCAATTGTTTGACATTGTAACAGATGAATATTATGAACTCCAGAAAAGGAAATCTGACAAAAATACTTAGAGAATAGATGAGGGTAACACTGCTGATACTGCAAACAGACACATTCCCTGGTGTCTTAAGGTAAAGAGAGCTTCTAGTTCACTGATAGTGCAATCTGATGTACGTAAGTTTACTCTGCATAACATTTTGAGTTATACAATGATTACAGAAATCAAGGCATGTCTGCAAGGCAAAGGGTCTAGGCAGTGAACTGGAGGTATCTTTCAATAGCAAATAAGGCTGGGGATAGAATGTGTGTTTGTGTGGGGGATGAGTGGAAGTGAATTTAAGAGAAAAAAAGCCTAGAAACATAACAGATAGGTGGTGAGTTCCTTGATGTCCACATCTACATCTTGCAATGTTTAATTATACATACTTTAGACTGTACACATATTTCCACTGTCCACTGGACATCTATATCTCCTTATTTTAAAATATCTTGCAAATCTGTACCTTGAGCCCTTAACTCTTTCTTGACTTCTAGTTCTCTCTATTAAATGACTTACTGGCCAATTCCAATTGGATATTACAGAAAGCATTCTAAATACAAAATGTCCAAAGCTAAACCCATCTTCTCCTTCAGACTTCCTCTTCCCTCCTATGTTCCTTAGCTGAGCAAAGAGCATCTTCATTCACCCATCTGCCCAAGTTCCATACTTGGAAATCACCTGTGGCTTTTTCATCAATCCTCAAATAATCACCCATGCAAATGAGTTTGTAATTCTAATAACCAGAGCAGTTATTTTTTGCATAGAAAGAAAAATAGCAATGTTCACAGTCATTTGGGTTTTAAACTAATTTATTAAACTTGCAAATTTAAAAGGACTACTTTTGTTTTTATACCTTTCCCTTTTACAAATACACACACATTTTACTATTTCTTAATCTGGCAATTTTGGTATAAAGTAAGAAAAATTACCTTGAGGAAGAGGGGGGCTACAAGGTAGAAAATTTGGGGCCTCAAACTATTTCAGGTGTCAGTCATGGGTTGGAAGAGTGAGAGTTAGGGGTCTAATCTGGCAGCAGCTTCCTAGTTATTTCACCAGGGTCATCCTGGTAAACACTCTGGGGACACAATGAATATTTCTGTAGTGACAAGGAGGGATTTTCAGTCCACATCTTACAAAGGGAATTTTATGACTTGTGACCTCCATGTCCTGGTTCCACTCTTATCTAATCCTTTAATAATTGTTGTCTGCTTTATAGCATGATATAGATAGACAATATTCTGTGTTTCCACTAACTGGGTTTCTTGACTCTAGCAACATGACGTTTCACCTCATGACATTTTTTACATTTCTACCTCTCTCGCCCCCACTGCACCGCATCAGCTCAGGGCATCGTTATCTGTCACTTGTAATATTGCAACAGTCCTTTGTACTATGTTCTCTTAGGTTTCTGAGCCTTTGCACATGTCATTACTTGTGCCTTGAAAACCCATATTCCCTAATAAACGTTTACCAAATGAAACAAAATATTCCTAAATGCTTTGGATGCTGTGCTTTGGGTACTGAACAGAAATAGTGGCCTATCTAATATTCTGGATAAGCCTGCATAAAGCCCTCTTATTTTCAAAATTAATTTTGAAGAATCAGAAAATTTTGCCATGGAGAATCAGGGGGCCCATGTTACAATATTATGTTTTTCATTTAGTAAAAACACCTGAAAACCGAGGGAAAGAAGCACTCATTCTTTTCTTCAATTCATCTGACAAAGATTTACTAAATACCCTGTATGTGCCAGGCACTGGAGATTTCTCCAAACCAAACAAAACCAAAACATCTCCACAATATAAATTCCATGCCAAGGGGAAATAAATATATAAATAAAACAGTATTATGTCTGAAGGGGTTGGGGGCTATGAAGCAAAAGAGGGAGCTACAATTTTAAATACAGTGGTTATAAAAGGCTCTAGTTAAGTGAAAATTGAGCAAAGACCTGAAGATGATGAGCAAACAAGCAGGGAGCAAAGCCAGTGTAAAGGAGGTGCCATCACCCGAGGAAAGCAGGAGTCGGGGAGGCTGAGAGGAGTGAGCAGGGTGGGGTGCCACGTGAGGACAGAGTGGTAACAGGGAAGGTGAAGGCAGAGGGTGTTGTGGACTATTGCAAAAGCTCTGGCTTTTCCTCCAAGTGAGGTGGGGAGCTGTCAAGAGAGTTCTGAGCAGAGGAGTGCCATTGCCTGCCTGAAGTTACATCACATTCATTGCAAAGCATCACCCCGGCTACTGTTTGAGAATAGGCGGTAAGAGGTAAGGCCCCAAGCTGGGAAGATAATTAGGACACTATTGCAATAATCCAGGTAAGAAATGACAGCAGCTGGAATCAGGAGAGTGGTGGTGGGGAGGGTGAGAAATGGTAAGCATTTGGATGTATTCTGAAGGGAGAGCTGCAGGATTTATTCATTGGTTGGGTTTGTGAGAACAATAAGAGGCTGGGAGAAAAACAAATTTTTAACTTGAGCAATTCTAAAGATGGAGATGTTATTTACCAAGATGGGAAAGACTATGTATATATTTGTTGGATAAAACGAGAAATTATATTTCCAGTCTCTTAAGTTTGAGATGCTTATGGCACAGTGGAGATGCTGAGTAGGCAAGTGAATATGTGAGCCTAGAATTCTGTGTAAAGAAGACTAGAGATACAAGTTTGAACTATAAGCTCGGGAGCAAATATTAATGGATTTAATGGAGATAAAGAGAAGCAGTTTAACAACTGAACTCCAGAATCAGCAAATGTTTACATGTTAAGAGAGAAGTATATACTAGCAAAGAAGATCGAGAAGGAACAGTCTAGGAAATAGGAAAAAATCAGGAGAGCATGGTGGAGTGAAATGCAGGTAAAGAAAGTGTGTCAACGGAGAAAGAATAATGAGCCTTGTGAAATGGTGCTGAGAGATTGGGAAAAATGAAGACTGAATTGGTTAATGGATTTAGCATTATTGAAATTATTGGTGATCTTAGCATGGTGAGTGCAAAAGCTAATTAGAGGGGAATCAAAAGAGAATCAGAGAACGGGAATGGAGAATGTCTATAGTGATTATAGAAACTTCTTGAGAAATTTTTGCTATGGTGGGAATCAAAGTAATGGGATAGCAACTTCCAGGAAGTAAAGGTCATAGGAGTATTTTTAGGATGAAGGAAATGATAATGTGTTTATGATAATTCTGCTAATAGGAAAAGATTTGGTAGAAAGCAGAAATTTGATAAAGTAGAACAAAAAGTTGAACATTTTTTGGAGCATAATTTATGAGCACAGGCAGTACTTGGGTTACAAACAAGACAGGCTCTTTAGGTTTGTTCTTAAGTTGAACTTGTATGTAAGTTGGAACAGGTACTTTACCTATTAGTTATAATAGCCTCTGTTCATAAATGTGAATCGTACCTAGTTGGGTGTTTGTAACTTGGGGATTCACTATAATAGCCTCTTCAGTGCCAATTGTGAGTTGCCTGTTTGTAACTTGAGGACTGCCCATATGTAACAGGAGATGGGTTCTAATATACAGCAAGGGGTGGGCTCAGACATGCTGCACGGAGTTTATCTGTAGTAGTAGGAAGAGAAGACAAAGAATGTGGGCACAGATGCAGATGGGAAGATGGGTTTCCTGGAGAGTGTGAAGTTCTTTTTTGATTGCTTCTATTTTCTCAGGGAAGTAGGAAAAAAGGTTGTAAGTTAAGAGTAAAGATGGGGAAGAGGTGTTGGAAGTTTGAGAGAAAGAAAAAAAAAATACTCCTGTGTTGATATGGGGGAGTAAATGGAGAGGGAAAGATGCAATTGGTGGGCAGGACTAAGGGCCTCCATGAGTGATCCTGAATTTAAAGTGAGAATCAGCAGCGTGCTTGTGTGTTTTCTCCAGCCACCTTCAGCTGAGATGCAGAAACGGAACAGGGAGGGGTTGCATATGGTCAGTATAGTTGAGATCTGTCAGGAAAGCACAGGGAAGGTCAGGGAGTTAAGGGTGCATGCACAAAAATGATTAAAATCATTATCCATGGGATCTCAACTATATAATAAAGTGAGAATATGAGGGACTATAGGTAAAATAATTGCTTTAGAGGTCCTCGTGGGATTAAGGAATTATTGTAATGTGGTGAACAAAGAGATTAAACTGTGAAGACACCAGGTAGGGGATGGAAAGTGGAATGCCTGAAATTGAGATTACCAAAAGTTGTAATTACCAGTATTTATAACTTTAAAAGGATAGCCATGGGAATGAGTAGCCACGGTCGAGTAAAGAACAGATTGCAAGAGAAGTTCAAGGAATGGAGAGGGGGCATTGGAAGGATTATGTATTTATAGCTTCAGAAATGAAGGATTGTGATGGGGTAGTAATAAAAAGAACATTAGGGAGCCAGTGGCTTCAAGAAATTGGGAGTGGTGGCCAAGGGATTAGTAGATAACTACAACAAAGTAGAGTTACGGGAACACAGAGCTTTCTTACCCTTCTGCCTCCCAACGTTTTCTCTCTCTTACTTTTCGTCTTTCCAGTTCACATGACTAGCATTAGCAAACTTTCATTTCCTAGAATAGATAAGCTATACAACACCCGGGTCTTCCTTTTTTCCTTTCTATTCCAATTATCTCCAAGTCCTAAGAATTTCCACTTTTAATTATTGACTCTCTTTCTTCCCATTTCAGGCCATCATTATTCTAGCCAGTTGCTCTCTTTTCTATCACTCAGTTTAATGTCTTCATAGTGCTAATCGCTATCTGAAAATATTTTGTTTACTTGTTTTCTTTTTCGTTTGGGGTGGGTGGGTGGTTATTTTCCCTCATTAGAATATAAGTTCCATAAGGAGAAAAGCCTTGTCTATTTTGTGCATGGAACGTAACATCTCCTCCATAGATATTTCTAGAACGAATTAATAAATGGCCCCCATAACATGCTGAAGAATCCTTATTTTCGAAGGTGCACACAACAGCCTCTCTTCATCTCCTTGCCTGCTTCTCCTTACTCCCTTGCTCAAACTGTCCATTTCACTCTCCCCAAAACACCATGTTAATTTCTGTCCCGAGGGATTACATCATACTTTTCTCTTGTCTGTAATGTCTTTCTATCCTTCACGCACCAATTCTTCCAGTCTCAGCTTGGGTATAACTTTTTGGATGTTTTTTTCCAGGATTACTGCGAGGCCTGATATTTTTTTTTTCCTTCTCTAACATCCTGCTATCCCTATAACATCAGCTGCCTTATATTTTCTGTTTCAGGTGTGTTAATCTTACTTTCTCACGTTGAATACAGGTTTATTTTTGGCTCAGGGATTCTGTCTTACATCTATTGCACAGTCAATAATAACCAACATAAGGGAGGGCAGATAAAGGATGTTCAAAAAAATACTATGACCTTATTTAATAGCTTCACTGACTTCTGTTTTTCTCAGTAAATTCAACTCCTTTCTTACCTTTTCTTCTGTTGTTAGCTAAATCTGACTATCCTTCCTGTGCTGTTATACCCGTCTTTGAGACCAGAATCAACCCCTGAATCCACCACATATAATTCTACACCTACACACTGCAATTTCTATAACCGAGTCTTGGTCACTGCAATATCTGTTCCTAAATTCTCTTGGCAATTTCAGTATATTCAGGATATAGCTGCCAAAATCATCTTCCTCTTCGGTTGTTTTGATTCTCTCTTCTTCTTCTTCTTTTTAAAATCCCTGCCTTTATTTTTCATCAAACTTTATGAATTCCCTCAGGAATTGTTTTTCCTTGACCCTGCCCACCCTTGGACCCATCCTTGGCCCCGTCCTTGGCCCTCTCCTTTGTCCAGTTCTTCTCCACTTTCTTATGTTCCGTTAGTTGATGTGCTCTTTGTCTTATTTGAGAGAATCAGCTTTCATACCTTCTTTTAAAGTGCCATGTATATTTAGAATAGTTTCTCAAATAATATAAAATTTATAATATTTATGAATAAATGACACAATGCCAAGATATTCTGTCTCTTCTTTCAAATAACATCTGAAGATGCACCTGCACTACTGAGTTCTATATTTAAGATATTGAATAAGTATCATTCACCCATCTGTTTTCATTCTGTCTTACATTTTTCAGGCCCTGCTTTAGCATTATATTGTGAGGTCTTTTGGACTGGCGACTGGTTGGCACAGTGAGCAAACTGGCCTTTGCTCTATATATTCATGTCCATATGACAAATCATAAATAATAATAATAGCCCACTGTGCACTTTTACATTCCACTCATAAATCTCTAGAAAAAGAAAAACTAACAACCAGGGATTATAAGAAAAACACTGAAAAAAACCTAACCCCTTACCAGGTTTTGCTACAGTACCATATACTTCCATTGACTTATAACAAATAATTACCTACTTAAGTCATTTGTAAATTGTTCTTTTGCCAACACTACGTATAATATCAAATGCCTGTGTGGTTTATAGGACAGGGAAAAACAACTAGAACATTACAGCTATGTGGGGGATCAGAGCAAAAGTAGCAAAATAAGAGGTTTACTCTGCTGGGTGCACAGTTTGTAAGAATTAGTCGCACAAGTAGAACTACTTGACGGAGGGCACGCCTGCTCTCCAGCTTCTCCTTCTCCCCCGCCCCTCTCCCTTCGCCACTCCAGATCTTTGTTTAATAATGAAAGAAGACTTTCTTTTTTCAATTCCAGGTGGGAAGTATATCATTTTGTGCGAAAAAATCTGTTTTTTTCTTGTGAATATAACAAATGGTGTGATTGAAGCTGCTCTGTGAAGACAGCAGTGTGTCTGAGCTGGAGGGTGGAGCCGGTCCGCACTCAGCCACCGGAGCCACGTTTACACTCCAGCTCTGAAGGGCCAAAATGCGATGATTGTCTTGTCCCCACAGTGGCCACTAGATGGCAGGTCCAAAAATTTGACTGGAGCTCCCCAGGAGGGCAGATCTTAGGAAGTAGAACGTCTTGGGCGCTCAATCTAGCACTGGTTTGTCAAGAAGCCTTTGCCGTTTACCAACAATATCCACGTTATGTCACAGGGCCATGGTGAGAAGGAAGTCCCTTAACATCTAGGTTTGCAAAGCTTTGTTGTCACATGTACAACCAGATACAGCTAGATCTTCAGACTTCTATCCATGTTCTCAGAACTAGTTTTCATAAAGGTTCAGCTGTATGTCATTATTTAATGGTCTTTGCAATACCTTGCCATAATCTCAGGAGTGTAGAAAGTAGTGGCCTGATCTGCCTCTGTGGAAACAAATGAAGGAGACTGCCAAGCTGGCACATACTCTATTTAACAAGTTCTACTTAGCAGTAATTCTAATTTAGTAATATATATTTATTTCCTATATTGCAGAGTGACCAGGTACTCGTGTTAATTGTTTTGGAAAAGAGAATGTTGACATATAAGAGACTTATTATTTTAACAGGATGAAATAATTAAGACTTATGATTGAAAATGCAATAAGTAAATTCAGAACAAATTCTTTGTTGTACACAGTATAATTTTCCTTTTCTTGCACTGTGATGGGAGTCTTCTAGAAGTGGGTCTTACAAGACTATAAAAGAAGTCATTCTTGCACCAATTATTCTGAAGATAGATTGCGTTTCTCCCTTCATAATTTTTTTTGGTTACTAGATTATCCTGATACAAGTGATTTGACTACATGGACACTGAGTACTTTTCTTTTAATTAAAGAACTGACCTTATGATTTTTAAAAGTAGAGAATCACAAGCTCTGAGATAATTTCTCATTCTCTCTACAGAAAATGTGTTCTAAAGTCAAATTTATTTTTGTAAAAAGCTGTGACATGCATTTTGGTATACATTTAAGCATCGATGCCAATTAAAATATTACAACAATGAAAGCAACACAAACTCAATTATAGCCATGCAACTCACTCAGCACTCACCTTTTGTTCTCTTTTCCTTTTTTTAAATTTAAATAAAGGAATTAACAGTAAACATGTTGATTTCATCTACCCTTGCTCTCTATATTTGGACTGTTAAGTGTCTACATGAGACATGGGAAGAAGAGGACATATATCCTAGTATTCAGAATAAAAAAAGTTTTTTTTCATAAAGAATAAATATGGGATACATTATTATAAAAGAAATATTAGATCAGCACTAATTGATTTGTTTTTAATATAAAGGTAGAATTTAAAATAAGGGCTAGGCACTATATCTCATGCCTATGGTTCCAAATTTGGGAGTCTGAGGAAGGAGTATTGCTTAAGGCCAGGAGTTACAGACCAGCATGTACAGCAGTGAAACCTTGTCCCTATAAAAATAAAGAATTAGCCAGGCACTGTAGTCCCAGCTTCTCAGGAGGCTGAAGCACGGAGACCACTGGAGTCTGGGAATAAGAGGTTGCAGTGAGCTCTGATCACACCACTGCACTCTAGCCTGGGCAGAGCGAGACCCTGTTTCAGTACCATAAAGTAAATTAATTAAAAATAAAACGAGATAGAATGAGATTATTAAATAATTTATTAAAAATGCCATGGTTATTTCTGTATAATATCGTAAAAAACACTCAAACTTGTGCTTTCCTCAGAGAGCACTGGAAGGGAAGCTGAGAGGCCTGGGTTCTACTATGGTTTCGACAGTGACTCACTATGTGAGATCCAGAGAGGGTGACCTCCCTGTGCTCCAGGGGGGTCATTTCAATTTTTAACAGATCCTCCTCCTCAGGAGAGTCTGTGATCCCTCTCTGCTTTAACATTCAATATCCGGTTAAGTAATTTTTATGCATTACAGATTTTTTTCTCTGAAATAGGCTAATTTTCTCAGATGAGAGAACAACGTCATTAAGAGGCTTATACTGGAAGCTAACACATCTCCCCAGTGGTGTGGGCCCTACACATGCAGGTGAAGCTGTAATTGGCTCTTCCTTCAATCTCGCCCTATCCCATACACTCTTTCACACGCACCCTCCATGTCTATAAACTGAAATCTCTCCTCCCTGACTCCTAGACAGTCACTTGCTATTTACTGAAAAATGCTTTTTACCTTTCTTCTTGAGCACACAGCTGAACTCCATTCCATGGCTTTTCTGCAGGTAGCTCTGGCCAAATTGGTGACCAATTTCTGGCCAGTGGGATGTTGGTAGAAGTGACATATTCTGCTTTGGGCCTGGCCCATAAAGAGTCCCTAGGCAATCATTGCTCTCTCTCTTCACCAGTCTTCTGGCTAGATGTCGCACTACAGATGATCTTGGAAGCTACGTAGAGGGCAGTCTTTACAGGAGCAAAGGGAAACTTCTATTATGTTTAGCCTCTAAAATTTGGGCTTATATATTGTGAAAGCTAGTATTACCTTAACTAAGAATACTCCTAAACCATGAGATTGGTTCTCCCTCCAAGACACTATTTACGACGCTTTCACCAAGCTTTTCTACCCTATAATTACATATATGATCTCTGAGGATAGTATAGTGTTTCAGTCATTCTCCATAGAACTCTTGCTAGTTGAATAAATGCAAAATAGAACATAACTAATTTGGAAATTAAAGAAGGTAGTAAAAGCCATTTTGATTTTTAAAAGTTCCTCCTAGTTTTTTGTCTATTTAGATAGAAGGTAAGGATGATGAGTATTTTTTGGTGTGGCAATGTATTGTGACAACCATAGCCTTTTAATATATTTTGTGTATTGCCTTCCTAATAACCATGCTCTAAAAATAAAGTGCAAATTAAATACAGTCACGTGCTGTATAATAACATCTCAGTCAATGATGGACCACATATACAACCGTGGTCCCATAAGGCTAAAATAGAGCTGAAAAATTCCTATTGCCTAGTGACATCATAGCTTTCATAACATTGTAGCAAAATGACTTAATTTTTAAAATAAATTTAGCATATCCTAAAATTATAGTGTTTACAAAGCCTACAGTAGTGTACAGTACTATTCCAGTCCTACACATTCACTTACACTAACTCACTGACTCACCCAGAGCAATTTCCAGTTCTGCAAGCTTCATTCAAGGCAAGAGCCTTCTATGGGTCTACATACCACTTCGCATCTCTTATAATATATTTTTACTTTTCCTTTCCTATGTTTACATATACAAATATTTATCATTGTGTTACAGCTGACTACATTTTCAGTACGTAACACAGTCTGGAGGTTTGAGCCTAGCCCCAACAGATTATACCAGATAGGTGTATGGGAGGATATTCTATGGAGCTCACACAATGGAGAAATCGCCCTAACCCCACACTTCTCAGAATATAGGCTCTTCAGTAAATAATGCACGGCTGTATTTTGAAAAATTAAAATGACACCAAAGGGAGGGACAAGTGAAGAGATAAATTGAGAAAGATGAGAACCAGAGAACTAAAAAAATGTTTTTAGTTACATACGGTCTCTACCATTACTACCAAATATGAAATTATAGCTATAAGGTACTAGAGTCTCAAACAGATCACTGCTCTGCTGGTACTTAACTCTCAGTGTCAGTATTGACCTCTTTCGAGCCAAATCCTGTGGCCATTTTTAGTTTTATTTTTAATTGTCCTCTCTTTCCTTAACCACACTGGCTTGATTTCTTATTCTCTGTCTCTCCTGTCCTTTCTCCTCTGTTCTCAGCTCCTCTTTCTTGTCCACTCTTTCAAGTACTGGGATTTCCTAGTATTCTGCTCTCAGTTTTTTTCCTCACGGCTTTTCCTTGAGTCATCCTATCCAATCTTAGGGCTTCACCTACCACTTCCTCACAAATAACTCCTGACTGTTGATATCCAGCCCAGATCTTTATTTATTGCCTATAGTCTCCTGGACCATTTAAGAAAAATCTAAATACTCTTGTGCCTTCAAAGTCCCAAACCAAAAGTGTTACTTGCCCTTTCCAGGTAAATCTCTTGTCCTCCTTCTGCTTTCCCTGTCTTGGTAAATAACATCAACGAAGACATATTAAACTTTCCTTCTCTGTCTCCCGTGCCCATTATCTCAATTAGCTAATTAAACCCTAAATCCTATAGTGTTTTATAGTCTTTTTGATTATTATTATTATTATTTTTGCCCTAAGTTTGATGACTAGAGGAGTGAAGGCAGATTAAAAATAGAACTTCTTTTCACTCAATGTCGGGGACCTGCTACTCAGAATTTCTTCACACAATCATATAAAAAGATAAGAACTACAGAATGAAAAAAGATTCACATACCATTCTGTCATACCAGGGTTCCTTTAAAAATGTGCAGAGAACCATGAGACCTGTTCTGAGGCAGAACATTCTCACATTCCATTCTCACAGTCAGGACTGCTTTGGAACAAAATGGGATCAATGGGAAGGAAGGACTCTTGCAGAGGTAAGAGAAGCTTTGCTTACTGTTGGCCCTTTGGTAACCTCTGCCAAAGAAAAGTTTAAAAAATGTCCTTAATGGCTAAATCTACAGAAACTCCAGGCCTGTAATTTTCATTCATTCCTGGGTATAAGAGCTCACATTTATTTTAAGGGTTATATATTTCATTGACATTCAAATGAGACTCCCCCCTCATCTAATCAGTTGCTTTGATTTCTTGGCCTTCAAATTCATTCTTCGATGTTTTTCACAATTCTTCAACATCGGTAATAACTTTCTATAGCAACTGTGCTCCTTTTTCTTTCCCTGGTATGATATATTTATCATCTATTACACAAACCTCCTTTTTTGCTTCCTCCTTTTGCACCACCAGCTCTAACATCTTAAATTTTCATTTGACATACTGCTTACCTAAATTATTTCATGTGTGTTCCCATCCATGGAAATTCATTTTTGTGTGACATAAATCCCTACCCTATTCTATTTCACAGTAATAAAACTTTATACTGAATTGCCAAAGAGATAGGTAACCAACCACGCAGTTTAAATTAAGTGCAAGATACACATGTTTGAATATTCTGCTCTCTGTCTGAGATGTGTAGAGGCAGGTCCTGTTTGTGTCTGAGCATTCTGTCATCTTATTCAAACTGCTGGAGTTAAATCACCTAAGAACAGTTTTCTCACTTTGATTCAAAAGTAACTTATGCTAGGCAAAAAAGCACACTTATAAAATAATATGTGCATTAAAAATCTCATAAATAATGATCACAGTTGAGCTCAGTTTGTGGAAGAAGCCGTCCCATGACTTGAATATATGCCAATGAGATTAAAGCTCATTTGGAGTTGACATCCTCAGGACTGTTGTCCCTCAGCACCTTCAATGGTTTCCTGTCCTTGTCCAGATTCACCTTTGCTAGTTGCTGTAGCCATGGTAAATATCCTGTTTATTGGTTTTTATTAGCATTTTAAATTTTGACATTTGGAAAAGCAAAATCCTCCTTTTTCATCCTGTCATTTTTAACGTATAAGTGTCCAGGCTCCTTCTAATTTTAAGTTTCTTTCTCCTACCTTCAGAAGATTACGGTTTTGGAAAGTCACAATTATTCTGCCAGCTTGTGGACAGAATATATCAATCCCATACAAAAAAAATTTTAGTCCCAGGCATCATGCAAACACCGGAGCTTAATTCTTCCATAATTATTTAACATTTTTGGTGAAGTGAGTCTGAGTTTGAACTACCCATTTATTTAATTAGGTTGACTCTCCACCATTTTTAATGATAAATTAGTAATAACGTTAGACATTTGTATAGCACTGTAAAATTCTCAAACTGATTCCACGTGCATGGTTCTTATTTGGATCTCGGTATACTCTTTGGCACAAGCAGTGAGGTATTAAACCCATTTTGGAGATAAAGAAACACAGGAAACAGGGAGAATGACTTAGGATCACAAATGGTGAACTGCAAGGCCCGAACCAACTCCGGTTCCAGTGTTCCTTCCACTACATCCCATCGTTACTCATGTTTACTTTCCATTGCATGGTTATTGCTACTCAAATATCTAACCATTATCTCCTCCTCTGCACCACGGTAATGTCATTCGTGTCACATCCTGTTTTATCTCTTACCCAGACTGTCCCCACTCTGCCAGTTCCCCACAGCCCTCAACAGACTATGAGCTGCTCAAGGACCATGATTCATTCGTCTGTGTATCTCTAGCACCAAATAAGATCCTGCTACGTTTTCCTCTTGTGCTATAAATGCACATCTTCCCTTAGTTGTAAACTGCTTTTAATCTATGTTTTTTAATGAATGCATTATAAATATTGGTATTACCTGGGAGGAAGGCATTATATTCATAAGGAGGAGAATGAAAAAATCAGGAGGCTGAGGAATTTATTTGAGAGTGTCTACTTTGTCAGGGAACAGAGATACGAAAACAAACCCAGGTCAGGTGACATCTGCAGCACCACAGTCAAATGTCCTGGGGTCAAACAGACTGGGCCTCCTGGGGGGGTGCGGGTGGGGCGGTGTGAGCAGCATGAACAGTCTGTCCACAGCCCCTGTGCAGGCTGTAGGTGTTTACAAGAACTGTGGCAAACCGGACATATTGCACCATTTCATTTTATCTGTGTTCCTGTAGTCAGGTCTCCACTTCTAAACACTAATCACTTCTCTAGGTGAGCTTAAGTACCTAATTATTAAGAGCCCTCCAAATTTCTAGTGTCATCTTCAATACAGTTAGTGCCCTTTCTGTCCCATTTGCCCCCTGTGCTTGGTATTGAATCAGTATAGCAAATATCCCTAATGAAGAATCATGATACAGGGTTAAATTTACAAATTAAGCAATTCCTTTAGTTTTTAATGTCAATTCCCTTTATCTTTGTATCCCTACCCTCCATTTGCCTAAAATCCATCCCACTGAGAAGCTAAAATAACGGTGCTGCTATGACAATTCAAAGAGAAATACTGAACCCTAGGACATTTTCCAGAGATTCTTGTCACCTGTAAACTCATGCATATAGCATCAGATTACGTAGGCTTCCAGGGAACAGTAGGACAATACATTTAGCAGATTTAATATTAATCTCCAGAATCCCAGATTTATTTCCTGTCCAGGTTAAATGCCCTTTTGATCATTTTAGCAAAAAATAATACAAATACAAAAAAATCGATTACGACCATTAATGGAAGCTTAAAATATTAACTTCCATAGCTTTAACCCAATATCTATAATTAAATGCAAAAAAGCTAAGTTAATGCAATGTTAAGGTTGAGCTTCTAATTGCACAAAAGTCATGAAATTCAAAATTAAGGTTTCTAGTGCCACTCTCTGTCATATCTACAACATTCCTCAAATGGTTTTCTATAAAACATGTTTAATTTAAATGGGTGTATTGTAGATTTCCTGGGAAAGAAAATACAGATTAAGATTCAACATGTAGATGTCTGTTTAGAGACTAGAATATTAGTCAACAATAGAGTCAACATTATTGGAAAAGCACAGTTCTTTTTAAATTAAGATGCCCTACTTGAGCAATTATCATATTCCTATCTAGGAATTAGCTCATTTCCCCTACAAATCTTTAACCTTCACTCCTGGTTACAAACAAGCCATCCTCTGAAGATGGAAAGAACATTTATGTAACAACAAACAAAACAACCTGTGGGCTGTGACAGCACATATGGACCTGTTCCTTCAACACAGGACAAGGAATATTAACCTGGGACTCATACTTAAAATAGTCATTTAGAATGTTCAGTTTGTGGATACAGGTACCAGAACAAGCAGAGCCTTTGGAGGTGTGTGGATAGGGACTCACGTCCTATTCATATTACTGACTAGCCAAGGTGACTTTCAGCAAATTACTAAACCTCTTGAATCTTTTTTTATCAGAGTGATAAGCATACTTTGTAGGGGTATGAAAATTCAAGGAACTAATATATGTCACACACACTCCGCAAAGCCCTCATAGAGTTTATGGTACTGTATTGACTATTACCTTTAAAGAATGAATAACTATAATTTAACCAATGTTTGGCTGTCCATAGTTATTCCTGAAATACAAAACATTGATAATTTAAAATTCATTTTATTGAAAGGTACATATGGACCTTTAGGGAAAGAGTTATTGTTTTCATCATTAGTCTCCTAAGTTAGGCATTTGTCTGTGGCGTATTATTGAGTGCCCAGATATATCCAATACATGATGCAGTGAGCTGTATCAGCTAACTCTGAAGACAGGTGAGTTAAATGAATTCTTGGATATTGGGCTGCCATGCCCAATATTTTCTTCAAACTTTATGAAACATTTGTGTCTAAATAGAAAATGTGCTTGAGAAATTCTAGTTCAACATGCAATTTAGAGAGAAAGTTATAAATCATAAATATAAGGGCTTAGAGCTAAAGTGCCACCTCAACCATAACTATAATAAAAACTCCTAAGTACATTCTGGCAGGAATAAATAAAAAATGGCAAAGCCTGTTTTGGACTATGCAGAGACCAGGAAGGTAACCAAGTGAGTAAACAGCTAAGGCAGGATTATCCTCATTTGGGAGGAATCCATTCCAGACAGGAATTAAAAGGGAGGGGTTGGAGGGAGAGAGAACGGAGGTAGGGGGAGGAAGGGCTTTTGCATCTGAAAGCAGCTAAGTTACCTTGTGGAATGAAAAGGAAATTTGTTTTTCCCTGTCAACAGTAATCTCATTTGAAGTCTAGCAGACTGGTGCACAAAAGATACACATGTTCTACCTACTTGGTTTTTCTCCTCTGGCAGTTGAGGTAACCAGGCAAAGTTCAGGTGGAACAGACCCACTCAGAAAAACATAGCCAATTTTCTATCTAGACGGTATAAATATAGATTCTTTAATAGCTTTCTTCAACAGACAGGTAACTTACTGCACAGTTCCTGCACATTCACAGCCAGTATTTGTTCCTGGGAGTACTACATGGAAACAAAGGGGTTTAAATGAAATTTGGAAAGATCTATACTGAAACCACAAATCAAAACACATAACCATTTTCTGAAACCATACAATCTAACACACGTATGATACCCAGAAAAATATAAAGGCATCCCCTGGTATTCTTGAAGAATGGGTTCCAGGACCCCATTGCGTATCCTCATTTGTATATTCACTGAGCACCTACTACCTGTCTGAGTCCGTGCTAGGCAGTGAACAACGGGGTCAGGCTCTGCCTTCACAGCAGAACAACACACTTTCACCTCCATAGTCTGTTAAGGAAAGGCTAGCTGTAGTTAGGCTTCATGGATTTGGTCATAGAGATAAATTTCAAACAATGGTCACTTAAGTTTCATTTTGTTAAAGAATTTTAAAAACAAGAGTATATTTAAATCAGTTGTTTGTTTACAAATTACTACCTTCTTGCAAAATGCCAAGCATTGCCAATTAGAGTCATTTTTGAAATTATTGAAACAAATCAATAGAAGCAATGATTTGAAGAGTACACCTTCCCTAAAGCCATCAAAATGACCTGTAGTTCTCTGAAAAATGAGGTTTCCAAATGAGTGGGTATCTCCCAGCTATGAGAAAAACCCTAACTATGATGCACTCATTCAGTCTGGGTTTACTTAATGCTGAAACATGGAAGAAGTATCTCTAGGAACTTATTTTACTCCAATAATAAATTTGGAAGAATGACCACCTATTTCATGTGGTTATCATGAAGAAACCCTGTCAGAAAACCTAAGTGAAATGGCTCATGACGTTGATGTTGGTGCATATATTAAATATAAGAATTCTATTACACCTCTTTTTCTTCTTGGGATGGCATTATCTGTGAACATCCCTGTGTGTGAAAGGGTGAAAACCCGCTTTGCATACTTACACTCCTGGCTGTGCTAGTCAAAAAGGAGCACGAACTCTGTTGGTTCTGGATATTTCTAAATGCCAGAGAAGAACAAATCATGGACTTTTGTGTATGATTAAAAGAGCATCTAGTACCCTTGGACTGTTCAGGATAAAAGCCATTTGTTCTTTCTTCAGGGTGATCTGGAAATGGTCCTTCCCAGGACACTGTCTCCCACATAAACTGCCACCTGCACACTACATTATGGTCTACAAAACACTTTGATGTACATTATGTCATGTAGTTAATAGCAACAGTAGGTGGAATCAAGAGTACTGGTTTTGGTACCAGGGAGACCAGGGTTTTTACCAAAGTTATTGACTTATTGTATACCATTGAGTGAGCTTCTGGTTACTTTAAATGTTGATTTTCCTATTGGTAAATTGGAAGCGACAGTATCTACCTTGAAATGAGGTCGAGATTAATAATGCGATTCAAGTGTTTTAATATCATTAATAATTCATAGTAGGGAGCCAAGGACTTACCAACTGTCTGATTCTCCTTATGGTGGGTGGGGGGTGGGGCAGGGGGGTGGCGTCTTCACAATTACTTAAGAGTACATAACACAAGCCTCTAGTTAAAGTAATGGCCTTTTCAAATCTTAGATCTGGACCACTTCATAAAATAGTTCTTTAATTCATGGCCAAAAAAAGCCTTTCTATATACTTTCAGAGAGACAGTCCTTTTGGAGAAAGATATAAAATTTAATTCTGGGTCTTCTTTAACCCTGAAACTATTTCCCCTGAAGCAACCCATGTGCTCCCACCAAATTTTATTAGATGGGCTAAAATAGAGTCAGATTTTTTTACATGTTAGCTGTCCCTATGGAACCTTGAGAGGGTCAGTTAAAATCTCCTAAAGAAGAATTTTTGAGATCCAGTAAGTACAAGAAAAATCTTGATGGTGCTCTCTGTTACTGATTGCTTGATAATTCTCAAACATTGGGCTGGCGTAACTAGAATAAATTGGTACATTTTGCACAGTGGAAACTGGTGGGTGTAGATGTTTTTGGAGCCACTCAATCTCTGGCAGCTGATTGAATCACACTTGTGCTTTTTTGCCCACTTACATCTTCAGAAAGTATCCTGGGTGGGTATGCTCTACAAATGTGCTCATTTAAGGATAAGCCCATTTGAATATCATAATAACATTTGGTAAACTTCCTTTACTGAATGGTGAACTTGGCACACTGCCTCTGAAAACTATTGCTTGTCCTGGCAACACAGATCCTTTGACTTTCTTCCCATGGTAGAACACATTCAATACCTTCCATTCAAATACCAGTATAAATCTTGTGAACTGCACCTGTTTCTCAAACATTCTCTAGCTTGTGGTCTTGGTTACGGATGTATAGTGAGCCCTTCCTTGTTCAACATACAACTGTGTTTCCAAAACAAGGAGTAGAGAATCTAAATGTCTCCTTGATATCTAGTGATCATTTGCTCAGGAAGCAGTCTTCGGTAATAAAAGCAGTTCCATATGGATAATTCTTTACTATACTTAGGGAGATGTTATCCATTCCCTGAAAATAATTATAATTCTTGCTGAGAATGAGGGAAAAAAAAAGACTTATACAAGCAAAACTACTTAACACTTATAGATCAACACACAAGTGAATACTCTGTGTATAAAGACTTTAGCATAATAAATAGGATAAAAAAGAATTTGGAAGAGTATGATGGATATACATTTTTCAAAGTGAGGTTGAAGAATATTATCCTAGAGTGGAGAAATGACATAAACTAGGGCATGGAAAGGGGAAAGGTCTGGCGGACTGACTTGGCTTCTATGGAGACAGTAGAATGCTAAGAGTGGGGGTGACGATAGGGGATGGAGAGGTCTGAACCAACTCATTTGGCTCAGTAAATAAGAGTGCCAATACTAAACTAAACCCCTTGCATATCCACTCCAGAAAAAACAGAAGGTGATGGGAACCTCAGAGTTGGAGAAGAAGAGGAGGCCAAGGAAGATAGTTAGTAGGAGAGTGGCTTTACAGCCAGTTGAGGAATTTGGATTTTAATTTGTAGGTAGAAAAGAAGCAGTATAAATCCCAGACCAAGAAATGAGATGTGGAATACAGCCTGAAAGAAGAATCACCCATTTCCTTTGGTTTAGAAAGGAAGTAATGACCACAAGCCTGCTGTGAACCCCTGAAAATAAAGAGAAGAAAGAGGCCAAATGAAGAGATGTTGGGGAGAAGTGGAAGAGTTTAGTGACTGACTGAATGGAAGTGAAGGGTAAAAGAAGAGAAGACTTTAAAAATGATCCTAAGGAAGAGTTCTAGAGACAGTCGCTGAAAAGAAAATCGAAGGTTAGCACACGAGATGCCTGGTCACTGCAGGGCATTCCAATGATTAGGGAGTGTGTGCATGTCAGTGTGTGTGTGTAAACTACAGACACACAGTCCTGGGGGTAAGGCCTCCTTAGCCCTAACGTCACATAACAGCTTAGAAGTTTCATTCAATTACATAATTCTTCATTAAAGAAGTATTAAGTGTCTACTAAACGTCAGGTTTACAAGAAGACTACATGGAAGGCTTATGACAACAAAACAGAAAAGGTTATATTACTGAATGGAAAATAGCTCAAACCTATTGCACCATTATTTAAGGGGCACCTTTTCATTTTTTATATTAACTTAATATTGTTTCTAATTTTCAGGCCACTGACATAGTAGCGATGGACATGTCATCCTGACACCATTTGAAACCAAGCAATCTTTCTTAGTGTGTTTGGGTATCTTCTTTTTTCTCAGATAGCATTGATGCATTTAGATGAAGCCAGTGAATAACGTGGCTTAAAGGTTTAGTGAGTTTAAAGTTCCACTCAGATCAGTCCTGATCAAAGACCACGTGATTCACCGGAAGGGATATATATGCGCGTGCGTAGTCTCTGCCTCACTCAGATTTTGGCCTTGTGGTCATGGTATCAAAATAGCAAGAAGTTATACTGTGGATCGTTTCGTGTCTGGGTGAGAGGAGGAGAAAGGAAAAGCTGTGCTTATTTGTATTGACACTAAGCACCAGGTAAGAGTGGAGTTGCAGTGGCCTCTGTTCATTTTCAATTCAGGTGTGATGGACACTTCTACATAACTATACTTCTATATAACTTCTTTGATTCCCTTTTCTTTCCTTAACACTTTCAATCTGATTTTTCTTATGCAATATTTCTTCAGTGCATTTTGGTTCAGAGGACACTTGTATTTACATCACTTTTTCCATGGTTTGTGTACAGTTTGTACATTAATCAAACTATGCACATTCACTGGGGATAGTTTGAAATCGAAATTGCAAGTTGATTTGTCTATAGCTTTGAGAGAGCATGCTGCCTGACAAGATTGCCACTCTTCAACATTTCCTTTTCACTTATAGAAGCAGCACTGAAAATAGTAAATGTGTTGTTTTAGCTTTCTGAAAAATGCTTTGTTATTTGTTTGTCTTTAAAAACCTTCATTCATACTTCAGGAAGAAAATTATAATTTCTTATTTTCTGGTCCCATTCTTGATCTCTTTATTTTCTTTCAGTTTGTGGATTTTTTTTTCTGAGCTTATACAGCCATACTTTGCGAGTTATTATTTAAAAATAAAGAGCATAAGGTAAGTTTTTCTTTAAAGAGGAAGAAGCCTAAGCATCTGAAAAAACAGGGGGTTGGTAGAATCATGAGGATTCAAAATTACTCTGGTTGTCTTTCTCATTTTGAATACAGTCATGCTTTAATTTATCAATCTATCATTCTGTACCTAGTACAGAAAATTCTGGAAAAAAACTGTGTACTTATTGTGTACACTAAGCCCAGTATCAAAGTTCTTTTGCTTAAAGAATTTACACCTAGCAGAAAAATTAAGCACTAAGCTTCTTGAAAGAAGCACCTAAAAATCTGTTGGGGGAGGGGGCTGGTCTATGGTCTATAGAGGAAATCAATGACTTTCTTTTCATGGGAAAGGTGAAAAGAAAGCAAGAATAAGGTTTTCATTTGGGTGGGCCTTTAAGAATAGATGACATTTGACAGATGGAAGTTGATGATAGGGGTATATGTAAGCAACATCCTGAAGAAAAGAGTGTAGATCAAAAGTGGGCTATTCAGGGAAAATGCCTTTGTAATAGAAACCAAGGATAATATTTCAGTTTCTAGTCTTACAAATTATCCTAGGTAAAGCTGCCACTTACCACATTATACTCAATATAAAATACTCTCCTCATGTTACTTTTGAAGTCAGAAAGGATATGAGTAGATGTGAAGATTTAAGTAGATGTACCCTGATTGTGCCCCACATGTTTTTATAAACTTTTTAGTATGTTCCTCAAGGAAGTAAAGTTTACAGAACTTTTATTAAGAACACTTTTCATTCTATAAATAAATGGAAACTTACCTTCTGCTAAAAACATGGCCTTAGCTATCCAGGTATCTATCCACTATCACATAGCTTAACTACCTTTCTTTATTATTTTGTCTCCAGCTGGAGCTCTCTGGCAATGGTCATAAAGGGAGATGATATCAAATCTTATGAAATCTAGTTCAAAAGATCATGAAATCAAGGACAGTGACTTTTTAAAACAACTTTTTACTTGACTCCTCTTAGATGTTTACTTCCCTTAGTCATTCACTAATCCATTGTACTTTAAAACCATTAAAATAACATGAAATGTTACAGAGATTCAGTAAAATGTTCCTCTGGCCTGTTTCCAAATAGCCCCAAATTAATAGGGAAATGTTTAAAGTACAAAACTTTTTCTCTGACATGGATTTATAAACAATATAATTATGGTTCATTCCATGGTTTTGAGCTTTAGGGGCTCCCACAGAAAGTAATCCTTGCTACAGATGTGGCCACTGGCTATTATGCCAAGCATTTGATCCATGTTTTTTAGTGAGAAAAAAAATACACAAATCTCTTGTGTTATAAGGTTAAGGTGAGGCTGGACACAAAGGCCAGGTATCACACACAGTCTCTTCCTATTTGCTCATCAGGACCAAGGTGGAAGAAGCTTAGATATTGTCAGACATGGGAAGACTTTGTCTATTACTTTCTGTTACCTTTTTTTTTGAGACAGAATCTCACTATGTCTCCCTTGGTAGAGTGCTATGGCGTTATAGCTCACAGCAACCTCAAACTCCTGAGCTCAAGAGATTCTATTCTCTTGCCTCAGCCTCCCAAGTAGCTGGGACTACTGGCGCCTGCCACAATGCCTGGCTATTTTTTGTTCCAGTTGTCATTGTTGTTTAGCTGGCCCCGGCTGGGTTTGAACCCGCCACCCTCGATGTATGTGACTGCTGCTGTAACCACTGTGCTACCGGTGCCAAGCCCTTTCTGTTACATTTTTTGTCCTCAGAATTATTGTTTTTGACCACACTACTTTGGGTCATTCTAAGAAGCAACTTCAATGTAGCTTCACAAATGTATCTTTTTCTCTCCAAACCTATGTTTATTTGCTACAACGGTTATATGATGTTTTGCCAGGAGAGCAACTGAGATACCTTATGTTTTATTGAAGCTTTAGACTAGAGAAACAATCGAATTCAAGACTCTACCCTAAGAGTGCTACAGCAATTAGATATTAGTAACATATGAAGGATTTAAGGATAATGCCATTTTGTATTAAATATACATAAGATGTTTGTCTTAATCAAAACTTTGAGTATAATAGCTTAATTTACATCAATTTCTGCCATGTACATTAAGTTATTTTGTAGAAAAAATATAATAATAAAAGCATAATTTAATTTCTATGTTTCTAAACACTTAGCCTCTTCTCAACCATCCTTAAAGTTTTACTTAGGTCCTTAGTAAATCAGTGAAAAATTCGCATTTTGTGCTTGATCATATGTCCATCTACTAGAAGATAGTGGGAGTTTTCTTCTTTATACTACAGAGATGGACTACAGCTTTCCTAACTCAATCTAATTATTAGAAAATCACATTTATGTTAGTTAAAATGAGCATCATAAATTCATAGAATAACTTATTTGGTAAATTCCTTCTATTGTGGTTTGAAAATGTGCTCTTCAAAACTGAAATGACTCAAATACAATCATATTTTATTTTTAGAGAAGCAAAATCCATCTTTTAGTTTTGTGACTCCCATAAGCAATGGACATTGCCCTAGTGGAATTAATACAGTGTTCAGGGTCCAGGATTCTGTAGATGAGAAGAGGAAGGAAGAATGAAACTCATTCACTCCCTTGCTAGGTTCTGCAAAATAACTTCCTTATTCTCACAATGTGATGCTTATCTTCCTTATTCTAGAATATTTAAAGTTAGTAGTCCAAAAATTCTCTTACATAGAGTTTTGCGTCTTTCCCCCTAAAAACATAGAGATGAACTTTGATAAAGAGATGTCTCCTGCCAAATTATAGCATCACATACATCAGCTACCAAGCAAAATATCGAAGAGGTATTTATAACTTCATACCATCTTCGTATCATTGTCAGCCTTACATGTTTGAGGATGGCAGTCACAGCTTATCCCTTTATCCGTTTTAGTCAGAAAGCCTTTCCAGATGAGGTCATCATTTTCATTACTTGGTTTCTTCCTCTTTCACTAGAGTGTTTTTTAAAGCCAACCAAGGAGCACTTCAGTGAAATATTGAAGGCAAGGGATGCCTGCAATGATTAAAAGAAACAAAGCTTTCCCATAGCACTTGTCCTTTTCTCTGTAAGGAGATGAGGTAATATGTAATCTCTTTCCTATGTTACTACCACAAGGGCAATTTGTGGGAGGAAGAGATGGATTTCTGGAAGTGAAATCCTACTGCATAGCCAGGGCTATTTTCAGAAGGGCTTATCTTCAATATCCTCATTTCAGAATTGGTCTCTCTGCTCAGAGCAGTACCCTGGGCAACACCAAGAACTCCTATTTAAGAATGAATGTTATTTCCTCTTTGGTGGACTATCTGATGAAGAAAAAGAAAGATGAAAAAACAAAAGATTCTGTTAATCAAAGGTGATGTGTATGAATAAATATCAAATTCTTCTGCAATTTCTCATCGGTTTGATACACAAGACTTTCATTTGAGCTCTTGCTCTGCAGCTTCTACCACTGGATAACTCACATGTGTAACCTGGATAGACAGCTACTCTGCTTATACATAAATTAAATAGCCTTAAGTGTCATCAGACCTATGTATCTTTTTAATATCCTAGTAACTACTTTAAGAAGGAACAGCTCACAAAAAAATCTTACCACAGAACATGGAATTCACACTTGCCAAAGAAATCACTGCACGTGTAAATTAGAAATGAATCATCACTTCTTCTCTGGATACAGTGGCAACCTTGACTCAGAGTTTATGTTGAAATATACATTTTTATAAAATATTTCTCACTGCAGTCAGCATCAATTTAGGAGTATCAAATACTGATTCCCAGTTCCAGCACACCAGACAACCAGAGAGAGGGAAGAGGGGAATTGACAAAGGCACAGTCTTTTCTTACACTTTAAGAAGCTAATTGTATTTGTAAATTCCTGGTTAAAAAACATGACAATTATCAGATCTGCCACTGCAAGGCTATTCCTGGGTTTCTCCATCATATATTTTTCCCCACTAAAGTCTCTCAAAGAACTAAAGGGCTTCCAAAGATGAAAATGAACTTGACAATCACTTTACAACTCAAACTGATCTTGATTCTTTTCGTCACTTTTTAATTCATTGCAGATGGTGTAAATGGGATGTTTACCGGCTGGCAGGTAATGAATCTTGTTGTAGATAATAGTGATGGACAGAATCTCACACCTGTCGACATCCCAGCATTTCAGCGGCTATATATGGCTATCACCCATTGCTTTTTGCAGCTTATATAATATTGTGATCCCATGCACAGCAGTTCCCCGATAGAAACAATGGTTGAGACATCTGAACATCACTAGTTCCCAAGTGAGTTGTGCTGATTCCATCCTCACTGTTACAGGGGTCCTCAAACTACGGCCCATGGGCCACATGAGGCGGTGTGATTGTATTTGTTCCCGTTTTGTTTTTTTACTTCAAAATAAGATATGTGCAGTGTGCATAGGAATTTGTTCATGTTTCTTTTCTTTTTTTTTAAAACTATAGTCCGGCACTCCAACAGTCTGAGGGACAGTGAACTGGCCCCCTGTTTAAAAAGTTTGAGGACCCCTGCGTGATCTAATGTCTACTGCTCCAAAAAGAAAATGTAATCTGTTTAAACATCCAAACACTCCTCTTTTCAGGCACTACCATTCATCATGACTGCCAGTGTTTCCTCGGGAGAGTAATGATCCTCAGGCATGGGACAGAGCTCCATGGGAGCCTCATGAATGCCACTGCCAAGCACGGAAATTGATCAGTTTTCAGTGGGGCTGGTATGTGTATCCTGAAAGACCTGCACTTACTCACTAAATTACAAGTGGCTGTTTACTAGTACACAATAAAGCCTAGGTTAGGGAGCCACAGACCCTGCTGACTTGAATTGTCCCAAACATGTGAACACTTGAATTGTCCCAAACATGTGGGGACTTGCCAGTGAGATGGATTTAAGCAGCTAGAAATTGGAAGTTGGATCAAATTCATTCAAAAATACATTTGGAGATAACAGGTATTGTTGTCTTCCACTCTTTTTATTTATTTATTTATTTTTTATCCTCTCTCAATGGAAGGCAACATCTCACCATTCAATATAAACAATTTAAAAATATGGAATAAGCATGCCAGTGAAAAGTTAACTATTTGTTTTCTTCCTGTGGGCTTCTCTTTATGTAGAAGAATATTTGGATTGGATCTGTTAACACACTGTTTCTAGAAAGAAGGTTAAAAGATGAACAGTTACATAGTATGAACTCAATTTTCAAGTATCTCCCAAAAGGTCTACTTCGTCATTGACCATTTTATTTAAATCTTCCCCATCCTCCCAATCTCACCTGCATTTACTATTGAATTTTTCATATCGTGGTAAATACTATATCACCATGAATGTTTCAACCACAATATCTCCCTTCGTCAGCTCTCAGAAAGCTGGTTATGCTCTTGTGATTGCTCTTTCAATACTTTCTCACAACAGTGCTATAATGTCAGAGTCTTTAGATTCTAGCAAGAGCACCATTTTCTTTTTTAATTTTTTTAATTCTTTTTATTTCTGTGATTTTCTTTCTGAAAATCACTTTTATTTTTATTCTGTCCATTCTTTTTTTTTTTTTTTTTTTTTTTGTCAATAGCCATGGTAGCATTAAACCTTAAATGACTACAGTTTATTTTTTAATAAAAAAGTTTTAGAAGTTTTGTTCCTGCAATTCCTCTATTAGGTGTATATCCAAAAGACCAAAAATCACTTTATAACAAAGATATTTGCACAGATTGTTCACTGCAGCTCAATTCATAATAGCCAAGTCATGGAAGAAGCCCAAGTGCCCATCAACCCTGAATGGATTAACAAATTGTGGTATATGTATACCTTGGAATATTATGTAGCCTTACATAAAGAAGGAGACTTTACATTTACATGGATGGAGCTGGAACATATCCTACTTAGTAAAGTATCTCAAGAATAGAAGAAAAATATCCTACATACTCTGTACTATTATGAAACCAATTTACAATCACTCACACTTTCAAATGAAGAATAGATCACAACTATGGCCCAGGATGAAAGAGGGAGGAGTGGGGCTGGGAAGGTGGAAGGGAGGTCAGATTGAGGGAGGGTGAATGGTGGGATCACGCCCGTGCTGCATAATGCAAGGGTACATGTCGGATCTATTAAGTATAGAGTACAAATGTCTTAACACAATAATTAAGTAAATGACATGAGGTATATATTAACCAGTGCAATGTAAGCATTCCTAATTCTATATGAAATCAGCACATTGTACCCCATAAATGCATTAATGTATACATGATCTATGTGTTTATGATCTAATAAAAAAAAGAAGTTTTGTTAGTTCATTTAGTTATATAATATTTTTATGCTTTTCTTTTTTAAGGAAGTAATGTAGAGATACATAAAACTGAAGGGAAAACAAAAGATACCCTTCAGGATGTAGCATCCATACTAAGCCACAAAATACCAGTTGGGTTTCCTGTGGAAACTGTTTTCCAATCTACATTGAATGGTTCTACAATAATCTTTTACTCACAGTGATTCCTTCCATTTCAAGAAAATTTACTAAGAAATGAATAGCCCTTTTAAGATCATTATAGTTATGAGCACCCTTTCTACTTGGGAGTTCTCTGTTCCCTTGACAGTTCAGTGTTATGCCCAACTCAACTATACTTTTGGTGTTTACAATATTCTGAATATTAACATAGGTAATGATGAGAGTTAGATACTTTCCTGGGAAGGGAAACTTACAATTACATAAATCTTGACAGTTAATGAAATATACCAATGAGATAATGAAATTAGAAGCTCTTAGTAAACTGTTGGGGATGAAGAAATCTTTTTAAGAATTATGAATGTTCTAGAAGACAATAAAAAAGATCAGATAGTGAACTAAGCAAAATGACCTTTGATGTAAAGTGTCAGCTAGAAATGTCAATCCAATTCAGGACTGGATACAAAGGGACATTGTGTCTCTGAGCAGAGAGGTATTAAGTTACCTGATTATCTTCTCTGGAAGAATGCATTATGGTTTAGACACTTTTATTACCTGAAAGATGTAGACAAATCAGGGAAGATTAACAACCAGTTTTATTAGGAGGTAGCAGATGAGCTGGTGTGAATTGTACTGGTTGTTAAGAGTTCTGTATTCTCTTCTCAGCTTTGATACACTTTCATGTGGGAATAGTCATCCTTGAAATTTAGATAGGATATTTTATATTCTGTTCCCCAGAGAAAGGGAAGTTTAGGAATTAAAGGGAGAGGCAGTGTTTAAAACAGCACAATGACCTAGAATAGCAGAAGAGTAGGAAATTCTATTACAGGATTTTTCAACTCCTATTAAATAACCCACTCCCCAAAACCAACAATAACTAGTTGTTAAGCCTTCATTTAGTATTGGGGATATATTTTTCACATATTGTACCTGACTTTTTTTGGTCCACAGAATAAAGCTATCTCATGATATTATGTTATTACGTCATGTTTCCCTGGAAATACAATTTAGAAAGTCATCCTAGGAACTCTGATTATGAAATTCAACATCACTTTAGGTCAGTTATCCTTGACTCTAATGCAATTTCTTATCTTTTCATACTTACCTAAAGCTGTAACCTATAGTCTCACAGGAATTCCCCTTTGGAAAAGCCTTCTACTTCTTGCCTTCTGAATGATTGTCTAGATATATTGCATACTTTACTAATTTGCATTATATATGAGTATCATTGAGAAATGATTTATATAATTTTTTAGTTTATTAGTGAAAATAAGTTGTCCATAAGCTAACAAATCCCTATTTATAGAAAGGCCTATATTTATTCCTGGCTGTATGTATTATGATTTTCTATCTATTAAAATTATTTCAATTGGTTGACAAAGAATGATAGAATTAAGCTTCTTTTAGGTAATATTAGTTGTTCATTAAAGCTCCCAATACACTGCACTAACATATATCCCCCAGACTTCATCCTTTAATTCTACTGGGAAATACTTAGACACATAGAATCATAGTGATCTCTGTGATGTAATTTGAGGGATGCATGGTGGTGAAGGAACAGGACATTTAAAAATATATTTAAGAGGAGAACAATAAAATGGGTGACATGTGATCTTAGGCAGTTTCATGAAACGACTGATGATGAATCTTAGTAAAATAAGCCCACAAATTGCCTTACCTACTGAGGTTCCTGGTTGTTAACAACTTTCTCAGTTACTTTAACAATCCTCTCACCCCTCCCTGTCATAACACCACTTCCTTCATGAACGTCATTGGACTGTGCTCACATTTCCGTTTCCTCTTCCTTTCAGGAAGAACATTTTTAGGCCCAAAGACAATCCTTCAATTGACTAAAGACACAGAGATACTCCTTTCATTAATCAGTTTCTGTTCTCTTGGCTGCTAATCATAAGATGCCTAAAATTCTGCATGAGGCAGTACATGAGACTGCCCTGAGATTACTTCCTATCTTCAGCTTTGGACATTTTCTTAACTATTTATTGAGATCACTTCCCTTTTGCTCTTCTAGGGCTCATTCTCTACACAGTAACTCTAATGCAGTGGTTCTCAACCTTCCTAATGCCACGGCCCTTTAGTACAGTTCCTGTCGGTTGTGACCCACAGGTTGAGAACGGCTGCTCTAATGATTTCTTAGTGAAATCACATCCTACTACATCCATCTCCAAAGGCTGCCCATTGCAACTAGAGTAAAATTCTCAGCACGAGGCCTGCACAGTCTGGATCCTGACTCCTTTACGGACCATATCTCTATACTTTTCCTCATTCATAGACCTTCTTTCATAATTCACATGCCTAGATCATTTGAGTTGCAGGGCCTTTCCAGTCACTATTTTAATTTGCCTGAAATGATTTTCGTCCAGATCTTCATATGGCTGGTTTCTAACTCATTCGGGGTTCAGCCAAATGCCATCTCCTTACATTCCATATCTATTAGGTTATATCCTCATTTTCTTCATTTTACTCTTCAATGTGTTAGTAGGTTTACATATTTATTAACAGTCTGCCCTAATTAGAATGCTCCATAAGAAAGCAAACTTTGTAAGTCCTGCTTGTTACCACATATTCTTAGTGCATAGGATAGAAGGGCTTCCACAAATATTTGCTGAAGGAATGAATAAATGAATGATTAAACAATAAAAAAAAAAATGAAGCGTAACCAAGGGAAAAACCAGTACTCTTCATTCCAGTGGTTCTTAAATGTACTTCAAAATACTTCACAAAGAAATATGTACTTTCCTTATGCATTAGCATACAAGTAGTAATTTTACACATTAAACACTTGTACCTCAACACACACTAATGACCAGTCAAAAATCACGTGGTAAATAAGCCCTGCACAATTTTGTTCTGAAATCCTGTCAGCTTAGTCAGTCTTGCAGTGTTTTTGTGAGTGAACAATTGTAAACCAGGGGTGATTAATCTGAGGTTTGCTAATAAGCTTGGGGGACAGTCTGTGAATCCTGTAAAATGGTGGTGCATCCTCTTTTGGGGAGAGGGTCCACTACTTTCATCAGAATATCAATAGAAGCCAAACATGACAAGAGGTTAGAAATCTCCTTAAGCAATTCCATTCTAAAACAAGCTACTCCTAATCCTCCTTGGATAGACTGGAAGGCTGCCTGCTTCCACATTTTCCCCCGAGAAGGAATCCCTGTAAATGGTATGACTGCCGTGTAGTCGTAGTCCTGTCAGCACCAACACTGAGGGGCGCAGGGCCTCTTTCTAACCGTATTTTTGACTAAAGAAAAGCCTACTTGTGTTATTACTAGTGTTTGTAGCATTCTTAATTTCAGGTATGTTATGATAGCCTTGAAGATTAGATAATAGGGAGAAAAACTGGTAGGCACTGGACCGACAAAAAAATATATACAATTCTAAGTGTAGGCCAAGTTTAATATTTATCAGCTCTGATATACTATTTTTGTGGTACATTTTAAAATTGGTTTTTATTTCTTTATAGAAAAAAATGAACTTACTAGTCTTCTAATTGAGTGAATACTAAACATTGTATACTTTTCTACACATTATTAAAGCCGAGTTAAGAGTAGATTTTACCACTGGAAATATCATATGTTAAGTAAGACGAGAAGTTTCCTAAGTTTTCCTAAATTTTCTACTGAACAATGAATGAGGTACATTTTCCTTTTTTAGGTTCCTATAGAGTCTGTTACTTTTTTTTTTTTTGCAGTTTTTGGCAAGGGCTGTGTTTGAACCTGCCACCTCTGGCATATGGGTCCAGCACCCTACTCCTTTGAGCCACAGGCACCGCCCTGTCTGTTACTTTTCAGTATATGATGATGATGATAAAAGCAACAGCTAACATCATGTGCCAGGTCCCTTTCTAAGTACTTTTTTTTGGAGACAGAGTCTCACTCTACTGTTCCGGGTAGAGTGCTGTGGCATCACAGCTCACAGCAACCTCAAACTCTGTGAGGTTGGGCAATCTTCTTTTGTCAGCCTCCCCAGCAGCTGGGACTACAAGTGCCCTGTAGTATACCTGGCTAGTTTTACTAATTTTAGTAGAGATGAAGTCTTGCTCTTGCTTAGGCTGGTCTTGAACTCATGAGCTCAAGAGATCCACCTGCCTTGGCCTCCCAGAGTGCTAGGATTACAAGCATGAGCCACTGTCCCAGCTCCTTTCTAAGTGTTTTACATTTATTTCATTTAATTATCCTGCAACTTTGTCCATGAATTAGGTATTGTTGTTAGAATTAGGTATGCTTCTTAGAGAGGAAAGGGAGGAATAGACATTAACTTGCTAATAAGTAGCAAACCCAGAATTTGCATCTCAATTGTCTAATGCCAGGTCCGAGCCTTTCACCACTATGCTATCCCATCTTCCTCTGTAGTAGTACAGGTACACCTTGGAGATATTGTAGGTCTAGTGCCAGACAACCACAATAAAGTGAATATCACAATTAAACAAATGACATAATTTTTTTGTTTCCCAATGACCATAAAAGTTATGTTTAAACTATACTATAGCCTCAGCAATAGCATTATGTCTAAAAAATGTACATACTCTAATTAAAAATTTGTTGCTAAAAATGCTTAACAATCATTTGAGCCTTCAATGAGTCATAATCTTTTCACTGGTAGAAGGTTTTGCCTTGATGTAGATGGCTGCTGACTGATCGAGAGGTGGTTGCTGAAGGCTGTGGTGGATGTAGCAGTTTCCTAAAATAAGACAATGATGTCTGCTTTATCAATAGACTGTTCCCTTCACCAAAGATTTCTCTGTAGCATGCCATGCTGTTTGATAGCATTTTATCTAAAGTAGGACTTCTTTAAAATTGGAACAAATCTTTTCAACCCCTACCATTGCCTTATCAAATAAGTTTACATAATATTATAAAGCCTTTGTTGTCATTTCAATGATGTTCAGAGCATATTAACTAATAGTAGATTCTATCTCAACAAATCACTTCATGTGGGCATGGTGGCTCATACGTAATTCTAGCACTTGGGGAAGCTGAGGTGGGAGGATTACTTGAAGCCAGAAGCTTGAAAACTGCTTGCACAATAAATAAATAGTGAAAGCCGATCTCTACAAAAAAAAAAAAAAATTAGCTAATTGGGAGGCTGAGGCTGGAGGATCACTAGAGTCCAGGAATTAGAGGCTACATTGGGCAACAGACAGTCTGTCTCCAGAAAAAAAAAAAATCATTTTATTTTCTTATCCATAAGATGAAAGTTCTCAAGTTTTAAGATTGCAGCAATTCAGTCTATCATATCTTCTGGTTATAATTCCAATTGATATGCTGTTTCCACCATATCTGTATATTTCTTGCACTGAAGTGTTGAACCCCTTAAAGTCATGAGAAATCAGAATCAACTTCTTCTAAATTCTTGTTCATGTTAATGTTTTGACCTCCTCTGATGAATCACAAATGCTTTTAATGGAATCTTTTTTTTATTGTTAAATTACAGCTGTGTACATTAGTGCAATCAAGGGGTACAATGTGCTGGTTTCATACACAATCTGAAATATTCTCATCAAACTGTTCAACGTAGCCTTCATGGCATTTTCTTAGTTATTGTATGTAGACATTTGTATTCTGCCTTTCGTAAGTTTTGCCTGTACCCATTCTAAGATGCACCATAGGTGTGGCCCCACCCATTACCCTCCCTCCACCATGACCTCCCCACTCCTTTTCCCTTCCTTGGCCCTTTCCTCATAGTCTTGTGCTATAGTTGGGTTATAGCCTTCATGTGAAAGCTATAATTTAGCTTCATAGTAGGGCTGAGTACTTTGGATACTTTTTCTTCCATTCCTGAGATACTTTGCTAAGAAGAATATGTTCCAGCTCCATCCATGTAAACATGATTTTTCCAAAGGATTTTCTCTTTGCCTTGCTCAGATCCACCAGAAAAATTATTAGCTATGAGAGCTATAGCCATACAAAATGTATTTCTTAAACAGTAAGACCTGAAGATCAAAATTATTCCTTGATTCACGGACTACAGAATGAATGTTACGTTAGCAGATATGAAAACAACATTAATCTCCTGTGATCTCCATCAGAGCTCTTTGGTGACATGGTACATTGTCAATGAACAGTAATATTTTGATAGGAATCTCTTTTCTGAGCAGTAGGTCTCAATAGTAAGCTTAAAATGTTTAGTAAACCATGCTGTAAACAGATGTGTTGTCATCCAGGCCTTATTATTCCATTTATAGAACTTATGCAGAGTAGATCTAGAGTAATTCATAAAAGACCTAGGATTTTCTCAATGGTAAACAAACATTGGCTTCAATTTAGAGTTGCCAGCTTCATTAGCTACAAAGAGCAGAGTCAGCTTATCCTTTGAAGACTTGAAGCCAGGCATTGACTTCTCCTTAGTAGCTGTGAAAGTCCTAGCTGGCATCCTCTTCCAATAGAAGGCTGTTTCATCCACCTTAAGAATATGTTGCTTGGGGTGTCCACCTTTACCGGTTATCTTAGCTAGATCTTCTAGATAGCTTGCTGCAGCTTCTGCTTCAGCACTTGCTGCTTCATCTTGCCCTTTTATGTATGGGAATGGTTTCTTTCCTTAAATCTCAGGAAGCAACCTCTGTGAGCTTCAAACTTCTCTTCTGCACCTTCCTCACCTCTCTCAGCCTTCATAGAATTGAAGGGAGTTAGGGCCTCACTCTGGATTAGGTTTTGGCTTAAGGGAACATAATGGCTGGTTAGATCTTGTATCCAGACCACTCATACTGTCTCCATTTCATCATTATGGATGTGTCACTGT
Source organism: Nycticebus coucang (assembly GCF_027406575.1). NCBI lineage: Eukaryota > Metazoa > Chordata > Mammalia > Primates > Lorisidae > Nycticebus > Nycticebus coucang. The sequence continues at coordinate 63,725,328 of NC_069795.1, forward strand.
CTTAGCATTTATGGACTAGCACTTTTAATTTCCTTCAAAAACATTTCCTTTGCATTCACGACCTGACTATGTATAGAAGGCCCAGCTTCCAGCCTACGTTGGCTTTTGATGTGCATTCTTCACTAAGCTTAATCATTCCTAGCTTTTGACTTAAAGTGAAAGATGTGACTCTTCCTTTCACTTGAATAGGTAAAGGCCATTGTAGGGTTATTAATTGCCCTAATTTCAATATTGTTGTGACTCAAGAAATAGGAATTATAAAGGGGAGGGAGAAAGATAGTGAAATGGCCAGTTAGTGCATCTGTCAGAATGTACACAGCAGTTACAAAGTTTGTATCTTATGTTGGTTATTGTTAGTGGTACCTCAAAACAACATCAAAGGTCACTAATCATGGATCACAATCACAGATATAATAATAAATTTTGAAACATTGTGAGAATTACCAACATGTGAAATAGAGACAGGAAATGAACAAATGCTGCTAGAAAAATGGTGCCAACAGACTTGTTTGATGCAGAGTTGGCATAAACTTTCATTCATAAAAAAATGCAATATCTCTAAAGCATAATAAAGTGAAATGCGCTAGAACAAGGGATGCCTACATATACTCCTTTGAACACGAAGGGGCTAGAGTTTACTAGTTGTCTCTGTCTATTTGAGCTATGCTCCTGTTCCCCTACAACTTTCCCATGACTTCCATCTGTCACCTTTTGGAACAGCACATGAGACATGAACCTGCATCCTCAAATCTGCTACAACACCTTTAGCCAGTTGAGATTTAATCCCATTTCTTACTGAACGTGTTGGAAAAAGGTATTTTATTACTCTAACACCTGCATAACTCCAGAATGTATTAGTCTTTGATAAACATTTTAATCTTTGTCCTAGAATCCACATTAAGTTATTAGAAGGTTTGAATAGGGTAACACTGGGTATATTGAACCACATGAAGCTGCAATATCTGTAAGTAAAAAATGATCCATTACCAGCAGTCAAATGGTTCAACCTATAGTAAATACTCAAATGCTAACTGCTGTTGTTGTTGGTAGAGAAATTATCCTCACTCTACAATTTTCCCTTCCTCCAAACATTCCTATGCAAGTGGAATGTGCTGCAGGTACGTGGTGCTAAAGAGTAGGGTTGAACTTGCCCAATATTTTAATTCATAATATGTAGGCTTTTAAAAATTCTTATCATAGCAAGCACTTCCAGATAATACAACAAAGAAAGTCTTGAAAATGAGCCTTACTCCTAAGGTTGTAAGGTCTTTCCTTTAAAAGACCCTTGTTATTACATTAGGCCTACCCAGATAATAGTAATCTTTCTATCTCAAAAATCTTTACCTGAATCACATCTGCAAAGTCTCTTTGCTATGTAAGCCAACATATTCTCAGGTTCTGAAGATCAGAACCTGAACACCTTTGCAAGGCCATTATTCTGTCTATCACAGGGACCAAAATAGTCTAAGTACCAAATCTCAAGTAGCAAGCAAAATAGTATCTCATTTCTTTAAACCTCAAACTACGGTAAGCTGCCTAGACATTTTCACATACAACATTTTTCATAATTTTTAAAGAGATAATGCTTTAGCTTTGCTTTTGGTATCAATATCTAGGTTTGTAGAACACCATTCTATTCATTTACCCAGTTCTATTTAATCGTATTTATATTTCAACCTTCTCCTTTTTTGCAGAATTCAGACTGCTATCCTTAGCCAAGAATTACTACTATGGTAAGTGCTCTCAGCACTTCCTTCCCCTAACTTTAGGAATGAAAGGCCCACATTTTCAGTGGAGAATCAGCAAGGACAGAATCCCAGCACTTCTTATCACATCTTCCTTGGGCCCCTTCCTTCAGGCACTGTATACAGCCTGTCTCAATAAGCCAACCAGCATTCGCAGGTTACTCTGTCATGAGAATTTCCCTTACTTGGGTAAACTTATCTCAAACATCTTCCTTCTTCTCTTACCTAAAATATCTGCCTCCCTGACCTACATCCCCCTTGTCCATTGTTTCCAGTGAACATCAGCCCTTAAACATGTAAGCCTCATCAGCACATGCCCATCATAACAGCATAACATCCTTGTCCTGCTGGAAACTATTCAGCATCCAGAGGACCATCTTTATGCTGATAACACTAAAATATAAAATAATGCCAACAGCTGGTGCTACAAATGGCTTTTAAAAACGATGTTCATTCACTAAAATTCCTCTTGCTACTTTTGACATGAAACACGCAGTCTCTAATTATTCTGATCAAGACGGTGAAATACAAAAACAAACTTTAATTGTGTTTAACAGATATTTAATCAGGACTCACTGAACTACAGATTAAAGCTGAAATTCATAAACCATAATTACCCGATTGTCGCAATCTTTTGGTCCACATTCTCCTTCCGTCTGGGCGTCTGGCACCTTGCCCCGAATTTCTTTTACTGTCTTCTCAGCTTCGTTACTGTTCATGTTTTCCAGCAGAGATTTAGCACAGATTACAAAATATCTGTTCTTGGCAACTTTCTTCATTAGCTTTTTTTCCCCCTTTGCGAAAAAGTTTATTTTTTTTCTTCTTCTACCAGAGTAGCTGGAACAGGCACACGTTTAGGGTGCTTTGATGACACAAACTAATTATATAGTTATCAGGAGATACTATGGTAGTGGTAACTAAAGTTACTATAGTTATCACGTAGGTATCATGCAATTTCTCCAGTATACCATGCGGTGTGTCCCAGTCACCGTGTAATTACCCCATGTCACTTCTCCATTGTTTTATGGCAAATGCTTATCTGACTCCAACAAAATATTTTCTATCACATTTGGAAGAAAAAAAAAAAGTAGAAATCTTAGTTCTCATATCTGGCATTGTTCATTTCCACTAAGATGTTGTCATGCAAATTTAAGGGAAACACCTGCCCTCTCCTGAAAATTAGCTTTTGCACTGAAACAAATGGAGCAATTCTGTTTTCTTTTGCTTCACTCCACCCAGGTAAGAGAAGTAATTACCAACAATACATACATTTTCCCTTTTGTTTTTTTGTAAAAAAGAAACAAACCAAAAAACTAACCCCCCAGCGAAACCCACCCTATTTACTTAGGATTCATGTAGTCTAGCACTTCCCCCTAGTCTTTCCTTTCAAATCTCAGTCACTCACATTTGTTTTTCCTAGAATTATGGTGTAAATCATTCTTAACAAGCTAGCTTGAAACTTCTCTCACTCAGTAGAAATACAAAATGCCACTGTAATTGAAACGTGGAACTGCAAGCTTGAAACTCTTTCTAACCAGTTCTTTTGGGCCACTCTTCAGAAGGACATGCCGAGTTCCGCTCACGGTGCGGTAACCCCCGTGTCACACAGTCAGGATAACATCACAGACCAAGGCAAGAGGATAAAGAGAAGGTACTGGTGAAAGAAGAGGTGGGTGGTTCCTTTATTCCCCTCAGCTGGGCAGGCAACCCTATGAAGCGAGGACTGTCGTTGCTACGTATTTATCTCAAGTTGATGGCTTGAAGTCTGGCCTCACCAAGACCTTTAGATATGACACACCACCTGAGAGTTTCAGTTTAAAACAGGAAGCAGTGGCTTCAAGGCAGCACAAGTTGAAAGCTATTTCCAGTTCTGGTTTTATGAGTTACCTCCCAATCTGAGAGTTGCCCATTCAATTGCACACTTAACCCAAGTTGGGGTAAAAATCACCTCCAGATTTACAAGGGCCAGAAAAATTGCTACTCTATCCTAGACAATTGTTCTTCAATCACACGGTTCCTCTAAATACAGCTGTCAGCCTTTGAGATGCAAAATGCATCACTTTAATGTAGTAGAGGTCCCCTTTACTGCATTGCCAAATCTATTTAGCAGAATCTTTTTGGAATAATCTGTCCCTAGACCTGAGGATGCACAGTGATTTTAAGCATTTTAAGCTAACGATAATGGTTAGTGCTGAGAACAGATGTACCTGGCTGTGATGTGATCTATTCCAGTTTGCTTTTATGAGCTGTTCATTCCTATTGACTTAGCATTTTATGTCTGTGCCTTTGCCTGGTGTGATGGTCGCATAGGGGTGTCATGTGTATCTTTTCCTGATGTGTGATGGCTGCACAGGGGGCTGTGTGTATTTTCTCAGTGCAATGGCTACACAGGGTGTTGTGTGTGTGTTTGCCTGGAGTTACAGCTGCACGTGTTATTGTGTGACTCCCCCGTTTGGTGCTTTGCTTGCAGGGTCCTGTGTGTATCTTTCACTTCGTGTGATGGTTGCACTCATTGCTGTGCTAACGATGGACATTTCCAGCAATTATCTATCTAGAGGGTCCTGGGGAAAAAAATTGCAGCAAAATCAATAAACAGTGCTAGACAGGCCCTTGTAAACATGAAATGACACCCATGCATAAATGCCTTTCCTGCTATAGCATGTTAAAATCCAATTGGCATTGGGGTAAAATTTCTATGGTTTCTCCATCTCTTTAATATATCGCAGTCCTTCGGGGGAGTTTGAGGTTACTGCTGGGTGGTGGGCCTTTACACACGAATCTGTCTAATAACGCTTTTTACTACACTGTCTTATACATCACCTCTTAAACTTGCTCTGATATAATAGCTGATATTCTGAAGTGAATATGCCTTTCATTTACTCCTGCAGTCTCATCAAGCCCTCCCCTTATGCCCCCTACATCACACATACAACAACCCCCCTTGCCTCTCTCTAATCTCTCTGTATCCCTCCTGTGTTCACCAAATGCAACTGACAAAGAAAAGAACCAATGAGGTTAAAGTCTTTTAAAACCCCTGGAATACAGATGAGCTGGGAGGCATCTGGAAACAAAACCAGACACTTGAAATCAAAGAGACAAGTAAATTACTATCCTAATCTAGGAGAATAACTAAAGGTGTCAGTGGGGTTCCATTGATAGCACTTGGCTCTGGGCCAGAATGCCAAGGGTTCAAACTCCACACCAGCTTTGGGCTCAGGCCCAAGACTTGCTACTGCAGGGAGCAGCAGCATGTGTAGCAGTGTTAAAGGTGTCAGCCTTCTGCAGAGAGGTTAAGTCCAAGTCCTTCTGCCTGGTTGTCATTATACCCCAGAGGGATGCAGAGATAACCCTAGCTTCCTCTCCAAGGCCTGTCTCATCAGGACAGGCTGTGGATGAACTAATGCCCAGCAACAGTACTTGCTAGTATCACAATTGCACAATTAATTAGAGCATGTCTGATGAGGCTGCTTGAAGAAATAAAGTGTGTGCGAGAAAATCCAACCGTTCCTCCTCCCCCTCAAAAAACCTGATGTCTGTCCTAAAGATTCTTCCATCAATGCAAAGAGCTAAGTTTGGAAACCTAAAACCATGTGTCTAAAAGAAAGAAAATGTTTTCATTGGAACAGCTTACATGTCTGGTACACTTGCATAAAAACTATGGCATAGCATTTTAGAGCTAAAATTGCTATAAAATGCTTAATACAGTAAGAATAATTATGAGATTTTGCATGCACAGCTGGTATACAACTAAAGTCTCAGCCACAGACTCAATGGAGCATGGGAGAACCATTTATAAAAATTCCTGGTATGCCAGTTTAACTCACCATCAACAGCCTATCAACACTTCTTCCATTCTTCAGGTGGAAAGGAGAGATATTTACTTACCAAATGCTTTATTTTTTCTCTCATGGATGTCATTAATAATTAATTTGAGGAATTTGAGTTATTACATGACAGTGGCAATATAAGTTGTAACAGGACATAAATGCCCTGAATGCAAGTCTTCTCCACTGAGCAAAGGAGTTACAAAAAAAGTAAATAATGAACAAAAAGACCAAATAATTAAATCTACATGCAGTACCCTACCTCACCTCCTCCCTCCTATTCCTTGATCTCTTCTTATCTCTTCTCTAAGATTCAAATTATTGGGTGACTTTCTGGGTACTGTGGACCTCCTGCCATAGCCCACCTGGCTTCGCCTTCCCTTAGGTAACACCCCAACGGTAGGACTCTTCCTTTGCTTTTTCCCCAGTCAAATTATCAAGTTCTTTGTTCTCCATTCCCTTTATCTCCAGCTAATAATCACTTGAAAAGGAGCTAAAATAATTTAGATGAGTTGTTAATGGTTAATAATAATTTAATATCATTCATTTCTTGATGAAAAAACTGACTTTAGGAGTCATATGAAGTATCTCCAAGGCTCTATGGAAAATGGCACAATCTGAGAGATGATTCTAATCAGAGGCATTGCTGGATGCTTTGTTACACTGTTTTAGTTACAGGGAGAGGAGCCTCTGTGGATACATGGGAACTTCCAGGTGAACAGGCAGTTTGGAGACACAAAGACAGCATGGTACCATGTAAAATGAACTGGACCAGAATCAGGAAACTCAAGTTTCAGTCTCCCAGAACTTTGCCACCAAATGCTTTGCAAATCATTCAGTTTCTTCAGCTGAGAAACTAAGTTCTTGGATTAGAAAACCTCTGTGGTTCCTTCCAGCACTGACATTCCATGGCTCTCTGACTGAAAGTCAGTCAGCTCTCCCGGCCTACCTAGCTCCACCAGTTAAAAACGAGTGGCTCTCTCCTGTAATCCGAGCACTCTGGGAGGCCAATGTGGGTGGATTGCTTGAGCTCAGGAGTTCGAGATCAGCCTGAGCAAGAGTGAGACCCTGTTTCTACTAAGAAAAAAAAAAAAAGAAAGAAAGAAAAACTAGCTGAGTGTTGTGGTGCACTCTTACAGTCTTAGCTACCCAGGAGGCTGAGGCAAGAGGATGGCTCCAGCCCAAGAGTTTGAGGTTGCTGTGAGCTATGATGCCACAGCACTCTACTGAGCAACAGAGGGAGACTGTCTGAAAACAACAACAAAAATAATTAGTGGCTCTCAATAGAGATGGTTGTGCTTCCACACAGAGCCACCTAACTAAAGGGGTGCTGACACCCACAGATAAGTTTTGATCTCTCTGCTACAACCTGTACATACAACATGTGAGTTGGCTCCTTTATGCTATATACATATTTTCTTAGCATTTGCCCCCCCACATTTACTTAATTCAGCAAAAATTTAATGCACATTTTCTATGTACGAAGCAAGAATTGATCACTAACAACAAAGTAGAACAGGGCATCGTCTCTGGGTTCAAAGTGCACAGATGATTCCATTATTCTTGTTCATTTTTTCTTTCTCTCCACATCTACTTCTATGCATATACTTTTAGAACCATAAAAGCAGTATGGAAAAAATAGGAGGAATTAGAATTATCCGAGCCCAGTCTAAAATACTATTTATCTTCAACAAAAGAATATGATAATAATTTGTATTGGCAAAGTATGCTCATTCAATTATGCACTTCAATAGTATAAAGGGTATTTCTCAACATATATTTTGAGGTCATTAATTTGCAATAAGGGGAACAATTTGGGAGGAGAAAAGATTACAAGGGCAAAACATTCCCCTGTGTAGAATCCTGATAAAGTCCTAGGATAAAAATCTGCGACTGTGTAAATAGCCTCTGGGAAAGTGAGATCATAGAGTATTTTTGTTTGGTTTTTTTTTTTTTCCTTTGAGGATTTTGGGTTCTTATCCCTCCAAATTTTACTTCCTGACTTAATGATAATAACTGCCACTTATTGAGTATATGTTGATACTAAATGCCAGGCACTTCAAATACATTATTAGTCATTATTAAAACAACTTTGCAATATAAACAGTATTTCCCTCACAGATATAAAAACTGAGGGTCAAGGAGGTGAAGTAGCTGCCCAGAGATAATTCAGACAGTGTGCGGAGTCGGAATTAAAACTCTGCTCTGTCTTTGTCTACGCTACATAAGTCCATTACCATTTTTTGGTTCTCAAATCTCACTTTATTTAAAAAATAAATAATCTTGCTTGAACACTTAGTGAGCGGCAAGAAAAGCATTCTTACACTATGTATTCTTTCTTCACGTACATTCATTGCGTTACATATATTACAATGAAAATAGGAGATGATTAAGGTTTTTCTAAGTAGATCTGGCTGTCTTTTCATATTTATTTGGACCGAGATGAATAAATTCCATCAAAGTCACAGGATAAGCTATTTGCTATCTGAGTAAGTATTTGGTGCTAATTGATCAGAAATGGAGAAGACGTGTCACGACAACTCCAGCTGCGCGGTAGGACGCACGTTGTTCTACTGTCTATTCCGCTGGGCTGTTTTTCATTTTCCTGCACTTTGGACTTTTTGTTTTGTTTTTTATGAATTTAGTCACAGTTGGTTGTGTTTTGAACTTTGTAAAAATGTAATACTAAGGAAATTTAAAAAAGAAAGAAAATATTTTTGAAATGATGTCAAAATCAAATCTACCCCTCACTAATTTGATTTGCAGGAAATGAAGAACAAAGTATTATAAGCAGAATGCTTTTAAATACATCCTAATTACTTCAATGTGCAAATGCATTGACTAAATAGAAGCATGCATTTAACACTTTACACTTCAATTGTGCTTATTCATGTAAGTTCTATAGATAGCGATTCCATAAAAAACAAGAGATAAACTTCATTACAGCCCGTCATCCCCAGTTATTGGGGGAAGCTATTGTTCTAAAGTTCAAGTTAAGCTCTCAGCTCAGCCCACTTTTAGACTAATGTAGATCATTAGTTCAAATAAAACAAAATGACAGATAATTGATTATAGCTACTTAGGTTATCCCATTTGACTCTGCTTTCCTAGTCTTCTCTTCTGCCTTCAGTGGGATGGGGCAAAGGGCATGGAGGCAACACAGCTCCAGGCAGCAAAGCCATGTAGCATTGAGCACGGCGAAACCTAAGGAAGGATGCTAGAGGTGGTCTGTGATCAAAGCCAGGATGGAGTCATGATGCCCGCATTACTCAAAGCTTCATCAGGGACCAACAGCACCATAACTACTTGGTGAGTATGTGAAAAAGACACATTTCAGGCTTTTACTCCACAGCGAAGTGAACAGGTTGAATTACTATATCTTGAGGTCATACCCAAAGGTCTCCATTTTACAGAAGCTTCCCAAGTAACTCTTATGCTACTAAAAAGCTCCAAAACATTGGCTTACGCACTCACTTCACCTCTCTAATTCTATATCAAGTGAGAGTCCTGCTAATACACCCCTGTGCTCTGTCCCGGTTGTCAAGACACATGTGCAAGTCCTGGGAGGCATTAACTCTAGAAATAATGGCTCAGGCTTAGTTTGGCATGATGCTATTTGATAAATAATATCTTATCCAATCTCCACAGCAAAGGCTATGAACTAAGTATTATTATTTTCTCCATCTTTAAGTTGAGAACACTTAAATTCAGCGAGATTTAGTAATTTGTTGTAGATATCATACTAATAACTGAAGGAGCTCTTAAGAACTATACCATTGTACTTTAACTCTTATCCCTTGCAGAAACATGTTATCGAAAGATGTTTACTACTAAAGATGTCCATAATTGGTGATATTATTATTCTAAGGGAAAATTCCAAAATGCTAGTAAGATTGATTTTATAATAATACACAAGGTGTGAACATTCGTATCCAAGGTACTTTCTCGTTAGATTATTTTATGGAGACTAAAATCATTGAATACTAAGCCATGAATCCTTCGTTCATTTGTTCAACAATCATGCACTTTGCCAGAATCTGAGGTAACAAAGATGTACATCGGCTATAGTCTCTGTCTTCACTCGAATTACAGCTCTGAAAAACAGATGAGCTTGTGCATCAATAGCGCTATGTTAACTTCTATAGTCAATGAAGGCCATAGGGAGAGAGAGTGGCTCATTCTCCTGAAAGAACAGAAAGAAGATGAGGTCTGGAGAGTTTTAGTTACTCTAGCACTGTGTCATTGGCTAAGATAAGAAATTCAGATTTTAAAGAAGATTATCTTTTTACTTGGACAGTTAGAAAAGGGGCAGACTAAGTTACTTGTATATTTTGAGCTGATTAAACTTTATCTGGTTCATTCTTTCTGGCATCCAACTAGGTTTCTTTTTTGGCTAAATTTCTGGGTTCAGAGCCAAGTAAGTTGTTATGTTTATTCATTCTTACATGGAGCAGCTGAGATTCTATTCTTGTGATGGGTACCTAATAAATTTTATTAGTAGTACTTTATTTCACCCAATAAAAATAATTTTGCCATGATATATTGACTGTATCCTTTATTTTTATCTATTTAAATTATTCAAAATGTTATTACACTGATTCATTTTATAATAACAGACATTTAGAAATTAAAAACAATTGAAAACATAAAGAATGATCTAGATTCTTTCCTTGAGATAAAAGAAGATGATCCCATATACACAGGGTAATCACCTACAGCAAAGGTACAAGGATCCAAAAAAGAAGAAGAGAAACTCAGAAACACTGGGCCATAGAAAGAATAGAGTAAGATCTGGATTAGGGAAACTAAAAATCTATATTCTTGTATTTCAGAAACTGGATAACCTGGAATTAGACATGGATTCTTTCCTTAAGTTGAACTGTTATCAAATTTGAGATTTAGATAAATATTTAGATTATTTTCTATTAGCCTAAAACTTTTATTTTTCTAATAATTAGAATATTTTTAGAGCATTTAGAAAATTAATGAAAAAGAAGAAATAAAATAATACTTCATTCCAGTATACAGAGATACCTGCTCTTTATATTTTAATGTATTCTCTTTCCATCATAACCAAAAACTTTCACTTTTATATTTGGGATCATGTTAGGCATATGAGTTTATTTTTCTTTTAGACCAAGTATTTTTAGTTCCATTATCTCATAAATATTTTGTAATAAAAAGTTCTTTAAAAATATCATTAAGAACTATATAATTTGTATACATATAATACATAGCGATACATATGAATATTCCATAATTGGCTTAATGATTTCTCTGATTTTGCAATTTAAGATTGTTTTTCTTTTATTAATGATATTGTGATACACATCTTTATAAATAAATAATTGTGTGAGATTCTATTTCCTATAGACAGATGACCTGAAGTGAAATTACCAGGCATAAGGATATACTTCTAAAGAAAGGTTTGAAAATAAAATGCCATATTACTTTGCAGAAATTATGTCAGTGCAAATTTCCTCACCATCATTACGTGAGTGCCAATTTTACTGTTTACTTAGCAGTATTGAGAATTTTTATATTTCTATATATATAAAATACAAAAATATATCAACATATATTATTTTATAAATGTTTTTCAGTCTTTGAGTGCTAGTGAGTTACAATACTTTTTCATAGGTTTATTAGACATTTATATTTCCTCTTTCATTATTTTTCATTTTATATCCTTTTTAGCTGTTATTTTTGAATTAACATGCATCTTAGTTATCTTTGTATCTGTTGCTTCTACTTTATATCAGCTTATATCATCATAATCTTAACTCCTTCTGAACCATGGCATCATGTCTGAATGCTTCATATTCCATATTTCTTCCATTTTGATTCACTCTGTGCCCTAATGTCCAAAAGTGTTTTTGCAAATAATGCTTTCATCTTGTCAATCCTGATCAAGAATCATAATAGTTCCTGGTTATTTATCTAAATTCAATTGGCCTGTTTAAGGTAAAATTCATCCCAGTATTGGCTATCTCCTGTAAGTTCTATTAAATAACTTAGGTTATTGCTATATGGAACCTATGTCAGTTAAGTTTTCATATGTGGGTATTTTTACATAATAGACAAGGCAGCATACTAGAACACAAGAACTGAATAGGGCTTTACAAAGAAAGCATCAGTTCCAATGCTCTATGTTTATGAATGAAGAAGTGGTCCATAGAGTTTAATGAATCACCCATGGTCATACAGCCAGTTGAAGACAGAACTGGTAATCCAACTTTCTTGATTCCCATTTTAATACTGTGTAAACAGAGAATAAAAATCACTTTCATAATTTGAAAAATAGAAAAAGCTAGGAAGACAGTTTAATTTTGTTCTGTTGTTATTTATAAAGGATGGTTTAAATCATGACAAATAGAAAGCTTGAGTGTCCGTATGACACAAATAATATTTACTTCTTATAAATTGATCAAATGTGTCATTAAAATTTCCATAAAATTTGCACATCAGCAAAAGATGCAGTTTATTTACCTTTTGCTTTTATTCTTGCAAATATATATTATGTTATTTAATATTCTTTGCTACAATAGAAGAAGTGTTTTTACTGGAGTGTGTTATAGCTCTTTACTAAGGTTCTTAGTAATATCAATAAAAAATCCAGTTTTCCAACAAATTCATATAAAGAATTTCTTTTGACTATAGTTGGGTACTTTAAGAACTACCCATGAAAAATAAAATAATAGGAACTACTTCAAAATGTCTCTATTTAAAAAGCAAACAACATGAACTATACTGGAAGAATATAGGCTGTTAGTCATTTAATATGATACAAATATTGCTATTCATATTCAAGACTATCACAGTGTTTGCCAAATGAAAACTTAACAGTAGTTACTGATGTGAAAATTGGGGTTGCCAAATACATTCATTATTTGTAGGGGTACCAGAAGGGACAAATGTAGAAACAGCCATAAATAGGGCTAACTTGGATGAATGCAAAGGGATGGTTCACAAAGACTGTGTTTACCTAAAAAAAAGAATTGAGAGGATATTTATTAAATTATATAATTGTTCAAGAGTTTATAAAATCCAAGGTTTAAATGAAATGGTGGGTTATTCAGCTTCACAGGGAGACTCCAAAGAGATCTCAGCTATGTTTTCTTTCTCTCTGTGTGTACATGAAACAGGTTCAGTCATTTTACATTCAACAAATATTTATTAAGCACCTACTTTGTACTAGAAGCTCTCTAATACCCAAAATATGTGACTAAGATCTTCATTATCATCCTCTCTAATACTATATCATAAAAATAAATAATGATACATGTCTGATGATATAACAAAACATAAGAAATTGGGTGATAGGAGGAGGAAGCTAAAGAAAGAGCATCCTAAGTTTCCTTATTTTATACAGTATACTATTTCATTGACGAAATTAAAAAATAGCTCTCAATGTAACAGTAATCATTACTAAAAGAATAAAGCATGCATTAAAACTTTGCTATACTGATAATAAAATATATCAAAAGAGAAAGATAAAGAATGAGAGGCTGAAGGAGATAAGACCAAGGAAGTATAAAGACACAGAAAATGTTTAAAAAGATTTCTGAGGAAGGACCAAATATTTTTTACAAAAAAAAAATATCAGTTAATTTAGTTAATGTATTAAATATAAATACCATAGTATGAGTTTTTTCAAAAACCGACAGAGTTTAATTAGAGAAGAGTAGTTTAAGGACACTAGTTTTGGTAGGAGAAAAAACAGGATTCAAATGTGATGTTTTTCCATTCCTGAGATACCTCGACACCATTCTATGATGGGCAAACTGAAAGCCTTCACTTAAGTATTATACAAGGCATACATGTAATAAAACATTTGTATGCCCTTAAAATTTGGAAATATAAGACCAACCAATAAACAAAAACCCCACAAATGTTGAGTTTGCCATTAGACTAGCTATAACCTCTTTCCTATGTTGAAAAGAGCCTGTTTTTTGAGTCAGATCTTTTGAGCCTATCTGCCTCAACTTTCAACTATGTAAAATGAAAATAAGAACAACTGATTGTACAAAGGAATGGAAAGAACAACATATGTAAAGGTTAGTGCAAAGCATAACTAAACATTTTAATAATAACTGTAATATAATATTATTTATTTTAAACGATATATCTAAATAAAAAGTAAAAATGAAAGGAGTGTTGTTGTCCAAGATATATTGTTAGATAACTGAAGAAATCTGATTAAATATAAAATGAGAAGACCATAGAAACAGCCAAACTTAAGAAGATGATCATTTATACAAAGTAGCTAAAAGGAGCAAGTGGTGCCAAAGCCAAAGGCCTGTTGAAATCTGGATCCAGAAACACAAAGAGGGGTCTGGAAGTCTAACTCTTGGGAGTAATGAGTTTGAAAGGCTCCCTATGAAGTGGCAGACCTGAGCCTGGCTTACTACTTGAGGAAGAGGCAGGAAACATTTAGTCAATTGATGCCTGTGGCAATAGATCATATAAGGCTATAGGACCTAAGAAGTGAATGAAGAGGTCACAGGCTTATCACAAAATATTCTTACAGCAAGGAAGCTAAGAGCTACCCTTCTAAGATCTAGATTGAAAGTAGGAACCCTGGGATCCAGATACAATCAACTATGAAACCATTAGTTAAGGACATGTGAATGAACAAAAAAAAGAGAAGGAAAAGTGAGAGATGAGACAAAAATGCCTAAAGACCAACATTGAACTGCAAAACAAAATTCTAAAACATAGCAAGAAATCTAATGCTAAGAAAAACAAGTGACCAAAAAAATCAACAATTGCAATATGCATTCCATATAAATTCAACTTGATGACCATTGTCTTCTGGCTTGAAAAGTTTCAGCACAGAGATCTGCAGTCATTCTAATATTTTCCCTGTGTAGGTTATGATTTTCTTACTTGCAGGATTTTCTCTGTCATGTTAACTTTGGTGAAGTTAATTACAATGTGTCTAGAAGATGCTTTATTTGGGTTGAGTCATGCTGGGGTTCTGAAACTGTCTGCTATCAGAATTTCAGTATCTCTTACCATGCTTGGGAAATTCTCCTCAATTATTTCTTGGAGTAGAGTATCTGTGCCTTTTGGACCATCCTCTTCTTCAGGGATTCCTGAAGCGAATGTTTGCTCTTTTGGAGTGGTTCCACAGTTCTCTCAGGGAATGATCCATTTTTGCCTTCCACTTCATTTCCTCTTTGAGCATTTCGGAGCGTTCAGAAGCTTTGTCTTCAGTGTCAGAGATCCCTTATTCTGTCTGCTCCATTCTGTTACTGAGGAATTCTACTGTATTTCTCAGATTTTTGAGGGATGCAAGTTCTTGCCTCAATGTGTCAAAATCTTTGGTGATTTTGTCTTTGAATTCATTGAATTCTTGAGAGAACTTTTGAATTACTCCTTGAATTTCTAATTCCATCTTTACCTCCATTCTCTTAATCTTATTTGCAATCCAAATTCTGAATTCGATTTCTGACATCTCAGCCATTTTGTTTATGAATGGGATCTTCTATTGTGTCTCCTTTGTCAGTCCTTGGGGGAGTTGATCTTTTCTGAATATTCATTTGCCAGAGTTTTTCCGCTGATTCCATGCCATGATTACTTTTCACCGTTTGTCTAGAGAAGCTGGTAAGGTGAAATTGAATTGAGGGCTCCTGGAGTTGTAATTAACCAGTCCTTTACCAAAGAACTGGGACTGGTGATTGCGGTTTTTACCCTGGAGCTTTACAAAGGTCCCATTCAGTACTACAGCCTGAAACTCTGGGGACCTGCTTCATGTGGTGGTGCTAGGTGGCTCTGAACTGTATTTAGCTAGTTTCTGTCCAATCCTAGTGAATCAGTGGCTTTGTGCTGAAATCTCAGATATGGAGATACATAAGACACTAAGACATCCCCCCCAACAGGTGACAACTGGAAGAGGAGAATCCCACACTACCCCAACAACACAACCAGGGTACAACTTTGGTGGGTCCCCAGGTGATCAGCCCAGGTCAAGAGTGCCAAACAAATTGTCCTGATCAACACAAACACTGATCAGGTGGGAAAATTCAAAAGGTCTTCAGCATCTAACTCCAGTAAAAATGGCTCACATAACAAAATCCCAAAACTATAGATGTTGGCGTGGATGTGGAGAAAAGGGAACACTTCTGCACTGCTAGTGGGAGTGCAAGCTAATACGTCCCTTTTGGAAAGAAGTATGGAGAATACTCAGGGATCTAAAAGTAGACCTGCTGTTTGATCCTGCAATTCCTTTACTAGGTATATATCCAAAAGACCAAAAATCACTTTATAACAAAGATATTTGCACCAGATTGTTCATTGCAGCTCAATTCATAATAGCCAAGTCATGGAAGAAGCCCAAGTGCCCACTGACCCATGAATGGATTAATAAATTGAGGTATATATATACCATGGAATATTATGCAGCCTTAAAAAGGGTGGTTACTTTACTCTTTTACATTTACATGGATGGAGCTGGAACATATCCTACTTAGTAAAGTATCTCAAGAATGGAAGAAAAAATATCCAATGTACTCAGTACTATTATGAAACCAATTTACAATCACTCACACTTTTACATGAAGAATAGATCACAACTGTGGCCCAGGGTGAAGGAGGGAGGAGGGGGAGCCACGAGGGGAGAGGGGAGGTCAGATGGAGGGAGAGCGAATGGTGGGATCTCACCTATGGTGCATAATGCAAGGGTACATGTCAGATTTATTAAGTATAGAGTATAAATGTCTTAACATAATAATTAAGTAAATGAGACCAGGTATATATTAGCCAATGTGATGTAAATGCTCCTAATTCTACATGAAATCAGTACGTTGTACCCCATAAATGTATTAATGTATACATGATCTATGTGTTTATGATTTAATTAAAAAATAGAAAGTTAAAAAAAGTAAATTCAACTCAATAACATTATCCAAAAATGGCCTCAGGATGAATATATTTGAAATACTCAGAAATAATGAAACCTATAAACAATAAGAAAATTTTAAATAAAAACATATAGCAATAAAATAAAAATAGGCAAAAAATTTAAACATTAATAAAAAGTCTTAATTAAAAATAATTCATTAATGTAGAAGTACAATAAATGAGATAAGATAAGGCAACTTTAATGGGAGAACTGAGTGAACTGGAAGATAATGTTAAAGAATTCACTATGAAAAAAATCACAGGTAGTACAATTGATTTTTTAGAAAATGAAATAGCATTTGAGATAGGGTAACCAACTATGACACACCAACATAAATCTTACAAGAATTCTAGAAAAAGAAAATAGAGGCAATGACAAAGAAATATTAAGAAAAAGATAATACCTAAGGATCTTTTAGAATTGGAATCCTGAGATTAATAAGTATATTTTGAGCTCATGTGGTAATTCAAAATAAATCCACATTCAAATACATTTCGAAGAACTACAAGACATCAAGGACACAGAAGAACTCTTAAAATTTACCAGAAGAAAGAAACAGATTACCTATAAAGAGATGAAAATAGATTGATAGCAGATTTCTCTTAATTAAGAATAGTTTACAGAACAATAGTGTAAGATATAAGTGAATTATATCTTAAAATGACAAGAAAAAAAATACCCCTGAAATTTTCTATTTGGAGTACAAGGCAAAAATAAAAGCATTTTAAAATATCTAAAAAATGTACTACCCAGGGCCCTAACTAAAGAATCACCAAAAAATGTAATTCAATAATAAGAAAGAAGAACCCAGAAAGGAAGTCATAGGGTCTAAGAATAATGGTGGGCATAGTAATACCTGAAATATGTGAGTTAATATAATTAACATTGAGTTTAGAAATCAGTGATAACTACCTTTGTATTTGGTTGAAAAATAAGTAAAACTAAAACTTCATTCAACAATTATAATGACAAGGTGATACTTAATAAGTAGATTAATGAATGCTAGGTACTTTTTTACATTACAAAAAATGCTGGAAATATTAAAAAGTTTTTTTTTTAAAGAAAATATAAAGTACATGCATAAAAATTTTAGAATGAGCACTAAAGCAACAGATAGCCATCTACAGATTTCAAGGCCCATAGTAAAAACTGAAATTTCAAGCCCACAAAAGAAATTTCAAAAAAAAATTTCAATGAAAACCATATAAAACACATGACAATAATATAATGCAGTTAAGTTTAGAATAACGAATAAAAATAGAACAAATAAACATAAAAAGTAAAAATATACATGAGTTATTATATAATTCATGAGTTAAAAATAAATCAAAATAAACATTAAAGATATTTAAAATTAAACAAAACCACATATGAAAAGATGGTATGCAGCTAATGAGAAACCTCGAAAAAAATTTGGAGCCTGAAATTTATTTAAAAAAAATAAAATAATGTTGGAATTAAATCAGTAATAATTCAAGAATCTAGAAAAAGGAAATGGCCTAAAACTTTAACAAAGCAAAAGGAAAAAATATAATGCTAATGGTGATAAAATGAGAAAGTAATGACATATAGTCAAAAAAAAAAAAAGGTAGATAAGCAGAACCAAAAGTTCATTTATTTTGAAAAAATAAATGAAATAAGAAAAGACTCAAATAAAGAATACTTGGGATAAGAGGAGGGTAATTTAAGATAAAAATTAAAAAATCATAAGACTATATAATAACTTCATGCAAATACATTTGAAAGTATGGATAAACTGTGAACCATATATTTTTCTAAAATATATTTTTTCTAAAAAAAATAATTTCCAAAAGTTGACTAGAGAAGAAACAGAAAACCTGATAGAAAGCAATAACCATGGAAGAAACTAAACCACTAATCAAAGCCCACTGATAAAACTACCCATCCAGGTGATTTTTTATAAGTTTAAACAAATATTAAGAACAGGGAATCCCTATAATGTAAAAATGATTTCAGAAAGAGAAAAGAAAGTTACTCAATTTATCTTACGAGGCTAGTGTCATCGTGACAGCAAATTATAATATTTAAAAAAATGAAAATTAAAGAATAATCTCCCGTGCAAAGATACTACACAAAATATCAGCAAATTAAACTCAACAGTGGATTAAAAATATACCAAAACTGGGCGGCGCCTGTGGCTCAGTGAGTAGGGCGCCGGCCCCATATGCCGAGGGTGGCGGGTTCAAACCCAGCCCCCGGCCAAACTGCAACCAAAAAATAGCCGGGCGTTGTGGCGGGCGCCTGTAGTCCCAGCTGCTCCGGAGGCTGAGGCAAGAGAATCGCGTAAGCCCAAGAGTTAGAGGTTGCTGTGAGCCGTGTGACGCCACAGCACTCTACCCCAGGGCGGTACAGTGAGACTCTGTCTCTACAAAAAAAAAAAAAAATACCAAAAGTACGTAAAATTTTTTCCAGGAATGTCAGATATGGTTAATATCACAAAATATATTAATATCATATAAAATATTAGTATATTAGTGAAAAACATTATCATAGTATTGACACAAAAATGCATTAGATAAAATTTCCAGATTGAATATGAAAACAAAACACGTGTACCCCCTTCAGAAATTTCAAAAAAATAAAGAAAAAGGTAAGAGCCATATATTATAAAAAATTTCCAGATTTATTTATTATATTCTTGATTAAAAATGCTTAGCAAACTATAAATATAGCAAATTACTTCGACAATAATTCTGATTTATCAAAGCTAGAAGCAAATACCACATTTCCAAAACATTTCTATTAAAGTAAGAAACAGAAAAGATATTTTTAACACATTAACTGCCATGTGAATTTATGAACTATTTTTTAAGTTCTCAAATTACATTTTGTATTAGTAATTTTCAAATGTTTATATTACTTTTTTATTGATACATGACTTAGCATTCTTTTGTTTTCAAAGCTTTTGTTCTGTTTTTGTAATAAAACACTGTGGACCCAAGGAAAATTTTTCTTTTTGTGTGTGTGGCAGTGAAAGTGTTAATACCAGTACTTGTATTTAAAACTATACAGAATAAAGTTTAGTAATGAAATATAACAGGAAAAAGAAATCAAACATTTAAGAATTGGAATGTAAGAGGAAAGGGTTCACTATTCACTGATGATATACCTGTTGATGTAGAAAGCTGAAAAGAATTGCCAGTTTACCTATTATAAGTAGTAATAGAGTTCAGCAAAATTGCTAACTATATGCCAATAATAACAAATGAAGAATGAAACAGAAAATATATCTGCACATATTAGCACTAGTTATATGATAATAGATTTAACAAAATAGGTTCTAAGAATCTAAGTTATATGAGAAAAATTTAACAAAATAGATGTAAGAGCTTTATGATGAAATTTATAAAATAATGTTAAAGAATGCAAAGAAAGATGACAAATAGAGAGATAAAGTACATTAGCTGGCAGAAAGACATTATTATAAACATGTCAGTTCTCCCCAGATTATTCAGACATTCATTAATACGTAATATGTAATTTGTAATTACAAATAAAATTTAGCAGGGCTTTTGCCAAACTTGACCAATGAGCCCTAAAAGTTATACTGAATAGCAAAAGGTGAAGAAGCATTAAAAGACTTTTAAAGGGAAACAGATAGAGAAAGCATTTTACCAAATAATAAGAATATGATAAAGCTATGGTAATTAAAGCATTACGGTATTACCACAAGGACAGGAAAATAGTCCACTGGATGAATGGAAAATCCTAAAATCAGTGATGTAGATGAAAGATAGCATTACAAATTAGTCAGTAAAGGATGACTAATTTGCTAAATGGTGCTGCGATTGCCCATAAGGAAAAAGAATAAAAAGGGTACATGTAAGATGCCATACACCAGAACAAATTCCAGGAAGATGAGAGATCTAAATGTAAAAGACAAACTATAAGGCTTATTTTTGACCTTGGCATACTAAAAGGTCATTCTTAAATGACATAAAAACACAAACAACAAAGGAAAATATCCATGAACTTTACTGCATTAACACTAGAGCTTTTAAAAAATAAATGCTACTAAAGAAATGGCTAAAACTACAAAATGGGAAAAAAATATTTGTAATCTCTATGTTACAAAAGATGAAAATCCAGAATATTATAACAGCAAAAGCACCAAAAGCAAAAACTCTTCCAAAACAACAATAGCACAACAACCCAATAGATTGATAGGAGGAAAATAGGTAATACACAGGGGAAAGTCCTAACCGGTTATACGTTTTAAAATATTTAAATGAGATATGATACAAATCCCCATTATACTGCTGTAAAATTTTAAAAAATCTGATCATTGCAAATGTTATAGGTATGTGGACAAACTCTTATAGATTGCTACTGAAAATATAAATGAGTATACACACTTAAGAGAGAAATTTTACTATACCTAGGAAAGTCCAAAATGCATGTTTCTTAAATCTTAGCAACTCTATTTCTGTACATATGCTATATACATGTATAAAAAAATGTTAAGTGGAAATTCCACCTTTGTGTATATACATGTATAGAAATGTTAATTGTGCTGTTGTTTGTGGTTATGAAACATTTGAAATAATGTCTAAAAATGAAACAATCAGTAAATTTTAGTGATATGGACAGAAAGGTAGATTTTATATAAACCATTTATTATATATGATGATAAAAGGCATCATATGTATGTGATAATTGAGGTCATCATATATAGGTTTTTAACAATTGAGGTCATCATATATATTATATATGATGATAGGTTTTTATTGTTTTTAACATTTGCTTAAAACTACAGACAATATCAATCGCAAGGGGACCTGAGAAGGAGTGTTCCCGGGTACTATCAACATTCTGTGACTTGGACTGGGTGCTGTCAGATGTATATGTATGTACACTCATCCAATTATATACTTGATTTGTCTAATTCACTACATATTATATGAAATACATAATGAAGTAATAAAAGATAAAAACAGGGTCAGAAATAAATGTTACAAATTGTTAAATTTTCTTTAACCTGTATTCTGAATTATTATATTCTATGTTATTCTTTATACTTTTATATGTTTAAAATATTTTACATTAAAAAAATTTTATAAAAAACACACCACTGTTTTTAATAACTAGAAAAATCAAGGTAAAGGAAAGTGCAAATATCATCTTCTCTTCATTGTCCCTGACAGTAGATTCCAGTGTTCCAGAAATTCATAAGCACATCACAGCCAAATGCACTTACAAAATGATAATTTTGTTGAATCTAAAGCAAAGTTTTTGTTTTTTTTTTCCGGACAGAGACTCTGTAGAGTGCCCTCAGTAGAGTGCCATGGCATCATATCTCATAGCAACCTCCAACTCTTGGGCTTAAGCAATTCTCTTGCCTCAGCCTCCCAAGTAGCTAGGACTATAGGCACCCGCCACAACTCTCGGCTATTTTTTGTTGTTATTGTTGTTTAGCAGGCTCAGGCCGGGTTTGAACCCACCAGCCTCAGTGTATGTGGTGGCACCCTAACCTCTGAGCTACAAGCGCCAAGCCAAAACCAAAACTTTAAATTCATTTCTTGACTATGTGTAGAATCTCAGGCTTTCTTAAATAAGTGACCAGAGGCATATATTATTGATAAAGAAAGATGTTACCAGTGCACAAAGATCATCCATTTAGATTTTTCAGCTGAAGAAGTGGGGGATGTATTTCCAAGGACTTTTTTGATGTGAATCAACAGGTGATTTTGGATCAGTATTGCTATTTGCCTGTGAGTTTCACCTCTGGTTTCAGAAAAGAAAAAAGACAATGCCTTTTCAATGTTGCATTTTAAGCCACCCATATGGAAAGTAAGGTTTTATCCTAGACAATTCTCTTTGTCTTACATACAATGTGGAGGAAAACTGCCAGCCACTGTACTCTCACTACCAAGCATGATATATACAGATGTTTGGAAAATGCAAAAATGGAGAAATAAAACAAAAAAGCAAACCCTCAAAGTCAATTTTTGCATAAAAGAAAAATAGAGTTTATAATTATCAAAGCCGTAAGAAGGTAAATACATATTTTACTTTTTCTCTTGTGTTAAAACAAACACAAACATTGATTTTTTGATTTAATGAGTGTTTTGTTGAAACTAAGAGTTACAAGGACCAACTCTAACATGGCTAAAAGTATGAATAAAAACCAGATTTCTTTTAATCTGATAAAAGGTTTTTTTTTGTTTTTTTTTTTTTAATCTTAAGAATGTTACAGTATGACCTACTTAAATGAATACTTGTTAAAGAAACAGACCATTTAGAAAACACTTTTCAGGTATCAAAATAGGAATGGAGTTGCCAAGTGTTCCTTTGAAATCTTGTAAGAGAAAGAAACTAATTGAAATAATAAAAATTCCTTACATTACTCAGTTAAAATATAGCTCCGAAAGAAATGTCTTCAACCTGTTTAAATGCACGTTTCTTAGTTGGCATATGCAGTACAAAGTCCTACTTACTACAACAGCAAATGCTTTATTAGATTTAAGCACTCCAATGTAAATTATTAAAATGAGACTATCCTTGTTTAAAAGAAATCTATAAAGAAAGAGTAAGGTAATCACTGAGGGAAGCACTGCGTGAATTTAAAGTCAAACCTTCCTTCTAGGTCTAGCTCTGCCACAATCTTCTTGCACATCTGGTTCATTTCATTAAACATCTTTGAGTCTCAACATCCCATCTCTAAAGTATGAATGTGATATCAAGTAACAGCCAGACTGTCCAACTACTCCTTTCTACCTCCTTCAGCATAAGGGGATTTTCCCCCATTTCTTTCTTTCTTAAAATAAACAAACAATCAAACAAGCAAGCAAATAAATACTAAAAACATACACTAATTAGCTATGTCTCTGAATAGGAAGAGAGATTTTTTTTTTTTGCCATCATCTATTCCCTAATGCGTATTCAAAAAGAGTGCCCCCCACAAAATAAAAATTATTTTTTCTGAATCAAAACTAGCTTATCATTTCTTTGCCATTATGTTCTATTAAGAAAGAAAAGATAAAATAGTTATAGAAACCCTATTAGGAACTTTACAAAACAGAAGAAAAAGTCAGTGATACCCCATTTAAAATTCCAATTGTTCATTCACGTATTTTCTTTTTCAGAAACTATAAATGGGTTCTTAAACTGTCTTCACTTCCTTCTCCAGGGACAATATCCTTAACTGTGTAAAAAAAAAAAAAAAAAAAAAAGGACCCTCTTCTCACACCTTTCCCACCTGTCCTGTGAGTAGTTGCTCCACAAAGCTGAGGTATAGATTACAGTAAGAGATACTTGGATGGCAGTAAAATCTTTCAGCTGGGAGACAGTACTGTGTTGAATGCGTCAAGTCTAAAAAAAAGTTCAACCCATTACTTTGGCAAGAAATTTGGCTCTCATGGCTGAAGAAGGATAATCACTTTTACACAAGACATTTTAAAATTAAGTCTGACAATGCAAGTTTTTCAAGTCAATATTTAAACAAGACAAGACAGTATCAATGCACCCTTAACAGACCTGAAGGTTCTACAAAGAATACGAGGCACCTGACATCTCGGTGAACAAGAGAAGCTCAGTTTTATGGAAAGGCCAAAATCTGAGGACAAATGCTCCATTGCTCCCAGTGCTGCTATCCCTGTGGCATCAACAAAGACAGAATACTGTGGGTGCCATAGGTAAGGCTCCTAGTAGGCTCTGGCTAGCCTCTATATGCTGATTAAGGCTGGGATGCACTGGGCTTCACACCCTGGGAACACCAAGTGGGCCCTGAGGGGAGGAGGATTACTCAAACAGAAAGTTTCAGAAGTTGCACAGTGTACGAGCACTCCCTGCTGGCAGCTGAGGTTGGAGATGAGCTAATGGTGTCTTAGGGAGGGCTGCCTAAAGCTCCTGAGAGAAAGCTAATGAAGATACGGTGCTTTTCAGGAGACAAGAGTATGACTCTGCTTAGCTTTGGATAGATGGGGTGGTGGTGGGGGGTGTCTACCAATAAGAGGAACAACAACCACGGGCATAGCTGACTATACAATATTCATTTAAGGCTCCTGCTATTAACATTCTATGAAGCATACACAGGTGTGTGTGCACAGGTGTATATGGTGGAGGGGAAGCCGGAGTAAAGGGATTTCTATGCAATTCATTTATCCCTGTAAGAACAATCTTGGAACAGTCCAACGTGTTCATAACATTTATCTTTTACTAAAAATCCCATCCATAACTCCAGTAGAACTGCCTGGCATGCCCACTGTACTACCACTCCTAAGCCCTCAATTGGTGGTCCTTGAACAGGCCTGGGGCAACAGGTGTCCTGGTGTCTTCCCAGTGCTTTGCTCTGTTATGGTTCTTCCATATAATAAGACAAAGGTCAAAATGGCAGCCTGCTAAAAAGTAGCAGTATTTCAGTTGTTGGAATAACTTGCTTGTCATCGACTTGTTAATGCAATAGTCAAACATTTCTTTGACATGTACAGTATCAGCTAATTTCAGCAGATAAAGGGTCTAGAACAGGAAGATGCTACAGATGCTTTAACTCAGAGGAAGGCTTGGCAGAGCCAAAACGTCAGCAGGGCCTGTTTGTTCCATACTTTCTATCGGGCTCTGTGAAAGAAATGTTAGATTACTGCAATGACAAGTTTGTGACAAGCAAGTCATTTGTGCAACTGGTGCGCTCCTGTTTTTATCTGTTTACCATTCAGACTTGTGAATGCCATTTCAAGCACTTACAGGATTTCTGGCTCCCATTAAGGGGAAATGGTTCCTCCATGTTTAGAATTTTTTGCCTCAAAGAGAATTAATTACTAAGCAATTATTTATTCCTGTTGTCGCAGTGTCATACAAAAGCACTCTTGAGTTGTTTGGTTGGACTCTGAATCATGAAATGGAATCCTGAGGACTGGATAGCTTGGAGCATCAAAAATTTCTCATCTAGTTTATTGGAATGACAACAAAGCAAGCCTGTGAAAGTCAATAAAATTGTGGCCAGCTTGAACTATCTTGCTCCTTTGCGCCAGGATCATATATCAAGGCCATATGCTTCAAGGCACATAAACTCACTTGTAATGAGTGGATCCTGAGAAGCTGAGGCTCTGCTATATCACACACTGACATGTGATCTAGCATACGATAGTTTTGGTGACAAGAACCACTTGAGCTGTTGAGAAAGGAATTTACACCGCTGTCTCTCTATATTCTATGGGCCAATTGAGATCTAGAAAACACTTTTAATTGTGTGGTTAAAGTAATATCATAATATAAAATTAACACTTACGATCATCCTCACTAGGCTTTTTCATAGTAAATGGACGCCCTGGCAGATCTGGGAACAATAATTCAAGATCCTCTCATTCGATTCTTCATCTGAGGTCACGGAGTGACTTCTGGCAAGTTGTTTTCTACCTCCTGTGAGGAGGGTAGAAAATCATACTTGTTCCTTGCTCACCTGCCATAAATGCTCTCAGGGTTAATGCTAGAAAAGATGAAGAACTCCTTGAGAACCCAAAGACAAGAATGGTACCCTCTCAATGTCATGTATTCTTTTTATGATTTTTAGTTTTTGTCCAAAGTTGGTACTGAATTTATAAATAATTCTAGATATAACATACCCTTAAGAATACAGCAGAATGAGGCTTTGGCACAGGGACACAGACGCTTAGAATAACTGGGGAAGCAGGTTGAAGCTGGAATGGCAAGGACGAGACAGAACATAATGATGTAAAATGAGGTAGAGCTTGGAAACGGTGACTGGAGAATGTTACAGAAAGTGATAATAGTCCTCAGCGAATAAAAATTTCTAATAATCCTTTCCCAGACACCACATGCATTACACAATTTACATGTATAATTTAATCTTTACAACAGGTTTACGGTATATGCAGTCTCAATTTGTTTTTCAGATGTGAGAACTAAAACTTAGGAATTTAAATACTTTTTCATACATACCTAAGTCACAGAGACTTGAAACTAGTTTTACCTCACTCCAAAGCCCATACGCTCTTAACTACTGAAGAACTAAAGTCATTTCCACGGCCTTCAGAAGACTTTTCTCTCTGGCTTACTGGAAGGTATTTCAATCTATAAATATAGAAACTCAAGAGTTTGATATAAAGGAGCCAGTGAAAAGCTTCTGGCTCTAGCTGAGTTGACATCCTTCTTAGGCCTCCAAGAAAACTGAGCTTCATCAAGATGTCATTTTCCTCCCAGGCCTGACCTATTCCTACTTTAATGCACTGGGGCAGAGGTAAGTGATTCTAACCTAATCACATATCTCTGTGCTGTGAATGGGGGTGTCTGGCTGTACCAACTCCTTTCACTCTGTTTGTGTGGATAGCCTTTAGTTCATCCTACTCTTTGCTCCTATATTACCTCCAGGGAGCCTTCTTTTGTCACTTGTCTGCTACCCTTTTTAGGTGGGGGGAAGGGGCGGACATCTTTCTTACCATGACAAGGATCACTGAAACAGTCTCAACTTCCAACTTCCTGCAGAATGTATCCTTTGTTCAGTCTTCTGCTTTGTTTCTCTTTAATGATAGCTTTGCCACAAGTCCTATTCGTATGTAGCTCAGAGCTATGCAAATCAAACTAGTAAGCAAGAATTTGCAGCTACTCCATCTTAAAATGAATACGTGTCCAAGTGGTGGAAACCTAAGTGAGGCATGTCTCCTGAATATTACATGTCTAATGGCTGTTTTCCTTGTATGTGTGATCTGCATAAAATTCCGTGGTCTCTTTTTAGTAGGTGTTCAGAGTGGGTAACAGGGTTTGCTCGTGCAAACTGTCTCTTTTTAAAATAGTTTTCCTATAATTTTTAGTTGTAGTGGCCTTCCAAACACAGAATTCTTAAAAGCCGCACAAAGATTCCCATGTCTGAAGAATGGTTAGGTCACAGGGCAATGATGTGGTAAAGGACACTAAGTAACCTGTGGTCTGACTCTTGATCTAATGCCTGAGTCTGCTGACAGTGGCCATTCAACCACTGTTGAACACCACCTGGGGATGGGACTCTCATCCTCACAGGCAGCTCCTTCCACTGTTTGTATAGAATGTCCTTCCTCATGTTGAATCTCAACTTGTCTTTCTAAAATTTCCCCCACTGCTTCTGGTTCTTTCTTACCCTACTTTTCGGTTCCAGGGAGCTTCAGAGAATTGTTAGTTTAATGGCTTAATTAATGACAACTCTTGTACGTATTATATACCAACAACGGGGTTTAGATTGTCTTGCCTTGTCCCTTTCTTTTTTACTCAACATAATTTAAATTCCCACTCTATCCCTCTGACAAGCCTAAGAGAAAGAAAGTCAGTCAAACCCGTTTTTCATTTCCATTTGGAAGTAGGTAATACGTGTGGCAAAGCATTCTTAATCTCTTTGATTTTCTGTCCTATTCTGCAGAAATTTTGCCTGACAACCTCAGGCAGATTTGATTGATATGGCTATTTATAGGGTGACCATATAATTTATTGACCAAACGGAGACACATTTGAGGGTGAAAGGGCCTTATGAATAAGCATACCAAGACTACAGGTTTAAACCAGAACTGTCCCAGGCAAAGAGCACCTTGCGCATACCTTTACTGCAATACCCATATTTTTGCATGATAATTACCTGTTTCCATGTCTGCTTTTCCCACAAATCTGTGAGCACTCTTTAGCAACAGGAATGTATACCTGTATAACTTCAGTTCCTAGAAAAGTACCTGGCAGGCAGGAAGAACTTAGTTGGAGTGTGAGTATGTGTGTTTATGTGTGAGCAGGTTTATGTATATATGTAGTATTTAAACTGAGGATGTCTTTTTACCCTAATTACTGTGGACCTTTCCCTTATTTCATGGCAAATACTACCAACACATGTTGACTTCACATTTTTGGAGATGAATCAAAAATACTTCACTTAATGCCACAGGAAGGAAATGGTCTGAGTACTATGTATAATGGATAATGGGTGTGCTTTGAATATTGACAGGAGCAGAGAATGAAATATGATAAATAATCGACTAAAAGTCTTCCGCACATTTTTTTTTTGTAAAACCCTGAACGATATTCTCTAATCCTTTTGTTCACAAGTAAATTTTTTAGTAGCTGTCCCATCATTTTAAGTTTGTACTAAATCAATTATTACAGGAAATGAGGGTGATATAGGGTGATCCTTTATTCTCCACCACAATGCTGGGGCCACTTCTCTTGCTTTCACTCTGGTCAAGCATCTTTATAAGTCCTAGTGACTTTCCAAGTTTTTTGTTTCTGAATAGCTCTGGATTTAAAATAATAAACGGAAGGAAAAAAACTCCTGAAAAATGTAAACCACTTGGAGAAGTCATGTCTTCCCTTCTTCCTGACACATTCTGACAATTCCAGAAAGATGGGAGTCTATCGAGTTTAATTTAAAAAGCATCATGGAGGACAATGCCACAACGTCGGCTTTCAGTGTTTAGAAGCCTCATTGTCAACAACACTTAACTCATTATCAAACCAAAGATTTTGTTTCATCATTTTTTTTAATTCTTCACACATTCAGAAAATCATGTTCTTTCACAGCAAATGCAATACCTTGATGCACAATAAATGTTCATTTGTGTCATGATAGGTGACCATGAGTATAAATTTACAAGGAGATGATGATAAAGAACAACCACTAGTTGCCAAACTTTGTGGTTTAGAGAGGATAAAGGCTTAGCAGACCTTACTATTCTTGCCCAAGGTCATCCTAAAAAGCATTCTTTTTTTTTTTTTTTTTTGAGACAGCCTCAAGCTGTGGCCCTGGGTAGAGCGCCATGGCATCATAGCCCATGACAATCTCCAACTCCCGGGCTCAAGCCACTCTCCCGCCTCCGCCTCCCAAGTAGCTGGGACCACAGGCACCCGCCACAACGCCCGGCTATCTTCCTTGTTGCAGCCATCATTTTTGTTTGGCAGGCCCAGGCTGGATTCAAACCTGCCAGCCCAGGTGCATGTAGCTGGTGCCCCAGCTGCTTGAGCCATAGGCGCCAAGCCCTAAAATAGCATTCTTTAATCCAATATCTCTTAAAAATTCTGGCAATGGACCCTTTGGTTTATCTTGCCTTGTTTGTAATCACTTTTTAAAAGTCTTTTTACCATATCTGCTAAATTTTAAAATTATTTTTCTTTTATTTCAGTGGAAAGTTTGCCCTCTTACTGCGTCCTCTGAGTTTTTCCAGTGCTGGTTGACATGTGGAATAGCAAACTTCCTGTGGATGAGTTACGTGCCATTTAATTAGATCAGTTTCATCATTTTTTTATCAGAAAGTCTCATTTCTTACTTCCCATAACTTGAGTAAAAGCTAGTATTAGCTCAGTACTTCTGCCTCCCTTTTTTATAAGATTAAAAAAAAATCAATGTCTTTCACTTTTCCTCAAGAAACTCTTTTCTCGAAATATTAAATTTAAATTTTATTGAGAGGGGCTTGATAAATTTTTCTCTCCAAGATGTTCATAGCCAATTTTAGCTGAATTCAGAACAAGCATGATTAAGTGTCTAACCTATGCTTATAGGAAATAGGAAAAATACCTATATTCTGCATGCTCCTTATAGATGCCACTATTATAGCTATTTTTAAATTCCAAGTTCACATATCACACTCACGATTATCTTTCTGTCCTCTATGTCTAGATGTTATTTTGCCCACAGATCCAGTCATTCTTTATTTTCAGTCCGTCAGTGACATTTACCAAACCTTCATGGGTAATAAAAAATACAAGACTTGTAAGAAGGTTCAAAAGAAACAAAGTCATACATATGCTCCTGCAGAGTCATACATTTGTGGACATGTCACATAAAAGAAGCAAAGTGGACAAGCACGCTGAGGTGTGTTAGGTTAGTTTAGCAGCTATTCCTAGATTAAAACTAACATAGATATACGAAATTTTATATGTAAATGATGAAGGAATACAGATGAATTGACACTTTTGAGGTCTTCTTTCCATCCCAAAGAATACTAGCAATACTTTTATTTGGACATCATTGTGTTTATTCCCTGCTTTACTGAGTGTTGATATCAAACGATAGTCTCACTTCTGCGTGTTTAGTTACACCCGTCTCCCAATTTGTTATCTGGACAGTGCATGTAAAGCATTGCATTTTGAAAGCAGGCATTCCTTGTTCTCAACACCTGATTCACAACCATATAGGAGTTCAGGCATCATAATGTTAATGTGATTTTTGCATCATCGCTCTTCCCTTTCTATTCCTTAAAATGTAATTTTTAATTAAATTTGATTGTTTTGAGATTTTCAAAATGCCTCTATTAATAATTCAGATTACACTGGGTTTGCTAATATTGGAAAACACATGCCTAGTCTAGATCATTAAGGTAATCAAAAGCCAGAATCCAGGACTGACCTCAGGAGCACACCACTTCTGTATTTCTTGATATTAACTCTAATCCCCCACAGATCATTTCCAGAGAATTCCAAAATACTTCACACAAAATATATAGGTTACAAGTTTATTGGTTATTTGAGACAAAATTAAAATTAGGATATCTTAAGGAACTAAATGCAGACCTATCTTTTGATCCAGAAATTCCACTACTAGGTATTTATCCAAAGGAAAAAAGACATTTTATCAAAAAGACACTTGCACTTAAATGTTTATGGCCACACAATTCACAATTGCAAAGACGTGGAAACAACCCAAGTGTCTGATCATACATGAATGGATTAATTAATTATTGTATATGTATACAATGAAATACTATTCAGCCATAAAGAAGATGGTGATCAAGTATTATGTATAACAACCTGGATGGAATTAGAAACCATTCTCCTAAGTGAAGTATCACAAGAATGGAAAAACGAACACCACATGTACTTAATACAAAATTGGAACAAGACAATCAACACTTATGTGCACACATAGAAGTAAAACTCAAAGGAAATTAAGTAAGAGGGAGGGGAGAGGAGTGGTAGGGTAAATTCATACCTAACTGGTACAATAAATATATTCTGGGTGAAGGGCACACTTATAACTTTAACTTAAAATGCACAAAAGTAAAATATGTAACCAAAATACACGTACCCTTCTCATATTCTGAAATTAAAAAAAAAATTATGTTAAAAAATCTCTGCTAGCTAAGTGGAGTTAGACGGTTAACTCTAGTTTTGCTTTAGTTCATCAGCACTCTCTCACTGGACCAAGAAAGGAAACAGAATGTTATCATGACATTGTGTCCCAGTATTCTCAAAGAATTGGCAAATCAGTTTTACTAGGGCTTTGCTAGTATATTTTATTGAATGAAAATTAGTGAGAAGTATTAAAATGGTTGTAACCAGGTACAATTTCCCAAATAGTGAGTTTACTTTGGAAGAGAAGAAATAATGAAGATAAGTGTGAAAGTATTATTACTGACAAACTGGTAAGCTCAAGCTAAGCATAACAGCAACCTTCCTGGGTGATCAGCCACAGAACAACCTTTATGCAACGGTTTGAATTTCTATACTCTCTTGCATTTAAATTTCATTGGATATAAACATAACAATGATTTTAATAAGCAGCTTATTTATTAAATTTATAAAGTATCTTTTGCTAAAGAGATTACTTAGTCCAATCTATTCTTTTGCCCAATATTTTCTGTATTTTGTTGAGTATTATTTCTATAGAATTTTATTCCATAAAACTACATGTAACTTTCTACTTGCCTTATCCATTCTTACGTATGCACAATACATTCTACTCCCAGTACACAATTTGAAAAGATTCACATATATTACTCAACATTCATTACTTCTGGGTATATCAACAGTCTCTGGCCCTGTGACTGCTGGTTAAACAGGCTTGAAAACCACTATTACATGAACAGAAACCGGTAAATATTTTTTATAATTATTGGGGAGATGGGAACTTTCATTATAGAGAAGTATATAGCTATTTCAAAAGCCCATTTCTGCAAAAGGAACAAAGGCAATGTCCCCATTCTGGGATATGTTGATCAAAAATTCAATATCAACCTTTTAAAAAAAAAGTAGATACTTTGAGTATTAATAAACATTCTTTTTATAGTGATAACATCTATTACTTGGGTTCTTTTGAGCTGAAAGTTGGCAAGTAGACTTTTCAGTAAGGCAAGGTGTAATCACTATAAATAATTTATTTATAAACTAAAAACAAAATGACAATCTACTGGACAATATATAGAGTGGAGGGAAGATTTCTGAATAAAGGTGTTCTTGTGACTTAAAACAAGAACAGAACCAGTCATAGATATTCCCTTTATCTCAAAAACATTTTAAGGAAGGGTGTGTGGGTCTCTATTTGAGTGGCACTTGTCACTAGTCCTTACACTAACATCAACAAAGTTCATCTCCATAATAAAAGATTTTACTTTGTGTTAAGGTAAAACTCTTCAAGTGTTCTGTTGATCAGTAGTCACACAGTAAGTCAGCTATTTCTTTTCCAGGAATAGTCAAGGCTAAAAAAGCAGGACCAGATGTACTCCCTTAGTATTCTTACTTTACTCTGTAGTCAGCAGACAAAATACACAGTAGAGAAGAAAGAGCTGAAAAAGTTGCTAAGATTTCTAAGGAAGAAATCTCCAAATCTTACCTGCTTTAGGCAAGAGGATATTAATGAAAAAAAAATGGTTAAATTGAAGCTCATCATGTCAAAAGCAGTCCTAAAGTTGTCTAAAGCAATCCATAAGAAAACAAAATTCCTCTTGTTCTTAACTGTATGTTATGCAAGTTAATTCTATGTTCTCATCTCATTCCTACACCTTCATCTGATACAGAAAGGATTAGTGTCTAACATCAAACAAATAGTATATAGTAAATAACAGAATAATACACTTATAAATTTTGAATGCAGAGCAAAAAGAGGGTAGGTTCTTGGTCTATTAGATGAGTTTTATTGACAGTAATAGAGGCTTGTTTCTAAGTCATCCATGAAAGGTGCTGCAAATGTATCTTGTTTGGTGGTATAAAAAAATCTTGTGATTAATGGTGCATATTGTGTGTTTTCTCCCCCTCACCCTCCAAATAGATCTTGGAATAGACAGAGGGAGGATAGCACATATATTTCTTCCTTAGAAGTTGTGCATGTTATTACATTCTACTGTATATGAAACAAAAAGAAAAATATTAAATACCTGATACAGGCCATGTTATAAATCCATTTACACCTATGCTTTCCTTTTTATTATTCTTTCAATCTTCATGATTATTTTTTTTCTTTTTGTCCTTTGGGGCTTGCCCTCACATTGCCAGATGATTTCTGGTGCTTGAAGCCCTTATAAAATTCCTTTGTACAGCTATTGGGTCTGACAAGTAAATTTGCAAACTTGCCACCTTGCACTTATGTTGGCAGCACTGTACAAACAACTCAGGAAGGTTTCATAACCTTGGTCTATCAGTGTCTTCTAGTTGTGTTTGTGTTGATGTGTGGCAGTGTCTTGGTGAGGGGCATTCATTATTGTTGTTGCATGTTTTTGTGTGCTGTAACAAGAAGGTCAGAGCTTGAATTAGAACACTGAACAAACATTAAAGGTCTTGTTAGACTTGGCAAAAGCGGAAGTGAAATCATGGACACGTTAGTCCACATTTATGGGGTTAATGTCATGAAGAAAATGGCAGTGGATAAATGGATTAAACATTTTTCTGAGGAGACAGAAAATGTTACTGATGAAGAGAGGTGAGGGATGTCAATAATGAATAGAACTGGAGAAAACATTGCAAATATTCGTTGAAGCGTGCATGAAAATCATTGGCTAGTCATGAGAAGCATAGCAGACCAAATAAACATTGATAGAGAAACAGTTAGGAAAATCTTAACTAAAAATCTTGGCATGAGAAAAATGTGTGCAAAAATGGTATCAAAGAAGCTCACCAATGAACAAAAGAAAAGAAGAGTTGAAGTTTTCCAAGACCTTTTTGAGAGACAAGATGATATTTTGGGCTGTGTTATCACTGGTGATGAAACACGGGTATACCAATACAGCCTTGAAACAAAATGTCAAGTGCACAGTGGAAGTCAGCCAATTCTCCACAGCCAAAAAAATTCTGTCAGTCTAAATCGAGATTGTTGCTAACATTTTTTTTTAATGTCACAGAAATTGTTCATTATGAATTTGTACCAACTGGACAATTAAAAAAATTAACTATTTGGAAGTGCTGAAAATGATGCACAAAAAAATTAGACAATCCTCATTAGTATAGTGGTGAGAAAAAAAAAGTTAGACAAAAATGACCTGAACTTTTTGCCAACAACTCATGGCTCTTGCGTCATGACAATGCACCAGCTTACATGGCACTATCTGTGAGGGAGTTTTTAGCCAGTAAACAAATAACTGGAGGGTATTGGAACACCCTCACTACTCACCTGATCTGGCCCCCAATGACTTTTTTTCTTTACCCAAGATAAAGGAAATACTGAAAGGAAGACATTTTGATGACATTCAGAACATCAATGGTAATAGATGATGACAGCTCTGATGGCTGTTCCAGAAAGAGTTCTAAAATTGCTTTGAAAGGTGGACTAAGTGCTGTTGTTGGTGCATAACTTCCTAAGGAGATAATTTTGAAGTTAACCATAATGGTATTTAGTAATGTGATATATAGCACTTTTTCCAGGATAAGTTTGTGAATTTAATTGTTTAACGTAACACTTTCAAGTGAACCTTTTTCTACCAAAGACAATGATTGATTAGACTTAAAAAATGATGACTTCTATAAATATGACATAATATCTGCAGGCCACATTTATAAATGGTCAAATAAACCTTTAGTTTTAGAGGCTCATAATTATGAGTCAATAAACATGTAACTTTCCCTTTCTGAGATAAAACTAAAGGAGTGTTTTCAATTGTTGTAGGAACAGGTCTGATTAAGAATCACCTTAAAATCTTCTATGGTATCTAGCATCTGAGCACCCACATGAAAAGCAAGCACCCAGAGGTCATTATTTAATGATCCCATCAAGGGGCATTAAGAGTTCTAGGATATTCTCTTGTATATCTAAAAATCTGGGTTATTTGATCTGAGAAAGACTGAAAATTCTGACAAAGTCTTTCATACTAGTCCTAAGTTGGATACAGATCTTGAAGGTAGGACTGATATCTGGTAAGCTCTCATTTTCCTCATTCTTTTCTTTGAAGTTCAGATTCCTGACATATTCTTATAACAAGATATGGTGGAGGTTACACCTGGGTTGAGAGTGTACAGTAGTTCATTAATTCAGATGCTGCTGCACTATTGGCTTCCCATACAACCTAGAAAGGCCACTATGCTATCATCTAGGACAGTTCATGGAAAAGTTGACATAATAATGGTTTAATATTCAATTTATAAATGGTGCATTTCACTGATACTGGAGGGAAGGTAACTAAGAAACATTTGAAAATGTAAATAGATTTTGCTTGAGAGAACAAGCTTAAATCATTAATCCACTAATATTTTTTCTTTATGTAGCCAAAATATCTATCATATTAGGCTCACACACAAGCTATGAAGCACCTAGAATGCTTCAATGGCCTTTAGTAACATTTATATTTCTACCATAAAATAGCAATAACACGTTTGGCCCAAATATCATAACATAGCAAAGATACAAACAAAACTACATAGAATATAATAAAAAATGTACTGTCCACATAACATCACCTTTTATATTACAAAATTCACCCAATCTAGATTGAGCAAGAATGCCATTTACCTCAGTTTTCATATTACCTTTTGAAGATCCCTATTTTTATATAAAGTGGGAAACATGACATCATACAAATGAGACAGACAAACAGGTGCAGAAGGCAAATGCAAGATGCCTATACAGTGTCTACCAAGTGTTGCCAGGAAAGGATCTGACATGCTAATATCCATTCATTCAGACTTGTTACTGAGACACTAAGAGCATGGTGGCTGGCAGCTCTGCATTTAAGTGCGGTTATCAAGGCTCCCAAATATTGACAGAGTGCCAGATTCTAAGAAACTATTGATGCACACAGCCGGCCACAGCTCCAGACACCTCTCAGACAGTCTTTAAATGTCACAGATAAATGAATTTTCATGAAACTGGGAGAGAGAGAGGAAGAGCAAGAAGAGAGAAAGAACACAGAATGAGAGGCAGGAAAAGAAACAAGAAAGAAGAAAATCACCTCCGTAACATTGACATGAAAGCGTGGGACATCTCATCTCTAAAGCTCAATCCCAACTCCTTACAAAGGATGTGAGATCAGGCCTTCTGAATACACTGTGTTACCAAAGCACTCAAACACCTGTAATCATTTCGTTGTGTGGTATTTTAAAAGTTAAGGGAGATACATATTACAGAATAGCTTCAACAATTTATGAGCAAAATATGATTCAAATATAAATCTTGCCCACCTCAATCTTAAATTCAAAATAAAATAAAGGAAATGACCAGCAAAAATAAATGTGAGAGTCTCCTCAGCACCTCTCCTTGTATTATAAAAGCTTAAAAATTAAGGTGTCACGAAATCCATTTTTACCAAGACACACACATATCCTCTGATAGTTTCCTTTCCAGACTCCAACTGAAAGTAGTGATACCTACTTGGATTAGCATGAGATACTGAGGGATGCCATCCTCCTTCACCTTTCTTTCCCTGCCTCTCTACAGAAAACACCTGCCAGGGAAATATATGAGGTAAGTCAGTTCCTTGACACATGAAAACAGAAATAAGCCATGGTTGTAATTAGAACAACCAAGTATTCCTTAGAAATCATGTATAACACAATATATTTTGAATGTAAACGAAGCTTTTTTGTGAGTTTTCCATCTGCTAAGGGCACCTTCTCTTGATCTTGATACACTGTGTCATTAAAAGCAGCTACATTTTCAAGGTTAGAATATGGCTTGTTTGTGCATTTATTTTTCTGCATCAGAGTTACACAATATCCACATTTTACATAAAACAATCATGCCAATGCCCACAAACAAAATTTTTCCTCCAATTCAAAAGCACATGGGTAAATGTTAGTTTTTTGCAACTGGAAGCAATATGGCTTCACAAAGCCTCAACTGCCTTTTTGGTAGCCTCACAAAAAGCCCTAGTAGAAATTTTATGCATCTGGTCCTCTCTATCTTTGATATTTGGGGGTATCCTTGGGATACCCTGTATGCAGAGATGTAGTTGGAGCATAAAGTTTCATAGCTCAAATATTTGATGGAGATTTTTTATTTTTTGCATCAACTTTTCAGTAGTTTCTTAGTACTTCCCTTTTTTATGTTAGGAGATAAAATGAAAGGATTTAGATTTCCTGCCATGAGAAAAATAATTATTCTTCCTGTTTTTAAAGGCTTTTATTTTAAAGACAAAATCAGTTTCAACTCAAATGGAAATTTCAGTAACATCTCAGACACTGTAATCACCAGTGACTGCTTTAAAACTCTCAAGAAATATGCCAACTTTCACATGAGGCCACAATCCAGCCAGGATCACAAAGAGACAATATACACTTTGCCAGCGGCCATTCTGAAATTATATACTGTGAAATTTCTATATTGTAAAATTGAGGTTCAAAGTAATCTTCTCTAATATTTTATACATACATATACACATGCGTACAGTGACCTTATAATAAGGTAAGAGGTTTTGGTTCAGGAGTGTCCAACCTTCTGGCTTCTCTGTAGCAAGAAGAGTTGTCTTGAGCCAACAGTTAAGTACACAAACACTAATGAAAGCTGATGAGCAAAACTAAAAAGGTCCATGCATAATTTTCATGATACTCGTTCCCACAGATAAGCAAAAGTCCCCATGTAATCTGCATACAGCCCATGGGCTGCAGGTTGGACACACCTGCTAAATAAAGGTCTAGTAAATAATAGGTTATTAAGTTTTTCTTGAGCATCTAAGTAATAGTGTTCACCAAATATTCAGTGGCTGGTTAAAATGAACTGTTGTATACCCTTACACAGAATACTGTAAAGTCGCTGAAAAAAGAATGAGGTAAATTTAAATGTGCTGTATGATAAGATCTATGCCATTATATAAGGTAAACCTTGTATGAATAAAATAAGGATATATATCATATATTGCATACACATAAACATATTCTTTCTGGGAAGATATGAAAGACACTATTGATATATTTTGGAAGGAATTAGAAGAGGAATTTTACTTCTAATTATGGATAGTGTGTAAAATTATAGAAATATAATTTTACTTCTAATTACATATGGACACTCCGTATTTTTTTATTTCTAAGATCCTAAATAAAACATTACAAAATTTCTCTAGGACTCCATTTTCCCCAACTCTAAAATGGATAGCACCCTACCTCCCAAGTTGATAGTGAGGACCAAATCAGATAATATAAGTGAAAGCACTTAGTATAACTAAAATAAAACATCGTTATTGCTGTACATGTTTACCTCTTTTGCATAATGAATGTGTTCTGGAGAAGGTGATTATGAAAATGTATAGGCTTAACTTTTATTATCAAATCACAGAGCAATTACATTATAGAATCACAGAAAAAGATTCCTAACAGATTGAGATGAAGACCTGGTGCAGGGCAGGGATTCAGGTGGAGACTGGGCCTGAGCGGGCTTCATTGGGTGAGGTAGCCTCACCTCCACAGGTGAGGTCCTTCTTTTCCTTTTGACTGGTTATAAGGTGTAATGGAATTTATATGCAACAATACTTCACTGAAGGCCGTATCCCATGCATGATATAGAAGGGTAAGAAAATTCCTTTCATGTGAGATTCTCAATTAGGCCAATTTATTAGGGCTCTATTTATTTTGTATGTTTGGTTACAAGTTTCAGTCATATGTATTAATGGTACTTGCATTAGCTTCACCATATTCATCACATTCAAAGGCCTTGAAGTTGGAAACCATGTCTTCTTTCTTGGAAACCTTACACTTAACTAGTGAGCCCTATAAATAAAATGAAACTTTAAATAGTACTGACTTCACCTTCAACTCATAACTAAACCTGATTCTGAGCTTGAAGTGCTATTTTTTCCCACTAGTCTCATCAGATATAAGTGTATCATGTTACTAACTGAGGCCAAGCTATATAATTCCACAGTTCATCCTAATAATCTACGGCATTTTGCTGCTTGCCTTTTCTTGAGGTACCAGGAATTATTCTTAAATCCTCTCAGGATACACTTTTACTTGTGGAAAATATTCAAAAAGAATGGAATTTTAAAAATAAGTCATTTGCCGCCCAGGCCTAGGGAAAGCAATGATGTTTGAAAATACAAGATTCAACTAATCAAGGGCACACAAGCCTTATTAAATATATTAGCTTTCTTATCTTTAGAGCTCAGGTAGGAAACAAGATCCAAACTCAGCTTGCCAACTGGTATCAAGTGAGAAGGGTGAGCTTAGTCTATATCCTTATAAGGGAGCTTGAACATCTCAGCTCAGAAGCAGTCTTCAAAAATTCTAAAAGGATTCTTTCAGACCATTTCACACATACCAGCAGCCTGGGAAGCCACCAGACAGATTCTTGATGTTGGAACAATTCAAACAATGTGCATTTATACTGTATTTATTATATTACTATAGGCAGACTATAGAATCCACTCAAAACTCTCTTATTTTACTGTTTGTCTCTATTCCTGTATCTGTCCTCTGTTCTCCATCTTATACCTTTCTTATCTCTAAAGATAAGAAAGTTAATTCATTCATCACAATAAATATCAAGTATCTTAGTGAAGGACAGATAAATGGATGATAGAGAATTAACTAAAGAGATGGATAGTTAAATAGATAGATAATAGATAATAGCTTGTTAAAATAGATATGAGTCATGGCCATAGGAGGATCAAAAAATGGCTAAAAGAAAGATTCCAGAAGCAGGATCCTTTAAACTAGGTATTGAAGGATGCTTGGGATTTCAAAGTACAGAGAAGAAGGAGCGATTATTTCAGCAGAATAAACAGCATGAACAGAAAGATGATCATGTGATGAGAAAAGCAAGTCATTTGGCTCGTGAAAGGGAGAAGTGAGAAATAAAACTGGGAAGGTGAACTGGGCTATACCACAGGGGAACATGAGGGCCAACCAACGAACATCATTCTGTCGATAATCTAGGTCTAAAGAAAGTTCAATTAACAACTCCAGCTTTTGTAATTCAAGTAAAGAGTATTGTAATCCATCATAACCTCTGGTCTTTAGGCTTCACAGGCCAGATGCTATATCACCAGTGGAGAAAAGGTCTTCATCTCTAATAAATCCTCCGCCAGCTGAGATTATCAAGCTGCATCTACTGAAGTTAATCATCTCACATGAGTCTCACCAGCTCCTAATCACATCAGCAATCGATCCTTCATTCTCAGTTTATACTGTTGCCTAAAGGCTAATAGTGAGGCTAGCTGAAATGAGAGAGGTCAGTATCCCAAGCACATGTTGGTAGAAAAGTTTGATGTAAGCTGTCATTTGATTTTGAACATAGCCAACATGTTCATAAATAGTTGGTTACTTATATATGTTTAATTCAGGTTCTCCCTATGATACAGAAAGTCACTTCAGGATATGTGGAACTCTAAGATCGCCTTATGTATGTTTTAAGGTTCACTGCTAAATGTTTAGGATTCTTTGATTCTAGTTGTCATAGAAGCACCTCCTTTCCCAGCACTTCTATTCTCCCTCTTTATTGGTCTCTGTCCCACTCAGTGACTTCTGATATGTTTTGTGTTTTACGTGTATATGTATTTGTTTTCTGTCCCCCTTCAAATGTTAGCGTTTTGAAAACCAGGATTATTTGTATGTGTCTGTTTTGCTAGCTGTTGTATTCCCAGCACCTAGAACAGATACTTGTTGAAAGACTGCTTGTGAAGGCAAAATAGAGGAAGATAAGCAAATATTAACTGGGTATAGAAAAAAAAGCTTTCTGTATAAAACTGCCTCCCCCCAACTCCTAAACTATATAATTTTGAAAGTGCATCAGCTAATTACTTCGTGAACTAATAGAACTCAAAGCACTTGGGAAGTAGGAACAAGTATTTTTTCTTACTCTTACTGAAACAATGTTCTTAGGTTTTTTGGTTTGTTTTTTTGAGACAGAGTCTCATTTTGTCACCCTCGGTAGAGTGCTGTCGTGTCACAGCTCACAGAAACCTCAAACTCTAGTGCTCAACAGATTCTCTTGCCTCAGCTCCCAAGTAGGACTACAGGCATCTGTCACAACATCCAGCTATTTTTAGAGACGAGGTCTCACTCTGGCTCAGGCTGGTCTTGAACTCCTGAGCTCAGGCAATCCACCCTCCCCAGCCTCCCAGAGTGCTGGGATTACAGGTGTGAGCCACCAAACCCAGCCCAACAGTGTCCTTATTTTCTCTATTTTATACAGAGATGGAAATCATGACAGAGAAATGCTGTTGGAGTGCAACAGAAAATTCAGGACTTCAGACTCCAAAGGGTATATTTTATACAAGTTTGCATTTCACTATCAGTGAAATATAAGTTCTGAATCGCAAAGAGTACTAGAATTTGAACCAGTAAGTAATGTCATTAGTTTATGACTTTCTGGTAGCACATGAGCCCTCTCAAAGAAAAAAAATAAAAAGCAAACAAACAAACAAAAAAACCAAAGAGCAACATAGAAAGACTAAAGGTGAACACCTTAACTTAGCAGGGGTCCTCAAACTTTTTAAACAAGGGGCCAGTTCACTGTCCCTCACACCATTGGTGGGCCGGACTATAGTTTAAAAAACAAGCTATGAACAAATTCCTATGCACACTGCACATATCTTATTTTGAAGTAAAAAAACAAAATGGGAACAAATACAATCACACTGCTTCATGTGGCCCGCGAGCCGCAGTTTGAGGACCCCTGCGCTTAAAGGGTTGAACATGGCTGTTCATTTTTTTGAGACGAAGTTGTTCTTTTTCATTATAATTGTATTGCACCCTACTGGAAGAAGGGATTGAGATTTAGTGGACTATGCAATTGATAGTAGGTAGGCTCCAGCCAATCCAGCTCTGAGAACAGTCATAGCTTCTTTCAACTCAGATGACTTTTATCCTGAAATATCTTTAGAATTAGAAATCTAATTCAACGGATCATATCTTTCAATATAAAACTGAAACTATCAAAGTACTAAAAGAAAACACTGGCAAATTCTGCTAGAATCTTGGCATGGGAAAGGACATTCTACCTATGACTCAGTATCTAGAAGCCATGTACAAAAGATTGATACATCTGATTATATTAAAAACAAACTAAAGTATGAGAAAAAATATGAAAAAAACAAAGTCAGAAAATTTTTGCAGTTCATATATAAAATGATTATCACCTTAATGGGCATTCAGAAATCAGTAAGAAAATGTCAAATAACCCAATAGAAAGAAAGGCAAAGGAGATGCCTTATAGATACTAATGCTCATTAAAACATATCAAAAGATGCCTAGCAACACTTACAATAACTAACTGCAAATTATTATAAAATCACACTAAGATAACATCTTTCATCAATAGAATTGGCAAATATCCAAAAGCCCAACAAAACACTATTTTGTTGAGGCTGGGGTAAAAGGTACTTTCATATATTGCTAATGGGGTTGCTAAATGATCCAAACACTGATTAGATCATCTTGCAAAGTTTCTCAAAATTTAAGATGCGTGTGTCTTTGACCAATGATTTTACTTCTGAGAGTTTAACCTGCAGATAAACTTACATATCTATGAAATGATCTATGTATACGGTTGTTCACTGGAGTATTGTTTGAAATGACAAAAGTTGTTTCTCAGTAGGGACTGGCAGAATAAACTATGATACATTTATATAATGGAATACTGTGAAACTAAAAAAAAAGGATTAAGATACCTCTCTATGTACTGATATGGAAAGACCTTCAAGATAAATTCATTTGGAAAATACAAGATTAAGAAAGCGTATAAAGTGGTTTAACTTTAGTGTGAGAAGGTGGGAGATACATATTTTCTTTCTGGCATAAAAATACCACTAGAACGTTACATAAAAAAAAATAATAAAAGTGGTAACCTATGAGAATGGAAGGGAAAAGAGGTGAATGGAGAGAAGAAGATGGGGCTTCTCCATAAAGACTTCTATATAGTTTTAAATTATGAACCCTGGAAATCGAATAGCCCACTTATTCAACAAAATAAATACATTTAA
This sequence comes from Nycticebus coucang, assembly GCF_027406575.1. Classification (NCBI taxonomy): domain Eukaryota; kingdom Metazoa; phylum Chordata; class Mammalia; order Primates; family Lorisidae; genus Nycticebus; species Nycticebus coucang. The sequence continues at coordinate 63,768,838 of NC_069795.1, forward strand.
AAACTACTTCAAAAATAATCTTATATAAAAGTAAAAACAAAAGTGGCATAGTAATGATAAAATGGTACCTGAGCCCCATGATGTTCCCCCAACTTTGAGCCACTGGTACAGCCAACATTTTGGGAAAATGTAGTGAAACAGTATTTGACATCTTTAGACCATAAAATGCTTCAGGTCCTTCTCTCTGTAGCTTGTACAATACTTGTGATGTTATTAAATAGTTACTTCTTTCTGAACCCAATAGAGTTACTAAAAATGTAAAATTACATTAAAAGTTGTGAATATCAACTGGATGAATCCTCTTTAAAAGCCTAGAGTGATTGCCCACATTCTACTTTCCATATATTGAATGGAGAAGACTCGGATGTCCATGTGTGTCTATTTAAGAAGAAGAAAACACATTGTTTGAGGAGTTTGAATGTGTGACATTATTAAACATAAGTAAAAATATATTTGTTAAATTAGATAATATTTCTCAGTCTTCTGAAGCACTCACATGGTGTATTCAGCATGCATAAGATTCTTAACATGAGGCAGAATACCGCAGTAGGCTCATGATGTATACCAAGTACTTGGAGGTTACTAAAGGTGAAGTGTATAGAGACAGTGTATTACAATAAATAAGTTTAATAGTGGTAGTCTAATCTTTTTAAAGAAGAAATGCATTTATTCACTGGTCAGAAATCATAGCATCAGTTAAGTAAGCTGTTTCTCTAAGGACTTCCATATTTATATATAATATATACATATGTGTACACACAGAAGGGGTCAAAAATGTATACACATTTTAAGAAAGGAAAAATTTGTATCAAAATTATAGAGAAAGGAAAAATTTGTATCAAAATTATAGTACTTTAGCCAGGCATTGTGGCAGGTGCCTATAGTCCCAGTTACTCTGGAAGCTGAGGCAAGAGAATCACTTAAGCCCAAGAGTTTGAGGTTGCTGTGAGCTGTGATGCCATAGCACTCTACTGAGGGTGACATAGTGACACTTTGTCTCAAAAAAAAAAATTGTAATACTCAATATATACCAATAGCACAAGAGGAATACAAGTCATGTTGAATATCTCTTATAAGTGCAGAAGTCAAAGGTGACTTGAGTATTACAAATTTAGTACACTTTTCCCCTTTCTTAAAATGTGTATACATCTATTGGCACCCTCTGTGTATGTATGTGTGTGCGAGAGTGTGTGCACGACATATACACACACACGTTTTATATATACATAACACTCTGAATATATGTGGAACCAGAAACCACAGAAAATGGCTTGAGAGCTCCTAAATTTAATTCCCCATTTCCTTTGTCCCATGACATGGCAAAAAGATAACCAGTGAGTTATCCATTCTGTGTAACAATTTCTTCCTGTTCTGTTGTTTATTTTATTTTTATGTTATTTATTTTTTTAAGGCAAGCATGAAACAAAGTTTATTGAAGAAGAAAAAGATAGGCTTACAGGGTAAGAAAGTTTACAAAACAGGACACATTAGCCATAGACAGTGTACGGGCCTCCATTGCCAGGACAAGTAGTAGGCCTCACAGAGGCCTCTATTATTTATTTTACAATGATTTTAAAATATGGGATAGGTAGGTAGGGAGTATCAATCCATTCATTAATTCACCTATATTAATTAAACAACCCACATGTTATGTATATTTTGCTGGCAATAGAAATACAGAGATAAAAGACATAGTTTTTGCTCCTAAATTTTTGGTCTGGGGTGGGGGGAGAAAGTACATATCCAACTACTTATAACGCAGGGTGATAAGCATAGATGGCTGTGGGAAGACAGAGGTATGGGACTCTGACTTTCAATATAGAGGTTCAACAATAAGTTTTGAGGTGTTGCCTTAGCTGAAACTTAAAGGATGGAGGAAGTTAACCAGGTAAAGATTAGAGAGGATGGAAACGGATATCAGGTAAAGGAGATGGAAAAAAAATAGTACAGAGCAAGGCAGAGCAGAGTATGGTCCATTCAGGAACCCTCAGGTGGTTCTAGCCAGAGCACAGGGTGGTGTTGGGGAATGTGAGGAAATGAGGGTCCATCCAGGCAGGTGCAATAGAAGCACTACTTTAGGTAATGTGATTGGGGAAGCCTGAGATCTGTCTGAGTGAAGAGAGTCACCATGCAGAGCTCAGGGAGACTGTTCCCGGCAGAGAACTGCACTTATTGTGCTCGTACGCCTATTTCAAGGAATGGCTAAAGAGCTCAGGGTGCTGATTCCTGGTTGTCAGAGAGGAACAGAACTATTCCAAATACTACTCCTCTGACTATTATCTAATCTCTTTTGTTGTCCCTGGAACCATAGCTCTTTCCCATCAATGAATTCATTCAGTCCCTGTAATCAGCTCTGATTAGTGTTGTTTAATATCAATCTTTTCCACTTTTTTTCAAAGAAAGATACCAATCAGTTGCTGCACACCCCTGCCTGTTAAAAGCAGCACCTCTCCTGCTGACTTACCGTTCTTTTAATCAAAAGGGCAGGAGGAAGCAGTTGGGATTCACTTTTCTTTTTTTTTCTTTCAAAGTACACAAATGTCAACTTCCTCAAGGATGTTTGGCATAGCTGAGTTCAGTCATGTGATGTACAAAGTCAGCTTGATCAAAAGGTTGCAGGCTGACCACTGCTAAAATGGAGGAGAAAGGAAACCAGAGGCTTCCCTGAAGTGTGAATGAGTGCACAGGCCACGGCCACATGTGTATTTACATTGAAGGCATGCTGAGGCGACAAGGGAGTTGAGGAAGTGTAACCCCCCCACCACTACACTTCTCTGTCTTCACCTTTGAACTTTTGGACCAGCATTTTCTCTCGTTCCTATTTTTCTGCTATACCCGGACGAGTAGTAACCAGATATTAGCTTTATAGGAATGGCAAGTCATGGTAATTTTTGTTTATTTCAAAAATTATTTTTACTTTTAGCGCCCCAACGTTTAGCTGAAGGGTATACTTTTCCTGCCTCCATGGATTTGAAAGTATTCGTATCTAGAAAAGGCACAAGATTGTTTGTTCATTTGTTCATTCATTCATTCTCTTGCTCTTTTAAGAAATCAGTATCTGTTGTGTGGCTGTCAATCTGACAAACCCTTGTCAGTAGTTCTCCTGGAAGATATTTCGAGCAGCCAGAGCAGAACACAAATTTTCCAAAGAGTTGATTATCTTATATTAAATGGTAACTCAAGTTAGTTTCAGAAATAGAACACAGCATGTAAATAACACATATGGACACATAGAAACATGAATATATATTCTCATCAACAAAAGGCATCATAGATGGTTATAGTTCCCAAACAAGGTTGGATAAGGTACTTAATATTTAACAAGGTAGAACTGGTATGATTACATTTTTTGTAACCTCTTCTTTGTTCAAATGTAAGAACTGAAGTAATGAGAAGGTATATCCTCAGAATGGGGGCTTCAAACTCTTAATCTCGGAACTTTTATTTCACATGATGAACATTTATTAAGCAGGGGTAAGGTGTGAGGGTGTGGGGAATACAAAATCTTAAGGTGACTGATTGGAGGACCAAGGAAAGATGTGAAATGCTTTAAATTGCTCGTCTATAATAAGGTTCTTGTTTGCTTCTTTCAAATGGTTCTGAATTTAGGGGATGAACATAGGGAGAAATGAGTCTTTAAAATCACTTTTATGGGCGGCGCCTATGGCTCAGTGAGTAGGGCGCCAGCCCCATATGCCGAGGGTGGCGGGTTCAAACCCAGCCCCGGCCAAACTGAAACCAAAAAATAGCCGGGCGTTGTGGCGGGCGCCTGTAGTCCCAGCTGCTCGGGAGGCTGAGGCAAGAGAATCACGTAAGCCCAAGAGTTAGAGGTTGCTGTGAGCCGTGTGACACCACAGCACTCTACCGAGGGCGGTACAGTGAGACTCTGTCTCTACAAAAAAAAAAGAAAAAAAAAAGATCACTTTTATATGGAATAAATTAATATATCATTTTCCTTCTTTTTTGCATTCTAAAAAATTCTTTTAGAACAGTATTTCCCAACTTTCCTAACAATTGACTAGTTTTCTTGTTTCAGATCCAAATGTCAAGTCCTCTCTCAGAGGTTCCTAATTCTCTAATGCTTAGGTTTGCATTTTTCACAGGTGATCCTGATGACTCTTAGGATCAGGGATGTTTGGGAAATACTGTCCTAGAGATTTACTGAGTTTTAGGATTTCTAGCAATAGCAATAGCAATAGCAAATAGCAATAGCAAAAAGCGAAATGAGGTTCTCAGGTAACTAATTCCCACAGGAGCATCAACGTGTAATTCCTAAGTATCTATCCTAATTTCTTAAAAAGTAAAAGCAAAGAGTCAGTCCATGTCCTTTACTTGTTACAGAGGGTTTCTTTGTTTATTTTCATTTCATTGTCTGCCAATCTGGTTGACTAAATTACTAAATTCTACCATGTTGGAAGTGATCTTCAGAAAAATCAGTCTGCCCTTTCTGCATCCCAGAGGTATTCACCACATAATAACAATTTAAAAAGCAAACCAAATATAAATAAAAATAAACCTCCACACTTGAACCTAGTCTTTTTCCTGCTTAGTGAAACATCTGTTTTCTACCCTTTTGAACAGGTAGAAATAAACCCTATAACATCACCTCATCTCCCTAAGTCTGTCTACTTCCTTACAAATTCCATCTGAGACAAAACTGCTGTTCTCCCATTTACCAAGAAGCAAAAATATTCCTGTCGCTTCTTTTACAATAATTCCATAACCTCGAAGAAAATTGAATTTTGGGGAAGAGACTGGTCCTTGCCCTCTCGTAAACATTAGAGGGAGGGGCAATGACTATAAAGAATGTCTGCTAATTGTGGTTGCACTGTAGTTATATTAAGAATTGCGCAATTAATTCTCTCTATCAAATTAAACTGGTAACGGGCCTAGATTAAAAACACAAGTTTGCTTTGCTTGTTTTGCTCAGTTATACAAAGTAATCTTAAATTCAGTTTGCCATCATTATTATGAGTTTACTTTGGAAAAAAAATAGCTTTTTCCTCTTAAGGCAGAATGCCTGTTGAGATGATGAAACCAAGGTCAATGGTGACGGGGCATAACTACTGCTGAGATAAGCACCTGGTTCAGTACAGTGTTTCCCTTAGAAGTTTGAAACACAATCATTTTTTCCTGCTGGGAGAGAACAAGTGAGATACAGGCTTAGAGACAGTGAGGGGTGTGGCCTGCAGCAGGAGACACATCTGACAAGTCAGAACCCACAAGGGTCAGACAGTATCAGAAAAGCATCAGAGATGATGTTTGAAGACAGCAAAGCTTTGTGGACTCTTGAGGCTCCAGTGAAATGTTATAGATGGTGGATGAGCATGATTTTGAGAGTCCATCTCCACTGGCTGGAAGAACATTGGCAGCCAACTCTTGCAAGGTCTTTTGGATTAAGTCAGTAGCCAGAGCTAGCCTCCCGGGTTAGGTACTAATGACAACCAACCACCTGCTGCTGTCCTCATTCAGGACACGAATGCTAATGCTATAGCAGTCATAGCAGCAGCAGCGACAGAGCAGCAAGAGTATGATTCTGACCTGCAGTTCTCGCCCATCAAAGAGCTGTGCCCTGTCTGCTCCCACTGACAGGCAGATAAATACAGCGATCTGCTGGCAAGCATATATTTATGTATATCTGCAGCTCCCTCACACAGACCCACAGAGACTGCATAACAGCTTCTGCTGGTATAACACACACACCCACTAATGGGGTGAGACACATGACTCACAAAAGGGTGAAAAGAAGCATCAATATGCAGGTCTTAACCCCAGTTTGTGGGCAGAAACCTGTCATTCCATTGCAGGCCGACAGGTCTCCTAGTCACACATCTCCTGTTTGATTTTCCAAATACCCTTCCTCTAAATGGTGCTGCTCTGTGTTGTGCAGGCAGACAAGTCTGACAAGCAGAGTCATCAATTTTATATTCCCTATCCCAACTGCTGGGTAAAATTAGGCCTAGAGTGTACCTCGGATTGACTGGCTGGGAAGGAAGGAGAGTCTGGCATTTAGGAGGTATTTTCCACATTATAACTCTGATATCAGGACGAAAGCCTCATACGCGTTGCTCCTGTTCACAATCCATGTATCAGAGAGTCCACAAACATGTACTGGTAGTCTCCTGTTGGACAGACATGCTGCTGAACCCAGAAGATAAAGAGGAAACAAGCCCTGGTCCTACCTCGAAGGTGCTCTGGGTAGGTGAGCAGTGAAAGGCAATCACTCAAATAACCATAACATGAAATGGGGCTCTCGCCTTAAGAGAGGAACAAAGCAATTCATATTTCACACAATTCTTTGTCAACCAGGAAGTTGAATATAGAAAGGATAGAATAGCCAAATTGTTACCCTTCAAAAATATCAGAACGATTCAAAGAAGGGCTGATTTCATGATAGATGATGGTGGGTGATGTAGGCATACAGCAGTAGCCAGTTAATGAAGACTGTTTCTCACAATCAAATCCCAAGAAAACCCTTGTTATCTTTAGGACTATGTAATAACAGAGCTTGGGATGGCTTTGAAATCTCTGCTGGCATACGCTGTCTCCTGAGGTCTCTTTCTGGTGCTGATCTGGTTGAAATGAAGAAGGAAGAGAGAAAACATAGGAGCTGAGTTCAGTCCCTATTGTAGTGGTCAGCGGTTACCTGTATTGTGAACATAGTTAAGAACCTAGAATGAATGAATGAATTCTCCTCCTGAATCCTCCTGTGTACATCACCCTACTACGGTAATGTGAGATCTCTCACAGAGTCTTGCAGATCAGAGACTTTTAAATGGGAACCAGGAGAGTCTGTATGTCTCTGAGTTTATGCTCCAAATGGTTAAACGTCAAGACATTACGTTATTCAGAGAAGCCCTCACCCATTGGAGGTTTAAGTGTCCCTGCCCCATGGGAAGTAATGGACTTCACTGAATCAAGTCAAAAAGCAAAAGGGCTTGTGGGAGTTTGCAGTTAAAGTTACCTAATCCTAGGTAAGACTAGGATTAGGGTTGGTTGGAAGAAACTTGAAAAGTGCTGTTAATGCTTTCGAAATGTTTCTTTTTTAATCTCCACAGTCATGACCGTATTTGAGTCTTGATTGCTTTACATCTGAATTACAGCAATTGCCCTTCAGTTGGCATTTTTGACTAGTTTCAACTTTCTCAATCCACATAATACATTATAGACTGGTTAACTTCTAAAACACTGCTTTCACTATTTTGCTTGCCTCTGTAAAATGTTTTAATTATTCAGCAAGCCCTTAACTATGTTTTAACTGTGTGACAGCCATTGTTTTCATCACCCACAAAGAATAAATCCTGGACTCCACCTGCCTTTGGAAATTCATATCCCAATCTTTACCAACATGGATTTCATTTCTAATTTAACTACTTATGGTATACATCAATTTCATTCCAACTGGCTGACATTTTTCTTCATTTTCCCTACCTCAACTATAACTTCCCATACCTTATGACTAGATGCCATCTTTATTTCTCTCCCCCAAACCCTTTATTCCTTTATTATTCTATGTCCAGCTATTAGATCTACAGCTAAAGTTTTCCTCGATTATGATTCTTCCACACACCACAATGCAGTTTGATAGTACTCATTGTCTTTCTTTATTGCTCATTTTGGTGGATAAAAAAGATTTGTAAGTTCCCTTTAGTTAGTTCCAGGACCTAAGTACTAATATCTCAATAAGACTATAAAAACTAACCTCCTTGTGAGCAGATGTTATGTCTCTGATAATCAGTAATACTATTAATTATAGTGACAATTATTTATTTAATTTAGCATCATACTTGTTTCTAAATTTAAATTGTACCTCTTTTTAAAAACATACTTTTCTCCCTTTTTTCATAAAAATCTAAAAAGAGAGAGTGACAATAGACAGGACAAATAAAAATATATTAACATGTCATGGCAAATGTTCTTTACCAGCTACATGTTGGTGGAAAAGTAATTGCAGTTTTGTCATTATTCAAATTTGTCATTTGATACTGCAATGCATTCTTAAACAAATGTGGTTATATTAGACATCATTTTACTGTATATTTCTCACTTTATTTTTTGCTAATGATTTATTACTTGCTGTTTATTTTATATTTATTTTGGACTATGGAAATGTTGTTAGACAAAAAGCAAATTTGAGTGATTTTCTTATTTGAATTCAAAAAGGGTCACAAAGAGAAGAGACACCTTGTGACATCGACAATGCATTTGGCTCAGGAACTGGCAATGAATGTGCAATGCACTGGTGGTTCAAGTTTTGCAAAGGACACGAGAGCCTTGAAGATGGGGAGCACAGTGGCCAGCCATCAGAAGATGACAATGACCAACTGGGAACAATCATTGAAGCCGATCCTCTGATAACTACCGGAGAAATTGCAGGAGAACTCAACATCGACCACTCTACAGTTATTTGGCATTTGAAGCAAATTGGAAAGGTAAAAAGGCTTGGTGAAGTGGGCGCCTCATGAGCTGACTGAAAATCAGAGCAATCATTGCTTTCAAGTGTGGTCTCTTAATCTATGCAGTAACAATGAACCATTTCTTGACCGGATTGTGATATGCCATAAAAAGTGGATTTCTTTTGAGAACCAGCAATGACCAGCTCAGTGGACGGACCGAGAGGAACCTCCAAAGCATTTCCCAAAGCCAAACTGGCATCAGAAAAAGGTCATGGTGACTGATGAGTGGCCTGCTGCTGGTCTGATCCACTATAGCTTTCTGAATCCTGGTGAAACCACAACATATGAGACGCATGCTCGGCAAAGTGATGAGATGCACTGAAAGTTGCAATGCCTGCAGCTGGTATTGGGCAACAGAAAGGGCCCAGTTCTTCTCCATGGCAACACCCAGCCACACATTGCACAACCAATGCTTCAAAAGTTGAATGAATTGGGCCGTGAAGTTTTGCCTCATCTGCCATATTCACCTGACCTCTCGCCAACCGACTACCAGTTCGTCAAGCTCAACAACTTTTTGTAGGAAAAATGCTTCTACAACCAGAAGGATGCTGAAAATGCTTTCCAAGAGTTTGTCAAATCTGGAAGTACGGATTTTTACCCTATAGGAAGATCAACTTTATTTCTCCTTGGCAACAATGGGTTGATTGTAATGGGTCCTATTTTGATTAATAAGAATGTGTTTGAACGTGGTTATAATGATTTAAAATCAACGGTCCAAAACTGTGATTTCTTTTGCACCCACCTAAATACAATAAAATTGCATTTTGCTGTTAGATCCTCTCTCTTTTACATGTGATACTATTAGATGCACTACTATACTAATGCCAACATTTTCTAGTTAAAATAGACATTAATTAAGTTTTGAATGTTGTTGGCACTAGCCGAGGAATAGAGAAGGTATAGGGCAACTGAGACCAAATTCAGGACATAAGATCTCTAAAATTCATCAAGAAGCTAAGAGATCTTTACCACTGTGGAAGGCAAACAATAGGTATAAAATATAGTCTGTCAAGGTTAATACTGTTTCTTGCAGATAGGGCTTGATATCACTTTTCACTTATTAATTATGCAAAAGTATTTTTCTCAAAACACAAATATAGGAAGGGGTATGTGAATAACATAACGTGAAGTTCAGAATCAAGGCTAGAGACAAAAGCATCAGATTAAAATGCACGTGGATAATGAATCACCTCTAAAGATTAAAGCTCAAATTCCAAACTGAAAGAAAGCATGGGCAGAGGCATAAAGACAAAGTTCCAGGGTGGTGTTCACAGTTCCAGGAAGGAGAGATGAAGCAGACAGGGGGGCAGGCCTGCTGTACTGACTGGGTGTTGGTATTGGGATTTCCTTATCAGGCAAAAAGACAATAATTAAGAGAGTGTGGACTGGAAGACTGGGAACAGTAACTAGGAATAGTGAATAGGATGACGACCTAGAGCCTAGCTAGGACAGGACTGAATCAAGAGGCTGAAAATGGAAGGATATTCAATCTTTGAACATACATTTATTTATTGAGCTGGAATTATCATGGGGAACTGATCAACAGACCTGTAATAGACCAGGCTTGACAAAATTTCCAGTTTAGGCATGAAGAATGTAAGTAATGAGATGAGAGCAACCAGAGTGAATGGGTGATGGGAGTGAGGCCCAACAAAAAAGTGATCTTGTATCAGCTACTCGAAAACCAGTGGTAGGGCTGAATTCAGTCCCAAGCCTAACTCGCCCAAAGCATGGATTCCTTACACGTTCTGCTTTGGTTAATACTAATGTGTAGAAGAGCCCCCAAATGGGCCTTTCTGGGTGGGTGGGGCATGTGTGTATGTATGTGCATGAAGGTTTTTTTTCTAACAGGCATTAACCATGGATCCTGTAGCATAGAAATAAGTGACAGTGAGGAGGACGATAATGGTTATAATGATAACAGCAGCTAGAGAGGAAAATAAATCTATGCTGTTCTACCACCGTCCTCCTCTTCCTTTTCCTCCCTCTTTCTCCTTAACTCACAGATGAAGAAATTGAGGTACTGAGAATTAAACAGTTTTCCTAAGGTCACACAGTTCTAGAACTCAGCAGTCTTCACTTTTAATAATGCTGTTCCACTTCTTAGATTCAGGAAAACCATAGCAGAGTTGCACTACTTCATCTGGGAGCTGGTCTATGTCTACTTAATAAATGTTATCTACATTTGCACAGATAAAAATGATTTGTGTATATTCTTAGCAGAGCAGTAGCCATTATCAGAAGTCTCACAATGGTATATTATGCTGTTTAGGGATATATTGAAAGTAGGTGTAACAGGTTGGCTCTCATAGACTTTAATTTTAATTGTACTACTTAAGCAAAGAAGAAGTATTGTGATAAAGCACTGGGACAATGGGCAGGCTCATCTGGAAGGTAAAAAGCAGTCTCAGCTCACTAAGTGTGGCTTGCTAGCTCTGTCTCCTTTCTCCACAAGGCAACAAGAGAGTTAATAAGATGACTATAAAATACAGTTACCTTATTAAGAGTTATAAATTCCATTATTACTGTGATTTCTGAACCATGATAATTCTGCTGGGATTTCTTATTAAAACAGCATGTAGACAGATTAATTCCCAAGCCTAGGGAAGAGAGTGACCAAATCAAACTTCTGCAGCATAATGACTGAGGAAAGTTAGACTCTAGTGTCCAATTTTGTACTGCCCATTTTTGACAAAGTTGATTGTTTATGTGGGGATATGGACATGAAATTTTCATTATAAACCAAGGATAAATATACTTAATTTTGAATCTCTCCTTATTAGTCAAATGGAGCAAATTCTGAAGCATCATTTAATAAATACTATTTGACAATCTGCAATTTTATATAAATTGATTTTCTTTAGAGTATAAGCCTTCAACTCAAATATGTCTTCCTATTTTCAGTTTGAGTGTATATCAAGATATAATGTCCCTGTAGATACCCAGGGAATCAAGACATTATATAACCTGTAACTTACTGAATACCACGACTACAGTACTATCATTTTCACAAGAAAGCATGAGTCAAGGCAGAGGGGAAAGTTGGGGCTAGAACTTATAGGCTACAAACCCTGCTTTACAGGAAAAGGTAACATTCCCTCCTTTTCTAGCCTCAACACGCTGGAAAATCCTGACCTTAACCCAAGTAGAAAATGTCTTAAAGCAGAAAAGCAGGAACACCTGTACTCTGAACTTGGCTGGGGACTTCTGACCCCTGTTATCATTTGACCTTCAATGAATAATGTAACTGCTTTTAGCCCTTAAGCCTGTATTAGCTGCAAAGGTGACAGATACCTGTCATATTTTAGGACAGCTTATCACCTCAGCCCCTGGAGTGATTGAGTATTTATAGACACAACGATAGAATCATAAAGCACATATGTATAGGCATGAGTCCCCTGGAGGTGGCGATTAGGACTAGGCAGTAATTTTAGCTTGAAGTTCCTATGACTTAAATAGCCACTTGAGCTCTGCACTTGCAGTTTACGATGTCAATAGAACCCCTAAATGAAATTACAGCCTTCTGATACGCAGCAGGATATCCTTTCTTTGCCATGCAATGTACACGGCCAGGAGAAATTGCTCTGTATATGGAGTTTCACTAAAGCAGAATTTATCATAAGGCTGCTCTGCTAAAATATCATTATGCTGTTATTCACTGGATAACACATCTAATGACTCGGGGTGCACTTGATAGCCATGTTTCAGTGAACACAGACGCACGCCCTGATGTGAACTGGGCACTCCAGTGCTTCAAAGCACTATCGATTTCAATTCTACCATAATTTACACCTGGCTTGTTTTGCCAATAGCTTGAACCCATGCTAACACTGGGACATACACATACAAGCATTAGAAAAATCAGAAAGGAACCATACAGCAAAATGCAAGCAACAAACTTTCCAGGATTCTTCCTTTGTAATAATCTTTCTTGATGCTAATTAAATATTCTGCATGACTTTCCCTGTTATGCTTGGGCATTTCCTCCGTCAGCATTATCCTATGGTTGGTAGTGACAGTAATAATGATCTCTTCCATTTGTACAAACTGGGGGTCCTTCTGGGGCAGGATCTGGGTGCCAGTGGGTTCCCCACTATCTAGCACAGTGACTGGCACATAATAGCTGCCCACGAGGATCTCCTCTTTAGCCTCCTGTTCCCTTCTCCATTCTGTAAATGTGCAATAGTCCGAGGAGCTACTCCCTTTTGTCTCCCTTCAGTATACTTTCCTGGAGAAATGTCCAGTCCATGATGACCCGCGATGCCTGTGATTTACAGGACTGCCACACTTCTATATCTCTGTCCCTGAAGTATCTCTGGAATTCCTGACTAAATCCAATTGCCCACCAGACATCAGCCTAGACAATTCCCCAACATCCCTAAATTAAACACATTGAAAAGCAAATTTATCATGTTCCCCTAGTCAACAAACATTGTTCCTCCTCCTCACAGCTTTCTTGCTTAGTTGTCTGAGCAGAAACCTGGGAGCAATCCAGAATGACTTCCCTCGATACCTAGCCCGAAGGTTATTAAATTGTGTCCGTCTTGCCTCTTAGCTCTTGAACATGTCTCTTCCTCTCTGTTTATTCCCACAGTTACTGTCCTATTTCAGGGCTTCATTGTTTCCCGTCTGAACAATTTCAGCTGCTCCTACCTCATTTTCCTGCCTCTACTCTCCCATTCCTACAGTCTACCCTAAACCTTGCTGCTGAGGTGATGTTCTGTACCACAATTTGATCATTAACCTTCTCTACTTAAAACCTTCAAATGGCTCCCTGAATGCAACAAGATGAAGCTAAAACTTCTTTGCCTGGCAACCGAGGTGCAACATGATTGTTCCCTGCCTACATCTATAGCATCATCTCTCCCCATTCGCCTACTAAACACCAGTGATATTTTCCCCCAACTCTGCCCTGCTGTTTTCTATTTAAGTGCTTTTGCCCTTGCTGTCCTCTTTCTGAATGTTCTTCATCCCTCTGACCATCTGGGAAAACCCTTCAAAGTCCAGCATGGGTTTATTAGCTCTTCAGTGAGGCTTCGTCTGACCCCTTACTCCAAGGTACAGTCAAGGAACTCACAATTTTGTGCCACCATGTTTTTTTAAGTATCTTCAGTTCTTATACTTAGCATATTGCATTATCCCAACTTGTTTCCTGATTTGTCTCTCTTTTAGCCAGCAACTTGAGGCCATGTCTTATTCGTCTTGGTATTGTCAGTGACAAAGCCAAGACCTTCACAATAGCTCAGAAGGGTCTATAGGATCGGGCCACAGTTGCCTCCCTTATTTTATCTCCCACCATTCTAATGCTTTTCTATAGCCACAAAGACTTTCTTGTTATCTCCAAAAACTTGTCCAAGGTCTTTGTATTTGAAGGTAGCACTGCTGAAAATGCTTTTGACCAAATATTCACAAAACTTGCTTCTTAACTTTCATTGAAGTCTCTTATTAAATACTGTCCCCTTGGTAAAGCCTTCCCTCTCTACACACTTTAGAACTGCCACCTCTCTTTCTCTTTTTCCTCCTTAAAATTTCTCTATAGCACTTACTATCCACCATGCCACATATTTTACATATGTATTTGTTTATTGTGCGTCTCTCCTGTCTACAAAATAATAAGTACTATAAGAACAAAGACTCATGCTTGTTTTATTTACTACAGGATCCTCCAGCCCCTGGAACAGTAGTACATTGTATGAGCTTCTCAATAAATATTTGTTAGTAGTGAACCAATCCTTAGCCTCTAGAATAATAACCGACCCAGAGTAGGAGGTCCAAGAATGTTTTTTGAATTAATACATAAATGGGTGAATGAATGACTGAAACAAAATGAATGAACTAAACTAAATGAATGAATTAAATGCATGTTTAATGAATGTAATGAGGAAACAGTCTTTGTAATCTGATCCACATAGCAACACTGGTAAGTAAGTTGAATGGGTACTATTATCCTCATTCAATAAGCGAAATAGATGAGTCCCAGAAAGGTTAGAGCTAAAATTAAGGGTGCTTAGAGAATTTCAGGTTTGCTACTCTTTTTCATTTCACTTATGAATGGTTCAGACAATTCTTTGCACTCGGTTCATGATGTACCTCTAACATTTATTACACTATTTTGGTTCCTCTTGACTAGAAAGGCAATTAGCAGGAGGTGCAAGGTGTTAATACTTTTTTTTATGACAATCTGTGTCTTTCCATATTAGGTGTTTTTCATAAAATAGATCCTTTTCTTTCATTTTCAAAAGTGGATTAGGCACTCATACAATTTTGCCCCCCAGAGTAGTTTGTACATGGCTACCCAAGAGGACATCATATTACAAATCCTGCCAGAATGAACTGAAAGGTGAGTGTGGCAATGATAGCTTGAAGATGAACAGGTTGTTTGGTGCCAAGTTTGTGCTAATGGGGATGTCTTCTATGTGTTAACACCCAAAGGAGAACAAATTCAATAACAAAACATTTCAGTTTTTGGCTTGTCTCTGGAGAGTTAACTTTGCATTGTTCAAGGGTTAATTATCCATTATGTGAATCACTTCTCTTTCTCCCTCTGGCTGCTTATATCTAGGAATTCAGTTTACTAGACAGTGAGTAGGCAAAATAAAAAGAGATGAAAAGGAAATTCTGTTTATATATATTTGAAGCTTTAGGAAAAAAAATTCAGTTTAGGAGATAGAATTAGATCTAGTTGGCGATTGCCCCATTGACCGTCGATAACAGATGAGATTAAAGGGCATTTTATACAATATTTTGGTTTTTAAAAAATTATCACAGATTAAGGTCAGTTTGAAGTATATGCAGTTATTTTTGTCAGCAGGGCACCCTGGAGGGTATACTGGAAGGGGATGTAGCAAATGACTTTAAAGGTGGGCTCAACCTGATCCCCTCGCCTCTGAAGAAGCCCGTGTACTGCAGCTTGATGAAGGAAGCAGTGCTAAGCAACTCCACCAATCTCTCCACTCATCAATGAGGAACGACTGCAGTAGGCTATTTTCAGTTATTATTTACCTCAAACAGGACGTTTAATAAGTGCTTGTTAAGACAGAGCAAATGATTTGGCTGCCTGTCCTCTTGCCCTGCTCTCTATTGCGCTGTCTGTCTGCCCCACCCCTCCCCTGTCTAATTCACAAGGCATTCCTAGCCAGTTCTCATGCCTTACCACATGTGACATC
This sequence comes from Nycticebus coucang, assembly GCF_027406575.1. Taxonomy (NCBI): domain Eukaryota; kingdom Metazoa; phylum Chordata; class Mammalia; order Primates; family Lorisidae; genus Nycticebus; species Nycticebus coucang. The sequence goes on from NC_069795.1 coordinate 63,784,460, forward strand.
AGCCTGAGCTCTTTAGATGCTGAGTTTCAGGAAAGGAAGAACCACTGACAAGCTGCAAGCAAGTATTGACAGGCTGGAGAGGCCCCTAGATGGTATGATAAATTCTAGATAACTTCGGTAGTTTGTAAACTGCATGAGCTGGCCAGGCTGGGTGTCTGGTGGTCACTCTCATGAAGTCCCAGACCCTATGTCCCATCAGAAATTACCCAAGCAGAGTGCAGATTAAATGACTGGAGATGCTGTCAGCTAGTTGGAAGATCTAATATGAAGGCAGAAGCTATTCATTTGTTTTCTGGACATGTTTCTTTCATTGTGATAAGACATATTCACTTTGAATACACTGACACGTAGATAACCATTCATTGATTCATTGCCTATTCTTTGGTCCTCTACTCAGACTGAGGCAATCTGACGTTGGTTAAGAGAACAATAAATAGAGAAACATAAAAATACAATACCTGCCCTTTAACTGCTTGCAGTTTCATTCATACCAAAACTTTCACTCAAAGCAATATATATACCTGTAAGTACAAAATGAAAAAGATAGATTTTTAAAATGCTACCAATGTCAGATCACTTTTAGTTTAGGTTATCATGGAAGGCTTCAAGGAAAAAGTGTGACTTGACAAAGATGTGTGACTTAGAAAGGTATCTGGAAAATTATAGTTGCTGATGCTGATATGTAAATACAGCATCGAAAGATTTAGAATACAAATAAATACCTGAGAACTAGAATAAACTGGATCATTTGTATATGTATTCATTCTTACAAAATAAAGTGAAATTCATCAAATCTCTATTTTAAAATATCAATTTAATTTCTTCTTAATTTTAAACTACTTTATATATATAGCAATGAATATTTTGAAGTTGTGTATAATAAAATTTAGAACAATAGGCCAGGCATGATGGCTCATGCCTGTAATTCTAGCACTTGGTAGGTCAAAGTGGGAGCATCACTTGAAGTCAGGAATTTGACACTGGCTTAAGCAACACAGACATACCCTGTCTGCACAAAAGAAAAAAAAAACTTAGCCAGGTGTGGCAGTGTACACTTGTACTCCCAGTTACTTGGGAGGCTGAGGCAGGGGGATTGACTTTGTGTGTGTGTGTAATATATAAAACAAGCTATCCAATAATGAGATACAAGGCATTAACTCTTTCTTTTTAAGTTTTTAAAGTATGTATCATTTTTTTCATATTTTTTCCCTGTTATCTGGGACAGTTTAGTTGATTATAATGGTCATAATTATAATTTAGAAATCAAAATTTTTCCAACATTTACTTTATCTGCTACTTATTATCTTTCATTTAAATCAATGTGATTTATGTGAAAAGAAAGCAAAGAGAATCAGGTAACGTATAAGAAGAAATTCTTATATCTTTTAGGACATAGCAGCATGAACAACAAACATGTATCTTTCTTTGGGAATCTCATAATTACCAAAAAAGCATTTCTATACAATTAAGAGAGAATAATTTCTTGTTAGGGCAATCATAATTCTAGTATTTAGCAATTTCATTTGTGCACAGTTGTGATTGCCTATTTAAACAAATATAACATATAAGAACTGCTTACATTTAAAATGTGTATTCAAGAAAATATACATTTTACGACATGCATCCTCATTAATTTAATGAAATTAAAATTTCCTGGTGAGCATTGAAAAATTGAGTTATCGACAGTACACCATTCAGGCGTATAATCAAGGTATTGAGAAAATTAGGTAATAATAATATAACCATTTAAGCACGAAGAAATCCATCACTGTTTTGCTTTTGTGTCAAAGATATACTAATAAAATTCTAACTTCTTATATTCTTCAAATTAGCCATGGAATTCTTCCACAGACACATGGAACTCCAGATCTTAGCAACTATAAAGAAAATCTCTCTGGCAGATTATATTTTTAAAAATGTCATCTCTTGGGACATACTTGTAGATATTTGTGTTTACTTATTCTCTGCTTAAAGTGGCTTATAAAATTTTATATACAGTCATAGATTTCAATAACTAAATGTTTCTAGAATGTTAGAGATCTACCATCTTGCCTCCAGTGAAGTCCTAATAGACACCCCTACCAGAGATTAGGAGACGATTCTCCTGGGAATCTGTATAGTTGGCATGTTAACTGACAAAGTCACAACTTCCTACATAAGTCTTGGTGGTAATGGCCTGTGAGTTAGTTACATTTTTTATACCATATTTAAAAAATTTTAATACTATTTCCCATTCAGCTTCTTTCTTTAGAAAATGAAAGAACTAATGGAAAACACCTAAGAAACACTATATACAAATGCTACAGTCATAACTAACATGGCCTAATTAAAATAAGCAAATTTTGCTAATTCTACAACATTAAATTTTTAGCATACTGGCCCAAATAAAACTCTGAGACTGTTCCTTATCACAGTGACTGGGAGGAATCTGATGTGCCTCACAAACTATAGGAATGATGACAGGAAGCTGACTCTTTGTCCGAGAGGTCACTGACAAACCCTGATAAGGCTACAGCAGAGGTCAGTCTCTGTAGGGAATGTGGGGTATATGAGCTTGTGTGAATTCTACGGTTAAGAATCTGAATCACTCAAAGTATAAACAAAATTCCCAAGCTAAGTATCAATGCAGTATGTGAGATCTCTGTACCAACTTAGACAAGAGGACACACGATAGGCACATGGAATCCACATCTGGTTAAATGTAAAATCAACTATTGCTAAAGCATTTTCAACGTTTAGGAGAAATCTACTTGGCAACGTGTTAATAGCAAGGACAACTAAAACAATAAATAGCATCTCTTTCCAAATATTTAAGAACGTCAAGTAAGTGCCCCTTAGGCTGGGTTGTGGTTCTTGGAAGTTTTAGCCTATGAGAACCATATTGGGGACATCAAAGACTCCCCCCCCTTCCAAAAAGCAATTCACTTCAGATGCTGCCACACAGTCAAATGCTTTTATGGCTACCATGTTTTTTTGGTTTTTGGTTTTTTGTTTTTTCCACTCTTCATATTTTGGAACATGTCAGATTCTTGAAATTAGAAAGATGGTGAAAAAGTACAGTACGATTAAATACCTCTGAAAAGAAACTAAGTAGGAACCCGACGGTAAAGAACAAAGATGCATTCCAACCGAAATTACACTTCTAGGGCGAGTGTGAGCTATTAAGATGGACATAGAAGGCACATTTTGGTTCCACAAGCTGGTCTGTGGACTCCTCTGCTTGTCTCACAACAGACAGGATGCCACCACCCCCACTCCATTCCTCTGACAACATCCCAGGTCATACACATCACAGTCTCTTATATCGAGGACAATACTATATTTGGGTTTAATACTGTGAGGACAGTCATCTAGTTGTCTTGTGTCAGAATGATAAATTTCCCTGGAACAAAATAAGGACTCTCATTGCATTCTTTTGCTTCATACTATGAATGCACAAGAATAAAGAGGGGTATGTGTCCAATAATACTTTTCAGAGGTAGGGTGGGGGGGTTCCTAACATTTAAAAGCAACCAGTTCTTAGCAAAGTGATCTTTAGAAGAATAGTATTAACAATATTCATTTGCTCTACATCCACTATATTCTGTAAGTACTCTGAGTATAACATAAATGCTCAGAACAGAGATGTATGAAAAGTTGATAGAGGAGGAAAACTCCAAAGGAACGATTAATCCCACTTTCACTTCTCCCTCCTACCATGCTGAATACTACCTCCCAGCCCCCACCCACTCACTCACCTTCCTCCTCCCCCAAGCATGTTTGCTTGGCGTGCCAAGGCTGGCATCCTTGGGTGGCAGCACGAAACCTATGCTGGCTGCTGAGCGTAGCCTCAAGGCTCTTCCATTGTCCATAGAGTGCTCTCTGCTGTGCACACTAAAAACCTTCATCATTCCATTTGATTGTTTGCTAGTTTTTTTTAAATTATATTATTTTCTTTTTAAAAACACCCTTTATTTCCTGCCTGTCTCTGAGATATCAGGAATAGAATCTTTGACACATCAAATTCTGGAACCTCACCACTCACCAGGACTGTGGTTCCTGATCCAACGAGTGACGACTGAGAATCAGCACACAGTCTCTTGAGAGTGTCCAGGCCTGGCTGTTAAGCTCCCTGCTCTGATTAGCTTGTCGAGTTCCCAGTGTTCCAGAGTGCTGAAGCACAGAAATTAGGGAGGGGAGGTGGAAGGAAAATCACTGGAGCCTCTTACGATCTAACTTCCACTAACTGAGAGGAAATGTCTTATAAATAAACAACAGCAAGAGAAACAAAAAAAAAAAACCCATCCCGTCCTGCCAGAGGAATGTACATTATTGTCTCCCGACGGAAAACTTTACACCACACCAGAATGCAGCCATGTCTCCTGAAACTACCTTCCTCAAAACAGAAAGAAAAAGAGAATCAAAAAGAAAAGGAGAATAATAAAAAAAAAAAAAAAAGGAGAGAGAGTTTTTTTCATCCTCTTGAATTCTGTTGGGAAGTTCATGTGAGTTCCCAGTAGACAAACTAAACTAAGCAGTTTCAACAGTGTCACTGTTCCAGGATTTTGTGCGGAGGCTGCTTATTAGCAAAAGTTCATTTCTGCCCAGATCATTGCTGTTCCATCCAGACCTTTTCAGAAGGGAAGTTCAGGGAGGGGGAGGGTGCAATTGTGGAAGAGAGGAAGAGGAGAGGACAAAGGAAAACTCCTGATGAACCCAAATGCCCTGGCCACGGCCATGATAAAGCGAGCCCCCTCCCACCACCCGGCTGCTGCTTGTTGAGGACTTGGTGATGCAGTGTGTTTAATCTACTTACTCTTTCTGCTCTGGAGGCTGAGGTTCCTACATTTCCAGCTCATGCTGGACTGTACCGTAAGCAACAAGTGAAATGAGTTCAGTGATCTCATTCTAGTCCTTCGACTCCTGTCCACATCACTAAGCGACTGCACAGCTTGGCACAGGCCAGGATGAGTCAGCAGTCTCTGGTCATGAGAGGCCAGGCCTGGAATAGCAGGGGGGTTTAGGTCAGGAGCAGAACGAAGCAGAAAGGCAGTCTAGATGGCAGGGCTCGGTTTTGCAATATGCAGGGATACTGTAGGTCAGAATGAAAAAGCCCCATCAGCTCTGGGGTGAAGACTGTGTGATTGCAGAAAAAGAAGAGTCAAGGCAAAAACAGCTGCCTATCAAACAGAGCAACAACAAAGTAGAGTAGCAGTCAGAAAAAGAGGGCCCTGGGTAGAGCCCTGGAGGATAAAAGATGCTCATTATACTTTCTGGAATACCTCTTCTTCTATGTGCTCTGCAAACAGTGGTTTCCTAGATGTGCCCCAGGTATTTTGGGATTGTTTTCCCAATTTGGTTAAGAAGCAAAACAAAGCAAAACACTGCAGTTAAATAGCAAGAGAAGCCTCATATTTAGTATTAATGTAATTATGAGTAGGACCTTCAAATCTCAGAGGCCTTAGATAGCCTTCATGAAATAGTTAAAGAGAAGCACTTCTTAAACTGAGCTTGGGTGAGAGTACAGAAGAGCTAAGAACAAGTTAAATGATGAAATGTAGGGGACATGTGACAATTTATCCATATTACTACTTAGTGGGCTCAGCATGGACCTCTATGAGGAATTGTTGCCTCCCACCAATAGGATTTTCAAACATCTCTCTTGTGCAGTAGTATTGTAATCTAGCAGGAGGAGAGGGGAAATTAAACAGGGAAAACCGGGTTCAACATATGAGTAGAAAATAGCTTGGTGATAGACATTTTGTTTCCAAGGAGGCAAATTGCCCTATATGTCAACTGACAAAGAAACAGACTAGAGGAGAATACTGAGGAGACAGAATTATTAGCAAACAGTGATGAGAGCCCTGAAATAAGGAAGAAAGCGGCCTCTAGTCAGATGGGGTGGAGCAGAATGTCATGGAAAACTGAGTAAGAGCAATAGATTTGGGAAACAGTACTCAAAGAGTTCTTTAAAGTCCTCTGAAGAGGAATACTAAGGACTTACTATATATTCCTAATTGTTTTTCCTTAGAGATGCAGAGATGCATGAGAACTCAACCAAATCAGTGAGAAAAAACATGGAACTCCATTAAATAGTGGGAAAAGGACATGAACAAAATAGACAAATGGTCAACAAACATATGAAAAAATGCTCACCATTACTAATTATCAGGGAAATGCAAATCAAAACCACAATGAAAAACCATCTTACCTCCCTCAGAATGGCCATAACAAAAAAGTAAAAGGATAGTAGATGTTGACTCAGATACAATGAAAAGAAAACACTGTTGTTTGGAATGCAAATTAGCATAGCCTCTGTGGAAAGCAGGCTGGAGATTCCTTCAAGAATTAAGAGTCCAGCAATCTCACTAGTAGATATCCACTCAAGGGAAAAAAATCGTAATATTGAAAAGACACCTGCCCTTATATATCTATTGCAGTACAATTCACAATTGTAAAGATATGGAACTGACCTAAATGCCCCCAAACTGATGAGTGGACAAAGAAAATGTATATATACACCATGCAATACTACACAGTAAAAAAAAAAAAAAATACAGAAAAGAATGAAATAAGTTCTTTTGTGGCAAGTTGGATGGAATGGAAGCCATTACCCTAAATGAAGTATCTCAGGAATGGAAAAAACAATACTGTATGTTCTCATTTATAAGTGGGAACTAAACTAAACCAGTGTGCAGGGTCATACAGGGTGGTATAATGCAACATTTCCCACCTTTATTGACACTAGGGACCAGTTTCATGGAAGACAATTTTTCTATGGACTGGGAGTGGGGGTGGGGTGTTTCAGGATGATTTAAGCACATGACACTTACCTCAGATCATCAGGCGTTAGATTCTCACAACCTAGATCCCCTACATGTGCAGTTTACATTATCAGAGTTCGTGTTCCTAGGAGAATCTAATGCCCCTGCTGATGTGACAAGAGGTGGAGCTCAGGGGGTGATGCAAGCACTGGGGTGGTAAACAGAGATGAAGCTGTGCTCTCTGCCCACTTCTGACCTCCTGCTGTGTGGTCCAGTTCCTAACAGTCTGTGGACCAGAACTGGTCTGCTGCCCAGGGATTGAGAACAGCAGGTTTAATGAACACTGGAGAGTCAGATGGTGAGAGGAGGTTGGGAGGTAGGTGAGGGATGAAAAATTACCTATTTAGTTACATGTATACTATTAATAGTAGGGTGATGAGTGCACTAAAACTTCTGATTTCACCACAGTGTAATTGATCCTTGTAACAAAAAACCACTTGTATCCCAATGAAATAGAAAAAAGAAAATGTAAAACACATTTTAGTGAGTTTTCATTCTAAGGTTTTTTAAATCATCTCAACACATTTTTTTAAATATATACCTCATCTCATTTACTTATTATGTTAAGACATTTATACTCTATACTAATAGATCCAACATCTACCCTTGCATTATGCACCATAGGTGTGGTCCCATCATTCACCATCCCTTGATCTGACCTCTCCACTCCCCTCCTATTCCCCTCTACTCCCTCCTTCATCTTGGGCTGTACTTGTGGTGATCTATTCTTCATATGACAGTGATTGTAAATTGGTTTCAAAATAGTATGAGTGATTGTAAATTGGTTTCAAAATAATACAAAAAATATCCACACATTGGATATTTTTTCTTCCATTCTTGAGATACTTTACTAAGTATCATATAAAGCTCATCCATATAAACGTAAAAGAGGTAAAGTATCCTTTTTTAAGGCTACATAATATTCCATGGTATACGTATACCACAATTTCTTAATCCATTCATGGGTGGATGGGCACTTGGGCTTCTTCCATGACTTGGCTATTATTAATTGAGCTGCAATGAACAATCTGGTGCAAAAATATCTTTGTTATAAAGTGATTTTTGGTCTTTTGGATATACACCTAGTAGAGGAATTGCAGGATCAAACAGCAGGTCTACTTTTAGATCCCTGAGTATTCTCCATACTTCTTTCCAAAAGGGACATATTAGCTTGCACTCCCACCAGTAGTGCAGAAGTGTTCCCTTTTCTCCACATCCATGCCAACATCTGTAGTTTTGGGATTTTGTTATGTGAGCCACTCTTACAGGAGTTAGATGATATCTTAAAGTGGTCTTGATTTGCATTTCTCTGATGATTAAGGATGATGAGCATTTTTTTCATGTATCTGTAGGCCATGTGCCTATCAAAAGAAGCTCTGTTCAAGTCCCTTGCCCACAATGAAATGGGATCACTTGTTCTTTTCTTATTAATAAGTTTGAGTTCTCTGTGGATTCTGGTTATCAAACCTTTGTCAGAAGCATAACCTGCAGATATCCTCTCCCATTCTGAGGGCAGTCTGCTTGCTTTACTTACTGTGTTCTTCAATATATTTTTTAAGTGTTTAACTTGGGCAATCAAACCTTATAGCCTCAGTTTCCTTCTCTTTGAGATGGAAGTAATATTATCATCCCCAGTGAATTACTGTAAGGAATGAACAATGTTTGTCAATCCTTATCACAGCAGTATCTGTCATGCAGTGAACACAAGAAATTGCTGTTATTATTATTTACCATATCATCTTTATAAATACCCAGGGAAGGAATCCCTGCTGGTATTCTTACATTGGACCGAGTGGAATCAATAAAATCAGTTCAGTAACACTTCTTACAATGTTGCATTAAAACGCTTACACTTATTTCTGCCTGGGTATGTTAAACATTATACTTGAACACGGAGGATGTTGAAAATCTATTATGTGAAAACCTTGATTTGGGGTATCTATGTTGTCAAAGCAACTTGGAGCCTAACAGTGTCCAGTAACTAGAGACCTAAAAAAGAAAAGAGGAATTTTTAGAAGCTTCTCCAAAAGCAACAGGATAAAAGTACTATTGGTCTTAACCGCATGATGACGGTTTTTTACCAAAGGGGAAAACATAGTCCACTTGATCATCACAGCCTAATTGATTAATTGTGGGTCTGACCATCTGGCTGATGAATGCTGACACCCAGCAGTGATTTCTGTGCAACACAAATCCGGATATGCTCTCCCCGTGCCTCCCACAATAATGGCAACTCTGAACTTAAGGTTAGTTTATTCAGGCCTCTTGGCTCAATCTCTTCATGGAACAGTGGTTGTGGCAGGGAATATTTTATGAGACCTGGTCAGGAATTATCTTCTCTGATTTCAGTTACCAGCTCCTTTCCAACTCCACTCCTACTCATTCTGGAACCCTCTCTTGTATAGAATCACTTTTCATGCAAAGCATTCCATCTGTAGTTTTCATCATATTGTCTGATGCTCTCATTTCTGGTTGCTCTATTCTGAAAAAATATTTGACTGGACTAAAAAATCCATATGCCTATTTCTCAGGGCATCCTATTGGCATCCTTATATCTTTGCTACTAGTTTACTTTAAATTACTCTGTGCTTCTAAATAAAAAAAAAAAATCATTTCACCTAATTTATGAGCCTGATTAAAAGTCCCACATATAGCTCATGTTCTCCATGAGGTTAAGGAATACAAGGATTAATAGAAGATAATTCTTACATCTTAAACCTATTTTTAATCTCCAGTTAGGATGGTCTTATGGAGAGGATTTCCCTACTAGGACTCTGGATCACTGCTAGAAAAAGAAAGTCAGTCTCATGTAAATAACAAGGATCAACAGCGATGCCACCCACAAACCACTCCATACTCGGAGATAACCTGCACGTGGAGAATGCTCCAAGTAATTCAAAACTCCCTACATAAATGTGAACCCTGGGGTATTACAACCAAATTATTTTACTTTATTTTGTGGGAAGAAGCAGGGGATTAAACTGACAAAAAAATGTCTGACCAAGGAGTCACAACAAAGAATCATCCATTTCCTTTTTCCTTTTCCCAGGCTGATTTCCATCTCTTAAATTCATTCTCCCCACAGACACTGAATTCTTCTATACTCCAGGCTGAGTTAGTGTTAATTTTCAGGCAATAGCATGCTGAACTATAGAGTTCTGGGCTGAGAGTTGGGAAATGTTTTTGGCCTGACTGTCAGTAAACAACTATGTGTCTTGGGCAAGTCAAGTCCCTTAACTCCCCACGTCTCAGTCTCTTCATTGAAAAATGATAGGTTGGACGGCATGAACTTCATAGACTCTGCCAACACTAAGAGTCTATGGTTCTATACCTCATCCCCCCCAACGCCCCGCCCCTGACATTAACTACTCAGCAACTCTGCTTACAGTAATTTCTCTGCTCTCAGTTACAAATGGAAAAATATCTCCTTCATTTACTACTTGGTATTTTGTGTTTGTAATCTTTCTTTTTTTGATGCTAGGTATTTTGAGTATTAAACACTAAGATATCCAAATAGATGCTTTAAATTTGAAGACATTTAAGGAGAATAACTTTCCCACATAGAACAGTTAGCATAGCTGGGTATGGCGGAAGCCAGCCATCCAAAAGTGGAGCAAAGGGGCCAATTGACAGTGGGAGGAAGCCATTCATAATAAGAGTCTCCAGACTCTTCAATTTAGATAAAACTAAACTGTTACCGACTTCCAACTACTTTTCCAATCATTCCCAGACACCATCACAGACACTTAGGACTACAAATCTGAGGACCAGCACTGGCAGTGATGCAGATCTTATTCCACCTCCACCATCCATTGCCAAGTAGGATTTAGGATGGCATAGTAATAAGAGCCAAGAGGACAATCTGTCATTTATTTTCCTCCAAACTTTTTGAAATTTCCCATTTGGGTTCTGTTTCCCAGTTTTAATTTGGTAACTGCCATTTTTCAGCATTTCTTTTAACAGGTTACTAATAATTTCTGATACAGGATCTCATATTTCATTTTGTGCTGCTAGAACTGCTGTTAATATTTCATCTGCCTTCAATTCAGCTCTGAATTAAGGCTGCTGGGTTTCTGATACACTGTTAACACTTTGGTTCTGGGGATTGGATCACCAGTGTTCATTTAGATTGTCCATATTTTGTTATGTAAAAGTAATAGGTTGGCTGGCCTCAAAATATCTCAGTGCATGCTATACATCCTGGGGATACTTCAGAATTTCTTTCTCTGGATCTTTGATGAAAAACAACAATAACAAGTATTCTGGGCTTGTTCTCACAGGCAAATTGCCATTTGCTTCAGTGACAGTGTTCTGGGAGCAGAGTGAAATGGTGAAGAGTCAGGGCTCACAGGTGGATGTACCATCAAATTTTGGCTCTGAAATCGATTACAGAGACCATCTTAGGTCACTCCTTATAGTCTCAAACCAATTGTGTGTGGGGAATTAGGGACATGAGAAAATAAACGGTCCTGACCCTCCCATTGGTATGTAACTGTTTTAAACTTCCCCATCCTCTCTTTTTCCATTTGTAAAATAGGGAGAAAAATAGTATCTATTTCTACTGCTATGAAGATTCAATAAATTAATGCAAAGTGCTGAAGACTTTCTACAGTCTCAATAAATGGTGGCTATCATTATAAACCTAGCATTAATAATCTACAAATTCACATTATAGTGTTAATTATTTTTTAACATCTTTTCAAGATAAAGAAACTTGAGTACAAATCATTGAGTTCAAGCTTTTGTTGTTTGCTTTAATATAGCTTACATTAAAAAAAAACTCTCAGAGAAATCAAATAAAGTATTTTAAAATTGATCTTTAAATGTAATGTACAGTTAGAATAATACATAACATCATATTGTTATGCCATTTTCAAGCCAGCAGCACATTCTCAAAAGTTTTTGTTCATCTCATATCCAGTTCTAGATAAGGTACCTTGTACCAGTATGCATCTGTTCTATAAAAAGATGATTTACCATATTTACTTTTCCCTATGCTCAAAGAATAGAGATTATTTTAATAATCTTTGGGTATGTGTCAGTTGGGGTCCATCAGGAGACAGAAACCATACAGGCAGCAAAGTTTAGTTTAAAGAATTATTGATAATAACAGGAGATTGAAATAATGGGGCAGTAGCTCACAAGTAAAGAACACTCTAAGTAATATAGTAACAAATATAAGGTATGACCGCAACTTTGAGGGCCAAGATATCATGCCCAAGGAGCAGTCCTCTCCACTTCTGAGACTGAGATCTAGACCATGTAAGATACAAGACCATCTAGACCATCTCCTCTAACCCTGGACCGGGATCTAGACTTTTTTGGACAGGACATAGCCATAACTCATTGAATGGCAGTTGCTGGGGAGCTGGCTCAGCAGAACTTACTGGAAATCTATACTCTAAGGTACCAGTGAAAGCTACTAACAGGGAGGGATCTCATCTGCAGCACTCTGCTATAAAGCACCTGATGTGTGCATGTGCCTGTGTGTGTATGTGTGTGCACATATTATGTGTGGTGTGTACTGGGGGAAGCTGCTAGGCACCAGGGCAGTGTGCTTGCTGTGGGAACTAGATGCTGGGGAAGCTGCTTGTGCTGGCAGCAGCTAGGCTCCAGAGGAACCATGCCAAGGAGGAGCTTGACAAAGGAGGGAACCAGGAAGGAAACCCATTCTTTCTGTAATCTCTCTGTACCCTCTGATGACAAAACGCCCTCATAATAGCTGGCAAAGGAAAAATAAGTTATGGACCCAGATACATTTTTGTAAAGCAGGTAAGGAAGGGTAAATTTGGATCTTGGAGGCAATACATTGGTAACCGATACATTATTTGCTCACACACTTAAAAAAATAACTAATTTTGGAGATTATAATCCAGACTTCTTGACTTATCACACTGTTGCTCACCTTTACTAGTAAATCAACTCTCTTTGAATAGTTATATAAATACTATCAGAATTAAGAAAAATAAGAGGCTAGTAAATAAAAGCCTATAAAAGAATCTTTAAAAAGTTACAGCACTAGTATTTGTACAATAACCTTTCCCCCTAAGTGCTGCTCACATATGTTTTAATTAAATGTTTATAATTTACTTAAGAAAAAGATGTACAGAAATACTAAGCCACTGACCTAAATTTATGCATCAGTGATCCCAGTCCAGAATTTCAACTAAGTGGATAATCAGGACAGTCATTAAAAACAACCCAAAGCTTTGAGAGAGGTCAAAATCGCCTCAGTTATCATTTTCATCTCTCTCTCCTTTTTCTTTTTAATTGATTCTGGAATCCATATCTGCTTGTCCCATGACATTTTCTTTTGGAGGGGTGGAGGCAGTGTTAGCCATAAGTTACTATTTTTCTGAAAAATATATCATCTATTCAGTACATATTTAGGGGTGATTTCTTCCTATGACTCTCGTACTATATTGTTTTATGCTCAGTATTAAATAGAGAAGCATCAGTAAATGACTAACGTGGTAAACGGTGATCATTGCTACAACTGGTTTTACATATAGTGGGAAGGTGTATTCTAAAACACCTCTCCTACTTTTGCCTGATTCCTGCAAGAAGAGGACAGAAACTTTTATTCTATAATTAGAGGTAGTATTTAAAAACACAACCCCCTGACATTAGACAAGGGTTGTGGTTGTGGCATTTGCGAACACAAAAACCAATCAGGTGAGGAGAGGCCTACGCAGAGCAGACTCTAGTGAGGCTAGACCACAGAACACCTGTCTCACTACTCATCAGTTTTTCTCCGTGCCTGGTCATAAATAGTACTATCTTTTCTCACTATTATGAAAGGGACCTTCCTATTTCCTCACAGTTGTGTTTTCTAATAACCATTGCTATTATCCAAAGCAAGTCTTGTTGACTATCTCACAACCATATTGTAGGCATCTATGCCAGCTGTAGGCGATCCTGAGGATTTCCTTTTGTTTGTGATATGTGTGAGCACTGAGGATAAACTTAATGACCCTAAGTTTAGTCCCCCCCCCTCCAACACACATACACCTCTCTCTTGCAATTCCTAAGTCCAAAAGGAGAGGATGATAAAGGAAAATTGTAAGTCCATGTGAATCAGGTAGGTAAGTCCATTTTATTTTAGGTTGCCCTTCTCTTCTGCTGGCTTTTCTGCTATTACCCATTATACTCACCCTGACGGCTGCTCTTACGAGCAACATGCCTTTTTAATCAGCTTTCCTGGGGTCTGCATTTGATTACAGCATTTGTGTTCTATTTTGATTCTTTTGTACTGTGCCCTGTGGTGTTAGCTTGAAAGGTGTTATTTATAAAATGAAATTCTATTGTATTGCCACTTGGATTCAAAGAGGACATATAATATTAATGCAGAATGTATTTAATAATATCTTGAATCTATTAAATCGATTTCTTCATAAGAATACAGGATGGGAGGGGAGGCATGTGGGTTGATAACCAGGTAATAAGACGTAAGAGTCACCTGAACTTTCCTTCACAAACTCTCCTGAAGGCTGGCATAAGAAAATCATGCTTTTAATGTCAGAGTTTCCAAAAGGAGGAGACTACCTTTCCCCAAACAGACTAATGCAGCATGCATCTGTTTAAAGGTTCAACTGTACAGGCCATTTTTCCCAGGCTTCACATGCAAATTTTTGACTAAGAAAATCATGAGACCAAACATGAATATGAATTCTTTTTTTTTTTTGTACTATCTAGAAAGATTTAGATAAAGAAACACAAGCACCTGTTTCTAAGGACCTACTTTTAAGATTTGTAAAAAGGAGTACACTTGTTCTCATCCTGATTTTTCTCAAAGGCAGGCTTGGAAAATCCTACTAATACTAAGAACTGGTGCCGACTTTCCAGCGTGCCATGTTTAGAATGATGTGCTCATCTACCAAAAGGGAAGGTTTTGATATGGTTTCTGGGCCTACAGTCAAAAGTTTCTAGATTAGCTGGATGGAGAAGTTCCCAACTGTTCTTCACGTGAAGACTGAAAGATTGCATCGGTGTGTCACCGCTTGCATAGCACATCTGTTGCCATACACATTCAGTTCTTCCACTACAACTTTTTTCATGTTGATATGTCTGAAATCATAAATGGCTAAATCGCTGTTTGAATAGAGAATAAGGAAGGATCACATGTGAAAGATGATTTAGGAAATCAGGCTCTGTAGGACTTACTAAAAGAAAATGTACTACACAAGGGAAGTTGGACGTGTGGTTGCGTATTTTCACCTATTCTCACTCACAGGCACATTATATAACTACAGAACATTCAGTATCCAGTTTCCTAATCTCTAAAATGGAAATACTAATTTAGGCTTTTTCACTTGCACTTGGCTATTTTATGGGTGAATAAGATAACAGTTCTAGAATCTTCTAAATTCTTTACAGTGAAGGTGAGGAACAAACATATAATGTGACTGAAATTATAGGTTTGACCCCATTTTTGGTTCTCCAAATCTAGAGATGAGAAACAGTGACAAAGGAATTAATTTACTTCACTTTGAAAATAAATCACACGCTCTAATTTATAAGTGAAATGCCAAACATAAGGAGCTAGAATGTGTTAGAGAATACACATCCAAATCTTGAATGCATTAAGTCACAAGCTATTTGCATGAAAAGATCACGTTATTCATCTCTGTAGCCACCCAGGTTCCACCTCATTGACTTGGATTATGTACATATTCCATTCTATTCATTAATATCTGTTGAATTGAAGTGAAAAATGAGATCATACAATTTCAGAGCTAAAAGTAACTAGAGACAATGTTAAGTACAATTATCTCATTTTGCAGATGATAAAACTGAGTCCCAAACAAATCAAGCGACTTATCTAAGTCCACTGTTACTAATATTATAGTATAAATCTTTAGAAAGTAATTTTAAATATTCCATACTGAAAATACATTATTCAATCAATTAAAACAAAAAATATGTTCTTTTGTCAAAATAGTAAGTACTATTCAGTGCAAGTAACCTGATGTACTCTAATCTAACCAATAACACAGAAGCCAAAAGTAACGAACTTCATTAAACGTCTACACATCACAGGCATGTTAGAAATGCCAAGTTACAAGGTTGCACATCTTACTATTATGACTACTGGCCAGTGCATTGGCATATTTTTTCAGGTAAAAGTAAAGTCTTAAAAACAAATAATAATGGAGTGAAGTCAGAAAGATGGTGCAATATGAAACTCTAGCTCTCATTCTTCCATAGAAATACCAGTAAAATAACATTGGAATCAAAATACCTTGAAAAGAAATTCAGAATATATCTAAGAAGTAGAAGCACCTGAAAGGACCACAAACTAAAAACAGGTGCATTTATATGAGTAAAAAGAGTGACAATTTCACTTTAGTTGTGTCAGTATCTCCTCCAAAGTGGCTTAGCTCAACACCCAAAAGATCGTGTCAGCCCATGGTTTCTCCTTTGTGGCACAAAGTGACACTAGAGGGCACATCTGGCTGTCCAACCTCCTGGCCTCTCAGGGAACCCTCCAGGGCTGGTTTCTATATCACTTCTTAGGGAGTGATGAACCACTTCCAGAGCTTGGTCCCCTGAGGCAGTGAGGGACAAGGAAATGGGGTGGGTGAATCCTTAAAGTTGGTGCTCTCTGTCCTCAGGGGTAGAACTGAGGATTTCTATCCATGAGGGAGGGAAGGAAGTGAAGGGTAATTTCCCTTGTACTAGATCCTGAGGGAGCAACAGAACTCAGTCCTGTGCAACAGTTAGAACTAATAAAAGATGGCACTACTCTGTATGATTAGAAAAAAGCATAGAACTGAGGCTTTTCCTCCAGAGGGAAGGAAGAAAGTACAGAGGGCCTTGCCCTTGGCCTTGGCATATGCTTCCAAGATGATGGCTTCTAGCTTGTCTCAAAGAGAGCAGCACTGACCAGTAATCTCCTAGTCAAAACCAGTTCATAAAGACTAGAAGAAGTAGCTGGTACTTCAAATACATAGATCAGAAAGCAAACCTACACCTATAAGGAACACAGCAAATCAAGAAAATATGACACAAAAGAAGAAAACAAGCCTCTAAAAAGCAATTGAAGAAGTGAAGATATGTGAATTGATTGACAAAGAGCGCATGACCATTTTCTTAAAGAAGCTTAGTCAATTACATAGATAGCTACATAAAACAGGGGAAAAAACTATGAACAAAATGCGAAGTTAAATAATGAGACAGAAACAATAAAAAGAACCAAACAGCAATACTGGAGCTGAAGAGTATAAAAACTGAATGGGAAAATTAACTAGAAGGGCCCAAAAGCAAACTTGATCAAACAGAAGGAAGAATCAGTGGACCTGAAGACAGGTCACTTGAAATTATGTAGCCAGAAAAACAAAACCAAAAAATATTGAAAGAAAAGTAAAGAAAGCCTAAGTGACGTGTGGGATTCCATCAATAAACCACTAACCACCAGAAGAGGAACGAGGGAGAAAAGGGTAGAAGCCAAGTTAAAGAAAAAAATGGCAGAAAATTTCCCAAATCAGGGGAGAGAAATCAACATCCAGATTCATGAAGTCCAAAGAACACCAACTAGATCGAATGTAAAGACATCTACACCAAGATGCATCCTAATCAAACTGTCAAAAGTTAAAGACAAAAAGAGAATTTAAAAACAACAAGAGAAAAGCAGCTCATCACATTCAAGGTAGGCCCCATAAGACGGTCAGTATATTTCTCAGCAGCCGCCTTGCAGGCTGAGAATGATACATTCAAAGTGTTAAAGAGGGAAAAACCTGCCAATCAAATGAACACTGAGTCCTGCAAAACTGTCCTGTAGAAATGAAGGACAGGTAAAGACTTTCCCAGACAAACACAATTTGAGGGAGTCTGTCACCACTATACCTTTGAGGGAGTTTGTCACCACTATTCCTTCATGAGAAGTGAAAGAAAATTCTTTAAGCTTAAATAAAAGGATGTTAATAAGCAGCACGAAAGCATATGAAAACATAAAACTCACTGGTGAGGGCAGGTACACTGTCAAATATGAGAGACTTCACATTGGTAGTATGTGAATCACTGTTAACTCTAATACAAACATTAAAAGACAAAAAGATTTAAAAATAATAATCACTTAATTAATTTTAATTAACAAACAGTATAAAAAGATGCAAATTTTCACATTAATAATATGAAGTGCGGGGGGGCAAGAATAAGTAAAAATATTTTTACGTTATCAACTTTAAGTTGTTATAAAGTTAATATAGGCTCTTAAAACTGTAAGTTGGTTTATGTAATCCTCATGGCAAATGCAAATTTAAAAACATATAATATTTACATAAAATATAAAGAGAAGGGAATCAAAGCACACCAGTACAAAGAAATATCATTAAATCACAAAGGATGACAGCAAGAGAGAAACAAATGAACCACAGAAAAATAAAAAACAAAAACCCAGCAATTAACAAAATTGCAATAAGTCCTCACCTATTAATAATTAAGTGAAAATGGATTAAATTCCCTAGGCAAAAGACAGAATGACTGAATGGATTATAAAACAAGATCCAACAACGTGCTGCCTAAGAGGGACTCACTTCAGCTTTAAGAATACATATAGAATATATTCAATGCAAATGGTAACCAGAAAGTAGCAAGACTGGCTGTTCTTACATCAGATAAAATAGACTGTCAGTCAAAAAACTATAACAAGAGACAAAGAAAGTCATTATATAATGATAAAGAGATTAATTCATTAAGAGGATATAACAATCCTCTTGACTAGAATCCTCTTGATTGGAATCCTCTTGACCGGAAAAGACCAGAAACTGAATCAATGAATTAAATTTCAATTAATTGAAAAATAGAAATATCCAGTGAAATACTTTTCATTTTTCCAAAGTTCCTCTCATATTGGAAATTCCTGGAGACCACAGAGAACAGAACATGGAGAAAAGGGGAGCAAGTGACAGTAATAGGCTTGATGCCTTTAATGGCTGGATGGCTTGTTAGAGACTATTGCTTATGTATTAGAAAAATGTGATTCCAGAAATGTAGTCAGGATTTCACAGATTAAATTCAAATTATTAATTTGGTATTTCAACCTCCATTACTTGCTCCATATCGCTTAAGCACACCCAAAAAATATTCTGTGGTGTAGCCAGACTATGTTAGGGTTATCCTGGTATTTCCAAGGGATTTCTAATTTTAAATATTCTGTCCTATCACTTCCATGATTTGTTAAATCGTGTCTGCATTTCTGTATTGTAATCTTATTCATTCATTTACTATGATTCAGTATGTATCTACCATGTGTGAGACAATAAGAAGAAAAAAAAACAGAAATAAACCTCATTTTCTATCTTCAAATAATTAAGGAATTCACAATGTGTAGTGGCTTCTTCCCATGTATAACATATGTGTTTCTGCTATTAAGCTTTTATTCTTCCTGCAGTGAGAGTGTCCTATCATTATTCTTTTATCGATCTAATTGCTTTAGTTACAGTGCAGCTCGTGTTCTACCTCCTCCGTAAATTACTTTTTAGTTTTTGTAGTCCACATTGTTTTTCCTTCTTTTTCTTTTTGACTATTACAGCTGGGTTAGACATTATCGCCTACCCAATATCCTTTTTCCCACCATTGTTCCTAGCTACAGACCCCTCTTTTGTTAGGGATGGCAACATGCTCAGTCCTGGATGATAAATTTTGAAATTTCAAAGCCAATTATGGCAAATCTATTCCCTAAGTTCCTTGATCCCCTAACAACCAAGGGTGGCCTAGGGACACAGTTCTAGTCAATAAGATCTATACGGAAACCTGAGAGGCTGGTTTCTGAGAAAGCTCTTTCTTTTCTTATAAAGGGGGACGTAAAAGGAAAGCCTCCTACTATCCCTTTCTTCCCTTTGTGAACGTGGACATGATGTTTGGGGCTGTGGTGGCTATTTGTGTTCATGAAGTAACAAGCATGAAGAAAGACAAAGATAATCCTAGAGATGTTGGCATAGGCTTTCCCACACACCAGGAATTCCCTACCTCCCAACCTCTGGACTTCTCGTTATGTGAGAAAAAATGAACTCTTATTTGTTTAAGCCACTCAAGTCAGGATTTCTGTTACCTGCTGCTGAGCACACTTCTAACAAAAATAATTATTATTATTATTGGCACTTAATAAATATTCATTTGCTTCAAATATTTATTATATATACTAGACTTTGAATATATATAAGAAAATTTTCACTCAGAAAGAAAGGGGGGAATTTGTATTAAGGATCAGAAAAGAGTATTAAACTAGGTTAAGTAAGAAAAATTTGAGTCTACAGTAAGTAGTTATATAACAAGAATCTGTTGCAACCTTGTTCAGTTATTACATACGATGAAAGCAAACTTTTAAACATTTTCCAGAATTGGTGGAATTATAAATTAGAAATGAGACAGTAGAATAAGCCCCCACATAATTAATGTTTTAAAGAAAAGACGATATAAAACAAGCTTTCTATGAAATATACAGAAGACAATGCTATAAAGTTCTAGCTTTATTAAAACTAAGTGAGGAGCCAGCACATGTCAAATCCCACTAGCAACAAGGCTTTTTCTCTGTCCCTCAGATTGTATAACTGTGGTTCACGCAAATGCTACAGACTTCTTAGCATGCAAATTAACTTCCAAAATCTTTCACCTGAGGTTTGAACCCACAAGTAAGGAAACTATTATAGCATTTGCTTTTGGATAACAGACTACATAAGTTGAGACAAGTTATTTTCAAGCCTTTCAAATATTACAAGTAGTAGGGAACTGGGGAGGAGAGAAGTAAGTAGCTTTGGGTCGTTTTAGGTTAGTGACCTTAAACATAAGGTGTGATTTAATCAGAAGCCAGAGTAATCATGGCAGGGGTAAGGGGAAAAAGACTCAGAGCCGCCTGGAGTTAGGGAGGACTTTAGTGGCAGCTTTCAGCTTGAGCTGAAACTGCAGGATTCTGTCAGAGGCTCCACAAACAAAGGGCTACATTATGTAATGCATCTTGTATTTCTTTGTGAATGATTCCACAACAAAGTTTCATTAGTTTTTTTTTCCCCTAGACATTTGACCATTTCCAGGCTGCAACTTGTTGTCCAGAAGGGAAACTTTCTACCTCAAATAAAAGTTTAAATTGCAAGAAACTGACATTTTTTCCATTATCAACTCAGAATTAATTTGAACTTTATACTGACTGGGAAAATATTTCTTCAGTTAGGTGGATGAAAAATAATCCCATCTGAAGAATTTCCAAATAACTCAGCAATAGTAAACAATAATTTAGTCAGCAATAACAGTTAAATTCTTGATCTATCATTTTCTGACCCTGTTACCCTGTTAAGTACAACAATCTTGGAGCACCTTTCAATACAGCACTTTACAGTCACAACTAAAAGACAGCATGTTACGTGGATGGCCTGGAGCGATACGTTCTCATAAAAAGTATCTGTTTCCAAAAGAAAATTTATTTACTTTTTTGCCTGTTATGAGGACATTTTAAGATTAATTACAATCCCACACTGTCAAATCTAGCTTCAATGTATAAAACTCTATTTTTGGTAGTTTAATTCTTTTATCGATTACTAACTTAAGAGGATTCTATTGCATAATATTATTTCGGTCAGTTGGAAAAATAATTTAACTGCCAAACAGATTTTCCCATTTAACATTTCAAATGTTGCTTTAATGTTTACCACTTAGATCTCCATGAAGGTGACCGAGGTTTACAGGGGAAGTTGCACAGAACATGCCTTTGGTCTGAGAGTCTGGGTTGCACATAGTGGAAAGTATGGATCGTAGGCCCCAATACCAAAGTTGTATAAAAAATTTAGGGTTCGACTCTCAGCAGGTGGCACTCTTCCTTCTGATTTGGTCTTGAATGAATGCGTCAGCATTTGGCTATTTCTTGGGCAGAGCATGAGACTAAACAATTCAATAGTGCTTAAGGATTAACTAAATTCTAAGAAACTAGAATCAAGGGAAGTTACATATATGGATTTACATCATGCTTGGCTTTTTTCATCAAAATAACACTATTAGAATTTTGTCCTATAAGTTGGTAACCATATCTCCCAGTTTATCCAAGATAGTTTCAGTTCCAGTTGCCCAGGCACAATTATTAACAGAGTTCATTTTATTCTCAAAAGTGTTTTCATTTGGATGATAATTACCCTGCATAAACATTAAAAATTTTTTACTTATAACACCATTTACTGTGGTAATCCTTCTTTTTAGGGAAAATTAAAATAGACACTATTGGTCAACTTCTATAAAGAGAAAAAGATCAAATACAACTTTATTACTTCAATCCCAGGGATTTTATCAGAAAGACCAGGCCATCTAAAAGTTTATTTTATGATAACAATTTAGGAAAATCGTATTTCATAATCATATGAATTTTCTAGTATTCCTAACTTTAGGTAGTCTTTTTTTAGCCCTATTTCATACAAGCAGGCATATCTGACCTTGGAATTCATTGTAATTAAAAAAAATGATCTGGAATGACATTGTTTGTATTTTGTGTTTCAATCTAATCCACTTTTTAATCGGTTGGCAAATTCAAGTAATTTCTGTGAACATCATTACTATTGACCCATTCCAAAATGCCGATAAGAGCATTTTAAAAACCAGAAGTGAAAGAGCTATATATATTGATACTGAGAAAAGCTGGAAGTTACTAACAGTTACCATTATTTCTTTTTATAAATAAAGATAGATTTTTTTTTCTTTTGGACTTCTAGGATGCCTGCATGGACTGCAGAAAGATTTGGCCAAGCATGTGGGAGTGGAAGTTGTTCATTAGAATCTCCTTTGACATGCATCTGTTACGTTTTGGGGGGACATCTATGCCTGAATGCTGACCACCTACAAAGATCTAGAAAGGGAAAGACTCATGGTCATGTGCACTGAGGCCAGACCCTAAAAGAATAGAAAACTTTTCGGGAAGAGGGTGTGGAGTAGAAAGACCAGTTCATGGGCCCAGAAGATTTTCTATTTACTAGTCACAGTTAAAAACAGACTCCTGGGTGGCGCCTCTGGCTCCAAGGGGTAGGGTGCCGGCCCCATATGCCAGAGATGGTGGGTTCAAACTCAGCCCTGGCCAAAACTACAAAAAAAAAAAAAAAAAGAAAAGAAAAACAGACTCCTAAATTCCTACATCATTCCATTTGGTGATGTTAGATTATTAAACTCATCTTATTTGTTCAACCTGCTAGGTCTGAAGCTTAACTGATAAATGAATTCCAAAAGAAAAAAAAAAAGGAATATAGTCCAGTCCTTTCACCCTGCCTCACCAGTTATTTACTTCAGATGCCAAATATTTTATGACATCTAATCTTCTTTCTTCTTGTTGATGTTTTCCCATTTCTTCTCTGAAATCCTTAATTGTCTGGCTGAAAAATAAGTTGGTGTTCAGACTTAATTCTCTGTCTACATTACATCAAAAGTCAAAAGCATATGAATTGTGTTTTTAATTTTTCCATTTATGTGAATATAATGAAATGATTTTTTAAGTTTGAATTTTTCATTATTAAATACTTTTAAAAAAACTTTTAGTAATTATAGGAAAATTTCTTATAAATTATCCTTCCTCCAAACAATTTAACTAGATAGAACTAAATCTGTAATGTATGACATTTTGACCTTTTAACTTGATTCCTCTGATGATTGGCCTCAAGATTTTCTGATTCTCTATTTTAAATATACTATACTTGCACAGTGGTGATAGGATAAAAAGAGAGGTGACTGGTAGGAAACTACAGAAGGGAAAGGAACCCAACAAGATGGTAGTTGGTATCTAAGGGCTGAAAAAAAGCACTATAAATGTCCCTCATCTTTTGGAGGAAAAAAAATATCTTTCACACATTCCATTTATTAGAGGT
Organism: Nycticebus coucang; assembly: GCF_027406575.1. Taxonomy (NCBI): domain Eukaryota; kingdom Metazoa; phylum Chordata; class Mammalia; order Primates; family Lorisidae; genus Nycticebus; species Nycticebus coucang. Next base: position 63,808,092 of record NC_069795.1, read on the forward strand.
TCATTTGTGTTTAACAAGCCCCTCTTTTAAAATGCAAATTTGCCTTGTGAACCTGTAAACCACATTCACACCTTATTGTTAATTACTCTAATGTTCTAGAATATGATCAACACTTAACTGATTTTGGCAATCTAGGAATGAACAAATAGCTCACGGTAGGTAGAAAAGGGAAATTTTGGTGGAGTAGGGCTGGAGATGGTAGTATAAGAATTTCATTTCTGGGAAATACAGCATACTGATATTCCAAAGTTTTATTTAAGAGAGTGGTAGTAGCTGGGATACAAAAAAAAAAAAAAAAAAAAGCATTCTTCTGGATTGCCAATGTCTAGCTGTCACCAGAACAAATATGGAAGCCTGCAAACCTCAAGTTTTAAATATTTACCCATGACAAGTGAATCAATGTATTCTTTTCTGGAAACCTTTCTAGCTAATTCCCAGTATCTTTATAATTTGGTGATGTTAGATTTTTAAACTCATCTTATTTGTTCAACTTCCAGGTCTGAAGCTTAACTGATAAATGAATTCCAAAAAAAAAAAAAAGGAATAAAGGAATATGGTCCAGTCCTTTCACCCTGCCTCACCAGTCATTTATTTCAGAGATTATGGAATGTCATCCTAGAACATACTGTAATCTACTTTAGAAGAATACACAAAGATAGAATATTTCTCCATGGTTCTGAGGAAGTACCACTTGACCTGAAAGCAAAAGATTGCAAAATTTGAATTAGACTTCAGTTGACATAAGCTACACATTTTAACTAGGCAGAAACTCAAGGGAAAAAATATTTTATGACATCTTGTAACATTATTAATCACCTCTCCATTTATATAAAAAATAAATATGCTAAACTCTCCGCTGTTAAGAAAAGGGGTCATCTTTCCTGCCAACATGGCTAATTTTAGTTTTTATGTAGTTGGATACATTTGTAAACTATTACATGAAAACATATGGTTGGAACATGCTTATTCCTTTATGAGTGTTCCTCTTTGGAGGCTGCAAAATTTTCCTTAGTTGCTCCATGTGCTACTTTTTCGTGTTGAGGGCTTCTTGTTCTAAATAATTTTCTTTCTTTTCCATTTTTAATGAAATGAGTTCTAATATGGAAAAAAGAAATCCTCTGATGAAAATCCTTTTCTTGTAAATGTGGACTGGGAACTGATATAGGCCACAGGGGGACAGCAAACATTATGTTGCACATTCTTCAATCAATTGGTCTCTTTGTAGTTTATTTACCTGAGTGCATTTTGACAAGTAGTGATGCAAGAGAGGGAAAGGGATTATTTGTGTGGCTCATTTCCAGTACTAGACATGTTTTCCTTAATATTAAACACAAATCTACATACTTTTAGATAAGAGAATCACCATTTTAAGGCATCTCACCCATAAGGAAGAGTGAAACTCTCTCTGGGAGGTACTGAAATTTCGCAGTCTCTCCTTGGAGTGACTGGTATGGGATTCTTAGTTGGTCTCTGAGTGTGACAATCAGCTAGTAAACTGGCATAGTTGGAGTGAAGTTCTTTCAAATAGAGGGGGTATTTTAGAACAATTGAAAATGCTCCCAACTCTTTAAGTTGATTTCTTCCTTTTTATTTTGCCAGTATTATCCTTATAACACTCTTCCTTGTTTCTCTACATATTTTTAACTATTTATTTTTTTTTTTTTTCATTTCTGCTCCTTGACAGTGAGACTCGACTGTTCTGGCACATTATAGGTTCTTTCTGTAAACATTTGTTGTAGTGCACAAATGACCATCTGGACAAATATTGTGAATGAACAACAGAAAAACTTTTAGTTATGCAAATTAATAAATCTATAGCTTGAGGGAGAATAACCATGATATCAACAAAATGACTAATGATTCTAAGGATTTTTTGGAAGGGTGAAGCCTAGAAGATAGAAGATGACAAAACCCCAAACAGATCAACATAATTGAAAGCCCCTGCAGAAAGAGCTAATGTATTATTTGTAAAAGAAATTAAATGGAAAAACTGAAATTAGAATGCCAGTGGTATTATATCAAATGTTCTGCTCCAATTCTAGAGAGAAAAACAAATTTGCCAATACTATCAAGAGCAGAATAGGAAGGGATGTTTGGGATTTAAGACTTACAGCAGATAAAAGCCAGATAGATTTATATGGTAAGCAGCTTCTAAGATGACTTTCAATGATGCCTGCCTCCTGAGATTCACAACCTTGTGTAGCCTTGCCTACTTACATATCAGCGTTGCTCTATGTGACCAATAGAATATGGTAAAAGTGACAATATGTTACTCTTGATGCTAGGTTAGGAGGAGCCATTAATGCTCTGCCCTTTTCCTTGGATCACCTATGCTGGAGAAAGCCAGCCTCCGTGTTGTGAGGTCACTCAGGCAGTGCTGAAAGATCCATGCAGCAAGAAACTAAGACCAACAGTCAACAATGACATTCCAGCCATGTGAGTGGGACACCTGGCAAGGTGAATCCTCCAGTCCTAATCAAGTCTTCAGATAACTGCAACCTCAGCTGACATCTTGACTGTAACATCATGAAAAATTCTAAATCACCCTGCTAAGCCACACCTGAATTCCTGGTTCTGCTAGATTCCTGAGACATAATATATACTTATTGTTTTAAGTCACTAGGTCCTGAGGTAATTTTTTTGTAGCAACAGTTAACTATAGTAGCTATTTTTTATTTTTTGTTTACCTCAGGTACAAATAATTAGATTAATCGTTCCTTGGTATCTGTTGCAAACTCATCATTGGTCTGTACCTGGCTCACTTTAATCCATATGGTTTTCCTTTCCTTCCTTCCTTCCTTCCTTCCTTCCTTCCTTCCTTCCTTCCTTCCTTCCTTCCTTCCTTCCTTCCTTCCTTCCTTCCTCCCTCCCTCCCTCCCTCCCTCCCTCCCTCCCTTCCTCTCTCTCTCTCTCTCTTTTTCTTTCTCTCTTTCTTTTTAAGAGATAGGGTCTTGCTCTATTGACCAGGCTGAAATGCAGTAGTGTCATCAGAGCTCACTGCAGCCTTCAATTCCTGGTCTTAAGTGATCCACCCACTTCAACCTCTTGAGTAACTAGGACTATAGGTGAACACTACCACGCCTGGCTAATTTTTTAAAAAATTTTTTTGTAGAGATGGGGGTCTTGCTATGTTTCCCAGAATGGTGTCAAACTCCTGGGCTCAAATAATCCTCTTGCCTTAGCCACCCTAAGTGATGAGATTATAGGCATGAGACACTGCACCTGGCCTAGCTAATTTTTTTTTAATAAAGTAATAAATGCTAGCAAATTAAGTTCCCGAAAATACAGCTAGGAGCTTTATAATATACTACATCTAGCCTTATAGCTTATCCTACATTATATTCCTACCTTCCTCCACTTTAAGGTACCCATCATGATTCTCATCTTTATCATTCCTTTGTTTTCCTTTTGAGGTGGTTTTATCACAACTATAGGTATTTCCACATGTGTTTCCAAACTTCTGTGCTTATGTATATACACACATATATGTATGTATATACTATGTAATATGTATATATTTGGTTGCTTTTATGAAATATGATATATATAGTGTTTGAAATGTAATGATTTTCTAGCTGGGCGTTGTGGCGGGTGCCTGTAGTCCCAGCTACTTGGGAGGCTGAGTCAAGAGAATTGCCTAGGTCCAAGGATTTGGAGGTTGCTGTGAGCTGTGTGATGCCAGGGCACTCTATCGAGGGTGATAAAGTGAGACTCTGTCTCTACAAAAAAAAAAAAAAAAAGAAATGTAATGATTTTCACTTAATATTATTTTGCTATGGTTCACTCATTTTAATGTCTATCACTGCTGTTTGTTCATTCCATTTACCCCTAAAAGTTATTGGTGTTGCCAAGGTGGTCAGGAAGGCAAAAAGGTGGGACTATTCCTTTACATCGCAGAATTATGTAGTTATGGGTAAGCAGGATAAAGCATATTTAGGATATATTTTAAATAATTCACTAGTGCTGGCAATGAAAGAATAAACAGAAAACTAATTTAGGAATTAAAAAAGTTCCCCTAAGCATAACAGAGATTTAATTGCATACTGTAATAAATCATACACATTTATTAATATAATACAGTTTGTTACACCCCTATACACAAACTATGGCCCCCACCGATGTTTCTTGAGGTAAATATTACTATGAAAATATAGTAAGAACTGCCCATATAAAAATAAAATGTTAGTCCTTGGAAGGACCAATTACTGTGGGAGACAACACTGAGGAAGGAATATCAAAGATCATTTTTATGTAAACAATATTTATTTATAGAAACTTGATTACCAACTGTACTCAAACACACATGCATTAACAAAGAATTTCTATGTGTGACTGCTTAATACTTATTGAAAACCTTTATGAATAGAAAGCATTACTGACAAATCTGATTAATTATATAGGCAAATGGTGTGGATCCCTCAACCCTACTTCTCATCTTCATCCCAATCCCTCAAAAACTATATTCCTTTGTCTTGATATCATTATCCGGAAATTGGCTTTATTTGGTAATTCCAGAGATGTTTCAACTATACTTTCAGCCAGCTATTTCCTCATACTTTTCTGGGTGGCTTTAGTTTACAATGGATAGTATTGTTTAAAGTTATTTTATTTTGATATTATTGGTAGATCCTCCACCCTCCAGTGCATCAATGAGGGTTGTTGACTCAGAGATTTATTTTAAGGTTGATTCCTTAAAATAAACACACTTCTAATACAAGTAGACTTTTGTTATGGAGAAGGCAAAGCAATTTTATACATTAAATGAGAATTTATTTATCACTTGGCCTCACCAGGTAAGTTCACAGACACAACCTTTTTCTTTGTCAAAGAATGTTGGGCAAAACCTGTCTATAAAGCAGGAAATATTTCATTCTCAGTTCTCCACTAAATAAATTATGTAGCTTTGAGGAACAGAGGAAAAAAAAAATAAGTTGGTAACACAGAGCCTTCAACTACAGCTTGAAGTCCAAAGCATGGAGAAAGCCAGAAAAGAAGAGGTTTAGCAGAATTTTTGGAAGGGAAGTACTGATATAAGAGCGTCACCGTTTTATCCTTAGTCCTTTCCTGAGTGCCTTTATTTAAAAAATAGGGCAGAAATACTTTAGAACAGTGGTTCTCAACCTGGGAGTCGCGACCCCTTTGTAACAATGAAAATACATCGCGGCATTAGGAAGGTTGAGAACCACTGCTTTAAAATAGATTTTTCTGAAATTTCTCAGTTTTCATAAAATCCCTCCACAAGAAAGAATGATTATATGAAGAGCAGCAGAATGGGAAAGAAAATAGGAGCCTGTGGGTAAAAGAAAAAGAGCCTAGCACTGTAAACCATTTCCTTGATTCCACTCTCAGTAGGATTATGGTGGATGGAGGAAGTTCAGAAAACTTTTATGTGGAAACAAAGAAAGGCAGAAGCCCTCGTTCAGAAGAGAATGTAAGACATATTTTGCTCCCTTGCACTAGAATTTGTATTTGGAGAAGGAAGAGTCTCCTTTCTTTTAATGAAAATCCCTCCTTTATTGAGAAAACTCCTTCCTTGAGAAAACTCCATCAGGAACATTTGCAGAATGGGTGGGAGAGACTAGCTTTAAGATTTGTTTTGGAGGCTGAATATGTTTTAGGTTGATAGAACGTGGTAATAGCAAGATACATTGTAAAATAAGCCAAAAAATAATCTCTTTCTTTCAGCCCATTGTGTTTTGGAGGGTTAGTTGACTTTTCTACTGTAAATGTAAGGAAAACAAAGGTTTCATTCATCCTCCTGTAATGATGCCAATCTAATTTGCTATTACATTTCCATTCAAAAGCTCTATTTTGTTTAGTTACAAGGGATTTGATCTCCTTAAACTTTCCCAGGCAGTTTGTATGGAAAAGCAGTTGCTAAGGGTATTCCTAAGGGAACTTACAAAACGTTGAAAGATAAATAACCTCAATACAGTATGTAGATTAAGTAGAGGGAAGTTTTAAGAGTTACCTTTAAAAAGCAAAAAGATATAGATTTTGGGTTACAGTTGCAAGTTAATTACTGATTTGAAGGAACTTAGTCAAAGTAGTTTTACACTTCCCAAGAGGGGAAGATTTTCACATTTTTTCTCTTAGGAATTAAGAAAGGTAAGTGTTATTGTGAAGAGGAAGCAGAGTTCAACATTTCCCCTTCCATGCTTCCTTTTCTTCCTCTCTTTACCTGCATAACTTTTCCTCAAAAGTAAAACAAACAAACAAACAAAAAAACCGAGAAATAGAAAGCCAGAAGTGGCAGCTTGAAAGTCTCAAAAATCCAAAGTGAAGTTAAATTCTGGCAAAAGCTCTTGGGATTTTACTTAGGTTGAGTAAAACAGCAATGTGATATGATTAAAAAAAAAAAAAAGCATGAGTTTAGGGTCACCCAGCCATCAATTTAAAATCAAGCTCCTCCGCTTATTGTGAATGTGTGTATTGAATACGTTAGTCAACCAGTTTAAACCTTAGTTTAATCATCTCTAAAGGAGTGATCACCTATGAAACCTGTGTTACATGTACAATGTAAAGAAACTCGTGTTTCCTATACAATGTAAGTACTCCGTGAATACTTAATCTAGAATCTCTCTCACATGAATGTGGCTAGTAATCATGATATTTATGTGAGGATAAGAAAAGGGCCCTCTCTGTCTATAACAATTTGATAATTGACTTGCTGGTACCCTGTTGATGTCTCTTTATTTGCTAATTGATAGAATGTTGTGAGTGGAAGAAGAAGAAGGATTAATCTCTAACTTCTATCATTTAAAAATAAAGATCAAAACTATAGGAAACACAAAACAATTTTAAATTATTAAGTTAATCCTTTAGAGAGTTTTCATAAGCATATTCTGTTTTGTGTTCCTACCTTACAAAACATGTTTCCTACTTAGACTTTGAGATGGTTGTGTATGAGAAGAGAAAAAAGTGTAAAAACAGTGTAAAGTATAATTTTTTTTTTTTTTTTTTGTAGAGACAGAGTCTCACTGTACCGCCCTTGGGTAGAGTGCTGTGGTGTCACACGGCTCACAGCAACCTCCAACTCCTGGGCTTAAGCGATTCTCTTGCCTCAGCCTCCCGAGCAGCTGGGACTACAGGCACCCACCACAACGCCCGGCTATTTTTTGGTTGCAGTTTGGCCGGGGCTGGGTTTGAACCCGCCACCCTCGGCATATGGGGCTGGCGCCCTACTCACTGAGCCACAGGCGCCGCCCGTAAAGTATAAATTTTAATTAAATAAATTTACATTAAATATGTTTTGTGCTATGTTTTGACTAGTTGTTTCAACTGTGGTATTGAATTTTTTACAACATTCCCTCCATTACTGTTTTCCCACCTATTAACAAAAAATTTACTAAAACTTTTAATTATTAATTATTCTAATTAAAATTTTTATTTATTACATAGTAAGCATTGTACTAATCACACTATTATGAGTATTTTAACGTCTTTAATAGCTATACATATGTCACGTATAATAACAATAGATACCATTTATTGAGTGCTTATTATTTAACACCTTTTGCTAAACATCTTATATACATTTTTACAGTTAATAATTTCAAAGACTTAGTGAACTAAGTGTCATTACATAAATGAGAAGACATCATAATATTTTCTTGTTAGAGGAAAACTCTCCATATCCATAGTTTTCCAAAGCACTGACAGAACAGAGGGGTAGTATCTTAAATTCAGAAAGAGTCTTCATAGAAGCATACTGTTAACTACTAATCTGGGTTATATACAGTAATGTTACATTACACAAAACAGAAAGGGTAATCCCTACAAGAGAGTATTTGACAACTGTGTAATAATCCAGGAGAAGAAGAGCTTAATAGAGGAATGAACTTGGATCTGAAATACAGAGAGAATTAAGAAAAACGAAATACTTTAGCCTAACTGGAATTTATCCCAATGTATTTTTTTAAGTTCAAAATATAGTAAAAAATGATCATTGACATTGACAATTATAGCAAAGAATGATCATTGGATTACCTTTGTTTCAACCCAAAGGCAAAAAACTCAAGCTATGTAGATACAGAAAGTAGGGCCTTCTAAAACAAAAGTAAAGCAAATACGATTTATTCTAGCTCTTACACTTTGGACTAATCAGCAGCCACCGAAATCAAATATTTAAAGACTTAATAATAATATAACTTTAAGTAGTTGACCAATATGTTACTAAATAAAATAACCTTTATTATAATTGAAGCATCTTACACTCCAAAAATATAACCTATGTGCCCATCCATTTTATATTTCCCCAAATAATACAATAATTTGATTACCCCACAGTTTAATTTGGCAGAGAAGCCAAAAAAAATACTATTCTTTCATTGTTTACTTTAGGGAGAAGAATACAGTATAAACTATATGGAAAGCCTCATTTTTTTATGTTCACTACAATGTTTTTACTACTAACTTTTCTGCCTGAATACAAAACGTTACCAATCAGATGAGTCTCCACTAAGTTAGAAACATTCAAGTGAAACATAAAATAAAGAAGATAAATAGAGGCCAAAAATTCCAGTCCTTGAGAAGCTGATTACACACAAAAGGGCTATTAAAAGTGAAAGGGTCAGAAGAAAATCTTCTGGGCTCATTTAATACAAGAATGTGGAGTTTCATGGGATTCTTTTCTAAAGAAACAACTGACAAGGTTGTAGATGTACGAAATCTAAAAGGGTGCATAATGGACTAAGTCTGCTTTGTGACTCACGGGTATACTTCATCAGGATGTACTTCCTCTCTTAGAGGGTCACATAGGTGAATAAGCTGACAAACTCTTCAGAGAGAAATCCCATGTGTGTCATGGGAATAAAATGTACTTGATCTTTTTTTCTTTCTTTCTCTCTCTCTACACACACACACACACACACACACACACACACACACACACACTCACACATATTTAAACTAACTCTAAGCCAAACCTTAATTAATTCAGTAGTGTTGGTGGTAGTTTGCCTCTAGGATGTGTCTTTTTGCTAACTCAAATTACTTCAAATTTATACTGGGTAAATTGTATTTTCTCCAATCTTTTACAAAAGCATAGGCTAACTGAGATAACTTTAAAAGGCTGACTGAAGATTTCTTTTAGAAGTAGTAATAATAACAACAATAAAAATATAGTAATAAATAACTGAAACACACTATGTATCAGATGCTCAATTTATATGTACTAATATATTAATAATAAAGCAATCAGTCCTTTTCAGAAGCTACTCCAGACTAGGCCCTATATAAACTGTGTCACACATCCTCAAAAAAGACAGAAACAATTTTTTTTTTGAGACAGAGCCTCAAGCTATCGCCCTGGGTAGAGTGCCGTGACGTCACAGCTCATAGCAGCCTCAAACTCCTGGGCTTAGGCGATTCTCTTGCCTCAGCCTCCCGAGTAGCTGGGACTACAGGCACCCACCACAATGCCCAGCTATTTTTTTTTTGTTGTTGTTGTGGTTGTCATTGTTTGGCAGGCCTGGGCCGGATTCGAAACTGCCAGCTCTGGTGTATGTGGCTGGTGCCTTAGCCACTTGAGCTACAGGCACCACCCAACAATTTTACTTATACAGAGAGCTAGAGAATAAAATGGTTAAGGGTATCATGGGGGACTGTTTTGTAAAACTGAATAGATTCTTTTATATTTGAATCTCTCCAAATATCCCTAATGTCTGATCTTACAAAGAAAAACTATAACAATTTTCAAAAAAATTATTCACAAAGAAAACTTCCACTCTTTTATATAATGCACTAATTCTTGACTTCCTAAGACATACAATATTATCTAATATTTCTAAAGAAATCATTGATTTGGCAGCACCCGTAGCTCAGTGGGTAGTGCACCGGCCACATGCACCCAGGCTGGTGGGTTTGAACCTGGCTCGGGCCTGTTAAACAACAATGACAATTGCAATAACAACAACAACAACAATAACAAAAAAACCCCCAAATCATTGGCTTGTGGTTATAAATACTTAAATAATAGCTGAAAATATTCTCCATAGATCAATAGGCCAGAAAGAGTTCTTAGAACAGGCATTGTCCTCCACCCACAATTTTCAATGCCATGTATTTTTATCCATCAACACTTTCTTCTGTTATTTTTCATATCCCTAGATTAAGGAATATTAGGATCTATTTAGACAAAATATCTCAAGAGTTATTTCCACATATTCATATTCCCATGAAGATCTGAAGACCAGGAAAATAAGAGGAAACCATAAATGACAGTATTCTGAGGGCCTGTTAGGCTTTGCCCTTTTCTGATCACTACCGTATCATTCTCATCATTATTATTATTTCACTATTATTTGCCTACTACCTATTTCCACAAGGCTCCTTATGTAGGCCTTAAACATAAATATCAGTTTGCTTAGTTGTTATTTTCATAGTCATTTCATGGTCATAAAAGCCATAGATGCTTTCAATTCCCTGAATATCTTAAAGCTGTCTAAGTTCAAATATTCTCCCACCATATTCCTCTATGATAAACAACAAACTAATTGGAATCAAATTTCATTACAATATATGAGAAAACTGCTACATTATTAACATTTAAATAATTGAAAAACATGCATGATACTCATGGGATGTCAGACATAGGCCTTTAGAACTTCTGATGCATCATTTTAAAATACCCCTTATCATTTTGATAAAGCTGAGGTCAAGTTTCTAATAATGCAACTTGTTAAAAGCAAGAATAAATGAATGAGAGATGAGTCAGCCTGTTTGATGGAAAGAGTATATAAAAAAATACTTCAAAGCATACCACATGACTTGGTAAATATTCAGTGTATCAAAATGTAGTTGCCATCTGGCGTTGATAGACTGGGCTAGAATATGTGTTAAAAAAAACAAGAAAGGAAATAACTCAGCCAGGTTAATGTGCTCTTGTCTTCATTTCATAACTCAGGTATTAAGTGCCTTAATAAACATCCACTAGGAAAGAAAGGCTGCTTTACAGGCAGACTTGGACAGTATTTGTCAGGGGAAGGTAGATAAGAGAAAAAATAAGACAAGAACTGATGGCTCCTAAATAAGCTAAAAATAAAAACGTGCTTTAGGTAAAGCAGAATTTTTAATCATATGATAATATTGCCAGAACACTAGTATCACACTTAAATGCAGGGAAGTGGTAAGGTTACACTTGGAAAGAAGCTGAAATATTTTTTATTTTCAGCTTTGAATATTTAATTAGTCTTTTCTTTGGTTATAACAATTTGAAAGTATAGAGAAAACAGGAAATAAAGAACATTGGTTGAATAGTACAAAAAAAAATTAAAAGCCCTGACATTCTAGTTTTTCAGCAGGAGTTTGCTATTATATAATCAAACAAAGTAAATGTGAAGGACTCCTTTTCTTTTCCTGTTGCTCAAGAAATAAAGCATGTTTAGAAAACAGTATCATTCACAAAAGTGAAAACTGAACATGAGCAGTGAAAACTTGCTCAAAGTAGCAAGCCTGTCCAAAGCCATATCTGGGCTTCATAACTAGTTATGTCTTTCCTTAACCCTGAACATTCCCTGGATTTCCCAATCCTGATAATTTATGTTCTATCACATCTCTTGGAATTAGAGAAATAGGTAGAAGAAAAGTTTTAACACAGACTTGAACATCAGTTATGACAGTGTCCAGGGAAATTGGTAGCAAAATGGAGAAGCACTTGAAGTGAGAGTTGAAGCGCTTCAGATGAATCGATTAGGGTCAAACATGATTTTTAAACAACTGAAGTATTTGTTATAATCAGCAAAAGTCACGGATCCTAAAGTGTCCAGGTAAAAAGTTTTAATATAGGTATACACTTGTGTAAGGCCTACCAAGAGACACATAGAGAGTTCCTTTGTATTCCCTTCCAAGTCAATCCCCACCTCTCATAAACAACCAATATTCTGATTAACACCTGGGAAATAGTTCTGCCTTCATATTACTTCCACATTAATGCAATCATCTCTGTATACTCTTTTGTGGCCGGGCTCCTTTTGCATTCTGTTTCTGCAATTTATCTACATATCATGTGTACCACGCTCTGTTGTTTTTTTTTTTTTTTCCCATTTTTTCCTCTTGTTCTGTTTATTAGTAGTTCATTTTATAAATATACCACCACTTGTATATCCATTTTTCACATTTGAGTGTTTCCAGTTTTAGGCAATTATGAACAAAGTCAGTATAAACATTCCTGTATTAGTCTTTTGAAGGCACAGAGTGTTCACATCTTTTTGGTAAATAAGTAGGAATGTAATTACCAAGTCATATGGTTGGTATATGTTTAACTTTATAGAATACTGAGCCAGTGTTCCAAAGTGATTGTACCATTTCACATTCCCACTAGCAAATGTAAGAGAGTTCCAAGTATTCCACATACTTGCTCACATTTGAATGTGTCAGTCATTTATGTTAGTCATTCTATTAAGAATGAACTATGATCATGTTGTGGTTAATCTGAATTTCCCTGATGACGAATGATGCTGAATACCTTTTGAGTTTACGGGCCATTTTTAGATCTTCAGTTGTGAAATATCTAATCAAGTTTTTGACCGTTATTTTTTTTAAGTGAATTGTCTATTTGTTATTCATTTGTAGGCATTTCTTACATATTTTGGACATGAGTCTTTTGTTGATCTATGCATTGAGAATATTTTTTCCCAGTCTGTTACTTGCCTTTTCATTTTCTTAACAATGTTTTTTAATGAGCAGAAATTTTTAATCTAGAGGCAGTCATATTCGTCAATTTGTCTTTTATGTTTGGGGTTTTCTGTGTCCTCTCTAAATAATATTTGCCTACATCAAGGGCATGAATTCCTTTTCCTATATGTCTTTTTAGAAACATTACAGTCTTAGTTGTTTGTAGATGTTTCACACATATCAAATTAATTTTAGTTTATAGTTTGGGATAGAAGTCAAGATTCAATTTTTTCCCATATATTTATCTGGTTGTTTCAGTACCAGTTGTGGAAAAGATTTTCCTTTTTCCCAATTAAATTACTTGGGCACCTCTGTTGATATCAATTGGCTACATATTTGAAGTTATTTTTCCGGACTTCATTCTGTTGCAATGACCTATTTGTTTGTTTTTTGGGAGAGTGGATGGAGGTATTGGAGGTAATGGAGAGTGGAGGAGGTATTGCCGTCTTTTGACTCTTTATTTATAGAACAGTCTTGATATTAGATGGTCTGAGTCCTTTAGTTTTGTTCTTTTTCTAAGTTCTTTGCAATTCCATGAAGATTTTAAAAGCAACCTAACAATTTCTCTTGTATACCCTGAATTAAAAGAAAGGGGAAAAAATAGGAGGTTTTGACTGGAATAATGTTGAATCTATAGATAATTTTTGGGAAAATGATAATTTTAAAAATATTGAGTGCTCATCTATAAACAAAAAATAGTTCTCTAAGACTTTTTAAAATTTGAATGTAGAGGCCTTACATTCTTTTACTTAACTTATTTCTAAGTATTTTATATTTTCATGCAATTATGAATTGATGTCAAAATTATGTTTTCAAATTATTTTTCCCTAGTATATAAAAATATAATCAATTTTTGTATATTGATCCAATGACTTTCTAAATGCACTTAGTAGGTCTAGTAGTTGTTTTATATATGTCCCTTAAGATTTTCTAATGTACACAATCACAGTGTTTATGAATAAAGACAGTTTTACTTCTTCCTTTCTTATCCTTATGCCTTTAATTTATTTTCCTCACCTTATTGCTCTGGCTAGGATCTTTAGAACAATGGTGAAGAGAACTAGTAAGAACAGTTATCTTTGCCTTGTACTGTGTCTCAAGAGGAAAACATTCAGACTTTCATCATTAAGTACGATATTAATTATAGGTTTTCATAAAAATCCTTCATCAGATTGAGGAAATTCCTATCTATTCAAATTTCCTGAGAGTTTTTTATTATGAACGCCTGTCAAATTTTTTCAAATGCTTTCTCTGCATCTATTGAGTTTTTTTTTCTATTTTTTTCAAGTAATATGGTGAATTTACACTGATTTATTCTTGAATGTTAAACTAAACTTACATTTCTGAGACAAATTCCACTTGTTGATGGTGTATTACCCCTTTTATGTTTTTCTGGACTTTATTGGCTAATACTTTGTTAAAAATTGATGTGCCTAGAACTATGATGAATATTGGATTATAATTTTATTTTCTTATAATATCTGTCAGGTTTCGCTGTTAGGATTATGCTTGGCTCATAAAATAAGTCAGGAAATGTTTTTATGTCTAGGCCTTCTGAAAGAGCATATATATATATAATTAATATTACTTCTTTCTTAAATGTTTTGTAGAATTTTCTTGGGAAACTGTCTGAACCTGAAGTTATCTTTTCTAGGATTGTTTTTGATAAAAAAATTTAATTTCTTTAAAATATATAGGGTTATTCAGATTCTGTGTTTACTCTGTCAATTTTCGGTAATATATTTTTAAAGCAATTTATCTTGGTGATTATAAATTGAGCTGTGATAAGATAAACAATCTAGTCCAAATGTTCTTTCTTATGATAAAATGATTTTTTTTAACAATGGCCAAGATGTGGTTGTAACCTAAATGCCCATCAACCCAGAAATGGATTAATAAACTGTGACATAGATATATATCTATCTATCTCATGGAATACTTTTAGCCATAAAAATATGGAGACTTTATATCTTTCCTATTAACCTGGATAGAGTTGGAACACATTCTTTTTAGTAAAGTATCACAAGAATGGAAAACCAAGTATTCACTGTACTCAATAGTAACATGAAGCCAGTAGATGATCTAATACCTGCCCACGTAAGAGAAAAAAATCAATTCAATGCAAGTTGGGTGAGGGAGAATGAGGGAGGGGAATTGGTGTGCTCCCACTTAATGGGTACAAGGTAAGGGTATATGGCACACCTCTTGGGTGTGGGACACAACCACAAGAACAAACAATTGCAAACCTAACAAATGTAAACATTGGAACCTAGTTGTTGGTCCCCTCAGATTAAAAGAGTAGGGCGCAGGCCCCATATACCGGAGGTGGTGGGTTCAAACATGGCCCTGGGCAAAAAAAAAAAAAAACTGCCAAAAAGAAACCAAACCTGAAATAAATAAAAAGAAATTTATCTATTTTGTTAAAGTTGTTAATATAACTTATATGAAGTTTTCATAATATTCTTATGTTTAATAATATATGATACTGAAAGTATATAATGATATCCTTTCTTTCATTATTGACACTTTTGATGTATATCTTTTCTTTTTTCTTGATCCTTTTGTTAGAAGTTTATCAATTTTATTAATTTTTCAAAGAATCAAGTTTTGCTTTAATCTTTATAGCTTGCTTTTTTATTTCATAGTTTTTTGCCTTTGTTGTTTATATCCTTTCTTGTATTACTTTGGGGCTTAACCTGGTCATATTTTTCTACTTCCCTAATGTAGAAACTGGTGTTATTCCTTTTAAGCCTTTTTTCTTTCTTTTAATTCAGAATTAAAAGCTCTAAATTTCTGTTCATCCCTGCTTTAATCCATTTTATAAACTTAAATATATTTGAATTTCACCTATTCCTAAATTTCAATATATTACATAACCTAAAGTATTTTACAATTTCTTTTATGACCTTTTAACCATGGTTACTTAGAAGTTTGCTATCCAGTTTCCAAGTGGTCATTTCTAAATAGATATTTTATTATTTTTTTAATTTTGAATTTAATTATATCAGAAAGCATATTTTACAGTATTTCAATCTTTTGAAAATGTCTGAAACTCAGTTTATAGCCTAGATTGTGGTCTAACTTAAAAAGGTCCATGTGAGGTTGTAAAGAACGCATGTTCTGTGGATGGTTATAAGTGTTCTTTTTTTTTTTTTTTGTAGAGACAGAGTCTCACTTTATGGCCCTCTGTAGAGTGCCGTGGCATCACACAGCTCACAGCAACCTCCAACTCCTGGGCTTAAGTGATTCTCTTGCCTCAGCCTCCCGAGTAGCTGGGACTACAGGCACCTGCCACAACACCCAGCTATTTTTTGGTTGCAGTTCAGCCGGGGCCGGGTTTGAACGGCCACCCTCGGTATATGGGGCCGGCGCCTTACCGACTGAGCCACAGGTGCCACCTGGTTATAAGTGTTCTATAAATGTCAAAGAGGTCGAGGTGGTTGATGGTATTTTATATATTTTAGATTTGCAAACAGCATAGACCCATGATAAAATATAATTTATGAATTAAATAGGCAGTTTTTCCTTTTCTTTTTTTCTTTTTTGAGACGAAGTCTCATTATTTCACCCTTGGTAGAGTACCTTGGCGTCACAGCTCACAGCAATCTCCAACCCTTGGGCTTAAGTGATTCTCTTGCTTCAGCCTCCCAAGTAGCCGGGACTACAGGTGCCCACCACAATGCCCGGCTCTTTTTTTTGTTGCAGTCGTTATTGATCTTAAGCTGGCCCAGGCTGGGTTTGAACCTGCCAGCCTGGGTGTAGGTGGCCAGCACCCTGGGCACCGCCGACAGTTTTTCTTTTTTAAAAATTGAAAGAATAGAAAGGTATTCTTTCACATATATATAGATATTTAAAAATTTTCTGTGGAACCATGTTTCCACCTGTTATCGTTTCCCTTCCACCTGAAGCAAAGCCTTTCACATTTCCTATAGGAATTCTGCTGATGACAGAAAATTCTTTCTTTATTCATTATTGGAAAGTATCTTTTCTGTATATAGAATTCTGGTTTAGCAGTTGTTTTTTTTTTTAATCACTTAAGAAATGGCATTACATTTATAATGAGGAAGCAGTTAATGTTTACTTAATTGTTCCCCTACAGGCAATCTATTTCCCCCACTCCTCCAGTTGTTTTTGAGATTTTTTTGTCTGTATCTTTGGCTTATGCAAGTTTGTATACAGTGCCCACAATATGATTTCCCTTGTATATGTATGTATATATATATATATTTTTTTTTACCATTTTTTTGGACATTTTCAGCTATGATTTCATCAAATATCATTTCTGTCCTATTTTCTCTTCTGCCACCTATAATCTGCTATTAAGCCTGTTGAGAAATTGTCTTTATTTCAGATATTGTACTTTAACCTTTGGTTCTTTTTAGCAATTTTTTTCTTCTGAGACACTCAAAGTATATTATATTTATAATGTTCTATTAGATTGATATTGTTTTACTGATCATTCTGCACATTTTACAACATTTTTCTTTATTCTTTATATTAACAGTTTCTCTTGATCTACATTCAAGTTTACTGACACTTTCTTCTGCCGTCTTCTGCCACCCGCTATGCATTTTGAGAACCTAATCTGTTGTTAAGGCCTTTTAATGATTATTTTTACATTTCAGATATTGTGCCTTAACTTTTTAAAAAAATAAGTTCTGGGCAGTGCCTGTGGCTCAGTCGGTAAGGCGCCGGCCCCATATACCGAGGGTGCCGGGTTCAAACCCGGCCCCGGCCAAACTGCAACTAAAAAAATAAATTCCATTTCTCATCTGTTTCCTCTTTTTAACTGTATTTTCTTTAAGTTTTAAATATATTTATGATTTTTCCTTTAAAGTCCTGGTCTACTAATTTAACTTCTGGATCATCTAGGTATCTATTTTTATTAGTTGTCTTTTTTAATTAGAGGTCATATTTTTCTGTATCTATCATAAGCAGTGTCTGAATGGTATTTGAACATTGTGTATGGTACGTTTTACTATCTCTGGGCTTTGTTATCTTTCTTTCATGGAATCAATTTTTATTTTAGCAGATAATTAAATCACTTGCTGATCATTTTGACTTTTTTGAGGATTGGTTCTATGCTCTGACAGGAATTTTTAGTGTTTCAGTTTTGCTTTCTTTCTAGAATTAATTTTTCAATCCTGGGCCATCATCTATATTTCAAGCAAAGCCTGACCCGTTTACCAAATTTAGGAAAACTCCTAAATTCATTTCCCCTTCATCTAATACATTGCTTGGCTCTTTTAGCTTCTAGTTGTTCCTTTTTTTCCAGCTCCTTATAGTCTCCCCCCAACATGCATGGTTCCTCAGTCAGCCAAAATATTAGGTGAATTTATATGTAGATTTATGGGAGCCCTCCCTCTGTGGCTCCATCCCTTCTAAAACTTCCACCCTCTATTTCAGCCACTTTGTCAAACCTATCTCCATCCTGAGACACCACAAACCAATAAGATTGTGACTTCCTGCTTGACTACTATTATAATAGCTCTATATCATAGAGACTGGGGAATTCCTTGAGGGGAGAAAATGTAATAAATGTGAATTATTTCACTAGGACTGTTCACTTCAGTTTCTGACTGCTTTTGGTCATTCTCCAGAGTCTTTAAATAATTTCTTTGTTTTTAATTTTAGTTTAGTTTATTTTTTATTTTTATTTTTTGAGACAGAGTCTCACTACATCACCCTCAGTAGAGTGCGGTGGCCTCACAGCTCACAGCAACCTCAAACTCTTGGGCTTAAGTGATTCTCTTGCCTCAGCCTCCCAAGTAGCTGGGACTACAGCCACCTGCCACAATGCCCAGCTATTTTTTTGCTGTAGTTGTCATTGTCGTTTACCAGGCCCAGGCCAGGTTCAAAGCTGCCAGCCCTGAAATATGTGGCTGGCGCCCTAACCACTGAGCTATGGGTGCCGAGCCTTTTGTTTTTAATCCTAATTGAGGTTTGCAACTGTTGTCTTTGGAAATACGCACCTTGGAATAGTACAAATTACTTGTCAATTACCAAAATCAGAACTACCAAAATTGGGACCTTATGTTAGATAGTACTTAGAAATTGATTCTGAAAATTGCATTAGAATCAAATTCTCTTTAATTCTTCCTGCCCCAATAGACCACAGGTTTTAAGGGAAAAGAGTATGTTTTTAACTATTTTAAAAATCACTCATAGTACCTAAGAAAGTGCACTATAATTGTACTTGCTAATATGGCCAATGAATATTTGTTTAATTAATTTGAACTGAATGATCTATATGAGTAAAATGAATTAAGCCAGGCGTGGTGGCTCATGGTTATAATCCTAGCACTCTGGGAGGCTGAGGCAGGTGGATTGCTTGTGCTCAGGAGTTCAAGACTAGCCTGAGCAAGAGTGAGACCCCCCCATCTTTAAAAATATCCAGGCATTATGGCAAGAGCCTATAGTCCTAGCTACTTGGGAGGCTGAAGCAAGAGGATCACTTGAGCCAGGAGTTTAAGGTTGCTGTGAGCTATGATGACATATCACTCTACTGAGGTCAACAAAGTGAGACTCTGTCTCAAAAAAAAAAAAAAAATGGATAAAATGAATCATAAGAAAACTTCCTGAAAGAATTTTCTTAGGAGCTTAGTGGTATGTGATATTTCTAATTATGACAAAAAATTGGACATATTGCACAATTGTACAGGAAAAATAGGTAACCCAACCTCATCATTTTTCAAGCCTTATTCTAAGGCATTTGCTACATATTTTTACATGTGAACTTACAGAATTTTTTCTATAATTAAAAGTAGATTTTATCATAATCTCATTTTATAGATCACAAAAATGCAAATTAACCCAGGTAGTCAGATTCCATGGTTAAATCCCACACATTGCATCTAACTGCCTATTCAGAATTGAGATCAAACTCATCCACAATGCTCATCATTTGTTCTAACGTTCTACCTATTAACGTTCTTTTCTATCTCCTACATTAGGAACTTTCTTCCTCCGTTATGTAAAATTGCTCTCCATACTTTCCATACAATTCTTGCTCATTTTCATGGGGCAGTAGCAAAATGGAAATCAGTGATTGAAATAGTGAGTAACCAAGAAATACCTCTGGAATCAATGAACCTGAAACAGCCTGTCCATTTCTGTGTATCCCTCTTGTCCTGCAGAATTAAATTTCAAATTCATCTCTTTGAGAGAACCTCTGGTGTCTAATCGGGAATCACTTACTATTCCACCTACCCAATTACCCTGGCAAATTGAGATACTAGACCAATTAATTATTTACTTTTATGTTTCATTGTTCTAGGTGCTATGCAGAAAACAAATGAAGAGTAAGACAATGTCCTCAGCTATAAGCACATTGCACTTTGACTTTGGTTAGGGGGATTCTTAGCCATTGCATAGTCACTTATAGTACAATCTTCATTTAATTTATCTCAACTGCTACGTACACTTGAACATGCTGTTTGCTTTTCTTTCTTCTTTGTAATGATTTCACCCAGGCTGCTCATTTCAAGAACCTAACTTCCTATTGGTGTCTGACTCTTTAACCCTGGAAACACCAGAGGGTTGAGTGGTGCCCTGTTGCTCCTGGCAGGGCTCCTGACTACCAGGTCCTTCTGATGGAACTCAGTCTTCCCTGCCTTATCCAACTTTCCTCACTCAGCTTGTAATCAACTTAACTTTTAGAGTTTTTGTACACATTAGGTAATATTTGTTCTCTGAACTCCCAGGGGGGTGTGGTAACTGCCCATCTAGGAAGCCCTACCCTTCATTATTCAGCAACAGCTTGAAGAGTATTCTAATTCTAACTTTCCGCCCTCCGACAGACCAGCTGCATCAAAGGCTGGGTTCTCTTATTTGCTTGTTATTTTCCTGAAGCAGAATTGACATTTCAAACTAAGTCATCTATTATAAAAAGCAAAGGCTCTGGGTCCAAATTTTTAAAACATATCTTTTCTGTGAACCACAGCAAATCTAAACTGGGTTATGCTTTATGTGAGAATCAGAACTCATGTGGTCCCCTTTTTTCTGCCCTCTGGATCCCTGCATGCTGTTCAGGGGAAGTTGCTGGCTTCGGAACTGACGATTTGAAAATGAAGGCATTTTTTCTTTTAGCGAGCATAGTCCTTCAGTGAATTAAACGACGAGCCTTGTGATCAAAATAATTCATAAAGGAAAAGATTTATGAAGTGACTTCACTAGTGCACAATGCATTTTTAAAACTTTGTTTTTTAAATAAATCTGTCAGTACACAAGCCAAGACAACACATCTGAATGCAATATCAGTGGACACACCCCGAATCTTCTCCTTCTTTTGTCCAAGTCCATGGTAGAAAAGGAAAATAATTCTGTTTGTCTTCTTACTTAATATTAGTCTTTAAAAATGTGTAAATGTTAGTGCCATGAAGAGACTCATAAAAATTGTGCATACTATTATTTCCTGAATGAAAATCTGCCTTTAAGAAATGCATTTTCTATGGACCACTTGTGCTCGTTTAAGAAAATAAAAAATAAGTAAAGAAGTCCAACTTATAATGAATCCCTCCGGCGTAAGGGAGCCTGTTCTAATCTCCCGTTATCAGGTTTGACTGATAGTTCTGCCCACCGAGTATTGACAGGGCCGTCCTGTTTCACAGGCTTTCGTTTCCCTCGGCTGGAGAAGGATACAGTGCATTTTCACATTCTCAAAGTCTGCAGTTGTTTTTATATAAGAAGCAATTTGCTTGGGTCACGTCAGGTCGAATGGGATGCCTGCCCAGCTCTTGGTTTTAAAGGAAAAACATACAGAAAGACACAAAAACACAGCAGTTTCCTTCATTAAATTCCACTCTACCTGCCATGGGCTTCTAGCCACAATGGAATTTCCCACCCTGGCCTAGCCTAGCCTAACTTTTATTTTTAGGGATTTTTTTCCTCTTTAAATCTTATGAGCTTTCTTTCAAGTGAACTTTGAGGTAAGGATTATTAAATGATAGAGTAATTGCCTGGTTTAAAAAGAATCAGACATAAAAAACAAATGACTAGTGACCTTCTATAAAATTACTGGATAACTACCCCCTGGATAACAGCCTCTCAAAATCTGTTCATAATCAGCACAGTAAGATGGGTCATGTAATTCAAAATCAAAACCTGAATCATAAAATAAATAGGGAACAACATTTTTTAAAATGGTGCTCTCTTCTTATCTAATTAATAGAGAGAATTTGGGGAAAAAAATCAATGAAAAACAAGGAAACAGATGGGGGGAGGTGGGGAGAGAAAGAGAGAGAGAAGCTTTTGGACTTCTCTCTCCTAAAAGCCATTTATGCTTTTGTCTATTGCCTAGGGGCAACTGATTTAATCAAGAGTGTTCAGATGGATTATCTAAACTATGAAAAGCAACATGGAGAACTTCCCAAGAAAT
Organism: Nycticebus coucang; assembly: GCF_027406575.1. Taxonomy (NCBI): domain Eukaryota; kingdom Metazoa; phylum Chordata; class Mammalia; order Primates; family Lorisidae; genus Nycticebus; species Nycticebus coucang. The sequence continues at coordinate 63,830,143 of NC_069795.1, forward strand.
CCAGACTGGGTCTGCTACAAAATTCTTGGTTTCAGGCCTGGAGCTAAGTAGACTGTTCGCATTGTATTCAGGTCCTAACAAAAGTGGCTCAGCGTCTCTCTAATTCTTTGTTCCTTTGATCTACCTCAACATTTGGTGTCTCTTGGCATTAGTAACGCTTAGGAAAATGACCTTGCCTAGTTAACTGATTCATAATCTGGGGGAAAAAGGTAAGAAAAAGAAAAAAAACCTTTGGTAATGAGGGAGAAAAATGTACCTTCTTCCTGTCTTTGCTCAGAATAAATAAAGATGAAAAGATGTGATTGGGGGGGTTGTGAATCCCATTCTCCCCACATTTAGCAATAGCCATGTCAAAGCCAAATCAAGGGATTACAGCAACCAAGTATCTCTTTAAAACATACCACATTGGATCTCTTGGTCATTCTTTTTTCTTTTTCTTTTTTCACACTTTTCGGCCTGGGCTGGGTCTGAACCGGCCACCTTCGGCATATGGGGCTGCTGCCCTACTCCTTTGAGCCACAGGCGCCACCCTCTTGCTCATTATTTTCAAGCTGGACTTTGCATAATCTCCCTTCAAAAGAAGAAGTTTACTTTTACATGTCTTTTTCTCGTAGCATGTTGTTCTCCTTCACCCATTTTGTCTCCTTATCTACAAACCCCTGATTCCTTGTTAAAGTTGACTGTTAATGCAGCCATTCCTTTAGCATCACAACACATTTATAAACCAAAGATTAGTTCACTCTGCCTGGCTTCCAAAACTATTTGCTGCTTGAGACCATTTCACGAGTCTGTCTACTCATGTGAATAAACAAGAATTTGCTTATAATGTGAATCTGGAAAAAGAAATTGCAACTATATGAAACAAACTCAACAGAGGCCAAAATTATTGTTGTAGGTTTCAGGGACGCAGCCTTGTGTGTGTTATTCTACATTAACTTCATCTTTGATAGTACGATTTTGCCTCTTAAATGGATGCCATTTTCCTCCAGTCAAATCAAGCAGTTTACTCTGACATTTAATAGCAATTTAGTGACTTTAGAGTTCGTTCTAACTCTAAAGTAAATGTTCATGAGACTCAGGAACTTATTCCTAGACAATTAATCTGAACATTTTAGCAGTTCCCTGAGGTTACATCTCTCACAATCCCTTATAGAACCTGAGTTTTTGCACCACTGTAGTTTGTGGCTGCCCTGGTAAGAAATACAGCAAAATCAATACTTACGACAACTACCCCTCAAACACTGTAGTAAACTAGAGTACAAAAAACCTTTACTATACTGTAGATAGAACATTAGGATTAATGCTGATAACCAAGGAATTAAGAGAATATAAATATAAGTAGCTCAAGAAGAACAGGATTAAACAATATTGGAGTTTAGGGACAAAAACAGTACTGTATCAAACTGCCACTATGTAGCCAGTCATTATAAAATAACTAACCAATGGACAGCCTAGGCAAAAGCGCAGGTATTTTTGTGTACAATTCTTCTTGAAGCACTACTTGAACAGGGTCTGTAGAGAATAGTTTTCATAGGTCTGTTAATCACCCTTCTCTCCACCGTCCACTCACACATGCATATATGTACAGCGTAGGCCTACAGCTACTGTATTCTTTTGTGTTTGTTTATTTTTATTAAATCATAGCTATGTACATTAATGCGATCATGGAGCACCATACACTGGTTTTATAGACAATTTGACACATTTCCATCACACTGGTTAACATAGCCTTCCTGGCATTTTCTTAGTTATTGTATTAAGACATTTATATTCTACAATTACTAAGTTTCACATATACCCTTGTAAGATGCACTGCAGGTGTAATCCCACCAATCACCCTCCCTCCTCCCCCCTCCCTCCCCTCCCTTTCCCCCTTACCCCTATTTGTAGGTTATAATTGGGTTATAGCTTTCATGTGAAAGCCATACATTAGTTTCATAGTAGGGCTGAGTACATTGGATACTTTTTCTTCCATTCTTGAGATACCTTACCAAGAAGAATTATGTTCCAGCTCCATCCATGTAAACATGAAAGACGTAAAGTCTCCATCTTTCTTTAAGGCTGCATAATATTCCATGGTGTATATATACCACAATTTATTAATCCATTCGTGGATCAATGGACACTTGGGCTTTTTCCATGACTTAGCAATTATGAATTGGGCTGCCATAAACATTCTGGTACAAATATCTTTGTTATGATGTGATTTTTGGTCTTCTGAGTATATGCCTAGTGGAGGAATTATAGGATGAATGGCAGATCTATTTTTAAATCTCTAAGTGTTCTCCAAACATCTTTCCAAAAGGAATGTATTAATTTGCATTCCCACCAGCAGTGTAGAAGTGTTCGCTTTTCTCCACAACCATGCCAAAATCTCTGGTCTTGGGATTTTGTGATATGGGCTAATCTTACTGGAGTTAGATGATATCTCAAAGTAGTTTTGATTTACATTTATCTGATGATTAAGGACCATGAGCATTTTTTCATATGTCTGTAGGCAATGCACCTGTCTTCTTCAGAGAAGTTTCTCTTCAAATCCCTTGCCCAGCCTGCAATGGGATCACTTGTTCTTTTCTTGCTTATATGTTTGAGTTCTTCGTGGATTTTGGTTATTAAAGCTTTGTTGGAGACATAACCTGCAAAAGGGCTGTTTGCTTGCTTTACTTACTGTGTTCTTGGCTGTGCAGAAGCTTTTTAGTTTGATCAGTTCCCAGTAGTGTATTTTTGAAGCTGCTTCAATTGCCCGGGGGAGTCCTACTCATAAAAAACTTGCCCAGACCAATTTTTTCAAGCTTTTTCCCTGCAACCTCTTCTAGTATTTTTATAGTTTCATGTCTTAAGTTTAAATCTTTGATCCAGTGAGAGTCTATCTTAGTTAATGGTGAAAGGTGTCGGTCCAGTTTCAGTCTTCTACAGGATGCCAGCCAGTTCACCCAGCACCATCTGTTAAATAGGAAGTCTTTTCCCCACTGAATGTTTTTAATTGGCTTGTCAAAGATCAAATAATGGTAAGTAGCTGGATTCATCTCTTGGTTCTCTATTCTGTTCCAGATATCTACTTCTCTGTTTTTGTGCCAGTACCATGCTGTTTTGATCCCTATCGATTTATAGTATAGTCTGAGGTCTGGTAGCGTGATTCCTACTGCTTTGTTTTTATTTCTGAGTAATGTCTTGGCTATTCGAGGTTTTTATTCTGATTCCATATAAAACGAACTATTATTTTTTCAAGATTTTTAGAGAATGACAGTGGAGCTTTAATAGGGATTGCATCAAAATTGCATATTGCTTTGGGTAGTATAGACATTTTAACAATGTTGATTCTTCCCAGCCATGAGCATGGTATGTTTTTCCATTTGTTAACATTTTCAGCTATTTCTTTTCTTAGAGTTTCATAGTTCTCTTTATAGAGATGGTTCACGTCCTTTGTTAGACAAACTCCCAAATATTTCATCTTCTTTGGCACTACTGTGAATGGAATAGAGTCCTTAACTGTTTTTTCAGCTTGACTATTGGTGGTATATATAAAGGCTACCAATTTATGAACGTTGATTTTGTAACCTGAGACTCAGCTGTATTCCTTGATCACTTCTAAGAGTTTTGTAGTAGAATTCCTGGGGTTTTCCAGATATACAATCATATCATCTGTGAAGAGTGAAAGTTTGATATCTTCTGACCCTATATGGATACCCTTCATCATCTTTTCTTCCCTAATTGTGGTAGCTAAAACTTCCATTACAATGTTAAAGAGCAGTGGAGACAATGGGCAGCCTAGTCTGGTTCCTGACCTGAGTGGAAATGATTTCAATTTAACTCCATTCAATACAATATTAGCTGTGGGTTTGCTGTAGATGGCCTCTATCAGTTTAAGAAATGTCCCTTCTATACCAATTTTCTTAAGTGTTCTGATCATGGAGGATACTGTATATTATCAAAAGATTTTTCTGCATTAATTGAGAGAATCATATTGTCTTTGTTTTTTAATTTGTTTATGTGATGAATTATACTTATAGATTTATGGATATTGAGCCAGACTTGAGACCCTGGGATAAAACTGACTTGGTCATGATGTATAATTTGTTTGATGTGTTGCTGAATTCTGTTTGTTAGGATCTTGTTGAATATTTTTGCATCTATATTCATTAGTGATATTGGTCTATAATTTTCTTTTCTTGTTGGGTCTTTTCCTGGTTTGGGGATCAGGGTGATGTTTGCTTCATAGAACGTGTTGGGTAGTTTTCCTTCTTTTTCTACATTTTGGAACAGGTTGAATAATATAGGTACTAATTCCTCTTAAAGGTTTGGTAGAATTCTGACGTGAAGCCATCTGGTCCCGGGCTTTTCTTTTTAGGAAGGTTTTGTATGGTTGATGCTATTTCAGAACTTGATATGGGCCTGTTTAACATTTCCACTTGATTCTGGCTAAGTCTTAGAAGGTGACGTGCTTCCAGGTATTGGTCAATTTCCTTGAGATTTTCCTATTTCTGAGAATAAAGTTTCTTGTAATATTCATTAAGGATTTTTTCAATTTCTGAAGAGTCTGTTGTTATTTCATCTTTGTCGTTTCTGATTGATGAGATTAGAGATTTTACTCTTTTCACCTGATTAGCCAAAGGTTTATCTATTTTATTGACCTTTTCAAAAAATCAACTTTTTGATTTATTGATCTGCTGCATAATTGTTTGGTTTTCAATTTCATTTAATTATGCTATAATTTTGGTTATTTCTTTTCTTCTACTGGGTTTGGGGTTGGAATGTTTTTCCTTTTCCAGTTGCTTGAGATGTCTCGTTAAGTTGTTAACTTCCTCTCTTTCTATTCTCTTGAGAAAGGCTTGCAAGTGCTATAAATTTCCCTGTTAGGACTGCCTTTGCGGTATCCCAGAGGTTCTGATAATTCGTGTCTTCATTGTCGTTTTGTTCCAAAAATTTGGCAATTTCCTTCTTAATCTCATCTCTGACCCAGCTATCATTCAGCATAAGGTTAACTTCCATGTTTTTGTATGAATATGCAGATTCCTGTTGTTACTGAGCTCAACTTTTATTACATGGTGGTCCGAGAAGATGCAAGGAATAATTTCTATTCCTTTAAATTTACTGAGGTTAGACTTATGACCTAAGATATGATAGATTTTGGAGTATGTACCGTGGGTTGATGAGAAGTATGTGTATTCAGTTTTGTTGGGATGAAGTGTTCTGTAGATGTCTGGTAAATCCAAATGTTGAATGGTTAGGTTTAAATGTAAAATTTCTTTGCTCAACTTCTTATTGGAGGATTGATCCAACACTGCCAAAGGAGTGTTGAAATCTCCAACTATTATGGAGCTGGAGGAAATCAAGTTGCTCATGTCTGTTAGAGTTTCTCTTATAAATTGAGGTGCATTCTGGTTGGGTTCGTAGATATTAATAACTGAAATCTCATCATATTGAGTATTACCCTTAACAAATATGAAGTGACCATTCTTATCCTTCCTTACTTTTGTTGGTTTAAAGCCTATTGTATCTGCAAATAAAATTGCAACACCTGCTTTTTTCTGATTACCATTTGCCTGAAATATGGACAACCATCCTTCCACCCTGAGTCTATATTTATCTTTTAAGGTAAGATGTGACTCTTGTATGCAGCAAATATCTGGCCTGAGTTTTTGTATCCAGTCAGCTAACCTATGCCTCTTTAGAGGACAGTTTAAGCCGTTCACATTAATGGAGAATATTGATAAGTCTGGTAAAATTTTGGGTATTGAGTTTTTCAAAAGTCCAGTGGACATTTTCAATCCTTTCGCCACTGTGGAAGTGGGAGTTTGATCAAAAGTATCTGAGTGAGTTTACTTTTGTGATAGAGGATTGGCCCGGTCATTATAGAGGATAGGTCTGAGAATATCCTGAAGAGCTGGTTGGTTATGGCAAATTTCTTCAACATATGAATGTTATTAAAGTATTTAATTTCTCCATCATAAATGAAACCCAGTTTAGCTGGATACAGGATCCGGGGTTGATAGTTATTTTGTGTTAGGAGATAAAAAGTTGACGACCACCCATTTGTGGCTTGAAAAGTTTCAGCAGAGAGATATGCAGTCATTCTAATAGTCTTCCCTTTGTAGGTAATGGATTTCTAATGTCTGGCGGCTTTCAGAATTTTCTCCTTCATATTAACTTTAGTGAAGTTAATTATGATGTGGCTGGGGGATGTCTTATTGGGATTGACTCGTGTTTGGGTTCTGAAACTGTCTGCTATCTGAATTTCAGAATCTCTTGGCATGTCTGGAAAATTCTCTTTCATAATTTCATGGAGAAGGGCCTCTGTGCCTAGCGAGGCCACTTCATCACTTTCAGGGATTCCAAAGAGGCGGATATTAGCCTTCTTTGAATTATCCCAGAGTTCTCTAAGAGAATGATTCGTTTTTGCTCTCCATTTCTCTTCCTCTTTGAGAGTTTGGGAGCGTTCAAAGGCTTTGTCTTCAATGTCAGAAATCCTTTGTTCTGCTTGCTCCACTCTGTTACTGAGGGATTCTACTGCATTTTTCAGATCGTCGAGGGCTGAAAATTCTTGCTTCAGTGCGTCAAAATCTTTGGTGCTTTTGTCTTTAAATTCATTAAATTCTTGAGACAACTTTTGAATTTCTCCTCGAATTTCTAATTCCGACTTTTGAATTGCTGCTGTAATTTCTAATTCCAAATTTTCCTCCACTCTATTAATCTTGTTTGCAATCCAAATTCTGAATTCGATTTCTGACATCTCAGCCAGCTGTTTATGAATGGGATCTTCTGTTACTTCTGCCATATCTTTCCTTGGGGGGGGGAGGGTTGATCTATTCTGGTTATTCATGTTACTGGAGTATTTCCACTGATTCCGCCCCATGATTGTTTTACATCGTTTGATTTTTTCCCCTGGAGCTTTGTCGAGGACCCGTACAGTGCTATGGTCTGAGAAACTGGGGACCTGTTTGGTGTGGTGGGGCTAAGTGGTTCTGTCTTGTTTTCAGCTGGTTTCTGTTCGACCGTAGTGTAACAGTTACTCTGGGTTGAAGTCTCAGCTGTGGAGAAATACCAACAATTAAGTCACCCCGCTCCCCACAGGCAACAATTGGAACAGGAAAATCAAACCTTCCTATAACCACACACCCAGGGCACCACCTGAATAGTCCTTGGGTGATTGGCTCAGTTCAAAAGGTCCAAATCAATTGTCTCAGTCAGCACCTGTCTCAGGTGGGAGAGTTTAAAAGGTGTCTGGCAACTTGATCTTAGGGGTCTGGTGACTACTCTGATATGGCTTGCTCCAGTGCTGCGTGGAGTCAGGAGGACCCACCCAGCAAATAGATCAGTCTGGAAAGGTTGATGCCTCCTTCACCACCTTGCACCTTTGTCACACCCAGTCACTGATAGTCCCGCAGGGCTTTAACCCAGTTGCCTGTAGTGAATAGATACACCAGGGGTTTGCACCTGCCTGAATCACAAGGAAATCTATTTCTTCTCAACCAGGTCACTGCACTCTGGCTCTATCTAGCAGGGGGAGGTGAGGCCTGACAACCTCGTGCGCTTGATGGAGGCTGGAGGGGTGTTCACTCAGTTTCAGCCCTGCTCCTGATTGATGTTACTGACAGAACAGAACAGAACAACTTTGCAGAAATTTGTTTCTGTCCCTGCTAAATTCCCCTGGAGAAGAGAAGCTGTTTTGAGTTCCCAGAGCCTGCGCCTCAGGCCCTGTCTTTGCTCCTGCAGGTTTGTATTAGGTTACCTGTCAGTTCTAGCCTCCTGTCTTCCTTTGTCTATAGGCTGACAATCCCCTGAGGGCCGGGTGTGTCTTAGGCTCAGTAAAGCAGTCCCCTGGGTCAGCCCTGCCCTGGAAACTTCCTGGCTCTGCGCATGTGTTTCTAGTCCCAGTGCTCCATCCAGGCCGGTACTACCTCAGGGAAACACTTTAGTCGCGGGGCCTGCATTTCCATCCCAGATCTTTTCCGTGGTGGTTGCCAACTGAGTAGATGCCCAGCCTCCTGTGGTTCCCCAGGGAGACAGGGGGTGTGGCTTTAGAATATCCGGGAGTGAGCCCTATTGTTGCTTAAAGACGGCTGCTGCTCTGTGCCTCAGGGCACCACTGCTCCTGTGTGGTTCCCTCTCAGCCGACCGTCCTCTCTTCATTCCCGTGCCCCAGAGTCAGCACTGACCAGCTGCAGTTTAGGCCCTGTCCACACCCCTCAACAAATCACCCAAGAATCTGGACCCCTGGGGGACAGGCCTCCAGACCTCAGAGTGAGAGTGCAGGGGAGTGCTGGGAGCTCAGAGTTGCAGGAAGAGAATATATACAGTTTTATACAATTTTATGCCTTGCAGGGGAATGCCGTGGAGTGTAGTGGGAGGACCTTTGAACTCTGCTCGTTTGTTTGTGGGGCACTCTGCACCATTCTCATGGGGGAGGGAACTCCTGTCCAATTGGTGATGGATTTTGTACCTTTTGTTTGTATCCATGGGGTCACAGCTCACCTCAGCGGGGTTGATGTGTGTTCTTCAACCTTCTCTCTTGGTGCAGCTCAAATCCATCCAGTTACTTGCTAAATTTCTGTCCGTTGACTCTCCTTCTGGATGGGAGCCTCTGTGGAAAGCTGGCTTCAGTCAGCCATCTTGTCTCCACCCCCTGTACTCACATCTACTGTATTATATCATATTTGTGAGCCATGGAGTAGGTGCCTTATAGACACAATGTAGGAAGATGAAAGTGAGAAAATTGGGGTATCCATGCTTTCCATGCAATATCAGAAAGGAAAGAAAACAGGCTTGCAGTGAGGGAAAGTTAAATGAACAGTGGTGTGTATTAAGAAAAATTTAGGATTCCTTAGGAACTGTTAACTTGCTCTACACAGAGTCTTGCACTGTGCCTGACATGTAGCAGAAGCTCAATACATTTTTGCTTAATGAGTAAATGAATGAATCTGAAAAAAGGAATGTAAAATAAATTATCCAAGAATGTGGATGGGATTCAACTTTTTGAGCAGGGAAGGCTGAACTGATGGAGCACAATATTTGACCAGATGTACAGAAATGTGGCAGTGCACATAGAGGCAACCAAAATATTCAAATACAGTTATGCACTACATAATTATGTTGTTTTCAACAATGGACTGCATACACGATAGTATTCCCATAAGATTATAATACTTTCTTTTTATTTTTAGATAGGTTTAGATACATAAATACATACCATCTATTGTGTTAAAACTGCTCTCAATATTCAGTTCAGTAGTATGTTGTATAGCAGCGTATCGTAAACTATACCATGCAGGCTTGTGTAACTGTACTCTTTGATGTTTGTACAGTGACGAAATTGGCTAACGATGCATTTCACAGAAAGGATCTTTGTCATTAAGCAATGCATGACTGTATATGAAAAGTTTAGTTATAAGTCTTACCCAAGAAAGAGACTTAAAGGCCACTGGGTTCTTTCACGCGAAAAGGACTTCAAAAATTTGGCCATCATTAAGGAAAGTAATAAAAACAAAAGTTATACTTTATATTATATCCTCTGCAATTATGTAAAATTAACTTCCTTCTTCCCTACCAATGAGCAAATGCTAGTTTACCTGATCATTATGAGGTTATTAGGCTCTCTTAAATAAAATCTGTCAGTTTAGTGACTGGAAATAACCACAGTGCTAAAAAAATATGAGAAATTCAGAGGCAGAACTTCCAAGATTGCCAAGGAATGTGTAGAGACAAACAAAATTTTCACTAGAACAGTAATTATTATTATCTACAGCTAAGGAATACATGCATTTGAGAAAAGGAAAGGCATGCATAGTAGAAATTCTCTCAGTACAATTTACAGTAGTATCTACTGAGAAGTTTGGTGACTTTATGCAGAGTGTGGGTATTTTTACCACTAGTGACACCATGTAGCTGTTTTTCTGGTTTGCAAAAACCCCAGATAAATGCCACAACTACCTCTAAACCCCACCATGGAATTCTCACACTTCTGAGTAAGAAGTTCAGATCAGAATAAGAACTCTGGATGTGCTATGTCCATCTGTAGTTTTTCCTATAATGTGTTGTCCCAGTTTTTAAAGAAAATGGAATAAAAATTCATTCAAGAAAAAATGAATGAAATGATCCCAAATGGAATACTAAATTGAAAAATAATAGTTAAATTGTTCATAATCATTTCCTGTTAAATTTTTTTCTATCTTAGAAATAGAGTAAGAATGCTTCCAATAAAAAATGTAACCCATCCCATCTCATAAAGGGCCCACTCACATAAACAGGAAGCTCATTAAAAAAGCTTTTCTTGGTTTCCTGACAAAATCTAAGTTTATTTTGGTGGTAGCATCTATTCAGGAGAGGAATCATTTTGTGGGCAGGATGTAAAGTTAAAACACTGTGAATCCATTAGGTACCCGCTGGAAGACAGTTAGCTGACTGACTTGTTGGTTATAGGCAACAAGGTAGTTTTGAAAGCCAAGGAACAGGCTATCAAGAAACAGTCCAGCCTTGAACTTCAAATGGTAGTTCTCTTTGTCCAGGCATTCAAAATCAGCTCAAGGTTTCAAAGGACTCAGCAGATGCTAATCCATAGTAGTACAAAGTGTCCCTTATGAACATCTAACTAGTCTCTCCTTTCCTTTACATTTAAATCCTACTTTATTGGCTTCTCAGTTTTTCCTTTCCTGGCACCCTTGTAGCATAATTAAAAGAGTATGGATTTGGGAATTTGAAAACTTGTTCTCTAATCCAGACTTTGCTAAATACTGTACATGTGGCCTTCTTGAGCCATCATTTTGATATGTAGAACGGGACTAACAATTCTTCCTTAATCAGCTCAAGTTTCTCAGCACATGAGGAGGTATCACTTGCCTCAAAAATCACCTGAAGTGGAATTTCAGATTCCAAGGGCCCTTTCTTGACTTATTAAATTAGAATCTTCACGGCCAAGAAAATCTTGGAATCTGAATTTTAAACCTCACAAATGATTTTGGAGTACACGAAAGTTTTAGAACCGTATCTTAACTTGTGTCAGGATTGAAACTTACCTAGAAATTCTATACCAATACATGCTTATCTGTTCTCAGTTCAGTAAATATTTTCCAGGTAGCCCAAAGGACCAAAGTAAGGGCACAGGACCACTTTTTCCAGAGATCTCTCTTCTAGCCCTTCCTTGCTATGACAACAGCATTTCACTTTAGCTTCAGGCAGGCAAGGTAATTTCACTGGGCATGGGGACAGAGCTGAGAGCTGTGACCAGGGCCTAACTTCTCTAGAATTTCATTGATGTGAATGTACCTACCCCACAGGGTGATATAAGGATTAAATCCTATTTGGCAATTTACTGTATGTAAAATGCCTTGAGCTCCTTGGAGGAAAGTGCTATATAAATGTAAAATAATTATTATTTTAATAATAACCTCAACTATTTAACTGATCAGTGAATTAGCCAGAAGAGTTAGGCTGCCAAGGGACAAGGCTGAAAACTATTATAAGTAGAAACACTTTACATCATCATATCTTATAACTGTTATCACAAAAAGGGGAAACAAAGGGTGAAAATTAAGATAAATCCATGTTCTCAACTGATTCAAATGACAGATGATCGCTAGTAATGTTTCTTGAAAGCCAGGAAATGCAAAAATGACAGCTGCATTGTAATTCTAACTCAGCCACATGTCCTGAGGTTTTATACTCTTAGGTCTTCTATTTGTAGGGAAAATATATCTTCAATGCAACATCTAAAATTTAGCATTATGAAAATACTTGAATATGCTCTTGCTTAGTTAGAATATGTTCATAATTTACCCCATTTTGTCGGGAATGCTTTTTCTATTTGAAAACTATTGATACTATTCTACAAAGTTCCAGGTAATATTTGAATCAGTTGTTTATAACCAATTTGACTCCTCATATACACACCGTAAGAAAACTAGGGTATATTTGGATCTAGAAATTTAGGAGAAAATTCTGTATTTAGGAAACTGAAATGTATAGGAGATACTTTTTCTCCCTAGGAAGAAAATATTTTGGTACATAAACTGAGATGAGCTCTACTATCCTCAGATCTTACTTTTGTTTTATTTATTAATTAGATTTATGGAGACTTTTCTATCAAAAGCTCAAAGGGCTGAACCTAGAAATTTCAGATACTGAATATGAATCACTTCTTAAACCACAAAAAGCAAAAGCAAAGTCTATAGAAATCTTAATGGGCAAGCTCTAGATGCTCAAAAGCAATTGTTTAGTTACTCTACTTGCTTATGCATCATTCAAAACACTTTCTAACAATCAGACAAGAAAGGTTCTTTTGTGAAGAACAGGATTGGGGCCTTGGACATGTTTTAATTCTAGTTGTTTCATAGCTCACATACAAAATAGTTTGGGTGCATTTATAAAGAGGTACTGTACTTACAAGCAATAAAGTTTGCAGATGAGTATTTTGAAAGGGAAAGAGGGAAAGAAAAAAAAAAAAAACAAGAGGAGGAATGAGGATGTGGTACCTTGCTCTATTTTTAATTATTAACTTCTAGCCTCAAAGATTTACATTTAAGAAATCCAATACTGAGTGAGTAAAACCGGGTATAAACTAAGATAAATGAGTACCAGAAAATAAAGTCAATCAGTATAACTCAAATTATCTTGTAAAATCTGAAATTAAGCTTTGACCTGTCCATAAGGGAGGGTGATGAATGAGTGAAGGAAAGAAGTAAAAAAATCAAAGACACAGAATTATAACTGATTTTCTTTGCATGAAGCATTAAATATTAGAAATGTCTTTTGATTTATAGAAAACTGGCATGGAGAACCCAACACAGAAAAATATTCCAAATGTGATGTGTGTTTAAACGTGTATCAGCACATACACACACACATGTGCGCACACACCAAAAATATGGATATTCTGGTACAGCTTTCTGGCTTCAAAGGGTCTCCAAAAAGAATAGAAGAAAGGGGTTTCTGATAAACTGTTTCTGTTGGGGTCACTAATAAAGAGCAAGTCCAGCCAACTGTTGCCTAACTGATTTCTATTATAAGCATTTAAAAAAATCCTTCTTTCTTTGACAGATATTTTTTACTACATAGCCAATATCATCTCAACGCCCTGGTCTTCTAGAAACATTGGAATTTCTTGCCCTTGGATCACAAGCCCAGCTGTATTCATCAAAGTGGAAAAACTGACAGCATTGTCTGAAAGACACAGCTTGGGATAATTGCTCCTTGTAGTTCCCCTGTCACTGAATATTATCATATTCTACTTTTGGGGGAGAGATTTCTACACACTTAGCCACTAAACACATTACTGTTCCTTTAATGGTACAGACTAAATGCGAGAGTTACTAAGTGATGGTTTAGCATTCCCAACATTCTATTTTAAAGCCTGTGTGTGTACATTTTTAAAAATAGCATTACTTTATCCTTTAAAAGTAAAAGGATAATCATTTTTTACTGGACATTACTGTTTTCTTAAAGAGGCTAACAGAAATATCAATGGGCAGGCACAAGAAACAGAAATCACATGAGGCTAACAAATGTACCTTCTTACTCCATTTCTTTCACCCAAATATATGAGGGAATCCTGACATCATAATGTTTTTTTTCCCCCATCAAGTGAGGCTGCAGCATAGTTCTTGGGCTGAATGTAGAAAAATTATGATTTAAGTGTACTAATCATCTATACCGTTGACATATTAGCGTCTCTTTAAATTTTAAATACTAGCTCATTGAGAAGGAAATAAATTCAAAGAATATGAGATCATTACAAAAGTTTTGAGATACACAAAAATCAGGAAACAACCACCCCCCCCAAAAAAAAAAAAATCAGGAAACAAAAAATCCAGGCAGATAGAATCAAATGAAACCCTGCCAGTAACAATGAGAAACCAAGAAAGTTGAAACTTGCCCAGTTCAATCATAAAGAACTCTATTGTCTGTGTTTCTTAGAAGTGAAATAAAGCACAGTAAAGCAGTCTATCTCAAAACTTTCATAGTGACCCTCATATTTCAGTCACCAAAAACAGCAGCAGCAAAAACAACAATAGTATTAATAATATTAATATTGAACTCTTTGATGTCCTAGGCTCTGTTATAATCTCATGTCTCAACTCATTGAATCTTCACAACTCTACCAGATAGTACTGTTATTACTCCCATTTTATTAATGAGGAAAAATAAGCACAGAGATACTACAAAACTGCCCAAGATAATATAGTAAATAAGCAGAGGAATCAGGATTTAAACCTAAGGAACGATTTTCTGCTATAGAATGAAAATTTTGGTCCCTGAAGGTCCAATCCTCCTTACTATTCATTCCAACCCCTTCCCCAACTGATTGGCTTCAGAGCATTCCCTTTCTCCTCTCAACACTTACACCTTCACTTTCAAACAGCCTATTTCAAGGAACAAGAACAACTCGGTCTCAGAGTCTGATAAAAGGGTTTAAAGCCAGGTATCAGTAGTGCTAAACTGTTCCGTGCCTCAGTTTTCTCTGGTGTAAAACAAGAATAATAATACCAATTTCATGCAGTTCTTGTGAGAGTTAAATAGGATAATGCATGTGAGAGCTCAAGGGAAGGTCAATGTTTAATAAATGTTCATCTCATTAGTACTGATTTCTATCTCTTAATACATTTGATCCCTTTCCTCAATTAGAATGTATTTCCTTTTAGAGAGATCATCAATATGAATCTTTGTTGTCTTGTGTAAAGCTTCCCTCAATAAGTTGTTGAACCTTAGATGTCCTACACGCTGCTTTAGGTAATACTTAATATTTGTATATAATATAAATAATATAATATTTATACCAATATTTGAAATTTAGTGAGCACTTACTATGTGCCAGGAACTTAGCCAAATGCATTATGGCATTGTGTCATGTAATTCTCCCTATAAGCCTTGGAACTAGAGGACTTTTATAATTCCCAATTTACAAAGGAAGAAACAAGGGTTATGGAGGCAACTCAGCTTGCAAGTGTTCAAAATATAATCATAGACCCATACTATGTGCTAAAGAATGAATTCAAGGGAGGTATTTGACTTTGATGATAAATCAATTGACTTCTTTATTATTTCTGTTATCAGAAACCTTGTGCTTACAACAAGCTAATGTCGCCTAGTCAATGTCATTCATTCATTAGTTAACTATTAAAAAGAGATTAATGTGTGCCAGGTACATGCCAAATGCTGGAAATTAAAAAAAAAAAGTATCAAAAACTTTCCCATTGAAAGTAACTAATGATTCAACGTTATTTTACTTACCCCCATTTTCTATGTCTACTCTTAGGACAATCAAACTTCTTTTCCCTGACTACTCTTTTTTATTCTTTCTTTTAAACCCAAGTTTTACAAGTATTAAATGTACACAGATTTTTGCCCATAAGAAGCTTAATATGTGAAGGCAAGGAACCATTTTAATTATGTTTACTCTTCAATTTGAATATATATTTTTCATACCTGACAAAGACTTTTGAAGTGACTAAAAAAGGCAAAGCAAACTGATTAAAAAAATCTTTCATGTATAATCTTTTGTCTATAATTTTCTCATAATAGCTTAGAGATTTTTAAAGACGGTTTTAGCTGGTTTTGTTCTTTTCAAATTGGCAAAATTTAATTTTTCTTTTTCCCACTCAGATTGGCTTTAAAGATCAACAAACAAGAAAATAAGAACATATTCCACTAAAAATACACTCTTCTTTGGTGTCTTGGCATCATCAACGAATATCAGCATCACTCTGAAAACCGTGTCCATTCTTTTAAAAACAAAAAAAAGCATTAAAAAATTCACACATAGAACTCACACAAAATCAATCCTAATGTATTAAGGACCCGGTTAATATTTCCTTCACATTCACACAGAAGGTATGGGTGCCATTTTGTCTGCAATTTTAAACAATATCTATTTAAGGGTCTGACAGTGGGTAATACCAAAGTTAGTAGTTTTTAGGTACACTTTGCCGAATAATTACTTGTTATATGTGATTTTAGATGTGTTGAGTTAACACAACTCATCATTCCCAAAAGGAAAATTGTCAGAGAAAGAAATTCTCTTGAAAAGTCATTAAATGGCTTGACTATGTTGAATTATTTAAAATGTAATACCAAAGAAGAGTATTTTTATGTATCTAGAATGCATAAGAATAACAATGATCTTCAAAATTTAGCATAATCCTCATTAAGATTTATTTATTATATACCTATTGTCTGCTAGGCATTCTAACAGACAATGAAAATACAGAGAACTTGGTCTGAAAATAGTAAAGAGTAGGGAATACAGGGCTGGTGAGAGAGAATGGAGATTAGGTAATAGAGTGATTATAATCACAACCACCATGAGTGGAGGGCCTCTATGTACGGAGGTCGTGTACAGGGACAACTTCACGCCAGTTGTGCAGGATGAGTATCAGAATCTGGGTTTCACAGATGAGAAGAATGGGTTAAATGATTATGAAGGACTTTGCAATGACATACAACAAAGTTTAGATTTTATTTTATAAGCACTGACAAAGCATGTTCAAGATAAGGAATGATATGACCCAATTTTTGTTTTTGAAAGGTAAATCTGGTGTTGTATTAATTTTAGAAATGATATAATTTTCACCAGCTAAAATGTCTACCCTATGGAGGAATGATTTTTGGGTGGAATTGTATGATTCTCTAACTGATCCTGAGTGCATTGGTAATGGAGTCTGATACGAATTAAGTAATTTTTGGCTTCTAGAAAACATAGCTTAGATCATGTCACTGTTCTCTATTTTTTAAAAATGTACCTTTCTTTAATGATTCCTACTAACTAACCAATAGAACATCTACTGAGACATCCCGGATGTGCTCTTGAAAAGCACACAGTCTCATCTCCCATTCAATCTCATTATACCGTAGTGTTGGACCACACTAGTGTCCTTCCCGTGCTTGAAACACAACAGAGATTATTAAGGCTTCATGCTTCAGTTTTCTTGATATTCCTTCAGCCTTATTACCTTATTCTATTTTTCCACTCAGTAAAAACTTCATTCATTCTCCAATGTTGACTTAACAGGTCAATTCTTTCCCAAAGTTTCCTCTTCACTCACCTTAGTATCAATTACCTTCTCTGGTTTCCCACAGAGCCTTGCCTATTCTTCTATAACAGCATCTATTTCATTTTGCTTTATATTGAAGTTATTTATTTACATAGAATCTAGATGGATAACAGCTTGAGGGTATTGGCCTTGACTCTTTTATCTAAGTTTTATAAACGAAAAGCAGCAGCACAGTGCATTAATATATTTGGCCAAGTAACGACATCCAAATGCTGCATTATTATAGCCAATGTTCAATAACAATTAGATCAATAAGATAGTCATTCATCCAATCATTCTATCCTCATTTTTTCATTCATTTAGTCATTTTGTATGCTTACCACACTACTTTACAAAAATGTTTTCTGTTCATTTGAATAAAAACCTTTAAAAAATCAATGTGATAAGAAGGAGAAATCTATTACACGGTAATGACTGTTTTGACTCAAATAAATAATGAGTACATTTACAGAGTCCAGACTATGCTAAAGTCAGGAAAACAGCTGATAAACAAAGATGACAGCAAAGATGGCAAGTAGTGAGTACTTAGCAATGCTGTGTCCATGTGGTCTTTAGGTATTTATTGACTGACACTAACGTAGGAGTGCCTGTGGTAATGTCAAAAGTACATAAATTGCCTGCCCAGAGATATTCGTTGTTAAATAAAACAATATAATAGAAATGCAACAAAGAACAGGTTTTACAAAGCCATTAATAAATTGCCTAGGCAAGTTAATAAATTGTCTAGGTAAGTTAATAGACTCCAAATATATTATCTAATTTAAACTCTCATAAAAACCCTAAGATGGCTTAAGGTTTTATTTAAAATTCATTATAAATAAAAACATAAATGAGCAAGAATTTTCAGAGGCTATAATATCAGAGGGCTGAGGAGTCAGAATTAAAAACTTAAACTCCTTGGTATTACCCTGCCTCTTCTTAGAATCTACTTCTATATCAAAGAAGCTAAAATTAAAGTAGATTTGTATTTTAATACAAGGGTTAATGGAATAGTGGGACTTTAATCTAGATAGTGAAGACAGAAAATAAAAGCTAATGTTTATCAATCCCTACTATTCTAAATATTTTGCATGCATTCATCCATTTAATCCTTATGGTAATCTTTTGGAGGTGAGTGTTGTTACTGCATAGTTTGGGGCACATCATCATTCCTCCTTTGCAGTAGAAAAACTGAGTGAAAGAGAAGAGAAACATTTGCTAAGTCACAAAGTTCATCAACAGCTGTATATTTGGACTTGACAGACTACAGCCCACAGAGTTCACATCATACTATATTGCCTCATTAGGTTGAAAGGTTATGAAATGAGATAGTATAAATAAAATTCCAGACACATGATATGGCGCAGAGTAGGCCTTCCTTAATGTTACTTACTTCCCTCTTTTTATTCAACCTCTAAAATTTTATACTAAAAATGCCTTTGTTTTAAAAGTATAATCTGCTTTTCAAAGTCTTTGTAGCATCTGATTTAAATTTCACAAAATAGGATAGTGAATGTGGAATCTAATCAATGGCAGTAAAATGAAAATTATTTAAAGCATAGAATCTTTCTCACAACATAGATTTTAGTGACAAATGTAGGATATAAATTAGTGTTCACAGGTGTTTTTTTAACCAAAATAAAAAGGAGATATATATATATATATATTAGAAAATAAATGATCAGAAAGGTATGTCCCCAAAGTTTGAATGTAAATTATTTTTAGATGATTGCAGGAAATTTTAGTTATCCTTTTATAATTTATTCTATAGACAGTATTCTACAATGCTTATGTATGGTTTCCATAATAAGAAAAAATAAACATGAATTCTAGGGATAGGTAACATTCTTATTTTAGAGGTGATAATACTAAAGGGAAAAAATCAAAACTGTGTGAGATTTCACCTCACTTATGGAACTTCAACAGAATTAAAGCTCTTTCTTTTTAACCTGTGTTTTCCTTGGTTCCTATTTTTTCTTCACTGGTTATTGATGAATTCAAAGTTAATCTATGAAGAAAACTTCTGCAGGTAACGGTTACAGAGACTGTGGCTGTGAATGTGCTATCAGCCACTACCAAAAAAGCTCCGTATACCACTCTAGGCTCCTTCTATTGTTTATTCAAGCCATTTGCTTCTGAGTACAAAACCAATACTCTATTTATGGTAGATTAGATTATTTCCCCCACTTCTTCATTTCCTCTCTATGACAGAACTTTACATCCACAATTTTGCCATATAATGTTACTGTAACTCTCAGTACAGTATATTTTAATGCAGGGGGTGGGGTATATATCTTTATCTCTTGGCTTTGAGTTTAAGTGACTTGCTTTAACCAATGAGGTATTAGCTGATATGACATGAGCAGAAACTTAAGATATTTCTGGGAGGTGGGGGGACAGAATCTGTAATTGTCAATAGTTTGTCTTCTCAGATTAAAGGATCATAAACTTTTCTAAAAGTGGGGACATTTTGTTGTTGTTGTTTTTGCACAGTGAATCATGGCTCACATGAGACATCGTGTCCTTTTGTATCTACCTGGGTCCAAAATAAACTATTTGGAAAATTAAAGTGCTTTTGTTTCTGGAGCATTCCTCATCTTTTACCTTCTTTAGTCCAGATTGGAACACTGGTTAAAAATGAAGCGGCCTGTGGTGTTAGAGTGATCTTGGTCATCACACCCAGAAATAACTTTTACATACCCATGTCTTGGACACTGAGATGCAGAGAGTTTCAAACGTTCCATCTCATTGCAATTTGCATGTAGAGCCTCAATAACATCTCTCATGGAAGGGGCACTCTGGCCTGGTGCTGATCATAAATACGGTGGGTCTTACACTTCTGTCTAGGAAACTAGCACAAATGAGACTTCACATGTCTCATTCCAGGTTAGCCTCACACAATGACAAAAACAAATATCCTAAAACAAGAGCCCATTAAAAGTCTGTTGAATTTGATCAGATACTTCAAATGGTGGCAGGTGCTGCCATTACTCCTGCAACAGGATTCTGACGTTCTCAATCTTTTCTTTCTTCTACCTTGATGTACAGGAAGGATATTTAGATGCTAATACATTCCCATGGGTTTAATCAAGGGCCATTTGCAATTTCTGGAATACAAACCAATACATTATCTACTTTTTCTACTTAACGAAGCACATTAGAAAACACAAGCGTCTAAATTTAATTTTATTACAGAAACAATTTGTATTTTAACTTAATTTTTAAAAGTATAGACATATACCTACATTTCAAAGTTTAGTAGTAATACATTTATTGTAAAACCTTTTATAATTGACAGACATACCAGTATTTCTTATTATTTGCAAAAAAAATTATTGGTGCAAACAATGCATGTATTCACTCATTCAACAGACATTAATTGAGACTTACCATGTGCCTGGGCAGTGCTAGGTTTAGGAGATCACAGGTGAATAAGCATGTCTCTTGTTCCAAATGTTATAATCTGTTGAGGTGAGCAATTGGGCTTCTATCTAGCTTTGGAAACTAAGCTATGATTTACTGGGGGTAGTAAATGATCAGAAGAGAAGATGCTGTGAAATTATTAATGCAATGAAACCAACCTGAACACCTGGCTCATTTTAGGTTCTGTCCAGGGAATAGTCTGAGTACCAAGATGCGGGTGCCGACAGTAA
Source organism: Nycticebus coucang (assembly GCF_027406575.1). NCBI lineage: Eukaryota > Metazoa > Chordata > Mammalia > Primates > Lorisidae > Nycticebus > Nycticebus coucang. The sequence goes on from NC_069795.1 coordinate 63,850,814, forward strand.
TTTGGAGGGTGATCTGAGAAGGCAGGAGTGAGTGAGTGGGAAAACAGTTGGAGAGGTAGAAAAGGCAGAAGTAATAAGGGTGAGGCCACCTGTGTGGCAGCGGAGGCTCTGTTCCTCCAGGATCTCTGAGATTTGTATGAAAGCCTCTAGAAGTAGTCATCAGAAATGGAGGCTGAAACATTTTTTCTAGCTCTATTTTTTGACATTCTGAATTCATGGCAGTAAGACGTGTGTTGTTATATCTGTCTCATATTTATTTTTCTTTTTATTAAGGTAGAGGAGAAATTGGAAAAAGGTTAAGGGCTGCACTGAAACATATTGAGCTTGAAGGCTTTGAACATAAATAAGTCAAATTTATAAAAAGTTATTAAGACCTTTAAGCTTCTATAACAATTTCATCATTGCTGACAACATGTACCTTTTATCTTCTTTAGTTAACCTTGCCCAAGCAGCCTCTGCATTGCTATAAGGATGAAGGTAAATTTATTTTATATCTTATCAAGCAGCAAAGGAATTTTCTGGAAAGTGTTGGTTTAGGGGCTCAGAGCATAAGGATAAATAATAGATAATTTTTGTGGTTATAGGAGAAGAACTGATTCAGACCCTCCCACTTCTCTATCATCACATATTAGGACTCTCATAATTCCCAAAATATAGTGATAGCAGCAGCGGGTAGCTTGTGGTTCCTTACATGAACAAATGTGGCTTCCCTTTGACAATGAGAGACAAGCCTTACAAAGAGAAAAACAGTTCTGAAAATACTACAAAGTGCCTCAGGGAGCATTTAAAAGACTCTTATCAGTTAGTTCCATCCTGGGATATAGAATCCAGTTGTATAGAAACCAAATGTCAATATTTACAAAGTTCTTTCTATTTTACATGCCACTTCCTTTTTCTTTTATGCTCTTTCTCCCTCTTTTCATTCCTCCCTATTCCCTTGCTCCTTCACTCCACTCTTTTTCCCATTTGTTCTTATTTCTCAATTCCCTCCATCCCTATTAGTTAGTCCAAAATCTGTTCTTCCTGCAAGAGGCTTCAGGGATGGAAAAGAAAGGGCCCCAAACAAAGCCACCATCCAAGACAAGAAACACCAGAGCGTGGTGAATGGTGACTGGGGGAAGTGGACTGAGAATGTTCACTGCTCTGGAGGCTCCTAGCCCGAAAAGCGATTAGGCTTAGGCAGGCTTGATAGCTGTATCAAGCCTCATGATTTCAAAGCTTTCATGGGCTGACAAGGACTTGCTAATTTCAAACTTTCTAACCAATTACAATCACAAAGAACTCAGGACAATAATCAGTGAGCAAAATGAAACTGCTGGAGTGAAGCAGCCTTCTGCAGGTTTTACTCTTGTAGCTCTGCCATGCAATGTGCAGCTGGGACTCTGCTTCAATAAGTAAATAAAAATACATTATAAAATACAAACATACACAATGGATCCCACTTGCTCTCTTGTTCCCAGTAGAGGGGTATGTACGAACCCTCTCTTGCATTCAGCCCATTAATTTCTGATGGTGTTAATTAAAAACTTTTGATGCTGGTTTGAATGGAAAATACCTCAAACAGTGTTTCCTTTATTGAAACACCAAGTTCCAAGTCTTGGATTATTAGGTTAAGCTCTGTCACTACTAAGACCAACATAAATGCTTTTCATACCATCTGTTTTGACAAAAAAAAAAAAGAATAGTAATAAAAATAATAAATAAATGAAAATTAAGAAGAGAAACTGTCTAGGTTGAAAACTCTTTTCACAAACTGTTTTTTTTTTTAATGGAATAAATTGAAATTCCAGGTCTCTGAAAGTAGAACATACGATTTTTTAAAAAATCTTTTTTTTCAAATCTTTACAGAACCTTCAAATCACCCAATGTTCCAGGACCTGAATTTTTTATATGTTAAAATGAAGAAAGCTGCTTAAAATAAGTGAATCAGCTGCTAAGTGATTTCTCTCTGTCTTTTCCTCTACTGTCTCTTTCAAAAGGCTGAAAAAATGCTTAAAATGGTATATGCAATTGATATGTGAGGCTTAAGAAGCTTAATATAATTACTGAGGACTCAGACTTTCTATTTAAAAATAAGATAGGATGGCATAATAGAAATTGAGTAGTGACTATTCATCCCTCATGAGGTGTGGAAAATGTTTCCAAATGTTTAATCCTTTGAGCAAGGATGCAAAGCACTTATTCACAGATTCCTCTGTTCTTCTGAAAACCCAAGGAAGCCGGGGAAATCCAGAGAGCAATGTAAGAGGATAGGTTGAAAGATGCTGTGCAGGAAATGAACAAATAAAACACTCAACTCTGCAATACAACATTTTTATGAAATATTAAGCAAATCACCAAAGCATTCCCATGGGGTTTTTAAGTCTTTACTCCAGTTTTATTTTTCAATCACTCTTCCCTTTTGTATGGGGACCTGAGGCCTTGAGCACCCATTCTGAGAGGCCCCATCAATGTCATTTCACAGATACCCTTCACTCTTTTGTGTTTTAATATATCTAATTTTCTCTATTATTTTTCATTTCCCAATCTATTTATTCATACTTCAATGTCATCTAGATCCTTGAAAGACCACAAAACTTTTTCTTTTATTTCCACTGAAGGTTTTCATCATTCTTATTCTTGTTTTGATCTACATATCTGTAGCAAGAATGAAGTTCTCCATAAAGGCTAAGCATTTTGGCAGGTCTTCCTCCCTAACTGCAGATTGCACTGACCTCTCCATCTTGGATCCGTCTACAGAACTGGCCTCCAAACCTAATGTGATATGATAGTGATCCTTCCATAACAATAACAACGGCAACAACGGAAGAACTTCACTGTAAAGCATGCAAGAAGACTATGCAGACTAATTGAAATAAAACTCAGTAAGAGAAATAGGCCTCAGCAAGCCACAACATCAATCTATTCGTTCACAAAACTTATGAATTTTCCCCAGAGTAAACTGATAGGTGATATTGCCTACAAAGAACTAGTAAAGGCAAATTAACTAATAGATGTATAACAAATGAATGCATTTAAGGATGATTTCCAGCTGAAATAATTTTTTTTCCTAGAGACCAAGTTTTGTTAACTTAATCCTTAACTCTCTTCCCTTTCCAGCAGCAGAAACATCTGGTCGGTTTTAGATTCCCCTTGGATTTCCAACTTCAAAGGGAATTACAAAGAATAACAAATTCATGTACCGGCATTAAAAAAAAAATAGAGCAGCAGGAGAGAATGGTAAAATTGTCCTTATTTGACTGCTAGTGACAGCGCCACAGGCAGAAATAGGAGAAAAGACAAAGGCAAGATCACCAGTTGACAACCAGAGTTTTTGTGAAGGTCTGAATTGTGCAAATATATACAAGGCCTTTAGAAACCCATAAGGAGATTTCTTTTTGATTATATATATGTGTGTGTGTGTGTGTGTGTATAAATGGAGTTGAAAAGAAACGGATTCACACTCACCTGTCACATACATTGTTGAAATAATAATAAATAAATATATAAGTTGGTTACAGCACTCTGGGAGACTGAGGCAGGCAGATTGCCTGAGCTCACGAGTTCGAGACCAGCCTGAGCCAGAGCAAGACCCCTGTCTCTAAAAATAGCTGGGCATTGTGGCAGGCTCCTGCAGTCCCAGCTACTCAAGTGGCTGAGGCAAGATTACTTGAGTCCAATAGTTTGAGGTTGCTGTGAGCTATGATTCCAGGAGTGCTCTACTGAGGGTGACAAAGTGAGACTCTGTCTAAAAAACAAACAAACAAAAAGGGCCTAAAGACAATCTTAAAGACCGACTTAGCTTCAGGGATTTTATTCAATCTGGAGGAAGGTATGTGAACCCTGGTCCAGTTCACATGGGGCTGGATAAGGCCCTTCCCCTCTCCAAACCCTATAAGTAACACAGGCTTCTAAGAGTCCTCTAGGCCCATCATATCCTCAAAAAAGTTTGGCTATCCAAGGGTCTCACAAGTAGCTTCCGTTTATTTTTCTTCTCTGAATTCTTATTATCAGTGGATGTCACCAGAAAACAAAGTCTTCCCAGGGCAGAAAAATAGGGTTTGTATAAACTATTGATATTTACAATTGTGTTAAATTATGTTTTACATCACTTTATAGAACTGGATGTATTCTTCCCCTCTTATCATTTTCTTAGCAAAACTGAATACACTTCTTAGAGTGTAGGTCTTCATATAATCAGAAATGAAAACATGAGAACAGAAAAAGTACAATTTTGCCATTGCAATTGACTATTATAAAAACACTGTTTCATGTTCAATGTGTACAGGAATAACAATAAAAATAAACAAAGATGTGATTAACCAATCAACTTGTTTGTGGACCAAAGAGAGAAATAGTTAAGGGCTTAGATGTCTTTCAATAATTAATTATAAGAGTCTTTAAACTTCGTATTCAGAGGTTACATATCTCCACACCACAAATACATTAGGTTGATTCACAGAGTGGCCATCAAATACGCAGAAAGCAAATTACTTTTGACCAAGAGGTATACATCAATAGCACATTAGGAATGTTTTCATAGAGGAAGATAGAACATACAGAATCAATTCTGTATGGAACCTAGCATGGTTTCCTAATGGAGCAGACTTCATAAGACCATCTCCAAAGCATAACTTTTATAACACAGGCTCTAGTTAAGAAGGAAATCATTTCTAGTTAAGGGTAAAAAAAAATGGAGATTTCTCTGTAGCATTTCCAACATGAAAAGACTGAGATGGCTACAGAATCACCTCCTTGAATGTTTTTGCCTTTAGTGGAGTTTTCATCCTTCTTTTACTACTCCAGGTGAAGCAGACTCACCAAGGTTGTCTCGGTAAAATGCCACAATTTTCCTCCTTACAGTAATAATGCATTATCCTGGTTACACATCCAATAAACTTTACAGAAAACAGGCCAGCTTCATGAAACAGGATCTGATAATATGAACAAACCATTTTTTAAAATAAATTTTTACTATCAGTGTTGTTAGGGCTAAAATTAAAATCCTGGCTTGGTGGAGGTATTTATAAAGAATTCCTTGCTCTATAGAAGCAGAATCAGGTAAACACAAAAGTTGTGTTTTGGAGCTGAAACTTATCTTTCTTAGTAAAGTATCACAAGAATGGAAAAAACAGTATCCAATGTACTCAATATTAATAGGAAACCAATATACATGCCCACATGAAAGAAAAACCCAAACTCCCTCCTAATGAGGGAGAGTGGAGAGGAGGAAGAGGGGAGATAGGAGGAGGGAGGGTGATTGGCGGGATCTCAGCTAATGTGCACAATGTGAGGGTGTTCAGCACGCCCCCTCTCCCCCTTGGGAAGGGCTCAACTACAACTTAGAAATGAAAACAATGTAGCCTAAACATTTGTACCCGCATATCAATCTGAAATTAAAAAAAAAAGAGAATCATCCAACCACAATTCTATACTTAACCAGGGATAAAGAGGTACTTTAAGCAATATTTTATAGTTCAAGGATATGCAAGGTCACTAACAGAACAGCAATTGAATGAACAACTGGAGCTAAAAAGGCCAAGCACAGGGAAATGCACACCAAGAGGCAAGCACTGTTAATAATGATAAAAATAAGCAGTATGGCTATTATGATGATGGGACCTGGGCGATTCACTTGGGTGTAATATAGTGTAACACATAAGCTAAAAAAAATATAGACAAACTTCTCTTTAAAAGGCAGTTTATACTCCAGGTTCATATGGCATGAGGCACAGGATCCAGTGTCACATGTAAGAAAAGATCTGAAGACAGATTCATATCTTTATCTTAGCTGTTGTGTTGTAAGATCAATCTTAAATAACTATGAAAAAGGATAGTTGTTTTAAAATATTAATATTATGGGTTATGTCAGAATATCCTTGCAACTTTAAAATAGGAGAGTGGCTAGTTTCTGCCTATATTTCCTGGTGATTCCCGCCTTAGTCAAGCCATCAGACAACTTTCTAACCTTCTGCCGACATTCTAATGATGGTGATGCCAGGGTAAAGGAGAAACAGAAATGATCTGAAGATCATGAGGCTGAGGGGGAAAAAAAGAAATAAAAGGAGAAAAAGAGTTTGTATTGTTTACACCATGCAGTCTGGAAAATTTTACAGATGCTCTGTTTGCTTGGGATAGTTTATTGCTTGTGTTATTACTTTCTTTTTTTCCATGTGCTTTGCTCAACAAGCTTTGGCTGAAAATATTTTGTATATGTCCATACTGTAAACCCTCATATTTTTCTAGAGATTTAGTGTGATGGAGAAACTCTTTTTTTCTTCCCCAAGGGTTAGGCACATCAATATTCCAGCTACTCACTTTTGAGGCCAATGGAAAATGTGCTTCTAAGATTAAATAGACCTGAGTAACACATAAATTCAGTTTATACTGAAGCAGTATGCTGCATAGTTACTCACACCTTGAATTCTGATGAGAGTAATTAATACACCTGTTGGACAACACATTGTTACAGGACAGTCACTGGCCTACAATTCAAAGACAGTGAGGCACACAAAATCCCAGATGCAGGTTCTCTATCGGCAGCCTAATTTGGATAGAGCATGCATGTCTGTGGAGTGTTTTGTGTAAAAGGATCTAGGCTAGCCATGGAAAGCTGGCTCATAGAGGGTTTTTTTTTTGAGACAGAGTCTCACTATGTCACCCTCAGAAGAGTGCTTTCGCGTCACAGCTCACAGCAACCTCCAACTCATGGGCTTAAGCAATTCTCTTGCCTCAGCCTCCCAAGTGGCTGGGACTACAGGTGCCCGCCACAATACCCGGCTATTTTTTTGTTTCAGTTGTTTAGCTGGCCTGAGCGGGTTTTGAACCTGCCACCCTCGATGTAGGTGGCTGTTGCCATAACCACTGTGCTACAGGCGCCGAGCCACTCACAGAGGTTTCTTTAAAGTGTTCTTAGACTAAACTAGAGCAATATCTATAGACACATAGAGAAATAGAGAACACCCTTTGTTCTACAACGTATAATCTCCTTCCCTCCAGTGTTTTTAACAGAAGAATCAGATGCTTACTATAAACTTCCCCCCTTCTCAGACTTCCTGAATGCCCCATATACTTATTACACATTTTCCATTTCTACCAATAAACCTTAAGAACTGAAAACTTTAAAATTCAGTGTTATATTTGATTTTTGTAGATTTGCCGTATTTATCATCTAGTATGGTTGGCTGCAGCTTGACTGGAGTTCTAAGTAGTCAAGGACTACATTTTCCTTTCATCTTGGATAAAGGATTGTACACAACACATATATCTATCCAATAATGAGTATAATTAATGCTGTTAATGCTGCATAGAGTTGGCATGCAAATTATCATTCTAAATTTGAGTAAATGGGGAAGGGGTGGGAGGGATAGCAGGGGATAGTAGGGGGACCACAACTATGGAGCACATTGCAAGTACAAGTTGGTTCTATCATGTGTAGAACACTAATGTCCTAATGCTATAATTGGGTAAATGAGATGAAAGCTATGCTGATTAGTATGATGTAAGCACTCCAATTTGTACAAATAATCAACACACTGAAATGGGCATAAATGTATTTATGATCTATGTACAAAAGACTTTATAAAAAAATAAAATTATATATAAAAATAAAAAATAAAATAAAAATTATAACATCTAAAAAAAAAATAAACTTGATTAAAGTAAAAAAGTGCCTAACAAAACATTACTCCCCTGAAGAAACCTAGCCAGATCTGTGAAATGTTTCTCCAGTCAACCAAATTGCCTTTTGGCTGACAGATGTGCCTAAGAATAGAATGAAATCACTGATGAGATTTTTATGATCAATTGTTATATATTAGAAAATAGCTTGTCAGGATGCTAAGAAGCAAAATACTGCTATAACACCTATACAAGGATTAGAACTATTTATCTAAATGTTTTTAACCTTAACATGTAAAAATCTCCTGAAATATGAATGTATTAAATGCTATAATGTCTGGGGTTTGCTTCAAAATAACATAGTGAGAAAATGATAGGCCAGGAGTTAACCATTGTACAAGCTGGATGATGGATAAATGGGAGTTCATTGTAGTAATCTATGTTCATGACTTAAAAGTTTTTAATAATAAAAATTAAAAGATATATATACTTATTTGAACTTTTATTCATTTATTATTTATTGACTGTTTCATTAACTGGTTATGAAAGATATTACAGAGACACAAAAAATAGATAACAATAAAAGTAGTTCTCTCATTGGACATTTAAGCTAAATGAGCTCTTTCTCTTCTGGAAAAGTACATTTTGATTTAAAATGTTTATGAGGACTATGTAATTACACGCAAAATTCTTATGTTAAATTTTGAAAGCAGGACACAAAATTATATAGAAAGTAGGATAACAGCATGCTTAAAAGATATATCCTCAGGGGAAAATGATAGTAAGGAAATATATCAAATGGTTATTAATGACTGGATTTAAATTATAGAAATAATTACTTTAATTTTTCTTCATTTTACTCCTATGTATTTTTCCAAATTATTTTTAATGAGCATGTATCATTTTTAAATGAAAATAAATATTTATTCATTAGTAGAAAAGATGTGCTCTCCTTTCCCAAGGAGTTTTTCATTTACTAAAACAGAGAAACCACGTGGCCTTACCCTGCTAGTTTAAATCTTTACATCTAGAAGTGAAATACACCCACAGGAAAAGGAACGTCAGTACAGATTTTATCTGATCATAGAAACATAAAGAGCTTTCTGTGTGCTGGATAGAAATAGGGGAGGAACTGGCTTCTTGGCAAGCCAGCAAGGGTGTGAAATTCAGGCTTTTTTTGTGATGAGATCACCTTGTGATAAATTCAAAGGGAGCAACAAATTCATACTACCAAATAAGCCTGTCCCTTAAGCTCCTGAGGCTTACAAAGTAGAGTTTCTTTCCCGGCTGCATAACGACAAAGTGTGGCAGTAGGAATGAGGAGGGGGGTGTTTACAATCCTAAAGGCTCCTGCCTAGGATGAGAAACGACAACGCAGTTACTACTACGGATTATGTGCAATGATTACAGAAAGTCCCTGTTAGAAAGCTATCTTATTAGTCTAAGAGATTATTTACCTCATTTTATACACATTCATATAAAGCAAAGTCAAGAGAGTCACTTTTAGAGGTTTGGATGGATAGGATGTCCATGACTAAATGGAGCTGGATGGAGCCAGGCAGAGCACAGACAGATGCCAGGCGCGTCACCCTGTCACCCTGCCCATCTCCTTTCCAGGGCATTTACCAGTGCATTTCAATGCAGGCCGACCTCTAGCAAACTCAGCTTGATGATGTTCCACCCGTACACCTTCAGTCCTGACCTGAACCCATCTCTCAGCCATGGAAATATCAAGAATTTTAGAAGGTCGCAATACCAACCTTTTTGAAACTTTATACATTCTCACTAAAAGACACAGATAAAACTTCAAACTTATATTCATTTGGAGTCCTGGTCTTGGTCCTCTTACTTAACTGGTAAGGAAGGGTGGCCTTATTCATAACTCTACAAGGTATTTTCCCCTTCTGTTTGTGAGTGTACGCAAAGCGGTCATGTCTGATTTTAAAATTGATCCAAATAAAGCAAACTGTATTTCAAATTTACAAAATATCACAAAATACTAATTGATAGTTATTAATATCACAAAGTATGCCTGGAGGGTTTTGTGTTTATTTGCTTAACGCCAAGACATTCTGTGTCCTACGTGGAAAATACCAGTGTGTAACTCCACCCCATCACCCTTTGCAACTACTCAGGAGTTTCCTATAGAAATCATGTATCTCCGAAGAGTCTTCCACCCCTGTTAGCAAAGTCATTCTAAAGTGTGAAATCTATGATAACAGGTTCTGGAGATCACGTTTCTTGTCTTTCTAAAGGATGGTTTTTCAAATGAACAAACAGGATAGGAAAGATGTACCCTTTACCAATAAAAATATGTTTTGTTAAAATTTAGTACTCTGGGTGGTAGACCCATATCTGTTAGGTCTAATTTTTTTCTCAGATTTGTAGAAATATATTTGACTTCTTTACATCTCAATATTTTGAACTGCCATTTTAAAGATTATGAAGGCTACTTACCGGACAGCAATGTTGTGATGAATATCCAGTTAGTGACGATGAAACATTCTGAAATGAAAAAAAGTACTTTTAAATGCCAGGTAATAATTTTACTAAATGTATGACTAACGGCAATTATAGAAAATAACCTATTTGCTCCCTAACTATGCGACACTGACTTAGTGACACTATATAAAAAGTACAAGATGCTTGCTTTGAGAATGAAAATACAACTGTACACAGAGAAAATAGCATTTGTGACTGCCTGCGTGTTTAACTAAGGGCTCTAACCAGTTGCAACCAGTTATGAATGACTTGCTGCCCATTTCTGCAACTCACTGAAACTTGTGTTGAGAAAGTTATGTTTTATGGTTAATTATCCATGGTCTGTTTTAAAAAATAAATCAAATCATTGTAAACCACCAGGATTTGCAGCTCCATTTGAACTTTACTGTAATTTTGATTAAACATTTTATAAATAAAAACAAACTGGTTTCTCCTTGTTTTTACTTGTTTGTTACTTATGTTATAGATCTAAATATTGTGGCAATGGTGGGAGAACAAGCTATGGATTATTTACCCCGGGTTTCATGAGTTGTGAGTTACTGGCCTTATCCTCCTTTATGAATATAAATAAATGTATAGTATTATGTTTCCAGTCCTGTAAGAAATGGAACGAGTGAATTGAAAGCTTTTAAACAAAAACCTTTTATGCTAAGTCACAGAACAACAAAACAAACCTCAAAATTAACATTTAAAAAGCTTCTACTAGGAAGCAACAAAATCTCCATATATTATATAATCTGCACATTAAGAACTGCTTGCCTAATAAGCAGTTGTCTATCAAAAATTCTACAAGCTTTTCTTTTTGATGCCTTTAAAATTTAGAAGTCACGGATGTTTTCCCAGAGATCATTCCCACTCTCAACACCACCCTCTCAATGAAAATGACCAGCATGATTGACTTAAGCCAAAACTAATTTAGAAAAATCAAGAACTCATGTAGTTAAAGTAATAAAACATTATATAAAAGAACTCTATAAATTATTTTCCAGAGTTACCATTCTAAGACCTATATAAATAAAAGAAGTCCAAAAATAATTGTCCAGAGAAATGAGAAATGCCAAGATTCAAAGGATATTGTGGCAGAGCACAGGAGTATATTTGAGAGTTAGAGTCATTTAAGTACCTAACATACTTGCATATGAAAGTTAATGAGGATCACCAAAGTAGCTTGCCAAAAATTGTTTTTTACATGACCCAATGGTCTGAGCAGTTCTGACCACTAAAAAGGACCTCTAGATGTAAAATTGCCTTCTGAATTTTTCTCCTCTTATAAAGACAGAGAGAGGATAAAAAGGGCTTGATCACAAAAAGGGGTAACATGTCCCACTAGAGCCTGAAGAGCTTTGTATCTAATTTCTTCTTATTCCTTTATTATTTTCATGGCTCACTGCTTACCTGCATAAGAACCATGAAGGAATGGTCACAGCAGGTTCCTCACCAACTCATCAAAACATGAAAAATATTTATGGAGCCACTTCTATGTGCCAGATATAACTGGAGTAAATCTGCTTGAAAAGGTAAGTCAGTGACTGAGGTTCTTGCTGCAACATTAAAAATACCTACTACCACTGCCAATAGCAACAAGATGAGAAGCTAATTGAAACAGTTGTGGAGAACTTATAGAAAATTAGAAAATGTTTAAGAGTGCTCCTAGCTTCTTGCATGCCTTGATAATAGGAAGTTTAAGCCTCTCAGAAGTTCCTAAACCTGGTTCCTATGTTACAAAACAAAAACAGAAACAAAAACAAGAAGTAGCCTACATGTTCCTAGGCTGGCACACCTTGGACTTTGAAAGATCAATCCTGCCCTAGTACGGTTCAGGGAGGGGGAAACCTACCTACCAAGATGAAAATGGAAGCTATTCTGACAAAGGGAGGCAAGGAAAAAGATCAAAGACCTTCTCCGCTACTTCTTTTATAACCAGATGCCTCCAACTATTTTTGACAGCCAAGAAAATGCTAATTCTCCTACTTTTAGGGCTCTAAGTTTTCTTTTAAATCCAGGCAATCTATTTGAAAATCAGGGTACTCAAAATGACTTCCTGTGTGCAGAACGACGTATCAAAAATAAGAACTTGGTTACAGATTATTGATCATGTTAAAATTACATTATAAAGAACTCGCTTTATATGGTGTAGACTTTTTTTTGAAAATCAAGTAACTATATAAAAATGCATATTGAAATTCAGACTCAGCAATAATATATATAGAGGGACATGTAGCAAAATACCCATGAGACTATGACTTCCTGGTCTTAAGACTAGAATATTTTGGTGAATTTTCACTATTTTTCTGTAAACAAGTCTATCCTCACTATAGATTCTGTTAAGCAAAAAAAAAAAAAACAAAAAACTGAAAGAAAATATATTTATAAAATGCCTTAAATATGTATACTAGTTTAGTCATTATTAATATTAAGACAACAAAAGATGCCCCATGTCATCATTAATAAAGAGATGTGATAATCCCAATGATCTTGATTGCTCAGTTGTTACAACAGAGAACCATATATTCATTTTTCTATAAAATAAATTCTAAATTGCAATAGTTAAAACATGAGACAATGTTAAACAAATTATAAAATACCCTTAATCCACTAGAAAAAAATTAAAGGAAAAATTCATGTCATCACTTCAATAAAATCAAATGAACCAATTTCTTATGGCTTTAACATCCTAAGAAATGTGCTCATCCAAAATACAAGGAGATGAAGTGCTTCAGTAGTGCCTGCTCACACAATGACGATCATATCCATCCTCTCTCCCACCCATCTTCCATCTTTTCTGTTTGCATTAAAAATAATCAGAACTACTACCACTACCATTGCCTTTCTCATGCCTAAATTAATTTCTCCTTTGCTAACAGTGCCTAGCCATGTGCATTCTCATTTTCTATCCATTATATAAGCCGTTTGATCGGCAGAAACTAAAAAGGGAGAACACCACAAAGAGCCAAATCTCTCCACCCTCCCTTATCTGACAAATGCCTAGTTCCCAAAGGACATCGGTTAGTTCACTGAAACAAAATGTAACAGGGAAGAAACACTGATAAATTACATGCAAATCTTACTAGGTTCTCTTTTAAACAGGGAAGGAGTTTCTATAATGGAAATACCGGGTATGTGGATAAAGGGTGAAAAGCTAAGGGAGAAAGAGAGAAAGAAAAACTATTTATTATACAGTTGAGGGATTAAGAAAGGCAGTACAATGAACCCAAAGACCCAAAGGTGTTCCAAGAAGTAGTCTGACAGAAAGTTCCAAATGAGAATTCAGAAGCTATGCGTTCTTAAGTAAAATGGTTGTTTAGTTGATGAATAACATATAGTTTGAATTAACTACATCTGTTGTATCACCTAGATGTTTCTCTTTCATTAAAACTTTGGGGTTGAATGTGCTTTGTCAAAAGAAAAAAAATTAAACTTTATATAGCCATCATAGTAAAAAAAAAAAGGAAGATGGGTTTATGTAACTGGCTTTTTACATAAATAAGACATGAGGATACCTTTCAAGTGAAAACATACAAACATAGACACTCATACACATCTTCCTGTCCTCGATCTATTTTAAAATTCATTTTGTACTTCACATGTTTGGGGGTTTCATAAAATAAATTAAAACTAAGTAAAAACACCTCAGAATAAGTGTAGTCTTCTATTACCTGGAAAATTCACTGCATCAAATAGGGTCACAAAGACCTGTGTAAAGCCAGTGAAGGCACGGACAATTATGGGACATTTTGCTGCTGCCTAGGGAAACTAGCAATGGCCAAGGATGTTAACTAACTCTCTTCTAAGCAGTCTGAGAAAAGGGAAAAAAAAACTGTAAGTTTCCCCATCTGTTATTTCCTTTTTTTTTCTTGGCTGTGGAAAAGTAAAATTATGCAAGAGCTTTTGAATGTAAAGGCTGTGTGTGCTTTTTCCCTTTTTGTCTCTGTGTACCGGTTATGTGGTGTTGCGTAACTGAGCCCGGAGTAGGCGGTTAGAGTTTACTATTGATTTACACTGTGCCATCTAATGAATTCAGCACGCTAAAAAGAAAGGAGCTGGAAGGGGAGGGAGTAAAAAGAGAAAGAGAACAGGGAGAGAGAAAAGGAGACATGAAGAGGGGGGAGACAGCTTACTTAGAGAAACGATTCTAAGGCCTGGAATAGGTTCATTTTTATTTCCTTTAGCTCTGACTTTTGGTTACATCTCAGGTTTCAGAAATGGACTAGAGCGAGTGACCCCAATAATCCAACCCTTTTTCTAATGAGGATTACTGTCCGGTGAATGTCTGTAAGTACTAATGTGTCAAATTACTTGAAAGCAATTCCACTAAACTGTCAGACTTCCCCATATGTACCTATTGATCATTTTCTCTACACAGTTGTAAATCCGTGTCTGTGATAGCCAATGCTATGGTCTAAGTAGTTTACCTAATCACAAATATTATTTGAAAGATACAAAGGATTATCATCAGGGCAAAGAGAATGTATTCTATTTTACTCATCTTCTTTAAAAATACATAAGGAACACCTTCAGATCTTTAAACGGGTCACTGTTGTATTTCAGATACATGAAGTTATGACAACAATTATCTGGCTGAACAAAACAGCCCAATATAGGATAATGAAACAGAAATGGGCAAAGTGAGGAAGGACCCTAAACTGATGAATAATACTTATAAAAGAAATTTAAATAATTTCTTATATCTATGGAAAGCCTTTCACTTGTGATTGGGTTTATTATGGACACTGCTAGTTTTTCAAGGATACTCAGTGTGTCCCAGGCCATAAAGCAAGGGTTACATTGACTGTGCTGATAGGTACAGAACCTTACTGTACCTGAGTGCCCTCGTATGGCTGAGAACAACCACTAAGATAAGAAAAAGTTCTCTTTATTCAGCAACCAGTTAGAGAGCTGAGCGGGAACTTGTTTCCTTCTGGAATGTATATTTGCAAATGATGACTGGGATAAATCCCAGGAGATTATTCAAAGGAAATAAGAGTTTGGGTTTCATTTCTGATCACCCAATCACTTTCTCTTTTCACCCAGTTTAGCCTAGGAAATATTAAGATGCCTATCACAGCCACTTGTCACACAGTTTTAATGACCAATGGCAGTGTGTGTCCAGTTGAATAGCTAGCACTTAACAGTGTTTGGCACATTCCCTATACTCAACAAATATTTGTTGAGACTATAAAATGATCATGGGATACACATCTCTGTTGGAAAATAGCACTAGAGAAACCTCAAAGAATATATTCTAATGTTCAAAATCTTAGATTGTACTACTTTTAAAAAATTTTTGGTGAGATAGTGTACTGCTCTGTCACTCAGCCTGGAGTGGCATGACCTGATCACAGCTCATTGCAATCTCTACCTCCCAGGCTCAAGCAATCTTTCTGGCTCAGTCTCTCAAGTGCTAGGACAACAGGACAGGTGTATACCACCACACCCGACTAAGTCTTCTTATTTTTTGTAGGGACAAGGTCTTGCTGTGTCGCCCTCAGGTTGGTTTCAAACCCATGGGCTCAAGTGATCCTCCTAGGTTGGTCTCCTAAACTACTGACATTATAGATGTAAGTCACTAAGCACAGCCTTATATGCTCTATCATTTTTATGCAGACAAAATAATACTATAAAAGAAATATCAGACAATTTTTTTAGGGGTCAGATGACTTCAGTCCATTATATTAGGAAAAAGCATAACAAGAATTACAATACTGATAATGTTGGCAATGTTTTCTATTCATTTCCACCAGCCATTTTGGACTATTTTCATTACTGTCTTAGGCACAAAAAAGTCTATTTTAATTTCCATGACACATTCTAAAGGAAAAGTCATGGGATATCAAAATAATTCATCTTTTAAAAAACACTGAGAAGAATGTAGCTATTTAGTAATGAGAGAGAATCTAGCTTTTTGTTAAAGGGCAAGGCAGGTTGAGTTTTGATTAGGTTATGCAAATTTAAATTAATATAAGGGCAACCAAGAATGTACTTATTTCCATTTTCTTGGTTAAACAGAGTTTTTTTATCCAAAATAAATAGTGGATTAGAAATTCAGAAATGCCATCTTTTAGTTAATTGGAAAATAAAACTAAGGGACAAAGAATTGAAGGCCCCGTGTGGTGCCTCATAACTGTAGTTCTAGCATTTTGGGAGGCCAAGGCAACAGAACACTTGAGGACAGGAGTTCAAAATCAGCTTGAGCAACATAAGAAGACCCTGTCTCTATAAGAAATGAAAAAATTGGGTGGTGCAGTGGGCTCAGTCGGTAGGGTCCTGGCCCCATATACCAAAGGTGGCGGGTTTAAACCCGACCAGCCAAACTGCAATAAAAATATAGCCTGGCATTCTACCGGGCACCTGTAGTCCCAGGTACTCAGGAGGCTGAGGCAAGAGAATCGCCTAAGCCCAGGAGTTGGAGGTTGCTGTGAGCTGTGTGATGCCACTGCACTCTACCAAGGATGATAAAGCGAGACTCATTCTCCACAAAAAAAAAAAAAAAAAGAAGAAGAAGAAAAGAAAAGAAATGGAAAAATTATCCAGATGTGGTATCTGCCTTCAGCCCAGCTGCTCAGGAGGATGATGCAGGAGTGATCTGTGGTGATGGCACTGCATTCTAGCCAGGGTGACAGAGCAAAACTCTGGCTCCAAAAATAAAATAAAATAAATAAATAAACCAAAATTAAATGGTGATCGCTCAAAAATTGCAGTTGAAGATTCAACTAAAAGCATGTTAGCAACAGAAGCTATACTATATCGTTATAAATGGAGCTATTGCCTTGTTAATTCTCCAGAACAAAGCATGCACATTTCGGTCATCCTCAAAAAGTTGTTTTTTAACTTTGGCCATCCAATTAATGCAATCAAACTCAACAATGTCCTCCAACACGAGGACTGGGCATCCTGGCAATATGTCACCAAGAAAGATTATCCCACGTGCCTTTTGATTTCATGAACTCTTAAGGGTGGATGAAAACTTGCCTATCCTATTCATTTTATATATGAAGATTCTGAGGCTCAGAATTAACTTTCTCAAAGGTATAGATTTTGAGACAGAGCTGGGACTAGTATCTAAAACTCAAATAGTTCATTTCAAAATAGTTCATTTACCCACAGCATAGACTAAATCAAAGTTGTATACATTGAATCTTATTTTAAATGCCATAGGGAAAGATTTCGAAGGATTCTTTCGTAAGACAAGGAATCCTTACCTTATAAAATGTTCACCTCAAATCTTACACTTAATTTTTTATCTTAAATTGAGTCTAATGTTTAAAGCCTTGCTTCTCTTCTTTCTATTTCTTAATTTTAAATCTCTAGATGAGTCTTCTCCTCCTGTCCTCTTACTTCTACTGTGTTTAGTTCATATATTCTTTTTTTTATTTCAAATTCTTCCTTTTTTCTCACATTTCATATGCTTATCCAAATCTTATTTATTTCTCTTCTTCATAGAAATCATGTTTTTTTTTCAAGTGCTTTGATAGCCTCAGAAATTATAAAGGAAGAAAAAAGTGTAAATTTAGTATCATACAATATATAGGCCTTTGATTTATACTTAAGTTTAAAAAATGCAGTAAGAGTTGACAAATTGAAGGTAAACTACTGCTGTAGGCTTGTCTCTAGAAAGTCACAGCTGTTTAGTTTTTTGTATTATCAGTATGGAAACTGCCAAAGTACCTCATCAAAGACAGAGAGGAAAAGATCCTGACCTCCAGATCAGTCATTTTCCTCTATACCAGATCATCTCTTTTCCCTTTTCTTTATTTCCATTCCACAGATAACAAATAATTGAGACTGATTATGACACAGTAGGAGGAGATCCAGACAAATCCCAGTGGCTTAATGTGGTTTTGTATGATACGGGTCAGACTCTCCCAATTCCAAAAAAAGTCAGAAAGAGTTGCACACTCAAATTGCAGTTACACAGAATATGAGTCTGAAGAGGTTAAAAGAAAAGAGTACTCAGACATGAAAAAGAGGTCTCTGGATTGTAGGGATATTGCTGCCAGAATCATTGTAATTAAGACTCTGTCATTGTTTCCATTATAAACCTTACTCTTATGGGGTTTATAAACCAGCTAAAATGATCAGCTCTAGACTGAATTGCAGCTCCAAATATCTTAGAGTGGGAGGTTTCTTTCTTTCCCACCTCCTAGTTCTTAAAAAAGAAAACATACAGCAACTATTCAATAATTTCAATGACAGTTGTATCCTGACCCTTTCCCTTTAAAGAATGGTGCGAATCAACAAGTTTAACCTACATGAGCCAACATCAGCAGCATCCACTGTGGAGCAGAGGACATTACCCTCGTATATGAATGGGCAATAAAAGGATCTCCTATTATTTTAAAAGGCTTAATGTACAGCAGTCCATTCCACTTGATCAATGTCAATAGGATTTCAGCAACGCTTTGTTGAAAAGTCTCCCACTCCTGTTTGCTAACTCCATTTTTGTAGAAATCATTACAATTATAGGAGACATGAATTTCTGATGACTTCCTTAGATTTCTTTCCTCATAAGCTCATTCTCGGGGGGCGGGGGTATTAGATAATTAATAGTTTTAAAAATCCTTTGATTCCTTTTCTCTAGCATTGTCTTCGTGGCTAGTGGTTATGGTATAATGCCATGCCACAAGTGATCACAGAGGAGGAAATAACAGGCATACATTAAAATTAACAGGCCACGGGCAGCGCCTGTGGCTCAAGGAGTAGGGCGCCGGTCCCATATGCCAGAGGTGGTGGGTTCAAACCCAGCCCTGGCCAAAAACCAAAAAAAAAAAAATAATAAAAATAAAATAAAATAAAATAAAATTAACAGGCCAGAGGAAGGTAGTACTTACTGAGTATATATTATGTGCCACGTTTCATTAATATTATTTCATTTTATACAAACTTACTGTCAAGTAGCATTGGCATATGTTTTATACATCAGCAAGATAGAGAACTGTTAGCTAACCTATTACAAAGTTGTGAAATGACGTCTGAATCAGGGTTTGTTTGATGCCTAGACCCGTAAGTACCACAGTGCACTGCAATGTCAGGAGCAGAACATGAAGCCCCCTACCAAAAAATAATCTCCATGTTAACGATGAGAGCCACCTCATCATCCACGTCGGAGTTGGGATGACTCCTCAAAAGACACAGGTTCTTGCTTTGCTCTCAGTTCTGATAAATCTCTGTTTGTTCAAATGCAAATATCCAAGTGATTATTTGGAAAATATTCATAAAAGTTCCTTTAAACATTTATAGTAGATAAAAGTTTTAAACATGTGATGCATAAAAAATCAAATGATTAACACCACATTTCAACCTTCATGTGCATGTCTACGTATGTACACACATATACCCAGACATATTTTTTTTTTGTCTTTGCCAAAATGTCTGGTAATTACTATGAAAGAATTTGACAAAAGCTAAACAGTCAATATGATAAGCCAGAGGAAAAGGAAACAAATAAAGAAGAAGAAAAGAGGAGTGTGTGTGTACATTTAACTTTCTTCAGAACCTTTGATCCTAAGATGATTTCTTGAGCTAGATAGGTCATAGTGCTTTAGTCTAAATTGTATGTGTGTGTGTGTGTGTGTAAAAATAAAGGATTTTTACTATGTTAATTTTGCAAAGGATTATTTTTCCCAAGTCATCATTTTATGCGGATATATTATTTTATAATACTCTTTTTTTTTTTTAATTGAGACAGAGTCTCACTCTGTTGCCCTTGGTAGAGTGCCATGGCCTCACAGCTCACAGCAACCTCCAGCTCTTGGGCTTAGGCGATCCTCTTGCCTCAGCCTCCCGAGTAGCTGGGACTACAGGTGCCCACCACAATGCCTGGCTATTTTTTGTTGCAGTTTGACCAGGGCCGGGTTTGAACCCGCCACCCTCGGTATATGGGGCCGGTGCCCTACTCACTGAGCCACAGGCGCCACCCTTTATAATACTCCTTAATAAATACTTGTTCGAGATGACATTAGAGCTCATCAGGTAAATAATAGCAGTTTTAAAAGACTAAAGTCTGAAGCACTGTAGAATTTAACAAAGTTACACATTGCTAGGAAGTATTCTTTAAAAGTAGTTTATAAAATGGAAAGTACCCAGACATGGATGTCTCTGTTTTTCATATAACATGGCTAGATGCTCTCCAGACATCCCTGGTATATTCCATGTTATTCACACGATGCAGTCAGTGTTTGGGGATGACTTTTCTACAACTGCGTGTGTGCGCGCACACGTGTGTGTGTGTGTGTGTGTGTGTGATGTGCTATGCTTTTCAAGACCACTGAGATACTTTCAAAACAATATTTTTAAAAATCCTAGCCTTGTGAACTTAACATCAAAGTAAATGAAGCCAAACAGATTTGCTAGAAGAATGAACAGTTATTTGAGAGCCACCAATGGAGTCCTCAGCATTTAGAGTCCTTATTGCTTTGCCCTTCCCTCCTTTCCTTCCTCAAGTCTAACCTGACTGGGAGCAGAAAGGAAGAAGCTCCTTCCTTTAGAAGACTCCTGATTTAGAAGACACACCCAAGAGAGACCCAGCACGCACCCCAGACCCTCATCTCCCACCCCTCTAAGGAAAAGCAATGTTTCACTAAACAACAGGAAAAGAAACAGCAGCAAGTTTCACAGTTTTGCAGTATTCGGCAAAAGCAGGCTTTGCATCTGCGTATTTCCAGGTATTTCTTCAAAGTTTAGCTTCTCTAGATGTCCTTACTACAAAACCGAAGAGATGAGATCTGTTAGGGAAACAGATGAGGTTTAGGGAGGGGGTGGAAGAGAAGACAACTCCTTTTTTTTCAAATAGTATTTAAACATATGACCAAGACTCCAACCAGCTAAAAATAACTCATAATACTCTCATCACCAAAACAAAACAAAGCAAAAACTCACAACCAATTATTTTGACTGGTGAAAGCAGACAGTGATATAAAAGTAACAGATGGAAGCCGAGTTTCACTCATACAACACACTCCCTAACCACAATTGCAAGCGTCCCTATGATAATAACTTAGCAATGGTGACTTTGGCCTCTTGCTTCAAAATATCGCCTTGAGTTGTGTTTCCTTAAACTATTCAGAGAGGCTTTCAAAAAACAGAATGAAATCAGCTCGTCTATCTACACTAGAAACAGGATAGAGTTACAAATCTCAGCCTGTGGACAAAAGGGATCCAGGTGTCACCTTTGCCAAATATTTTTTCAAGACCAGAATAGATTTTCTTTTCTTACTTATTTTTGGTGTCTGTTAGTGTTTTTAAGAAAGGTGACATATCTGTACTATTAAAAATACCACACTACACAGCATCTGAAAATTTTCTTAAATGAAATAATTAAAAGTAATGAATCATCCTGCTAATTTTTCCTCAAAGTTGAAAGAAAGGTTATTTTCTTACCTTACATTGTGCCTTCTGATCTGACAGTGTCATTCAGTCAATAATTTCAATGTCAGTTACTGATTTTCAGCTCTTTTATTACAAAGACTTCAAGCAATAATGGAGTGGTGCTGATCTGCTTGCTTTCACTCTATAGAACGTCTATATTTATATGCTTATGCTTCTATTTGGATCTATATTTATCTGCTTTATCTGCCTACAGTGCATCTGTTTCTCATACACACAGACATATATTTATATATATACACACATACTGTATAAATATATAGGTTATATATAAACACACACCAAAAAATATATGAATGTATGCTAGTGTGCTTACTTCAACAACTATGCAGGTGCATAAATACTCAGACACATGACAAATATACAAAGAACATAAATGTACATGTAAACATAGCTGCACAGGGAAAATCTTATCTTAACAACATCCCTCTCTGCTGTACTTGGCTGTTGACCTTTGAGACTTACATACTGTTGTATGGCATGTCATAGACTATTGGAGAAAGAGAAAAATCCTCTGAAGGCAAAACTATATAACTAGATGGAGATCATGATTCTAACTCACTCATATTAGACATGAGGAAACTGAGATCCTGAGGTGAGTAGAGAAGATTTTACAGTTTTCCAGAGGCAGAGCTGGAACCCACGTTTCTCCCTGCTAGACAAATGCTCTTTCTGCTATGCTAAATTGAAAAGATGAAAACTGTTTTTTCAAACTCAGTATCATTTTTTCTATTCTTTGCTCTTTCCTATTTTTCTGTTCCCTCGCTGCATGAAATATAAGCAACGAACATTCATTAAGAGTGAAACGCAGTTCTATTTTCTATGCACTATTTTATTTAATATCACAATATCTCTATAAAGTAGATATTATTCACCTTCATTTTACAGATAAAAAACTTAGGGTCAGAGGTTAAATGTTTCACCCAAAGCTACATTGCTAGTAAGCAAAAGGGTTAAGCTGCTGTGATATTCAAAGTCCATGTTTTTTCCCACTAGACTGTGATGCCTTCCTCAATACACACCTGACTGTCACACCAAACTCTATCGCCATTACCAACTGATCATCTTATAAATCTAATAAGGGACCTGTTTCATGAAATATAACAAATCTAAAGCAGAGGCTCTCTCAGACTAGAAAAAAACTTAAGGGGAAGTAGAAAGGGTATAATCTACTTATCCCTAGTACACAGCCTATGCTCTCTTGTAGACAACTAAAATATGTAAAATTCAGGCCAAAAATAAAAAATGACCCACAAGGGTAATCTTATGTGATTTAAAGTCTTAATAACCTCTAGTCTATGAACATTAAAATTTTTTTTTTCATCTAAGGATTGTAGCAAACTGATAATATTGCATCAGATGGGGAAGGACACACAAAGGCAGAGAAAGAAGAGCATAAGAAAGACCCACACCTACCGCTTCTCCTTCCTCTCTTGGGACAATACTTCTAAAATCAACATCTGTTAAAAAAATACAAAGCTAGTACCAAAAATTGGTATGTTTCCCCTACTCAAGGGTTGAGGAAAAATTCAGAAAAGAAACTAAGTCTACATATGGTGGGTAATTTTATATTAATCTCTTCCAATAGTACCCGGTTGTGAGCTGTGCCAAACACAGAGGGGTTTATCCTTGGGTCGGCTAACACAGAACCAGCACTGGGAGAGGCCATGTGGATCTGTGAAGCTCCCTGGGGCCTACTGTGTCCAAAAGCCAAAGTCTGAAAATGAGACCAATCCATACATGCAGACATGCAGCTCTTTGTCTGTGACATATTGATAATTACTCTCCATTTGTGACTTAAATCCAAGTTATAAAACCAAGTTTCAGAAAGTTGTTACAAATAGTACATTCTACTTAACTCTTTCATAACAGCATCTAGCCAAGGTCTATAGGAGATGGGTCTGATATTATAGAAAGATTTAGAAAGACAGAGCTGCAGTTGAATCTCAGGTTTTCTAAATATTAATAATACAGTTTGGGGCATGTCACTTAAACTCTTTTGAACCTCATTTTTATCACCAGTGAAACAAAGAATAAAGCTACTTCTTTCACAGGAACATCTTAAGGATTCAGAATACACCCCCTCAAAAATACTGTTACATGTTTAAGAAGGTTATTTGGCTGTGGCTTTCTATTGTATAAGTGGTGCAGAACTCTTCTAAAAGTAACAAAAGATGCAAGGTACTTTTTATGCTGGCTTAATAAAAGACAAACTTTTTGATGATCAGGTGTGTTCAAGTAACAGTAGATATCAAAGCCTTTCACAGTGTAATGTTATCAGCAGAAGATCTTAAAGTACTTAACCCCTGGCTTTTGTAATTACTGGCACTGTTTTATAGTTAGGCAAAATGAGGTTCAGAGATACACCCCCCCCAAATCAATAATAATAATAATAATTATAGTAATAATAATATCACTGGCAGGGGTGAGTAGCATCTTTGTGTTTAACATCTATATCCCATAGTGTCCAGCTGAGGAATAATTGCTATACAGTCACAAATACAAAGGGCCATGTCTCCCCAGAGCTCTTTGAGATTATTCACTAAGGCCAAAAAAATTAGGTAATGCTGAGATAACAAGGGTGAGTCAGAGGTTAGGTCAGGGTTTCAGGTTATAGGGGGACAGTGAAGACTGGCTTTCAAATCAAATGATGAAAGAGTTTTAATTTAAGCAAAGAATAAACTATACAGTATTTTAAATAAAAGCAAAGAAAAAGGGAGACTATCAAAGCCAGGAGAGTGGGTGGGAACAGAGACTCTGTGGGGCTCAAATGGGTAGTTGTGCCTCAAAGAGGAAACTCTTCCACATTCACACACACAGAGAATTGAACAAGAAAGCCCAGGGTGCAGCATAAATCCTGCTATCCCAATAACACACACAGATGTTCCACCATTGTTTTCTTTTATGCACATTTTAATTAAGAGATCAGAACCAAATATTAAAATGTTATTAAATAGCTTGTTTACATTTTTGCTGTATGTCATTTATAATGCATTTTCTAAATGTGTATATATCTATTCAGACGAACTATTTGGAACGTCTATGTCACTGCTGCATTGCTAACTTACAGCCATTTTAGCTAACCAAGTAAGTGTTAAAAAGCCTTCTCAGTCCAAAAAATTGACCCTCATGGGCGGGTGCCTGTGGCTCAACGGAGTAGAGAGATGCCACAGGCATCAACGGAGTAGAGAGATGCCTCTGCCCATATGCCAGAGGTAGCAGGTTCAAACCCAGCCCCCGCCTAAAACGGCAAAAATAAAAAAAATTGACCCTCACTTCTTTAATCCTCAGGTGAGCAATTGTCATCTCCCAGCCTACCTCCTGGACACCTGCCTGTAGTCCACCTGTCCTGTAGTCCACCTGCCCCGTAATCTACCTGCCCCATATAGTTTAAGTACTTTAAGCATAGGCCATTGTCCTAGAAGCCTAGTATTTATATTACACCCTATGAATCATAGTTAATGCAATTGTAAAGTTTCAGAAGGCAGGTCTTAGGTCTTTTCATGTTAGTAGAGTGCCTAGCACACTCTGAGTGTTCAATCAGTCTAATTAAGAGAAGGGGTTTTCTTTCTTTTTCTTTTTGTTTGTTATCCAGGATTTAAGCAGAATGCTTGTAGAAAACAGGAATAAGAAAGGAATATATTCTAATCTTACTGTCAATTTGTATTCTGTAAATGGTTTCATTTGCAGCATAAATGAGTCCAAAAATGTTTTGTTTACTCTTAAGTATAACCTTGATATAAGAGTTAAATTAAGTCTACTACAGCTGGTCGACCAGATAGGACTCAGAGATGAACAATAGTATGGCTTTGACTCAAGTCCTTTTTGGAGGAAAACTCTTAAGATGTTACCACAGAAATAATAAAATTGGCACAATGGTCTAGAGAGCATCTTAGCCACATGCATCAAAAACTGTAAAAGATATGAATACTGTTGACCCAGAAATCTTACCTCTGGGAATTTATCTAAAGGAAAGAATCAAAGACTACACAATAATTTAGAAATGAGAATGTTCATCATGGTATTATTTATAACTAGAGAAAACTTGAAACCTTATCTGACAATAGAGGGTTGATTAAATAAATATTAGTACAACCATATGCCATGCAGTTTTTAAAATCATATTCTGGATACTACTTAATGGCATGAAGAAATTTTGGGATACATATTGTTAAATGAAAAGACCTATTAACAAACAATGTGTTCTGGAATAATTTATTGTTTAGGTAAATATTGCTAAGCTACATATTGTTAAGTTAAATATTGTTTAAGGAACAACGGGTGTGTACATACACGGCAGCAAAAGAGCTGGAAAACACGACAAATGTTTGAGGACAGAGGAATTGTGAGCAATTTTGTTTATTTGAACTTTTTCATAATGAAAGCATATTCATTTTATAGTAAAATATTACTTAAAATCTTAATCTATAAACATCTTTCCCTAAATGCCTAAAAAGTGACTATAGGATTTTTGTCTCCAGAAGTCCCATCTCTTCTGTTTTTATAGAGAATATGTTTTGAATTCTAAAGTCTTAAGTATCTGAACTATGTAGTAATATAATAGAGTCTCTACCTCTTAAAGAAATAAAAATTCTTAATAGCTCTGACATTTTAATATTAGGCTCCTCCTTACGAAAAATACCAATGAACAGTGAGTTAATGATATGGACTGTTAAGAATTTGAACACAGCTTCTGTACCTACTTCTCCTTAAGTGCTAAATTTTGCTTTCAATTCAGGCTCCACAGTATCAATGAATACACTGAGTTATATTACTTAGGCTCACAGCATAACATTTTTGCTTTTTTTGATTTTCAAACTGTTTGTTTTACCAATACGTTATAAACTAATCTATGCTATAAAGAATAAATGATGATGTTAGAGTCAATCCTTGAGGAAAAACCATCACATATTTGGTCATTTAGGGAGGAGCTTAGTTCAATGCAATCTGATTTGCTGTGCAGTATTTGATATAATAATTTTGGTTCTTCTCATTCCTAGTTTTTGGTAAGAGATACCACCCTTTCCAAGGCTCTTACCCACCCTTATACCCACACTCACCCTTATCGTCTCTTGATTGTGCAAGAGACTATAAAGCATGAACAGATGCATGATCAGCCACAGGTGGTCCTGACTTATATCCCTTCCCTAAAGGAAAGATTATATATCCTTTCCTAAAGGGTGTATAATATGTTAGTACCAAAAGAAAAATTAGAGATGTGGAGAAAAGATGAGCTATGATACTTGAAGAAGGTATTCATAGTACACATGTAAAGAATGTTTACATAGTAAAGATTCTCAAACTCCTCTTCACAATTCTACCTATGAATTCAGTACATGCTACCCACAAAGGACTATTAATTACAATAAATAATCATAGCTTTAGGAAGACACAATGTTCTGGAACAGGCTTCCTGTGGCAAACATAAATGCCAAGGCCCTTCCAATGACCCGTGATCAAGATTTCTATAAGTGATATTCAGGCACTTGCATTTTAAACTCCACAAGTGATTTTGAATTATACTTGATGTGAGAACCAGTGAACTGTCAGGGAAATTCAAATCCTTTACTTTTAGTCATCGGTTATAAATTCATCTCCTTTAACCTCACAAACAGATTCTTTTCAGTTTGTTCTTTTTATTTTTTTTTACGTTTAGGTCATTTAAAAAAGGGATGGGGATCTTGTTAGGTTGCCCAGGTAGCCTTGAACACCTGTGCTCAAGCCATGCTGCTTTAGCCTCCAGGTTTCTGGAATGACAGGCATGTGTCATTGTGCCTGCTCCCACAAAGGCATAGATTCTGCTCATGGTAGGCCAGTCTCCTAGTTGCTGCCCTATGAAGAGAAAGCTAGTTGTGTCTCTGTATATCTGTTTACGGCTTCTCATCTGTAACATCCTGCCTGTTTCTTACAATTTGTTTAAGTTTTTCCCAAAATTGGATTCAAGTTTTACCTGCCTTCTAACACCAACCGATTTCCTATGCATTAATAAGCTACAGATTCTGTATCTCCCCTGTACCGCTACCTAGTCTTGTGTCATTATGGAAACAATAATTTATGTTCGCCTTACATCTCAGTATAAATCGTATGTGCCCTCAGAAAGTGTTCATCTGTTTTGCTGATACCTCCCTATTATCTACATCAGAAACCTGCAAAGACAGCAGACTGAATGAAAGCAGCACTTGCATATTCGTCACCAACTAACATAGGTGTGTACAATTACCTCCGCTAACTTCTCCGAGTCCATTCCTGGCACCACGTACGCTTACATTCTAAAGGAAATACACTTGCAGAAATGTCAGCAAAGAGTTTGAATCTCCCGCCCTAACACTCTGAGCTCCTTTGTTATATATCCAAATGCCTCATTTATCTCTTCACTTGGATGAGAATTTCAAAGTCAACATGCCTCACACTGACTCACAATTATCTTTTCCCTACATCTGCTCATTTCTCCGTATGCCCATAGTTCCTAACTCCATGGAGGTAATGATGGCAACATTCAATGAGTGGTGGAGGCAAAGCACCTGGCACTGATCACACCTAATGTCTCATCTATAGCACATCAAGTCTCTCAACAATGGCTGTCAGCCCTACCTTCTAATTGTGCAGAATTGAACCATCATGATGCCCTCCCCACTGCTACTGTCCATCACATCACAGGCCTTCCTGTGGCATCCTTGACCCTGTTAGACTATTCTCCACAGATTGCCCCCCAATGTCTTTTTTTTTTTTCTCATTTTCTTTTTTTTTTTTATTGTTGGGGATTCATTGAGGGTACAATAAACCAGGTTACACTGATTGCAATTGTTAGGTAAAGTCCCTCTTGCAATCATGTCTTGACCCCATAAAGTGTGACATACACCAAGGCCCCACCCACCTCCCTCCTTCCCTCTTTCTGTTTCCCCCCCCATAACCATAATTGTCATTAATTGTCCTCATACCAAAATTGAGTACATAGGATTCATGCTTCTCCATTCTTGTGATGCTTTACTAAGAATAATGTCTTCCACGTCCATCCAGGTTAATACGAAGGATGTAAAGTCTCCATTTTTTTTAATGGCTGAATAGTATTCCATGGTATACATATACCACAGCTTGTTAATCCATTCCTGGGTTGGTGGGCATTTAGGCTGTTTCCACATTTTGGCGATTGTAAATTGAGCTGCAATAAACTGTCTTTTAATCTATTGATGTAAATGAGATCACATCCCGTTTTCAAGCCCTCTTATGGCTTCCTGCCAGTCTTTACCAGGGCCTGTGTGATCTGGTTCCTACCTGTCCTACCCAACCATTCTTGCTTCACTCCACTTGAGGAACATATTTTTCCTCACTCTTCCTGGGATATTTCAAGTTGTTCCTACCCCAAAGCCTTTATAACACCCATTACCTCTGCCTAAAAAGCTCTTCCTCCTGGTCACCACATACTTAGCTTGTTCTCATTATTTAAAATCTTTTCTCTCCTGCTCAGTGACTCTTTCCCTACTTACCTTATTTCAAACAGCACTTTCTCCATTATGAATCCCTATTTTCTACTTCTTTACTCTGTATTATTTTCTTCCTGGATCTTATCATTATTTAAAATGATTTATTTTTTGTTTACTTCATTATTGGCTGTCTCCCCTTCCACTACAAAGTAACTTTTTATAGGAATCCTGTTTAATTTCTCACTGTATTTCTAATAATTAGAACAATGTCTGAACCATTATAGGTGCTTGATAGCTATTAAATGACTGACTGAATAAGTGGATGAATAAAGTGCTCCAGTACTTGTAAATCTCATCTCAGTCACATAAACTTTAAATAGAAAATCTTTATTCTGCAGGGCACAGCGGCTGTCCCGGATGGTCCCATAGGCTTCTATTCTTTCCATCTGACTGCACAGGCCAGTCTGGGTAAGCTCCTACATACTATAGCTCAGGTCTTATAATATAGTTTTGGGAGGAGTAAAATCAAATTAGATAGTTAACTAAAAATAATGTCTCTGAGTGAATAAAGGAGAAGTTTGCCCAGCTCAGTTGGTCCTGCTGCGTTAGAATGGCATTGAATGCTGCTGATAAAGGAATCTTGTTCTTGAGGAGCTCCCAATCTGTAGATGGGATGAGGCATTTTTTAATACTATTTATTTTGTGAAAGTACTAACTATAGCTCATCTTTGTATCCACAGTGTTCCGAACATTGCTGAGCAGACAGTAGAGCCTCCATAAATGTTTATTAAACAGATAAACAGACTAATCCATGAAACAAACCACAAAATGTAAGTGCTATTCTTCTATATCTAAGCTTTGTGACAGTGTTAGCTAATTTCAGAGGAAAAAGCACTTGCCTCAATTATATATATGCTATATATAATTAATTCTCACAACTATTCTTCATGATGTGAGATTGAAAAACTCATGTGAAAACTATGTCTTATCCATCTTTTATTGTCGGTTCTTAGTACAGTGTCTAAATGTAAATGGAAGAAAAATTCCAAATCAAAGGATAAAGAAGTTAGAAGTCCTGGCAGCAATCAGTGAGCATTGAAGAATGCCAGTCTGACATGACTATCAGATGTTAGGTGATGAAATCATGCCAACTAACATATGGATTTCTACCCTGTTTCTATGTAAGACTTGAGCTCTAAAATTATTTCCTGAATACAGCAGATTAGAGCTTATGGTGATTATTTACTATAGGACTAATACTTCCCAGAGTATTGCTGATCAAAGTGTTAGAAACTCAATGTATGAAAATCTACATTTTTTTTTTTTTTTGAGACAATCGCACTCTGTCAT
The DNA here is from genome assembly GCF_027406575.1 of Nycticebus coucang. Taxonomy (NCBI): domain Eukaryota; kingdom Metazoa; phylum Chordata; class Mammalia; order Primates; family Lorisidae; genus Nycticebus; species Nycticebus coucang. The sequence goes on from NC_069795.1 coordinate 63,881,068, forward strand.
CCTGGGTAGAGAGTCACGGCATCATAACTCAAAACAATCTCAAACTCTTAGGCTCAAATGATCCTCCTGCCTCAACCTCCCAAGTAGTTGTGACTATAGGCATCCACCAAAATGCCTGGCTAATTTTTCTACTTTTAGTAGAGATGGGGTTTTTGCTTTTGCTCAGGCTGGTCTCAAACTTCTGAACTCAAGCCATCCACGCACCTTGGCCTCCCAGAGTGCTAGGATTACAGGCATTAGCCCCTACCACGCCCAGCCAAAATCTACACTTCCCTACTCAAACTCTTTCACAGTTAATGTAAAATTCTTTAGCAAATGGATGTTATAAAAAAGAGTTCAGTTTCTTCACTAACTATAAAGGGTTTTGTTTGTTTGATAAATAAAAAGATTTAGCAGTTTATTCACTAAATCTGGAAGTTTTTGAAATATAAGAAGCAATAGAAGAGGCGAGGAAATATATAAAGCAACTATTAAATCAATATGCCTGTGAATATCTTTCATGGTTATGGTAACTAACTACTTTAGTTTGCCCACGACTAAGGAGGTTCCTGGGATTTGGGCCTTTCAATGTTAAAACAGGAAAATTCCCAGGCAGGTTAGGACAAGCTGGTCACCCTAATTATGGCATAACTTGTTAATTTAATTATCAGATTACATTGAGTTTCTAACTCTATATGTAGGATCCATATATATATATGTGTGTGTGTATATATATATATATATATAATATATCATAAACAACTAGGCATACCTAGGCTATACATATAACAGGGTTAAGAAGAATAAGCCTCTTTGTACTAGTATACCATATGAAATGCAAGCCCCTTCTCCTTTCATTTTCCCTTCAGCACCACCCCCACGTTGGACCTTTTATATATGTTTTAAAATTGTATACTTATGTCTTTTTTTATTGTAGCAAAAACATTAATTTGGAGGCATTAAGACAATCTCCTCCTCCTCGGAGGTAGGAAAATGTGAGAAGCAGGAGTGGAGACTGGTCTCAATGGACACATGGGCTCATCTGTTTGGTACAACCCCAAATGTGGTTAATTCCCCACAGAATTAAATTTTCCTAACCCAGAAATTAAAACTTTCCTAACCAAGATTTTGTGTTTTAACACATACAGATTAAGCTCCCCAAACCAAGGCAAGATCCACAAAACTATCGGAGCCTTAATTCTGCTGAGATATGTATTACTAGACAAACCGAGACAGCCCCCGTAGTCACCTCCCAAACCTGATGGCCCCTCACTAACACCATCTGGCTTTAAACATGGCTCCAAAATAGTTGTCAGTGTTTAGGCACAGAATAGCCATCAGAATCTGGATTACAGTATGAAAAATACTGCATGTTCCAAAGAGTTTACAGTGCCAGACTTTGAACTTTAAAGGGCAATATCTTCTTTCCAAATACCTCTGGTCAGTCTTAGCAGCTAGAACTACTTTTGAGGCTCCATTTCTTTTATGTCTTTTAAAGTTAATGATAAGAAAGAAGTATCTAAATTTATAATACACATGAAACAGTGAAATTAGAAAAGAAATTCTATTTGATGTGCGTCCTTTTTTTAAGCTCCCATGACTAAAGAGATCAACAGTTACCTGCATTTGTAATATGTATGCCTCCCAGACTCAGTGTAATGAGTTTCATCTCTGATCGAAATTTTATACCTGACTTTCATTTACCTGTGAAATAGGTAATAGAAAGCTTTGGTAGGCTCTTGCCCTAAAGAATCAGATGCCAAAGTTAGTTACACATATATTGCAAGGAACAGAGGAAAAAATTGACACTTGAATATGCTACCACTGTATTCCTTTGCTTTTTGCAGAAAAGGGAAGCTATGGTCCTAGATATGAATACTAAAGTGAGTAAAGACTTACAGAAGACCGATCAATCAAAATCTAAAAGTCCTCCTCTTAGCTCTCTCTTCCATGAAACCATTGTGCGTCCTATTAACTTTGGGCAAGTGCTCAGTTAAGAGAATTATTACTGGAGATGAACATATTTCAGAGCAAACCCTTATTCTAACTGATGTTTTTAAAAAGCTCAGCCCTGAATTCTGTGCAAAGCTTTGGTTATGTAGGTAAGCCAAAACAGAGAAGCCATGACTTCCTGCACTCAACTGGCCGGAACCCAGGTTACACTAATTCAGCCTAAATAGAAAACCTCTGCTTTTCAATCCCTTTGTTCTCTTGGATGTCACCGTTTCCTGCTCTATTCGCTTCCTTTTATAGTCTTCCCTCATCAAGCATTTCAGGAAAAAAAAAATAAAAAGCTAAATAAAGATCACAGCCTATTCCATTGTGTCCCCTTCTTCTTCATCATCTTCTTTTCCATTTGTGCAATGTTGTGGCACCTATTAACTACCAATGTTTTCAGAATGACATTATACAAGGTGCAGGCTGTACCACTGTGCCCTAAAAATATCAACAACTGCATTAGTCTCACAATAATTAATGGCAGGCATTATGCAAATGACAACTTTTTCGCTGCAAAATAATGACATTTCTTCATTTTGAGCAGAGTTATGCAAAACAATGAATTTAGGATGATAAATCACACAGGAGAATTAAGAAAGCCATAACGTTCCTGCCCAGGCAGGCAGAAAGATAGACAGACCAACAATTTAGAAGACATTGTTTGTTCTCACACCACTATAAAAAATCATAGCCAGTCGGCCATTAATGTGTGTAGGTTTTTTTTCCTTCTCCCCTTTAGGCAACAATGCATAAGGGGATGCTAAATTCTAGCAATTGGATCATTACAAGTCACAAGCAAATTTTTCTTTATTAACCTTAATAAGTCATTCACTCAGAGACTACAGTCATCAGGCAAATAAAAAGTATCACATGCCATTCTGTTACACATTAACTAATTCCTTATGCAAACATCACAACATATAGCAATTACTGCCGCTCAAAAAAACAAAGTCATTTTCAATTTATTTTATTGCTTTTATACTTGGCCATTTCCTGTAGCACATTATCGTTTCTTTCCATAACAACCCGAGGTGGAATGGAGAAGAATTTCAGCAGCAATGAGCCCTTCCTCTAGCTACCTTTGTCATACCTTTTTCTCCTCCTGGGGCTGCTAACGAAGGTTAGTGGTAGGCTATGTGTGTGCTCCTTCACAGTCAATCTTCAAGGAACTCTAATAGGAACGGCACAGTCAGCCCCCATCCCTGAGGCAAAGAGAGTAGAGGGTAGGCAGAGAGACCCCAGGTCTCACTGCCTACTACGTTTGCTACCATAGTGCTGACAGCTTTCCTTGATTCAGTAAAACAAGGTAAAAGTGCAGGTTTAGATCCGTTACTAGCAGGTGAACATTAAAGTCAATATATGAAATGTTAACCAGAGAGATACACATTATGGTTAATGAGAATTATGAGGCTAGTTTGTCTTGTTTCACTCGGTGCATAACCTGTCCCTTCCAGAATTCTAAGCAAAGAGCAATAATAAACACTGAACACCACCACTCCCACATAATATTAAATGTGATCTTTGTTTTTTCCTATTTTATTTCATAGCATCCTTTATCCAAGAATCCAAAGATGTGAAACACACACGAAGTAAACCTTACACATTGCTAGTGGATTTTTTTTTTTTTGCCCATTTTATAGATTGACGTATGGGTCTTGAACAATGAGGGGCTTAACACAGAGTGGGACAATGGCACAGGTCAGATCTGACTTATCGCTCTGATGTTCTAACCTCTCCGCCCCATGGCCTTTTTCTCATAATCATGAGCATTCTTTCCTGCTGGTAAACAATTATGATGTAAACAGCCTGTACAAGTCCCTTTTCACACAATAGGATGATCATCTCTCTCTGTTCTCCTAAATCCACAATTCATTTCTCCCCTTTTAAGGTAGAACATTTCCAAAATACACACGGGAAAAGCTCCCTTTTCTGTTTCTCCTCCTGAAGGTAATAACATTTTGCAGTTCTCCTTAAATAAAATCCAGCCCATGCTGGATCAATAAGAATGATGCCCATTTCCCTAATGGCAGCCGATTGCCATTTGCTATTCAAATCAGACTAGATAAATTACAGTACATGCCAGGGAACAGGCCAGTGAATTAAGACAGGCCTCCAGAGGACCAGCGATATTATTAATCTTTTAAGACACTATCATATTTCTTCTTGACAGTGTGCGTAGACGCACAGACACACTGCACCCAGATTGAAATATCAGCTGCTGAAAAAAATCAATAGTGTTAGAAACACAATAATTTTTGGTCTGCAGGGCCTATACTAAGCAACACTTGTACCCTTCTGTGCCACCCCTCTACCCACTTCCCCTTTCCCATTTCCTCCTCCTACTTTTTTGCACTGCCCTTTCCATTCTCTAGTTTTAAAAGCCTGTAAGCTCAAATGACAAGATGTTACAAAGGAGTTTCCATGACTAACACTGCCCACTCTGGTTCGAACACTGATTTTTCACATGTTATTTGAAATGAAATTGCACTATTCTGGTAAAATATTTTGGTGTGGGATTGTTCTTCCTATGCACTGAAGACAGACCCCCTAATCTTTGTGTACTTGGTTGTATGTTATGAAGAAATATGGATACTTAGAAAGGTGGCCATACCTGGAAAGTTCTGGGGAAAGTGAAATGGAAAGAAAAATAACAGAAACCTGAATATGAAATGAAAAAGAAGGGGGGGGGGAGGTTGTTGAAGAGTAAGGGGTAGAAACAAAACAAGAAGCTATAGGGAGGTAGATAGAGTAGAACGTGATGGGAAAAATCTTCTAAAATCTTGGGTTTGAGTCTGCACACTGTGTGATTTTGCCAATTACTTAACCTTTAAGAGCCTGATTTCTTCATCTGTTAAAACAATGTAACCACCTACCTCATAGCATTCTTGTGAGGGTTGACTAATACGATCTGTGTACCTTCTATATAATAAAGTGCTTTGTAAATAAGAAATGATATAAACTTTATTTCCAATAGAGAAAGATTTCTGAAATATGTCTATTCTTTCCTTTCATAAAACTAGAATATTATAAAGGAACTTTAGATGTTATCAATAAATAAGCAAACTGACAGCCACAGCAATATTACTTAGGGTCATATTATTGGTAGCTGGCAGAACTTGAGCTACTCCAAGATATGTTGAATCTGAGCCAATGTCTTTTATAGGTTACCAGACAGATTTTGCCGGGTAAAATTTTGCCTGGTAAAAGAGAGACACATATCTCTTCCCATATCTTTCCCTTATTCCACATTTGAGGCTTTGATTTTTGTTCATCTTGTTTTTCAACCAGGCAAGCAGATTAAACAAACACAAAACATCAAACAAGAAAAAAAAAAACACCTCACCGTGCTTTTGTGCATTCTTACGTGATAGTGTCTGCATCCCAAGTCTCTCTCTGGTTTCCCTCTCATCTTTATTCTTCCTTTCATAGCAAAAATTTTTTGAAACAGTTTTCTATATAAGCTATTCCATATCTTCACTTGCTACTCTTTCCCCAACCCACTCCAATCGGGCTTTCTCTGTTCCACTCACCATACCTACTGTTGCTGCATCCAAGGACCACGTTTTCCTTCTCATCTTCATCAGCTTCGGAGTCAAATTCAACACAGCCCCTTCCTCCTTCTTCCAACACTGTGGTGGTCCTCTGGGAAACTGCTCTTTCTCATTTTCCTACTACCTCATTGGGCACTTAAAACCCATTTAAAACTTATCAAACTTGAAATCTGTTACTAGTAATTCATTCTTAAGTTACTTCTGAATTGGGATAAACATGGAATACTTGGCTCAACAATGAACTCTCAGAGGTGTTTGTGAGATATCAAAGTTTTAAATGCCTAGCTTTATGACGTTAAAATGCAGAAAGAGCAGAAATTCTTGTTCTTAGTTTGCCTTGGACCGTTTTTATTCCACATAAAACTCATGGCAAAATTTATCAACTACTTTTGAATATCCATAAAAGATCTAAAAATTTGTCAAGTGAATGTATTTTTACATAGAGTTTTTTGCCACTTTGTCAAAACATGATGACACAGAATGTCTTCAAAGGCACAGAACTCCACGGAGACCTCCACACTGAACTTGAAACTCACACCTATGCTGCACTCATACATGAGTCGCTTAATTGCCCCACACAATTTCTTCTAACAGTTGTTCTTTGGGGTCGATACAGGAAGAAATGAAGATAAAAGCTGTTTTCAGGTGAACCAAAGTAACCTGAATAGGTTATTCTCCTCATTTTAAGCAAAAATACGAATACTTCTTTTAGAATACAAGAAATACTCCAGCAGTATTCTGTTTTCTGATGTTAGATGGAGCTAAAGTTCATTTTTGTCTCAGGAGAAGAATCAGTCTTTCCTGACTTACATATATGAGTAGAAGGCAGCACCTGAACACACTGATTTCCTGCCTCATGTCTGACTGTAAGTTTCAACCACTCTGTAACATACAAAAGGTCATGGACATGATGAAATATCACTAGATAGCCCAGGGATGGTCAAAACCAAAAAATACCCAAATATGCTACTAATCTCAAGAACTTCTTTTGAATGTGGCAATACTGAGAATGGGAATAAGGATAAGAAAAGAAAGAAACATTTCTATCATTTGGGAGCCACTGGCCACTTAGGAGTAGACTCTCCATTTTACGGCTTAAATTCTTCTATACAGTCAGCTTCTCTGGCCCTTAACCAAGGTTTCTATTTTACCTAGATGAGAACAAATATTCTATTTTGGGTCATGAGAACATATCAGCAAACTATCAGTTAATACTTTAATTATATACATATATACTATATTTATTATTTGTGTGCGTTGTGGTGTGTGTATGAGAGCTTTTCTACCGAGTTGAACTTTAACCATATTAATCCAGGAAAAAAAATCTCATATTATCAACTAACAATTTTGTAAACATTTATCTCATAGGTTAAACATTAACTTGAAAATTTTAACTCAATACTCCAAACAAGAACAAGGAGCCAAAAGGCCAAGAAGAAGGGGTAAAGATTTGCTGCTTCAGTGTTATCACGTTCTTTTGGAAGAGAGTGACAGTAACGACCAAGAGCATTTTAGTGGTAGCTGGATGGTGTTCAGGAAGTCCACTGTGGGCACCCGTGTGTGTGCCTGTGCACGTGCGGGTGAAGTGGGCAGATAAAAGCAAGAAAGAACACCTGCTGCTTATCATCATCTTTTCAAAAACCCCCAAGGAAAAGAAAATTCATGAGGATATGAATATAAATGCACTGATAATGTCCACAAGACTTTAGGGATTCTAAATGTGTGTGCTTCAAAATATGAGCACCTTTTTTTTTCTTTTTTAAACCAGTATAATTATGATATCCAAATTTGGGCAGGCTGGTCCATATCATCTACCTGCACATGGAACATTCCAGGGTCACTCTCTCGCTAGACACAATGGAATGCAGGCAGAGCTGCCAGTCTTGCTTGCACTTAGTAATAATAATAAAACAGAGCTAAACTGACTCCAAACAGTGCTAGGTTATTAGGGACAGTGATTTTATGTTGACTAAGTCATCATCTCACTATCCATCAATTCACCCCTGATTTATAGAACCTTATCACCTAGGAAAAAAATGGATCTAGGCAATAGACCAAGTCAGAAAGACTTTTCTGTATCTGAATTTCTTCACCATAAATACTGTACACTGGCTAGGATTTTGACTCAAAAATGTCAAGAAAATCCACATGGCCAGAGAATTTGTGCAATCTTGATATCTGAGGTGTAGGATAAAGTTGATTTATTTAATTCTGCTTTAGACATGACTAGGAACTGTTAAGATTCTTCCTGTCAGTATGTCACAGATCAGATCAATTTCACCTGCTGGTTTTTAAAAAAGTGAAGATAAACGTCTTTCCTTAAAGGTAAGGAAGACTCCCATTTGCCCCAAAGAGCTACAGAAAGAGTGAGGACAAATAATTTGAGTTGCTCAAGAGAAGAGTAATCTTGGATGAAAAAACAACATGATACAGTAATGTAGCAGGAGCAATTCTTACATACATATGTGTATCTTGTTCAGATTCAAGAAATATAATCCATCTCAGCACATCTTACTTCTGATATTTTCTTATACATTTAATATATGAATATACACTTACTGGAAAACATTTAGACAATATAGACTACACTTTGGACTTGTAAAGCTTTTTACAGTTAATACAGTGGTTCTCAACGTAGGGGTCATGCCCCCTTTGTAACAATGAAAATACATTGCGGCATTAGGAAGGTTGAGAACCACTGAGTTAATAAAATACTTTCACATAAAATATTTACTTTCCTGACAAGTTCAAAAAGTAGAAAGTAATCTCTATCCTATAGATAAGCAAATATTACTCTAGTGTTGATGTAGCTGATGTGGAAGGAGCTGGAACAGAGGCATAAGGTCCAATAGCAGTCTCGTTATTTACACGCACATGGCAAGTGAGGGAGTGGCATGATGATCGTGGAAATGAAAAGACTCTATAAAGTGATCAGTGGAGGGGATCAAGAAGAGAGAGATGTCAAAATAACTCATAAGAAACTTTAGTCAAGCATTAAGAATAGAATGGCAAAATGAAAACTAATTTATGAAAAAGAAAGAGTATTTAGAGCAGGGAAGAAACTAAAGATTCAGACCATATATTCATTTGTCATTTGTTAATTATATGCCTAATATGCTTGAGTTTCTCTAGCAGATGCTGTTAGAGCAAACAATGATGAGCATTGAGACACTGACCTATGCTTGAGTTACTGAACATCTAGTTATTGAGATAGTGTCCAGAAATAAGTATAAAGAAAGCAATTCATATAAGGGTTTAGAGAGAAAACCCCCACTTAAATCTAGGCTGACAATGAAAAACTGCACTATGGTAGAGAAATCTAGTTAAACTTTACAAAATCTGTAAGATTTGGAAAGTGATAAGAAGATTGAGGTTGTGTGAAGGGTCATGAAGAAAAGCATAGAAATAGAAATTGAAGCACATTCTTTGAGACCAGCTAATAAGTTAGTTGGAATGTGTAATAGGAAATAATGTTGGACAGACGGTCTGAGGCTGGAATGTGAAGGGGGTTCTTGAATAATGAGCCTAGTAATCCACTTTATTCCGTAGACAAGAGAGGTCTATTAAAGCCTTTTAAGTAGGGCAATGGCATGAGCACAATGATATTTCAGACACTGAACTGTGTGCTATATGTAAATTAACTCACTGATCTCCATGAAAAACCCCAAATGTGAGTAACTTTATTGCTTGCATTTTATAAATGGAGGATTAAGCAATTCTCTCAAGGTTAGACAGTAAATGATGAAGTCTGGGTTCAAATCCAATAAACTGACTTGAGAGACTGATCTCTAAACCCTTATCCTTACTGTTTTTCCTGGTATAAGAATCTCTGTGGTGTTTACGCATGACAATATTTGATAGAATTTGATGACTGTCTATGTATGAGTCATAAAATTCTGAAATTCTTGGGATTCTTGATTCTGAGATTTTTAGGTGGTGAATAGAATGCTGGTATTATGAATAACAACAAGGAAATATAAAAGACTTTACTTCACATTGTGCATCTGTTCTTAATGGTCTGATTATTCTTTGGACTTCAAGTGTCAATTTTTGAATAAAAGTCTCAAAAGCAATTGAACCACCAAACTTGAAAGCTGTTTCAGATACCAGTTGATTCTTCTTCCTGGTGTCATGAATGTGTATTTGTAGTACAGCACAGTTCTTGTTATATATGGGGTGCTCAACAACACTACATTGAATGAGTCAATTGGTGGGATCTTTATCACAAATCTGTAGAGAAAAGATGGGTGGTGGGTATTAGAGACAAAAGGGTAGACAAATTTTTGTTCAAATCCTGGCTCAACCCTTTTCAAACTATATGCATAGAGGAAATTATCTTAAAAATTGTATATAAAATGGCATAATAATTCATAGGAAAGCCAGATACCTTTCCAGATGCAGTATTTCTATGTAAAGACAGTGTGTCTATGCAAACCCAGAAGGAATGCTTTCAAAAGCTGTTGTTTCTAACAGAAGAAAATATACAAACTTCTTCTTTTATTTTAATTTAAAAAACTGCATCAAGACCTAAGGGGAAAAATAATCCATCAAATAATTGCCAATTTTAAGAGAAAAATAAATTATCTTCAGAGAAGGAAAGGATATACTATAGAGTTTCAACTGAAAGAGAAATTTTAATTGCAGGGAGACATATCAGTTAAATGGTTTAGCTTGGACTTGAGGAATCAGTAGCAGCCAGTGGGATATATATTAAAGATAAAAACCAAGTTTAATTAGCCTTAAGATTTTACACTGGGTGGCTCTTCCCTCCCACACCTAGTCTGATTCCATCGGGTCAACCCCCTTTTCAATCACACTCTCTCCCTTCCCTTTTCAGCTGCTGTAATGACAAGCCAATGGAGGAATGACGTACAGATGAAAACAAGGTTTGAGTAATTACTGCACTGACTGGTGGTTGTTTGAGCATCATTTTATTTCTTCCAATCACACAGGGCCTTGGACTTCACAGCTTCGTGTTTCAGATGGGGGTGATGCTGATTATATTATGACATTACAGCAAAGACAGGCGGATCAGACAAAGTGAATTTCACTCAGTAATTAAACTGCAGTTTCTTTCTTCTAAAGTCCAGGGCAAGATTAATCGAAAGGTAGCTTTTTATCATTCCGATTAGTGCTGGGATTTGAAGAGTGAGCTCTGATTTGATAGCTAGCCCTGAGTCTGGCTGACTGGTAGCCCCATATCTGTCTAACTTGCAAAAATAATATCAGATCAAGATACATTTGCAAGGTTGGGCCCTTTCCTTTTATTTTATTTTTTTCTGAAGGAAATGCAAATAGATTAAAATATGCTGCCATTCACATTACCCTGTTTTCTATTACAAAAATGTGTGAAAAAGAACAGGTCCTTCCAAACCCCACAGCATTATACAAACGGTTTTCCATAATTCCACTTAGCACCATGCTCTAATGGCTTCTTATTTTTTGCCATTTCATTATCTGAGACTCAATATGAATATTTGGAAGGCCCAAACAACAGCTTTTCTAACTCCTCAAGGTTCTCTTTTATTTCAGGGGACTCATTATAGGACTTATGGAAGGATTTTGATTTCTTCTATTACTCTTTTAATGCATATGATTAAGTTCACCAAATTCTTTATGAACTAATGAATTGGATCACTGATTCCCAATCTTGGATGCCCATAAAAGTTCCAAGAAAGCTTTTTAAATAACCACCCATCCAGCCCCCACTCCAGACTCAATAAATCAGACTATCTAGGATTTAGACAAACTAATTTGTATAGTCTTAAAGTCTATAGGTGATATGAGTGCGCAGCCTGAGTTGGGAACCACTGAGTCAGCTACAGAATGTACCAGCTGTATTTGCAAAAGATTCATGAAAACCAACCATTGTTGAGGTAAACGAGGCCTGATACTATTGGTGGGAAATCTCTTAATAAAATGATTAAAAGGTTATTCTAGTAGCCTTTGTATGGAAAATATATACTCTGGTCTCTTAAGGCAGTAGAAGAGGAGGAAAACTATAGAAAAAAGAATAGGTCTATGTTGGTAAAGTTTCCATTGTTCTCTCTGATAACACTAGAGGTGATGGTTTAATGATCGAGTTTATCACATAGTAGCACTGTAGCTACCAACTATATTATTTAAGAAGACTATTGACGAGCATCATAAAATGTCAGAGTTTGGACACAAACTTGGAATTGGCTGTCAGCTATTTTAACCCCTTCTCTATGTAGCTATCTTTTTAGAAAGAAAAAATAGGATGGAGAAGATTTGATTTCAAATTCTGACTCAGCCCTGTTTCAGAATTTAAGAACTCACATACCATAGTCAAACTGAATTACTAGTTGGGCAGCCTTAAGACGTTTACTTCTCTAAGCCTTAATTAATGCATCTTTAAAATAGGGCCAAGAGTACATATCTTACACAGCTATATGGGCTTTATAATTAATTAACTTAGGCACAAATGCCTGGCATACAAATGCATCAGGACTCAATAAAAGTCTATTGGAGGCAAATGCAATAATTGCTTAAAGTTGTCACCAACCCTCTATGTTTGGGGACTCACAGATAAGTTTTCTGGAAGATTTGATTTACCAGAGGAAAAGAAATTGAATCCAAATAGGAATGGCTTTCAAACTCCATAAATCCATAAAATAAATATGGATTTGTATTATATAATAAATTTTGTTTGTATTATATAATAAATTTTATAAAATAAAATTTTGTTTTCATTTTAAATGATCACATGGAAATAATCATTAAAAATACAAGCTGGTAGGCTCCAATCCCAGAGATTCCAACTTAGTATCTAAGAGTGGAATATAAGTAGTGTATATTCTTAGTGTACAAGATGGGAATCTAGGAATATGCACTTTAGCAATCATCCAGGTGATACTGACCCCTCAAATGATCATATAGTGTGGCCTGATCTGGAAGATACCATGCTTTCTATTCCACGGATCAGAATTCAGTTAAGTCATTTGCAAATACAACATGTTCACAGAGTATGATTATGCTCACAGAGTAAAAAAAAATGTTTTCTTCAATTCAATATGGTTCCTGAACAATTATTAATTAGCTACCAATATTATCCTCAATTTTTTGTCACCACTGGGTACGTGTAAGAATGCAGGCAAGGGTCGAATTTACTATCAACACTTCCTTCTTACAAAATAATAAAGTAATATTACAAAAATTGACAAATTATTTAAATAAACAAAAATCTATTTCATCCTTTAAATGCAATGAATAAAGTATTTTCAAAATATGTTAATCAAAATTGATAATAAAAATCAATGTGTAATTAATTGTAATAAATTGTGCGTTAAATATTTTAAATACAATTGATAAACTAATTTGCTAAAATGAATGTACTCCACCTATAAATGAAGTCTATTCTGCATTTAAGGAGAAATACAGACATTTTCATTCCCATGGCTGTCAAAAGGAAAGAATGATGACAGAAATTCTAGAAATGCGGTTATAGTTTGTAACATATGCCAAAAATGTATATTAACTCTACTTATTCTAAAAGTTGTTGTCTAAACCTTATTAAGAGAATTATGGTCTCTAGTTACAACTGAGTATACAATTGAGCTGGGAAGAAAAAAACAAAAACATCAATAGAAGAAAGGTTTATCAAACTTATAGGACAACATAGCCTAATGGTCAAGTGTAGGCCAAAGGAAAATTCTTTAAAGTAAGTAGTGCATGAGATATGGTAAGCTACTCAAGATCTCAGAAATGCAGTCATAGTAATTCTCTGAGAGGGCTGTGGTGACCTTAGAGGGTACTATAAATGCAACTTATTATCTATTATAATAGTTGACAATAGTACTGTAAATGCAACTTATCATCTATTATAATACTTGACAAGATATATCACAGGGAAGACTATGTCACAGGGAAGACTTAAATTAATGGTAAAGACATGGAAAGCTATAGGAAGCCCAAATGAGAAGAATGTTGGCCTGACTGATAAGGGCTCTGTGAGGAGGTATTTGTTCTAGATAATGAAGGACAGAGAATTGGCTCCACAGAAAAATACAGATCATTTTAGGTAAAGTGGGTTGGGGGGACTATTGGTATGGGCTGCAGGTCAGAGTTTAAAAGTGTTTAGAAACTGTTAGATAAACAATTTAGGATAAAACAGTAAAGATAATATTGAAATAGACCAAGTAGAGCAAATAACAGCCATAAAAGGTTCTAAAAATCATTTGTAGTTTTCTTTCTTTCTTTTTTTTTTTTTGGTAAAAATTTAAATTGTTAAAATATTTTCTCAGTGGAATTCAACATTTCTTTAGAGTAGTGATTCTCAAATTTTAGTATGCATCAGAATCACTTGTAGGGCTTTTTGAAACACAAATTGCTTTACTCCACCCTGAAGTTTCTTATTCCATACAGGGCAAAGCCAGACCTCAGAATTTGCATTTTTAACATATTCCTAGGTGATGTTAATGCTGCTGGTGATCAAGAATCCCTGTTTTAGAAGATGGTGAGATAAGAGTTGAGTGAAGATCAAATTCCATGGGTAAGACAATTAGGTGCAGAAGATAGTAAGGCAGAGTTGAATGATGATTTCCTAAATATCCTTTCATTTCCTATAAAGTGTCATCCCCAATTCCACACCACATTAGAGAAAAACCTACATGCAGATTACCTAGGGAACAAAATTCTTACTTTGATCTTCTAATCGTTCTACTGGGTTCAGGTATTTAACTGTGGGAATGAACAGACCCATGATCAAAAGGAGTCCAGGTCAACCAGCCTGACAACTTAAAGACAACTTAATCACTATTAAAGATATTCAAGAATTGAAAATAACAGAGCCAAGAGACTAAAGGAGGTGGAATTTGTATTCCAAAGCGCTTCCTCCATCATTCTGTGCCAGACTGTACTTGGGCTACTTAACTGCCGGCTCCTTAATCCAGAAACCATTCTCAACTTGTTTTGGTTTATGTTTTCTTTTCCTCAGTTGGTAGTGAGGAGTAAGATGGGGGAACAAGACCTTTCTATGTAGGTGTGGGCCACTTTTAAGCATCTCCACCTCCTGCTTCAAAATCTTTCTCCAAACTTCTATTATGTAGTTATATTGTAAGAAATATTTTGAAAGATAGAGAAAATGAAATGATCTGAGAGAGTATTTTCTCCTGTATGACTCCAAGGGCAGTAGTATTTCACAAGTCAGTACTTTATTTTCAATGGCAAACCTAAAAGCAAAATGTGTTTGAAGACTCATGTAGAAGTCTTTGTGATAAAAGGTCAAGAGTGGATTTAAATGTTTGAAACTCCAAAAATCTCTCAACAACTGCAGCTTGTTTATTTCCTAGTCATTTATCTTTTCTGAAAATAAAAAGCTATATAATTCAAAGTATAATTCATAATAATAACAATTACCACAAGCACAACAGAAGTAATGATACTAAGCACCATGGGACCAGATCCCCACCGTTACAAAGGATAAGAATTTGTTTCAGTATTTTAAATATAGACAGCAGCCCAATAACACAGGGAAAATTGAAAGGAAAAAATCTTTCTTATTCTCCCTGGAAAATAACACAAAAAAATAGACAATGAACTTCAATATGTGTTGTTAAATATCTTCACTATACAGATCAGGTCAGGCAATTTCAATAGAAAACAACATGAGGTCTCCAACATCTTTTAGGAAACAATTTCAGTGTGAATTCCTAGGTGGTCCCAACTCCACATCTAGTCAAGCCTCCCCATCTATTCATGAGAAGAAAGAAGTATTAATAGTATTTGTATAGTGTTTTACAGTTTATAAAATGTTTTCACAAATGTATTATTTGCTTGTCTCAATAATGCTGTGTGGTAGGGAAAGCATTGATATACTCATTAGAAGGTGAGTAAATGAAGGATCAGAGAAAAAGGAAGTAAATTAATCTCTACTAAATATCTGTATTTGGTTAAACTGTACGGACTTGTGAAAAAGCAGAATTGTAGAGTTTTATGTCACATGAGTAGAGTCAGAGTATTACTTGCCCAGTGTCAAAAATGGCTAGGACTTGAATGCAGATAATCCAGTTCCAGATGCTATATTCTTTCCATCAAACCATAGGCTAAATTCTCAATTGTAAAAGTCTAGTTATAACAACTGCCCTTCTCAAGAGGAGGCTTGTTCAATTGCCAAGAATAGTAACGATTAACAGTGTTCAGGTATTTTTGTTAGCCTGACAAAAAAGGTACTCATTCCTTGAGAAGATGTGTATCTTACAACATCATTGAGTCTGTCTAGAACAGGATAAGGGAGAGAATGTTTCATTGGTTTAGAATACTGACTTTAGACAATCTTAGCCAAAAGACTGAGAAGAAACAGAATGCCAACTTTTAAAAGTCACTCCAGTTTCCCATGGACACAAGAGATAATGCAGCCTCATTTTCATCAAAATATTCTTTACAAGAAATATAAACCCAAACCCAGCAAACTAAAAGCCAGGATTCTGGCATAGCCTCAGCTTTAAACTATTAGTTTGTAAATAACTGTCAATACATATGCACATTAAAATGGTGAGTAACAGCAGAGGGTGTATGAACAAAATACATTTTCCATTAATTATTCTGAACCCCAATGCCTCACAGTTATAGATTCAGGCTTTGAAATCTCTTGGAAAACTTACATATCTTCTTTTCATTTTTATCTTTTACATTCACTTACTTGTACAATTGATGGTATAGTGGGTTTTTAAAACTTGCTTTTAAAATTATTATATTCTCCCTTCACTTTTATACATACAACTTCTGACTTACAGCATTTAAAGACTTCGCAAAGTGATGTCTTTCCACAAGAGACAGAGGTTTCACCTAGAAGCCACCTTGGGAATTTGGAATGTGGAAGTCAAGGGAGGTCTAGTACATAAGTAAATATTTGTGAAATTAAATTGAATTTTTGAATATTAAAGGAAAACATTGATTGAAAGAAGATTGCTTTATATTAACAAGTACCTTGCTACTGAGCATTTTCAGGGAACTGCAGAATTTCAGATTTGATGGTATACTGGTGAATTTTGTTTTTTATAATGACAGAATGTCAGTGTTAGCAGAGTTCATTAAAATTATATATTGAAAACATCTCAGGCTTGAGTACCTGGTAATACATCCATGTAAATTGGTTGTCCATGCTTAAACACTTTGATTTTAGGGGACTAAGATTTGTGGATATTAGATGCTGTTATGGACTGATTGTTTTTCCCCCAATTTATATGGTGAAGCCCCAAGCCACAATGTTTGGAAACAGGATCTTTGAAGAGGTAATTAAGGTTAAATGAGGTCATAAGTGTGGGGGCCTAATCTAACAGGATTTATGTCCTCAAAAAGAGAGGAAGAAACACCAGAGATGCTCTCCTTGAACGCACAAAGAAACACCAGAGATGCTCTCCTTGAACGCACAAAGAAGAGGACACAGTGAGCAGAAGGCCATCTGCAAGGAGAGGAGCCTCAGGGGAAACCAAACTTGCTACACCTTGGTCTTCAACTTCTAGGCTTAGAACTGTGAGAAATAAATTCTGTTTTTCAACTCACTCACCTTATGTTTTGTTATGGCCATCTTACAAACTAATACAGGCATGAAAAGTCTGACTACTACCTGCAAGGTATGGGTTGTTTAAAGCCATGCTACAGGTATAGGAATAGATTCTGGTATGTTCAAGACCCAGAGATAATGACCCAACCGACAAAGAAACAATAAATGGTATGACTAACATTTAACATAGGTTTATCTTCCAGACCAATTTTTTCTTCCTATTTTCTACTTTTGAATACATAAGGCTGTTACAAAGTTTTTAAATTGACATGAATATTTTATTCTTTCATTTTTCATCACTGGTGCATGTTCTATTTGTTGGAGTCACAGAAAGGAACATAATTTATCTTTTACATGTCTATCCTTCATATACTTGAAGATAGTTACTATATTCCTTCCTCCTGAATTTCTAAACAATCTCAGTTTCCTTGACCACTCCTCATGTCACATGTTTCATTTCCCTAACATCCTGGTCACTTACTCCTGAACATATTTCTATTTGTATAATTTTTTTGCACTGGGTTATTAACCCCTATCTCCCCGCTATCATTCATGAGATGTCTTTTTAAAATGTAAAGGCAAAATATTGCATTTATCCCATTAAAAAATTTCATCTGTTTAGATGTAGCACATAATTCCAGTGTTTCAAGAGGTCACTAGAACTTGATTACTTTGTTCAGCAACTTTTCTATGTACGTGAATGCATGCCATCTGCAAATCTGCTTTCTTCCAAGTCATTAGAAAAAACTGGTGATGAAGGTAAGTTGTAGGATATTCCTATAATAAGCCATAGGAATCTTGTCTGTTATAATATTGAGCCTTTTTTTTGTGCCCAGTAGTGTGGTCAGTCAACCAGTTACTAATCTAACTATACTTAGATAAGTTACTGAAGCATCTAACTCAGGGAGATGGGATCACCTGTGGGAGACATCCTTTCACTGAAGTCATTCTGGTGTTTAGCAAGCACTACTTCTTTCAGGAAATCATAATCCACTACTTTATCCTTTATTGTTTTAATAATCCATGCTAGATTCTTGCTCAGGACAGACATCCAGTTGTTTGTTCCTCATAAACTGTCATTTTACACTTTTTGAAAATCAAAATATTTCAGAGCCGGGCATGGTGATTCATACCTATAATCCCAGCAGTTGAGAGGCTGAGGTGGGTGAATTACATGAGCTCACGAGTTGGAGACCAACCTGAGCCAAAGAGAGACGTCATCTTAACAAAAAAATAAATAAATAAAAAATAATAGGTTGGTGCTGTGGCAGGTGCCTGTAGTCTCAGCTACCTGAGAGGCTGAAACAAGAGAATTGCTTGAATCCAAGAATTTGAGGTTTCTGTGAGCTAAGATGCCACAGCACTCTACTAAAGATAACCAAGTGAGACCCTATCTCAAAAAAAAATAAAAATAAAAATTCACATATATAGTTATCTAACATTTTTTTCTCTTCTCAGATACGGATGGCAGTAATTGATGACCTTACTGACAAGTTCTTTCACTAGTCTATGGTTCTGTCTCATTTTGGGGCTCTTCTTCTTTTCCTTTTTTCCATTACCTTCCAAGGAAAGTCACTCATATGTAATCCTGAACTGCATCCAGAGACGATGTGTTGGTCGGAGACAGATCTGCAAACTGGACCAGTAGAGAGGAATTAAATAAGGTGTTGTCCTAGAGGCCCTGACTGTGCTGGTAGAGCAGAATGGGCCACGAGGAAGTGAGGCTTTGCTCTCATCTCCACACATGGCTCCACATGACTTCGGTATTTCATGCCTACTGTCGCACCTGGAGAGGGTCATATCCTTTTCCTATTCACTTTAGATGATTTCCTTTGCCAAATATTCGAGACAGTTTTGTATTTATCATCCTTTAACTGAGAAATGTTGTGATATATAATGCATTTCTTCTCCCTTGAGGACTTTCTCTGAAGCAATCACATATCACAACCTTTACCTCATCAAGAAAGTTCGTTTGGTTGGTGGGGATGGGGAGGCAGGGTGGACTTTAAATGCACAAATCAGTCCTAATAAAAACACTGAGATTCAGGTGGCTGGGGTTAGAAATACTGAAGGGAATTCAATTATACTAATTAATATTTAAGAAGGGCTAGAGATCACAACTGAATGTGGGAAACTAGGCCAGCCAGACATGAGCATATGGAGAGGGCAAGATCAACAGATAAAAGTAACAAACAAATCATACATAAATGCTCCAACAGGAATGAAATAGAGAATATAAAATAAGTGTTCCAACAGCCACTGAAGAGGAGGTAAAGTAAATGGTCTACCAGACAGAAAAGCAAAATGTTCCAACACACACAAGACAATTTATTGGTTTTATGTAAACACATATATTATAAAAATGAGTTTTCCAAATAAGTTAGTAGGAAATGTTACCCATTTATAAAAGCAGACTTAGTTTGAGTTTTGTGAATCCATGGCATACTATATTTGCTTTCATTTTCTCACTGGCTTATCACATAGGAGTCTCAATAAAGTTTGACTTTCCTAATAGGTAGTTCCCTTATGGCTAAGCCTACCTGGATACCCCAAATCTGACAGAAGTCTAAAAAGCTGCAGAGTATTTCTGATGTTGCACAAGCTTTTGTAGTTTGTTCTCTCATGTGACTAGTTGGTGTCACATCAGCTTTTCATTAGTGGCCCATATAAGTCAATTCTGATTTTTGGTCACTCTTTTGTAGAGTTGAAAGCTAGGGAAGAGCCAGAACTACCTTGTTTCTATCAGGTGAATGGTTCTTTCTTCTACACTAGCATTGAACTACCCTTTCCACCTTCCTCTAAGCATCCTCTTCCTCCTTCATATAGGGAGCATCAGAAACTGTAAGCCAAAATAAGTCACTGGCTTGCTTTTTCAAAACTTGTATATAGTTAGTGTACGGCATGATGTACTGATACATATTGGATTGCTTTTGCTGCCAACGCCATCATGTAGAGGCACCAACCAGGATGTCATTCCATGGCACAGTGCACTCATGCGCACTCACACCCACATCTTTGGAATATGGGAGACAACCAAATACCCAGGGAAAATCCATGCAGACATGGGGAGAACATGCAAACCCCACGCAGACAGTGGCTCTGCTGGGAATCAATTTTTTTTCAACATCAATGTTATAACAAAATGTTGCTATCTGAGGACCAGCTGGATTCCCCATACCAAAATACACTGAATGCTGAAGGCAATACAATAATCCAATACTGAGTTTCCACTCCTCTGTATATTTACCATTGTATTCTTTTTTTTTTTTTTTTTGAGCCAGAGCCTCAAGCTGCCACCCTGGGTAGAGTGCTGTAGCATCACAGCTCACAGCAACCTCCAACTCCTGGGCTCAAGCGATTCTCCTGCCTCGGCCTCCCAAGTAGCTGGGACTACAGGCACCTGCCACAATGCCCGACTATTTTTTGGTTGCAGCCATCATTGTTGTCTGGTAGGCCTGGGCTGGATTCGAACCCACCAACTCAGGTGTATGTGGCTGGCACCTGAGCCACAGGCACCAAGCCTACCATTGCATTCTTATTGGTTGATTTTCTTTCTTTTTTTTTTTTTTTGTGATTTTTGGCCGGGGCTGGGTTTGAACCCGCCACCTCCGGCATATGAGACCGGTGCCCTACTCCTTGAGCCATAATATTCACTATTATAAATAAATCAATTTTATCAAATGAGTTTATTTTAGTAAAATGTTACTCATTATTTCATGTGTAAAGGGCCCAGTAAGATTTAGTTTGAAAAGAAGATTCTTCTTGGGGCAGCGCCTGTGGCTCAAAGGAGTAGGGCACCAGCCCCATATGGCAGAGGTAGCAGGTTCAAACCCAGCCCCAGCCAGAAACTGCCAAAAAAAAAAAAAAAAAGATTCTTCTTGTTTAAAAGAAATACAATAATATCTCTGGACCAAATAATCTGTATGCCTCCTTGAACACAAGGCAGTCTGATTCTGGCTTCTGGCTCCAGGCTTCTCAGTACCTGTATTTATCAACTTCCTGCCTTAGACCACTATATACAGCAGATATATAGGGTTCAAACTAGATTTCATATATAGGCTGCTATTCCTCCAAGCTTGAGAAGTATGTTATTTTCATACTGAGGAATAGCTCAAAAGAGGTCACCTTGTTTTAAATGTTTCTAATGCACAAAATATATCAGATTGTACCAGATTATCAGAATTTAATATATTAGTTTAAAACTTAACCACTGGTAATCAAAAAATAAGTCAATGGGAGCCTCTTTAATTATCTGAGAGGCTCATATTGCCTATATTAATTATATAATTTATGGACACATACTCATTTATTTTTCATTTACTCAAAATGTATTATACCAAAAAAAATAGGAAGATATTTTTTCCTAACATTAACCACCATTATCTATCATTAGGAAAAGAGTGAGCCAAAAGTGATTTTCACCACTACAGAGAATGAAACTACCAAACTTGGGGAAAAGCTCCATTTTCCAAAATTTGAACTACACTCTAGGATGGCAATGTTCCAAGCACTTATACCACCTAAGTACGAGACTTGATTGAATGAGGTCTTTCATGGTCTTTATACAGTGTAGTCAAACCAGAATTACGTAGATAATTTTTTATTTTTGTAAGGCTGTCACTTGAAAGCTATCACAGAGTTAAGTTTAAGAATGCATCTGAGTTTCCATTCTGACTGCACATTTCTAGCTGACTGTAGGCAAATTACTTCTGTGAAATGGAGGAAATAACAGACTATCCATTATCATGAATTTATAGTAAGAAGTAAATGAATAAATAAAATGATGATGAATATTGCTTAGCACATACAAAGTTCTCAAAAAAATGTTAACTGTAATTATTAAAATTTCTAAAAATCTAAAAGCCAGTTGTTTTCTTCTTGTTTGATTTTGAACTGATTTTATTCATAACTCTTTAGCTATATGTTCTTCCCTTTTGAAGTGATTCTTTTATATGTGTTCTTTTTCTTTGATTCTAGAATGTTCTTGGCTAATATCTTTTCATCTCTGCTTCATTTATTAGACAAGATTGCAGGTTCATTTTGGTAGTATGTATTTGGTTTTCTGTTACCAAATGTGTGCTATTTTCTTGTTCCTATTCAGTGGTTTAAAAAGTAAAACTCAAGGAAGAACTAAACATTATAAGAATTTATTGAGACTAATGGTTATCAAAATTGGACATACAAGGATGTTATTAAAAATAAATCACACCAAGAGAGCAGCTGATGACAGCAGCTGTGAAATGGTTGTACATGGTGGGAGTCAGTGAACCCCCAAAAACAAAAGAAAAAGAATTGGAACATGAAACTTAGATGATTAACAAGGGAAGCCCAAGCTTAATGAACAGCCTCTGAAGACTACAGGAGCCAGGAAAGTCACTTCTGAACGGAAATTTAGACAAGACAGTATTACTAAAAGGAATGACATTCTGTGATCAAATGGAGATTATAAGTAAGAAAATAATGAGACATAAATAAATGGAAATGTTTGCTGTATTTAATTTCTTTATTGCATAATTGGCATTGGGGGACAATATCTCTGTGTATACCACAATAGATGGGGTACTTAAGAAATTCTCAGGGATGACAGCAATACCAAGAATATGATATATTTTTAAGAGCCAAAGTTAGAATCCATGGACAAGATAAATTAAAACTAGAACCCATGTTGGCAGACATAGGATCAGGGTTGTCTATGATACAATTTTTTTTTTTTAAATAGGACTCTAAGAACATAGTTGTTTGAAAAATTTTCATGTAAGTAACAATAATAAAATAGTTGGTTTACTGTAAAGATAAATGCAAATGTATAACTTTTTTCCTTTGACCTATCTCAACTTCCATGAGCACTAAATTCAGTTAAAAACTAAAATCCAAAAATACTGCCAAGGAAATTGAGATGGTAATGTAACATCACGCTTGAAAAAATAAACTATCAGGACAGGATGAACAAAACTAACTGAAATATATAGTGTTAAAATAAAAACACTGCAAAACAGAACCAAAATAGCTATTTGTGGGGTTAGGAAGTGAAGAATTTTTTCATAATCTATGTGGATAATTTTCACAAGATTATTCAAAATGTGAGAACTTTTTTTCAGAATTACCTTTGTTTCCTTTAAATTTTAAGACATTTCATGAAACAAATGAAACTTCATCTGAAATAAAACATTTAAATTACCAAAAGCAAACAGACTCTTTGAGGAAAAGGAAAGTCAAGTCAATTACAAATGTTGGGTAATTTTGTTTTAGGAAGGCATAGGTGGAAAGATTATCATTAAAGCTCCGATAACTTCCCTTCCTGAGAAGAAATTACTGTATTCCACTGAAAACCTTTATTTAGTTCTAAACTGGTATATATATATATATATATATTTCTATTATCTAGGTAGAAAAAACCCTTAAATTCATTCTAAGATGAGCTATGTAAACTTCTAAAATCATATTTAAAAGATGATAAGAAGAAAATACCACCTTTTCTTCTAACTGTTCTTCCTTTTTCCAGTAATGAATATTTGAAAAATAACAATATGCAAAAATATGATTTTATAGTGACTATAACCACCAGGTCAATATGATAATTTAATGTAGGACTTGAAAATTGAGCTATCTTTTTATGCTACTATTTTATAAACAAGTCCTTTATTTTCCACAATTACAAGATCTTTTCATCAAATTTGAGATAACTGCACTAGATATACTATAGTAAACATATCCATGGCTTAAAATGACAAAAAATGAAATTGTATGATAAAGACTATATCATTGTCCCATTTTTATTTTGATAATATCTCTTTTTAGTGATATTATTTCATGTTAAGCTTTTTATGTTGCTTAATATTATAATTAATAATTCATATTTTTGTCTTTCTCCTCTCACTCTGACAATTTTTATTTTTAATCGGTGGGCTTGTGCCAAATTGGTTTGTTATTTATTTATGATGCAGAATGACAAGGGAATTGAATATGTGGAATAAGAGAGATTCTCTTTTATATGACAAAAATTTCTTAGTAATAGGGATATTTCTTGCTTACCTTCATGCACTGAAGGCTTTTAGAGAGGTAAGATGTCAAATGTCACACTCCTCATAGGACATGTGGTAAATACATTAAATGGACTGTTCATTTTTAAAAATGTATTTTAGTTTTGTGATGACATCTGAGCACATGCATAAAAAGAGGACAAAAATACCCAAATTTGTAGAAGACTCCCTATTCTTATAGCTCCTAGTGTTGGTTGAGTAAAAATTCCGACCAAACAGATCTATTTGCATTCTTCTTTCCTAAAAGCTAAAACACTCAAATTTAGTAGGAACAAACAGAGAAAATTTCATAGATGTGAGATTTCTATTCGAAAAATAAAATGTACTATCTGTGGGGCTTTATAGAATGCTAAATAATCCTCTCAGTTTAGTCCATTACCAGAAACCACATAACCTGAATGCTAGAGGACGGAGTAGCTGAGACAGAAAATCATAGTGTGTTCTCAAGGACATCAACAAGCAAATCATCAGGGAGCTGATTATAATGACAGATCACAGGCACACCCAAGAACTACCATGGAATGGGAATCTATAGAGATATGGCTCTAGAATATGCACTTTAAGCTAGTACCTACGATGCAATTCATTTTGAGAAGTACCATCTCATGGCAAAGCCTTTCTATGTCACCAGAGCTGCCCATTGTCAGACAGGCCCTCCCAATTCATCCTTTGTGTCACACATTAGATAATTCAAGATGCAAAACAAATTTGATCATGTCATATGCTCCCTCAAAGATTCCACTGTCTCCTATTTTTTTTGATCAGTTCCATGGCCAACCATCACTGCATCCTGCTTAAGCCAGCCCCCTCCTCTCTGGATATACCTTTTCTGTTAACCTGTGTAAATCTTTGAGACTTTGACATTGTTCAATTAGTCTCTAATATGAGACAATTTTCTAACATTTTGGTCCCAATTCTCATTCCAGATTATATTTGTATATGATATTGAACATTTCAAAATAATGTTATGGCCTGAATTATTTTGATTGCTATTAAAATGTAGGAGGTTGTAAGTTGATATGAAGTCAGACGTGGGAACTGATGCACAGGAAGTTCAATCCTCTAATTATGGTGAACTCATTCATTTGCAGAGTATGAACTAGAGAATAGGCATTCTGACACTGTATCACCCTGCTTCTCAACTTGTCTTTGAGTAAACCTTCCCCTGCCTTTATAGAAAATGCTCATTTTATGGGCTCTGTGTCTAAGAGATACTTTATCTATGCTTGTACGTGCATTGTGTTTACCTTTCAAAAGTGGACTACAGAAAATCCTAACGTTAAAATACATGAGCATAAGGTGATGAAATCTGGGGTGGTTCTGTTTAGAATGGCAATGGTAACGATGCTAATGCAAGTGCTGTGAGGTACTATTTCTGACCTGATAATAGTGTTTTTAAAACATTTATCATTTTGAATTTTCATAATCCATTTTAAGGTTTGGTGCTAACATAGGTATGAGGAAGAAAATATAACTGCTGCCATGTCAAATGTATATTAAAAAGCTACTTATAGCCATGACTACCATTTGGTTAGGTATATTTCACTGTTTAATAATAGGAAGTAATGTTTCTAAAATCTTATTCATAATAACTGCAATTTAATGAAAGAAAATAGAAAATATTAACATAGATATAATATTAATGACCTGGTAAATTTTCAAACAAAAATGTTTCCTATGGATAGGAATAACACATACACACATGTGTAAAATATGCATATGTAAGTTTTGAGGGAAGAGTATCAATATATGGTAAGCACTTTCACGCACATGGCATTGTAGGATCTTTCAGAAATGGGAGTTGGTTTAGATTTCTGTTTTTGGTCACCACAGGTTGGGACAGGGGTGGTTGGAGGGAAAGTAGAGTAGATGAAGGATCTATGTGTTATATGTGTGACATTAAGAAGTCTGAATTTAAGGGAGAAAAATGACATTATTCTGTTTTTACCTATTTTTGTGTGAAACAGTACTTTTTTCTCTCTATGACTGGGAGCTCTATCATGACATCTTTTGAGAAACCCTTTAAACACCGAAATGGATTTTTTCAAATGAAAACTCCCATGATTTTGCTTTATTAACATCTGAATGAATGTTTCCATTGAATTGTCCAGAAGAGGGAACTGAGTACTGTTTAGGGAGAAATCTTTTTCATGCTATTCGGCAGCAATATTTCCCTACCATCAGAAAGAAAACTATAAAAATACAAATCATGAGATGTACACCTAGATAAAAATAATATCCCGCTGGTATCTGAGAGGTGTGGACAGGCAGAGATGGACTCCTTGGCTTCCTTCTGTCCAAAAATTTCCTGTTTCCCTATTTCCTATGGTTACCACCATGGAACATGTTAAAATCTCAGTAGGTACTCTGTTTCAACTTTTCCTTTCAAAACACTGTGAAAAAGCTTAATGGAAAAAAAATGTCCTTCCTATCTCCATGCCAGGCACAGCGCAAGATCCACAAACGTAAAAGCCAGGCAAATATTCTTTTATGTGCCCCAAAACTCAGCAAGTGACCTAGTGCTACAAAAATTCCCAAATAAGCATGTGACCTTACTGATGTGTGCTGTGAGATGAGTCAAGGAAAATGGCACCATCTGTACTTTTACTGGGTAGACAAATAATTGCTTTCTGCCCACCCCAAAACATAATTTTCACTTTAAAAGAGATACAAGAGGGTTATTTTTTCCCAAAAAGAACCTAATTTTTTAAGTTGATGACATAAAATGATTTGAAAAGTATAACCTAGTAAGCATGAGTAGAGATAAGCAAATGGATTTATAAAACCAGGATTGTCTTCAAAAATTTAGGTATTCATCTATGTTCTCAGGCTGCTTTAAGACTTACTGGAGGAAATCAGGGAAAATGAAGGGCATTTACAAGCTGCAATAACTTCAAGAAGCAGGGTGTGAGCCCTCTTCCTTCTCTAGGATGAAAACTACAATGATTGAATTTTTAGAATGGATGATGGAAGAAAAATAGCAAGTCGAGGGACATGCTGGTTTTTACACGTTTACGAAGCTCTGCCCTTTAAGTCTTAAACCTACATGTTGACCGCCCATCATATCCATATGGTCCCATATGAGAATTTCAGTAGATTTGCTGTAATTTTCAAGTTTTCAATTTTGGTGGGAAAAAGAGGACAGAGTAGTAATTGTTGGTAAAATACCACAATAAAGGTTAAGTCCATCAATGGTTGCATCTAACTAAATACACATATGCAGGAAGTGAGAAGGGCAAAACTGGAAGCAGGTAGGATACTGAGGACAGGTGGCAAACTCCAGGTACAAACTCATATCTCTGATTCATGAGCACCAGGCCAGTGGTCCTTAACCCCGTTTATACATTGGAATCACCTGCAAAGCTTTTACAAACTACTGATTCTTAGAACTTCCCCCAGAACAATTACATCAGAACTTCTTGTATGTGGGCCCAGACATGAGTGTTTGTTTCAAAGCTTTCCTTATTGACTGTAACATATGGCGTGGGTACAGAACAATTGCACCATGTCTCTCCTGAAGGTCAGGCAGACCTGTGCCGTGAGGTCAAGCAGCACTAGACCCAAGGGTCCTCAATTTCTTGGCAGTGGCTTTTCCCTTGTCCCACCATGTTCACCTTGCCACATCCTTTTATCGTGACTATTCTGAGAAGATAGACGTGGACATTTTTTACAGGGCATTATCACAGCAGAATATGGTCATAGGTTCATCAAAGCGAAACCTGTCAGAAGTCCTCAAACTTTTTAAATAGGGGGCCAGTTCACTGTCCTTCAGACTGTTGGAGGGCTGGACTATAGTTAAAAAAACAAACAAAAAAAAACAACTATGAACAAATTCCTATGCACACTGCACATATCTTATTTTGAAGTAAAAAAACAAAATGGGAACAAATACAATCACACCGCCTCATGTGGCCTGCAGGCCATAGTTTGAGGACCCCTGAATGAATTCGGAGAAGACTTACATTTATTACCTTCGACCCCAGAAGTATAAGGCTGGCCTTAACAGCCATTCATACCAAAACCAAAACCGCGAAAATTTGGAGTGTCTTCTCTTCTTTTCTCAAAGATCCCATAATAGTAGCTACGATATGTAAGAGAAAAAGATGCAGTTACCTACTACTCTTTACAATGTTGTTTCACCCAGCACCTCAAGGTGACTGACAGCCATTCAAAACACAAAAGTCAAATAAAAATGTCTCTAGTAGAAGTGATGAGAAAATCTGCAATCACAAGGCCCCTCAATTTGCGTCTATACCATGCCACTTTACTGTCATGTCTTCTGGCCTCTCTTGTGTCTTTATTTATTGACTTTTTGGCATGTAAGCTACATCTCCCTGAGGATAGTGATTCAAAAAGTGTGGTCAGCATCAGCATCGCCTGGGAGTTTGTCAGAAATGAAATTATCAGTCCCTACTCCAGACTTGGACTCAGAAGCTTGGTAGGGAAGAGGGCAGCGATCTTCCAAGCCTCCCAGATGATCCTGATAACCTCCAGGTGATTCTGATATAGCCACTTCCATAGGGGTTGTTGTCTAAGGACAAAAGGAGACTGTATATCACATCCTTGGTTTTTATCACCGTTTACTTAAATCAGAAATTTCACATTCTCTCACAGAACTATTTAGAGAAATAACGTTACTGCCTACGTTAGTTAGATAATAACCTCATTTTCTGAATTTCACTTTGAATGTGTAGACGAGGCACAAGTCAACCAGAGGTTATGCAATTAGCTGGGAGTCAAAGAGAAAGCAAGGAGTAGCGCTGAGAAGAAAACCCTGGTGTGAACTTGATTTTAATTCAAACTGTTAAGGTACCAACCACGCGCTTTCATCTATAATCACAATGAACCTTTTAATAAACAAGTTTCTATACTCTTAGCTTAAAAAATATAACAGTAGCTTTTTGGATTTTAAAACAGATTGATTTCGATAGTTCTGGGCTAAAGGCAGCTATGAGTCAATAGGAATCACAGGTGAGAAGGTGCAATTGCCTAGCCCTCTGTGCGCAGGGCAGACAGAATTCCTCTTCCTTACCTCATTCTTCTGATTATTACAACGGTGGAAACCATGACAAAGAGAAGTACTTACTGGTTGAATTTTCACTTAAATATACAGACTTCTATAACAGTATTTAGATACTATAAAATATAAACGGGGGTTTAGAAGATGCTTTGTTATGCTTTTTCACTCCACCCTCCTGTCTGAAGCACTCTTTTTACTGTAATTTATCTGATACAGCTACTAAGATGCTTGGTACTTTTACATGCGATGGTGCCAAAAAACAAAAAGTGAGGGAATGGGTAGTGAATGAAATTCTCTGACTGTGAACAGCACTTTGGAGTGATCAGGTAGTAAATAATAAGAGGAAATAACATGCAGCCCGTAGGTGCTGCAGCGCCCGTCACCACAGACGTGGCCGAGATCAGCATGAGGAGAATCTGCACTTTATGCAGCTGCTGTGGTGAGTACAGCATATACAGTAGCTAATTTTTCAGTAATACTGGTAAAAAAACATTGTTCAAAATATATTCATGCTGTCTTCTCACTTTAAAAGGCAATATACAGAAAAATACCCATCTGTCCCAGTAAGATGCTACATGTGTGCAAAAAAAGGCTAGAAAGAGAGACTCTTGGCATCAGTGAAGAAAAGAATGAAGAAGAGACAATAGTGACTCTAACAGAACAGAAATACAGACGTGCAAAGGTGATGTTACAGGCGTCATCAAACTTTTTAAACAGGGGACCAGCTCACTGTCCCTCAGACTGTTGGAGGGCTGGACTATAGTTTAAAAAAAAAAATCTACAAACAAATTCCTATGCACACTGCACACATCTTATTTTGAAGTAAAAAAACAAAATGGGAACAAATACAATCATACCGCCTCACGTGGCCCACGGGCCGCAGTTTGAGGACCCCTGTGTGAGACATCAGGATGGCAGAGGAACTACAATGGTCATAACCAAAAGTACAGATGTGAGCTCTTTTTGTTTTCTGGACTATTTTTATAGTGGTGATTGTTTTTTAATGGAACCATGGAAAGGGGAGGTGAAAGTTTTTTGTTGTTTGTTGTTATCGTTGCTGTTTAGTTTAGTTACAGCAGCCACATCAACTCAATCAGAACCCTCTAACAGTTCCATGAACTCCGTGCTTACCATGAATTTGCCCTTAATTTCCTCGTTATTTTCCCTTGATCTTTGTTTATAATCTAATGACCTTTCATTAGGTTTGCTAAATCCTAGCCCATGGTTACTCTTCTAATTTGAAAAGATGAAGGAGATGCTAAGAGTTAGAGAGATTCTCTCTGGCACTGGGGAAGAGTGTGATGAGGGATCTGAGGAAGCAGAGGCCGGGATAAAGACTGCCAGCCAAATAACACAGAGCTCAATATTGAATCAGCCAACAGATACATTTCATTCCCTCCCTTTGTTCTGTCCCTCTGTCAAATAAAGGATTGTTTCTAGAATCTTTTCTATCTCTGGGCTTTAAAAGCAGGACTGGACTTGCCCATCCAACTATATTTCACAATATCTCAAATTTCTAACTTGGAAGAAGACAAACTTTCTCAGAGAAA
The DNA here is from genome assembly GCF_027406575.1 of Nycticebus coucang. Lineage (NCBI taxonomy): Eukaryota > Metazoa > Chordata > Mammalia > Primates > Lorisidae > Nycticebus > Nycticebus coucang. Next base: position 63,911,730 of record NC_069795.1, read on the forward strand.
CTCAGAGAAAGCAACTCCGCATATTCTCAAAACTTTCACTTATTTCAAGAGTAGGAAAACGGAGAGATAACTACCAACATAAGAAACAACAAATAATAATAATAGTAATAATGATGACAATAATAATACTTTGGATTCTAGAGCATGATTTATCACAAAGATTCACCTGTATTAAGGGAGACTCCAGGACAAAGAGGTCATTAAGCTATATTTCCATCTTCAGGATTCAGCCAAAGTCAGACGCTCCGGAAAGCTGTAAATACTCTCAGAACAGACTTTAGTAATGAGATTGGAATGAATGCTGGGCCTATGGCATAAAAGCATCTCCCTGCCCCTTGTTCTAAAAGTTAACTATTAAACTGAGGGTAGTCCATCCTGATTTGGTTTACTCAATTCTAGAAACAAGGACATGCTGATCAGATCACCCTGGACAATTGAACACCCACTGAAGCCTTTGTGAAGACAGTGTTCCTCCCACCCACCTACCCCAAGGGCTTCTGTTATCATCCATTATCAGTTCTGTGTTATTGGTGAAGGGTGGAAAGTATCTTCTTTTGAAGAACAAGTTCTTTCCCTCCCTGAGTTTTCTGGTTTTGGTACACTCAACATTTTAAGTGCTTAATCTCCTTCCCTTCCCCATTCCCTTTTTTTCTACTCTAGTTTATTCTTTTAATTATTTACAGACTTGCTTGTCTGGACACCGTGCTAGCGGAGGTTGGCTGATATTTTTCAACACCTTTGAGTGGAATGCAGTGATAAACCAACGCATGAAGAGAGAATTGGTCTTAATGGTATTTTTAGTTTTCATTTGTGACATATAGAGATCTTTTCCCTTTATTGATTTTTCCCATGCACTGTCTATTCCATAGCTTGAAATGGCTACAACAGTGTTTGAAAAATTGTTTTTTGGTCACTGTTCAAACCATTTTCAAAACAGTGGTTGCAAGCTTCATCTTATTCCTTTTTACAAGGAAGGTTTTGTTTGGGTTTTCCTTCCTTCCTCTCTTCCTCCCTTCCTTCCTTTCTTCCTTCCTTCCTCCCTCCCCTCCTTCTTTCCTTTCTCTCTCTCTTTTTCTTTTTTTTTTTTGAGATAGGGTATTGCTCTGTCACCTGGGCTAGCTAGACTGCAGTGGTGTCTTCATAGCTCACCGCAACCTCAAACTCCTGGGCTAACATTATCCTCCTGCCTCAGCCTCCCAATGGCTGGGACTATAGGCACATATCACCACACCTGGCTAATGTTTCTGTTTTTTATAGAGACAGGGTCTTGTTCTTGTGCAGAATGGTCTTGAATTCCTGGCCTCATACAATCTTCCCACTTCAGCCTCCCAAAGTGCTAAGATTACATGTAAAAGCCACCAATAGTTTCACTTTCTTTGTAGAGTTATGCAAGCAGAGAAAAACAGTCCAAAACACTGCTTTTAAATACAGTATGACTTGGAACATAACCATATTGAATATATATTCAAAACATATTTTTAATAGATTGAGCCATGCACAGCTATAAGAAAAAGAGATCAGAAGTTTTTAGCATTTCTCATAAATATGACCAATTCATGCAAATGTTAAATTCACCAAACAATACCCACTATTGGAAAGATACTTTCTCATGTCAGCGAATCACAAGGGGGTAGAGAGATGTGACAAATACATGTGAAGTTTTTTCCCACATTTTTGAAGAAAGTATTTTTTCTTACTATCTATGTAATACTTAGATTTCCTTTTTATTTCAGATTAATATGAAGATAGAAATGATTAGATTTGCATTGTTTGCATTTGTCAGGCAAAGCCCTTCACCCAGGGGGTGTGCTGTATAACCTTATATTGTGCCTATTAGGTGAGAGTTTACAAATCCACCCCCACCAAGCACCCCTCTCCTTTCTCTCCCTCTCTCATTTGAATTTAATTGTGTTTTACTTCGTGTGGGCATGCAATTGTTTTTCTATTGTTTTATATTAGTATTGAGTACATTGGATACTTGTGTTTCCATTCTTGTGATACTTTACTAAGGAGAATGTTCTTCAATGCCACACAGGTTAACCAAAAGATGCAAAGTCACCAAACTTTAATTTTTTAAAAGTTTGCTTTTTTGGAGCTACGAATTTTCATTAGATTTCCAGGATTCACTATTTTGAAGAGAAGAATAAAAACTGAAGATCTTTGGGATTAAAAGGGTGAAAATCGCCAAAGGTATACCAATTTGTAAAATATGGCAGTATTTATTTGTTTTATAACACAGGATTTGGGGAAGCGTTTTTTTACAGTGACGTTTGATAAATAAACAATAAAACTTTTTGAAAAGTTTTGAACCTTCAAAAACTGAAAGGTAAAAAACACCTATAAGACTTATTTACAGTAATCAATAATAGTAAAGATACATCAAAATTGGTGAGTGCCAGACTTGAAGAGAGAAACACTCACCGAAATCAGAGTGTGGGTGAACACAGGACACACATCCAGGAAAGCATTTGTGGCATGAAATCCAAAAGCCCAGCATCGTATAATAAAGTTTTTATCTCAATAGACTATCTGAAGAAAGATGGTTCTGGAGTTTTTGTTGTAGTTTCTTTCCTTTTTTTTTTTAATCTAAAACTTAACTCTAAATTCCAGGGAAATTTCAGGCACTTCTTTCAAAGGGCCTGATGCAAATGAAGTAAATGAGTGCTGGCAAAGTTACAAACGAAACTCCTCGTCTGCCCCATATCCCGTCTTTGTTCAAAGCAACATCTTGGGGTCTGGTGTGCAAACTGATGAGCTCAATGGTCCAACTGCATTAGAGCTAAGAGGAAAACGTGGTCTGAACACTACTGCATGTCCTAGAAATAAAGATTGTTGAAGGCCAGTCTCACCACTGCTTTACTGTATGTGGAAAATACTGTAAAATAGAGAAATTATATATTTATATTTTAAGCCGCTGAAGGAAAGATAATGTGCTATTTTGGGGGTGTGTATTTTCCAAACTGTTAAGTACAAAGTGCTATAGAGAAGGAAAGTGGTATTAATGCCTCATCAGAGAAATGTATAGCTTGATGCCGAATGGATTTGAAATATTTTTAAGTGTTCACTTTATGAAAGTGCTAAGTAATTATAATGATAACAGTTTTTCAGAAAACTTGGTAGGAAGAAGGTCTACAGGATATATTTACTGAGAACAATCACCAGATTTTAGTTTTGGGAGAAAAAGCATAGGGCAAATCACAGGAGGCTTTAGAGCAAGAAACCTCTGGTATATGAACTACCCATTTTAAGCCCCCGTTTCTTAAAAATTAATAATAACATACCCTCTGAGACCAAAGGAAGTTGCCTATCCTTGTGTTCTTTTTCTTTCCAGACATCCAATGGATCAACAAACTTGGGTTCATATTTCTAATTAATATAACATGGTAACACAATAAAATCTCATCATCACTTGGCTTGCTTTCATGAAGTTGGCTATGTTCACAATTACATTATATTGCAAACTTCTTTCCCACTACCAATAATATGAATATATGACCAGGCCCAAGTATTAGTAATGAAGAAAGGATAATGTTTAGAGTCTTAGAACCTTGGGTTTACATCCTATTTCTACCCTTTGACAAGTCATTTAACTCTTCTGGGTCAAAATTTGCTCATCTATTATATGAAGACAATAGCACTTATTTCACTAGATTGTTTTAAGAACTAAATGTAAAATGCTTGGCACAGAGAGGTCACTCAATAAATGGCAGCAAAATCACCACATGCAGTAAAATCCAGGTAAAAATATTTTTAGCCCTGACTGTTGCTCTGTAAGGTAGGCCTGGTATCCATGCTACAAAATCCATTAAGCCTAAATAATTTGGTCATTTTAGCAGTACTCTTTAGAGATTTTTTAATGACATTTCCCAAAGGTCAAGCTAGTTTATAGTTATGCGGAATTTTTGCATTTAAAAGGGAGCTTTAGTGGGCTCATAAAATAATTCTTGCTCCCCAAATCCAGGATCATAAAGATCTTCTATCATAAAGGATAAGAGTGACATTAAAAAAAAATCCCAGATTTTTAAGAACTATAGTAGAAAATAAATGCAAATTATCAGGATGACAGTAAGTGCCCCAAGTCAAAGCAACATGGAGAAGAAATGTGTCCTAGTCTGCAAATGAAGAAGAATGGGATGGCACTTTAAACCTGAAAAAGAAACAGAAGAGTACAGAGCAATATAGAGACCTGTCAGACCAGAGGTTCTGACTCCAAGGTAGGAGGTAAAGAAGGATTCAGGAATATGTATCTGTGGGAAGAAAGGCAGTAAGTGCAGAATCTCTAGGAATTGAGAAGAAATTGGGAATAAAGTGCTTGAGTGGTATGTTCTAAGGTGGTGCTAGCTGCAGAAAATACAAATATTGATGGGTTAAATCAGGACTGAGGAAAATATACAGCCAAATAAGGGCAGCTCTGAAGGAAAAAAATAAGCAGCTTGGTACTCAACTGTCATCACAATTCATTTGTGTTTCACATCCCACTGTTTGTGACATTAACAGAATTTCGAATTTAGCAATGAACTATTTTTGTCTTGTGAATTTCTGCAGCCATTTTCCATATGTAGCTACCACTGCAAGTAGCAATAATAGCCTTTTGATCTTTAAAATACTTCCAATTAATACTATGCAAATTAGGAGTCACCTCAGAGTTTTCTGAGGTAATTCTCTTTTTCTACCATTTGAAGTAAAGTGTGGTTTCCGCTATTTATTTGCATTAAATCCAAATGATTTTACCATTTCAGTAACAAATATTTAGGTGGCCTTTGCTTTAATTGTTATTTTTAAAAAGATTTAGTTTCAGATTTTTTTGCATTTCACTAGAATAACTAAAGCAATCTTTTCATGAGACATTCAAATAGATTGAATTTACACATAGAATTTCTACTATGTGTCAAACATTAAGCAAAGAAATTTCAGTGTTATCATTTATATAAAATATATACAAATTATATATAATAATGAGCTTATGGCCATTATTCACAGAGCTTTAATGTCTTATTACTGTTGTGGTTATTTCTGTTGTTAACAGATATAATTTATCAAGTACCTATTATGTTCCAAGAACTCTATTAGGGATTATACACACACCATGCCATAAGGATATTATTGGTTCATTTTCCATTTGAAGACTTAGACACAAAAATAACTTGTCCATGATCATATTATTTTGTAAATTGTAGAGGTGATAACCAATACAGTGTACTCTGCAATGGCCGAATATAGGTTCTTTTTACTATATACACATCTTCCTCGACTTAGGACAGTGTCATATCCCTTTAAACTGAGAGTGAGTTTGAAAAGTCATAGTGGAACCATTCATTTGTTAATTAGGGACTGTCTGTAGTTCTTTTTGTACTGAAGAAAGTCTACAGTTTTAAAAGTTAACATAATATGTTGTCAAGATTCCAAACAATCACTTTTATTTTTTACTCTATTGCTATTCCATTGTGTTATTCCATTCACTCTCTTAAAATTGTTTCCTCTTTCACATAAAATTCAGATTGATGTTCATATACTTTTTCTTATAAAATATAACTCAATTCAGTAAATATTCTTTAGGCACCTGCTGTGTGGCACCCGCTAGAATAGTTATCTTTGTTCGCTGTTATGCTAATTTACAGATCTGACAATTAGCTCTTCTCCCAGAAGATGCCCTCTGTAGGTATTTCTAAACCTTCTCCATCATTTACGGCATGAAGAAAAGTGGCACTACCTGACAAAATTAGGATTTGGGACTTACAAGTTTCTTTTAATGAAACAAACCTCGTTAATTACAAATTGTTGAAACGAAATAACAAGAAGGGCACTTAAGGCACATTTAGACATAAAAACCTAGAAACAGAAATTTGGCTTTCATAATGTCACTTATCTACTGGGTTAATCATATTATAATTTTCATCTATAAAACTCAGATTCTTCATATGTGTTGCAGAGAAAATATCTCTGACCCACCCTCAGCTGCGAAAATGTTTTGAGTTGTTTTATCAGTAGTGATAATGGAGAGGTACTGTACACAATATATTTTCAACAAGTTTCCCTGATAAGGAAAATAATTTTAATAGTGATAATAATAATAGAAATCACCATAATAAAGATGAAATGTATTGAATATTTTACTGTATGCCAAGTGTAGGGATTAGCACTTTACATACATAATCTTATTCATTTCTCAAAATACTACATGAGGTAAATACTGTTCATAATTCAATTTAACAGAGAAGTACACTGCAATACAGACAGAAAAGAGGTACAGACAGGATTTGAACTAAACGGGTCTACGCTCATGACCGGTGCTAGGATGTTTGTTCCAGATAATACCGCCTGTGTGCTGTTTTAGCTGTATCACTAGGGGTAGGCCCATTTAGTCTGCAAGCTGAAATCTGAAGACAGTTAAAAAGAAAGTTTGAGTTTCTGCTATTCACACTGTCTGCCAATTGAGATACTCACTTCAGAGAAGCTGTGGCTGGTTGGCATAACCCTAGAACATAATACATGATCAAAAAAAAAAATATCTGATGAATGTTAACAATGGTTTCTCTAAGTGTGAGTTAACAGATGGTTTCCTTTAAAAAAAAAAAAAAAAAAAAACTTCTTCTATTTGTCCAAAATATTTTCACCATGGGCACATATTATTTAGGTGATCAAGGAGAAATATGGAACTTTACTTAAAAAAATTTTTTTTTTGTTTTGCTTTACTACTAGGTTGCTAGTCTTAGTTAAAATAAGACCCCCTCTGGGAAGCTATTCCTGTTACTCTACTCCATTGATTTTCACTGGTGTGCTGTGAGAAGATCCTAGGTGTGCCTCAGAAATGTTTAAAGATCATTAATTAAATTGTTTTCAATATAAGTTCAAAGCACAGTAAGTACATTCTTTTTTTACTCTTTTTTTTTTTTTGATCAACATAATTTAAGTGTTCTGCAGAAGTTTAACTATAGGTTCAAGTGTGCCGAGATAAAAAAAATCTGGCAAACACTGCTATACTCTCTTGACCTTTTCTAGAATAAAGTAAGGATAGTACTCCTTACACTGTCCTCCAGAGAACCTTATCAAGGCCATGTACCATTGTTGATTATTAGTCTTCTCTACTTTATGTTAAATCCCTTGAAGATGGATCCTGTATCTTATCTACCTTAGACCTCTAAGCATCCCGAGTGCCTCCCATTCACTTCAATAAGGAAAAGCCCCAAAACACACATACAGTAGAACAAGCAAAAAAAGATGAAAAAGAATGATTTTATGGCTGACTATGTACATTCTGGGTCCTTGCAGATAATTCATTTCTCCCTTTACAAAATATGTGCAGGTGCCCATGGAAAGGAGTTTCCCACAACAAGGGTGTCCTGAATTTACTGGTCTGTTTTCTAGAGGACTTTACAAATTGCATCAAGGAATATATATATATGTAATGCACATATATATATATATATATATATAATGAAATCACATTAGTATAATTAGAAGTCATAAAGAACACGGTGGGTAATGTTTCAAAAAACATATTATTTTTATAATTACATTCATTTATATTTTATATTTTGTAATTTTATTTCTTTCTTTCCCCGCTGTAACATAAACTTCACGAAGCAGAAATTTTATTTTATTCACCACTATATCCCTAAGTAGTTAGTGCCAATGTCTAGCAGAGGGTGTGGTACTAAATTCTCAACAAGTATATGTTGAAAAGAAGGGAAAGAAAGAAAAAAGACAATATAGAATTTCCCGTAATATTTTTTTACGTTGTTGGGGAAATAAAGGGGGAGAGTGTCTAGAAATAAAACTTTTCTAGGAAAACATAAATCACCAGTGAAATTGCAAGCTCTCACCTTGTTCCTTGGACTAGCTACCCAATTAATTCCTTCATGTGCCATGAGTTCTTCCTAGCCTGTCAATACCTAATTTCCCTGTACGTGGATGAGAGTTCCAGCTGAGAAGAATTTTGGGCCCCATCATACTACGCCTTATCTGCCACCTGGGGAGGCTGTTGCCCGTTAAGCTCCAGTATCTTTTACAGGACAGCTGAGCCACCAGAGGGGTGGGGTAAGTGACGGGCAAATTCTCAGATTGTCTAGTGCACTCACTCACTCAGACATTTCTTTCCCCCTCTCAGAAAGGATGCTGGTGATAAATCACTAATTGACGATGACAAAATGGAATCAAGAGGACCCCATGAGATCTCCCATCCCAGCTTTGGGAGACAGAGTCTTTCACTGAGGCAAAGAGGAGGCCCCTTTGGGAGTTTCTCATGTTTTGCAGCTTCCAAATTATAGTAGGGTCCTACTATATAACATTGCTATCAACAAATAGTATATTCACAGTGATATAATCCAATATAGAACGTTAAATTTTGCTGAAAGAGGAGATTGTGTGGCAATTCATAATAATCATCATATTGATAATATCCTAGTTATAATATAATTATTCTAGTTATAAGGTTGTTTTTTTTTCCAAGAAGGGACTCTCTTCTATTTATCTTTGTATCTTTAGTAACCAAACCCAACATATGCTTAGCTTATAGAAGTTCTTAATAAGTGAAAGCTTAAAAATTAAAGAATATTTTCTAAAATAGTGAGATATGGCTTAAAGGTTCAAACAAATTCAGAGTACTTTCCTAAGCTAGATCTTTCCAGATTGGGAGGCAATCATCACTTATTACTGAACATGCACTAATGTTTTAGCTACCGTTAATACAGTATAATAAACCCTCACCAATTGCGGTAGGGAAATCCTATGAATTTATGCTCATACACTAGAAATTCTGAAGTTACAAGTTTAAAACAGTGATTTTTTACACTTTACAGTGTGCAATTCACCTGGGTAGTGTCCTAAACTGCAGATCCCTAGGCTCCATCCTCAGAGCTACTTCTTCTTCTTTTTTTTTTTTTTTTATTAAGTCATAGCTGTCATGGGGCACCATACACTGGTTTTATATACCATTTGACATATTTTCATTACGCTGGTTAACATAGACTTCCTGGCATTTTCTTAGTTATTGTGTTAAGACATTTATATTCTACATTTAGTAAGTTTCACATGTATCATTATAAGATGCACCATATGTGTGGTCCCACCAATTACCCTCCTTCCCCTCCTTTTCCCCCTTCTTTATAGTCTTAGGTTATAATTGGGTTATAGCTTTCATATGGAAGCTATAAATTAGTTTCATAGTAGGACTGAGTACATGATTTAGAAATTCTGGAATGGGGTTTAGGAATCTCCATTTTAACAAGCACCCTGGGTAATCCTGATATAGGTGGTCCTCGGACTACTTACTATAGATTAGAATGCCAAAACACATGAAGGCAAATATTTATGCATCACCTTTTCCATATGAAGAGAAAACTAGCATATTAAATGTGACTTAACCGTCAAAATTACATATGAAAAGATTAGGCAGTTTACTAAGGCAATGAATTAGCCTGTACAGAAGAGCAAGAAATATTCAATTTTAAGCCAGAAAGGGTTCTTTTTAAAACTTCAAGAAGACTGACAATTTGCTTCAAGTAAATGTGAAAGGAGAATGGCAACCATATAGCAAAGTTTTATGAAAAATTTAGGGAAGAAACGATTAAAAGTTTGATTTGATAGTGTACTTTAATGGTTATAATAAAAATGGATGCCTTCTAGTTCTTCAGTTTGACATGTATTTATTTATATGAAATAATTTTTAGGAGTCCCCTAACTCCCTATTTTCCACAAGATTTTGGCTTGCTAACATTTGTGTACTAATTGTGTCTTTTTTGCCCTCCCCACCCTCCTCCCCCTCTATCCCCACCCTCCGGCCCCAGAAACTTATGCCCTAGGATTAAAAAGGGATTACTCTAGTCTACTTTCACATCCATGTCTCAGGGAAGGTGCTGCTTCTGTTTCTGACCTGACCCTTTAGGTCTCTGCAGCCTATAATTATTTTCAATGGAAGTTGCTTAGTACTAACTTCTCGAAAGCTCAGAGTCTCTCATTTTTTTTAAGAGTTTTAGTGACAACTAATGGAAATTATTTATTATTCTAATAAATGTTTTAAATTGCATAAGATGCTATTCTCTTCAACTTGGCTGCAAGAAAGTTTAAAAACAAATGTGTATCATTTTAATGAACATAGTTTGTGTTCCTTAGCTTTATTATTTTATCTCTCACACTTCTAATGCATGCGTTTTGTTAGGTTATCTGTTAATTTTGTTAAAATTTTAATTCCCTTATCAGAACAAGGTGTAATGTAAAAATGTGTTATGGGTGTATTTGGTATTTATATCACACAAATCCCAAATAAAAGTAAAAACTAGCCTCCTAAAATAATAGGGAAATTTCATATTCTTCTGGCTGATATATTCATTAGATTATTTGTAGTACTACAATTTAGAGAATTAAAAATTAAAGTTCTATTATGCGATAATACAAGTGAAATTGGACATAGGTATTTTCAGCAGCAGATCATTAATTCTGTCTGACTGGCATCCTTAAGTTCTGAAAGTTAAAGTAGCTGTTTCAAAATCTTTGTGGTCTGTCTTTAGACTATACCCACACAAAAAGTCCTTGGCTTAATCAGTCTACTAATGAGTGCAATTCTGAAAACATTTTTTTTCTTTTATAAAATTAGATATATATGGTAGACACACACACATTTTTTACTTTGACTCTTCAAACCAAACACTTCAGTCCTTTGCTTCCATTATTATTTTCTCTTAGTTGAATAATTTTTGTGAAGCAACAAAAGTGATAAGTCATTTAAACAGTGAAAACTTAGTTCAGCAGAGTTCGATCTGCTCTTCCTGTATTTTTCTCAGATAATGATCCAGCCAGTCTCAGTCTGATTCTAGTAAAATGCCGATAAGATACAAGAACTCTGAGCCCTGGACATCTTACCAATCAAACTTGTCTTGATTTGTCCTTATATAACCACCTGGGGTGAAATATTGCTGTTTGAGACCTAAATATGATTTTTGTTCTAATTGCTAAATTTCATAGTCCTGCAGATACCAAAGGAGATACCATCTGGGAATAATGCCAGTTTTCACTTTTAAAATTATTGTGTTGCCTTCCCCCAACATGGGCAACCAATCGCTGATTCATACTTTGATTACATCACAGTTGGATTACAGAAGCGCTCTCAGTTTGGTCTTTGCATGTCTCTTGCAACTCATCTGTACATAGTCCAGAAGCCAGCAGCTGGACTTCCTTTTTATTCCAACAGTCACCATTTTATAACATTTCATTAATGATAAGTCCAAAACTCCACAAGGTATTTTGAGTTAGTGGTTTAAATCAGAGAGAAAGGATTACCATTAATTTGCCACAGGTTCCTGTCACTCAACTACACTTTGCCATTCATTCTCCCACACATCAAAAATGTGAAACGATATTATTTTCCCACAGAAGACTAACAAAATACTTAGCAAAGTAAGCAGCTGTGAAACTATTTTTTTAATCAGAGTGCTGTATTTTTAAAATTTTTCATAGAACTCTGGTTCAATTTTTGAGCCTTTCCAACTTCTCATAATTTTGTGGTATTCATAATAAAGAAGGCAGATGGTTTAGTCTCTGAACATATGCTTTAAATGCCCCCTTTGCTATTTCAAAATAATGGACCAAATTTTGCCCTCAATTAGTCATAAGAAACTTTAAGGAGGTTGCCTCTTGAAATCTGAGGACAGAATGTGATCCAGTGGGAATTTAGACCTTTTAAAAATGTATTTTCTAAACTTTCTTATGAGCTTTATTCTACATATTATACTTTTAATAAAATAGGACATAGGGAAATTCCTATGTCCTTTACAATGTTTCATAGTACAAGGGAAATTCCTATGTCCTTTACAATATTTCATAGTACAAGGAAAAAATTAGAAGATAAAAATATAAATGCTACATACTTGTATTATAAAATTCTATTCTCTAAAACCTGTGAGTCATTTGTTTTAATTTTTGTGTTTTCCAGATTTTCCATTTTTATTATTATTCCTATTATCATAACTATCATGTTTTATTGTTAAAGCATTTTGCATTTATTAATTAGCTAATTTAGTCTAAATTATGATTATGCCTTTGTTTTAAATCCATGTTTTTCATAGTTACCGCAACCTTAAAATGCTATTTTATCAGCCAATTATTCCATTTTAGAAACAGTTTGTTGTTGTTGAAAGTACATTCCCAGGTTTTCTCATAGTATGCAATTCATCCCCAGTGGATATTATCATTTTGATAATGCTGTTCATATAATCTAGCTGTACTTGTAAGAGTATCTCTGTTTCTTAATGTCTATATTTTATGTATAGAATCAGCCTTCATTTCCAAACTTATCATATTTCTACATATTTAAATTTATTTCTGAAAAAGCCTCTCAGCTAGTCTTTCCTGTGTTACAATATCCACAAAACTCAGTAGTATGATCGACATTACAGATAAAAAGACCACACAATTGACAATAAAGACACTTTGGTTATTAGAGAAGTCCAAAGTTTAAGTATTCCACAACAATAATGGCCCTTTAGGAATTAACAAGAATCAACAAGAATTAGCTCGGTTCTAATGTAAAACAAGTTTTACTTTTAAAAATAAATACAACAGTCGTACCCAAATGTATTTGGGACACTATTAAGATGCATCATAATTAACAATGTTGAAAATAACTAAAGATCTTTAAATCAAGTGATAATTTTATACACATATCCACAAATATCTGAGCACAACTTTTCACTGTTTGGGGGACAAACCGTTACATATTCTATTGCTGATAACAACAGACAACTTTGAGAAAACCCTCTCTCATTCTCACCTCTCTAACTTTCACAATCAATGTAGCATTGAAACTAAATTCGCAACTTAAAAACATACTGAGCAGTATTCCAATAAACAAGTTGTTTTAAAAACCCTCACCAGGCTAACAGTTATGCTTCTTATCTCCCTCTGGCTTTCCCTTGTTCTTTCACTTTCCATGCACACACAATCACACTTACCTGCACGTCTGAAACATCAGTCTAGGTAATTTTTTTGAAATGTACTCTGTACCGATGCATTTTTCTGTGTTTCTTTCTAACCCTCGGGAATGCTAAGAATTTAGGAAGAGAGCCACAGCTTAAGAGAGCAATTATTTGCCAGTAAATACTCAATTTGCTTGTCCTGTGATTTTTCTTCTAACTTGCATATTCAATAATCCGTCCCTGACTGCGTCACGAGCACAAAAAGTCTTTTCTCCAAAGGAGAACACTTTCGCCAATCAACCTTCAGCCATGCCAGGGCACAGCTCGTCAGGGTGATTTGTTAGCTTTAATTAATAATTCCTCACGCTGGCCATTTTCACAAATAACGCAGTGAGACTGGGACGCTGGATGGCTATGATTCAGGCCGGTAAAACTACAGTGCAAAAGGGGTGGGGAGGGTGTGGGGAACTCAGACGCCGTTTATAAATACCTCTAATCATACTCTTTCAGTTTACAATATAGAGGACATCTCAGCTGAATTACCACGTTATGTCCACCAATTTGTATTCAGATGGAAGCCATATGCTCCTCCACTTTATCTGCTAGGGCCTCCCTGGTGCCAACGCAGTCACTGGGCAAACAATATTTACAAAAGAGGTCTCTAGCCTCCGATTGCAAAAGTCTACTGCAGGGTGAAGTTGAGAAATCAGACATATACAGCCCTTCTCAGCGAGCTTGTGTAACAGTCTGGAAACACAGAAGTATGCGTTGTAAGAGGGGCAGATTTTCTCTTACCCTGCTGTGTGATACCGAGCATTTCATTTCGTTGTTTTTTTTTTTTTCTTTTAAAAAATCTCATACCTCATCCTCAAAACAGTTTGCAACAATGGCTGATTTGTTCATGCATTCCACGAACATTTATGGCCTCCCAACTTTATGCCACACACTGGCTGAATCTTGTTTGATGAAAGTACGATTCTTGTTTGAAAGTACAAAATCTTGTTTGTTGAAAGTACGATTTTTCCACTTAACTGACACAACCTATATATATATTTTTTAACATGTACATAACAAAGCCACCAAGCAGGTATTGTACAAACAAAAGTAAGGATTCATAACACTTTCTCTGTGGTTTAACCAAGTAATTAGTAACTGACAGCACACTGGAGTCCAATGCACAAAGTGATGCTCACCACAAAGCACACAGACAGATTAGAAAATGTTCTTCCAAGTGATGAAGGCCCCCAGAATCACAAGAATATGTTCATAAGAAAATTTAAAAAGGTTCATAAGCACTTGAAGAACATGCAAAGACTTGAAAAAATATTAATGTCCCTCATCTAATATATAAGTGGGTGTGTATGTGGGTAACTGTAAATGTATTAATTTACAGATGCATATTTATTGAGCATCTATTCTATCTCAGGAAATTGTCTTTAAGAAATTCACAATTTAGTCACTAGACTCTAAAAGAAAAAATACATATCCAAACAGAAAACTATAACAAACAGCATCACATAAAAGTACAGATTGGGGCCTCTAGAAATGCTACCTTTCTAAAGAGTGGTTCTAGTGATAGGAAGAGCTCCCCAGGGAGAGGCAAGCCTTTGAACTCGTTCTAAAAGTAGAGTCTGATCCCCAGTTCTAGGGATTATGGGATGTAATGCATCATAATTTCGGACAAATGTTTCAAATAGTTAAGTATTACACAATTTAAAAATAAATTTATTAAGAAAAAATGCCTCCTGAAGCTAAATCATTTTGACATCATCAGGTATGTCCCTCATCTCCAGCAGCAGCACAAATAGTGACATATATTATCTTTCTCACTTTTCAGTGCATTTCAGATATCTCAGGCAAACAGGAAGCATATGTGACATGGGCTGCCTTTTTATGTTTTCTAGCTCATTTATCTTCTCTTACTATGTGCATACTTGTATAGCTTCTGTTTTCATTGTGCCATAAGATAAATCATATCTGTGTGACTGCTAGAAGGAAAAATCTATATCCATTTAATGGTCACACATGTACCTCCAGCCAGAGCATACACACTATATAGTCACACTATACAGGGTGCAAATACTAAATAAGGAAAAGAAATGATACTCCTAGTTGGGAACTGTGGCTCCCATGCCAGTAACCTAGCATTTTCCCAGGATTGCTTGAGATCAGTACTTGAAGACCAACCTGGCAACATAGTGAGATCTTGAGATCTTATCACTACCACACAAACACACACACACACACACATATGTACGCGCATGTGCGCGCACAAAAAAAAAATTAGCCAGGTGTGATGGCGGGCTCCTGTAGTCCTGGCTACTCAAGAGGCTGAGGGAAGAGGATTACTTGACCCCAGGAGTTTAAGGTGTGGTGAGCTATGCCATGCCACGGTACTCCAGCTTGGGCAACAGAGCTAAAGTGTTGCTAAATAAAGAAAAAAGAAAGAAATGATACTCTAAAACCAGCTTCTTTCAGAGCCAGTATATGTTCTTGGAAACTACATAGAGTTCTTAGTGATATTAAATATTTTGCCTTATATTATATTTTACAGCGTGAGACAGTAGCCAGAATTTATAATAGGTCAGTAATACTTAGGTATTTGAAGAATTTATATAGTTTATTAATCCATTCAATACATATTTACTGAGTTCCTGCTATGTAAGTAGCACTTACCACAATTGGTTTTTATTCCTGTAACACTCATACAGAATAGTAGTTAATTTTTTGAGTGCTTATTACATGCTAAGGACTGATCTAAGGGCTTCATGCAAATTATGTCACTTAATTCTCACAATGACATTATGAGGTCGATACTATTACCATCTCTGTTTCATAGATTATAAAATTAACAAGTAGAGAAACTAGATATACACTAAGTGGATTCATTTTACATAATGATACCTGTGTGACCAATACCCACCCAAACTCAGATTCATTATCATTCATTTTATGGTTCTATAGCCACACATATGTTTATATTATTATTTTTAATCTGGGAAAATTTAGGTGGTTTTGAGATTAATTTGAGAATTAAGTTAAGTTCTTATATCTAGTGACAGGTATGTCTCACAGAATGAGAGGACAAAGTAGTGTTATATGGTGTCAACAAGCTGGGTAGGCCACACTGAGAGACAAAGTGACAATGAGCTTGAGTGGGGCATGTTTTTAGGTGATAAAAATTGGCACCTCTTGGGGATGGGTCACAATTATAAGTGGGACTTTATCTAACAAATGCAATCAGTGTAACCTGGTTCTTTGTACTCTCAATGAATACCCAATAATAAAATAAATAAATAAATTAATTAATTAAAAAAATTGGTACTGTAAAACCATGTGCCATATCAATTCATTTCTAATCACTAAAACTATATAGACTATTAGAAGATAGTTCAGAATCTTCTACATCTTTAGAAACAAAGTGAGATAGTGTTTTAAAAAAGGGGGACAGGGAGACTTTGAATTAGAAAGACTTAGGTCTGATTCCTAGCTTGGTCACTTACTAGATCTATACCCTGGATAAGTTAATTAGGTTCTCTCAAGTTCAATTTTCTTACTTCTAAAATATTGTTGTGACTATTAAAGAAGATAAAATACTTAAGATATACAGCTTAGAAACCAGACAAGAATACGTATTCAACAGAATATATGGTACCTGAAGTATTCAGATTTTTTTCATTGCATATTTTCATTATTGATATTCATGCCATTAAAAATTGGTCTTAAAACCAAAGAGCAAAATATCAGTTGTAAATATCTCTGTTGTAAACTCTATAGCTGGCTATAAGTTTATAGGTTATAAGAACGTTGTAATGTAGTTTTTTAATTTTATTTTTTTAACTTCAGAATGTTATGGGGGTGGGTATAAATGTTTTGGTTCCATGAATTGCTTTTGTAAAAATTTGAGTCAAAGTGTAAGTATGCCCATTACCTGGATAGTATGCCTTGTACTTATTAGGAATGAATTTACCCCACCCCCTGCCCACTCCCATGTGCTTGCTTTCCATTGAGTTTTATGTGCACATGAGTGTTGACTGAATAGTTCTAATATAATAGTGAGTATATGTGGTGTTTGTCTTCATTCTTGTGACTTAGAAGGATGGTTTCCAGTTCCATCCAGGTTGCTAAAAAAAGGTAGTAGTTCACCATTTTTTATGGCTGAGTAGTATTCCATGATATACAGATAAAGCATTTATAACCACTCATGTATTAATAGGTACTTGGGGTTATTCCACATCTTCGAGATTATGAATTGTGTTGCATTAACATTAAAGTACATATGTCTTTTTGATAAAATGACTTATTTTCCTTTGGATAGATACATAATAATGGGATTGCTAGATCAAATTGTAGGTCTACTTTTAGTTCTTTGAGTAGAATGGTATCTCCATACTATTTTCCATAGAGACTATACTAGTTTGAAGTCCCACCAACACAAAGAGTATGTAGGTTTTCCTTTCTCTTTACATCCTTCACCCATCTGTTGCTTTGGGACTTTTTGAAAAAGTCATTCTCATTGGAGTTAGGTGATATATCATTTCAATTTTGATTTTCACTTCCAAGTGATTAGAGACTGAGCAATGTTTCATATGTTTACTGACCATTAGTCTATCTTCTTTTGAAAAGCTCCTGTTTATGTCTTTTGTCCATTCTTTAATGGGGTTGTTTGATTTATTTTTCTTGCTGATTTGCTTAGGTTCTTTGTAGATTCTGGTTTTAGCCCTTTATTACATGTATAGCATGCAAATATTTTCTATTGATTGTTTCCTTGGTTGTACAGAAGCTTTTTAATTTAATCAAGTGCCATTTGTTAATTTCTGTTGTTGCTGTGATTGCCTTTGGGGTCTTCTTCATAAATTCTTTGCCTAGACTGATGTCTGTAGGAGTTTTTCCAACATTTTCTTCTAGCATTCTTATAGGGTAGTTTCATGTCTTACATTTAAGATTTTCAGAGTTAAAGCTTAACATATACTACTAAGATTTACTATTTTGGACAAAATGGCACATATATTATCTCAGCCATCCTTAGGAAATAAATGAAAATGTAGATAAAGCAAATTAGACTTGTCACCTGGTAGGTTTTCCTTTGAAGATGTTAATAATATAGCTGAAGTGGTTGTGTTTAAGTAAACAGAGCTGACAAAGACAATATACAGGTAGATGACACAGGAAACTGGCTAGTTAATAACAACACAATTTTTTATTTTTCCAAGTGATTTATGTGATACTAAATTTTATTTAATGAAGATGTGAAAGATTATTTGGGACTCACTGGGGAAGCCTCCACTCAGTACCACCATTTGCTCTCCTGGGATAACACCATGCTGCTAACTTCACTGTTAACTGCCAGTGTTTCTCCAGTTCCAGGCACTCTAATGCCCTCTCCACATTCTTTCTTCTTTCTTGACATTGATATTGACTGTGTCCAGCCATTTCAAATTCTTCTTCTTTTTTTTGAGATAGAGTCTTGCTCTATTACCCTAGGTAGAATGCAGTGGTGTTATAGCTCACTGCAACCTCTTCAGCTTGCCAAGTAGATGGAATTACAGGCCTGTGCCACCATGTCCAGCTAATTTTTTCTATTTCTAGTAAAGACAGTGTCTCAATTTTGCTCAGGCTGAAGTTGAACTTTTGAGCTCAAGCAATCAATCCCTCCTAGGCCTCCCAGAGTTCTAGGATTGTAAGTGTGAGCCATCATGCCTGGCCCAAATCCAATTCTTGATCTAAACTATGAAGCATGTACACATGGAAAACAATATTTATTTACGGTGATACATCAGGTTCTAGATGATGTGGAAGTATTTCTTCCTGGAAGGGTTGAGGAGCTTTAAGGAGGCTCTTTTCATTTGCTTGCATGTGTATGTAAAGCTTTTCCTTTGGGATTTCTTTTGGGATAGGGATTGCCTGGTGACCCTGGGTGAGATAAAGTTTGTGTGGGAAAACAAGCAAATGAGTTGATGGCATCAGGACTGAGCCACAAGAACCTGAGTAGAATTTCCTGGGCAGCCAGAGTTTTCTAGAATCTGCTTATTTTGCAGTTGGAAACTCTAATTAGAAATTTAAAGTATGGAAGCCTACTCCATGCGCCTTTCCCCGGGTGCCTATGTTGGTTACAATAACTTAGCAAACTTTTGGCCTGATTGGATCTGTCCTTCCTTACCAGCTATCTGAGTCCCTATCTTTTTTATAGAGAAAACATGTCTTCTGTTTGAAAATGATGACAAGCAGAAGTTATTACAGAGACATTTCAAAGCAGATGCTATTTTTATCATCCTTTCCCAAATAAATTCTATATACCTTACAATTTTTAAACATATATATTTTCACATACATATATAAATGTCTAACACCTAAAAATATTTTACTTAGTGATCCCTAGATAATGAAGGAAGAAAAATGTGATTTAATCCCAGTTTCAAATTTAGATTTCTGTCTAAATAAGAATTTTAGAAATCAAATATTCTAAAAATTGTTAAGTTGTGATCAATATATTTAGTTGAGGTCTAAAAACCTAAAATAGTTTCTAAGTTCCCTGTTCCTTGGGGCATTACTTTCTCAGTGAAAATCTTCAACCTTCACATTTTCTAAAGGAGAAAAGTTCCTTGTCAGAAAACTAGTCATGGCCAGTTCACAGAGTGAGGAAGTCGCAGATTGTATCAGCTTTCCTGTGACCTTGATATGTGATTTGCCAAAAGTCACTTCATATCTTTCTATGTTTCAGTTTTCTGTCTTTTTATCTCTGATACCTAAATGATATTATTAAGATAATATGGATAAAGTATTTTGATCATCTCATAGAACATATGCTAAAGCTCTAAATCCCAGAGTATCAGAATGAAAATTTAAATGTTAGAATGACATTAACACCTTGTACAACTTTAAATAATATATTCAGTATCTCAGTATCTCCACTTTGGGGGCTATAAAATGGGTATGGTCATCTTCACATTTAGTTTATTGGAATTAAAGATCGGAACAGAGATTATTAGAAAATCTATTCAAAAATATTAATAAAATTTCATACATGATGATATGTTAGTTTGATCGAATCTTTGTACATATATACATAAATCAAAACATCCAATTGTACCCCATAAATATATATAATTATTTCCCAAAGATATATATAAGTATTTACAATATAATCAAGCCACTGAAGTTGATTTTCAAATATATTAAAAAATTATTTTAAAATATCAAACCGTAACATGAAGTAAATTTTTCTAAGTACATTTAGATACTTATGAAAGAAGACTATTAAAAGACAAGGAGTAGTCTGCCTTTTATTTGTGGGCCTGGCTGTATTTTATGGTAGATCCAAGACCCCAGTAACAAGAAAATAGAATCAGGAGAAGTGATTTTTAGCAGACTGCTGAATGATATACAAAATAAAATGTATTCATTAATGAGTTGGCAGAAATGTTATACATGTGCTCTCAGAACCAAAACTGTTTAAGCAGCTTTTCATACTTGGCATACCCATGTTCCCAAAGTGTCCCTTCATAACCCCTCCCACCTCTCATTTTTTGCTATTGCTGCCAGGCGGAAATAATGGCCAAAGGGAGGGGCAAAACAAACAGAGGCACTCACTTACCCACCCACCCTGGCAGGACCCACTCCAAGGATCAAAGAGCTGATTAGCTATGCCTGCCAAAACCAGAACCACAGTGGGTGGCTCGTCAGCATGGTGCCCTGAGAAGCACATGGCTACACTCCTGGTCGGTCAGCACCTGGGAGGCAGGCTCCTCAACCTGCTTCGGAGCACTACCTGCCCAGAACTGACTGTACACAGTTGCTTACCCACGCACAGCATTTGATTTTGACTCATTTCTGCTCTAGAATTATGTTTATTGGGTATAAGTCTGACAGAAACCATACAAATCACACAAAAGCTTAATTCTCATTGACTCCAATTTCATACCTTATAGTATCCTAAGGAAAACACTAACTTTCTAACAAAAATGAGTAAAATTTTGGGACAGTAGCAGACAAGATTTAATTTCTAATATTTTATCAGATATATTTCTTTAGTTTTCTGTCATGAGAAAATAATACATTAATACCCCCAATATACAGAATTCTCATATTCACTTATGTCCTTATCTGAATAAATCATGGTCAAGAACACAGAAGAGAGAAAATAGAGCCCTCTGGAAACCACAAGAAATATCATGAAGTGCACACTGTTACCCAAATGTATCTTACTTGTTATGGGGACTCAAACTTGGAACCAGTTTATTATTCCTTAATTAAAATTAACATCAGCAATTTTGTACCCTCCATTCATACTAGATACGAAGGTGGAACAGTTCCAGAAGAAAGGACAATATATCCGTAATGAACGATCACTCAGAATCTCAGAATGAAGAGGAGATGGAGGAGGTGAGAGAGGTATATAGTATGTACTATGTAGCCTGCAAACACATCTGTAATTAAGTCTTGCAGAAATCAATGTGGTGGAGCTCTGAACAAAACATAGCACATTATTTTAAGTTGGGTTGTGCCCCCCTTTAAATACGTATGTTGGAAGTCCTAACCCCTAGTACTTCAAAATATGACTTTATTTGCAAACAGATCTAATTAGTAAAGATGAGGTCATTCAAGAGTAGGGTGGGACCCTGATCAAACATGACATATGTCCCTATAAGAGGGGAGATTTGGATAAATGCCTGTCCCCTCCCCCCCCCCGCCACGAAGAACACTACTTGAAGACAAAAGCAGAAATCAGGCAGATGCTTCCATAAGCCAAAGAATTCAAAGATTTCCAGCAAACCTCCAGAAGCTAAGTGAGAGGCATAGAACAGATTTTCTCTCACAGCCCCGAGCAGGATCTAACCCTTCTAACATCTTGATTTTGGACGTCTCACCACTGAGAGCTATGAGACAATAAATTTCTGTTGTTTAAAGTGCCTAGTTTGTGGGACTCTGTTATGGCAGCCCTAGGAACCTAACACAATAATGATGAGGAGGGAATTATCATGTCAAATTCAGAACACTTTAAGAAGGTTAAAAAAACATAAGATTCATTGCATAAGTTATAATCGATATACTTTAAAATAAATAAAACATCAAATGTTTGGGTAGCATCTACATAATTCACTTATATGGAATGTACAGTTTTCAATTTTTGCTCATTCAGTAAGATGCTGACACTTTTCCTAAAAAGACAAAATGATATACCTTTTACAGACCACATCAAAGAAAGAGTCCCCAATCTCCCAAAGCATTTTTACTACAAAGGAAGATAAATATGAACTTGTTTTTTTGTTTATTTAAAATACATAGCCTAACGAGGGTGGAATAGTTATCAAGAGAAGTTATTGATAGAGAAGAGGTTGCCTACTTAGAAGAGAACTACTAAGAAATGGAATTTGAATCTAAATCAAAATCGAAAGGCATTTCTCCAGATGAGAAGGGAAAGACAATTCTAAGTATGAGGAATCCTGGGGAATAGTAAGAGGACTAAGGCAAAACAAGAGTAAGAGAAGATAGGGGTAGAAACAACAGGAGAGGGAATGTGAGGCGCTCAGCTGGTATTGAGAGTGAGATCAATGTGACAGGAGCACAGAAAGTGACAAAACGTCCTACAGGCAGGTAAGAAAGACAAGACACAGCGGCATCCCTGTACCTTAACAAGAATAAAGTTAACAACATCTAGCGCAAGAATTAAGCTCTTTAAAACTGGTGCTCTTAATGCTTTTGTGTGAAAAATAAAGACTGTACCTTGATTTTTCTTTAAAAAGATTCAATAGCAGAATGGAAACGTTTGTGTGTGTGTATAAGCTAAGCAGTTATGGCAGGCAGGTCAAGGAAGAAATACTTCATGGAACAGGAAGTTATAACTTCATACAATATGTTCCCTGGAGAAGTTAAAAAAAAAAAAAAGATAAAATAGCCCTATAAAGTTTGTTGTGTTAAATAGCTTTACAACTCTACCCCTACTAATTGTTCTTAACATTTTATTCAGCCAGTTATCAACCTAATCTGGTGAAAAAATCATCTTGACTTTTTGATGGCCAAGTCAATCCAACTGGAAAATGTTCACATCCTACACGAAAATTCTACCTAGCAACATTTTCAACTCCAACAGAAAGCTATAATAAAAAAATCACTTTTTATTCCTTTCCCAAACTCATTCTCTCTAAAGAAAATTAACAATAGTACAAAGATACTCTTGAGAGAAATGAAAAAAGTGAAGAGAGCTATTCTCTCTTTATGGTAATAGGATATTCCTGCTCAAGATGATCAAAACTGTAATCTTGAGTTATTTTTCAATTTTCCATAAAAGTTGGAGATGGTCTTGTCCATGTGAACAAGACTATAGGAGAAGTATAGGTTTAATAATTCACTATTTAATTATTTCTTTTATTTTATTAGTTCAAAAAATTTCAGCTTAAATGATGATGTTCAAGTAGGTAGCCAAAATGTTGAAAACAAAGGTAAGGGATACTTTTTCTACTGGATATCACTCTTTCTTTACACTGATTTCTTTCTTTCTTTTTTTTTTTGCAGTTTTTGCCGGGGCTGGGTTTGAACCCACCACCTCCGGCAGATGGCACCAGGGCCCTACCTCTTTGAGCCACAGGTGCTGCCCCTCTTTACCCTGATTTCTAAGTGATTTCTGCTACAAAAATGACTTCTGCAGAACACTAGTGCTTCTGGAGAACAAGAGTAGGATATTCTCAAAAGTGAGATGGTGATAAAATGAATAAAGTTAGCATTAGTGGGAAGGGGAATGAGAAGCAGATGAAGAAAGGAATATGTCACAGCATTAAAAAAAATTGTTTTGACCCTTACTTAAAAGAATGCTTGCTGAAATTTTCTCTTCAAAGAGACATATAGAAAGGAAACAGAAAAAGAAAGGAAGGAGAGATGAGGACAGGAAGAACAGAAGGATAGAAGGAAAGAAGGAGAGTAAAAGGAAGGTATTTAGGGAAGGAAAAAGGAGAAACCAAATGAGGAAAAAAGCAAAAGAGCAGAAAGGAAGAAAATAAAAGGAAGGAAAATCATTACAGAGATATTTTCTCATCTCTTTCACACCTGCTTGTACTCTCATTTTCCTGTTGTCAACCCAAGCCCAAATGTTTGGGACACAACTGGGATAGCTGGGAAGGGGGTTAAAAGAAAAATTTCTCCCTTCAACTGATGCTTACTAGGGTACCATTATCTTTAACTCGGCACATCCAATTGTTTTTAATCTCATGTGTCCCTCTGAGAATAAACAAAAAAATTATGAACTTCTCTCCAAGGACAGGTAGGGAGAAAGAAAGAATACAATTGTAAATACAGATAATGTGTATTTGCACACATTTTTTAAAGGGCTTATATAAATTCTAAAAGTCATTCCTGTACCCACCCAAGCATCCATTAGCTTACTGTAGAAAACCATTGACTCTGGAATCTGGACCAAGCCATAATAAACAGGTGTGGACAGATAATTAGAGATATGAGATATAAAACAAATCAACCAACTAGCATACAACCCTTAAGCTTCTTTCTTTTCTCGTTGTTTCTGGAATTTAGAACAAAGAAAATTATGACTTAACTAATGAACTACTTAATTAACAAAAATGGAGAAAATGATAAAGCAAGGTATGCAATAGTATAGTTGTTCTGCTTGGTGTTAATCATTAATTCTACATTTCTCCCTGTTAATTGTCTTTGATAGTGCACTGATACCTAATACTGTCCTGACTTTGAATGCTAGTTCTACACTTAACATTGAAAACCCAAAACTACTTAATATTGTGAATAACAACTCAGCAGACACATAAAAAATGACATGGAGATTATCACAGAGATAAAAAGCAAATAAATAATAATAAACTAATTCCAATATTTTAACTAGAATTTATGTACTTGAGGACACAGAGTATGCTTTAGCTGTAATAATGGGTATTATTTACATTTGTTTAAAACAAAATACTGTCTTTCGTAGTATTTCATAATCTTTCAATGCCTTCAAGTATCTTTAGCAGTATAGCATCTCATTTAGACATCAACTCTGGAAAGCAAATAGGAGCGAAATTATTATCCTTTTTTTATAAGTGAGGAAACAGAGGCTACAAGTGATTACATGATATTCTTAATATTACATATGTAACATATGACAGCAAAGAATTCTAATAATCAGTAATTTTTCTGCTATACTTCACTGCACTAAAAAAATGTCCATTACACATACCTTGTGTATGTAGCTATGTTGTCTGCCTTTAAAAAGGAGGACAATGCTATATGGCCTCATATATGGCCTCATATATGTGACTTTATACCCATATCATTTCTTCTCCCACAAGATTTCATTCATAGTGAGTAGTAAATCAAAGTTTATTAGCTATTTAAGTGGTGAGACTGTATACATAACTGTACACTGAATACATTATGGATATTTCCATATGTGAGGGCATGTATTCATATATTTCTACATGTGAGGAATAGATGTGTATTTACTCATCCTGTTGGAAAAACAACACTGTCGCATTAAGCTTGTACTTTATTATCAATCTTGCGTTTAGTAATAGCATATGTTGAGAAATCATTTATAAATCAAATTAACAAAAATATATGAATAGCGCGGTAGAATATATTTTGAGAAAAAATATAAACACACATATATCTACCTCCAATTATCCTTTCGGTTAGTTGATGAGTGATTACTAAAATTCTATTTATTAAATTAGAACTAGAAACTGACTTTAAAAATATACATTACATGTATGAATATATTTTCAGGTTTCTATTTGTAATTAGAGTAAAAATATGTAGTTAGTGTTAAAGTTTTACAATTTTGTTGTCTTTATTTTTCGTGGTTTGATTTGGGAAATTAACTTTTTTTACTCGAAATATTCTTTTCTACTTTTCTCTGAGATACACAGTCTTATTTTAAAATATAGAAGATGGAAGATTGCTGGTATGAGCTCATTTCTTCTTTACGAAAAGGGTATAATAGAAAGTAAAAGTTAATGGGTTTACCTGTGTCGTATTTCTATCTTAATATACAAAGCATCATCCCCATCCAAACATCAGAACCAACCATAAGCAAAACTATGAAGTGTAGATGATTTCCCCCCAGGTAAGAGTCTCTTCTTTATCTCCTTTTTATCCTTGTTCTCTTTTGACTTTCTTGGCCCTTCCTTCAACCTTACCAAAAAATTTATTTCTGGTCCCTTTTGCCTGGGGTGTTAGAAGTTGTCTCTTCGATTTCAGCTATAAATTGAGATCTTCGTTCAACATGGATTCCTAACTATTGCATCCTTAGCCCATCTTGCCAACCCTTGAATTTTAATGTTGCTTTCTATTTAACCAATTTGACCATGCCTTGTATCATGCTTCTGCTTTGAGATTGTTCTATTTCCTGGAGGGTTATAACTGCATTTAACTCAATCCTCCGTGTGAATCACCTCTACTAATATTTTAGTAATCTCATTTTTGGTTCACTTGATCTTAACTTACATCCCTTTTCCAGTTGGGCTTCCTCTATGGTTCTAACAAGCTTCGTAAAGAATAAAATGGTATTGATAACTAAAATCTCTACTCTAATCCAGTTAACCTTCAGTCTAGCTCTAGCTCTAAAGATCAACTTATTTTTTCCTGTGCTCTAGTTGTTCTATTTATTATATAGGAAATAAACACTCTTTACCAAGTTTCATAATATACATGTATACACACACACATATATAAAGAAAAATATACTAACAAATCTTACTAATAGTTTATATGAATATTCATACTGAGTCTTCTACTTGTAAACAAAAAATAAATAAATTAATTAATTAAAAAGAACAAGAATGTTCAGAGTACTCATTCTAGAACTCATCTGAGGTAGGCAAAACAATTGTACTCCAAAAAATGTCCACTTCCTAATATCCAGAACCTCTGCTACATGGCAAATGTTATGCTAAATGGAAAATGGACTCTGCAAATATAATTAAGAACATTAAAATCATCCAAGTTGGTTGGCCCAATCTAGTCATCTTGAAAGCAAAGGTTTTTTTGTGGGCTCTTTTGTTTGTTTGTTTGTTTTAAATGCTGGAATTTGTACAAGAGATATGGTGGAAGGGGAAGTCAGAGAAAACCAAGTGTGACAATGATTCAAGGTACGGTTGTTGGCTCTGAGATGTAGGGGAACTCATGCAAAGAACAAAGTATGGGCCCCAGCTGTTAGTCAGCAAGCAAATGGAAATCTTAGCTCCACAACCATGAGGCAATAAATGAGCTTGGATGTGAATTCTTCTGGGGTCTTAAGTTAAGAGTCCAGCCATTTGACACCTTGGTTTTTGTCTTATAAAGATTGGAACAAAGGAAATTGGCAGAGCCAAACTAAACTTCTGATATGCAGCACTATGAAATAATATAATAAATTTGCGTTGTAAGCAGCTAAGTTTGTGGTACTTTGTTATAGCAGGAATAGAAGACTAATGTATTATCCAACATATAATCCCAATTCAAAGGCCAATGGCTATGTTAGTTTAAAATAATGTAGCAAAGAGAAACCTGTGTTATGAAAAGAGAAAGTTCTTAATACTATAAAAGTAAAAATACTTTTTTCCTGACTTTTCTTTTTTATAGAGATATCCTCAAAGGAAGTGAAATACTACAGAAGTGAAGGACAAAGATCATAAGGGGTGTATATCCACTTCTATGCAGAATGTCTTCACCAATGAACTTCACCAATGTGTCTTTCTTCACAGGCAAGATTAATGAACTAATAGTGTTACATTACTTGTACCAACTAAATCCACTCACTGTTCAAAAGGGAAAAGAAAAATCTGAAAATAACTCAAAGTATTATAAAGGCATGATGACAATGGACACTTACAAAACAATGAAAACACAAAAAAATCCAAAGAAATGTATTGAAAATTCATAGATCACATGCCTACTAGTGTACGCTTTTCCTATTACACAATTAATAATTATACATTTAAAGGAAATTGTCTTCAAAACTATAAATATTTATTTTTATATGGCATCACCAGAGCTATTTTTCAAATACACTTTCCAGAATGAATTTTTTTCTCATTCACATTTTGGCCTTAACAGAACAAAAGAATATTGAAAGAAAGGCATTATTTCCCAATGATTTTCAGCATGGAAGATTTAGAGAAGTTGACCTTTGAAAAATTACTCAGGTTCACAACCTAAAACTTTTTGAGATACAAGCAACAACAACATGCTGAAAGCAGATGCTTTTGTAATCAACTAGAAATGATTTTCACAGTACAGGGTAAATTCTCAGCAGATTGTACATATTCTATTTTATAATTATATCACAGTATGAAATAATAAAAAAAGAAAATAAGGTGAAAACAAATAGCGTGATTAAAAATTCTTATAGAAATAGGAGAAATGTAGCTAATTTTCCCCCCCTCTATAGAAATAGAAAATACACTGAGGTAAAAATTACTAACACCACATTTTGCACCTTTCTTTTTGTCTTCCATGAGGCCACCTACAAGGACCGATAGCTACAATGGCCCAGTTAAGGGACAGGACTGAGAGGGCCGTGTGAGAAAAATCAAAATTTCTTTTGATTATCACATTCTACTTTCCCTACAAGTTTCTGCAAATTTATTAAAAACTTTGGTCATTTTGTAAGGAGATATCATAATTTTGGGGAGCTTCGAGGCTCACGCATAGCAAATTAATCCCCAATTTATGTCTGTTCCTATTTAGTATTTCTAAAGGGTGGATAATAAATACCACCAACTCTCTTTTTAAGGGCTATTCAGATACAAAATAAACCAGGAACATTTTAAAATGCAATCTCCCAAAAATCTGCTTTGCTTAACCTTATCTCCTTCTTTAAAAAATAAGAAAGGCATGATGTTCTTTTTTTTGTTAATTAATTCATTTTAGACAATTCCTTAAAATTTCATTTTAATAAATTTTTGTGTGGGTGCATTAATTACTTTCAAAGATGCTTTACAACTGTTACCTATTAAAAGCCTTTGTTAGTGAATAAGAAAAAAAAAAAAAAAAACTTCCAGCATGCTCCCTCCCTTCTCCATTCTGAGCGGGTCTTTGCTATCAACTGCTGGAGTATGCTTGCTTTGCACCTAGAGCTATAATTATTTTGCTTTAATTTTACAAAATCTTTTGTTCCATTCCCACGAGCTCACCTGATCCTTATATTACACTCACTCTATTAAAACAGTCATGCAGAACAAAGCATGGCTGTACTGATTCATAAGTAACTTTTTTTCTCCTCAGTAAAATGCCACTGGCTAAGGTTGGGACATAGTCCTGGGCTTCATCCTCCCCTGCCAATTCTCATATGCTAAAGCAAAAATGTTGTTTGAAAGTGTTATATGCTTCCCTAATATCCTGCCTTTGCACCATTTGTTTTTGTGTGTGCATGTGTGTTTAAAGATATTTTGCATTATACATAATTTTACTCTGGGGCAGTAAAAGTGATAGAATGTTGAAGATGGTGGGTCTTTTGAAAGATTAAAATCATGTTGAGGTTTCTTTTATTCACATGGTTAAAAATTGTTAAAATCACTTTTGTTGCCTCCTTTAATTTTTGTTCTCTTTCCTTACTCCACCCCTTTTTCTTGAGATCTTGCAACACATGTGGACTTTTGGCAGAAAAAAATTCAGTGACTCATCATGAGAATTGTTTGTTTGCTCTAAGGAGCACCCTGAGGACCCTCCAGGCTGTACACGGAGCCCTTTGATCCTAGGAAATTTATTTCTTCCAGATGTTTTCCCCACAGCCACCTTTCTGCAATGTCCCTCTTCATTATGTACATAAGAATAAATACTCAAGACCCAGAGCTAAGGCATACAGTTTTGCTGAATGAGGTAAGACAGTGAGTTGACTTTTGATTGAGCTGTTGGGTTCTTGTTGCCTTAGGCACAGTGACAGAGGAGGGTTAACACTAGGATGACAGAACTGGGTCTCTTCAGGTAACTGGTTTTAGGATTAAGATGGAAATTATGTGTATTAGGCTGAAGAAAATACCCCAAATCTACAAATCTGTAGACCCTTGATCAAAGACCTAGTTTTAGCCAACCCTCTAAATCTTAATGTCTAGATCTGACATACTCCTTGTCCCCTTGTTCCAGCTAATATATAAAGTATGAACAGGAAAGTGAAGTCTGTGGGAATCTCTTGTTTTTCCTCTGTCTGGATGACAGTGCCAGTGAGAATGAGAAGGGAGGACAACGCAGGAGACGGAGAGTAGATGCACAGGTAAAGATGGTGTGGGGGACTGAACGGTGTCCTCCCCAAAGATATCTACACCCTTATCTCTGGAATCTGTGAATGTTATTTTACATGGGGAAAAAAGGACTTTGAAGATGTGATTCAATCAAGAATTTTGACATGGGGAGATTATCCTGGGTTACCTAGATGGCCCTGAAATACAATTCCATATATCCTTATCAGAGGGAGATTTCACACAGGCACAAGAGGCCAAGCAAATGTGACTACCATAACTGAAATTGTAATGATGCAGCCACATGCCCAAAAATGTTGGCAGTCCCCAAAAGTTAGAAAAAGCAAGGAAAAAGATTCTCCATAGAAGGGACACAGTCCTGCCAATACTTTGATTTCAGCCCATTGGTACTGATTGTGGACTTTTGGCTTTCTGAATTGTAATAGAATAAATTTCTGATGTTTTAAACGTCCAAGTTGGTGGTACTTTTTTATAGCAGACATAGAAAACAAATATAAATGATAACTGTTTTAAGAACTCATTGCTCATAACATTTCTGAAATTACCAAAGTCTCATATTGAAGGCAGAGTGGAAAACAGGGTGCCAAGACTTGAAGACAATATTCTTTGTGGAAATGCTGCAGCTCTTAAGGGCACTTAAAACCTATGGCCATTTTGAGAACTAAAATGAACAGGACAAAATGACTATACAAGGGCATTTAATAGAAATTTATACAGATTGTGAATGTAAATGTTATAATTTTCTAATTCTAGTTCGTATATTTTATAAAGTAGGACCAATTTATCATATTTTCCCTTCAAACTAAATGTTTCTATGTATTACCATCCATTTTCCCCCTAAATCAATTGTCAGTATAATTTATGTCAGTGACAACTGGGTTGGCGTGTAAAACTATATTTGGTACATACACACTATACTATCAATATATAAGTGAAAATCCTCTATCTGCCCTTGAGGTGACTTTTCTTTGGCTGTTCAAAGGACAATATATTTTTAAGGTTTAGCCCAAAGTTAATTTGGGAATTAAACCTATGAATTCTTAAATAGCTGTCTTAAAACCAAATAAATGGGATTGATTAAATTAGAAAGCTCTTCATAGCCAAGGAAATAATCAACACCAACAGACAACCTACAGAATGGAAGAAAATATTTGCAAGCTATATATACATCTGATAAAGGACTAATAAACCAGAATCTACAAAACAACTAAGCAAATCAACAAGTAAAAAACAAACAACCTTTTGAAAAGAGGGCAAAAGACATGAACAGAAGCTATTCAAAGGAAGATAGACAAATGGCTAATAAACATATGAAAAATGCTCAACATCGTTAAGCATCAGGGAAATTTAAATTAAAACCACAATGAGACATTGTGTTACCCTAGTTAGAATGGCTTTTGTTAGAAAGTCCAAAAATAATAGATGCTGGTGTGGATGCACAGAGAAAGGAACACTTATACACTGTTGCCAGGACTGAAAACAACATGGGGACTCCTCAAAGAATTAAAAGTAGAACTCCCATTTGATCTAGTAATCCCACTATTAGGTATTTACCCAAAGCAAAAGAAGTTGTTTTATTAAAAAGACACATACACTTGAATGTTTATTACCACACAATTCACAATTTCAAAGATGTGGACCCAAACCAAGTGCCCATCAGTTTATAAGTGGATTAAGAAAACATGGTATATATAAACCATGGGATGCTACCCAGGCATAAAAAGGTTGAATTAATGCCTTTTGCAACAACTTGGATGGAACTGGAGACCATTATTCTAAATGAATAGAATATTCCAAATGAAGTATCTAAAGAATGGAAAAACAAATATCAAACATGCACCCTATTAAACTGAAACTAACCAATAAGCACTTGTGTGCACAGAGATAAGTAAAACTGAGTGGAAATCACGCAGGCAGAAAGAAGGGAGCAGGAAAAGGGCAAAGACCTACCTAATGGATACAATGAATAATACTATCTGGGTGATGAACACACTTATAGCATGACTCACGCATTATAAATGTGATCCACGTAATCAAAAACATTTGTGGCACCTTAGTATTTTGAAACTTTTAAAAAGCAGACAAATAATAAAAACATAAGTTAAATCTAGAAAAGTCCCATAGCAAAATTGCTCTTATGTGACCAAACCAGTTTATCACAGTCTCTAGTTAATCATTGAAAGTCTTTGGCAGCTGCATCATTTAAAAAGGGCTAAAAAGACACCTGAATTCCATGAATCTTTTTAGCTAGTGGGCTTTTCAGTAACCTTTATCTTTATAATCACCATGAAGCTAGTAGATCTAGACCACTGATACAGATAAAGAAATGAATTTTTGGAGAGCTTAAAGAGATTCTAAATTAATGAGCAAATGAGAAGAACAGAATAAATGAAGTAGAAATGCTACCTACATTCTCTAGTACCCTTGAAACTCAACTAGAGATAAGAGTCCCACGTTTGTAGAAACAGTCCAATAACAGAACATGTGAAAGATGATTGTGGTCATTTACTTTTTGATACTTCCATATCATTAACATGGAGTATTCATTTGAAAGTAGTTTAAAAACTGAAAGAATTTTTCTTTATAAAATAAAGAAATATTAAACTGATGACCAGTGCAACTAATGCATTCAAAGACAGATATCTCAAGTCATTCAAAGTACCAGGAGGCTAAAGATATTGAATTGATAGTTATCCCCATATACCTTCGATGAAAATCTTAGTGTGTTGCTTTTTAATTTCCTACCACTATCCAGCTGACTTGAGGCAACTCAAGTCTCAGGACTTCAGACGTACATTGAATTCTACTATCTGGGGGGAAAAGCAATTGATGTCAAGCCACCTTCCCACTCCCCTTGTCTCATTATTTTGTTTGCTTTAATACTATGTACACATATCTCATCTTTGAAAGGACAGAATTTAAATCCTTGAGAAAAAAATCTATTCAGGTTTTCATAGCATTATATAATTATAGTACTCTTTACTGGTTTATGAACCCTTCCAACAACCTTAGAGAAAATTGTTAACATTCTCATTTATAACTGTCTCACTTATTTCTGAGTTTCTAATGGATAGGGAACATGTTTTTTGTTTAACTGTCTTCCCTTAGCTCTACCATATCTAGTAAATACTTAAAGAATACCTTTAGTTGACATAGAAACCAAGGCATAAGTAATGGGTGGCCAGCCAATCAGGTGGGATTGGCTCATTGGGGTTTGCAAATTTTCTAATAAAGTATCAGTATTAACTGATATAGAGGAATTTTTAAAAATCCTCATATGACAGTATTTAAACTCCTATAGCATAGATTATGATCCTAAAAGCCAATCCTCTGGACTATGTCATAACAAATAAAGGAAGATGAATTTACTATGGTATAGTGTGCTGTGATAGAGAAATAATTGAGATTAGTGGGGTTTTAAAAATCAGGAGTCAGAGATGTTTGTGAAGATACAAGATATACTTGGGTACCTTATAAATGAACAAGAACTTGTCTCTACCTTCTTAGTCATCATGTTTCTGAGCCATGAGTCAATCAAGTCCCAGGTTATCAGTTACTTAGCATAAATTTTCCAATAAACACTCCTTGATTACACACTTAGGTCTTCAAATTAGTAGATTTATACAGATCCCTCTACACAGGCATATTATATACACAAAAATATGAACTTAATCTTTTTTCATTGAAGTTTAGTAAATTAAAAAAAAAATAATTATAAACCAGACTTTAAATCTAGATAAAAACATTCTATATCAATGACTGTCATAATGTGTCGTAGTTGCCAATTACTATTTCTTTTGTTAATATAATGGTATTTACATCAAACATATAGATCATAGAGTCTTCCCATAGGGATCTTGAAGATCATCTAATCCAATCCCTTATTTTCCAGATGAAGAAACAATGTGTGATTGTTTTAATAATGCCTACTTTAAGGTCTATATTGAGATAAACTGGCTATTACATGAAGAGGAATGGAGGAATAGAATTAACAGTGGAAGGTTGCTGGAGAGGGAGGAAAAAGAAAGCAGAAAGGCTTTTTCATTGAAGTAAAGCACTGAGCAGAGATTCATCCTCTACTACACATCCAGGTCACTGTTGGAAACTAGCTTAGATATTCTAAAGTTGGCAGCATCCATTTTTTAAAAAATTGCTTCAACTTTTACACTATAACCATATAAACACTTCAGGCAGATTAACTCCCGGGAATCACATGATTTATCATAAATAAACATATTCTGTATTCTAACATGGTAGCTGTCCATTCATTTATACTACACATTAAACTGCATCTCTCACTTCCCCAGAATATGCAACGTGAAGGCAGACACGATTGTTTTTTTTTTTGTTTGTTTTATTTTTTTGTTAATCTATTTTAAAATAATTATCCCGTATAAACACAGAGGAAACACAAACACTTTGTAGAGTCCTATAAGAATAAATTTTAATTTAGAAACTTCAGAAGTATACAAACTCATTAAAAGAATAGGGCCTGTGATCAGACTACCTGGGTCTGAACCTTACCTTTGCCACATACTTGATCTTGAATAAATTTTTTTTTCTCTGTGTTTTAGTTTCCTCACCAGCAAAATTAGAGCAACAATGGTGACTATTTTAAAGAGCTATTGTGAGGATGGAATGATATACCTTTACATATAAATCTCATATAATAGGAACTGGACTGAGTAACCACTCAGTAAATGTTAGCTGTTACTATTAATATGTACAACCTCATTAAACAATGGGGGAGGAAACACGTTCTCATTAAAGTACTTTATTTTTCAATTGGCTATCTAACCTAATTTATGACAATATTTCATTTCTGTACGATAAATGAAATATTATGAAGAGAATCCTCCGTCTGGCTTGTTTAGATGTGTTTGAGCCTGCGATTATCATCCTTTTAAAAGAAATAAGCTAAAATGCTGTACCCGGTTCTGGCTTAAAGGAACCTGAGAAATGATTGTTAAAGGGAAAGGAGAAAATCGAGAAGCAGGAGAAGCTTCGTAGGATGTGTTCTCCTCTGATGTGGGGAACATGCCAGAACACTTACAGAGCAAAGGGGAAGTGCTGACTCTTCAGCAGCAAATGCTCCACCTGTATCCAGTACGTTATGCATGTCTCAAAGCATTTAACCTATAATCTTTTGTTTACATTTCCCTCTATTAAACAGCCATCTTCTTGAGGGCAAATAAACTCCCATTCATTTCTGCTCAACAATTGCTCAGTAAAATATTCATTGAATGAATAACTTAAGCAGTTACTTAAGAACAGCTACTGTGATGGGGGAGGCTAGTTAGAAGTCCCCAAAGACAGAGATACTTAACACTCACAGGCACTTTTATCCCAAGTTGGGAATGCTGTGGTAGAAGTCACTGACCTTGATGGTACTGGCCATGGATCCCTGATAGCTGTGTTGGGACTAACTGGTCTAAGTGAGCATAAAATGTTTTTGAAGTTAAAACATGAGTAAATTTATTTCCTTAACCGTAATAATTTTCTTCTTTTAATGCATTAGTATTTGAGAATCCATAATGTAGCACTTTTACAAGGCAGAAGAACTAAGTGTGATGTTGAGTACAAATATAATTAGATTGATATATCATGACAGAAGTCTGAAAATAATTTTCAGTAGAGTCTAAGATAATGTGTTACGGGAGATCAGAGAATAAGCAATTAATTATAGTTGGTAGAATCAAGGTAATTTTAGTATAGGGTATAATATA
Source organism: Nycticebus coucang (assembly GCF_027406575.1). Classification (NCBI taxonomy): domain Eukaryota; kingdom Metazoa; phylum Chordata; class Mammalia; order Primates; family Lorisidae; genus Nycticebus; species Nycticebus coucang. The sequence goes on from NC_069795.1 coordinate 63,947,547, forward strand.
TTTGAGCAAGGTCTTGATGCAATTGTTCAATCTAAATCTATGAAAATAGAGCAATGTTAATTTGGAAACTTGCTGATGTGCAGAGATAAGTGGAAATATTTGTGAATGAGTGACATAAATGTGAAAACCATTCTCTGGTGGGCACTGTAGCTCATAGTTACAGCACCGGCTCTGCAAACCTGGGGTGGAGAGTTTGAACCTGATTAGGAAAAAATAATTCCCAATTTCAAAGATATTTGAAAAGTTGGCTATTAATTAATGTATATGCCCCTGTAATGACAACCAACACAGTAAATAAAATAATAATAATTTCCCTTGAATATTCATACATTCATCTTTCAACATAATGTAAGAATCTACTGAGTATCAGATTCCTAACTGTGCCAAGTACCCTGGATACCATGGTGAGCAAGACAGAATAAACTCTCTGCCCAAGAAGTAGATTCAGATAATTAAATTGATAATTACAATATCAATACATACTATGTACAATATGATACATACTATGCTAGTTAAAGTACTGGATGCTATGGAAATATATAATTGAAAGCTAATTATACTCAAAGTCATTACAGAAATATGGCAGAACTATATTTAGACAAATATAAATTGCTAGTTGTTTTTATTGACCTTGAATTTCTTATGATTTGGCCTTGTTTATCTACATAGTAGATTGCCTATGGATTTTATTTACATCCTTTGTTATTCAAAATTTTTCCTTTTGAACTACCTATTTAATTATGGATGTATCAAGCAATAATGAATTTATTTTCTTAATTTCTTTAAGATTAAACATGGCAACATTTTTCCTATCCCCGTGTTTCTTTTTTTTTTTTTTTTTGTAGAGACAGAGTCTCACTTTATGGCCCTCGGTAGAGTGCCGTGGCCTCACACAGCTCACAGCAACCTCCAACTCCTGGGCTTAAGCGATTCTCTTGCCTCAGCCTCCCGAGTAGCTGGGACTACAGGCGTGCGCCACAACGCCCGGCTATTTTTTTGGTTGCAGTTTGGCCGGGGCTGGGCTTGAACCTGCCACCCTCGGTATATGGGGCCGGCACCCTACCGACTGAGCCACAGGCGCCGCCCCCCCCCGTGTTTCTTTTTAAGTTAAGATACAGCTTTTATTATAATTGACAGTATCCTCAGGAAGATGATAATAATGATGTATGAAATAGAAAAAAAAGTTATCTTTTGTGAGATTAAATTTACAAGACCAAGAAAGATAAAATCTTGTTTAGACCAGTAAATTGAGCAAACATTACATAGAAGTCACAGAGGAAGAAATTATAAGCCATACAAATTATTATCACTTTAAGAAGCCACCATTAGAATTAGTCTTTTTGATGTGATTTTTCTTTAAATCCATGAGATAACTATAGCAATATAACAAATTTTCCCCTAGAAACTGTCAAACACACAGTGGGTCTTTTTTAGAAACAAAAATTCTAGATTTTTTAAAAGCAGAAAACATGCTATCTTCTTTCATTTCAACTCTTATGGAGGAATAAAACTGACCTATTTATTCCTTACATCAAAAAATATTCATATAGGTGTCACAGGCAAGAGAATTAGAGAGTAAAATACTCATGGAAGAAGCCCAAGTGCCCATCAACCCATGAATAGATAAATAAATTGTGGTGTATGTACACCATGGAATATTATGCAACCTTAAAAAATGGAGACTTTACCTCTTTCATGTTTACATGGATGGAGCTGGAACATATTCTTCTTAGCAAAGTATCTCAAGAATGGAAGAAAAAGTATCCAATGTACTCGGCCCTACTATGAAACCAAGTTACAGCTTTCATATGAAAGCTATAACCCAATTATAGCCCAAGAAAATGGGGAAAGGGAGGAGAGAGAGGAGAATGGGTGGAGAGAGGGTAATTGGTGGGACCATACCTATGGTGCATCTTACAAGGGTACATGTGAAATTTATGTGTTAAGAACATAAATATCTTAACACAATAACTAAGAAAATTCCAGGAAGGCTATGCTAACTAGTTTGATGAAAATATTTCAAACTGTTTATAAAGCCAGCACATTGTACCCCATAATTCCATTAATGCACACAGCTATGATTTAATTTAAAAAAGAGGGTAACATACTAAATGATCCAATATATATGTAATTTATAACACTGGATTTCATCTACCTTAGCATCAAAGCTTTATAGTCTAAGCAGTAGATGAAGATAATCAAAAAACTGGGCAAATAATGTTTGATGTCAAGAACATAGAAAAGAATGTACAGAAACGTAACACTTCACTATTGCACAAAGTAAATTAAATATGATTTTTAAAAAAATCTGTGTCTAACTCACTGCCCAATCATTAATAGAAGTGTAATCAGTTCAAATAGTCATATATGGTGAAAGTGCCTGATAGGATGAGAGAGCCCAGGGATTCCAATCTCATCTGCTAGATTTGAGGCAGGTGTACTATGTGGCTGTCATTTAAATGCTCTGTGTTTAAGTTTCCCCTTAAATATTACAAATTATGTATCTATCTTAGAAGTTCATAATTTCTTTGTATTAACTTATAGAGCTATTGTGAATAAGATGAACAAACCATACTATAAAAACGAGAATGTGAATAAATGTCAATTTTTTCTTAGCTCGGAGATGAGATAACCCTACCCCTTTCAAGGAAATGAGAGATAGGATATGAACATTAATCCCTTTTCTTTTGGATATCCTATAAATTCAACATATTGTCACTAATTATAATCATAGCTAATAGTTACTGGAGTACTAACCATGTATAAGTAACTGTTATAATTATTTGTTTTTTGTGTGTTAGATATAGGCAGATACTTTTAGTTAAAATTTGTATATTACACTCATAAGAATGATAAAATCATGATTAAATACTTCAAATCTGTTTCTTTTTCTTTATAGCTAATTTAGCTGTTAGTAGTTTAATTAGCAGTTGTTTTAGAAAAGACATTCTGCAACAAAGAGAACATAGTATCTACCAACATACATATATTATTTCATTTAATGTTCACAACAATACGATATTATAAAGAAGGAAACCAAGGCAAAAAGAAGCTTAAAGTTACTTGCTCTAGGTCAATAGCCTAATAACAAGTGGAGTTAGGATTCAAACCAGATACTCTAGAATGCATACAATATGGGAAATAGTCTGATCCAAAGATATAAATTTACCTTAGAAACATCATTCAGCTTTTCTGGGCTTTAGATCCTTCCCTAGAACATGTTTTGGCAAACTTCTGTAAAGAGCATAATCATAAATATTTTAGGCTTTGTGGGTCATATCAGAGAAGTTATCCTATTTGGGTATTTACGTCACAATAGAGAAAACAAATTCCCTGAATTTTTATTAGGAGATTTGAAATACAGAAAGTACAATTTTCTGGACAATATAGGTCTATAATGAGTAGAATAATATTCTTTTTAAGAGGATAACATTTTGCTTTAGTCAAGTCCAAAGACAGTGTTCCTATCATGAAATAGATTGCAAATGTTCACCTATAAAAATCATTTTTAGCTCACAGGTCATACGAAAACAAACAGCAGGTTGGATTTGGCCTCCAAGCCATAGTTTATCAGCCCTTAATCTACAAAACAAAGTCATTATACTAGGCGATTTCTCAGACTCTTCTAACTTCAAGATTTTATGATACTGCTTACTTTATAAGCATAATAATTTTTATTTTTTATTTTTCAATGCCTTCCGTATATTTAAAGAGTAAAATCTACAAACCTTCTACTCCATCGCCATATATTCTAATACTTGAATGAATGAATGTAACTGCAGTATCCAATATTTATATCTGCCTTGCAGATTATTATTTGCTTAATTTTTTTCAGATAATTTAGTTTTTATTGCATTTTCACAAGCCCTCTGAATGTCATCACAGAAGAACAAGATTTCTGTTAAAAAGGCATTTGAATGGTATATCAGAGGCATAAAGAAAATCAGCAGAGCCTTACAGTGAAAAAGGCAAGAGTAAATATAACATATGAGTTTCCCTACTGAAGGGAATCTTTGTTTGGTTAAATTCCATATTCTGTATTAATATTTGGTACCTTAGATTTATAATCTTAATTAATACTTTACATAAATTGGTGCTGGGTTTGAAAACTGTGCTTTGATATTGCTCTTTCATTGTTGCAGGTGGTGAAAACAAATGGCTTCAAGCATACATAGAACTTTTTCAACACATGAAATGTAGTAGATTTCTTACCCTTACTTCAGGCAAAAATGTCAAGAGATTACCTTTACATATTCATATATACTCAATTAGCTATTTTTTAAAAAGAACTAAAAAGTTAATCTATGATTTTTGATGTCAAATGTCACATGCTTTATTAATTATATAACATATAATTGAACACTTCTGTAATAGCCAAAGTAATAGAAAATACACTAATAATTTTGGATGACTTTTAGAAACTTACAGATAAAATATGGCATATACTTCCTGACAGAGTTAAAAATCTATAAAATAGTGCTATTATGAAGATTCCTTGTTGGTACCAAAAAAGGTTGGCTCTAACAAAACTGTTAAGTAGGAATAATTTGTCTTCAAAAAGCTTCATTTTCTTTAAATTTTATTTCATTTTTACTCACCATACTACCTTTTATTTTCCAAGTTAAGAGCAAATCAAGAAATTGATTCATGCTAATATACAAATGGTTCCTAATGGTTCTTCCAAGGCAACATTTATAGTTTTAACAGATGCTTTTATAGGTTAAAAACATTAGTTGAAAAATACTAAAAATGTGCTCAACATCACCAATCATGAGAGAAATGCAAATCAAACCCACCATGAGATATCACCTTGTATATTCAGATGGCTATTATCAAAAAGACAAGAGAATATGGGGAAAGGGAAAAGGGGGGGAGAGGAGATGATGGGGGGAGGGAGGGTAATTTGTGGGACCACACCTACGGTGCATCTTACAAGGGTACATGTGAAACTTACTAAATGTAGAATATAAATGTCTTAACACAATAACTAAGAAAATGCCAGGATGGCTATGTTAACCAGTGTGATGAAAATATGTCAAATGGTATATAAAACCAGTGTATAGTGCCACATGATTGCATTAATGTACACAGCTATGATTTAATAAAAAAAAAAAGGCAAAAAGACAAGAGAGACAAGCCTTGGTGAGGGTACAGAGAAAAGGGAATCCTTGTATTTTTAGGTGAGAATGTAAATTAGTATAACTGTTATGAAAATGTATGAATTTTTCTCAAAAAATGAAAACTAGAACTACCATATGATCTAGTAACCTCACTTCTAAGTATATATCCAAAGGAAATGAAATTAGTATGATAAAGAGACATGGGGCCTCCCATGTTCATTGTGGCAATACTGTGTGAGATATACACACATAGTAAGTCTTCACTTAACATCACTAACAGGTTATTAGTTCTTGTACGATGCAACTTTAAGCAAAATGATGTTCTCAAAAATATTGTTTTACTCAAGGTCATTTCATTATAATATGATTAAGAAAAAAATTGTTTTCATTATGCATTCTTTACAAGTCACAGTGTCCAAGAACCTATGGACAATGTTAAGTGAGGATTTATTGTGTGTGAATGTATATGGGTATAAAATACTATTTTTCAATAAAAAATCAAATCTTGCTACTCATAACAATATGGATGAACCTGGAGAACATTATGTCAGACACAGAAAGACAAATACTGTGTGATTTTCCTTATATGTGGGGTCTAAAAAATGTCTAGCTCATAGAAGCAGAGAGTAGAGTGGTGATTGTCAGGGCTAGAGGCAGCGTAATGGGGAGAAAATGGTCGAAGAGTACAAATTTTCTGTTATTAAGATGAGTAAGTTTTGGGGATCAAATATATAGCAAAGTGTTCTGCAGATAATAATACTGAATCATATACTTCAAATTTGCTAAGAGCAAGATCTTAATTGTTTTCACCACACATATACCCCCAAATGGTAACTATATGAGCTAATGGATGTGCTAATTAGCTTGACTATAGTGATCACTTAATAATGTGTATGCATATATATCAAATTATCACATTATACATCTTAAATATATACAAGGCATATTTGTCCTTTATACTTTAATATAGCCAGAATAAAAGGAGGAAAACTGAAAACTTTCACCCTTTAAATACACAAAGTAAAACATAATAATATTAAAATTACAAATAATCCCATTGCATAAAAAATAAATTTTAACAAGAAATGAAAGAAACTCCCTTTGTCTCTGCAATCTCTTGTCACTTCTTAAGATAGCCACGTTAACAGTTTGGAGTGTACTCGTCCTCATTCTTTTAGACCATTGTATTTCACCCTTAGGTCAATTTAAGATGAGATAATTACCTGTATCTACCTACAACTTCCTAATCTAACTTGAAATATATTATGAGGATCTTTTTAGAATAGTATATATGGTTCTAGTTCATTCTTTGTAATAGTTATAAGTAGTCTAATGTAGCAATCAATGTATTAAACAATTTATATTCTGAGGGAAATCTAGAATGCTTCAAAATTTTTATTATTATGAAGAAAGCTACAATGAAAATTGTTGTAATAGACATACAATTATTTCTTATGGAAAGATTTCTTGAAGCAGATTGCTGGATCTTAGCCTGTATACTTTTCTCTTTCTCTCTTTTATTTTGGAAGACAAATTCCTTAAACATTTAAAGCATTAAGAAATTTGGTTAACGAAATAATTACCATTATTTGGCACCTACAATTCTAGGCCATGTAGTACACCCCTTAAACACACTATTTCAATATACAGTGTATCATATATAGAAATTCTGATGATCCAATGCTGAAGTACCATAATTGTCATACTCAAGCCTTGGATTATATTTCTTGTACAATGTGGTGTAATTCATTGAAGTTTTTGAGTAAGGGAATGGCCCATCTTCCTCATCAAAATAAATCATTCCTAGGAAGGGAGCTCAACCTACTTTGCTCTAAGGGGCATGTTAAATAGTGTCTAGAGGGTTGGGGACTAGATAATGGTGGACATTCCTTGCACAGAGATAAGATCAAATCTGCTTAACATGTAGTCAATTTCCTCAGTACCCAACACTGAAGCAAAGGGACAACAGTAGCAGGAGATAAGCACCTCTTTCCAAGCATCATTTGTCAGACAGACAATGGCAACCTGTTCAGTGCAAGAGCTAAATATGTTTCCCACCCTGTCTATTGTTTCTACTTCCCTCAGGGTAGTCACTACTATTGAACTAAAGTAGATGGGGATGAGAAAAGCACAAAGCCAGTTAAAAAATAAATACAGAACAAAAAATAAATAAATACAGAGCTGTAAAGCTTTAAAGCTATATCTAGTTGAGAATTTTCTGTGGTTACTAACACAGAAATGACCTGAAAAAATGGACCAGAAGAAAACTAAGGTTTTTAGTAAACTGTATTGCCAAAGACATAAGAATTAAAATAATAATAATAATTTTTAAAAAAGATGAGAGAGAGAGAATAACTGGGGCATGTTTCTTCCAGCAGGATGGTGCTATACACAGAAAGAAGTTGGGGATCAAGATCTCTTACTAAATCTAAGATGTCCAGTGGACATCCAACAAAGACAGCAAGTAAATTTTTGTATTTATAAATTTGGACTCAATGCTCATAGCTTAAAGCAGAATTTACAATGAAAATTTGAGAGTCAGCAGCCAGTGGGGGAGTGTGTGAGAGAGCAGAGGAAGAGCTAATAGAAAAGACTGACAAGACGGTAAGGTGGGAGGAAAACCAGTGTGAGGTCCCAGACACCAGGAGGTGACATCATTACAAAAAACTGGAGTGTATTACATTTTGAAATAATTCTGAGAGGTTAAGATAAAAATAGGCCTATACCTGGGACAATGTCCTATGGCAAGAATGACAATAAAGTCATTAACCATGTCATGTTAAATATTTGCCAAAAGTAATAAAAATGTTGCCTTTAGGGTGGCGCCTGCGGCTCAGTCGGTAAGGCGCCGGCCCCATATACCCGAGGGTGGCGGGTTCAAACCCGGCCCGGCCAAACTGCAACCAAAAAATAGCCGGGCGCTGTGGCAGGCGTCTGTAGTCCCAGCTGCTCGGGAGGCTGAGGCAAGAGAATCGCTTAAGCCCAGGAGTTGGAGGTTGCTGTGAGCTGTGTGAGGCCACGGCACTCTACTGAGGGCCATGAAGTGAGACTCTGTCTCTACAAAAAAAAAAAAAAAATGTTGCCTTTATTGCCCTCATTGGTAGTTAGATATAAATTCTGAAAAGACACATTGTAAGTTTTTTTTAAGTTGGAAGGAATCAAAGATACCATCTAGACCAACTTTCTAATTTTATGGACACACAAAAAAAATTTGAAGAGGTAAAATAATTTGCTTGAGTTCCAAAGCTACAAAATGGCAGAAATGGGGCTGTGATATAGGTCTTTTAATTCCCAAGGCAGGGTTCTTCTAAAAGAAAATGTGTATTCATTGCCATAAATTTGTTTTCATTTTCCAAAATGTAGTTTTAAAGTACAGAACAAGATCTATTCAAAATCTGATGTACTAATCTCAAAGAATTTTGTTTTGGCTACTGTAGTATAGTAGCCAAACTATAATTTGGCTAATTGATAATTATTGCAGCAGAACCTCCATAGTCGACCACCTGTCTACATTGACCACCTCCTTATATGGACCTAATTTTCATAGACCGGAGATGTTATCACATGTATGTATCAGTACGAGAGACCTAGTTCCTTACGTTGACCAGTTGTTACAGTCCTGTGGGTGGTCAACTTATAGAAGTTCTACTGTATTTGTCTCTGCATTAGAAATGCACAGAGAATTATAATTTAATATTTTGAAGATTGTCCTTTCCTGTTGTAGTATGTATTTTTCACTTAATTGACTGAGATATAGCAAGTGTTCAACAAATGAGTACTGAATGGGAATATTAATTTTCTTACACAGGTCTGACATTTAGCATTTATACAGGTACATACACTACTTTAAGTTACATTAGAATTTAGACATAGAGAAGTAATTATTTTATATCTGCAAGAAAAAATAATTTAGATAAGCTGGAAAAGTAAATTAATGCACTGTCACAGGGAAAATAGCAATGCTGAAAAGAATGTGAAAAAAGTAATAGCATCAGAAACATAATAGATTCCATTTTTTTCCTTATGGAAAAAACATATAGGATTAAAGTTTACTAAAAATGTGAGTTAGAAAAGATTATGACTTCATAATCACATTATCATCTATAGTTTCAAACAAATGTAGCAAATATAAATATATTTCTATTACACACCTGTTATACTAACATAAAAATGACAATATCAAGTGTTGACAAGCATATGGAGCAACTTGAACTCTTGCACACTGCTGACAGGAATGTAAAATTTATATTCACTCAGAAACAGTTTGGCAGCATAATGTTTAACATGTAACATGTTACCCAGCAATCCAATCTCTGAGTATTTACTCTAGAGAAATAAAAACTTATGTTGACACAAAAATCTATACACAAGTGTTCATAGCAGTTCTGTGCATAATTTTCTCAAATCAGAAAATACACAAATATCATTCAATGGATGAATGCATAGTCTGTCTACTTAGGGAATACTACTTAGGGAATACTAAGGGAATCCATCTTAGGGAATACTACTTAGCCATAAAAAGAAACAAGTCTTTGAAACAATGCAACAATATGGATGTCTTTTTTATTTTTATTTATTTTTTAATTTATTACTATTTTTTTTTTGTAGAGACAGAGTCTCACTTTACTGCCCTCGGTAGAGTGCCATGATGTCACAGGACTCACAGCAACCTCTAGCTCTTGGGCTTCCGCGATTCTCCTGCCTCAGCCTCCCGAGCAGCTGGGACTACAGGCGCCCGCCACAACGCCCGACTATTTTTTTGGTTGCAGTTCAGCCGGGGCTGGGTTTGAACCCGCCACCCTCGGTATATGGGGCCGGTGCCCTACTCACTGAGCCACAGTGCCACCCATGCACCATGCCTAAGGAAAGAAGGCAGTCTTTAAAAGTTACATACTATTTAACTCCATGATTCTCAGGAAGACAAAAGTATAATGAAGAGGAAGAGACGTGTGGTTGCCAAGAGTTAGTGGTAGGAAGAGGGATAAAGAAACGACATGAATGTGTTCTTTGGGGTGATGAGATTGTTTTGTATCGTGGTAGTAGTTGTTCCATAAATATATACATGTATTAAATTTCATAGAACTCTATACCAAGTAATTTAAAAAGTCAGTAAAAATGTTCAACATTTTCAAGAGAAAAAGGGGAGGGACTGATCACATACTGAATTATTGGCAAATATAGACTGAAACAAAGCCCTGGATTCTCCTACCAAGAAGATAATTTTGTAAGAGATAATAATTGTTGATGAAAAGAAACCTGCAGTTCTATATCTATCATCAATTGACCAAAATGAGAATTATTACGTAGCTAGAAATTTAAAAATAATTCCATTACTGCTTGTGAATCAAATATAATACCAGTGTTTGAATTTTGTCTATATGACAAGGCAAAGACTGTTACTAAAGCTAATAAATTACCACATTTCATAAAGCCCTAATGGTGCTGTGAACAGACTACGCAGCTCAGTTTTGCCTCTAAATATTGTAACTGCAATCTATTTTCACTGGTATTTCTTAAAAGTTTTCACTGGTATATTCCTTTTATATTGTGGTATAATATGCATAATAAAATTTACCATTTTATCATTTTTAGGTGTACAGTTCAGTGGTATTACCACCATTCCATCTCCAGAACTTTTTAATCTTTTGAAGATAAAATTCCATCACCATTAAATAATAACTACCTGTTCCCCTCTCTTCCCAGCTCTTGGTACCTCTATTCTACTTCTGTCTCTGTGAATTTGACTATTCTAGCTATCATCTATATATGAAATCATAAAACCTTTGTCCTTTGTGACTGGCATAATGTCTTCAAGTTTTATCCATGTTGTAGCATGTTGCAGAATTTCATTCCTTTTTAAGGTTGGAGAGGATTCCATTATATCTATGTACCACATTTAGTTAACCCATTTATCCATGGATGGACATTAGGGAGATTTCTACCCTTTGGCTAGCAACCATATATTCCTTTTGACATTGTTATCAGCCACCGTTTTCCCTACTAATCAGACTCAAGGAATTTTCTGATACCCTTTAACAATGTAGGATATTTCATTTACAATAAATAGGCTTAAAGAGGACTTTTTGGTTATGTCATGGAGTCTAATTAATTATTGTTACACATAAGAGTTGCTAATATTATAGTAATAGCAATTCTGTGTTTATCAAATCACGTGTTCAAATTTGTTTCTAGTGTATGTCCCACACATGTCTGTGTGATGACACTTAGAGCTGTATTACATATAATGTTAAAATTTTATTATTGTCTGATTAGGAAGGTAGTGATTATTCAGAAAAATCATTTTCAGTATGAAATATCATGTGAAATTTGACTTCACTGAACTGAAAATTTGGAGATGAACTAAGAGTTTGGTCCCTACAAGGGCTGAGCATGCAGCTGGACCTCTGACCAAGGAAAGTGGACTGAGTGTGGCCAATATCTTGGTATTTTTTTTTTTTTTTTACCTGATAGTTGATTTTAACATGTAGCCATGATTAGGAACCTCTAAGCTACAGAGATCCTGAGTTAGTGGGAGCCAAGAGTTAACAAATGAAGGTAACTTTAAAATGCGGTTAGGACCTTGAAGCATATAGAGATGAAGGGAAGAGAAACTTAGAAACATAAATGGCAGATTAACTGCTTAAGATAGGAACGATTAAATGCCCTTGCAGAGTTAGGCATTGGTGTCAATTATAAGAATAATTAACATCTTGATTCTAAAGAGTTACTTTGAGAAATATACTAGAATAGAAGCAATGAAAATAGTCTGAGGAACTATATGGTGAGAATAAGGTAAGTAGGTAAATATTTAAATAAACAGATTAGACGGTTTTGAAAATACCAAGTCTCTTGATTGTGTATAATTTTTGTTTCATTTAAATATTTGTACTAACTGAAGTTCATACATAAAAAGTGAAGTGATTTATCCTTTAAGTAAACATTTATTTTATTTATTTTTTATCTTTGAGACAGTTTTACTCTGTAACCCTGGACAGAGTATTAAGGCATCACAGCTCACAGCACCCTCAAACTCTGGGATCAAGAGATCCTCTTGCTTCAGCTGCCTGAGTAGCTGGGACTATAGGCTTGCACCACCAAGCCTTGTTAGTTTTTCTATTTTTAGTAGTGGCAGGGTCTTACTCTCGCTCAGGCTGGTCTTGAACTCCTGAGCTCAAGCAATCCACCTGCCTCGGCCTCCCAGAGTATTGGGATTTCAGGTGTGAGCCTTAAACGTTTATTTTATATACAAAATCATAGTTTGAGTATATCCATTAGTCTACTCTGCTTCTCTTGGCTATTCACACCTGAAGTGACAAGATCTCTATGCTATCCTCATATGTCACCAGTAATAGATAATGAACAATCTATGCCATAACCCCTTCCCCAATCACTCCACAAGAGTTAAAGGGCTACGTGTATGTTAAATATGACCAAAACATTATACCATCATTTATTAAAAAAATTCTCAACAAGAACACTGTATCACTCAAACTTAGGGCAAAATATTTTCACTACAGTAGATGTGATCATTAAAACAATTCACTGATCAAAAATAAAATTAAAAAAAGGATATTTCAAGAGAACATTTTCTTTTCTTTTCCCTCTCTCTCCTCTCTTCCCTGCTCCTTCCCTCTCTTTCTTAAAGATATTTTAGAAAATAAAGAAAAGAATGGAAAAAAAGTTAATAACCACGCAGATATAAACAGTATTAATGTTTTAAGTTTCTATCTAGTTTCTTTTACCTAACATTATATAAGCATTTTCTTATCTTATTACAATCTCTTCATAAACACAAATTTTTTCCCTAAGCACACCCCTATTGTTTGACATCTTTCTAGCTAGGGTTCCAGTTCTCACCAGATTTTGGGGGACAGGAGGTGTCACGTAATACAAACATGGATTCCCACTCTTTCCTGTATAAATCTCCTATTCTGAAGGCAGAGAGAGTAGAGATGGGGATGTCTTTGGTTAAGCCTTCCATGATCAGCTGCTTATTGACTTCTTCAGTCCTCTGGAGTTAAAAGCAACAAACACAACTATGAGCAAATTCTACAGAGAATTTCCCACAACTGTAAATAGTTCACTCTTGAGTCAGCACTCAGAGAATGGAAGGTGGTGACAGCATGTTGGCAGGGTAGGACTCATAAGGAATTAGAGAAGACTTGTGAAATGGAAGAAACAGGCAGGTGTGTCAAAATAATGTTTTATTTCTTCTTCACACTTCCTATCCCCTAATCGACCACTTTCTCCTACCCTCTTCCTTTCATTATTTGTTGGCAGGGATGCTCTCTGTTTCTCCCCCACCCCTCTCTCCACCCTGCCCTTCCTGCATCCCTCTGTCTCTCCTGCCTGCCCTATTTCTTACAGCTTAGCTCATAACTGGCTATAACATGGCAAAGTACATATATCTGTTTATCATCAGTTGCAGTTACTATACTACAACTTTACTGTGTTTTAATTTAGCTTACTGTTTCTCTGTCCTCTGCCCACAAAAGCTGGGTCGTAGCCAGGACTACTCTGTGATGGATTTAGAATGAAAGGATTCTGGGAAATATGGTACCTCGAACCATATAGTCTTCTCTGGCCTGATTCCAGTTTGGATGGTCTGCCAACTCTTAGGCTGTAGTCTATGCAAACAGGGGGCCTTTGATGTTTGTTTTTAACCTAAGGTTTCAGGGTTTGCCCTTCAGTTATCTAAACTGCTGTGGATCTTCTGCTGGGAATATAGTCCTGAAACCTAATTTTGCTGAGGTATTTTGTTCTGTTGTTTTTGATTTTTTTTTTTTTTGTCAGTGGGTGAGATAAATAGGAGAATCTGGAAAGATTCTGAGATTCTGAGTAAATCTACTGAGATTTACAACAAGGAGATGAGAAGAGAACAGAAAAACTGACTTGAGTTGCAGAGTGAGAACTCTTAAAGAGGATGTTGAGAAAAATATAGGAGAAACATTGGAGAGAGTGCAATGGGGAGATAATTAGTGGATGGGAAATATGGCAAAAAAAGAATGTTCAAGAAGTTTTCTTATACATTGTTAGGTTATATATGAGAAGAAACAGCAAAGAATCAGATTACTTTTAAGTATTCAACTATTAGTTTTTTGCATATGATTCCCCATACAACCCTGAATCACGAAAGAGTGCAGCTTTGTATTCATACACACACATACACACAAACACATATACACTGTATCTGTTAACAAGAACTAGTACTTGCCTGGGCACTCAGGAAATATTGTTGAATAAACAAATCAATCTGTTATACTTAAAGTCTGTACTTTGTTAGAAAAGTGTTAGAAAAGTTGGCAATACAAATGAAATTAAAACTTCTTTGTGGTAATTATTTTTCTCAGTCTTTTCCAGGAAATAAAAAGGTAGTAATTTTAAAAAATAATTGTATTTATTCATTTGCAAACTTCCTTAATAATAGATGTTCATGACAAGTAGTGAAACTATAAAAAGTATTTAAATAAAAAAATAATAAACTTCCCTGATTCCTTTTTCATTTCCAGTGAAATGACCAATGTGAGGAATATTGTGTGATTCTTTTTTAGAGCTTTCCTCCTCTTCATACAAACACCTATAACATGTTTATTCACAAATACTTATTATCCTGAAAATTTGTTCTTTTCGCCTGATAAATTATGGTTATTTTGCCAGGCCAATAATATAGATATAATTTATTCTTTTCCTAATGGTTGTATAATTTCAGTAATATGGGTGTATCATCTGTGTATATCACATGCATGCATGTTGCCAAATTAATGAAATCAGTATACATTCTTTTAAAACTAATTTTAGTAAAAGTATTCCAAAAGTTTTATATAGGATGCTCAACAAACCCTTACTGTAGACATGTTGGGCACCGGTTTCAATGATCTAGAGAGAAAATTAGTAAAGTATCCTTAGTTCTTTCCCTTAAATTAATATGAGAGATAAATGTGTGTGTGTGTGTGTATATATATATATATATACATATATATATATATAAATTTGAGAGAACCTGCTCAGAGAATTTATAGTAACATGCTTTTAAAACAAACCTTTAAAAGAAGTAATATATCACTAGCAATTCATTCTTAGTCGTTTCTAATGTATGAACAGTACTTAGCAGAAACAGAGTATTTCCCTATAAGGCAAATCAAAAACAAACTAATTTCTAACCACTAAGAGCTCAGATAAAGGGCCTTACTCTTGAGACCTCAAAGTGATTTATACTTCTACTAATACTTCTACTGTAATGCATGATATTTATGAACTTTCCTTGTTCCCTGGAACTCTAAATACTTCCTATATATCATTTGGCTTCTTTGCATATGTCTACAAGATAAGGGAAAGTGTCCCCTACAGATAAGGAGAATTATCTTAAGATAAAACTATTTGACAATGCCTGAGTCAAGTCTCCAGAAAGTCAGACCTGTCCCCCTTCCTCTCAATTACCCTTGGGGCCTCCCTAATGGTAACTGCAATGATAATGTAGACAGTATTAAGTCGTCAATCAGAGTCTGGTACAGCTTGATAAAGTCAATTCTTATTTTAAAAACCAGAGCTTGCATGCAAACTGTTTTTCTATCTCCTAAAAGGACTTGGGAATAAAACTTCATTGAGAATTTTTCTAGGCTTCAAGTTTCTAAGTTACTAAGCAGCCATAATCTAAAGGGCCTCCCACACTTTCCAGTGCCACAAGAATATAATGCAGATGTAGGGTAAGGTGTAAAGAAGTTCATGGCTGTTTCTGCTAGCCCTAACCTAGAGAAGAGTATTGATATCAACAATACCAATGCTACATATGCATTGGTTATTCAATAAAGTCTTACAATATTCAAGTAATTTGAGCAAAGAACAGTTCAGGGAAATTGTAATAAAAGTTTAGCAAATTTTGTATGAACAACTTAGTACACTGGCAGTAAAAAACAAGTAAAGAAAAACCTTGTCAAAAATCTAAATCTTCTAATACTCGGTTAACTCTCTTCCATAAACCAATTTATTTTCCTACATCTTTGAAGACATTTATCATAAGAGGCTTATAACTGAATTTTATACTAATCAGAAGAGTAATCTTCATTCTGTATTCAATGCCTCATGACCCCCTGAAAGAATTTCAGCTCAGCATGGCCTCCTCCCCTTTGCAGTTGACTCAGAGAATGGTGCTTTCAAGTTGCCTTTTGGGATACATGAAGGGTGCATTTAGAGCCAACCTGAAGTATAACACTCTTTATTGTTCCTGAGAAACGTGTGCCTAATTCCCTAGAAATTTACTGTTTCAAAGAGTCACAAGGCTCTTGATTGCTTCTCATCAGTCTTGAAGAGATTAGATAAGCCTCTTCCCTTTTACAAAAGCTTTTTCTTCATTTGAAATTCCTTTGAGAACAAAACATTGAACCAGAATTGGATTTTTAACAAAATATTATAAGATTGTTGAAAACATTTTTTTCTCTCCTGAGGAGACCCAGAAATTCAAAAGATATATAAATGCACTTTCTGAAGTAGGGCGACTAGCAACATATTGCAAAGAGCAAGGTTGAGCCAAAGAATAAAGTCCCTTCTGCTGAGCAGGAAGGATGTTTTTCAACTGGCTTACTTTAGAACAGTAGGATGGACTGCTAAGGGCTTTCACACAAATAAACTTGGAGTCAAAACTCAAGAAGTAGGGTGAGGGTGGGGGGTGGGAACAATTGCTCCAGAACCCTAACAGGTAGCATTGCTTCTAAGTGCTATGAAATTGTTATGCACTACTGATGCCTCATATTCCCTTCCCAGACTCTATTCTGCAGTAACACCTGGTTTCAAATAGTTGTTTAAAAGTGTCAGTATGTAAAGTCTCCATTTTTTTTAAATGGCTAAATAGTATTCCATGGTGTACATAGATACCACAGCTTGTTAATCCATTCCTGGGTTGGTGGGCATTTATTTATTAACCTGGATGGAAGTGGAACACATTATTCTTAGTAAAGCTTCACAAGACTGGAGAAGCATGAATCCTATGTACTCAATTTTGATATGAGGACAATTAAGGACATGGTGGGGGTGGGGGAAAGGGAGAGCAGAGAGAGAAAGAAGGGGGAGGGTTAGGGAAAGGAAGAGCAGAGAGAGGGGCGTGGGATTTTGGTGTGTGCCACACCTTTGGGGAGCAAGGCACGATTGTAAGAGAGACTTTACCTAACAAATGCAATCAGTGTAACCTGGTTTCTTGTACCCTCAATGAATCCCCAACAATAAAAAGTAAATAAATAAAAGTGTCAGTATGGAAAGTAGTCTCCTCAGAAAAGAGGGTGTTTACATGCAGTGCTACTAAAGCTAAGACACAGAAGGAAATTCTGGGTCATGTTTTCAGTGGGACCCATCATCAGTGAGTGTTTCAAGCCTCTCACTTGCTCTCTCACTCATTCCCTCTCAGTCCTGTATTTACAGAGTTCACTTCCAATATAATCCTCAGTGAAAACAATGAAATCTTCAGAGAAGCAATGTTAGTAATTCATAAGTATGTTTTTATTTTCAAATTTTTATATTTCTTTTTTTTTTGTAGAGACAGAGTCTCACTGTACCGCCCTCGGGTAGAGTGCCGTGGCATCACACGGCTCACAGCAACCTCCAACTCTTGGGCTTATGCGATTCTCTTGCCTCAGCCTCCCGAGCAGCTGGGACTACAGGCGCCCGCCACAACGCCCGGCTATTTTTTTTTGTTGCAGTTTGGCCGGGGCTGGGTTTGAACCTGCCACCCTCGGTATATGTGGCCGGCGCCCTACTCACTGACCCACAGGCGCCGCCCTCAAATTTTTATATTTCTATAGTAGCAGTAAGGCTGGGCACTTTCATAGACCTTCACCTTTGATCACACTATCAGGTTTTAAATAACTTTGTCTTGAGAAGGAAAATGTAAACCAAAAGCCAATCGTTAAGTATTTGAATTTTTTCTTCATTGGATTGGTATAATGAATACAATTATTTTACTTCTCATTCACTCTTCAAAGAAATTTTTAAGTATGATCTAGGTTAGTGGCACCATTGTCTGTGATACAATGGGGGTGCTGGGCACAAACACAGAGTGAGTCAAGATGATGCAGAGAAGAAAGACTAATGCTAAAGATTTCACAATCTTTCCAGACCCTCATTTCTCAAAGAAGGAAAAATGTAGAAGACATATTTATTTCCAAACAAGATGATATAATTTAAAGGCAACCTCTCAACACACCTCTCTTTCTTCTTGGGAAGTCTATGAGAGCATGTATATACAATTCTGCTTGGTCAGAAGAGAAGCTGAGGTGTATGGACTAGAATACTGAGTTGGAGATGGGTAGAATAATGGAAAGAAAACTTGGAATCAGATAAATCAGTCTGAATGCTGGCTCAGGATTTTCCTTTTTTCCCCTAAAAACCTATGGGCAGTTTAAATCTCTCACTGAACCTGTTTACAAAACTAAACTCAGGATTATAACATCAGTCTTGAGGCAACGCTATGAAAATTAAATGTGAAGAGCTTTAAGCAGAGAGGGCACCTGCCAAATGTAACTTTCTTTCTTACTTTCCTAACTTTATTCGGCTTTTCAGACATTTGGGTTAAGAGAACTAATGACCTCTGTGACCGTACAAGCTAAGGTAATAACAAGATTCAATAGATTAAAAACACCAAGCAGCAGACAGCACAGAGTTTGAGTCAGTTTGGCTTGTTAGTAATACAAACTCACTTACTGGCTTTGCAATCTTGGATGCTACTTAATCTTTCCAGGGCTCAGTTTTTTCATAACATGGAAATGATTTCTACTTTGCTTAGTGGTTGCTGAGTGTGGTAGCAAGGATTAGAGGTAACTTTTATAAAGCAATTGGTACATTAGGTAAACAGATGACAAGTAATATATATTATTCATTTTTTTATTAATTAAAGCTAGTACGTGGATTCATTTCCTATACTTAATATTCTCTTTTTCATCCAAGATCTTGAAAGGGTTATGGTATGTGCTTTGGTCACATATCAGCTGGTTTGGCTCTATAATTCAGTTCCTGAGAATTGGGATTTAAGTCCTAGCCATGCCATTAACTATTTAACTCTAACACTGGAATAGGAATTCGAGGCCTGAGTTTTGTTCATCTCCAAAATGAGAAGGCTGGAATAAATAATTCCTAAGGTTCTCTGTTGCTAGTTCTAGTGTCTCTGTCTCTAGTTCCAGTGTCTTTTTACTGAGTAACACCAGATAAATCCTCCTATCTTTAGAACTTAATCTACTTGTTTATGGTTTAATTTCCACATTCCCTCTACTCTATTTCTTCTTTAATTGCAAAAGGGGATAATTTCCATCACTTTTCAAACAAACCAATATCTCTGTTCTGACTTAGTGGCACTCCAGGATATTAATGCATCATACTTCAAAACAGTGTGGATTGTAATGTAATCCAGTAATATTGTGGGTAGTAATAGTGAGGATAATGATGATTTATTTTCAAAGCTTCCTATGCCTTCAGGCCTGTGGTCATTGCACATGATGAAATACACAAAAATTAAAAATGAGATGAAAGTTTAACAGTCAAAAAAATATGTTAGTTTAACAGTCAAAAGTTTAATAGTCAAAAAATAACTGAAGCTTATTCCTTCCACCAAGCACCACCTATGGGCAGGGAGGTCAATTTTCACAGCCCTTTACAACATTTACTGACTCTACCATACAGGGTATGGTTGATTCTTACAAGCACCAACTACTGTCACAGAAAATAAACTGGGTATGCCAATAAAATTCATACTGTTATGAAGACCACAATGCTGGGGAAAGAGAAAAGATTTCAAAGACTTCCATCCTGCCTCATCACCTATCTATACACATAACTAAGTCTTGCTACAGAAAAATTAGCAATGAAAAAACCACCACACTAAGGATATCTATAACCAAGATATCCCTCCAGAAGCAAAATGGCTATCAAAGCACCCACAAGCAAAGTTAAAGATTCTTACCCCCATAATGCTACAGATACAATTTTACAAGTAAGGGGGATGTGGGAAAAGCATCAAATAAGCAAAAGAAAATCCAAAAATAAGTAGTGACAGCTGCTCCAGATGAGAAGGAATCAGGAAAAGAGCTCTGGAAGAATGAAAAATCAAACTGAAAGGAAACCCCATAGGAGAATACTGGATCTTTAGCTATGGACACCAACCAAAATGAAAATCTTCAAGGGGCAGACAAAGAATACTAAATATGGATTATAAGGAAGCTCGATGAGATCTAAGAGGAAATGGAAAATCGACCTCAAAGAAATAAGAAAAGCAATTCAGGAAATGAATGAAAAATTCACAATAAGATCAACATATTAAAAGAAAAATAGAACTTCTGGAAATGAAAAATTCATTTAAGGAAATACAAAACACAGTGGAAAGTTTTAAGAATGCACTAGACGAGGCAAAAGAAATACTTTCAGTGCTTGCAGATAACTCTTTCACGATAATACAGTCAAAAAACAAAAAACAACAACAAAAAAGAAAGATGAGGAATGAAGGAATGAATGAAGCCTACAAGAAATATGGTATAAGAAAAATGGTATAATCTTAAATGGCTAAATATATGAATCATTGACCTCTCTGAGGGTGAAGAAGAAAATGCACAGAAATGGAAAACCTATTTGAAAAAATAATTGAGGAAAACGTCCTTGGTCTTGTTAGAGATTTAGACATGAAGGTACAAGAAGCTCAAAGAAAACCTAGGAGATCCACTGCACAGATGAAATCATCATGACACACAGTTATCAGACTAGACAAAGTCAACATGAAGGAGGAACTCCTGCAAGCCATGAAATGAAAACATCAAGTAACTTACATCAAACATACATACATAATAAGTAAACAAATCCCTTCAAGCTAGCTGCAGACTTCACAACAGAAAACTGGAAAAGACTGGGGCTCCATGTTCAGTCTTAAACAGAACAAATGCCAGCATAGAATTTTGTATCTTGCAAAAGTACATTTCATATGTGAAGGAGAAATTAAAATGTTTCCAGACTTATAAAACACTGAGGGAATTTGTCAAGACCAAACCAGCTCTCCTGGAAATATTCAGAGTTGCATTATACATGGATCAGTACAAAAGACATCCACCAGTATAAAATCACCCCCAAACTAAAGCTTAGAGCTCAGGAAGACAATACCACAGAAAGTAAAACAAAGTAACAAGGTACTACCCAATATAATGAGCAGAACAGTATCCCACATACCAATCTATCAAGCAGTGTGAATGGTTTGGGATTTCCCACTAAAGAGACAAAGGCTGACTGAGTGAATGGAACCCAAGTGTTTGCTGTCTGTAGGAAATACTTCATACAGATTCAAGCTGAAGGGATGGAAAAAATATAGTCCATGCCAATGGAAAGCAACATATAGCCATTCTCACATCAGATAAAATTGACTTTAAAGCAACAATAGTAAAAAAAGACAAACATGGTCATTATATAATAGTAAAGGGAGAAATTTAACAAGAAGACATAACAATACTAAGCATTTATGAACTTAGCACAGGAGTGCCCAGATTCAAAAAGAAAATTCTAATAGATCTAAGCAAAGAAATAAAGAGCAGCATCATAATTCCTGGGGAATTCAACAACCTTCTAACCAAAGTGGAAAGATCATCCAATAAAAAATAAACACTAGTCTTACAGGGGACTCTAGAACAAGGGAATAACATTAACAGAATAATTTACCCCAAACTACAAAATATACATTCGTATCAGCACATGGAACATTCTTCATGATTGATCATATTTTAGGCCACAAAACATGCCTCGACAAATTTAAAAAATAAATAAAATAAAAATAGAAATCATACCATGTATCTTCTCAGATCACAGTAGAATAAAACTAGAAATCAAGTCCAAGAGAAAAAGTTGATTCATGGAAATTGAACAACCTGCTACTGAATGACCATTAGGTCAATAATGAAATTAACGTGGAAATCAAAAGATTCCTCAAACTGAACAACTAAGGGGACATAAGCAATCAAAATCTATGGGGTTCAAAAGCAGTCCTAAGGGGAAAATTCATTGCCTTAAATGCCAACATAAAAAAGACAGAAATATCACACATTAACAATTGAATGACACATCTCAAGAAACTAGAAAAGAAAGAGCAAACCAAACACAAAGCCAAAAGAAAAAAAAAGAAATAACTAAGGTCAGAGTAGTACTAAATGAAAGGGAAAACAAAAAAAACAATACCAAGGATTAATGAAACAAAAAGTTGGTTGTCTGAAAACATAAACAAAATTGATAGAACTATTGCTAGATTAGCCAGGAATAGAAGAAAAAAGACACAAACAAGCTTAATTAGAAGTGAAAAAGGAGCTATTACAACTGATACCATAGTAATACAAAATACAGTAGAACTTCTTTGTAAGTTAACCACCCAAGAGACTATAACAAACTGGCCAACACAAGGAGGTGGTCAACTATGCCCACTGTACTAATATGTAAATATGGTGCATGTCTGGTCTGTGAAAATGAGGTCAGCTTAAAAAAGGTGGTCAATGTAGGGAGGCCATCAACTTTGGAAATTTTACTGTATTATTTGTGAATATTATGAAAATCTCTATGCACATAAATTCAAAAAGGCAGAGGAAATGGAAAAATCCCTGGTAACACACAACCTCTCAAGACTCAGTCAAAAAGGAATAGACATCCTGAACAGAACAATAATGAGCAACAAGATTGAAGCAAGCAAGAATAAAAAATCTTCAACCAAAGGGGGAAAAAAAATAAATAAAAGCCTCAGATGAGGACTCACAGCCAGACTTTTGAGCTGGTATACAAGAGAAAACAACAGATCAAAATTTCTAATGACTGTAGATGCCAAAATCCTCAATAAAATACTAGCAAACCTAATTCAACAGAGCACATTAAAAAAATAGTCCACCAGGACCAAGTGGGCTTCATCCCACTGACACAAGGATGTCTTAGCAGGGAAAAACACTGAAAGCATTCCCACTAAGTACTGGAACATAACAAGGGTGTCCACTATTACCACTTCTATTCAACATAGTATTGGAAGTCTTAGCTGAGCAATCAAGCAACAGAAAGAAATAAAGTGTATCGAAATCAAGAAAGGGAGGTCAAATTATTGCTTTTTGCTAATGATATGATCTTATATCTAGAAAACCCCACAGACTCCATCAAGAAACTACTAGAATTCTAAACAACAATGACAAAACAACAACAACAACAACAACTAGTCAAGCATTGTGGTGGGCACCTGTAGTCCCAGCTACTGGAAGGTTTAAGCAAGAGAATCACTTAAGCCCAAGATTTTGAGGTTGTTGTGAGCTGTGACACCATGACACTCTACCAAGGGTGACACAGTGAGACTCTGTCTCAAAAAAAAAAAAAGAAAGAAAGAAAAAGAAATACTAGAATTGATAAATTCTACAAAGTCTCATGTTCAAAAATCAGTGTACACAAATCAGTAGTATTCCTAAATACCAATAACAATGTAGCTGAGATGCAAATCAAAGATTCAATACCATTTACGATAGGCACAAAGAAATTAAAATACTTAGGCATATACTTAACCAAGGAAGTGGAAGTTCTCTATGAAGAGAACTACTAACACTGAAGAAAGAAACTGCAGATTACACACACAAATGGAAAAATATATCATGTTCATGGATCAGTAGAATCAACACTGCTAAAATATCCTTACTCCTTAAGTTATTCACATATTTAATGCAATCCCCATCTAAATACCAACAACATATTTCACAGATCTAGAAAAAAATAATTATATTCTTCATTTAGAGTCAGAAGAGAACCAGAGTAGCTAAAGCAATCTTAAGCAAAAAGAATAAATCGAGAAGCATCACATTGCAAGACATCAAACTATACTACAAGTGAATAGTTACCAAAACAGTATGATATTGGAATACAAAAAAGTCACAACAGAGAACCCAGATGTAACACCATCCATATATAGCCAAATGATCTTTGACAAAGCAGACAACAAAGCATACACTGAGGATAAGAACCCTATTTAATAAATGCTGCTGGAAATATTAGATAGCTACATGCAGAAGAATGAAACAGAATCCGTATCTCTCACCACGCACAAAATTAATTCAAGAAGGACAAAAAGATTTAAATATGAGTCATGAAACTATAAGAACTCTAGAAGAAAATGTAGAAAAAGCCCTTTTAGATATTGGCATAGGCAAAGAATTTATAACTAAGTCCTCAGTGGCAATTGGAGCAACAGCAAAAATAAATATATGGGGCTTGATTAAATTAAAAAGCATTGGCATAGCTAAGAAAATAATCAACAGAATAAAAGCAGACACTATAAAGGACTCAAGTGAAACAGCCAGAAAAAAAAAAAAAAAAAAAAAACTCCAGTAAAAATGGGCAAAAGATGTGAACAGAAGTTTTTTTTAAAGAATATAGATATATGGCCAATAAACAGTAAAAAAAAAATCAACATCACCAATCATTAGGGAAATATAAATTAAAACCAAAATGAGATATCACCTTCTCCCATTAGAATGGCTTTTATTAAAAAGTACAAAAATATTAGATGCTGGTGTGGATGCAGAGAAAGAAACGCTTATATACTGTCAGTGGGAATGCAAACTAATACAACCTCTATGGCAAACACTATAGAGATTTCTCAAGGAACTAAAAGTAGACCTACCTTTGGCTCTAGCCATCCCACCACTGGGTATTCACCCAAAGGAGACGAAGTCATTTTATCAAAAAGGCACAATCACTTGAATGCTTACTGCAGCACAATTCAAATTGCAAAGATGTAGAATCGATCCAAGTGCCAGTCAACTCATGAGTGGATTAACAAAATGTGGCATATGTATACCATGGAATACTACTCAGCCATACAAAAGAATGAATTAATGCCTTTTGCAACACCTTGGATGGAACTAGAGACCATTATCCTAAGTAAAGTATTTAAAGAATGGAAAACCAAATACTATGTGTACCTCACTATTAAATTGGAACAAACTGATAAGAACACATGTGCCCAGAAGGAAGTAAAACTCAGTGGAAATCACCTGGGAGTGGGGGTGGGGGGTGGGGATGGGTGAAAATCTAATGGATATAATGAACACTGTCTGGGATATGGGCACACCTATAGCCCTGACTCAAGCATTATTAAAGCGATCCTTGTAATCAGAAATATTTATACTCCCATGTTGTTTTGAAGTAAAAAAGAATATTAAGTTAACTAAATAAATTTTCCTCTATATGAGTCATTGCATAGCCGAAGTCATGATAATCAATATGTCCAGAAAAATATGGAAAAAAATATTTTTGATAAAAATCAATGTTTTCAGAATACTGTTTTATATATGAATTTTGGAGTACAGTGGAGGGGACTACAGTTCAATAGGCCTGAACTAATGAGACTATGGCAATTTGTTTTTTAGGACACATTGCTCAGACCTGGAGTGCAGAGTGAATGTTGACACCTCAAATTCCAAATTTGGATCTGCTCCCCAGTCTGTATGTCTAAGGATGATTCATACTGGTGGTCAATACAGTTTGTGTAACCTACATACCCTACTCTTGGCCTCAATTTATTTATTTGAAAATGAGGTGATTGGACTTTTATTTCTTACATCCTTTCCACACATGTTGTAGATGTTCTGCCCTAAGATCTCTTTCACCTCAAATTTTTAATCATAAAAATGTAAAATGTTTTTATGAAGTTCTTTGATGTCCTTAAATGTTACTCAACATGGTAACAATACAATTCACTAGGCCTAAATTTTATCATTTTAGTTTTGCCTGAGAGGTCAAATTTTATGAGAGACTTAATTTACATCACCAGAAGCTGAGTTAATAAAAATGAAGGGATTTCTTTTGGAAATAAATTTTCAAAAGTGAGGATAAGCAGGAGGGATACCAATCTTTGTGCAGAAAACCCAGGAAGCTAACGGTAGAAAGGGACAAATTGTGCTGAGTTCTAAAGAATACTCTGGTCTTAGTGATGACAAACTGGTCTTGGCTTTTGTGCCCTGGAATTATATTCTGGTGACGGCTACTTCCTAAATCTCTGGCCTCTTGGTCTATTACCTATTGTACAACTTGCTCCATGTTTCTGAAGCAAAATCCACTGAAGGACAATAAACTGAGATGGCTGAGCTTCATCTTACCCCAGAGTCAGGCAGGTTTACCTTTGGAGCCAACTCCAGTTTATATTGGAAAAGACACGCAAATGGAAAACAAGATCATTCCATTGCCAAAAAAAAATAAAATATGGTATAAATGGGCACCTCTCACTTTGGTCAGAGAAAGCAGTGTGAAGTCTATGAAGTAAAAGACTAAGAGCCTGATGCCCGGTGGGATATGAAGAACAGAAGACTTATCTTCGACAAATCCCTTTATAAACTGTCCTCCTGACAGTCAAAAATTTGCCTGTTAAATTTTATTTAACCCCTGTTTACAATAAATATTATCTGACACTACAAATCCTAAATTTATGATTTAAAAAATTTTTATAATTCTAATGATCACAACTACTAGTATGTGATTACCCATTACTGTGCCAAGGGATGAGAATTCAAATATGAATAAGAAAATGTCCCTGCTTTTAGAAAACTTACTGTTTGTGGCTTTGAATTGGTGTAGTTATGAGGAAAACAACCAGTACTATCGTTTATTCACTCCCATCAGCCAGGTACTTTCCTCAGTTGGCAACACATATATATTGCTGAAGTTCCTTCCATTTTACCAGACACCCCAACAGTGAGGTGATCCTTCTCTGACCACACATCGTCTCTCAAAAAATGAACTTAGCAGGAATTCAGGCAATAGCAGAGACATTTAAACAACTGCAGGACTGTCTACTGTCAACACATAAGAACTGTAGTCAATAATGAAAGAGTACAGTGAACTGAAGTGAAAATGGAAGAAAATGCCTGAATCACCTTTAGTGTACGCTGTTGGACAGGGACTGTGACACTCTGAAAACCAGGAGGCAGTGTACCCCGCGTCCTGTATTCCAACAATAGAAGATTAAATGTTTCAAGACTCTAGTGAAAGACCTTGCAATACATTAAACTATAAAATTTAGAAAGACATTGCAAGCTTCTGCTTTTCATTACCAAAATGTACATTTTGATCTAAAATTAAAAAATATGTAATATTGACTTTCCTTGTAGCATTTCACAACCTTTGAATACAGCATAAAAATGCTTTTCTTTTTTCCTCCACCAGCTATAAGCTTCTGTTTTCTTACCCTGGGTGTCTGAATCTTTTATATGCTTGGGTTCTATTCACTGCCTGTTATTCAAACGTTGAAATCCCAAATGTTAATTGTTCTTCCAAGTACATTGACAAAACAGCAGCTAAATAAGGGTAGACCAGACTGTGGTAGACTCTGACATGCATTTATGGAACAATGGGGCTCTGAGAGACAGCCTTGTAACTCACGGGAAGACATAAGATGTGCTATTTTGACTGCTTCGTAGCAGAATGGGGAACACACGCACACAAGGGAATTATGCATTTTATTTAGTTCTGCCCAAAGTCCTCAAGGCAACTGAATCTTGTGATGTCATCATAAACTTACTTTCTTTCCCTTTCCATTGACACAAAGGCTAAAAATTTCTAATGACATCACAAAGGAAAATGAAATTCACTTTCATTCCGTAAGAAATCTTTTACCTTCCGTGAGACTGGTAGAGTAATGCAAGAACCTTTCCAGACATAGTGTATGTCACTGTGCTGGGACACAGTGGGTGACACCCTCCCTAATTAAATTCAAGCCACCTCCCCTCAGCAAAAAGATTCACAATTTAGAATGGATAAAAAAGACATACTGATTTTTGAGACCAACAACTTTTTTTTAAAGAAAGAAGTCATTTAAGCATGTATTTCTTCAGGGACATTCAGATTTTCCCTCATGTCTGGTTACTATGTAACCATTGTTTCTGTCCCTTTTGGGGCTGGTCACAGAAACACAGAGAAAGGTACAGGAAGCTTTGACTTACAGGAATACAGTGTGGCTCAATCTTTTGTTTTTAAGGTGCAGTGATTTCAGTCTCTAAATGTAACTTCAGGCAGTCTGAAAAGAAACAGGTTAAAATCTCTTTCAGTTATAATTGGTATTTCAGATTTAATTAAAAATTAAACTTTCATAATGTTTCACCATCCAAAGCAATGCATTATCAGTCAAGCGTGGCTTTTTCTTCTTCTTTTTTTTTTTTCTGTTAAGGGGAAAAAAAAAACCTCTCCCAGAGTAGTTTTTTAATGAAAAGAAAAGGATCTAAAGAGGAAAAAAAAAAAAAGCAATTCTGAAAAACAAAATATGCCTTCATGTTAAAGACTTTATAATAGTATGACTAGAGACTCACTGTTTTAGAATTTTAGCAATACGCTATCTGATTTTTCAAAAACTCGTAAATAATTGGACAGCCTATCTATCGCATAAAATGTTACATTCAGAGAATATAAAAGAAAATCTATGGATCTGAATACACATGCTAAAGGAAAATTATGACTTCAAATGAAATTGTAAAAAAATTCTCGATCTATGATTTTCCAATCAATGAATTGGTAGTAAGGTAACTGGTGAAGTAAAGTAAACGAACATATAGAACAACAAAAATGACCACTGAATTCTTCTATATTATGAGTTTTGCGTGCCCATTTCGTATCATACGGTACATCTTGTCACATGCAGCCACTGCTGCTAGAAGCAGCACAGGAAGGTTTGAACCAGACCTCTGGGTTTAAATGACTCTAAATAAATTGCTTACTTTTTAATATGTTTTTTAATATTTCAAATTAGGAATCCAAACCTTAAGATCTCCAAGTATGTCATAAATACTGGGCTTAAACCATCATACTATGTTTTTTCTTTTTTTTTTTTTTTTGCAGTTTTTGGCCAGGGCTGGGCTCGAACCCACCACCTCTGGCTTATGGGGCTGGTGCCCTACTCCACTGAGCCACAGGCGCCACCCATACTATGTTTTTTCAATCCTTTCTTTAAGTAACACCCTCTATAAATAGTACTTTAAAAAAAAAAACACAAACCAGATTAAATCATCCCTATTTTTAGCTTCAAATAACTGACACAATGGGATTTAGGAAAATTTACTATTTAAATGTAAAATGAGATAATGTAATTATCTTTCCATTTTACAGCATGGAAGTTTTTTAAAAACATGTATTTGTAGCACTAAATGTGGTATATTTATGTCCAATTTCCCAATAGTGTAAAGCAATATTTTAATAATTCCATAAGTGAGAGCATAACCATAAATCACCCCTGAAATTATAACTATTATTAGAAAATGCATCTAGTTCTCACTTGTGAATCCTGTTTTCTTTTTCTCTTGAAATATATGGAGGAATATTTTGGATAATGTATCTATTTGATGTACAACGATTTTAAATGCAAGTATGCTCAGATTCACACTAAATCCACTCATGAATGGAAATACATTTTTTAAAAAATTCACTGACATTGACTAAACTTTTTTTTGCCTGCCTCTCACATGCCTGAATTAGACTTAAAATGCACCAGCGTAAAGACAGAAATTATATGGAGGCGTCACCAGGGACAAGTGAAGGGGAGTGCAATATTCCCTTATAAGGTAGGAAAACATTTATAAAAGAAAGTGACAAAAATACCTTGTGCTCAGAAATTAATGGAATATAAGATAAATAAATTGAATAACAATAATCCCTGAGAAATGATTTAGAAATATAAAAATTGCCCATCTTTAGTAAATCTGAGTTACCAACCAGTATTATTCTACTTACCAAAAAATAAATACTTAATGAAACTGATTCCCTGTCTAGTTCAGACATGAAAAGATGATAGAAAATCAGTTGAATATTTACCTATATACCTTTTAAATGACAACTAGTGGTTCATTTTGATTAGATTTCCCTTTCCTCGATTCACCAGATGTTGAGTGAATTGAACTATCAGTTCAAAACAATAAAGTCAATTCTACGACTAGATAGCGTGTTAAGTTATATCCCCCACCCCTCCATGTCTTTCTTCCTTCTCTTTCCCTCTGTCTTCTATTTCTGCCCATTTCTTCCCTTCTTTCACTTTTCTCCTTAACTTCTGTTTTCCTCCTTTTTTCCCCTTTGGTGAGGGTAATGAAGCTCAGAAATAACATCTTGTATCCTGTTGAGGCAAACTTGGTCACAACTATCCTTCCAGATGACAAACTCATTCTTAAAATGTCTGTTTCCCAATCCAAAGAAAACAGACCAATTGAGAAAATAGAGACACAACATCCCTTACCACTACCAGCACCACCACTTTTAATTCCCAGGCTGCATTTATCACAAGGAGGACTGAAATTTATTTACATTATACCTAACCTCAAATAGGACCACAAATAAGACTAATAAAAGGACCATTTTGTGGCACTCAGGCAAACGGCTGAGCAAAACAGATGGATCTTACTTTGAGCCAGGACTCAAAAAATATAGTCGCCAACTCACTGTTGGCGACTACGTATCTTGGCCCAAAGATGGACCTGGAAGTGGGACCAGTTGTCTCTGATATGAATACTGTTCCTCTTCGTATCTGCCTCGTGAACAAATCATTCACCCTGTCACTATGAAGTGGGATTAAACATTGGTAGGAATTGCTCACAATATTGGTCATCAAGGAAGTGAAATATTTTAAGGGACTGTCACATGAGATGAAGGAGCAGGAAATTAGGACCAGGGCCTTATTTTTGGCATTACTGTCTACTTTTCAACTTCTTTGTATTTTTTTTTTTCAAGTTCACTACTGCACACTGAACTCAACTTTGAAACAGTAGATGTACAGAGTATATGTCATCCATGAGAACAAAGTGCTTAGGACATTTCAGGTTCCAAAATCTGTTAAAATTTTTTATGACACACAGATCAACCTCAGTCATTATTAAAATTGACAACCTGTGTCAGACTTCTTTAATCAAAACAAAACTATGTAAGACTTTATAGATAACAATCAATGTCCAATGATGCACTGAAAAACAGCTCAGTAATTGATGTAAATTACAAAGAACAGAAGATCGCTTCTCTCAGGAGAGACCGTTTAGCAATACAGTTATACAGTCTGCACTAAAGATTCAGAATGGCTTGCCAGAGAAGGAGCAAGTGCATTATATTATAGTAACCTATCCTGTAAGTCACAAGGCCACAAACAAAGCACCCAGTCAAAAAATAAAAAAAGAAAAGGAGTGAGAAACTAGGAATCTTAACGTTGACTAAGAATAAAGGGCTGCTTCTGACCACACTCTACTTTTTAAAAATCATCACATGGAAGGAGTTTTAGGTATCACCATGTCACAGAACTTCAATGCAAGAACAGTAAAGTGCTCTGGTTTGGGAGGTCTATGTTAATTCAAGCACGTCTCTTACTGCTCTCTCCCAACTACTCAGTACCGTTGTATCTTGCACAGATCATGTTTTGAGAGTTCACTCACTTCTCTATGATTTATTCATTCAAATACTGTTCAGATTTGACTTTCAAAAGAGACAGCCCCACTTGTGGTCAGCATAGAAGGATAATTACAATCCTTTATATTTTCTTTTAGTTTTTTTTTTTTCCAACCACTTTTTCTTCCATCAGAAAATTAAAAAAAAATCTCAAGTAAATTATTTCATCTATAAATACTTTATTATGTATTGATAAAAGATAATAACAAACATAATATCATCTCACAAAAATAAAAGTGATTCTTTAATGTTATTAAATATCCTATCTATGTCAAATGATTGACTTTTAAATGTGTTTGTTTTTTTACGGCTGGTTTGTTTGAATTGGGAACTAAACAAACACTAAACATTACATTTTAATCTATAAATTCACCATTTTTTTAAAATTTTAACTTTTCATTTTAGAACAATTTAACATTTTTGGAACAGTTGCAGAGATAGTACAGAGAGTTCTCATACTTCCTTCACTAGCTTCTCCTAATATTAACATCTTAAATAACCATGGTAAATTTGTCAAAACTAAGAAATTAACATCGATACAATACTATTAACTGAACTGCAGACTTTATTTAGATGTCACCAGTTTTTCCTTTAATATCTTCTTTTCTGTTCCAAGAATCCAGTCCAGGACACCACATTGCATTTAGTTGCATGCCTCCTTTGTCTCATATCTGATCTGTGACAGCTTCTCAGTCATTCTTTGTTTCTCATGACCTTGATAATTTTAAATAGTAGTGGTCAGATATTTTGTGGAATAGTTCACAATTTGGATTTGTCTGAGGTTTTCTCATAATTAGAATGGAATTCTGAGTTTTAGAGAATAATACAAAAGAGCTGAAGTGCCTTTCCTGTAATGTCATATCATAGGATATGTGATATCAACGTGATATAACCTTGGTCACTTGGTTAAGGTGGTGTCTACCAGGTTTCTCTACACTTCTCTTAGTTTTAATAAGCATAATGTCATTTTTAATAGCATATTGAGGTATAATTTACATAACAAATAATTCACCCTTACTAAATGTACAACACACTGTTTTCAGTAAATTTAGAGTTGTATAAACCTTACCACTATCCATTTTTGGAACATTTTCATCAGTCCCAAAGAATCCTTTATGCCCTGAAGCAGTCAATCCCCATTTTTACCATAGCCCAGATAATAACTAATATGTTTTCTTTCTCCAAAAATTTCCCTTTTCTGGGACATTTTTTATAAACGCAATCACATAATGTGTGGTCTCTTTGATGTGGCTTTTTTCACTTACTATAGTTGATTTTTGGAGATTTAATCTACATTTTGTCGTATTAAGCAGTATATCCACCTCATTATATGGACACTATCACATTTTGTTTATCCATTCATCAATTGATGGACATTTGGATTGTTTCCAATTTTTGACTATTATACTGTAACTAATGCTGCCATTCATATATACATATACTCATATACAATGAGGGCATATGTTTTCATTTCTCCTAGGAAGATACCTAGAAGTAGAATTGCTGGGTCATCAGAATCATTTTAACTTAAAAAAAAAAAAAAAAAAAACTCTTGTTATCTTTGTGGAAATCAACTGACGAAAACTAAAAAAGGTTAATTTTTTAAACTCCTAATTCCATTCCACTGATCTGTATTCCAGAACTACACTCTTTCTTATTGTTCTTAAGTTTTTAAAACCAGAAAGAATACATTATCAATTTTCTCCTTTTTCAAAATTATTTTTATTATTGAGGGTCTTTTGCATTTTCATGTAAATTTTAGAAGTACTTTATCAATTTCTTCGAAAATGCCTTTTTAGTTACTGTGAAAGGAAATGTTTTCTTAATTTCATTGTTTGTTTGTAGTATCTAGAAATATAATTGAATTCTATACAATGCTGCTGTATCCAATTGACTTTTATTTTTTTCTCTCTCTTTTTTTTTTATTGTTGGGGATTCATTGAGGGTACAATAAGCCAGGTTACACTGATTGCAATTGTTAGGTAAAGTCCCTCTTGCAATCATGTCTTGACCCCATAAAGTGTGACACACACAAAGGCCCCACCCCCCCTCCCTCCGTCCCTCTTTCTGCTTCCCCCCCCATAACCTTAATTGCCACTAATTGTCCTCATATCAAAATTGAGTACATAGGATTCATGCTTCTCCATTCTTGTAATACTTTACTAAGAATAATGTCTTCCACTTCCATCCAGGTAAATACAAAGGATGTAAAGTCTCCATTTTTTTTAATGGTTGAATTGTATTCCATGGTGTACATATAGCACAGCTTGTTAATCCATTCCTGGGTTGGTGAGCATTTAGGCTGTATCCACATTTTGGAGATTGTAAATTGAGCTGCAATAAACAGTCTAGTACAAGTGTCCTTATGATAAAAGGATTTTTTTCCTTCTGGGTAGATGCCCAGTAATGGGATTGCAGGATCAAATGGGAGGTCTAGCTTGAGTGCTTTGAGGTTTCTCCATACTTCCTTCCAGAAAGGTTGTACTAGTTTGCAGTCCCACCAGCAGTGTAAAAGTGTTCCCTTCTCTCCACATCCACGCCAGCATCTGTAGTTTTGAGATTTTGTGATGTGGGCCATTCTCACCAGGGTTAGATGATATCTCAGGGTTGATTTTATTTGCATTTCTCTAATATATAGAGATGATGAACATTTTTTCATGTGTTTGTTAGCCATTCGTCTGTCATCTTTAGAGAAAGTTCTATTCATGTCTCTTGCCCATTGATATATGGGATTGCTGGCTTTTTTCATGTGGATTAATTTGAGTTCTCTATAGATCCTAGTAATCAAGCTTTTGTCTGATTGAAAATATGTAAATATCCTTTCCCATTGTGTAGGTTGTCTCTTTGCTTTGGTTATTGTCTCCTTAGCTGTACAGAAGCTTTTCAGTTTAATGAAGTCCCATTTGTTTATTTTTGTTGTTGCAATTGCCATGGCAGTCTTCTTCATGAAGTCTTTCCCCAGGCCAAAATCTTCCAGTGTTTTTCCTATGCTTTCTTTGAGGATTTTTATTGTTTCATGCCTTAAATTTAAGTCCTTTATCCATCTTGAATCAATTTTTGTGAGTGGGGAAAGGTGTGGGTCCAGTTTCAGTCTTTTACATGTAGACATCCAGTTCTCCCAACACCATTTATTGAATAGGGAGTCTTTCCCCCAAGGTATGTTCTTGTTTGGTTTATCGAACATTAGGTGGTTGTAAGATGTTAGTTTCATTTCTTGGTTTTCAATTTGATTCCAAGTGTCTATGTCTCTGTTTTTGTGCCAGTACCATGCTGTCTTGACCACTATGGTTTTGTAGTACAGACTAAAATCTGGTATGCTGATGCCCCCAGCTTTATTTTTATTACTAAGAACTGCTTTAGCTATACGGGGTTTTTTCCTGTTCCATACAAAATGCAGAATCATTTTTTCCAAATCTGGAAAGTATGATGTTGGTATTTTGATAGGAATGGCATTGAATAGGTAGATTGCTTTGGGAAGTATAGACATTTTAACAATGTTGATTCTTCCCATCCATGAGCATGGTATGTTCTTCCATTTGTTAATATCCTCTGCTATTTCCTTCGTGAGGATTTCATAGTTTTCTTTATAGAGGTCCTTCACCTCCTTCATTAGGTATATTCCTAGGTATTTCATTTTCTTTGAAACTATGGTGAAGGGAGTGGTGTCCTTAATTAGCTTCTCCTCTTGACTGTTATTGGTGTATACAAAGGCTACTGACTTGTGGACATTGATTTTATATCCTGAAACATTACTGTATTTTTTGATGACTTCTAGGAGTCTTGCAGTTGAGTCTTTGGGGTTCTCTAAGTATAAGATCATGTCGTCAGCAAAGAGGGAGAGTTTGACCTCTTCTGCTCCCATTTGGATTCCCTTTATTTCCTTGTCTTGCCGAATTGTATTGGCTAGAACTTCTAGCACTATGTTGAATAGTAAAGGTGACAGAGGACAACCTTGTCTGGTTCCAGTTCAAAGAGGAAAAGCTTTCAGTTTTACTCCATTCAGTAAAATATTGGCTGTGGGTTTGTCATAGATAGCTTCAATCAGTTTTAGAAATGTGCCACCTATGCCTATACTCTTCAGTGTTCTAATTAGAAAAGGATGCTGGATTTTATCAAATGCTTTTTCTGCATCTATTGAGAGGATCATGTGATCTTTATTTTTGCCTCTGTTAATATGGTGGATAACGTTTATGGACTTGCGTATGTTAAACCAGCCTTGCATCCCTGGGATGAAGCCTACTTGATCATGATGAATGACTTTTTTGATGATAAGCTGTAATCTATTGGCTAGGATTTTGTTGAGAATTTTTGCATCTATATTCATGAGTGAGATTGGTCTGAAATTCTCCTTTTTGTTTGGGTCTTTTCCTGGTTTTGGTATCAGGGTGATGTTTGCTTCATAGAATGTGTTGGGGAAGATTCCTTCTTCCTCAATTTTTTGGAATAATTTCTGCAGTACAAGAATAAGCTCTTCCTTGAAGGTTTGATAGAATTCTGGTGTGAAGCCATCTGGACCAGGACATTTTTTGGTTGGAAGATTTTTTATTGTTTCTTTGATCTCAGTGCTTGAAATTGGTCTGTTCAGGAGCTCTATTTCTTCCTGGCTGAGTCTAGGGAGAGGGTGTAATTCCAAATATTGATCCATTTCCTTCACATTGTCAAATTTCTGGGCATAGAGTTTCTGGTAGTATTCAGAGATGATCTCTTGTATCTCTGTGGGATCAGTTGTTGTTTCCCCTTTATCATTTCTGATTGAGGTTACTAGAGATTTTACTTTTCTATTCCTCATTAGTCTGGCCAATGGTTTATCTATTTTATTTATTTTTTCAAAAAACCAACTCCTTGTTTCATTAATTTTCTGAATGATTCCTTTGTTTTCAATGTCATTGATCTCTGATTTGATTTTGGATATTTCTTTTCTTCTACTGAGTTTAGGCTTAGATTGTTCTTCTTTTTCCAATTCCATAAGATCTCTTGTGAGATTGTCGATGCGCTCTCTTTCTGTTTTTCGAATATAGGCATCTAAAACAATGAATTTTCCTCTCAAAACTGCTTCTGCAGTATCCCACAGGTTTTGGTAGCTTGTGTCTTCATTGTTGTTATGCTCAAGAAAGTTAATGACTTCCTGTTTTATTTCTTCCTGCACCCATCTGTTATTCAATAGAAGATTGTTTAATTTCCATGCCTTTGGGTGGGGTCGAGCATTTTTTTTAGAGTTGACTTCCACCTTTAGTGCCTTATGGTCTGAGAGGATACAAGGTAAAATTTCAATTCTTTTGATTCTGTTGATATTTGTTTTGTGTCCCAGGATATGATCAATTTTGGAGAATGTTCCATGGGGTGATGAGAAGAATGTATATTCTTTATCTTTGGGGTGGAGTGTTCTATATGCGTCTATCAAGCACAGTTGTTCTAGGGTTTCATTTAAATCTCTCATATCCTTGTTTAATTTCTGTTTAGAGGATCTGTCCAGCTCTGTAAGAGGAGTGTTAAAGTCTCCTGTTATTATGGTATTATCAGATATCATATTGCTCAGACTGAGTAAGGTCTGTTTCAAGAATCTGGGAGCATTTAAATTGGGTGTATAAATATTTAGAATTGAAATGTCTTCTTGTTGTATTTTTCCCTTGACCAATATAAAGTGACCAACTTTGTCTTTTTTGACTTTAGTTGCTTTAAATCCACATGTATCTGAAAATAAGATTGCAACTCCTCTTTTCTTCTGAATTTCATTTGCCTGAAAAATTGTCTTCCAACCCTTGACTCGGAGCTTTAATTTGTCTTTTGAAGCCGGGTGTGTTTCTAGCGGACAGCAAATGGATGGCTTGTGTTTTTTAATCCAGTCAATCAATCTATGTCTCTTCAGTGGGGAATTCAAGCCATTAACATTTATTGAGATAATTGATAAGTGTGGTAGTATTCTATTTGTCTTATTTGGTGAGAGTCCATTGCTTAGTTTTATCTTTTGCATCAGTGTGGAGGTTTGGTTCTGTCCTTTAATTTCTGAGTTCTTACTTTGCTGCTGATCCATTGTGGTGGTCAGTGTGCAGAACAGGTTGAAGTATTTCCTGTAGAGCTGGTCTTGTTGTGGCGAATTTCCTCAGTGTTTGTATATCCGTAAATGATTTGATTTCTCCGTCAGTTTTTAAGCTTATCTTAGGACGGTACAGAATTCTGGGCTGGAAATTGTTCTGTTTAAGTAGATTAAAGGTAGATGACCATTGTCTTCTTGCTTGGAAAGTTTCATTAGAGAAGTCTGTGGTCACTGTGATGGATTTGCCCCTGTAGGTCAACTTGCGCTTACTCCTGGCAGTTTGCAGAATCTTTTCTTTTGTCTTGACTTTGGACAGGTTCATCACAATGTGTCTTGGAGAAGCTTGGTTAGAGTTGAGGCGACCTGGGGTCCGATATCCCTCTGAAAGCAGTGTGTCAGAATCTTTGGTGATATTTGGGAAATTTTCTTTTATAATATTCTCTAGTATGGCTTCCATTCCTCTGGGGCATTCTTCTTCCCCTTCTGGAATTCGTATAACTCGTATGTTGGAACGCTTCATAAAGTCCCATAATTCTGACAGTGAACGTTCTGCTTTCTCTCTCTTCTTTTCTGCCTCTTTTACTATCTGAGTTATCTCAAGAACTTTGTTTTCTACCTCTGAAATTCTTTCTTCTGCATGGTCTAACCTGTTGCTGATACTTTCCATTGCATCTTTAAGTTCCCTAATTGACTGTTTCATTTCCTTCAGCTGTGCTATATCCTTTTTATATTCTTCATATCGTTCATCTCTTATGTGATTCTGTTTTTGGATTTCCTTTTGGTTATTTTCCACTTTATTAGCAGTTTCCTTCATTGTTTCCATCATTTCTTTCATTGTTTTCAAAATTTGTATTCTAAATTCCCTTTCTGTCATTCCTAACATTTCTGTATAGGTGGAATCCTCTGCATTAGCTACCTCATGGTCCCTTGGCGGGGTTGTTCTGGACTGGTTCTTCATGTTGCCTGGAGTTTTCTGCTGATTCTTCCTCATGAGTGATTTCTTTTATCTGTTTCCTTGCCCTAATTTTCCTTTCACTTCCTCTTGCTCTTTAAGTTCTCATGCCTGTGGACTCCCTGGACTCGGGACCTGGCACTGGGCGCAGTCAGAGCTGTCGGCCGCCAGCACCGCCAGTTTGGCGGCTTCCTGCAGCGCCTCTCACTGCCTGCCGCCACCCCAATTGACTTTTATATTACTAGTTTTTGTTTATGTGCATGTACATTATATAAGATTTTCTTCATACAGAATTATAATGTCTGCAAATAAAGAGTTTTACTTCTTACTTTCCAATCTTAATGCCATTGATTTTTCTTTTCTGTCTTTCCTTTCCTTGTCTTCATTTTTTCCCTCTCTTTCTTTACTTTATCATTCTGAGTTGAATCTCTTCAATAAGGATATACCCTTTTATAGAAGAGGTAAGATCTGACAATCTTGCTGCTTTTCTAATCATAGCAGTACATCAGTTAGACTTTCTTTTTTTTTTTGTAGAGACAGAGTCTCACTTTATCACCCTCGGTAGAGTGCCATGGCATCACACAGCTCACAGCAACCTCCAGCTCCTGGGCTTAAGCGATTCTCTTGCCTCAGCCTCCCGAGTAGCTGGGACTACAGGCACCCGCCACAACGCCCAGCTATTTTTTGTTTTGCAGTTCAGCCGGGGCCAGGTTTGAACCCGCCACCCTTGGTATATGGGGCCGGCACCCTACCGACTGAGCCACAGGCACCGCCCCATCAGTTAGACTTTCATCATTATGACTTTATAGGTTTTCACAGATGTTCTTTATCAGGATATAGACGTTCCCCTTTATCCCTAGTTTGTTAAAAGTTTCTATCACAATGGATATTAGATTTTCTCACAAGTTTTCTGTGCATCTTTGAGATGGTTGTGTTTTTTGTCTTTCTTCTATTAATACGGTGCATTACATTAATTGATTAGTGGATATTAAGTCAACCTTGCACATCTGGGATAAATCCTACTTGGTCGGGATGTATAATAACGTGAATATTTTATTGAGGGTTTTGGTGTCCATATTCATGAGGAATAATGATGGGAAGTTTTCTTTTATCATTATGTCATTGTTAGGCTTTGGTCTCAGGATGATAATGTCCTCATAGAATAGAGGGAAAAATGCTCTTTTTCCTCTATTTTCTGGAAATTTTTGTGAAAGACTGATATTATTTATTCTTTAATTATTTGATAGATTCATCAGTGAAGTCATCTGTATCTAGAGTTTTCTTTTTACTATAAATTTCATCTCTTTATTGTTACGGGGTTATTCAGATTTTCTATTTCTTTAAAGTCAGTTTTGTTTTTTCATGCATTTTTAGGATTGTCCACTTAATCTTAAGTTGCATAGATTGGGGTATATTTGTTCATAGTATTACTTCAAAATCCTTTCAATTTTTCTGGGGTTGATAGTGATGTCCTCTTTTTCATTTCTGATTTTGGTAATCTGTCATCTTCTCTCCCTTTTCCTTAGTTAGTCTAGCAAAAATCTGTCATTTCCTTTTTTTGATCTTTTGAAAAAATTAACTTTTGGTTCTTTTGGTTTTTCTCTACTATTTTCTTGTTTTCCATTGACTTCTATTCTAATCTTTTTTTTATTTTCTTCATTCTGTTTGAATTTAGTTTAATTATATATTTAAATTGTGCCCATATTTACCTCATAATTACATTATCAGATCACTTTATTTCTTTAGGTGGATTTAGTTACTATTTGCTGCCATTACTTTCTATTTAAATACTATCTCTCAGTATTTCTTATAAGTCACGTCTACTAGCAATGAATTGTCTCAGTCTTTGTTTATCTGGGATATCCTTATTTTATATATTTCTTTTATTATACATTTGTTGATATATTCATATATGAAGAATACTTTTGGTAGATGTAAGATTCTTTTTTAAAATTTCAGAATGTTAGGGGGTAGATATGTTTTGTTTACATACTTGGTTTTTGTACAGATTAAATCAGAGTGATGCATGTAACTGTATCCTTCACCTGGATAGTGTGTACTGCACCCAACAGGTGTGAATTTAACCCTCTGCTTCTCCCTTCTCCCTCTAGCTTGGTTTTCATTGAAATTAACTTCCATATGTACACTGAGTGTTGATACTGTTATTTGTTATCGAGTACATGTGTTTGTTTCTCCATTCTTGTGATGTTTCACTTAAAAGAATCATTTCCAATTCCCTCCAGGTTGTCCAGAAAGATACTAGATCACTTTTTTTTTTTTTTTTTAATGGCTGAATAGTACTCTATAGTATACATATACCACATTTTGTTAATCCATTCATGTATTGATGGGCACCTAGGTTGTTTCCATGTCTTTGTGATTGTATCTTGTGCTACCATAAACACTCAAGTGTAGGTGTCCTTTTTATAAAATAACTGTTTTTCCTTTGGATATATACCCAGAAGTAGGATTGTTAGATTAAATGGTAAGTCTACTTTAAGTTCTTTGTGGTATTCCCATACAATTTTCCATAGAGGTCATTCCTAGTTTGCAATCCCACCAACAGTGTAGACAGTTCCTTTCTCACTTTATCCACAGTGGAATGTATTGTTTGGGACTTTTTAATATTAGCCATTCTCATTGGAGTTAAGTGATATCTCATTGTGGTTTTGATATGTATTTACCTAATGATTAGAGATGTTGAGCAATTTTTCTTTCTTTTTTTCTTTTTATTTTTTTGTTGAGCAATTTTTCATGAGTTTTTTGGCCATCATTTGAAAAGTTTTTGTTTATGTCTTTTGCACACTTTTTAATGGGGCTGTTTCTTGCTGTCTTGCTTGAGTTCTTATAGATTTTGGTTATCAGTCCTTTATCTATGTACAGCCTGAAAATATTTTTTCCCATTCTATGGGTTGTCTATTTGCTTTTTAGATTGTGTCTGTGGCTATGCAGAAGCTTTTTAATTTGATCAGGTCCAATTTATTAATTTTTGTTGTTGTTGAGATTGCTTTTAGGGTCCTCATCATGAATTCTTTGTACAGATTAAATCAGAGTGATGCATGTAACTTTTATCTATGTCAATTTTCTCTATTAAAAGGGTAATTAGAGTATGTTTAGCTGTTTAGCATGATTTTCTTAATTATTTGAAAATATCTATAATAGCTAATTTCAACTCTTTGCTGAGCTCAACATCTTTCTTCCTTTCTTTAACCCAGAAAAACTCTCTATAGACTGCTTTTATATTAACTATGTCTGGGTCACATGACTGTTTCTTTACATGTCTCATAATTTTTCTTGAAAATTGACATTTTGTATAACATAGCAACTCTGGTTTCTGATTTTTCTCCTGGGAATTATTACTGTTATTGCTATTTATTTACTTGTTCAGGACATCCCTAATGTAACTGTGGAGTGTCTCCCTCAAGTTGTGTGACCGCTGTTGTCTTTACCCTGTTCTTACAATTCCTGTTCTGTTTTGCATCCAGAACTTCCTTCTGTGTCAGTGCAGTTTATAGGTCAGCCAAGGATTGGTTACGGGTTGTACTCAAACACCTTGGGCCAATAAACTAACACCTTTAGCTGATATGCAAGTTGTCCATAAAGTTCTTGTGCAATTTAACATAGTTTTACTTTGTAAATTGCACATAAACCTTACGGATACCCTGTATATATGTGTAGGTTGGGGTGTGCATTCAAAGTTTAGGGAATTTACAATTCTCTTTTGACTTTAACTTTCCATTGGTTCATTCTTATCTTCTCTTTGTATGCTCAAGGCTTTACGTTAACCAAAGATAACCAGATCTCTTGGACCCTCTTTGGTCTTACCTAGAGCATATGTGAAGCCTTCCAGACTACCAAGTTTATCAAGCCTCACTATGGTAATCTCCTTTTCCAATTCTCCCTGCCAAATTTCTGGCCAAATTGCCAGTCCTGCCCCACCATGAATTGTAACATCAGGCTAGATATGATGTTTGTCCTCCCTGTTTGTTTGCCATTGAAATAGCTACTGTGTTGACAATACCTAAGGGTTCTTCTAGTTCTACTCCCATCAAATCGGTGAAGTTATGGTTTTTCATAATGTGCCCTGCCTTGGGTAAAACTATTCTGGCAGTGGAATCCTGGCGAGGTTAGGAGAGGGACGAGCTCTGGCTAAAACATCATGGGCTCCCGATTATGTTATTTGTTCTATCACGAGCTTTTAATTGGCCCTTTTCACTTCCAAAAGGTATCCTGTTTAGGCAATACAACTTATGATCTCCTTCTCAATAGTGAGCATAAACATCTTATAGCATTTCTTCATCCAATGATCATTGCCTAATTATGTTCTTTGTAATGCAGGAATCAGGGGACTAGCTGCAGGTGAACGAAAGTTTCTGTCATAGCTACATGTATATGGGAAATCTTCAACTGCTCTTTCCTCTACATCTCTACAAAGTTTAAAAGTTTGGGGGAAGTAAGAATGCTTATCAATCCTGAAAATTCTTAGTTAAGTTGAGCTATGAAGATTGAGAAGTGGAAGGAATATGGGGATGAGGGTGCCAATTCTGCCTTTACAGAGCTAAGAGGAACCACTCATTTAAAAGAGTCATAATTACATTGGTAAAGAAAGAGTTGCTAAGAAATTTGAAGTTAGACTGAGTTGGAATAAACCTATTCCAAACAATTATAGACAACATATTACCTAAACTTAATATGTAGAATAATAGCTCAGAGATCTCTCTAAATAGGTCCATATACTTGTATCAGGTTAATATTTATCCTCACAGCTCCCTGTGCCCACCCAGGTTATACTTCTCAGGAACTTGAGAATGGGAGAAGCTCTTCTGGGAGCTTCAGTAATTCTTCTACATGAGCAAGTTCCCATACAAAATCAAGCAATAGTATTCATTGTAAAAATAATTTTTTCTTTGTCTAAAGATTCACAATAAATTCCCAAGAACATTTAAATTATGAATAGATTTACAAAAATCACTGCTATCACATAAAAAGATAAACATGTAGTATTTGCATCTAGGAATTCTCAAAACTTTTATTTTTCTTTAAAGAACTGTAAAAATGGGGAAAATCAGGAAACTTTATACAAAAGAAATGCGTAATGTATAAAGCATTACTTATGAATATCTTAATAATATTTTTTGTATCAACATTAATACTTCACAGATACAGTGTTGAAGAAGTCAAAGTATTCACCAAATTTCACATCCTAACAATTCACCTTCAACCTAGGAACTTGTAACTTGTAAAAATTACTGTTTCTGGGAGGTGCTCGTAGCTCAGTGGGTAGGGCACTGGCCACATACACAAAGGCTGGTGGGTCTGAACCCAGCCCGGGCCAGCTAAAACAACAATGAAAACTGCAACAAAAAAATAGCCTGGCATTGTGGTGGGCACCTGTAGTTCCAGCTACTTGGGAGGCTCAGGCAAGAAAATCGCTTGAGCCCAAGAGTTTGAGGTTGCTGTGAGCCATGATGCCACAACACTCTACCATTTTAAATAAATAAATAAATAATTACTCTTTCTATTTGGAAGACAATCTAATTCATAAAACAAAATTCTAAAACTTCATATATATTTCTTAAGACACTGCTAAGTCTAATCATGTGATGAAACTCTCACCTCATGGTACGAGGTTATCAATTAGGCAACATCAAGGCAATAAAGAAGAAGAAATTTTGAGCCTTCTGTTCCCATTTGTCTTTAAACTAGAGTTGATTCATAATAGATAAAGAGAT
This sequence comes from Nycticebus coucang, assembly GCF_027406575.1. Classification (NCBI taxonomy): domain Eukaryota; kingdom Metazoa; phylum Chordata; class Mammalia; order Primates; family Lorisidae; genus Nycticebus; species Nycticebus coucang. The sequence goes on from NC_069795.1 coordinate 63,991,809, forward strand.
TTTTGGTTTTATGGAATGTTATTTCTCCAGATTATCTCTTAAGTGATTGTTTTTGTTAGGTTTCAGAATTTCTATAAGAGGATTTCAACTCTATCCCAATATGATTACTACTTCTGTTAATAATTAACAAAAAATACCTGTATTTCAAGCATTTACCAGTAAAAGACTCTAGAATTAATTGTCATCCAACTACAATAAAAGGCATCATTTAAAAAAACAATGTACAGTATAAACTCTATAAGTTGACCACCCAGGGGACTGCAACAAACTGGACAATATCTGGAGGTGGTCAACAAAAGGAACTAGGCCTACTGTACTGATAGGGAACATTATCAATGTTTTGAGATGTACAAACATCAAGAAACATAACATTTGCATGGATGGAAACAAGTAAAGCCTTCCCAACAATACTGATAAGCCAAGCAATTTGAAATTTCCACATGTGAATGAGAAAGGATGCTGTTGACTGTGTTTCTTGGAAGTGAAATAAGAAACCATAACACAGTCTGTCTCAGAACTTTCATAGGGACCCATGTACATAAATGTAATGCATGTCTGGTATATGAACATTAGGTCAATTTCAGGTAGTCAATATAGGAAGGTGGTCAACAATGGAGGTTCTACCGTATATGGAAAATTTCCTGAAAGATGTGCCACCCTTCCATTTGTGCATCTAGATATAATCTAAAACAGAAACAAGAGCAAGGTTTTAATTATACCTGAGTAAGGTTTTGTTTATCTGTTCCAAATCTTGTAAGGATGAAAATACTAAATTTCATGTGTTCCAATAAAATATCTTTTATTTATCATGAAATGAGTATTTATTATGATTTTCATTTTGTGATGTAGCAATCCTTTTATATACTGAAGAGTATCCTAGGAAGATATTTTCTCCTAGGCTAAGCATCAGCAATCCATTTTTTTAAAATACATGATCAAAGTGGAAATGTTTTCAATTTTACTCCATTCAATATGATATTGGTTGTGGGTTTGCTGCAGATGGCCTCTATCAGTTTAAGTAATGTCTATACCTATTTTCTTAAGTGTTCTGATCACGAAAGGATGCTGTATATTATCAAAAGCTTTTTCTGCATCAATTAAGAGAATCATATGGTCTTTGCTTTTTGTTCTGTTTATGTGATGTATTTTATTTACAGATTTACATATGTTGAACCAACCTTTAGACTCTGGGACAAAACCCACTTGGTCATGGTGAATAATTCATTTGATGTGTTGCTGGATTGTGTTTGCTAGGATCTTATTGAATATTTTTGCATCTATATTCATTAAACATATTGCTCTATAATTTTCTTTCCTTGTTGGGTCTTTTCCTGTTTTGTGGATCAGGGTGATAGTTGCTTCACAGAATGTGTTGGGAAGTATTCCTTCTTTTTCTATGTTTGGAAAAGGTTATGTAATATATGTATGCAATATAGGTACTAGTTCCTCTTTAAAGGTTTGGTAGAGTTTTGATGTGAAGCCATCTGGTCCTGGACTTTTCTTTTTTGGAAGATTTCATATAGTTGATGCCATTTCCCCTAGGTTTTCATATTTCTGAGAATAGAGTTTTTTGTAGTATTCATTAAGGATTTTTTGAATTTCTGAGATATCTGTTGTTATTTTGCCTTTATCATTTCTGATTGAAGATATTAGGGACTTTACTTTTCTATTTCCGGTTAGGTTAGCCAAAGGTTTATCAATTTTGTTAATCTTTTCAAAAAAACAACTTTTTGATTCATTGATCATTTGAATAATTCTTTTGTTTTCAATTTCATTTAATTCTGCTCTAATTTTGGTTATTTCTTTTCTTTAGCTGGGTTTAGGGTTGAAATGTTCTTCCTTTTCCAGTTGCTTGAGATGACCCATTAAATTGTTGACTTCATTGCTCTCTGTTCTCTTTTTTCTTTTTTTTTATTATTTTTTATTTTTTTATTGTTAAATCATAGCTGTGTACATTAGTGCAATCAAGGGGTACAATGTGCTGGTTTCATATACAATCTGAAATATTCTCATCAAACTGTTCAACGTAGCCTTCATGGCATTTTCTTAGTTATTGTATGTAGACAATTGTATTCTGCCTTTAGTAAGTTTCACCTGTACCCATTCTAAGATGCACCGTAGGTGTGGCCCCACCCATTACCCTCCCTCCACCCTAACCTCCCCCCTCCCTTCCCCTTCCTTGGTCCTTTCCTCATAGTCTTGTGCTATAGTTGGGTTATAGCCTTCATGTGAAAGCTATAATTTAGCTTCATAGTAGGGCTGAGTACATTGGATACTTTTTCTTCCATTCCTGAGATACTTTGCTAAGAAGAATATATTCCAGCTCCATCCATGTAAACATGAAAGAGGTAAAGTCTCCATCTTTCTTTAAAGCTGCATAATATTCCATGGTATACATGTACCACAATTTGCTAGTCCATTCGTGGGTCGATGGGCACTTGGGCTTCTTCCATGACTTAGCAATTATGAATTAGGCAGCAATAAACATTCTGGTACAGATGTCTTTGTTATATTATTATTTTTGGTCTTCTGGGTATAAACCTAGTAAAGGAATTATAGGATCGAATGGCAGGTCTATTTTTAGGTCTCTAAGTATTCTCCAAACATCCTTCCAGAAGGAGCGTATTAGTGTGCATTCCCACCAGCAGTGTAGAAGTGTGCCCTTTCCTCCACATCCATGCCAACATCTCCGGTTTTGGGATTTTGTTATGTGGGCTACTCTTACTGGGGTTAGGGGATATCTCAAAGCAGTTTTGATTTGCATTTCTCTGATGCTTTCTGTTCTCTTGAGGAAGGCTTGCAGTGCTATAAATTTCCCTCTTAGGACTGCCTTTGCAGTATCCCACAGGTTTTCATAATTTGTGTCTTCACTGTCATTTTGTTCCAAAAACTTGGCAATCTTATCTATGATCCAGCTATCATTAAACATAAGGTTATTTAGTTTCCATATCTTTGTATGAGCATGAAGATTCCTATTGTTATTGAGTTCAACTTTTATTCCATGCTGGTTGGGGAAAATACAAGTAATAATTTCTATTCTAAATTTGCTGAGGTTAGACTTGTGACCTAAGATGTGATCAATTCTGGAGGATGTTCCATGGGCTGATGAGAAGAATGTGTATTCAGTTTTGTTAGGATGAAATGTTCTGTAGATTTCTGTTAAGTCCATTTGTTTTAGGGCAAGTTTAAGTTCAATATATATATATATATTTTTTTGCTTACTTTATTCCTGGAGGATCTATCCAACACTGCCAAAGGGGTGTTAAAATCACCAACTATTATGGTGCAGGAAGATATCAAATTGTTCATATCTGTTAGGGTCTCCTTTATAAACTGAGGAGTGTTCTGGTTGGGTGGATAATTGTTAAAAATTTCCACTCAGATCAGGAACCAGGCAAGGTTGCCCATTGTCCACTGCTATTTAACATTGTAATGGAAGTCTTAGCCATCACAATCAGTCAAGAGAAGGTGATCAAGTGTACCCAAATAGGGTCAGAGAAGATCAAACTCTCACTGTTTGAGGATGATATGATCCCATACCTGGAAAATCCCAGGGACTCAACAACAAAATTCTTAGAAGTGATCAAAGAATACAGCAGTGTCTCAGTATACAAAATCAATACTCACAAATCAGTAGCTTTTATATATGCCAACAGTCATCAAGCTGAAAAAGCAGTCAAGAACTCTATTCCTTTACAGTAGTGCCAAAGAAGATGAAATATTTTGGAATTTAACTAACAAAGGATGTGAAAGATCTCTATACAGAGAACTATGAAACTCTGAGAAAAGAAATAGGTGAAGATGTTAACAAATGGAAAACACACCATGCTCATGGCCGGAAAGAATCAACATTGTAAAATGTCCATACTACCCAAAGCAACATACAAATTTAATGCAATCCCTATTAAAGTACCCTGTCATACTTTAAAGATTTGGAAAAAATAGTACTTCATTTTATATGGAATAAGAAAAAACCTGAAATAGCCAAGACATTATTCAGAAATAAAAACAAATCAGGAGGAATCATGCTACCAGACTTCAGGCTATACTATAAATCTATACTGATCAAAACAGCATGGTACTGGCAAAAAAATAGAGAAATAGAGAGGTAGATGTATGGAACATATTAGAGAGCCAAGAGAACCCAGCCACTTATTGTCATCTGATCTTTGATAAGCCTACCAAAAATATAAATTGGGGGAAAGATTATTTATTTAACAAATGATGCTGGATTGGCTGGTAACTTGTAGAAGACTGAAACTAGACCCATACCTTTCACCACTAACAAAAATTGACTCTCACTGGATAAAAGATTTAAACTTAAAACCTGAAACTATGAAGATACTTAGAGAAAGTGCAGGGAAAACACTTGAAGAAATCGGCCTGGGAGAATAACTTATGAGGAGGACCCCCTAGGCAATTGAAGCAACACCAAAAATACATTACTGGGATCTTATCTAACTAAAAAGTTTCTGCACAGCCAAGAACACAGTAAGTAAAGAAAGCAGACATCCCTCAGAATGGGAGAAGACATTTGCAGATTATATTTCTGACAAAGGTTTGATAACCAGAATCTACAGAGAACTCAAACTTATTAACAAGAAAAGAACATGTGATCCCATTTCATTAGGGTAAGAGACTTAAACAGAAGCTTCTCTGAAGAAGACAGGCGCATGGTTTATGGACATATGAAAAAATTCTCATCATCTTTAATCATCAAAGAAATGCAAATCAAAACCACTTTGAGATATCATCTAACTCTAGTAAGAGTAGCCCACATAACAAAATCCCAAAACTACAGATGTTGGTGTGGATGTGGAGAAAAGGGAACACTTCTGCACTGCCAGGGAGAATGCAAGATGATATGTTCCTTTTTGAAAGAAGTTTGGAAAACACCTAGGGATCTAAAAGTAGACTTGCCATTTGATCCTGCAATTCCTCTACTAGGTATATATCCAGAAGATCAAAAATCACTTTACAACAAAGATATTTGCACCAGAATGTTTATTGCAGCCCAATTCATAATTGCCAAATCAGGGAAGAAGCCCAAGTGCCCATTGACACCATAAATGGATTAATAAATTATGGTACATGTATAACATGGAATATTATACAGCCATAAAAAGATGGAGACTTTACCTCTTTTATGTTTACAACAATGGAGCTGAAATATATTCTTCTTAGTAAAGTATTTCAAGAATGGAAGAAAACTATCCAATGTACTCAGTACTATTATGAAACAAATGTATAATCAACCAGGCTTCCATATGAAAGATAAAACATGACTATAGCCCGGGATGAAGGAGGGAAGAGGAGAAGGAGGGTAGGGGACAAGAGAGGTTGGGTGGAGAGAGGGTAATTGGTGGGACCACACCTATGCTGCATTTTGCAAGGGTACATGTCAAATCTATTAAGTGTAGAGTATAAATGTCATAACACAATAATTGAGGTGAAGGCTATGTTAACCAGTTTGATATAAGCATTTCAAGTTGTATATAAAATCAGCACATTGTACCCCATAAATGTATTAATGTATACAGCTATGATTTAATAAAAATAAAAATAAATAAAATAAAATACATGATCAGAGCCCAATTTGTAAGTCTTTAGAAGTTGTTTCTCTCAACAGGCCTAACTGTTGCCTCTTTCTCATGTTTTCCCATTGTTTACTCTTTTTTTATTTATTTCATTTATGATTTTATTTATAGTTTATTTACTTTTATTTATTTCAAATAAAAATATTTATAACATATCTATGTATCATTTAACCATTTTAATTTCTTTTTTTGGCCAGGGCTGGGTTTGAGCCCGCCACCTCCAGCATATGGGGCTGGCGCCTTACTCCTTTGAGCCATAGGCACCGCCCCCATTTTAATTTCTTATTAGAACAAAGAGATGATCATCAGTCTCTCTTGTACCTTTGTCTTTTTATCTACCTTCTATATATCAATTCATCTAAATTTATTAAATAATAAGACAAAAGTTTAGATGCGGTATGAAAATGTCAACCTAGATCTTCTAGGAACAAGATGTAATAAACTCATCTGTATTTTTGTGGTGACTTTTGTTTTCTTTACTGTCAAGGCTATTCAAATCAGATGTGTGAGGCAAAGTCATAGATTTGTATCATCAGAGGTCAAGATTAACTTAGAGTTTTAACTAAGCAATTTTTTGCTAAATAACCTGAGGATGATTTTAGGCTTTCTGTGCAAGAATAAAATAACTTTGAACCTATGGAACAGCAGCAGCTATTTTCAAATCATTAATACAGCATATAAAATAGAACATCCAATACCAATTGTGCAGGCTGTACTCTGCAAAGGGCACCCACCCATGCTTTACTCAGTAATAGATGCTCCCTAGCCAAAATTATAAATGCTGAAGCAAGGGTTTTGTTTTAATAATTTACACAAGGTGTGCAAAGAGAGCAACATTTTTCTAAGCTGTATCAAACCTTTATATATATATAGGCCAAGGGAGGCCCTATAAAACATGTTTCTATAATACTTCTAACAAAGTATAATTAATTGCATCAGTATTAGCTGACTCTCTAGCTGTTTCATGTCACCTAAACACTCAAGTAAACTCTCTAGTAATGACATTGCCTCATGAGCTTTAGTCTCAGTGACACAGTCTAAAGAATGCTTTAAAAACAGAATCATTTATAAGTTCTGAGACAATAGGTAATTTGTATAATGGAACACTTTTTCTTTAATTTAACTTTTGGCTTCCACTCTCCCTGGAAGATCTTATATAGTTAAGTCTCAATGAATTATCTGCAGGTGGGCTACACATAACACATTTTTACATTAACTTTTCTTGAGTGCAAGATTAATACATGCCCATTGCAGAAATAAAATTCCTGAAAAATACAGAAAAGTATAAGAAAAAAATTACAAGGATCAATAGTCTAATATACAGAGACGATTAACTACCACTGACACTTCAGAATTTTATTCCAATATGAAAAATCTAATCCCACTCTGGTTTACCCATTTCCCCCAGAATTGCCTCCTATTTTTACCATTTGGTATTGTGCTCAAGCAATTGAAAAATTTCAAGAGTCATTATTTTCTATAAAATTAATTCAAGAAATAATCAAGTTCTATTATATTTCATAGGTCTGCTATTTATTATTCATGATATTTCTTATTATTAATGCTTATTATTTTTATCTCATTAATTTGGTTTTATCCAATCATGGCCTATGAAGATCTTTCTATTACATGTATAAATAGGAAAATCTACTACGAAGTATTAGACTATTTTTTTTGAAATAATAAGGGGGTTAGAAATAGCTTCTTATAGGGAACAAAAAAAATGTATAATTTGATTCTTAAAAGTCAAGAATTATATATCAAGGTCAGAGACAAAATATTTTAAGTACAACTCTTATTTAGTTATGTTTATTATCTTTACTACGACTAAATATTAGTATGGAAAACAGAAAAAGATAGAGTGTTATAAAAGCCTCCATGCATATCTCTCAAGGGTCTAATTCTATTTTATCTGAGGAGTTTTCTGTGAACTATGGCATACAGAATTACATCATCTCCCATGGCTCAGATTATCACCAATTCATAAAATGCTTTAACAAAAACTGTTATGAAGTGGGTTCTGTTATATATTCATATAACTTCCTCTTCACTTTGGTTTAGTACGGAAATACACAATACATCAATATGTGTTTCATTAAGACAGTTGTTTCGATATAGTAACAAGCTGGGCAAATAGAGGAAGTGTGCTGAGTGTAATTTATTTACATTTTAATAAGACCTCAGACAAATGACACCACACAGGAAGCTCATAGTGAGGTTAGAAATGGTGGCTAAAAAATGCCTTGAAGTTTGGAAGCTGTAGCAGTACTTAATCAATGGTATTGCTTGTGAATTAAGGTAGAATAACAGTTCCACAGGGACAGATGTTGTGGTCTCTGACAAACATTAAATGCATGCATTAAAAATTTAGGGGGGATATAAATTTTCAAAAAATGATAAATTTAAAGTTTATAACCTTGAATATATACAAATGCTAAAGTTTAATGTGGGTGGCCTCTGTGAAGAGAAACCTCATGAAAGCACAAAGTATAGGAATCTTCTTCCTTAATATCCCAAATCTTACTGCTAAAATTCCCTTTTGGTGGAGATTCTAACTCATTAGCATTGGGGTTTCTCTTAGTTTGCATGCTAATTCTTTGTGAATTAGTCTAAAAATCAGAACAAGTTCTATCATAAAGCAGGAGATTCAGAAAGCATTGATACAATTAAAGTAGCCATCGCAACTTCTATTTCCTCTGAGCAGGGTCACCTTTTTTTGAGGCAAATTATCACTGGCAATATCTTACAGATTAATGTGTATGACATTTGTCTATCTAGCGTAGTTCCAAAGAGAATTTTTAAAGATCTTGCAAGAGTAAATACAATTTTTAAGCAGCAAATGAGGAAACAACTGTGAAGGCACAACAATGGTTGAAAAAGCATAAAAAGGCATGGGTGAGGTACATATACAAAAATTATTTTGTAAGTACTAAAGCATTTGCTAAAAGAACAAAAGTACACACACACACACACACACACACACAAATATATAACCCTCTGAGGAATAAACATTTTATTAGGAGTTATTTTATGTTACTTTTCCTTATTTATCTATGAACCAAAAAGTAAGTTCCTTAGAAATATTAGACTTATAGTCCTCAATGCTATAATTGATAATAATTAATAATATACTGAGTGGATAACTGATTGTCAATAAATATTTGTTTGATTTGTGTTAATAATATAAAAAATCTGGTCAAGAAGGCACAGTTTTAAAATATCAGATGTTCATTCATGCCTACCGGGTGAAAGAAAAAAATAAAAGGTTCAAAAAAATAAGAAAGATTATATCAGTATATGGGTAAAGCAGGATAGATTATCCTATACTACATGGAGGCAATAAAGTTAATGCCAAAAATCCCCCTTCAATGGAAAATAAATCTATGTAAATACATGCTGAAATCCTACAGATGATTCTGAAGATTCCCAGAGAAATGAAAAACAAATGACAGCATCATGAAAATGATTTGTCCCAGTAATGACAAGTCTATTCTGTCATACTTTACAAGAAGTGGTAAAGTATGATTAGATATTCCAATTTCCTAATCATATAGAATGTAAACAATCTACATCACAAAGATCTATGAATTTTCTGAAACATTATCAAGTTTCATAGAAATTCTTAATCAGAATCTGAACATGATTCCTTTGGATGTAAAAATTCATAATTTCAATTGTAAATTATCAGTTTATATATAGACAATTTTTAAAATTCACATTGTGACATGGTATATGATTAGTTTATAAACACTTTCAAAATTTTCTTAATAAAAACCTAAATATAAAGATTTTTCTAGTAATGCAAGAGCAATTTGATAACAGGAAATCAATTGCTCTAAGTCCTTTGTGGAATTGTCATGTTTCATATTCTTCTATAACATTTTTAAGGAAAGGGTTATGCATCTGAATACCAATACCTAGTGAACAATTTATGGAACATTGTAAGTGCTGAATAAATGTGTGTAAGTTGATTTGAATGAAAAATAGATGACAATAAAAGCATACACTCATCAACTAGAGTTAGATACTATTTGCCAGAAAAAGGATTAATAAAATTTTGTATCCATTCCTAATAATCAAATAAATGGTTAGAAAATACTATTTTAATTTACTTTACCAATTGAATTGACAACTAATGTCTTCCTTAATTATGAAAAACACTAGAGACATTACCATATAATCAAGAACATTAAGAATACACTCTATCACAATGAGTCCTTAACTGTTTTAGAAATTCTAGAAAATGAAATAGGAAATCAAATACAAATAAGAAGGGAAAAAATAAAGATACAATTTTTAGCAGAGAAAATAATGCCCTTGAAACCCCAAGAGAAAACATAATAAATTATTAAAACTATTAAACCTGACAATTAAGTCCATGAACTTGCCATCATGTGCTTACATTGATAGCACCGCACAAACAACTCAGTAAGATTTCATAACTCTGGTCTCACAGTTGTGTTAGTGTCAATGTGTGGTGGTGTCTTGATGAGTGGTGTTCAAAATTTTTGCATGTTTTTGTGTGCTGTCACGAGAATGTCAGGGCTTGAATAGAGCAATGAACAAACATTAAATTTCTAGTTAAACTTGCCAAAGTTGAAGTGAAATCAAGGATACATAACTCTACATTTATGGAGATAATGCCATGAAGAATGCCATCAGTGTTCAAATGGATTAAATGTTTCTGAGGGAGAGAAAGTGTCTCTGATGAAGAGAGATCATGGCAGCCAGTAATGAGCACAACTGATGAAAACACTGATAATTTGTCAAATTATACATCAAAATCATTGGCTGACTGTGAGAAGCATAGCAGGCCAAATATTGATAGAGAAAATATATATAAATATTGATAGAGAAACAGGAAAATCTTAGCTAAAAATCTTGGCCAACAACTTAAGGCTCTTGCATCATGGTAATGCACCAGCTCACACAGTACTGTCTCTGAGAGAGTTTTTAGCCAGTAAACAAGAAACTATTTTGGAACACCCTCCCTACTCACCTTATCTGGCCCCTAATGACTTTTTTATTTTTCTTTACCTAAATATAAAGGAAATATCGAAAGAAAGATTTTTTAATGACATTCAGGACATCAAAGGTAATATGACAACAGCTCTGATGACCATTCAAGGAAAAGAGTTCCAAAATTCCATTGAAGGGTGAACTAGGTACTGCATCAGTGCATAGCTTCCCAAGAGGAGTACTTCAAAGGTGACCATGATATTCAGCCATGAGGTATGTGGCACTTTTTCTAGGATGAGTGCATGAACTTAATTGTCATACCTCATATTAAAAGACTTGAATAAAATAGCTAGATTATATATAAATACAGATAGACCCCAACTTAAAATGGTTTGACTTAGAATTTTTTCACTTTAAGATAGGTTTATCAAGTTAGAATATGACCTGACATAAGTCGAGGAACACGTGTATTGTAAAGAAAAAGACATGAGAATTCTACCAAAAAATTTTGAATGTAATGTCAGAAATTAAGGACAATAACAAGAACAGAGAATGCCTATACTTAAATATAATAAAGAATTTGGGGACCTATAAAAAGGACATTATTTATATACAAAATATTACATGAATAGAAAAGATACTAGGATTCTGAATGTGAAGTATGAATACTGCAAAGATAATACTAATTTATAGGTTTAATAAAATTCCAATAAAAACTCTAATAGAACATTTTTATGAAATCAACAAAGTAAATGAATCTTGAATAATCAGTAGGTGACAAAAGCCAAAGCATTTTTGAAAAAAAGAAAGGTAAGAAAAGAGTTGACCAAAAAGATATATAAACATACTCTGAAGCTCTAATGAAAGCAATTTAGAATCAATGAAAGAACTGGAAAAAAAAAAAAAAAAGACAGTCCAGAAAAAGGTCTGAAAGTTGATAAAAATTAGTATACAATAAAGATGATATCAAAATCAGTGAGGAAATGATGCTGAGACCATTGGTTAATCATTGGGAACAACATTAAGGAAGATGCTTGCCATAACCCATACACTAAAATAAATTCTAAAAGGAACAGAAAATTAAAAATACACAATAGTACCAGGATCCTACTAAAAAAAGAAATTGCAGATCTTTTTCACATTTAAAACTGTTAAGGAAGACAAAAGCAATGGACATAGTCACAAAGAAAAGAATCAATGGAATTGACCACAGGATTATTTAAAAATTTCTCACATCAAAAACAGCAAAAATAATTAAAAGGCAAATTAAAACTGAGGAAAAAATTTTGCAACATACTTGACAAAATGAGTACTCTCATTTTTCAAAATTTTGCAAATCAGTAAGGGGCGATATATAAAAAGAATTAATAAATAAAATAATTGATAAAAAAGCACACAATGGATAAAAAGAAGAAAGCAATGTTAAATAAGCAAATGCAAAACATTCCAGCTCTCTATTAATCAAGTCAATGCACATGAAAATGAAATAAACCAATTTCTCCCCTGTAATTTGCCCAATATTTATAAAATGATACTATCCAAAGTGGGTGAGAATGTGTAATAATTAGAAAATAACATTCATGTACAATGTGGGAGGGGTTGTCAAAAGAACCATGAGAAGTTCACATCCTCTAGCCCAGATGTCAACTCTTCTATGATGTGTGCTAAAAACATAATCCAAGATGCAGATAAAAACTTATATATAAGATTGATCCCTGGAACAGGAGAAATAATGGTATCAACTAACCATTAAAAAAAAGTTTGGTACATTAATAAGGTATAATATTATACCTAGTATAGCTATTGAAAATGAGTATTTTATGACTCTACAAACCAATAATAAAATTAATGCTAAGTGAAGAGGAAGTATATAGACTGTATTATACAAATCTTTATTTAAAAATATACACACAAACATATATATAAACATATGCACACTTCAGAAATGCCCAGAAACTTAGAAGGACACGGATGAAATCCTAGAATTGTTTATCCATGATTGGTGGTGATGAGTGATTTACATTTATTTCCTATATTTTTTTCTATTTCTATAATTCTCTTCAATAAGTCTACTTTACATTTTAATCTTAAGAAAACTTATTTTAAACTTAAAATGAATATATATGTGTTCAGAAAGGGATAATATCGGATACTGACAAAATAACTTCTCCTTTACCTATGGAATTACTCTGTTTCATCTGTGAACCTCCATACTTTTATATATAAAGAAAATCTATTAAGACATTGGGATATTTGATTTTCTTACTTCTATTTCTGAAGAACACTAGAGTTTTCTCAAAATATTAATAGCAAAAAAAAAGTAAGTCATCACTCCTAAGTGTAATACTATATTGACCACAGCATTTACGTAGTGCTCTGATGGCCTGGCCCACGTTCAGGTAAAATTTACCTACATTGTTAATAACTGTTTTGTTACCAGGTTTTGGAATATTTGTTTCATCTGAGAATGTTTATTTGGCCCATTTAGACAATACCAAGAAAATCACCCCCAAACAACTATAACCAGGACAATGAACAACACATTTGCTTTTCATATTTCTTTTGCCTGGAACACCAACCATGTTCTGAGAGTAACAATGGATGAGACTTAGATTTTTCATCAGTGCATAAAAAATATTTGCCAAAGTCAAGATATGCAATAACCTTCTAAGTAAGTTTGCTGGCTCCATATTGTGTTTGAAGGCACACCCCCTCCAAATGTCTGCACTCACCATCTGCTACTCAACCACAGAATAATGCACTCAAGTCTGGTGTTGCTTGGCATGGGCAAAGATAGTCAATGTCCAACTCCATTCAGACATGTGCACCATATCAGGAACCTTATGACACAGTCCTCAACATCAATGCAGCACTTTCAAGCCCCACTGCACATCAATCAAGTATATATGACAGTCAAGCTGATAGACAAAATCTAAGCCAACCCTAAATACCTACTGTGCATAGATCTCTCCAGTTTGCCTGCAGCTCACCTTCTATTAAGATGATAGCTTTGGCCTAGTCTTCCATGCCAAAATAAGTCCATGGAGTCACTCTGGCAAGAAGGAGGGTCTATATCAATGTCAACACACAAGTTCCTTGCTGCCGACCCTACCATCTGTCCTCCTGCTTCCCACCTACCTTACTTTATGTGGACCTTGATGAATGGGATTCTAATAGTCCAAGATTCTAATTTAGCCAGCCTTTGCAGATGGGGTCAACATGACTGCCCTCAGGCCAAATACTGAGGGTGACGTAGCTGACGTGTTACCTGGAGAGTGCCTTTCTGCAAATTCAATGTCAAAAATAAAGCGAAGGAAGGTGTTCCTACCTGTTTTCAAGTTTCAGATTTATGATAAAAAAAGTGATGTGTTCAATGCTTAACATGAACAATATTTTCCTTTTAAATTCTTTGAAAATCTCATGATACTAAAGTATAGACAAATTCCATTTTAACACTGTGTGAAAGAAAAAAACGAAATGAATCGAATAAAAATATAACTGGTGCTATTTAAAAGTATTTACAAGGTAGGTTTGGGATAAAGACTTAAACTTACAAAAATATGTAGAAATAAGACTTTATAGTGTAACACAAATATGAGAAATAGAACATTTCATTCTATGTTAGATGCAATAATATTAGAGAATATTACGCATGCTAAATGGAGAATAACAGTTTTCATTCCTATTTTCTAGACACTGTGTAGCACTTAGACTTCAAGATAGAGCAATAGAATTTAATACAATCTTAAATTTGGGAGTATAAATAGTTTCTGGAGAAATAAATTTTTTGATCTTAAAAATATTACATGAAAAATCATGTCACTCTTGCCATAAAAGCAGTAAATAAAATTATTTTGTTTTCCTAAAAATGTTGACAAACCATTTCAATTAGGTTATTAAAAATATACTTAAGACTGAGCCTAATGCATATGAAACAAACATAAATTTCAAGAAATGCTACTGATTCCAAACCTACTCAATTTGATACAGTGATACAATGATATGCCCTTTTTTTCTTGTCAAAGAAAGCTAAATATATTTCTAAAATGGACTCTGGATACAACAAAAATAAAATAAAAGCAAAGCAGACACTACTCAAAATACAAAATATATCATCAGAAGCTATAGGCAATTTAAATAAGTAATAATTAGAAGTTAAATCTTCACCACACAAGTGAGAAAATGAATGTGAAAATGTTATACACTATAAAACACCATATATAGAATTATTCAGAGCATCTATACAGTGCTTTGTACATAGTAAGCAATTAACAAAATATTTTTAGAATTGACTAGGATTTAATTGAAAAGAGATGTCTAAAAACTTCTAGAAGTAGAGTTCAGATCCTTTCAAGATCATGAGGAGAAGTTTTAATCAAATTACTAGGTTTATCAATAGTCTTTGATACTGTGAATCAAGATGAACTTCTATTGCGTTTTGAGAAAAAATATTGTAGGATTCTCTTTGGAGAAATTACAGCGGAATAAAAAGCATAATTATTTTTAATTTCTAAATAGGTTCAAATTTTCAAGCATTTTTTGGTCAGAAAAGATAATGTTATAGATATTGTACGTAAAACCTGAATTTACAATGTCTTAGACTAATCATCTGGCTGGTCTCTTTGAGTTTTCCTGAAATATGCTCACATCCCATTTTCTATGGGAATTCTCCCACTGATTAACACAGAGAATGAGAATTTGGCCTGTGCTCTATAGGCACCATTGAAATGTGGCCACCTGAGGCATGTAGGGAGGGCATCCAGCTGGCACACCACATGCCGCCCTGGAGTGGTGTACAATGAGAGGGATATTTTGGCTAAAAATACCTGGACAATTTCTACAAAGGTCCTGATTATGAAAGGGACTTCAGCATTATCGTCTCAAAAGTATAATATGAGCCAGGGAAACTTCTAAGTTGATATATTTTCCCAAAAAAGGACATATAAGAAAAATTAAAAGACTCAATGAAAGAGAAAAGCTGGGGCATTGATCCTAGATTTTGAGTACTTTCCATATCCCTGGGAGAAACTTTTTAAAATTGATGCTAAAGCACATGACAGACTTAACCATAAACTAAAACATAATGAAATCTATAAAACAAAGTGTACAAAAACACAGCATGAAAATTTATGTCTATTAGTTCAATTGTTATACTATATATTATAAAAATCAATTAAGTCCATGGACTATTCATTTAAGAATTATCTGTTAATTTTATTTTTAGTTTATGCAACTTGTGAGAAAGAAAATCCATGCTTTTGAACTATAATGCCAATAAAACAATTGTGTCAATTTTGAGTCTATTTTTTTTTCAAAACATTATACATGATTAGGACACATAATGCACAAATATTTTTTGCCAACTTTTGTTTTTAAACCAAAGCTGTTTTTGAATTACATAAGCACAAAATCATAATTTCAAAACTAGAAAAGTATTTAGGGGTGAATTTTAAAACAAGCCCATTTGACTATTTGTTAGACCAACTGTGAGCGCCAGGAACATTTTTGTGAAATTCCACTGGGGTAAACAGGGTAGCTAGGAAACACTCCTCAAAGTGAAAAAGAAGCATATGTATTATTTTCAATACGTTTTGTTTAGCATTTTCACCCTCCTACTGAGTAGTTCTGGAGATATTTACAATACAACACGAGCATAAACCTTAAGGGATTTATGATGTCACCAAATGCTGAGAACCCATTATAGCTGGGTTACATTTGTGTTTATATGTTATTTTGCTTATAGATTCTAAAAACCAATGAAGAGAAACTCTGAGACCAAAACACATCCTGGAAATGAAAGACAGATTCCATCTATCAATATAACTGGTTGATAGTATAATATTCCTAAGACTAAGCTTGACAGTAAGTAAAACAAACAAACATAATGGTTTAAATATGCCATTTTAGCCACTTGAGTTGTCATTCAAGAGGCTTTTTAAAAATATCATTAATTCAATGACATACAAATAGGAATGCTGTCTTTTTCGATAAATTTTGGTGACGTCTCTGCACAAAGGAAATTTTTAATTTGTTATCATGTATGTCTGTTTGAACTTGTTTAAAATATTATGATAGTGGGCTTAATTTATACCCTTTTTCCCCTAACAGCTCAAGCAAATCACAATGATCACAGTGTCCCTAAGACTAACGAGTCTCAATTTATATAAGAGAAAATAGAAGCTTAGGGAACTAAAGAGCACTGGCATTATACTATACTGTAAGTCCAGCAATATACTCAGTTTGGTCAGTTGAAAATCCTAATAAAATCATAAAAATTAGCACTTTATATTTTTCATGGACTTATCCTTTTATTTAATTTAAAATATTTTTCAGAAAAGTTTTATTGCTAGCTTAATAACCAAATTAATAGTCAGATTTGTTATTTGTGACCAATAAGGGTTGGCTTAAATCTCACCTTTTTTCCCCAGGAATTTAGGTACTCCACAGATTTTAATGCCCTGGTGGCTATTTAAGTCCTAAAATGTTTAGGAAACACTGCATTCAAGTTGGCCCAGTTTCCATCTTTATTGACAGAAATCCGAGTGCCAAAATCTAGCACTGCTGGTTGCTTGATCATCATATCTAAATATTGATTCTTCTAAAACTTGTATGTTGCGACTTTCTTGATTTTAGAATTACAGGTGGAAAGTCATTTCTCTTTGATATAAACTGCATGCAATAAAGAGGGAGGCAGTCCTACACAATAAATATGTAGGGAATGGTTTTCCACCTCTGCATGCTGCAGAAAATCCCACTGAGTTAAGTAGGGTTCTACCAAGGCCACTTAAACATATTAGCCTATTATGCTCCACATTTCTTTATTGTTCTCAAAAAGCTAATGAAATGTTCCAGTGTAATGTTTATGCTGGAGTAGTTTTAAAGGCATTTTAGAAATGATGTTTCTCTCATAACTCCAAAAGGGGGTTCTACTTCGAAAAACATTTAGTGGACCATTCAGAGACCATGCACTCTTACTATTCAGACTCATAGTTGGAGAAGAAAATCCTTAAAAGTTACAATGTGGGGCTTTAACTTCATTGCAAAGTGACAGGAATTAAAAGGCTGGCAGGCAAACATACTGTACTATACTATTGAACAGAAAGCTTTAAAATACTGT
The DNA here is from genome assembly GCF_027406575.1 of Nycticebus coucang. Lineage (NCBI taxonomy): Eukaryota > Metazoa > Chordata > Mammalia > Primates > Lorisidae > Nycticebus > Nycticebus coucang. The sequence continues at coordinate 64,009,482 of NC_069795.1, forward strand.
GTACTGTCTATCAATAGATAAGAGCAATTTATATTGGTCGATCTATTGGTTCAGAGTGTCAATGCAATATTAATTGTTTCCCCAGAGTCAATTATTTTTAGAAAAATAAGCAAATATGACCTACCACTGAAAGTCAGTATGTAGAATAAAACTTGGCCCGTTTTCTTTCTTATTGGTGTGTTAATTTATTCAACTGTAAGAGATCTATGATCCCTTCCAGCTTTAATATTTGGTGGTTTTATGATTCTAAATCCCAACACTACATATTGAGAAAAGCAAAGTAGGCAAAATTATCCCTAAATTACTCATTTTTTATGAAAATCAAATTGTGTAATTATTCCTTGAATTGCCATATACAACTAGCTCACCTTCTGAATACCAACAATAATATTAATGAATGAAAGGTTGAAGACTAAGGTCATATGTGGTAAAATTGAGGTTAAAGCCAAGACTGAGAATACAGTAATGAATTGAGGAATGATAGAATAATACTCTTTACAAACTAGTATGTGATGTGTCTTGGTATATCATTATTTCTCACACAATTATTCCCAATTTTTTTTAAAAAAAAACAATATGTAGAGTTCTTGGAGTTTGTTTATTTTCAACAAATCAAAGTATAACCCTAAAAAAATTAGTCGATAGAGTTCATAGATCTGATTGCATTGGTTAATCACAAGAATGTTTTGGTCTTTTTGAAGTCAGACAATATTCGGTACAGATATGGCACATAAGGAATGCCGTTTCACATGCTTTATTTGTATTCACTCAATCCTTCCGTGAATACTAAGAGGTAAGTACTATCAAAGAACAAAAATAATTTTGAAGTACAGAATCATAGAGGTAGTTATCAGTAATGCCAGACTGTCAGTCTGAATTATGGGTCCCTCTACTTTTTTACAGTGTGCAAAATTAAGTCAATGTGGCACACTGTTTCAATAGTAACCACAAAAGTAACTCATTCCTCCACGCATGAAACTAGAGATAAGTAAAAGATGAAAATAGAAGGTACATACTTCCTTAAATTTTAAGAGCCACAAAACCCAATAAGCAGTGAAAAGGAAACTGTGACACTGTGAAACCACATTGCAATCTTTTATATAAGCAGGTTCTTACAGTATATTGAACACTAGAATGGGACCTGATGTCACCATTATCCATTTGTATCATCTTGAGCAAGTTATTTGACATTTAGGTGCATCAGTATAGTTTTCCCTAAAGTGGAAGGATTTAGATCTCTAAGTTCCTTTCCAACAGTAGCTTTTTATAGCAATCTACCCATAAAGTCAAGTAATGATTTACATTGCTTCATTTATTATATAAAGTACCTAATCTAAATAAGTGGTATTATACTCATTGCTTTAACTAATTTATAAATAAGACCAGGCCAGATTTGGAGTCATCTCTCTAAAATCTCAGAAGTGCGTAAATACTAAAATACTAAGACTTCTTTACTCCTCCTATAATTTTTGACCCCTGCTTGAAATTTCAGCCTGCTATGTTTGATTTCTAGTATGGTCAAGTACTAAAAAAGTTTCTGATGTCATGTACTTTAGTCAAGAGTGAGAAGCATGAGAAAAGTAGAGGCAGGAGCAGAGGTACTAGAATTCAGTTACACACTTCTAGCGCTTCCTACTGTTTCTTTAGTTCTATTTAATTCCTGGAACTATTTTAACACATGGCAATCAATAGTAGAGGTCATATTTGGTAGGCTAGTATTGTAAATAAAAACAAAAATCATGATAAAAGTGGAGTATTAAGTTCTAGCATTTAATATTTCTACCATAAATACTTGATACGCATTCTACCTTCTTTGTGGTCTGTAAATCAGTTGACAATAAAGCCAGATGCCAGAAAAACAGCTTGTATATATTGGGCAATCAAAGGTCATTTAAGAGGGAGAGTGGAGGTCAACAGCAAGCCCCTGGGGCCTACTCCAGAAATTTCACTAGAGGGTGCTCTTGGGCTTCTATGAGTTCTTAGTTCTCTGGTAAGAAAACCAAGTATTGCTTAGAGAATACATTCTGCCTAACATAATCTGGACTCCAACATGGAACCCATATCCAATTCTTCAGTACAGATTTAAAGACATCTCAGCTGGCCTTAGTCATGTTTTTTATCTCCCTTTGTACTTTCTACTTGTAGAAGTCTTGTAAGTTTCACAAATAAACCCTATTAGCTGTTTTAAGAGGTCTCCAAAAGACTATATTCAATTTAGACAATCACAGAACTTCCTGATATATCAAAGGAGGATTAAATGGTGTTAATTTATGCAGATATTTTGGCAAATACATTTTTATAAACATATTTTAATGTAACTAATTTGATACATATATACACACACATAAGATTTTTCATTATTACATAGGATCTGCAAAGTTAATCTTATTGGCAAATAGAATCAATCTCAATTATTTATAAATTTATTCATACTGCTCATGACATCAAATAATGAGCATTGAATAAGTACTCAATAAAAGTTTCTTGACCATTTATTGCATATAAAATTTTCTATACCATGTTCTTATAGGATAACATATAATTAAATTTAAATCCCCACTCCATATTAGATGTTTTTCTATAAATATGATTTTACTTTGCTTGAATTTATATTTAATGACTTTTTCTGATTATTTCTAATGGTCACTACTTTTTGTTTACTTCCTACGTTTGCTATGTTTTTACGAGAGACTGGAACATGAACATTACTTTGTTATGTGATTAACTTTTTAATGTTTGTCTTTTTATTTTTAGGAAGATTAAATAGCTTTTTTTCCCTACATGTTAAACATTGGGCAATGGCATCTATCAATACATAGCAATTTTCTTCTTAATAACAGAAATAAATAACTAAGTAAAATTCTTCTTCATCTTCAGAATGTAAAGCATTAAGGCTACTAGCTATTATGCATGGTGCCATCATAGCCTTATCATAAGCACTTGCAAACTTGATGGCTTCAGCATCTGTAGGGTTGACAGTAAATTCTGAAGATGATTATAGTATGTGCAGATTGCCTTTGATTGCCCAGAATATACAAGCTGTATTTCTCACATCTTTGTCTGTATTTCCAGTTTGATTAAACTTACGGTTTCATTATTTCTTAACTGAATTAAATTTGACAGTTCTCTTAAAAAACAGCTTGAAGCTTTTGACAAAGAAGAAATTCAGGGCCTAAAGAGTAGCTCTTTACGGTGTATGAATCTGTATAAAATGTGTTTTAAATTCTCATTTGATAAAAAGATAAGCCTGGTCATTCATGAATTCCAACTCCTTTTGACATGGGTTGCAACAAACATGAAAAACTGGGAAAATTCGAAGTGGTCTTAGAGCTCTTATAAAGCAGTCATCTGAGTTTTTAAACCATATAGTGCTTCTCAAAGAGAACCCCTTAACGTATCATATCTGATACATGTTACTCCCTAATTCAACTTGCAGAAGCAGAGTCACCAGCACATATTCAAAGCATACTTCATCTAAGTTGGTTGACAATAAGCTTCTATCACTCCATGAAGGATTGGTAAGCTTCCCATGGATACTGTGAAAACGAAAGGAATAAATTTTGAAAATGTAATTATTTTAGTCTTTGATGTAATTAAGTTATAGGAGAGGTCATTTTCTCTCAAACACATTCAAGTTTCTCCAAACACAGGTCAATGTTTTTTGCCTGATGGAAGAAAAACCTATCTGGTTTGAGTTTCCTGTGATCTTATCCATCTCTATATCATAACTAAATAAAATTTTTTATAAATTTTCACATCTAAAAAAGAGGGTACAAGTTGAGGTAGAGTGACAAGTACTGTTGACTGGGAAGAAAAAAACTTCTTAACTATTCCTAAGTGTTTTATATGATTTCTTATTCTAATCTTTCCATTGGAGAGAAAGAAACAAAATAGTTTTACCTGGATTTATGAATGAGATTATTTAAAATTTTTTTCTGGAAATTACATAGGACATGCAAGTATAACCTGATTATTTTATAATTAGCAAACCAAGGCACGGAAAGAATATGTATGTTGCATCTTATCCTGTGCCATTCGGTTAGTACACGGCACTTCTTATTCACAGTTCCCAGTTCCTAATCCAATGTTCTTTCTATTGCACAACTTTTCAATTGTTGTTTGGTTTTTCATGTAGGATCTGTGTATCACATTATAATTTCATATAGATGTCACTTGAAATTTTGGAAAAAGAAAAGGAGATATAAAGAAAACTATTCTTAAAATAACTCTTCAATCCAGGCAACATTCCTATGTGTACTGATTCTTCCCGTAGTCTAGGTCAACTAATCCATTTGAGTTTTTGTGTTCATTAAAAATGTATGCATCGGGCGGCGCCTGTGGCTCAGTCGGTAGGGCGCCAGCCCCATATACTGAGGGTGACGGGTTCAAACCCGGCCCCGGCCAAACTGCAACCAAAAAATAGCCGGGTGTTGTGGCGGGCGCCTGTAGTCCCAGTTGCTCTGGAGGCTGAGGCAAGAGAATCGCTTAAGCCCGGGAGTTGGAGGTTGCTGTGAGCTGTGTGAGGCCACGGCACTCTACCGAGGGCCATAAAGTGAGACTCTGTCTCTACCAAAAAAAAAAAAAAAAAATGTATGCATCACAAAGTGCAATTAATGTTCTCACTGTCTTCAGGGACCTTGTTCATCAGGTGCCCAACCTATGTCATCCTGAATCCAAGAGGCACCCTGTATTTCTCTGAAAGTCATCCCAGCATGAAAATCTCGTCTCCCTTGTAGGAGTAAGAGTGCAGGTGTACTCTTTGCTTTAAGACACATTAAAGCCAAATTCTGAACTTACCAAACAGATAAATTAGGGGATGATTATTCACATAATAAAAGCATTCACCACAGGATGCTTTTAAATCATAATCTGCTCACTGAATTTTAAATAAATTGATTTACAAAGCTTCCTTTACAAGTACTTTTCATAATCCAGAATTCTTGGTCCCTTATCCAAAGGCAATGAGAAATTGGTGAGCATAAAGTCCTCTACTTATTACCTGCTAAGTCAAACTTCCTTTTCAAAGGGAGATAGCAATTAGCACTGAAATTCATTTTTGAAACATTAATGAGTCTCTCCCTCTTGAAAAATTTAATATACTCTGAGAACTTACTATGTGCCTGGCATAGTGCAAAGCACTTTACATAATGATCTCATTTACTCCTCCTCATCACAACTGTAGGAAATTAGTACAATTATTCTGATTATAAATAGGGATATTGGCACCCAGACAAGTTAGGGTTAAATAACTTGACTAAACTCACACAACTAATAAATGGTGGCACCAGGATTCAAAGCCAGATCTGTTGGGAGTTCATGCCCTTACATGCCTCACACTGTGATTTCAGATGAAATTTAAAGATGCCCCTTACCTCTGACGTAACTGACTATAGTTGTGCTCCAAATACACTACCTTAGCACAGCAATCCTGTCTATAGCAATAGGAACCAGTCATGCCAGCCCCTATCTCTTTACAATTCCCACCCGTTGGACCTAAGTTTGCTTTACAGTCATTGAGAACAATTAAAATTCTATTTCCCCATAGCTATCATACTTCTCTCATGGTTTCATTTTTTTTCTAACCTCAAGTTCTTCCAACCTTTTATTTTATACAATGAGTTTGTCCACTATTCATAAGTATTTTATACTTTCCTGCTACTGGTTCTTTTGGAGCAAAGATAACTTATCCATGCCATTTCTATGAAGTTATGTAACTAAAAAAATCTTTGAAGAAGTGTATGATATAGTGGATAAGAGTTCCAGCTCTGGAACCCAGACTGCCTGGGTTCAAATCCTGATTTTACCAATTAATGACTATGTTCTTTTGGTAGATTTGCTTAATCTGTCTGCTTCATTTTCCTGCTTCAACTATAAAATGAGAATAACAATAGTACTTAGTTCCTAAGGCCCGTATGAAGGTTTAAAAAAGAGGTTCTAAGTAAAGCAATTAGTGTACTGCCTACCAGATTCTAAGTGCTATATGAATGCCTGTCATTATTAATGATGTTATAGGAGTGATCGAACACTTAACTGCCTAGAAAAAGTAAGACCTATATCATTATATGAGAGTGACTTTATTATCTGCGTGTAAAGAAGTCAAGCTCTGTTAGAAAAGACACTTAACTACAGACCAGAGACTTGGTCTTCCACACACACAACTGAAAGATGATGGGTTGGCCACTTTACCTACCTCACAGTGCAGAGACAAATGGGACTGTACATCTACCTCTAAAATGATATGATTTTATTCTAGGATTCTAGGAGCCTATTCCCTTTGGGTCCTGCTTAAATGTCATTACTGTTTGAAGACTACCACTAAAATACTAATTTTTAATCTGAACATTTATGTTAAATCTGCTGAGATTTTGAACAGCTAATTTGCATCATTTCCATGAAAGAGAACAAGCCTCTGAGAGTCTGTTGATGGGTCTCCTGGAAAACAAAAGTTGTTATAACTCTGTAGAGGGGAATTTAATGCTACTTTTGAAGTGATAACCTCAAGTTCTACTCTGCCAGGTCAGTAGAATCCTGTCCTCTGTTTGCCACACTGAGCCCTGTCGATGTCATCTTGCTGAATCTCGGTGAAGCCCTTTGGATGAATTCAAATTCCAGGTTTGGAGGAAATCCAGGGTGGTACAAAAAATCACTAAGTGTTTTGTTAACAAAAGTGCATTCAGCCTAGACTGTTTCTTCTCTATCAAATTTACCTCATTCTTTGATATACAGTATATAACATTCAGCTAATTTTATGGTTTAATGTGGCCATGATCCATATGAGCCTTACTGCCCAACTCCAGATCTAAGTGAAGTTATGGTGACTAACAATGGAGTTTGGATGTTTGTATCCTCCAAATTGCTTCTTGAAACGTATCTCCCATGCTTGAGGTGGGGCTGAGTGGGAGGCATTTGGGTCATGAGGGCAGGTCCCTCATGAATGGCATAGAGCTTTCCTGGTGGTAGGGACTGAGTTCTTACTCCATGACAGCTGGTTCTTTAAACGAATGTGGGAACCCTTCCTCTCTCTCTCTTGCTCTCTCTTTTCCCATGTGATAGCTTCTTCCCTTTCACCTTCTGCCTTGATCAGAAGCTCCCTGAAGCCATCACCTAAAGCAGATGCTGGTGCCATGCTCCTGTACAGCCTGCAGAATCATGAGCCAAATAAACCTCTTTTCTTTATAAACCCAATCTCAGGTATTCCTTTATAATCATACAAAATGGACTAAGACAGCTGATATCAAACCCAAGGCAACCCTCTTCAAAGAGAATGGCAATCCATTCTAACAAAGTAAATTCCATAATGAGGTAAAAGGACAGCCATCCCAAATTTACCAAAAAAAAAAAATATTTCACATTGGTAACAAAGCATAATGCATTATTCTATGAATAAAAATGATATCATTGTGTTCCTGAAAGCTACGTAAGATTACCCTTTCTATTTCTAAAATTCTCTATGCTCAAAGCCAATATCTAAGTTTAATAAAGTGTTTTTAATTGCAGCTATAATATTTCAAATCTTAGATACTAAATTTATGAACTAAATAGACCTCCCCTTTTCCACTTAGATGTAAACATACCGTTCCAAGATAAAAACTGATGACTATTTTAGACCAATATGTTCGATGATTAACTTATAGAATTGGTCTGAGCAGGTGGGAAGGTAACTAGACATAGTTCCACAATTCCTAACAGTAACATGACCTTTATATAATTTAGCGTAAATGATGTTTAACTTTCATTTTATCTGTTAGCCCTTGCATTATGAAGAGAAGTGTGATGTTGGAGTAAAGCTAATATTTCAATAAAAAGAATATGAGCTTTATATTCCAGATGGCAGAAATATTAGAAAAATCAAAGAAATTAGATGTAAATTTGGAAATTTCTGGTTTTATTTCTTGTATTTTCAAGAGGATTATAAAATAATGGCTCTTCTGTACATGAGAAAATAGTCTGGCCCATGTATACTGATTTACTGAAAAATTATTACAGCAGAACTCAGGTTGCATGATACTGTGTTGCTACATCAGTTTTGTTTTTGGTTAATGTCAATATCATAATTCTGATTGTGTTACAGCAAAATATTTAGAAAACGTGGAGTCATCTTTACACATCTTGCATGATATATGTTCATAGTCACCTCCCTTAAAATGTGTCAGTGCAACTGCAATACTTTAAGTACTTTAAAATGCAAATACCCTTGAGAAACAGAACTCGTATGATATTTCTTAATAGGATGAAATCAACATTTTAATAGCACTATAAACTCCCAAGAACTTTCCTATTATTTCATCGAAAGTCAAGAGAATCTTACAGATCGATATTGCTCACTTCATTTTACAAATTAATAAAAATAAGGCACAAAATGTTAAAAATGAGTCCTATAAAGTCAGCAAATAACAAATGAAATTTAGTAAGACTTTAAATTCAGACCCCTTGTGTTAATATCTCAATGCTCTATTATTCCTCAAGCAACCTTTCTAATGTATATATTATATTAGACTGTCCTGACATAGTAAGGATAAAGGAACTCCATTATCTCTGTGTATGTTATTGCCCCTGCATAATAACAGAAGCTACCAAAAACCCCATAAAATAGTTTGGTAATGCCTAATGATCATTTTAAATTTTAGTTGCACTGTATCTCATATCTTGAAAAATTAAAAAAATAATACTGCCAAACGTATGTCTTTCTAAATTTGTAACCCTTCATATTTTAAAATGAATTTCTAATTTGTGACTTATAATGCTCAGGAAGGAAACTTATAACAAAGCCACGGACAATCCTTCCAATGGTGCCTTCGGCGTCACAGACACAGATCTGCCCAGTTTTACAGTATACAAAAAAGAATGGAATTCAGTTCTTATCAGAGATCATAACAAACTTCTGCTGGAGAGTCAGTCGGTTAGCCTTAGATTTACATTCTCGCTGTCAGCAAGAGTTTTTCAGTTAAATATTTTTAAAAGTAAAAATTAAATTAACAACATTTATATCAGCAACAAAATATGTTTTCATTGCTTTGGTGCTAAAATATCTCATTCTTTCAGACTTCGCTCTCTTTTTTCTCTCTTCTACCCATCTCTTAGCTCCCTTGCTCTCATCCTTGTCATTCTCCACACTTATCCCCCTCTCCCTGAAATCTCAGGGATGAGGGCTGCAAACTATCTAAAAGCTTGGAGCCTCATAGTCCTGAGATTAAATCCAGACCCACCCATGGCATGGTTCCCGTTCTTTGTCTGATTGAGACAGATATGGAGTTACTATCACACTGAACAGCAAACCTAGATTTTTTTCTCTCTTGGTATTAAAAATGTGTGGTATTTGTACAAAAATGTTCATCTAATAATCTTTCTCAAACAAAGTAGTCTCATATTTTCATCTTATTTTCTCATTTCACTCTTAAAGCCACAGTGAAAAAAAATTGTTGTGGTCATTCCAAATATTTTTTCCACTCCAAGTCAAGGTCTGATTTGAACAATGCTAAGAAATAATTGCTAGTTTGTACTTCAGGATACAAGTGACGATTTACCTATAGATGTAATTTAGACTAATAAGGCGTCCTGGGAATAATGCTCAAAGCTTGCCTCTTCATTGGCATTATGTTGTAGGTGTCAGGAGAGTTTTTTTTAAAGCTAATTTTTCCCCAGTATTACTTTATCCCCAGAGGGAGTAAATGGATGGGAGGGTTATTTTTCCTCAAAATAAAGTGTATTGCATTGACCAGGGCATTTAAATGTATCTTTACAATTCTCAACTTGGTCTCCCAGGAACAGCTTTTATAGATTTAGATTTTTTTGTCATAAAGTATTCTATTTATTTCCCAACAGCTGGTGTCAAAAAAGTTGTTGTTGTGTTTTTTTAAATATTTCTTTTAAATAAATAAAATCTGTTCTCATATTGTGTAAAATTAGTTTTGCCTGCTGTGAGTTTATGCATTATGAAGTGATCATTTCTTCCCATGAATTATTTAAAGTGAGGATATCAAAATCTGATGGAACAATACAATGAACTATATAATGCAATTTAATTTCATAATATGCCAGTTCATACTAGTATCTCACAATGCATAGCAGTTACAATATATTAGTTCAGAATTAGCAGATTAAGCCTAAGCCCCTCAGTTTCGTATTTTGGTTTCTGAGAGTTGATTATAAATTTTCTAGTATGGTAGAGAATCACTCATATTAGATAGCACACAGATATCTAAGACATTTTTGCTAACTCCTTCTGCCTGGCAGTGATGTTCAACTGTCCTAGATGCTACATAGCTTATTCTTTTTTAAAATTCTTTAAGATAATTAGTTTAACAGTTATTCACCTTCTAATTGCAAAAACTATTATTAATGAGCATTTCCTTTGATCACTTTATCTTATAAAATGCACCTATGTGATCACAACTATTCTCACTACTTAATCTCACTCTAGAGTTTGTAGAGGAAGGGAAAAAAAATGATCCACTCATATGCCTCACTGGACTTCCAGGACTTATAGCAAAGCTGTTAAGAACTTTTAGGGTGAGTGAAGTGGAAGAAGGGCATGAATGAGCTGCTAATGAATAAGGAAAGGCATGATTAGAAGATATAATAAAGTCTGAATCAAGAAAATACCAAAGGTTATCTTATGTTTGATATTTATGTTTTAATAAATCATAATCAAAATAATACACTGATTTTTTTTCTTCAGTGAATTTTTTAGGATCTGATAAGATAAAAATATGTCTGATTAACTCAGTAGATTGAAAAGAGGGAGTCCGTATATGTTATTTAAGCATTCAAATATCCTCTGAGCATTCAAATTTCACCTCAAAGATTAAAAAAAATAAAACTCACAAGGAACCAAGGCATTATGGGTTATTGCAGATGGTTTTCCAAATCAAGAAGCTTGCTTAAAACACAGAATAGGGATTAATGCACTCCTTTCAAACCTATTCCCAAAACAAAAGTTGGGATTCCATAGCATCCATGTTACCAATTTTCCTCCAAATGATCTCCCTCATCTCATGGGTGCCTCCATCCACCCAGTTGGTCAGGCCAGACATCAGCAGCTCCTTTCGTTCCACCCACCACAACTGACATTTCAATAAGACCCCTTACCCTAACCCTAAAAGTACATCTCAAATCCAGTCATTCCTCACTATCTCTGCTATCACCAACACAAATCATGATGATTTCTCACCTGGTCTCCTCATGGATTTATCTGCTTTCACTCTTGCCCCTTATTATCTATTATTGAAATAGAAGTAAGAAAGTTCCTAAAATGCTGAGCAGATCATATTATTCTATTGTTAAAATCTGGCAATGTATATATATTGCAATAAGAATGAAATTCAAATTCAAAACCATGACCTGTAAATCTCTCCATTATGTGTTCATGCCCATTTCTCCCATCTCATTTTCGTCCACTCTTCTCTTTTTCATGTGCTTCTTTGTGATTATGTCCTCAAATAAGCCAAGCCTATGCTTGCCACCCTGGTCTAGTTATGGACTTCGCCCAGACTGTCTTGTTCCTAGTTCTTCACATGGATGATTTCTTCTCATTACTCTTAGCTCAAATATTACCTGCACAGAGAGGTCTTTCTTTGCCTGATCATGCTATTCAAAGCACCTTCAATTCATTCCACAATGCTTTACTTTTCTCTTAAAACTAATTATTATTATTTTCCTCATTTACATTGTGTTTGCATGTGTGTGCATGCATGTACGTCTATGTGTATGTATACAGTGTCTATTAGAGTATAGTTTCCATGAGGGTGAGGTTTGGGATCTAGTAATATATTATATATCTGTTAGTGCATAACAATTTATCCCAAAGCTTATTAACTTAAAAACAAACAAACAAGCAAAAAACCTCTTTCATAGTTTCTGTGGGTCAGGAATCTCGGCGCCTCTAGTCCAAGTCTCTTGTGAAGTTGTAATCAAACTGTCAGCCAGAGCTGTGGTCTCATCTAATGTATCAACTAGAGTGGGGCCCACTTCCAAATTCACTCACCTGGTTGTTGGCAGCCTCAGGCTCTTGCCATGTTAGGTGTCTCCACAGGGCTGCTTCATGACATTTGATTTGTCTTTTCTCAGGGAGAACAATCCAGGAGAAAGTGAAAGAAGCACCCAAGATGAAAAGATGTGGTCTTTTTAAACTTAATCTTAGAAGTGACATGCTCTCACTTTTTTCTTTGTTAAAGAAAGAAAGAGTCACTTGGTCTGGCCCATATAAGTCCCTCCATTACGTGTTCATGCCCATTTCTCCTCTCACATTTTCAACCTTCTCCCCCTTTTCATGGTGCTTCTTTGCTTATTCTGTCCCTCAAACAAGCCAAGCCTATGCCTACTAGCCCTGACCTAGTTATGGCCTCTGCCTAGACCAGTGGTTCCTAATGCTGCAATATATTTTCATTGTTACAAAGGGGTCGCAGCCCACAGGTTGAGAACTGCTGGCCTAGACTGTCTTTTTCCTAGATCTTCACACAGTTGATTTTTTATCATTATTCTTAGCTCAAACATTTCCTATGTATTTCTTATATAATAAGAAATTGCACAAGGATGTGGGGATACAGAATGTGGATGTCATTTGGGGCCTTCTTTGAAGCTGCCTACCACAATTGCTTACCAGTGTTTTCTCAGTATACAAGGGAACTGACATTCAGTAAACCAAAGAAAAATGAATCTCTCATAGATTAGTACATTTACATTGTGTTTGCATGTGTGTGCATGCATGTACGTCTATGTGTATGTATACAGTGTCTATTAGAGTATAGTTTCCGTGAGGGTGAGGTTTGGGATCTATTAATATATTATTTATCTGTTAGTGCATAACAATTTATCCCCAAACTTAGTAATTTAAAAACAAACAAACAAGCAAAAACCTCTTTCATAGTTTCTGTGGGTCAGGAATCTGGGCGCCTCTAGTCAAAGTCTCTGCAATCTATACTAATGAACATTTTGCTAAAGATCAAGAAAAGAATGCAGTGAATAAAATCTCATCCAAGTAGTGACATTCAAACAAAAAGAAAGAGCATGTAGGAAGATTTCATTAGGTTGTAGAGTGGACAGAAAGTAGAGGCACAGCCTCAGTTTCTTCACCTATAAAACATTGAGAGCACCTGTCTGATGTTTCTGAAGATTTAATTAGGCAACTCATATGAAATGTTTAATATAGGGCCTCAGAAATCAAAGATGCTACATAAATATTCTTAATGAGCACACATGCAAGGCAAGCATGGTTTAGAGAAAATAGCAAAAATCAAACTTTTAGGATGATAGTATTTGATGTATCAGATATAACTCAAAAATAATTTATCAATCACTTTTAATTTCTCCCTAATGACATCAGCTAATATGAACCAAAATGATTAATAAAATGTTGGGGACTCATCAAGTGTATAAAAATAAGCTAGAAAGCTTTTCTTATTTCTTATTTTGACATCTTTCAATAGACATAATGATGCATTTTCATTTTCACAATCATGAACCCTGAAATGGAGAGGGAGATTCACAAGTGTGACTCGGGGTTAAAGTCTCTCAAAAGTTAAAGGAAGACAGGGTACAAAACAATGACCTATTACAAGAAGGGGTTATGAAATTTAGGCAAAGGGCAATCACAGAATTATTCATGAAATCCTAGAATGGTAATACTAGGGGCAAAACTTCTAGTTTGGAAAAGTACAAATAGGATTATGCAATAAAAGTCTTTTCCGTATATATTTTTTAAAGCCTGCCTTGAAAGGTAGCAAACATTAAGTCAGTACCTAGAGAAATTCATAGAAGATATGCAAAATAGACTATACTAGATATATAGATTTGAGGTTAGCATCAGGGAGGAAAACAAGAATGTCTCTAAACCTACTTATTGATATTTCCATTTACAACGAAATAGGCAGATGAGTCTCAGAATTAAGCCACTCCACGAATATGAGCAGCATCCCTGTAAAACACTCCCATTCCTGTTCCATTATTAACTCATTCTTTTACTGATGGTAAAAGAATCCTACAAAAAATGACTTACCATCATTTACCATAAGATGGTAAAAAGAGTTAACTCATTCTTTTACTGATGGTCCTGATGGAGAATTAGCATGACCCAGCCATCTCCATTTATCTGTATTAGCAAAACTTCAGCTTTCTGCACTTTGACTATTAAGTATTCCAAAGACATGTAAACAATTGAGGAATTTCTCGAAATAATTCCTACATTATCCATTATGACAGATTGAATGGTGATGATATCCCTACCCAAATCCCCACATCTTAACCCCCAAATCCTGTGAATGTGACCCTAGCAGGGAAAAGAGTCTGTGCGGATGTAATTAGTTTAAGGATCTCCAGATGAGGTTATCCTAGATTATATAGGTGGACCTAAATCCAATGACTTGTCCTTACTAGAGACAGAAGGGGAAAATCACAGATACAGAGAATAAGGCCATGTGATGATGGCACAACAGACTGCAGTTACACAGCCACAAGCCAAGGAACCTCTGAAGCCATCAGAAGGCAAAAGACCAAGGAAGGATTCTCCCCTAGAGTTTTCTGAGGAGACTGGCTCTGACAATCCTTTGGTTCAAACTTCTGGCTTCCAATACTGTGAAAGAATAAATTTCTATTGTCTTAAGCCATAATTTATTATGGAAATTTTAGGAAACTAATACACCTAGAATAAGTAATTTCTGTTTCATAGAGAGGTAATAAAATGTAGCAGAAAGAACATGTGAGTGAGACTGATTAATGGTTAGAGTTGGGTTTTTTTTTTTTACATTAGTTGTGTATCTTTGAACAAGTTAGTTTATATCTCTGATCTTTAGGATCCTCATTAGTAAAATGATGGTAAGTCATTTTTTGTAGGATTGCTCTGTGATATGGCCATATGTAAAGTACATCACTTACTGTAGGAATTTTAACACTGTTATTCTGTTAATCATTATTCAAAATTCAAAAATATGCCATGTGACTATAAAAGTTAAAAACACTTTTTTTTCTTTGAGAATCAACAAATATTTTACCAAGGTATTAATTAGAGCATAAGAGATGTGTAATGTGTAAACCAATTGTGCAATACCAAATGTTTTAACAAACCTTTTTTTCCTGATCGACTATTCGTGCCACTTTAAATAAGTTCCTTGTCTGTCAGTAGAACCATACTTAGTCTCTAGAGAGAGGAGCTGTCACTACTGAGACTCTAGAACTATTCAAAATAGATGTAACTCAAGTAAAATAAATTTTAAAGCATTTTTTTCTTTCTCATTTTTCTTAAAAAAATAAAAAATGTATAACTTCTCAGCCTTTTGGCTTTGATCAAGTGTAAAAAATTATAATAATTTACCTATACTATTATTTGTGGCTCTTGTAAAATGGAAAGGACGGCCACAATATTAGTAGAAAAAGTTTGCATCTGGCTTGGGCTTAAGACAATATTGAGGGTAAAGACTGTGATAACAGAATTCTCCTTAACGTTAATCTGAAAAAATTGACAATAGCGTAATAGCCTCTAGGACAAAGTTATCAAACTCATTGCCATTATGGATGCCTTCAGTTATTCCTGGCATTCAAGCAGAAAAGCAAGTGAAAAAATAAAAATAACTCTAACAATAATGTTTCTAGAAGAATAATATAATAATCATTTAGTTCAGGTATTTTCATATTTTAGAATAACTCCTTAATACCGGAAGATTGAGACTCTAGTGAGAGCTATTCAAAGGTATACAGTAGAAGTAAAATATACTTTCAAGAATTGTTCTTTTTTACTTTTCTAGGAGAAAACGAAAGTACTACAAAAATTAAAATATAAATTAAAAATGTAATAAATTAGCTATATTATTTGTGGCCATTATATTTCTTCATTCTTTCACTTAACAAATATTTATTAAATGCCTCATCAATGTCAGGCATCACGTGAGGCACTAGAGATACAGGCTTGAAAAAAATATTTTATTATCTACCTCACAGGGGACTTAGGCAAATGACCAATATCAATAAAACACACATTATAGGAGAATAATGTAAGGCAATTCTATTTAGTCATGGAATCAGAGAAGGCATCCCAGAGAAAATGACCTTTAAACTGAGATTTGATAAGTTGGTTTATTTCAGTTAAGGTGAACAGATGGAGGAAGAAAGGAGTAATGGAGAGTGTTGCAAAGGTATGAACACATTTAGAGAACAGACATGAAAGTGAGTATGGTGCCCTGAAGACATGAAGAAAAATTAAGTATGTTTGAAACATGCAATGCTAAGGGACATGAGTCAGAAGGAGAGACAAGGGCTTGGTTGTAAGGTTAATATTAAGGAGATTGGGAGAATATTGCAATAATTTAGGTGCGATAAAATGGTGCCCTGGACTAGAATGGTAGCTTTGGTATGGAAAGGAAATTAAAGACACATTTGGGAAGAAGATCAAGAGAGCTAGGTGATTACCAGGATATGGAACAGTAGAGGACATGGAGCAGGTAATGCAGGTATCTACTGTGGACAACTATGTAGCAACGGTGGAGGTAAGAGCCTTTTGGGATAAAGAGTTCAGTTTGGAACAGGTTTCATTTGGGGTACCTACGGGTTATCCTAGAAAAGACGTCTGGAAGGAAGTGCCCAGAGATAAGCTTGAACTAGGAAAAGCTGTGGTGGTCATCCACATCAAGATGCAGGTCAAAGCTATGGGAGAGAATGAGATTGCCCAGGAGCACTTTGAAAAGTGAGGAGAGAGCCCAAGAGAGAGTTCCTGAGAACATCAACTTTTAATGTAGCAAAGCTTAAGTAAGACTGCCTTTATGGGACTTTTTGACCTCCTTCATAACAAACCCTTAATTTTTTTTATAGCAATTCAGTCTTCACACTTATATCCATTCACTCTCTCTCCTTTTTTTTTTTTTTCTTGCTGTTTTTGGCCGGGGCTGGGTTTGAACCCGCCATCTCCGGCATATGTAGGGCCAATGCCCTACCCCTTTGAGCCACAGGCGCCACCCTCCATTTTCTCTTTTGACTCACAAAAAAAATTATGAGATAAGCAGTGTGGGAAATATGACTTTTTACAGATAAGAAAAATCTAGGTTCCAAGAAGATAGGCATGAGGTCATGAATCTCTTTGTTTCCAGATTAGTTTTCTCCCAGGCCATTACTCGTTTCCTGAGGATCAGCTCCTCACAGCTTCTTCATTGTCATTAGCCTGGGCAACTGCCTGCGTGAAACCTAAAGAGGTAGAGTTTTTGTGCATATGGTATCAAAAATCTCTCCATCTAGAACTGCTAAAGGGATAGAAAGGCTTACCTTAGGCAAAACTATAAAGTGAAAGAATTATTTCTTAAAGCTTTGTACCTTCTCCATCTCTGCCTTCCACCCGCCTCTAAAAACTTTTGCTCACTTACTCAGAAATTTGTTTTTAAGATAGATGCTATATGGGTACAGGAATTAATAAGCCGTATCCAGTCTCTGCATTCAGGGAGCATATACAATGGTAGCATGAAAGACTTCATGACTGACTCCACAACAGTTAAGAAAGAGAGCTGTCCCTCTCGACGGAGGGAGAGGGGTCGGGCCTTGGTGTGTGTCACACTTTATGGGGGCAAGACATGATTGCAAGAGGGACTTTACCTAACAATTGCAATCAGTGTAACCTGGTTTATTGTACCCTCAATGAATCCCCAACAATAAAAAAAAAAAAAAAAAAAAGAAAGAGAGGTGTGAGGAACTGGAGGAACACACAGGAAGCAGGCTCACCCTACCCTGAAGAGGTAAAGGAACATGCCTCACTGAGATGTAAAGGATAGTTAAAGTCAACTGTCTTGGTCACAGCTTCATGAGACAAAGTGAGCCACCTTCATGTCATCCTTTTATATTTTTCAAAAAGGAAATCACAGAATTTGAGACACTTAGACCAAAACAGTTAATTTCCTCAAATAGTGAAATTCCTGCAATATTACCAACCATGTATAAAAGGTAAGAGCACATTACTTTCACCCACTTCAGTTCATACCATGCAGGCAGGCACTTGATCTTATCCAGGACCAGATTTGAAGGCAAGGAAATAATTTTAATTACATTGTCTTAACTTAATCCTTACATCTCTAAGTTATATTACTGCCTTGTTACAGAACAGAAAACCATCTAAAATGAGGTAATCTGCCCAAGGTTTCAAGCCAGTAAATAGGGAGCCAGGACTTCAACCCAGGTAATTGGTTGCAAAAGATCTATTTTCTCTAGCACTCACCACTACTTTTGCCAAATAATTGCCATGTGCTAATGAAGAGTTACTTCAGCAAACAATGGGGATGTTTACGAAGTATTTCTAAACAAGCTAAATTGACCACCCACTGACTACCCATACATAATTCTACCCATACATGGCTCTTTTTATTAAGAAGGAAGGAAGGAAAAGAGAGAGAAAGAAAGACGCCTTTATTGAGGTATAATTGACAAACGATAAATCCCACAAGTCCTAAGTGTACAATTTGATATGTTTTGACACATTAACCCATGAAAACACTACCATAATCAATATAGTAGAAATATTCATCACCCCAAGGTTTCTTTATGCAACCACTGATCTATTTTCTATTAGTATTCACTAGCTTACATTTTATGAAATTCTAAATAAGTAGAATCTTATAGTATATACTTTTTTCTGCTCTTCTTTCACTTAGCATATTACTAATTATTTTGAGATCATCCATGTTGTAGCAAGTATCAATAATGTACTCCTGTTTATTGTTGTGTAGTATTCCACTGCATACATGTATTAAAATGTGTCTACCCATTCACTTCTTGATGGACAGTTAGGATGTTTGCAATTTAGGGTGGCGCCTGTGGCTCAGTGAATAGGGCCCTGGCCCCATATACCGAGGGTGGCAGGTTCAATCCCTGCCCCAGCCAAACAGCAACAAAAAAATAGCTGGGCACTGTGGCAGGCACCTATAGTCCCAGCTACTCAGGAGGCTGATGCAAGAGAATTGCCGAAGCCCAAGAGCGGGAGGTTGCTGTGAGCTGTGACGCCACAGCACTATACCCAGGGTGACAAAGTGAGACTCTGTCTCAAAAAAAAAAAAAAAAAAGACTGTTTCCAAAGTGGCTGTACTGTTTTACTTTTCTGCCAGCAACATGTAAGTATTTCAGTGTCTCCACATCTTTAATAATATTTGGTATGGTCAGACTTTTTAATTTCAGCCATTCTCATAGGTGTGTAATAGTACTTTGTGGTTTTAATTTGCATTTCCCTAGTGACTAATGATGTTGAGCATCTTTTAATGCACTTTCATATCATCTTTATATCATTTTTGGTAAAGTGATTAATCAGTTATTTTGCAAATTAAAAAAAGTTATTATTTAGTTTCAAAAATTGTTTATATTTTCTAGTTACAAGTTCATTATCAGATATATCTCCTTGCAAATATTTTCTTAAAGTTGCTGGCTTAAATTTTCATTCTTTTAATACTGTTTTCAAAGATAAGATGCTTTTAATTTTGATGATATCTAAAGTATCAATTTATTATTTTATGAATCATGATAAATGAATTGAGTATTAACAATCGCCTAACATACAGCATGATTTACTTATCTCTTTCACTGATCAATTCCAAGTGTCTAGAATAGTCCTGACTATACAGTAGTTATTAAAAAACATTTGATGAGTAAATAAAAATTTTAAGCAGGGAAATGGGGCCTGGGTGTGTGTCACACTTTGTGGGGGGCAACACATGACTGCAAGAGGGACTTTGCCTAACAATTGCAATCAGTGTAACCTGGCTTATTGTACCCTCAATGAATCCCCAACAATTAAAAAAAAAAAGAAATAAAATTACAGAAACTTAATTTATTGGCAACATAGAAAATAAATTAGACTTAAGTGCAAAGGCATATTCAAATTTTATCTGATTTAATATGAAGTTTAATTGATACAAGAGCACAAATTTATTAAGTTCTATTGGTTAAAGAATATGATGTTCTTTCCCTAGGACAATTCTTTCTCCCCAAAATGTGAATTTGAAATTCTGTAGAACTTAAATGTAAAGCAGTAAGTCTCCTACCCATCTCTGTCTCCATCTGTTCCCTGACTCAAGTCCTTATGAACTGCTGTAAATAAGTCAAGGCTGCTGAATTCTTGAAAACTCTAATTGTGCCAATTATAAATAAGCCTCAGGATGGATTTCAACCAGCAGCATCCCCAAAACTATTATCTGCAACTATAACCCATTATTTTTCTTTCACAATTAATTTTTCTAAGTAGGTCAGTACTATTCATTTTAAGTGCTATTCCAGCAATCCCACTTTCCCATCAACCAAATCAACTGTAAGTATATACATGTTTTCTATCGAATATAAAAATACATTCTTATATAATGCACAACATTAAATTAGGCAGGAAAGTTTTTTTCTAATAAGGAATAAGGTGGTGTACTGTATTGGTCTTCAGTTGCTCACATTCTGACCGTATGATTTAGGAGTCTGGTGGAAACGTTCAAGCAGAACAAATAAAAAAAAAAGTTACTTGTTTTCATAGATTTTAACATCTAAAACACTGGGAACAGTTATAATGACCATAGATATAGACAGGTGAATAGATAAATTAATACCTAACAGACATGTATGTTATAACTGTCATAGAGATAATAATGTATATACACCTATGTATATCTACATAGTGTGTGAGTGTGTGTCTTGGTATGTATATGAAATCAAAATGCAATTCATAACAGCACAGAAGAAAAAATGATCACGTATTTGAGAGCATTTACCACACTAATAAGTTTTACTGCTAAGAGGCTTGCTCCTCAGGATTTCACTCAAAACCTATTTATTCTTCACTTGTTAGACACAAGTCTAAAAATTCTGGATATCTGCTTTTCCATCCACAACAGAATAAATACCGAAAACTCAAGAACATAGGTGAGCTGGTAATCAATGCCACTTGCAAGCAACCTGGCCTGGGGAGAAATGAGGGCTTTCCTTGAACCCCTCCACGGAATGCCCTGGTAGGGGCACTGAAACCAGCTGGTTAGCAGGAGGCCTCCTAGAAATAGGCAGAATTGTTAGGATGAAGAGTAGTTGATCCGGGTCTATTTCCTTTGGTAAAGCCTTTGAGAATTCAGTGACAAGGGGATATGGATACAGTAGGAGATGAGTAGAGAATATGAATTTGTTATATTGTTATGTTAAGTAAATGGTATTTACTTTTTAATAATCATTTACCTATGAACTTTACTTCCAGACTTTTTGAACTATTTTGAGTGAATTCAATACGGTCTGAATTTCTAAACCACTTCTGACATTATAAATTAGCCAAATCTCTCGTAAAAGATAATGAGAAGATAGGGCCTTGCATTTCTCATAAAAAGAAAATGACACCCCCACAAGTGTATCTATTACATACAGTTGAGGCATAAATTCAGGGAAAATTAGGCTGAATATGGGATTATTATCCTAACTTTCTGAAATACCCCTTGGGCTGTTCTTAATTCAAATATTTATTCTAAAAATATCCTAGTCTAAGAAACTGAATAATTATTCCACAGTTAAAGCACATTTAGTGATCTGAGAAAGGAGAAGTTTCATTTCACTCAAAGAAATGGTTTTGGTATCCTGACCAATGAGTAACTTCATCATGTGGGAGCTGTCATTATAAAAGAATGTGACTGAATTTTTTAAACAAATTATTACAACACAGGCCTCTAACAAGGGTTGGTTCTCACACTGGTCACTTTGGAAGAAACTTACTCCAGGAATACTGTCACTACTTGAAAGCTGAGCCATTGCCTTTAGAATTAATTCATGAGAAAAAAAAAAAATCACACTTTTTGCTTCATAGTTGCCCTTCTTCTAATACCACATGCCGCTCATTACCCCTAGTTGGAATATGGCTCGTTTACACTCACCGACCACACGATTCCTCCTGGAGATGGCTATCATGGCCTGTTTATCCTGGGTTTTGCTGAGGGATGGGTGTTGGAGAGGTTTTATGGGAATGAAGAGAGTCTATTTTTGATGATTACATGTGTGAAACATATGACATTCTTTTTGCCAAAAAAGCAATATAAAACTGAGATTATCAAGGACCCTTTTCCTGGGACCAAGGAAATGGGAAAAAAATCTCCATGACCAAATAGAGAACTTTTAGGGTTCTCTTTTTCTTCTAAAGTTTGAGTATCTATGTGTTTCCAACTTGGCTCTTAACTGAACTTCTTTTCCAAAATCTACTGGAGTCTGAATGGAAACTCCAAACTCATCCCAACTCTTGTCCAATTATGTTATAAGGTGCCAGGAGTCAGGTTTAAGTAACTAGTCCAGGATTCTATATACCCTGTGGATCTTCAGTGAGTACCTGTTGATTGAATGAATGTCTGATGCACTATGGATGTGAATAAACTATATACATCTTGCCAGTAAAACAAAACAATCAACCCAAATACTTTCTAACTTCCAGGAAGAAAGCATCTAATTGACAGAACCATTCTTGTGCTTTCCTATCCCTATTCCTTCCAAATCAATTCAAAGAAAGAGAAAGAATATGAAGAAGAGAAAATGAACGTAGGAAAACAATTATCAGATGTACTCTGCAAAGCCTGTATTATCATCTAGAATGACAGCAGAGCCATTGTTCGTGCTGCCAGAGCCCTGCATGTTTGCTAGCTCACTCAAGGTCCTGGGAGAATAATAAACGAAGCAGATTAGATGTAGACTGATGCCTCCAACCACCACCCACTCACACAACACACACACTGTTCTGAGTGTCTGAACACATGTGGCCAGGTAAACCGAGAAAATGGGCACTCCATGTTGGCAGGAGGGAAAGAGGCTGCCAACAAGCAGGGCCTGTTTATTATTTAACAGTTGGTACTGCTAGAGGCCTGGCACTGCTATAGAGTACTCTCTGTTTCAGTGCAAGTCAGCCTGATTATGAGAGTGTGTGAGCCAATTCGTGTTTACCATAGTCTTGTGAGAACCTTAGTGCCCCCAACAGACATGGAAATTCTTACAATAGCTCTCATCCCAACAGAGAACATCGATCCCGAGATGGAGGTGAAGGGCTCCACGTGCTCAGATCTTGTCTGATCAGTGTTTCCATATGTGCTTGCTCCCCGCTGTTCCCGGCCAGTTGTTCTTCTCTAATACAGGTTCTAATCCTCTGCCTTTGGTTACTTTACTTTGGGACTTAAGTCAACCAGATAATATATGAACTACCCATCTCCTAAGTATGACTTATGCTGCACACACTTTGGCCTTCCAGCAAAAAAATCTGTTGCCCAGCATGGCTACTTCGGACTTCTCCTTCGCCAGGGCTGCCTCTGCAGTAAGTCGCTTCTCTGCCAATGTGGGCCACAGGTGGATGCCTTCCTACAAATCCAATCAGCAGGATAATGTGCTACTATCACAAGAGTGGACCTTAATGACAAAAAGCTCTGCTTAGATGGTCACCCCATTAACTTTGATTTGATTATTCTGCCCCAGCAGAACACTTGGCTTCACAACCACAGATGGCAAAAGCCCAACATAAAACCTGTGGAGAAAGTAGTCATGTTGGGTTCATACATTTTCAATATTAAATGTGATATAAAAACTATAGACAATGATAAGTATTGAGACAGTCCCTGGTGCCCTAGGAAAGCACTGTGTTTTTAAAGAAATGAACTAAGATAAAAGCACAGGAGACAATTGTGATAACTAGGCAATGACGATAACCTAATCACTTTCTTTAAAATTCAAGGCAAATCAACATTTCTCTTCGGTGTAAGAATCTAGTTTTTATATTCCATATGCAACCAAGGCAGTCTTTAATGCTTTATGAAACTCTATTATACATAAATATTTACACGTTTAAGGTAAAATTGGCTATATATAAACCAGTTCAAAATTTGAAAAATAATTGTACCTTGTAAATACTTTCTCCGTGACCATGAGTAAATCATCCAAATGTATTCCACCAATGAGAGAGAAAGCATAGCAAACTACGTGTCTTATGTGAAACTGTATACATTAATTTCTGTGTTCTTGCCAAGATCATACAGTGGGGAAAGGACATTCTTTTCAATAAATGGTGCTGGGAAAACTGGATACACATATGCAAAAGACCCTTGTCTCTCATCGTATGTAAAAATCACATCAAAATGGATCAAGGACTTAAATTCAATACCCGCAACTATGAATCTACCAAAAGAAAGTACTAGCACAGCTACTCGGGAGGCTGAGGCAAGAGAATCGCTTAAGCCCAGGAGTTGGAGGTTGCTGTGAGCTGTGTGAGGCCACGGCACTCTACCGAGGGCCATAAAGTGAGACTCTGTCTCTACAAAAAAAAAAAAAAAAAAAAAGAAAGTACTAGCAGAAAGCTTTAGGACATTGTTCTGGGCAAGCACTTCTGGAGTAATAACCCCAAAGCACAAGAAACCAAAGCAAAATTGGACAAATGAGATCACATCAAGCTATAAATGACCCATAGACTGGGACAAAATATTTGCAAATTACCCATGGGATTAATAACCAGGATAAAGGATCTCTAACAACTCACTAGGAAAAAAAAATCAAATAAATAATCTAATTAAAAATGGGCAGAGGATCTGAAAAGGCATTTTTCAAAAGATATACAAAATGGTCAACAGTATATGGAAAAATGCTCAACAGCATTACTATTGAGAGAAATGCAAATAAAAACTAATATGAGGTGTTATGTCATCTTAGTTAAAATGGCTTTTATCAAAAAAACAGGCAATAACAAATCCTGGTGAGGATACGGAAAAAGGGGAACCCTTGTTTACTGTTGGTGGAAACATAAATTAGTGCAACCACTATGAAGAACAGTATATACCCAGCTATTGCACTACTTAGATACACATCTAAAAGAAGGGAATTCAGTATATCAAAAAGATATTTCCGCTCCCATGATCAGGGTAATACTATTCACAGTAGCCAAGATTTGGGATCATCCTAAATATCTATCAATGAAGGAATGGATAAATTGTGGTACATAAACACAATGGAATATCATATAGCTGTAGAACAGAATGAAATCTTGACATCTATAACAACCTTGATGGAACTGGAGAACAGAAAGATGAATCTGACATATTCTCACTTATATGTTGAGGCTAAATTTTAACAATTGATTTCATGGAGACAGAGAATAGAATGATGGTTATCAGAGGCTAGGAAGTGCAGTGCAGAGGGAGGATAAAGTGTCAATGGTTAATGGGTACAAAAATATAGTCAGATAGATAGAATGACCAATATTTGATAGCACAACAAGGTGACTACGGTCAACAATAAGTTAGGATATATGTTTAAAAAACTAAAAACTAAGAATGTAATTGAAATGTTTCTACACAAAGTATGATAAATGCTTGAGGTGATGGTTACCTCAATTACCCTGATTTTGTTAATACACATTGTATGACTGTATCAAAAAATCACATGCACCCTGTAAATATATACAAATAATATGTTCTCATAATCATTAAAAATAAGTTTGTTTTAAAAGAGAAAAAAATAAAACTTCACTTATTAGCTTCTCTCCAATCCTTTTCTCAATTAAGTGCTTGGCCACCCCTGTCCTTAAACCTCAACAAATCCAGGTGTTAACTTATAGCATCTATACTCGTTGACCATTGTATATATCACCCCCCCAAGCATATTTGCATTTTCATAGGGGATTTTTAAAATCTAGACTAAACCTTACACTTGCAGATAAAATTATAAAATGAATCCATTATGGCAGAATTTACAAGTAATATGGTATATGTGGGAAAGAAGTCAGAGAACCCCCAGTTAGTATCTGTAAAATTCTCTCATGTGAGTAAGAATAAAATTATGTTTAAGTTGTTTTAATCTTTAGAATTAGCTACTGCATCCATAGTCTCAGCTACTCAGGAGGCTGAGGCATGAGGATCCCAGGAGTTTGAGGCTGAAAGGAACTATCATCACACCATTGTACTTCAGTCAGAATAACAGAATGACTTGTTTTTAAATAAATAAATAAACATAAAAAATGGAATTAACTACTGCAATGCCTCATTTTTTTTGATAATAAAAGAGGAATAAGAGAATGAGGCATTCTTTGTAAGTAAATTTTCTAGTTAACTATACAATTTTATTTAAAATATGAAAGTAGAAATCTTTATAGTGACTTTTTATTTGTAAAATGAAGAAGTGATTTGATATAGAGAAAGTACACTGGATTGAGATGTTCTAGATTATTCTTGCAATCATTTAGCCTGCCCAACCCTCAGTTCTTCCTTCTGTAAAGTGGGAACAGCAATACTTCCTTTCTTGCCATATAGCATATGGTTTTCTGTGAGTAGCAAATAACAATAATATATGTCAAAATAATTTGCAAACTAATAAACAACCATAAAAGTATAAGACTCTTAATAATAAAACATAATCCAAATTAAGTAAGGTATTGTGATACTGTCAAAGATAACAGAGGTTTGTAGGGTAATTACACACTATAATATGATTTCATTGTTCTTCTGTGCATTTTTCTAGTTGTTTAGCCTAGCCCTGAACAACTTCAGTTGTTGTTGCCTTCTCATTGCCTTCAGTGAATCTGCCTCTAGAAAAAACACTTTTTCTCTTCCTCCCTCCTCTTCCCAAGTACATTTGCATAGTTCTTTTTTGTTGGTTTGTTGTGTTTTTATGGATTTAAATTTACTATGAAAGATTGCTTAGAGTAATGAAATGAGAAAGCAGCTTTAGAGTCAGATAGACCTGGTTTGAATCTTGGCTCTCTGTCCTTGTATTCATCAATTAACATCCCTGAATCTGTTTCTTCTTCCATAAAATAAATTTATGAGTATTGTTATGAGAAAAAAAAACTAGATAATATCTACATAAGGTCTGGTACATAGTGTGGGCTCAATAAATGGATTTTTAAATTAGAGATACACTGCAGGGCTATCTAATATGTAAAGTTCTTGGATTTCATCAAATCACATTTGCCTTCTTGAAAGCATATTTTATTTCTTTTTATATTCTTCATGGAAGTTTTTTGACATTTGATGACTGATACATTACTGTACCTTGATCAATAGTTATTCTGTTCAATGGATCATTTCACTTTTTTGTAAATGCCACCAGAGGACTTAGTTTTCCTTACAATCTTCCAATATTATTTTTTGTTTTTTTGTTTGTTTGTTTGTTTTTATAGACAGTCTCTAGCTGTAGCCCTGGGTAGAGTGCCTTGGCATCACAGCTCACAGCAACTTCAAACTCTTGGGCTCAAGTGATCCTCTTACATCAGTTTTTCTATTTTTAGTAGAGAAGGGCTCTTGCTTTTGCTCAGGCTGGTCTTGAACCCATAAGCTCAAGCAATCCACCCAACTTGGCCTCCCAGAGTGCTAGGATTACAGGTGTGAGCCACCAGGCCCAGACTATTTTTTCTGCTTCAATTAACTTTTTTGCCTTCTTTGTTTTTTCCTTTAGTGAAATAATACATCCAAATCTTAAATTTTTAGAATAGAAACTATACCTTCTCTGGTCCTAATGCATTGAATATTCTGCAAAAGCTAAACCACTATTAAGTAATAATTATGCATATTAATATTACAGATTCCGGGCGGCGCCTGTGGCTCAAGGAGTAGGGTGCCAGTCCCATATGCCGGAGGTGGCGGGTTCAAACCTAGCCCCGGCCAAAAACCACAAAAAAAAAAATAATATTACGGATTCCATAGAATTTATCTATCCTGCCTGATTTTATTCTTAGATCATAGATTATGATTACAAAGCATTTCTATAACCCAATATTGTTTGTAAACATCACATAATTATTTGATGGGGGTCTTCAGAATACCAATACAGATTGATCTGATTATTTCTATTGCCACGCAGAGAAAATGAAGATGGAATGGTGAAAACTTGTCAGATACCACATCCCATGTCACCAGGAAAGTCAGGGTTAGCCCTCAGTTTCCTATTCTCCGATCTGCTGATATCCTATTGAATTAGACTTTTCCTACCATCAGAGAAAGAAACATCTATTTATTCTTAAGTATTATAAGTTGGAAAAGGCCTATTCAGTATTATAAGATGATTCTCCTTATTTTCAGAATAAATAAAAAAGCAAATCCAGTCGTTCCTGGGACTTTGGAAGGAGGGGAAGTAAAACCAAAGGCTAGGGCCAGACAGCAGACAGGAAGTAAAGGAGATAGGATTGGTGGGGAATGAATCCTCATCCATCAATACATGAGAGAAGTATTTAGGGAGGAAGGCCACTGTCTTCCCTCAGCTGAGGCTTCCTCCTGCACCCCGGAGGAGAGAAATACACTGCTGGGTCTTCATTTGGGGACCAGCAGGAGCAGGCAGCATCTCCTCAGTCAAATGAACTCTCTTGACAGCTGTGGGAATATGTGCTTATGCCACCAGGCCCCTTAGAAAATTATCCCTAAAATGACTAATGTTTAGTCAGTCAAAACAACACTGACAGCAGCAGAAATAAAAAAGGCTTCAAAAACAATGCAGAGAGAGTAATTAACATACCAAACTTCATATGACCTTCTTAGAATTTTTTTAGGGAGACATTAGGGTATATAGAGTGAAACATGCCTGGAGTTGGGATTTAGGAGTCCTGATTTTAGTTTCAGCAGTTTCGCTATCCAGCTGTGTGGTATTAGACAAGTAGCTTAACCTCTCTGGACCTCTGACCCTTCGTATTTAAAATGAGGGGATTGATTACTAAGTGATGCCTAAGAGCTCTTCTAAAGATAAAAATTCCCCCATCTATGATAATAATAATTAAAATTTGATGGTCCTTTACCACCTACAAATGATTTCCACATACATTATCTAATTTGATCCTCATCCCAGTTCTGGGGTAGTATTATTATGATTATGCCCATTTTTAGACAAGAGATTCAGAAACCACAAAATGGCAGAGTTGGCATCAAACAGATGTTCCCAAGAGGAAAATACCACTTCAGTAAAAGAAGCAGCTGATGCTAACAAGGATAAGTAACAGCAGATAATTTAGGCTGTGAGCTCTTGTTTAGGGGTACAACAGAATTTCTGGATGCTACATTGGGGTAATGATAATCCACCATGTGGAATGTTATCTCATGCTGTATTTATCAAAAAAAACTAATAAAAAGAAAATTAAAAAAAGATACAATAATTGTTACTGCACTACACCCTAATGAATTATTGTGTTCAAGGTTCCTACAAAAAAAAAAAGTAATATTATACTCGGCTTATGTTTTAATTGATTTATTAATATTTTATCACAGGAATGTAATTTAAGCTCCTCATGATTTAGATCTCATAAACCTTTAGCATTTTGCAAATTCAAATTCCAATTTAAAGCCAGGGCGAGCAATTAACTTTTCTATCATCTTGTCAGGGGAGAAGGTTCGTGTTTAATTTGAGACAAAGTGACAGAAATATATATATACACTGTATGTATTACTCCAATTTAATTTATGAGTCAGCACCATCCACCTTCAAAATGTAGATTTAATAGAAGGGGAGGAAGAAAAGGCCATGCTGTCATGATAGGGCTGTGATATCTGCCCGGAATTGCATATATATTGCATATATATATATATATAAAATGTCACTGGTTTGTTGAGATACCAGGCTAGACTGATTGCAGGCATATTTATAGTTCTTTTGTTTTAAATCCCATCTACCAGTTCTTTTCTCATTTAGCACACAATCTCTAGGATACCACTGAGAGTCCCTACCCTGACATCACCTCCACTCCTACCCCATCCTCCTTTCCCAGTTTTATGCACAGCTGCCAGTACAGTTGTCTGCTAAATCTGGACAAGCGAGATACACTGTGGCAAACACTGCCTTGAGGTCATTTCTTCATCACCTTTCTCACTTTTCCAAAGCAATCTTTTAAGTGTTCTCTACCTAAAACAAACAACAAACCTCCCCACAACTTCATGCTTTAATTTGCAAGATGTACATGGCAAGTTAAAACAGGGACGCTTTGCAGTGATTCTTTACAAAATATTTAAATACAGAATAAGAACACATGAGGCAAAACCATAGAAGGCAGGCAGGTCAACTGTAGGGAAGTATTTCCCCTTGGTGGTTGTTAAACACTACAATGGGGCTGCAGAGAGAGGTTAAGGAATTCTTCAGCTCCGTTATCCTATAATTCACCAAAGGCACACAATGCTCTATGCTGATGAGATGAGTTACATGACATCTCTTCCCTGGTTCAATCAAAGGGAAGCAATTTACATCTCAAACCAGTTCTCTCATCAGTGGGACATAAAAACTGCAGAACAGAGACACAGCAAATGTGCTTATTTATACAGCACCAACTCAGTTGCAACTGTTCTTTATTATTTTCTTTCCCACCCTCCTTCCCTGAATGGTGGCCATTTTGAATAAAATGCTTTAAATTCTAAAGTGAGAAAAAGACAGGACTAAGAACAATTCAGGAACAAAATTAACTAAAGATTCTTCATGGATCTGACAATCACTGGCCCTTGTGGTGCTTGGCCAATCCCTTTGTTCCTTTTAAAAATAAAATCAGATTCCCTTTGCAGACCACAAGAAAAGAAGCAGAAGATGGTTAATGGAAAACTCTGGAAGGTGTCCTGCCAAATGTGTATTCCTTCTCCAGGCATACAATGCTGTGCTACATAAGTGAATATAGTGCATTTGTCAAAGAACGAATTAGTGTGAGGTCTTCATTCATAAAACAAGCTCTTGTTTTACTAATAGTTTCTATTAATCTCAGCTAATTATGTCAAGCATTTTGCACTTGTATATGACAGTGAAAATGGCCAAAAATGCATTCACTGCACCTGCTTAAATGCAGTCATATTCCTAAAAACTACTGCAGGGAATGGGAAAAAGCTTCAACAGACATGGCTTTTAGGCAGGATTATGGTAGAAGGGTTTAAATACGGGAGGTAAATGGTAATCATATTCATCAAGTACACAAAGAAGTAAAAACAAGAAGCTCTAGATAATTCTTTTTAGTGGACTCACTAAAATAACAATAACAGCTTGATGAAGAGAACATGATTGTCAAAAGCTTGTCCATTTTACATTTTCTCTTTACATAGTGCAATAAAAAGGGAGCACCTGCAGTTTCTACTTGTGTGTTTATTTTTGTGTGTGTGTATGATGTTGAAAGAAATCATGGGACATCATATTTTCTTCAGGAGCTACTAGTCTAATTTCAAGTACACACTCCCCGCTATAGAGTTATATTTGAGCCCTCTAGGAATACCTGTGCAGTACAGAGACGTTTTTCAGCCTAAAAAGTACAGTCTTTGTTTCGTACCTTTTTTCTTCATTCAAACACATCAGCATCTTATCATTTTGGACAATCAGGTAAAACAGACTTTTTTTGTCATGAATCTTTTTAGAAAAATTACACCAAAATGTCTGGTCCTTTCCAGTGTCTCCTTTACAGCTTAGCCCACTGTAGCAGGATCACTGTTGTGATATCCACTTCTTATCCAAAAAAATAGTAACTGCACATCGCACATATTTGAAGTGCATAAGAAAACCATAAACTTAATTACATTGGGGGCTGGTATAATCTTACATAAAATTTGAGGTATTGTTACTAAAAATATAAATTGCATGTACTTAATGCTTCTTACAATAAACCAGTCAATTTTCAACTTTCAGGGTTAAATAATAATGTAATAATTCAGGGTTAAATAATAATATAAAACAATATTTTTTAAAAAAATAAAAAACGCTTGAAGCATTTCACATGCTGAGAGAAGCATTCTCCCCTCTTCCTGTCTGCCTTCTTCCCTTTTTCTTCCCTTTACTCCTGTATGAAACACCTTGCTCTCGCTTTCTGTCTCTCCTCTTCCATCTCTCCCCTTTTCTTCATCTGCTTCCCTCCCCCTCCTCTCCTCCTTACTTTCCCTCCTCCTTCCCTTCCTTCCCTTAATTTGGGGAGGAGATGATACAAGATGAATTACAAAATAGTATTTTTTAATTTCAGAATCCATATTTTTACTACCTGACATGGCGATTTGGAGGGAAATCTGGATAACTTTTTATGGCATTTTTTCCTTAGAGTCTAAAAGATACGCTTCAGGGATCAAGTTTTATTTCTAAACATTCCTTTATAATGGGCTCCGAGAATCCACACCACAGTTATGAACATGTTCTAAGAAAAGGCAGTGTTTTATAAAAGACTGCATTAGCTAGTAAAGAACCATGTTTACAATTACTTTTGTAAAGGCACAGATTAAATAAAAAAAAATTTCAAACTGCACTTCGCAACTACAGTGTCACTAATAGACATCATTTCCCCTGTCATTCTACACATCTAGACTTAAATCTGAGGCTTGAAACAATCTTTTATAAACAAAATAGAGTAGAGGCATAATCCTGCCTTTAATGTTCCAAAAAAGATATTGGAGAGTGATTTTGTTTCTATAGGTATTTGTCACTATGAACATTCAATATCTAAAATTCTTGAGATTACAACAGAGTTAGGATCTGCTTTATGTATTTTATAAAATGACAAAACGACTTGCCATACATCGCAAGAAAAAGCGATCAAGGTACACATACAGGGTCAGGACATCAAACTTGCACCTTCGAAGATGATAAGATTGTATATCTGGAATAGCCCAGAGATTCAATTACAAAACTCTTAGAAGAGATCAAAAAATATAGCAACGAGTCAGGTTACAAAATCCTTAAAACAGGTAAAAACAGTCACAGTATGCCAAAATTGTGGTTTAATTTTATCTTCATAAAATTCAAGAATAGTTGCCATAATATCAGAAGTGTCAGCATTGTCAGAACAGAGATTTCCACAGGCAGAACAACATTACAAATTATAACACCTAGTCCTCATATTCAATGCATCTGACAAGATCATTGAAACCAACGGGTAGTAGAAGCTACAAGGTGACATTAACAGCAGTTGCTTTCTAAAGGGGGAAGGATGAAAATAAAATAGATGCAATGCTGTAATTTATTTTCCTTTCTGCTTCATAGTCATCCTATATCTGTCACTGGTGTGCTTTAACTGTCTTGTGGAATTCCCTCTCAAAAGCATCTTCAGAAAGTAAACTTTGGGTCTTATCAGAATTGATCTAGTCTTGTGCCACCTGACTGAAGGCATTTATTCCTTTTATGATTTTACTAAAATGAAAAGATCATGAAAACATCTAAAATCTAAAATAAGAAATCACTTTGTAAGCCCTGCAGGTTGTATGTAGTATAAAGCAATTATGTGTAGACAAAATGGGCCAGTTTCTATTTGCTTCTATGGGGGCTGTATTTTAAATTTCGAGGTATTAATATTTTCAACCAAATATTTTTGGTTGCGCTGACTGCTTTAATAATGCTTAAGTCATGGTTATAAGCATGCATGTAATCCAGGGAGTATTCATTATACCCATTAGGTAGGTTCTCACCCAGCGCCTCCTCTGTGCTTGATTCCATTGAGGTCTACTTCTCTCTATGCTTACAAATGCTCATCAGTTAGCTGCATTCGAATAGCGAATACACATGGTGTTTGTTTTTTCATTCTTTAGATACTTCACGTAGGATAATTGTCTCCAATTCCATCCAAATTGTTGGAGAAGGCATGAAGTCATTCTTTTTCATGGTCAAGTAATATTCCGTGACATACATATGTATATCTGTACATATATATACGTGTATATATGTATACATATGTATATGTGTATACATGTGTATATATGTCCATATAATACACATACCACATTTTGTTTATCTACTCATGAATTGATGGGCACTTGCGTTGATTCTACATCTTTACAATTGTGAATTGTGCTGCAACAAACATTCGAGTGTAGGTATCTTTTAATTTTTCTTTGAGGAAATACCCAGTAGTGGGAAGAATGGATTAAATGGTAGGTCTACTTTGAGTTCTTTGAGGTCTCTCCATGCTGTGTTCCAAAGAGACTATACTAGCCACATGCAGAAGTATGAAACAGGATTCATATCTCTCACCACTTGCAACTATTAATTCAAGATGAAAAAAACTTACACGGAAGGTCTAAAGCATAAGAATGCTAGAAGAAAATGTTGGAAAAACCCTTCTAGATACTTGCCTAGACAAAGAATTTATGAAAAAGATCCCAATGGCAAGCAAAGAAACAAGAAAAATAAATCAATGAGCTTGATTCAATTAAAAAGCTTCTGCATAGCCAAGGAAGTATTCAACCGAGCAAATAGACAATCTACAGAATGAGACAAAATATTCTCAAGCTATACATCTGATAAAGGGCTGATAAAAAGGATCTATAAAGAACTCAAGCAAATCAGCAAGAAAAAGATAAACAATCCCATTAAAAAGTTTAAAAAAAGAGACTGGGGCGGCGCCTGTGGCTCAGTCGGTAAGGCGCCGGCCCCATATACCGAGGGTGGTGGGTTCAAACCCGGCCCCGGCTGAACTGCAACCAAAAAATAGCCGGGCGTTGTGGCGGGCGCCTGTAGTCCCAGCTACTCGGGAGGCTGAGGCAAGAGAATCGCTTAAGCCCAGGAGTTGGAGGTTGCTGTGAGCTGTGTGAGGCCACGGCACTCTACCGAGGGCCATAAAGTGAGACTCTGTCTCTACAAAAAAAAAAGAGAGACTGAACAGAAACTTTTCAAAAGAAAATAGACAAATAGCTAATAAACATGTAAAAAATATGTCCAACATCACTAATCATCAAAACCACAGTGAGATATCACCTTACCCCAGTTAGACTGGATTTTATTAAAAAGTCCAAAAATAGTACATGCTGGCGTAGATGTAGAGAGAAAGGAATATTGTTGGTTCTATAGCTTTTTAATGATTTTCAAAGTTCATTAAGTATTTCTTCTTTGCTGGAACACACCAAGCTAAGTCCCACATGAGGGCCTTAGGACCCATGCCTGGAATATTCTTTCTCCACAATTTAGCATATTTTTGTTTCTTTATTCTGGTCTCTACTCAAACGTCACCTCTTCAGGAGATTTATACAGACCATCACACCCCAAAACATTTGCCACCTCCACCCTACCCTACCCTAGTTTTCTTCATAACATTTGTTATTTCCTAAAATTAGATATTTATTGCTTATTTTCTGTCTTCCTACTAAACTATAAGTTCCGCAAGCCAAAGACTTTATTTTATTCCTGGTATATCAGGAGTGCCCAGAAATGTGCTCAGTACATTGTAGGTTCTTGCTATATATGTGTCAAATAGATAAAACATATGGTTCATTTATTCTCCTTTAAATTTTATAGTTTAAACATGCTTTATCTTTTGCTAGTAAGAGAAGGCATCACCTACAATGACCCTTCATACTATAGACAAGTGGTTCTCAACCTGTGGGTCGCGACCCATTTGGGGGTTGAACAACCCTTTCACAGGGGTCACCTAAATACATCCTGCATATCAGATATTTATACTACAATTTATAACAGTAGCACAATTACAGTTATGAAGTAGCAACAAAAATAATTTTATGGTTGGGGGTCACCACAACATGGTGAACTGTATTAAAGGGTCGCGGCATTAGGAAGGTTGAGAACCACTGCTGTAGACAATGGAAGAAGTCTACACTGTCCAAAGAAGAATGTGTTCAGACTTGATTTGAAATCTTAGCCTGTTGCTGTGGGGCACTTACTGTCTGCCATTTTAACAAGACCATTGAATTGATGAGTTAACCAAGGAGCCAACAAGACGTACATATACACACAACCCAGAAAACAAACAAGTCCTACCCTTTCCAAACTCTCTTTATTTCTGTAATTGGAGCACATTTTCACTTTGTTCCAAGCCAAACAACAGCTAAGGAAGAGAGGCAAAAATCAGAAGAACTTTGGAAGCCATTTCACTGTAACTGCCACCTGTCACTTACGTAAGAAGATGCAATCATCCATCTGTCCAGACGGTGAATCATAAGGTCTTAAAATGCCATTTATTTTCCCCAAAATAGTGATTCCATAGCAATTTTTTATATCATCTAATAATAAAATGACACAATCCTTGTTTTTCCTTTAGATACACATTTTTTCTGAACATGGTATATGACTTTTAAAATACAAACACGAATTCACTGAGGTATTTTGGGGGGTAGAGAAAAATATGTCTATCTTTTATAATTTTAGCAGGATAATAGCTCTGTACATTTCTCTTAGCAATTTCAATCTCAAATTTCTAAGCGCTGTGCAAACATTAATTTGCTAAGTTCTGTTGCGTTCTCTGTGTGAACTAGAGTATTATCATATCTTCATTTTTAGGTAAGAATCACATGGCCATGACTTGCCAAGGACATACAGAAGATACATATTTTTTAAAAAATAGAAAGATGCTTCTATTTTGAGAGTGAGTGTCCAGGAAAGATTAGTGAAATAAGAATATACCTAAAATGGCACCTGTTTTGTCTTAGTGCTTCTGTTCAAATTTTGTGTGAGGGGGAAGTTAATTTAGCTGATGGCTAAGTTTAGAAGGTTAAGGGCTCTGAATAAATATCACTGAAAACAGTAGGGTTGTTTTTTAAAAATTGTCATTAGTAATAGTTGAGTGTGCACCATGTGCCAGGCACAGTGCTAAGAGTTCTAGTTCTAAGAGGCAGAGTGTACAAATCCATGTGAACAAGGGTTTTGTGTCTTATTCACTTATGTATTTCCAGAGCATTTAACTGTACCTGGGCTTCAGCAGGTATTGAATCAATACTTGTCATGATAAATGCATGAGTAAATAAAGATTTCTTGGTCTAGATAGCCAAATTGTTTGAATTTTGAAATGCAACTTGTGGGCAAGTTGGGCATATCCCAGTAACCATCTGCTTTTGGAAGCAGAAGAGAAAAGAATGAGATTTGATTTGAATCAATGTTAACTAACTAAATCTAGGACAACAGTGACCCTTTTTATAATAGAGTTCATTTATTTAAGAGATACTTACTGAATACATTTATGTGCCTGGTATTTGAAGAGGTTCTAGGAATAAAGACAAGGTACTTGTTTCAGAACTTAAATTACTTGCATGTGTATGACAGGAGGGTGTCTTTATACATAATGCAATTATGAGCAAACATTTTTCTATTAAACCAGTGATTTTTTTGTTTGCTTTTATTATTTTACTCTCCTCATGTCTTTCTGAGTATCTAGGAGGAAAATATAGTAAAAAGTGGGTGTACCAATTAATTGCAACATATATCCATAAAATGGACTGGGTATCTGACAACTACCTGGTCTATCCGATTAATGTTTAAGAAATTAATTTAGACATCAGGGTTACTTTTGAAAGGTCCAATTTATCTAGAT
Organism: Nycticebus coucang; assembly: GCF_027406575.1. Taxonomy (NCBI): domain Eukaryota; kingdom Metazoa; phylum Chordata; class Mammalia; order Primates; family Lorisidae; genus Nycticebus; species Nycticebus coucang. The sequence continues at coordinate 64,046,638 of NC_069795.1, forward strand.
TAGATATCCATATTGTCAATCCTCAATTTCTTTTATACAAATGCTTTCAAACTTCATCTGGGCTGCCTCAAATTTCAATCTAGTTACAACTCATAATGGGTAAGTTCAAAAAATGATGTTTTTGAAATGAAAAAGAAGTAAAAGAACAAAGTATTAAAAGATCAAGTAGGTATCTGCAAAAGTTTGCAACTCTATTACACATGGGCTAATTAGAACAGTCACTGCTATAAGAGGTGATGACCTCATTTGTGGTCACCCCATGGGACTATAATATGGGACTATAGTGCCTCAGTGCACTATGCAAATTATCTCCAAACATAACTCATCAAAATATAGCTTGTTGAGGAGATTGCAGATCTGAATTTATTCTATTCTGACAATCCACTTGAGATGTTTAGTTCCTTAAAAATAATCCCAGTTCTTCTGGTTCAGTTTTAAGGCACAACTTGTAGCTTTTGCAAATATTTCTGCTTGTAAACATTTTTCAGATATGTATAGTTGCTGTATTTCTCTAAGAAAACCAAGGAAGTCAAGACACCCTAAATTTGATGTTTAACCTTTTACAGCAGCCCACTTAAGTTTTAGTCCTCCTTTAAAAATGAAGGTGAAACCTATCTTTTAACAGAGAGTTCAACAATGCCAGGAAAATAGGAAGAAAAGAAAAAATATAATATAGATGTATTTGCTTTTCTACTCTAATAAGTCAAGAACTAGATACAGGTGACATATCTGCTTCCACCTGCTGCCTATGTGAATTTATAGAATTGAAATTTTATATCTACAATCACTATTATATTCAGAATTACTTAGCTTTCCTTTTCTGTTTATACATGTTCATGACAATGATACAACAGCCCCAGGCATTCCACTACCAATCTCCATATACATGTCCACTAACATTGTCTCTATCAAATTTGAGCCAATGAAATTAAATAGAGTTAAATAAAACAGTCTGTACCTCAGTATTTCTTATTTCTTAAGGTAGTGTACCTCTTATCATTTCTTATTTATTTAGTCAAGGTAAAAAAGGTTTACAAACTCAATTATGCTTTCCCTCCTGGTAGCCTATTTCTTAAGTATTTTTTTCCTTGATAATGTTTTCCATGTCAATTGCCAAAACTAGAAGTAATTCTATTAAAATAAAAAGGATATAATAAAGTAACTGCAGTCTTACAGAGAAGACAATTCTGTCAATATCTGGCATAAACTTTTTAGACTATTCCAATAGTTTTCATATAATAATACCCACAACTATTGCCAGGAAGCAGATGGGCTGTAGGTAATTCGTGGAGGAAGTTGGTAAGGAAGACCAGTTCTAGCTATGGCTTTAGGAGTTAAATTTTCAAAGAAACTGAGGAAAATGCAAAAGTGTTAAGGATGATACATCGGCTGTTGGCTTACAATTTCTCAAACCACTTTGCGGTAAGAGGGTAACCCTAACTTTCTCTCCTCCATCACCACATTCCCTTCAATCTACATATGGATTTTATGTTTTCCCTTTAAGGCTGTCCTTAACATCAATTTTAACTTTATTTCATGTGTACAGAAGTTTTTTTGGAGGAAAAGTGTAATACATACACTATAATTTTCTCTGGAGTTCTTTTTCCATAAGCAACAGCCAGATGACAACCAACCTCTTATTAATCTCTTTTTAAAAAGTTTCTTATGCCCTTTATACAGAACTGCTGTTTATTATAAATAGTGCTGAAAGACCCCACACACAGCAAACTGAAGCATGTGGCATTTAATCCATCACACAGAAGGATCAAGGATTGAGTCAACACTTCTAGGGCCTCTACCTCCCAATTAAGAATTTCCATGGTGCCCATTTCCATGGTGTTTAGACCTTCAAACAAACACATTTGTCTAAAAACAAATACATATGTAGAAAAACAGTTCTCCAGGGCTCTTTTCAGCTGCTTTTGGCTGACAGATGAGAAGTCAGATATGACATTCTAAAAGTCTGAACCTCCCTGTATTATATACCAGAGAATTAAACATTTGGTCTTAGGTGGTAGATCTTACACAGCTTCAATTAAATGGGCAAAACAGTCCCAAAAAATGGCCTTAGGGTTTTCATTCTATACTGGGTTCATTCCTGGCTTCCTTCCACCTTTTATTCATTGATTTCAATTTCATATTTCAAAGATACATATAATTATTCTGAATGAAAACCATCATTTTCATTTTCTCTCCCCCAAAAAAAAGTTTTAAAAGATTTTTTTTTCCCAAAGCAAGGCTATCTGTAACATTGAGAATATGTTAATATCTTTTCAATACTCCCCTGGATTTCATAAAGCTTTCTTATTTATCCTAGTAATAACCAGTATAATTCAAGACAAATGAAGAAACCCCCCCTCAAAGCCTACCTATGTCTGAAATTCTATCATTTAAAACTGAGGAAATGAGGAGGACACTATCCCTAGAAATCATTTGAGTCTATGTTACTCTAGGAAAGATTTTATTTCATTTCTATTTTAGAGATGAAGAACCTAAGATACAGAGAAGTTAAGTAACTTTCCTAAAGCCTTTTGGAAAGTGAGAGAGTCAAGATTTGAAACCATGGAATCTAACACCAAAGGCTTAACCATTACATGATACTGCTACTTTGTAGAGATTAATAGAGTGGAATGGTTAAAAGCATGATTTTGGAGGCAAATAGCATAAAATTCAAACCATAATTTCGCTACTTACTAGCTATGTTACCTTGGGCCAAAATCATAACCACTATGAACTTTTATTTCCTTCTAGCCTTCACTAAGTACTAAAGTATGTCCTAGTTATCAATGCAAAGTGTTTTACATGCATTATTTCATTTAATTCTCACAATAACTTAACAATTCAGATCATCCACAATTTAGAGATGAGAAAAATAAGGCTAGTAACCTGCCTGTTGTTACACAGTGAGTGGTGAAGACAGAACTCAAATAAGGGCAATCTCACTCTAAAACTATACTCTGAATTTTCTGATAATAACCAATAGTATCTATCTTATGGGGTTTGGGATTGTGTTTAGGTCAGGATTAAATTAGGTGATGCATGTGGGATGGCTAATTTTATGTGTTACCTTGACTAAGTAGAAGGGGTGCCCATACATTTGGCTCCACATTATTCTGGTTGTATCAGAGAGAATGCTTTCAGGCATGATCAACATTTGAATCTGTAACTAAGTAAAGCAGATTGACCTCCCATATATAGGTTGGCCAGATCCAACCAGTTGAAGGCCTGCATAGAACAAAAAGGCTGACTTTCTCATAAGTATGATAGAATTTTATCAGCCTACCTTTAACCCGGGACATTGTTATTTCCTGGCCTTCTGACTCGAAGTGAAATAGCAGCTCTTCTCGGGTCTCATGCCCACTGGCCTTCAGATTGTAACTATACTAGCAACTCTCCTGGGCCTTTAATCTGCTGACTGCGGGTCTTGGAACCTGTAGCCTTCATAGTCATGTGAATCAATTCCTTATAAAATCAATCTCTCTCTCTGTCTCTACACACACACACACACACACACACACACACACACACACCCTACTGGTTCTGTTTCTCTGGAAAAAAGTGACCAATACAGCATATAAAATGCATAGTCATTCTATACTACACATGGAGAGTCTTCTACTACATGGAGAAGTAGTCAATAAACATTTCTTAAATTTCTTTTCCAAAAAAAGCTAACAGAAGTACAGGATGCAAAAAGCCTCCCTAAGTAAGAGCAAGGACAGATCCAGAGGAGAAGGGCCTCTCAGCTTTTGGGCACTGGTTGAAGAGAAAAGCAGCAGGAGGAGGCAAATTTTAAAACACAATCTGCACCAAGGTCAGATGATCACCTTGATTATGTGAAATAAGAGATGGTAGAAATTAAGTTGATCTAGACATCAAGAACAAAAGCTACATTTATCTTCCCCTATCCTCACCTAGAAGAGAATGTTGGTGCTTTACCATGATAGCAAGCTCACTGGGATTATAGACGGGACCTTCCCCTTTGAAAGGTAAGTAGTTGTAGGGAAAGTGAAGGAATTAACAGAGAAGGTCAGGTTTATGTATACTGCACTACTCCAACCAATTAACTCCTACATATGCACTATGTCCTCAGCTATAAACCATAGGGGTATAAAAAGACTTTTCTATGGAACATGTTAGGCCTCTGAGGTTTTCAGCTAAAAACATACTGGAAATGGCAAACTAAAGTTGTCTAATGCATGTCAGTTATATTAACATCATGGAAATGCTGATTCAATTACCCAGTCATCACCTACACAGGCAGCTGCTCTGCCAAATCTCCTGAGTATCTTTGTTTAGAGTTAGGGCCAGTATCATGACTTTAAGAAGTTCACATAGAAAATAAAGGTGCTTTACTCTTGGTCTCAGAGATATTTTGTTTCTCCCATCGTCCAAGCTAAAAACCAAGGAAGCTGCAACAGCTGGGAAAGGAAGGAAAAGCAAATTTGAGTTTTAAGGACGATAGGAAATAAAAGCAATTTGTTCAATACCAATGTGTGGTATCTATGCTGATTTTTCTTAAGGAAAAGTGCTTACCATTGCTACAGTCCCCAAAGTAACCACAGCTGACACACTCCTTAGCATCAGAAGAGTTTGGCAACTGACAATAAAACCTATTTTTTCCCCAAGTGGATGAAAAATCAAGCCCTCCCCACACAAAACCAACACAGCTTTTCTGGACTCTCAGCCTGCCTTCATGTCACCTGAGCATAGCATTCTGTTCTTTGCAATTGGAGGCTCATAGAGCATACCTATTTTACCTAAAGCATCAGAAAAAATACAATAAAATTTTACATTATTCTGCTGGCTATCTTGACTGAAAAACCTGCCTTCACTACACACCCAAATGTCTGTTGCTGGTGTATACATTATGGTTGAACAAAGGTCTGAGGATTACTTTCAATAAACAGAAAAATATGTCTAGTAAAGTATACCAAAACATGCAAAGGGATGCAAATATAAGCCTTCTAACATTGTATATAGCCAATGGAAGAAGACATTCAAAACACTAATATTAATAAACAAACTGTCATCTTGCATTAGCATGTACAAATAGAATTCTTCAGATGTCTTCTAATAATAAAATTTGTATGGATTTGATTATTTTTCACTCTTGTGGCAACTCCAGATGAAAATACCGTACAGGTGGAAGGGAAAACAGAAGAAAGGACCCAATTTAATTACCCTAAAAGTCACTTTTTATGCAAGCAAAATGTCCCATATGACAATAATGTTTGTCCTAATTAAATATCCATATTATACAATGGCCCTGTGAGTCTTCCTTCAGTATAGCTGAGCTGGTTCTGAGGAGCTATTGGTACCTCCACATTTTTGCCAGATGATCTCAACTTAGGAGGCTACTGAAACCATGCCAATGTCAAAACAAATGATTGATTTATATGTCCCCAATTTGTGCACATTTTAATGTAGTGTAAGTGCATGAGTAGCAGAAAAAAAAAAATGATCTTAGACAGATCCTTAGAAGTCAGCTCAAAACCTTGCTTTAATTAAGTTTACTCAACCCAAACCAAGTTCTGCTGTGTATCTCCTCAAAATTTATGGTAGGTTTTCATTTAGAATATTAAAATAGCCCTCCATGTAGCTGCCCTTGCATCATAGTTTTCCTTGACTACTAAATCATATCCAAAATTGTTGCTTCTATGTTTTTCACATCATCAAGAGTTTGTAGGAGTGATAAATTTTGCTGTTCAGAGTTATTGTATTGATTTTAAATGTTTGATTGCTAGGGAGACTTATCTAGTAATAGGAGATTTGGTATTATTAAATACAGCAGGAAAAATTCATCAGACTTAAGATATTTCCTCTTAGGTGGAATTGGGAAGCCAAATTTCAAAGGCTACCATTTAAAGAATAAATGCCTCTATTTATATTTTCATTGAAAAGCAAGCCTATTTCTTTATCTAAGTTCTGTTTAAGCCTTTCTACTTTTCTCACAATAAACTATATGTGTGAAATTCCATCAGTATTGTTACCAATATTTATTCCTAATAGCCACAGCTTTTCTAATTTATGTGTAGCCATATGCTTAATGTTACATAACCTACTTAAATTTCTTTCTTAAAGACAATAACATCAATGTAAGTTTATGAAGTAAGATTTCCTATAATATTGTCAAAAATAAAAACAAAACATTTTCAAAATGAACAGTTGATAATGTATAAAATCTATACATCAAAATTGTGTAATTCATATCAGAAATTCTTCACACAGTCCTTGAAATACATGCACTGGGCTGGTACCAAGTTCCTACACTTCAACTGAAGCACATTTACATATATCAGTGGTGGTTGGTCAATCTTACATAGAGCAATTTCATGACTCAAAAGCTACATTAGCTGAACTTTAATTTCTGAATAACAACACTGGTTAACAGTGTTTTATCAGCTAATATTTTATTTGCTCACATGTCTTATAGGAGTCTTAATTAATTGGCTATCTAATCCTCAGAGATTATAAGAGAAAACAATAATGCCTGGAAAGCAGCAGTGCTTTCTTTCACCTAAGCACTACTTTTTCATAATCAATGTGAAATTGCTTTACTTATCTGACTCCTAAGAAAAGAATTGCTTTTCTCAGTGTTGGCACCTTAAATTCTCTCCACATGGACAGCCAGGGTGCTTCCAAATCCTCTCTCTACCCTTATATTCACCTCCAAAACCTCTCTCCAGCTCATCTACATCGCTCACACACATTTTTCTTTCCTCCATGCTCATTTTTCCTTTCATCTCTGCTTTTCTCTTCTTACCCAACGTTGACACTTTATGATGAACCTCCTCCCCCCACACTTCCAGTTCCGTTTCCCATTGCCTTGTTTCTATGTTACCGAAGTCCTAAACAGAGTTCAACTGCCATGAACACAGATCTTAAAAGAAATGGAAGGACAGAGCTGGGAAGAAGAATTCTCTTCTGTGATAAAAGAAAAAGATTACAAACACTCACACAAAATTATTTTTGTCCCAACTGCACTCACGCAGACCTTTCTCAAAGCTTTGTTAACCACTGGCAAGTGCTCTCTTATTTTTTCCCCTACCTCATCTCTCCTCTCATTTGATTTCTTAGGAATTAACTTTCAACAAATAGGACACATATCTGGGCATTTTATCATCTCTTTTTCTCTCTAGGCCCATGGATCTACATTCATCCAGCGAATGCATAGCTTTGCTAAATAAATCATTACGTATCTCTGCCTTCTTTGATAGTTTGAGCCACAACTTTCTTCTCTTTTTTTTAATTTTAGATTAATCTGAGGATACAAATGATTAGGTTATGTTTCTGGCATTTTTTAGGTAATGTCCAAGTTGTAGTTGAGCCCTTCACCCAGGAGGTGTACCACATACCCCATTGTGCCCTTTCAGTGAGAGCCTACCAAATCCCTTCCCTCTTCCTCTGCCCTAACTCATCACCTTACTTTTACTTTTGGAGGTCCTCTTTGCCACCTTCTAGTCAGAACAATATTGCTCTATTCATCTTCCTTTTCATCTTCCCAAATACCCTACCACCAGCTCAGGCTAAATGTGTTACTAGCATACAACTTGTCTTTCTCATTAAAAAGGGCCAATCATCTTTAACTTCTGGGGTTCAAAGTGTCCATGCTAATGCTCCTTTTAATTATCATCAGTAAATGTGACTTAAACTTACATAAGTTTAAATGAAAGACAATAAGTGATATTAGAGGATGTGTGGTTCAGGAAGCAAAATGAATTGTCTAATGTCACAAATCCATGTGTAGAGTAGAGCTAAAACCCAGATCCAGATCTTCACTTTATTTATTGTATTTACTTTTCTTCTTCCACTCTCTTTTTTCTTTAGAGACAAGATTTTCTTGCTCTGTCACCCAGACTAGAATACAGGAGCACAGTTGTGATCATAGTTTATTTACTATAGCCTCAAACTCGTGGGCCCAACCAATCCTCCCCCCTCAGCCTCCCAAGCAGACCTTCTTTCTGACATGATCTCTTATTACTGCTTTTTCCTCTATTCATTGATTACTAAATCTTACCATTTCTTTATCCATAAAAAAGTGAATGTGTATATTCTTACAATACCACACCCTCTTTACCACAAATATACACTTATTTTGGAAAGCTAGTATTATTCATTCAGATAGGACTAAAATAGCTTATAGGCCCTTAAAATAGGCTCCCAATCTTCCCTTAAGTCTGCCTTTCTGTTACTTGGCCTCCTTTTCTCCCAGCTACAAATCAAGTTTTTTTGTATAGATAAGTCTTTTCATGCTCTTCTCTCTGCCTAGAATTCACTTTGCCTTCCCAACAGGGAAACAAAAATTAAATAACCCTTTTAAAAGGTTAACTCAAATATTATTTATTACCAGAAGCTTTCCTACTATCTGTTCCATGAACCTCTCCCAACATCTCCACTTTTACAGTGCCATCCCCACTAACAGATCACATATTCTGTTGCTTTAAAATTCTTGTTTCTTGCTAGAGTGTGGAATTCTTATTGGCAGAGCCCATGCTAGATATTTGGAACACAAAGATTAAAGACTCCTCCCTTGCACTCAAGAAGTTTCCAATACAGCAAGTATGTTAAATCACACAAAAAGATATAGTGGAGCTCTGATGGATACAACATATTTCTATTTAATTGACTTCGATTATAGATGTAGGCATTGTGTTTGTTGTGATTCAGACAATGCTATATGTGGTGACTATAAGTAACCAACTTGACTCAGAATTAGTGGGGAAGTAGTTAAAATGCATAAGAAAGAAAATAGAAAGAAATAAAACTATAAACCTATAAGGAGGAAGAAAATACTGACTTAAAGTATTGGTTTAATTTAGAAAAAAGCACTAGGAGAAAGGAAGTTGAATTAGTTCAAGACAAGAATACAGTTGCCAGAAATAAAAAAAGAATGAGTGAAGCTAGGTGCCAGCATGCCTGTGGGCATTGCGTTCACAGTGACATACATGGTTTATTTCAACAAATATGCATAACTACCATTTGCGGTAGAAACTATGGGGAAACAAAAGATCAAAGCAGTTATGACTTGCTCTGCTGGTAACTGCAAGGGTCAAAATTCAAACTTAAAAATATTTCAAAGTCCACCTTTTCTACATTCATTTTTGGCCTTAATCCAAGGAGACAGTATCCATAGAATTAGCTAGAAATTAAGATCAAAGTCTAAAAGAACATTGTATGATCCTAAAGCTCTTTCCATGGTAATAGAAATAAATTTACTTTTTAGACTAATCAACTAATAAAGTTGAGCATAGTGCATATGAGATGAAGGTGCCTTGGAAACTATCTAGTTTAACCTCTTATTTTGCAAATAATTGAAAATACTGAAGACCAGCAGTTGAGTCAAGTAGATTACTAACAAAAGAAGTTCTGAGGATAAATTAAATACTAAAGTTTTGTAGGTAAAGCTGAATATCATGAGAAAAATACCATCTACTCTTGTGTGAGTGAACTCTATGATACCGGTATCTTGTCTCCATTTTGGTCATCTGTATCTCCAATATCTAGGAAAGTTCATGGTGCTGTTACTAGCACATAGTACACACTTTAAAACAACCAGGTTTGCTGAAAAAACTTTGGTTTGCTGAAAGAATTAATGAGTCTGTAAATAGGAATGTGTGTGGAGTGCAAGCGAGTAATTAATCAGAGTACTGGTTATTTTAGTTAGCTGTTACTAAATTCATTTATATTCGCCCTTTGAATCACATCATTTTCTCCTTGAGACCTTCCAGGGACATTGGAAGTGCTATATACAACAAGGTCTTTGGCTTCAAATGCCCTCATCAGGAATCAAGAGTTGAGTATACTATTCATGATTATAATTTCTGAGATGCCCTTTGGGTAGACTAATTAAGGAAAGTTTTTAAACTTATCGAGAAATAACTCAAAAAGTTTGACAAATAAAGATAAACATTTCATGCTTATCTTAGTTTGGAGGTGGAGAACACAGAGGCAGTGCTACATTTCTAAAACCATGTTCCCATGAAGCTGAGCAGAAGGACTGCTTGTAAAAGAATTTTCTAGCCAAATTCCCAAAGGGCCCCCAACAGGCAATCTCAATTTGTGGGCACTGTCCTCTAACAATCTATTTCTTTCCAGACTCCCCATGGAAACCAAAGATTTATGTTACTCTCTTCATATTTTAAAATGATATTGGTCCTGGTTAACAATAAAATAAAAACTGAAAGTCTGTCTGTATTCAAGGACCAGTGCTGCCTGGACATACTACTTATGTATGTGCCCTATTCTGGAGACACTCCAATGACTTTGACTCTGTAACAATCTTACCATTATATGGACATTTCCAGAAATCAAACTCATTTCGTTATTTGTGAAGATGAATTGCATTTAAACATGGGCTGAAAAAGAAAGGTAATTTAATACCCCATCAGGTTATAAAAAGGGAAGCAGACCACCCCCCTTTTTTTGAGACAGAGTCTCACTTTGTCACCCCCAGTAGAGCTCACTGGCATCAAAGCTCAGAGAAACCTCTAACTCTTGGGCTCAAGTGATCCCCTTGCCTCAGCCTCCCAATTAGCTGGGACTATATGCACCCACCACAATGCCCAGCTATTTATAGAGATGGGGTCTCACTGTAGCTCAGACTGGTCTCAAACTCATGAGATCAGGTGATCTGCCCACTTGGCCTCCCAAAGTGCTGGGATTACAGGCATGAGCAACTGCGACTGGCTATAGACCCACCTTTTTATAAATGATTTATAAATCTCCTGTTCTAATTCCAGGTAAAGGAAAAGTCACATGTACTGAAAGGATTTTTTTTTAAATGACTATTCAATTTAGTAATCCTGAAATGCTTTCTGTTCTCTGAATACATTCAAACAAGTAGGTATCACAGCATTTCACTGATAGCTATCAAACCACAGAATAGAACAGGAGGACCAAATAAAAAGGGCTTTCCTAGGGGAGCTCCACGGTCATTGTTCTACAAAAACATATGAACATATTGCTATAAACTCATCTTCACAGGAAGTCACCCAGCTTAATAAGCACAGACCTGCAAGTTAATATTAAAATTCACTTTGATTTCAGCAGCAGCAAAGCTGATCCAACTAGGAGCTATTACATAAAATCCTTATTGTCATATTCGTCATCACCACTCTCAATAGAGGTCACTGCCAGAACCAAGAAATCAGCCCTCAGCTCACATCAGGAAATAGGCTACACAGACGGCCACCCCACTACTACAATGCAGTAGTGAGATGGCCCTGTTTATTTTATCAGAATGGCACTCCCTTAATTTTTCAATTCTCTTTATTGATGGCCCCTTTCATGTATAGGTCTATTAGATTCTACTTTCTTTACTGTCCTCTCAGGAATTGGTGCTTGCCAACTACAATAAGTTGTTTTGACAACTTGTCTAGCCGTACAATACTCTGTTTCTTTCCCTCTGCAGTCTTTTTGGCTTCAAATGAGTGCCTTCAAAATATAGCAGAGACTATTCAACCAAACTAGGCAACAGGGGGAAAAGCTTTCTATGCGTAGGCACAGTCCTGCCAAACCTACAATCTTTCATGTGTTCATATTCCTCTTCCCTTTCCTCTTTATTTTTATGGATAAATACCTTCTTGCTATCTCATCTACTCCTCTCTTAATAAGGAATGACTACCGTGACTACCCCCATCTAGCTATGCCATTCACCGCCAGCACCTCTGCTCTCCTCGTGTGCTTCAAGAAGAACTGATTAGCACTTTGCATAATTAACCTGATTAGCACTGTGCATAATCAAACTGATTAGCACTTTGCATAATTAAAAAGAAATAATAATAATAACAATAATAAGCACTAAGTAATATCAAAAGCTATTAGTCCCATAGCCCTTTGGTTACCTCCAAGATTAGTTCAGTGTGGCATATTCTGCACCTTCACATTGAAATCTTTTCTTTAACTCAAAAGTCAAAAAAATAAATTAAAATGCTTGCAATTCATAGACCCATTATGGTTTTTATATCCCTACCAGTTACCAAGATGATCAGTTGCTTACCCAGATATATCTCCCTCGGTTTTGGTCTTACATATTTTGCCCATGCTAAAATGGAGAAAATGGTTATATAAAATGAAATCTATGGAAAATATTTGGAATAAAATAAGGTATCAAGTTTTATGGTGCTTCTATAAGGATACAACTCTCCATGTGTTGCTTCTGGGTGTTTTGAGATATGTGGAAAGAAGTGGTCAACCTACCAGAAAAACCTGGCTCTGACATTTACCTGCTGAACTAACTTCTTAGAACCTCAGTTCCTTCATCTGTAAAAAGATAATAATAATGTCAGTTCTGCTACCTCAAAGGTTGTTAATAAAAATAACATAACCTAATGATTTAGGAAGATGCTTTTTAAAGTGTACTCCTTTCTAGGTCCCTAAAACCTCTTATCTCCCAATTTTATTTCATATCATGGACAATATTGCATATTTTGAATAAGAAAATTTTATATTTATAATGCCTATAAATTAAAAATGTTATAAAGTCCTTTTATGTACTTTACCTTATTTCCTATTTAATGGCTGGATGTGATTTAAAATTTGACTTGGATTATAATTAATACTAAATTATTGTATCCATCACGGCCCTCATTTGTGTTTCCATGGAGGTTGAAATCCAGCTGTTGCTGGAAATTCACACGGGAATTTAAGAAAATCTAGTACATTGCTATTAATATGGGACTGTAACACAGAAAATTCTGCAGCTCCGCTTTTCCCCCACCCCCGTCAGAGCCAATCACCCATTCCTTACTGCCTTCAGGGCTTAGCTCAATTCTACTTTTCCTCCAAAAATCTCATCTCTGATACCCTTCAGTCCGAATTTCTCTCTTTCTCTGTCATTCTCCCATAATATTTTACCTGTAGCTCTATTCTGTACAGTATTCTATGTATTTTCTAGGTATTAAATATCTGTATATCTAAGTCCTTTAGTAGACTAGTAGCTAGTCTACTAGAGGAGATATTATGCCTATTCAGTTTTGCCCCAGAAATTGCTACCCCAGTAAGTGATACTCATTGGTGAGCCCTCAACATCTTTCTGTTTGACTTGAGGAAATTGGACAGCAAAAAAAATTTTTTTCACTATGCATTTACCATATAAGTGCTGTAAGCAAGCCTGAGGAATTGCTTCACTAGCTATATGCTAGAGAGTACAAAGGTGTTTGACATACCAATAACCACTTTACCAACCATTAAAATCGATAGTTCACATGGTATTCAAACATAAATGAGTACCTAGTAAATGTTAGGCATTGAGCTAAATGTAGACTACAACACTGATCAAGTTCAAAAGAACCTGTTGGTTCCTCTCAAAGAGCTTAGAGTCTGTGTACCCTAAGCCTACATTAGCCTTTAAAAGGCTGAGGTGGGGTAGTGTAGAAAGGGAATCTTATAATAGCCAAGAAGATAAATTGCAAGGTACTCCCCCATGGAGCCACCAAGCCTCTATCAAGCTAAGGGAAAGGAACCCAAATAAGCAGCCAGTGTTCCTGGGCCACTCATCCATTTTACAATTCATTTAATTCAAGGAGGAAAATGCTGCTGTGGAGATTATTCAAGTCCAAATGTTCCTGGTGAAGGTGCTTCCAGTAATTCTGGGAAAGAAGCCAATCCCCTAGTTTTATATGTAAATATTTTAAAAACACACACATATATATAAGCACAAAGGAAAGGTCAGGAAGACGTAAGTCTTTTAAAAATCTATTTTAATATTTTTTTTCTAAAACTGTCCACAAAAGTTTGGGGTTTTTTGTAGCCTTACATTTTCTTTTACACAATACACCTGCTTTTTTTTCCTAACTAAATATTTCTTCCATCTAATGATTCTCTTTATTAGACAGCATCTAATTTGCATACATTTACATACAATTTAACTGCTAGCTTGTGAGAACAAAGAAATGGCTCTGTATTGTACTGAAGGACAATACTCAGTAAAGGAAGGTATAAAAACCAACCAGTTTAGTGACTGTGTAAGCTCTTTGTTTCAGATATTCTAGGCTCTTTCCCACTCTCTTTTTTAAACATAACACTTAAAAGGGGCAAAAATTATTTCATCAAGCAAGGAAAGAAAGATACAGACCTACTTTGTTTAATTGCCCTTTTCCCTCCAGCTTGCTTACTACAATTCAGGGTGTACAAGTTCTCTGAATCTATTGTAATTTCCTTTATTAGATTTGACAGATTTAATCCCTTCACCTATTTTTGTTTCCTGTCTTATTCCTAAAACAACCTAAAGCTCTATTTCAATGCTAATTTGTGCTGTCACCCACCTTGTTCCAAAACAGACAGGATAGAATATGGCACACTGTTCTCCAGTGAACAGTGCATACCTTATCCTTAACAGGTGAATAGATTTTACTGAGACTTTAGGTCCTTCTTGTATGAACCAGCTCTTGAAAAATAAATGGTTTTCAGACTCCACTGGGGAATCCATGAAAAAGAAAACTTGAATATAGGGACAGAATAGATGGTAAAAGAGATGTTAGAAGTAAGAGAACTTGAGTCAACTGTTTCTCCGCTCAGCAATACTATCTATTTGTATGTTTCTCTGCACAACTCTTAGGGAATACATTAAAAAAAAAAAAAAAAAGAAAGAAACAAAAACAGAACTGAAAACCAGGGATCCTTGTTTCTCCTTAGACATAGGGTGAATCACCATGACTCTTCTCTCTGGAGCTCTCATCTTTGACAAATAGAGAGGGAGATTAGAGAAAGTAACCCTTTATTTAGTGTTTTATAAATATTAACTATTGAAAACATATGAAATAAGTAATAAAGTTGCGGTCACAACCAACTGAAAATAAACACTAGGGGGATTCAAGTTTCTGAAACACCATGTGTAAAATATCACAAAAAAAGAAATATAGAGTACAAAAATACATCAAATTTATAACAAGCTATACAAATGCAAGGCAAGACATGAGAGCAAACTAAAAATTTTAATGCTAAGTAAGAATTGGCACCATAGGCTCAATGGGAATATCACCCATCACTGGGTGCTGAAGTGGTAATGGAACTGCATTTCCTTGGAAATATATTTAATATCATTAATTTGGACTGTGTTCTGCATCTGATAATGCATATTTAGAATTTTAATGATACAAAGAGGTGTGAACTTGTCAGTGGTAAGTGAAGAAATCTGAGGTCACAGAATGCCCACATAATTTGGAATCTTCAACAGCCAAACAGATTGCACAATCTCTACCAGCAATCTTGAAGCATGTCTGATTTTCCACCTGGTGAGAAGAAGCCTGAGTTACCGAAACTATATTAGCCCTGAAGTGCTGGCATAGAACAACTCTGCCAACTTCGTAATCCATAAGCAGCTATGAATAATGATCAAAAATAGCACTTTAAAGAAATAATTGGACAATGTACTTTTAAAAACCCTTAGGTAGTGAGAGCAGTCAGGAAGTTGTTGGCCCTCTGAAAACCATGGCTCAATTCTAAAAACATTAAATTCCAGAGAAACTGATCCCCAGCCCGCAGATCCCTTGCTCCATGAGGGAATGAGACCATCATCTATGAGTGCTGTGTCTCTCCTTTCAGATACTGTCAGTAGTTTTTACATAAAATTTGTTTCTAAGGCTCCTTATTTCCTTATTAATAGAGATTCGAGGCAGTACTTGTTTTCATGTCCTAGAATACTATCTGTTGGTACCCTGCATCAGACCTATTTTTCACACTAACTAAACAAGAATTTAACATATTAAACATGTTAAATATTAAACATGAATTTAACATATTAAATTCTGCCTTGTTTGTTTCTAAAGCACCTCTTAATACTAACTCAGCCAACATCACCTGGGCTGGCGGTAGTTAAGATCCACCTCCCCAATGCATGTTACCACGGTGACAAAGAAGTGACCTAATTTACACACACCTGCTGGGTTAATTGGGCCAAAATGAAAGATGATATATACACTCAAAATCCAAAACTGATTTTTTTCTTCAAAATGAAATATTTGATTTTTTTAAATTAGCAGTTTCTAAAGCTAAGTAACATACTCCAGGTGTTCATTTGCCAGTTAATATACCCAGAATGTTTCATGACACTTGAGCAAAATATACTGAGTGATGAATACACATCTTTTATGTATTTTCTCTGTGCAATGATTGCTATGAGTAAGTGGTATCAATCACTGAAGGCATGGGGTGTTTTGAAGGGTCAGGACACTGCTTTAAAGTAAACGGGCATTTCAACTGTGTGGAGTTATCAGGCAGACAGAGTCTGGGCTGCCTTTGAAAATGCAAGTTCCCTTTGGAGAAAGCAGTTCTCCACAGCCTGTGGTGGTCTACAACATCTCTTAGAAAAAAACATCACTTACCTCTGCTTGACCTCTTCCCATCTCTTTCTACTCATTCTTCCCAGACCCAAAGCCCAGAAAAGAGAGCTTTTCTTTGAACCATGTAAAGTTTTATACCAGCAACCGATGAGGATATGAACGAACAGATACTTTCAAGCATTAGCTAAATGCATCAAAAGCCTAAAAAAACGCATATATTTTTGACTCGATTATTCCACTTATAATAACTTATCCTGAGGACATAATCAGGGATGCTCATAAAAAAAGTTTTCACCATGATATTCATCATAGGTTATTTTTAATAGGGAGAGGCTGAAAGCAATTTATATGTCCAAAAAATAAGAGATTAGCTAGGTAAATTATAACACATCCATCATATAGAATACTACATAATCAATAAAAAAATCACGTCACAGAAAAATTACTATTACCAGAAACAAATGTTGATATATTGCTAGTTGAAAATCCTTGAACATGGAATATAATAGTAAGTTTTTGTATGCACATAGATATGATACATATATAACACATATCGAAATGTCAGTAATAACATTTTCTCTAAGTGATTGTAGTATTATCAGGTAGAGTTTTATTATCGTTCTTCTCGTTTTTTTGTTATTTGTTTTTTTTTTGTGTGTGTGAGCTTTCCAAATAGTTTCACAATGATAGTGTATTACTTTGAGAATAAGAAAATAAATATTATACTAAAAATAAAATGAAGAGTAGGAAAAAAGGTAAATACCATTTCCTGATGTCTGTACTCCACTTAGATTTCACATTTCACCAATACTTACTTCTCACTTTGCCAGCTGCAGTCATAAATACATGTTAAACTCGACAATGTTCTTTTATTGCTAAATACTTTTCTACCTGAATGAATATTTCACTTATTTACAAACCTCACAAAGATGACAGCCATCAGAACCCTTAGAAGGAGCCTCCACTTATTTTTTAAACTTTCAATAACCATATAAGGTAATTGCCTTTTAACAATGACTATTTGAAGTGAACTTTTTAAGGTACAAATAAATCAATTTATCAACAGGCTATTGTGTCCTGCTTAAATTAACACTTTCACATTTAGATTTCATTTGTACAGTTATAGGGGCTTACTCTTAAGTAAATGCTTCTCTTAAGTAAGTAAAATTAACATTACCATGTAAACTGGATTTGCTGTTGAAAGTATCTCACTAGGGGTTTGATTTATTCTATGATGCTTTCACTGATTTAATCATTGCTCAAATCATCAAAATATAATTTATTCTTTTAAGTAAGAAAGTTCCTTGGGATTTTCCTATGTCACAAACAATAGACATCAGTGATCAATAAATAAAGAAAAATGTATCAATTTTGACATTTCATTTCTCAGTCTAATACTTTTTTTTACCTTAGTGTTAATCTCTGCTTCCTGAGCAATTAATAAGACTTTAAAGAATCAAAAAAATGATTTTTTTATTTCAAGTGATAAAATTATTTATTTTGATTCTCAAAATGGGTTAATAATTTAAAAGCATATATTATACAAAAATAAATTGTGGTTGAATCAAAGATATAAATGTTAAAAGAGAATAATCATAAATGCACTAGAAGAAAATATGGGCGATTCTTTATGTAAGAGTTTTTCCAAGCCATCAAGGAAATTATTGGTAAATGTAAGCACATAAAATGACTAAAGCAAATGTGAAAAAGCAAATTAAAAATGAGAAACATTTTTAACATACATTACAGAAAATTAACTTTTCATAATATACAAAGAAAGTATACAAATAAATCAAATATTTTTATAACTCACTACAAAAAACTACACTATTTATCAGCAAATTTACAGAAAAATAAATGTAAATGGCCAGTGAAGTTTTAAAACATTATTTATTGTAGCTCACAAATAAAGAAGTGCAAATCAAAACAATGATGAAATATCACTGTCACTTTCCTGATTGGAATAAATTGCTAAAATCCGGTATTGATGGGGCTGTGGAAAAAAAACAAGAATTCTCATGTACTGTTATTAGAAGTACTGAATATGTTAGAACAATGTTTTTGAAGTCAAATTTTTAATAACTATCAAAATTTCAATTATACAAACATATCTAGGAAATTATACGATGTGCACGAATAAAAGGATATATTTAGGAAGCTGGTTTTTGCAATATTTTTGAATGACAAAGTAATTAGAAATAATAAAATATCCATAAAGCAGGCATTGGTTAAATGTATTTTGTTATATTACTAAAATGGAAATACTAGGCAGCTGTAGAAGAAAAGTATAATATACTATAGTATAAATACTGTAAAACCTCAAAAATGAATAAAATTCTTAAAACATATTAATTAGAAAAAAATAAAAAATGCAAAAATATTTGAACAATATGATTCCTTTTGTGTTTTTAAAATAAAGGTATGTCGCAACTCAATTTACAATCACCAAGATGTGTAAACAACCTAAACGCCCACCAACTTGGTAATGAATTAACAAGCTGTGGTATATGTATACCATTGAACACTATTCAGTCATTAAAAAGATGGAGACATTAATATTTTATATTAACTTAGATCGAGTTGGAATGCATTCTTTTTAGTAAAGCATCACAAGAATGGAGAAGCAAGAATCCAATGTACTCAATTCCAATATGAAGGCAGTAGATGAGCTAATACAAGGTGGGGGATAAGGGAGTAAGGGATGGAGAGAGGGGAAGAGGGAGTGGGATGGGGGTCATGGTGTATGGCACACCTCTTGGGGCCGGGACACAATTACAAGAGGGACTTTACCTAACGAAGTCAATCAGTGTAATCTAAGTCTTTGTACTCTCAATGAATCTCAAAGAATGAAAAAAAAAAAAAAAGATAAAAATAAAGGTATATATAGATATATTTCTGTACATGAATTTGAAACTCTATCTCTGATAAGTAGTACAGTATTGGTTAAACACATACTTTTCATTTTATAACCCTTGTACTATTCAAGAATTTTTTTACCTTGTTAATGAATTTTAAAAATAAAAATAGCAAAAAAAAAAAAATCAGTCACTGTAATGGTAAATGGTGAAAGGTATACCATATGGAAGTAAAGAATATTGCATTGTTGAATTCCTCACTCTATACTTGTCTAGATCTATAGTAAATTATTCAACTTCATTTGCTTTCCATTTCTTCATCTGTAAAATAAGCAAATTAGCTTTAAAAATCTGTAAATTACCTTATAATTCTTACAGTACATACTTTTATGTGTTCATAATCAAATACAGAATGCTAAAAACGTGCTTAAGAATTAAATCAATTTTGAGTATACCCTCTACAATAAACAAATCTCTATTTAGTATTTGCATGTAGTCATGCATTTATAATAAGAGAAAAAAGTATATGCTGAAAATATTGGTATACTGAATAAATATTATCCTTCTGTACAAGGAGTGGTGAGGTCTCATCAGTTTACCTTCGCCAAAGTGTTGAAACAAGACTGTCAATTTAACTGATCAGAAATGTATTTCTTAATATTTCACTGCCAATTTACAGCGATGTTCCGAGCTAATTTCTTCAATCTGACCTTGATGTATGCTCTCAGATATATAATAGGAGTAGAACAAAATGTCAAAATTCATTTATAATTCAGGTATATATTGCTCCAAGCACCCTTTAAAAATTTGTGATATTCTATAACCTGATAGTGAATGCTCACAAGTTGTAAGAAGTATTCTTTATCTTGTTTTAATTTTTGATATGATAATGGCTTTCTCCCATTGTGACTTAATCCTGTAACTCAAATAGGATTTTCAAAGAGCAAAATCTTTCCCTCATTATGAAGATGATGAATTATATAATCACTTAACTTACATAGTAGAAATTGTGTACTGAGGTATTTCTGAAAAAGAAGGAGTTCTTTCTTCCATTTCTGATTTCCATCATTGTGATAACAGAATCATGGGAATTTTCTTGGTAACATCCAATAATAACAATGGTGTATTATTAATCAAACTATAGTTTTGTTTGTAAATAGGATGTGGATGGGGGTAAAGCCTACTAAAATCACATTGAGAGATTTTTAGTTTGTCTGGTGAAAAAAATTTAAATCCTCCATCTAAAAAGTTATCCATTTCTGAAGGTATTATTTGATGCTGTTTTTCAAATGCTCATCATAGAGTACTTTTTGTGCATTTTTTTCATATAGCATCTGTTTGGGTTAAGGCAGGTAATATTGTTATCTAGCATAGAATCAAGCAATGGGAAAATAATATGGTAAGTGCACAGTTAATAAGACACATGAAACACAGGAAAATTCGATCAAATCTCATCAATTTTAATGATTTAGCATCCCACGTTCGTGCCTAGATATGGAAAACAATTTAATTTTGAATGAACCTTTTGGAGAAATTTCTGTTTCAATATGAAAAATAGAGATGAAAAGAACAGATTTCCTGTGCTTAATTCAAATGGAAATATAACTACATATTGCCAAAAAGTTCTATGGAGTACTTTGACACTAATATTAAAAAAATAAATCTAAGAATATTGGAATATTGGAAGGTTTGGCCTTCCATTTTCATTTTCAGTCTTCATGTACAGAAAAGGAGTAAAAGAGCTAATAACACTTCTTGAAGATATAAGTTACCAAAGGGAAAAATGGTAGCTCAAAAATCCCCTTGGCTCCTCTAACAATCCCTAGTACCAGAGTAAGCAATGAAATTGCCAGGGAGAGCTAAGAGTAGCAATGAATCCAGTTCCTCCCTTTGTGGCTAAACTTATTTCTGCTTTCACATATAACAAAATTTTAGAAGATACAATTAAAAATTTAGGAGCTATAATAAAACTGGAGGGAGATATGCTTGAGCATATTTAATTCAATCCCAAAATGTATTATTGCTGTGGTGAGAGGATAAAGCCAACCTCCCAGTTGTACATCGTCAACAGTTGACAGGACATGTAGGCCTTGCCTCAACTACTCTCAGATATCCATACCTGGAATGCAAAACCCTGAGAAACCTTTAAGCATCTAGAGATCACACTTCTTGTATTCCAGGTCTTCCCTTGACTGGATCCTTCATATTATTCAGGTCATACTCTTAGAGTTCAAGTACTATTATTTCAATAACACTACCCATACTCCTGTCCCCTACTCTCAGACATTCTTTATCCTCCTTTATTCTGCTGTACTTCACAAATGGCACTACCACTGCCTGAATAGATACTTTTTGTAGTGTCTCTCTCTCTCACACACATATGCATATACAATACCACACCCGCAGCACGTCAGCTCTGTAGGGCATAGGATCTTGGTCTTCTTGTTCAGCACTCTACCTCTAGTGCCTGACACAAGGTCTGACCTGTAATAGTTTACCATGGTAGAAGAGTGCTCCAAACCAGAAAGAAATCGGCAATCTAACGTCTTCTCTGTGGTTCTTATAGCAATAGGAACAAACTAGAATAGGTTAATTCAATTAATGTCTTTTGAGAGTAAATCCGAGTTTTATATTATCAAGATAATATTTTTCACAATCAACTATATTACTATTTCAGAAATAATCCTCTAATTTTGATTTTCATTTCAATTTCATCCTTTCTTTGTTAGCAAAGAAATCTAATAATTATTTCTAAATTTTCGGTCCTATAAGCAATTATGTTTTATTTAGAGTAGATGTGTGCCAAAAGAGCTGCAACTTAAAAGGACTGTTCACTAGATAAGATCTGTACTAACTCACATAATCAGTCTACTAATTATCTATCTTATTTTTAAAAAATATTTTATTTTTAATTATTTATAAAATTCAAATTGTTGGTTTATTCAGTAGTCTTAAAGAAAACACAGCTGTAATATTTAACAATCATTAGGTGGAAAGGGTTAAAATGCTTCCAATTATTTCCAGTTCTTTAGGAATGGTTTCACCTTATTCAGTTCCCTCTGCCAATCTTCCCTCAACAGTAGTCTACTTTTTACTTAAAGGGGAAAAAACCCACAAACATTTATCCAAGTGTGTAACCTCTTGGGAAAAGTATAAAGGATATAGATGTTTGAGTTGAGCAGAACTTTTTTGCCTGTGAAAAGTTAAAATTAACCTCTCTGAGCTGAGCCTTGATCTTTCTATCTAGACCTGAATACTTTGATTCCAGTGATCACTTAATGGATCTGTATCTGTATATGAAGCCAAAATCATAGTTCTGTAATAAAGACGTGGCTGATGCTAACTATAGAGATTAGATTACCTCATAGTCTCAAAACACAATCAGCTAGCATGAGGCTTGTGTCCCTCTCTGATACTAAATTTCGGGTGCACACTGGCTTGCAGTATCTGGAGATCATTATTAAAATCATTTTCTGCATCAGATGCGGTGGCTCACATCTATAATCCTAGTACTCTGGGAGGCCAAGGCAGGAAGATTACTTGAACCCAGGAATTTGAGACCAGCCCAGGCAACACAGTAATACCTTCTCTCTACAAAAAATAAAAAAATATTAACTGAGCATAGTCATAGCTATAGTCACAGCTACTGGCAGTTTAAAGCAGGATTGCTTGAGCCCAGAAGTTTCAGGCTGCTGTAATGAGTTACGATGCCGCACCCCAGCCTTGGTGACAGAGCAAGACCCTGTCTGTAAAAACAACTTTTTTAACTGATGATATAGACCACAAGTAAAATTATGTAAAATTATCTTGAATGATAAAAGTATATGGGGCATCTCAATACATGTGGATTCACAGAAAAGCTGGTTAATACCAATTCCATTTTTTATTTTCTGCTATATCTATATGTATGGAGTGACTATAACCCTATGGTTTATCTATTCTTCGCCTCAAGTTTGTCACCTATAATAAAAAGAAGTTTCGAGTGCCGGGGAGCCAGCCAGCTCCGGAAGCACAGGGTTCCCCCAGTCTTCCTCAAGTCCACCCTACCGGCTGCCGCCGCCGCATCTGCTCCTGCCTCAGCCACTCGTGCCTTGGAGCTGCAGCCCGGCAAATCGCAAGGTGAACTTTCAAAACTAGATCTGTGATAAAAAAATAAAAAGAGGGAGAGGCGGAGCAAGATGGCGGCCAAGTAACAGCTTCCTTGCATCTGGGCACCGTGAGTCTGGGGAGATAGGATTCCAGGCATCTCTGGCTGGTGGGATCTGCCTATCATCACTCCTATGAGAATACAGGGAGTCAGCGAGAGACTTCTGGACCTCAAGAGGAGGACTAAAACAGTGGAAAACCTGCAAGTGGTCGCGTGTGTTCAATCCGTCTAAACCCGCCCACAACTGTAAGTTCAGTAGCAACGAGACTGCAAACCAGAAAGGCCTTACCTATGAACTGTTTTGGTATCCTTGGACTTGGCACTGAGTTGAACTGCCTTGGGGAAGGCCTGAGCGGGAGTGCGGAGAACTTTGGCCGTTGTCTAGGGCCCCAGTCTGAGCCGCTGAGCCAGACAGAGCTAATAGTGTTTGGCGGTGGGTCACACGGAACCATTGTCAGTGATCTGCCCCGGCAAGCTCCGCCCTCAGGGTCACAGAGCTAGAAACGGGTGGGAGCTGGTAACACAGCAACCAAGTAGCCTAAGGGTGGGGTCTGAGCCGTCTTGCAGCCCTAAGCCTCAGGGGCAGAGTGAGACCGGTTTTGGCACACTGGGTAAGTGGATAGCCACTTCAGCAGTGACTCCTGCGAGAAAGCTGGGAAAGCTTCTGCTCAGCAAGTTTACAAGTTCAAAGTGCCTTTTAAGTGGGCTGAAGAGAGATTTAGGGTGTCTACCTGCTGGGGTTTGAGAAATCAGGAGCCTCCAGTATCAGAACTGTGATTAACATCTCACACCCCAGAAGACCACGTGTTACCCAGACAATATTCAATAACATATACAAACTGCATTGTTTTTGGCTGTGTATTTTTTTCTTTTTTTTTGTTTGGTTGTTTTTTTTGTTTGACGTCGTTGATGTTCTTTTGTTTTTTAATGTCAGTCTTTTACATACAGATCCCTTTTTCTTTCTCAATTTTTCTAGTTTAATTATAATTTCCCATTGCTGCCTTCTTTAATAACTAGAACTTCATTTTTGCTAGTGTTTCTACCGCTACCATTTGGTTTTTCACCCAATTTTATCCCCGTAAAGTTTTCTGTTTGCTTGTTTTGGTTTGATTTATAGCATTTTTGTCTTTCCTCTCTACTTGGTGGAGGTGGGGTACTGTGTCTGATCAGGTTAGCAAAGAGCTGCTGACCTCAAGGGAACCACCTAACTGGGCACCCCCAGAAGGTGGGGTTTTTTTAAGGTTGTGTCAAAGTACCCTACTGTACACCTATATTGCCCTGTCTCCCTCTTTCTGTGCCTCTCTTCTTTTTGTCAATATTCCTTCTACCCACCCCCTCTCCTTTCTCTATCTTTCTTTTTTTTCTTATCACTCGGTCCTCCTTACTTTCATCCCTTTTTTGCTCTTCAACCTTCTCACTCTTCTGGTCCTCTAACACTTAGTCCACAGGCACGAGAACTTAAAGAGCAAGAGGAAGCGAAAGCAAAATTAGGGCAAGGAAACAGATAAAGGAAATAACTAATGAGGAAGAATCAGCAGAAAACTTCAGGCAACCTGAAGAACCAGTCTAGAACAACCCCACCAAGGGACCATGAGATAGCTACTGCAGATGATTCCACCTGTAAAGAAATGTAGGAAAAACAGAAAGGGAATTTAGAATACACATGTTCAAAACAATGAAAGAAATGATGAAAACAATCAAGGAAATTGCTAATAAAGTGGAAAATAACCAAAAGGAAATCCAAAAACAGAATCAAATAAGAGATGAACGATATGAAGAATATAAAAAGGATATAGCAGAGCTGAAGGAACTGAAACAGTCAATTAGGGAACTTAAAGATGCAATGGAAAGTATCAGCAACAGGTTAGACCATGCAGAAGAAAGAATTTCAGAGGTAGAAGACAAAGTTCTTGAGATAACTCAGACAGTAAAAGAGGCAGAAAAGAAGAGAGAGAAAGCAGAACGTTCACTGTCAGAATTATGGGACTTTATGAAGCGTTCCAATATACGAGTTTCAGGAATTCCTGAAGGGGAAGAAGAATGCCCCAGAGGAATGGAAGCCATACTAGAGAATATTGTAAAAGAAAATTTCCCAAATATCACCAAAGATTCTGACACACTGCTTTCAGAAGGCTATCAGACGCCAGGTTGCCTCAACTCTAACTGAGCTTCTCCAAGACACATTGTGATGAACCTGTCCAAAGTCAAGACAAAAGAAAAGATTCTGCAAGCTGCCAGGACTAAGTGCCAGTTCACCTACAGGGGCAAATCCATCAGAGTGACCGCAGACTTCTCTAATGAAACTTTCCAAGCAAGAAGACAATGGTCATCTACCTTCAATCTACTTAAACAGAACAATTTTCAGCCCAGAATTCTGTACCCTGCTAAGCTAAGCTTCAAAATTGACAGAGAAATCAAATCATTTACGGATATACAAACATTGAGGAAATTCACCACAACAAGACCAGCTCTACAGGAAATACTTCAACCTGTTCTGCACACTGACCACCACAATGGATCAGCAGTAAAGTAAAAACTCAGAAATCAAAGGACAGAACCTAACCTCCACACTGATGCAAAAGATAAAACTAAGCAATGGACTCTCACCAAATAAGACGAATAGAATACTACCACACTTATCAATTATTTCAAAAAATGTTAATGGCTTGAATTCCCTACTGAAGAGACATAGATTGGCTGACTGGATTAAAAAACACAAGCCATCCATTTGCTGTCTGCAAGAAACACACCTGGCTTCAAAAGACAAATTAAAGCTCCGAGTCAAGGGTTGGAAGACAATTTTTCAGGCAAATGGAATTCAGAAGAAAAGAGGAGTTGCAATCTTATTTTCAGATACATGTGGATTTAAAGCAACTAAAGTCAAAAAAGACAAAGATGGTCACTTTATATTGGTCAAGGGAAAACTACAACAAGAAGAAAACTACAACTACAACAAGAACTACATTTCAATTCTAAATATTTATGCACCCAATTTAAATGATCCCAGATTCTTGAAACAGACCTTATTCAGTCTGAGCAATATGATATCCGATAATACCATCATAACAGGGGACTTTAACACTCCTCTTACAGAGCTGGACAGATCCTCTAAACAGAAATTAAACAAAGATATAAGAGATTTAAATGAGACCCTAGAACAACTATGCTTGATAAACACATATAGAACACTCCACCCCAAAGATAAAGAATATACATTCTTCTCATCACCCCATGGAACATTCTCCAAAATTGATCATATCCTGGGACACAAAACAAATATCAACAGAATCAAAAGAATTGAAATTTTACCTTGTATCTTTTCAGACCATAAGGCACTAAAGGTGGAACTCAACTCTAACAAAAATGCTCAACCCCACCCAAAGGCATGGAAATTAAACAATCTTCTGTTAAATAACAGATGTGTGCAGGAAGAAATAAAACAGGAAATCATTAACTTCCTTGAGCATAACAACAATGAAGACACAAGCTATCAAAACGTGTGGGATACTGCAAAAGCAGTTTTGAGAGGAAAATTCATCGCTTTAGATGCCTACATTAGAAAAACAGAAAGAGAGCGCATCAACAATCTCAGAACAGATCTTATGGAATTGGAAAAAGAAGAACAATCTAAGCCTAAACTCAGTAGAAGAAAAGAAATATCCAAAATCAAATCAGAGATAAATGAAATAGAAAACAAAAGAATCATTCAGAAAATTAATGAAACAAGGAGTTGGTGTTTTGAAAAAATAAATAAAATAGATAAACCATTGGCCAGACTAACTAGAAATAGAAAAGTAAAATCTCTAGTAACCTCAATCAGAAACGATAAAGGAGAAATAACAACTGATCCCACAGAGATACAAGAGATCATCTCTGAATACTACCAGAAACTCTATGCCCAGAAATTTGACAATGTGAAGGAAATGGATCAATATTTGGAATCACACCCTCTCCCTAGACTTAGCCTGGAAGAAATAGACCTCCTGAACAGACCAATTTCAAGCACTGAGATCAAAGAAACAATAAAAAATCTTCCAACCAAAAAATGCCCTGGTCCAGATGGCTTCACTCCAGAATTCTATCAAACCTTCAAGGAAGAGCTTTCCTGTACTGCAGAAATTATTCCAAAAAATTGAGGAAGAAGGAATCTTCCCCAACACATTCTATGAAGCAAACATCAACCTGATACCAAAACCAGGAAAAGACCCAAACAAAAAGGAGAATTTCAGACCAATCTCACTCATGAATATAGATGCAAAAATTCTCAACAAAATCCTAGCCAATAGATTACAGCTTATCATCAAGAAAGTCATTCATCATGATCAAGTAGGCTTCATCCCAGGGATGCAAGGCTGGTTTAACATGCGCAAGTCCATAAACGTTATCCACCATATTAACAGAGGCAAAATAAAGATCACATGATCCTCTCAATAGATGCAGAAAAAGCATTTGATAAAATCCAGCATCCTTTTCTAATTAGAACACTGAAGAGTATAGGCATACGTGGCACATTTCTAAAACTGATTGAAGCTATCTATGACAAACCCACAGCCAATATTTTACTGAATGGAGAAAAACTGAAAGCTTTTCCTCTTAGAACTGGAACCAGACAAGGTTGTCCTCTGTCACCTTTACTATTCAACATAGTGCTGGAAGTTCTAGCCAATACAATTAGGCAAGACAAGGAAATAAAGGGAATCCAAATGGGAGCAGAGGAGGTCAAACTCTCCCTCTTTGCTGACGACATGATCTTATACTTAGAGAACCCGAAAGACTCAACCACAAGACTCCTAGAAGTCATCAAAAAATACAGTAATGTTTCAGGATATAAAATCAATGTCCACAAGTCAGTAGCCTTTGTATACACCAATAACAGTCAAGATGAGAAGCCAATTAAGGACACAACTCCCTTCACCATAGTTTCAAAGAAAATGAAATACCTAGGAATATACCTAACGAAGGAGGTGAAGGACCTCTATAAAGAAAACTATGAAATCCTCAGAAAGGAAATAGCAGAGGATATTAACAAATGGAAGAACATACCATGCTCATGGATGGGAAGAATCAACATTGTTAAAATGTCTATACTTCCCAAAGCAATCTACCTATTCAATGCTATTCCTATCAAAGTACCTACATCGTACTTTCAAGATTTGGAAAAAATGATTCTGCGTTTTGTATGCAACCGGAAAAAACCCCGTATAGCTAAGGCAGTGCTCTATAACAAAAATAAAGCTGGGGGCATCAGCATACCAGATTTTAGTCTGTACTACAAAGCCATAGTGGTCAAGACAGCGTGGTACTGGCATAAAAAGAGAGACATAGACACTTGGAATCGAATTGAAAACCAAGAAATGAAACTAACATCTTACAACCACCTAATCTTTGATAAACCAAACAAGAACTTACCTTGGGGGAAAGACTCCCTATTCAATAAATGGTGTTGGGAGAACTGGATGTCTACATGTAAAATACTGAAACTGGACCCACACCTTTCCCCACTCACAAAAATTGATTCATCATGGATAAAGGACTTAAATTTAAGGCATGAAAGAATAAAAATCCTCAAAGAAAGCATAGGAAAAACACTGGAAGATATTGGCCTGGGAGAAGACTTCACAAAGAAGACTGCCATGGCAATTGCAACAACAACAAAAATAAACAATTAGGACTTCATTAAACTGAAAAGCTTCTGTACAGCTAAGGAGACAATAACCAAAGCAAAGAGACAACCTACACAATGGGAAAGGATACTTGCATATTTTCAATCAGACAAAAGCTTGATAACTCGGATCTATAGAGAACTCAAATTAATCCACATGAAAAAAGCCAACAATCCCATATATCAATGGGCAAGAGACATGAATAGAACTTTCTCTAAAGATGACAGACGAATGGCTAATAAACACATGAAAAAATGTTCAGCATCTCCATATATTAGAGAAATACAATTCAAAACAACCCTGAGATATCATCTAACCCCAGTGAGAATGGCCCACATCACAAAATCTCAAAACTGCAGATGCTGGCGTGGATGTGGAGAGAAGGGAACACTTTTACACTGCTGGTGGGACTGCAAACTAGTACAACCTTTCTGGAAGGAAGTATGGAGAAACCTCAAAGCACTCAAGCTAGACCTCCCATTCGATCCTGCAATCCCATGACTGGGCATCTACCCAGAAGGAAAGAAATCCTTTTATCATAAGGACACTTGTACTAGACTGTTTATTGCAGCTCAATTTACAATCGCCAAAATGTGGAAACAGCCTAAATGCCCACCAACCCAGGAATGGATTAACAAGCTGTGGTATATGTATACCATGCAATACTATTCAGCCATTAAAAAAAATGGAGACTTTACATCCTTCGTATTAACCTTGATGGAAGTGGAAGACATTATTCTTAGTAAAGCATCACAAGAATGGAGAAGCATGAATCCTATGTACTCAATCTTGATATGAGGACAATTAATGACAATTAAGGTTATGGGGAGGGAGCAGAAAGAGGGATGGAGGGAGGGGGGTGGGGCCTTAGTGTGTGTGTCACACTTTATGGGAGCAAGACATGATTGCAAGAGGGACTTTACCTAACAATTGCAATCAGTGTAACTGGCTTATTGTATCCTCAATGAATCCCCAACAATAAAATAAAATAAAATAAAAAATAAAAATAAAAAAAATAAAAAGAAGTTTCAGTAGATTAAAAGGGTGTGAAAGATGATGACTAGTAATTCAATTAAATTCATACAAACTATCAAGGTGCTAAGGCAAAAAGTGTTCTATAAATGAAGAACAGAATAAGTTTTATCAACTGCTGAAGGGAAAAGGGTAAATGTGTTAGCACATTTCCTAGTCCATTTTCTGCTGCTTAGAACTGAATACCTGAAAGTGGGTAATTTGTAATAAATGAAATTTATTTCTTATAATTTTGGAGGATAGAAAGCAGAACTCATGAGAGCCTTCCCACTGGTGGGGACTCTGAGTCCTGAGGTGGCTCAGGGCATCACAGGTGAGGGGGCTGAGCATACTAGCGTCTGTCTCTCTTCCTCTTCTTATAAAGACATCAATCCCTATTACCTGGAAAACCTATTAATCCATTAACCCATTAATCTCTTAATCCATGAATGGGTTAACCTATTCATGAGCTCTCATGACCCACCTCTTAAAGGCCTTACCTCTCAATATTTCCACATACAAGTTTAAATTTTGTCATGAGTTTTAGAGCAGAAAAATATTCAAACTGTAAGAGTAGGTAAATAAGCCTTCCATAGATATTTAATACTGAAAAATGTTTCTCTCTATAGTAGGTTGAATATTGACTAGGGTTCCCAAAATTTTGTGTTCATCTAGGACTTCAGAACATAACATTATTGGAAAATAGGCTCCTTGCAGATTCAATTAATCAAAGATGTGAGATGAAATCATCCTGGATTAAAGTGGGTCCCAAATACAACAACTGGTATACATAAAAGTTGAGGAAAGGGCACTGAGAGACACACAGCAAGGCCAGTCCCTATAAACAAGGAGGCACAGTTTGAAGTGATGGAACCAAAGGCCAAGGATCAGGTGGAGCCATTAGAAGCTGGAAAAGGCAAGGAAAGATTCTCGCCTAGAGCCCTCAGTTCTGACTTTTGGACTTGAAAAAAACTATTAGGGAATACATTTCTGTCATTATAAATCACCCAGTTTATTGTAATTTATTACAGCAGCTCTAGGTAAATAGGTAGTACACTTTCCTGTACCCTTCAGATCTAAAAAAGAGAAAGAGGGTATAACAGTTTTGTAAGGGTAAATGGTAACCACAAAGTTCCCAATTAATAGGAGTACCCAAAGACAGAGAATAATATGCCTCATTTTCCACTATTGGAATGTAGTGACATGGGACAAATTTGTATCCTACTGCTCAAGGTCATCACTGAGCATGTGTATCCAAGGACAGTCTGATGTTTCATAGATGTCTGCCTCCTGAGGTTCATACTATCACATGGTGAAGAGTCACTGCTGCAGATCCTGGCATCCTGGGAGCTTGTCAAAAAGTGATGCAAAAATTCAAATATTTTGACCTTTAGCATAAATGGGTTAATGTGAGAAAGCTTACTTAGAGGTTGTAGTAATGGCTGCTAAAAGTAGTAAGCCAACATTGTGTACCTCAACTCATAGTAGAGGATAGGATATTCCTTTTGAGGTTGGCTTACTACTTTTAGGTTTTTTAAGGGAAAATCCAACAAAGCTGGGAGGAGGGTGGGTATTTGGTGGGACTTCATCTAATGTGCATAATGCAATGGTACAATTCAAAACTATTAAGAGTAGAGTATAAATATCTTACCGCAACAAATAAGTAAGTGAGGTGATGGTTATGTTAACAAGTTTGATATAAGCTTTCCACATTATATAGCAAATCAGCACATTTTACCCCATAAATGCATTAATGTATACATTTATGATTTAATAAAAAAAATAAATCCAACAGAGATACTCTCCAAAAGTGAGACAATCTGTTTTATGCCCATCCTCTCAAGAAATCTAGAAAATGGTCTTACACTGGTGTTAGCAATTGTTTTAAAGAAATAAATAGATTTATATTTTTAAAAATCTTAAGTGGATTTTTCCCAGCCATGAGTATGGTATGTTTTTCCATTTGTTAACATCTTCAGCTATTTCTTTTCTTAGAGTTTCATAGTCCTCTTTATAGAGATCTTTCATGTTCTTTGTCAGATAAACTCCCAAATATTTCATTTTCTTTGGCGCTACTATAAACGAATAGAGTCCTTGATTGTTTTTTCAGCTTGGCTATTGTTGGTATAGATAAAGGATGCAGATTTATGGGTGTTGAGTTTGTATCCTGAGACATTGCTGTATTCCTTGATCACTTCTAAAAGTTTTGTAGTAGAATCCCTGGTGTTTTCCAGATATGCAATCATATCATTTGTGAAGAGTGAAAGTTTGATCTCTTCTGACCCTATATGGATACCCTTGATTGCCTGTTCATCCCTAATTGCGATGGCTAAAACTTCCATAACAATGTTAAGTATTCTTCTTAGCAAGGTATCCTTAGAATGGAACAAAAAGTACTCAAGGTACTCAGCCCTAATATGAAACTAATTTATAGCTTTCATATGAAGGCTATAACCCAATCTCAGTACAAGAATATGGGGAAGGGGTCAAGGGAGGGGCAGGGAGGGGGAGAATGGGTAGAGGGAGAGTGATTGGTGGGTCCACACTAGGTTGCATCTTGTAAGGGTGCAGGTGAAGTTTACTGAGTGTAGTGTATAAGGGTTTGAACACAATAATTAGGAAAATGCCATGAAGGCTATGTTAACCAGTTCGGTGAAAATATTTCAGACTGTATATGGGAACAGCACATTGTACACCATGATTACATTATTCTACACAGCTATGATTTAATAATAAAATAATAATAGAGAGGAGGCGGAGCAAGATGGCGGCCGAGTAACAGCTTCCTTGCATCTGGGCACCGTGAGTCTGGGGAGATAGGACTCCAGGCATCTCGGCTGGTGGGATCTGCCTATCATCACCCGTGTGAGGATACAGGGAGTCAGCAAGAGACTTCTGGACCTCAAGAGGAGGACTAAAACAGTGGAAAAACGGCAAGTGGTCACATCTGTTCAATCTGTCTAAACCCGCCCGCAACTGTAAGTTCAGTAACAGCGAGACTGCAAACCAGAAAGGCCTTACCTGTGAACTGTTTTGGTGTCTTTGGACTTGGCACTCAGTTGAACTGCCTTGGGGAGACCCTGAGCGGCAGTGCGGAGAACTCTGGCTGTTGTCTAGGGCCCCAGTCTGAGCCGCTGAGCCAGACGGAGCACTAATAGTGTTTCGCTGTGAGTCACAGGGAGCCATTGTGAGCAATCTGCCCCGGCAAGCTCTGCCCTCAGGGTCGCAGAGCTAGAATCAGGTAGGAGCTGGTAACCCAGCGACGAAGTAGCCTAAGGGTGGGGTCTGAGCCGCCTTGCATCCCTAAACCTCAGGGGCAGAGTGAGACCGGTTTTGGCACACTGCGTAAGTGGATAGCCACTTCAGCAGTGATTCCAGCGACAAGCCCTTTCCTGGGAAAGCATCTGCTCAGCAAGTTTACAAGTTCAAAGTGCCTTTTAAGTGGGCTGAAGAGAGATTTAGGGTATCTACCTGCTGGGGTTTAAGAAATCAGCAGCCTCCAGTAGTATCAGAAATGTGATTAACATCTCATACCCCAGAAGACCACATGTTGCCCAGACAATATTCAATAACATATACATGCTGCTTTGTTTTCGGTGTTTTTTCTTTTGTTTGTTTTGTTTTTTTTTTTGTTTATTATGATGTTGTTGATGTTGTTTTGTTTTTTAATTTCAACCTTTTCCATACAGAGCCTTTTTCTTTCTCAATTTTTCTAGTTTAATTATAATTTCACATTGCTGCCTTTTTCAACAACTACAACTTCATTTTTGCTACTGTTTCTACCACTATTATTTGGTTTTTCACCCAATTTTATCCCGTAAACTTTTCTGTTTGCTTGTTTTGGTTTGATTTATAGCATTTTTGTCTTTCCTCTCTACTTGGTGGAGGTGGGGTACTGTGTCTGATCAGGTTAGCAAAGAGCTGCTGACCTCAAGGGAACCACCCAATTGGGCACCCTCAGAAGGTGAGGTTTTTTTAAGGTTGTGTCAAAGTACCCTACTGTACAGATAAATTGTTTTGTCTCCCTCTTTCTGTGCCTCTCTTCCTTTTGTCAATATTCCTTTTACCCACCCCCTCTCCTTTCTCTATTTTTCCTTTTTTTTTTTCTTATCACTCGGTCCTCCTTTCTTTCATCCCTTTTTTGCTCTTCAACCTTCTCACCCTTCTGGTCCTGTAACCCTTAGTCCACAGGCACGAGAACGTAAAGAGCAAGAGGAAGTGAAAGGAAAATTAGGGCATGGAAACAGATAAAAGAAATCACTCATGAGGAAGAATCAGCAGAAAACTCCAGGCAACATGAAGAACCAGTCCAGAACAACCCCGCCAAGGGACCATGAGGTAGCTACTGCAGATGATTCCACCTATAAAGAAATGTTAGGAATGACAGAAAGGGAATTTAGAATACACATGTTGAAAACAATGAAAGAAATGATGGAAACAATGAAGGAAACTGCTAATAAAGTGGAAAATAACCAAAAGGAAATCCAAAAACAGAACCAAATAAGAGATGAACGATAAGAAGAATATAAAAAGGATATAGCAGAGCTGAAGGAACTGAAACAGTCAATTAGGGAACTTAAAGATGCAATGGAAAGTATCAGCAACAGGTTAGACCATGCAGAAGAAAGAATTTCAGAGGTAGAAGACAAAGTTCTTGAGATAAGTCAGATAGTAAAAGAGGCAGAAAAGAAGAGAGAGAAAGCAGAACGTTCACTGTCAGAATTATGGGACTTTATGAAGCATTCCAACATACAAGTTATAGGAACCCCAGAAGGGGAAGAAGAATGCCCCAGAGGAATGGAAGCTATACTAGAGAATATTATGAAAGAAAATTTCACAAATATCACAAAAGATTCTGACACACTGCTTTCAGAGGGCTATCGGACCCCAGGTCGCCTCAACTCTAACCGAGCTTCTCCAAGACACATTGTGATGAACCTGTCCAAAGTCAACACAAATGAAAAGATTCTGCAAGCTGCCAGGACTAAGTGCCAGTTCACCTACAGGGGCAAATCCATCAGAGTGACCGCAGACTTCTCTAATGAAACTTTCCAAGCAAGAAGACAATGGTCATCTACCTTTAATCTACTTAAACAGAACAATTTCCAGCCCAGAATTCTGTACCCTGCTAAGCTAAGCTTCAAAATTCACGGAGAAATCAAATCATTTATGGATATACAAGCATTGAGGAAATTCACCACAACAAGACCAGCTCTACAGGAAATACTTCAACCTGTTCTGCACACTGACCACCACAATGGATCAGCAGCAAAGTAAAAACTCAGAAATCAAAGGACAGAACCTAACCTCCACACTGATGCAAAAGATAAAACTAAGCAATGGACTCTCACCAAATAAGACAAATAGAATACTACCACACTTACCAATTATCTCAATAAAAGTTAATGGCTTGAATTCACCACTGAAGAGACACAGATTGGCTGACTGGATTAAAAAACACAAGCCATCCATTTGCTGTCTACAAGAAACACACCTGGCTTCAAAAGACAAATTAAAGCTCCGAGTCAAGGGTTGGAAGACAATTTTTCAGGCAAATGGAATTCAGAAGAAAAGAGGAGTTGCAATCTTATTTTCAGATACATGTGGATTTAAAGTAACTAAAGTCAAAACAGACAAAGATGGTCACTTTATATTGGTCAAGGGAAAAATACAACAAGAAGACATTTCAATGCTAAATATCTATGCACCCAATTTAAATGCTCCCAGATTCTTGAAACAGACGTTACTCAGTCTGAGCAATATGATATCTGATAATACCATAATAATAGGGGACTTTAACACTCCTCTTACAGAGCTGGACAGATCCTCTAAACAGAAATTAAACAAAGATATAAGAGATTTAAATGAGACCCTAGAACAACTGTGCTTGATAGACACATATAGAACACTCCACCCCAAAGATAAAGAATATACATACTTCTCATCACCCCATGGAACACTCTGCAAAATTGATCATATCCTGGGACACAAAACATATATCAATAGAATCAAAAGAACTGAAATTTTACCTTGTATCCTCTCAGACCATAAGGCACTAAAGGTGGAACTCTTAACAAAAAAGCTCAACCCCAGCCAAAGGCATGGAAATTAAACAATCTTGTGTTGAATAACAGATGGGTGCAGGAA
Organism: Nycticebus coucang; assembly: GCF_027406575.1. NCBI lineage: Eukaryota > Metazoa > Chordata > Mammalia > Primates > Lorisidae > Nycticebus > Nycticebus coucang. The sequence continues at coordinate 64,082,744 of NC_069795.1, forward strand.
GAAATAAAACAGGAAATCATTAACTTCCTTGAGCATAACAACAATGAAGACACAAGCTACCAAAACCTGTGGGATACTGCAAAAGCAGTTTTGAGAGGAAAATTCATCACTTTAGATGCCTACATTCGAAAAACAGAAAGAGAGCGCATCAACAATCTCAGAACAGATCTTATGGAATTGGAAAAAGAAGAACAATCTAAGCCTAAACTCAGTAGAAGAAAAGAAATATCCAAAATCAAATCAGAGATCAATGACATTGAAAACAAAAGAATCATTCAGAAAATTAATGAAACAAGGAATTGGTTTTTGAAAAAATACATAAAATAGATAAACCATTGGCCAGATTAACGAGGAATAGAAAAGTAAAATCTCTAGTAACCTCAATCAGAAATGATAAAGGGGAAATAACAACTGATCCCACAGAGATACAAGAGATCATCTCTGAATACTACCAGAAACTCTATGCCCAGAAATTTGACAATGTGAAGGAAATGGATCAATATTTGGAATCACACCCTCTCCCTAGACTCAGCCAGGAAGAAATAGAGTTCCTGAACAGACCAATTTCAAGCACTGAGATCAAAGAAACAATAAAAAATCTTCCAACCAAAAAATGCCCTGGTCCAGATGGCTTCACACCAGAATTCTATCAAACCTTCAAGAAAGAGCTTATTCCTGTACTGCAGAAATTATTCCAAAAAATTGAGGAAGAAGGAATCTTCCCCAACACATTCTATGAAGCAAACATCAACCTGATACCAAAACCAGGAAAAGACCCAAACAAAAAGGAGAATTTCAGACCAATCTCACTCATGAATATAGATGCAAAAATTCTCAACAAAATCCTAGCCAATAGATTACAGCTTATCATCAAAAAAGTCATTCATCATGATCAAGTAGGCTTCATCCCAGGGATGCAAGGCTGGTTTAACACACGCAAGTCCATAAACGTTATCCACCATATTAACAGAGGCAAAAATAAAGATCACATGATCCTCTCAATAGATGCAGAAAAAGCATTTGATAAAATCCAGCATCCTTTTCTAATTAGAACACTGAAGAGTATAGGCATAGGTGGCACATTCCTAAAACTGATTGAAGCTATCTATGACAAACCCACAGCCAATATTTTACTGAATGGAGTAAAACTGAAAGATTTTCCTCTTAGAACTGGAACCAGTTAAGGTTGTCCTCTGTCACCTTTACTTTTCAACGTAGTGCTGGAAGTTCTAGCCAATACAATTAGGCAAGACAAGGAAATAAAGGGAATCCAAATGGGAGCAGAGGAGGTCAAACTCTCCCTCTTTGCTGATGACATGATCTTATACTTAGAGAACCCCAAAGACTCAACCACAAGACTCCTAGAAGTCATCAAAAAATACAGTAATGTTTCAGGATATAAAATCAATGTCCACAAGTCAGTAGCCTTTGTATACACCAATAACAGTCAAGATGAGAAGCTAATTAAGGACACAACTCCCTTCACCATAGTTTCAAAGAAAATGAAATACCTAGGAATATACCTAAGGAAGGAGGTGAAGGACCTCTATAAAGAAAACTATGAAATCCTCAGAAAGGAAATAGCAGAGGATATTAACAAATGGAAGAACATACCATGCTCATGGATGGGAAGAATCAACATTGTTAAAATGTCTATACTTCCCAAAGCAATCTACCTATTTAATGCCATTTCTATGACAATACCAACATCGTACTTTCAAGATTTGGAAAAAATGATTCTGCGTTTTGTATGGAAATGGAAAAAAACCCGTATAGCTAAGGCAGTTCTTAGTAATAAAAATAAAGCTGGGAGCATCAGCATACCAGATTTTAGTCTGTACTACAAAGCCATAGTGATCAAGACAGCATGGTACTTGCCGCACCCTCGGCATCAAGCCGCAGCGAGGTGGCGCTGTCCGCGTTGTAAAACGCATGGGTAGGTGGTCTGTGCTCCCCGGAGCGAAGCCCCCAGCACCCCTAGTATGCACAGCAGCGCAGAAGTTGCCTAGCATGCTGTTTGTTGAACGTAATTACTTAAGGTGCGGCATAAAGCCTGAGGAATGCCTGTGAATGAAGCCTGTCTGTTCAGTTGAATGCCTGATTGTCTTTAGAAACTAAGAATAAACATAATGACTTACTGATCCATAATTGAACATAGCAAAGAATGCCTGTGAAGACTCAATGTCTCCAGGGGGGGACGATGTAAGAGCACGTTCCTATCATAAATGTCAGTGAATTGAGACAGTGCATTGAGACAATGCAGGAACAGCAAACAAGATGTTCCATCTAGATATGTGCTTACACCACCCACACCCACCCACGACTTAAAACTTTCCACATACCTTTACATTTCATATATTTCCTAATACTATAATCACTTACATAATTTACACATATATGAAATCTTTTCAGCACATTAGAAGTAAATAATTTGTGAATTATTACTAATACTAGTAGTTATAAAGAAAAAATTTTTCACGTTTTAAAACTTTAACCTTTGAAGCATTTACTTAGATAAGGGGTAGTGAAAGACACAACTGATAACCAATAACCTTTATTCCCCCTTGTGGGCAGAACCCCTTGCGGGCAAAACCCCTTGCGGGCAGGACATTGTTCAAGTGGGATGATTGAATACTCACATCTACAAGGTTAGATAATAACTTGTAAGGCTCAGCAAATTGTAAAAATACCTTTTGTAATTTGTAATGCTTTGTCAAAAATGTATAAATACCAATACAAAAATTCAGTAAAGTACAGCTGCTTTCTTCATCACTCGTGGTGTGTGGCAGTCTGTCATTTTATCCTGCGTCGACCTTTCAGCCAACCTGTACCGTTCGCCCTGAGCACCCTCGGACTGAGGCCCATCGACCGGCGGTCCGCAGCAGGTACTGGCACAAAAACACAGACATAGACACTTGGAATCGAATTGGAAACCAAGAAATGAAACTAACATCTTACAACCACCTAATCTTCGATAAACCAAACAAGACCATACCTTGGGGAAAAGACTCCCTATTCAATAAATAGTGTTGGGAGAACTGGATGTCTACATGTAAAAGACTGAAACTGGACCCACACCTTTCCCCACTCACAAAAATTGATTCAAGATGGATAAAGGAATTAAATTTAAGGCGTGAAACAATAAAAATCCTCAAAGAAAGCATAGGAAAAACACTGGAAGATATTGGCCTGGGGAAAGACTTCATGAAGGAGACTGCCATGGCAATTGCAACAACAACAAAAATAAACAAATGCGAGTTCACTAAACTGGAAAGCTTCTGTACAGCTAAGGCGACAATAACCAAAGCAAAGAGACAACCTACACAATGGGAAAGGATATTTGCATATTTTCAATCAGACAAAAGCTTGATAACTAGGATGTATAGAGAACTCAAATTAATCCACATGAAAAAAGCCAACAGTCCCATATATCAATGGGCAAGAGACATGAATAGAATTTTCTCTAAAGATGACAGAGGAATGGCTAACAAACATATGAAAAAATGTTCATCATCTCTATATATTAGAGAAATGCAAATCAAAACCACCCTGAGATATCATCTAACCCCAGTGAGAATGGCCCACATCACAAAATCTCAAAACTGCAGATGCTGGCGTGGATGTGGAGAGAAGGGAACACTTTTACACTGCTGGTGGGACTGCAAACTAGTACAACCTTTCTGGAAGGAAGTATGGAGAAACCTCAAAGCACTCAAGCTAGACCTCCCATTTGATCCTGCAATCCCATGACTGGGCATCTACCCAGAAGGAAAGAAATCCTTTTATCATAAGGACACTTGTACTAGACTGTTTATTGCAGCTCAATTTACAATCGCCAAAATGTGGAAACAGCCTAAATGCCCACCAACCCAGGAATGGATTAACAAGCTGTGGTATATGTATACCATGCAATACTATTCAGCCATTAAAAAAAATGGAGACTTTACATCCTTCGTATTAACCTTGATGGAAGTGGAAGACATTATTCTTAGTAAAGCATCACAAGAATGGAGAAGCATGAATCCTATGTACTCAATTTTGATATGAGGACAATTAATGACAATTAAGGATTTGGGGGGGGAAGCAGAAAGAGGGACGGAGGGAGGGGGTGGGGCCTTGGTGTGTGTCACACTTTATGGGGGCAAGACATGATTGCAAGAGGGACTTTACCTAACAATTGCAATCAGTGTAACCTGGCTTATTGTACCCTCAATGAATCCCCAACAATAAAAAAAAAAAAAGAAAATAATAATAATAAATTAGCAGTAAAAAATCTTAAGTGGTATATTGACATAAATAACAAATACTTTATGATGGTATATGATCAACAGCAAAGATATGTATGAAATTACTTAATTGGACATAATTGAAATCAGTCATCAAATGAAACATTAGCTGAAGAAACTGATTCAGAAAGTAAACATATCTATATTGACAATAGAAATTTAAAGATGCTGTCAAATAACAAATTTATAGGGGATAGATCAATTTTCCTTTGCCCTAGAGTATATACTATTTGGACACTAGCGAAGACCCTAATAAGTACACGTTGGTTTTCTTATGGCTTCAGACCAGCATGAGTAATGATTACATTTGAACTGTCTCCAGATGAACAAAATTAACCACCTCTTAAGTAACACTAAATTCAGCTATACCACTTGCTACGTAAATTTATTAGCCATTGTGACAGCACTTTTTTTTTTTTTTTGATTAGTTAATGCTGTGGTTTTGATTTGATTTGTTTGGCCCTGCCAAGTCTAAATGCTAGAGATGGGGCCTTAAGGGAGATGCTTGGGCTATGGGGTCTTATCTCTCAGGAATAGTTTGGTCCATCCTGGCAATAATAAATGAGTTCCTGCTCTATTAATTCCTATAAGTGTTTCCTCGAGAACTAGTTGTCAAAGTACCCTCAATGAATTGCAAACAATAAAAAAAAAAAGAGCCTATCACCTTTCCTCTCTCTTGTTTCTGCTCTCATTATGTGATCTTGAACACTCACCCCCATCACCTTCCACCATGAGTGGAAGCAGCATGAGGCCCTTAAAACCCAGTAGATTAATGCTAGCACCATGTTCCTTATGAAGCTTGCAAAATTATGAGCCAGATAAACCTCTTTTCTTTATAAATTTATAAAGGAAGATTCACATATTCCTTTCTAGCAACACAAATGGACTGAGACAGTTAATTTTCATTATGACTATTCATTTTCTGCACATAACATACCATCATGTGGTTACACTTAATTAAATCTCAAATTTCAGTTGATTCTAGATTGGTTAGATAGTTTTTACATTTACAGTTATAACTTAAGTGCAATTCTGTTTTGATGTACTCAACAAAAAAGAGAATTGTAAATAGTGTGAAAAGTTCAAATACTTTAAAGAAGATATACTTTGAGGGAAGAAATATCTATTCACAAATTTTGACCTTAACTGAACAAAAATCTATGTATTTAGAAAATTAGAAATTATTGTCATAGTTTCCTTTAAAGAACCTCAAAGTTGTAAGGATGACACATATAGATATTAATTATTAAACATTACATGTTCAAAGAAGGAAAGAATAAAGGAGATTACAAAAATCACTTTCTTTTTTTATACTAAGAGGTGGGTACTAATTACTATTAGTAAATAAAATTAATTTTGAAGTTAATAAATAAAAACTTAGTCTATCTTCTGACCAAGTTACCAAATATTTTCAATGTGAGAGCAAATGGTTCTTGCAACTCAAGAGTGGAGGTATATATATTTCTATATTGAAATCATTTTTTCTGAGAAATTGGTATCCTGATACCATAAGTTAAGTAAGATGTGGATGTAGATAATTAGGGTTTTCATATACAATTAAGTAGAAAGTAAATACAGTTATGTAAATGGCTAGAATAATTTGCATTAAATGAATGAGTGAATAAACAAATAAATCACAAAAGGTAATCTTTTGGATTGGTATAAAATAGTTACCTCAAATATATGAATTATTAATATTGATCAGTCACATTTCAAATAAGCGATAATTTTTACTGAGGAATAAATGACTTATCAGTAAAATTAGCAATATGTTATAGACTGTTTCTTGAATTCTTGCTTCTTTGTAGATAAATACAATGCTCTATTCAAACGGCAGAATAAAAAAAGTGATAAAGAAAGAAGGATCTGTATGTAGGCCATATTTTATTACATGGTTTCAGAATAGAAAGGTGATGATAATGATGACAAAGGAGAAAAGGAAGAGGACACGGTTTTTAATTTCAAAGTGATTTGGTATAGATTGTCATCTCTAATTTACAGATGAGGAAACTAAGCATAAAAGCATGCGAAGGGCTGCCTAACACCTGCCCTTAAGGACAGCAGAAAAATTTAAATCCAGTTCCTCTGCTTCTAAACTCCATGCATTTTATACTCTAAGATATTGTTTCTTTATTCCTTGAAGCCAGGGATATGTAGTAAAGTTCTTAAGTGTTATGATAAAAATAGAAATTTCCCTGAACCAACAGCATTTATTAAAAAAAAAAAAAAAGTGCCACAGCATTTATAAAAAAAAAAGTCAGATTTTTCAAAATAGTTGCTATAAAAATTTAGAAAGAAAAAATAAATTCTCTTTGAATTCCCTCAGTTCTTCAAACAGAATTGGCAGTGAAAGATGTTCCCCAAACTGAGATAAGTTGTGAATGTGGAAGAAAAGATTAAGAATGTATGGAAACATACAGGAGGCTTACCTCCGAAATGAATCAGTGAATGTCTCTCGGAGGAGCATTTTACAATAAATATTAAATAATCACAGAGTTTACAGCCTAGCAGGGGAGAAAAACATTAAACTAATAATTATAGAACCACTTATTTATCTACAACTGAGGTCTATTCATTATCTTTGACTATGTCTCATAATCCCCATCTTACTATCAAACCATAAAGATCTCTCCTTCCATTAAATATACTTGGCACTTGATGATTTTTTTTCCAGCAGTGGCAAATGGGTTTCATCCCACTGCAACTTCCATCAATTGGTAATGGTTGTCTAAAGTTCTGTCATCAGGATGGTTCTGAGGTTAAGTTCTGGTTCAGTTGCAGAGAGAGCCATAATGGACTGGTGATGTCTCTTGTGGGCAGTGAAGAGGAAAAGGGGAACACTGAGTCTAGAACATTCATTTTGCAATTAGAGTGCCTGATTCTTTTAAATTTTTTTTTTTTTTTTGTAGAGACAGAGTCTCATGTACCGCCCTCGGGTAGAGTGCCGTGGCGTCACACGGCTCCCAGCAACCTCTAACTCTTGGGCTTACGCGATTCTCTTGCCTCAGCCTCCGGAGCAGCTGGGACTACAGGCGCCCACCACAAAGCCCGGCTATTTTTTTGTTGCAGTTTGGCAGGGGCTGGGTTTGAACCCGCCACCCTCGGCATATGGGGCCAGCGCCCTACTCACTGAGCCACAGGCGCCGCCCTCTTTTAAAATTTTTACAACATTCACTTGCACAAAATCCAGGCCTAAATCATGCATTTGACGCTGAGAATGCCTTTTTAAATTTTTTAAAATATGTCACATTTCCTCAAGTGCTATATCGTAAGAGTCCTATAGTCAAGGACCATAAACAATTCTCTATGTCCATAGCATGTAGCCATGCCTTGGAAAATATGCATTTGCTGCTGCTGAAATAACATTTTTAAGAATTTACTCTTACTACTATTATTTATAGACTCCATTTATCTTATAGCATCTCTCAAGATACTACCAATATTAAACATATTTTACAGAAACTTAGTTTCATTAACTATAAAATTTAAGCACATTTGTTGTATTTATTATCATCAGACTCAAACATTAGGATATTGATAACACTTAAGGATTAAATATATGTCTGCCTAATAATAAAATGAGAAAAAGAGAAAGTAAACACAATTTTAAGTGGATTTAAACCTTCTTTTTTTTAATTTGTAAACCTCTATCTTTTAAAATGTATTTAAAATATTTCTTATACCCTAGAATTGTTGTAACTTTTAGGTAGCTGTATCCATCACCTTGCACAAAGTAAGTGTTGAAGAAATCCATGTGAATTAGGTTAGAGCTTAGATTAGAGCAATAGCTCCATTTTACATTCACCCCCTGCTAAGGAAGTATATTTATCATATTCCACAACAGCTCACAGTTTGTTATACATTAACTGCTCATTATCCATGCCAATAAGACTGTGCTGGAACAGTAAATGAATTTGGTGTGTTCATTTAAATGATTCTGCAAACCACAGGCTACCCAGTTGTCTAATGATAAGAGAGCCCCAAAGCCACCTGATCACCATTATACTCCCTTATTTTTTTGGACTAACATGGCCAGTACTGTCACGATCTGAATACTGAGAAGGATGAGAAGTAAAAGTATACCTCAGACCAAATCATGAAAAGGGGTTTTATTAATTCCAGCACCAGTGATGATGTGACTAGGTTGGAAGGAGAACGGGATATAAGATCTGGAGTGCTTTATCTGCTCCAAGACCAATGCTGGTTTTGGCACTTCTCTCACTCTAGTGAGTTGCAAAAAAACAAGCAGGTGCTAGCAATCTGAGAGACCACATGCCAGCTACAGCTGCTTCAAACTGATTCAATTACATCTGCCTGAATAGTCCCAGGACATCAAACCAATTGAAGAGATCCATAGGTTGCAAGGAGATATAGTCTATCCTGATGTACAACTGTCCCAGAAATAACTACCTGCATATTTCCAGGGTTTGATATAAATGATCATTCTATTTTCAGGCATAGGAGAAAAGATAGTGGGGAAATGTGATTTTTAATTCACTTGAGAATTAAAAATTGTTTGGAAAGAGTCTAAAAGGCCCCCTTGAATTTTCATGTTTTTAATCTGACAGTAGCTGAAGCCTTAAGGATACCTTGAAACAGCTCGATTTTGTGAGAACATTTCCCAGATCATTGGGTACAGCACATTTACAGAACATGCTCTTGGGATCTGGACTTCGCTCCAAACCTTGTTTGTACAAAAAGGGGCCAAGCAGCTGGGAAATTCTGGAGTGGAGTGTGTCCTCATTAGTTCCCATCTGCCACCAGAACTCAGCTCATGGCAAGTTTGGCTAAGTCCTGGTGTACTCAGGTCCAAATGTGGGTCAGTTTTAATTACACTATACAGAATTCAGTGTGCAGTTTTAAAATCCTTATTATACAGCACAGAAGAATGGGCAGCTCTCCAGCTAATCAATTTTTTAAAAGTACATATATAAAATTTTTAAACCAGGCTAGACAGACAGTGGGTGGAAAAAAACCTTATGAGTACAATGAGTACAAGGGTTACTTAAGAGAAGTATTAGTGAAATTGGGTCATGAGCAAGTTCTGCATTAAACCTTCAAAGTGAGAAACAAACTGTTTTCGTTGGTAAGATAGGAAACTTTATACAAGGTATACAATTCTCTTTGCTCATTAGAGTGAACAAGTAACAGTAAGGCTATGGCCAGTCGTCTACTGAACACACCTATAAAGGCACCAGAGTTCACGTAAGCAAATATATTCCCTAGTTTGTCATTCTTCACACTCATCCGTTTTCAATGTTTATCATTCATGGAAGGGATTGTATGAAAGAAAAAATCAGAAGCTATCCAGTAAAACTGAAAAACCGGAGATAAGAAAGGGAGGGAAGGAGAGCAGAAAGCCTGTGTGCTGAGTAGCAAACTCTAGGCATGACCTGTTTCTTGGTGCCACCCACACGAATGGGGACCGCAATCAACCCATGCAGTCTCTGTTCAGATGCCACCCTGTCCAAACACTTTATCAGGTGCAGAAGAGCTAAAACACTTTACTGGCAAAGATAACCGTCAGTAAATGATTCAGGAGAGAAGACGGAGGTAGTCAATGACTGGGCATTTACACAATCACATAATGCATTGTTTTTGATAAATAAAATTTCCATTGGCACAAGTTCTATTAACAAAACTACTCTGAAATGCTCAAAGTATTTTGGGGCTTTTATGAAGTTATGAACCTTATCCACCTAAAGAGCAGCATGAGGTGCTGGATTCAAATACCAGTATTTAATATTGACCAGCTGTGTGACTTTAGACAAATCACTTATCCTCTCTGAGATTTTGTTCACTCACCTGTAAAATGGGGAAAATAGCATCTACTTAATAGGGTTGTTATGAGGATAATAAAAAATATAGATATAATCTCTGAAATAGAAAATCATTCAGTCAATGTTAACTATTATTAATCTGAGTTGAATTGTGTTCCTCGTGCGTGTGCACGCACACACCCCCACACATAAAAAACACTGGAGTCCTTGCTCCCAGTACCTCAAATTTTGATTTTATTTGAAGATCAGGAAGTGGTAATCATATCAAAGTGAGGTCTTTAGGGTAGGCCTTCATTCAGTATGACTGGTATCCTTTTGAGAGGGAGAGATTTGGACACAGATGTTCACAGAGGACTGTGTGAAGAGACTCAGGAAGGAGACAACTATATGTGAATGAAGGAGAAAGGCCTGGACAGAACCTCTGAAGAACCAATCCTGCTCGAGAAACCTTGATTTCAGACTTCTAAACTGTGAGAAACAAATTTATGTTTAGGCCTCCAGGTTTGTGGGAGAAAACTAATCACCAAATGAAAACTTCATTGTTCCTTGATGTTTACCTTGATTAATCATGGTTAAAACTGTATGTTTGACATTAGGCAAGTCAACTCTGTTACCTTTGGTGAGCAATGATCAATTCAACGGAGAGTCTAGTGCCTTTTCTCTTACTTCTAAAGAATTCTTTTCTGATTGCTGTTCAGGAAGATACTGTTGCAATATAAATAGCCTGGCAGAGGAAAATGGTTTATTATATTATAATTAAGATCATCTAGTTTGTATTAAAGATGATTAAGGGAAAATAATACATATAAATTCATAAATCCATTTTTCTACTGTGGCGATTACATAAAAAGTAATCAGGATATTTTACCATACTAATTTCCTTCGCAGGAAAGAAAGGAAACTTTACACAGCCATATGCACATTGACAGTTATGCTCATGAAATTCCAGGCTGCTTAGATTGTGACAACCTGGCCAACAGAACTATCTTTAGTGCCCTAGGATGCATGTGAAAGTACCTTGGTGAGGATGGGCTCTTCACTGTTTGCAAGATACTGATTTTAAGGTTATCTGACTTTCAAAGAGAGATGAGAATTGTCTGGGTTTGTATCAATAATGCCTTCCACAGAAAGGCCTTCCATAACCAATAAACACTGAAGTGAATGTGATCATCCCCATGTTAAGTTTTGCTTTAAACAACCCTGGCCTCCTACAGAAATGTAGCATGCACAGTTAGAAACTGTGAGTCTAACCATGCCGAAAAGAGATACTTGACAGCTATTCTCACATCAGACTTTTGCCAAAATTAAATTTCTTAATGAAAGAATTTCACACTTTCCCCAAATTCCTATACTGTCCATTATAGCAAATTCTATATTTTAAGAAGAGGAGAGAGAAAAAAATTAATATATAGGAAGTATTAGCAGATATGTGTATCAAACAAAGTATTCTATATACCTTATTTCACGTTAATCCTCACATCCACCGGTACAAAGGTCGGTGTTACCACCATAGTATACAGGCTTATTAAGCTCAGGCAACCTTGATTAGGTCACACAGCTACTGGATTGTGGAGCAAGGTTTTCAGTACAGGTCACGTGGCATCCAAAGCTCCTAAATTCAAATTCAAGCAAGAGATCCAGAACTCAAATATCTAAAGAACACCATTAGCTTCCAACATGCTAATGTATTTAAGGTATTCACATACTCCTTGAAAGCATTTGAACTCACATACACAGATGTCTTCTTGATAAACCTGATTCAGCTTATTTTCCTTATGAAGAAACCAATGCTATTCATAAACACAAAAACTTGAATCAACTTAGGTTAAATTAATCTTATAAGAATACATGAAAAATAGCACCACCTGGCAACTCCACTTCTGGGTGCATATCCAAAAGAACTGAAAGAAGGATCTCAGATATTTGAGAGGAATTATTCATAATAACAAAAACATGGAACAACCTCCCTGTCCTCATTGATGGATGCACGGTTAACCAAAACATAATAAACACTTATAATAAATTATTACTCAGCCTTAAAAAGGAAATTGATTCTGATATGAACTACAACATGGATGACCCTGGAAGACATTATACTAGTTAAATACACCTTATACAAAAAGACAAATAAATGTGAATTTTCTTCTTTTAATTTTTAACCCTGAAATCACAGCAGAACTTGCAGCAACACTCAGAAATCCTAGGGCTTGGCAATTTCTCCCTCATTGAGATTCCAGACTATAATTTCTGAGATTCCAAACTATAATCCTAGGGTTTGGCAATGTCTCCCTCCTTGAGATTCCAGACAGGCCAATGAAGCAGCTGCTAATAAACTTAGGGTTTAATGACTAATATTCTAGCAAATACATATTCTTGGTTCACCTCTTAATTTCTAATGTTGAGACTAACAGAGGGATATTTTTTAATCTACCACACTAAGGTTCAGAGGAAAAAAATAACAATGTCCTTGATACTGGCCTCTTACCTCCTGGTGTAAATTGAAATGGAAGGAAAACTGTTCCCAGAAGAAAGGTACTTCTGAGCGTAAAAGTACCCCCCAAATGCCATAAAACAATGCTCCTAAAATCTGAGAAGCCTAAACAAGATGTTCTGATGCAATAGATATTGGCTCATTATGTGATCAGTGCCAGTGTTACTCAACTGCCTCGTGCTACACAAAATGGAATTTTAGAAGGGCCTAGCTGAAGCAGGCTTTTTTTTTGTAGAGACAGAGTCTCACTGTACCGCCCTCAGGTACAGTGCCATGACGTCACACAGCTCACAGCAACCTTTAACTCTTGGGCTTACGTGATTCTCTTGCCTCAGTCTCCCAAGCAGCTGGGACTACACGCGCCCACCATAGCACCCCGCTATTTTTTTGTTGCAGTTGGGCCAGGGATGAGTTTGAACCCGCCACCCTCAGCATATGGGGCTGGCGCCCTACTCACTGAGCCACAGGCGCTTAATATTCAGTTCAATTCTGATCCTACCTTTGTTTGGCTTTACCTCTACTTATTTACAATTAGAATTCAGTGTGCAATAAAAACCATAATTCTAAATAGGTATTTGGTAAACACAAGGTCCATTACTTCTGCTTAGCAAAATAGTTACATATTTTTAATGTGCTTATCTTGCCTACACAATTTTATTTTTGTAGGTTTTTTTCAGGAGAGATAAGGAGGGAGAGGGAAAGCATACCAGTGAGTGCTCGGGAAAGCTAAGGCATTAATCATATAATGAAGATTTGTTTATTAATAAGCTGAAAAGCATTTCCAAGTGACAAGTAACTTAGCCATTAATGACTCAGCCTTGTGTGTTTAATGGGAATAATACAAAGACTTATAGCAACAAAAATGAGTACAAAGTATAGTATAGTGTTATTTCAATACTTGATTATAAAGAGAGAGGATCGAATCTTATATATTAATTTCTAATGTAAAGAATGAGATATCTAAGTAGTCTAATTTCTATGTAATTGACAGTAAGAGAACTAAAGTCCATCAAGACTCTTCTAAAATATATAACAAGTTTCTAGGACACAATCCTCTATTTCTAATATAACTCGAGAAATGTTTAATTCATCCATACACTCAACATTTATTGACCAACGACTATGTACAAAGTATTGTATTAAAGGGCTGTGACAATTCTCTATTTACCTTTGTACCTGTGTTTCCTACTCCCAAAGAGGTTAAATTCATATTACAGCAATTTATTTTTAAAAAAATACAGATTTTAAATAAGCCAATAGAAAAAGAAGATGCACCAGTTCAAAGACTTAATTCTTAGGTTACTAAATACTAATGGAAATGTCTGGGAATTTTTAAAGCTGTTAGAATAATGTAAGTCATGGGCGGCGCCTATGGCTCAAGGAGTAGGGTGCCGGTCCCATATGCTGGAGGTGGCGGGTTCAAACCTAGCCCCGGCCAAAAACCACAAAAAAAAAAAAAAAAAAAAAAGAATAATGTAAGTCATTTGAATAAGTTATTTGATATCAGGAATTTTAGACTCCTGAATAAGTTAATGAAGTACATTAATATTGAGTTACAGCTTTTTGTATTTCATTTACAGAAACTTTACCTAACCAGTATAAGATACAGTCTATAACAGCTTGTCTACATTAAACATAGATATTTATCCGAAAATGTATAAAGCTATTGATGAAAACAAATCTGATATCACTGCCAGTAACAATTAAGAAAAAATAGCAAATATTTGACAATTAATAAAAGGAAAATAACCCAGCCTTAAAATCAACATCTGCATTTTAGCCACTTTCCTAGGATTGCTAATTTTCACTTTCTCTTTTTCTCTCACAGAGAGAAAACTGCAACAGAGGCACATGCATGAATCAAGGAATCATCTTTCAATATACCCTTAAATTTTCTGAATATGCCCCATGTGTCCACTAATAGCCAAATGCTTTCAAATCTGTTCAGCTAAATGGATCAATAACTACATCCAGCCTCACATAGTGGGGCTGCCAACATGGTAAGATTGAGCCAAACACAGTATGTCTCTACCAGGACAAAAATTATCATCAACTCGGTTGTCTGGAGAGATCTACTCTCCTAGGCCTTTCGAGAAGCTAGCATAACCATTATCTAGGGCAGTCAAAAGTTACTATAACAAATTTTGAAACACAAACAAAGGATCTGGAGAAAATATTTGGAAGCTAAAACCAGTGAATTTTATAGTAAACCAATGTTGTAGTTAAGGTCTACATCAAGTAAGAATCTTTCAAACTCTAAGTACACAAAATACGTCACAGGGCACAAGCAAACTACTAACAAGCGGCTTTGTGCGCTCACTCATCTGACACAGCTGCAAAGCAACAATTGAGCAGGTGCAACCAAGCTTTTCAGAATCCCTGCCTGTTGCCCAGGAACTACAACACCGCACAGTTGAGATTTTAAACAGGTGCATTCATTTTTCCCCCACTTGTCTAGTGCTTGAGACAGTGCAGCAGACAGTACATCTGCAACCACTCTGTACCTAAAGCCACCACCATGGAAAACAAACTCAAAAATAGCAAAAAAAGTTTAGAAATAAAATAATAATGTTACAGCAAAGTGGTTTTGCAATACTCTCATCCCATATCACCAATAGCTTTAATTGTACAGTTCCATAAAATATTCTCTAATCTCTTCACCAGGTGAATGCTTTGTAATTAATAACATTCTGCCTCATCAAATCTTAGAAATGTTTATTTGATTTTTATAATATAATACAGTATTAAAATGTTCTACCTTTTGAAGGTGCCAATATTTATAAGTAATCACAAATTAACATTTCACATAAAATATAAGACTTTTTTAATATACAAAAATGCAATAACTTTTAAGTTAATATATAGATTTATATAGCCATAGGTAATTCATATACATACCTGTGCAGCTATGGGGCACAAACAGACTTGCAATTTGTCAGGTACTCTGAAATGCAAAATAAATGTGTAAGTAAAACTTAATTTACCAAGTTAGAACCAGTATTTACATTGAGATAATTTCTGCAGAGAAGTAGGAAAGCTTGCAGTGCATAAAGAAGTGAATTATTTTTTATGAATGTTTTCTTCAAGTGATATTTCAGATTACCCAAAATGTACATGTCTGAGAATACATATACTCAGGGTCCCTCAGCAGTGCCATCAAAAACAAGTACCTGAAAGCGACTAAGACTCACCATGGCCTCTGAAACACAAATGCTTTCACTAGAGGATGAGGCAAACACTTAAAAATGATTTTTTTTCTTTTTTTGGTATTTTTCCAAGACTCTTGCCTTCCCTCATACAAATATGACTGCAGCTCTCTAAAATGAACCTACTCAGATTCATCTGCACTCAGTTTGAACAGAACATTGGTAAGGAAGAAAGGTGCTCTTGTAAACAGTCCACCAAAAAATTCATAAATAAACAAAAGTAAACTTCAAATTTTCATTACCTTTAAGTTACAACAACAAATAGAAATGAGACCGATTGCTACAACAGGAAATGCTAATACTGCATTAGATATAATGCATAATGCCTCAACCCATTACACTTATACAAAACTGCAGTGAAATATGCATCAGAACAGGAGACTACATAAGTCCACCTTAAACAAGAGCATGCAGTTTACAATTACACCTGAAAAATATTCGACTGTAGATGGAAACTGTATTGCAACATCGAGCTTCCAAACTACTGTGACCGTTAAGAATATTTCATAATTCTTTCTAAGGGCAAACTGAAGTACTTAATTTATATGCTTCTTTGGAGCACAGTTGATTAAAACAACATATTAAAGACAGTAAGTCTACTTACTACTTGCTTAAAAGTGTGTAGAGGTAATAATTTTGATGATGGCTCAAGGAAATAGCATCTGCATATACCTCTGATAGGAATGTGAATTGCTAAAAGGGTTTTGAAAAGCTATTGAGTAATATGTATCAAGAACTCAAAGTTCAATATTTTTACTCAGTAATTTTAGTTCTAGGAATATGTCTTACATAAAACCAACAGAAAATGAAAACCAACAGAAATTTATGTAGAAAAAAATCATTTTTTCTGACAATGAAAAACTATAAGCAACCTAAATGTCTAACAATAGAAAAATAATTAAATTAAGCATAGCACACTCATATAAAGAAATATTTTACAACAATTCACAAAGTACCCTAAGAGAATTTTTAATTTTTACCAAAAAATGAAGATTTATAGTATTATAATACTATAATGTTTTATGAACAGGTAAAGGTGACAATTGCATGGATAGTATGAAATTACATAGACTAGAAAAAAACAACACATAGAAATACTAAGAACATGTATATCTGGATAATAAGATTATGGATTATTTTATATTTTTTACTCTCACATACAGTTAATTCTCTACCATAAACTTTCCTTTTATAATAGGAAAAAATTATAGTTGGCAGAGTAAAGGTAAAATAAAGATATGAAGTAGCATATGGAAATCATAAATCTAACTGTCCTAAAGAAATATTAGTCACACATAAAATCTACTAATTGTACCTCTAGTGAAAAACTCAACCTCACTACTTCCTCACAGGGTAGCCGGGTCTTTTGTATCTCACTGCTTTAGAATCTACACTAGGAATTCAGGATCACATTTTTAATCACCTTAGTAAAGCTTCTGTAAGTACACAGAGTGAAATGATAGTTGAGGACTGCAACTCTGTGCAATGTAGTGCAGACTAACTTATTCACTAAGTCAATAATATGCAATGAGCACCTGCTATGTGGAAGATGCTGTGTTTGGCACTGTGATGTGCTAAAAGATACATGAGGACTCATCTTACCCTCATTGCACTAACAATATAAAGGCACTAAAAATATATACACACAGCTAACAAAGATGTACATACAATATAGTTGAAGGTATTTGTGACATATCTGGTGTACTTTAAAATAAGAAAACATGTATGAGGTTTATTGTTTTAAATTGTGTAAAAACTTACATTTATGTAACAATAAAAAGTCCTATATAAGTGTGTCCCTTATAAAATGCAATACTTAATTACTTTAAGTATTTAAGTTTTTGTGATCTACTTTTTGTTAAAGGAGAGTTACATAATTGGAGATCAAATGTGAAGGCATATTGATGTAATCTAGAATGCTAGATATTTAAGATTTTCTCAGATTATGTAAGGCCACATAAAACACATGCACAATTATTAACAGCCTATGGTTATTTATTGGCAACCAAAGTAAATATGTTAGTTACTCGTTAATCCTGCCTAAAGACATTGTTATGACAACATCACCAAAGAAAGAAGAGAGGACAAATCACTTTTGTTATGCAGATAAAATGATGCAGGATAGAGATTCTCTCAACAGAAGTTCAGTTTCTTTGTGAGCTGTAACCATAAGTGGCATTAGCCCTTCGGAGGCCAGTGCCACATAATGATTCCAATGTTGAGCTCAGGAAGGTCAGTCCGCAAAGTGGCAACAAGCACTAAGGGAAGTTATTTGTGTGATCAATGATCCGTAGACCAGGGCTCATGGAGTTCTGGGAAGCAGTAGAATCATGAGGTTAAGTGGTAGTTAAGAGCTTAGCTTTTGCCATGAGACAAACATAGAATTGAATTCTAGCTCCCCCTCTTTAACTCTGATCTTGTAGAAGTCACATTTTCTCTATTAATGGCAATCATGTTATCAGACCCATAAGGTTGTTTATTATATGTATTATATGTTATAGAAATATAAAGAAACTAGCACAGTGCCTGCCCTTGCTAAAAGGGCACTATTTATATAATATTTAGAAAAACGGAGAAGATGTGTACCACTGTAAGCTAAGAGGCTAAACTACGCAGGGATTAAGGAGATAAAGACGTTACCTGTGCTCAAGATAACACCCTATAGTCCAGCAGTTCATCCAAGAGTTGGTCACGCGCTGGATGTTCACAGAACACTTTTGGATCAAGAAATAGTAAAGTATCTCAAGAATGGAAGAAAAAGTACCCAATATACTCAGCCCTACTATGAAACTAATTTAGGGCTTTCACATGAAAGCTATAACCCAGTTATAACCTAAGAATGGGGGAAGGAGGAGAGGGAGGGGAGGGAAGCGGGAGGATGGGCGGAGGGAGGGTGATTGGTGGGATTACACCTGCGGTACATCTTACAAGGCTACATGTGAAACTTAGTAAATGTAGAATATAAATGTCTTAACACAATAACTAAGAAAATGCCTGGAAAGCTATGTTAACCAGTGTAATGAAAATGTGTCAAACAGTCTATAAAACCAGTGTATGGTGCCCCATGATTACATTAATGTACACAGCTATGATTTAATAATAATAAAAAAATCTAATGATTACAAAGCAAAAAGAAAAAAAAGAAATATCACAACAATAGTTAACAGCCATAACTACTCCTCTAACCAACATCTTAAAGCATCATTTCTATTACTAAAGACGAAGACAGTAGGGTCTAAATAATATGTTCAGGAATACTGTCTAACTTCTGTAAGTAAAAAATAGAAGATAATTTTCCATCTTTAACAGAAACAATCAGGAAAAGAAAAATAAAGACAAGATGAATGTAATTATTCAATTGGAATCCATCCAAGGTGACTTGTGATGTCCTTAGCAATCACACATGGGCCAATCACCTTTTTATGTATTCTGAGTAGATCCTGCAAATGAGCCAAGCTCATGTACAGGGTTTACATATGTAAGTAAAAAAAGTTTCCATCAGTTTTTCTCTCATGGCTTAGAAGAGAGCAATGTGTAGGGAAAATTGTGCCCTGACCTTTAGCTTTCTGCTTGAGAGGCTTACAGTCATGAGAATGGCATGTGAGCTGTGTACGTGCAGGAGGGCAGAAAACTGGCCTCCCAGAGAGAATGTATACGTGAGGTGTGGCAAGACCAGGCCTAAAGGTTCTGGTAAACAGGTAAAGAGTCTCTAGATTCCAAAGTCTCTTGATGCTAGAAGCAGAGGTCTTGCTTAAGGTCTGCAGTTCTGCAAAAACAAGTTGGAGACTTTCTGTCTGACATTTTCCATGTCCCCCCTTTACTGCCGATGTCTGATAAATAATTTCTAACAACTTCTTCCTGTTCTATGATAATAAATATGGACCTGAAGTTTGCTGGGAAGGACTCCCCGAGAGCTCTTCAGTCCCCTCACACAGACTGTGTGTCAAGCTTCTTCATTCCTCCCACCAAAACTCCTTCAAAATAGATAACATACTGATGTTGACCTAGTCCTTATTTGTGTTTCGATGTGAAAGACAGCACAGATCCGGAATTGTTAAGTGGCTGTCTTCAGATCCCCATCCCTAGAGTTACTTGGTCCATATGGGATGAAGTTATTATCAGCACCATTCCAGATGGAGACACACCAGAGAATGTTTTGGGGATGGGGGGGTTGTTTGGTTTTCGGTTTTTTTTGCAGTTTTTGGCCAGGGTTGGGTTTGAAACCGCCACCTCCGGCATATGGGGCCAGCACTCCTTTGAGCCACAGGTGCTGCCCTGGTTTTCGGTTATTTTTTTAAAGTTCTTTTCACCGTTGGCACAGCTGCAATTTCAAGCAGGATAGGTCCAACTCTGTGTTATAGAATGCAGAAAAGTTCATGTTCACTCTATACTAGTTGGGTCTTTCTATAGATGCCTGTTGAGACACTACATGGCCAATTCACATGGAGTATAAAAGAGGGTCTCACTTGACTCCATAAAAGAGCTCTGAAACTATATTTAGACTAAAAATCATTTTCACCATTACAGACTAAGCATGTTCAATCTGATCTATTTTGAGAAAAAGGTCCTATGTAATTAAAAAATATTTCATTATATTAATATATTTTATTATATTATATTTAAGATATTTTTATATTATATTTATTTTTAAATATTCATTATAACTAAATATTTAGTTATTATATTTATGTTTAGTTCTTCTGAACCCACTACAGACCTGAGTGCTCTATCACCATTAAATGATTTTATAAAATATAGACTTTAATCTTCAATAAATCTAATTTTACTTTTGAAAATTGAAGTATGCTACCTTGTATAGTTTATGTGTACAGAAAGTCCTATGAAAACTCAGAGGAATTACCATTTTAAAAAAGACTTGGGAAAACTATTAATTATGTTTATTACTGTATATTATAGAGCTAAATTTAGCTGGTCAAGTTTAAAAAGGTACCGGCTTATCAGAAAGAGGAAGTATGAGAAGCAATAGTTATCAATTTATCAATGCTGTAAACTGAAAACAGATAAAAGACAATAAAGAAGGAAAAGAAATTTATATGATAAACACCATTAACCCAAGGCCACAGTTGGTCTGTACTCTAGACCTTAGGTCAGATTAGCTATAATAAAGCTACAAAATGCAAAAAAAAAAAAAAAAAAAAAGGTAGTTTATTTTTTAAAAACTGCTAATTTGAATTTTTAGTATTAAAAGCTACCACTTAAAATGAAATAATTTAATATCAAATTTCAGATAGAAACAATGAACTCTCAAGTAGAAACTTCATTTATAATACACTAAATCATAATAATTCTCTTTTTTCTGTAATCCACATTTCACAGTATATTAAGGAAAGAACGTAGTTAGGGTTTAATGGATGCTTGTATTTAAGCTTAACTTCTTTTTTTTTTTGGCTGGGGCTGGGTTTGAACCCGCCACCTCCGGCATATGGGACCGGCGCCCTACTCCTTGAGCCACAGGCACTGCCCTAAGCTTAACTTCTTAAAGGAAAGTTAAAGAGCTAGTAAAGAAAATGAACAAAATTAAATTTAGATAAAAATTATCTTTTCAAAATACAGCTTGAAGTTGTAACTATTGAAATGAGTAATTTATTCCAGGGAAATATTAAAGCTCTACCTGCCTGCTTGAATACAATGGATTCTTAGCTTAATGTTTTCTCCTCCAGAACCTGATGTCCTGTGCCTAATCTTGTCATAATAATCATCAGATTGCATTGTAACTGTTTTTCACATAAGATTGTAAACTTGAGGACAAAGGTATCTGTCTTATTTACCATTATATCTGTAGTTTTTAGCACAGTACCTAATAGGCATACCTTAAATATTGGTTAGAGGAATGCTGAATGAATTGTGTTACTATCTACTTTTGATAATTAAGAAAATTCACATTGCGTTTAAATATTAAAGAATAACATTCCTAAACAAATTCTTTCCAAGCTTTAAAGCACTAATCTCCTAATCTACTTTTGAACTTTTCTTCCTTCTTTTTGTCTTAATTATTACAAAATTAATGACAAGAATCTGAGTTTCAACTATTTACAAGCCAAGTCTAATTTGGCTCTAAATAGGCAAGAAGGGTGTGGCATCCAAATCCCACTTATTCACTAACACCTACTATGATAGAAGCTGTGATATTTCACATACATTGCAGCATGTAAAATTATATGAAGCTGTGTATGATAGTTCCTGTAAGTTTCATGCTTCCTAAACAATTATGTGGTTCTGTCTCCAAGAGACTTCTTTTGATTATTATTGTTCCTGAGACATATTCTTCCACTATTTTATTCATTTGCGGCATTTAGGACAGTTTGAATTATTGATGTGATTAGTGGTTTATGTGTTTATTATATCTCTGCTCCCCACTAGATTATATACTCCATAGAGGCCATAATATTTTACTTAGCACTCTATACACAGGGTCTAGTTTAGTGCTTGACACACACAATAAGCACTCAGTAAATATCTATCAGATGTGTAAATATGAGCAGCATATTTGGAGCAGCAGCTTTCAATCAAAAGAAACTATAAAATTAGGTAGGTAACAGCTACCCCAACCATTTTCTCTTCATTCCAATTCAGTTACCACATGAAAGACATGATGATATAGGTACTCTTCTCTTATAAATTCCATTGAATCGGGCAGCACCTGTGGCTCAGTGAGTAGAGTGCCAGCCCCATATGCCGAGGGTGGTGGGTTCAA
Organism: Nycticebus coucang; assembly: GCF_027406575.1. Lineage (NCBI taxonomy): Eukaryota > Metazoa > Chordata > Mammalia > Primates > Lorisidae > Nycticebus > Nycticebus coucang. The sequence goes on from NC_069795.1 coordinate 64,105,222, forward strand.
ACCCAGCCCGGGCCAAAGTGCAACAAAAAAATAGCTGGGCATCGTGGCAGGCGCCTGTAGTCCCAGCTACTTGGGAGGCTGAGACAAGAGAATTGCCCAAGCCCAAGAGCTGGAGGTTGCTGTGAGCTGTGAACACACCACGGCACTCTACTGAGGGTGACAAAGTGAGACTCTGTCTCCAAAAAAACAAAAAAAAAAAATTCCATTCAATCAAAGGCAGGGTGAGAAAACTCGGAAAGCCATTCCAGGAAGATTGAAGGTAGAGTATCTTGAAAAAGCAATGAAATCCTAACAGCAGCAACTAGTAATCAGAAGTTTTGAGTTTGAATTCCAGCTTACTAGGAATGTGTCATAGGTAAACTTACATACTCACCTAATATTCAGTCATCATTTTTTTTTTCAGAGTCATCATTTTTAAAGTAAGGGGATTTTATCTAACATACAGGGTTTCTATAGTGATTTAATGAGATTATATATGAAAGCAACTGCTAAGATAATTCATGCCATTTAGGAGAAGTGACTCACTATAAATTAGTCCCTCACGTTGGCCAGCTAGCATCTATAGCAAGATTGAGATAGAAACTTATCAAAGACCAGGATCAGGCATGTTAGATAGGGAAGAATGGAAGAAACAAGGGCTCAAAGACAGAGAAAATGAGTTGGTATTAAGGATGAGAAATAAAAAATGTGCAAGACAGAGTAGTGAGACTATCACAGCAGCTTGAAATGAAAAGACATTTCAACATGATGGAAAAACTGCCAAGAAATCTATTAGCTTTTCCTTTAGGTAACACAGATAAATAAAATAATTTCTACTATTTTAGTTTGGAGAAAATTTATTTACTATGATAAAGTGAAAGCATATTCACCTCTATTTCCTACATGAGAGGAATAAAAGGCAAATGTATACATGCTCTTTAGATGTAATTAAAAGGCAACAAAATATAGATTTAGGTCAACTGTTTGCATTCTGAGCTCATCAGACAGTGACTACCAACATCGTAAGAAAAACTTGGTACCATAAAACTTCACTGGAAATTCCATTAACTTAGTTGCTTTTGGTCTTCCCACTAATTTAGCCAATGTATGTCAGCTGCCTCATTAATACTGTGTCTGTCCAAATCATTATCGTGAATACTGTGTCTGCCCAAATTATTATCGCATGTATGTGCATGCATATTTTCTTTGGTCAGTTCTTAGATAAAATGAGGAGATAAGAAGTCTTAGATACACTGTATACCAAAAATAATCACCCCATTCTCCATACTACTTATCAGGAAATATCTACCTGGTACTAAAAAGCACATCAAGAGTTCATTTGAATTCAAAGCCTTTGTCCACCATAAATTATAAATTGCTTTTCTTTTTTTTTTTATTGTTGGGGATTCATTGAGGGTACAATAAGCCAGGTTACACTGATTGCAATTGTTAGGTAAAGTCCCTCTTGCAATCTAATAGACTTCGTTCCCTATAAGATCATGTGCTTCATAATGACTAGAATTTTGTCTGTTTTTCTTTCTTTTGTATCATCACCACCTAGTTCAGGGAAGGTACAAAATACATATCCACTGAATATTTCACTCATTTATGCAAAAATGTTTATTGAATACTTACTATGTGCTAGGAATTGTTCTAAGTGAGAAGTTATGAAGGTATAGGAGTTAACAAATAGGTGGAAATTTCAGATCTCATGTAAGACTGTATTTTGTGGGTGAGATTGCAAATGAATGTATAGAGTGATAGACAATGTTCTGTGCTAAGGAATTAAAAAGCAAAGCAGGAAGAAGGGAAAGTAAATGCTAGGATTGGGGGGCAAGTACAATTGAAATTTTAGGTAGAGTGATCAGCAAGGAAATTACTGAAAAATCATATTCAAATAAATACCTGAAAGAGACGAGGGAGTAAGTTAGCTAGAAATGCATAAATGCATTGGAAAAAAAAGGAATAGCAAGTACAAAGTCCTCCAACCCGGAATATATTCTTCTATTCCTGTAAAGTGTCAGGCTATAGTCACATGGAAATGTTCCCATGAATATACGCACATATAAAGGGAAAGTCCTATATTAAAAGAAGAAAACACACAAATACACATACACACAAAACATGTAAAATGTTTTATTTCATAAGAAAGAAATTATAATTCCAAGAAGACAGAGTGAGGGCATTGGGCTTTATTATGATGCTACCACAACTCTCCATGGGAATTATCAAACTCATTAATAACTGGGGAACCTTAGCAGCACAAAATATGTTTGCAATAACTGCAGCCAAAGAGAATGGCAACCTAGTAATAAACCTGGAGTACCTAAAAGAAGCAAATATGCTTTAGCAGGATACCTTCAACCAACCTAGGACATGTAGACTCTCAGAGAAAAAGTGAACTCCAATGTAAAAGAGGCATATATCAAAAATATCAATCACATGTGAAAATGTTCTTCCATAAATGAGTTATAAGATACAAAAGTACTTTAAATCAAATATGAGCACTAAGTTAAAAAAAATGCCACAGCCTTAAGAACTAAATTAATAGAATATGAATCTCAGATAGTAGTAGGATAAAATGTTAAAAATATGATAAATTTTTAAAAGAGGCAAAAATAAAAAAAACTATGAAAAGAGATGTGTAGAAGTAAAATTGTCATTAAAATTAATATCTGAAATGAGACTATATCACATTAAATGTAGCTAAAAGAGGAATTGCTGAACTGAAAGATGATTCCAAGGAACTTACCCAGCCTAAAAAAAATAAAAGACAGGAAATATAAAGATGAGCTTAAGAGATATAAAGAGAAAAAATCTCCAACACATGTCTAATAATTATTTGAGAATATAAAATAGAGAGAAAAAGACAGTATTTGAAATGAAGATAGATCTTTCCCAGAATAGATGAAAGGCATAAAACGTTACATGCATAAAGCACAAGTCCCAAGAAAGATAAATGCAAACCTAGACACAATATAATGAAATCTAGAATACTGTATCTTTAGGGGTCCAATCAGGGAAACCTAAACCACACAAACCAAGGCAATGTTAAGTATGCAAAAGAAAAGATTGAAATGTGAACCTGAAGATTAGCAACAGCAAGAGAGAGAGGTGGGCAAAATGAGAAGTTCTAGAGGGCAAGTTTAGCAGTAGCTGGTGCTACTGAAAGCATATAGTTGCTGGATATGCCACACAAAGCCTACAAAAGAATTTTCATTTTGCCTTTCTTCCCTTCCTCTGATTAATCACCAGGGATTTCCATTGGCTAAACCTAGACAGAATAAAATTAACATGGGAGCCTAGGAAATTTAGCTTGCCATAGTCAGCTATCTTTAAAGTCAACTTAGAAGAATACAAGTGAGAAGTAAATGTGAGAACCAAACAATCCAGAGCCTGTATAAACACCAAAGACAAAAGGAAAGACAGATCAGCTACAGAGGAAACTCAGCTAAATACACAGCAGACTTCTCAATAGCAAAAGAGTTTGTAAAACAATGGGGATTGTATCTTCTACGTGCTGAATTAAAATATGTATTTTAAATCATATATTTGGCTAAACTAACATTAAAAAGTGAAAATAAACTACAATTGCAGATATAGATCAAGAGTTTATTCATCACTGCCCTTCATTAATTGACTATAAAGAATAAAAATTTTCCATAAGTAAATTGAACCCCAGAAAAAAAGGATTGGATTAAAAAAAAAGAAAAGGGAAACAAGAAGACTGAAAAGGGGTGGCGCCTGTGGCTCAAAGGAGTAGAATGCCAGCCCCATATACCAGAGGTGGTGGGTTCAACCCTGGCCCTGGCCGAAAAAAGATTGAAAAGGGTGTGCTGGTAAATACTTAACAGTCTCCTAAATTTTTTAAAAATTAATAAAGGGACAGATTTGTGGAGTTTATTGCTTTTCATGGTACACCTATTGCTATCATCACATCAATCTACAGATATGGTGTTAAGACAGCAGAACTGAAAAGGGATACACACAATAAGCTCTCAAAGTTAACACAAGTGAGCTCTAGCATACCACTGAAGACGTGGACCTACCTAGCGGATCTTAAGTTTTTAACATAAAATATTAAGTAATATCAGTTACTCAAAAGCATATAAAAATAAATTGAATCTTACATATTAGAGAATACGAACATGTAACACAGAGGAAAGAGTTAATTGAAGAAAAAAGTATTCTGAAGTTTTTATATTGTTTGAAAGGCAGATAGAGATACTAACATGGTCCCATGAGATTATTGAATAAAGGAGGATTATTAAATATTTAAAGGTAATTGGTTCTAGTTAAACATTAATCTATAATATATAATTTTGAAATTGAGAAAGCATAAAAAGTCTTAAAAAAATTCAAACACTATAACAGTGGATAGCAAAGAATTTTAAAAGCTAATGAAAAAGCATACTAAATAGAAGGCACAAAGTAAGTTTATAGTAATTAAGTATACAAATAATCATAATAAATATAAGCCAATTCAACTTTGGATCAAAAGTGAACAAAGTTTGAATTTTAAAAAGTTCAGTTGCATGTTGTTTGCAGCAGACATAGCTAAAATACGATAATGTTTCAAAGTAGAAGAACAGTAAAACTGAGGCAGCTACATGAATGTCCAACCAACTACATTCAATGTAAAAAACATTATTAAGCAATAAAAACAGTCATTAAACAATGAAAATGGAACAACTCATCAACAAGATAATAAACTGTCTCCCTAAGCATCTAACAGCACAAATATAAAATACATAAGCTACAAAGAGCAAAATCCCCAATAACAATGGATGATTTTACCATATTTCTATCATTAATTGTTAGAGCAATCAGGCAATTAAAAGAGAAATTAACAACTCAATAATCTAACAAATTATGAATGCCTAATAAAGCTTTGCACCTAATAATTATAAAATATACATGCCTTTCAGGCACACATGAAAAATTTATAAAAATTGACTCTGGATTAATCCACAAAGTCAGTCTCAGCACTTATGCTATGGTTTAGATGTGATCTATCCCTGCCAAAACTCATGTTGAAATTCCATCCCCAGTGTGATAATGCTGAGAGGCTGGGCCTTGTAGGGAGTGTTTGGGTCAAGGCAATGAACAGATTAATGCCCTCTTACAGGAGTGAGTTCTTGCACTTTCTGGAAGGGATTATTTCCCTCAAGAGCAAGTTGTTAAAAATCTCTAGCTTCCCTTGAAGAGGGGGACTTCAATGATCCACTTACAACAATGGATAGGTCATCCAGGCCGCCCCCTCCCCAAAATAAGTGCACATGGCACAGTCTCTAAAATAGGTCATATGTAGTTAAGACAAACAAGTCTTAACTAATTTACAAATACTTAAATCATCTGGCACCTTTTCTGACTACAATGGTATAAAACTATAAATCAATAAAATGAGAAATAGTAGAAAATTCACAAATATGTTGCAATTAACCTACTCCTGAATAATGAGTGTGTCAAAGTAGAAGACAAAATAAAAATAAAAAAGTATCTTAAAACAAATAAAAATAGCCACACAACATATCAAAAGTTATGCAATGTGGCAAAAGGCAGACTGAGAGGGAAGTTTGTAGCATAAATGCTTTCATTAATTTAAAAAAAGAACCTTCTCAAGTAAACAACTTTACTTCATACCACAAGGAATTAGAAAAAGAAGAAGCTATGCCCATAGTCAGTAGAAGGAAGAATATAATAAAATATTAGAATAGAAATAAATAAAATAGATAATGGAAGAACAACAGAAAGATCAATGAGACCAGTGGTTGAGTTTTGGAAAAGAAAACAAAATTGACAAATCTTTATCTAGACTAACCAGGAAAAAAAATAGAAAGAATTCAAATTAATAAACTTAAAAATGAAAAAGGACACATTATAACTGATAGCACACAACTAAACAGGATGTACGAAAATATACCATACAAACTGTATGCCAATAGATTGGAAAAGTTAGAAGAAATGGATAAATTCATAGAAACACCTACTAAGATTGAATAACACAGAAATAGAAAATCCAAACAGACCAATAACAAGCAAGGCGATTAAATCAGGAATGAAAAAAAAAAGTCTCCTACCAAAGAAAAGGCCAGGACCAGACAATATCATGGATGAGTTCTCGTAAGTACCTAAAGAAAAATTGAGGCCAATGCCTCTCAAATATTTTCAAAAAATTAAGGGAAGAATTCACTTTCAAACTCATTTTAAGGCTAGCATTACCTTCATACCAAAGCCATATAACAAGGCTACAAGAAAACTAAGTTACAGGCTAATATTCCTGATGGACATATATAAAAAAAATACTCAATAAAATACTACAAAACCCAATCAGTAGTGCATTAAAGGATCATACAACAGGTGGGATTTCTTCCTGGCATGCAAGGATAGTTCGACATACGCAAATCAATAAATGCAATATACCACATTGACTAAAGGAGGGTTAAAAATCATATGATCATCTCAAAAGATGCAAAAAATGTTTTGAGAAGTCATTATTCTTTAATCATAAAAAAAATTTATCAACCAATCAAGTATAGAAGCATTGTAAAAACCATACATGATAAGTATGGTCCTCAGTGAAAAGCTAAAAGCCCTTTATCTAAGATCTGAAACAAGATAACGGTACCCAATCTCACTATTTCAATTCAATATAGTACTGGAAGTTTTACCTAGGACAATTAGGCATGAAAAAGAAATTGCAAAGAAAAAAGTTAAACTGTCTCTGCACACAACACGATTTTATATAGAGAGAACCCTAATGATTCTGTACAACAACTTTGTTACAACTGATTAAAAAAACCAGTAGTTTCAAAAATACCAAATCAATATACAAAAATCAGTTGTGGTTCTACACATACACATGTTCAAAGAAAACTAACCTACTTATAATAGCATCAAAAGAATCAAATACTTAGAAACAAATTTAACCAATTTGGTGAAGGTGCTGTACACTAAAAACTATTAAGATCCTGATGAAAAAACTAAGAAATTACAAATAAATGAAGAGATATTGCATGTTCATGGATTGCAAGAATTAATGTTATTAAAATGTCAACACGACTCAGCATAGGTAAGGATACTGTCAGAAGAGCAAATAGACGACCCACTGAATCGAAGAAAATATTTGCAGACCATACATATGATAAAAGACTGATAACCAGAATAACAAAGAACTCAAGCCAATTAGTAAGAAAGAACCAAACAACCCCAATAAAAAGTGGCCAAAAGGCATAAACAGAAATTTTTCAAATGAAGATATACCAATGGCCAACAAAATCATGATAAATTGCTCAACATCTCGAATTATTAGGGACATGTGAATCAAAATCACAATGAAATATCACCTAACCCAGTTAGAACTGCTTATATTAAGAAGTCCCCAAACAACAGATGCTGACATGGATGCAGAGAGAAAGGTACTCTAATACAAAGTTGGTGGGACTGCAAACTAGGGCAACCTCTATGGAAAACTGTATGGAGACATCTCAACTTAAAACCTACCATTTGATACCACAATTTCGCTGCTAGGTATATACCCAAAGGGAAAAAATGTTATTTTATAAAAAGGACACCTGCACTTGAAGATTTATAACAGCACAATTCACAATTGCAAAGACATGGAGACAACCCAAGTGCCCACCAATACATGATAGATTAATAAAATGTGGTATATGCATTCCATGGAGTACTACTCAGCCATAAAAAGGGGTATATGGTATCTTTTGTGATAACCTGAATGTAATGGGAATCATTCTTCCAAGTGAAAAATCACAAGAATGGAAAAACAAACACATATATTCAATATCAAATTGGAACTAATTGACTAACACTTAAGTTCATGTATGGAAGTAAATCTCAATTAAAATCAAGCTAGCAGAAGGGCCAAGAGGGAATGAGTAAATTCATACTATTAGGTACACTACCTGGGTGAAAGGCAAACTTCTAACTTTGACTCAACCAGTACAAAAACCAAGCATGTAACAAAACATGTGCCCACTTAATATTCTGAAATTAAAAAAAAAAAGCCCACACTGTTCAAAGCATTTTCAGATTCACTGCAATCTGAAAATTCAATGACTTTGAATTTCAATGACTTTTTTTTTTTACAGAAATAGAAAAGTCAATCCTGAAGTTTGTTTTGAACCACAAAACACTTCAAATAGCCATCACAATCTTGAAAATGAACAAAGATGGAGGCATCACTCCCTGATTTCAATCTGTATTACAAAGATAAAGTATTCAAAATAGTTTGGTACAGGCATAAAAACATACATATACAACTATGGAACAGAAATAATAGCCTATAAATAAATGCATACATGATAAACTAATCTTTTACAGGGCTGCCAAAAACTACACAATGGAGGAAAAAAGTCTCTCCAATAAATGGCTTTTGAAAACTGTATATTCAGATGCAAAAAATGAAACTGGATCTTTGTCTGACAGAAAATGCTAAAATTAATCCAAATGGATTAAACACATAAATGCAAGATTTTAAATCAGAAAACTCCAAGAAAAACATTTCCCGATATTGGTCTTGACAATGACTTTTTGGATATGACACCAAAACATGGGCAAAAAAGCAAAAATAAACAAGTGAAACTATATATCCAACTAAAAATCTTGCATATATCAAAGGAAACAACAGATGAAAAGAAAACCTATTAAATTTTTTGCAAACCATGTATCTTACAAGGAGTTGATATCTAAAATGTATTAAAAAAAACTCACACAGCTCAATGACAAAATAATAATAACTCAATTAATAAACGGGCAAGGCCTGAATAGACATTTTTACAAAGTGGTATTCAAATGGTCAAATGATAAATGAAAAGATGTTCAACCTTACTATTAATCAGAAATCACCTCGCATTTGCTAGAATTGATATTTTCAAAAGTAAAAGTTAGGTGTTTGCAAGGAAGTAGAAAAAAAGAGAATGCTTTTATGGTCTTAGTGGGAATGTAAATTAGTATAGTCATTATAGAAAACAGTATGGAGTTTCCTCAAAAAATTAAAAATAGAACTATTATATGATGCACCAATTCCACTTCCAGTTTTATAGCCAAAGAAAACAGTATAAGGATTTTAAAGAAATATCTGCACTCCATACTTATTGCAGCATTATTAATTATTATTTTTTTGAGACAGAGTCTCACTCTGTCATCCTAGGTAGAGTGCTATGGCATCCCTGTACCTCATAGTAACCTCAAACTCTTGGACTCAAGCAATCCTCCTGTCTCAGCCTCTGAAGTAGTAGCTGGGACTACAGGCAGTTGGCACGATGCCCACATAAATTGCAGCATTATTCATAATAACCAAGAGATGGAAACTACCTAATTGTCCATCAATGGATAAATCAAATGAATAGATAAATAAAATGTGCCATATGTACATAATGGAACATTATTCAGCCATAAAAATAATTAAATTCTGCCATTTTCAACAACATGGATGAACCTACGAGATATTATATTAAGTGAAATAAGCAAAATACAGAAAAACAAATAAAATACTATGTGATCTCATTTACATGAACTCTAAAAAATGCAATCTTATTGCAACAGAATGAATGGTCCTTGTCAGCAGATAGGGGTGGGGGAATCAGGGACATACTGATCAAAGAGTACAAATGTTCAGTTATACACTGAGTAAGTTCTTGGGTTCTAAAGGGTTAGTGATGACTATATGAATTAATTTGGTGGTAATCATCATTAAACAATGTATGTTTTCATCAAACCATCAGAATGCATGTACACCTTGATTATATACAATCTTCATCAAATAATATTTATAAATAAAATACTTTAAAAATAAACATAATAAACTTTAGGTTTCTGAGATTATACTTATCTTTTTTGCTCCTTTTCTCCCTACTTTTTAGATTGGATGATTTCTATTGATCTATCTTCAAGTTCCTTAATGTTCCATTCTACAATCTATATTACTACATTGCTAATTCCACTAGGTAACTAATTTATTTAATATTTTGCCTTCTTTTTTTTTTTTTTTTTTTAAGACAGAGCCTCAAGCTGTTGCCCTGGTAGAGTGCCGTGACATCACAGTTCACAGCAACCTCCAACTCCTGGGCTCAAGCGATTCTCCTGCCTCTGCCTCCCAAGTAGCTGGGACTACAGGCATCTGCCACACCTGGCTATTTTTTGTTGCAGCCATCATTATTGTTTGGCAGGCCCACCTGGATTAAAACCCACCAGCTTAGCTGCATGTGGCTGGCGCCTTAGCCGGTTGAGCCGCAGGCACCAAGCCAATATTTTGCAATTTTATGTTTTAAAATTCTCACTTGGTTCTTTCTATAGTGTTTTTATTTCTCTGCTGAGATTTCGAATATTTTTATTCATTTCAACCATATTTGCTTTAACCTCTTAAGCATGGTTTTAATACCTGCTTTAATTTTTTGCTTGATAATTCCATCATGGGGGAAACTTCAGGGTAGCCACCCATCAATTTTCTCTACCTTTGATAAAGAGGAATGTTTTATTAGCTTTTACTGTATTTAAAGTAATTTGGGGTTTTATCTTAGAAACTATCAGTGTTAATTTTATATACTCTGGATTCTGTTACATTGAACTAAAGAGTGCTGGTATTGTTATTTTAGCAGGCCAGGAACTTTGCTAGTCTCACATTGCATACTCTGTGCCATTCAGATATTACTGTAGATTGCTTTCAGCCTTCCCTGTGCATGTGTGGTTGAGGAGTCATCCTAAGACTCAGGCAGAGTGTATACACTGAACCTGAGGTTCTCATTTCTGTCTCCTTTCCTGTGCTCCCCTCACTCTCTTCCTACTCTTTTCCAGGGTTCTTTCTTAGAGTCAAAAAGCAGAGGGCTTTCTCTTGGAGTTTAGTTGCCCAGGGTTGCCGCTATAACTTCAGATTTCCTCATGAAAAGTCACAAAAATGGGAAACTCACTTCGTTCTATGCCAATTCCTTAATGTAAGTTTTGAACCTCCTCTATATTTTCCAACTCTTGTTCATTCTATAGATCTATAACATAGTTGTGTTTTGTTTTTATTTAATTTTTGTTTTTGTCCAGAGTTTGTAGTTGTTATTTACAGGTGGATTGCTTAATGAGAAGTCTACTTCACTACACCAAAAGCAAACCTTTTGTATTATGACTAATTCTGAGAACAGAAGGCTCTAATGAAACAGAAAACAGAAAGCTCTTACAAGTACCCAGAGATACAAATAAAAATAGGAGTAAAAGAGCTAGAAACATGTCACCTACTTCTGGGAGAGGCCTGAACAATAACACCCAGAGGAACAATGAAGTGGCCCTATAAATACATTTAAAGAAATGTGTGCCAACAAATGGGCAAGAATTCAAGCAAAATTTATATATACTAAATTCTCAAAAGTTTTAGTAGAAAAAAATGTTAACCAAATGCTTCAAGAGCAAAACTCTTCATCAGATTCCAGAATCAAAGAAGGAAAAAGAAAATAGAAAAATTTATGTCCAAATACTTTTGCCAAGATTTTCAGTAACCCATAACACATATCAAAGCCTGAAAACTATCTCAAGAATTGGCCATAATTAAGTTTCCAACTAACCCATATTTTACAAATTAAAAATGAGCACATGCTCACATGTAAAAATTTTTAAAAACTCTAGCTAATGAACATCCACTTTATAGGTGAAATATATAAAGACCATGCCATCTCTAGTATTATAAATGTGTTTTCAGATATGGTGCTTTATAGGACATAAAAACCTCAAATAGTAAGAAAAAAATCTTGTTTAAAACTCAGTAAAAATCTAATCTATGCAAAATAGCTATCATTTGAAATAATTTCATTAGACTTTTTGCTCCTTTGGTATGCCTTTGGATCTAATGCTATTAGGTCATAGTGAAAAACACCTCCAGGTAGCCATCACAAGATATGGTTCCACCATTAAGCAACAATGGGACCTTGGAGAAGTTCTTTTGCCTATCAAGGCTTCAGTTTACTCATATGAAATGTGAGTCTCAGACGGTTTCTACTTTCTAATTATAGAATTCTAAGACTGTCTATTAGAAATAGACTTATATCTGAATTCTTAAATGGCTGAGGCCTCATATAAATATAAAATAGGTCTTGCAAATTCCTTGGATCTCAGGCCCTAATTAAAGATTTCAGGAGAAACAGATTATCTCTTTTGCAAGTGTAAAATAAAATAAAAAATAGGCTCCCACACGCAATCTCAAACAAATCATCAACTGACAACTGACATTGTCTTACCAACAGAGATAAGAAGCTTGTTTGCTTGTTTGTATCAGTACCTCAGGTGCGCAGAATAATTTTGTGAATGGTGTTTTAAAATATAATTTTAAATTTGAGGATTAAGCAATGAGATAAGTATTGTGAATTTCATGAAAAAGATGAAACAATAATATTTAAGATTCTGAGAACTTGAGATATATTTTCTCATAAAAACTTAGAAACAAAAAACGGATAAGTAACACAATATTCTTTACGCTAACTAGAATTACATCCATTCAAATAAACTTAATAAACATTTATTAAACACCTAGTCGGTACAAGATGTTGTACTATCCACTGTAAGACACATACATATAAAAAAAAAATGCATCTGCCTTTAGGGAGTCCATAATCTATGCAACGTGATTCTACATACATAACAAAAGCATATATATGTATATGTATGTGTATATATATGTATACACACATACAATATATATACACACACACATACACACGCAAATAATAACAATACATAGCAAGAAGAGATGAATACTATAAAAGAGGAACAAAGCCCTATATCCCTATGTTTGCTCCCTGCAGGAACTGAGCTGCTTTGGATCATATTACAGGAGTTGGCCAACTATATAGTACAGTCAGAGCTAGCAGGGAATCAGGAGCTGGTAGGATGGTTAGCAGATCCTGAAGTAATAGGAGCAGACAGGAGAGCCTACAGAAGAATCAGCCTGTGAAGATCCAACAGGTACCCAACTAGAAGATTGGGTCTAATTCCATGAAGAACTCCAGGACCCAAAATAACTCTGCATAACTGTGGAAGCTGAGAAAAGAGAGAAGCAAAGTGAATATTCTGTTATGGGAAGAAGGATAGTGTGAGATATTGACATATCAAGAACACTGAAGAAGAAATTTTGAAATTTTTTTAGTTTCCCATTTCATAAACAGGTCAATGTAGAGAGAAATTATGTAAAAACTACAAATTTCTATCAGTTTACAGATTCTGACAGACTAAACTAAATCTACGAATGAAAACAAAAGTACATTCAAGTTCCTACTGATAGCTTCTATCATATAAAAGGTTACTTACATAGCTCATATGTGCATTTAAGTGTGAAATGTTTGCAATTAATTATCAGTGGTCTTCATTTGTATTCAAAAGGCAGTAAGAATGAATTAATCTATAACCACACTAATGATAAGAATAAGAATTTTAATTCCTGCTTTTGAAATGAAAAGACAAATACGTCAGCCAAGAGCTTGCAAGTTTAATTTACAATTCACAAAAATCTACACATATAAATTACATAATGAAAGTTTCCCTTATTCTTACTTGAATGTAAATTTAAACATCTGAATATCAAGATGAATAAGAGTACAACAGAGTTCAGATGAAGCTAATTTCTTGCCAAAATCCATATGAATGCCAAACATATTGTTTCACTACTTGGCAAAAATGAATCGTGACCTCCCTTTAAACGAATAAACAAGCAAACAAATACAAACCCCAAACCCTATGCTTCCCCAGATTGGTCACTTACTATGAGGTGACAACTAAATCACTGCTTAGTGGTGAACAAGAACTAAGACAGACAGAGGGGACTCCTTCGGTCATTGGGGTACTATACACTAGAAAATAGTTTCTGTGCTTCAGAAACAACAAGCTACAACAGTGGATAAAGAAAGTACATTGTCCTTTGCCCAGGAATCTTGGTTTATAGAATGGGGAAAGAAGGAATGAAAGAAAGGAAAATAATATTCAGTTACATCCTATTTTGTGCTGGGTACTTAAAATAGTGTTTTGTTTTTTAACCTCATTAAAATAACTGGTATATTAATACCAAATGAAACAAGAAAGGAGTGAGGTTCAAAAAGGTCTCTCACTTTATAGTATCACATAGCATCTAACTGTAGCACCAAATCTCGATCCCATTCTGACTCAAAACTTTTCTTCATTCCCGTGCATCTTTCATTTTTGGTGAAGTCCTAGATTTACAAACTAACATGCTTCCTCAAGAGTACAGCTCTGCTAGGCAGGAGATTCTACTCAAGTTGTTTCTGGACAACCTCATTCTGCTGACTGCAGTCATGGCTACCTCCTCTCCAGATCTAGTTTCATGGATCACCTATACACAACAAGCTGACAGAGTGTTTGCCCAATATATAATCCACAGAATTGACTTAAAAACTGGTGAGCCTCAGCTGATAAAAGCAACCAGTTCACAGGCTGATCAATAAAATCTTGTCTGCTCCTTGGAATCTCCAAGATACCCTCTGTCACTGCTAGACCTATGATAACATTAAGTAGTTTCCTTTCCTTCAGGCTTCTCACCCTTCCAAAATTATGATGTTTAGTTCTCTAACATCATAGATGTTATCAGTTCCCAGGCTTCTAGTTTTCTGCTCTTTCAACTCCTTTTATATTTCCTTTCCCACCAAGTACATACTCATACCCTGTTGCATTATTATTTTGTTAATAACTTTCAATTAACTTCTTGGTTTTCTTCTGTCTCATTTACCAAGCTCTCTTAGTTTAGATCCTGAGATAAGAATTTTAATATAAGTAGTTTATTTGAGAAAAGAATCCTAGAAACATTAGTAGGAGGGAAAGGATGTAAGGCAGGAAAGGAAGTAAGATAGAATGTGTACAAAGAGATAAATAGTTCCTCAGAGCCTTCCTATAGCATTCTGCTCTGCCCATCAAAAGGCAGAGTTTGTTTCCTTTACCACCTTTTTTCAAACAGCAGAGTTTAGCAGAAGTGACACTATGCTAATCTGAACCCAAGGATCAAAAAGTGCTGACAGCCTTCTCGTTTGCTTTATTGGGGTGCAAACATCACCTAAAAGATGGCCGTTTTCGTGACTGATGAGAAGCCAAGTGGAGAGAGAAGCCTAGACAGATCCCAACCATTCCACTCACTGCACTTCAAGTAAAACCATCATCAACATTCCTGTCTGAGATAGCAGAGCAGAGGTTCTCAGCTAAGCCCAGAAACACAACAGAATGATGAGAAGCAACAAACTCTTGTTTTAAGCCTCTAGGTATTAGAGTAGTTTCTTATATGGCTAAACATAAAATAGGGGCAAAGCCAATAAAGGGTGCATTTATTAAGCAAGTTACTGTTGTGGTAAATTGGAGGTCAGTCCTACAAGGATAATCTGGAAAACAGTATAGCACACACCTGACTGTTACCCCATGGAATGGCGAGAGTGCAAGTGTACCTATTACTAACTTGCTATCAGATATTTACTTAAGCCTTCTTCCAGGGACACCAACTGTCCAGCAATTTAAGACAGTGACAGGACACAACCTTGCTTTTAAGCAATTAAAAAAAAAAAAAAAAGCAGAGAATCAAAAGTATCCACTAAGTAATATTCCCTGCCAAGAGGTGAGTAGTGGAGGGAAAACAAGAAGAGCAACAGCATAAAATACAATCTTAGAGCAGTCTAGCTAGCTGCCTTCTCCACTCCCAGACTGCAGAGGCTAAAATGGGTCAAACAAGCTTGTAAATGATAATCACTACACACCCATAGCCTCCAAGCTTTGCCAGGCCCTAACTATGGGTTGGTAAATCTTTCATGTTTCCATTATTCATTCTCTCTTTACTTGTATATTTGACATCTATTTCAAATCTACCCTCTTTTTTAAATCTTCTATTCTATCCATTCCTCCCCAACTAGTGTCAACAAAGAAATCTGTTATCTCTCCCAGTGAGAAAATGAAGGCTTATCAGATCAGATCAACTTTTTGTTACCTCACTTCATACTCCTTCTCACTTTCCCTACTAATACCACAGGAAAGGATCAAGGTAAATGCAGCATTAATCCGGCACCTCCACATGGCTAGACTACCCTCCCTTAGAACTTTTAGCTGCCTATGTAATTGCCTCTCTCTCCAGTCTCTAATACACGAATATCATCAGTAATTGAATATCAGTAATTGAATATCATCAATTTACTGATCTGTTGCAACTTACAACTATGGACCTTTGCACAAAGTTCCTATTACCTAAAATGTACTGGATTTTTCCTATCCCATTTTCTAATCCCAGACTCTTCTCTGGCAAACTCCTCTTCGTCCTTTACAATCTTTAGATCTCAGCTTAACTGTTACCTCTTCATGAAAGCCTTCTCTATCTTTGCTACCCTACCACTCCTTAAATCTACACTTCCCAGCACTTTGGTCTTTACTGAAATTGTTCATTCCTTTTTCTGATATCCTTTTCCTCTCACTGAATGTAGACTCCTTCAAATCAGGTGTTTGTCTTATAAATTTCTGAACCATAGTATCTATGCCTGGGGCACCATTTGTGTTCAATAAACAGCATCGGTTATTCAAATAAATAAATGCAAGGCAAACCCTTCTTTCCTCTCCGTTTCAGAGTAAATTTTGCGGAAGCTGCATTAAGAATCGAGTGTAGTGTGGCCCTTCCTCTTTCCATTCTTTTTTCTTTTTAATCTTCTAAATATCATTGATCTTGATAAATTGAATCCCTTTTCAATTAACATACACTGTGGTAAAAAAATAACAGCAAAATGCACTTCCTTATAAACACAGGAATCCTTTGTTAACTTGGACTTTTTTGCCTAGTAATAATGTGATAGCCAAACAGACTTCCACACTGGCTTTTAACAGTAAATTATAATTTATCATCACCAATATTCAGAATTTCTTAACTTTTAAAATGATTTTCAGAGGTAAAATACATACAGTACTTATATATTCACAGTGAACTTCAGAAATGTTTCTAGAGATGTTAAATAACTTCCTTTGTTACAGTCAGATTTGATGGGCCTATCAAAATCAGCTTTTATAGGAATGAGTTTTACTTTCATCAAACAGTGAGCCATCAAATTTAAGAAAAAAATTATAGTCACTTCAAAGCCAAACTACCTAGTCCTACAGTTAGTTCCTAAACAATAGGCTAGCCTCCCAGGACAAGGTTTTCAAACAAAGAATATATACTTCTTTGCCTCCCCTCTTCCCTGTTCTTAGCAATGTAGGACATTTTAGTTTTTTTTTTTATTAAATCACAGCTGTGTACATTAGTATGATCATGGGCCACCATAGACTTGGTTCATAGACCGTTTGACACATTTTCATCACACTAGTTAACATAGCTTTCCTGGCATTTTCTTAATTAAATGACATTTTAGTTTTTAAGATTAGTTTTAGTTTTTAAAATTAATCCTACTGCTTTAGAATGACTAAACTCTGCTCAGAGTGATTCCTGCCTTTCCCCTTCCCAACTTGCTACCTTTGGAATAGGTAACAATTATCAAAGCTTTAAAGGCTGGTCTTCAGGGAAACAAGGACACTGAAATTCCACTTCAATTGTTTTTTATTTCCTGCCCCTTGAATTCAGAATATATGTTACATAATGAAGTCTTTGTGTTCTTGACACAAATATCCTTCCAAATAACATTAAAAAAAAAACTTAGTTTAAAGCAAAAATGCAGAAAAGAAGGGTGAAATCAATTTAGCAAACTATCTGAAAACTCACTGTATTTTGTAAACTTTAGTAAAATGTATGAAGGAACATGTTTCCCGGTCTGTTTTCTCAGCCTGTGGATACCTGGGACATAATTCAGTTTACCATACCCTGTTTCCGGATCAGCTCAGTCTTTGTTCAGCTCCATCTTCAGTCTGGCATATAATTACTTCTGCAGCTCCTATGCTATTTGGTTTTAAGCACCTCTTACCCCCAAGGCTTCCTGGCTCTAAGGGCTTGTTGAATTTAAACAAGCACATTTAAATCTTTGTCTTTAAATGAGTAAAATAAAAGTCTTAACATCTAACACAGAATACTATTCTATCCACCTACACTCTAAATGTACAAGTTATAATTGTCTACCAGATCATAATGAGCATCTATCCATCTTCAAAATCAGAAAAAGGAGGCCTCATTGTAGAGGTAAATTTACAATAAATGGTTTTATTCTTGATTAGCTATGTGTGTTTGGGGACACAGAGATTGGCACGTGCATAATTTAACTACTTAATAAGAATCGGATGATCAGGGACACCTTGGAAATAAAGGTAGAAAAAAAAGTTGTGGAAGAAAAACGACAGAAAAATGCAATATCGTTAACAGGAGTTTATATAAGACAACTAAGGGAAGAAATTTTAAGCTTTACCTCTCACCCAACAAAATCTGCACACTCACACATATGCTCACACATATGCAATATAATTACAGAAATGTTAAAACTATCTGCCTTTCCTGGGAGACAGACAGGAGACACAGATTCTACTACTGTGCTGCTGGAAAGTCATAAATAGTATCTATAATCTTAGTTTAGCTGGAGTAAATGAGTAATCATTATATTTCTTCCCTATTAATTTACCCCAAACACTTGTAGATGATATCAAATGAGACCCTCATTCAAATACACTGGCAAAAATGCCACAGAAAAGGAAGTACTATAATTACAACTGTTAATTATAAGTAAAGTTTCTCAATGAAAAAAAGAATAAACTTTAACAGATCTTAAAGGGAAAATAAAGCATGTTTAATCTCATTAGTGATGCAGGAGATAGAAATTTAAAAATAGGATACCATTTTTCACCCATTAAATCAATGAAAGTCAAAAAAAGTAAAAATGAAAGTCTAGTGATAAAAAGGGGCACACTGCAGTGAGGGTTTAAATTAGTACAACTGAGCACTACGCAAACTGATGTTTCATGTGCTCTTCTGTGACTATGCAACATAGCTGTCTGCCAGCACTTGTAAGGATTGTCTTTTGCATGAGTATGTAGGTACATTTATTAGTACACTCATTTTACAGTGTACAATTGAACAATTTTTTGAGAGTCACTATATGCCAGGCATTGTGCCAGAAAATAAAAAAGTTACAGAGTAATGTGGTAAAGTGTATATTTTAGACCTCTATTCTAAAATTGTTCATAGGAAGTGCATATTTCAAGCCCATATGTATTATGTCCTAAAAATACCTGTCCATTGAATACACTGCATTTCATTGCCTTTTCAGACTCTCTTCAATATGCATGAGTGACAGAGTCTGATTGCAATTTGATTAATTCATATAAACTAAGAAAGGCGGACATTATCCATTCATTCCTGACTTTCTTTGGACTATGGAAAGTATCCTGATTCTTTTTTTTTTTTTTTTTTTAGAGAAGAAAAATTTATTATTTCCTTTAGGAAATCTAAATTTCTTTTTTTCTTTTTTTTATTGTTGGGGATTCATTGAGGGTACAATAAGCCAGGTTACATTGATTGCAATTGTTACGTAAAGTCCCTCTTGCAATCATGTCTTGACCCCATAAAGTGTGACACACAAGAAGGCCCCACCCCCCCTCCTTCCCTCTTTCTGTTTCCCCCCCCATAACCTTAATTGTCATTAATTGTCCTCATATCAAAATGGAGTACATAGGATTCATGCTTCTCCATTCTTGTGATGCTTTACTAAGAATAATGTCTTCCACGTCCATCCAGGTTAATACGAAGGATGTAAAGTCTCCATTTTTTTTAATGGCTGAATAGTATTCCATGGTAAACATATACCACAGCTTGTTAATCCATTCCTGGGTTGGTGGGCATTTAGGCTGTTTCCACATTTTGGAGATTGTAAATTGAGCTGCAATAAACAGTCTAGTACAAGTGTCCTTATGATAAAAGGATTTTTTTCCTTCTGCGTAGATGCCCAGTAATGGGATTGCAGGATCAAAACGGAAGTCTAGCTTGAGTGCTTTGAGGTTTCTCCATACTTCCTTCCAAAAAGGTTGTACTAGTTTGCAGTCCCACCAGCAGTGTAAAAGTGTTCCCTTCTCTCCACATCCACGCCAGCATCTGCAGTTTTGAGGTTTTCTGATGTGGGCCATTCTCACTGGGGTTAGATGATATCTCAGGGTTGTTTTGATTTGCATTTCTCTAATATATAGAGATGATAAACATTTTTTCATGTGTTTGTTAGCCATTCGTCTGTCATCTTTAGAGAAAGTTCTATTCATGTCTCTTGCCCTTTGATATAAGGGATTGTTGGCTTTTTTCATGTGGGTTAATTTGAGTTCTCTATAGATCCTAGTTATCAAGCTTTTGTCGGATTGAAAATATGCAAATATCCTTTCCCAATGTGTAGGTTGTCTCTTTGCTTTGGTTATTGTTGCATTAGCTGTACAGAAGCTTTTCAGTTTAATGAAGTCCCATTTGTTTATTTTTGTTGTTGTTGCAATTGCCATGGCAGTCTTCTTCATGAAGTCTTCCCCCAGGCCAATATCTTCCAGTGTTTTTCCTATGCTTTCTTTGAGGATTTTATTGTTTCATGCCTTAAATTTAAGTCCTTTATCCATCTTGAATCAATTTTTGTGAGTGGGGAAAGGTGTAGGTCCAGTTTCAGTCTTTTACATGTAGACATCCAGTTCTCCCAACACCATTTATTGAATAGGGAGTCTTTCCCCCAAGGTATGTTCTTGTTTGGTTTATCGAAGACTAGGTGGTTGTAAGATGTTAGTTTCATTTCTTGGTTTTCAATTTGATTCCAAGTGTCTATGTCTTTGTTTTTGTGCCAGTACCATGCTGTCTTGACCACTATGGCTTTGTAGTACAGACTAAAATCTGGTATGCTGATGCCCCCAGCTTTATTTTTGTTACAAAGGACTGCCTTAGCTATACGGGGTTTTTTCCGGTTCCATACAAAACGCAGAATCATTTTTTCCAAATCTGGAAAGTACGATGTTGGTATTTTGATAGGAATGGCATTGAATAGGTAGATTGCTTTGGGAAGTATAGACATTTTAACAATGTTGATTCTTCCCATCCATGAGCATGGTATGTTCTTCCATTTGTTAATATCCTCTGCTATTTCCTTTCTGAGGATTTCATAGTTTTCTTTATAGAGGTCCTTCACCTCCTTCGTTAGGTATATTCCTAGGTATTTCATTTTCTTTGAAACTATGGTGAAGGGAGTTGTGTCCTTAATTAGCTTCTCATCTTGACTGTTATTGGTGTATACAAGGGCTACTGACTTGTGGACATTGATTTTATATCCTGAAATATTACTGTATTTTTTGATGACTTCTAGGAGTCTTGCGGTTGGGGTTCTCTAAGTATAAGATCATGTCGTCAGCAAAGAGGGAGAGTTTGACCTCCTCTGCTCCCATTTGGATTCCCTTTATTTCCTTGTCTTGCCTAATTACATTGGCTAGAACTTCCAGCACTACGTTGAATAGTAAAGGTGACAGAGAACAACCTTGTCTGGTTCCAGTTCTAAGAGGAAAAGCTTTCAGTTTTACTCCATTCAGTAAAATATTGGCTGTGGGTTTGTCATAGATAGCTTCAATCAGTTTTAGGAATGTGCCACCTATGCCTATACTCTTCAGTGTTCTAATTAGAAAAGGATGCTGGATTTTATCAAATGCTTTTTCTGCATCTATTGAGAGGATCATGTGATCTTTATTTTTGCATCTGTTAATAAGGTGGATAACGTTTATGGACTTGCATACGTTAAACCAAACTTGCATCCCTGGGATGAAGCCTACTTGATCATGATGAATGACTTTCTTGATGATAAGCTGTAATCTATTGGCTAGGATTTTGTTGAGAATTTTTGCATCTATATTCATGAGTGAGATTGGTCTGAAATTCTCCTTTTTGGTTGGGTCTTTTCCTGGTTTTGGTATCAGGGTGATGTTTGCTTCATACAATGTGTTGGGGAAGATTCCTTCTTCCTCAATTTTTTGGAATAATTTCTGCAGTACAGGAATAAGCTCTTCCTTGAAGGTTTGATAGAATTCTGGAGTGAAGCCATCTGGACCAGGGCATTTTTTGGTTGGAAGATTTTTTATTATTTCTTTGATCTCAGTGCTTGAAATTGGTCTGTTCAGGAGCTCTATTTCTTCCTGGCTACGTCTAGGGAGAGGGTGTGATTCCAAGTATTTATCCATTTCCTTCACATTGTCAAATTTCTGGACATAGAGTTTCTGGTAGTATTCAGAGATGATCTCTTGTATCTCTGTGGGATCAGTTGTTATTTCCCCTTTATCATTTCTGATCGAGGTTACTAGAGATTTTACTTTTCTATTTCTCGTTAGTCTGGCCAATGGTTTATCTATTTTATTTATTTTTTCAAAAAACCAAATCTTGTTTCATTAATTTTCTGAATGATTCTTTTGTTTTCAATGTCATTGATCTCTGATTTGATTTTGGATATTTCTTTTCTTCTACTGAGTTTAGGCTTAGATTGTTCTTCTTTTTCCAATTCCATAAGACCTCTTGTGAGATTTTTGATGTGCTCTCTTTCTGTTTTTGAATGTAGGCATCTAAAGCGATGAATTTTCCTCTCAAAACTGCTTTTGCAGTATCCCACAGGTTTTGGTAGCTTGTGTCTTCATTGTTATGCTCAAGGAAGTTAATGATTTCCTGTTTTATTTCTTCCTGCACCCATCTGTTATTCAACAGAAGATTGTTTAATTTCCACACTTTTGGGTGGGGTTGAGCATTTTTGTTAGAGTTGAGTTCCACCTTTAGTGCCTTATGGTCTGAGAAGATACAAGGTAAAATTTCAATTCTTTTGATTCTGTTGATATTTGTTTTGTGTCCCAGGATATGATCAATTTTGGAGAATGTTCCATGGGGTGATGAGAAGAATGTATATTCTTTATCTTTGAGATGGAGTGTTCTATATGCGTCTATCAAGCACAGTTGTTCTAGGGTCTCATTTAAATCTCTTATATCTTTGTTTAATTTCTGTTTAGAGGATCTGTCCAGCTCTGTAAGAGGAGCGTTAAGATCCCCTGTTATTATGGTATTATCAGATATCATATTGCTCAGACTGAGTAAGGTCTGTTTCAAGAATCTGGGAGCATTTAAATTGGGTGCATAAATATTTAGAATTGAAATGTCTTCTTGTTGTATTTTTCCCTTGACCAATATAAAGTGACCATCTTTGTCTGTTTTGACTTTAGTTGCTTTAAATCCACATGTATCTGAAAATAAGATTGCAACTCCTCTTTTCTTCTGAATTCCATTTGCCTGAAAAATTGTCTTCCAACCCTTGACTCGGAGCTTTAATTTGTCTTTTCAAGCCAGGTGTGTTTCTTGCAGACAGCAAATGGATGGCTTGTGTTTTTTAATCCAGTCAACCAATCTATGTCTCTTCAGTGGGGAATTCAAGCCATTAACATTTATTGAGATAATTGATAAGTGTGGTAGTATTCTATTCGTCTTATTTTGTGAGAGTCCATTGCTTCGTTTTATCTTTTGCATCAATGTGGAGGTTAGGTTCTGTCCTTTAATTTCTGAGTTTTTACTTTGCTGCTGATCCATTGTGGTGGTCAGTGTGCAGAACAGGTTGAAGTATTTCCTGTAGAGCTGGTTTTGCTGTGGCGAATTTCCTCAATGCTTGTATATCCATAAATGATTTGATTTCTCCGTCAATTTTGAAGCTTAGCTTAGCAGGGTACAGAATTCTGGGCTGGAAATTGTTCTGTTTAAGTAGATTAAAGGTAGATGACCATTGTCTTCTTGCTTGGAAAGTTTCATTAGAGAAGTCTGCGGTCACTCTGATGGATTTGCCCCTGTAGGTCAACTGGCGCTTACTCCTGGCAGCTTGCAGAATCGTTTCTTTTGTCTTGACTTTGGACAGGTTCATCACAATGTGTCTTGGAGAAGCTCGGTTACAGTTGAGGTGACCTGGGGTCCGATAGCCCTCTGAAAGCAGTGTGTCAGATTCTTTGGTGATGTTTGGGAAATTTTCTTTTATAATATTCTCTAGTATGGTTTCCATTCCTCTGGGGCATTCTTCTTCCCCTTCTGGAATTCCTATAACTCATATGTTGGAACGCTTCATAAAGTCCCATAATTCTGACAGTGAACGTTCTGCTTTCTCTCTATTCTTGTCTGCCTCTTTTACTATCTGAGTTATCTCAAAAACTTTGTCTTCTACCTCTGAAATTCTTTCTTCTGTATGGTCTAACCTATTGCTGATACTTTCCATTGCATCTTTAAGTTCCCTAATTGACTGTTTCATTTCTTTCAGCTCTGCTATATCCTTTTTAGATTCTTCATATCATTCATCTCTTATTTGATTCTGTGTTTGGATTTCCTTTTGGTTATTTTCCACTTTATTAGCAGTTTCCTTCATTGTTTCCATCATTTCTTTCATTGTTTTCAACATATGTATTCTAAATCCCTTTTCTGTCATTCCTAACATTTCTTTATAGGTGGCATCCTCTGCAGTAGCTACCTCATGGTCCCTTGGCGGGGTTGTTCTGGACTGGTTCTTCATGTTGCCTGGAGTTTTCTTCTGATTCTTCCTCATGAGTGATTTCTTTTATCTGTTTCCTTGCCCTAATTTTCCTTTCACTTCCTCTTGCTCTTTAAGTTCTCGTGCCTGTGGACTGGTTTAACCGGCTCCAGCTCTAGGCGTTATGTTGTTGCTTCCTTTTCCTTCCTTACAGATGGACCTCAAATATTCTTTTCCTGAGGGGCGCACACACCGCCGCAGTGAGCACCATCGCCGCCTGTCCAGTCTTTTTCCCGATGATCTCAGCGTCCGCTGCCGAGCAACTGACACTAACAACTAAGTAACTACTCGCCCGCTGCCGCCGCCGAGACAGTATCCTGATTCTTACTGTGGTCTGCCAAACCCTCTCAGTGTAGACCTGTATTTACTAAAAAGCACTCATTTCATAGATTGCTGTCATGCTCCCTAATTAGACAAATGTGTTTTTAAGTCTGTTTGAATGACATTCTGAAGTAATGCATACCTACCTTCTTAATCTTCTTATTCAGTTTATACATATTCCTTTTTTCTTTTAAAATATATCAATAAATGATCTGTGATATGTAAGTAATTAATTTAATGATCACATGAATAAAAATAATGCTTGTCTCCTTAAAGGAGTTAGCATCTTCTAAGTTTGGCCTTGGGCAAACATTATCCATTCTCTGAATTTCATAATGGTTCAAGGACAAATTGTTTTCTGTTTTGTAATTCAGTAAGTTTGTTCCAGAGGAACCTGTTGCTTCTCCATTCAACAATGAGTAAAATGCATTCAGACACCTTAAGGGACCTATTCTTACTAAGATGGAATCCTGTCCCAGTTTGGTAAATTCACTGAATTTATAACTCATTGTTACTGAAGAGAGAATAAACCAAGCATGTAACTGAATTGATCTCTTAAAGTCCACAGAGTAAATTTGGTGTCATTTTTAAAAACAAAAAATAAAAACACAAAGAATGCTAAGAAGTTATAAACAGGAAGGGAACTTCATATTTATCGTTACACAAACTAGAGAAAACTTGTCTCAAAACTGTTTTATGCATATGTGCAGCACTGTAGTCATCTACTATCATCTGAACCAATAGTGATGAGGAGGATAACAATAATAATCTACATTTGCCTAACAGTTTTTACTTTGGGAAAGGACTGTCATATTTGTCTCTTCATTTGGTTTTCATGAAGACTCTTTGAGAAACTGAAGTAGATGCTTTACAATGTTTCATTTTAGGCAAGAGAAAATTAGAGTACAAAGAAGATAAGTAACTGGTCTGACAGTGACATTTAACTGGAGCTAGATTATTGTCCCCCTGACTCCTACTTCAGGGTTTTTGTAATGCTTTCAAATCAAAAGAATCCATAATTTGCAATGTTTTCCAAAATTCTGTATAATCCACTTAGAACTATACATTTCTATCAGTCATACAGCCTAAGATATAAATAATTGGTATGCAGGCATACGATAAACAATTTAAGAGTTAAAGAAAGGAATGTCTCTGATTGATAACGAAAAAGGGAATGTAAGTTGAAAGGTATCTAAGGACTCCAGAGCCTCTGGAATAATAAATTGGTACTTTTCCTTATTTTTCATCCTATCTTTCAGAAATTATTTAACTTTTGAGACTATCACCACTATGAAATATAGTGAATTATTAGTAACAATAAGTAAATCTCCATGTTGTCTAAATAGGTATGTTTATCCAGATCTACACTGTTCAACTCCCATTAAAACGGTTTCATTTTATTCAAGTTTTCAGTACTAAATCTCCTAGGACAAACTCTGACGTTTTTCTGTTGATGCTGGTTTATTCATGGTTCATTACATTATCCAGGGAGGTGATAATATTTCAAGAAAAAAATAAACCATTCAAAATAATTTTGAAAATTATTTATTAGACATCAGCACTGATAAGGAAGACATGGAGAAGATCAGATAGAATGTCTCCACTTTGTTTTTGCAAAACCACAGACCTTGAGCAAGACCTTTGCCTCCAGTGTCAAAAGACCTTTGAAATCCAGAGAAAATTATTTATACCTCATATATAAAACTACTATTTATACTCAGCTATCTGCTTCTATCAACACAAGATATGCATGAATCAGAGTATTTAAATTAACATTGTACAGACTCCTTTGCTTATTATTAAAGGAATCTGGTACTAGCTTATGACACAATAAAACACTGATCATAGTTTAGTACACAACTAGAGAAGGATATTATAGCCTACTATTGTATCATTATTTGGATTCTCTGAATGCATGTAATTGCCTAAATTAGAAGATTTTTTTCCTTTTTACCAGGGAAAATTAACTTTCTTTTAGAAAATAATATTATTTTTGGTTATTTTTCAATTTCAGAACAGTAGAGTTTTTGCTAAGGATATTATTATAACAATTCAAATGATATTTATCAATTTGTACAAACTAAATAAATTACAGTAATAAACTCTTTGTGTACTTTTAAATGTTGAAAGTATGATGTATACATCCAAATATATGTAAAAAATTCATATAGAGGGAATTATAAAATAAATATGGAAAAAGTGGCATGTCTTCAGAAATTACTTGGTAAAAACCATAGTAGTTAACTACCAGCCTCCCTCAAATAGCATGTCGATTTTACTAGCAGCATAATAAGAGCTTTAGTTCTATGATAGAGTAACTTGTATCAAAATACCCTTCCTATTGAGAAAAACTATAAAGACTGAATAACATAAAATAATTTTTAAAAGTGTTTAAAAGCACCAAGGGCCAAACAAAATGGTTTCAACTTAAAACTCAATGTCCTATATAGAAGGTAAAAACATTGAATTAAGCTTTATGTTGTTTATTCTCTTCCATATAAGTCATTTGATTTCATTAACAAAGTAAGAATGATAGAACAAAGAGTCAATAAACTTTAAGACAGGTCAATTGAAATTATCCAGTGTAAACAACAAAGAAAAAGTAGCTAAGTATGGGTCAGGAAACTGTGGGACAAAAACAAGAAGTCTAGTATTCTTGCCATTAGATTATCAGAAGTAAAGAAGAATGTATACTCTGTTTTGAATGTGTATACTATATACAGTTTGAATGTGCCCTCCAAAATTCATGTCAACAAAAAAAAAAGTCATGTTGAAATATAGCTGCCATTGTCACAATGTTGAGCGACAAAGACCTTAAAGAGGTGAGTAAGATGAAATAATTCTATCACTGGGGAGTGGGTTAGTTATGGGAGTGAACTGATGATAAAGGAATGAGTTTGCCCCAATTACTTCTCTCTCATGCAGTACTTTACCATATCCTGCCTTCCATCATGGAATGACCCTTGTCATATACAAGTGCCATACTCTTTAAGACTTTCCAGATTCCAGAATCACGAGGCAAATAAATTTCTATTGTTTATAAATTACCCACTCTGTGGTGATCTGTTATAGCTGCAGAGAATAGACTAAAACAGATTATAAACGCTGAAAAAGTACTGGGAAAAACAATGACTAGAAACTTCCCAACTTCTATGAAATATATAAACCCACAGATTCAAGAAGTAATGCAAATCCCAAATAGGGTAAAAGCAAAAACAATTCACGTCTAGGCACAGTAATATTAAATTGTTGGAAATTGAATACAAGGAAAAATATCTTAAAGGCATCTAGAGGAAATCACACATTATCTATAGAGAAAAACAATTACAATGACTGGATTTCTCATCAGAAACCATGAAAGATAGAAGGAAATGACACACTTTTTTCTGAAGTGCTGAGGGAAAAGAATTGTCAACATTGAAGTCTATATCTAGCAAAAATGTCTTTAAAGAATGAAGTGAAATAAAAACTGTCAGATGAATAAGAACTAAGAAAAATTGTTGCTAAGGGACCTGCTCAAAATGATTTACTAAGGTAAGGTCTCTGGAAAGAAGGAAAATTATACCACAAAGAAACTGTAAATATTAAAAAAATGAACAAAAAACAATAGAAATGATAAACATATAAGTAAATATAAAAAATTATTCTTCTCTTAAGTTCTTCTCTCAAGTTATTGTTTGAAAATTTAAAGCAAAATTATCTAATGGAGTTTCTAATATATGTATATATTATATATTTATAAGGTAACTACACTGCAAAACTAGAAGAGTACATGGAATCATAGAGACTCAAGATTTCTTCTATATTCAATATAAAGTTATAAAATAGTGATTCTAAGATGATTGTAGAATTCAACATGTACACTGTAAACTTCAAACTACCCCTAAAAGACTATAGAAATTGATATAGTCAGCAGAACAATGAATAAATTTAAATTAAATGTTTAAAATGTTCAAATTACTGAAGGCAGGAAATGGGCAATAAAGGAATAAAAATACAGAAGAAGCAAAATATAAAATGGTAGACATTAATCCAAGTGTAATAATAATTCCATTAAATGTAAATGACCTAAATACATGAGTTAAACACAGAGACTGTCAGAAGAGGCAGAAATCTGAGAAAATGGAGGACATATCTTTGTAAGATGTTAATTGAAAATGAAGCTAACAAAAAATAAAGTTCTGCTGATCTCACTGTGAAGGTAAAATAGTCTATCACACTTTTAGGAAACATGCATGCTACTTTGTTTAAACACATAACACACATGCGTTTTTATTTCAATGAAGCGGAATATATGCATTAAATATGTGTTTTATAACTCTACTTATCGATACATAAGAATCCTATATTTAGGGGGTGGAGCAAGAAGTTAGACTAGAGATATCTCCTTTGCAGCCATTTGTAGTGAGATCATGGAGAAAGGTCTCCAGCAACCTCTGCCTGGGGAGCCCTGCTCAGAAACATTGCTTAGGGGGTACAGGAAGGGAGCAGGAGAATCTAGAAGACAATGATGAGATCAGGAGCAGGGGTGGACTGAAACAGCTGGCAAGTGCTTGCATGCTGGCAGAGTTCGGTGGCAGTTTTCAGACAGAAAAAGGCAGCTCTGCAAGCCTTTTTTGCTTTTCTTTTTCAACATGGGCACACTTGCTAGAGTTACCTTGGGAGAGCTTTGGCAAGCAAATAATCTTAAAAAGCACCCAGGGGCTAGGACTCTCCACCCAACAGAGCAAAGCTCTCATGGTTCAGCTGCTGACTGGTTGCAGCCATTGTGGGAGAGCTGCCTGGGAGGAACAGCCCACAGGGTCCTAGGGCAAGGTGGGTTCTGGCACGCCTGCTCAGCTGGGCAGCCACCTGTAGCAAGACTTGACTGAAACATGCTTTTCTGGGAATGCCACTGCATGGTGAAGGAAGAGTGTTTGGAAAGGATGCGGCATGTTTATTAAGTAAATGATGAGAGCATCAGGCTCCCAACCCTGAGGAGATTAAGGGCAAAAAAATCACAAATATGGGACCAAGTTGCCTCAGCAAGATTGTGGCTTCAAGCCCCCATCTTATACAGCCATGTCATGATCAGGATCTCACCCCCCAGAGCACCACCTGTTGTTCAGGCAATATATGGCAGAGCTTCAGGAATTGAAGCAGTCAGTCAGAGAACTTAAATGTGCAGTAGAGAGTATCAATAACAGATTAGACCATGCAGAAGAAAGAATCTCAGAGGCAGAGGATAATGTTATTGAGCTAACTCAGGCACTTCAAGAGACAGAAAAAAAGAGAGACAAAGAAGATTGTTCACTGACAGAATCATGGGACTTCATGAAGAGTTCAAACGTATGAGTTATAGGTATCCTAGAAGGGGAAGAAGAATGCCCCAGAGGAAAGGAAGTTCTACTGGAGGATATCATAAATGAAAATTTCCCAAATATCACCGAAGATTTCAACATGTTTCTGTCAGAGCGATATCAAACCCCAAGTTGTCTCATCTCAGAGCTACTACAAGACATTATCATAAACCTGTCCAAAATCAAGACAAAAGAGAAAAATCTGCAAGCAGCCAGGAGTAAGTGCCAATTTACTCACAGGAGCAGATCCATCAGGGTGGCTGCAGACTTCTTTATGGAAACTTCTTAAGTCAGAATACAATGGTCATTGACCTTTAACCTTCTTAAACAAAACAATAGCTCAGAATTCTATATCTTGCTAAACTCAGGTTCAAAATTCATGGAAAAATCAAATCATTTACAAATATGCAAACACTGAAGAAATCTGCCACAATAAGACCAGATCTACCAGAAATACATAGACCTATTCTCAACACTGAACATCACAATGGACCAACAGCAAACTAAACACTCAGAAACTAAAGGACAAAACCTACTGCCCTCAATGACAAAAAGTATAAAACTAAGCAATGGACTTTCACAAAATAAGATGAATAGAACTCCACCACAGTTACCAAATCTCTCAATAAATATTAATGGCTTGTATACTGCACTGAAGAGAAACAGGCTGGCTGACTGGATTAAAAAAGCACAAGCAATCTATATGTTGTTGCCAGGAAACAGGTCTAGCCTCAAAGGACAAAATAAGACTTAGGGGAAATGGATGAAAAGCAATTTTTCAGGCAAATGGAAATCAGAAAAAAAGGAGGGAGTTACAATCTTATTTTCAGATACAATGTATTTAAAGAAATTAAAGTAAAAAAAGACAAAGATGGACTTCATACTAGCCAAAGGAACAATATAACAAGAAGATATCTCAATTCTTTTTTTTTTTTTTTTTTTTTGTAGAGACAGAGTCTCACTTTATGGCCCTTGGTAGAGTGCCGTGGCATCACACAGCTCACAGCAACCTCCAGCTCCTGGGCTTAAGCGATTCTCCTGCCTCAGCCTCCCGAGTAGCTGGGGACATCTCAATTCTTAATGTTTATTCACTCAACTTAAATGCTCCCAGATTTATGAAATAGACCTTATTGGTCTAAACAATATGATACCTTATAATACCATAAAAAACAGGGGACTTTAACACTCCTCTTACAGAACTGGACTGATCCTCTAAACAGAAACTAAACAAAGATACAAGGGACTTAAACATGACCATAGAACAAATGTGCTTAATAGACATGTACAGAAAACACCATTCTAAGTCTAAGGAATATACATTCTTCTCATCAGCCCATGGAACATTCTCCAAAATAGATTATATCCTAGGACACAAACCTCAACAAAATTAAAAGAATTGATATCATTCCGTTTATCTTCTTAGATCACAAGGCAATAAAGTTGGAACTCAACTCCAAAAAAAATTTTCATCCCTACCCAAAAGCATGGAAACTAAACAACCTTATGCTGAATGACAGTTTGGTCAAGGAAGAGATAAAGGAGGAAATCACTAACTTCCTTGAACATAACAACAATGAAGACACAGCTATCAAAACCCAAAACCTCTGGGACTCTGTAAAAGCAGTCCTAAGCAGAAATTTATCACATTAGATGCCTACCCAAAAAACAGAATACATTGATAATCTAATGAATCATGATTAAAAAAAAAAAAAAAAAAAACAGAAAAGGAAGAGCAATCCAATCCCAAACATAGCTGAAGAAAAGAAATGGCCAAAATTGAATCAAAAATAAATGAAATAAAAAATACAAGAATTGGTGGCAACCATAGCTCACTAGGTAGGATGCCGGCCACATACATCAAGGCTGGCAGGTTTGAGCCCATCCCAGGCCTGCTAAAAAACAATGACAAATGCAACAAAAAAATAGCTGGGCATTGTGGTGGGCACATGTAATCCCAGCTGCTTGGGAGGCTGAGGCAAGACAGTTGCTTATGCCCAAGTGTTTGAGGTTGTTGTGAGCTGTGACACTAGGGCACTCTATCAAAGGTGACATAGTGAGACTCTGTCTCAATAAATAAATAAATAAATGAATGAATAAATAGAAAATACAATAATCATTCAGAAACTTAATGAAACAAAAAGTTGGGTTTTTGAAATCATAAATAAAATCTATAAACCATTGGCTGGATTAACTAGGAACAGAAAAGTAAAATATTCAATAACCTCAATCAGAAATAAAAAGGGGAAATAACAACTGAAACCACAGAGATACAAAAGATTATTGCTTACTACTACCAAAATCGTCATTCCCAGAAATTTGACAATGTGAAGGAAATGGACCAATACCTGGAATCACACCCTCTCCCTAGGCTTAACCAGGAAGAAATATATCTCTTGAAAAGACCAATATCAAGCAGTAAGATTGAATAAAAAATAAAAAAGCTTCCAACAAAAATAAAAGCCCTGGACCAGATGGCTTCACATCATAACTCTATCAAACTTTCAAAGATAAGTTTGTACATATATTGCAGAACCTATTCAAAAACATTGAGAAGGAAGGATCCTTTCCCAACATGTTCTATGAAGCAAACATCACCCTGATACCAAACTAGGAAAGGACCCAAGTAAAAAGGTGAACTACAGACCAATTTCACTAATAAATATCAATGCAAAAATATTCAATAAAGTCTTAGCTAAGAGACTGCAGCTATACATTAAAAAAACTACACAACACGATCAAGTAGGTTTCATCCCAGGGATGAAAGGCTGGTTTAATGTATGCAAATCCATAAATGTAATTTACATATCCACAGAAGCAAAAAAAAAACTGTATAATCCTCCCAATAAATACAGAAAAAGCATTTGACAAAATTTAGCATCCTTTACTAAAAAGAACATTTAAGAAAATAGGCATGGGTGGCACAGTTCTTCAGCTGATTGAAGCCATCTATGATAAACCCACAGTGAAAATCATACTGAAGGGAGTAAAACTGAAAGCTTTTCCACTTAGAACTAGAACCAAACAAGGCTGTCCACTATTTCCACTATTATTCAACATAGTTCTGGAAGTTATAGCCAATGCAATCCGGCAAAAGAAGGATATAAAGAGCATCTAAACAGGAGCAGAGGAGGTCAAACTTTCCCTCTTTGTTGATGATATGACCTTACACTTAGATAACCCATCAGACTCAAGTACAAGACTCCTGGAAGTGATCAAGAAATACAGTAACATCTCAGGGTATAAAATCAATGTCCACAAATCAGTAGCCTCTGTATACGCCAACAATAGCCAAGTTGAGAAGCAAATCAAGGACACAATTCCCTTCACAGTAGCTTAAAGAAAATGAAATACTTAGGAATATACGTAACAAAAGAGGTAAAGGATCTTTACAAAGACAATTATGAAACCCTAAGGAAAGAAATAGCAGAAGACATTAACAAATGGAAGAACATGCCATGCTCATGGTTGGGAAGAATCAACATTGTTAAAATGTCTATTCTATCCAAAACAATCTACAGATTCAATGCAATCCCCATTAAAATACCAAATATCATACTTCGAAGAACTGGAAAAATATACTATTTTATTTTGTATGAAAGCAGAAAAATCCCATATAGCCAAGGCTATTCTTAGTAATAAAAACAAAGCCAGAGACATCACTCTAACAGACTACAGGTTATATTGCAAGTCCACAGTGATCAAAACAGCATGGTATTGGCACAAAAATAGAGACACAGACATATGGAACAGAGTAGAAAACCAAGAGAGGAAACCAGTCTTTAGTTGCCATCTGATTTTTGATAAACCACACAAAATCATAAAGTAGGGAAAAGATTCAACAAACGGTTCCAGGAGAACCACTCTCCACACCTTTCTCCACTTACAAAAATTGACTCATGATGGATAAAAGAATTAAATCTAAGACAAGAAATGATTAAAACCTTAGAAAAAATGTGGGAAACACTCTTGATGATGTTTGACAGGGAAAAGATCTTATGACTAAGACTTCAGATTGCAATAACAACAAAAATAAACAAATGGGACTTAATTAAGCTGAAAATCTTCTGCACAGCTAAGGGCACAACAAAGAAAACAGACAACCTTCAGGATGAGAAAAGATATTGCATGTTAGAAATATGACAAAATCTTGATAACTAGGATCTACAGAGAACTCAAATTAATCAACAAAAAAGAGCAAACAATCCCATCTACTACTAGGCAAGAGATATGAACAGAATCTTCTCTGAGGAAGATAGATGAATGGCTCACAAATATTTGAAAAAAATGCTCATCATCCTTAATCATCAGAGAAATGCAAATCAAAATCACCCTGAAATATCACTTAATCCTAGTGAGAATGGCCCACATCACAAAGTCTCAAAGCTGCAGATGCTGGAGTGGATGTGGAGAAAAGAGAACACTTTTATACCCTTGGTGGGACTGCAATCTAACACAACATCTTTGGAAGGACATAGGGAGAATCTTTGAGGAACTCAAATTAGATCTGTCATTTGATCCCACAATCACACTAGTAGCCTTATACCCAGAAGAAAAAAAAATCATTTTATCATAAAGACATTTGTACTAGATTGTTTATTGCAGCTCAATATATAATCACCAACATGTGGAAACAACCTAAATGCCCACCAACACAGAAATGGATTAACAAGCTGTGGTATATGTATACTATGGAATATTATTCATCCATTCAGAAATGTGGAAACTTTACATCTTTTGTATTAACCTGGATGGAGTTGAAACACATTCTTCTTAGTAAAGTATCACAAGAATGGAGACGGAAGATTCCAATGTACTGATGGTAATATGAAGCCAGTATACAATCAAAATATATGCCCACATAAGAGAAAAACTCAAATCAATCCAAGGTGTGGGGTAGGGGAACAAGTAGGAGGAAGAAAGGGGAATGGGTGTGCTCACACTTAATGGGCACAATGTTAGGCGCACCTCTTAGGTGCAGGACACAATTATAAGCATTAATCTTTGTATATGATGAGGGATAGGAATTTCATTCTTCTACATGTGACTATCCAGTTTTCCCTGTACCATTTGTTAAATAGAGCTTCCTTTCCCCAGTGTAGTTTTTGCATGCTTTGTCAAATATTAACTAGTTACAGGTAGGTAGATGGTTTTATTTCTGGGTTCTCTATTCTGTTCCATTGTCTATGTCTCTATATTTGTGTCAATACCATGTTGTTTTGGTTACTATAGACTGTAGCATAATTTGAAGGCTAACAACATGATGGCTCCAGATTTGTTCTTTTTGATTAAAATGGCTTTGGCTATTTTGGCTCATTTTTGCTTCCACATGAACTACAGAATTATGTTTTCTAGATCTGTGAAATATGTTGTTGATATTTTGATGGGGACAATGTCATATCTATAAATCAGTTTGGGCAATATGGACATTTCAACAATGCTAATTCTACCAATCTATGAGCATGAGATGTTTTTCCATTTGTCCGTGTCATCTGTCATTTCTTTTATCAGTGTTTTGTAGTTCCCCTGTACAGATCTTTTACCTCCTTGGATAAGAATATTCCTAGATATTTTATTTTCTCTGTACCTATTGTGAACGGTATTGAGGCTTTGATTTGACTCTCACCTTGACTGTTTTTAATACATGGAACTGCTAAGGATTCATGTACATTAAGCATTCAAACAAATCAGTAGAAAAACAAAATCAAAATAAAACAACCCCATTAAAAATTGGCAAAAGACATGCACATAAGTTCTTCAAAAGAAGATAGACAAATGGACAAAAGTATATGCACAGAAGTGCAATTAAAACCATAATGAGATATCACCTTACCCCTCTCAAAATGGTTATTACTAAAAAGTCAAAAAACAGTAGATGCTGGCATGGCTGCAGAGAGAAAGAAATACACCCTGTTGGTGAGACTGCAAATTAATAAACTCTGTATGGAAAACAGTGTGGAGATTCCTCTAGAAATAAATGGAGACTTACAATTCAATCCAGCAATTAATCCCACTGCTGAAAAACTACCCATAGTAAAAGAAGTCGTTTTATCCAAAAAGACACCTGCATTTAATGTTTATTGCAATGCAATTCGCAATTTCAAAGATGTGGAATAAACCTAAGTGCCCATCAATTTATGAGTGGATAAAGAAAATGTGATATATGTACACCATAGAGTACTACTCTTCCATTAAAAAGGAATGAAATAATGTCTTTTGTGGCAACTTAGATGGTACTGGAGAGCATTATCCTAAGCAAAGTATCTCAGGAATGGAAAAAATATACCATCAGTATTCTCTAGTAGTTGGGAGCTAGTTAAAGGACACAAAGAGATGTAAAGGTCATTGGAAATTAAGAAGGGAAAGTATAAACTTATCCATTGGGTACAATGATCACTGATTCACTGTACCCAGTGATGGGGCACATAAAAAGCCCTGAGTTAGCCACTGTAAAACTGTGTTCCCCAAACTCCAGGCCGTGACAGGTACTAGTCCATGGCCTCTTAGAAACTGGGCAGCACAGCAGAAAGTGAGCGGCAGAAGAGTGGGCAAAGCTTCATCTGTATTTATAGCCACTCCCTATCAGTCACATCACCACCTGAACTCCACCTCCTGTCAGATCAGCGGAGGCACTAGATTCTGATGAGTGTGAACCCTCCTATAAACTGTGAATATGAGAGATCTAAGTTATGTGCTCCTTATGAGAACTAAATGCCTGGTTATCTGAGGTGAAGCTAAGGAAGTGATGCTAGCACTGGGGAGTGGCTGCAAATACAGATTATCATTAGCAGACAGGTTTGACTATACAGGGATCATAATAAATCAATTGCTTGCAGACTCTTATCAAAATCATCTTCCCCATCCCCTCCCCCCACCCTGGCCCTGGGTCCATGGAAAGACTGCCTTTCATGAAACTGGTTCCTGGTACCAAGAAGGTTGGAGACTGCTGCTCCATGTAACAAAAACCTTTACTTGCCTTTTTAATATGAAATAAATACATGTTATTTGCAAAAAATAAAATAAAATAAAATACTCAATGCCTGTAATATTCAGAGCTCTAAAGAGGGTACACAGTTACAAATTCCCTGCTCTAACAGTCCATAATCTGGTAGGGGAGTCAAGGCTTGTGGAAAAAATATTGATTTGAGCCCCATCCTAATCCTATGTGGACAATAAGTACCTTATAAGTATTAAATAAGACATAGGAACTGACTCTGTCTTAAATGAAGTGTTTGGTTAATGCTTTTAAAATGAGAAAACTTAGCAAATCCAAGGAACCATCTGAGTCCAGACCAGGATGGTCTCTCGGTTTTAAATAGGTTTTAGGTGCTCACCTACTCAGAGGAAGGAGAATAGTCACAGGTAAAATCACTTCACCTATCTTTCTAACACCCCATTAGAAATATACAGTAGAAATAACTAGAAATTTAAAACCATCAGCAAATAAATAATTTTAAAAGAACTCAATTTAAGTATCTCAAAATACAAAACAGTTTTTCTTATCCCATTGCTGTGTGGGATAGATAGGTGGTTAGGAGGAGTTTAATGGGTTTTCTTGGCTCACTCAGAAAACAGCTGTAGTTTGAGTTTACATGTGTTTAAACCTAAACTTGGCGGTCTCTTTTTACCAAGGGTGCATATGATGTTTGGGGGTTTGTTTAGTTTTTAATTGAACCCCCAACTCAGTGTCTGATAACATAACATCTAGAAAAATATAATGGAGGTACAGGAAAAAATTCAATAACTCTATTGGCACTGCAAAAGGTTCAACTGAGTTACATTACCAGTTGGTCAAACTATTTTCTAGTACCAACTGTAGTTAGACAAAAATCAAGCCTAATAATTGTCGACCTGGGAGAGGTTAATTTGAATTTAACCACAAGTGGCAATTGTGAGCTCCACCATCTCCGCTCTAAGAATTGCTGTTCTCCCTACTCAGACAACTGATGTACTCACCTACTTTCTTTTCAACAGTCTTGCTTTTATTCTGTAGACTTAAAATTTTATCTAAAACAAATGCATGACAACTGGTCAATCCCTAATAGTACCTGGCCAGTTATTTTAAGAGGAGATTCAATATTAGCCATAGTCACACTTTGTTTTTACCATAATTTCCAGTGAGACCTGTCATAATCCTGGAACGATGGCTTCAAAAGACCTTACTTAGAACTATCCTTTTCCTTTTTTAGTACCAAAAATAAAAGGCATCTGGCTTGCAGTAGGGTTGTAAACCTTGCAAAACTTCTGCATTTTTATTTAATCAGAGATTTTCCAGAAGTCTAGAAATGATTATTCATCTCTTTAAAAAAATAAGGGAACCATATAGCTAGCTAGCTCTATAAAGGAAGGTACAAGCAATTTTCTTAAGAGATGCCTTATGAGGTCATTGCTTCACATGATGAAACAAGGAGATGGGGACAAGTATAGGTTAGAAGTCTTAGATCACTTTAATTGCTCTAATTGATGAATCTTCTTCAAGGAAAAAAGTGGGCTCCATTTCTGTTTTTAAGAATCCAGAGTATCTGTAATAGTGCAACTAATGACAACCTTCCCCTTGTTCTTGCTAAAGAGGAAACCCTATAATAAGAGCTTCCCAAAATGTCAAATAATACTTGTCTCATAACAGGGCTTCTTTGTTCATTCACCATGTCTCTTTTGATATGCACAGATAATAAAAGTTCACGTAAAACTAAAGGTAATATAGAGCAGAAGCCAAAACTAATTCTGTATAAA
Source organism: Nycticebus coucang (assembly GCF_027406575.1). NCBI lineage: Eukaryota > Metazoa > Chordata > Mammalia > Primates > Lorisidae > Nycticebus > Nycticebus coucang. The sequence continues at coordinate 64,144,070 of NC_069795.1, forward strand.
TATGTCTGATTAATAAGACTGCCATTGTTATGGTTATTTCATAATGTCATGATTGTTAAAAGAACAGAGGATAGAAGTACTCTTACTCTTACTGTTATTGTTCATCTTCTGTCATCCAACTAGTTTGTGAATTTTTGTTCAATGGGGGAAATCAAGGATAGATTTTTGTCCATTAATTATTTCTGTTGCATCAGTTGATCTTGAAAGGCCGTAAAGCTAACTTTAAATTCAAGGGGGAAAAATAAGGGTTTAATTCTAAAATTAAACTCAACATCCACTTATAAAAAAAATACATGCTTTCTTACTTTCCAGGCTGCTTTTTCCACACGCACAACTACTCTATCACTCTGGTGCTCATGAGCACATCAAAGATAAAATTTAGCATGCTAGCACTAAGACCTGGGTAAGAGCTGAGCACGCTATACCTAACCTATGGTTTAATTCTACAACCTTAAGCAAGATTGTATGTGGGATTCAGTTCCAAAAATTAGAACCCCATCCTGGTGAAGTAATAAGAAAGGCCAGATGTGAGTATATGGTATCTTATTGCTAAGGAAATAAAAAACAAGTTATAGATTAACAGCCTACATTCACCATATACAGCCTGATAAATTCTGGAGAAAATTCTAAGGCTTATAGATAAGTTTGTATTGTCATTATTTTGCTTTTCTCATTAAATTCTTATCTCCCATATCCTGGCATACCCCCTTGGGGCAGCAGTACAATATAAAAACTTAACAGTCGATCTTAAATTTAGCTGACACTTTTATATCCTTCACAACATACTCTTTAGATTGCACCCAAGAAGGAGATTATTAAATAGTAGCAGGAGACCAGTCACCACACCACTTTGAGTGAACAAAAAACAGCACTCTGCCTTCTTGCTGACAAACTGAACAACATTTATAAAATCATTCTAATCAATTTCGTAATAAGGTGCTGAGAAAAAAAGTAAAGAAACTCTATTGCTCTAAAGTCCCTTCCTCTCTCTCAAACACCATGAGTTGAAGAAAGTGTAGGAAGCTATGCATGAGAAAGCGTATACTCAGCTGAGCTGGGGTCTCCTGTGAAGAAGGTTCTGTCAGTCAGAAGGCAAGGATACATTTTTGTGATTATTTCAGCCTATTTTTTTTTTGTAGTAATTAGCTAGAGTTCCATTTTGCTGGGGCTGGCATCACTCACAGCTCACTTTTGTTTAAAATGTAGATTTTTCTTTCCTTTTTATAAGATTAATTTACATATTTTCAGTCTCTCAATCCCTCCTATGTTTTATTTATGACTATAGCCCTTCTTGAGGGTAACTCTAATGTGAAAGAGGTAGTAATTAATGTCCCAATCTGCTAGGTTAATCCCTTTGCACACTCTCTACAGAGAAGTTTAAGGTAAGTAACAGTTTACAGTCAATATTAGGTTTAATTATGCTTAATGAGAGTTAGTGTCTCTGTTTACTAACGGCATTTAGGTATGTGGATCCTAGACGAGTTTTCCCTTGGCCTCATTCTGATTTGCTCAGTGTATAAATCTATGAAGCTGCTTCAAGAGAACAAAGCAAGTAAGGCACCTGTTTCAGTTGAGACACCATTAAACAAATGAGGGTGACTTTAACACAACCACATCTTTCTTTGTGAAGGGAATTATTACTTTATAATGCTTTCCAGACACACACAATAATTAAGAGGCTAATTATTGCTTAAATTGCAGATTCTTGGTAAGGTTTTATATATATAAAAACCTGTACAATCATCAATGGTGGATATTATAAACTTATAAACTATTAAACAATTGTAAGACTTTCTATATTTAATCTTCGATGTTCCCATTTCAAGTGCTAAGATATAAAACTACTTTAACAAGTCACTGGGGTAGGCATATTTTTTTTCTGCCTAGAAAGTGTCTTTTGTCTTAAAATTATATTCATATTTATTGTAGATTATAGAAAAAAACTTTTGTTTCCTTATTGCAATTATAAAAGTAAGCATTAAAACAAATACCCAAACCTAAAGGAAGTCAGGTAGTGAGTCAAGGGAAATTTAGAATCACTTTTTGCTATATTTTTGTTGTGGGTAAGTTCCTGTGAAAAATTTATAATAGTTTCTCTAATCCATTTTGAGGCTAATCAATTCAGTAAACAAGTATTGAGTATCTAGTCTAAGCTAAGCACAAAGTGACAAAGACAGACTTGCCTCAAGAAGCTTATTATTTAGAAATGAGACAAGCATGAGTCAAAATTATGAGACAATACACATGTAAGTAAATCTTAAGGAGATACTGAGAAAAGGCCAGTTGATTTCGTGTAGAGAATTAAAAGGCATCCACTAGTGAAATAGCATTTTTTCCTGGGCCACATGAAGACTATGCAGGCTGAGAGGATGGTAAGAGTAAAGGCACCCAGCATGGCAGCACCAAGTGTGCTTGGAAGACTGCAAGGAGTGAAGTGTGGGTGGAAAGAACTGTGTGTCTGGGGAAGGGAGACGAGGGATGGCAAGAGAGAAACAGCTTAGAAGTTAAGGGCTCAAAAAGTAGACCAAGTTGAGAAGAATGTTTAATGTCACCCTCTATTAGCTTTTAAGTAATGTGAAGAACAGGAAAAGGTAATGAGAGATCTTTACCAAGCAAGGATGAGGTCTGTATAAATCCTTCAAATTAAAATGAATTTTTCTAAGGCTATTGACCTCCAAAAACGATTATATTTTCAAATTTCAAAGCTCCTCTGCTTTAGAAGCCCATACATTTATATTAAAGCCTTAGTTTGTGCCATGGGAGGGAGGGGACCTAAAATGTGTCTATCTAAATGACTGATGAAAAAACAGTAGTGGAAGCTGATATGAAGAGAAGCTGTTAAGACTCCTACCCCAGAGAATTCTGGGAAATCTGCAAATAATTAAATGTACTTGGTGGAAGAAGAATTTGCTTATAATTAATTGCAAAAGTTTTCTGCCTTCTGAAAATTCTACTTTGGTATATCTAACACTTTTGATTTTTAAATTTTAATTAACAACTAAAATTGTTTATATCTGTGATATATAACACGATGTCTTAACATATGTATTAACCTCATGTACTTTTTTTGTGGTGAGGAGTCTTAAAATCTACTCTTTTAGTAACTTTTAAGTATACAATATATTGTTATTAAGTATGTTTACCATGCTGTGTAATAGATCTCTGAAATTATTACTCTTCTTGTTTAAGCAAACGAACATCTCCCCAATTCCCTGACCCCGCCTCTGGTAATCGTCATGTTACTCTCTATCTCTATGTTTGACCTTTTTAGATTATGTGTATAATTCAGGTCACGCATTATTTTTCCATGCCTGGAAGATTTCGCTTCACTCTAGGTTTATCAATTATGTCACAAATGATGGGATTTCCTTCCTTTTTTAAGGCTGAATAGTATTTCTTTGTGTTTATATATGTTTTCTTTATCCATTTATCCCTTGATTGACACTTGGTAATAGGCACTCTAAAAAGTGTGTGGCAATATCCCACTGTGATTTTAATTTGCATTTCCCTGATGATTAGTGATGTTGAACATTTTTCTCACAGGCCATTTGTATGCCTTCCTTTGAGAAATGTCTATTCAAGTCCTTTACCCATTTTCTTTTAACTAGATTGTTTTCTTACTATTGAGGTGTTTGAGTTCCTTCTACTAGGTATATTTTAGATTTTTTTTTTGGGGGGGTGGTATATTTCTGATATTTTAGATATTCCTTATCAGATGCATATGTTAAAAACATATTTTCCATTTCATAAATTGTCTCTTCACTCTGTTAATTGTTTTGTTACTGTGGCTTTTAGAAAAACAAAAGAGGCAAACATTTCCTTAAAACAAAACTAATGAGTTTAAAAGGAAAAGAATGTAATTCAAACTATAAAATTAGAAAAAGACTTTGTACTGCTTAGATCATCTTTTCCTATGTTTTTAGAAATGACTACGCACATGGCCTATGATAAATATTTGCCTCTTTTGGGAACATCTAGTACCCCTTTGTAACAGTACACTGATTTCCTTTTAAGGAATAATCTCTTTCCCTTCTCATATAGTACTGGTGAGTTGGTAACTCTCGGTACAAAGGTAATCATGGGGAAATCTGGCAGATAAAAACAATGAACAAGAAAAAAAGAAGCAGCATACGACATAAATGGAAGAAAATGTAGTAAATTTATCAGAAAGATGAAAATCATTAAACAGAAATGCTTTCATGTTTTTTAAAAATTATGAACATTGCTCAATTTAAATATTCATGTTATTGATCACTTTCTATGTGCAAGGCATATTATTCAAGAATGTAATAACAGTATCTCCAATCTCACCTAACCTCAAGAGACAGAGGTTATTTTTCCTATTTTTATATTACAGGTGTGTAAACTTATACTTGGGGAAATAAAGTAACTTGCCCCAACTCAGAGAGAAGTTGTTGGGCCAAGATTTAAACTCAGATACAACCGCAAATATGTTATTTGCAGTGTAAGAAGTACAAAACATACAAGTTGAATAAATGAAGTTCACACATCACTATTGCTATAGTACTCCAAAATCATACCACTCTGTTAATAGTAGAAACCACATGACGCTCTAGATTTAACCAAGGTAGTGACATAATTCTGAGACTACAGTGAAAGTATTTCTATAAAGCTACATTTAAAAAAAAATAAAGATATACTCTCAAACAGAATAGCAGCATATTTTTCATAAGGAAAAATTTCAGGAGCAATACAATTCAGTCTATAAGAGAAGAATCACGTTCCTTAAGAGTTGTTTGCTTTCAGTGCTGTTGCCTAAATTATTAACTTTTTGTTTTGAAACACATCATGCTAGTTTTTGCCTAGAGAATAATTTGAAAATAAAAAAAAAAGTTAACCATTTCTGCAATATTTAACATACAAAGGAATGGCTATTTATACCTTTAAGATAACTATGCGGTTGTTTTTAAGTATTTATCTCTCCATAGTATTTTACATTTAATTTGTGAATTTAGTAATAAAAAATACAGTATAGACTGAAATGAGAAGAAATGCTTTAGGAGTGAACAAATCATCTAAAAATTATTATATTTGTATTGAACAGGAACAGAAAGCTATGTACTCCGAGCTATTTTAAGCTATATGTATATCTTCTTTTTATCCAATAAAAACTATACCAAATTCCTTCATTTCTGAAGGAAATGTCATTTCAATACTGATGACAGCAGCAAAGTGTTCACACATCTGGGTGTCTTTGCATGCTTACCTAAACTGACCTTTCTGGTAAGTATTTTCCCATCTTAGTTACTTTAGTCCACATTTGGAAAACCCACTTCAACAGTTTCCATTCTCCTACACCATGTTACTTCAAATGGCTTTCAAATTACTGTTAGACACTGGGCTTTTGTGGGCACCTACATTTATATCCTTTTTTTTTTTTTAAAGGAAAAAGCCTAAATTTAAATGTTAATAAATTATTTCTCACCCTGAAAAAAAAAATTTTCAAAATCAGTATCATCCTGATACCAGAGTTATATAAAATAAGTATGAAATAAGTGTTAACTCACATGTTATTACATAAAGATCTCTCCCCTTATATATAACAGACTTAAAGTACCACTATAAATATGCTTACATACATTTGTATATGACATGCATATCTATGCCTGCTATTTACATTTGAATGTACACATTACATATATATATATATGCACTTATATTTCAACATTTATTCCCAAAAGTTATAGAAAAAATACTTCAACTGTTTTTAGAACACAAATTCTAACTGAAATAAAATGTCCTTTAAAAACTATAATTAATGGCTGTTGTGTCAATCTGTGAACCAAAGGGTCAAACCTTATAATTTACAGTCTGAGAGGTCATAGCTCAAATTATAACTTTTAAAAACCTGATTATTTGTGAGTAATTGGACAAATCCATCTAATACACACTGAATGTATATAAAACATTTTTGTGAGTAAAAAGAATGCATGTCCAAGTGGACAGCTGATGGAGGAAATGGCCTTTTTATTGAACAAGGCTGAAGTCCAGCATAATGTCTTGGAATGCCTTTGAATGAGCCTTCAGGCTGGAAGGCCAAACAGCACACATATCAAAAAGGAACATACTGAACAACCTGACCAGAAGACAAAAATGTTCTACACACGTGTGTGCAATGATTAAAAAAATACATTTCCAATATCTGCTCTTTCTTCACCATCATCTGCTCTTTCTGTAACCCAATTCACAAACTCTAGGCTATTAATAAATAATCTTTTAAAGAAATAATTTTCTATAATTTAAATTTTCTATACTTCTATAATTTTTCTGTAATTTAAAAATATTAAAAATTCCTATGATAATTCAATATGAAATTTGAAAATACCTATGCAAGTTATCCACAGCAAATAAAAAACCCAAGTTTACGAAATTGTTTTCTCTCTGAGTCGCCATGGATACAAACATTACCTCATCTATCTTCATCCCAAAGCCACTCCCCCCTTAAAATATAACCTGAAATAATTAGGACTCTACAATTTTTTTAATTTGTAAGATTAATGCTTATAATTGTGTCCTGCCCCAGGAGGTGTGCCTAACACTGTGCCCATTAAGTGTGAGCAGACCCATTCCCCTTTATTTTTCCTACTTGTTGCCCTAACTCCCACCTTGAATTGATTTGAGTTTTTCTCTTATGTGGGCGTGTATTAGAGGGGTCCTCAAACTGCAGCCCGTGGGCCATATGAGGCGGTGTGATTGTATTTGTTCCTGTTTTGTTTTTTTACTTCAAAATAAGATATGTGCAGTATGCATAGGAATTTTTTCATGGTTTTTTTTTTTTTTTAAACTATAGTCCAGCCCTCCAAGAGTCTGAGGGACAGTGAATTGGCCCCGTTTAAAAAGTTTGAGGACACTTGCTGGTTTCTTATTACCATGAGTACGTTGAAATCTTGCTTCTCCATTCTTGTGATACTTTACTAAGAAGGAAGGCCACTGAAGATAATGTCTGTACTGTAGACCACATTACCTATCCCATGCCAACCAGAATCAAGGTCAGTAAAATAAGTCTGTGTATGTGTACACACACACTGTTTCTAGGACGAGTTCTCAAACTTAATTGTCTGACTACGTACAACAGTTTTGATAGCCATTCCAGACAAAAGAGTTCCAAAATTGCTTTGAAGGGTAGACTAGCTTTCCACAAGTACTTCCAAGATAACCATAGTGATATGCAGCACAGAGAATATATAGTACTTTTAGTAGGATGAATTCATGAATTGTTCAATCATGTATATATGTATGTGTGTATACATATGAACATATAGATATATGAATTTATTCTACATCCCTATTAGACTATAAACTCCACAAGTGTAAGGACTAGGTTTATTTTATTCAACAGATATATTTAACACCTACAAAATTCTTGACACAAAGAGCTGATATTTCATAAATATTTGTTTGATAATGGAAAGAAGGGCTGAGGGAAGAAGAGAGAGAAACCTAAAGTTAGCCAGTCTCCTCTAGAATTATTTGTGTAATTATAGAGGGAAATTTCTTAGAATGTACATTCCATTTAATCAATTTACCTATCCAACAATTCATGGATTCATTATATTAATCCTAGAAACCAAAAAAAGATTTCAAATTGCTTCCAAAAGTACATTGTCACATGGTAAAATAAGTGAAAATATATGAAAAGTGAAAAAGAAAGTTGAGCAGGAGACAGTATTTATAGATGTATATACAGAAAAAACAGCCAAATCAGAGGAAAAAAATGAAATTACTTTTTAATTTCTCTAATTTAATCTTATAACTATTCTTATAATACTCTTTATTATCATAAAACACTAAGCAAATATTTACTAATTCCTTGTCTAGCCATGCATTGTGGCAAACACTACATAACCCAGTTTCTTTTATCAGGAACTATGCAGCCTATTTCAGGAGATGAATACTACTCAATTATAATAAAGTGTGATAATATAACAGTGAAAATATAGATTTATATAAGAGAGAAAGCAGAATTCTTCTCTAAACCAGCAAAAATTCATTATATGGTTCATATGATATACCTATGTCACACACCAAGAAACTTTTCTGATGCTTGTAAACATTCCTGGTTCTTGATTCGCAGGGAAATAAATATATGCTCTCAAAGGCTACTCGTGCAAATAAGATCTGCACATGAAGATCACAATATCATAAGAAAACAAACTTGAAAGATGTTTTGTTTGTTTTTTTCTTTCTTATAAATGAAAGCTTAACTCTGATTCCACTTAGCCTGGTAAATATTTCTATCATTCCATTGGACAAGCCCACACATACTGAGCTCTTGATAGCTCCTTTTTAATACTGACAAATGTATTAGTAACACTTCCTTGGTCACTGGTAACTACAGTGCCACCACACAACTAAGATTTTCCCTAATTCTGAAATTCACTAATTAGTTGGGAGTAGGAGTTAGGGAAGTATTACAAAGATATATTGAGCAGTACTACCGTAAGTATTCCAGTTCCTAAAAAGAAAGCATGTTAATTTACTTCCCAGTTCATTAAAGGAATAAAAAACATTTTGTCATCACTAAAATGTACAATAAGAGACCTGGATATTTGGGAGAATGACGGACAGGAAGAAAAAAATGAATGCATCATTTAGGCAAGAAAAACAAATCACCTAGGTATTTTGTACAATGTTAATGCTTTTTCTTGATCTTTTGATTGATTGATTTATCAGTGTGTCTTATGAGCATATTTCATTCAATTAATTAACACAGGTTTCCAAAGGAAATAAATAAGATAAATGATTTCTATTTTCAACAACTGATCATTCTACTGGTACTTAAGTTATGTATTAGGCAACTTTGGAAGCTGCATTAATCTTTTCAAACCAGTAAGGTCTCAATCAATTACTTGAGCTTACAGAATAAAATACAGGCTTAAAAGAGATGATACAATTTCTAAAGATGCTACAAAGTCATTTAGAGAGAAGATATGGTCAATTAAAAACCAAGAAGTTATTTATTTTTAAACCCACTACAAAACATATTTATTTTTAGAATTTTTCTTCTTTTGGATAAGAGATAGTTAATACTGCTTAATTTTCCATAAGGTTTAGATTGTTCAAAGAACACCAGCAGATTGTTATGTGTGTTAATTCAAACATCAAGTTTAAATAGTCATAACTCAACTCTCTAAAACTAAAGATGTGTAAGGTTGAAACAGTTATCCTCATTTCTAGGCTCAAACAATGTGCAACACCAAGCAAAACCCAGTTAGATATTAATTTGGATTTTAATCTTTCTCCTTTGTTCATAGATTTTTTAAGAAATGATGGTATTTTCTTATTGTACTTATCCCAAATAATTATAATCGCAACTAAAAACTTATAAAATTGTAGATTGTGAAGTAAGCATTAACAATTCTTTAATCAAATCTTGTAACTAATGAAAAACAGTTAATTAGTTCTTATGCAAAAGTAAATTGATGAAAGGATGAATAGAATAATTGTCAAAAAAGTGGGGCATGTCTTATTTAACTGGTATATAAGAAGAACTGATGCTTTTTCACACAAATAAATGCAGGTACAGAAATGTAATTGAACCTTTGTGTTACAATGGAAATTAAACTATGGGCAGTGATCAGCTAAGATGGAACAGAGACAGTTACAATACCATGATTAACTAGCTGACAAAGTTATTATTCATGGCAGATATGTAAGCACACAGGGCAGAGTTATTGGTGGCTTCTCCTCATCAAGGAGCTTTGGCAGTACAGACTGGATGCCTGGAACCAGGCAAGACACATAAGCAATAAAAGCTAGAGCCAGCTAAGGGAAGAATCAACACAATCCATCTCCGATTTTAAATATCACTGGATATCTACACTGAAGAATGTTTTCCATTGGGACTGGCATATATTGTGTTTACAGAGGTAACCAACGTTTATCTCTATTTGTATCACTATGCAGAATAATATTCCTGAAATACCTATCGAGATATGCTCAGTATGTTACAGAAAAAAGTGATTCTAACATTAGTTGGCAAAAATTTCTGTTGATAGGTATGACCATCGAGTCGTTACATGAACAGATGGTCAAAAGTGAGTCCATTTCACTGACAGTATATTATGTGGGTCTTTTTTATTCTGAACAACCAAACAAAACAAACACAAAAGAGGTCTTCGTGCCTTCCTTCAATTGGTTGGCAGCTTTATCTGTGAAACATGAAAATAAAAAACCAACATGGACTATAATCCTTCATAGCATCATTTCTGTATAACATGTAGTCAAATGTTTAACTATTCATTTTGAAAAATCCTAATCTCCAGCAAAAGGAGAAAAATAGTTTTATTTCTCATATTTTTATCTTTCAACGCGCCGGCCCCATATGCCGAGGGTGGTGGGTTCAAGCCCAGCCCCGGCCAAACTGCAACAAAAAAATAGCCGGGCGTTGTGGCGGGCGCCTCTAGTCCCAGCTGCTCGGGAGGCTGAGGCAGGAGAATCGCGTAAGCCCGAGAGTTAGAGGTTGCTGTGAGCCGTGTGACGCCACAGCACTCTACTGAGGGCGGTACAGTGAGACTCTGTCTCTACAAAAAAAAAAAAAAGGAGAAAAATATTCATATTTCTCATTCCTCAGGTTTTTGAGCTAGCCAAAAGAATTAGTAGTTTATAAGGAGAAAAGCAATTTACAATTCTTTGTTTCAAGTCTTTACAAAACCTCAGGAAAAATATATACCTTTTAACAGGCAAATTCCCGTAAGAAAATCTATCTCTCCTTGAAAGGCTATAGTCTCTCTGTGTATATATTATTTTTACTAAAATATAAAAGATGAAATGTTTATAAGGAAATGAATTAATAATATAGCAATTATTCAATCACCAATTACTAAATTTATACCATGAGATTTCTTGGAACACACACACACACACACATTTGTGCATATATACACGTTACTAACCGAATTCTTGGTATGATAAACTTCATTTATAACCATGCCCAATATACTTTGCCTTGACTTTATGAGATCAAAATAAGTAATATTATGGGGCAAAGGAGAGATAAAAATTAGGAATATATTTCTAACTATAATAGCTAATAATAAAACAACAGAAAATTGCTGAAAATTATTTTCTAAAATGTATCTATCTACACAGGTGGCTGTGAAAACATTGGTTCAAAGGGAATTCTGGTTACTTGCCTTCAGAAAAAGCTGATGAAATATGAGGTAAAGAGTACATCTTTAGTACTTCTGTGCCTTAAAATATTGCCGAGTATTAATTTTTCATCAAGTTGTCATTTTCTCTGACATTTGGTTTTATTAATCAAGACATTTATCATTAATTTGTAGAAAATATCATAATTAAGCCAAATAAAATAAAATCCTTAAAAGGTTAAAATTAGAAAGCAGGTGAATTAGAACTTTGACATTACCCTGTTGACACGCAGAGGTTTTTGCAAGTATGTGAATCAAGTTTCTTCAGTGAGTTTGGTGCTTCGATCTTGGGGCTGGCTGGTTTTTTTTTTTTTTTTTTTTTTTTTAATGTTATAAAGATTTGATTTAAAGCTCTCTGACAGTTTTGACATTCAGGTGAAAGTACTGCTGCTGCATTTGGCACAATTTGCATATCCCACTGCTAAACAGAATGTTTGAGGTGTGCACTGGTGTAAAGAAATTAAAAACAAGCTATCACACATGCTTAACTGTATGTATTCACAAAACTGATGGCTGGATCGTACCATCCCATCCCCCTCCAATGTAATCTGTGATTTACTCTTCTATAATAAATTATCCTACCATGTTATTCTCGCTGGAAGATCTAACCATGCATGTAAGAAGCAAAGTAATTACAGCCCCCTCTTGTCTGGGAAACCTCCTTCAATCCCTGTGAGCTCTTTATATACAATGCAGCAACGCCAGTCTATTGTAAACTTGTCTGACATTCTGGACCTCTGACTATCAGTAGCCATTAAATTTCATCTGAACAGTTTTGTTGTCCCCAACAAATGCATTTTTAAGTCTTAGTTGTAAAGCTCTTCCTGAGGAGTAATAGGTGCTGACTCTTTGGCTTTGAGCCAATATGCTTATTTAAGGAAAGGACAGGTTTTTAAATCAGAAGAGTTCCCAATTAATAAAGAAAGGAATGGAGGATAGAATACATTTCCACATGGAAGGAAGAAAGGTTATAGCAACATCCAAATTTACCTAAAATATTCCGAAATATTCTTTTTTGACTTTCAGATTATTTTTAGGTATACATAGGAAAAGATACTTAATGTGTTAAAGGACAAACAGGAAAGACCTGAGATAGTAAATCCAAGGCCTTGACTATTACAAAACAAATCAAGAAGATAAAAACCATTTAAGAAAATATCGTTGGACATTACCTTCAGTCTTCAGAGTCTCAAAGGGCAATTCTTAACACACTTTTCGATATGTCTGTGAAAAACAATAATTAAAATTTAAAATCTGCCAAGAAAACAATTTGTACAGAAGTACAATTCTATATTATCTTTATGACTAGTCATGAGAAGTAGGTATTTGAGTTTGTGTATGCCAACTAATATATTTATAGTTTTAAGAAGAAAAGCTAAAAATGTGGAAACGCCTGAATACCCACCAACCCAGGAATGGATTAACAAGCTGTGGTATATGTATACCATGGAATACTATTCAGCCATTAAAAAAAATGGAGACTTTACATCCTTTGTATTAACCTGGATAGAAGTGGAACACACTATTCTTGGTAAAGCATCACAAGAATGAAGAAATAAGAATCCTATGTACTCAATTCTAATATGAGGACAATTAAGGTCCTAGTACACAGTGAGGGGTGGGGGATGGGGAGAGCTGAGAAAGGGAAGGAGGGTTGGGGGTGGGCGGTCAAGAAATGTGGTACACCTTTGGGGGGCAGGGCACAAATATAAGAGGGTCCTTATCGAACAAAAAATAATCAATGTAACAAAGTCCTTTATTGCCAATCAATGTAACTTGGTTCTGTGTACCCTCAGTGAATCCCCAACAATAAAAAAAATAAGTAAATAAAAAATAAATAAAATAAGAATTTTTGTTGAAAGACTGAAAAAAATAAAAAGAAATAAAATAAAAAGAAAGGTTAACACATTTGGATGCATGTGTGTGGTACAAGTACTCAGTAAAATGTACTAAAAATATACACTCTAAATATATGAATATGATATATATCATATATGTATGAATATTGATTATTCGTATTTTGATATTATTATAATGTCTTTGGAAAGTGATGTCTCTAAATTTGCCATGGAATCTCAATGATGACCTTGATGTCATATTTCCTAACAATCTCCACAGAGATTCAATCATTCAATGTTTCAACAGCAGTTTTACTAATGAAAATCTAATACATAAATACATGCTGATCTTATAATCTAGTCTATCTACAGCAAAAGCCCCATTAAAATTTTTAAATCAGAGGATTTTAATTGAATCATTAATAGGCATACACAATGTTTTTGCAAAAGGAAACAAAAGAAGCAAACAACAAACTATACCAGCAAACCAAAACAAACCTGAATTTAGGATATACTCTTGGACAAATGGGTTTCAGAATATAGCAGTCTTGTTACAGTCAAGGTACATGAGCAATATCGCATTTAGTCTGCAGTCATAAACCTTAACAGAGGCACTAAAAATTAGAATCTCTTAGGACGAGTGAGATTAGAACACATGATGGAAAAACAAAGGATGATTAGGAATGTAAAAGAATGTTCAGATTATAGAGCTAAGGTTAGGAAGGACACCTTTGAGAAAATTAACTTGGTCATTACATGATATACATATTATAAAAAGTAGTTTTTATTTATCATATGTCTCTCTTCCTGGAATGGAAGTCCATAAGGCCAGGAACTTTGTCTTTTTCACTGTATCCCCATTTCTGTCAATAGTGACTGCCATATACTGGGAGATTAATTAACATTTATTGAATAAAATAATGACTAGCCTGACCAAACTATGAAAACAAGCACTAGCCTACATATTATATATGTATGTATATATATATACACATATATATATATTTTTTGAGACAGAGTCTCATCTGTTGCCCAGGCTAGAGTGCCATGGTACCTAGGTCACAGCAACCTCAAATCTTGGGCTCAAATGATCCTCCTGCCTCAGCCTCCCAAGTAGCTGGGACTACAGGTGCCAACAATAATGCCTGGCTACTTTTTCTATTTTTCATAGAGACAGGGTTTCGCTCTTGCTCAAATGGTCTCAAACCTTTGTGCTCAAGCAATCCAGCTGCCTCCACCTCCCAAAGTGTCAAGTATTACAGGCATACTCCACGACACCTGACAAAAGCCTACTTCTATACACAGATAAAGAAATTTAGGCTTAGAGAAGTTATATCTTATATATTAAATTAAATGTTGCCCTTCTCAATTCTTAACTCATTGTTTCTTCTTCCATTCAATATTCATTCTAGCAGGGAAAACAAAAAATAGCTAATTATTGGCATTATAAGCCCATATGATTAGTACTATTAAGCCAGAAAAACAGGATAATAGATGAGTTACCCACCTTGATATTTTAGATTGGTTTTGTTAGGGAAGCTTCTCAAAGGAGATGGCAATTACAGGGTGGCCCAAAAGTTACCCCTAATGTCACCATACATATATAGCTAAATGTGCCTTTATTTACACAGTAGTCATTACAAAATATTATAAAATATTCTCTAAATTTCGGCCACTTCCTTGTAAAATTTTGTATGGCAATGTTAGGCATGACTTTTGGGACACACTACAGAAGAAACCTAAATAAAGTGATTGAGAGAGTCACAAAAATTTCTGAGGGACTATGTGAGCTACTGCAGGATTAAAGGAGATAACATATTACCCTGCTTAGTATAATAGCTAGCATATAGCAAACCCTGTACTATTTTTATTATTTCTTAAAATAATATTGCTATGATTTTTATAAATTGTAAGTCTACCCACTAGATTTTGTTAAAGGCATTTGCTTACATTTTCCCTAAACCTCCTTCAATAATGTCTAGGAAGAGCTCAATAAGCATTTTTAGGACAAAAATATAAAGAAACAGTTGTCAGTTCATTGATTAGAAAAAGTAAACAGACTACATGAATATGAAAAAGTCACCATATTTCATGTGCCTGAGTCAGTATAACTCTGTTACATCAGTGTCACACTATAATTAATCTCTCCTAGATTTAAAAATAAAGAGTAAAGCGGGAAATGCATTTGTAAATGAACAAGGCTACATCATGGATAATAAAATAATACGAAAGAACCAGAAAAAATTTAAGTTTATAACATTTGGCCACTATCTTTACCATTTACATACAGTGACTCCATCTGATTAAGATGTTTTTCTAGTGCTAAGACTCTACTACACAGGTATCAGATTCATTTATATATTCCTAATCTAAGCACAGGCTTGGCATATAGCAAACATTCAAAAGATTTTCATAGAACTGAATTAAACTAAAATTATCTTTAATAGTTTTGATGATTTACAGCTAGCTCAAAACAACAACTTAAAAAATATTAAGAAATACAGTTCTTTTTATCAAGTGTTAGGTCTCAGTACTAAGGTAGGTTCTTACTAAAGATTGAAATATGAGAGACATTGTGGTACTGGCATTGGAAGAGACATGTTAGTACAATAGGCCAGAAGGATTCTGGTATGTGGTAAATATTATAGGTAGCATTTCCATAAACATTGTTAAGATGATTGATTATATGGGGACAAATGAATTTTGTTCCCGCCCTCTTACCGGTACCAAAATAGAAATCGAGTTGATTTATATGAATATTTTAAGAAAAATAATCAAAGAACTCTTAGAAAATATATGTATATAATTTTCTGGAACACCAAGGGAGCAAGGCCTTTTTAGGTACAGGCAATCCCCAGGTTACAAACGAAATAGGTTCTGTAGGTTTGTTCTTATGTTGAATTAGTATCTAAGTTGGACTAAGTACAATTAGCTGTTATTGTAATAGCCCCCAATCATAAGTGCAAGACAAATGTTAGTTGGTTGTTCGTAACTCAAGGACTTACTCTAATAGGATTTGTAAATGCAAGTTGTACATAGGTTGTTTCTAACTTGGGTACTGCCTGTATATACACAGTGGTATATAACATAAGCATAAAGATTTATGATTTTTAATATTTAAAATTTAAAAATTTTATAAGGCAAAAAATATCTTCAACAAAATTGAGAAGCCAACAAAAACTATTTTTAATGCATATAATATTCATAAGATTAATAATCTATACAAATATTAAAATATCCTTTCTTTATATGAGTAAAATATATGAAGGAAAATTCCAAATAGAATTGTAAATTCTTTTCTAAAATATAAACACATTAAGGCTCGGTGCTTGTAGCTCAAGCAGCTAGGGCACCAGCCACATACACCAGAGCTGGCAGGTTTGAACCCAGCCTGGGCCTGCGGAACAACAATGACAAATACTACCAAAAAGTAGCCGGGCATTGTGGCAGACACCTATAGTCCCAGCTACTTGGGAGGCTGAGGCAAGAGAATCACTTAAGCCCAAGAGTTGGAGGTTGCTGCGAGCTATGACACCACGGCACTCTACCAAGGGCAACATAGTGAGACTCTGTCTCAAAAAATATATATATAAACACATTCAGATATATTTGTAAACATATTTTAAAATATAAGAGATACTAAGCTAAACAACATAGTTATAATATATATAATAACCCCAAAATGGTAATCTAAAATATATATGAAATAATATTAATTTGCAGTAGCAATGAAAGAAATACAAATAATTAAAAACCTAAATATTATATAGTAGTAAATTGGTTAAATAAATCATATGTGACATAATATTAAGCATTCATTAAACATGGCAAGTGAAAATATATTATAATACTTTGTCAAGCTTAAAAAGCAAGTTGTAAAATGGTAATAATAATAAATACATTTTTAATAAGAGATAGTGTCTAATTCTTGGTCATATACATATACAAATATAGGTACAGAGAAACTGTGGTATGTTTGTGTATTAGAAAAAGCAAATATGACCTATACCAAATTATTCATTGAATTTATTTTAAGACTATGGCAGATTCTTAGAATTTCTTTCCACATTTTCTATAATAAACATAAATTACTTTTTATTAACATATAAATCACTAAAACAAGTCATATAATCTATGTTTTTTAAAAAATGATTGTATTATTGGACTTTCTGAGTGCTAAGAAAGCCATTTGAAGATTTCTCTCCCTATTTTTGAGGAAGACTTCCTTCATTAATTATACAGTTTTTTTTTTAAAGTGGAAGGAAGGCAGGCAGGGTGGGAGGGAGAAGGGAAGGGACAGAGGAAGAAAGGATGGAGTGAGAAGAAAAGGAAACAAAAAAGAAAGAAAAATGAAAAAAGAAAGAATTTGTAAAAACAACAACAACCTATAACGGTTATCTATTAGGGTCCTAGCAGACAAATGTTAACTGATAACATCTTTAATTAAATTTTCAAAGAAAGTCACAGCCTGGAATGTAGAAAACTTAAAGATGTTTGAGCTAAAGTTTATATAGTAAGTATACTATTATAAGAGAAAATAAATAAAATGTGCATCAATTTCAATGATAGGACCATTATATAAAGAGAGACAAACAAAATATGTCCTGAGAACAACTGAAGACACTCCACATCAATTTTGGAAATAGGAGTAGCATACATTTCAAATAAGTAAAAGTCAAAGTAAGCAAATTTTAATCTGCTAAAAAGTCATGTTGTCTATTTACACATAAAAAAAATGTTTTTCAATCCAGAGTACTTAATATCCCATTCAAAAGTCATCTACAACAACTGAACCATGACTCTTTGACTGTTTCAACTGGCATTATTTTATTTGGGGCCTTCCCAATTTTGGTCAAAATGAACAGAAACTGCTAAAGGCCATTCTCCATCAATAATTTTAGCAAATGTCTTCTTTATTAAATATAAACACTTGAATACAAGGTTTAGTTGTAACTTACCAAAGTATGGCAAATGAAAACAAATGTATGATCCTTGAAGGTCATCAGAAAGAACATGTATATTTATATGATCAAGAGGACAAAATACATTCCCTCTAAAATTAGAAAAGGCTAATCTGTAATCTGTCCATAATTGTGCTTACTAAGGTACAGGTATTCATCTGGGCCTTGGGTATTAGTATAGTTTTTAAAACACCAGAGACAGCTGATAAGTTCTATGGTAGACTTCTGCAAGAATCTATCATAAAAGTACCTTGTCTAACCTCCATACTAAAGCCATTTAAAATCAAATCAAATTCCATTGAGTCAGAACTCCAGAGCAACAACAAAGGATCATTTGCTTGACTCACTTCTATTTGCTGTTAGGTATTTCAGCTTCCCTTCCAAACAGAGAAGGAAAGTTCAGAAAGATTATATACTAAATACTGCTTTTAACCATAAAGTTCAATCATATTTTTTTTTTACTTATCTTATTAAAAGTAATCCAAGCCCTTCTCTTTATTATGTTCAGCCTCACTCTGCTTATTTTTATTTCCCCAAAGCAGAATGCCCTAAATAAATTCTTAAAAACCAACACACCAACAAATAAATAAGTTAAAATTCAATGACTATAAAAAGTACACAGTCTAACCTACTTAATTATTAACAGGTAAACAGAATGCATTTCTGAATTATTTACTTAATCGCCTTCAACTAAAAACTTTCAAGTTCTTCAGCTTAGAATTGTATACCCTTCCTAAGGATCCGTAAAATTATTATTTTTAAAAATTCTATTAAACCATTTTAATAAAACAACATAAAAAGGCCAAAGTAAATGTGAACTTAAACTTTTGCACAGTGCATAAAAATAGAACTATTTAAAAATTTTTCAGGTCAGTAAAATTCTTTTCTTTTGAGCTTTTCCTTGTCCTCTTTCGAATACCCTTATTTCACAATACATTTGAACAATATAAGTAGAAATACTCAGTACTGAATTGTATTAAAGAGATTGACATAATAATGGTTTTGAAGCAAGGATTCATAGACTTTTCTTATTCCTAAGCATACCACAAGGAATACATAATTATGAAACTATGAAACTATGAAACTATGAAAAATGTTAATAATTCTGAAACTAAAGAAAAAAATAGAACACAAAATCACCATTCCTCCCAATGAGCTACTTTACATAAGTAAACCAGAAGACCCTCTGGGAAGCTAATAAAAACCAAGGATCTTTTTCTCTAGAAAGTGTACATGCTCACAAAATTTACTATAAAATTGCCAGAGGTCCAGTGACCCCTATAAAAAGCACTACCTTCTAATTTTATAGAATTCTAAATACTTAGATACAGAAGATGTACCCTGTATACAGTGATCCCAGCAGTTTTGAAGCTGCTTTACAAGGACTTTCCTAATAATGATCTATTTTCTTATCGTTTGTCCCCTTTCTTCTAAAATGAGAGTGTAAAAGCAGTTATAGTTGAAGGTTAAATATGTTTCCTTTTTGGACAATTGTACGACCAGTTCTTTGAGTTTAAAAACAAAATAGTTTTTTTTTTTTTGAAAGTATTTCCTACTTTATTAAAGGTCAAATAACATCTCATTATACACATACCACCACCACCACCACCACATTTTCTTTATCCATTCATTCATCAATTTTTTTTTATTAAATCATAGCTGTGTACATTAATGCAATCATGGGGCACCATACACTGGTTTTATAGACCGTTTGACACATTTTCATCACACTGGTTAACACAGCTTTCCTGGCATTTTCTTTCTCAAATAATTCCATATTTTAGAAGTGACAAAAATTTTCTTCTCACATATTTATAACTCTCAGGAGGCAAGGTCAGAGAAAAAGAGATTTAATTTTTACCTTTACTTATAGAAACTAACAGAATAGCAAACATACTTCATTCCCTATATTCAGATTCTAAGTATTTTAATGTATATTACTTGCTTAAACCTCATAAAATCTCTTGGAGGAAGGCAGTATCATTATTTACATTTTCCTGATGTATAAATCGAGGCACAAATAAATTAGTTTGCCAACAACACCCATTTACTGAGTGGCAGAATCAGATTTCCAACCACTCTGGCTGTAGAGTCCATACTCCTATAGGCCTTGTTAAATTTCCAGCTTCCATCTTTCATGGCTCAGAGGTTTTCTTGTGTGATTTCACATTTAACCTAAGTCCATTTCTTCACCTGAGTGCAAGAAACTTCCTATTATTTTGCCCAGAAAGATTCCGCTGGGGAAACTGTTCCTAAGTTTC
Organism: Nycticebus coucang; assembly: GCF_027406575.1. Classification (NCBI taxonomy): domain Eukaryota; kingdom Metazoa; phylum Chordata; class Mammalia; order Primates; family Lorisidae; genus Nycticebus; species Nycticebus coucang. The sequence goes on from NC_069795.1 coordinate 64,164,301, forward strand.
TAACACAAATGGCACCACCTTTGTGCAGCTGACAGTTACAAACCATTGTAAATTTCCCAGAGTCAAAGTCCCAGATGGAAAAATAAGATACTACTAGCTAAGTAAGTGTGGAACTATACAATAAAAGGTGAACCCTCATTTCCTTTTTGGAAATAGTTCTAATGGGATAGAAAATTGAATGATCATATATTCTAAGGGCCAACAAAGGCAACAGTATAAATGGGCAATATTATCACAATAACAGTTCCCAAAGGTAGGATAATTATCTCTTATTCCTAATTTGTCTGAAAGGCACAAACCAGACTATATAATTTTTACTTTTTAGTCTTAAATTGTTTCTCTGTAATAAAATATTAAAGTAAAATGAATATTTAGGAAAGGCTGGGAAGTTGTTTCAGTGGCCAAAGTTGCAGCAGCATGAACATATTTTTGGAATATCTTTTTGACAGATTATGACCAAAGACAGCAACTAATCCACAGCGCAGGATTTGCTTGTAGCATACCAACTTTTATATATTAAATAGTCCCATGAAGAGCAAAGACTGACAAAAAATAATAAACAAAATAAATATCACAAAAAATATTTTTATAGCTTATACATATAATGTTTTAGGGATAAATTAATTTCATTTCATTTTTATTGTCTTATTCCCTATACATAAATGCAAACAAACGGGTACCAGTGAGACACAAATATAAAATGACAAAATAAAGCAGCATGTTCAAAGTCCTGAAATATGGTTAAAAATCATATAAATAGGAATACAGATATAAAACAACATAAAGAAAAACCCTGATAATTTGGTGTTTTTTTTACATTACATCCAGGCACTATTATGGAAAAATTAATTCCAATATAGCCAAGGCAGTATGGGAATGAGAACCTGGTTAAAATAGATCTCCATAATCTAGTTCCATTACGTACCCTCACTTCTAAGTAATACAGAAATTGTACTCTTCCATTTAATCACATAATATTTAAGGCAAACATACATTGATTCAGCAAATGATTATTGGGCCTACAATGTGTCATATACAATGTTCATGTAGCTGAAATATTTTCATACATATGTCAGGCCTTCTTTATGCCTCCAACATGTCTTCCATGACGTCTTTTCTATTCAGTCCAGCATGAGGTACTCTTGTTTATTCCATCAATTCCTATTAAAGTGACCAAGGACTAATTTTAACTTGGGATGTGCCAGTTAGAGAAATTAAGGTATATATAATATATCATAGCACTTAAGAACCAGAATTAGGAAGTGGGCAGCATTGCTTCTCAAGGATGTTCTGGTTACCACATCCCAAGGACATAGCTGAGATTGAAAATGCTGATGGAAACTAATGAAACTCTCCAGTTTGTGGCACCTGAGCAAAACACATGATTAGCACTTGATCCAAGCAAGTTGAAAAAGAAAAGAAGCTTGTATCTGGATAAATTTTGGCTTCAGACTAATAGGAAAGGTTTCATCCTTTTAATTACGACACACTATCAGGTGTATAAAATAGAGGTAGCACTTAACTTATAGACTAGGAATTTTTACTTTTAAACCAAAATATGGCCGAGAGAGTTGAAATTTTAAGTAATGTGTTGAATTAAATTAAATTTCAACTATGTTTTTGAGACTTAGTAATTTTCCCTATTTATGTTACAGACTTATTATTTTCTAATTTAAAAAAACCATGTCTCTTTTTATAAATTCATGGTTTCCAGATTTTTCAAAACTTCCCTTACAACCCTTACAACATCTTACAACCACCTAATCTTCGATAAACCAAACAAGAACATAACTTGGGGGAAAGACTCCCTATTCAATAAATGGTGTTGGGAGAACTGGATGTCTACATGTAAAAGACTGAAACTGGACCCACACCTTTTCCCACTCACAAAAATTGATTCAAAATGGATAAAGGACTTAAGTTTAAGGCATGAAACAATAAAAATCCTCAAAGAAAGCATAGGAAAAACACTGGAAGATATTGGCCTGGGGAAAGACTTCATGAAGAAGACTGCCATGGCAATTGCAAAAACAACAAAAATAAACAAATGGGACTTCATTAAACTGAAAAGCTTCTGTACAGCTAAGGAGACAATAACCAAAGCAAAGAGACAACCTACACAATGGGAAAGGATATTTTCATATTTTCAATCAGACAAAAGCTTGATAACTAGGATCTATAGAGAACTCAAATTAATCCACATGAAAAAAGCCAACAATCCCATATATCAGTGGGCAAGAGACATGAATAGAACCTTCTCTAAAGATGACAGACGAATGGCTAACAAACATATGAAAAAAAGTTCATCATCCCTATCTATTAGAGAAATGCAAATCAAAACCACCCTGAGATACCATCTAACCCCAGCGAGAATGGCCCACATCACAAAATCTCAAAACTGCAGATGCTGGCATGGATGTGGAGAGAAGGGAACACTTTTACACTGCTGGTGGGACTGCAAACTAGTATAACCTTTCTGGAAGGAAGTATGGAGAAACCTCAAAGCACTCAAGCTAGACCTCCCATTTGATCCTGCAATCCCATTACTGGGCATCTACCCAGAAGGAAAAAAATCCTTTTATCATAAGGACACTTGTACTAGACTGTTTATTGCAGCTCAATTTACAATCGCCAAAATGTGGAAACAGCCTAAATGCCCACCAACCCAGGAATAGATTAACAAGCTGTGGTATATGTATACCATGGAATACTGTTCAGCTATTAAAAGGACTTTACATCCTTTGTATTAACCTGGATGGAAGTGGAAGACATTATTCTTAGTACAGCATCACAAGATAGGAGAAGCATGAATCCTATGTACTCCATTTTGATATGAGGACAATTAATGACAATTAAGGTTATGGGGGGAGGAAAAGCAGAAAGAGGGATGGAGGGAGGGGGTGGGGCCTTGGTGTGTGTCACACTTTATGGGGGCAAGACATGATTGCGAGAGGGACTTTACCTAACAGTTGCAATCAGTGTAACCTGGCTTATTGTACCCTCAAAGAATCCCCAACAATAAAAAAATAAAATGTAATGTATATAGCATAAAAAAAAAAAAACTTCCCAATTACATTTCAGTAATGCCTTTTGTAACTATTTCTTTTGTCCCACTCTCTTAGCCAAAGCCAGTTTTACTCTCCGAATTTATCTTTTTCTTCTTGCAAAAGGTGTGTTGATGTGGTACATACTCTTTCCACTTCCTGACGTTTTAATTTGAGGAGCCCATCCTCCCACATCACGATCTAGTTCATCTACCTACAACCTGTTTTTCTTCTGTGAGGCTGGCATTAACAGAGATGGTGGGGTTTAGGAAATCTTTTTTCAGTCACTGAAGTCTGGCTCATTCCAAGTCCCAATAATTTTCTTCTTCCATCAGGGTGCAAAACAGCTGCCCAGATCCAGGTAGTGACTTTCCAGGTAACATTCTCCTCGGTCTTGTAAGAATCCAGTACCAATCCCCAATTTATCCAGAACTCCTGCTATCTCGATGCTTTCCTCCCTTCTCACTCTTCACTTTTTTAGACACCTATGCGTAGCCTTCTCTTTCATTGACCAGCTGATTCAATTACTATCAATTTGATCACTTTCATTTTAGCTCAGATACCTATATTTCTGTTTAGAAAATACTGATCAATTGGATACCTAAGAAAATATACAAGGGGCTTACCTTGTCCCCTGCCCCCACCAGCACTGTCACACAGACACAAAACATAGACGACCCTAAATCAACACGAACAAGCGCATCCACTCCGCCCCCCCCCCACACACACACACACGTGAACTGTTTTACTAGAATCCAGCTACACTGACTTTCTTTTCTTCCTTTATCAGGCTATACTTGCTTGGTGCTTTCACATTTGCTCTTACAGAGCGCTCTTCTCTGAAATCATTTCACGATGGCTTCCCCTTCTCATCATTCCGTGCTCAGTGTGATTGGTACCTTTTTGCTCTTTATTCCAATATTCACCCTCTCTGACTTGAATAACTCTTTATTCCCCGTCCAGTTTTCTTTTCCTCACAAGTTATCACTATTTGCATTATTTTATTTGTAAACTCTCATTCACTATCTGTCTCCTTACATTAAGGACAGTATCTTTCTTGCTTACTGCCAAACTACTTGCCCGTAGCCATCATGCCTGGTGCATAGTAAGCACTCAAATATCTGAATAGTGAATAAGTTTAAAATACACAAAAATCATTAGGAACTTAATATTAAAGCCATTAAAATTTTTAAGCAACTATAATGTATATGGTAGGGTTTTTTCCCCAGTTGAATCTTAAGCTGAGAAATGCTTTGCTCCTAACATAAGTTTATGCAAGACAAAAATCTAATATTAAATTTGATGACACTTCTTTTTTTTTGCACTTTTTGGCCAGGGCTGCGTCTGAACCCACCACTTCTGGCATTTGGGGCCAACACCCTACCCCTTTGAGCCACAGGCGCCACCCAACACTTATTTTGAAAGAATTTGAAACAAAATAGATTGGTACAGAACTAGACCTAAAATCTCTTAATACATAAGAATAACAACCTTGTTTATTTCAGCCATTGTTCCCTTCCTACTTCCCCCATTAAACCTTTGATCCATCTTCCTTTCCATTAATGATGTCAAGATCAGTCTAATGGAACAGAATGAAAGTAGTGACAATGACATATTATCTCATTTTGGACCATTTCTGCCAAAATAGATGGTCAGTCCTGATGAAACATGAAAGATTCATGTTTAATAACTTGAATTCACAAATTCACCCCCTCCTTTATGCAATGTACAAATATTGTGCCTATGCCTAGACTTGACAACAATTGTAATGTTTCTACAGGTGAAAATTTACTCATTTAAGGTAAGATCATTTTCTATAAGGCAAAATAATAAATATTTTAGGCTTTATAGGTCATATAGTTTGTCTCAACTACTCAACTGTCTCTGTAGTCTGAAAGAAGTTATAGGCAATAAATACATAAACAAGTATGCTGTATTTCAATAAAACTTTTGTTTACAAAAATGGGTGAGACCGACTTATTGACCCCTGATCTAAACCCATCGTGACGTTTACTTTGCATATATAAATGTATGTTCCAGTTGGGAAAGTTAGAAGACCTAAAAGATTTTAAGGGAGGAACAATTCTCATTGTAGATGTAAATGGCCTTACAGAGAATCTGACAACATTCTCAATAAAATACTGTAAGAGAAATCAGTAAACATCTTGAAGACAAAGGATGTTTCTTCAAGTGTTTTCTATACAGGGAACTGAGTAATAAGATTTGATTAGAATGTTCTCTTTAGTGAAGTATTTCAAGAATGGAAAAGCAAGCACCCTATTTATTCAATACTAATTAGAAACTAGTAGATGAACAACTACAGGCCCCCACGAGAGGAAAACACAATCAAATTCAAGTGGCAGGGGAGAAGAGGGAGCAGGCTCCATAAGCTCCCAGCTAGTGGGTACAATGTAGGGGTATATGGCACACCTCCTGGGTGAAGCATCAACTACAAGTTGGACGCTACCTAACAAACACAAACAATATAACCCAAATGTATGTGCCCTTATGTTAAAATGAAATTTAAAAAAATTGAACAGAAGCAGTGCTAGAAGGACTTTCTTTGTGTGATATACATGTTACTTATGAGAGTATTCAGGGGTTGAAGAAGATTATGGTAACCTGAATTCCTCAGGTCATCCTTATCACTTCCACCTAATCACATAATCAATTTGTGGGTGTTCTTGATATTACATTTTGGCTTTATATAGGTTCATCATCTTTCCATCCCTCAGATTATTTGTGCCATAATTTTTAAATTACTTTTGAAAAACTACAACAAACACTTGCTTGAAGTTCAAAACACATTCCCTTTTCCCATTCTAATTCTGCAATTCTATTTTAAACAACTATTAATTTTGTCAGACATGATTTATTTGTAATAAACTCATCTTGTTCATTGCTCATGATTCCTTTGTCTTCAAGATGTTTACTGATTTCTCTTACAGTATTTTATTGAGAATGTTGTCAGATTCTCTGTAAGGCCGTTTACATCTATAATGAGAATTGTTTCTCCCTTAAAATCTTTTAGGTCTTCTAACTTTCCCAACTGGAACATACATTTATATATGCAAAGTGTACTAAATACCCCTTTACCTGTTGTATTCCAACACCAAAACAGCTACACAATTGAAGTAAAACTTGGTAAAGATTTTAAATAATAGTACGTTAATTCACATGGCCATGAGATATATTATTCATTAATTAGTAACACTATCATTTTCCATTCTCCATCTTCCCAGATCCTGTAATAAATTTCACTGCCAATCAGCTTTCATTAAGATATCAGCCTTTCTATTCGTGATAACCAATAAATTGTACTCTACATTTCTGACATCCAATTCTGCTTTATCTTCTCTGGCTACATAAATCTCTAGAGTCTATAGTGTCAAAATATTTTCTTAGCTTCAACTCATGTTTTGCAAAGATGCTAAAACTATAATATCTAAATGCAAAGTTTGCCAGTGAGTTACATCAGCATGTCATACAACAATGATTTTTAAAATAAAATGAGAAAATATATGTAGTAAGATTTTAGATAATATTATAAAGTCCTCTTCAGTTGGATTCAGTATTCAATGAATAAAGCAACTTGAGAATCCTAGTAGAAGTAAACCTTGACATGGTTGAAATATCCTTTCCAAATAATGGGAACATTTAGGTAATTGTCTGTACAAAACAAGGATCAGGCTTTTTTGAGGTCATAAAATGCTTGACCTTCCCAGGTATGATGAATGTAGAAAGCTAACTACTAAGTTACACAATAGAGGTAAGATTGTTGAATATATCAGAAAAATAACATTTTCAAAAGCTCCATAAAGTAACTGATTTATTAAAGATATAATTGGAAAGAGTCTTTCTCTTTCCTGATAGGAAGGAGAATCACAAAACATTGCATTATTTGCAAAAGAGGATGAAGTAGTCATGTTTCACTTATGAGACTTGAATAGCTTTATTACTTATGCTCTTGCTATCAATATAGCACGTTGAAGAAAAGCATTTCCAAAAAAACATAGGTTTGCTAATCTTGAGTTCCTGATAATATCATATGATAAAATAGGAGCTTACAATCAAGATCACAGTCACTTACTCTGTGCTCAGAGGGACCAATTTTCCCTGCTGACATGAGTATAGCACAAATCAAAAAGTGCCAAAATTTGAGTAAGTGCAAACCTCTCAACTTCACGTAGGTATTAGCAAAAAGCACCAGTTTAGCTACATGTAAAAGCAAGTCAGGTACAGCAAGCTGAACAGGAGGGCAGATTGTATTTGGAATAATTTATCTGCCTCTGCCATAGTTCATTTGTCTTGCTGAAAAGATTTTTTCTTGTCTAGGGATAAGCTGTTTTATCAATGCAATTTCACCACTCCCCTTCTTCTTCCTATCTCTCTTTCTCTTCTAAACTATCTTTTTCTTTGTAATAGTCTCTCTCTCCACCTAAACTTACCAACTTCTATTTTTCTCCCTCCCCCTAAACACATAAACACATACAAATACACACTACATTATGTGAACTCCTACCTTGAAGAATGTTTTCTTTTTAAAATCATATCATTATTGATGTGACAGCATAGAAGTAAGTATGTCAACTACTAAAGAATTAGGGCAACATGATCCAAATCAATTGCTGAATATATTAATCATATATACAGTGTATACCTTCTGTAAGGGAATTATGAGACTGCAATCAATCTTAAGGAATAGTATAAATATCCTAATGAACCTACTAAAAGTGATGACAAGGCTGATTCAGCTGGTGTAGTTATATCTCTCTTTTCAAATACACAGGTATTCATGATAACTTTGCTAATTAAAAAGTGAACAAAATTAGAATGAAAGATCAAAAAGAGAAATCTCTGAGTGTCAGTGTCAGCAAAGAGAACTGACACATGGAGAGAGAACTTCACAGGAGCTGAAGCCCTGTGGCCCTCACAAAGACCCAGATATCTGTCGCCAAATGTGGGGACAACAGACAAAACCTGAACCTGCAACAATGGAAACTTAAGCCTATTGGTGGATGCCCAGTCCATAATATTTAAACTAGAAAATTATATAGACTACTCTGGAGACACAATAAGAAAGGTAGAATTCATCTTAAGGCTCTAGGTGGAAAAGCAATTGTATGGAATATGAAATATAGTTATATGTCATGGGCATCGTAATAATTGGCCTTTCCATTCACACTATCTTATTTGAGACAGAAAACCCGAAGCTAAAAATTAACACAAAAATAATTAGGTTTTCCTAGAACCAGTTTGGGCACAGATTATGGGTCATAGGCTACAAGAAAATGCAAAATCACTTTGGTAGAACCCACAGAACTCACACAGAAAATAACCTCTTTAGGTGAAAATAAGCTCACCACAGTACCAAAAACTGATACTCTTTTGTTCATTAGTTCAACATCTATTAAATGCTTATTTGAGGCACACTATTTGAGACCTGGAAGATACAGTAATGAATAAAATACAGTTCTTGTCCTCAGCAAGTTTATTTTGAGTAAATATATGAAGCAGAAGATACATAAACAGTATAGAAAAAAATTAGTAAAGATGCAGAAGTTTAAATTATTTAATACTTTTGAGCTAACTGATATATAGAACCATGTCCCCTAAAATATATTCTATCCAACTAATGTGTAATATTTTGTGAGATTCAACTATTGATCTAAAAAAGAAGTGTCAACAAATACCAAAGAATTGGTACTACGAACAGGGTATCTGATTACAAGGCAATAAAATCATAAATTAAGACAAAAAGATAGATTAGAGATCTCTATATGTTTGGAAACTAAAAAAAAAACAACACACATTCATAAATAATCCATGAGTGAAAGAAGAAATCATAATGGATATATTAAATATTTAAACTGAACAATAATAAAGGCACTGCATATTAAAACCTGTGGGATGCAGCTAAAGTGGTACTTAGTAGAAAATTTATGGCTTTTAAATTCATATGTTAGATTTTGAAAATATGTAAAATAATTAGTTAAACATATAACTTAGAAAGGTAAAAAATAATAGCAGAATGAAACTAAATAAAGAATAAGGAAATAATAAGGATTGGAACAAAAATCAATGACATGAAACAAATATACAATAGAGAGAACAGAACAAAACCAAAATTTGTTCTTCAAGAAGATGAATAATATATTAAACAGTATGAAATTGCTGTTATTCAGCCTATTTTAAAACTTATGCTGATTGCAAAATTATTAATCATTAAATATTAAGGAAGAAAAAGGAGGCAATAATTAAATACTTTGGAATTAAGAGAATGCATCTCTAAAAATACAGGAAAGGTTTAAAACATCATAAAAGAATATATAAACAACCAAATGTCAATAAATTTAACAACATAAATGAAATGGGAAATTTCCTAGAAAAGTATAACATTGAAAAATTGATATAATAACAAACAGAAAACCTGCATAATTTTTATAATTCATAATTGATGGTAAAAATAATTTCCCTACAAAAAATATATTTCGCATAGTTTAACTGGTAAACGCTCCCAAGCCTTTCAGGAATGGATAATCTTAGCCTTGTTCAAACTATTAGAAAAAGGAAAATAAGTATCCTGAATATAGAAGCTCTTCAGATGTATACAAAAGAATATTTACAAAGATATTTGCTGTAATACTATCATAGAAAACAATTAAAAAGAAAGAAAAAAAATGAAAGAAAAAGAGAAGAAAGAAGGGAAAATAGAGAAATAAAGGGAATAAAGAAGAGCAAAAGGAAAGAAAGGGAGTAGAAAAGAAACATTTAAAAGTCCATCAACGAGAAATGAATAAATTTGGGTTCTGACACACAATGAAACAGCATAAAGCATTATATATAGCAGCCAAAGTGCCCAGACATATATGAACCAACAATGAAAACTTTGAATGAATGCAATGTCAAGTGAAACCAAACTATGTTGCAGAATGACCTCAAATTTGTCAGTTCACATAGCCCTCAGTGTCTTCTTACCATTTTTTTGAGAGCCCTGCTTTAGTAATGTTTTCACAACAAACTGAGCCAAAAAAAAAATTAACAAACAAACAAGAAACCTAAAAAATTTATTAGTTAAGTAGTTAGGTCCCAAAACCTCAGTAAGTATTTTTGTCCAGGTAAAATAGCTACATTAAAAGTAATAAACATAAATTCAAAGGATAAATATTATTTTCATTTCTTCTATAACCACCCTTAGGTTACTCATTATTGTAATACATGTGCCTATTGGGCACTACACAGCTTTTCAAACCTTGAAATCCAAATTGGAAACTGAAATGCTTACTTCCTGCTTTGTACTGATTTTCACCCAGTACCTACTTTCTATGACAGCAGCCACCAGAAACTCAGCTTCACAAAGACATGACACCATCACAAGGAAGGTATTAAAATCAAATTTTAAAACTGTAAACTACTTTGAGTTAGTGGTTGACCTGGTGTCTGACAGTTACTGAACATTACTATGTTTCTCTTGACATTTTTAAATATCTCATGGCACACATGACATTTTTAAATATCTCATGGTACTACAGAATGTCAATATACAAATTGGAAACCATGACATTATGTTAAGATATGATATGTACAAATTTTTAATTACACAAAATTAAACCAAAAGTTCATTGATATGTGTGTACATATCCATTTTATGTAAAAATAAAAAATTGGTAAAAACATAAACTGAAAGCATATGCATTAACTTCAGAAGAGTGAGTACCCTTTGGAAAAAGACATGTAAACAGGAAAGGACTTCAACTATTTCTGTAATAATTAATTTCTATTAAAAATCAAACAAATATGGCAAATACTAACATTTAAAAAACATGTGTGGTGGGTATTTCGTATTTTTTACATTAATTCTCTGCCCTATTATATTTTTGAAATAGTTCATAAAAGAAAATAAGAAATGACAAGCATTCTGAGTTTTCAAAGGCTTTATATAGGCTGCTACTTTTAGCATACCATTCTAAATCCTGGGACATCTGGTTACTGTTAGACCTGCTTTTCCACAGTTTCCATTTAGAATCATTAAACTATCCACTGGGAGTAGTCTACCATTTAAAGAAAAAAAAATTCATGCAAAGACGTCTATTTCCTAAGCTGCACCCTAAGTCACAAAAGTTGCTTTTATTTAGAAACTTGGAAAAAAATTCTCAGAAGAAAGGAGATACAAGCATTTTTAATCCTCTTCTTTCAAATGTACTTATTTTCTCGTTTTACTTTTTGAAGGTAATGCTACAGTATGATAAAACAAAACATATATTCATTTAATGCTATCACAAACCCCACAAGTGTCTGGCTCATTGTAATAAATATACCATTCCCAATCTTAGTTTTTTTTGAGACACAGTCTCACAATGTCACTCTTGGTAGACTGCTGTGGCATCACAGCTCAAAGCAACCTCAAACTCCTGTGCTTAAACGATTCTCTTGCCTCAGCCTCCCAAGTAGCTGGGACGACAGGCGTCCATCACCATGCCCAGCTATTTTGTTGTTGCTGTTGTTGTCATTGTTGTTTAGCAGGCCCAGGCTAGGTTTGATCCCACCTGCCTCAGTGTATGCGGCTAGCACCCTACCACTGAGCTACATGCACCACACCAGCCAATCTTAGTAGGATACTAGCAAAGTCAGAAGTCAACTGCAGGCAATCGACTGATGTTTGACAATTATGTTGGCGGTACATTTAAGTGTCTATTAGTTATGTGTCCCAATTCCCTACATCCATATTTTCTACATCCATCTTCCCTGTACCTTCTCCTCCTCCAACATTTACAAAAAATATTACTCATCAGAACCAGGAAATGACAAATGTTGTAAGATGTTGGGAATATTGACAGATGTCAGAAGTTCTATATATTAATTAAGGTCTTATGATCAATATATTAGGTACAATAAAAAGATAGCAATTAACCCACAGTACTCTGCACTGATCATATAACAGCCTATATCTTACTTTCTAAATTCTTCATTTTGGTAAAAACATTGTCATATTAAAAAGCCTATGGGGGAAGAAATAAAGAATGGTGGGAATCTTAAAAAGGTATGTGCAGCTGAGGCAATTAGAGAGGGTCACATTGGAAAAGAGATTAAACCAGAAATCTTCAGTATCACCATATTTTGGTAGAGTATTATGTAAACAGAGGACCATGTAGTTACAAAATCACTAGGAGAAAACAGGCTAGATCTCCATGAATAACTGTTAAGATCACATTGTAGAATCGTTTGGTATGATGAAAATGCTTTGGAATTAGGGAAGTGGTGATGTTGGTACAAATTTGTGAATATACTGCAAACCATCAAATTATATACTTGTATGGGTAAAATTTTATGTTACATGAGTTATATCACATTTTTTTAAAAGAAATCCATAGGTTCAGTAACATGAATAGTATAATGCAGAGAATAAATGAGAAGAAAACAACAAAAATAAGGTAGTTTTTCAAGGCAGATAAAGTGTAGAAGTGTAAATTGAAGAAGGATTTTCTTTTCCCTTTTTTTTTTTTTTTTAACCAGTGAGAGGCTTGAACAAGCAATGGATGCTGATGAAGAGTTTATAAAGAGACAAAACATAAAGAAAAAAAAGGGGGGGGCAGTGCCTGTGGCCCAGTGAGTAGGGCGCCGGCCCCATATATCAAGGGTGACAGGTTCGAACCCATCCCCGGCCAGCTAAAACAGCAGTGGCAACTGCAACAAAAATAGTCGGGCATTGTGGCAAGCACCTGTAGTCCAAGGTACTCGGGAGGCTGAGGCAAGAGAATCACCCAAGCTCAAGAGCTGGAGGTTGCTGTGAGCTGTGATGCTCCAGCATTCTACTGAGGGCAACAAAAAAAAAAAAAAAAAGAGAGAGAGACAGAGATAAAACATGACTATATAGAAAAGATAAAATTAATCAATAATACAAGGTTTCTGAAAAAGTAGAATTAGTTTTAAGTAATAGGTAAATATGTCAGTCCTTTTTAATTTTTTTTTTTTTTTTTTTTTTGCGGGTTAATTTTCTTTTTACCAAACTTTATGAGGATGCCATAAGCCTTGTCCAGCCCAATTGACCCAAGATATTTACAGATTTTACTGTGGGAAGTAAGGATGCATTAGTATTTATCTGAAACCTTCTATCTTTTTGTCTTTTTACTAGAAGGTAAGGTAGTCTTCTGGGGAGAAGAATGAGCAAGGGTAGAAAGAGTAACTGCTTCAAGGTCAGCCAGATCTTATTTATGTTTTTTCTTGTATTTTTTATTTACTATATTTTTTGGCATGCATTTAAGGAGTTCAATCTGATGTTTCTATATAAACAGTGAAATCATTATTGCAGTCAAGCAAATTAATATTTTTTTCATTTTGAATTAATTACAGGCACACATAAAGCAGCACATCGGTATAGATAAGAAACACAGACCCAGTACTCAGCTTCCTACACTGGTAAGATCTTACATAACTATGTACAGTGTCAAAACCAGGAAATTGGCATAGATATAAGAGAATTAACTAAACTACAGACACCGGATTTCATTAGTTTTAGCATGCACTCATTTTCCAAGTCTTTGTGTTAAAGGTCTTCATATAACCACCACCAAAATCACAACAGAGAACTGTTCTGTCACTATGAAGGAATTTGTGTTCCTTCTTTCCAGTCACGTGCCTCCCCTTCCATAGCCCCTGATAATGACCAGATTTAATGGTAATAGTAATGGAAGAGTTTCTAAAGAGTATTGGGTGATAAAGTTACATGATCTATACATGTTTCAGAAAAATTGCCCTGCATCCCTTTTGATCAAACAGGAATAGAGGCGTTCAAGACCAAAGAAAGAAAAGGCATTAGGATATTGCATAGTATTTCAATAATCAATCACTACTTAGACTACAGTAGTGACTCTGGAGTTGGAGAAGAGTGGATGGATTCAAAGATGTAGATTCGAAAGGATCTGGTAATTGTATGCAGGAATCAGGGACCGGGAGGGATGAACAGGTCATGAGATTATCTGGCTCAGATGCCTGGGTGGGTGGTGATGTCATCCACAGAGATGAGGAACTTGAGGGAATGGATGTATCTGTGTGAAGTTTAGTTTGTGTATATTAATTTGAGTTACTAATGGGTCATTTATGTGGCGATGTCTAGAATGTCATTTGATATTGGAACCTGAGGTTAAGGAAGAGGACCTTGCTTGAGATAAAGATGTGGCTATTATCAACCTACAGATAGCAACTGAAGCCATAGAAGTGGATAAGATCAATCAGCAGAACATGGTGTATCACAGAAATCAAGACAAGAAGGGAAAGTAAAGGGACAGAAACAAAAGGAAAGGCAAGAGTACTGTGAGAGGGAGGAAGGGAGGGAAAAGTAAAGGAAGTAGAGGAGAGAAGGAAGGAAGGGAGGGAGGGAGGGAAGAAGGGAGAGAGAGAAGGAGGGAGGGAGGGAGGAAGGAAGGCAAGAAGGGACGGAAGGAGGAAGGGAGGGAGGGAGGAAGAGAGGATAAATTGAGTGCCATGTGTGAATTTCAATTTTTTTTAGTCATTACACATAATTGGTGCTATAGAAAACATAATGAAAACTTATCAATTCTTCTTTCTTTAAACCTACAGTGTATAATAATATCCTTACTGGTTTTCCCACAAAAAGATCTATATTCTTAGAATAAATTCGCTTAAATATTTATACACTCTCCCAATTATTTTTCCAAAATGGAACAACTCTATTTACTTTCTTGGCCCAAGAAACTGTGGTAACTATGTTGATAGCTTGAAAACAGTGCTGTATCTTCGTTGGGTCAGGAAAAATACAGTTGAATGAGTGTTCTCTTTTCTACACAGAAAGAAGGCTCCAAGCTGCATTTCTTTCTTCTACCACCTGTCCAAGCATTCCTACTATTATTGTTTCTTAACTGCCTCTACAATATGCAATATGTAGCCAAACATTTGGAGGTATTTTAGTCAAAAGATATGTTACCAACAATAATAAAAACAAACAAGAACCCCCAATAATAACTGAAGCTATTGTGTAATTAAAATAGAATTGAAAAAGTCAGCCTTAACTTTGAATTGACTGGCGTTTGTTCACTTATGTTGCAATCTTATATTTATTTAAGGCATAACCCTGAGTTCATTTAATGACCTAGATTATTGTGTTGGACTTTCTTTTTTAAAAAAATCAAACTAACATGCCATCTCATACAGTGCTAGCAAAAATATGAGATCCATCTGACAATGCTATCTATTTTTGAACCTTCAGTATACATCTATTGAACAGCTGCTTCAAAATGCTTATAGGAGGCCAATTCTTTTGGTTTTGTTTCTAATATATTATACATTCTAATACATTATATTTCTGATAATTCTAGGGTAAATAGATCTGAATGTGGGTGGATGATTTTAAATGCTAATTATAACACATTATTCATATCTTAAATATCTACTAATTAATTTTAAATTGTTTGAAAATTAATATATCATTAGTTTTATAAAATTAAGTATTTAAGTATTTTGTACCATCCCATGCCCTAATAGGTCTATAATAGAAACGTTAAAGGGAAGATTGTAATTTTTAAATAAAAAATTTGAAGTAAAATCTTACTCTTAGTTTTCAGGTCTGTTTTCTTTTCCAAAAGGGTAGTGTTTTGGTTCTAGTTCACCGTAACTTACCAATATCCTTTTAGGTTTCACAAAACCTGAACAAATATAACATTTTTTTTCTCTATAGATTGGCTAAATTCAAAATAAAAACTGGCCTGTTAGTGCTTCTCAGTGCTGAGGCTGTAAAAAAGACCAAAAAAAATTAGCACACTTTGAAAATACCTATTTTACCTTCTGTGTGACTCCGCCATCTAACTGAGTGTTACTCAGGATCATGCGAACAAAAGGAATGTAGCAGGTTCCAAATACTTTTTCTTTTCTTAAAGAAGTTTACAAGTTACAGATTTGGAAAGTAAAATACAGCCCTGACTTTACTAGGTCAACAGATAAGTTTAAGGATATACAACAAGCCCTGTGACTTTAGTCTCAAAAGCTCTAGAACAGGAAAACACTTTTTACAGTAATAGAGCTCTTCTATCAATTCTAGCAGTGACACACTTCTGTCTACATTTAGGTGAACTCACACTTCTTTCATCTGATTCATACCAAATTCTTGATCATTACTGGGGGAAAAAAATCATACCTAAAGTGGCACCTGCACCACCAGATGCCACTTTCCACAAATCAAAACTCATAAGAGCCTATGCTTCAAAATATAATCAGTATCATAGGCTTCTGGAAAATTTTTTCACTCTTCAGTGTTTTCTAAGTTTATTAAAATGAGCACTAAAAGAAAAGAGAAAAGTATTATAAGATAAATTCTAGCTCTCTAATCTTAAAAATATCAGAATTACCCAACAGAAAATATGGATCAAATTTATAATCTGGTTGGAAACACATCATTACACATTTGATATATACTACAGAGAAGACTTCAAATAAAAATATGAGCTATTGACCAAAAGCAGTATTATATACTTATTATGGGAGCTATATATTTTCTAATAACATATTTAAAATGTACCTTTATGTTAATCAAAAATAAATAAATTTTAAAAATAACAATTGGGAACATATGGAAAAGAGGTATTTAATATATTTATACTAGTTCAGAATTTTTTAAGAGAAAGTACGAGTTAGACATTAGAAGTATACATAATTTGATTACTTTTTCATATACCAACAATTAACTATTAAAATTTAAAATTAAAAAGCACACTGCCATTTATATTAGCATTAAAAAATTAAATAAATTCATAGGTATGGTTATAATAAAATATGTATAAGCACTGTATGAAGAAAGTTACAAAACTCTGATAAAAGGTATCAAAAAAGAACTAAATAGGCTGGGTGCAGAACTCACACTCGTAATCCCAGAACTCTGGGAGGTCGAGGTAGGTGGATTGCCTGAGCTCATGAGTTTGAGACCAGCCTGAGACATAGCAAGACCTCATCTCTAAAAATAACCGGGTGCTATGGCAGGTGCTGTAGTCCCAGCTACTTGGGAGGCTGAGGCAAGAGAATCATTTAAGCCCAAGAGGTTAAGGTTGCTGTGAGCTGTGATGCTATGGCACTCTACTGAGGTTGACAAAGTGAAACTCTGTCTCAAAAAAATGAAAATAAAATAAAAATAAAAATAAAAAATAACTAAATAGAGAAATATTTCATGTTCATAGACAGGAAGACTCAGTATTGTCAAGATTGATGGTTATTCCCAACTTAATCTACAGATTCAACATAAGCCCATTTAAAATCTCATCAAGTTATTTTGTGGGTATTGATGAACTGATTCTAAGGTCTATAGAAAGGCAAAAGACCCAGAATAGCCAACAATATTTAAGAAGAATAAGTACTAATACAACCCAACTTCATGACTTACTAGATAGCGACATTAATCAAGACAGTGTGGTATTGGAAAATACACAAATAGATCAATGGAAAAGAATAGAGAGCCCAGAGACAGACTCAAATAATAAAACCAACTGATCTTTGAAAAAGGAGCAGAAGCAATACATTGGAGCAACCATTTTCACAACAAATAGTCTAATAGCTGAGTATCCTCATACAGAAAATGAATCTAGACACTGTCATGCCTTTCATAAAAATTAACTCAAATTGAATTATACAAACCTACATGTACAACACAAAAGTATAAAACTTTTATAACGTAAGAGAAAGTCTAAGTGACCCTTGAATTTGGCAATGAGTTTTTAGATACAACAACAAAGCCTGATCCATGAAAGAAATAATTGATAAATGAGCTTTTATTAAAATTAAAAACCTCCATTCTGTTAAAGACAAGCCACAAACTAGGAGAAAATATTTACTAAACACATTTCTGATGATGTAATGTTATCCAAAATATATACAGGATTCTTAAAGCTCAATATTAAGAAAAACAACTCATTTAAAATATGGCTAAGACCTCTGAACAGACAGCTTACCAAAGAAGATAGGCAGATGTCAAATAAATACATGAAAAGATCACATGCCATTAGAGAATTGTAAATTAAAACAATGAGATACAACTACACATGTATTAGAATGGCTAAAATCCAAAACATCGGCAGCAACAAATGCTGAAAAGGATCTGGAGCAACAGGAACTCTCATTCATTGCTGGGTGGAATGATGGTATTGGACAGATTCTTAAAAAATTAAACATACACCTACCATATGATGCAGCAATTGCATTCTTTGGTATTTAGTTGAAAGCTGTATCCCACAAAGTACTAATGTTTTCAGTAGCTTCATTTATAACTATCCAAATTGGAATCATCCAAGACATCCTTCAATATGTTAATAGGTAAACAAGCTGATACATTCATACACTGGAACTTTATTCAGAACTAAAGAGAAATGAGCTATAAAAGAAAATAGTCTGAAAATACTACATATTGTATGATTCTATCTATATGACATTCTGGAAAAAGCAAAACCATAGATAGAGTAAAAAAGATGCCAGGTGTTTTTTTTTTTTCAGTATGTGGGGGGATAGATTGGGAGAGATAAATAGGTATAGCACAAAGGATTTTTAGGGAAATGCAAGCATTCTGTATGATACCATGATGGACACATGATAAATACCCATGGAATGTACAATACAGAGTGAACCTTAATGTATTCCAGTTAATAATAATGTTTCAGTATCGATTCATCAATTGTAACCAAAGAGCCACTTAGATAATCATAGGGAAAACTAGGAAAAAGGGGATGAGTGGGCAAATGGGAACTCTATGCTCAGTTTTTTGTAAACCTAAAACTGCACTAATTACTAAAGTCTATTACTTATTTTTAAGGCAAAATCCATGTATTTCTAAAATTAAAAACAGGGGAAACAAAACTACTAGGTTTAGCAAATACTATATTTTCAAAAATCATGTGGTATCTAATGAAATTAGATGGATGCATAACTGAACCTTACTTATGGTAAACAACTAGGCAGTTTAAATTTCTCCTTTAATACTAGAAACAAACCTTTTGTAAATTAATACAGATTTTAGAAACTCTGGAAAACATTAACTTACATCTATTGATATTTCTTCATTGTTATATTAAGATAGCCAAAGAATTAATACCATTTATAACATTTTTAAGGTCTATGTTTTTATCTTGGATTGTAGTTACTTTTTAATTAACATTGCTGAAAGAATGAAGGCAAGAAGTTTCAATACTTTTGAAGCCACCTATTCTAGCATTTGTGATATCTACATTTTCATGAGAATTTAAGGCTTGAATATATATGTTCATGGGTCAGTCTCTAGCTGGCGTGCAAAGAGATTAACTCTGTGCTACTACCCAAAACTAAAGCCCAACTTAGGACATGTGCCGTGAAAGCATGCACAGCTTGTTCTAAAAAGAGTGAAAAGGGCTATGTATAGAAATCAGCATTGTTTAGTTTAAAATGACTAAAAGTGCTTGGTCTATAACCTCTGTAAATGCAAGACTAAATACTCCATTATATGGAAGCATTCTATGATGAAGAGTCTTTATACTTGCTTTTTAAAATATTAACTTTTTAAATTAAAAGATAGATATTTGGAGACTTAAGCAGCAAGATCTGCCACCAGTGCTTAGAAGAAGTTTTCCTATGGTATAACAAGCCGTAAGGTTTCTGCTTCTTTTCTTTGACACACACACATACACACACACACACAGGGCGGCCATAAATTTTAAACTTTATTTAATTAATAAATTAATTAATTTAATTAATTTTAAATTTCACACTATTTTATATTGCACATAAACTTTATGGCCATGATATGTATGTGTGTGTGTGTGTGTATGTGTTTATATGTATATGTGTATATATGTATATATATAAATAAAAGACAAAAAGTATTCGCCACAGTCCCCTTTCTTGGGTGTCATTCCTTTAATTGTTCACAGATGAATACTTTTCTCACACAGAATATTTGATTTTTCCTCTGCTCTATTTTAAAGGGTATAATATTTCTTGAACTGAAGGACATATACATAGACATAAATTTGAAGTAATATTTTTATTTACTTATTTTTCTAGGAGGTTTCTCTAAATTTTTGGCAAGAGATATTTGACTATAATTGGTCACATTTATCTGTCTTCATGTCAAGATCACCATAGTACTGAAATTTCTGTTTAAAGAATTTAAAGAATGTTCAATTATATATCATGTTACTTACTTATTTATACCCCTTCTATATGTCAGTTATTTCTATTTCTTTCCAAATGTACACAGGGTTGCTAAATGCTACATGTATGTGTGTGTTTTATGAAGAAGCAGAGACAGAGAAAGTAGCTGGTCATTGCATTGAACCATATCAAGGGAGAGGGATTTTATCCTGAAGAATTTGTTTCTAATTCTCCAGTTTTAAGTTACTACATTTAAAAAAATTTCACATAGATATCTCGATTTTAAACATTTATAAACCTAACTTAAATGCTCCCAGATTTCCAAAACAGACCTTGAGGGGTCTGAGCAATATGATATCCCAAAACACCTTAATAGTTGGGGACTTCAACACCCCTCTAACAGTACTGGAGGGATCCTGTAAACCAGCAGTTCTCAACCTGTGGGCGAGAACACGGGAACTGTATTAAAAGGGCTACAGAATTAGGAAGGTTAAAAACCACTGCTCTAAACAGAAACTAAACAAAGATATAATGGACTTAAACGTGACTCTAGAACAAACGGGATTAATAGACATATACAGAACATATCATCCCAAAACAAAAGAATATACTTTTTTTCTCATCAGCTCATGGCACATACTCCAAAACAGATCATATCCTCGAATACCATCAAACCTCAGCAAAAATAAAGGAATAGAAATGATACAATGTCTCTTCTCAGACCACAAGTCTATAAAGATGAAGCTCAACTCCAACAAAAATGGTCATCCCCACACAAAGTCTTAGAAACTAAACAACCTCATGCTGAATGACAGTTGGGTTAAGGAAGAAATAAAAGAGGAATTTGTTAAATTCCTCAAACATAACAACAATGAAAACATAAGTTACCAAAACCTTTGGGATGCAGCAAAAGTAGTTCATATCTGACTGGATATTTAGTTGCTCTCACTATTTTAAACTTGGAATACATATTTTTTTAAATAAGTTATTTATTAAGAACTGAGATTTATCACAACTTACTTTATGCCAAGTACTTATGTCTTGTCCCATAAAATGCTCTGAACATCCCTCTGTATTAGTGTAATTAACACCAGTTTATAAAAGATGAAATTAAAGCTCAGAGACAGTAAGTAACAACCAAAGTGATTCAGGACATATAACTGAAAAATATGTTGACTTCTCTCCATCTTGACCTCTGTGTTCTTAGAGGTCACAATGATCCTCATCTTGGACCATCACTTTAGCCTCCTAACTGAGCTTCCCACTAATTACCTTGATGCTTCCAATCCACTCTGCATCAGAAGCAGATTTATTCTTGGATTATGTCATACTTCAGGAGCTTCCCATTTCACTTAGAGTAAGACTGTATGAAGTCTTAGTCCCCATTTCTCTTTAACCTCATCTCAAAACATTCTCCTCTCAGCTCACAGCATTCCAACCAAATCGATGTCCCTTACGTTCCTAGACATCATAAAATACTTTTCTACATTGGAGATTTTATACATGCCATCTTCACCTTGGCTTTCTGCATTATTTGAACCTTCTAATCTGAAGTCTCAACTCAGATACCACCTCTTAAAACTGTCACCTGCTCCCTCTTGCCTAGATTTTCGGACAATAAATTCTTAATTTGCAATCAAGTTTTTCGCTTGTTTATTTACCATCTATTGCCCCCCTTCCCTCCTCACAGTAAAATGAAATCTCTACAAGGACAGAAGTTTTCTGTTTAACTCATTGTTCTTATATAGCGTCCAACATTGTAGCATTGAGTAAATATTTGCAAGATGAATGAATGAAGCCTTTGTTTTCTCTACTCATACATGTTTTCATGTTAATTATTAACAGATATAGTCATAAAACTTTCATTTGGCAATGTACATTTTGCTTCTTTACAATTCAGGGTATTTTTGTTGTCCTTTAATGATGTTTGAAGTATGTGAAATGATGGCACTTTTTTTATTTCTCTTGAACATTTCCTCCTCAGACAACTCAAAATACACCGTGACTTTTTGTTTTAGCAAAATATCTCCCAGAATCATAAAATCATAGCATAACAAAGCTGAAGTCACCCCAGAGTCCACTAATACCATCATCACCTAGGACCTTAGCCTCCCCTTCAGCACCTCCATCCACCAGTGACCACTGAGACATCACCAGGTTCAGGAACTAACCACAACTTTTCACAACAATACCATCAAATTCACAATGCCTTGACACCGTGATATTTACGTTTAGAGTTTTCAATAGTAAAACATTCCAAGTTTTCTGCTACTGAATTTTCATCATTTATTCCCTCAGATTCACAAGAAATCTTTTCTGTTATCCTGATTTTGTTGTTTGTTTTTATTTAGAAACTAGTGGTATGAGAAAATTCCTTTTAGGTTGTCTTTTGGAATGTTAATAAATTTAATGATAGGAGTGGGAGAATTAGTAATTTTTCTGGAAAATATTTCATTGAGATTTGTTACCAGTTCTCACTGTATCAACTGTTCTTTCAGTCACTGACTATACAATGTAGTCAACATAATGTTTTAAGTAAAATTCAGAAATACATTTATTCTGATGGTTCTATGAAATATTCTCAGTACTGTTGATAAAATAAAGTTAAATATCATTTATAATTTCAACTTCTTTAGAAAGACTTTCCTATATGTATTTTATCATTTAATTTACTAACTACTTTGGCATCATGGACATTTTAACAATATTTATTCTATCCATGAGTATGAGATGTTTTTGCATTTTTATGTGTTATCTGCAATTTCCTTCATCAGTATTTCATAGTTCTTCTTGTATAAATCTTCTACTTCCTCAGTTAAATACATTCCAAATTATTTCATTTTTCTTTGTACCTATTGTGAACACTATTGAGTCTAACTCTCAGCTTGACTGTTATTGATATATAAAGATGCTATTGTTTGTATACACTGACTTTATAATCTGAGACATTACTGAATTTATTTCATCTAGAAGTCTCCTGATGGAATTGTTGGGATTTTCTAGATACAAAATCACATCGTAAGCAAAATGTGATAGTTTGACCCCCTTTTCCGGATTTGGATGCCCTATATTTCTTTCTCCTATCTGATTTCTCTGGCTAGAATATCCAGTACTAGGTAAAGTAGAAGTCATGACAGTGGGCAGCCTTGTCTTGTTCCAGTCCTTACTAATTTTGAATAGGTGAGGAATACTATTTTTTCAAAAAATAAAAGGAAAAGAGAAAGAAAAAGTAGAGAGTATTTAAATACAGTGAACTATGTATGTTTTCAGCCATCACACTCTCATTCCTCAGATTTAGCTAAAACAAAAATAAGCTGTTCAGTGAAAATGTATTCAGGAGTTGGTCGGTGTTCTATTACTACTTATCCCTTCTCACTTATATGTTTAATCTTTTCTCTACTATTAGCTCTTAGTTATTACCACATAAACAAGAACAAGTGTCTCCCATCAAATGTACCCCAAAAAGAAAACAACAAAAAGCAAAGAAAATCCTTTTCAGGAGATTTGCTTTTCCACCACTTTGTTCTCATTTATCTCTAGGCAAAACTTTGGAAAGACTTTTCACCTATTTCCATGCTCTCTCCTACCCACTGAAAACTGAGAACTGAGTTCTGCCTTTCAAATATAATTTAAATTATTTCCACCAATATCACAAGTCATAAGATTGCCAAATCCAATGGAATATCTTCAGACTTGACCTTACTTTGTATCTCTGATGTTTTCACATTTTTGACAACTCTTTCTTGCAAAAACACTGTCCTCCCATTGGTTTCATACCATTTGGCTTTTCGTTCTTCTTGTTTTTTTTTTGTTTTTTTTTTTTATGCTCTTTTGTCCTCACATCATACTTCTGGAGTGAATTCAATATTCACATCATTCATTTCAACTATCACCTTTATTTTGATGACTCTCAGATCTATAGCTTTAGCCCACATCTGAGCTATTCTGTATGTCTCTGTATATATACATACTGCTGACTATTGTATATCTTTAGCTGAACCACCCTCTCAGCATTTAAAACTTAGTGCATCTCAAACTTCAATTTCTACCTTCACTCTAAAATGTGTTATTTCTCTTGTTCTTCCCATCTCTGTGAATGGCACTATCATCCACCTTCATCCAGGGGTGTCCAACCCATAGCCTCCAGGCAGATTGTGAGGACATTTTTGCTTATCTCTAGTGGGGGATATCACAAAAATTAGCCATGGACCTTTTTTTTTTTTGACTCATCAGCTTTTGTTAGTGTTTGTATATTTCGTGTGTTGTCCAAGACAACTCTTCTTCTAATGTGGTGCAGTGAAGCTAAAAGGTTGAACACTTTGGAGAAGAACCTTACAGCGATTTCAAGTCCATTTCTTTATTCTCCTACATGTGCCCTGCAGATCTATATGCTGAGGGTAAAGGCAGAGGTGGGAGACAACATGTGTCTCTATTAGATGAAGTGTATCATCATCAGCTCAGGATTCACTGGGCATTCTTGCAAAGAATCTATTCCATAAATAAATTCCCCTTCAAACACCTTTTTTACAAATATATGAAAATTATAGAGTTCAATTAGAATACGAAGTATTGAGAAAGGACTATTTATTCCCCTAACAGAAAAAAAATAATAACACAAAGAATAGGCACTTAGCAATGCTTTGGGGCTCTCCATGTGGAAGTAGTTAACTCATGTGCATTGAAAACAAAGGCTCATTTCCCCTGTTCAATCTTAAAAAAAATAGGTGATAAAGGAACAGGGACATAGACAACAAATGCACATCTGTTTAAGAGCCTCAACCGTTTCTGGGATATTGACATTTATCTGTTGTGGAGTGACCCAGATGCATTATACTTATCAAAATTCTATCAATACTTATTTACTAATATCAATAATAATATGTTTCCCGGGGGATCAGCTTTCCCAAGCCAGGTGCTGTGTGCCTCCAAGCTCCCTGAGCTCTTCAGTGTCGGTGTAGCTAAAGACACCTAATATTCCACTAATACTGGAAAAATAACCATAAAAATATGCATGATAATAAGTAATAATAAGTAGGTAAATCATAAGAACACCTCTTTGTAAATAATGTTGGACAATGTTTAAGAGGTGAAAGGATCATTGGACATTCTAAATATCCCAAACATTAATCTCGCCTATTGAAAAAAAAAGTCCTAGAAAAGGAGTATGAACAGCCAATTTAAAAGTTGAGTTAATGAAAAGCATGGACAAAATCTAGATTTATTTCTGTAATTTTTGTATCTCCTTGGTATTAGACATAACTATCAATAACTCCTCTCTATTTCCAATCTATGTGATATGATGACAAACATTCTTTTTTGGTAGGAGATAAAGCAGATAAAAGCATAGAAGGCAGGGCTAAACCAAGTATATCAGTAGTATGAATTCCTGCTAGTAGAATTTACCCTATATTTAAAAAATTAAGAGTTATTTCTAAATTGATCTCCAAAGAATGTATACTATTTATACTCATACCAACCATGTATGACATCTGTTTCCTATATGCTTACCAATCCTGGAACTATCTAATTTTTTAAAGTCATCAAATAAGGGAAAACAGTATGTGTACATATGAGATTAAAGATTTTTTCATATGTTGCTTAAAAACGTTTATGAATCTTGTTTTAACATCCTTTGATCATTTCTTTTTTTTTGTTTTTTATTAATATTAAATCATAGCTGTGTACATTAATGCAATCATGGGGCACCATACACTGGTTTTATAAACAATTTGACATATTTTCATCACACTGGTTAACATAGCCTTCCTGGCATTTTCTTAGTTATTGTGTTAAGACAATTATATTCTACATTTACTAAGTTTCACATGTACCCTTGTAAGATGCACTGCAGGTGTAATCCCACCAATCACCCTCCCTCCGCCCATCCTCCCCCTCCCTCCTTTCCCTCTCCCCTTGTCCCATACTCTTAGGTTATAACTGGTTACAGCTTTCATATGAAAGCCATAAATTAGTTTCATAGTGGGTGTGAGTACATTGGATACTTTTTCTTCCATTCTTGAGGTACTTTACTAAGAAGAATATGTTCCAGCTCCATCCATGTAAACATGAAAGAGGGATATTTGTAGTTTTTCTTCTTAAATTTTCTTTTGTTTCTTATGTTAGATTTTCTTCTGAAATGTACTCTTCATATATATTTTGTCTTGCCATATACTTTTTTCCTGTACTATTTATAAAGTCCTTAATCTAAATGCTAAAAAATTGTGTGAGTAAAAGTTTGCCACTCTTCTACATACTATTTAAATCCAGCTTGATTTATCCTCTGAACTTTTGTTCCAAGAATAAAATTTTGCTTTAACAGAGCCAGTCAGACCAGATTTTTAATTTTTTCTTCTTCACCTCTTCTCACCATGCATCAGTCTCATCCCCTTTCTGGCAGAAATGACAAGTTAGGTAAAAATAACTAGGGTTTGGTATTACAGTATTAGGCTGGAGAGGGACTATGTGTTTGCAAGCTTATGTAACTCTATTCCAGCTTCCTCTTTTCTGAGAGGACTATGTGTTTGCTATGGTTTGAATGTGTACCCTCAAGTTCATGCATTGGAAACTTACTCCCCTGTGCCACAATGCTGAGAGGTGGACCATCTGAGAAGTTAGATCATGAGAGCTCTTCTCTCATAAATGGATTGATGTTGTTGTCACTGGAGGTTTATTATAAAAGCAGGCATACCATGGAATACAATTCAGTCATCAAAAAGATGGTGACTTCGTATCTTTTGTAATATCCTGGATGGAGTTGAAATACATTCTTCTTAGTATAGTATCACAGGAATAAGAAAGCAATTATCCAATATACTCAATACTAATATGAAGCCAGTAGATAATCTGATGCATGCCCACATAGGAGAAAAACTCATTTCGATTTAAGTTGGGGGGAGTGGTAATGAAGGAGAGAAGGAGAAGGTTGGGGTTCTTTCACTGAATGAGCACAGGGTAGGCGTGGTTGGCACACCTTTCATGTGTGGAACATAACCATAAGAAGGATTCTACCCAACATAATCAAATTTTTAACCTGGTTGGGTGTACACTCACATTAACCTGAAATAAATTTACTTTAAAAAAAAAAAAAAGTAGGTTTAGCCCTTTTTGCTCCCTCTTGTATGCACTTTCTCTCTCCATGTAATACCTTGTGCTATGTCAGGATGCAGCAAGAATGCCCTCACCAGATACCTACACCTTGATTCTGATTTCTCAGCCTCCGAAACTGTGAGAAATAAATTTTTCTTCATTAATTATCACTGTCTGTGCTAATCTGTTATGGCAACACAAAATAAGTATTATTTTTTCTTGTTTCGTATTTTATTAAGTTTCTGTTTATTAGTGAAAGTAATTAGCTTTTGATCAATTATTATTGTTTCATTTTCCCTTTTCCACTTTTCTCCTACTAAGAAAAAACAAAATGGTATACACTGACTATTTACCTTTCCCTTGTAATGAAGCATAAGAGACTTTTTCTTATTTTTTTTTTAATGTCACTACTCCCATATTTAAGTTGTCACACTTCTCAGTAAATATTTCTCCAAATTGCAAGCTAAAATTCTTTTTAGGATTTTGTCCAATCAATTTTGTTAAAACTATTTCTGGTGGCAGAGAATGTTGCAAATTAAAAGTTATATTAGCTGTCTCTCTCTTTCTCTTGCTGCCACTTTTCTAAAGTTATAGAAGAAAGCTATGCCCTTTCCTTTGCTAATTATTGCTAGCAAGTTTTCTAGAGGGGAGGGGGTAGGTGAGAAAAATTTTGTCAGAAACCAGATTTTATTTCATTTTAAAAATAAAATACATAAAAAGTGTGTATTCCCATTTTTTAAATTTTATTATGAAAAAAATCTCAAATTTACACAAAAAAGAGAGAATTATACAACAAATGTCTATGTGTCCATCACTTCTATAATTTTCAATCAATGTCCAATAGACTATACCCATATCTCAATTATCTTGAATCTAACACAAAAATGCCATAAAATTTCACTCATAGAAATGTTGGTATTTGAGATATATTTTTTAAAAGTTGTTTCTTCTTCTTAAAAAGAGAAAATTCTACAGAAATTCTCTGTGTTGACTTTCTTTGAATTCGATGACTCTTTGATCCATCTGTAGCCTATTTTGTGACTTTATCTATTCAGAAGGTAGAGGAACAGAGCGAAGTTTCAAATTGCTTGCCTCATTTATGCCCTGGTAAATTGTATTTTAGTCATTAAAGTATGTGTGCAAATTATTTTACTTCAGTAATTACTTACTGAGGATTTTCCATGAATCACACAGTTTTTTAGGCTCCTAGACTGCTAAAAAATGTAACAATGAACAACAAACTTGCTCTCATTGAGCTCACAGTCAAGTATTTAACATGAAAATGTTACTCTAAAGATGAAAGTGGCTGTTTATCAAAGAATCTTTGATTTTCAATGTCTTTTATTTGTTTTTCATTTGGGAATTTCTGTCATTAAAACACTGGCTTAAGAATCATGTCAAGGAGCAAAACAAAACAAGATCTTTATGGTTATTGCCTCAATTATAAACTTATACAGTTGCTGCCCTTCTACAAGAGCCAGAGGAAAATAATTTTAGTGAAAACCTTACCTGCTTTTTTAAAATGACATCACAAATTATTGTGTTATGAAGAAATAAGCCTAGAGGAGTAGAGAGTTCAGTTACAACTATGATAGCTTACCTGCTGTGTGATAGGTCTCAGATGTCCTATACACTATTGCAGGTAGAAATCATCACTCGTTATTCTAATGTAAATTTTATTGGATTGTGACTAATTATATAATAGAATTACACACAAAAAAAAAACCCAAAAAGGATCTTCTACATCTTCTAATTAAGATAAGCAGTGTGTTATAAAAATAAGGTATGGTTTGTGCACAAATAAAGAAACATACTGTCTTATTGTATGGTAGCTAAAGTTATTTTGGACTGACTTATCAATAAATATTTTCAAGGAAAGTTTGCAGTGCAAATAATTTAAGATGGAAATCTTCATTGCAGTAGGTAAAGAAAAGGAATAATATGCTGTTACGGAGGGATGTTAATTGAACAAACTATTGAGGAAGTACAACATATGTTATTACTAATACTTTCCCATACAATCTTTCACAATATGGATTTAAAAATAATCTTTAATTGTATAATATTGCATTTTGTATAACTGATTGATCATTTCTTCATCAAATATGTGTTGAGCAAATGCTATCATTGAGACATTGTGCTGGAACTTAGAAGAAGAGTGGTAATGAAATGAAGGACTGTTCATGGATTATACAGTCTAATGAGGTAGAACTATATATACATACACACATGCACATACTAAATAACCACACAAATATATGAATATTTACTTTCAGGTAATACTAAATTGTGGTGAGTTTTGTGCTGGCAAGAGTACTCAATTCATTGAAATTTATATTTCAATGACTTTCTCCAAATATAATCCTGTTTAAGCCTAAAGTTTTTTTTTTTTATTAAACCATAGCTGTGTACAATAATGCAATCATGAGGTACAATGTGCTGGTTCCATATACAGTCAGAAATATTTTCACTGAACTGGTTAACTATGAAATAGAATATGGGGAGAGGGAGGGGATTAGTTTCATAGTAGGGCTGAGTATGTTGGATACTTTTTCTTCCATTCTTGAGATACTTTACTAAGAAGAGTGTGTTCCAGCTCTATCCATGTAAACATGATGATGTGGGCTAATCTTACTGGAGTTAGTCTCTCTCTGTCTCTCTCTCAAGGTTTCAAATTCAAATTGAATCATTGCTGACTTATATCCAGAAAGCTACTGGTACTTCTTATTTTGTAAAAAGTTTATTTGTGCTAATATTTTCCATTAGTAAAGTGGACTAAAAGATGCCTCAGTTGCCTGGAACTGATGCCACAGAGGGCAAACAATGATTTACTGAGTTAAAAGAGGTAGAACATTAGGTTAATCATGTTCTGCCAGAGTATCACCACTTTCTTTTAAACAAGAAAAAAAATGTAGTCAGGAAAATTTTAACAAGTTATAATGAACCAGGGAATATAAAGGGAAGTGATTTCAGCAGAATTATTTATGCCTTCAAAGTTTAAAACAAATGAATAACCCAAAAAAGGTGTATATGTGGCATTTTTTGTGAAACAATTCTTTCCATTTTTTGTTCTTTGATCTCCACATGAGCAGAGACAAATAAAGTGGCAATGGGGCCAAGGGTGCTAGATGTCTTGGCACTAGTAACTATGGCAATTAGCACCATTTAGATTGATATATTTCCAAGATGAAAGCAAAATTTGGACCAAACAAAAAAATGATGATGGCATTTGTGAAAGCGGAATGGCACTGACCAAAAAGAAACAAAAAAGAAATATATATCACTTTAAAACTTGGAATATTTGAAAAATTGATTACATGATAAGACTGCTTGAACATAACCGCAACTGTTGAAAACTTACTAATGATTCAGTAGCATTAAAATAAAAGAAAGACACTCAGGCAGCCTGCTTTAATAGCTTGCTGGCCTGAACCCTGATACATAATGGTCTTGTAATAGTTTATGGGTGACTGTAATAAATTGGTAGCGAATATTTTCCATTTGGGGGGATCTTCATATCAGATCTTCTCTTAGAGAACATTTTGTTCTGAAAAATTATAAAGGCAACTGATCTAGTTTAGAAGTTGCCTGACACTTTTAATATATTGTAAACTTCAGATTATGTGTTTTATGATTATGTGATTTTTGACGTCCGCAGCTGAGATCAAATTATAGTCAGTTTGGAATTCAGCAATTTGCTCAGTTGTACTTTACCTACCCTAACTAAATATTTTGTAAGTATACCACAAGAAAAAAATCTAATTTTTTCCAATGCTGTTATTTCCACTATTTAAATCTGTTCTTAGAGGAGAAAACAATTTTAGATGGATTAATTTTGTACCTAAATAGTTTGTTGACAATTAATTTATGATCATATTGAGTATGATCATACTATTTGCCTCAATAAGTAACTAGTCATCTGTTCACTTTATTGAGGGGTTATATGTGATGTAAAAAGAAAATTATGATGCACCAAATGAAATTATAGTATTTTAAACAAAATGAGATTGATAACTACCTGGAATTTAGTGAATTAAAATGACCTAATATGGAGTTCCCTGAGGCATTTATTGCTTGTCCTGTGTTTAGTTCTTCAGCAGCATATATCCTTTCTGTACAATAAAAACAAAAAGTTATAGACTAAACAGAAATTGAAATGGTCTCAATGTTAATATTAGACCCATGAAAAATTAGAGGGTATCTGAATACCTTATTCATTCTTTTAGTCTTTGGTGTACCTAGGAACATTCATTACACGTAAAAGTTGTATTATCAAATTAATGGACTAAAGGCAGAAGGGGAATTTGGAGGACTGTGAGATAAAGTCTGGATATAGGCTGAATGCAGGTGGAAGACATTTGAGGCGTATTTATGATAACAAGTGCAGAATCGTCCTACTAAGGTACCAGCATCCAAATGTGACAGTAAGCGTCAATGTGGTTACATAAAATTGAAAGGGAAGTCTTGGTGAAACAGAGAACTCTGGAGAGTGGCATCCTGAAGCAGTATCTGAAAATGTGAGCAAATTAGAAAAAAACATAAGCAGAGACGAGCTAGAAATGATAAAATGCCTAAGCAAATATGAGTACAATAAAAATTAGGCCATGTCTATCCAGACCAGACCAGCTGAGAGAAAAGAATTTTCAAATTGTGGTGCAAGAAGTAAACAGCATGACTGAAAATGAAGTATTGACTCTTTCCTATAAGAGTTGGAGGGCAAGACATTGCTGGGCAGCACGACACTGCAGCAGGATTACTTGCCCTTTCTCAAATGTCTTTTGAAGCAAAAAGCTGAAATTCAAATATCTTGAGCCACCTGAAGTACCTAGGCCTTTAAGCAATACATAGGCTTTAGCTTTATTGCTTATTTTTAAAAATACAAACTGATTATACAAATTGATATAAAATACAAAAATACAAATTGATACGTGATGCCACGGCACTCTACCGAGGGTGACAAAGTGAGACTCTGTCTCAGCAAATTAAAAAAAAAAAAAAAATTGATACATGAGTGTGCATGGTTATGCTCTAGGAATTACCAAAATTAATGCCAAAAACTGCCACTCAACAGAGTCAATTTAGCCTTAATATTTTAAAAACATTTTGCATTGTTTGCTAAAACTCATCAAAGTATTAGTGATGAAGGTTTCAGATATCTGCAAATGGTAATGAATTCAGAAACAAACAATGGGAAACCCTATAGTCAAGTCTAGACAGATTTAGATGAATTAATGACCCAACTAGTTATGGCAGCCACAGTTTTTAACTTCAAGTGAAAGAATCTTAAAAGCGATTCATGAAGAAATATTTTATTTTTCTTCATTTTAAAAACATTTAATTGTCTTTTGGGAAGATGATAAAAGGTAAAATCTAGAGACTTCATTGTACCATACTCATTATATTCTCTCTCCTGCCCTGTATTAAATCCAGTTTGATTCCTCATGTTTATTCATCTCTTTCTTTAAATAAACATACATTGTACATATAACATACAGGGTGTCCATAAAGTTGGTGTGCAATTTAAAATAGCTGGCTATTTTACACACACACACACAAACATTCACACACACATACTCTCTTCCATTTATGGTCATTTTATAAGTCTTCTAAACATTTATTAAAATTTTTTGGGAGTGGAGTCATTTGACATCAAATAGTTTTATTATAAATAAAAAGACTTCCCTCCTAATAAACAGAACTTTGTTTTAAAACCAGAATGAGGCAGAACATTGTTGTTACAGTAAAACTTATGGCTGGATGTCTCATTGGCTAGACCTCTGAGTTAATTTAAATTTTTACATGCTGTTAGATAGAAATGCAGTCAAGGACTGCAGATTTTCCATTATTTCTTTAGTTTTACTTCCCATTAATGGAAAATTTTCATTTGTAACAAAACTCAACATCAAATTTTACATGCCACTTGAGTCTTTCCTCATAATTCTGAAATGTCATTTTTACTTTGGAATATTTTTTAAGGAAAACCCTCAACTGTACTTTTCCTGTATAATAGCATGCATGAATATAAAGAACTTGATGTTTAAATTTTGGAAATAATCATCCTGATATTTCATTTACAAAGTTCAGCTGCCAATGCAAAAGCAAACTTATTTCCTAAAAAATTAATTCACAATGAATAGCAGCCTTAAACCTAAGGCATGAAATTATAAGAATTCTAGATGAAAATGTTAGAAAAACTCTTTATAGATAAAGGCCTATGCAACGAATCTATGAAGAACCCCAAAGGCAACACAGCAATGACAAAAATTAATAAATGGGGCTTAATTAAATTAAAAGCTTCTGCACTGCCAAGGGAACAATCATAGAGCAAATAGATAACCTACAGAATGGGAGAAAATACAATAAAGGGCTAACAACAAAGAACTCAAGCAAATCATCAAGAAAAATATCAAATAACCCCATAAAAACGTGGGCAAAACACATGAATGGAATTTTTTTTAAAGAAGATAGACTAATGACCAATAACATATGAAAAACATGCTCAGCATCTCTTACCATCAGAGAAAGGCAAATCAAAACCACAGTGAGCTATCACCTAACTCTAATGATAATGGCTTTTATCAAAAATTCCCCAAACACGAGATGTTGGCATGGATTTGGAGACAAAGGAACACTTACTTATACAATATTCGTGGAACTGCACATTAGTATAACCACTATGGATAGTAGTATAGAAAGACTCAAAGAACTAAAAGTAGATCTATCATTTGATCCAGCAATCTCACTATTTACCCACAGAAAAAAAGTCATTTTATTAAAAAGACACTTTCATTCAAATGTTTATCTTAGCACAAGTCACAATCACAAAGATGTGGAATCAACTAAAGTGTCCATCAATATGTGAGTAGATTAATAAAATGTGGTATATTTATACCATGGAGTACTGCTCAGTCATTAAAAAAAAAAATAGTGAGCTAATACCAATAACCAATACCAATACTAACAACCTAGATGGAAACGGAGACCATTCTTCCAAAGGGAAGTACTGCTAGAATGAAAAACAAAAACCGTGCTCTGTAGGAGCTGAACACCAGTCTTATAGGAGTGGTCACTGGTTCTTGAGGGAGATGCTGGGAGCCGGACAATCTCCCAGCCGGCAGGCATTAAGATGTTTTGCAGCCCTGAGATAAGCTCTCAATCAACTGCATGCACTAATGGGATAAGATCATTCCCTTGTTAGCAAGCAGGTGTTATACTTTGAACATTCGCGTGCATCAGGGTGGGAGTCAAGCCCGTGGGGAAAGAACACGTAGTAATCATTAAGCACTTAGCTCCTGTACGTGGGCTCCCCACCTGTTGTATATTGTTTCAATAACAGGCCATGGCAGAGGTTAGTTGGGCTTCCCTGCACCTATGGGAAGTCCACCTCTTGCAAACATTGTACTTCTGATCCGTGTCCGGCTGTTTCCTTTGCGTGGTGTGGAGGTGCCATAAGCGTCAACGACAGTACTCACTATTAAACTGGAACGAATCAGGCTGGGGATGGTGGCTCAGCCTGTAATCCTAGCACTCTAGGAAACAAAGGTGGGAGGATTGCTTGAGCTCAAGAGTTCCAGATTAGCCTTAGCAATAACAAGACCCACATCTCTACTAAAAGTAGAGAAAATTAGCTGGGTGTTGTGGTGAGTGGCTGTAGTCCAGCTACGTGAGAAGCTGAGGCAGAAGATTGCTTTAACCCAAGAGTTTGAGCTTGCTGTGAAGTAGGCTGATGCCATGGCTCTCTAGCCAGGGCAACATAGTTGAAACTCTGTCTACATTAATTAAACTAATTCATTGGAACTAATCAATCAATACTCGTGCACATATGAAAGTAAAACTCAATGGAAATCAAGTAGGTGGGAGAGGATGAGGGGATAAATTCACACCTAACAGGTACAGTGCTACCTGGGTTAACTATCTGGCTTAATGGGCACAGTTATAACTTTGACTCAAAGTGTTCAAAAGTAATTCATGTAACCAAAACATGTATATGCCTGTAATATTCTCAAATAATAAACTATTTATTAATTAGTTAACTAAATTAGTAGAACTGGAGTGTTTCTACACAGACACACAAATTGATAAATGCCTGATGGATACCCCAATTACCTGATTCGATTAATTTACATTGTATGCCCGAATCAAAATGTCACATGTAAAATATTTACATATAACTATATTACATATAACTATGTAAAACTATTGTGGACTCAGAATAATTTATAATAAAAAATATTTAATAAAAATCAAAAGTATTATTGTCTTGTAACAAGCTTCCCATAGTAAAGATAGGGATAGTATGTATATTTCCCAATGCTTTATAAATATAGCATATATGTGTATACATACACACATAAAACTAAGAAATTTTTTCTATAAAAAAACACTACACATATTCAGCATTAAAAATATTGCTAAATATTTCTGTGTAATGAAGCTGTTCTTTTCAATGATGTTCTACATTGTGAAAATTTTATTTAAAAATTTTTGTATAATGAATGCAAACATGAGTCACTGTCCAAACATGAATCCGTCCTAAAGTGAACATATTTGCATGTGTTATGCTATACAAACTTAGGTCTGTAAAATGCTTAATTCCTTTATTCCTTTTGGTCTGCTACCAGGAAATTCTACTTTCACAATTCAAACAATCTACTCTGTTCCACACTAAATAAAAAAAAAAAAGAGAGAGAGAGAGAAAAAGAAATCATTATTTCTTAAAATATGTGTATTCTAACAATAGAAACATTTGTAGATTTTCAAACTAAATATTATGTTAAAATATTTTATACATTTCTACAAAGAATGTTCTTTTCCTTATTAAAAAATACTTGATTTGAGTTATTTTAGAAGTGGCTGGACTTTCACACAAAATACTCAATTTTACACACTAGTATAATAATTTTAAGAATCAGTGAATTTTGAAAAAATGTCCTAAATAATAGCGGTATTTTGGTCTTTCAGACACATTTTTGAAAATTTTGAATAGAAAGTTAAGAGACTGGCTTGGCACCTATAGCTCAGCTGCTAGGGCACCAACCACATACACAGGAGTTGGCCGGTTTGACCCAGCCGGGGCCTGCCAAACAACAATGACAACTACAACCAAAAAATAGCTGGGTGTTGGGCGGGTGCCTGTAGTCCCAGCTATTTGGGAGAATCGCTTAAGCCCAAGAGTTTGAGGTTGCTGTGAGCTGTGAGCCACAGCACTCTGCCCAGGGCGACATAGAGAGACTCTGTCTTAAAAAAAAAAAAAAAGAAGGGCGGCACCTGTGGCTCAGTGAGTAGGGCGCTGGCCCCATATGCCGAGGGTGGTGGGTTCAAACCCAGCCCCTGCCAAACTGCAACAACAACAACAACAACAAAAATAGCCGGGTGTTGTGGCGGGCACCTGTAGTCCCAGCCGCTCGGGAGGCTGAGGCAAGAGAATCGCGTAAGCCCAAGAGATGGAGGTTTCTGTGAACCGTGTGATGCCACGGCACTCTACCCGAGGGCGGTACAGTGAGACTCTTGTCTCTACAAAAAAAAAAAAAAAAAGTTAAGATATATTTGTTCCAAAGGTTTGAATCTTCTCACATAATAATATAGGCAATCTCCATTTTTTAAAAAACCTAATTCATTAAAATTTAGGATCTGCAAAAAGAGATAAATTAAGGAACGATGTCTTACTACATGGAAAAATTATGGTTTATAAAATATTTTATAAGAACAATTTATCTTCAAAGTTGGATTTACTCTTATTTAATATATAAATAGAATCAACTCTGTTCTATAAGCAAATGAAACTGCCTATTATGTAATGGAACTTTATTTTCTCTTCTTTTTCTTTTTCTTTTTCTCAATGGACCTCAGTGTTTCAAAAAATGATTGATCATAATTTTTATTCAGATGCATTCCATTCATATCACTGGTCAATGTAATGGAACTTTTATGCCTCCAAATGGATGAGATAAGATTGGTTCCTCGTTAGCAAGCGGGCGCTGTACCTTGAACATTCACGGGTACATCAGCGTGGGAGTTGAGCAGGTGGGGAAAGAGCAAAGTAGTCACCTTGGGAAATATTTCTTCATTTAAATAGTAGCCATTTCTCTAATTATTGCACTATGTTGGAATTGTCTTTAGACAGCCAACAACATAACCTTTTGAATATTTTCACTGACAACTTCTCTTTAACTTAATTTGATTTTTAGAAGTAATCAAGAGTAATTTACAGCCAAGTTTATTGCCACAGCAAAGCCTGGATGGTACACTTATCGAAATCCCTTATCTTCATTTTCTTACCTCCAACTCTACTATCTTCTTTGCCTTGTTGCCCTTTGCCTTCTCTTCTCCATCAAACTACTCTTTCTAAGGCTCTTGTCTATCTATTTTGAGTGATCAATATGGACAATTATTTTTTAATATTATGAACTTAATAAAGCCTTTCATCTTGGGTGGCTTTGTACAGTTCCTAAAGGTAGTTTCAAAAGAAATAAATAACTTACTGTTCTTTGAGAATGGTAGAATCACTGGAATAAAGATATTACCCCCACTCTTACAAAAAGTATTTGGATCTTAAATTTTTTGGTATCTTATATGTATCTTCTATTCAGTGAAGTAAAATATTTATTGAACATCTGTATTATGCAAAACACTGTGCTAAGTACTGAGGCAAAGGTAAAGATGAGAAAATAATGAACCCTGGCTAACTCAAGGACAAACAGTGAGGGACAGGGATTATTTTCAATGACGCTATGGCAAGAAGTATGTACACACAAACAGAAGAGGGAGAGATTCATTTTAACTGGGACACAACAGTTAGACTGAGCCTGGAGAGATAAGACTGAAAAGTTAATAGGTGGAGATGGAAGAAAGGACTTTGTAGGAAGACAGAGTTTCTCCTCTTTTCCTATCTCTACTGTCTCCTTCTCATAGCCTTCTTTCCATGCTAATTTCCTGTCATAAGGAATTGAAATATACTGTATTTATATTTAGACAAACACAAACTTGAGTGAACTCTTACATTGTGGTGTTTTCAACAACTTCTTACCCTTTGTTCGTGTTTTTTTCCTTTTTATTTTTCTTCCCTCTCACTTAATTTCTGTGTAATCTCTCCATACTTTATACTTCCCTCCCCTTTCTCCCTTTTCATTGACTCCATTTTGATTCTTATAGGATAGTATTGGTGAACTCAGAGAGAAAAATGATGCTAAAATAAAGCAAATGTTATTTTCTAACATAGCATTATTAACCAGCACTTTCAAGTATTAACTAGTTCAATAATACAAGTCCAATTAGGATTTTAATGATAACTCCAATTTATATCAATTTCTTTTTGAATCAAATATTAAATGACTAGTACTTAGAAGATGAATAGACTTTACTGTATCATTTTTAAGGAAAATAAATCTTTATTTTTGATATTCATATCCTACTTCATAACTATGCCACATAGTCTAGTTTATAGCACATGGAAACTTTTTGTAGCTCACCATTCTTGCAAGACCCAAATGGGAGAAGGCAAAGTTAGTCAAGGCAAAGGATAGAAATGATAATGTGTGTCTATAGACCCTCCCATTTTTTCTTCTTTTAATAAACCTAAATTTCTAGATTCCATTTTTTTATTTATTCAATAAATATTTGCCGAAGCCTATTTGTTATAAATAAAGAGAAAAATTAGGCCTCCCTAGCATAGAAAACTTACAACGTAGGTGGAGAGACAGGAAAATAACTGCAATTTAATTTGATAAGGCCCATAATGGAACTAAGAACAGATGGCTAACATTGTTGCACATTTGTCCAAGTCCTCTACTTTGTTCCTTGGATTTTCCGTGTACAACCCACCATTTTGTCCTCATTAAAACTTTTCTGTCACTGAATCCTATTTTCCCTCAAGGCACATCTCTTGGATAAGTGTCTTGGGCAAACCACCTCACAAAGTAACCCACACTAGATATTAAAAGAATAAAGCATGTACACCACAGTTCCCTTATATTTTAACAGGTCATTCATTTGAAAAGAACTGTTTGACAGTGGTGGGAAATTCAAGAACTGTATAGTAAGCTGTCCAGAAAGAAATGTTAGGAAGACTTTCACCATGTACCTCAATACAACAGAGAAAGGTTAACTACTCTACATGAAACTTTTCTTTATGTGACTTGATACTATAATTATTATTTTACAACACAGCATGCTACATACTTATTCACTAAATAGTAGCAGTAGTAGTTACTACTCTTACTAAAACAGAATACATTGATTATAGCCTTTTGATTGTAAAATTTCATAATATACAAGTTTGCTTTATTTTTATATGATTATGAAAATTTATTTCAGATACATTAAATAGCATGGGATTGTTTATCTAGTTAAAAATCATAATTCTAAGAATATGAATAGGAATAAAGTATAATGAGAAGTTTTACATATATCA
The DNA here is from genome assembly GCF_027406575.1 of Nycticebus coucang. Classification (NCBI taxonomy): domain Eukaryota; kingdom Metazoa; phylum Chordata; class Mammalia; order Primates; family Lorisidae; genus Nycticebus; species Nycticebus coucang. The sequence goes on from NC_069795.1 coordinate 64,203,955, forward strand.
ATAAAAATGATTGATAGGATCATAAAATAAAAATTGTACCTATTGAAAGAATTGGATCATTTGATATAATATCTTTAGGGAAAAAAATGACTACTCGGGGACCTTGGTATCCTCAAGGTTTAAAGCGTTAAAATCAAAATTAAACTCTACTTTCTTGCTTCCAAGTTTAATATACATGAATATTTTGCATGAATATTTCTCAATTATGCCATTACATGAAATTTTATAGGTTCTACAATATCAAATTAGAGGGTCTAGGTAAACTAAAAACACTGCTATTGTATTTCTATCCCCGTTGGGGTGAATCCCATCAAATTTCCTTTTTAAAAAGTTGATAGATAACTTTTTGAAGTATGTGTGTGTCTGTGTATGTTTGTGTGTATGTGTAAGCATGCATAGTGGAATGACTAAATATAACTAATTACTAAGCATTACTGCACAAAGTTATTTTTGTAGTGAGACCACTTGACATCATCCTCTTAGCTTTTTCACAATTACTATATATTATTAACAGTAGTCACCATATTAGATGATAGATCACTTGAACTTATTCCTGAGGCTATCTAATTGAAATTTTGTATCCTCTACCAACAAATCCTCAAACCTCAGTTTTAATGAAAAACTGAATTCCATTGTTTTTAAGGATCAAAATAAAAACATACCGGAGTAAAAAAAATTTCCAAATTCATTTTCTGTGGCTAGCATAGCCTAAAAATATGACTTCACAGTATAATATATTTGGCTATAATGTAGCTCTTCTGAATTTTTTTTTCTTTTATTAAATCATAGCTGTGTACATTGATTGATATGATCATGGGGCATCATTCACTAGCTTCACAGACGGTTTACCAAGTTTCACATATACCCTTATAAGATGCACCGCTGGTGTAATCCCACCAATTCCCTTCCCTCTACCCACCTCCCCCTTCCCTCCCCTCCCCTTCCCCCTTCCCCCTATTCTTAGGTTGTAACTGGGTTATAGCTTTCATGTGAAAACCCTAAATTAGTCTCATAGTAGGGCTGAGTACATTGGGTACTTTCTCTTCCATTCTTGAGATACTTTACTAAGAAGAATATGTTCCAGCTCCATCCATGTAAACATGAAAGAGGTAAAGTCTCCATCTTTTTTTAAGGCTGCATAATATTCCATGGTGTACATATACCACAATTTATTAATCCATTTGTGGATCGATGGGCACCTGGGCTTCTTCCATGACTTAGCAATTATGAATTGGGCTGCAATAAACATTCTGGTACAAATATCTTTGTTATGATGTGATTTTTGGTCTTCTGGGTATATGCCCAGTAGAGGAATTACAGGACTGAATGGCAGATCTATTTTTAGATCTCTAAGTGTTCTCCATATCTCTTTCCAAAAGGAATGTATTAATTTGCATTCCCACCAGCAGTGCAAAAGTGTTCCCTTTTCTCCACATCCTCGCCAACATCTCTGGTCTTGGGATTTTGTGACATAGGCTAGTCTCACTGGAGTTAGATGGTATCTCAAAGTAGTTTTGATTTGCATTTCTCTGATGATTAAAGATGATGAGCATTTTTTCATATGTCTGAAGGCCGCACGCCTGTCTTCTTCAGAGAAGTTTCTCTTCAAATCCCTTGCCCAGCCTGTGATAGGATCCCTTGTTCTATTCTTGCTAATGCGTTTGAGTTCTCTGTGGATTCTGGTTATTAAACCTTTGTTGGAGACATAACCTGCAAATATCTTCTCCCATTCTGAGGGCTGTTTTCTTGCTTTACTTACTGTGTTCTTGGCTGTGCAGAAGCTTTTTAGTTTTATCAAGTCCCAGTAGTGTATTTTTGAAGCTGCTTCAATTGCCCTGGGGGTCCTCCTCATAAAATAACTCGCCCATCCCGATTTCTTCAAGGGTTTTCCCTGCACTCTCCTCTAGTATTTTTTTTTTCTTTTTTTTGTAGAGACAGAGTCTCACTTTATCACCCTCGGTAGAGTGCCGTGGCATCACACAGCTCACAGCAACCTCCAACTCCTGGGCTTAAGCGATTCTCCTGCCTCAGCCTCCCGAGCAGCTGGGACTACAGGCACCCGCCACAATGCCCGGCTATTTTTTTTTTTTGGTTGCATTTCAGCCGGGGCTGGGTTTGAACCCGCCACCCTCGGTATATGGGGCCGGTGCCTTACCGACTGAGCCACAGGCGCCGCCCTCCTCTAGTATTTTTATAGTTTCATGTCTTAAGTTTAAATCTTTGATCCAGTGACAGTCTATCTTAGTTAATGGTGAAAGGTGTGGGTCCACTTTCAGTCTTTTACAGTTTGCCAGCCAGTTCACCCAGCACCATTTGTTAAATAGGGAATCTTTTCCCCACTGAATGTTTTTAATTGGGTTGTCAAAGATTAAATAACGGTAAGTAGCTGGATTCATCTCTTGATTCTCTTTTCTATTCCAGACATCTACCTCTCTGTTTTTGGGCCAATACCATGCTGTTTTGATCACTATTGATTTGTAGTATAGTCTGAGGTCTGATAGCGTAATTCCTCCTGCTTTGACTCCTCTGAATTGAGATGGGATTAAAATGTAAAATGTGGCAGATTTTTAGAACATACTACAAAAAACTCTAAAATATCTCATTAATATTTTTATATTGATTAAATGTTGAAATGATATTTTGGCTATATCCTGTTAAATAAAATATATCATTAAAATTAATGTCATCTATTTCTTTGTACTTTTTTAAATGTAGTTATGAGAAAATTTTAAATAGCTTATGTACTTCACATTTTATTCCTATTAGATGATATTAATATAGACCCTCTTGCTTATAAATAAGTATATAAGTATTACCAAGATAAACATAATATATTAAAAATAATTCATAATGACTAAAAAAGTTGAAAATGGTTTGCCAGTAGGATATCTATTAATGTAATTTATCCCATGGTAAATTTAAATAATAGAAATAAATGTAATAAAGGAGAAAATAATCACCTTTAAAACAATGCTAAAAGTGCATCTGATAAAAATCAACCATGATTCTTAATTTAAAAGCTCTTTATAAACTATGACTAGAACAAATTCAACATAATGAAGAACATCCACCTACAAAATGGTTGATATTGCACTTAATGGTGAAAACACTAGAATTATTCCCACAGAAATCAAGAGAAAACAGACACTTGCTAGCACTATTACTGTAATTTGTAAGCTCTAGCAATACTACATAACACAAAAGAAGAAATAAAAATATGAGAGAGGAGTATAATGTAGGCATGTTAGTATTCAAGGAAATATAATTTATATGAGAAAACCAAGATAATAAATTAAGAAACTATTTGAACTAATGAAAGTTTATTTACTATATGTATTCATATATATGTGTGTGTGTGTGTCTATAGTTGACCCTACTTTGACCATTTCCTTAAGTTAACCTAATTTTCATAGACCAGAAATGGGAACATATACCACATCTATGTATCATATCAGTACAGTAGTCCTAGTTCCTTATAAAGACCACCTCCATATGTTGATCAAAACATTCATTTAGTACCTTTGGTGTTCAACTTACAAGGTTCTATTGTATGTGTGTGTATATATGTATACATTATGCATACATTTTTCATGCACACATTCAAAACAAATCAAAAGGTTTTCCATCATACCAAGAATAACCATTTTAAAATACACATAAAAGGAAAGCAGAGTCTATTACTACCAATGCTAACAAGTAAATCCTACAAACAAATAAATCCTACATAGAAATGACTACCATAAGAAATATATTTAATCTATATAAAGAACTCAAAATTTACTTAGGAATGTAAAAATGTCTTGAGTATATTAATTCTCCACAAAACAATTCTTAAATTTAATTCAACCCCTACCAGAAGTCCAACAACACAGAAGAAAGAGAAAGGGTAGGAATACTTTATTAATTTATTCTTAAGTTCTTAAGAAGAATAAATGAGTAAGACTAGCTAATAACCTTTTCAAATGAAAAATAATAAAAGAAAACTGGGGCTGGGCGTGGTGGCTCACGCCTGTAATCCCAGCACTCTGGGAGGCCAACGTAGGTGGATTGCCTGAGCTCACCCGTTCAAGACCAGCCTGAGCCAGAGGGAGATCCCATCTCTGAAAATTAGCAGGGCATTGTGGCAGGCACCTGTAATCACAGCAACTTGGAAGGCTGAGGCAAGAGAACCCAAGAGAACCCAAGAGAACTTGAGCCCAAGAGTTTGAAGTTGCTGTGAGCTCTGATGTGACAGCACTCTACTGAGGGTGACAAAGTGAAACTCTTGTCTCCAAAAAAATAAAAATAAAAATAAACCCTGTCATTAATAGTCTTAAACTATATGGTTAAAGCCACAATAAAATAGGGTATTCCAATTAAAGAATGCAGAAACTGATAGAAAGGAAGAGAAAAAAACAGAAAGGCTAGAAATCATAAAGAAATGCTAGAAACAAGTGCATTTACAAATTAAGTATTCAGCATATGGTAAATAATGCATTTCAAATCAGTGGGAAAAACATAGATTTTTCAATTGATGGAGCTGGGACAACTGGTTAAATATTTAGAACAGAGTAAATTTAGAGCCTATCTCACCCTGTATATCAAAATAAATTTCCAGATGGTTTGACGAGTTACATGTAAACAATAAAACCATAAAAGAACTAGAAGCAAATATAGGAGAATTTTTAAACTTATCTTGAGTTGCAGAAGATCTTTATAAGCATAAAAGAAAAGGCAAAAGCCATAAAGGAAAATGTAATAGATTAAAAAAAAAAAGAAGAAAAAACAGGATATTTGAACAAAAGGTCTTAATAACAAAAACAAACAAAATTAAAAGGCAAACAATAAATTTAGAAAAAAAGTACTTGCAACATACGACAGGTTGTCATATGGCAGTTAAAAACAATACCCTATGAAAAATAATTAAGGACCTGGTAAAAATAATCAGCACATATTGTTAAATGAATAAAGTGTTCATAAAACAGTATATTCATTATTATCCTACTTCTAAAGTATATATGTATGTTTGGGTATAATGCCTTCCCATGCACACCATGTTGTTTATAATCCCAGCCCTTTATTCATGTCATTTCTCTTCATTTGAAGAGATCTTCTTTCCCTAGTTATCTATTCATTGCCTAGTCATCTTTCAAGATTTATTTCAGACATCCATTTAGATATTAAGGAGTTTTCCTTGAATTACCACTAAGGATTATGTGCCATTCTTTTGTTTGCCCATAGTGAACTGTTGTATACCATCAGTTTGGCTCTACATAATATCAATATTATCTTTTTACATGTATTACTCCACCCCTATGATTAAAGTTACTAAAGAAAAAGGGCAATATCTTAGTTTTTTCTGGACTAGTCCTTTCAAAGTCTGCATCTGTCAAGAAGTACACATTCAAAATACATTAGATTGAATCATTGCTGAAATCTCTTCTAATTAAGATCTTTCCAAAATGAAGCTAATGTCATTAGAGAGCTATAAGAAAAAGCAGAGTATAAGAAGACTGAAAGAAAAGAAAAAAAGCACAGCGATTTAATGAGAATTTATTCTGTCCTCCTTTTTAAAACATACCAGATGCTTCTTTCAGGGTACAGCTCAATGAGTCACCCTATCCCAAGAATATATTGATCTTTCCCCAAATCTAAAGACACATACCAATTACAGATAATTGTGTCCCTCAATTTATCACTGAAAGTTTATTGTTATTTAATTATTTCTCACTGTGTCTCTCTCTCATGAGATGTCAAGCTGTGTTATGTAAAGAGGTCATGCTTTGTCTAGGTAGCTATCCTACAAAGTGTTTGGCAATATAGGATATAGCTGAGTACTACAATAAGTAATTTTATTTTTATATAAATAATTTCTTTCATAATTCTCTAGGACAAGAAGGATCTACTCGAATTTTCTCCTTTCCCCATCTACCATCCAGAATGGTGGATTTATATATCGTAGTACAGAAATATTTGCACTTGATGATTAAACCTGATATTATTTAATCATAAGAATATCTTTGGCTGTGCTTCTCCTAGTTAAGCCAGTCCACAAGAAGTTTCCAAATTTTCATGAGTTAGTAGAACTAATGATGTCCCATTTTTCTAGTTAAAGTATATAGAATATTTAAGTTAGTTCATCCCTCTACAAAAGAAAACTTTTCATTAGTCAGTATCCAGTGTAGGTTTTCTTGAGCTGAATCACAAGAGAAGGCACTAGTGAAGATTTTTTTGTTGTTGTTAGTTGAAGCATTTTTCTACATATGGCTTAGGATGTATAACATCAAAAAGCACTGAATCCTATTTACCACTAATGTCAATTTGCTACCATAGTACTCGATATATTTCAAAGTTTTCCAATAAGCTATTTGACCTCCTATAGAAAGTAAATAAAATCATGAGATTTAAATTCTTTAATGCCAAAAAGGAAAGTCATCTTTTTCTCCTTCTTATGTCTTTGTTTCACAAAACTATTATCAGACAGTCCATGCAAACAACTAAAAACAAAAAATTATATGGTGTAGTTAATTGAAAAAATGCTTTTGCTGCACAAAGAAATTGACACTAAGTGCTGTATTAGCAGGAAATCAGTGATTTTCAATTGACATTGCACAGGAAATCGCTTAGTGTCAATTGATATTAAATGAGCAAAATTGTACTGAATTAGTACAAAATGATTTGGTGGAAAAAATGTGCTTCCATTAGATGACTTGATATTAAGTGGGCTCAAATGTTATAAGTTTTAGAGGTCACTAGTCAACAAAAATCAGGGCATGCTATCCAACCCTGAATACATCAGACTGCTTGATCTTAATACCCTTATCAAAAGATAAAGTTAGTGTCATATTATCATGACAAAATTGTCTTCCTTTGAGCTTTCAAGGGAAGTAGGAAAATTCAAATTGTTAAAATGAGCTACATTAACAAGTGGTAATAACCATGACTTCTTGGGTCTATTTAGTGGTCTTATTCCTTTAAAAATGTATATTTTATAGAATGTTTGGCATGAAATAAAAGACAAAATAATAGCATCTGTTTTCTGTAATATGGTCTAGATTGAGTTCTCTCTACACAATAAATTATATTGACTGAATGAGTGATATAATGAAGACAGTATGAAGAAATCATTTTTAGTCTTTTAGGAAACCTGTTTTCAAACCTAGGAAATGAGAGACAGGAGTAGATGTAGGAGACATTGAGAGGAAGAAGAGGCAGGAGGATGTTACATAGTCACTCCAAAGAGAACAAAGAGCAGGAAATACTGTAGATATTTGCTGGGAACGGAAATTGGGATTTGTGAGATATAATTTATTATAAAAATTACTTGTTACTTAGTAAAACAAAACACAGTAATGATAAAAACAGATATATACAGAATACTCTACCCAACAAAAACAGAATGCATATTCTTCTCACATGCACATGGGGCATTTTCTAGGATAGGCCATGTATTGGACCACTAATCAAGTCTCTCTTGATATGCAAATACAAATATCATAAAAAGCAACTCCTCTGGCCAAATACGATGAAGTTTAAAGTCAGGAACAAAAGTAAAACAAGAAAATACCAAGACCTGTAGAAATCAAACCACACACTCTTAAACACCAAGGGATCAAAAAAGAAATTGTAGGGAAAATTAGAAAATACCTAGTGGTGAATGAAAAAGAAGTTTTGTCCCAACCAAAACTTATGCAACACAGAAAAATCCATGCTAAAGGAAAAAAATTATAGCTGTAAATACTACCTTAAAAAAACAAAAAAGATGGGGCAGCATCTGTGGCTCACGGAGTAGGGCACCGGCCCCATAGAGGTGGTGGGTTCAAACACAGCCTTGGCCAAAAACTGCAATAAAAACAAAAAAAGATGTGACATGAGTGACCTAACTTTGCAACCCAACTACAGAAAGGAACTATATAAAGGACAAACTAAATCTACAGCTAGCAGAAAAAAAGAAAGCAATAAATGTTAGAACAGAGATAAATGAAATATAGAATAGGAAAATATTTGAGAAAATCAACAAAACCAAAAGTTGATTCTTTTAAAATATCAACAAAATTAACACACCTTTAGATAGCTATACTAAGGAAAAAAGAGAAAAGATTCAAATTACAAAAACCAGAAATAAGAATGGAGACATTACTACCTTTTCCACAGAAATTCAAAGGATGTTTAAAAGACTACCAAAAAACTGGATGACCTAAATGAAATAACAAATTCCAAAAACACAAAACCTATCAAGATTAAACCCATAAAGAAATAGAAAATCTGAACAGGGCTACAGTTGGTAAGGAGACTGAATTGGTACTCAAAAAGTTTCCAACAAAGAAAAGCCCTGGACCTAATAGCTTTACTGATGAATTCTATCAAATAGTTACAGAAGAACTAACACTAAGCCTTATCAAACTTCAAAAAAATTAAAGAGAAGGAAACACTCCCTGATTCATTCTATGGTGTCAGTTTCTATTAACCCCATACCAAAGCTAGACAAACACACACACACACAAACCCTACAAACCAAATCCCTGAGCACTGATAAGAGTTGAAAACCTTAACAAAATATTAACACTGAATTCAGTTGCATATACAACTTGACCAAGTAGAATTTGCTGTTGGAATGTAAGAATGGTTTATGATGTGAAAACTCATCAATGTAATAAACCACATTAACAGAATAAAGGAGAGAAAACCACACAATCATCCCACTCGATGCATAAAAACACTTTGACAAAATTCAACATCCTTTTGTAATAAAATTTCTCAAAACTCTAGGAATAGAAGGGTATATATTAACCAGTGTGATGTAAGCGTTCCTAATTCTATATGAAATAAGCACATTATACCCCATAAATTCATTGATATATACATGATCTATGTGTTTATGATTTAATAAAAGTAGTAGAAGAAAACTCTCAACATAATAAAAGCTATGTACAAAAAACCAACAGCTAATATCACATTCAGTGGTGAGAGGCTCAAAGCTCTACCTCTGAGATCTTCAATAAAGCAGAGATGCCTGCTATCACCTCTATTCAACATAGTATTAGAAGTCCTAGTCCACAATTAGTCAGTAAAAAGAAACAACCAAATGAGAAAGTAAAAAGTAAATTTATCTCTGTTCACAGATAATATAATCCCATATGTAAGAAATATATTCCACAATTTCCACAAAAATTTGTTAGAGCTAATAAACAAGCTAAGCAAGGTACTAGGGTACAAAGTTAACATACAAAAATCATTTGTATTTCTATACGCTCACACCAAACAATCTGAACATAAAATTAAGAAAACAATTCCACTGACAATACCATTAAAAAGAATAATATTATTTAGGATTTAATTTAACCAAGAAAGTGAGTGTCTTGTTCAAAAAGAGTACAAATCATTTCTGAAAAATATAAGACATATGTAAAAGAAAAAACATCCATGTTTATGTTTGGGAGACTTAATAATGTCTAGTTGTCAATACTACCAATGTGATCTACAAATTAATGCAATCCTAATCAAAACTCAATGATGTTTTTGTAAAAATAGAAAAACTTTTCCTAAAAGGCTGCCATGGACTCTCAGGAAACCCCAAATAGCCAAACAATACTAAAAATGAATAACAAAGATAGAGGACTCATACTTAAACTTACAAAGATACAATAATGGTACTTTAAGACACACATATAGACCAAGGAAATAGAGTCCAGAAATAAACCCTCACCCATATGGTCAAATGATTTTTGAAAAGGGTACTAAAATCATTCAGTGAGGAAAAGATAGTCTTTTCAACAAGCAGTGCTGGGGAAAATGGTTATCCACATACAAAAAATAAATAAACTTAGACTCTTACTTAACATCACATATAAAAATTAACTCAAAACAATTCATGATCTAAATGTAAGATCTAAAACTACAAAAACTCTTAGATGAAAACATATAGCAAATCTTCAACACTGGAGTTGGCAATTATTTCTTGAATGTGACACCAAAGCACAGGCAACAAAAGAAAAAAATAGACAAGTTAGACTTCATGGTAATTTTCATTAAATTTCACAAAAATAAAATGTGCATCAAAAGAAAACATTAAGAGAATAAAAAGGCAGCCCACCAAATGAGAGAAAATATTTGCAAATAATATATCTGATAAGGTGTTAAAATCCAGAATATATAGAAAACTTCTAAAAACTCAACAGCAAAAACAAACAAGCTGATTAAAAAACATGCAAAGGTCTTGAATATGCATTTTTCCAAGGAAGATATATAAATGACCAATAAATAAATGAAAAGGCGTTCAACATCACTAATCATTTGAGAAATGCAAATCAAAATTACACTGAGATGCAATCTCACACCCAGATTGCAACTGTCAAAAAACAAAGCTCAAGCAAAGATATGTGAAACTTGGTAAATGTGGAATGTAAGTGTCTTGGCAAGTAACTGAGAGAATGCCAGGAAGGCTACATTAACCAGTGTGATGAAAGTGTGTCAAATGCTCTGTGAAGCTAGTGAATGATGCCCCATGATCATATCAATGTACACAGCTATGATTTAATAAAAAAAAAATAAAAAACACCTTATTAAAAAAAAAAGAAAAATTGGAATCATTTTACACTTTTGGTAGGAATGTAAAATGGTGAACATGTTGTGACTACAAACAGAATGGTAGTTTCCCAAAAAATTAAAAATAGAATTACCATATGATCTAAGTCCACCTCTGGTATATATTCAAAATAATTGAAAACAGATTCTCAAAGAGATATCTAAATATCCATGTTCATACACCAGTATCATCCACAATAGGTAAAATGTGGAAACAATATATGTGTCCTTCAGTGGGTAAGTGGACAAATTGTGTGTGTATGTGTACATGCATATAATAGAATACACTTCAGCCTTAAAAAAGAAGAAAATTCTGACGTATACTACTACATGGGTGAAATTTAAGGACATTATGCTAAATGAAATAAGCCAAACACAAAAAGACAAATATTAAATGTTTCCATTTGTATGAGGTGCCTAGAGTAATTAAAATGATAAAGACAGAAAGAGCAATGGTCATTGCCAGGAACTCAGGTAAGAGGTGTTATTTTTAATGTTTCAGATTTGCAGGATAAAAAGAATTCTGGAGATAAAATAGTGGTAATAGTTTCCCAATATATTTAATGCCACTAAACTATACATTTAAATCGATAAAGATAGTAAATTTTACATGTGTATATTTTACTAGAATAAAAAAGGGAGAAAACGTTAGGAAAACTTTGTGACTTTTTGTGTACCCTTGTACCAACAAAAACAATTAAATAAATGAAAACAAGGTTATAGGGACTTGACCATGGTAACCAATGGTCTTGAGGAGACAGCAATGATTTTTCTCCTACTAATTTGGCACCAAGATTGCAAAAGGAAGGGACGGGGAAGGGAAGGGAAGGGAAGGGAGAGGGAGAGGGGGAGGGGGAGGGGAAACGGGAGGGGAAGAGAAGGGAAGAGAAGGGAAGAGAAGGGAAGGGAAGGGAAGGGAAGGGAAGGTCATGAGATTAAGAGAACTGACCAAAGTTAAGCACAGTTAAGTTGGAAAGTGAAAGCTAAACCCACATCTATCTAAATTCAAAGTTAAGGATTTAAATTAGGTTACTAGGACTCTCAAAACTAGGACATAGTAGGTAGTTCAAAATAAAAATTCTTTTGCAAGAATATCTGAAACCAAAATGTTCCAAGCATGGCTGGAGCTATAAACAGGCTAGCAGGCTATGAGTAGAAGTATAAAGACATCATCAGTGGAACTAATCTGGAGTGAGCAGAGATGTTTAAGCAGTAATTAATAGGTGAAAATTAGGATAAAAACACATACCTGCATTTAAATGTGGCTATTTTTTAAATCTTACTTTAAATATTATTTTTAAGTAAATATATACACTAGGAAACAATTCTTCTTTGTGGTATTAATACAAAGACGTATTATTCTTTTTTTTTTTTTTAGCAATAGGGTTTTACTCTGAAGTTAGATTGAAGTATAGTAGCATGATCTTAGCTCTCTATAAACTCTAGTATCTGGACTCAAGTGATCCTCCTGCCTCAACCTTCCAAGTCATGAGGATTACAGGCCCACAACTACCATTCTGGATCTCACTATGTTACCCAGGCGGGTCTTGAACTCCTGGGATCAAACAGTCCTCCCACCTTGGCTTCCTCAAATGCTGAGATTACAGGCATGAGCCACCACAACCAGCCAATAATAATATTTTAATTTCAAAATAGCACAAATGAGTTGAAAAACATGATTAAATAATTAACTCAGTTATCCTAACCATAAAAAACTTAATTATTCAAACAATGGAGTTTCACACAAAGGCTGCCACTAACCAGAGTCATACATTACCAAGTTACAGTCATGCACATAAAAAAGATAAACAGCCTTTCAGGGTTAAGCCATCTTAACATCTCAAGCCTATACGTGATGATAAATGTCATGGAGTCAAAGACCTGCGACATTTGACAAGGAAAATCCATGTATGTTCTAACTGGGTTATTCAGTACATACTGATCCAAAATGCATTCCCTAAGAACAAGACAAGTACTAAATACTCGTCACTTTGAATGTACATACAAACGTAATTAATAATTTTTGATAGCAAGGCCTGTTCCTTGTGGGCATAATAATACCATGGACCACTATAAAAGCAAATCCAAAAGAAGATGAAAACTAGCTTGGTCATATAGGCTTTACAATCTAAATAGAAAGTTTGAAAATCATAAATAAATAGATGAAAACACAATCAGTAAACATATTACATAGAAAGTCTGACAATTAAGTTCATGAACTTGCCACTGTCCATTTACCATTGGCAGCACCATACAAACAGATCGGTGAGGTTTTATAACTTTGGTGTATCAGTACCTCACATCTCTGTTCATGTTGACATGTGGCAGTGTCTTGTTGAGTGGCATTCATTATTGTTGTTGCGTGTTTTAATATGCCATGGTGGGACTGTCAGAGCTTGAATTAGAGCAATGAACAAACATTACCTTTCTTGTTAACTTGGCAAGAGTGAAAGTGAAACATATTACTCTTAGTAATATGGACATATTAGTCCAAGTTTATGGGGAAGATGCCATGAAGAAAACATCAGTGTACAAGTGGATCAAATGTTTTTCTCAGGGGAGAGAAAGTATCGCTGATGAAGAAAGGTCAGGGTGGCCAGTAACGAGCAGAACTGACGAAAACACTGAAAAATCCATGGAACTCTGCATCAAAATTGTTAGCTAACTGTGAGAAGCATAGCAGACCTAATAAATATGGACAGAAAAACAGGAAAATCTCAATTGAAAATCTTCACATGAGAAATGTGTGTGTAAAAATGGTCCCAAAGGCACTCGCCGGGGACCAAAAGCAGAGAGTTCACAGGGCACTGTCTGTGAGGGGATTTTTAGCCAGTGAACAAGTAACTATATTGGAACACCCTCCCTTCTCACTTGATTAGGCCCCCAGTGACTTTTTTCTTTACTGAAAGATAAAGAAAATATTGAAAGGAAGACATTTTGATGACAGTCAGGACATGAAGAATAATATGATGAGGGCTCTGACGGCCATTCCAGCAAAAGAGTTCCAAAATTGCTTTAAATGGTAGACTCGGCCCTGGTGTTGGTGCAGCTTCCCAAAAGGGAGAACTTCAAAGGTGAACAGTGATATTCAGCAAGGAGGCATGAATAGCACTTTTTCTAGGATGTGTTCGTGAATTTAATTATCAGACCTCAAATAGTTACTTGGTAAATGACTAAATTTTCAAGAAAGTATGCAAAAAATAACACTCATTATGTGTTAAATGGACTGCACTCATCCCAATGGCATTATCTTAATATATTTTTGTTATATAAATCATATTTTATATGAATAAAAATTCAAGGAATAACCCCCCCAAAAAATCCAACTATATTTTTCTACAACAGTTATTAAATATGTAGTATAAAGAATGCCTCCAACCTTATAGAAATCACAAAATTCTTTAAGAAATCTATGTTTTTGGTAAAATCTTAGCATTGTTGTGTTATACTCAAAGGAACTGCTAAGATAATTGAAGTCAACATTTGCTTAAAAATTCCATAATACAAAAGTGGAAAAATCTAAAGATTTTAATGTGAAACTTTCATCAGATGTTAGCCACTGTATCATGTTTATATTCAATTCTCATAAACTTTTTATCCACTGTTTAATTCATTTTTGTACTCTTCCTTGTGACTGGAGATTACTGGCTTCTTCTCTGACATCATTACTAGATAAGATCTCAATGACCTGTTACTGTATCCTTGAATAGGAAAAGACAGCATCTCCAGGAAAGCCAATAAGTCAACCATGTGATATAGGCACTAAGAAAATGAGATTAAATCTTAAAACTGTGCTAACAGAATCTAGAATGAGGAAGATGACATTCCCACTCTTGTAAGCAGTGGATGAGATCACACAATCAATATTGCGATACAGAATGACCCAGAAACTCTGCAATATTCTAAGAAAGGGGAAAGACTAGCATTGTAACATGTAAGACAGTGTTGAAAGAATCAAAGGTGTTACATATTGACTAATTAAGGGCCTGGGAGAATAAATGGGACAGAAAAAATTTCCAATGTTTGAAAACTTCAAATCAAATTTACTCTGCTTATTTACAGAGGACATACTACAACGAGTCAAGAATACTACTCAAAGTAAAAAACTATTTTTGAACATAGAATTTCTTATCAATATGTTGTTTGAGGTATCAGTGAGCATAAGAGACTGTAGATGTTTATGCAGAATGTCGGAAACTTGCCTAGATTACCCTAAATGCCAGTTTTACCATATAATTTTATGATGCTTCCTTAAGTTCAGAAGTGAAATATTTAATACGGCTGGGCTGTGGATGTTATTTTGACATTAACATGGAAACTACAGTTATCAACCTGCTATTTTCTGATTTTTATTAGCAATTAAAAAGTTATTTATTTTCCCAATTTAATAAGCAGTTTATGCAATGGCCATTGTTTTTCAAATGTTATTACTATTATTTTATTGTTGGGGATTCATTGAAGGTACAAAGAACCAGATTATACTGATTGCATTTGTTAGGTAAAGTCCCTCTTACAATTGTGTCCCATTCCCAAGGAGGTGTGTTCAAATGTTATTTTTCGAAGAACATTCACCAGGGACTAGGGCAGGAGGAGATGAGAAAATGAGGAGATGTTGGTCAAAGGGTACAAAGCTTTAGTTAGACAGGAGAATAAGTTGTAAAGATCTATTTTAGAGCATGGTGACTATAGTTCATAACAACGTATTGTATACTTGAAAATTGCTAAAAGAGAGTTTTAAATCTTCTCACCATATACACAAAAACAATAAGTTAATTAGCTTGATTTAATTCTTTCACAATGCATGCATATATTAAACATCACCTTGCTCACCATAAATATTTTACACAATTTATTTGTCAATTAAAACTAATAATTTCTTTTTTACTTCAACTGGTATGACCCCACAAAGTGCTAAGTCACTCACTGACATGATTATTCAGTCATTCATTCAACATGTGTTCAGAGCCTGCTCTGTGCCAAGGACTGCAAGATAACAGACAAAAACAGAGAACAAAACAACGCCTATGCTTATAATCTGCTGGGGTAAGTAGACACATAAAAATAGCCATTTTCAAAGTACTGGGTCTTTATTCTACAAGCTGGGGCTCTGGGAACACACTGGATGGTCTTTAACTTTCCCGGGAGAATCAAGAAAGACTTCACAGAGGAGTTGTTCTTTGAGGTGGGCTTTAAAAGATTAATGAAATTTCACTAGATAGCCAGGGGAGATAAAAATATTTCAAGCAGAAACAGTATCATATGTTCAGAGGCATGGAAGTACATCGTGTATTTAGAAAAAGTGGCAAGAAATTTGGTAAGGCTGAAGTGTAAGGTTTAAGGTCAGGAAAGAATGAAATTAAGTCTGACAAAGTAGATTGTGACTAAATACCTGGGATCAACACAAGCCCCCACACTGTTTGGGTTTAACCTGGAGTACAAAGCACAAAGGAAGGATGTTTTGAGGTGAAAAGGTGACTCGGTCACATTTACATTTTAAAAAACATATGAGCATCAAGTGTAAGAAACTCATTTCTATAAATACTAGTTTTTGTTTTGAAACACTTTAGGGAATCTTGAATCCCAGTTACTGGCACGAGCAAGGGTAAATTAATAGGCACCAGATGGCAGCATAGAGCGCCCAATGCTTTGCATCAGTTACTATTTCTGAGCCTCTATTTTTTACTTAAATATTTCTTTTATTCAAAAAACTTACCAAACGAATGAGCACTCTTTGGACTGATGAGCATGCAGTAGATTACTGTAAAAGAAATATGGATTTTTTTTATAGTGTTAAAGCCCATGTTGATGGATGATAGGGAAAAGCAGTTATCAAGAATAAAAATAACTGGATAAAATAAAAAGTACAACCTTGAGTTCAATGGACTTATAAATTTCTCTTGCAAAAGTTGCCATACATTTTTAAATTATAATAATAATAATAATACATATATGTATGTAATACAAAAAATATATTAAACCATTTCACATTTATTTATAATCTCCTCTCTTTGCCTTGATTCCACCATAACCATATGAACAAACACTGCTATCCCCATTTTGCTGGGATTGAAGCTGAGGTTCATATAAATTAAAATTATGTACCCAGTTTACATGGTACAGTTAATAAATGATAGTGCCAAAACCAAGACTCTAGTTTTTGAATTACAAATATAATCTCTGGTTCACTTTATTATGTTTCACAACCAAAAAATAGTTGAGAAGTAGGACAAGATTAAAACAAGGAAATGACAGAACCACATAACTCTAATGCCATTTTGTGAAAAATGGAGAGGAAGAAAATGTAAATATTACAAAATGGATTACATATTTATTAACTACATGATTTTCTGAAAATTTTTTCGAAGAATTTGCATGCCAAAGGAAACTATAACCAATATTCACATCTACCCACAGAATTTACGTTAGAGAAGCTCTATACATTTTTAATGTATAGGTTTATAACATGTTGACAAAATGATTAGCAAGAAACACAAAAACAGTTTATAACTTTGGACCTAAAAAATTCCAATGACTATAAATACTATATAGAGAAACCATCTCTGTTTGTTCCATGTCATCATAGCTTTAAAATTAGACACAAAGTTTGAATACTCAACAGTGAAGTTGTTTATTTAGTAGTGTGGAAAGTTTCCCGCCAGTTCTTAAGGGGAGGCAGCTGTAATGAATTATGAAAATGAAATTTTCTTTTTTCAGAGAGTTAGCGGATAAGAGAGGTAACTAACTCTTTTCTCTTCTCTCCCCTCTCCCCTTTACCCCCAGAGAACAAGCCAATCCTTTATGAGTTGTCTTTGTTTTCAGTTTATGATCTCTGCTAAGACAGACCAAAGCTGACTGAGACCATTTCATTCAATCACTAAGAAGCTGGAAAAAAGGCAAAAGTCTCATGCAGAACATTACAGGAATTTGAGATGTATAGAGAAAATGAAAAAGAGGAGCTGATTCCAGCAGTCTCTTCTTAAGTTAAATTTAGTTTCCTAAATACTTAGAACTTTATCATAAGATCTCTATACCATCTATTAAATAAAAAAACAATTTTAAAATATTACATTTACTATTTTATAAAAGGTAAAACATGTTAAGGTCTAAATGTAAAAAATTTTCAATGGATTGGTTTATCTGAAAATTAATAACTGAAGTACAGAAGAAATTTCCATTAGTTTGAAAAAGAATGGAACTGATTTTAAAACATCTGTATTTATTTGTGCAACCATAAGTTTAGAAACAAAGTATCCAGCATATTTTCTATAGTTAAAAAGGAAATAGTTTCATTGACTACACTATAAAACAATTAAAATATTCTCTCTCCCTCTCTCCTTCTCCGCAACTGAATATTTTTGATTTGACCTTAAATGACCTACTTAGTAGTTTCTAAGCTGGCCAAATTCAGCACATATGCCTGCACCTGTACAAAAGGCATTTCAGATTTTCCCCTTTTGATAAGAACTAAAATTTTATTTCACAATTAAAGCTTAGTTAGGTAAAAGTCACTTAAACCAAGAAAGGAACCTATCTATACTTATGAAAAATACTCGTGAGACGCTCACCAAGAAGCTACACATTTTCCATGCGTTATCATCATGCTCCATCATCATGCTCCAACCAACAACAACAACAACAACAAATAACTATGGAAAGGAGTAAAGAACCTTTTTCATCATAAAGGTTGTAATCCAAAATTAAGTTTATGAGTTTTAGAATTGCATTGGATCTGTCAATAACTTTATCACCAATGTCATATTTCACAAACCTAGAAGAAATGATTCTATGCTTTATTTGGAAATAGAAAAGAGGCCAAATTGGGTGACACCTGTGGCTCAAGGGAGTAGGGTGTTGGCTCCATATGCTGGGGGTGGCAGGTTCAAACCTAGCCCCAGCCAAAAACTGCAAAAAAAAAAAAATCCAAATAACCAAAGCAATCTCAAGCAAATACAATAAATACGTAAGTATCACATTATCAGATGT